>NC_080634.1:31801604-34743270 GCF_027579445.1 Ammospiza nelsoni | reverse complement strand
GTCCAGGCTGCTTTCTGCCTCACTGAATGAGGTGTTGGGAGAAGTTTGTGACTGGGAGGTGGAGAAAGCCTCCTTAAGTCTTAAAGATTTCTTTAACTGACTTGTGATTGGTAGGAACAACAGATGTACTAAAGCCACACAAATCAGAAAACTTATGAAAGGCCCATACAGGATAAGTCAGATTAATATGTAAGAAAAGATCATATCTTCCAACTAATACTGAAACACCAGGAAAGGAGGATCCAAAGCAAGATGATGAAGCCTAAATCTTTTCAAACCTTCATAACAATTATGTTAGTTTAGCCATCATTTTGGGGGGCCATCCAGAGGAGAGAAAAAAGTAGGAAATTATATTTTAGGAAGATTAACCCAAGAAACCTTCATCTTCTCTTAAAAGCTACAGTGAGAGATATGATGAAGACAGATAACAAAACTCTGAGGCAAAGATGCCAACATTTTTCCCAGTATCTGTCCAGCTAAAGCAACTATTTAGTGAGCCTGTCCAAAGCTGACGCTGCTTTTTTCTTTGATAAAGGAATAGTGCAGGAGCTCTGGACAGTGACTAACCCTGTGGTCTCCAACGAGCAGCTTACTAATAGAAATTAAAGTAGCCACCATGGCCCAACTGGTATCAAATCCATTTTCTCCTCTCCTATTAACTTACAGTAAACATGGTGAGGAAAGGTTCCTTGCCAAAATCCATTGTGCTAAGAGTCAGAAAATCCTGTGGGTTAGATCCCTTTCTTCTTCAGATCTCCTTGGCAGGAATCTGCATTGGGCAAGGCCCAGGGAATTCTAGCTAATAAATTATTATTTTGGAGGGACTGCTCACCCTGTAGCCATGCTAATTAGGTTCTTACCAGCAAATCAGGTCAGTTTATATTCTTGACTTTAATATAGGACAGGCATATGAGACCATGTGTTGTAGGGGTTTTTTACTGCAAAAATTAGGCAGGGTCATAGATTGTAAGAAAACTCATCTGAAATTCTAGGTTTTTCTAAGTCTTTCTGAAGTAAAACTAGCATGCCAGTAACTCCCTGTTATTTCTTGTTATTGGCTCTGTATCTTGACAGTCCTAATTAGAAATTCTTTATGACTGATAGGACAGCTAACACTGAGGTAAGAAGGTATGAGGATGACACAGATGTCCTTGGTATGTATTCTTCGCACCCCAACTACTCTTTGAAAAAGTTCCATATGATTATTAGGCATATTACTTCTAATTTGAGAAACAGTGACTGAAAGAGATAAAGACAGAGGCATTGCAAAATTCTATATTGCAGGACGATACTGAGTATAGTTCAAAAAAGAAAACAATTCCAGAAAAGTGTTTTATGGTAAAGGGTTTAGCTTTTGGAATCATGAGGGGGTCTAGTATTGCCAAGGACTTATGATGATAGAAGAGCTGCTTTAGTAATCAAACTATGTAAGAATAAAGCCAGGAGGTTAAAGACCCCTCTGTGAGATGAGTAAGTGTATAATGGTTTAAGTATTCCTGTTACTTGCCTGTAGTTATCTGCAGGTGTCAGCTGACTCTTAATAACCCCAACACATTAATTCAAAATGGTTTTTATCCTTCATAAAGTATATTGGATACAGAAACACAGATTAACTAATCCCTGTCTGTGTAAGAAGAGCTATTTCTGTCTGAAGTTTTACTCATAAAGGGAATTGTTCACTTACCGTGTGTAAGTCTCTCTCCGTAAGTTATTATTGATATTTTTACTTTCTTATGTGTCTTTCCAATTCAATTCTAAAAATATTATAGACTCCATTTCCTAGATTTATGTTGCTGCCCATGTTTATCAGTGACTTGGGATAAAAAACAAGGCCATTGCCAATAGTTTGCAGGCAATCTAAAAAGTTGGGTTGATGCTTTGAGGCATCAGGGGGAGTTAGTAATGGAAGAATAGGAGATACTGACAGACACCTACATGTTTTGGTGAGCTGTGTACAGGCAAGTGGTCTCATCTCTAATGTAATGAAATATAAACTCTTCAAAGAGAAGTAAAAGCAAGGCAATCTTTTCATTGGGGATCCTCTATTCAGGCACTCCAAAACTGCAAAACACTTCTCTGGCATTATGAATAAATAGGTAAAAGAGGAGCTTTCAGTTTAATGTGAAACCTTACTCAAGCACAGAAGCCTCATGTAGGCACAGTGAAACCATCTCACTCTGTGGCGTGGGTTAACTTCTGTTGAAATACTTCTTTGGTTGGGTACCCGTGGAAAAGACAAGGATATTGATAAACTACAGAAGAGATATGAGAATAATTAAAGGCTTGGTAAGAGATCACACTGTGAACAACAAGGAAAACACTAGTTGTTTATCTCCTCAAAGTGCAAGTTAAGGAGTGATGGGATTATTTTGGCTACTTGCAGAGGCAACAGAAGGCAGGGGCCTCTGCTGGACAGATGTAGCAAGGAGGCATCAGTAAAAAATGTCAGGAAACTAACTCTAGACAAAGAGACCTGAAGCAAAATGCATATTATTTATTATGAAGAGAACAACCTGGGGAGGAATGTAATGATTATATCGGTGAGAAATATGTTTTGGGGCTTTGTACCTTTTAGTAAATACTTTTGCTCAAGCTTGAATTACCTACAGTCTACACTGTGTTGCATGAAGAATCTTCCTAGTGGTCTCTCTTACCTGTATAACATTTGAATACGCAATATATATCTATTTTGATATTCAGGACCTCATTCTTGCTATCTCCCATGT
This sequence comes from Ammospiza nelsoni, assembly GCF_027579445.1. Lineage (NCBI taxonomy): Eukaryota > Metazoa > Chordata > Aves > Passeriformes > Passerellidae > Ammospiza > Ammospiza nelsoni. The sequence continues at coordinate 34,740,544 of NC_080634.1, read as the reverse complement.
GGATAGTAGTGATCTTTGCCCTGTACATGTTTAGAAATAGTGACAACTACACTTCCTGAGCAGAGCTTTGATTTTCAGAACTATTCAGGGATTTTTTTGTTGTTTTTTTTTTTTTTTTTCCTTGTCAAGAGCTTGCTCAGAGGTACTCACTTGTCCTAAATCTGAATAAAAGAAAACTGAACATGTAAGAAGGTTTTCTTTTAATCATCTGGATTGATTGCCATATTTCATATTTTGCACTAATCTGCATATATACAAAATGAATGCAAATCACTTACAATTTGATAGCAGTTTACATCCCTGTATACCCCATATGTGACAAGAGATAAAGAATATGAAGCAGCAGAAATTCAAGTGTCTTCTTCTGGGTCAAGATTGAACTGGAATTTACGAATAGATACAGAAGTGAAATAAATCTTCTAAAAATGGTCGAATCTGGAAAGAGAAAATGGTTCTTTTCTGATTTTGAGCAGTTTGTAGTGGAGAAAGCATGAATACGAATATATAGTATTTATTTAATCTGAAATTTGTTATCTCTTGCTCATCCAGAGAGATCTCAGTACAAGCAGATGGGTCCCATTATGCATCACATTGATTTTTTGCAGTCTCAACTTCCCTCTTAGTTTTCTGGTTTGGCCCAGCCTGCAATATTGCTTTCCCATCACACAGAGTTCTGTTTTCTTTTGAGAAGAACACAACAAGAAATCCATTAATCTTATTAGCAAGCAAAGAAAAAAGTAAGGAAAAAGGAAAACTCTGTTCTCTCCTTTCTTTGGTGTTACTGCAACGGAAGCTGGAACTCTGATCTGCTCTTACCATTGTTCTATATTGCCTATGTATGCACCTCTTAGAGTAACTCTGTGCCTGCATGGAAGCTGAGACATAAGCACTGGGAATGGCTGTGAACAAGCATGTGAACAAGTCTGGAGGCAGAGGAGGCTGCTGGCTCAAAACTGCTGTGTCTTGCAGCAACTGCTGAGTTGCTCATTTATACATTCCCTCAAACTGCAACCAAAATAAGACAACTTAAAACCAAAGTAATTTGATCCAAGTTTCACTTGGATATTTTCAAACACTTGTAAACCTGATTAATGTGGCCACTGGATGGAGAAAATCATGGAATGGTTAGGTTTGGGAGTTCCAAACCAAAACTAGACCAAACTAGACCATCTAGTTCCATTCTGCCTGCCATGGGCAGGGATACCTTCCACTCTCCCAGGATGCTCAGAGCCCCATCCAACCTAGCCTTGAACACTTCCAGAGATGGGGCATGTCCAACCTCTCTGGATAAACTGTGCCAGTGCCTCATCACCCTCACACTGAAGAATTCCTTCCTAAAAGCTAAACTAAACCTACTCACTTTTTAGCCTGAAGCCATTCCCACTTGTCCTATCATTCCCCATCCTTGTCAAAAATCCCTCTCCAGCTCTCTTGTAGCCCCTCTGTGTACTGGAAAGTGCTCTAAGGTCTCCCTGGAGCCTTTTCTTTTCCAGGCTGAGCAATCCCAACTCTCTCAGCCTGTCTTCATAGCAGAGGTGTTTCAGACCTATGAGCATCTTTTTTGCCCTCCTTCTTCTTAATTGGCATTGGATTTTGCAGCCATTTACACCAGTGCAAGATAAATCCTACAAGAGAATACTTGGACGAAGTCACTTCAGAAAGTTCTGGACTACACAGAGAAATACCCCTTTTTGTACATAAAATTTAATAAAGAGCAAGCTAAATGAGAAGACAGTTTGTGGATTGTGGCATCCATTTGTCCCTTGGTGATTTTGGCCCATGGCTTTTCATAGTTCAAGGTCAAACAAGAAGAAGAGCAGATTCCAAAGGACTGGACTATAAAGAAAGAAATGTTCCTGTCCACTTTGTATTTCCAGGTGTTCTCATTTCAGTCATCCCAATTAGAGCAGAGAGCAGCGATATCTTGTCTGCTGTCAGCAGAGGGGAGGGAGTGGGACTGGGATTTCTGCTTTGTGGGAAGGGATGGGCTTTTGGAGAATGGGGATGGCAGAAGCAAACTCAGCCAAACCACATTATTTGGCTTTGGCAAGAAAACTTGCTGGACTCTACAAAATTTATCAGACCATAGGTTCATGAGCATTACTATAGGTAACGGTAACTTGTAAATGCAACAGCGTTCATGGCTTTATTCCTTTTTTCTAAATTAGTATTTTGGCAATCAATAGCTTTTATTGCAGCTTAAAACCCCTGACAACTGATTATTGAACCAAAAATTGTGACATCATAAAATACCTACTCCTTGCATGAAGTCTTGCTTATCACAATTCAGGCTTTGCTGACATGGGACCAACTTTATGTACTTCCTCACATTCTTTTAGTTTTTCTTCACTGCATTCCTGTTTTAACAGATAATTCCCAAAGCACTTAAGGAAGTGGAGAATTAATGAAGAATGATACAAAAATTTCCTCCTTTTCTAAAGCAATTTCCCAAATTGGGACCTGAAATGCCTAATATACTGATTTTAGAAACACCCTATTTTTTACAATGGACGCCCACTGGCAGTTTAGAAAGGGGTGGTTAATCTGAAAAGCAATTGTTTCTCTGTGATACCTTTAGCCATATTTGTCATTGCTTTTATCTTTGTCATTTTCTGTTGTCCCAAGAATTGATTCTTCCACATGAAATTTAGCCTATCCTCCATGTGTAAAATTCCCCATGAGTAAAAGTAATAGTAAAGCTTGCTACACAACATATTACTCAAGGCTGAGGTAGTTATTCTGACTGTCTATTTTTATTTAATGCTACATATCTATTTATTTTTACCCCTGGGATGGGTTTTCATTGCCATTACTGTAATTATAGGCTGGTATGACTCCACTGGCATCACTGGAATGATATGTTCACCATCAGTGGTTTTATCGAGTGGTGAATCCCTATATCCTGGAAATTTGGTTTTGATCCATAGACTCATCCATGTTAAACAGTGCAATATAGTGTCTCCCACAGTTATTTATGAGTCTGCTACAGTAAATGAGAAACAGGCTTCAGATTATAGTTGCTCTTTTCATTTCTCCAAGATGATTGAAAAGAGAGTTTCATCAAGCTCATGTTATCACATCACTGACCATCAAGTCACTGTTCACTGAAGTCTCTGTCCCTTGTTTACAGACAGATTTGTGAGAAACAGAATTTCTTTGCAAAGTGGTCCTGCCTCATAGAGATAGAAGACTCCTTAGTGCACCTGGTATTTATGTTTGGTTAAAGGGAGTCTTTTGATTAGCTCCAGATTTGTACTATAATGGATGTAAGGGTTAAGGTAAGAAATGTTCTGCTATATGTGGTAGGTCTGTAGGACCCACTTAAATAGGAGAAGCAATTTTATCTATCAAGCTGTTGTACGTTGACTCCAGACAGCATCTAACACCCCTCCTAGCTATTCACTCACTCCCTCACAGTGGGATGGGGAAAAGAATCTGAGGGGTTAGATTGCGAAAACTCATGGGGTTGAGATAAAGACAGTTTAATATGTAAAGAAAACGTTTTGTACACAAGCAAAGCAAGTCAAGGAGTTAATTCACCACTTCCCATGGCTGACACATGTCCAGCCACGTGCAGGAGAGCAGGGGTCCATAGTGTTTAGTGGCGACTTGGAAAGACAAGTGCCATCATTCTAAACATCCCTCCTTTTTTCTGCTCCCCGTTTTCTTTCTAAGCACAGCACCATAAGGTCTGGGACGCCCCTTGGGACAGCTGGGGTCAGCTGTCCTGACTAAGTCCCCTCCCAATCCTTGTGCATCCCCAGGCTCCTTATTGATGGGTTGGGATGAGGAGCAGAAAAATCCTTGACTCTGTGTAAGCTCACTCAGCAATAACTAAGCACAGTGTAGCTACACAATTTTAATCATAACTTTCAAACAAACTGCTATGAAGAAAATTGACTCTGTCCCAGCCAAAATTAGTATGCAAAGTCCAAGATGAAATAAGTAGAGAAGGAAATGAAGGCTGGTGGTATAAAAAGCTGGATATTAAGTGGTTTGAACCATGATCTCTTCCATGCTTCTGAAAATGTCATTGACTTCAGAAGAATAATCTGGTTTAAAAAATGCTGTTGCCGTCTCCCAGCAGTGTGTTTTTATTGGGAAATCTGGTACTTATATGGTAGTTCAAGGCATAGAGCAGCACAGTCCTAGAGTCCATAATATTGTAAAGTTACAAGACATTTTTTTACCTTGGAAATAGGAACCAAATTCTGCTATTATTGTATGTTTAGTTCAGGGGCAACACTGAAATTAACAGCATTTCACCTAGCTTGTGCCAATGAGAGTATGTCCAAAAATGCTTGTCATATTCAGCTCACTTCCAAAATCTCTCAAATATGATGTTGGATCCTCAAAGAAAAGTGCTGGGCCTTGTACCCTTCTTAAGGATCACTGCACATTAGAGAACTGCAAGCAGGAGCCATTGATGCAGAAGCTTCTGCAATATATGTGTGTTTGTGTCCCATCAACAGTGGAAGGTCACATTTAATTTTCTCCCAGAAGACCACCCTCTGAGCTGACACGTGGAAATAAAGATACTACTCATTAGAGCAGTTGTGATTTTTCTACCCAAATAGCTTGTGTGGGAAGGAGATCAGCCTCCAGTCCCTTGAGTACAAACCAATCTATACTTCAGCCCCTCAGCCTGCTGAGCCAGCAGAGCAGTTCCTGTTTGCTGCCTAATTTCAGATAAGAGTTAAACATAAATAATAACAACAACAAAAAGTCTGATTATCTCTCTCAAAAAAAAAAAAAAAAAAAAAGAAAGAAGTTCTGCATATAAGTTTAGGGGAAAAAAAAATAACTGTAAACAGGCAAAGAGGAAAAAAACCAAAAACCAAAACCAGATAAAACTCCAAACTGGGTATTTAGTTCCCTGGTACTAAAGTACCCAGAACCCAGTTCTCTTTACATCTAAATTAAAGATGCAAAATGAAAACCAAGGCATTTTGAAAATATATGGGATGATGTTGTTATATTCTGTATTTCTATCTGAAGGACAGATCCTGAAGCGGCAGATCCTTGATTATCTTCTGAAAGAAATTATACATTTTTATAGCAATTGAGGATCTCATCTCATTAGAAATCTCCTGATTTTCCTAAATGAGTTGTGCAGCAGTCTCATGGTTTGTCATTGGGACTTCCCCAATGTCCGCTCATTAAAGGCACTTTCCCTTTGTCTGCAGGCTTGGCAATAAATAATTACCTATCAGATTACCAGCATGAATTCTGAAGGGTTTTGAAAAAGGAATATAGGTAGGAAGAAAAGAAGAGGGAGTAATTAAATAGGATTGTTGTGGAAAAGATAGCGGACAGAGAAAAATAGGCAAAAGAACCAAAGAAAAGAAGCTAGGATAGATGTTTCCATAATCAGGGAACAAATTAGGAGAACTCCAGGATGGGAATAATATTTCCTCTATAAGTGGCAGAATCTGGGGGAGAAGCGGTAAGAAGATGGAGAGTTAAAGAGGAGGAGAACAAAGAGATTCCTGAAGGCAGTGAGGAAAACACCACACAGGGAAAGTGACTGAAAAACAGCTGAGGAGAAAGACAGGGATCCAAAACCAGTGGGGATGGACTGAAGATTGCTCTTCTAAGAATGTTGGTGTATTCTCGCCTCTGTTCCCTTTCAAACTGAACTGCTTTCATATGTTTGCTTGTTTTATTTTTAAATGTTTTTTTCAAGGTACAGTTTTATTTGAGTTATATGTATGCTGTGCCTGTGATAGCAATCTCCTGCTTTGAATTTGCACATTTAGTATGAATAGTTCTGTGTCGACTTTCTTTTTCTATATGCACAAATGAAAAATAGTGTTTAAAATGATAAATTCAATAGATTTGCACTTAGGAAACTTCAGGAAATGAAAACATAATAATGCAGAATAATTCTGCTTTAATGTGTTCTCTGTAGTCTGATATCCTGTAGTCTGGGATTGATAATCATGTTCATGATATGTGTGATTAAATGAGAAGCAGCAAAGCCTGGAAAATAAAGAAAACCCAAGGAAGAAAGATTTAATCTCTGTATGAGTGTGTGTGAAAGTGTGCATGTGTGTGTGTGTGTGTGTGTGTGTCAGTGAAAGTCCACAGCAATGGGGAGAGAAGAACTTCTCAAACCAGGATGTGTCTCAAAGTGTTTTCAGCTCTTGAAAACACAAGGACCAGGGAGGAGAACATTAGTTCAAGAGATAAGAAGATTGGAAAGTGAGAAGGATCAAATCAAAATGACCTTCAGTTTATCTCTGGAGATCATGGAGAGAAGAGATGCTTGTCTGAAAAACAGAAACAGTATTACTAAGCATGGAGAGGAAAAAACCCAGCAGAAAATCATCTCTATGGTTTTTCATTTTCCAAAACAGAGCAAATATATGTTGTCTTCCCATTGCAAAAGAGCAATTGAAAGGTATTATCCTCATTTTAATAGCTTGTAGTAGTAATTCCTTGATTCTGAACATATAACATTTAGGAAAAAAACAACTATAGTGAGTACAAGAATGGGGAGAACACGCTTTTTCATTGTGATTAATATCCTGCTGTTTCTTACATATGGTCCATGTTGAGTGAATGGACAAAGGTACTCAAGCTTGTGGACAGCGGTACTCAGCCTTGAAATCAGTATGCAAACGTAACCTTAATTAGGTGATTGGAAGGTCCAGTTTCCCTGATATCTTTTTTTTTTCCTGATTAAAGTTTCCTATAAAGTCAAGAGATAGTACCAGTAGTGTCATGTATTTATGCTCCATAAATAAAATTTACCTCTGGTTTTTGGCAAGAAAGAAAATTGAGGAACTCAAAGCTAGAGGTTGGGTGTCTCCACTGGCTTACTTTTTAATGGTTATAATGTCTTATTTCTGTGAAGCAAAGGAAGGTAATCCTTATTGGTACATGCTGCCCACAAAATATTTGAAGTGCCTGACTGCTGCGCCTGATTAGCTCTCTTCACAGAAGGAATTCCATAAGGAATGATGCTAAAAGCCGTGGGGTAGGTACTGGGGCAGGGGGGCAATACTTGACAGTGCCAACAGCCTACTTCAAAGAAAAATGTATCATCTGCATGTGTGCAGGGGACAGATGGGTTTTAACTGTGTCTGATTTGTGTGCACGGCATGTTTATCATAAATCCTAATGCTTCCCTTCATCACTGAGCTCTGCTAACCCCAGAGACACCTATGTTTAAAGGTCTCATTGTAGCTCCTTTTCTCCTCTTCCTTTCCAAGTTCTGTATCCAAATGCATGGTGAGGACACCCATAACTTATTTCTTTTCTCTTCCCTCTCTCATTGTGTGTTAAAAAATGGGGGCTAAGGAAAGAACTTGAGAAGCAAGGGAAAAGGAATATGTTCCTTCAGTTAAATCCATGGTGAAAATTAAATCACACATATATGTGTGATTCATTCAGGAATATTTTTTCCCTGTCTGGATCCTCCTGTTTTCTCATTTACAGGCATAAAAATTATTCCTTACACTTCTCAGTACTCTTCAAACAATAAGACTACAAATATTGCTTTTCCTTGTTAGCTAGTGTATCTTCTATAAGAATTGTTGTTTGACTAATTTTGGTAAAATGAAAAAACAACTCCGAATGTCCTTTTTTTAGGAACAAGGAGAGTTTTTAAAACTTTGCACCATGCACTTATCTTGTGTTTTTGCACAACAGAGGAGAGAATGCACAGATTTTTACCCAGCACTATTTAAAAATCTATAAATAATAATACAGTAATAAGATAAATAATAAAATGAAATATTTGCAAAATAATAATGATAATGATAATGATAATGATAATGATAATGATAATAATTTTAAAATAAATAACAAATTAATAATAAAATACAATGTGAAAGTTAACTCTTTTACCCATTGGCTTCAGACTTTGAGCAACCTACTAGTCTGATTCTGTTTTCTGCAGAGCATCTTCTCTGAAGCACAGTGATGTAAAATAAATTACTTGCTTAAGGAATTTGCAGTCACCAGAGAAAAAGCACCACGTGAATGTGTCATATCGTGAGATGGGAGAATAATCATGAATAACTAAAATAGCTAAAATAAATCAATTGGGAAAAATAGTACCTTGGGCAGTGAGACCAGCAAAAAATAGCTCCAATGACTTGGTGTGTCTTTCATCTTGAGTGATGGAAATTTATAAAGACTCAATGAAACATAAAACACTCACTCTATGGCTTCTTTTGTTTGGAGAACAATGACTTTTGCGTGCAATTAAAGGCAGAGGCCTGGAAATTTTTTTCCATGTGTTCTCATGTGCATGGAGTTTTGTGTCTTTAGTATACCTTCCTCTGTTTAATTATTTATTCTTTAAAATATTGTAAAAGTGCATTTTCATTTTTGCTTTTAAGTAGTCACTAAAAATTGCTAATATTACTTCCCTTCTAATCACATATATTACAAGGCAAAGCCTGAAAGAAGGTTGAAACATGATATAAAATGTGCTAATTTGATAATGAACAGCAATGCACAGTATGTCTTCTGTGCATTTTTCTTATATAATTCCTCTTGATCCCTTGGAATATCAAGTGCCAAATGAAGCAGCTGACTTAATTTTAATTCCTCTCCTTCCTTTTCTTGTGTCATTTTTCTTCTGGTCTTCTCAGAAATTTTAGCTGTGGCTGGTTTTGATTCTGTAACAGCGAATGTTTCCTAGTGTCAGGTGCGGATCAGAGCAGCAGTAGTGGCTGCATGCACTGTCCAGCCCATCACAAGTAATTTTGGGCCCTGGAGCTTTCAGTGGTGTTTGAGCAAATCACGTAGACTATGTACCCCAGGAGGCAACACTTCCACTTTATTCAACTTCACAAGTCTAAGATGAAGGTGGCTGTCAAATGGGGTACTGAAATTCAGTGTCTCCAGCAAATCATCCCTGCACATCTTAGAAGCAGAGAATACTCTGTCCTGCTTTTTCTGTCACTATCTGGCTTCCGGCAATCTGTCAGCACTATCCACATTTGGGCAAAATTTGGAGTCTGTAGAATAGCTAAAACTCTATAGTAACCAGCTGCAATGAAGTGTAAGTGGAGGCAATCACAGGAAACGTTTTTCTCCACTGCATCTAAGACTCTATGTTCCTTTCCAGGTTATTTGGATCCCTAGAAATGACTAGCATAGAAGAGTCTCCAAAAAAGCAGATGGCCTCAAGGCTCTATCTTGCGGAGAGATCTTGAAATAAAAGGTGTCAGAAATTTAGTGGATATAAGCCTTAGTATGGCAAATTCTTCACAGGGCATCTTCTGTCTTAGTAAGAGAGCTACTTGGTCATTTTCCAAATATCACCTGATACCTCCAGTCTCTGACCACTTGTCTCTGAGTACACAGTGGCAATTACTTCTACCATCACTTGGGAGTATGACTTTAAATTCAGTGGAAAATCATGTCTCTTAGACCAGACTCTTCATCACATCATCCTGCAAAGCCACATAGATAAAGTCTTACGGACTGGTGGTAGAAATGTAAATGCCACACTGTATTTCCCTGTGGTCCCATGTGCTCATAATACTGGGAGTTTGTCACTGAATGTGTGGGAACTTTTTTAGCATGTGTAAAGGGCATCCTTATTTTCTCTGGAAAAATACTTGATTTCATGTAAGACTACAAAAAATTTAGAATTACTTGGAAAGGGAATAAGTTCTTCATTTTTATAATTACAGAAGTATGACACTGAAATTCTTCATCCAAGAATATGTCTCCAAATCATCATCAGGGCATTGCAGATCTTGGAAAGATAAATCAGCTGCACAGAGCTCAGGAAGGTGAACTTATGGATGTTTTATTCAAGCCTGTCAATGAGCTCCTTTAAAAGTTCAGTAGCTCCCTCTGTGAAGGCAATCTTTCTAATACACACATTGTAACTGACAAATGGCAAATAAAAGAAGGGCCAAGATGGAAAAGAATTTGTGGTGAGGTCTGAGGAGTTGGCAGCAAAGAGTGGGAAGTACCATCTTTTGTTCCCAATTGTACTTCTTAGTTGTGTAGCAAAGCAATTGTAATGAAAAGTCTTGCAAAACAGGCTTGGCATCAAATTTAATGATTGAGTTTCAGTTCCAAGGAATGAAACTTCAGGACATCTCGAAACCAATGAACACACATAACAGTCAATGCAAAATAAAATATCACAGCAATGCTATTTTGTACAGTTGCTACCATTTGGTGATGTATGTGAGCTATATTTTTTTCCTAAATGTCAAACATACTACAATTTGTTAAAATCTTGGCCTCAGCAGAAGCAGAACAAAGCTCCATTTATCCTCAGGAATGCCTACAAATGTTTCCCAAGAAGCAGCAAAACTTGATGAGGAGTCAAGTGCAAACACTGAAAAAACAATCAGAATGTGCCCTAGTGCAAAGTGAATGGCAATTTTTGTCTGTTATCAAAAAAAAAAAAAGTATACACCTCTAGTAACTATGGCATCTGCTAAAGCAAATTGTGGCCAAACTTTGTTATAACCCATCCAAATACATACTTCATATTCTGGTTCATCTATCATCTTCTCCTATTATCCACTTCACATAAAAAGAAGAGTAATGATAGGCCTGAAGACACAAGAGCCAACGTGCATCAATGTAGTATATATATATGCTTTTGATGATAAGAAGGATGACAACAAAAAGGTTTCATCTGCATAAGCTATTCCCATTAAAACAGAGGTGCAAAGTATGCTAACTTGTGTCATAACCAAATATGAACCAAAATTATTCATGAAGGAAAGAAAGCAAAGCACTGAGTGATATTCTGCAAAATCCATCCCTCCATGGTTATTCAAAAGGTAGAAGCAAAGGAAAATCACGGTCTCACTGAGCCCACTTTTCACCTTACACTTTATTCTTTACCCTAGAAAGAAGAAATTCACAGAGTATAATTCTGACTATAATCTGACATCCTTCCCCATAGCTAATTTCTTTTTGCATCTTTTCCAAAGTTTCTTTTCCAAAGTTTCATTTTAAATGCCAAATATTTTGGCCTGTGTCTAGATTGCCCTGTATTCCAGTAACAACAGCCTTTCACTCTGCTTTCGAGCTCTTATGTCTCCCTGATTGCTTTATCTAAAATGTTTCTGCTGAAGCTTTCCTCTTATTAGAGGATCATGTAGGTTGGAATGGGCCTCAGAAGGTCTCCAGCCCATGCTCCTGCTCACAGCTGGGTCAACATTGAAGTGAAAACATATTATTTAGGGATTCTTCCAGTCAGGCCTTCAAAATCTCAAAGGATGGAGATTCCACAATTTATTTGGGCTTAAATATCTCATACTGGATTTTTTTTCCTTTAATCCAGATGGATCCTTCCCTGTCATGCATCACAACTTGGCTCTCTCTTCTTAAAAAACTTGCTCAGAAGTGCTGTAAGGCAGCTATGAAATCCTTGCTGAGTGTCCAGGCTGAACAAATCCAGTTCTCTCAGCCTTCCTTTCCTTGTACATCATGTGCTCCAACCTCCTCCAACCTCCTGATCACCTTGGTGGCCTGTGTTGGACTCCCTGAAGTTTGTCAACAGCCTTCTTTTGCTAGGGGCCCAGCTGGATGCACCATTCCAGATGGAGCTGGCTGGAACGCTGAGAAACGGGAAAAAAGTACTTCTCCTGAAATATTCATTTTCTCCTTATTTCAAAAACTTTTTTATCCCTAGCTTCAAATCTGATTGAATTTTGTTAGTTTTTTGGGGTTTTGGTTTTTTGGTTGTTTTTGGTTTGGTTTTTTTTTTAGAAAATTGCTCCCCAAACAATGTAGTAGATATTTGCCCTACAATGCATGATTACTACTGTTTACTTTATTTGCTTTTTACATTAATTTTCTCTGATTTCTCTTGCCATTATTTTTCTTCCCTTTTGGATTTTGCATTTTCTTCCACTCCTTGTCAGAGTTTTTCTTCTGAGTTTGAGTTTTAGTATTAGTATTATGATGTTTCCAGGGCTTTTCTGTATCAACCTTTATACCTCTAATATAGCCAGCTTTGGAGTAGTTACAGGAACTGTTTAGCATGAACCATCCTCTGCCTTCCAACAATCTTCTTTATTTCTGAGTATTTACCCTCTAAGTTTAAATATCCTCAGCATTCTCCAACAAGCAACATCCAATTAATAACATTCTTAATATGTTGAGAATATAAACTTGTATTTTCCTCTTCAGATCCCTGGATCTCAAATAGTACCTTGTGGAAGGAATATCATGTGGAGCTGGCTATGGAAAATGTCAAGTTTCTTGATGAAAGCAGGAGGCTGTCCAGTTAAGAAGAGAGAATTCCAGCTTTCTGCTCAGCAGAAGGCTTGGGGACTGAAGTTCCTAAGCAGACATGGGGGTTTGAAGTACTACCATTTCTCTTCACCAAAACACTGTCAAAGCAGGCAGGAAAGTAATTAGGCCTAGCATGCTTTAATTACTTTTCCCATTTTTTAATTTTTTTAAACTTCAGGGGTGCTGGCAACCAATGCAATAAAAGGAAGTGTCTTTTTCAGCAACAGATCTTCTTCCATGTGTCCCCACATGGTAAACAGATGAGGAGGTAACCAAATACTTGCTGGGATGCTGCTCATTATTTTGTTCTTAGCTAAATTGAACACATAATGTATTTCCAAAGTTAAGATTAATGTGATTGTGAATGGCCTCAGGGTCAGAAGAATATCCTGGTAAACAACAAGATCCTTGTATCTATTATCATCTTTATAGATACATTTTTAGAATTGCATCTTCCTAGTGAATGAGACATCTGCAGATAAGAAATGCATTTGGTGGTAAAACTGAGTTTTGACCTCTCTATTCCATGCTTGGTTTGATCTTTGCTCAACAGGAGTAAGTGGGAACACATTGAATAGCAAAATTGCAAAACACAGTGCTGAGTTTTGATATATGTCTTCCAAACTTTACTTTTGTACATCAGCTTTGAGAGAAGGAGGCTGAAGAACTTTGCAATGGCTTCTTTCTGGTCATGAAATCATGGTCAATGTCTATAATTATAACACTGAATCTAAGATTGTTAATTTCCTTTGGGTTTAATGAAGGACAGGGCCCAGAAGGACCCTGTTTACCCATTCATTATTCTATCACCATATGTTCTCAAATTCCCTCTCTCTTTCTTTCCCATTTGGAAAACAACTATAAAATCCTTGCCAGTTATTGAGATCTGCAGCTGAAAATCTCTGAATATTGGTTTGATTTTGCCTATCACATCCTGCTGCCAAGGGAATGATCTAAGAAGAGAGGCAGCACCTTTGCATATGCTCTCAACATGTTTTGCTTGAAAGGATTCCCAGTAACTGGTAGTTCATCCCTCTGCCATTTTGTCTCATCTTCCACCATCTTGTCTCACAAAAGGCAATATTAGATAGGAGAGCCCTGGAGAAAAGAAATGTAGACAGGGAAAGCAAAAAGGTTAATTAACAAGTTAGAAAAGTGAGTGGATGTTTTTGTTGCCTTTTCTCTTTCAAAGTAGGGCACCTGTTGAGCTGTGAAGCTTAACAAGGAGCAAGCAGGGGAAAAAAACAACAGCTCTGTTCCTTTGTACTGGTTCTTTCAGTATTCTGCTTGAAATTCGAGTGGCTGCTGGAAAGAAGCACTTCACTCTGTTCCTCCCTGTTACTTTGTGCCCCTGTTTGTCATCATGAGGGGAAGGGAGAATAAAGACTGAAAGAAAGGATGAAGAGCAATTGGAGATCACAGAGATGAAACCCTCACACTGCACCTGCAAGACCAGATTGTGAACACTGATTTCATCTTCCTCACCAGTTTGGGATAACAAAACACGTACTCGGAGAGGGAGTATGGTTATGTGCCTGCAAACCCTGGAAGTTTTTGGTATTTCCTAGCTTAAAAACTGGTTCTTCCCCTTCCTTCCTGCAGTTTCAGCACCTTTTCTTCTAGGTAACCAAAATAGCTGCCAACATGCCTGCATTTAACTTTTTCTGAAAAAACCTGTCTGTGAAGAATTTCCTGGTATATCCTTAAGAAAGGAGCTTGGCAGGGATTACAAAAAAAATGAGAGAAAGAAATTTTAAAAATTGGTGAAGACATTCTGGAAAAAAAGTTTTGTAAGCCTTATATTTATAGCAAGGGCAATAAACACCTTGAGACCCAGGCATACGTGGAAACAAGGGCTGTGCATTCCTTTCTCCCAGGCCTTTTTCCCTTCAACCTGTTCGGCTTCTCACATACACATTTTCAATTTGTCCTATGGCTGCAGGAAGATAACAAACAGCTGAATTTTCAGAATCTGAACACAGTGTTTGTTCCTTGCAGAAGCCATAGAAATTATTTTTCACCTCCATTATATCTTATTAGGGAAAGAGACTCTGTCATTACCAATATTAATGCCACACAAAGGCCTCTGGGAGCCTGTGAAGTAAAGAAATACAAGATCCCCCCCAAAAGCAGGTCAATGCCAGCACAAATTATGTTTTTTGTAGAGGCTTCAGGAAGAAAGAAAGATCCTCCTAACATACAAACTATATTCGTTTCATTCCTCTTTTGTAATTGCAGTCTGTTTTTATAGTCTGTCCCAAGCCTTTCAAAGAGACAGGTTAGATAATGGTTCAGACTGTTACAAAATTGTCTGTTTTCTTTGTGAACTGTTTCTCCCACCTGTTTTTCCAAAGTTTTAGCTCTGCTGAGTTATTGACAAAATATCAAACTCAACCCAAATTCTTCTGTAAACTTGGGGAGTGTGTGCAGGAAATTATTTGGCACACTTCCATTTTCAAGCTGTCCCACTCATGAAGCAGCTGATCATCCTTTATTCTCTAATGAATAGATGCCTATTGGGAAGATTGTGTTATGTGCTGCATTTAAAACCATAGAATTATTTGGGCTGGAAAAGACCTCTAAGATCATCCAGTCCAACAATTAACCTAACACTAAATGTGTTATCCCACCACTAAACCAAAGCACCACATCTACATGTCTTTTAAACATCTCCAAAGCTGGTGAATCAACTACTTCCCTGGGCAGCCTGTGGCAGTATATTAGTATTTAGCTCTGCTCCATTAAAAATGATCAAATAAACCCTAACAAAACAGTTTAGCTCCACTCTTTGTAAATACTATGTGTCAGATTCCTGTTGGAATGCACTCTGTTGTAGAGAGGGGCTGTATGGTGAAGGCTCTTGGACTGAGTGTTTTAAAGACAGAATTATTAGAATCAAGGGCCCTCTTGTCTCTCACCACCAGTTTTACACACACAAAAAAAAAAAAAAAAAAAAAAAAAAAAGAAATTTCACTGGTTTTGGTGAAACTGTTCATGATTTATTGTCACTTAATTGAGAAAAGGATGAGGCCAGTAATTTCTAGTTCTGCACAAGGGTAGAGGCTTCAACAAAGTGTCCTGAATAGAAAAATAAGGTATAGATAGGTACTACTGGACAGATAATATATAGGCAGATACCATTATGCTTCCTTATAACTAATAAAAGACTGATACTTCTGGTAAAATATGCAACTAGCCATTTCCCTCTGAGAAAAGCTTAGTTAAAAGAAATGATCCCTCTTAGCTCTTTGGTCAGATCATCTGGTAGCCCCTGAATTTCTTGTGATAAAGACATGATTCAGAGAGACACACCTGTCTGTGCTTTTCAACAGTAATTTCAGCAGAATTACTAAGTAGCTCAACTGCTTTGCTGGCTGGAGCAAGATAAATCAAAGCATCCGGTGAAGGATTCTGCTAAATGTAAATGTTCAGGATTGTATAAGATTTTCAGGAGATAAAAAAAAAATATATGTGTGTATATATATATATATTGTGTATATATATATATATATATATATATATATATATATATATATATATATATATATAAGTTTGAAACTGAATGGATCCTTGCACTTAGTGGAGTTAATTTCTAGTTTTCTTTGGTGTTAACATGAGGACAGAAAATCTTGCTGACTGTGCCCCATGTAGCCCAGTCTTAAACCGCAGAAAAAAGTGGCAATAAAAGATGTTTAGTGGGATGGTGTGAGTGAAGCAACTATAATAGTCTCAAGCTTGCTGGTATCGGTGTATGGCCTAGATAGTAAGTTATACTGAATCCAAAAATATAAGAGCACTCCTCAAGGCTCGAAAAAGGCTTAAAACTCCCATGTGAATAAAACATTATTTCTACTTTAAATGTGATGCATATAAACTAATTGATTTTTCTAGCAGAGAGGAACACAACCCAGGTGACCACCTCCATATTACTGTACTTTAACTACAAGGAGACTACTTACATTGCAATTAGATTAGATGATATACAAAACAGACCCTTCAGCTGTGTTAGCTTCTTTATGGTGCATGCCAAGCTGTTGGGGTTGCTTATTTCATGCTCACCAAAAGAACCAAAAAAAAAGACAAAGAAAAAAGCACTGGCAGAGCTTAAATATTCAAAATAAATCATGAGTTTCTGTCATATGGAAACAAAAAACTAATGATACAGTGAAAGGCTACATTTCCATAACTCTTACTTGCATCTACATATTTCCCATTTGAAAGTCAATGGGAGCTGTGTGGCTAAGTGCTGTGTGAGAAACACAAAGGCAGCCTGCCTCCTCCTTGGCAGCCACAGCTCTGTCCTCCCGCTGAGGAATCACCTATGTGATTTGCATCTGATTTCCTTGCTAACCTGCAAGAGAACTCGAGCCAAACAGGAGGAGATGCACCAACAGGACCTGAATATTTAGCAGCATGAGAAGGAGGAGTAATTGATTCCCATTTTGGGCACACTGGTGTAGCTCCTTTTTG
Source organism: Ammospiza nelsoni (assembly GCF_027579445.1). Lineage (NCBI taxonomy): Eukaryota > Metazoa > Chordata > Aves > Passeriformes > Passerellidae > Ammospiza > Ammospiza nelsoni. The sequence goes on along the minus strand of NC_080634.1, from coordinate 34,723,840 downwards.
CACAGTCAGGAGGGAAATGCAGTTGAGTTAAGCTAATATATTCATCAGCTGTTGGCTTCTCCAGAGAAGTCTTTTAACCCTGTAAATATCCTAGAATCATATAATCACAAAATGTTTAGGTTGGAAAAAACATTTAGGTTGGAAAAAACCTCTAAGACCATCAAGTCCAACTATTAACCTGACACTGCTAAGTCCACCCCAAAATCATGTCCTTAAATGCCATATTCACCCATCTTTTAAAAATCTCCAGAGATAGTGGCTCTACCACTTCACTGGGCAGCCTGTTCCAGCACTTGACAACTCTTTGAAAAAGAAATTTTTTCTAATAATTATGATCTAATTCTGAAGAGCTTCAGGTCAACCCTTAACATATGGAAATCTATTTTTCCATCTATACCAGACTGACTAAAAGTATACCTTGATAGTGGAATGATATTCTCTAATAGTAAATGATTAAATAATAACATGGCTGCTTGGATGCTTTTCTAGTGTGTATAGCTAGCTTGGTGCCACCAGAGTTTCTTCATCTTTGTAAGGCATGAACTAGAAGATAACCAAATATTCAATGTATATAAAAACTAATGCCAGAATTTGGTTCCACTCTCTGCAATATAATTTCAAGTAATATCAAGCTGGTTCTTTGAAGGTGCATGCTCAACTTGTTTATTTTTTTATTCCTTAAAGGAAAATCAGTTTCTAACTGTGCATACTTTAGTACCATTTGATTAAGAAAAAATGCAAAAGCATTTAAAGCTTATTTCAGTTTTTCAAAAGCTCTGTACAGCAAGGGAGAAATACATTAAATCCCTGCTGTTGCAGGGAAGTCTAACCAGTCACAGGCTTTCCCAATCACTTGAGTTCTCTGCCAAGGACCAGACTCCAGTTTTATAGTCTATCTGGTTGCACCAGGAAAAAACAGAAAAATAAGAATTACCAAGATTCATGCAATGCACAGATAAAAAGCAAAAGAATCTGGGTTTAGGCTTCTTTTTTCAAAAATTAGGTTCATGTAATCTCATTGTTCTTACATGAGTAATGTAAGACATGGACATGGCATACTGGGGGACTTGGCAGTGTGAGGTTAATTGTTGGACTTCATGATCATATAAATCTTTTCCAACCTAAATGACTCCATGATTCTCGTTCTCTTTTTGTCAGTGCCCCTGCTACCCCTTCTCAGTCAAATAACAGTCCCAAAGGTTGTTGGGTCCCCAGTGAAGGTGACCCTCTGAACAATGTAAGCTGGGGGGGCTCAGGAAGGGCTCCTCACTTGCAAAAGAGAAGTGTGGAATCTCAGGAGAGGGCTGAAAGTGTGACTCTAGCTGGAATCTGCTCATTTCTAGACACATCAGTAACTAATTACAAGACACAGCCCCATGGAAAAATATGTGTCTACAAATTTTGATTAAAATCGGCTTTCCTGGTCTTAATGTAGCAGTGGACCTCATGGCAAGATACACAGAAGCCATCGGGTTTGTTAAGGCTGTGGTTTTAATTTCTGTGGAACACAAACATCTGATTGCTTCCTAGGGTGTTCTGAGTGATGAGAAATTAATTTTTGGTAAATGTTTTGCAATCCCAGGAGTTATACAGGGAAAGGGAAACCTTATAATTCATAATGTAGGACCCCTGACACAGAAAACTCTTCTGCCATTCTTAATCCATTTGCTAATTCAGCACCATTACAATTTCAAAATCAACATGCATTTATAAAATAACTTAAGTGACAATCAGGACTGCTATGGACCTCCAGGTTAGCAATTAAGGAACTATTAGCAGTGTGAATTTAGTCCTTTAAGTTGTTTGTGGTTGGTGTTGGTTTGGTTGGGGGTTTTCAGTGTTTTAATTCAGCCTATGTAAAACCAACAAGTGTTTAGCCATGAAAAAGTGAATTTGAGGTTCCTGCTTGAAAAATGCAGTATAGTGGCTTTGGGTCTTACTGACTGATTAGGCTCAGCTGCTGGAGGAGACTGGATTATCATGTCACAGGGCTGCCTCTTCTAAGGCTCCTTGTAGGGCCACAAAAGATTAAAAGAAAGCTGAGGAGAGGGCAATTTCACTGCATTTAAACCAGTCTGCTTTATTCATTATTCAAGTGGCTGTGTTGTCCGTGAAATTTTCAAGTAGTGATTTCCTGGAGGAAAAAAAATGTTCCTTCTAGCTTTTCCATCTTACAGAAGCATTTTAACCTGCTATCCTTATTTCCCTTGATTTTAAAGCATAAATACATGCTTCCTTGCTTCTTTGGGAGTGAAGTGCACCTTACCTTTAGTACATTTACAAGTGATCAGATTTACCCTTAATGTTTCTACTGTTAAAAGGGTCCCTGTCCATGGCAGGGAGGTTGGAAAGAGATGATCTTTAAGAACCTGAACCATTCTGTGATCCTGATTTTATGAATTTTATTTTATCATTGAAGCTTGCTGCTGGTGAACAAGGGATGTTAAACAATCAAGAAAGCTTGCCTTGAGGAGCAGGGGACCTCTCTTCTTGGCCAAGGAGAGATCATCAGAGCAGCAAGGACAATATAAATTGCAGCCTTGGGTTGGCATAGGTTGGTGGCCTTTATGGAAAGAAATTCTTTATTAATTTAAGTGCTCTTGTCAATGAAGGTCCTGTGCTACACTCAGACCCTGCCATGGGGCAGGGGATTATCCAGCACCAGTGAGAAAGATGTTTGGGTTGGTTCCCTTTGCATACATGGGGTTCAAGATCTGTCATTGCATGAACACCGCTCATGTAAGGGTTTGGCAGCAAAGGGAGGGCTTTGTCTTTTGGCGGTGTGTTCAGAGCACCAGAGAATTCATCTTTCTGATCACTGCACCATCAAAATCTCCTCCTGAGGCTCTAGGGAGAAGGTGCACAGTGAACTACAGGCATGTCTCCCTCTCACACTCTCTTTGAGCTCTGACAGCTCATTTCACTTCTCCCTGAACTGGCAGCAGGCAGTGAGAAGAGGCTGACTTCCCCCATCACCTTTTTCTTTGATGAATTCCTTTCAGCCTTGAAAGACATCACCTTTGGGTGAAATGACCAGTAAAAGCATGGAATTATATTTCCATGCTCAGTCTTCATTAGAGTCCAGCAGCTCATCTGTGCATTTAATGAAATTGAATCTGAGCTTAAAATTTATAAGCAAAAAGAAATTGTTGGAGGAAAAGCTACAGGAACACCATTTATTCAAAAATCCATTACATTCTATAGACTTTGCATAAAGAAAAGGCAAAGGTGGTTTGCTGCTGTGTGAATTTGAGTTCCATGAAGGTGGAGATGCTTGTAGAAGACTTCAGAGGGGAGGCTCCCCATGAGCCCTGATGCCTCTACATCCTCTGTATAGCGGGAAAACTGGGAGAGCAGAAATTGCAAGCACAGCTGGGCACTGCAAACTCAGAGCATTTCCAAAATAGGTGATCTCTCATCCTGCTCAATGCCAGCACTAACACACACAGATCACTGCCAAAATCTCAAGGAAAAATGGTGAGATAATGGGAAAGCACAGCCTGAGGTCTGTAAGGACTGCAGACTTTCAGAAAGCTTCCATTGTGCTGTTGGGCCCACTTCAGAAATAATGCATAGGCACATGATTAAATGTGTGCTGGAATCCCATGGATCTCTTTATGACCTTAAAGATGCCCCAACATCCAGAGATTTCCTTTGAAATCAGGATGGCCATTACCTTCTTGCCAAATCAGGACTCAGGCACTTGTATGCAAGTCTGAAGCATCAAGGGCAAATGCCTCCCTTTGCATTTTCCTGTTGGAAGTCAGACATTTAAGGGAGAATATTTGCTAAGGGAAACCAAAATATGAAATAGTGCTTCATAGACTTGCCTTGATTTATGTCACTCATGAATTTTCTGGTTTTGCAAATCTCAGGAAACACATGGTGGTGCTTATACACCTCCTGTCCTCAGGATGCAGGCCTAATGAGGGAGGTCTTATTTATTTCCCACACTTTTCTTGATATATACAACCTGACATAGTAAAAACTATAACTTTATCTATGGTAATGCTTTATTTAACATTTGACTATGGGAAGCATTTTTTTAAAATTCAGAATATTCTTTTCTTTGCATTGAGAACCACAGGGTGTTATCATCAATCTCTTTAGACAGTCCAGGAACCATGTATTTGACGAGTGGCAATATTTACCTTAGGAATGTATGTCTTCAACCCATGATCTCAACAGAGATTCTCTTAAGTTCATGAGATGGCTTTCAGACTATAAAATGAATGGGTTAAATATTGCAGATGCTTGTTGTTTTAGTTAACATTTTATTTTTTATTTATTTATACAACAGATGATGTATATAACATACTATATGTGGTATATCACTTGTTCTATATTATATTTTGAACATGAATGCAGATAGGCCATTATTCTGGCTGTTTTTGAAGGAGCACAGCCAACTAAAATTACACTACAAACAAAAATTTTTAAAACCTAACTGTAAAAATGACCATTTAAACATTTACTTTCTTTGGTATTGAGTGAATTTGGAAAAGAAAGATTAATTAAATAAAAAAACAATTAAAGAACCTTTTTTTGTGCTTCATAGTCAACTTACTTTTCAGCTTTCCAGAAGTGAGAAACTTGGCTTTCTTATAATTCAGGCAAGGGCTGCTTAAATAACATCTGTGTATATTTTCATGGGAACTTTTGTTCTTTTTCTATTTTAATAATTTATTAATATTACTAAATATGTCAATAAAGGTTCATTGAAACTGAAGCTTTCCATTTAGCACTCCTTTGGAGCAGAGTAGAACTACACAGAACAGACTGTGCCTAACAGCGTCTCCTCTTTTTTATTTCCCATTTCACAGGGTGCCATGTTTACAGGAAATTGGAATGAAATTTTGTTACGTATAATTTCTTTCAGTGTAGGCATGTTGTAAGATACAAGCAGAAATGTGTTCTTTTCTATCTTATTCCCCAGATCTTGTTTACAAGATGGAAACAAAATAATTAGGTGATGAGTCTATCCGTAATCTTTGAAGGGAGAAAGTAGAAAAGGTATAAAACCTCTCAGCAATTCTGTGGTTTGGGAAAAAAACCCAACAATAATCACACACAAACAACACTAAAGCTAAATTCCTTTTAAATCTTTAAAGACATCCTGAGCAACATTTCAGACTACAGCCAGATATGCTGCAGACCAAATCTTCATTGGGCTTGTCTTCATAAAAGTTGAGATTGAATACTATTCCCTGAGAAGCCCTGGAGACAAGGGCAAAGCAATTCAACAGCAGCACATACATTTTTAGAAGCTTTTTACAGCCCTGGCCATTCTGACCTCTGCAATGGTCTTGCTGTTGTTTAGGATAGAAGAAGTCTCTTTTTTTTTTTTTCCTGTCTCACATAGTTGTTTACACGACATGCTGCTTTCCTCTATTCTGAATCATCTTGTTCAAAAGGATTTCCTTTGCCCTGCAGAAACTGGGGGGCTGTGAAGGAAAAAAACCTTGACAAAACCAAGTGCAGCCACTTTCATGTCAGTTATGTGGGTACTGTCAGCTCACACGGTGCAGGTGTGTCCACACAATTCTTTTGAGAACACAGAAATACTTGCTGCTATTATTTCTCCCAGAGTTTTTCCGGGTCAGATTCCAACCAATGCCAGTCTCCATGACAAACTCCTTTGGAAGATTGCTCTCAACATTGTCCTGTTCTCAACACTTTGTGACCTGATATAGAAAAATGGCACAGGGGTTAAATGACCTGGCAGAGGCTCTACTGGACATCAGCAGCAGAGCACAAAATAAATCCTGCAGCTCAAGGCACAGGCTGCCTAGCACCTTTCCTGCTACCTCTGGTGATGGTCACTGTAAAGGGCACGATAACATTCATTTGACTAGCCCAGCTCTTCCTAAAACTTCCAGCTACACATTGTGGCCTGAGACTTGCCATAACCACTCTGCCTTGCTTGACTTATCTTTACCACTTAAGGATAAACATCTAACAGTAGGTGCAAACGCCTGGAGGCAGGAACCTGCTGTTCTGTGTGGTTAGACTTGAAAGTAGCCTGCATACTTTGGGGTGCTGTAGCTGAGGCTTTGAGAGATGCCTGTGGCAATTAGTCATCCAGATGCCATTGAAAGTCAATGAGAACTGGGTGAAATTCTGAGAATGGGTGAGCAGCCAAATGCTACCATATGGTCATAAGCTTTTCCTCCGTCTAGCACAGTGATCAGTATAAAATGGCAGGGAAGTGAGGCTTCAGACTGTGAATAGCAATTGAGATAAGCATAATAAGTAGAAAAGCTAGAGCCTTGCTGCCTTGCTCTAACTGACTTAGCAGACATTATGACACTAGCAGGCTAATTCACTCCTCAAAGTTGCGAGTTACCATACACTGGAGCACAGGAATTTCCATCATTAATTTTCTCCTTGCTTTTGTGGCAGTAAAAAGAAAGACCAAGGTGGCCAGATAAGAACAGGGATTGCACTTCATCTTCTCTCTTCTTGGGATCAAGAAAAAAATCAAAGCAAAATTAGTTTGTCTCAGTCTCTCCTTTTCTCCTTGGATGCATAATTTGCCTCCCATTCAGAAGATCCTAGCATAAATTGTATTACACATACAAAAGCATGAAAAATGAAAGCATATTAAATGTTCAAGGCCAGGGTGAATGGGACAATCTGATCTAGCGGGTGGCATTTGTGCCAACAGCAGGGGGCTTGGAACTGGATGATCTTTAAGATACCTTCCAACCCAAGCCTTTTTATGATTCTATAGGGGAAAAGAAAAAAGGTAACTTGTGCAGTTTCCATGCATATAAAACATAATTCTCCCTGCCCTGTTTATTTAGAGAGCACTTTGGAAAAACCCGGATGGGTTTAAGATGAAGAGGGACTACAGGAGATCTTCTCCTTGCACATATGTCCCACAGCAGGGGAGGGATGCTTCAGTGCTCCATCAACACCTTGGTTTTGTCTTGCACTGTTCCTGTGAGGAGTCACATTATGCCTTGTAAAAGGGACACCACTGGAATTGTGTTGTGCAAGAACAAGAGATAACAGAAATGCATCCCCAAGCTTTAACTGCACATGTCTGACAGCATCTTATTAAACTAAAAGTAGTCATCAGAAAAGTGAGAGCAAGGACAGGGATGAAAAAAAAGGCTGTTTCTCACAGCATGAAGGAAAAATGTTTTCTACTAACTGAAAGAAAACAAGGCAGTAAAAACAATTCCTGGGTTGGGAAAGGTTCTTTTTATGCAACTCCAGTTTGGGATGTCAATTTATTAATGTGGTCTCTACAATTTAAATCTCCATCAAGATCATCAGCCAAAATATTTGCACATGCTAATTTGTTCAACTGAGGCCCCTTTATCTGTCATATTCCTGTGAATCGTGTTTTCTGTTGGCTGATTCTTTGGGACAGCTTGCCTCGTTTTGGATTTGTTATTAAAAGATAATATTGACTTAGTTTCCTTTACATGGAGCAACAACCTTTTCTCCTGAAGCCTGCTTGTGCCTGGGTGTGTGTGTGTCTGTGTGTGTCCGTATGTAAGACAAGCTGCTCTCAAAGACTCATTTCCTGCTGCTCTTAATGACAGGAATAATTAACATCATCTTCCCAGGAATACTCCAAGTCCTGTGTCCCACTGGCATGTCCGGTCTGCCAAGATTTCAGCCTAGATTAGAGAGTTTGTATAAGCTTTGGGACCTCATTTTGCTTGTATTTCGTCTTCCTCATACCAGATTCTGCTGGATGCCAATGAGGGTAACAGGACCCTCAGTACTAAACCTCACTGCACCACGGACCCTCAGCAGGGTAAATACCATGAACACTCATGAATCCAGCAAGCCTCTGCCTGCAAGGGTCTGCCTCTGTACCTAGCTGTTCCCAGAAGCCACAGCTCTGGGGATTGCTTTGCCTACCTCTCCTTGATTGCACTCAGCTTTCGTCCTGAAAAATCCCTCACTGGCTGCCAGAATTGCTGCTGGCTGTTCACTGCCCTTCACAGATCCAGTGCTGGGTGCTGCTGCTTTGAATTGTACAAGGCAGCTGTACAAGGGCAGCACCCCAAGAACTGAGCAGCAGGAACTTTCCCTGCCCTTCTCCCATCATCTGCATACCCAGGGCTGGGCAGTCAGGGAAGGTCGTGCCCCAGCTGAGGAGCAGCGGTGTGTGCTGCTGCTGCCTGTGCTGAGCGCCCACCCTCCCAGACCTTGAAGGCTGTAAATCTGAAGAATGATGAGTAATGACTTTTCTGAGTTTTTTTTTTTTTTCCCATTTCTACCCTTTTGCTGGCGCACTTAGCACTCGTGTACGCTCTCTCTCTCACTGAGATTTCTTTGTGTGGTGGTGGAAAGCATACTAGAGGAAAGATTCAGCATTGCCTCTCCCTCTGGAACTGTGATGATGGATGGCAAACTTTCCCTCTGTATAAAATGCAGGCATACACATACTCCTCTCTACTAGTCCCAGTTGTTGCTGCCTCCTACTTGGTAATGGCACTGGTAGAACATGGATAGTAGCAGATAGGGATGTTGGGAGCTTAAGGGATAATAAGAAAATTCCTTTTTACCTGTATTTTAAATTTCTCCTCTTGCTTTACCAATGAGTTTAGATAACATAATCTTTCTTGTAACTTTCTGTGGTCTGTTTTCATGTTTAATACTTATAAAAATTTCATTTCCACTACTTTGAGACAAATTAATTTCAATTCTATTTCTTATTGCCTCCTGCTTATATATGGGAAAATAAAGTGAAACTCATCTAGACAATAGTTTGTGGAACTCTTTTTCTTTCATGTAGGTATGAAGAGGTAGGATTTTTTTTTTCTATTTTTTTCTCTGTAATCTTCTTCTGGGACATGGAGGAAAGAACTTCATTATTTTAGAGAATAGTCTCTGCATTCACATAAATCCACAGAGGACTTCAGTTTTCTGTTAGGCACACCCCTCCCTTCACACCCTCCATTCTTCTCCTGGGGAAACCAGTTGTGTTGTTCACTGACTTAAGAGACAATTCAAAGGAATTGCACAGCTCTATTTACGTATCAAAGCAATGTGATGAAGTTCACACTCTCTTCTCCTCTAATGCACAAATCCTGAAATTAAGTTGCTTGGTCTCTGTAGGAGTGATTTTCATTAAGGAAAAAACCACAGAAATTCCTTAATAACAATCAGACCTATCCACTTCAGCTAAAACCCACAAATTCAGACAAAGAGTTCAGAGAGATCCTATTTATTTCTTTTCCTGGGATACTGCAATATGCTTCCCATTTTGTAGAGATCATCCTCATTCTTCAGTTCTTTTTCCCCTACTCCCAGACTCCAACAGGAAACCAGCCCACAGAACAAGACTACAATTGCTGTGCTTCATTGGATGCAGAAAATAAATAACACGTGTCTCCTGCACCCATTACTTATCCTTGCTGTGTGTTTTTAGCCTACCTCCTATAAAAAGAAGAAGTTAATTTATAATCATGCTGTTTGTCAGAAGTGTTTGTTCACATCTGTCTGTCGGCAAGTTTTATAAATCAATTAGCCCCAGATAGACACACTCTGTAGCTTTCTGTGTTCCCACAGATGTCACTTTCTCATCAGCAGAAGTAACAGTAGCCTTTGCTGGCTCCTAATTTGGATACATGTGAAAAACAATTAAGTATGTCTTCTGCACATGAGTATCAGAAGTGTTCCAGTTACCTGGCAACCAACCAAAAAACTGTGATGGAAAGCCAAACACCTGAGTCCAATACTGTGGCCATTTGCATACATGTGCATATGTAAGCCTGTAAAGATATATGTGGAGTTATTTTAGCATTAAAGAGTAAGGACTTGGGGATTTTCTTAAAATAACTGAGTTAGTTTATTACCATTTCTGCAAACGTGAACTTAGGAATAAGGTAGAGGAAAATAAAGCTGTGTCTGAGATGGGGAGGGATTTTGGGAAGCCACAGTGGTATGCTGCAGTCAGGGGGATTTATGGGAAGCATTGAAGAGGCAGGTAAAGTTTATAAGCACTGCACAGGACATAATTGCACTCAGCTGGTGCTTTATCAGCTTACTAACTCCCCTAGTTTGCTTGAAGAGTTGTAGCAATATATTCTGTTATTGCAATATATTCTGTTATCGTCTCAAATCCACATAGGAAAAAAAAAACTGTCATAGATTATCCTGAAAGGGACCCCCAAGAATCACTGAGTCCAGTTCCTGGCCCTGCACAGGATAGCTCCAAAATGCAAACCATGTACCTGAGAGTATTTTCCAAATGCTTCTTGAACTCCTGAACACCACACTTGGTGCTGTGACCACTCCCCTGGGGAGCCTGTTCCAGTGCTCAGCTACTCACTGGATGAAGAAACTTTTCCTAACATCTTACTCAAACTCACCCCAACACACCTTCTCTCTTTGGTTGCAAAGTGCTTGCAATTAAAAGCTTAGGCTGGGCAGTGCTTCAACTTCATCTTCTGCTGGACACAATCAAACAGCAGTGAACAATGCACTGGCAGAGATCTTCACCCATGCTAAGCCTACAGGGAGGATCATTGGATTAAAACACTGTTTTTCTTGAATGTGAACAAGTGTGTGATTTGAGAGAATGGCAAAGAGTGGGATATATGTGATGAAGAGGAGGAGGTAGAGAAAGTGAGATACACTGAGAGGAGGTTTGGAGAGGTGTGGCAGAGGGGGACGAAGAGGGACATGGGGACATGAAGAGAGGAGAGGCTGGCTACCAGTAGGTGTGTACCTTCATCTTCTGCAACTCTTGCACCCAGACAAGGTTAAAGAAGAGGAAATGGAAACAACAGGGGTGAGAACAGGAAGCGATCCCCAGACCAGGCAATAAAATCAGGCTGTGAACCCTAGGCAACTACAGCACACTATGGGATCAAACAAAACACATGTAATGGACATTCCTGTGCACTCTTTTCTCTGCTTTTGTAAACCTTCTTTTTTCCTCACCTTCACTTTACTTTCTTTTCTATAGAACAGTGGAGGGGTTAATCTTTAATACCTTCCAGTAATAAAACTGTTTTAATTAGCATTAGTTTGGAATGACAAGACTACAAGTAATTAAGTTAGATTGGGATCTAGTTGGAATGAAATTGATACCAGGGGATAGCATAAACATAAATCAGCATTTAAATAAACTGAAATCATATTGCTGTAATTAGAACAAAAATCCATTGGCACTAAGAAATAAAAGTAACACATGCAGATTTAATAAACATAGTGAAGGAGAGTGAGGAGCCTGAAAAAATATAAATTGTTCCTTCCCACATACCTGCTGTCAAAACAACAACAACAAAAAAAGATAAGAGATCACTGTTTGGTTAGTATTAAGGAAATACTATTACATTGGCATGGGAGAGAAGAGAAGTTAGGGAAGATTATGAGTGTCTGTACAGAATGCCATTTACATTAACCTGATGCATTGCAAGTGAGTTCTAGTTATAAAAGTAATTACTGGCTACCAAACCCATCTGGAATCTGCAATCAAATGATGAAAAGAGAGGAATGAGTCGAGGAGCAAGTGATTACTTCTCCAAAGTTAAGACTGGCATGTGCAGTCAGAAGCCAGCAGCAGCAGGCTCATGCATTTTTTTCACGCTACAGAAAGAGCAAGCCAGCATATGCCTACCAACTTCTCCTGGGCTTTTTAGGTTGCTTACCACCATAGGACATGACATTTTTGTATGATTAAAAATGATTCATTAGCCTTTGAATTAAGGGAATCATGTATCTTCTTTAAATGTTATGGCAATTAAGATATATTAGATGAAATGCCCTTTTTAAAAAAAATTTTTTTTTGCAAGATAATAATCTCCTTTCAGGCAAGATAACGGATTTCAAGGAATTGATGTAGGAAAGAAGATTAAAAGAATTCTGTGTGAAGTGATTCCATTTCTGTTGGGACCTCTCAGGTAAGAAAACCCTACCTGAGCTGGGAGCAATTCACCAAGGGCACTTGGGCAGATCATGGTGACAGTCACAACAGAGTAAACTTTGCTTTATACTCTGGGTCTTCAGCTCTTTTTCAGACAGGTCTTACCTCTGACAGCAGGGTCACCCAAGATGAAGTTGTAAAGGCCAGTGTGGATCAATGCAGAGAGAGAATAGAAGCACAACATTATTTATGGACTATGCAACAGAAAGTCTCTGTCAAGATTTGTATAGACAGAACAAAAGATGTGGCTGTGTTTAGAGCTCTGCTGACTAATGTGAAAGTTTGCTTAAGGCTGAACTTTCTCTCTGGGGTATTTTTAGTCTGTGCAGGCTTACTTAGGCCTGTACATATGTCAACTCAACCCACCATACGGATTTCTGACTTTCTGGTCATACCTGGTGGATATGAAAACAGGTTGAAAGAGTTAGGCTTGTTCAGTCTGAACAAGAGAAGGCTCTAGAAGGACCTGGATTTTCATCCACTACCTAAAGGGGCTGCAAGAGAGCTGGAGAGGGACTTCTGAACAAGGGCATATAGTTGCAGGGGGGGAAGGCTTCAAACTGATAGAAGGCAGGCTGACATTTGATATTAGGGAAAAATTTTTTCCTGTGAGGGCGGTGAGGCACTGGCACAGGTTGCCCAAAGAAGTTGTGGCTGCCCCATCCCTGGAAGTGTTCAAGGTCAGGAAGGTATCCCTCCCCATGGGCCAGGAGGCTGGAGCTATATAGTCTCTAAGACCCCTTCCAACCAAAATATTCTATGATTCTATGCTGCAGGAAATCCAGGTGTTATAGGACTGAAGTATTATGGAACCATGAGATCTACCACACCTGTGCTGATGTGTAGATTTGTCAAGTCTATTATCTGCCACATGCATCAGACTTACTGTTAACATGTGAGTGGGTTGTCCAAAGTACATAAGGAGTGGTAGGGGCATCCCAGCTGAATTATACACCTTGTTTATTCAGAAGAGCATTGCTATGCACTCATACAGAAGACATTCAGTTGGGATTTCCAAATATTTTATAGTCATAGAACAGCTCAGTAAGAAAGGGACCTGTGGAGGTGTTTTTACCCAACAAATTCTTCTAATTGAACCTTTTTCCAGTCACAAGAATGGATATTTTGAGCCCTCAATATCCATCTTTGAATTATCTTTAAAAAAAAAGTTTGGTTAGAAATAGATGGTGTTGTTGAGGTTAAGATAAAGACATTTATTTAAATGGATATAAAAGCATGAGTACATGTTCCTATTGTGGACCAATACTATTTTAATTTATGTGTGATATTTAAAACATTTAAGAAGCAGGTGCAATTTCTGACTCAATCTAAGAATCTGAAACAAACGTTTGTGTTGCTTAAGTAATACGGTGCATGTCTGTTGAACATGATGGTAAGATGGAGTGAGAAAGACAGAGATCTGATTCTTAAAACTGAGGACAGAGAAGACAAGAATTGTGGAAAAGAGTAAATAAGATCTTTGGCATGGCAGAGTGACATTTCCTTTGGCTTACTCAAGTGTAAAAAAAGGGTGAAAGTAGTGGATTTTTATAAAAGTGAGCACTGCTCATCCCATTCTAGTTACTGGGAGTTCTGCCATTAACTTAATGGGACTGAAATTCCAGTTCCTGTATTTAATCACTGGAAATATATTTTTATTGAGTAGTAACAGAGCACTATTACACCACATATTAGATGTTACTTGTACACATTAAAGCTGTTCCTTCCACAATGATCCCATTATTTGGCCCAGGCTAATTAACATTAATAATAGTGTTGTCATTTGCAGGGAAAGAGTCAAGATCAACCAAAAAAATTAACAGAAAAACTTTTTGATGTAAGTCAAGCAGGTACTCTGACCTTACTTAACCTCCCATTCACTGGAGACTAAATGAGCGCTTTCAATACACACCTGCCAGTTTAATTTCAGAGCCTTAGGCCTAAATTGCTCTCTGAAGGTCAGTAGATTTTTCTAGATACCGCTGGATAGGAGGGCACAAGGGGCTAGTTTGATGATGGGTCTTCCATTTGTTTTTAAAATGACAACCCATGGAGCCATCAGCTGGAAATTGTTAAGAGGGATGGGGAACTGACTGATGGTACCCTGGTTATGATGACTGTCATCTCACACCTGCACAGCCCTGTCTGGAATCTGTTTTACAGATGCTGCTGGCAATAACTCTATCATGTACCTTTGTAGTGTCTTCACACTATGGGTGAAACTCAGCACCTTGTCTTGACAGCATCCTGCCTCGTTACATGAGAAATCTGGGGACAGAATGAGAAATTCTCCTACCAAGTGACAACACAGGGAGAACTTACTTAGCTCAGCTGCAACTGCCAAACCCAACATGAAAACAGGACAGCTAAATTAATATTGTACTCTCACCTGGACTACAGCATTGAGGTCTGGAGATCTCAGCACAAGAAGGACAAGGAAGTGTTAGAGCAGGTTCAGAGGAGGCCACAAAGATGATCAGAGGGTTGGAACAACTCTTCTAGGATGACAGATTGAGAGATTTGGGGCAGCACAGCCTGTAAAAGAGAGGGCTCCAGGGGGACCTTGGAGAGCCTTCCAGTGCCTAAAGGTGCTACAAGAGAGCTGGAGAGGGACTTTTGACAGGGGCATGTAGGGATAGGACAAGGGGGAATGGCTTTAACCTGAAAGAGAGCAGGTTTAAATTTGGGATTAGGAAGAAATGATTTACTGCGAGGGTAGTAAAATACTGGCCCAGAGAAGCTGTGGATGCTCCATCCCTGGAAGTGTCCAAGGCCAGGTTGGATAAGGCTCCAGGGAACCTGATCTAATAGCTGGTGTCACTGCCCATGGTTGGGGGAGTTGCAACTAGATGATCTTGAACATCCCTACCAAGTCAAACCATTGCTTACTAATGACATGAAAAAGTGTCCATCAGGACCAAAAATGACATAGAGCAGGTCCTCATTTTCTTGCTTCACCTTCTGTACCTTATTCATTCCATGTGAACCAAGGCATTAACTCCTGTGTATTCCTAACAGCATCCCTGTTCTCATACAAATCCTTTGTTAAAACAACCATTGTTGTCTGGATTTTTAAGAAATCATGTCTTGCCATGACAAAGTTGCAAAATGGATGGAGTCATCTTTGCTGTGTTTTCCTAGCAAGGAAAAATCACATGAAGGTTTTCTGCTAAGCTACTCCTTCACAAGAGCATCAGATGTATTTGCTGCAGCACTGCCATCTCGTCTGGACAGAGCTTCCATTTTCCTCCTTGTGTCAAGAATTAGTAGCACAATTTTATCACTCTTTAGAAGAAAAAGCTGAAGGGAAGAGGCAAGAAGCCAGATTTCACAGCAGAAGTCCCTAGAAAGCTGGGGACCCAGTTCCTTGCTGATGCTGCTTTTTTCACAGTTATCAACTCCCCATTCACCATGTGTCCCTTGCTGTTCATTTTTGAAAAAATTCATCTTTAGTCTATCAAAAATATATAACAAAGCTACCTTCTGAAATCACTTACATTGACAAAGTGTCAGCAATCCTGAAATAGTGTTTTGATCCCCTACTGCGCCAAACTACAGAGTATGTCTAAATACACTGGCAGATCCTAAAATACACCCTGATGGATAGCAAGGACTTGTTGCACAGAAAAAATAATTTTTTGCTAAAATTGAGACTTGCTCATATGAGAGTGTCCTGCCTTACAGTACAGTAAATCTAGAATTTATCAGCAGATCATAACTTTTGAGCAATAATAAAATTAGGCAAGTGATCTTGTTTGTCACTCTAGCACAGACCATAATTCTAAGCAACATGAAATATGCATCAAAACCTGACTATGGTTTATCTTGACAGATACATAAAATATTGCAAAGGAAGGTGATAATTAGGCTTAAGGTTCAGATGAAGTTTCTGGACAAATTTTGGGTTTAAATCTAAAATGAGCACAATGCAGGAATCTAGTCTGAAGGACAGATAGGATAAAAATCTTCAGAGAAGGAATAACACCAGCAACAGACATATAGTAGAGTCAGTAGGATTTGCTGTGTTAGATAAAAGCAATATGTTTGTGCTTTTTCAGAACCTCCAATTTGCTTTCTTCTTACTCAAGGTTCTTCAATGAGGTGGGCACATTTTCCTCATTCCCCATTCTCCATTCTCAGCCTGAGGAATCAATGCCCCATCCAAATCTAATGAAATAAAGAATGGGGTCCCATTGCATTGCATTACATTGCATTGCATGTCTTTAGATAACTCTGTATGTGCTGTGGAATGAGCAAGAGGACCTCCAGGTACCCCTTGTGTCTCACAGGTACGTTGTGACCAGCAGCATTACATAAATATGCAGTTGTTATGTCAACAAGGCAATTTCTGAGTGGGAGGCTTTTCTTCACAGTGTTGTCTATTCCAGGGTTTTGCCACTGCTGCATGATCTTGGTGAAGTCACTCACTTCAGCATGAACAAGTTGATCAATATTTAATATGGTGCTAACCATACTTAAAGCCTTTTTAAGGTCCCTGACATTCACGGAAGACAAGTGCAACAGGCAGGCTGTGCATTACTCAGCAGTGTTCTTAGGGTTTCTTATCTCAGGATGGTGTATCCATGAACCATGTTATTGCTCCTGGTTGTCTCCTTTGCCTTTTGTAAATGGGATTGGCACTGTGCTTCAGCCCCTGGAATCTTCCTGGGGGTGGCAGAGTCGCATCTGTTGTCAAAGGGTTTTGTGGAAGGATTACCACGGCTTTTGGAGAAATCCACGACAAGGATACACCATTCTCTCTCCTTCCTGCTGTCTTGCCAAATGCATGAGTTTAACCACCGAGCACAGTTTTTTCTTGCATCTGGCAGGTGTCTGTGTCCCGATCCGGATGTGTCCTGAGGTGCGAACAGAGCAGGAGGGCGGGGCAGGATGGATTCGAATAGACGGAGCGCGGAGTCACAAACGAGGTCAAACGGTGGCAATCAAAACGATAATTCACTTTTATTCACCATCAAAGAAAAGAGCAAGGAATAACACAGAAAAGAGCAAAAAGC
Organism: Ammospiza nelsoni; assembly: GCF_027579445.1. Taxonomy (NCBI): domain Eukaryota; kingdom Metazoa; phylum Chordata; class Aves; order Passeriformes; family Passerellidae; genus Ammospiza; species Ammospiza nelsoni. The sequence continues at coordinate 34,706,926 of NC_080634.1, read as the reverse complement.
CAATAATTGCAGGAAGCGAGACAGGGAATGACCACCAGGAAGCTGCGGCGTCCCGCGAAGAGCTCCGTCCCCCCGCTGCCAGAGGCCTCGGCGCCGCTTTACGGCGGAGACTCGGCGCTTTCACGCCGGCCTGGCCACCATGGCAACCGCCCGCTCGCCACGTGCGCGTGGTGCACGCGAGCGCTCGGCAGCACGCGCAGCTCGGCGCTGAGGGCGCTCGGCTGCGATGGCGACGGGGCAGAGCGCGGGGGCCGCCCTGGCCAGGGACCGCCACCGCCGGCCCGCCAGGGAACACCATGGCCCGCTGCCTTCCCAGATCTTATCTAGGGAGCCGGGCAATGGTGAAACAAGCCGCTCTACAGCAGTTCTTTACTGTGCGAGAAGGCCGTGCCTCGGTGGGAGAAAAGCCAAGGCAGCGCCGAGAGCCCGCGCGCAGGAGAAGAGATCTCTGGAAGTCTCTGCTGTAGAGATAGCAGGTGCCAAGGAGAGAGGGAAAAGGGGACTCCACACCTTTTGGGGAGTCAGATTGAGATTGGACTGGAATTTGTGCTGGTCAGTGTGATTTGGGGGGGTGGGAGGGATGGAGAGTAGGAATGTGTGAGAGTTAAGATATGCTGTGTCCGAAAAGCCATTTCAGTTAAGCCACAGAATTCCTTTGCCAGTTGGGAGAATACGGAACCTGGCCTTGTTCCATTCTTGTAAATTTCTGTTTGTGCAAGCTCTGGTGCAGGTTGAAGTGTTGTGCAATGCCAGCTCAGAGTTCAGTCAGTTTCTCCAGTGGAGTTTAATGTCAGTAATGTGAAATTGAAAGATTATTTCTTTCAGATTTCGGTTTTCTGGCCTCTTCTCTCAGAATTGTCTACAAAACCCAACACTGCCTCCATGTCCCTTAGCAAGTCCCGCCATCAATGTATCTGGCTGTGTGCCCAGCTCTCAAGAAGTAAATCTTCCCAGTCAGACCTGCTGACGAGCTCTTAGTTTCTTTTTTGCATGTTGTTGTTTGCTTGTTGATCCGTGCCGTGGGACAGAGCACAATTAAATGAAGAAAAATGAAAACGTGGTGCTATGCCAGACAGTTTTGCTGTTGTCTTGCTGATTATGAAAGATGAGTGTGTTTCTGGGCAATAAGACAGGAATGGATAATGCTGTGTCCTTGATGTATTCTACCTCAGGCAGCATCTTCAGAGCTCTGGTCCTTCCTCAGGACTTGCGAGAAGAGTGCCAGCGCTGATGTAAACAGAAGCTGCCCTTGTCCCTGGGCTTGTTTATTGTAGAGCTTTCGCAACCTGAAGTGCGTGATTGTTTGGTATACTCAGACAGACATTATTTTGACATGTATTCTTTTGTACTGATAGGATAAGGAAGAATGGCTTTAAACAGAAAGAAGTTAGGTTCAGATTAGATACTAGGAAGAAATTCTTCACTATGAGGGGTGGTGAGGCACGGGCATAGGTTTCCCATGGAAGTTGTGTCTACCCCAGCCCTGGAGGTGTTCAAGGGCTGGGGTAGATGGGGACCTGAACAGCCTAGCCTGGAGGAAGGCGTCCTTGCCCATGGCGGGGGCTGGAATGGAATGATCTTTAAGATCCCTTCAATACCAACCATTCTGTTGTTCCGTGATATCTTTGCATAGGATGTAAATCTCGCTGCTGCTGAGAAAGCCTGCTGCTACTTTGTACACAAACGTTCCCGTCATAAACCCGCCCATCCTTTACTGAGCCTGAAGTTTGTTGTTCCCTCAGCAAACACACAGGATCTTACATAACATCTGAGTGCTATTATTATCCATTACTGTTTGCACATTTGCTTGAAATTTATTCCCACATCTTTCTGTCTTCAAGGTCTCTGTTTTCTTCCTCTCTCCTCCTCACTCCTATTTCTGCCCCTACATCTGTCTCTCATTTTCCCACCATGTAAATTCAGAGGCTCTACTACTACTTTTTATTTGCCAAGCGCTGCCGCTAGTACACCTTCTGAGATGACTTCATTCAGCAGCTGTCTTGCTCTGGAAGTTTATTCTTCTGGCTCCCTGTTCTTTCATAGCTATGTGACATCCTTAATTTTCCGTTCTGAGCCATCACCCATGCGCCCATAGAACCATGTACCCTTGTTCTGACCTCCTTGCCTGTTCTGTTCTCTGCTGCCCTGAAAGCAGTATCTCTTACTTTTCATCCTGTCTTTGACCCCCATCTTCTTCTGGATCGTTCATTAAGGATGATGACCACAAGATAATAAATATTTAATATAGTTATTCGTGACTGACTCATTGCAGTGTCCTCCTGACATTATTCAAGACAGAGGACTCCCATGGTGAAGCAAGGTTCTGGCAGATCTGCCCAACCAGAAATATTTAATGCAATGCTTAGCACCTTATTATTACAGGAGAAACTTTTTATAGAGCAGTTGGAAGGACTGTTTGGACTTGATGCTATCTCATGGGGTTTGAATGTGAGACCTGTGGACTGGATTCAACGGTGCAAAGGTCTTGGATGTAGGGTACTATCAGATTTACATTTGCTGGATAATGTGGTAGGATCTCCAGTTTGTTATTGGGAGAGCAAGTCCTTTCCATCCTTGAAAATTATAAATTCCTTTGTTGCAATGTTTAAAAAATATAAGGTGCCTGGATGAGATTATTGCTTCTTGCTGTTTTTTGAATACCTATACTGTTTTATTAATTTTAAAGTAACACTTGCAAGCTGACCTTTCCTTCTAGAAGCCTAAATTATTTAACCCAGGGAATTATTTAAGTCCAAACTCATTTCCTGTGTTCTCAGCGATAGAGAACTGAGGATGCTCATATGATATGAAAGGGAGCCCATGTTATGCTGGTAGTAAAATTGGATACCTGTCTCAATCCAGAATGTCCCAGCTTCCAACCCAGAAAAGCCCAGCTTCAACAGCAAACTACATCCAGCATATAATAATCAGCCTCAGGAGTGATTTCAGCCAGATATGTACCATGTTTTTGCTCTTGATCTCTGTGCTGGTTTGGGGTCTCACGAGATTAAGAACTCTTCCTTGTCATCTTCCCAGAATGTCCACCTGAAATTTTACTGAGAATCAGAATACAGTGCTCATTTTTCTTCTTCTTTGAAACAGTAATTTTTGATTAATTTTGCTTCATCGTCTTGGTGTTTCATTGTGCCCTGTAACCTGAAATGTTTTTTGTACCAGAAGGCTCTATAGAAATGACTGCACCCTAAATTATGTTTGAGAAGAACTTAAAAATTCCATTTCTAGCTAAGGATTCAGTCTGAAATGAAGAAAGCACTGGTTGGGGACCATGTGTGGAGCAGCTTTCTCATTCGCACTGATAGCAACACTTGCGAAATGCAGGCAGCCATGAACAGGATGCTGCACACATCCAGCACCTGCTGGGCCTAAGTCTGCTGGAGATACACCCAGAGCAGTCAATTTTCCTTTTTTCACAAGAGAGGAGAGAGATGGATTTCTTTAGTCCTGGAGGGATGAAATGCCCGGTTGGGGTGACTCGATAACATGGAGTGAACAGGGTCAAAACAACGACTTCAGCTTTCAAGTGATGGGTTTGTCTGCAGCAGCGTGAACAAATTCCCCATTGTATTCACCACAAACAAGTTATTCTTCCCATATCAGCCTGCAAGAGCTTTTTGTTCCGAGGGGTTTTTTACCTACCATAGAACAAACATATTTGTTGTCAACACTCCAACCCACCCCCCCCCCATCACTTTCCTTATGTCTGAGTTCCCATGTGTCTCTCTTACACTATTCCAGGGCATTAATAGACTGTAGGATCTTGTTCCAGGCCCTTATCTGGTTTTCATTTCAGTAGTCCTTTTTGAGACTACTCCTATACAGCAACTTACCCGTGTATCTGTCTGACCTCCTGCACCAAAAGCCACTCTTGTCTTTTAAGCAGTGAAATAGATTTTCCTTCTTTCATCAGCCTGGCAGGCAAAGCCCCAGAATTTGCCCCTAGCCCCACCCCTGTGGAGTTTATATCAACATTGCCAGAAATGGATGTTGAGGCAATGACTTTCCAGGTCTCAACAGTGATATTATCAGACCATTAACCTGAGGAAGCTCTATCTCTCTACCTTCGTATTTTGACACCTCTGAGGTACTTTGCACTCTGGAGCAGCAGACAGCTTCTTTTGCAGACAGCAGAAGCACTAGTTCCACATTTGCCTTCTAGGATCTATAAAGCTTATCTGCTTCTCCTGTGTATTTTCCTTTTTTTTTTTTTCTTTTCTTTCGTGAAAGTCCGTTTTTCACTTGGTGTAAATGAAGGCAGTGAACTGCAGTGAAATTTACAGAAACCATTCCACAGCTCCTGTATGAAGAGCTGTTAACCATTTGCTATTCTTGGGAAACAATTAAGTATTCCAAGTAAAATGCAGTAGCATAACACTTAGGGCAAACCATGCATTTAACAGAATGCGTTCTTAGTAACGGGTGAATTTTAATAGGATTAAGAAAAAACATTTCTTCACGTGTCTGGGCATTTAAATTGCTGTTTGTAGGTAGGTGAGAATATTGTCCTTTTGTCTGAGACACTGCATGCAGCTAATTTCCTGTGTGTCTCTAGCTTAACCCCTGGAGTCTATTATATATAGACAGACTAAGGGAGTTGAGGCAGTTCAACCTGGAGAAAAGCAGGCTTCAAAGAGATCTTACACAACATTCCAGTACATAAAGAGGCTCTCCAGGAGAGCTGGAGAGGGTCCTTTGACACAGGCATGGAGTGACAGTAACAGGGGTAATGGTTTTAAGCTTAAGGAGAATAGGTTTAGATTAGGAACTAATTCTTTACTGGGAGGGTGGTGAGGCAGTGGCAAAGGCTGCCAAGTGAAGCTGTGGCAGCCCTATCCCTGGAAGTGTTAAGGTCTTGTTAGATGGGGCTTTGAGCAACCTGGTCTAGTGGAAGGTGTCCCTGCCCATGACTGTGGGGTTGGTCCCTTCCAAACCCAATCCATTCTATGATTCTGTGATATTTGAGTCTAATATATATTGAATGTAATATATTTTTCTAAATGGGCTGAATTTTTTAGACGTATAGGTAACCCATATGAAGCAACTTTTAAGAGCTGTGTGGCTAGGTATCGGATTTAGTTTTGAATTTGGGTTTTTTTTGCATTTTCTAACTTAAACAGGAATGTGCTAATTCTTGCCCACAAATCAAGAAGTCATTTAAAATAATTTAAACTTTATTCATTGCAGTGAGATCATTATCCATGTTTAATATGTGCATCCTGGTTTTTTTCCTTTGTTCAGTGGGTAGGATGAGTTGGGATCCAGGCCTTGACCAATAATCTGAATTGCGGGCTGCTGAGACCATAGAACCCACAACAGACAAGAGAGGGTTTTAGAGTAGTCGCTGTATGGACTTTAGCTTCAGTTTTACACATTGAGAAGGACTGGAAACTGTCCTCTGTGCTGGACAGTGTGGGCTCATAAATGGACAGTTTATGTCTTGCTGGGCATTTGTGGAGTGTGGAGCTGGTTCCCCATGGGCTGCTGGATCACAGAAACATTAACACATAGTGAGGAGGTGTCTTCTTTCACCTCCTGCTGGATGAATGCAAATCCTTCATCACGAGAGGCACGAGTAATTTCTGTCATAGCAGGGGTGTCTCTGGATATATGATGTTAGACCTGAAAGGTGACTCTGCTGTTTGATCTCAGCAGGTACATGGTCGATCTGAAAACATGGACTCCTTACTTAGACAGGCGGCACTCATCATCTGATGATCAAAAGAGGAGAGCTGGTCATTCACCAAGTTAAATTGCAGAGAGCTACAGAATTATTACAGAGGGGTATCATCTTTCGTTACTGATGCAATGATGTGCAGAAAACATTGCAGCATGGATCAGGATCAGTGACTCATAGAATCCTGAGGCTTAGAAAATGCTTCTAAGATCACCAAGTCCAGCCATTAACCCAGCACTGCCAAGTCCACCACTAAATCACGTCTCTAAACCATGTCCCCCATCTTCACGCTTGTCATGTTTCCACGACTTCCCTGAGCATCCTGTTCCAATGCTTGATCACCATTTCAGTGAAAATACTTTCCTGATATCCAGTCTCTCTCCATTTTGATCATTCTGTAGTTCCAGTAGCCTTATGTGTATATATATAGGCCATCTCTTCTTGCAGCTGCAAGAATGCAGGGCAGGATCATGCTCATCACCATTTGCTGATGAACACAACTAAACCAGCTGCTGAGCTGTTTGCTCTAGCAATTACTCTTTTTTCCTGCCAGTGCTTAAACTTTATGGGGTTGCAATACTTCATATACCCTAAAGCTAGTCACTTTCTTTTTAATGTCACTAAGTGTTTATAAACTTGTTGATTGAATTCACAAAGGTTGTGTTTACTAACCACGGAACAACTGTATTCTTTTATATCAGGCAGAATTTGCTTATATGAAGTCAGTTATCACTGCTGCAATTCTGGCATATTAGTTCTGTTACATAATTAATTCTTTAAAAGCAGAAAGGCATATTTTCTCCTGCATCCACTTGCAGGTCCAGGTTAGGACAGTCTATGATTTTTTTAACCATATGCCTATTCCTTGTGACATTCACATTGGACAGCTGAAAGCAGCATTTTCCAGCCACCCCCTACTCTGAATTTATGAGCTATATCAGCCAGGCTGCTGCTTGAACATCTGTGAGAGTGGGATCACAGCTTTCTGTAGCATTTCATTGTGGCCCAAATGCAGCTAAGAATATCTGAAATGGAATCCAAACCCCTGGGTACTGAGTAAGTGGGAAGGTCTCTGTATATTGATCTCAAATATGAGGTGTGGTCTGGTTCTCAAATGGCTTTCTGGAAGTGTTTTGGATATTGTTGATGTGATGCTAATGGCAAAACTCCCTAAAAGAGTATCAGTAATAGCCACTTTGCAGTATCCTTAATATTTCTAATACAATTATACTGAACTGCTGTAAAACAATGCTGTGTAAAAACTGCATTTTTGCCAGTCCACAGGGAAAATCTTCAAGATAAATTTTACTCCTCACTGAATCCTCCAGCAGTCCAGATGTTTTTTCTCAGACAGATGTTGCTTTGCCCAACAGCAGTCATCGTCACTCCTGAGCTACTATTCTGTCTCTACACAGTGTCTGTTCCTGGAGCTGCAAAAGCTGCAAGTCAATGAACTTTTACTCTCATTTTTTTGTCATTTATACCTCCTGCACTGTTCAAATAAGCAATGGGTTTCCTATTTAAGCACGGTTGTTAAATTATAAGATTTGTTTTAAAAACCTCTGGAGGACAGAAGTCACAGACAAGAAATGCTCCTTATTTCATTTTATCAGACTTCTGAGTTCCACCGCGTAACTATACGCTGAGCAGCACGGCTGTGTTCTCGTGGTTTGACCCCAGGATGCACACACACACAAATCCCTTCCCTTTGGTTCAGTTGGCCACCTGGCTTCGTTTGCTGTTAGCTGGCTCTGGTGTTGAAAGGGACCATGAAAACATCCAGACTGTCTCAGTCATAGTCTGTCTCAGCTGCCTCTGGCAAGCTGGAGAACCTCAGTGTATTTAGTTGTTCCTAATCAGCCAGCTTACCTATACTTTTGTGTCCTTTAAATTTCTAGTTTTCACATCTTTTTGTCAAGAAAGTTCTGCTCTTTGGGAATCTGCATTTTATATACAAGAATTGGACATACTGGGACTTTATTCAATGTTATAATAATATTTTATTTCTGTTCTCTGTTTATTCCTTAATTTCCCTGATATTCTTTGGCTTTTTCCATGTGAGTTGCCACAGGGTCATAGAAATAGTCATTAAAACTCTCAGGCATTTTTTTAGAAGTTCAAGACCATCTTTGTGTACATGAAGAAGGAATTCTTCACAGGACAGCTCATATCCTGGTCTGGCTTGCCCTCTTGAGGGGTTGTTTTTTTCTATAGATTCTTGTCTGCAGAGGATCCAAGATGGGCATTTCACTGGGTGTCTTATGTCATACAGGATGAATCTGGACCTACACAGCATAGTCAAACTGAATTTTTGAAATTAGTAAGGTGTAATGCTTAAATGTAGTGGCTTGTAACATAACATGCAGTCATGCAAAATGATCTTGCATTCTCTTCTGGCTTTAAATGATGTGATTGCCAGAGTAATTTTTAGACTATGTTTTCAGACCCTGCTTCTGAAAGTGTAGGCTGATATCTAAACCAGCTAGCATCAGTGAAAAGAGCAGTGCCTGAATCGGTGCCAGTCAAAACATGTACTCAGTAGCCACTCTTGGATAACAAAGACTGTTTCTGAGAGGATAAAACTAAAGGAACTGAGAATACTATCAAGACTCTGACAGCCTCCCCTGTCAAGTCAATACATGACTTGTAGGTGTCCTTGAAGGGGTATAAAATTTTCGTCCAAAAAAGTTACAGGAATGGTTTAGAAATCTACTGCGCCAGCTGCTAGAGGGAAATAAAATAAAGATACAGGGAACTTAAAACATAAAAGTTCCATGCCAAGAAATATTCTCCACATCTGTCTCACACTTCTCAGGTGAAAGATGCAGAGTTGTGTTGAGTTGTTGTCATAAAGGAGATCAATCTTCAAGAACAAAACTTTCTCTCTAAGAAATACTTAAAGGAACTTCATCATTGTCACATAATAGGAACAGCACTACTCTTTGGAAAAAATAAGAAATATAAATACTTCCTTTTTCTTATTAGACTTGTATGTATGTAAATCTTTAATGATTGCTTCTAGTTAAAAATTACTATTTTCAGTAAATAACAGCAAAAAGAAATCCTTGAGGAATATTTATATTGCAATGGCATGTAAATCTTGAGTTTCTAGTTCAGTTAGTCACCAATTTTCCAATCCTCTGAGTGACGAGTTCCTTATTATCAGGGTGTCTTTAGTATTATTTTAATTTGTGTAGTAGAAACATTCCCTACAATATTTATGTAAATAATAGTTGTGATTTTTTTTCTGTAGAAAATAAGTTTCTATTGATATAAAGAAGCCACAAGAACAGAATGGTAGAATCTTAAAATATCGCTCCAACATTTTTGACTCCTCTTTCATAATATGCTTGCTTTTTTATGGCTCAAATTTTTAAAATTCTTGAGTTAATGAATGGTTCCTTTTCTCAGATCCTCTTTGATCTTCAGCTCTGTTTCTGAGACTAGAAGTCTAACTGACAGTCTTAGCTATCATACAGTAAGGAAAACAAAATGGATTTCATCTTTCATTGAACACATACAGTGCTATTTTGAAATGAAAGATAAACAGCTTAATAAAAAATTTAAATGTATAAGGAGAATGAGAATGGTTGTTATGTAGTGATACTTTAGGCAAGGACTTGAAATGACTGATTCTGTACAAAAGTGATCAAACCAGAGAATGGCAGCTAAACCTCAAACATGCATAATGCATTAAAAGTGCAAGTTAAAAAAAGTATTAAATGCATAGTTTTTTTGAATAACCAAAATTCACAGAAATTACAAAAGAATAAAAGTCCATTAGGAAGCCATAATATCCACTTGAGCTCCAGGGAACCTTCTAACAACAAATTTCCAGGAGTGGGAAGCTCAAGCACTGACTTGTATAAATCTCAAATATTTCAAATCTTCTGACACTCCATTGAGCAGGGAAGACTGCCTGACTCCCTCTTGGAAGCCAGTAGATTATCATTCTCTTAACCATTAGTATTAATTAATCCAGGCAATAAAACACTGCAAATATTTTAGCAGACCAGCTCTCTTTTGGCATGCAGTTACTAATTTACACTGAACCAGTATGGCTTGATTCCAAGCTGGAGCCACAGATTCTTGTCTTCTGTAAACATTAAGTATCATTCATCATGTTAGTGAAGCAGCCTTTTCCTACTATTTATTTATTTATAGCTACACATATAAGTACACATATAAGTGTATTTGTGTACATAAACATATACAAAAGCACATAGATTCAAAGAAGGGTTTGGAATTCTGTTTTGAAAATGGCCATTTCGGGCTGTGATTTCCAACCAACTGTTTAACAGTTTATAGAGTGTATTTCTTTGAGCAGCTTCTCATAAAATATTTTCTGATTAAGGATTGATACGGCACATTTTCTTTTCCAGTTCTCCTACCTTTCCAAGAACCAGTGAATCAACAGCTCACAGTCAGAAATGGAATACTGCATCAGCTGTAAATATGTAGAAATGTTATTAATTTAGGAAAGATATGGAGCAGGCTGACAGGAGGGTCACAAAAATTATCAAAGGGCTGCAGCAACTCTCCTGTGAGGAAGGGCTGAGAGAGTTGAGGTTGTCTGGCCTGGAGAACAGAATACTTCAGGGAGACTCAGTTAAAAGGAACTTGCAACAAAGATGGGGACAGACTTTTTAATAAGGCATGTAGCAATAGGACAAGGCGTAACGTTTTTTTACTAAAAGAGTGTAGATTCAAACTAGATATAAGGAAGAAACTTAAAATAAGCATGGAGAAACTCTGTCACAGGTTGCCCAGAGAGGTGGTGGGTGGCCCATCCCTGGAAATATTACAGACCAGGTTAAATGGAGCTTTGAGCAGCCCGGTCTGAGGAAGGTATTCCTGCCCATAGCAGAGAGGTTGGGCTAAGTAAGATTTAAAACTCCCGTCCAGCCCAAACCACTCTGTGATGCCAGCAGACCTCTGCCTCTGGGACGCTGTTGTCCGTATCAGCTGCTTGATGGTATCAAGCGGCAATAAAAACTGATGGCAAGCATTGTCTCCTTACTTCACTCATGTAACAGCTTAGGTGGGCTTCAGTTTCTTAACACTGGGCATTTAAAAGTTTAACTTTGCAAATTATTGTGGATTGTGCCATCTTTTACTCTTCTTCTGTTCTTGGCCTACAATTTATGATGTTGGCCATGTTCCAGTGAATGTCCCTTTGTTTATCTCTCAGGAATTAATAAAGATCACGGCACTTCCTCGTCTGATTTGTTTTTAACTTTTCTCTCATGTTGCTTAAATCAAAGCACATACTCAAAGGTGTTACTTCAGATAACCTGTAAAATTTAAGAATTTATCTCTAAACTCTCTTTTCCTTCATACAGAGTTGAACATTTCCACACACCCTCTTCGGATATCCTCTTGCCCCTACAAGCTAAATATTCTCCAAAATAGTTTTTAAGTGCTGGATCAAAACTCTTCCAGGTATCATATCAGCTAAAATGGGAACAATCACAGGTTAATACTCATACTTTTGACACTCTTTAATTTATGCAGAGTAACTCTTTCTGATGACCAAATTTACAAAGCTACTATCTTAATATAGTTTTGCTATAGATAAAAAACTCTTTGTTCAGTGAGCACCTTATACACAAGAATTGTGTTCAGTGACATGCCGATACATATGCCACCTTTGGCCTTTTAAATCAGATCATCATCTTGCAATGACAGAGAAATAAACTGATGAGTCTTTAGGTCAGGTGCATCACACAACAGTCAGGTTTTCAGCCTTTTTTGCAAATCCTTTGCCAACACCTGTTTGTGATTCTTGAAGGAATAGTGCATCTATTCCCACTTACTCACTTACAATAATGTTTGACATAAAAGGTCAGATCCCAGGCACTACTCTGTTTCTTTTGTGCTCATTCATTTGCTTCTTCAATTGCGGGTATTCCCGAGACTGTGCATTGGAATTATGGAATTGGCAGGGATAAGATACCATCCTTTTAATAGTGAGTCTCTTAGGCTAGTAAAAGAATGCAACCAGCACGTGCACTGTCAGAGCAGAAAATTTCCTCAGGAACAATTGTAAGCTGTTTCTTTATTCTATGTACTTACAGCTCATTGTGTAGAAGAAGGCTAAGATTGCCTTTGTTTATGCATAAAAAAGCTAGTTTCATGGATACCACAGGTTAAAATAAAGGAGCTTTTATCACCATATGAGCTGCATTTCTCTCATGGACCTGGATCTCTGCACTTCTCATTCAGATGCTTCATGTAAGTGCTTACAATCCACGCTGAGTCTGTGACTTGTCTGTCTTGTCCAAGCATGCGGAAAATAAACAGATCAGGGCATCATCACAGAGTTGCTGAAGTGCTTAAAAGAGCAGCATCCTGATCCCCAGACCATTTTGTGATTTCCTCTGTCGAAGTTCATTAGGAGGTTGTAGGAGCTCATCACTCACAGACACGGCTCACAGCGAAAGTACCACAGATGCATGTTGTGTTTTGGTAACCTGGCTAGGGGGGGTAGTCCTCATTACCAGTCTTTTGTGATTGTAGCATTTCAAGGTTGAAAAGACCTTTTGGATTATCAAGTTCAACCTTTGATCAAATAACACCACGCCCACAAAACCATCTTTGCAAAGTGTCATGTCTACTCTTTTATGATACTTCCAGGGATGGTGACTCCACCACTTCCCTGGGAAGCCTCTTCCAATGCTTAGCAACTCTTTCAATTAAGAAATTTTTCCTAATATCCAGCAAGAACCTCCCTGGCACAGCTTGAGGCCTTTCCCCTTGTCCTGTGGCTGGTTACCTGGGAGAGAAGACCAACCCCCACCAGACTACAGCCTCCTTTCAGGTAGTTGTGGAGATTGATAAAGTGTCTCATGAGCCTTCTTTTCTCCAGAAAAGACTCCCAGCTCATTCAGCCACTCCTCATAAGATATATACTCCAGACCTTTTATGAGCTTTATTACCCTTCTCTGGACAGACACTGTTGATACAGAAGTTGGATGATAAACTTCTCCCAGATAATCTGCATTTTTTTATTTGCCATTCTATTCCTGATATTTTGCTATTTCAGCATTTTAAAGTCCACTATGAAGCCTGCTTTTCTTCTTTTTTTTTTTCACCAGTTTGAGCAGTAAGGCACAATGAGGAAAAAGTGCTATGCAGAAACTGTATTCTGTAGGTGATTAAACTACTTTAATGTGCACTGCACCTTCCTTGCTCTTCTTTTTACTTGTCACAAATTGTGAATTTATCACTACTACCTGCAACTAAGGGGAGTCATGAAATGCAAACAATTTACAAGCTTTTTTCTGCACCAGACAGGTTTCAAGTTTCCTGAGGGCTCTGAGTATTTGTTTTTTCCACAGAAAGGATGAGACAGTTAATTCCCCAGCATTTCTTGCTGGTCTTTTACATCAGCTTCTTTGATAAATCATTTGGGACATCACATAATCAAGTGTTGCCATAAAACATTTATACAGATCTATAAACTAGATTACATTGTGTGGGAAATCATTAACCTCCTCTGCTTGAATTGTGCTGTTTGTACTAAAAAGGTGCAGGTGTGGATACGTACAGAGCACTAACTTTCATATTTATCCTCTGGCTCAAGAGTTAAACCCACACAGCAGCATCATCAGAGACAACATCTGGAAAGAAACACCTGGGGATTCCAAATTCTCTCTTGGTTTTGCTGGTGGTGGTGGGGTTTTATCTCTGCCAAGCCCTTGTCTTTTCTCTGTGACAGTGGCAGAGTGGTTCTGAATAATTAAAACATTGTGCATTACTGTTTGGCAACTACTTTAATATTCCCAGGCCTTCCTGCTCTGGCATAGTCAGGGCATGTATTGAATAATTTTCCCTCTGCAGTAGATGTTAGAGCTCATCTCACAGATGAGAATATGAAGACTATGTCCAAGAAGTAAATTAAACAGTGTCTGGAAAGAGTCCTATGCACTACAATACAGTAATTTCTGCCGTTGCATTGTCAGAAGCATCTGTGATATGGTGTTCACCTGTGTCAACTGGTGCTCTCCCAAGTAATACTTCAGTCTGGATCAGGAACTAAAAAAGAAAAACAGAGCTCATTTCCACCAGTCCCTTTTATGCATCTGTGTTGTTTTGGAGACTATGAAAGGTTGCTGGCTTAGATGCTCGCTGCTCTGTGCCAGTTGGCCTCAGTGCTTGTGGATGGTTTTTGTGTATTTAAATTACCTCTGAAGGTGAAGCTGAATTTAGCCCAGCCCCTGTGAGAACATCATCCTTGGGGTGAGTCCTCATGACTGTGATGAGCTTTGATTTCACCCTTGTCCTTCAGTACAGATGGGGCAAAACACAAGGCATATCTTCCCAGCCTCATAGCGTAGTTAACATGGCACAAGGGAACAAATGGGTTAGATTCAACTCTATTTTACACCTGTTTTGCTAACTGTGTAAAAATTTCTCCATTGTACCAATGGAGAGTCTTGACTGATGGAAAACTACAATTGCATGGGTCTTAATAAAGGTCTAGTGCACACTCAAAAAATCCTTCCAACATAACATGAAGTTTGTTCAAAACACAGTCATGGCCTCAACCCTCACTTTACTGACTTTAGTAAATCAAATAACAGCAAAATAAAATCAGTTACACAGAAAAATCAATCAGCCATCAAAACCACAAATCAAAGCAGGAGCAAAAATGGAAAACTCTCCTTTCTAAAACCTAAGAATTATCACCAAGGAGAAAAGCCATAGCAGCACCAAGAAGTCCCAGAACTTTTCTATTGCTCTTGGTTGCTCATGAAATATTGTATAGTTTGGTTCTTTTTTAGATGCTGTGGTGATGGAGAATAATAGAAGGTTTTGAAGAAAGACAGATTATTGCTATGTTGAATCAAACCATTAATATTTATATGCTTCATGAATAATTTCATGTACTTGTTTGAAAACTTTACAAACATTCACCACCCTGTGGAATAAACAGCTGGTTCCCTGGTTTAACAGCAGAGAAATGGGGAGGAAAGACTGTATACTTTGTCTCAAGATTAGTGTGGAAGGGTCTGTCTCCAGGTTCTGCATGCTGAAAGGCACTGGAGCTTCTTGATAGAGGACATAATAACAGTGTAGCACAGCACCCTTTTTGGTGTCAGATCTGCATGGAAATACTGGCCCATAAAGTGAAACATGGTTTTGTTTATATAATAAAATATTTCACAGCTATGACATATGGGTAAGTGCAGAGCAAGGCTGACAATTTATATACACATGTGGAATATAAAGATAGGATTGTACATTCATAAATGCTAACAACTGCTACTGGAATTGTGTTTCCATGTAGATTGGTTGTTTATCCCCATTCCTGTGCAACTTGCATTGGGAAAACATCAGTCTTTCTCATGTATGTTCTCCTGTAGCCAGTCTCTCTGCATCATCTAACAGACAAAGCTCTCAAATTTCTAAATATAATTTTTTCCATATATATCCTAATAGAGATCTGAAATTTAAATAAAAACCTGTCAGCTATTTATTTGAATTATCATTTCTTAATAGAAAAGTAAAGACAAAAGTTGTTCCTTCACAAAGGATTCCTGGAATGCTGCTGACAAAATGTCATCTGCATAGTTATCTGTTCCTTTACATCATACAGCTTTTTTGGAACGGGAAATTATTAATCTGAACATTCAGTTCACTTTAACTCCTGAATAATTTCACTTTTTAAAAAGTAGGATTTTTTTCTGTTTGCTTTTCTGATTTCATGATTATGGCATGACGCAGATCAGGTGGGGGTACTAAACACACAAGATGGTTTTAGAAACACAGTGGCTGATGTCCTAGAGGGAATCCTGTCTTGTGAGAGGAATAATCGGATTTCCTTCTGTTTAATTTTTGAATTGTATCAGTGTCAATTATGTTACAAATTCATTTGTTCTAGACTGCCTTTTTAGCCAGTGAACAGAAGCACTTTTATCTATCAGTAAATTATTTCCATTCCACAAAAGGATAATGCTTTTAATTTAGCAAGTCAGTTAAATGTTCAAAGTCAGAGTGAGATGAATCTGTCCCCCAAAATCTTCCAGTGCTAAGCTTTAGCTGGATGAAGAGTTACTGATTTGGTAAATCATATAGAAGCACCTGGAAAGGTCTTCAAATGCGCAGAAAGCCTCTGGAGACCATTACCCTCATCCCTGAGATGGAAGAGCTCCACAGCTTTTGAGTTTATTATGATTTTCCTGTTCAGATGATGTAGACTGTGCAGGCTGGAACATTTTCAGGGGGTGGAGCAGAATGTTTGCATAACTACATATATAGAGTCATAGAATCACTTAGGTTGGAAAACACTGCAGAGATCATCGACTCCAACTGGTAATCCAGGACTGCTAAGTCCACCACTCAACCATGCTCCTCCACCGTGAGTGAATCTCCTCCAGTGCATCATAAAGTATTACGGGATTCCTCACCTGGCAGATGCTTGGTCATTTCCAATAGAATGCTGGCGCCATTCTCTTCCTGGGATTTCTCAATGCAAATTTGTCCCCTCATGCTTGACTATAATGGCACTATTTCTCATGCTGCCCAAAGTACATTTTCTCAGTAATGATGCCTTCACTATTCTATCCCTTTTACACAGGCATTGGCTGTTCAGGGAGTATGGGAAGGAGTGGATGAGGGCCCACAATGCCATCATCCACCCAGACTTTCAAGGGTGTTTATATTGTCCACAGGGCATAATGCTTTTGCTGTTTTCAGTTTTTATCTAGTGTCTGAGTTGTCAGCAGGGTAAATAGTCACCTTTCTTCATAAATAAGTAGTGGCTTTGTATCAGACCTTAGACCAGTCACAGACCAGTAAAGCTCTAAATTGCAGTGGAACAAAACATCTGCACAAATGTAAGAAGCTCATGCAATTTCTTCTGGTTAGGTTTCACTTTGACATTGTTTACCCATATTTAAACACAAAAAGGGAAGGTCTATTATTTGATCAGACCTGACTCTTAAACAGAGATCTCATTATAGTGGCTTTCAGCAGTACAATTGTGTTTTCAAGCTTTGAGAGGTGCAGCAGCTCTTCATTATTACCAAAATGAGAGAGAGAAAGAAGTGGATGTTCATTTCTCTAAAGGCTGAACCCCATTTTTAATGAATCTATGTATCAGGATCCTCATTGGACTTAAAAAAGGGGGAGGGCATCTGGCGCTGTAGTGAGCCAGGGAAATCTACAGTCACAAGCACTGCTAATGTTGCCCTGGTACTGCCTTAATTTTGTAATCCATCATATATAAATGCTCCCCTCACAGACAAAATCTTTCTTTTCTACTCTTTTTTTCTTTTCCTCCTTTCCCAGTTCACCTTTGCAGATGAGATTGGGGTCATGGGGAATAGAATCTCATTTGAATTCTGAAACCAACTTTTCAGACTAATTCAGCACATCTAGTGAGACAACATCTGATCTGTCCAATCTCTAATCCATTTAACAGGGGTAAGGGCATAGGCGGGCAGGACTTTAGGATTTTCCTTCTTATTTCCACAAGCCCTTCTGGGTATTTCAAAAAGCTGCTAAAGTTCACATTCCAGGACAAGGTAAAATGTCTTTGAGGCATGGAGTAGCACACACTTAATGAAGATAGAAAGCCAATCACTTAGCATCAGATGAGGAACAGCAATTTCCTTCAGTCTGGCACTTTGTGTATTGAACAAAATTGCATGAGAGCTTTGAGCACTAGGAGAGCTGTCAAGCGGCCGTTTGTCTGGGAGCTGGAGCAGTCCCCTTGGAAACAGCTTAAACCTTTTAAATGAAAGCATTACAAAATGTACATCTGTGTGTAATATATTGGCCATAGCCTCAACTGTCAGGGGCCGGGCAACACAGTGTTGATATATATTTGTGCCTGATAGTAATTGTCATGCTTACACATGTAAACACAGCCTGCTTTATGGTTGTAGAGTACTTGGCTGCTTGATCAGCAAGCATCATACAAAATGTTTGCCTTAAAACTGATTCAGCTGTGTTGTCTGACCATATCATATATAACTCAAAATTTTTGATACTCCCTGGACTACTCTATTGCAAATACATTGAGACTTCTTGTTAGATAAGACAAAATAACAAATTTTGTTACCACATTGAGACAAGAACTAAAGGTTTGGGGGAAACATATGCTAATAAACATCCTTGTTACCATATGCCATCACCTGTATATAATATTAATCCAAATTCAGAACTTAGTTATCATACCATCATAATAGATATATGAATGTGAACTCTGAGGAAATGCTTGTTTTATTCCTTTTTCTAATAAAGTAATTTATTTACTCATACTTTTTTTCCTGAAAGTGGAAATAAATGAAAATGGCTAAAAAAAAGATAGACAAAAGAATACAGGGATGATATATATTAAAAAATGCATTCCCTGGGGACACAGTTGGTCTCATGTTCTTACACTGCTGAAAATATGGGGCAGGTTTTTCTGTAATCAGCTGTTTTAATATGTAGAACTGCTTTAAGTGAGAGGAAGATCAAGCCTGCTTTTTCCTAGTCCTCCCTCACTGTGAGATTTCCTTGATCCTCTCCCTACTCGTTTTCTCCTCCGAAGCCTGTTTGCAACTTGTACTCCCAGTAGCCACTTCCTTTAATGAAAAGTAATTCTGACCACTGAACAGATTCCACTTCAGCTTTGACACTGGAAGTGGATTTAAACTATCTGACAGTGCTGTGGACTAGAGCTGATTGGGCATTTTGGCAGTTTAAAACTATTGCTTTTTTTTTTCGCCGTTGGCATCTGACTTTTTTTCTCCTCCCTACTCCCATCTATTACTTTTAGTTTCCAGAGTATGGCTTATCCTCTCAATTCTGTCACCAGCTTCCCCCAGGAGTATTCGGTAACAGATATTGGTCTTAAACACCAAGACCTTCTCCATACCCTACTCAGAGTCCATCCCATCAAGCATGAATTTAGCCAAAGGGATTCTAAATCAGGAAGACCACAAGGTCAGCTTCAACCTTCATGATATGGTTTATTTGGCATAGAGTATTTGTTGAAAGCTGGACACATTGGAGGTCTTTCCCAATGGTAATGATTCTATGATTCTATTTACAAATGAGAAAGCTAGCTGAGAAGCATCTTACTAAACAGAGTACAATGGAGAGCTCATCTTCTGTTGTATGTACAAAAACATGTTTTCTGTTGTTTTATATTGAACTCAATGTGATATAAGAAGAAAACAGAAGTTCCTTAAAGAAAATCCTATTCTATCTCTTTTCTCTGAATAACAATAGGAGATGCACATAAGAAGATGACAGTTGTGATCTCCATCATTAAATTTTGAGTGCTCTTCTGACCTAAACTCCAGTCCTTCTCTCATTATCCAGGAAGGCTTTCCTATTGTTTTTTTTTCCTGTCATCAGAAGGAAACTGATGCTGGATTTGGGGGAAGTACAATGAGGATTGGTCCAAAAGTACACTGAAGGACAGAAGAGGTGTACTACTGTTTTTCAAGAAGTTTTGTGATGATAGATGGGATTGTAGTTGCAGTTTTGTAGATATTACTCATGCCCTGACAGTGATCCATTGTGATCAAAAGAAACCCACAGCAGCAAAATAAACAAGCATAAAGCAGTCCTATTGTAAGGAAGTGTGAGGGAAAATAGTAGTTATATGACAACTGGGTAGATTTTAGAAGTGGAAAATTGGGAAAGACTCCAGCCCATGATTTAAAAGACAGCTACTGCATGGACTGGGAGTTCATAGATCAGCAGAACAATCTATCAATTCTCAATAAAATACAAGGAGCAGTTTAATGCGACCAACCTCCTGGAAAGTGTGGGGGGCCAAGTTCAGAGGGGCACTTGGAACAGAAGCCTTGGCTCCAGGCCACACCTGGAAAGTGTGGTTATTTACTGGTAGAAAGGAACCGTTTTCATTCCCCTTATCTCTCAATTCCTCCTCCAGCCTTAAATTTTCCTAGAATTATAGAATATTTTGGATTGGAAGAGACCTTAAAAATCATCTAGTTCCAATCCCCTGCTATGGGCAAGGACACCTTCCACTAGACCAGGCTATTCAAAGTCCCATCCAGCCTGGCCTTGAACACTTCTTGGGATGGGACATCCACAATGTGTCTGGCATATGAATCTCAGTTATTCTGCTTTCCCTGTAGGTAATCTCACCACTTGATTCAGTCTCCTCCAAGCAAATACCCCAGCCTCCTGAATAGTGTTCAAGCTGACAGTTTCTGTAGCACCATGGCTTCCTTCTCCTACAGAATAAAAGAGGGGACAGTACAATGCCGCCAGAAATAAAAATAAAAATTACTGCAAAACAGCAATAAAATACAGAGTTTACGGACTGAGCTGCTTCTTTAGTAACCATAAACATCAGCAGATTACTTATCTAGCTGGTTGTGCGTGTTTCAAACAACTTCATGGAGAAACGTCTTTTGAAAGCAATTAATCACAACATCTCTGTCTCTGATTGAAGACCTGGGGTCTGGGAAAATATTCAGCAGACATAGCTCTCAATATCCTTATCTGTTTTTGGACAGTTGCCTCAAAAGTCCATGTTGGTCACTTGAGTTGATGAGTCACTGGTCCAAGCCAGCATAGTCATTCCTAGAGGAATCATGTAGACATCTTGGTTTTATTAATAGAAAGAGAAACATTTTCTGGAGGTGGTTCTCATTGCTCAAGTATAGAAGCAGCCTGGTGACTAACAGCACAAGAACATCTGAGAAAGTTATGTCTTGTTCCTGTCATGAAAAAGAGGTGTTAAGTGTAGGACCTCTTCAGATGTTGGATGTTGGCAGCTGACAAAGGACTAGAGTAAAAGAGATTAGGGATGAGTTTCTGAGAGCTGTGATCATTTCACTTGTAGATTATAAAGTCTTTTTAACATGAAGTTTTCCAGGGGTATAAGTTTGCAAGCTTCCAAGTAAGTGATTGGGTTCTTTTAGACCCTGCTGCAAGTGAATGGGGAGAAAAAAGCTAATGCAATGTAGTGTAAGATGAAGAGTGTGAGCATTACTAGAAAACACAGCATTTCTTTATTATTTGCATTGTAGCAAGTGACAATAACATTGCATTGCAGGGATGACAAGCCCCAGTTACAGTTAGACCTCACTTGGAGAGATTTAAGACTCTGCAAGAGACCAAGAGAGAGTGAAATTGCTGAGGTGATCCAAAAAAGATTACAAAGGAAGTCAGTGGCGGAGCTGGGAAAACAGCTTCTGACTCCCAGGCCTCTGCTTACGGCAAGAGACTGTTGTGCTATCAACAAAGACCATGATTTATTCTTTCTGTGCAGCACCATTTATTATTGAACAGTTGTTGTCAGTCCTTTAGTCTATTTGAAAAAATCTGAAGAAAGGAAAGATCTGTTCTTCCCTGAGAAATGGTTTACAGCTTTCTGGATATGACTACTTTAACTGCCTATACTTTTTCCTTTTCTAATTTCACCACATCACATTTAATTCTCTACCTTCAGCAACCCTAAGTAATTCCTACATGAACTACTGTTCAGTAATCTAAAAAGACAGTAAAGTGTGTCTTGACATCCTAACCAAGATAGTAAATATTTAATATAATGCACTCTGTTAGAAGCAAAGTGCAATTAAATGAAAAGTCAGATAAAATGAGCTTAAATGCAATAAATACCAGTTACTATTCAGTGCCGAGAAGTTGCAAGTGTATTTGTTTCCTCTCAGTGCTATTGGCAGCCTACTTTTTGTGGTTTTGAAATGGCAACAGACACCCACATGCAAGCCTGCTTCATCAGGTCTCCTAAAATAATTATTGATATTATTGGCTTTATTGTTTGGCATCGCGTTTTTTTTTCAACTGCAAAAATCTGTGTTGCTGGATTTTTTTTTTTCCATTTTGGGTTTGCCTGGAAAAAAGTAATAGAAAATTTGCAATAAATATTGAAAAATTGCTCATTTTTGTGAAATAGCTTTGGAAAAGAAAATGCAGATTTGATCCAATACTACTTTTAGCCTGCAAGGTGGAAGAATACAAACAGAAGCAAAAACTGGTTTTGTGTTTTCATGTCCACTTTGAACTGGTTGAACTGGTTTATTTATTGTCCCATACTTTTATGTTCTCACCTAATGCTGTGCTCCCTCCAGAACTACCTGTGCTTTTCCACTTCATTTAGGGATAATGAGTTATTTTTTGTCTACTCATCATCTAAAAGTGGAGAAACCATTGTTTGGAGGAATAATTTTTGTCTTGTAGTGTATGGGATGGCAGTGCTAGTTAAGATCCAAATTAATCCAAGTTAAGGATGGCTTCAAAGCTTCCTAGAACAACTTGTGAAGATTACTACAGGCTTCTAGTCTTTAGTCTTTTAGAATTTTTGCTAATCTTGACTATGCAAGATCAACTATATTTAGATTTTGTACTTAAGTAAAAATATTGTCTACAGATACATGCATTTTCTAACCAGAATCTACAAATAGTAAGTGTGTCTTGCTGTCCAATGAAACAATGCAAGTAGAATCACAGAATGGTTTGTGTTAAAAGGGACCTTAAAGATTATCTTGTTCCAACTCCCCTGCCATGGTCAGGGACACCTTTCATTAAAATGGTCCTATGCAGCCTGGCCTTGAACACCTCCAGGAATGGGAAAGTACATTAAGTGCACTAGTTAATTTAATTATTCTGATTTTAAAAGCACTGAAACAAAACCATCTTTTATGTTTTATTCTGAAACAATCACTTGAAAACTGTTAGCTTCTTAGTATCAAAAATGTAATCCAGATTGCTTTTTTCTGTGGGATGAGGTAGAATCATAGAATGATTAAGGTTGGAAAAGATCTTCCACATGGCCAAATCCAGCCTTTGACAAAGTACCAGTCTCCATTAAACTGTAATGCTAAAGGCCATCTACTCCATTTTTTTAACACCTTCGGGATGGTAATTCCGCCACTTCTCTAGGAAGCCTGTTCCTAATATTTCACACATCACACTTGTGATGTTTGGAGTTTCAGTCACACAAGAGCAGGTTACAAACACACTCCCTGGTGTGTATGCTTTTCGTGGATCATAGTCCTGGGGGACATGACAGACTTCATTTTGCTCTTCAGTAATGATGGATCCTTGTTTTGAAAATGCCAAAGTTTGGAAAACTTGTCCCTTTAATAAAAATCTCATATGGCTGTCTGACTGGTCTGACCATGAACCAGCAGAGTGTCCAGGTGGCCAAGAACCTCAGTGGCATCACAGCCTATATCAGCAATAATGCGGCCAGCAGGACCAGGACATTGATTGTCCCCCTGTACTTGGCACTGGCGAGGCCACAGATCAAATCATTCTGTTTTGGGCCCCTCAGTACAAGAAGGACATTGAGCTGCTGGAGCGTGTCCAGAGAAGAACAGTGGAGCTGAGGAAGGGTCTGGAGCACAGGTCTGATGAGGAGCAGCTGAGCAAGCTGGGGGTGCTTAGCCTGGAGAAAAGGAGGCTCAGGGGGCACCTTATTGCTCTCTACAACTGCCTGAAAGGAGCTTGTGGCCAGTGGGGTGTCGTTCTCTTGTCCTGGCAACAAGTGACAGGCCAAGAGGAGATGGCCTCAGGCTGGGGGAAGTTTAGATTGAGTATCAGGAAAACTATTTAACAGACTGTCCACATTCTATGGAGACATCCTCCTGCCTGGAAGTGTTCAGAAAAGACACGGATATGTCTGTCCATGTATGGGATGTGGCTCTAAGGTGTACATGGCAGTGGTACTAAGGTGATGATTGGGCTTGATGGGCTTAAAGGTCTTTTCAAACCTTAATGACTCTGTGATTCTGTTCTACTACTGTCCACATCATCCAAAATACACCATTAATGCTAATATTTGCTCTCACATGGAATATTTTAAACTCAGTAATGAAATCACCATTCCTAATATACTATCTGTTTTTATACTGTTAATTAATTCAAGGGGATGTGCTGACCTGTATCTGGGTGCCATGGTCTATCATTAAAATTGCTTTGTAGTTACAGTTAAATACACAGAATGGGCATTGCTGCTTTTGCTGCTTTCACTTAGTTCTGTACCCTTTATTTTGAAACTCATTCTACTGTAGTCTCATATAGTGGCCTATATCAGGATTTTTTTTTTAAATACAAGGTGTCTCACAATCAAACAGGATTTTCCCAACATTTCTGAATGAGATATGCTTTAAAATAATATTTTTCCCCCTATTATCATCCTTTTAAAATGATGAACTCATTGATAGATACTTAGCCCTCGTACTGCAGACTGATGCATAAACTTGAAGTGAAATAAAGAGTTACTTTGAGGAGGTACATACAGGATGCAAGTTTTGCTTGCATTCATGTTGGAACTGTAAGAACAGCTTTACAATAAAGATTACCACTGAAATCAGTAGGAACATGGTGAAGGAGGTGGGAATAAACCTGCTGAATAGGGCATTGTTACTGCATAGTCATTGTTCATTTTAGCACCACATATTAATAAGGTGTTTGTTGCTAT
This sequence comes from Ammospiza nelsoni, assembly GCF_027579445.1. Classification (NCBI taxonomy): domain Eukaryota; kingdom Metazoa; phylum Chordata; class Aves; order Passeriformes; family Passerellidae; genus Ammospiza; species Ammospiza nelsoni. The sequence continues at coordinate 34,682,810 of NC_080634.1, read as the reverse complement.
CACTGCAGCAAAGAACTGGCTTTGTTTTCTACAAAAACATTTCAGGTGTTAAAAAGATACACCGCTTACATTGTAAACGTAAATTTTTGAGACTAGTGAGAAAGCAGGAGCCCACTGGCTTATAAAGCTGCTTAGTACATTGAATTTGATTAATTTTAAAAAGTGTGGGAAATGGCAATGGATAACAGAAGCCCCCTTATAGGAACAGGAAAAAAAAGTGTTTAATATGCTATTCCGATTAATTCCCTGGAGGATTAGGTAGAGGAGTGTAATTAAGGTTTCAGATCTTTATGGAATGTTCCATGTTGTTAAACAAACAGTAAAAATCATAGGTATTCCTATAATAAAACTTAAAGAGATTTCCCATGTTGAAATAAACTTAATGTACAGTATCATATGGGAGGCGAGTATCTTCATATTTGGTAGGTTTAATGGGATTCAGGGACTATGTTATGGCAGAGCTAGAGAAGCCAGGTTATGATCAGAATTTCACCTTCAACTCTTTGTTCGTAATAGATTTATTAAGTTAAAAATCTGTGCAACAGTTGGCTGCTGCAGTTATAGTTGTGGTAAACTATCTTAACTTTTCTTAGTGAAATGATGCAAGAAACACTTGAAGAGTCTTCTGTATACCATTGAGAGAAATATCTCCTTCATAAGTTTTTAAGGTAGTAAATATATGAGAGGGGTGGTTTGTTTTTTGTGCTGCTTCATTTATTTTTTTATATTACCACTATATACTGAAATAATGAATATCATGTTTGTAATGGCACTGAGATACAATTTGATAATGAATAGCAGCAAGTGGAATACTTGAAATTAAATTACAGAGGATGAAAGATACCAGTAGGCATCTGTCTCAAGACTTGAAATGAAAAAAAAAAAAAAATTAGAACAATTATTCAAAAACTGGATAAAGAATATAGTACTCAAGTACTATTTTAACTGCCTAGAAATCTGCTGGGTAAAACTTACTGTTAAACATGGATCATCAAAAATGCTCCTAAGTTACACAGATGAAAAATTTTATTACGTGAGAAAAAACTAAATATGAAGAAGTTTTAATGCTTTTATATTTTAGTAGACAGGAACAAAATGAAAGAGTAAATAATGATGTCAAAGATGTCCACAATGTTCTGCTGTTGTTTGTTGCTGTTTATGTATCTACAGCCAGGTGTACTGGGCTCGCCCCATGTCCATTGAAATGAAACAAACATTTCTGGGGTGTAGCTTGTTAAACTTTGTTTTGATTCATATTTAGAGATGAGATTAGTTGTAGCCTGAGCGTGTCCATTTTTTAATTCCTTTGACTGTGGAGGTTTTTAGACTTGTTCAGGAATGGATTGTCTACAATTAGTAAGTTGATTGCATTTTTCTTTCTGGTTAACATGTAAAGGTAAGAAAGAGCTCCAGGGCTGCCTTTTGGCACTCTACAGGCAGTCACACTGACAAAAAAAAAATGAGTGATCCAGCAGTGGACATGGGTGTAGCACCCAATTGAATAAATGCAAGACATAAAAGGATAAAAAGACTGAAATACTCTGATCAAATCCTGTCCAAATCTTAATAAGGATTTCCCAACTTCTGCCTTGAAATAACAAACTATGTTTAATTATTGAAAAACAGTGCAAGGAGAATGGGACATGGCATGAATACGTGCTTTAACTAAGAGAGTGAGATCTGACCTAGAAAAATGTAGGATAATAAATCTGAGAGGGAAATAATCTAAAGCACAATTATTAAGTCAGACAAAGATACCTGGAAAGTGGAAATGTCAAAGCAGGCCTTGGGGTTTTAGTGGACAGCAAATGATATCTGCATGCTGTGATGCTAGAGGATTACAGAAAGGGAGGTTGTGACTTTGCTCTGTATGTGCAGTGCCGTCATTCCTTTGTCTATAGGGAGGTGATTTTTTTGCTGTACAGCAGTGATGAGATTGCAACTTGGATATAGTGATGTATGTTGACAAATTGAAGGGAATTCCAAGAACAGCAGCAAAAATCAGTAGGGGGCTGAACAGCCTGACTTGGTAGGAAACATAAAGTCATGCTCTCGGAGGATAAAGGGAAAAGATTGTTTCTCTTATCCCAATGTGACAAAGACTGGCATGATGGGATTATGTTAAACAAAATAAATTTTGAGCTGCAAAGCAGGAAGAAATTCCTGCTTACAGTGTGACCAAGAAATTGCTCATGCATATGGTCAACTATTTACACTGATAGAAGGAGATGTCAGCAGAAAAAGTTGAACAGAACCTAATTTGTTTCTGACATTTGTGCAGTTACCTCTTTTAAATTTAAATGAAATCAAATACAGTAACCTGTGTTTTCAAATTGTGCATTTTGTGCATCTGATGACCTGAGGTATCCTGCATGTATCTGGTTTGTTGCTGGTCGTATTAGACATATAATTATGGCTTTGCATGAAGTTGTTTTCTGAACTTCTCTGGAAAGTAAACATTAACATTAATACTTTGTGATTTTCTGCCACCTTCTACTGATGTTTCAACACAGTGGTTTTTTATTTGATTTCAGCCTTTTAGCTGATGGGCTACATGTGTACGCCCTTCTGTTCAGCAGAGTAAGTTAATGTTTATCCAGCCGTTGTACAGGGTTTTTCACTGGTACTATTTTGTATTGTTGATATTGTAGTGGTGATAGTCTTCAAAGAGAAAGTGTTTTCATGTGCAAAATGCTTTGTAAATACCAGAACTCATAGTGCAGGCCAAGCTGAGTGGGACTTCGAGAAACTTGGTCTAGTTGAAGGTGGCAGGAGAGGGGTTGGAATTGGGTGATCTTTATGGTCCCTTCCAACCCAAGCTATTCTAGGACCTCATGGTTTCCTAACAACCATCAAGAGCAGGGTAGAAATTGCTGATTTAAAGTGCTTTCCTGTGTGAGCCTTTCAGACACCAAAATTTTGTAAATACACAATTAGAAAAATATTCAACATGCCTAAGCTGAACATCGCAAGATGGTGGCATTTACTGAACAAAAATGCACCAATGTTTAAAATTGGAAGGAAGCAGTGAGCTATTTGCATTGAAAAGAAATTACAATCTCTCTGTCACTTGCACTGAGCTCAAATGCCTTTCTGATGTGTTATGTATTTTGGATTGTGTAGGCATGTATAGCATAGAGTACTTAAAGACTACTTGCTAAGAGGTTTTACTAAAAAAAATGATTTAGTCAATTAATAGCAGAAGATTCCAAACCACTAAGTCACTTTTAAACCTTTTGAGTAGGAGACTTCATCAGATGCTCCATAGAAGAGGGGACATTGCAGTGGCAGGGGTATGGATTAGTAAGTATTTTCTAGCCATAATTTAAATTATCTTGTGATGAGACTTTTTCACCACATTCCATTCATATTGGACTCCCTACACCACTAGAGTGTATGGCAAATAATAGAGGAATCTTGTTTCTTTTGTTGTTTAGCTCTGAAAAATTAATGGTGATTAACTTAAAATTAGTTGACAGGAAATAGAATCTTAATGCTGTTAGAACTTTAAACTATGGAATATTCATTCGCTTTTTTATCTCATAATCTGTTAATCTGCTTTAATATTTATGGATAATGATAGTTATTATTTTCTCATTATTTTTACTGCCTCCTTCCTTCCCTTTGTCAGCCGAATCAGTTTCTTTAAGAATAAATAAACTCATTTCTGTAGGCATTTTTGAAGTGTGTATTTGAGAGGATCATCAGGTGAATGTCTGCCACATCATAAATTTTAGGTGTAAGCATCTCAGGAATTTCTTTACCCCACTACTATATGTAGGGCTGGAATCAGAACTGCTCTGGAAGGGAAGGAGGCAAGGGACAAGGATGCGCTCCACAGTTCCTCTTGCAGTCACACAAGCAGTAACTAGGGTGCACTGGGCAATGCCCTGAAATGCTTGCCAGCCTCCTACACCTTACAGTAAATCTGCTCCTTTACAAAGAGGTCCCATGGTTAAAGGACTTTGATGCACAGGATCCTGGCATAAGCTGAGTTGGAAGGGGCCCACAGGGATCACTGAGTCCAGCTCCTGACCCTGCACAGCACCATTCCCAAGAGTCGCACACATTCCATACAGCATCATGCAAACACTTATTGAACTCTGTGAGGCTGGTGCTGTCACCACTTCCCTGGGGGGCCTGTGACAGTGCCCAGCCACCCTCTGGGTGAAGAACCTGTATCTTCTGTCCAACCTACACCTCTGCTGACAGAGCTTCAAGCCATTCTGTTGGGTCCTGTCACTGGTCACACAGGGAAGAGATCAGTGTTTGTCCCTCTTCCCTTCACAAGAAAGTTACAGACTGCAATGATTTAAATTCAAGTTCTGGCAGTCTTCATGTAAATCTGATCTGTACTTTCCAGTGTACTGTCATTATTTACCTGAGGAGTTACTGTAAAAAGGTGTTTCTGAAATTCATTAGCTTATATTTTAACTGAAAATCTTTTACTTATTCTAAGAGAGGGAACAAGAGGCTGTGCACAGAGTGTGCAAAGGGGTTCTGCGGCCAAGATGACTAGGACAAATTTAGTGGACCTCTTTCATTAGCTGTGAAGGTTATATCCCATTGACTTCTGTGGCACTGCACCAATGTAATTTAAAGCACAATTTGTTCCAGTAAAGTTGGATTTCATCTCCTGTTGCAGTCGTTCTAGCTTCTAAGCTACTTAGTAGTGTGAAGAAGTGTCAAAGTTTTGCTGGTGTGATTGGTTGTTGTTTAAGATTCTTTGTACATTTACTTTCTGGTTCATAAATGACTATTCAAGGAAGGCAGCATAGGAAAGGTTCTTTGATTTCATTCGATTATGGCTTGATTCCATGCCATGGTAATTCCTAAAGAAATGTTCTCACACATTCTACATGTCTCAAAATATTTAACTTAAAAATATTTCCTCCATTTTGCAGTTTGAAAGGTATTTTACTCTCAGTGATCTTGGAAGTCTTTTTTCACCTAAATGATTCCATGAATCTACATCTAGGCTCCCTCTGGGTTCTGGTTAGACTTAACTCCAGAGTTAGGTTTCACATATAAGACAAACATATTCATGTGGAATACAGGAGAAATAATAGCTTTTCATAGATTTGGCCCAGTTAACTGTAGCTAAACTACAGTTTGTTTAACATAAATGAGAAGATAGTTCTTTCACCAGAAAAGGCCAGTTTATGCAGTTCTGGATGAGTTCTGGTAAGAGGAAGGGCATTTTGATGCTCTGGTTTCCTGTCTCCCAGGGCATATCTCTGCCCCATGTCTCTTTACTGTAAAATTGTAGAAATGCTGGCACTTTGTATACTCATAGTCAAATGCCATGAGACTTCCTAACATTAACTGAAAACCTAATTAATATTTTTTTAATGGTACAGGAATTCATCTGAATTTCACTGCTTTAAGTCTTTATACTTTAAGTCTTGACACACACCAAATAGCCTTAAACAAATCTAGTAACTGTGAGTTCAAAACACTTTGTTGTCATCCAGTGCCAGAAAAGCAGTGCTGCCTGTTATATTTAGATGCAGACAGATTGAACTCTTGTAGCTGAACCAGTACCATGTGGTTTGGTCCCCTAGTTGAAGAGGTAGACCAGCTCCTGTTTTTGTTGTTGTCATTGCAACATTAACCTCCAGGAGGTTTTGTTTTATTGCTGGCCTATTCCCCAGATGACTGTTTTCAAGTGGAAGGGGAGGTAAATCTTACAAGAAGGCAATAATTCATAGAGAAAATGACAGCAATAATGAAATGCTGCAGTGGTGGAAAGATTTCCCCAGCAGAAATGTGCAGCCTGGCTCACCTGCTGGAAGTTCATTGTCTTCAGTGTGTGTCCTCCAGACATGACTTTGGCCCAGTGCATTTTTTTAAGCATGAGAACACTTTGCTATTTCAAAGCTCTCATTTATTTGTAACATTGACCTGAATCTAAACAGTTGTTATGTGAATCAAATTGTAATATCTAATGACCCACGTGCTGTAATATGAACATGCTGCCTGGGGAATTGCACTGTGTCTTGCTGGTTTGCATGGGTTGGTCTTCTGGCAAAGTCACAGGAAAATGAGAAGAACATTTCCATAACAAGGACCAAGGACTTAAGTAAACTTGGTTTTCCCTGTCAGGTCATTCACTCTAAGGAAATAGGTAGAGGGTAATAATTCTTCCATGAAACCAGGTAACAACCTTTTAATAAGCATCATTAAGTCTTTAGGTTGAAATGAGAGGCTATCCACCCTTTTATCCCATATTATATTGCCCAAATTCCTCTTTGCCATCCTCACTGTGGTTAGATGAAAGCCCCCTGTTTTCATATCGATCACTAAAAGCACTTTCCCCTTGTACCATTTCACTGCATCACTTCTAAATGCGGTTCATCTGATCTCTTTTACTTTGGCTGCTGCTCTTTCAGGGCTACAAAAACTGTATTTTCAGACAGGTCTTGGAACCAAATGATCATATTTCTTACCTCATTCCAAGGGATAACATTAGGATCTTTGTTTAGGTGGGATTCAGAATAAAAATAAAGCTCTTTTTGCTTTCCCATGCATGCCCACACACGTGCACACCCATGTGTATATACACCACTTTTTCTCCACAAGGGTTATTTGAACCCAGAACAGTAGACATCTGTGTATGTTTGTGCTTCTTTCTTTCAGTAACACACTTTCCAAATGCTAGCTGCTGAGGGAGTGTAACTGCGCTGAAATGTTAACCCATGTACAACCTAAACTCTGCAGGGCTGGGGGTTGAATGATTCTTGTAATTATTCTTTCTCACTGGCAAAGAAATGTTTCTCTTTGACTAGGAAATTAGTCAGGCAATGAAGTTTTTGGCTTAGGAGTTATGAAGAATTTACTTGTAAACAACTCTAAGCTTATGTTGCACTGTTTGCCTTCAGTAACTTGCATGTGGCTGTAGATCTTCTTTCCACATGCAGTTTCTGTATGCATGGAATTTTACAAGCCTGGGACTCTTAGTGGAACACTTCCACGTCTGTTTTTTCTTCTCTTTTATCCCTGCCACACCAGCACAAAATGTCCATATTCTAGCTTGAAGGAAAACTATCTGCAGTGATAAGAACCAGCCTCACATGCCAGATAGACTGGAAAATCAGGCTAACATTTTAGGGACTTTTCCTGCACTAAAGTGAAATGACAGGTGTAGACCCACATAACAGGCTGGATTTTATGAATGCACATCAGCACAGTATCTGCTGTGTTCAAAATATCCATCAGTGTTCAAAGCAGTCTGCAAGCTGCAAAGTAAAAAAAAAAACTAAAACGTAAAGAAACCAAACCAAATACACAGAAAATTTGGGTTTTTTTAATAATGTGACCTTTGCATAGTCTGAATCTGGCCAGTCATAAGCAGTGATTTCCCCCACTTTGTTTACATTAATATTCCCTGTTTTAGTGTTCCCCAGCTTCATTTTATGGTGACACAGGCAGCACTTTCTCTGCTCTTTTGCTTGGGAGCAAGCAAATTTTAATATTTGTCTGTTACCTTGGATTACATTGTCAGTAAATGAGAACACTAACTCCTGGCAAGTCTTCACCCTCCTTTCCCTTCCATTGTCTTCCCATAAGATTTAATTGATTGGTTTCATCATATTCAGCTTAACCTTATGCAAGAACATGAAACAGCATATGGTTTTCATCCCAGAAAGATAATTAACCCCCAGGTGATTTCAGTCAAGTGGCAAGAAAAAAAAATATAGTGAAGTTGTTTTTGAAAGGGACAAGAGAAGGAGGAAACAGGAAAATTATTAAAAATTTTTAAAATTATTAAAAATTATTAAAAATTAAAGCTCTGAAAGGTTTTTGAACTTTGAGCCCTGAAATCTCAGTTTTAGTGAACACACTCAATCCACTCATTATGAGAAGACTGAAGCATGTTCAGGGTCCCCTGATCATGAAATTGATTCCCTAGGGCATCAATGTGCACACTGCTCCCTACATCAGCTAGCCAGTTGCTTATTCAGCAAAGAACTCTTACTCTTGTTGGCAGATCACAGAAGCACCACCTCTCCCAATCAGTGTTAGGATTTATAGAGTTAGTATTGTTCCTGTCTTCCCTTCGTTCCCTTAGGGAGACTAACTCCATGGTATTCCACTGGACCTTCACTACAAATTGTTTTAGTTGGTCTCCTCTTCCCATTGGCAAGTTATAAACTAGATTTTATGTTTGTTCTGTCTATTTTATGCTTTTCTTTCTGCGACATCGCATCTGTGCTACACTGGCTGATGTATGATAGGAGAAGGGCTGTTACATTTGTACATCAAATTCTGTATCTGTAGTTTGCCCTACACAGTCAGAAAATATTTGTAGGCTTTACACCTGATAAAGGTCATCTTCTGAAATGCAGAGGTGCAGAAGAATGTTCTTGTGTCTGAAGACGGATTAGCTGCAATGATCTTTGCTATGGTTCATTTCTTTTGTAGAATGAAGAAGCTCCACACATTTGGGACAGGTTTACCGTTGCTTAACAAGAACTGTGAATCATGTCAGTGCATTGTAGCTACAGCATGGGAAATTTTTGAGCAGGAGTTGAGGTACTTGAAAAATTTCAGGGGAGTTAAGAAATAAATTAATAGTGAGAAGCAGGTACCTAAATGCTTCCTCCTTAGTCTGCCACCAACTTCAGAAAGGAAAGATGCAGAAAACCCCCACATTTTTCTTTAAAAAGTTTAAATGGGAGACAGAGCTCCAGGTGTGTCACTTGCCTGCTAAGGGTAGGATGACATGAAATATGAAGCTGTCAAGCAGAGAGCAGAACTGATCCAAATCTGACAAGTCTAACATATTGAGCTCAATAGTTTTGACTCCCTCCTCTCCAGTCCCATCAGCCATCAGGCTTACAACTCAAGTGTTTATGCAGCACTGGACCATCAGCAGTCACCCCTCTCCCATGAAATGGTCCCCCCAAATGCTGTGGAATGGCAGATGTTTAGTCCTGGAGACCCACACTGAAATGAGACTTGCTTGGTAGCACATCTCTTTCAGGTACTACTTAATTCAAAATCTTACATTCTCATTACTCCTACCTACTCTCACTGGCTTTCCTGCTGGAAGGGACAATTCTTCCTGCTGGAGGCCTGGGAGGGACAATTTTTATAAGTCATTCCTTCAGCTACCAAAAAGTCACAGAAAAAAAGTGGTATATTCTGTCCTACACCAGGTGATTGCTCTTACATCTCTTTGTAATAGCATTCCACACTCATTTGCTAGATTTATTTCCATCTTGGAGACTGAACACGTTTGAATGAGTGAGTCCTGGCAAACATTTCAAGCACCTGCCTTACTTCTGGCTGAATGCTGAGCATTCATACGGTTGAGCTGTTGCATGGTGTCTTTCAGGCTCTGAAATCTTGGATCTGTTGAGATGGTTCTCCTGCAGCTCCATGGGATGCTCCTTTTGTCACCAGCCATCTGCCAGTTCCTTTGGCTATGCAGGTATAAAGTGTGCATGCCAGCGTGACTGGTGTCAGCACTGAAAATTCCCCAGTACTGTGTGCAAACAGAAGGCTCTGTTCCAAGTGTGAGGAAATACTGTATCATTCTGAGGAAAACTCACCATGCCCCTTGGGGGAGAAAGAAAAAAATTATTCTCCTTTTTGTCAAGATCAAAAGGGGATAGAAGGATGGGGAAAATGTCATTTATAGTAGGATGAACACATAATTAGCTAACAAGCTACATGGAGAGGGCTGTTGATAGCATCAAAATCTATGTATATCAAGTGCAGGCAAGGTAGCAACATGTGACCACAAGGTAGAAATTGTGTTGGCAAGATGGACTTGACCCAGAAAATCCTCTTTGAGTTCCATGACCTATTGCGTTATTACTTTTGAGCTCTTCTTCAATGAAATGGGTCACAGAAACATTTATTAGCAACTCAAGAAGTAGGTGAAAGCCAATTTTGAAAGAAACACTTTGTTTCTACTAGTTTTAACATGCGGTCAGTATTCCAGTAAAATTATCTGTGTTTTACTTTCTCCATTCTCATACAGAGTTATTAGAGTGTATCACTACTTTTGTACTATCCATGCTGATGATGATGACGCACAAACAGTGTGCCTGGAATCATACTAAATATTTGCATGGCAGCTGTGCCAAATAGGGTCAAATCGTTTTACAGAAGAGTTCACTTAACTGCAGGGGAATTCTGGATGTACCATACCAAATGGTGGCCACAGGTTACTTCATGTTGTCACCTGCATGCAAGACAATTGGCATGAGGGTCTCCTAGGGTTTTATTCATCTTTGCGTGGTTAAACAGCTGGAAGCAGTAGCCAGTTACAAGTATTTTGGCTTTTGTGTGAGTACATGGAAGGGCCATGCACTCAGTACAGAACAGAATCTGAGGAATTCACTACTGTGGCTTCGTCTCATGGACTCAGAACTACAGAATATCACAGAGGCTTGAAGGGAGCTTGGAGATCATCCAGTCCAACACACACTCCTCAAAGCAGTGTCAGCCACAAGAGCCCACGGATGTGTCCACTCACGTTTTGAGTGTTGCCAAGGATGGAGTCTCTGCAGCCTTTCTAGAATAAAGTGTTCCAGTGTTCAAGCACTCTGCCCCAGTCCAGAAGCTTTACAGGACTAATGTGTTTTCGTTTCTCTGTTGTTGATTCTCTAATACAGAAGACACATCTGCGTAGAATAATAATGTTTAGTCAGTAGACCAGAAAGCTCTCTTTGCCAGCCTGCAGGTTACCAAGCCTGAGTCAGGAAAGTGTTCATAAATAATTGAGTTTTGTCAGATGAAGCAGTGTGACTCTTGGCCTCAGTATTATTTATCTTATTTAATAAAGGGTGTTCTGGGGAAACATTCAGAATCAAGAAGAGTTTTGTTAATGCTGCAGGACGGTACTGGTATCATAGCCAATTAATGTGCCTGTTCCTACTGATGATAAGTGGATCTGTTGCCTGTTCATCTGGCATTGAGCCTTGAGCCTTACATAATCATTTTTGGCTATACCCAAGGGTTTTGATAGTTAATGTTGCAGCTTTTACAGGTCATCAGAATTTTTCAAGAAAGATAGATTTGGTAAATAGTAGTCTGCAGTAGTCTGGAAGTGGAAACAAAACAATATTCAGAGCATAAGGTCTGTAAAATGGGCCAAAATTCGTCTGAGGAAGAATCTTTTCAATTCTATTTCAAAATTTAGGGATAGGAAGAAAGAAATGTGTGACAAAAGAAAAATGCATCAAAGCAGCTCTGGTGAATCCAGGCTGGCTTAGCCTTCATGGGTTAATAGATAATTTGAAACTGCTGTTTTCAGTGGCTCTGAAATTGCAGGAAGTGGTTTGAGGCCAAGAGGGAGTAATGACTCCAGGAGACATAGTTTCTAGGGAGGAACTGAGGTCCTGCAATTCTGCTTTGGAGGAAACACAAGCCACAGAATGAAATTCCTTGTAGTTTCAAGGTTAGCAGAGAAGCTGATGGCTGGAAGAGAGAAATCTGAGGAGGGAAGCAGAAAATACAAAATTATCTCTGTGTGTCTATGTATGTGCAGTGTTGTGCCACATTGCCAAGCCTTTTGTCCTTTAGCCAAGAATCTGAGCTGAAAACTCTTTTTGTAAAGTCCTTCCAAAATGCACCACAGCTCTCCAATTCCAAGTATTCATGTTAGTTCAACATGGAAATGTTGGGATATGGGTTCTGAAATGTTTTAATGATTACTGTCCTCAGATAGATAATGGACAGGCAGAAAATAGAGGGAGGCAGGGAGAGAGGGAAGGAGAAAGAAGCTCTGCTCATTTTACATTTCTCCAGATAAGAAGACAGTGATGGCCATGCACAACTTGCACCACTCTCTTTGCTACTTCTGATGGTTTTCTGTCAAAAGACTTACATCTAAGAATCATGGACAAAGAGAAAAGCACATCTTTACAGATTGATCCCACCAAAGCGGCAGAGGCACAAGAGTTAGCTCAGTCTAAATTTAATCTGCCAGTTTCCCTGGAGTCAGTGGAGAGAGGCACCTTCACAGGGCAATTCAGAGAAGGAATCTGACTGCAAGGGCAGCATTAACCTTTATGACTGTTCTGCTTTTGCCAAGAGTCAATGGGATCAATTCATAGCTGAGTGGAGAAGACTTATACCGGCTAAGAAGCAGTCCCAGTATCAATAAAACCACCACAGTGTGTTCTCTGTATCACAGAACTGCCATATGTCTCCACTTATGGGGATTGGGTATGGGGCTGTGGAGGGAATTGCTTTTCTGGGCAGGTTATTGTAACAAAAAGCGAACCGCTCTGCAGCCATTAATCTCCCTAAAGCCCATAGTCTCAGTCCTCCTGTGCTGCACTCAGTGCTGTGCTTCATTATGGAGTCTTTAAACACCTCAGCTAAAGAGAGAGAAAGTAATTTAAAAAGAAAACACAGCTTTGGCTCCTTTAGTTGCATTTTTTGAGAAGTAAGGTTTCTCTTGGGTTAAACTTCTTAGACTTTTCTAATTTTGTTTATATTGTATTACAAAGGCCAAGTTCTATTGAGTAGACCCAAAAAGAATGCCCAATATTAGAATATGTAATAAATCAAGATAAACTAAGGTATGTAAAATTGTGAGTTTTAAGTATTAGAGCATTTTGTTATTTTTATTTTTCCTATTTCCAATTTAGTAATAAAATTGGATGGTCATGCTTTTATTTTTAATAATAATCGTACAGTACTTTAGGAACTGCAGCTTCAACAAGAAAACATAAATGAATGCTTATGGTATAAAACCTGCTTTTATTTAATACCTCGGAGGTTTGGTGAAGGGTTGTTTGGGCCTTTTTTATCATCCAGAGGTATCCAATAACAATTTTCTTTATTTTAATTATGTCTGGAATATACTGCTCATTGTAAACAAAACACATAGTTATATAATGTGCATATTTTAGCTCAGGGATTTGAAGCAGTCTACTGGGCTAGGACACAAGCTCTATATTTCCATTTATTTTCTCATTGAATTTTTTCAGGACTTCTGAGATACCTTTGAATAATCTCAACTTTCTGTTGTGACTTTTTCTTTTCCTTATCAAAATAAAATTATAAATACATTTGTGGAGCTCTTGGTGGAGTAAAGAGTTACTGTTTCTGATAGTTGCTTCACTGCTGTAAATCAATATACTGCTACTTACATCAGCCAGGCTACTATTTACCCCGGCTTGAACGTCTTCTCCTTCAGTTCCAATATTAACTCAGTTAAAAATAGTAGTTTTATATTTAAACCTCTGCTTCCTGAAGTGACAGTAGGTGGGCCAACTTGTAACATGATCAACATTTATAGCATTATCTCTACTGGAATTTATGCCAGCTCCTAGCAAGCAAAACATAGTGGCTTTCTGGAATCCCACTGCTTTAATTTTTACAAAAAAGCAATATTAATTAAAGAATGAAAAATATGAGCTCTGATATAGCATGCATACATGTGCATAAGTAGCATACTACACAAAAATTTTAGTATCTTGTTATACAACTCATTCCCTGAAAATACCTGTGGAAAGGGGTGATTTGCTGGGCTTGTGTATGGGGAGTAGCAGTAGTGAGATGGGGGGATCACAGAGTCCTGTTGTCAGTGTATAACTTGTGATTTAGTACAAAGTTTAATTTTACAATAAACTTAGAGATATTTGAGGTGCCCCAAGCTGTTTTAGATGCCCAAGCTTGTTTAAGAGACTGGCAGAGAAGATGCAGGATTTGCAAGAAACCCATGTCTTTCTGGACAGCAGCTGAAGGACAGTCAGAAAAACGAGGGCATCTCTAGTTGCACTGGACAGTTTTATGTGGACAGCTGAGCTGGGCTGCATCTTGCATCTGCAGTCACAACTTTTCAAGCTATTTTTTGATAACACTGAGGGGCATGCTAATTATGACCTATCAGAAACTGTTGGCCCTTAGCAAGATCATATACTGGCTCATTTTCTCTGCTGTGCCACGCATTATATTAGTGAATGTTGTCACTAAACAGAGTGACATTACCCAGTGTGTCTCATGGTAAATATAGATTCAAGTACCTCTAAAACTGAGTTGTCTTCAAGTCCCCATTAAATATAGAGCTGCTAAAAAAAGTGCCCAGGACATTACTGAGTGAAGGTGTCTGAGCAATATGCAGTAAGGGACTAAGATGGTAATTTTGATGATGTGTGTTAAAACAGTTGGACTCATCCAGGTGTCAGACATAGAAGTGTCTCTCCTAAATTTCTTTCAAAAAAGCAATATAATCTGAAAAAACCTACAGCATTTTAGTGATATTAAAAAAAAAATAAATATGCTTTCTTACCAGCATTAAGCATAAAATACAGACAGAAAAGGAAGAAAAAATGCAGTTAGACAGTTTGTCCCACAAAAAACATACTGCCTTTTTCTTCATGCTTAAACATGTGTGCATGCTAACTTAGGTCCAGTTTCATTCCATTCAGCTTGGAGCACCTTACATTTGATATACTCCTTATCCAGCCTTTGAGACCACATCTAATGTGTGAAGCCACCAATGGATAGTGGCATGGTGTGCATATCTTGGGCAGGAAGAAGCCTGGAACGTTATAATTATTCCTGGGGAAATCAAAGCATGGGGAGGCAGCATGGACATGGCTAGCCAGTAGATATGGAGGTAGATACCCATTTATCCATATCAGTACAGACATTAGAGAAAGGTACCAGTTACTGTCTGATGTGATACCCTGGCTTCTGATGGAGGTACTCTGGCAGATAGAGGGAATCTGGGTCTTAGAATCCTGACAGCTGCCATGCAAACAACCTTTACAAATCCATGCCAGTCTTGTCTGACACTCAAACCTGGCTCCTTTTCTGTAGTGAGGATGGCTGGACCATTGCAGTGGCGCACTGATTTTTGTGGATGGTGATCACAAAAAGGGAATTGAGAAGAGACCACCCGAGTTATTCTGACACATGACTTCAGTGCTTTCTATTCTTAGACAGATGAGGATCTGAAATATGTAAGTACACTATCATTGTTTTTTAGATTTATTTGTAAAGATGAGTCAAAGAAGTACAACTCTTAATCTATCATGGGTGTGGTATTAGACATTTATAATTTTCTTTTGATGTGTGTTTATATTTGAGTTGATAAATCAAGATTGTTCTCATGATATTTTAAGCAGTGCTGTTTGTCTCCGTCCTTGTTTTTTTTTAAAGAAATGAAAAGAGCAAAACCCATGAAATTATATTTGCAGTGTCATTTAAATTTATTGTCTAATAAATAGTGATCACTTGGAAAATCCATTTTTTTGCTGTGTTGTTAAGAAGAGGTTTAACCAAAGTGATTGAATCAAGATGAGAAATGATCCCGGGTTCCTGAAGTTGAATAAATGATACTGTCAGTGTTAATATGCTGGTCTGGAAGTTCATTTGAAGTATCAGAAATAACCTAAATATAATTTCATGGCAGCTTATATACTACTTAGTATAATTTATTCCTTACCACAGAACCTCCATTCCCTGTGCTTTACCAGCATTTCCAATTCACCAAATACCTACCAACACTCATCTATTTACTCCTGCACACTCCCAGTTCAAGTAAAGATAGCACTTTTTTTTCCCACCAAATAAATTCTATATTGAAGTACAACTTTATCTTGACTCCCAACACGTTTCTTGAATGAGAGCAACCAAAATATCACATGGATATACTATTTCTGATTCATCTAATGGTGTTGCATAAGGTGCCTTTTAGATCTCTATTATCTCCCATAAAAAATGTTTGTGTGCAACAGTTAATAAGTAGAACTTGTCAGCTGCAGAATGCTGTACCTCAGGTTTACAAATGAGTGTCCATCCCAAAACATTTCAGAGAGAACGAAAGAAATTTGAATTGTTCCTACATGCACCAAGACTTCAATGAGCCATAAAGACTTAGAAACCCAACTGGGTTTATTTCTACAACTTGAAGCCACGAAAAACTGTACTTTAAACTACAGAAACCAGTTAACAAGATTTGTAATGTACTTGTAAGAACAAGGCTGAGTCCTATGACACTTCTGGTTTTGAAATTCATCGCAGGAGAATTTTTACTCAGATAGGGTTCAGAGTGTAGCTTTATGTCTCAAGAATGTACTGATTCTCCTTTGGTTTTAAGCAATAAGCATAAGCTTATAAATGTTTTCTTCCCCCAGTCCAGGTTATAAAACATATTTCAGATTATTGTGTTTGTATTGTAATGAGACTACCCTGAATTCTTGCAGCTTCGGGCAAGTTTTTAAACATACATATTGTACCAATGACAGGCAGATTGTTCTTGAAAGGTCTGAATTAAAATAAGTGTATTTAAAAGAATATTTTGATTTCTGACTGTAGTCAATTGGTAGAAATTGGTGTAACAATAGTGCCGTGATATCAAAACCCTTGTTCATGTGGAGGTTCCCAGAGGTATTGCAAGAAAAGGAACCATAGCCTAGGCATCTTCACTGCACTAGAGGGAGAAAACAAGGCTTTTCAGGACAAATAAAAAGTTGTGAGGCAATAGTAGAGCTCTGGCATTTCGTTTCAAAAAAGAAAATAAATAAAAAGCTTCTGAGTGGAAAAATGAAACTGTTGGACGTTTTTGCAGCTGTGCAGATATGTAAAGGATGCTGATGCTGCCTTGAAGTATTTGCATAACTGTAGATAAAACTTTTGTATCATAATTTGTTCAGCAACTATCAAAATATCTCATTCCTGAAAGAAAATGCCCTCTTCATAAGTATCAGGACTTTCTTAAAGGAAGAAAAAAACCACTTGATTGCCAGAAATTGTACATTTTAAGAGACCTATCAACCTAACCCGGACTTTTTGACAGCTATGGAAACCAGCCAAAATTGTATTAAAAAGTGGTATTGTGCTAGGGGTAACTATGCCCTGTCAGATGTATTGCATATACCCTGCTGTGCGCATGGATATTTATGGATATGCCTATACAACGTCAAATCAAGGGGAAAAAAACAACTTACAGGAAGGTGAGCTAATATCTGGTTGTTCGTGGCTAAAAGATACAGCATGAATGCATTGGCCTGGCAAATGAAAGTGAAGGACATAAATGAAAGCGTATTCCCATAGTAACTTAGTGGTTCAAGGACATTTATCAGTACTACATATCTGCTGGAAAAGAGTGGGTGGGGGATTCATTCATCTTAGTTCCCTGTGGTTGGTATCTGCTTGGAAATCTCATCCATTGCTACCTGTGTGGGAAACCCTGACTGCTGGGGACAGTTTGAGTTATTTGAACCATGCATCTCTCCACATGTCACCAGGAAGGGAATTTACATTTGAAATTGGATTGGTTTATAACCTTGCAGAAGTGCACAGGAGTAATACAGGGATATTATCAGTATGTCTGGCCAGTTTTGGGTTCCTGTAGAAATGTTGCCACATAAGGATCTCCTGAGGTACTCAGATATCAGTGTGATTAGCCTGGCAGACAGACCTTTGTATTGGGGAAGCAAGGTCAATGCTCCTGGGACAGCAGGAGACATAAAGATTCAATAATAATACCTTATTATTCTATCAAATGATATTTGCAGAGCGCTTCAAAATCATTGTGTGAAGGACAAAGAATGCTGTATATATAGAGGAGTAAAGGCTGACATTTCCACGGTGCATGTAATTAACAGAATTCCATGCAAGTTTGGGCTTTGGAAGAAAAATAATCTTTGGCTGCACGCTGTGCTTGTAGGGCTTCCATAACAGACACACAGGGAGCCACTGTAAGGCATCTACAGAATCAAGGCTATTGCTTTGCTGGTGCCATGTCCTCAAAGACCCTGAGGTTCAAAGACCTGTTTCTACAAGGTAGGGGGTTCATGGGGGTTCATGGAAGCATACAGTACTTGATAATTTTTAGTTTTATTGCTTCTCAAAGCACCTCTTCACCTAGCTGAATTCTGGTAGAAGCTAGACTATGTCTAGGTAGGAGTATCTTCCCTGAGCCAGTTTATGGGAAATGTTGTGATTCCTCTTGTTAAAGGATGGTCAGTTAATTAGCATGGTTTTTCTTGGTTTCTGCCATGAAATTCACTTTTTTTCTGATGCTTCTGACAGTCCTTCAAGTTACCCAGACTGCAGATTAACGCACTACAAAATAAAGCACTTGTTGCTCCATGTCAGGGTTCATCTCTGTTATGCAAAAGGGACACAGGAGATGATCTCAGATAGTTACCTGACCGTGCCCAGACCATGTTATTTCACACATTGTACCCCTCTTGGTTTGTTCTCTCTGTTATCACACTGCAGTTTTGAGTCCTGCTCAGCAGTCAGAAGTTAAAGGCAGTGGTGTGGCCAGTGTGGAGAACACAGGGCTGAGCTGCAGTAATTTTACAACTACTCTGGATTTGTAAGGGTTTGATAGATTGTATCAGTCTATGCCACACATTTATACAGTGAAATTAATAAGATTGGCTTACATTAGAATAAAAATACCCCTTGGCAAATGCGTAGTTTTATTATATATTTTTTCTGTTAATGACGTATTCTTTCCAGAAAATGGGCCCAGTATGGGAATAGATATAGGTATACTCAGACCCTTGAAGCCTCCACTATGCAAATTAATTTCCAGTACCCTGGAATATAAAAGTACACTACCTCTCTCATTAGGCATGGATCATTTCTATAATGAATAGTTGGCATTTCTGCATGATAATTTATCAGGATTTGGGAAAAGCATAGAAGGCCAGCAAACTTTCAGATAAATTTGATTTTGTTTTTGGAGCTGGGACAAAAGAAACCATATCTGTTGATGTGTGGAGTAATTTTTACCTCAGACATAAACCTGTTGGAATAACTACAGTATGTGAAGTGAGGCACAGAGTTCTCCTCGAAACCAAAACCAGCTTTGTAAACTGAATATTTTTAAAGTAATTTAAAGATTGACAATGTTCTAGCTTCAGGTTTGAAGTCACTATCAGTGACTTTAGCCTGTGAGAAAAAAAATTGTATAATAGGTGCAAAGTGGTTAAAGAAGGAAAAATGGCCAACAAATTTTTTGAAGGTTTTCCACATAAAGGTAATCAGGTATTTGAATAGGTTGACCAGAAAAGTTGGGTAATGTCTACACGTGGTGACTTTCAAATAGTGGGGCAAGTTCTTGATCCACCTACTATATCTGGTCAAACTTGAATTATTTTGTGATTCTAGGAAGAAAGGCCATCAAAGATGAAAGTTCAAGTTAAAATCTGGAAAGATAATTTTTTCAGCATCCAAAGGCATCTCTGTAACTTTGGATGTCTTAGTGGCTCAGGGTTTTTTTCTGTTTATTTGCTTCCAACAGTGAAGGACAAGGCCACCTTCTCTGACAGCCCTTTGAAACAGTGTGAGAAGAGGTCAGATAAATTTGCTGACACTCATATTTAGCTTCAGCTAAGCATTAGCTGAAGTTCCCTTTCTCCAAGTTATCACTTTTGTAGTGGGGATTAAGCACTGGTCTTTTCTGCACTAGATATACCCATGTAAAGTAGTGGGATGAGATTCTTAGCTGGATACTTTCCCATCCTTACAGGTTCTCTTCATGTGTCATGTCATTGGACTTGCTGTACATGAGCAATGAAGGGAGCTGTTATCAGTCCCTTCAGAATATTCCTGTTAAGGAGGAGGTTAATCCTTCTGGGTCCTCAACTCAGGCTGTTCCTGACAGCAATATGATGGACACAGTAGACAAATCCAAACTGCCTGAAGAGTAAACATATGGGCCAAAGGGCTTCTCCCATTATTAAATTTTCCTCCCAAAACCACTGTGATTTGCTTCAACATCAAGCAAGACAGCCAGCCAACAGATAGGTCATACAGACAATGCTTAGATACTCTGGAATTCTCCTACCATCTGCTTCCAGCTTTCTCATCTCCACTCAGTTCCATCCTTTTATCCTTTCTTCCTTTTCTACCAATGACATGAGGGGGGGAAGCACGTTTTTCCGCTTGCCTCCTTGTTTCTGGACTAAAAGAAGGCAGGACTATAGGCAGGAAATCACCAGTGTGTGTATCAGGACTGAGATTTGCGAAGAAAGCTCCATAATATCCGTTATATCTATGCCGTTCTCACAGGTAACTCTGCACTGAGCCAGAAGAGCAATTTCAGGCTCTTCAACCCTCACAGGTATGATTCCTAAATTGGATATTCTCAGGTTTTCCTGAAGTTGGATCTAAGTAGTCAAAATGTTCTTTTCTTGGCTACTGCTCTGTTGCTCACTGTATTTTCCTCCCTGACTCTGATCTGTGCTATTTTTGGTGGCTCCAGCTGCTATATCTGTGTAAGATACATCTTGAAAGGTGTTCTCCTGCCTCTCCAAATTCACACCCTGCTGCACGAGTCCTAATTCACCATATTTTAGTGAAACATACACAACTACAGGCTGAAGGGTGTGTGAAGTATAGGATTGTCTGAGCCACGATCTTCTGCTACGTCAACTTCCACTGCACTTGGGTGGCCTTCAACTGATAGGAGAGAGTTGAAGTTTCATACTATTAGAATAGTTAAGGAGGTTTTCACAGGGAGAAGATTTACTGCAAATATTGCAAAGTAGATCTTTGAAGCAGTTTTCTGAGTATTTTTTTTCAACACCTGTGTGGCTAGATAGCCCAGTCTTCAGTGTATCAGCAGGTACAGCAATTATGTATTTTAAGCTGGTTCTTAAAAAGGCACCCAGCCCTGTAAAAATGCCTTTATCCTTTGCATATAATAAGGATGCAAGACCTTTTCACCTGCTTCTTATCTTCCTATTGCAGATAGGGCAGGTGGGAAAGATGCCTTCTGCTACAAGAAGGTGAACTCTGAATTTGGTACGTGATCCAAAGGACAGAAGCAGTTAATTCCTCTGGTCATCTTCTTTTCAGTAGAGATGGCTTTTGAAAACAGAATTTAATGAAATCCAATGTCCTTTTCATAAAATATTTGAGGGAAATCTTGTATGATACCACTTGTCAGTCAGTCCTGTACTATTGCTGTTTCTTCCCCCCTGCCATCCCCGTCTTCTCCCCTTCCCTTTTTTCTTTTAAGTGACATCTGTCTGGAAAGGCACAAACAAATCACAAGCTGGTATCATAACTAGGATATTGTGGAACTCTTTCAATCCTTCATATTTTGTGCTGATAAAGATAGATAAATTGCAAAGTCTATATTAATAGGTGCAAGGGGCAAAAAAATGAGAAAAGCTTCAAAAGGCATATGCAGAAACAATTCTGGAGTATATTGAGAGGATTCTTTTTGAAATCATATTTACCCTCTTACTTATAAGTTTTAAAAATAGATGCCAGGTACTGCAAACTCTCAAATCATCATAAAATTAATTTGCCTTTTCTCTACAATAAGTCAGACTCAAGGATATACTTAACATTTGATGTTCCCTTTCCATTAAATAGTGATGATATTTCTGGCAGTTCCCAGTGTTTTAGCTGAAATTTTTAGTGTTTTAGTTATATGCCTAGTACTTCTCAAAAATCAAGTTCAGGACATGTGTAAAAATCTGTAGTAATTTTTCCTACTAACTCTGCCAATTATTTCCATTTCACTATGGAGTGAAACATTAAGTTATTTTACATTTACTAGCATTCCTGTAATCAGTTGTACTGCACTTATCTAGGACCTCTTATGAAAATTTGCCATCTCTTGAAGTGTTCAAGGCCATGTTGAGAAGGACTTAAAACAACCTGGTATAGTGGAATGTATCCCTTCCCATGGCAGGCATACTGGAACTAGATGTTCTTTAAGGTTCCTCACCAGCCTATATCATTCTTTGATCCTTTATCATCTGTGATAGTTTACCACACTCAGTCAACCTCACATGGCTTCACACCTGGCTTTAGCTGCTCTTTCAAACCATCAGTACACAACCTAAACAGGAGTTCATACAGATCCACCTTAAGTACCTCATGCTGGTTGTGTAACAATAGGTGAAAGTATGTGTAGGTCAAAGGATTGCTGAGCATCTTTAGCAGAAGAGTTATTATGCACAGCAAAACAATGTTCTTTCTAAGCTGTGCAATAGTTATCTTTGATGACGGCATTTTCTATGTTAGAAGGATTCATTTTAAATTCAAACATTATAGCCCATCAGATTAATAAACAACATTTGTGAAATAATAATAACTCCCTGAATGTGTTTTTTCACTCAGGAGATTGGACACTGATATTGAACGGGTGTCTTTTTTCAGGATCTGGTGGTGATAAATGGCACACTTTTTGCTGGGGTATTGATGTACAGGGAGCCAGACTGACCAATGGGTTCAGCCCACATAAAGCCTGGATGTTCCCACTGCACTGTAGAGTTGTATAAGAGGGCATGGACAGATATTTTGCTGGGAGGTTCTTAAGTTCTGAGTTTTGTGTTTTGTCTTCATGCATGAGTGGAGACGTGAATAAATCTGAAGCCTTCAGAAGACCTTTAAAAATATATACAAATAAAGAACATGGAAAGACTTAAAAATTTCATCAGGTTAAAGTATCAGCAAGGATAGATAACTGGACATCATCAGCTCTGTTTTGTTGAAGACGCTTGAGATGGGAGAACTTTTCAAGAGAAGAAATCTGGCTTGAATCAAGTGTTGCCACAAAATATTTAGAAAATACTGTTTGGTTTTAGAGTGAAAACTAGAGCACCTTTTTTTTCCTCTACTAGTCACTCATATGTTCAACTTTTCAATATCAACGTGGAATTAAGTCTGTGTTCACTGTGTCTACACAGTGACCCTTCCAATTTCTGCTAATTTTCAGACTTAATCTTAAAAACTGAATTAAAAAAATAATAATAAATAAAAAAGAAATAAAATCTGAAAATAAAAAATAAATAAAATAAATGGACCATTCTTTCATGGTATGACTGGGAAAAATCTAGATGAGACCATAGTACATTTTGACCGAGGGTTCTCTGCCCTTCATAGATGTGATACTTACATCGTACAACTGTAAGTGAAGACTTACATCTCTTTCCAATGGGAATAATTGGTTACCAGTATAAGTATGCCTTATGTCACTGCTGCTGTTCTTCCCCTGTTGCAAAGGAAATATGATGCAGAGAATCCTGATGCTCATAATTTCATAAATGAGTTTAATTGAAAACTGAGTTCTACAATACTATAGCCATTCAGGTTACTAACTGCCCTTAAAAATGACCAAGGCATATAGGTAAAGAAGTATGGTCTTGGCTTTTTAAAGCCTGGAATAGTGGCTTTAAAAAGCCAAGACCATACTGCACAGTTCAGGAAAGAAGGCAATGATGGTGCGACACAGTCCTGTAATCTCATCAGGGAGCTTTAGCTCCATATCCATTTTATAATCATTTAAAACCACAGCTGTATAATTGTTTTGCTAAAAAAAAAAGCCAACCCAAAACCCCCCAAAGTTCTTTCAGGATTCAAGATGAATATTTGGGCTACATTAGAACACATGGTCTCTAGAGAGAGACTAATATACTTGTAGCAAGGCAACATGTATTTTGCCATGGAAATACATACAGCCACATGCCTGTTCTGCTGGTGTTAAGGACAGTATGGCATAACTGTGAAAAGGACAAAGTGGCATTTGGATTTGACTGGTTGCAAACTATAACAAATCTGAATCTGAGTAAGTATTTAATTGTATGAAACCACTGCTTGGCCAGGCCTGTCAGCAGGTTTGGTTTTATTTTATCAAGCTTCATGCCTTAATGCTGCTGATAGGCAGGGAAAAAGTGAAAGGCACCAGATCCACAGTACTGCTGGCCATCGAAAAATGATGAGGGCAGACCTGAGAGAGATTAATTTGTAAAATAAAAGATGAAAAAATACATCTGAGCAGGAGGGACAGCACAGAAAAGAGGGATAAGACTGAAGGGAAACAAGAGGGAAACAGCAGGTAGAGCAAGAGCAGAGCTGAAATGGTAGGAAACTGTGGGAGCATAGTTAGGGGGCTGAGGGAAGAGAGGAGCTGAATTTCTACCTAAGTTCTGAAGCTGCTTTTCAATAAATGAGCATATGGATTACATCAAGATGAAGAAACCTACTTTCACCTTCTGTTTAACAGGCTCCCATTGTCTTAAACCTGTGTTAAGCCTGGCATTTCATATCCTTGACCTTTTCTCCTGGACACTGACTAATCACAACTCCTTGGAGCCAACACTTTGCTCCTTCAGTTGCTTGATGTTCCTTTAGGAAAGTGTGGAAGCAGTACTGGCACTGGTGATAGAAACTGATCCCTGAGGAAATACCAGTAGTACTGTGGGAAGGGTGTTGAGGCTGATGGCTGAGTTGCAGAGACACACGCATCAGCCTGGGCACTCCTGGTTCATAGTAATGACTCTTTGTTCCAAAGAAAGAGATATTTTGTTGGTCTTCTCTAACTTTTTGTTTTACATGTGCGCTAAAATGAGTACCAGACCAGCACAAGAAGGGAATATTGACAAATCAGTTGCTACTCCATCATGGAGTAATACCAAGCAGACTCTATACTTGTTATTCTAATCACACCTTCAATTCACAGTGACAGATAATTCTCAGAGGGGAATTGGCCTAGACAATCATGAAAAATAGGGTGATTAGGACCATGTTTGACTTCAAAGTCTATTTGATGGGACGGACTAAAACATTGGTCCTGCACAGGACAACCCCAAGAATTATACATTGTGACTGATAACATTGTCAAAATGCTTCTTGAACTCTGGAAGGCTTGGTTATGTGTCCATTTCCCTGAGTAACTCAATATCTTAGTCTTAATTTTACAGGCTGCTCTTACTTTTATTTAAGTGGAAAAGCTTACCTGCAGCAGTTTTGCCTTAATAGTTTAGTAGATTATTTACGAATATAATGTCGTGTCTGGACTCTTGGAGGTTCCTTAAAAATTTGATTTAATTTTTCCTCTGTTATTGAGAAACATCTGTCCTGAAAACTAAATTTTAAACAAATTTGAAGCACTGTTTTCACTGAATTAGGACACAAGGCATATAGCTGCAGGAGTGCTCCACATTGCCTTCTTCTACAAAATGCTTGGATACAAAACAAGCATCAATAGTTTTGCTGGATGTATTGCACAGAAGGAATTTAGCTTTTAAAAGACAAGCAAAATTAAACTTACAGCTCTGGGAAGAATGCCAATCTTTAGTATTAATAATTAATTCCATTGTTTTTAATTCAGTTATAATTACATAAGTTGATTTTTCTTTATTGCTAATTAACAAATATTTAATTGCTTTAGCAATTCAGTAATGTTCTTGATGACAAAATATTTAAAAGAGGATGCAGTACAGAGAATGGCTTTAAGGGATTTTGAAGGGTTTTTTTTCAAATTGTAGTTACTTAATGCCAACCAGCACTTACAATCTGCAAAAATCCCTTGTTTGTAGAGAGGCTGTGTCTTGAAAATAACTAAAGGTTAATTATTGAATCTATCTCAACTATGATAAGCCATATATTAAATTAAAAGCCTGAATAAAATCCCCACAATTCCAAGTGACCCGGACAATTAGATCAGTAACCTAATTTAATGGTTTCATAATTTCAAAGATTTTTGAGGTCACAGAAACCACTAGCTTTTCCACCTTGACCTCCTATTTAATGGAGGTGATGGAATTTCATTCATTCCCAGCTGGAGCCTAGCAACTTCTGTGGACAACTCTTACCTTCTGAAGATGCACTGAGCATGATAAGAGACTGAGATCCCATCACACAACTGTGCTTTAGTGGTCACG
This sequence comes from Ammospiza nelsoni, assembly GCF_027579445.1. Taxonomy (NCBI): domain Eukaryota; kingdom Metazoa; phylum Chordata; class Aves; order Passeriformes; family Passerellidae; genus Ammospiza; species Ammospiza nelsoni. The sequence continues at coordinate 34,657,194 of NC_080634.1, read as the reverse complement.
TGTGTTCACTATTAATATTTAATTCACACTTTTTTCTAGTATGAATGTGTTCAGCTTTGCCTTTCAATCTTGATTTGTGCCTTTCAATACTAAATAGAGTGTACTTTGATGTCTGTCTTCTCCTCTTGGATTTATTTGTGCACCCAAAGTTTTTCTCTTCATGTCTTTTCCAGTACTTTTACTTTTCTTGGCATTTCATTTACTTGGGACAGGGTAAGTTAATTGATCAATTTCCTATTGATTTCAGGCTGCTTCTGTTTTCTAGCAAATGAATGGCAAATTCTGAGGACTTAATTTTTTTCAACATTTTCTTAATTCTAACTTGGGGAAATAATTTCAGTTTCTCTCACCACTGCTCTTTTCTTTACTAAGACCTGCTGTTTAATTTTGAATTCCTGGACAATATATATAAATTAAAATAAGGCCCTTCATTGTCACACAGTCCCAAACAAAAGCCTGTCAGTTAAAAAAAATAGATATATTTATGGGTCACCTGCTCTACTCCTACAACTGCTGATAACAAGCAGATGGGAAGGAGCTTACTTTAGCCAACTTTTGCCTTTCAGTCCAAGTGTTTCCCATTATTGTGTAGCTACTGACCCTATAAGAAAAGAATTCTTTTCTGGTATTTCTGTGTTAGAACCACAAGAACCGTGATTTAATAGATGTACTTATAGCACATTATACATTACAGGCGTCTTTTCAAAGATTTCAAAGCCACATCTTGACAGTTTCATTTTTTTAAAAAGGTGCCTTTAATAACCGTTTCTTGCTGACTTAAGAAATGAGGGAAGAAAGTGTAACTTCAAAGTGTTGGCAAAATAATATGAATTATACAAATGTAGTTGTAAAGTTGTTTCCAGTTACAGTAGTAGTAACTCGAGACTGATAGCTGGTTTCCTCTTTTGCAAGTGTTTCCAATTTAAAACGTGTCTTTTGGAGTTGTTCCATGCTCTGTTGCTATTCTAGAACAAACCAGTTCATTCAACTGTATTTTCTAAAATTATTGGAAGCAAAACAATCAACAATACAAAAAATACTAATGAGTATAGTAAGTAATTAAAATACTCCCAGTTCTTTCAGCTAAAGTGCTAAAAGGCATAATTAACACAAGTGGAATTGAAGAGATCTGTAAAAATTAAAATCTGAACATCAGGACTCGTGTTGCTCAACACAGGGTTGATAAACCTACCAACAAGTTTTACAGATATACTGTCATAGGCAGAGATGTTTTTGCCTGCTATGCAGTATGGCAAAGTAAAAGAAGGTAATGAAAGAGATTAATATTTAGTAGTTAATCATACATTATTAATAGCATTTAAAGTGGCATTAATTAGGACCCTTGCATACCTTTTCCCATCACTCCTCTATGTTGCTGATCAGACTAATCATGTAACCTTACTGTACCATTGTCCTTTGACCAGATGCATAATTATTAATTATTATTCTTACTGTTGGCACTGGGACAACTAGACTTCCCCTTCAGCACTGCTTTCACAGTTGCAAAATTTTGAACTTATGCAAATCAATCCATGGACCCCTGTAGGTTTTATTCTTTTATTCTCCTTTTTCTCCCCTAGATTTTTTTCCCCTCCTGTGCATTTTCCTGTTGTTGCTCTTTCCTTCTTCTTGTCTTCCAATAGCAAGGGTGGATTTCTAACCTTGGGAAGGGAAGACTTTTGGTGATGAGGACACTTAAGACTAGGCACAGATTATCTGCAGTGATTGTGAAGTTTCCATCACTCTGAGAACAAGTAAAACAAACAGCTGTCAGGCATGACCTCCCTCTAGTTTATCCTGCCTCGGGGCAAGGGGAGGATCTAGATGACCTCTAGAGATCTTTTACTAGATTTCTGTGATGGGAAATAAAGCAGGTTGGGGTCACCCCAGCTCATGATTATGACGTGATCTGTCCCATGCTCACGTACCTTGCAGTGCTGTAGAAGTCCAGGGAGCATCCTGACCTTGCCTGAAATATGGTGCATACCTGCCTGTAGATATGTGCTGTGACACAAATGTGCACAAAACTGTACGCTTGGTGTGGTGCTTGGGGGCATGGTTTGGTGGTGGACTCGGCAGTGCTGGGTTAACAATAGCTGGACTCAGTCATTTTAGAGATCTTTTCCAAACCTAAATGATACAATTCCATGGCTTTTCCCCCTCGGTCCTGGAAGTATATTGACAAAAAGAAGACCTAATGATGATTTTAAGTGATCTTCTGAGATCACTTTTCAACATGTTTATTTTTCTTCTTGGTCATCTGCAGTAGAATTCAATAAAGAGATGTGGTTTGCTGGCAGTCAAAATAGAAGCACACCAATTTCTTTACAGTGTTGTCAAGACTTAAAAAGATGAGTTCTTACTAATGATGTGAGGTGTGCATAATCCTGTGCCCAGAAAAAGATTATATGCTCTGACAAGGCCCTTTTGTTAGTGTTTTTTGGGCTTACAAATACTTAGTGTATTGAAACCTGTCCCCTTCCATTCTCCAATTGCAGCACCTGGTCCTGCTGCACAAGCTGAGAATTTGTATCTTCCTCATCTGTACACGCTCTATGATTGGTTATAGACCTAGTAATGAATGTAAAATCACTGCAGGTTCATTGTTGCAAAGTGACTTTTTCTTAACTCCCCCCTTTTACTGCTTTCATCCCCTGCCCTATAGGAAACCTTAATGAAAAGACAGAAAAACAGGTAAAGCTCAACCCCCCCATCTCTATCCCCACTCTCAAAACAGAGACAGGTGTTGCATTATGCAGGGGGAGTGTTTTCTTCAGTAATATTATTCTGGGAATTATCTTGGAGAGACTGACCTGTGAATAATAGCCAAGCCTCAGGGTTAACCTCATAGTAATTATGTGCTAATTTTCACTAACCGTATCCTTTCAGGTCAAGAGGCAAGCGTGAGGACTCACATCCATACTTCACGGCAAATTATTATTCAATTACAGTGACTTTTGAACCTGACCAAATGTAAATTGAATTGTCCTTCCTTTAGGATGTTTATTTGTGAGAAAAAGTCCAGGGAATTTAAAATGCAAGATACATAAAGCAGCCCAGATAGTATGAAGAGTCTGGGACTGTAATGAAATATTTCAGAAGTTCTCCATCCACACAGTTTTGGAGGGATCTGTATTTCACAGATGTGTCTTTATAGCAATTTGAACTATTTGGTGTCAGGCATTCTTCAGCAAGCCAGTTCATGACAAGGAAGTCACCCCAGTACAAGCGTCTCTGTGCGCAGAGAGGACATTTTAGAAGAACAGGACAGTTGTGATGCAGCAGCTCAAGAGCTGTATTAGCCTGACTCTATTCTAAGATGCACTCCCAGGCTGGGTTTCATCCCAGCTGGACGGAGCTAGTGGTATCAGATCAACAACCAGAGGGTTTGTGCGTGGCTAGCTTATGTGAAGGTACAGTCAATATCCAGAGTTTAATGAGGGATAAATCCTACCCTGTGCATGTTCACAGTAAGTGTCTCCTTGTATATCTATGACCTGCTCTCAACTTTGGACGAATCTTGCTTGATTAAACCCTAATTGTGAGTCTCTTCTTGGAGCCAGAGTTGTCATGTGGTGGGGTACCATAGCTCTGTAAGCTGGAAAAGTGTATACAGAGCTTAGATAAAAGGGGTTAGATGTTGGAGTAAGAGTACAAGTCCCATGGTAGCTTTTTTTCTATGAGAGAAATCATTTTAGCTTTATGATGCAAAGGCAGTAGAGAACTGTGCATGGTTAACAGCTTTTGGATAATGTAAATTCCTTTATTCTTTCAAGGTCATCAGCATGAAAACCTATTGAAATGAATCCTTAAGTGGACATAATCCACTTCAAATCATAACTTGCAGGTATTTTTCTTAATCTGATTTACTGCCTTAGACCGTGGAGAGGGAACTAATTTGAAAATGCACTTGACTTGTTGTTAGTTATTGGTATTCTGTGTTTGATTTTGATTTTGCATGGGGCTTAGCTTGCATGGGGAAAAATCAATAAAATCTGTTTCAGTTTTGTTTATAGTCTGTTTCTCCCTCTGGCTGCCCAAACAGTGGTGGTTACATATCAGGGTCTATTCTAGGACATGAATGTCTAAAACCAGGAGGGTTTAATTTGATTTTTTTTTTCATTCTGGGTTTTATAAAAGTTTTGTTTTAAGATAGTATGAAAGACATTTCTTAACAAAATGCAAGTTTATTTTGGAAAGGAAGATAACAGAAACCCAGACTGGTATTAGGTACATCTGATCAAATGCAAATATTCACAGCTGAGACAGTCATCACAGACTGGTTTTTTAAGTCAGTGGAGAGAAACAAGCACATTCAGGTTGAAAGAGAAGACACACCTAAAATAAAATCACATCATATATGCCTAAAATTCTCTGCTTCTCTCTGGGGAATAAAAAGCGGCCCAGGGTGACAAGTTTGGACAGAGACTGAGGATGACTAAAATGATATGATTTTCCTTCCTATCTGCATGGGATCTTTCTCTTTCACTCATGCTGAAATTGCTCCACTGTGCAGAAGAGAAACTCTTCTTGGATGAAAAATCAGGGCTAGAGATTAATGTCCTAACTGTGCAGCCATATGATGATGATCCAATTTTTGCTAGTAGCTTGGCTGTCTGGTGTTCTTGCCTGCAAAGGGGAAAAACCAGGAGGAAAAAGAGCATTCCCTTCCAAACAGCCTTTAAATTGGTTCTAAAATCAGTTAATAGAGAAGGAGTAAGGTCCTGTGTTAGCAGAAACCCTGTCTCACCTCTTTTTGCAGAGCAAGGTTTGAACCTAAATCTATTTCTGTTGTGAGAGTTTAGATCAGTATGTTTCTGCAAAAAAGAGTAAGGAACCGTGCAAGGTACCATTGTCCATGTCTTGGATGAACAAAGAGAGGGTTACTGAGATTGAGAAGGGCTGGCCAACCTAGGAAACTCAAGTTAAGATAAACCAAATCATTGCAGTTTTAAAGCCATAAATGTGGGCAGTGTCAAGGGGACATCCTCTCTTTAGTGACTTCCTCTGCCCTCTTTCTGGAGACAACTGTGATTAAATTTTATGCATGGTTTTGATGGGTAGCAAAGAAAAAAAAATTAATAGACTTTTAGACATGATGCAGAAGATCTTGCTGTAGTGGAAAATCCATAAGAGAGGTCACAGAAAGTAAATCTTGACAATACAGAAGAAATTTCAGAAGACAGCTCTTACTTTAAGTTCATCCTTTCTTTGCCAGATAGAACAAATTTGTACTAAGTGTGTGTGAGCCTTAATTCCTTGCTGATGATATGCTCTGATCTTTTGGTTAATGGTCATGCATACACTATTTTGGATAGTTTGTTTGTTGTATAGGTCATGCATACATTTTAACAGTACTCTCCCCCAGAGAAAAAAAAAGAAAACTAGAAAAACATTGACATAAAATATTTCAGTGGCTTATTAAAAACTGTTGGTTTAAGCCTGCTGGCCTAAATAAATAAAAATGCTAGGGAATCAAGGTAGAATCCAGCCTCCACAAAGGAAAATATGATATATCTGTCCAAGCAAAATGTTTCGGTTGATCCCATTCTGTGGTTTGTTTTTTTTTTCTTTCCTGTTAAGCTTTGCAGCTGCCTTTCTTGTGAAAGGGAAAACAGTAAGCAAGCTCCCTCAAGTCAGTCCAAGATATAGTTGGTCCTTTTTGGTTTTTTGGGATTCAGCCTGTGAATCAAAAAGGCAAACAAAGCCAGAGTCTTGCAAAACCCCTTCAGCAGCATAACCAATGGCTGTAGTATGCATTACTCATAATGATAGTGGGTGATGTTTTTATTTTGCAGTGAAATATGCTATTACTTCATTTTAAACCTGAGGCAAAGTTTATCTTCATGACAAACCGATGCTGATTGTAATGACCTCATAATGAGGTCCTTTGTATGGGAATGCTGCACTGAAAATATATAGGGAATATTGGAAAATCAAAAGACAATGAAGACAGCAGTGACAAAAAGTCAGCAGAGCGACAGACAATAAGATATTGGCTGGGAAATAAAGTTTGATTATTAAATTTAATGAAGTGATGTAATACTACATCTACTTACACATGGATAAGAAGAATACTTAGTGCAGCAGAATTGAAGTAGTAATAATGCTAATTTTCATGTGAAATTTTATATTCTACTATAGTATAAATATTTTCTGTTAATAATAATAGTAAAAAAAGCAGCCATCACACACATATCCTGGCTAGATTAGACTTTAATCAAATGCCCATTGGAGTGATATGGAATTGAGTTTTTCAATCAACATTTACTGTTATGATTTAAAAGATGATTTAAAAGACAATTTAAAAAGTTTTTTGCCTTTCAAAGAAAATGAAATATTTCTATTTTTTAGCCTTTAGGTGACTTGATTGTTCCTTTGTGTTTCTGTCACTTAATTGGTAAATAATGAAAAAGCATTTTCTGTCTATTTCAATAAGAAAAAAAAGTAAATTAAAGGTTAAACCTTAAAAAATAGTTTGTGAAAGTTCAGAAGGGAGGAAGTAGGCGTGACAGCTCAGAGGCAAAAAGAAACCTCATTGTAATCTTCACTGGTTAAAAGAAGTCAAATTTTTGTAATTGTTTAGCTATGTTATCAGACAAGACTTATAGTAATTCTCACAGAATGTAGATGATCTGAAGGTATTTAATGTATTCATGAAAGTTGTGCTGAGTATTGAGAGAATTCAGAGACTGGAGCAGAGATTTCCACATGAGGAACAGAGCCAGAGCTCCCATTGACTTACAAATGCAGTGAGCAGAAATATGTGCAAGCCAGCACCTGTGCTAGGCAACTGTGCTATGTACATCAACACATGTCAAAACCAGGCCTCTCATTAGTTCCCACCTCAGGCTGTGTTGGATACACAGGAAATGCATGTCCAAAAGTTGGACATGACTCACAAGGAAACAGGTGAAAAACCTGATGCTGTCGCTTCTACGCCAAGCAGCAAATTTATTCTGCCTGACATTTCTTGTGACTGGACTCAAAATCCTTTTGCCCTCTGCAGCAGAGCGAAGGCAACTCCTCCATCCCACCATGTCATTACAGCCAACCTTGCAGCAAAATAAGAGAAAATTTCCTAGATTTGTCAGCTAACAGACTGGCATCTGTCTCTGTTTCTCTGCTGTCAAGCTTTTTGCCTTTTGGCCTTTGGTGTGCACACAAGGGATGGGACTTTGCATCCAGAAGGCAAAACCCTGGGTTGAGCATCAGGAGAGGAAAGAACTGCTTTTCTTGATCAGGTCATTCCAATCCCATGACTTGTTTGACACCCAGCAGTGCCTGATTACTCCAAGGCTCTGAGAAGTTAAATATTTGACCTTACTCTGATGTCTAAATTGCTCTTTAATTGCTTTATTTGTAAGCCAAGAAGCTGTATACCTCTTCCACATTCTCAATGACTTGCTAATTAGAGAAGATGTGAGGTTTTCCAGGCAGCAGTTTGTTGAGATGACTGTGCCGAGATCCATAACTGTGATACAAGTAAACAGTCCTTCTTCCATTGATACTAAGAGTGGTGAAGCTGATGCAAACCAGCTGGGCCTGGTCTTACAGTTTATTTAACAGTAAACTATCTAAAAATATTGATTTGCACTGTCTGTGCTTCTGCTCTCTGCCTCTGACCCGTGGCCTCCTCTTGTGTAAACACACATTCTTTGGTTGTTGAGAGACATAATGATGGTCTGGTTCCATAAGCTGAAATCACGTTTGTTTAAAAATCCTCTCTAAGGACACTTCACCCACTGACGGTCCTTATAAATCTGACACTAATAACAATATTGTGACCTGGATGGCACTGTGGTAGTATTGACCCAAATAGGCACAGGCTCAAACAACACGAAGATAATTTTCACACTTTACTATTTATACACCAAGAGATTTACAAGTTTAAATTGCAATATAGAAAAACTTCTTTGATGCCATGGACCTGCAGGTGAAGTGGCTGGCTCAGTATGGAAGACTAACTAGCACTTGGCTTGGCAATGCTCTTGTCTCCTGCAGTGGCTTTTCTGCAGCAAAGAGGAAAGGATGTTGGTTGAATTTTGAGAGGCATGTTCCTCTTCATCAAAAAATGAATTTTTGTTTTTTGATGAAGAGGAACAGGGTGTTCCCTAGTGGAGTGACGGTCCCTTTAGCACCTATTATCCAGTCCTGCCAAGAAACACCAACCAGGACAGGAGGGCCACATAGGGAAAAGCACAAATGTAATGTCCTGAAGTACAGATATTTTGGAATATTTAGGAAATATTTATTTGCTGCAAAGATGAATCTAGTCTTGGTGGGAGAGTGCAATGGACTAAGGTTGGAACTGAGATGAGCCTTTTCCAGATAATTCTGTCAAAGGCTTCCTTTCCCTTTTCTTTCTAGTAAAAAAGTGGTACTTGCTTTTATTGGACAAGGCCAGAGGGCCATTATCACCAGACTGTGATATGATTATCTCTTGCCCTTCACCCTGGTATCTCTGTAGAAGAAATGGAAATCATTTCAGTCCTGCTAGCTGCATTTCAAACCAGGCTGTACTTGCTGAAATCACCAGTCCTTCCAGATTTAATTAACAAAGGACTATATATAAACCTCTGACTAGAGCTGGTTATCACAGGTTGCATGTCTCCTTCTACCTGTGAACCTGAATCTGCAGTGGGATGTCAGAAGCACTCTGCAGTTTTTTGATCAAAATACATAGAGCCTAACACACTGGGTAGGAATCACTTCAGAAATCTGGGCACTTGAAAGATCTGTGTCTTAAGGCAGATGAGATCAGTTCCATACATTTGAATCTTCTGCCCAGGTGAGTGGTGGAATCATCATACCTGGAAGTATTCAAAAGGCATGTGGATATGACACCTGGGGATATGGGTTAGTGGTAGACTTGACAGTGCTGGTCTAACAAGTAGACTCTGACCTCAGAGATCTTTCCCAACCTTAGCCATTCCACGATTCTATTTGCCTTCCATGACCTGTTCCAGTAAGTTGCCTTCTGGAGATGCCTGCTTCTGCTGGTTCAAAGAGAAGCCGAGAGAGCCTTGCCTGTACCCAGAGATCCAATGTAAATTGATCAGCAGCCTAATCAAAAACCCAATATGAATATATAATTTATTGTATTCATTCCTTTTTTTGAAGTCACGTGTTCAGAGTTTAATATCCAAACCGGTCATATCTTTCTGGAAAGATCAGATGGATTGAAAGACACGTTAAAGGAATATATAGAATTCCTGGCATTGAAGCAAGTTGGAGAGAAATTTCCACTAAGCCACATTTTTGGGTATTAGGAAAGCATTGAAATTCTACAACTCTGGATCTAAATATACAAGTGATTTCATATGTGTACCTGAAGCTGACCAGTGAAAAGCAGGGCTAGCATTCTTGTAGCCTGCTACAGAGAAACTGAGATCCTTGTCACTTATTAAAGTTTTATTTTGCTCCCCCACAAACAAGGCAATTAATTATTTAGAAAACCAGTCAATCAGGGGTTAGATGTACTAATCAAACACATTTCAGCTGCTAAGTATTGCTCACTTAAGACATTGATCAGCTGTAGGATGATCTGTCGACCATTTAGATGAGTATTTTGTGACAATGTGCTTTAAACCCCCTTGAGGTCAAATCTTTGACACCGTCTGCTGGACCATGTGGAAGGTTGAATGCCAGACTGTCTGACAGACTGTAATTATTTTCTGTCCTGTTGCCCTTTCTGCAGTCATTAGGGGATCAGATTTCTGAGAAAGCTAGAAAAGTTCCTTGTACTGCAAGCAGCTAATAGCCTGAAAATGAGCCTCTTTTGTTATGTTGGTGATTTGCCACTGGATGTTGTTTGAGGCCCAAGATCGATTATTTAAGGCTAACTGCACTGGTATCCTGTATTCTTGGTCTTGTGCTGTTCTGTGCTTTCTTGCCGTTTCCCTCATGCTGACAGATGTGAGGTCTGTATTGAAGTGCACTTAGTCTGCTGGTGGTACCTTCAGCTACTCTGGTAAGGACAGATGCCAACAGGGAGCCCCACAGGAGTGCTGATCCAGGACTCTCTAGCTAGATGCTGAATGAGCATGAGGAGGTCTAGATTTTCTGCCTTTCAGGACAATGCCCTGAGTGTTCACAGAAATAGCTAAGCGAAATTAAGGCGACATTTCCCAATAAATAATTGAAGAATGAGACACATTGTTTGCAGTCCTAACATGACTGCAAATTTAGGCTATTGCCTAGCAAGTTACTATATGAATTCCCCTTACACTGACCCCTGTGGTAATTGGAATTTCAATTATTCATTTTCAATTACAAGCATAGCATGATGATCACAAATGTCATTAAGTATTAAATTACATCTAATGATGGATGGATGGAAGGATAGATAGATAGATGCTTCTCCAGATCTTTTCTTTATTTAATGCTGGTAAAACAAGCTCATGGATTTTACAAAATATCTTTTTATAATACTAATAGGATGGGAAAGTGCCATTTGTTTGCAGCAGATAAAACCTTGTTAATGCACATTACCTGAGCTCAGCGTTAAGTTTTTATCATCTGTGTCATTAGGACAGGTGATCCCCAGTGTGTGTGTACAAAAAGGTGGGTACCTGGGCCTGCAAAGAGTGGCAAGGCAGAGAGAGGCCATTTGCATCCTGCCTTATTAGAAATTATATCCTGGTGCTCATAATTGGGATCTTAGTTTAGCAGCCTGTCCAGTGTCTTTCCACTGTACCTTTGCATGTAGAGCAGGCTTAGTCACACACTGTATTTTAGCCACCTGGAATTGCAGAATCACAGAGTGACTGGGGTTGGAAGGGATATTAAAGATCATGTAGTTTTAATGCCCCTGGCATGGGCAGGGGCACCTTCCACTTGATCAGTTTCCAAGCCCCATCCAACCTGGCCCTGGACATTTTCAGGGATGGGACATTCACAACTTCTTTGGGTAGCCTGTGACCACGCCTCACTGCCTCATAGTAAAGAATTTCTTCCTAATATCTGTTCATAATCTCACTTCTTTTATTTTAAAGCAATTCTACCTTGTCCTGTCATTCCATACTCTTGTCAAAAGTCTCTCTCCAGTTCTCTTGTAGCCCACTTAAGAACTGGAAGGAGCTCTTAGGTCTTCCGGAAGCCTTCTCCAAGCTGAACAACCTCTGTCACAGGAGAGGGGTTCCATCTCTCTAATCATCTTTGTGGCCTCCTCTGGGCTCTCTTCAACAGTTCTATGGAAGTCTTGTTGGGGAAATTACCAGGATGAGGCAATGTCAGAAATACACTTGACCTGTGGCCTTCACTTTTGTTCATCTCCGTGGGCAATTTTTATGCCCACACCCAAGAAAGAGGCTGAGAACAGGATTTTTAGGCCAGGTTTGGCCCTGAACCAGCTCTGAAGCTGCAGGGTGTGGTGGGAGGCAGAAAACCACAGGAGTGCTCTTGCTTTGAAGCACATGCAAAGGAACACTTACCTCCTGCTTTAGCTATATTTTGCTGTTCTGTCTGTGGTATTCAGTCCACCACAGCAGGAAAAATCTACGAAAAGATTCTGAGCAGATAAGAGAGCTCAGAACTGCCCACAGGAGAGCCAGGATGCTGGTTGCAGCAAGGTAGAGTTCATGTTGGCTCTCAGATGAATGGGGACATGAAGCACTGGCTTTTGGGGTCACTGAGGCCAGCAAGCTGTTGGAGCACTGAGGAGAAGCTTGCTGCTGAAGTCCAAGCTAGTTTAGCTTCTACAGGAGGCAATGGGTGTTGACAGTGCTAAGAAAGAAGCATTTTAAGACAATGATAAATTTAATTAGATTGACAGAAATTCCTATTTTACATTCTTGGCTTTTTTTTTAGGATAGTACAGTAATCCCACTTTAGGAGAAATCTTGTTTCCAGACTATTGCAATGAACTGCTCTACATCAGGCAGCCAGTCTAAAAAAGAGCCTTGAACTATTGATTTGAACATGTGCATGGATGCCAGACTTCTGATTTTACATTTCTTGTGTCTTACTTTCCCTATTTCCAAAACGGATAATGATAAAATTTATTCAAGTGCTGTTGTGATACTTATATTCCACAACTGCAAGGTACTTTCACAATTATGTCTGAACATAAATAATGTGTATAAACTGGTTGTTGTTATAGTCACAGTTATCTTTTAAGCAAAGCAGACTTGAGGCTCACAATTTTGAAATAGCTTGTTCACAGCTTCATATTGGCAGAGGCATTGTCAGAGTCAAGAGAGAACCTAGAGCTTTTTCTTAAGTATCCTTTTTCTATCAGACCTTAGTTTCTCACTGCCCTATGGGAATGAGGGTATTCTTACCAAGTCTACATATCTATAATTTACATTTACCACTTCTACTCTTAACCCATGACCTTTGTGCAGGGGTATCTTTTTTCATGAATACCACTCTTTCTACTGTCCAGGTTGGTTGTTTTCCCGTTTCCACTGCCATCTTAATCTTTTCTGTCTTCCCTCTTTGTCTCCTTTTCTTTTTCACATGTGTCTATACAGGCCACGTATACATGTGTATATGCAGGTCGTGACTTGGAAGCATTCTTTTGCTAGTTACAACATGTAGCCCTATTTGGTCATCAGCCCTTCAGACTGTCTTCTTCCTCAGGTTTTATTTATATATTTATCCACTGTCTCCTTTTTTATCCTGCCTTTTCAAAAACTATCTTGCAGTGCTGTAGCAGCAGTTGGAGAATCATCCAGCACTGTGACCATGGGTTGCTGTTGCAAGGCACAGCATTTGCAGCTCAGCCACAGTGTTGTGAAGCTGATTAGAGTTTCAAGGCCCCAGTAACGTTTGTGTTGCTGTCAGCATGTCCCAGGAATTGCTACCTTGCAGATTTTACAGATGTGATCTCATCTAACTGTTGAATAACTCTTCAGGGACAGTTCTTTTTATCATTTCTGCCCCCCCACTCCCCCTCCCATCTTACTCAGGTGGTGAAACACACCCCTTCTTATGCAAAAGCCTGCCATCTTCTGACCTTAAAGAATCACAGAATGACAGAATGGTTTGGGTTACATGAGACCTTTAAAGGTCACCCAGTTCCAAACCCCCTGTCATGGTCAGGGGCACATTCCACTGGACTATGTTGCCAGGTACCATTCAACCTGGCCTTGAACATTTCCCATAGTGGGGCATCTACCATTTCTCTGGGCAACCTCTGTTCATGCCTCACCACAATAGAGAATGTGATTTAAATATCTCATAGTTTAAAACCGTTCCCTTTTGTCCCATCACTCCATGCCCATGTCAAAATTCCCTCTCTGACTCTCTTTGAGTCGACTTACATACTGGAAGGAGTCCTAAAGTCTCCCCAGAATCTTTCCCAGACTGACCAACCCCAGGTCTCTCAGCTTGTCTATATAGGAGAGGTGCTCCAGCCCTCTGATCAGCTTTGTGGCCTCCTCCAGACTTGCTCCAAGAGGTTGGTGTTCTTCTGTGCTGAGGTTCCCAGATCTGAGTACAGGACTTCTGGTGGGGTCTCACTGAAATAGAGTAGAGGAGCAACACATACCCAGACTCATGGTAGGATGCATTGTTTCTACAATTCTGCTGCTACTTGGTTTCACAATTTTATTTTCAACCAAGGCTGAACTTCAATGCTCTTAAACAACCTTAATCGGAGAAAGCTGATTGCAATGTTTTTCAAATTTTCCTGATATATTACCTGATTGTCAAGTGTCTGCAAACCTGCACCCCCAGTAAAAGGGAAAAAGAAAAGGTAGACTCTGCTTGCACAAAATTCACTGGAAATTTCTCTAGTAATAGATCAATGGTAGTCAAAATGGCAAGAAAATATTACATTGTATGTTATTATGCTATAAATATTTTAAATATTGTGAAATAATGGTATAATTTTGCATTTTTTCAATATTAACTTAAGAGAGACGCAACACAAATAGAGAAATTATGAAATTGGCTCTAGTTGAGGAGAGAATTTCTGTGTAAGAGGAAGAAGATTGAAACAGTAATTCAGACAGAGATGACAAATAATTAGTTAAACTTATGTAACATGGGTTTTGTACTTTGTACACAGTTTCCATTTAAAATGTCAGGAACCTGGTTTTAAAAACAAGACAAGAAGTTACTGAGTGAGAGTGTGTGGCAGTATATTTAAGCTGGATTCATACGTCTTTTTAAAAAAACAATGTACATTATAGCAAGTACTATCTGGATCTCCAGGAGCCGGAGATCACTCCTCAACTGAGTTGAAGAGCAGTGAATGAAAACTTAGAGAATTGCAAGGGAGCCCAAAAACAAGGTCCAGGGAGACAGTCTTTATGATACAGAGGTACAGAGCGACCATTTGCTGTTCATGGAAGTGCAAATTGACAAGGGCTTGACTTCCATATGCAGGTACCAATGCCCAGATAAACTTTTAGACAGGGAGTTCTTCTTGGTCTTGCAAACCAAGGTATAGCATGATTCATTGGCTGGAATACAAAGCTAAATTCAACCTTGAAGGAAAGTGCAATTCTCTGGCAGGGAGGGTAATTAAGTGTTGCAACACCTTACCAGGACTGGTGTTAGACTTATCATCCTTCTGGTTCCTTAAAACAAGGTTAGCTATCTTTCAGAAGGCTTAATCCACCTCTTGGGAACAGCTGTTTTGTCTGTGTGTTTTGAAGGGCTGGAGTCAGATCCCTCTGGCCTTATACCCTGCACATCTCTGAGTCATTCTGCAAATGATGATCAGAGGCACCAAGGATGAAATTCACGCTGCTGCAGAGTGATATGACTACACCTGTGTACTGCTTAAACCGCTTCCTGTCTTCAAACTAGAAGGACTCATAGAATATAGGCATCCTGCTCAGTACTTATCACAGGAGATGTTCAAATCCCAAGTGTCCTCCCTGTCCCTGGAGGCTGCCTGAAAGGCAGACCCCAGAGGGCTATACATTACTTCTTAGTATGCAAAATAGGTAGCAGGTTAGTTTAATAAGATGAACAATAAACAGAAGCCATTCAAACAGTGCTTTATATGGGTTTTTTGTCTTTCCGGCTCATGAAGCTGTGCCCACAAGGAAGAAGTCGTAGCCTGGGACAGTTTGGCTCCCAGACTTACTGACCTGGTGCATATGAAGTGTACCCTTCCACCCATCTTTTTGGACAGGCCACTCTTAACGTGGCTTTCATTCTCAAAAAATGTGATTCATCTTGCTTAAACTTCAAAGTCTCCATCTATTCTAAGCACTTTGGTCTTTATTTAGGCTTGGTGTTAAGGAAAGAGGCACTGTTAAAGGAGGCATTGTTCACAACTGTTGCAGATGTGATGAATTATGTCCGAGCAGTGCCTCTGTTGCTCCAAAGGTTAAAGAGGGAATCTGAAGTATAAGCTTGGTGGTCTTAATTTGAGCAAGTGAATCCATCAATAGCATCTCAACACCTCTGGAAATTTAACCTTTACTTTATGTTTGGCTAGCTGGTTATTATAGATTAACAATAATAATCAACCATGACCCACATTATTTATTCAATCTCCTGCTATGCTGCCTGCAAACTAATTCCTGTCTGGAAAGTGAAGCATTTGAATGCTTTAGATTCTCTGCAAATACTTTGGTTTGGCTTTTTAGAAGGGTCTTAGTAAGAGGTACAACTGTGACAAAAGTATTAATCTTGTCTGTCTCTATATTTTGCATCATGTGGCATTGTTTGCATCCAGTTATTTGCAGAACTTTAAAGGGAATCTGTCATTCATTGTTACCAATTAGCTGCCTTTACAATATGACCTGGAAACTCTTTTCCCGACAACTTGGTGTTATTAATAACATGCATTACAGCTGGGGCGTGCCAGCAGTTCAGGAGTCACAGAGCAGCATGACAGTTTAATTTGGTACCTTGATGAGATTTTTGCCTGTGAAGTTGCACAGAATATAAAAGACTCTGGCAGAACAACATTGGTGGGAGCACTTTAAGGGATTTCCAGACTGTCTTATTTGAAAGCATTTCCATTCAGTGATTTGAAAAGGCATGTATCATAGCTTAGAAAACTGAAAGGGACAATTCTAATCACACTAATAATTAATAACATTATTAAAGTTTTTCAGTTACCACATAGACTTTCATTGACCAGTCAAAACAGTTTCGTCAAGACTAGTTTAGAACCATTATTTCTTGTGGTGAAATGCCATGCATCCCCAGCATTGATGAAGTCTCCATGAAGTTGTAGACCTATAGGCAGGTCTTCAGCTTATCAAGTCTAGTATGCATGGCTGAAGAGCTGTAGCCATACCAAAGCACTGACTAAAGTGCATCACTGGAGCAAAAGATGTTTCAAATACTACTATGAGTCACTATATATACAACACATCCTAAATTTGGCAGATCAATCACAGATTTGCTCTTTCCATTACAGACTGTCTGTTGCCCTGGTGCCAGTGCACGTTAATCTGACAGCAGTCAGTGGCTTTGCTGTGGGGAGGCTTATGGCTGGGATCTTTACTGTGTTTGTACTCTGAGACTGCAGTCCCACTTTGGTGAAGATTGAGCAAGGCAGAAGTCAAATCTCTGCTTTATCTTACTCATTTGGAAACTTTCTAAAGCTACACCAAAAAAAATAGGTACACAAATCTCCAAACACTGTCGTTTGCATGATGAAGTATCATCCCAGTCCCCTTAATGACAAAATGACAAAATGTCTGTCCTGAACCATTCATTAAGAAGCTGGGAAAATCTGGGCCTTCTCCAGATTTTTGTTTAACCATTCACTAGAGAATGTAATTTAACAGTGTGTCTGTGTCTGTGCAAGTCTGCAAGAAACTCTGGAGGACTGTAAGTGGCTCACACTTGCTTGCAATCTGTGTCAAATTGGAAAACTAACTCAGCACGAGACTTTTTCACAAGCTTAAGGAGATAGAGGTGCCCACTAAGTACATTCTTGTTATTAACTGTATCACTACTAGGTAGAGTGGCAGAAGTACATTTATGCAGTTACTATCATCTCTGAATGATACAGAGACATTTCCTGTAGCATAAAAAGGCAGCCAAGCAATCTAAGAGCTTACAAAGGTGTCAGGGAAAATACTCATGGTAAAGTGTCATCACATATTGGCATAGAAAATTTCCTGAAAGTTTGCAGCTTACAGTAGATTGGAGTTAACACAGGTAATGAGTGAACAAATGCATCAATGGGCAGATGAGTTCTCCGTTTCCCTCTCTTTTCTGAATGAAAATAAGCACTGTACTTATTTTCCAGCTGAGAAGTGAAATTAAATTGTCTGGGTACTTGATGGCCTACTGTTTTTAGAAAGCTATTAAGATGCTGCTATCAAGTGGAGGACAGCTTTCTTGACCCTCTTTAGCTGGCTTATCTAGTGGCCACCTGACGACTTCATCACTTCACAGGAGGCATATCTCCAGTGGTGACCACGTTTAACTGTGTCTTTCTCTAAGAGGCAATTTTACAAGTAAGACAACACACCAGACTGACTTCTCAATCAGGTGGGGAGGCCTTCGGGAGGAAGGGAACATTCTGTGCCATTTATCTTGCTTCTAAGGACAGCAGTGGTACAACAGCTTTCGTTACTTCAGCTCATAACTTTTCTGCTGGGACTATGAATTAGAAGCACTCATGCTAAAGATAAAGAGTTTCTCTGGGATCAGGATAACAACCAGAAAGATCAAACTCTTTCTTTTAGAGGTTCTGTAGTGAAAACATGGGCTTGTATAATACAGGCTCTTCATGGAATGTCTAGATCCTAGCTTGTTGTTCTTAGCTGATCCCAGCAATTTGATAGTGGACAAAATTTGATTTTGCTAGTGAGGATAGTCACTGGGGCACATTAATGCCAAGTCCTGCTCACTTTGCTTGTCACTTTATTAGCCTTCACACAAGAGAAAGTCAACAGTTTTTTTTTTTATGACTGAGAGAGGACCTTAGACATTAATAAGCAGATGTAATGCTCAAAGCCTTTTCTTTTTTTTTTTTTTTTAAATCGCATGTTTAGCAACAGCTTTTTGACCTTAGCTCATTTCAAGATCTCTGTGGTCTGAGCCTCCCACATCCATGTAAACTCTCTGTCAGGGGTAATATTTTCTAATAAGGTGTTTGAGTAAGGGAGGGTAGACACATGGGCACAGGAGCAGATGACAGAATCTTGCTTTTTGGGTCAGCAGCCCAGACACTCAGATGTTGTATAAGTGCTCTGCTCACACAAAACCCTGGTATCCAGAGATAGCTCTTTATTTGGTCACAAATGCATTCCTATTAAGGCAGCAACGCTTTTGGCATCTTCCTCCATTGGTTAGTCAGGCAGAAGTTAAATGTGATGCTTCAGGGGTGTTTAAGGCAAAGTCTTCTGTTTTCAATAACTAACCAGTGAGCAAGACTCAGATTTGCTCTCCTGGATTTCCAACACTTCTCTACAAAGGTATTTTCTCTCTTTCTTTTATTTTACTCCCTGGTCTTTGATCAATGCTGTTTAAAGGGCATAGTGTTTCACCTAAAGGAGAGTGGTGGCAGATAGCAATCATTCATCAGAAAGAAACCCTTTCAGAGACAGAGGGAAGCAGAAAAGACAAATGGCAAAAAGACCCTCTAGGCAGATTTCTGGTTAAATACTTCTGGGGGCCCAAGTTCAGACACATGCTCCAGGAGCAAGCAGCCTTTCTCACATGCTGGTTTTCAGTTGCTCACAAGCCACACAGGTGCCTGAATTTTGTGATCGTGAAACGGATGAATGATTGTCTGCTCTGCCCAGCTCTGAACCTTTCACTCAGGATTTCTGAACCGTTTTTTGCAAAGAGCAAAGCTGCCCATCAGACAATGTCAGCTAATGAACCAAAAGGAGAACTGGTTTCACTCTGAAGTGAACCTATTGTGTGGGCACTTTAGAGTGTGGTGACAGCAGCTTAAGATGCTCCTTTATTTTTCTTTCTGCAGATTGTTCTTTTTAGAAAGCTAACCCTGAATCCGATTATTTTTATGATCTAAGAAAAGGCCGTGGCAACTGTTTATCTTTCTGTGTTTCTATATGTTCTCTAATCTAAATCTAATCACGCTCCATTCAAAAGCAAAAGAGACTTCTGTGGTATTCTGAGAAAGATCTTCTACTTGTAAATCAGCATATTACCATTGAATTTCAATTAATTTCACCCTTGGCTAAGTAGACTGCAAGGGATCTAGGTAGCTGAGCGATCTGGCCTTTTAGTTTAGTGAATTATAATGTGCAAACTTGTAGGAAATAAAAGAATAGGTTTAATTGCAGGGCTTTACTCTGTGATAACATAGCTGTATATTTTTTTTTTTTTTAGTTCATCAAGTATATTTCTCCATGGTAGATATTCTTTTGTACTTTCCCTGTTTTCATTTCTCTTTTTTGATAAAAGTCATTACAGATCCAACTAAAAGAAAGTAATGAAGAAAATGCTTTCCCTATAATTTTATAGGAATGCAGCCTTCAGAGCAGAAGTATTCTTCAAACTTGGGTGACTAGCTTGCATTGACATGAGTTGGTATCACTGCAGAAATATTTTTCAAATGCTTGGCCACAAAAGAAAATTATCAACTTGTTGAAATCACGCCTCCTAGTTGTTGCACAAATCTAACCATGAGTAGCTTCAATTACCCAGAAGTAAAGTGGTAAGCCTTCTTAATATAGCACTCAAGTTCAATTTCCAGTCTTGCTTGTATCTCCATTGATTAATTGGTTGTAGGACCAGGCCTGGGAAATCTGTGAGCTGTGTAAGGAGTAAAAAAGAAATATTAATACAAAGGGAAAAAGACAAAAATTATTTTAAAAAATCTTGTTCCTATTTGTAAAGGATGCATGCAAGGATGGAATGTGTTTGCAGGATACACTGATGTAAAATTATTGACAATAAAATTGGAGGAACTTCTCTTTCTGGAGGTGGGTGCCCTTTGCCCTCTGTCATGGTCCTTATCCTTGCTGTCCTAGTTACCCAATCCAAGCACCTGCATGAGAGATCGTGGCTATTCACTGAGTTTTCCACTTCAGGAAATCTTGAGGACCCACTCACTGAAGATCCTGTGGACTCCCTGATGTGATGTGGCACTCACCCCTGTTTAAACCCAACCCCAGAATTGGCTATTGTCTGGAAACCTTTCTCTCATTTCTCCTTTGCAGAAGTTAGGTCGGGTGAAAAATGTAACATCATAACTAAAGCCAAATTGCCTTTCCATGCCATACAATATCCACATATCCATAGGTGCATTAGTCATACTCCTAAAAATTAATAGCAATAATAGTAACAGCAGCAACAATAATGTGCAAGTGAGTTGATCACACTGAGCTGAAAACTGAGTAGTTTCCATGGCACTTAATTGTGTTTTGCATGGTTCATCATTCAAACAATCTCAAGTTCAACATGGAAATAAGAACAAGAAAAAAAAAAGCAAAAGAGACTATGCCTTAAAATGCTGTGTACTGAGAGGATCTCAGAACTGGTCCTTCATTCCCCCTGAGCACAAAGGCAGAACTGCAGCTTCATTTCTCAATACCAGAATAATTTTCTAATAAATTCAGAAATGTGTCAGTAGTTTGAAGCAGCACCTATCACACATTCTCATCTCACTGGGGTCAGCCTACAGCCCACCATTCCAACCCAATTACAGCATAGCAGAAATTTCACCATAACTTAAGAAAAAGCAAGATTTTTTTTCACTGGTCTTTTGACTCTAGTCCTGGACTTGGCCAGTAGGCTGGTCTCTGCTGGCCACAAACATGTCACATTCAGGATGAACTTGCTGAGGTCAGGATGCCTATGAGCAGTTCCCAGATATATTTTCTCCACCTAAATATAATTTTCCAGCAGTCTAGAGTCTGCTATTACAGTATTAGAGAAGTTCTATTTCCTGTGTACATCCACCTTGCTATCTTCTTGGAAAAGAGATAGAGTATAGCAAACCATTTAATCAGTTTAAAACTCTTTTCTAACTTTATGTCCACTTCTTTTCCCAGGAAGTCTCTTAGACCTTTCTTGCTAACTCTTCTCCATTACTTTATTTACATTCAGGCCTGCAATTTATAATTTTCTTCTTACTTGTTTTTTTTGGTCAAATGTCCAAAGACCTTTTCACTGGTTTTGCTGCCTTGCAAATGCTGCCAGGGCCAAGAGAAAGAAAAGCATAAGCAGAAAAACTGAGGCAGGAACTTGGATCTGTGAATTTTAGACCAATTTTTGCTCCATACTTTTCCACTGTAACTTTAAGCAGATCCTTATCTTTCTCAGCATCTCTGTTCTACTGATTCAAAGGAAGAAATCCCAGTGACTGCTCTGTGCACTGGAGTTCAGAAGCAGCTAGCTTATCTAGGAGCAGGAAAGAGAAAATGAGAGATGTTTATGTCATGTCATTTGATAAGGTAAATCATACTTATGTATGGCTGTAGGGTGAAATGGTATGCATTCCTGTTTTGTAATGAATAATCAAAGCCATTCCACTTGGAGTTTTTAACTCTTGAAGCAATGTCACAGTGGATTTTTAATGACCCAAAAAATGAGGACAAGGGCCAGAAGTGCAGGTTGGGACCACAGCCTTATTATCTTTCTTGTTTCAGACTCCTTAAATATCTCCCCCCCTTTTTTTTTCTTTTTCCCTTTTTTTTTTTTTTCTTTTCTTATTTTAAGCCTTTGTTCTCTGCCTTTCAACAGAAAGTTCTGTTGTATGGTTTTAAATAACTTTACAGGCTGTTTTTACTATCACACACGCACACTACATTCTGCAGAGTGAATGGCAACACTGAAATCAAGAACCATGCTTCTCCAACCCCAAACAAAGGCACTTCTACTTCTCGGCAGCACCAGGATTTGACCTGGGGGTCCTCTGGAGCAGGGACTACAAAAGATTAACATTTCAGTCTGCTGAGCCCACCACTGCAGTCTTGCCTTATCTCATAAGCTCTGCCAGAGGAATGAATTACCCTAGTTCATTAAGACTCGTTTTGAATTGTGGTGAGAGGTCACCACATAAGTCACCTCCAGTCTATTTTGCGAATAGTATGGATTATGATAAAAGCTGGCTGGGAGTTTGAAGCCCAAGGATTTTGTTTTCTTTATCCTTCAAGGTGGGTAGAATACAGGGTAAGGAAACCCTGATCTGGACATTTCCTAACACTGCATAGTAGATTATAGAAAAGTCCTTTTTTGTTCTTTTTTTTTTTTTTAACCCATGAATGGGTGACCTTTTGATCTCTCTGACCCCTTTATTTTTGCCATGAAAGAACTAAAACTAGCTCTGCCTATACAAAACCTTCTTTCACTTCAGTTTTCTCATGATTAAATTCCCTGCTGTGTTTTTGTTTAAGTGCTCTGATGCTGTCCTTTGGAATTGGGCAGATGTTTGACTCTTTGAAATGGTGCTTTTTTTTTTTTAAATTAGTAGTGGGCTGCAGTTAAGGCATGTTTGTCCACATCAGGAATATATGATAAATGTTTCTACAGTGGCATTCATGTCTCACCATCTAAAAGTACTTTGCAAGTGATACACTGGGATACAGTAATTGATAATTTGCATGAAAACTTACTTTGATGCACAGAATGCCTTACAAAATAAAACAAAGGCTGCATCCATGTTGAGTAGATGACTGGGAATACATTAATTACCTCTTCTACAGTGTAGACCCCTTCAAAACTAACCATGTCAAACATAGGTAATGGAGGGTAAGGTTGAAGGCAGATGGCATATGATCTACTTTAATAACTTATGTAGAAATAAGTGGGAGCCAGTCATTAGGGAAAAGATGTGAAAATAATGTTGAAGGAAATGGATGTGCTTCAATTATCAGTTAGTGCTGTACGTGCATAATCCCACTAGCTTTGTGGGAGCTGTGTTAATTCATTAGTGTTGAAAGCATGGTCTTTAGGAGAGGGAAGGTAAACTTGGGTAATGTTTAGACCTGGTGTTGGAAACAGAGCTTTATCAGGATTCAACTAAATCCAGATCCTTTTACCTGACCCTTTGTCAGGCCTCTGTAGACTGTGGTTATTAAAGATGTGTGTTCATATAACATTAGCAACTAATTGAGATCAAGGCATCACTTTGCTACTTGCTATACAAATAAACTGAATTTTGTCCCAGAGGAAATATAGGCTTGAGATTACCAGAAGTCAGTAATATACCAGCTGAGCTAATGAGTCAATCTTCAAATTTTGCAATGCTGGGCTTAGGTTTGCTCTAAAAAGATGTATGAATTAAATTCCACTGGATCTGGGCATGTCTTCCTGTGCTCCTCAGAGAAGCGAACCAAGCCCCATGGCATCCCTCTCTTGGCTGCATTCCAGAGGTGCTCTGCATCATCTAAGTGCAGCCCCTGGCTGGATTTGGGGGTCCAGGGTGTAATACTCCTCCATCTTTCTCACCCCTGTGAGCAATCCAAGTACCTGACTTCAGGTAATGCCTTTACCCCATCTATTTTTAATTCTATTCAGTCCAATATAAACCAAATAAACCTGAAAGAAATAATATACAATATATTAAATGGACTTGTACTGGCAACCAACTTGCACTAAAGTCCACCTCCCATGGGGGCAATTGAGTTTAATTATCCACTTTAATATGTGTCTAAGGTTTCAAGCACAATTTTTTCAACCTTTATTTAAAAAATAAATTTCATCTGAGGACTGATCTTGTTCTTATCCATCAGGAGTGTGCTTAGGATGGGTTTTAAAATGTAAATATAGTCCTAATATTTTAACCAAGAAAGGAGATTTCACATTAAAAAAACCTCTGAAGCTCTAGTCTGGGAATGTCTTGCATTCAGGCTTGTCTTTCCATGAGATGCCATTAGTGTAGGCAAAGTGAAGCACAGGGAGGGTTCAGATTTCAATGGACAAAGCACAGACAGCTCCTGTTCTTGTACTTGGAAACTAATTTCAGTGAGATGTGGCTGTGGGTGAGTTAAACAGATATGTAGTTCCCTTCCTTCCCATACTTCTCAAGAAAAAAGATCATTGTCCTTTCCACAGCCCTGGTTTACAGAAGGATGGATATGAGGAAGGGAGTGTGAGACAGATTTAAAAATGTGTCAGGTTTATCCTGGGAATTGCTGTGCTGAAGTAAATTATTGCCTAGAAGTGAATTATCATTTTTGTGAGATCTTAAAAACCAACAGCTGTGAAATTGACTTCTAACTGATTTTAATTGAGATGGACCAAAACTTAAAATACCAGAAATAAAAATCCTGGATGCTGTATTTGGTCTGGCTGGAATGGAGATACTTTCCCCCCTAGCAGCCCTTAGAGTGCTGCGGCTTGGTAGCTAGAAAAGTATTGATAATGTGCCAGTGCTTGGATTCCTGCTGGGGTGGGCTCTAGAGCATCCAGGATGTCTCTTCAATATTCCCCCTTCACCAGTAGGCTGGGCTCTTGGGAGGGGGACACAGCTGGGACAGCTGACCCAAGCTGACCAAAGTGATATTCCATATCACAAGAGCTCTGCTCAACAGTAAAACTTAGATAAAGGAGGAGGAAGGGGGAACAAAGTCTCTGTCTTTCTTAAAAGCCTCTCTAAGTACTGAAAGGCCGCAATAAGGTCTTTGTCAGAGCACGCTCTTCTCCTGAAGAGAGTTGGCTAACAACCCCAATTCTCTCATCCTGTGTTCATAAGAGAATTGTTCCATCCCTCAGATACATCTGTGACCCCCCTCTGCACCTGGTTGAACAGGTCTGTCCGTGGCTGTCTTGCACTGGAGGCCCCAGAGGTCACAGGACAAAAAGATCAAAACATGGACTATTTCCCAAAATCAAACCCTTGTCTTGCTGGAAAAATTTACAGAGATGTTGTGAAGGACATCATTGTTCATGAGCTGTGTCAGATATCTGTGGTCCTTCAGAGCCCTGGAGGGAACCGCTGAAGATGGTGGACAATCACTAGGGCTTTGGCAGCTGGTGTGATCCCAGCAAGAGATTATTTCAGCTCTGCTTGTTTGTAGGGAGAATTATTTTCAAACCCAAGGGAGTTAAAGGATGAAACATCCCGAATAAAGCTATTTTTTGGTGACAAGAATGTGAATATAAAACTACACTTTTTTTTCTGAAATCTGTAATATTTCAGAGCACGGAGTTAATCTTAGCAAATTTATTAGGACACCTGTATGGTATTTATTGAATGCAAGTATGAAACAGCAATGATAAAAGCAGAGTAGTAAGTATAACAGGTTGGTGACACAATGTGACTCCTTTAAGCAAACATACTCCCATTACTTTGTTTACTATTGTCTTTTCAGAAGGCTTAGTTTTAAAAATCATGTTTTCCTAAAATTATAGGGCTTTTTTTTTTCTTTTGAGCCTCTTTTTCGACACTACTGCAAACCCCCACTAACTCAGAAGCACACAGAGGTGATGGTACACAAAGACACCTTTTTGGATGACATTGTTGAAGAGTTAGTTAGTAAATGCAACCTAAGTTTGGATGGCATCCTCCATGGAGCCCTAGGCTTCTGTGCAATCACTTTAGTTTTGTCATTGCATTCAGACTAAGTTAGCCATTCTTTCTGCCAAAATGGCTCCCCCAGGGATCCTGATGGCTACTGCCACTCTCTGTGAGACACTTTCTGGTTTGGTCTCATAATCAGAACAAATGATGAGAGTGTAATAGAAGACAGACGGCAGTTGAGAAATTACGAGCAATCTATTAATCTTTGGGGGCTAGTATCACAAAGTAAGGAGTGTAACACTACTCCCAGTTTAATTGAAAACTCTCTGCATAAAGGACAATTAATGAGAAATGAACAATTTTGTGTTTCAGGAGAGATTAAGTGATGGAACTTCAGGGTATATCAAAGATTTAAGAGTTGTATTTGACTCTCTCCTGTGACAGGTGTGAAATTACTTAGTCAAAAAGACATGTGCCTTAAAAAGACAAATGTCTTAAACTCTGTTGTGCTGTTCTGGTAAACAGGCCAAACTTTGCCCACTTCTTGCTCTCTTTCTCACACCTCCTCAGCATACACTGATGTCAGTGGAAGAACAACAAGGTTGTTAAAACCATTGGAACTGATGCCATGAAGAAAGTTGTGTTTTGCAAGTTGATTATTTGAGCTAACAATGTCATTGCTGTTGTGCTACAACTCAACAGGTTTAAAGGGCTCCGTTTCATACCAAAAGGGGGACATATGACCTCCTTTATAAAAGTACCTTGGAAGAAATAGAGCACAAAAATTATTGTCTGGAGAAAGTTTTTTCTGGTTTTTAGTGATTTAAATGCAGGCTGGTATGCAGGAATTCTTGAAATTTCATCTCTCCTCTCAATTACTACATTTGTTCCCAGTCTGTGTAACCATCGTATGGGGCTCAAAGGAGGTACTTATACCAAAATAAGGAGGTGTGGGGATTTATCATTTGGCTTTGATTGCTACACAGAGTTTGGCACATTTCAGGAATTTAAGTGTAAATAAAATGACCAGTTTGGGGTAAAATTTTGGCCTTTTCTGTCTCCTGTAAAAATGCTGCCTTTGATTCCACATAATCAATAACAAAACACATTGGCCTGGAGACTTTACAGAAATAAACAATTTAATTGAGCATAATGCTTCCTTGTTAGCACTTTGTCAAGGACAGAATAAGCTTTTATGAAAAATAAAGACAATTTCCATTCATTTCCTCCTACTGTCCTACTGGTGTACTGTTTTAGATGAGGTCAAGCAGTCTGTTTGGACATAATATGCTCTCACTTGAGATTTTTCTGATTCAAGGTGAGGAAAGATGAAAAGCTGTGAGTGCAGGTTATTTTGAATAATATCTGTTTTGTAGAAGTTGCTGCTTTTTGTTCTTTACAAAGAGATTTCTTTAGGAAAGAAAAAAGGCAACTGAATAAAATAATCCTTAACATACAATAAATTGGGTTTAGATTGTTGCAAAATGGGTTTTATTGATTGTGTTACATGTTTGCTACAAATTTTGGAGAGGTACTTGTATTTCAGTACTCCACTTTCATTGCAGTGGCCTTGGCTTACTATCTCAGATCTGTATATCTGTAAGTATGCATGGGAGGAATTCATTAAAGTACGATAAGCTGGAAGATGAGTATGAAGGAGAAGAGTGAGCATTATCAAATGAGGGGAATGTAGAAATGCATGAAATGTTTTTTCAGTTTGGGAAAAACATATTGCTTATTATCTTCCTGAAAATCTGCAGTTGCACAGCAATCAAGGCAGTGTGCAGTTTTTGGCTGCCTTGTAATATTGACAGACGTCTGTAATATCATAGTTAAAATGCTGATTTTGGTAAACCATAGAATCCTAGAATGGTTTGGGTTGGAAGGAACCTTAAAGACCATCTTGTTCAAACCACCCTGTCGTGGGCAGGGACACCTTCACTAGACCAGGTTGCTCAGATCCCTATCCAAACTGACCTTGAACTACACCAGAGATGAGGCATCCACAACTTCTCTGGGAAACCTGTGCCAGTGCCTCACCACCCTCATAGTGAAGAATTTTTTCCTAATGTCTAATCTAAACCTACTCTAATCCTGCCTTTTGTAAATTTAAATCCATTACCTCCTCTTCTGTCCTTCTTTGCCCTTGTCAAAAGTCCCTCCCTAGCTTTCTTGTAGCCCCTTTAGGTACTGGAAGGTGCTGTAAGGTCTCAGATATGCTGTGCCTGAGCTGCTTCACTGCTTCATCTTAATACAGGCATGGACATGACCTGGAAAGTGCCACATCAAAATAAATGAGGATATAAAAAAAAATAAGCGTAGGGCAGGATTTATCAGCATGTTCAACCGGATTAATTTTAGTGTCTTGTGAATCGAATTGTGAGCTAGATGGCAAAGTTCCTTTTAAACTTGATCTATTCAATGCAGACAATGAAGCCTAGAGGACTATTTATCTGACCCTGAGATAGACACCTGCATTTGACCAGCCAAATGGCTTTCTAGACTCCACTGACTGCTGATTAGGTCTCCTCTGACTGTAACTGAAGTGTAGAAAGACACCTGCCTATCCTGTGGAGGTCTAATTTCAGGTGTCTGAATCTGGTCCTTTATCCACCCTTCCTCTACCAAGGCTGAAATGAAAGCTACACACTTCAGAAGAAAACAAAATTATTTCTACTTCACCATAGCTCCTGCTGGTTTTTTCTGACTCTGTCTCATGGTCAGTGTCCTACTCAAATCATGAAGATGAGGGACTTTTAGCACTTTTAGTTGCTGGTTTATCTGAGAATTTCTCTTTGATGCTGTTAACCTTTTCTTGCTGCCTTTGCTCACATTCAGATTGCCTGAGATGTACCAGGCTTCTCTACAGCATCAGCAGATTTGGCAATAGGATTAAAGTACAAGCTGGAACTGGTCCAGCTATTAGCAGCTAAAATATATGATGAGACTTCGATCACTGCCAGTGATTGCCATAGTTCTCTCAGTGACAGCTTTACAAGAGACCCAAATATTTTGCTTCATTTCTTCCTTTTTGTTTATGTGCATTTGTGCATGTATATATTTGCTGTCATCATTATTCAGGTTTCTACATACTGGGCAGAACAAAACATGAATCATTAGGCTGGTTTTTGAAACCTTATCTCTTTCTCCTATACTTTTTACATGCAGTCTCAAACCCTATCTACAACTTAGTGTGTTAAGCAAAAATGTTACTGCCTGTTTCTTCTGTGGTGCATCTGTTCTCTACATCATTAATCCTAGATTTGCACAGGAAGACAATTGACATTTTTCTTATGGCAGGATAGAGTTACTAAAAGACAAGAAACATGGAAATGATACAGACAACAGTGTTTTAGAAAGCTGTTACTTTTAAGCCAGGGTAGAGTTGTTATTTGCCTTTCTTGCTTGACAGCTGCATTTGGGAGCTTTCTAAAATGTGATAGCTAATACAGACTGCGTATGGTTTTACCAAAAAAAATTGTTGGTTTTTTTTTCCACACCTTTCTGTAAGTCTGTGCACAGACTGGGTGATTTTTTATGTTGAGGTGGGAAGGATATGTCAGATATCAAAACCAGTATCAATGGGGCTGACCTAGGTTCATCCTAGTAGCATCTTAGAAACATTTGGTTTCTTAAAGATCATTCCAAATTAATTTTACTTGTCTTGAACCACTTTAAAACATACTGTTACCACTTTGGACTCATGATTTGTGTATCCACAGATCTCCATGTCAAAACATGGTTAAAAATTAGGTCATCTAATTAACTGAAACTAAGAAGGTGTTGAGTAGTGCCTTTCTGCCACCCCAGTAGAGTGCAGCGAACTTGGGAAATGACGTGTAAGACTTAATAACAGCTATGGAGCTCCTTCTGCTCTGGCAAGCAAGCAGATGGATGTTCTTGCAGCCAGTCTCCAAACACTTCCAAATGCAAAATGGGAATTTGCATCCCAGAAGATGCAAGAACGCTTTATCTTCTAAGCATGATTACTTGTTTTCAGCTAACTGAGCAGTTGGATGGAGACAGGAAATTTAGAAGAGTTGTCTTGGAATGAGTCCATTCAAAGAGCTGTTCCAGAGACTAAGCCCCATTTTGCATGCATATACAGGTTTTTCTGAGTGCTGTATTTATTAGATGGTCATCTGCTGGATATTAATATCAACAAATGTGACTTATGTGCTTAAAAAGGAGGTGGAGGTGCTCACATGAGCTGCATGATGCTGTGCGCTGAAGCTTGTTGTAGTCTGTTGTTGTCTGTACTGGGTGCTACTGAGTTGTCAGCTTAGCTTGCAGCAGGATTCAGGTTATTTGCATGTACTCCTTAACAAATTTGAGCCAGTTAGCTCCAAGAAAGCTTGCATTACCTCAAATGGATTCGTAGTCATTGAGAGCCTTCCCCTTTTAGGAATCATAACGTATAAAAGTTAACCAAATCCAACGCACTCTTGGCTGTGAATACTGGTGTATAAAGCTTTTAGCTGTAACCTGATTCACATCTGCTCTCAGCACTTAAGCTGATGAAAAGTGACAAGCCTGAATGACTGCCAGTGACCCAGGCTCTTTCTGTCTTTTTGCTAAGTAAATGGCAAAAAAAAAATCATACTAATATTGATAACAATCTGTAATTTCTCAACCCTTTGCAGCATTATGTGTGTTTCTAAGCACAGAGTGCTGGCTTCAAGGGTCACAGTCCAGTTAGCCAATAAAAAGCACCAGGACTTGTTATGAGGATGCATGCCAGTTTGGAGAAAGTAATATTTGTTCTCTCCTGGCAGCCTAAAAAAGCCAAAAATGACCCCTAACCTTTTGCTCAGGCTTGAGATGGTTATCTGTATAATTTACTAACTGATCTTTGAAGAAGTTTGGATTACTTGAAATGTGCGCACAAACAGCCTTCCAACTGCACAGATAAAACCTTGCAGTGAAATGTGCACATTCTGCAGCCAATGCTCAGTGTTCAGGGAAGTGCCAGTTGGACAAGCTGCAGTGTAGCGCCATTTGAATCCCACAGCAAGGGGATAAACACAAACATATTCCTCTGGACTGTGAAGTTGAAAAATCCTTCTTGCTTTTGCACTTCTCAGTGTTTTTTCTCATGAAATTCTTTGATTTTGGAAGCTATTCTTATTGTCCTTTCCAAAGGGATGAGTACCCATCATTGTGTGTTATCGTGTGCTTCTTGGTGTTTTCTGTATGTAGAAGAGACAACTCCTTTACTGCCATTAGGGCAGCACAAAGCTTCCAAATACACTTTGGTGCCAACTCCACTCACAGGTGGAGAAGGCAGTAATTCTCTCTGCATTATGGAATGCTGTGATGTGTGCCACTGGGCCTGCATTTGCAAGCCAAGCAGCAAGCAGCGTTACCACATCGCCTGTGGCCAAACCCATACTAGTAGGCTCAGTATTAGCAGGGTATAAGAGCTCAGACTTGTAACCTTATTAACACAGTCACACATTTTGACCTGGAGCTGAGCTGAGTCCTGTAGACACAGCAGTATCATACCTGCTCACAAGATACTGCCCAGTCTTATAAGCACTACCTGAGTGACTGAAAGGTGAAAAAGAATCTAAGAATCTTCTGTTATCTGTATCCTCACTTTCCCACATATGTGCAAAAAAAACCCCAAAACAATCAACCACAAAAACAAAACCATGGTACTAGAGAATATCAAGGAACAATTTCCAAAAGTAATCCCATTAACTATCCTGGCTCTAAAAGTGAAAAGCACAGGATGGTTCAAGGGAAACCCAAACTAACCAGGTGCCATGACTTACATAGCTACAAATCAGAGGGTAGATTTAGATTAGATATTAATAAGAAATTCTTTACTGTGAGGGTGGTAAGACATTGACACAGTGCCCAGAGAAGTCATGGCTACCCCATACCTGGAAGTGTTCAAGGCCAGGCTGGATGGGGCTCTGAGCAGCCTGGTCTAGTGGAAGAAGTCCCTGCCCATTGAAGAGTTGGAACTAGATGGTCTTTAAGGTTCCTTCTAACCCGAGCCATTCTATGATTCCATGAAATTCATTGTTGCTGTCAGTTCTAATAAAGAGTGAATATGCTGCTGGGACTGAGTTCAGTTGAAATTATTGAAAATACATATTGAAAAAAAAAAGATTTTCAAGCCACCTGGGATATTTGAGGACCTTTTTTGTGCTTTTTAGATTATCAGACTTCAGAGAAGGGTGGGCTATTGTTGACAACCAGTTTCAGTTAAGTCAACAAAAGTTGCTCGTAGTATACTAGTTGTTAATAGTATACTAACATTCATAGTGTACTCTGAAGCTTTTTGGACTCCTGCAGCAGAGTTTTACTAGAGATTCAAGTAAATTGGAAATTTTTCTGATGCTCTTTGTTTTGCTGCTAGGTCTTATCTTTCTAATACCCTCCTGACTAAAGCTAACAGGGTGGGAAAAGTAGGAATGTTTTTTATAGAACCTGTGACATACCTTAGCATTAGCAAGGGAGTGTTTAACTACTGCTGTGTGGGTGTGTGTTCAGCTCTCTGTGAGCACAGACAGAAACTAAATATTAATAAAAGTGGGGGGAAAAAAGGAAATCGTCATGAACCCACTTGGATGCTATAGCTGAATTATATTCTCTGTGAGTTAAAGGTAGAAAGGCAGACTTCCCTAACAGACATAACTTTCTATTCCAACCAAATGTAGCCTGAGCAGTTGAATCCACTGACAAGGCACCTATTTTGGATAAACCATTTTATCATTAGTATTTTGATATCTTCCTCCTCTAATAACCCTAGTATTTCCATTTCTTAAATACATCCCTGTGCTTCAAGTGTTTTGTACCATTTTAAATAGCTTACTCATCTCCAAGATGCTGACATCTCCCAAAGTCTCTGTGCTATTTAGACACCTTCTTTGTCATCACATAACTGTATTTTGTATGTTTACTATTGGAAGTCATTCCTCATTAGTGAATTCTTCTACATTCCTGTGAACAAAGGACTGCTTTTAATGAACCCCTGCTGTTTTGACATATCTTAGGCTTCATGAGACTTGTGGCTGTGAATGCAGCACTACTCCCAGAAAGCTGTTTTCCTCATGATCTTGTGTGGATCATCAGAGCAGGACTGAAAATGGACAATGAAACTTTTGACAAATATGGTCCTGGGAGAAGAGACTTCCTTCTTGCAGATTTCCTTGCAGGAAGTCTTTGGAGTTTTTCTTCCCTTACTCATTCAGATGTCAAGGATGAATGAATTCCTGCCATAGCTTGAACCAGTTATTCACTGGTCCAGATATTGTATTCATAGTATAAAAAATGATTGAACTTTAATCTTAGACAAGGAGCATTTTCAGGGCAATCCCAACAGATTTACTATTCCAATTAAAAAATAATGGCAACTTTCATCATGATTAGGTTTTCCAAATAATCCTTTTATTATTGTTATTATTTGATAAGCCTTTTTCATTAGCATCTAATAGGCAGAGGTTTCCATCATGATCTGTCCTGTGTCCTGCAGTTCTCACGTCTCTGTGGCACACAATCTTCTGCAAGGCCAGCACCAGGGAAGCTGTGAATGGAACAGAATATCTGCACGCTGCAGAAAATGAGGTGGGGAGGAGAAGTGTGCAGTGAAAACACATTTCACAAAAATAATATTGCCTCAAAACCAAGAATAATAAAAAGAATTTTATTTTCCCACCTCTGTGATTGAGTTTTTAGTGTTGTTCCATACATCTCTTACACTGAGACTGTATATAAGTAAAGGGTTTCAAAGTGCTTTATGTATAAATAAGGAATACTAGTCCATTTTATATGATGGGAAAGTGGTGACGGTTAGGTGAAATAATTAGGTAGGTGAATGGCAGAGGTTGCACAGCCAAGCTCAGCATAAAACCTTTTCCTCCAACACTTGAAATATATTTTTGGACCATGTAAAGGTGGTTTGGGAGGAGGAATAAAACTCCATCACTTTTCACAAAAAATATGTTTGCATATTTTTTTCTTCGCTGTCACTGTGGTAGGCAAATGTTTCCAGTAGACAAAATGTTGGCTTTGTAATGGTGAATGCTCTCATGAGTTTGTGTGATATTTGAGATTAAATTAGATTCTCTTAGTGAGAGAGTATTCTTTTTACACCGGTCAGGAGAGAGTAGTTTTGATTTTATTCATAAAAGCAGGACAGAAAATATCCAATTTTTTACTCTATTTAAAATAAAAGTTCTAAATAATGTGAGTTTCATGAAGACTTGCCCACAGGACCTTGAAGTCAGATATACAGAAGGCATTACTAAATATATATGGTTAGAAAATGTGTGCTGTGGTTGTTTCTGTCTGCCTTTGGATAAGGCATTGGACTCAGTGTTTGGCTCAGTTACAGTGGATTATTATACATTTCTTTCTCCAAGCAGCCATGCTGATTGTGCCCAAGCACTGTAGCCTGCCTAAATGCTTCCTTTTTCTTCTTGTCTGTAGAAATGCTTGACACTCCCTGGCTGAATGAGGCCCATGGCTGTATGGCAAATGTCACTCTCCTGCAAGCGCAGAATAAGTTCAGAATTGTTTGGCTTTGCTGCATTAGTGTCAGTCTTACATAAGTGAACAAACAAGAGTCAAGTTCATAGTAAGCCCCAAGGCAAGATATTGGCAATAGCAGCAACATCTTTGCAATGTAATCCAGCTTTTAGATCTAAGTCAGTAATATCTTTCTTTATCTTCAGGCACAATTGCATGGGCCTGAATCTTCATTTGCATTTATAATTTAAACATGTATGTGTAGATCTTCATGTGTGATAGCAGTTGATTTTTAAAGGGAAGAAAGGTCCCATGAGAGAGAAGATGAAGGTGCTGGGAGTGCATGGCACAGTGCTAGACATGTAACCAGAGATCTCTCCTTATAAGATTGCAGGCAACACTAGAAAACAGGGTTCCAGATAATCCATCATTGGTTGAAAATAGGAACCGGATCTCTCTAATGTTACTGGCTTTTTCCATACAAAGTGGATAAAACATTTTTACATAGTGTAATATAGGAAAAAGACTAATTTTGAAGCAGGAGCTTCTTTTTAAAGATTTCAGTGTTGATAGTGTTAGCAATCTTAATGCTAGTCAAACCACATTTGGGATTCAACTTTCACAGTCAGATAATTAGACAAAAATCTCATCCTTCATTTAAAAAGGAAATTATTCTCAGATTTTCCAGACAGAAGGAATGAACTTGAAACCATGTCCTAATTCTGCAAGGAATTGTTAAGATCCAGGAGAAAAATTTGTACGCCTTTTCTCTTTTCTTTTCTTTTCTTTTCTTTTCTTTTCTTTTCTTTTCTTTTCTTTTCTTTTCTTTTCTTTTCTTTTCTTTTCTTTTCTTTTCTTTTCTTTTCTTTTCTTTTCTTTTCTTTTCTTTTCTTTTCTTTTCTTTTCTTTTTTCTTTTTTCTTTTTTTTCTTTTCTCATTTTTCTTTTCTTTTCTTTTCTTTTCTTTTCTTTTCTTTTCTTTTCTTTTCTTTTCTTTTCTTTTCTTTTCTTTTCTTTTCTTTTCTTTTCTTTTCTTTTCTTTTCTTTTCTTTTCTTTTCTTTTCTTTTCTTTTCTTTCCTTTCCCTTTCCCTTTCCCTTTCCCTTTCCCTTTCCCTTTCCCTTTCCCTTTCCCTTTCCCTTTCCCTTTCCCTTTCCCTTTCCCTTTCCCTTTCCCTTCCCTCCCCTCCCCTCCCCTCCCCTCCCCTCCCCTTCCCCCCCCCTCCCCTCCCCTCCCCCCCTTTTCTTTCCCCCCCACCACCTTCTTGCTGAAATTGCTATTGGCACGTAAATATGTATGGACTCAGGAAGACTGTGATGTGTAAGAAAAGATAACATTTTTTTGGCCAATAATTGGCTAAAAAAATGTTATCTTTAGGGAATGTGTCAACCCTGTAGGATGGCAACACCACCATAAATGTCTCTTCATCTACTTGTTGGATTTTCTCACCCTATATCTTCAGCTCCCTGTCCATTTTTTTAAGAAGACTACAACAGGTAGAAGTTAATGGATAACAACAAAGTATTCCTCTTGGGTTTCAAACTGGCGTGGCATCCCTGCTTCTTTGCCGCCTGTTTCCCTTCTCTCCAATTCTGTTTCTTCACCTGTAAAATAGTCTCCTTCCTAAAACACTTTTGAGTTTGACAGATTTCTGAAAAAGCAGAATATGAAGAGTGGGGCTGGTATGTTAGAAAGGGAGGGTAGCCACTTTGGCAAGGAAAAAGGGGGAAGCAGAGGGTTCTTAAATATAGCGTAAGAAAAATAGAGTGAGCAACAAGCTAGGGAAGGAGGGAAGTTGAAAGCAAAGAAAATGGATGGATGTGAGAGATCAGTTTAATGTGGGGGCTTTTAGAGGATAATAGCTAAGTAGCACAGGAACCTGCATTGGTCAGCTCTGAGGCTACAGAGGAATCATAGGATTATAACTCTGAAAGAGGTTCAGAAAACCCCAGGGCAGGATCAGCTGTATCTCTGTCATTTCTGGTGCATGTTTCTGTAATTTGTTTTGAAGACTTCCTTTGATGAAGACTCCACAAACTTCTTAGATCATTTATCTCTGTGTTTACCTTACCCTTAGGAAGTTCCTCTCATGGAAATAGTCATGTAGGGAGAAAATGAATGTCATTTAGGACTGAAGGAATTTAAACATTGTGGTGCCCTGCATATTGACATATGATAGGTCAGGGAGCAGAGTCAACAAATATGAGCCTTTAAAATTGACTTTCAGAAAAAAATCCTGTCTCTTTCTTTCTTTCTTTCTTTCTTTCTTTCTTTCTTTCTTTCTTTCTTTCTTTCTTTCTTTCTTTCTTTCTTTCTTTCTTTCTTTCTTTCTTTCTTTCTTTCTTTCTTTCTTTCTTTCTTTCTTTCTTTCTTTCTTTCTTTCTTTCTTTCTTTCTTTCTTTCTTTCTTTCTTTCTTTCTTTCTTTCTTTCTTTCTTTCTTTCTTTCTTTCTTTCTTTCTTTCTTTCTTTCTTTCTTTCTTTCTTTCTTTCTTTCTTTCTTTCTTTCTTTCTTTCTTTCTTTCTTTCTTTCTTTCTTTCTTTCTTTCTTTCTTTCTTTCTTTCTTTCTTTCTTTCTTTCTTTCTTTCTTTCTTTCCTTTCTTTCTTTCTTTCCTTTCTTTCTTTCTTTTCCTTCCTTCCTTCCTTCCGACGCTTCCTTCCGACGCTTCCTTCCGACGCTTCCTTCCTTCCGACACTTCCTTCCTTCCTTCCTTCCTTCCTTCCTTCCTTCCTTCCTTCCTTCCTTCCTTCCTTCCTTCCTTCCTTCCTTCCTTCCTTCCTTCCTTCCTTCCTTCCGACACTTCCTTCCGACACTTCCTTCCTTCCTTTCTCTGTTTTTGGACTTCATGAGCGCTTTATAGGAAAAGAAGGGCAAGAAGCTGTTACAGCACTTTCTATTTTTATGAAACAAAACCCCCAGGAACAGTCATGTGCAGAGGAGACCAGTTCATCCATTCTGCTCATACATCCCTTTGTTTTTCTAGCCACTGAATTGTCATTATTACAGGCATCAATACAAAACAAATGCCGTTCATACCAGCATCTACTGCAGAGCAATCTCACCTGCACTCACTATGGCTCTAAAATACTGCATGCTTCATGCTAGCAGGCTCTAACCACAAAGGACCAGTAAAAAAGCTCTTTCTGTCTGACATGAATTAGGACGCTCAGTTAAAAATTCATAGGGAGATTACATAAAACCATATGCTGCCTTTATTTTTCCCCTTTTGCATTAAAAATGTACAGCTGCTCTGCATTAGACGTTCCATTAGCCTCTGAGTCTCACAATCTGGACTTTATAGTTAATGATGGGGGGAGGACTAACTGAGATGGGAGAAGGGAGAGAATGAAAGTGTTTTAGGCCAATATTGAAGGCTTCCTTAAAAAAGATAGCATATAAGGTGGATGGAGAGTTTAAGTGTGGGAGTAGAAGGCTTGCTGAAGAGAACTACATAAAAGAAGAGACCTGTTTTCAGGATTATTGGCTTGCTCTCAGAACCCCTGAGTAGCATCAGCAATAATTAAAATGATATAACCTGTTTCCTGTGGTCATTTGGGAAGAAAATAAAAAATCTATATTCCAAATGGAGTCAGGAAATGTTTAGACTCCTCTAACAGTGTTAAGTCACAGAGAGTTTTATGGCCACTCCATTTCTTCTGCAAGAGACCCTTTAATTTAGTTGGAAGTCTTGAAGGGTCCAGGTTTATTATTAGATAATTGACTGTGTTGGTCAGTTAATTTACTGGGATTGAATATATGGCCACCTTAATGTACTAACAAAGTGAATAATTTTGCAATAAGCTTTCTATACATTGTAATGAGATGCATTCTAAAGAGTCTTCTTGATGATGTTGTGTCAGTAAGTGTCCTAGAAGGCTCCATAGGGAAGCTAGTGAAGATGCTGGTGGGTATTGGTGTTTGCTGTATGACAGTCACAGGCTCAACAGCAAGCAATCGAGCTGCAGAACAGTCCACTTACACAAACAAGCCCTGAGTCTGTCTTTGCTCACGGGGCAGAAGCAAAGAGAAAAAAGGAGTGATGGGTTTTATTTACATTGTGGACTCAGGTCTGTGTGTTCAGACATTCCAGCTGGCATGTGCCATGTCCATACCAAAAAAAAACCTCAAACCAAACACATCTGGTAATCCAAACAGTATTTAAAATATCTTCAGCAGACAAAGAAAAGAAGTATTTTGTTCATCATTTATGAATTATGAAGGGATTGTTTCATTGCCAACCTAGGCATATTTCAAGCTTTTTATGTATTTATTTATTTATTTTACATCAAATACAATAATGAGATACAGCACCAGAGTCTGTTCTCTCCCTATATGGCTGATCCCCAAAGACTCATCTTGTACTTTCTGAATATGTTTATTTCTTCTTCATCTTACCCAGTATTAAAAATCATAAACATTGTGCCTTCTTGGATTGATTATAGTTCTTTGCACTTACAAAAGATGAGAAAGCAAAGCAAATAATTTTTTTGGGGTTGAGTCACAAATAAAATTTTAATACAAAGTATTATGAAATGTGTGGTGCAGTCACCATTGTTAAGCTGCATGTTTAATTAACTGCTGCCTGAGTGCAGGTACTAAGCAACAAGAACACAGGAGCACATTACAGTGTCTTAATTAAATTATATGCTGTATGGTCATATTTAATTGTGCCCAGAACATGCTTTCTCCTTCCTTTTATTCCTCTGTCTTTTGTTTCTACATCATCAACTAGATGGAGTACATTAAAGGTACACATTATTCACAAGAAAGTGAGGAGGTTTTCCACACAATTTTTGGGGGAATGAATAATGAATAAAATTCTTCTGGTGCTTTGTTTCTTTAAGCATGATGCAGGATGAACATCTGATATGGAGCATCACAGCGAGTAGCAGGAATGATACCTCAGTTCAGACCATACTGTCTTGGAATTTAAACTGTGTATCATGCATCAAACACAGCTCTCAGCATTGTCTTCTTGGTCTAGGAAATAATTTCATATGTGAATGAAGGTAATGCCTATGAATTTGTGGCTGATGACCTGTTCTTTCAGAGTATTACACAGACTGATTGGTTTCTAATAGTTTAGACAAGTATATATATTTTTTTTTAAATTAGAAATGCTGGAATCAATCACTGAAATAAACACTGTGGATAAAACAAATATCAATAAAGCAGATATTTCAAATCTGATAAACCCTCATAAAAGTGCAGAATGAAAAGAATCAGTTTGGAAAGCTGTGAGCTTGGTTACAACCCAGAGCGGATGTCATGGCCAGACATAATCTCTGCTGTCCTAGGGAGCACGGCTGATGTGCTTCAAAACCTACCGCTGCAAGAGCTGTGAAAATGGACTTGTTTCTGCAGGTTTTAAGGAAGCATCTTGACTGTTGTGTCTGGGAACACAGCTTTATGTGACTGTGAATCACCTTGAGCAAGTTGCTGTGTGCCAGGGAGATGCAGCACAGCCACAGTTCTCCAGGTCAGTGCACTGAGTGGGAGAAATGCTGATGTGAATTTTGGATGAACTAAAGTGAGGCGTTACAGTAGTGCCAAGCTTGAACTTGGCCAGTCTTAAAACTGAGTCTGATACAGCTGGATTTGGTAGTACTATTTTTAGCCAAATTTTCCTTTTATGCTACAGGGAACTCTTTGCTTTGCTGCCAAACCTGGTTCCTTCCAACGGGGATATCATAGTCTACACCTCAGCCTTGTCTTTGTAGTAGCATCCTAGTCTCTTTGTAGTGACAGAAAAGATTTTAAATTATTAAATTTGTTATTCACTGGAAATGCCACTTTGCATGTTAATCACAGGGCTTCTTAGAAGCCTTTCCAGCAGTGTGGTCTCAGAAATAGCATGTTTTAGGTCTTCCCTGTACTATATCAGATCTAGCTTTTCTCCAGCTAACCTCTCCCATGCTGGAGCATGCCTTGGCTTTTAATGGCTTGAGTAAGCCTTCTTCAGAGGCAAGACATGCCCAGCAGTGCAGGGCTGAAGGCTTCTCTTCTGTGGCGACTTTATGTACCAGGTTGTAGCTAGTGATCTTGCCAGAAATTTGGGATACAGGAAGTGGGAAGGAGGACGGCACAGTGAGTCATGGATGCCTGCAGGAAGAGTGTTGGGATAGTGGTGGAAGCATGTGAGGTGGTATCAGATCAACTTAATTCTCACTGCATGAGACTTCACATGCTCCTGAACTTCTCCTTATACAGACTTTCTCAGACTGGGGTTCTGGGGAGTAATGCTACCCTTTTTAACTCTGCAAGCAAAGATGCAAAGTAATAGTTATTGTAAGGGCAACTTCACCCACAGAGGCCTCAGTCTCTGTCAGCTCAACATGTCAATGTGGACATGAAAACCTGCATCCTTAACAAAGCTTAAGGAAATATAACATTGTACCTACGCTTCAAAAACGGTAAATGGAACAACTCAGGTAATTACAGACATGTCAGATTGACATTGATCCCAGGCAAAATAATGGCTTGGTTGATGCAGCTCTTAAATAGTAAAGGCATACAGGAGAGTAATGCAATTAATGCCAATCAATGTAGTTTTCTGAATAAACTATATTTCTTGTCAAATAATCCTGATGTCTTTTTTAGGAGATTACAAGTTAGGTGTAGAAAGGTACTAGTTTTGATGTAACAGACTTCTTAACTTTGTGCTGCATGGCGTGTTGATTAGGAAACCAGAATGATAGAAGATGTAGCCAGAACTCATTAAAATGTTAAAACCTGGATGAATATTAGGTGTTAAAATGTGTTTGTGAATGGGAACATTAAGCTGGGCTGTTTCTAGTGGGTCAAGCACATATGATTTGCTGAATTTCAGCTTTTGAAAATTCTAGGAAGAACACAGAAGAAGATGTACTCATTACTGATAAAATTTTCAGATTTCATGTTTTGAGGGAGTGATAAATCATGAATAGGACTGATCAGTGATACAGAACAATCTGGATTGCTTGATAGCAGGGTATGAGACAAAAGTAAAGTCAAATGTGTGGGAACAAAGGCCACAGATTGGTTCTATTTTTAGAGTCAGTGATTCAGAGATATGCTGGGATCCTAGTTTATCACTCACAGAACACTGATGCCAAAAATATGTGACATAGGTTTTGGGGAGCTTGAATAAAATTAACTGTATAATCTTTGTGATTTGTGCTGATGAGACTGTTATCAGAATATTGCCTGTGGCTTTTACAGGGATGTTTAAAAACTGGGGATGATTCGGGCAAAATTCCCAAGAATGATTAAGCAATTGAGAGTCATGCACATAATGGAAGATTTCAGAATACCATAAATATAGTTTGAGTTAAAGAAGCAGAAAGAGGCTTGATTAGGTTCTTACATGTACTTTTTCAGAAAATAAACATTGCAAATGGCTCTTCAGTCTGTTGAAATGAGCTGAGAGTATCTTGATGCAGCTTGAACCAAGACAACCTCAACCTTGAAATTAGGCTCCAATTTCTCAAGGGTCATATTTAATCCTGCAAATAACTGGGGATTTTAGAATCAAGATAGCATATCTTCTTAAAAGATAAGATCTAGTTCAAAGCCATTATGCAGGAATGAATAATGGTGATTTTGAAGGTCCTTTAAAATCCATGAATCTGTGAGTATCAGTGTATAGCAACTTCATGTGTTTTTGCCAGAGTCTGTGGTAAAGTTGTGATTTGCTTCATGGGTGAAAGATTCATGCCCTCTTTATGTTAACTCATCCTGCTCCTCACACTGAGCTCTCTTCTGTGACCACCTATGCAGTAGCATATTGCTGCCTCCTTTTCTACTGAGGAAAAAATTGACCTGTTCAAGAAGGGTAGGTCTCTGAAAAAGCTCATTTTCCAGAAAGACAGGGACATATAAAGGATTTTATAAAAGCAGTGTTGGATTCTTTTTGCTCTGGGCAAGAGCTGCTAGAATTTGATGCTAGCCTCAAGTGGCTCTCCCTTTGGACCTTCTCTTATTCCTTTCTCTATGGCCCAACTTCCATCACATTTGAGCTGAACTCCCAGTTTCTGACAGTACCATATAGAAAGCAGTAGAATAATAAGTGATCAGAGCTAGAGTCTTTTGCCTATATTTAACAGTGTTTCTTCAGCTGTTTACCAAAGAGTACTCTTGAGAGGACACAGAGATGAAAACCCTAACTCCTCATAGTGATGTCTACTCCTAAATAATTGGTTAAATAAGTGCATGCCCCTACTAATAGTGAGAGCTGTTTAGGAGAAGATTGCAGCTGATGTCATATCCCTGAACCTTGATAGATACTGGGTATTTAGCAGGAATCCTTTTAACCTTATACCTAGAGGAAAACAATCACTTGGCTACTGGGAAAGAGCTTCAGAATGAGTTAACACTGAGTATTTTTCTGTAAGAGCATTCTTTGCTTCCCACCCTTGTTGTTTCTCTTTCTGGGAACCTTTGCCCATATGTATGAATCTGTGTTCAGTAATAATATTTACCTCTCATGGCATCAAGAGTTGCACACTTAATCTCCAAAGTACTTTCTGAGCATTAATTAATTAGGTCTCTCCTTCCTGACATGTGGTAAGGATTTGCTATCATCGTCTTCTCACTTAGAAGGCACAGAAAATTTGTGATTTGCCAAGGGTCTCCTCAGTAACCAGTGTCAGAGCCATAATTAATGTTGTGGCTCCCAGTTCACTGTCCTTTGCTCTGATCCTTTAATGTCTCAATAGTGTCATTCAGGAAAAGTGGTTTAGAAGAAACAAGTACCAAGGTAATTTGCTAAGAAAGTGGAGACACGCTCTTTGTAGTCTGTTGTGCATTTTGTCATCTCACATTATTACTGGCTGTATTTGCCTGGGCTTTTCCTAAGAGATTGGTTGTTACTGTGGACCAAACCCAAACCAGAGAGAGTGCTGAAATTAACAATGTGGTCAGTCACACTCAATTCTCCAGCCCAAAACCCATCCGTGTTTAAATTGGTGGAATGGTTGTAGCTTTTGGACCTGAGTTGACTGTTTATTAACCTGAGAAATATTTTAAGTCCCATGTGATTTCATACCATAAGAAAACAAGGATCATGATACTAAATGTGCTGGATGGTGAATGTAAGAAAGGATGTGCTTTTCTTTCTTTTTTTTTCCTTTGTTTTTCTTTCTTTCTTTTTGCCTGCATCTGCTCTTACAAACCACATTGTCCCTCCTTGGTGCCACAGTGCTTGCCCCTGTTATGACTTTGAGGCTGGATAGCAGCAGTGTGCATGATGGTATCAAAGCCCAGGGAGAGCTCTGGTAATTTGAGACTCATTTTCCTTCATCTGTGAACAGGAGCAGTCTATTATCAGCTTGATCCAGGTCAGTCTGTGTGCACCATCCTGCCCATCAGCAGCAGGAAGGGATTCCATGTGGATATTTCCCTTCATTTCTAGTTTGAATATCACAAGCACTTGTTTTGGGTGCTGGTCACCCTTGAAAAGACCAAAGCTGCCTTAGCAGCTAAATTTCTTTGGTAGAAGCGTGTGGTCTGTAGGCCACTGATCACAGGGAGCTTCAGTAAGCAAAAAGGTCACGACTCAGATTTCCTCTTAGGTTATCTTTCTGCAGGCAGAAAAGTCTTGGAAAGGGAGAGGAACATTTCTAATTCTGGTCCTTTTGTCGCTTTCCTGTTGCTAGAGATGATACAGAAGATTCAATGACCTTTTTCATGAAAGAGAAGCTGAGGCTGATAGCAAGTGATGTGGGCTGACGGAGCCCACTCGCTTCTTCCCTGCAGAGGTGGATGTGAACAGCTGTCCCACTGACGCTACCACATCTCTCTTCCAAAGCTGCACAAAATGAGGTAGTTCAATGTTGCAGTGTTGAGCTCTCACTGCTGTTATCACTACTTTTATCACCAAGGTTCAAGCTCCTGTCTCTCCCATACTGCTGCTAAATTTCTTTGGTAGAAGCGTGTGGTCTGTAGGGCCAAGGAGAAGTGGCAGTATAATGAAGTCTGTGAAAAGCTCATTATGTGTCCAGACAGTTCCACAAGCTCTTTAGGCCTTTGAGTTGGGCTGTTGTCCTTAAATCTACTTGTATCCAGAAGATTGCAAATGGGGCAAAAGTGAAACAAGAGATAAAGTTCTCTTCCATTGTCTGGGAGGCCTAAAGGTCTTTATCCAAACTGAAGGCTTGACTTTTGTGCTCAGAGATACAAGATGTTGTTTCTTCTGGACAAGTAAATTATCTGTATGCTTTCTTTGCCTATTACCCATGTGGGGAGTGTATGAAAGATGTAGGTAAGCACCTGGACTTGGACTGAGACCCTCAATCCATATCTTAGGCAGCAGAGAGTGAGAAGCAACTAGTAAAACAA
Source organism: Ammospiza nelsoni (assembly GCF_027579445.1). Lineage (NCBI taxonomy): Eukaryota > Metazoa > Chordata > Aves > Passeriformes > Passerellidae > Ammospiza > Ammospiza nelsoni. Next base: position 34,613,086 of record NC_080634.1, on the reverse strand, counting down.
TGATCCTGGAATATGGGTTTGACCTTCATGTCACCTTACAAACCTCAGACTATCATGGTTCCCTCCTGCAGTTATTCTAATGAGCTGAAAAAATGGTTTTGAACGTACTTCATAGACTGTTGTTGAGTCATAAATACACTCTAAGTGAAGACTACATAATGTTTTCCTGTTTGTCCATTAAATATAATAGAGCTGTAAGCCAGTTACCCAGAGGTGAAAGCCTGTGCATTCCTAATAGCCAATTTTTACACATGCAAAATCTAAGCACATAACTTAATTCCAGTGCAATTATAGAGCTTTGTTGTGATTCCTCTAATCTGTTTTTCAGTAATTTAGATTCTAAGCACTCCCTGCTCAGGTCAGTAGTCTGCCATAGAACAGCCATCCCTGCTTCTTACTATTGCTGGGAACTTTTTCCTCTGTAATCACTGGTGAACAGTCATTCCCACCTCTGTGTCCTGGCAGACAGGATTAATCAGGTGGTTAGACACTGCAGGGATGTTTCTGCAGAGCTGGATCCACGTGTATTGTGATTGAGGCCAGATTCCTAGAGTTTGCAGTTCTGGGTCCTTGAGCTATTCTTATGGGCATCAGTCATCAGTTTTAAGGGCCAGGTGGAAGTTCATCAGTGGCTTAGTTTTATTTGCATCAGGGAGTAAAGGAAAGCAGAAATTGAAGTGCAGTATTTTTTTCTGCCATTGTCCTGGCAGGAAAGTCTGTATGTGGCTGTAAAGTGCACATGCAATAAGCCAAGTGCTTCCTGAACACCTTGGACTTCCAATGCACACACCAAAAGCTTGCTATATGAGTCCTGTGTGTTACAGCAAGAATCAGCAGCATGAATTTTGCAACCAGAAATTATGGAGTATGTGCAAGTTTGGCATTTCCAGAGGGAAATATTTGCTTTCCATGCCTGCACCACAGAGTTGGTATGTTCAAGAAAAATGGAATTGTCTGTAATTTCCAGACCTGAGGCAGGCAACTGGATCCCACATGTGATGGGCTGACACACATCAGAAGTCTAGAAGAAATGCAAAAACCCTTAAACTTTTTTCCAGAAAAAAAAATCCAACTTATTCTAGACAGATTTTATATCCAGCAGAGACAGCATCTAGGAGACCGTGGCCTTTACTTTGCTCCCAATCAGCAACATGTTTTTGCTGTGATCCTGCAAATAGCAGGGTCATGCAGCTTTCTCTAAGCCATTGGTCTTTGCTTTTTATTCTCTGGCAGATTTGTCCCACTGCAGGCTAGGACACATACACTTGGTGGTACTGTAAGTAAAACTGCTGCAGGCTTTGGACTGAGGCAAATTTGCCTTCAGGGCTTAGGAAAGAGCATCACAGATGGACTTGGGGGTGGATTCACTGGGCTAACTGAGAACTAGGTCAGTTTGCAGAGAGGCAAGATATCAGATTTAACACACCAGTGTTTAAACACCAGTCTATATCCATAGGAAAGACACCAGTCTGTTTCCATAGTTTCTGTTCTTGAACTACAAAAGTAGAACCAAGTTAATATCTCTGCTAAAAATTACCAATTCAAGGGGGAAAAAAACCCCAAAAACCTGTGGTTTCATAGGTAGTTCAAAACATGCCATGTCTCTGGGATAGATAATTCATTTATTTGTTTAATTCCATTGCATTTCTAACTTTTGGAATTCTATGTTCCTTACAAGATTGAAGGATAATAGAAGAGGCAAGAAGGCAGATTTCTCATGAATTAGGTACTCGTTTCTTCTGTGTAGGTTTGCAAGGAGTATTCACTAGCCACAGAGCCCCTTGGGCAACTTTTTGTTGTGCTTGGTGCAGCATTGGTGTGTGTACCTCTGTGAAAATGATGATATTCAGGTTTTGGTTTTACATGGTCCAAGCACTGTTGTTGTAAACAGCATTACTTTAGTTGCTGTTAATAAAACACTCTAATGTAATCATTACTTACCTGTTCCGGGTCCTCCCAGCAGCAGTCTGGGTAGACATGTCTATACAATTAGAATTAATGCAAACCACTTAAAACTTGAATGCCTAGTTTATTTTCGAAGGGGAAGGTCAGCATCATTATCCTTGGTGGATTCAATTACCAAATCCTGCATAATCACAGACCGTGCTTCCTGTCTGCTAATCATGACTTGCTCTGCATACATTATGTGCAAATATAACCAAAACAAGAGATGGCATTTCCATATGTTTTGTGCCTATAATTACTTCTTACAGGTTGTATTTAACTTTCTTAGTATAGTGTAAAATCCTTTTATTGGCTTTGTTTTTTAAAAAAACATAAAAGAATAATAAAAAACAGTGGCAAGCAGAAATAGGAAAGCATCTGTATGCAATTAATCCTTCTGCTTCATTTAGATCCCACAGAATCTGTGAACGTAAGTCACAGCAGTAGAACAAAGTTGTTAGAGACATTGCATTTGGAAATGCCTCTCGTGAAGAACAGCATGTGTAATTAGTGGCTTTGAAATCACTTTGTTTGGTTTGGTTTAGTTTTCCTTAAGGAAGAGAATTCTAATAAACTTGTATTCAGCATTTTTTTATTATTAAAGCATTTACTGCTACTGTAAACAAATATCCTAATGACAAGGACAGGGAGAACTAATACATAATAAAAAATAAAGTTACCTAATTAAATATAAACATCCTCTAATGAGAGAAATTGCATTGTTGTGTGGTAAGCTTTATCTATAACCATTGTGAAATCAACAGGTGACAGGTGTCTTTCCCAGACCTCAGCCACTTTTGAGTCAGAGTTTCTAAATATGTGTCTTCTCTGTGCAATATTTAGGGCTTTGGAGGATTAGAAACTGGTAACTTTTTATATTCTTGAAAATACCCTTTTCCCCATGCCTTTGTAGGTACTGGTGTGTAAGTCTATGCCCACACATGCACAGGTACTTTTTGTTGAGCTTGGGACTCTGAAGCATAAAAGTTTGCTTCATTTTCTGCTGCAGATTTTGTTCCTCTGACATCTTCAGGGCATATGAACATTCTCCCTTGTGGAACACTGTGGTAATATGCCATCTGGATAGAAAAAATCATGTATTAATATGAGGGAACAGAAGACCTTTAGTTTCTACTGTGCCATGACAGGTATTGTGAAGCTGCTGTCACACCTGGTTCTGTGCTTCCCATGAGGTGTGGAAGACTCATCACCCCACAACTCCTGTGTTTGACTAGCACACAGAGGTGCTGCATCAGCACAGCGCAGTGCTCCTGTCTCCACAAAAGTCCCTGTTATCTGAGGACAGCTCTGAAGCCACTGGAGAAATGAATGTCTGTGGGTGCTGCAGCACCGCTGGCCTGCTCACAGCACTGCCACTGCCACCGCAGCAGTCCCCACGTGCCATCAGCACAGGGGGGCAAACAGGTTTTTGGACTTCCTGTAAGAAGTGCATTCACTGTCATGAGTGCACAGCAGTGACACATTGGGAAGGTGGGCAAGCTCAGAAATAGACTATGCTCAGGGTTGCTCTTCTGGTTGTAAAACAAGAAACCCTGGTGTAGGGATTGAAATGCAGAACCAGAGAGCTTGGAAGGGTCCTTATGGAGTTGCATCACGGAAGAGCAAGGAAATGTGGTGGTTGACTCTAGGCAATGCAGCTGTATGTGCAAAAGCTACTTCAAGAATTCTTAAATTTATTTAGATTTTCTTACCTTTTAAAACGCTTTGGAAGCTTTTATTCTGAGGCAAAATGGTTCAACCTCATTAAAAGAACAGAAACTTCTCAAGCAAAAAAGACATAGAATTTCTTACTAATAGTATTTTTAAGGTTTGAGCAGTTGCATGCACTTAAGTGTTATTAAATTCTGTCTCTGCATTTACCTAAATATCTTAATTTATCTTTTCCTGGGATGAGGTTTGAAGTATAAGCTAACAACAATTATTGGATCTCTTTTGACAAAAGAATTTTGCTAGAGGGGAATTGAGTATGTTTTAAATGTACAAATAAGAGGTAGAGGATAACAAGTCACAATTAGCATAATTAAATGAATATCAAAATGACATTTTGTAGAACTTCACTTCTGCATGTCATCAATATTTGAGCTATTTTGAGAGCTGAGCATAGGGAAAACTTAGAAATCAATGTGGAACAGACTAGACCTGATTCTGGCTTTGCTTTATCTCAGATTTAAACCACTATAATTGGATGTAATTGAATTTTGGTGGTGCCCTTTCTCATTGCATTAGGGTAATTTATATGAGAATCCAACTCATTAGCTATGGGATTTTGCATATTGGAGAGTGGGATCATGTTTAGCAACAAGCAGCAGTTCATATTCCTTTTTCATTTAAGCAGAAATTGTGTAGAACTCCCACCAGGTAGTACCACTACAGTGTGCAAAGACTTTCCTTTAAACCGAGTTTCCAATATGTCAATAACTTTTCAAGCCTACAGTAAAAGACCCCCTAAAGCTTTGCAGTCTAAATAACTCCTTGCCTCAAAGAGTTTCAGTGAAGAGCTTTGACAGCTCTTGGGAGAGATATTCTAGGGTGGGATTTACCTCCTCCAGCCTCAGACATTCCAGTGTAATTTTCTGCATGTGAGCTCCTCAGTTTAACTCCTGCAGTCAATGGAGGGGCAAAATAGACACTCTTCAAGTATGATTTCTCTGACCTGTTTTAGATGTCTACCTTGGGATGGGGTGGAATTCCACCCCAGAAACACCTTTCTTTCCTTTAAAGTGGATATCAAAGGATCAGATCAGATGTGAAGTTGTACTTTCTAGGTGTCTAAAGATAGGAGAGATTAATCTTGTCAAAATCCACAAAGCTCAGTCTTCAGAACAATGCAGCAGAAATATGCATAAGATGGATAATGGTCTTTAAAACCTATACTTTAAAATGGTCAGAAACCTCCTCTAGGAGAGTGGTGAAAGTTCCTGTAGTGAGTGAAAAATAGAGCTTTGCTGCTCTGTTGATGCTGAGCCGTGATTTACCAAGCTGGAGTAATGTAGAATCATATAATGCTTTGGGTTGGAAGGGACATTAAAGAGCATCTAGTTCCAACACTTCTGCCATGGACAGGGATACCTTCCACTAGACCAGGTTGCTCAGAACCCCACCTAACCTGGCCTTGAGCACTGCCAGGGATGGGGCATCAACAGCTTCTCCAGCACTGTGATAGTGCCTCATCACCTTCACAGGAAAGAATTTCATTCTAATATCTAATTTAAATCTTTCCTCTTTTAGTTTAAAACCATTCCCCTTGTCCCATTACTACATGCCCTTGTCAAAAGTCCCTCTCCAGCTCACTTGGACCCCACTTAGGTTCTGGAAGGTGCTCTAAGGTCTCCCTGGAGCCTTCTCTTCTCTAGGCTGAACACTTGCAATTTTCTCCGACTGTCTTCAAAGAAGAGGTGCTTCAGTCCTCTGAGCATCTTCGTGGCCTCCCCTGGAGTTGCTCCAACATGTCCGTGTCCTTCTTATGTTAGGGACCCCAGAGTGGGACACAGCACTCTGGGATGGCTCTCACCAGAGTGGAGTAGAGGGGGGCAGCCACCTCCCTTGACTGCCAATTACTCCTTTCATTACTTTCACACTGATTCCTGATGGGGCCACCTAATTCAGTTGTGACCAAGGAGCCACTGTATTGAATTTGGTGACAAAAAGATGTTGGTACAGTGCCTCAAGAAGGTGAAAATTTCCCTGCAGTTATTCCGTGGTGAGATCAGCAAAGCCCTTCTTCTGGTGTCATTCTGCTCCCTCTGGCCCTCGGTGCTCAGTGTAGTGTTGGGAACCCTTCTGGCCTTACTGATCTCTCTTTCACAGTGGGGTCAGCCTTTTTCTTCTCAGCAGGGGGTTACTCTTGATCCTACACTGTTGTGAAAGGCAGGGAGGATGAGGATTGCTTACAACACAATGTGTTTTTCTACCTGTAAGCAGAAGTCTAAAGAGACTGAGATTGTTGTGGGAAGGTCAGATCACACAACTTCCCACAGTGGGGTTAAAAAAAAGAGTAGGAATTCAGCTACTTTTACAAAGCAGCTTATGAATTAACTAAAATTTGTATTTTGGGTTGTAGTTTGTACTGCATGTAAAGTTTTATCCTATATAAATCTAAGAATCAGTATTACTCTGCTACCCTTGTCCCACAAATGGCACATCTTGTTAGTGTCCTACCTTCAACTCCAGGTTTTCTGGTTGTGAATAGTTTAATGACACATGTCCCTTTATCACAGAAATTTCTTCAGACAGTAACCCTCCATTTCTATGTATCTCTTTGCAAACTGCCTTGTATCTGTGACCGTCTCTTTAAATAAAAGTTTGCACATAATTTTGTTTTAATATGCACAATTTAGTGAAATGCTGAATATTGATATGCAACACAAAACAAGCTGATGACCTGATCATGCTGAAAATTCAGACCTTATTTCTGACCCTCTACTTTACCTTCCAGCAAGAACATGTACTTAAATATACTCCACCTGTTTAATGTGCCAGAGAACTATGTTGATTGGACCTTGCTACCTAAATTAGGGACACTGTTTCTGCATGTATTAATTGGACTGTGGGATTTAGTTGTTTCTCTGACTTTAAAATCTGGGGCCCTTATGATTCCTTTTAAGCTACACAGAGCACAGAGGAATAATTTTAGCAGAAATGCACTGGCAACAGAGCATCTGCTCAATACACCCATAACCTCTTGTGCCAGGCAGGAGCTGATGGCCCTAGTGCTGATTGTACACATGATCAGAAACATTCAAGAGTTTGGGTCATGAAGTTCTTCTGAGAGATTGTATATTCATCAGCAGTGTCCATCAGCATTGTGCTTGGTTATCTTCTGCTTCACTAAGGAGGAAAGATGCTGTCAGCTGGATAAACCTGCTGTCAAAAACCTGAGGGCAGCCTTTTTAGTGGGGTCTGTGGTGATAGGTCAAGTAGTAATGATTTTAAACTAAAAGAAGATATAAATAGATTAGATATAATTAAGAATGCTATTACAATGAAGATAGTGAAACACTGGCACAGGTTGCCCGGAGAGGTGTCCTATACTGGGAAATGTTTAAGGCCAGGCTTGATAGGGTTTTAAGCAACTTTATCTAGTTGAAGATATCCCTGCTTATTACAGGGGAGTTGGACTGGATAAGCTTTAAAGGTCTCTTCTAACCCAAACCAAATTCTATGATTTTATGGAAATGGCAGCAGGTTTCCTCTCAAGGCTTTGCTTCTGACATTTCTTGGGATAATGAATGTTTTTTTCCTTTTTTTCCTGAACAAATTCCAGAGTCTAAGCTGTTTTCTTGACATACTTTCCTGGGATGAACAGATCAGAAGCATGGGTTAGTTTTGCTTCATTTGGTTTTTGACTTGCATACAGAAGTCTTATTTTTGTAATTGAGCCATCTTCACTGGTTCTGCTGCTCTCATGACATTACAGGGAAGCTGCTGTGTTCCCTTAACATTAATTTGCTTGTACAAGGCAAAAAAAGCAAAAATATTCCATTTTTTGTAAATGCAAACTGTGTTGTCTTTCTGGTATACACCAATAGGAAAGCATTTGCTGTCTCAGTTGCTGAATGTTCCTGTTCCTGTCTCAGTTGCTGAAACTGCCTCTCCATATGTTTTCCTGATTAAGAAATTCAGTCCACCAAATGGCAGAGTTTGCTCAGCTGGAGTTTACTGTTTGGTTGGGATTAATAAGCAGTTCTCCTCTTCCCATACCTCTTCCTGTTTAGCATAAAAGAAAACAAATTACTTTGGGGCTTTCCTGCTTCTTTGTACTTACACAGAAAGTATATTCTGGGAGCTTTTACAGTGCGTCGGCCTCCTCAAAATGCCGCACGAGGCTGCCTCAGCCGCTGGTGCCTAGCAAGGTCTGTGCCTGGGCAGTGTGCGAGCCAGCTGGTTTAGCCATGAATGCTGTGAGAGAAAGAAAGAACTGACTGATCTGGGTTACACAAACTCTTATGGGGATTTATTGGTAGATTTTCTTTAACAAAGACAAGAAGCAGCAAATTTAGTGCTTGGATTGATTGCTCAGGTAGCTGAAAATCCTCTGAGGAGAGGACAAACACTGCCCAGGCCAAGCAGAGCCATCATTTCTCATGCTGTCTTGTATGTGTGCCTGTTTCTTTTTTAACTTTTCCCATATGGCAACTGCTTTATAAGCTCCAAAATCTGTTGTTCTGATTCTGTTCAACTTTGGAAATGTCACTGAGTTTGACAAAAGGGTCACACAGCTTTCTAAAAGAGCATAAGAGCTAAGGATTCTTAAAGAGCCAGATATTTTAGGTGCTGATACCTGCACTTGGACATTAAAAGATCCTATAGCTGTCCCAAATCCAGGCTAAACTCAGCAGGCTCGGGGTGCCTAACACTAATAGGCCTCCTGCCAGGTTGGGTGCCTAATACTAATAGGCCTCCTGAACTTCTAAAATTCTGTCTTTTGTGACCACTGATCTGACCAAGTCCACCAACAAGCAATGGCACATGATGATTGTTTTGAGCTATGATGGTTAGATGGCACATTGATAGTATTTCTGATTTTTTCTTCCTCTACTTTAGAATGAAGTTCCTCCTTTTCAACTTTATACATCAGTAATTTTATTTTCTAAGTAACTCTGACATGTTATTACATACATACATTACATACATAAATACAAAGTAATATTTTTTCTGTTGGAGCCCACTGTCACATTCCATGTTACAGATTCTGCTTCTTTATAATTCCTTACATTTTCCTGCTGATAAAGTTTCTGAAAAGATCATTGCATCAGGTGAAACTTTCTGATGTTTACTTCTGCTCAGATGTGGAGTTTTTCAGTGCCAGGTTGGACCAAATTCTTTTCAGGCTTTTTCTCACATGTAGAAGAGCAAGAAAAGGAAATAGTGTTCTGATGCCTAAATAATCTAGATTTTTTGCATTTTCTTTAGTTTTCTAAGCAGACTTCAGGGACTTGGCTAAATGCTTAATTAAATGTTTTGAGATGAGAACTGAGCCCTGAATCCTTGCAGCAAAATAGATGAGTAACTTGTTAGCAGAGACTGACCTGAAAGAGATTTCTCTTCCTGACATCCAAATACCTTTGCACTTTAAAAGATTTATTTTAGGATCTGAATTTTTCAGTGAAATACAGCCTATGGCTGTCTCACCATGTTTGATGGGGATTTACTGTGGTACAAGAGACAGCAGCTTGTCTGCAAACCCTTGCAAAGGGTAAATTTCACTGCATGTGGAGGTATCTTTTCCTGAAAGCCCCTTTAATTGGCTCGAATCCTTCATGAAAGCATCTTTGGGAAGCATCTGTTTCCAAAAGTGTCTGTTGAATGAAATGTTATGAAGTGCTCATTTAACAGCAGAGCTTACAGAGAGCTGTACTGGCTGAGGGCAGAAGTTGCCTTTTGTGGTACCGGATCTCTGTCCTGCGGAGATGTGGGTGGGAGACAGACACATGGCACAATTCCCCAGAGCACCTCCCAGCAATCTGCTGCTCTGGGATTGCTTGAGCCAGAGGTGGTATCTTTGTGTTTAACAGCCCTTGATGGATTTCTCAGCAGCTGTCTGCTCCTACCTTTGGCATGTATTTATGCAGAAGAACAGGCTCAGAAAGCAGTTGTAGTGTCTCGTTACAACCAGCCAGGAGAAACAGAAAATGAACACTAAAAACCTCCAAAGTTAGAATGTTTCCAGACTTTTCCATTTCCAATTATCATTGTAATTCTAGCATTTAACCAGCCACTTTAGAGCACTTGTAGCCTTTGCCAAGCAGCCATGCAAAGTTGCCAGATTTCATTCTTTTGTCTTGAGAAACACGTTTTGTTGTGCCTCTTTATTGGAAGTAGTGTTACATGGGTGTTTCCTAATATCAGCTGTGTGTGGGAATCTCTGTTGTGCAATCAAAGGATAATTTCCCTCTAAGAGTTACAGTGGTCCTTTGAAAGGCTATAGTATTTCCCGTTTCATCTGTCTGTCTGTAACCTGTGGCATTCTACAGGGGCAGGAAAAGCAGCAGCAGCAGCAGAGCCTGGTAAACTCTGATATATGGGCTGTTTGGCAGACAGCGTGGGTTTCATGCTGTTACCCATATGCAGAAGTGAGCAGCAAAACCCTGCTGATGAGCTGGTGAATGACCTGGAACTGTCTTGTGAAGGATATTTTGATACAGGACACAAGTGAACAGTAGGAATGTTTTCAATGAAGTGCAATACAATCTTTAAACTAGTGCCTTGGATAACTAAGTGAATGGCTGTTTCTCTTCTATTGAGGCAAACCATCTCTTTTGAACAGAAGCCCCCTCTGCTCCAAAACCACCGGCAGTATTTTTTTTCTCTCTGATTTTCTAATTAACACATTAATTAAACTTAAATGTGTAATAATTTTGGCATTAAAGCCACTTAATAATTCTTATCCCCATCTTTTTGCTTCTTTTGCAGAGTCTGATTTTACAGTCAAGCAACTCAGATTTAAGGAAAGGAAATAACACTTTTAAATCTGCATCATTTAATAAACTTATTTAAATTGTGGTGATTCAGATGGTGGTGCTGCCCCAACTCAGTGAGAATGGTGGGGATCCAGCAGGACTGAGTGCCTGGGAGTACAGAATCTTGCACCAACTTTTCTGCCAAAGTATTGTAGGATGACAAATTTGGATTAAATATTTCTAGTTTTGATTTTGCTTGGATTTTTCTGCTTCAAGCCTCAGCATGTGCCTAACAACTTACTCATTTTCTCCAAGCTAGTCTCTTGGGCTAATAGCAGATAAAATCTCTCCCCAAAAATGTTGCCTCTTTCAAAGCATATTTTCACTTGAGTTCAGTGTTTGTTGTTTTTCTCATAATAAGTAGGAAAACCTGAAAGCAGCATGACTATGAACTATTTAAGAGTGGAGTTTTAAGAGCCAGTATTGAGCACCATTAGCACTGGATGAAGATTAATTTGTGGAAGTCTAAACTGATGTTGCTTTAGAAGTGTAAGATCTTCAGTTCCTGGTGTTATAAGTGATTAACTCGAGGCAGACTTGAATCCTGTTTCATGGCAATGAATGCTTTGCATTATGAACCCCCTTTGGAAGCATCTCAGCTGGAGCAGCTAAACCCTGAGGCCCTATAAACAACCACACTTTTGCAAATCTTGGATTTCCTTTGGATCCTTCCTCATGACAGCTTTTTCCTTTCTGCTCGATTCTATACCACAGATGCATCTTCTCCCTATTTCTAATTGCCTTCAGGGTAAACATTGTCTGTTATCTGGGTTTGTATGGTAGGCACCATTAATGCTGTTTAGAGTCTCTAAACACTACTGGAATGCACAGAAATGAAATCAGGAACTACAGATTAACAAAACCAAACCATTTCAAGAATGAAATAACTTGTAGGAAGCTGGAGATTTTTAAAATCACCTGTAAAAGCATAAATAAGTGCATTTCCAAGGTCTTTAGAATACTATTTACTTTTGTAGTTAGAATCTCTGCTGCTGTTTCTTCACAGGGCTATTTTTTCTTGCCCTGGAGTTACAGAAATAGAAGTTGAAAGACCTGCATAAAATCCCCAGCATTTATGTGTTCTGCCTGATTTGTAAATACACTTGTAGCAGTGCAGAAAGCACCTCCATGCTTTCTTCCTCTGTTGACAGTCATGCTTGGAGGAGACTTTGCCCCTTAATGCAATTACAGCTGCACCACTGTCCTACTTGTATTACCGTTAGAAGCCGTCATTCACTGGATCGCTGAAGAACTCCCAGCCATCAGCCAGCTGTGACAGAAGCACTGTACTAAGGTTTCATCATTTTCTTGTGCTCTGCCTTCTCCTCTCTGTTCATGATCTGGAGGGTGGTGCCTCTCCCCACAGCAGGTGGGTTGGAAATAGATGACCTGTAAGATCTCTTCTGACACAAGCCTTTCTCTGATTCTATGATTTTTATCATATTAAATTGTAATTTGTCAGGGGCAGGATTCCTCGCTGGAAGAGATCTTTGTCTTTGCATATGTACCAGGTGGGACACAGGTACCAGCTGGATCTGCAGCCTTTGTAGAAGTCCAGCATTATCTGAGCTTCCCACCTTGGAACGATAACTGTGATGTAAAATCCAAGCAGGATAGTATATAAGTAACTAAAATCCACCTGCATGTCCTACCTGGGACTTAAAGAACATTAGTGATGTAAGTAATAGCTAATAATCATGTCATGGCAATATTGATTAGGTGCTTTTTTGTATTTTCACACAGCTTCTTGGCAGATCCACCATATGTATCATGCACTTGCTTCCTTCCCCATACAAAGTTATAGTCTCTGGAGCAATCTTTTGGTTTATACAGCGATTACACTTGGATAGGTGATTCCAGAAATTTAGACTTGCCCAAGTGGCCGGAGGTCTCAAAGAAAGTGTCCGTGTCCTCTCTGTTTGACTAAACAGCTGTGATTTTTTCCTGAATTACTTGCTCTGTGTGAGGTCTGACAAGAGAGTGGAGCACGGTGTGATGCTCTCTAAGGAGAGATGACCTGAGCAAAAGTCTCAGGGGCAAATATCTCTAAGCATTGGCAGGAATTCCATGTCGGATCTGTATTTTGCATGGATGCAGGGTAGTCTTTCCAGCAATTCAAACTTGAACAAAGGGCTGCCAGTATTACAGCCCTCAGGCTCACTTGGGGAGGGTTTGTGGAGAAAACAAAACAAAACAAAAAAACCTAGGTTTTTGGGGATTATCTTTGGTTGTTTTGTTTGGATTTTTTTGGCCGCTTGGGTTTTTTGGGATTTTTTGGGGGTTTTTGTTTGTTTGTTTGTTTGTTTGTTGGGGTTTTTGTTGTTGTTGTTATTGTATATGTGCGTTTTCTAAAAAAGGATTGGGAATGGACAGGGAAGGTGAAGGCAATCAAGCTGAATGCAAAATGGATCCTACCATCAGAGCAGCTGCATAGCAGAACATAGAGTTTCCAGCTCTGCTCCCAGCTCAGCAGCCACTGGGTACATTGATTCAATTTGCAGTGGAAAATGATGCAATTGTTTTACTAGTTCCACAAAGATAAATGTCTGTATTTCATCAGAACAAGCACATAAATGAGAAGCAGCTCTGTAATCTATCCTTCTTGATGACACTGGCACTGAGCACATTTGGCTCTGAAATTATCAGCTCAGCTATGCTGGCAAGTCGCTTGAACAGAAACAACATTGAAAAGGAAAGTTTAATAACCCAATGGAAAGTTTCACATTCTTCTTCCTTCTTCCCCTGTTCATCCTAAATCAAATACATATTTTTACCCCATTTATTCCTCTGGAGCATGTTGCATTTCTGTAGGTTAGGGATGAGCATTGTAAACCTCCTGGGGCTGAACACATCTGCATGAGTTGGCTTTCAGGATGTTTTTTGGTCATGAGGCAGTTCCAGATGTTGCTGTTCCCCCTGTTCACAGTGTGGTGTGTACTTTCTGCACAAGATGCATCTTTGGTGGCTATTATTTTTTTCTTTATACTTCTTGCTTGCCATAGGCCAGACTGGTTTAGGAAGCTGGGGCTGGTTTGTAAGAATGATACATCTAAAGTACATGACATAAAGAGGGACAGACATTAATATTATTTATGCATCGATACTTGGCAAGAGTTTGTCATCAAATAAAAACAATCAGTAGCTTATCGTTGCACAGTGAGGAAACTTTCAGCATGATGACAGCCAATCTTCTTTTTATGGTCCAAAATCCCCACCAAGGTAAGGTTGTGGCAGAGAAACAGCTCGAAGGAAGTCAGAGCTTGCAGAAAAAATTTTGAGCAAATACTTCTCTTGTGCTTCTTCAAGAAATGTGTATCTAGAAAGGGACAGCTTATCAACAGATGATTGCGGAGCAGCAAAGGAAAAAGAAGGCCAGGACAGGTCTTCCCTTCTGAAAAGAGAACAAGGAATAGCTTTTGGAGGTCTGCAGTCCCTAGTGCTCCCCAGAAAAGTCTACCAATTTTGCATGCTCAGCATGTCTTTGTAGTTTGGTGTATACTGAACGATGACAGATTTTATCAAACTAGGCTTGCAGGAGAAACAGAGGCTATATTTTACTTTCTTATTGCTGCCACTTTTATTCAAGTCTTTAGACTATTGCTGTGTCTCTCGCTGCACAGGCAGCTGCCTTACTTCTCTGACACTGTCTTTTGCAGAAGAGAACTAGTGTTAAAGTAAGAGCCAATGTCTCTGTTACATTTGTACATGTAGCAATTAGGGCACCACAAATGGGTTCTCTGTGCTTTCACACAGAACTCATCTAACTATACTTCTGAAATTGTTGGTAAGCTGAATATTTACAACAACAGTGGTATATTTGATTTTCCTGAGAATGAATATGGTGGAGATAGCTGAGACAGTGGAAGCAAGGAGAGATTGCTCACAAAGCAAACTTCCTTAGGCAGAATGCACAAGGGCAAGCTCTGAGGAGACAACTTTTCTGGGCAGTGCCATCAGATCTGCAGAGTGCAGAAACCCCTGCACATGCCAGGTGTCTGCTTTGTCACTAATCTTAGTAGAAAAGCCAAGGACTTCATAAAAAAAGGCACTTCCCTGGAGTTATATTTTGAAGCATTCAGCTCCCCTTGAGTCCTGAATCCATCCCATATCAGTGCTTAAATAGAACACAGTGACCATCATGTTGAAAGTCATTCCTTTGCAGTTTGAACTCATCACAAGCCTTTCAAAGGAGTTAAAGAGCAGAGGAAATATTTGGTCTGTATTTGTTGGTGTATAGTAGCATGTATGTTCAAGCTTAAGGAGTTTTAAGTTTGTTTTAAAATCTGGGTCCAACTGGGATGGATGCACTGCTTTAGGATGGAATTTTCTGAAATTATTAAAAAAATAATAGAGAAGGCTAAGAACCAGTCAACTGAATTGTATGAGCACCTGCAGAAGTGTCTCCAGTGATGGAGTTTTAAATGCAGGAAATGCTGGTGAAGCTCCAGCATGCTGCACCTTCATGCTGTAGATAAGCAGAGGCCATCCTTCCCCAAACCATTCACACTCCAGTCCTTCACTTGATTTTTCTTCCATTTGGGATGAAGGACAGGCTGTCATTTCCTATCCCTTCAGATGCCATCTCACACAGCATGGCCTGCAGACTGTGCAGTGGTGTGGGTGCCAATCACCAAAAACACTCCGGGAGAAATGGGCGGGGAGAGTAGAGAGGATGGCATAAAAGGTTAATCTCAGTATAGCAGTTAAGGTTAATTATTTGGGCCATCCTGGTAAAGTTATATAACCCAATAGTTTCATATTAAATGAATACACAATGTGTCCTTCTTTTATAAGATAGGATGAAGCTCTTTTTGCTCCATAGATCTGGAATAGGCCTGTCTTGACCTTAACTGACAGCATCTGGATCTGTTTTGACTGTATTGATGAATAAGACAACAACAATGTGATGGTGTGGAGAGCCCTGGGGAATATAAATAAGGCACATTAGTATGGCAATGCAAACTCAAACAGCTATTGACAAGCATGAAGTTCAGAAGCTGTGATTTTGCCTGTAGCCATGACTGCTCCCCCTGCATTGAAAACCCTTGTCAAGACTGATCATTACCATGTAAGGAAGGAGGCAAGAACAAGGTGCCATTTTCATGCAGCAAACCCGGACGTATAGGGAAGGGCAGAAAAGGGCTTTGGTAGCCTTAATGCTAATTCATTGGGAATGAAGGCAACAGGGAAGAGAGGCTTCATGTCTGGATCCCTTCTCATGGAAGAGATTAGGAAAAAGGTCTCCTCAATTTTTAGGAATTCATCATATCTAGGAAATGTCAGCTGAATTTAATAGGATGGTACTTGATTTCTGTAGTTCATATTAAAGGCTTTTCTGGAGTAAATAGAGAGTAAGAATTCATTATTGGAATCTTTTGTGATGTTTTAAAAAGTCCTGTATTATGGATTTCTTTGTTAAAATAGTAGATAGCATAAGTTCTATAGAAACCAAATCACAGTTCCATAGAATTTCAATGTGGGAATATTTGACTTTTAATCAACACAGAAGTACTACCATTGGTCCTTTTGTTTAGGACTCTTTTGTCCAACATACAACAGTCACACATCCTACTGAAAAATAGTCCAGGGCACAAAGCTAAAGAAAAAAAATTAAATAGGTTTTGTTTCTAGATTTGAAGATCAACATTTTTTTGCTTGATTAGGGTTAACATTTAATTTTTCTATTCCTCAGTTTCCTTGGTAAAATGAAGATAACACTCAAGCACATCACAAGGATGTATTCTTAGTCACATTTAATTACTTGTTGAGTGATTCATATGAAATTTTATTTTGTTGAAGCAAAAACCCCTGGGTGAGAACCACCACAGCACATTAGAGTAAATCTTTATTTGTGTCTTACAAAGTATGCAACTTAGCAAGTGAGCACATAGGCCTAAAAGAGTCCCTCTGCTCTGCAAAACGTAGAGTGTCAATTGTTTTGGCAAGCATGACTGACTTTTAGTTGTTTAGGGTAATTCCCCACTGGCTGTTTGTATATTTTCTCTGGTATTTTTTTTAAGAAAGAGGATCTCATATTATAAAGAACAAGACTGAGCATAAGGCATTTGAATTCACCACCAAGTTCCCTATGTAACTCTGGCTAAATCACTTAATCGTTGCATTTTCTTCTTGTATTTAAAAAAAAATAAAAAGGTAAAATTATTGTAATCTTTAGTCCCAGAGATACAGTTTGCATGTTAGAAAGTGATTAATTCTAAAGTAACAGAAATTAGGTCTGTCCTTCACCTGACACTTGGAAATTCACTCAGACTTCTGGCTTTTCCAATTTAAGGTACTAACTACAGTTTTCAATGTGACAACTATCAGAGCACAGAGATTTTCATGCTTGTTAATAACATCTTTTCATATTAATAAAAGACAAAGTAAATTGAAGCTCATTTTGCCAGATGATTTTCTCATTTTGTGATCTTACTCCCTCATTTTCACCCTTCTTTCTGTGTTTATTTAATATCTTTGCAGATCCAGACAGTACATATTGTTTGCAGAATATTTTCTTGAAATATTTGCCTGTCCAGAATATAAAGTAAGAAAACCTTGATTCCAGATTGCTTTTCTGGGCAGCTACTGGAAGATGTGGAATAAAAAATAACAACAAATAAATCTTAGAATCTAAAAAAAAAAAGAGGATGACTTTTAAAACTCCATGCCAGGAAACACTATCTAAAAATGGAGGAAAACAGTTTAGAAAAGGAAATTAATCTTACCAAATTATAAGTCCTCATAGAATTTTTACTGTTCTCTAACAAAAAATATGGTGTATTTGAGGGCCAGCTCTGTCGTTCTTGTGATATGAACGCATTAATCCTCTAGAAGACAACAAGCATCCCAGTCTGCCCATTTCTCTGGAATTCTGTTTGGCAGGAATCAGATCTATTTTTACTCCATATTTGAACACTGTTTGTGCATCATGGCCATAAATTCATGTCTTTTTGAGTCAAATTCCCTTTGGCTTCAGTAGCTACTTTTTGGGCCACAAGTGAGGAAGGATTAACAAAGGATTTGTCAGAGATTAGTAATAGATCAGTCCATGTTGACTAGAGGTTTTGAAAGGTTTAAATTTGCAAGAATGGAGGAGGATGGTGGAGAGTGACATTGAGAACATGGGCAGTATGCTGTCTGAGCATATCCACAGCAGCAGATAGTGTAATCTCATTTGCTGCATTAACTAACTCAGGCAAAGTTGCTGAGAGATACATCTGAGAAGAGGAACAGGAAAACAAAACTGTGTTACCAGTGGATTCCACTGAAATTATAGTGGTTCATTCTCCCACACAGGAGCACATCTCTGAGCTGTGGACTCAGACTCAGACACAGTATCCTCAGAAGAGTCCTCAGCCTAAGGCAGGTTAAGAGGAGGAAGAGAGCAGACGCATAACTGTTTTCTCAAGGTCTAACAAATAGTGAGAGTGAACAGGAGCTCTCTGCATCATAGACTTGAACAAGTAAAAGATTCATAGTCAAGAAAGCCAGAATAGCAACCACTGGCTACTATTTCATCACAAGGACTGCAGCATTTCCCGGAGCAGTGCCCTTTTTGAGTTGCAACATATTAAGTATTTGTATGGCTGGGACTTTCTCAATCAATGCCAAAATATGGTATGTTGGTGACTGTTGGAGCTTTTGGCAACTTTATAACTATTCTCACTGTTCTTTGAGTTTAAGCAATTTTAGTCAGAATTTAATTAGCTTCTGCTTTCAGAAATAAATGTTGCTGTCTCTTCCTTTGATAGTCCCTCTGTTAGCAGATGTATTTCACTTAGTACCATGGATACTTCTTTGTGATACAAATTAACCCCATAATGAAGGAACAGACCTCTGAAGTTGAAACTGAAACAGGAACTCTTTATCAAGGATTCTTCCAGTGCTTACCTTTTCTTTCTTTGATACTGAGGGAAATTTGTTGCTTCAAGAGTGTCTTAGAACATGATAAAGAGTAAGGTTTTCTTTAGGCTGTTGTGTGCAATTTCTTCAGTAATTCATATGGCCATACCTGCTGCTTCCTGAGAGAGCCAATGGGTCCAGATTCTTCCAAACTTGCAGTTAAGTGTCTCTATCTGGTATTCATTTTGGCTAAGTCTTCCAGTGGACATAGCTAATAACTGTATATTATGCTGGATGCCAGTTTGGGTCCAAGTGTTTGCATGTTAAGTCAAAAATAAAATTCTCAAAATGTGATTATGGAAGATGCAGAAGATGGAGTTTCTTCAGCAGTTGTCTAAATATTAATCATATTTTTTTCCTTCCTTGCTCAAGTTCTTTCAGCTAAGTTGGATTCTATTAAAGTACCTTCAGTACTTGCCTTGGGAACTTTTGATACAAATATGCCAAACTGTGTGCTCTCTGATCTTGTGGTTCTTTAACTGGTGAAAGCTTGTGGACTCTGCCCAAGTGAAAATACAGAGATTGATTTAGTGCATTTGGACACCTTAAAGAATTTGCCTTTCCTAGAGGTGATTTACATTTGCATTTGTTTTTCTTCTCAGAGCTATGGAACATGTTTGACAGACTTTATGTGAACCCCCTAAGAAATTGTTTGGTTTGGCTATTATGATGCTTAATCCTTCCCACATTGGGAGTCCTGTGAATTTTTTACTAGAGGGTATATGTCAAGTTTTTTGTATTCTGTCAGGATAATGCAAGGTGACAAGTCAGCAGGGACATGATAAATCTACACTTGAGGTCTTTTTCATGGTGGGGGAAGAATGAGCTAGAACTGTTTTTGTAGAGAGGAGTAAATCTCAGTGGTAATTTGTTCAAGCAAGGCATCAGACAGTGTTGCTCAGAATGAGTTTATTGTGAACTTGATAATTTTAAGGAAGTTGCCATGAAGCGTTACTATCTTTTTTGATTGCAGTAACCCCTTCTCTGTCGTATCATTTCCCTGTCTTCTCTGCTCGCTCTAGAAATTTTTCTTTAGTGTTGTTTGGCTGTAAAACATCTCTTTCCCATTCTCCTTCATGCACCTTTCATGTGTTTTGACAGCTCTCTATCACATCATCTTATGTTCAAACCTCTTGTGGTGTTCAAAGCCTCTGCCCTCCTCCCTCAAATACCTCAAATATCTGTCCTTCTCCAGCCTCTCCCTGAAAACCCACTTCTATCACTGTGTCCATAAGAAATGGATTGAGATCAGCCATGAGATGGCAAATAGGACCTGCTGGCATTTCTGAAGCTGAAGTGACTGGCATGCAGAGATTTAGCTTAGATAAACCCCTACTTTTATCACTGTGATCTTCTCCACAAAGTTTCCTTGTATTATCTGCTTGAAAAAGTTGTGATTCTATTTTCCTATGCAAAAAAACACCCCAAAAAATCTCTGAAACTGAGACACAGTCTGCTTTAAAATTTTCTGCTCTGGAAGAAAAACTTACTTTACTCACCAGAATGTGTCCCTGTGAATGTTTGGAACTGCAGCATTTCAGCTGAGGCTTAACTTATCTGTCTGGCTGCCACACCAAATGAACAACTTTGCTACATGTGAACAATATATACATATACATAGTAGTATGCTGTCACACATTGTATCAGCCTCAAAAGCCACTGATTTTTTCCTTTTACATTTCCTTTGTGTGTACCATGTCCCTGACCACAGTGTGCTTGCAGAGCCACACTCTGGTGACTCCAGCAGCAATTGTGTTTTCACATCACTAAGGGTAGAGCTTCCACTGATGTCATGGGAGTTTGGTGTGGGATTCCAGCAGAGGATGCACGGGAGGAGAGATAAGAAAGCACCTGATAAGAGTTCACAGGCCTGATAAGAGTTCTGCAGCATAGACAGGAGAGCAGCATTTTCACCTTAATTATCAGTCTCCTTTTTTTGTGGCTCAATGAAGGATGCTCCATTTTAATAGAACATCAACACAGGCACCTAGAAACTGCCTGAAGTCCCATGGAAGATGGCACTGATACCATCTTTAAAGTATGCATCCTCCTTCTGCTGTGAATTTTAAATAAAGCACTCAGCAAGCAAGAGAATATTGAAAAACAGAGTGATCAAACACAGTCCTTGGTGATAATCTCCAACAAACTAGTTCAGTGCTGAGCAAGAATCTTTGGAAAGGATTTACTTTTTTAGTATGTGCCATAAAAATAAATTGCAGTATTTCAGATATTTCAGTTTGTATGACATAAATGTGGAGGATTTTTCGAAAGGCAGTGGTGATAACAATAGGCTTATTAATACTAAAACCCGAGCTATATAATTATAATAAAACCGTTGAGTCTCATTTCTTTTATATAGATGGCAGTATGCAAATAGGGAGCCATCCGCCTTGATAGCTGCAGAAGCTATGAAATCCTTATTTGAAGAATTTCAATCCGTTTTTCCTATAGCATTCAGTGCTCATAGTCAGGAGCTTCCCCCCTACTCCCCTTTTCTTTCTCAATATAACAATGCATTTTAAACTGCTCTAAAATTGCAAAGCTATTTCACAGTTTCACAGAGAGAAAATGGCTTGAGGGAACCATTTGCTTTTTTATGCCTGGAACATCAAAATAAAATACCAAATGGGAAAATGAATTCTGTTGTATAAAGGATGGGAGCAAGTCAGAAGGAGCTTTGTGGTAGAAGGTGAGTTGTGTCGGGAGCCTGAGTAGGATTGCAGAGCCTAGCAAGGGACCTCAGAAGCAGGTGCAGATACATTGAGGCTCCCTGAGCATGGCAGGAAACCTTATAGGAACCCACAGCTCTTTGTTCCTTGCTCATTTAGGGACATGTTCTTTGTGGTCCCCATCACAGGAGAAAGGAAGGCTATGTGGGATGTTAGAGATCTCAGCGATGTAAAAATCAGTAGATTTTTGTGGTATCTGTGCTTGTAAAATAAAGGACTCTACATAAATCCATTCTTCTTAAGGCTTTGGTATACCTTTATGGTTTTTTGTGAGTGATGATCCCTGCTTTTAAGTAGCAAACTATCAAGAAATGCTAAACATTTTTGAGAACCTTAAGAGGTTTATTGCTCTAAATTAAAAAGTAGCTAATAAGCTTTTCTCTCAGTGTCTTCAGTGGGAATCAGGATATGTTTAAATGCCTCAAAAATGGGTACGTTCTCAGCAAAGTGGAAATGTAATCAAACTGGAAATTAATTTCAGGATTAATGAAAATTTTGTCAGAGCATTCACTGATGACCTGGTAATCATGCACTAACCAGTGGGGAAGGCTCAGAGCTTGGCTGCATCTTTGATTTCAGCTGCTGTACATTGGCCAGGCTGAGATATTTTCTTGTATTCTCTTGCTTACTCAGAGGTTTCTTCAGTGAAATTTGAATGCTGCTGTTCTCCAAGGTCCACATGTAGTTCAACACTCTAGAGTGACCTTGGGCAAAGTACTTTGTGTCTCTACTTTTTCTCTTCTGTGCAGTTTGCAGGAGAACCTGAGCACTGTAGTCAAGGGCACAACATAACTTTGAGTATCATGGACAACATATAAAGGTCCTTTTCTCTGACAGCCAAAGAGAGTTGTTCAAAGACTTACAGCATTTTCATAGTGGTCTTTACCTCTTGATAGCCAAAGCCATCCTGGACAAGGGAGGAAGTGTTTCTACTAAGGCACAGCACTTCTTAACCTGCAGGGTATTTTGCTACACTTCTAAAGGTCTTGAAATGCCTTTCCTGGGGTGCATGATTTATCCTAAGGGACAAGGCTGATTAACTTTATCATAAATTCATGGTGCTTTGGGAATTCAAGATAGAATTCTAGAACTGAAATCTTAAAGGTGATTGAAGTGAAAAGGAATTGGTTGCACACAACCTCAAGTAACTCTGAAAAGCTGTGACTGCATTATTCCTATGTGGCTCCTCATGCAGTAGGGAAAGAATTACACTTGTACCTGAAAGAAATTTAGAGACATTCATAGGGCTTGTTTTTCCTTTGAGGGCATAAACCTGGTCTGCACAGGGACAGATTTTGTTGGTATAGCTGTACCTACAGGCCTGGTTTATGAAGATTTATGTTTTTACTGGCTAGAGATTTTGACTGTTCATTTAGCATTAACTCCCTGAATGCTGGTTTTTAATGCTAGTGACAAAAGTGGTTTGAGGTGCTTTAACCAGATCATGGCAACAGGTCTTGGTGGTATAGATTAATAACATCAAATCATGCTTTATATTTACACACAAGTACATATTTCCATTTGAGCATATTTCTGTACATTGATTACTGCTTGTACATACAGTGTTATATATAAAACTTTCAATGGATTTCATTCTATATGTGTGAATATGTATTTATATAAATCTATGTCAACATGCATTAGAGAATGAAATACCCAGTGTTCTGTGCCATCCCTTAACATTAGAACTCCCTACTCAGTATCCATATTTTGTTAAAAAGTTCAGTTAGAAATAAAATGGCTTTTTCACTCATGCAACCAGAAATGTCCTTCAGATGTGCTTGAATTTAGGCCACTAGATCTTCAAAAGCACCAGACAGGAGCACTGTGTCCCAGAACAAAATGATTGTCACAGTTTGGTTCCCCTAAACAGAACAGACCTTCTCACACCACGGAGCATAGAAGGTGAAAGTCACAGGAAACCAGAAAAATTGTAACTGTTTCCCTGCTGCAAATGACATTTTCTCTAAAAATAATTTTTTTTCCTTTAAGGAGAAAAATAATTAAAAGAAACCTAAAAAACCCTAGCCCCTTGGTTTAACAAGTTGCATACTGTAATGTCATTTAAGCTTCCTGTGAACTATGCAAACTATTTTTTGGACTACAAGTGAACAGGGCAAAAAATATCAGAAAGTCTATCAGTTGTCTTTTTTTTCCCCACTGAGCTCTAGCTCTCATAGCAAAGTCCAGATTAGGTTTAGTGACTCTTCTTAATGATTTATTGAGGAACCTCTCTTCAGAAACCCTGACTTAGTTTGCCATTTGTCACTACAAAAACACATCAATGCTTGAAAAGATTGAGGTAGGTATATATGGTAAATGATATAAACCTGACTGTACTTTGAATTCTGCAGGTAAAAGTTTATCCTCCTAATTTTGGACTGCAGAAGTCAGAAGTCTTCAGGAATCAGAAATAATCCTTCTAACTGATGGATTGAACCTGAATTCCTAGAAAACTTAGCGTTCAGGCAGAAATGCTACTAAATGCTGTGTTTTGAGTGGGGAAATTTCTGAGTTTAAAAGAAATGGGACAAGAAGACAAACAGATAAAATGGGACAAGTCATTTTAAAGGGGGGGAGATCAAGGGAGAAAGTGGTTGAGTTTCACGTCTGTGATATCCAATTTGACTGGAATAAAGGAAATCACAAAGATATAGATCATACATATTTTACTCCAGATGCATGAGGAAAAAGGGAGACAAAAGACTTGCACTGCAACATGCATCCTGGCTCCACATTGCCAGTGCGAGACTGACCTTCAAAGCTGCTACTTCATGGTAAAGGGGCTCAGTATTGATTTTTGCATTCAAGGTGGCAGGATGTTTTTCAATTTGGTATCAGGATTTCAAACAGCTGCAGCTCTTCACAAGCATTTAGAGGTACCTAACATAAAGAAAACAGATATGATGGAGTTAAATAAAAAATTGCAGCCTCCTTCTAGATACTTTTCAATTTTTTTTCTCCTTTGGGTACAGACATTCCTGTTCAGTCCTTCTAAATTACATTCTGATGGTCAAGTTGAGCTGTCCCTCAAAAGCAAGTTTTTACATTCATGTGTATTTTACAGACATATTTTCGCTTTTTACAGCAGACATGACTGTTACTTACAATTTCATGGTCTAGTTCAGAACTGAGCGTGGCTGAAAACATTTTTTTAGAGCCACAAGCTTGCTTTGGTGAAATTCAGCTTCATAGTAGCAAATTAGTATAACAAAACTTAATGCTCTGGGATTCATCACATATTCAACATCCCAAAGGAACTAGTGGTAAGAGTCAGTTTTAGTTCATTATTTAGTTTAAGCAACCAAAGAGGAATGAGGAAAAAAAATGGGTCCATATGCCAACTGCAGTTTGGCATTTTTGAATGTAGATTTCGCTAAATCTTCCTAATCCTTTTCTTTGCTCTTTCCCTTTCTACCCTCCAAAAGACAACACATCTAGTTGCCTTAGGAAGAGATCATGTATCAGATTTATAAAATAAACCAGAGACAAATTTCCTGTGAGGTATGTCTGGGGAAACTCTATTGAAAACCTGATACCATCACAACTTTAAAGTCTGTATCCAAAATATACACACTAAGGCAGGTGAGGATTACAGTGCAAATGAGGAATCACAGGTGGGACATCTTTTATCAAGGCAGCAATGGAGCATAAAGCCAAGGCTTTGTCTGTTCTTGCATTTTGTAAACTGAGTAATGCCACTGGCTCATGTTCCTCCACTGGTGGTACCTTTCTCCAAGCTAGAAGGGAGCAGTACAGAAATTCCCAGGTGTATTTTGTCTTCTCAGCGTACTCCACTGCTTCTCCTTCCCTGCTTAAACCTCTGCATGTATCAAGAAGCAGCCAGCAGACTGCTGCTATCAGCAGTGCTGCCTTAAAGGCTGTCTTATCCCACCGAGGTGAATATCAAACTCCACAAGCGGGATGTAACAGGAATACGTCTGTGAACACATCCCTGCTTGCTCTGAGCAGGTACACACTGTTCTCCTCATTATTCCTGCTAACCAGGCTAGCTTCTGCAGCTAGTCCTGCCTCTCTGAAATGTCACATGTGGAGGAGCAGCAGTGCCAGCAGCCCAGGCGCTGTCTTTGTCAGTACTCCTGCTGCAGTCTGGAAGAAATTTCTTCTTAAAGAAAGTATGCACAAGAATTAGGAGACTCTCTGAGAGTCTGCAGAGATGGGAGGAGGAGGAGGAGGAGGAAGACACCTGTCTGGATGAACTGTAGCAGTTCTGGGGTTACAACCCCTGGGCTCTCTGCACTGCTCGGCTCTTGACCTGGCTCTGGCTAAATCACTTGAGGCTTTAATACATGGATTTTCTCTTGCTGTCCTTAAGCTCACATCAGGCACATCAAAAGCCCACCTCATCTCCTGTCTGTCTCTGACAGTAGCCACGTGTCAGCACTTAGAGAGGTGTTTGAGAACAGGGCACAAATGCCATGGTGTTCCCAAATGCTCTTCAGCCCATTGCTGGTCAGATTATAAATTCTTTAGGAGAGCGGTAATCTTACCCTGTGCTTCTACAACAGGATCCCAGTCAATTTTGAGGGCAGGTAGTGTTTGTATAAAAATAATATTAATTCGTGGCCTGTGACTGACAACTGGAGATGGGTTGACAGCAACATGTTTGCTGCTGCTGCTTTCATACTGACTGGGAAAGTCATTCCCATGCTCTGAACAGTTTACTGCTCCATCCCCATTGCAGAGATTAACACAGACACAGCTAGCAAGGACCCACTGAGGGTCTAAAAGTGTTACAGATGATAAGTGTATAACAGGAAAGTCAATTATCAGCTAGTAGATCCTGGTGTTACCTTCCAAGGCACTGAATTATGGCCTGCCACTTGCCTTTTGCAGGTCACCTTTCACAGTGTTACAGACCCACATTAAAATGCCTTGTGACTAACAACCAAGCAGGGCTTAGTGCCTCTTTATCACTCTGCAGTGAAAGGAAGGTCTGCTCTTTAATATTGCAGAAAAACCTTTGTGGCTGAGACTTCAGACTGGCTACAGAAGATTTGCATCACTAAAAAGAATTGCTTGGTTTATGTTTTGACACAATTCAGCTCACTGTTTGCATTATTCAAAAGCCTGACAAAATCTATTTTTATAAAGATCTTTTGTTTGGTTTTTGTTTTGGTTTTTTGTTTTACACACACACTATGGTAAATGCTTGCTCTGGTCTGGTACCTGCTTGAACTACCCTTTCTAATATAAATGCTGTTATTAAAACATCTAAAGGATTAGGGATTTCTAAAATGCATTTTAAAAAGTAGGTCAGTGGCACAGCTTCCATAGGATATACATTTTAAAAAAGGTAAATAAAAAATAAATATATAAATACAACCACAAAAAAAGGAAGAAACTGAGAATTGCATGCTCAGGGAAATTTCCCTTGGAAGTAGGCGGTTTGTTTGGGATCCCTGCAGCTGTGTTTATGCTGTTTAAAAAAAACCCAAAACCAACAAAAACCCAAAACCAAAAGCAAAAACAGAGAAAAAAGACTTCTAGAGACTTAATTAACAGCTAAAGAACAAGTATCCGTAGCCTAAAGGACAAAACCAAGAAGCTCACATCCTCATTCCTACCTTAGCCAGAGCTGATTTGTTTTGGTGAGTTCCAGCAGGAGTGGTCAGAACCAAAACCATGTAACACAAACAGCCAAACAATGTCAGCAACTGGCAAGTCAGGTGGAGCTCAGCTCCTGGCCCCAGTAGTGTAAGGGGGTTGATGTGATACCTGGGAAAAGACTTGCATTCACCTGGAATAGAGAGTCTGGGGCATGCTTCATCTTAGAATCATGGAATTGTTTAGATTGGAAAAGACCTTTATGGTCACCAAGTCCATCCATTGACATAGCACTGCCAAGTCCACCATTAAACCATGTCCCCAAGTTCCACATTTACATGTCTTTAAATTACCTCCAGGGATGGTGACTCCACCACTTCCTTGGGTAGCCTGTTCCAGTGCTTTGCAACACTTTTGATCGAAATAATTTTCCTAATAAACAATCTAAACTTCCCCTGGTGCAACTGAAAGCTCCATCTTCTTGTCCGGTGACTTGTTGTCTGGGAGAAGAGACCAACCTCTACCTGTCTAAAACCTCCTTTCAGGTAGTTTTAGTTAGTACTACAACGGGTGAGTGAGGTCACTCTGAGTGTCCTTTTCTCCAGGCTAAACAGCCCCAGCTCCTTCAGCTGTTTCTCATCAGACTTGTGCTCCAGCATTTTCATCAGCTCTGTTGCCCTTCTCTGGACTCACTTCAGTACGTCCATGTGTTTCTTGTAGTGAGGGGCCAAAAACAAGACAGGATTCAAGGTGCAGCCTGACCAGTGATGAGTGTGGGAGGAAAAGCCAGATGCCAGTCATCATCCCCCCCGACTCTCTGACTCAGTAGAATTGTACTGACATTCACCAAGTGTGAAAGCATCATCACTTTAGTGCACAGCCTTCAGCAAGGGCTGCACACCATGAGTCAGTTACAGCAGCCCTGAAGAAGCCAAGTACTAAAGAGTGTTCCTCTCTGAGTCACAATTTCCTCCATGCCTGGCTCTCTCCTAAAGCTAAAGTTGTGTTATTTGGTAATAATCCACATCTCATGTTCCACATGTACATACCAAGAAGTGTTGAGGGAGAGCTCAGGCTCTGTTCAGGCATGCTCCCCTCACCCTGAAGCAAGTAGGAATGAAGCAGTGCAGCTGTGAAATAAGATTGGGATTCACCTAAGGTTCCAAAAAACAGAGGGCAGAAATATTGTGTCAAGCAGAGCTAAAGCAGACATACAAGCAACTGCTCAAGGGAAAAAAACAAAACAAATGCATGTACTTCAAGTCAATTAAAATGCCTCAATTCTTGTAGAGTTTCTAAACTTTTTTTGAAAAATAATATTACAAATAACCTTGAGAAAATTTATAATCTAAGATTTTCTTTGTAAAAAAAGGTTGAAATAATTCTATTTATAAAGAATAGCCAACTTATAGACCTGGCGACCATATACCACCAGATTTGGTTGCTGCTTTTTTATTTGTCAATTATATAGTTAAGGATCACAACTGAAACTGAAATTTTGAAGAAAATGGACCAAGTTGCAAAGATTTGGCAAATCTACAAAAATTTATAAAGTGCAGTGATCTGGTGAAGAAATGAAAATTCCTTCATTGGACAAACTGAGTATTTAATCTATTACATATACATTAGAACATTGAATTAATTTTGAGACAGTGGGTGGTTTTGACTCACAGAAAACATTAGCCAGGCCTTTTTCACAGTATTCACTGTCCTGCTGCTGTGTTCACACAGAGTTGCTCAAGTAACTCAGATTGCTGTATGACATTTCCTCACACATTCAAATTTGCAAAGATCTTCAGAATTTTCTGAAAGTGAAGGTCCTACAGTGATGTAAACTGTTAGTATCATTGCATTCACAAACTGTGCTCTAAAACTGCTTAATGGTGTTCTTTTAATCCATTGGAAGAATTACTCTTGTTCCTCAACTAAGTATCAAGTTAAGAATATTCTTGTCTTTCTTTTTTTTTCCTGGAATGCAGCTATTGTTTCATATCATCTTGGAAGAATGGCAAGAAAAGACAAAAAACCACGCACAGTGACAATCCAAGTCAATTGCCTGATGCACCATTTATAGATTGAACTTAGATCAGTGTGGGCAGTAGATTTTTTGGGAAGTACTTTCTGGACTTATCAGCCTGGGATAACGAGTTTCAAATCTTACCAGTGGCCATATAGCATGAATCAGGAAGAAAATGTATCCATAACAGAACCGAATGCATGCATGTAATCTGCCTACAATTTGAAGGTGTTTTATTTATGTGCTTGCTCTTAAATGTCTAATTAATGAGTCTCTAGTGATGTAGATTAGTGTAACTCATGTCCAGCATGTAATTTATAGAGCAATCCTAGCCTGCTTGATAGAGTTTCCAACCCATGAAGGTATCTTCTCCTTCTACCAGCTTGGTATGCAAAACCTTGATCTGGGAAATGTAGCCTCCTCTTCTCATTATAATGCTCTGTTGGCATGAACTGCCTTCTGATGTGGGGAAAAAAAAGTCATCATTAGCAATGATGCTTACTAGCAATGGATTGCTAATTAATTTAATCCATGTGATGGTCTTCCCTTTACTCCATGTTGCCTAACAAAATGCCAGCATGAAGTGAACCCTCCAGTTACAAGTAAGCAGTGAATGGAGACTATCCCTTCCTTAGCCCTGGAAGACACATCCAGCTCTGACCATCACTGAAGCAAATGGTCAGAATGTTTTATGACAGAATGAGGAAACATCTTTAAAATTAGTCTAAAGCCAGTTGTCTTGTGTGCCATTTTTCTCTTCATCTTGTATCAGACAAATATCTCTCTAGACTTCAGGAGGAACAGATGGATCTATTTGACTGCATCTTCATTTCCTCAAAGCATCATACTTGCAACCATTTACATCCAAGCCTAATCAGATTTGATGACAAGACTAGCCCTGGTTAATGCCCAAGCTCCTCACCTGGAGTACTGCATTTAGTTCTGGGGTCCTCAAGATGAGACTGAGATGGATCTCTTGGGCCAGGTCCAGAGGAGGC
Source organism: Ammospiza nelsoni (assembly GCF_027579445.1). Taxonomy (NCBI): domain Eukaryota; kingdom Metazoa; phylum Chordata; class Aves; order Passeriformes; family Passerellidae; genus Ammospiza; species Ammospiza nelsoni. Next base: position 34,583,448 of record NC_080634.1, on the reverse strand, counting down.
TCTGAAAATGCTCAGAGGACTGAAGCAACTCTGTTGTGGAGACAGGCTGAGAGAGCTGGGGTTGTTCAGCTTGGAGAAGGGAAGGCTCCAGGAAGACCTTAGAGCACCTTCTAGTGCCTAAGAGGGCTACAAGAGAGCTGGAGTGGGACTATTGAAAAGGACAGAGAGGACAAGGAGTAATGGCACTTCTAGATTAGGTATTGAAAAGCAGCTCTTTCCTGTGAGGGTGGCAAAGCACTGGCACATGTTGCCCAAAGAAGTTGTGGCTGCCCATCCCTGGGCAGGTTGGATGGGTGCCTGAGCAACCTGGTCTAGTGGAAGGTATCCCTGTCCATGGCAGGGGGCTTGGAATTAGGTGGTTCACAAGGGGATGGAAGCAAACAGTTACTTCTGCTTCTGTATGTCTCATACACAAGAGAGGAAGGAATATCATTCATCATAGCCTGATGAAGGAAGGTGAGTGAGGCTTCCACTCAGGAATAACAGAAATTTGAAGGGGGCTTTAAGCTGCTTTGGCAATAGGAGTGGATCCAGTCATCTAGAGTAGTTACTTGAGGACCTAACAAAGCAAAGAGGGCAGAGAACTGCCCTCTTCTAGTATGAGCAAAGTCTGCCAGGGGCTGCAGTTTGTTCTGCTATGGAGATGACATGACTAAATAGAAACGGAAGTTGGGCTGTAATTTCTTGGGAGAGCAGTTAGGCCACCATTAGGAAAATTCCATGGAAAAAACAGGAGAAGGGTTAGACTGAATCCTTTTCCATTTCCTGGCTGCCTTCTGAGACTGTTATTTTGCACTTCTGCAACATAGCCCAAGTGTCATGTCCATCATACCTGCCCTTCAAGTAGTCTCCAGTATTATTCCAGCCCTGTTATAGTCATTCTTTTGTGTAATGTGCAAAAAACCGAGTCTAAATTACTATTTACTATTACTATCTTTACATGGGTCATCTTCCCTCTCCCTAGAAAGAGCTCCTTGGTAAGTGGTAAGCCTTCAAAATGATGAAAAACAAACAAGTCTTCTCAAATGCATTGAGACTTGCATTGTGGAGAATCGGTAGAGTCAATTTGCCTTCAGTCATTTATTACCATAACTCATTGCAACACTCAAGTGGGTCAAGCTAATGTTAACACTGCGCATTGTGGTGGAGACAAAAGTTAGTGCTGGCTTTGTGGCCCAGAGGCTTTTAGGAGACAAAAGCAAATCAGCTAAAGAAATAAAATAATATGCTGATGAATTTATTTTTTTTTTTAGTTGAGGGTCACTACATCTGGCAGATATTGTGAGGGTTTTGGTTTTTTCCTTTTTCTTGAGCAGTACAGTGAATTTTGCTTGGAGGAAGCCAAGTAAATCCAGGTCAACTTGATTAGAACAAATGAAATAGGCTTTGCATATGATGGAAATTTGCCCCAGTCCTTAGCAGCAAAGAGCACAAAATCTCATGGGCTTGTGCAGGTTAAAGCCTGAAGAGAAAGGCTGCAGCCACTTCCAAGTTATTTAAATACCCCGCATTATTTACAGTTATTTTGATTTCTGTTTCTGTGGTGGAATTCTGAATCCTTCACTTGAATCACTCAATATTCACAGCAGCATAACAAGGATCCATAGCCTGTCATGTTTGTAGCATGACAGGATGTAAAACACCATTGCCTGTCCAGATCAAACAAGGTCAGATTATTAAAAAACAAATCAATCTGTTATTGTTTAATGTGTGGCTCACTGTGACTTGCATACGTTACTGACCAAGAGAAACACATCATGTTGTGTGCAAGTTATTTTAGGTAAAGATGGCTCATCAGGGATGAGATAGTTAAGGGGTCTACACATTTTTGGGAGGATGGCAGAAAAAAAAATGCAATTGACCTTCCTGGGAAGAATTTAAGTCAAAAATATAACAAGGTAATGAGGTATTTATTAAAAATACTCCTTCGCACTTTCATAGGTCTGCTCATATGACAGATGACAGCCAGCTAATCCTCCTATGCACTTTGCAAAGTGGTTATGTAAGTGCTGTCCCCGTTTTGTAGGTGGGGAAAGAAAGGCTGGAAAAAAACCCCAATCATTCTCATAGCAACAGAGAGAATTCATGCAAGAGCTGGGGTCTGCAGGAATTTTACTTTTCCCTTTGCATTACTCTTATATATACACGATGTTCCCTTAGTGGTGACTTCTGAGCTCTGTTTTCGTCTCATTCTTTCTTGTCTCTGTCTTAAGTGACCTGATTTTATCTTTTTTAATGTGAAGAGAGGCTCAGCAGCATCTCTTGTTTGTGTGCATACAGAGGCTTAGAGAAGCACTTCAAATCTGTTGTTGTAACCCTTCCCTCGCCATTATGCCCCCTTCTAAAAAATGCCCGGCTTTCTTTGCCTTGAAAATCATCAAAGGGGTCTGTAAGAAAGGAAAAAAAAAGTTGGACAAATTGATCATGTATAAGCTCATACTCTACTGGAGGTTTTCTTAACCCTTGGAAGTTCTGCAATTTCTCAAAAGTTAACTCTGTAAGTTCAAGAAAAATCATAGTATCTATTTCTATCACACTACAATCAGTCTGTTTTCTCTCTCCCCCTTCATGTGATTATTTTACACTGAAGAAGATTTTCTTGATCAAAATCTTGCTGCTCACTGCTCCTTGTAGCAAGATGTAAACATCGTCCTGGCATCTTTAAAGGTTTTGTGAGTCTTTATTCTGCAAGTGTGAGGAGTGAGGCTGAGCAAAGGAGGCTGTTATACACTGCTGTCCTGGTGCAAATGAGGAATTCACACCCAGCCCACGTGCATTTGATTCTCTGTTACAGCTTCCAGAGACGGCTCATGCTTTGTGCAGGGATTTGCTTACCTGTTTACATAAGGCTTCACCACCTTTTTAGGTCCCGCCTTCATACATGGGATTATCCAGCTAGATGAACTGTAAGCTCAAAGGAGTTTTCTAGGCATAATCTGTTTTATCATCTGGCCGATTTTTGCCACATACCTTCACAAATCCCCTTTTGTTAAACAAAGTCCTATTATAAGTTTAGCTTAGGAACCTATTTGGAGAGGCATCATTTATAGGAAGGGTGTCAGATACACGTTCCCTGCCAAAGTGCTTTTGAACTTATCTGTCCTGTGTAGATAATGGGACAGAGCTCTGGGTTGCTTCACTTTTAAAGATAAAGATAAAAACTGGGTCTGTTTTCTTAGAACAAGCATATTAGGTGTTTGGGAAGTTGCCATGATTTCCACCAAGCCTGGGAGTCAAGCGGCTCCCAGGCGGCTGCACGTGGAGCTGGATATGAAAAAAGTTCTTGGCAAAGCTTGCCTGCCGAGCCTTTATGAACTGTGCACAAGCCTCATTTTTTTCCCAAATGTGTTAGTTTGCTGTTGAAAGAGAAACATGAAACAGGTAGCTTGGGGTTGCTTTGTCTTGATCAAGGATTTGGATGGATCTTCAAACATCCCAGTTCTTGAAAGTGTGTCTCTGCAGCTTGATCTAATGCTTGCAATTAAATTAGGTAGAGCTGGTGCCCCAGTGCTGCAAATGTGGAAGCCAACACTGTTACAGAGGTGTAGAACTGGCATTACAGCAAAACTCAGTGAGCTTTATATGAGGTATTAGGCAAATCCCTATTTAACAGGTTACAGTTTTGAATTTTCAGCCTACAAATGAGAAAAAATTTTAAGACCTGACATCCAGACCTAAGAGTTTTTCTTCTGACACTTGCTGTTTAAAAGCTCTATCTGCTCCCTGTGCCAGCCAGAGAGGAAATGAGCTCTGTGCTGTTCACATGCTTTCGTCCTGCCTCTGCAGTGTTTTGTTCTCCAAGGACTAATTGTCAGTGTGATCCAAGCAAGAAAAGAAAACTTTCTGCAAACTCTGCCATCTCATCACAAACTAGCCTTGGGGTAAAACTGTAGCCTGGAATATACTGAAGAGCTCAGGTACCTGACATAGGCATTCACTTCTTTATGAGGTGCCATAAGGTGTTCTAGAAGGTGGACATGCGATAGGCAACAAGCTGTGGGACACCCCAGGAGATCTCAATCAAAACTAGAAGCCCCTATTTGGCAAGTGAGTAACTCCTTTGGAGTTTTACTGCTGAACTCATAAATGGTAAGATTTTTTTTTCCTCTGGATGTAGATCCTGTAAAAATGTGACGTAAAGTATAAATATATGGCATAAAATCTGACTTTCAGATAGAAGCAAATTTATTTTAGACTCTATAGTTTTGGAATAATTTCCTCATTATCCTCAGCCAGTGTGGGAAAGCCAGGGTGGGGTCTGAGTGCATGGAGGGATGGTTTTGTGAAGCTGATGGAGGGTGTTGAGTTAATACCCTCAGTCCCCCCAGACTGCTGTCTGGCACCTCATTCATCTGAAGACCTCTGAGCATATAAGGTCTGTGATAAACAAAGGCAGTCTGTCTTGTGCCTCTGGGTTTCCAGTGGCTTATTAAAGATTGGATTGTTTAATGTTATCCTTTAACAGAGAGATATTTCTGTGGATAGGGAGACTCCTGTGTCACTGGAAAGGAAAGAGCAAGGCTTTCATGTTCCTTGTTTAAACCATTAGGCAGTGATGTTTTGCTGTTTGACATGCCATTGCTTCTTGCGCTTTCTAAGCAGTCCCATTCCTTCATTCCTTGTGGTTAATTATTGCTCTCATTCTCTTTCCGGCACGTTTTCTGCTCTGTTACTGGATCCGTAGGGGAAAAGTGACTGAGGGAAATAAGCACAGGACCAAGGAGCAGAGAATTAACTGTCCCCATGGGAAGCTTGAGTTACTGGCTGCCACACATGCACATTTTCATTGCTAACAGTGAAGGAAAAGTTGACAAAGAGCTTGTCACCAAGAGCAGAATACAGAGGAGCAGGAAGAATTTCTGCAAGTCATTTGTATTGCCCACACATGACAGCCCAGTGCATGCAGTTCACATTCAATTATTACTTTTTATTATTCATTATTTTCATTGCAGTACAATCCACAGGTACCAGCCAAGATTGCAGCAGCCTTGTGAGAGATTCTACTCTAGCACAGACTGGATTTTTTTAACAGTATAACTATGTCTTCTGAGAATATAAATATTCTGCTAAAATAACTGTACTGTTACAAACCATCACAGCAGACCTGACTTTGACTTTTGCAGCTTATTCCCTTTTCCACACAGAAAAGATATTATGTAGGTGTAGACATTTTGCTGTTGTTTTGAGTATTTGTATTTGAACACCGCCACAGCAGTTGGATGCTGCTGTAGTTTCAGGCAACTTCAGCCCACAGCTAAATGCGTGTAAGAGAGACCCTGTCCCAGAAGGCATCACATCTCAGTAGACAAGGGGGAAAGGAATAGGAGGCAAATATGAGTCATAATTCTGTTGAATGATGGCAATGGACAAGATGCAGGTGTCATCCCCGAATCTGGATGGCACTGGCCTTTTACAATAAGAGACAAACTACTCTTCACACTAATTCCATGTCAGTGTCAATGCATCTCTACTGAAATTAATGAAAAGCAGGGGTAATTCTGGCTAGGCCCCACCTGTCTAAAGGTCTGGTTTGTTGTTTGCAGCTCTGGGGAGTAACTGTTCCAGGGGTTTCTCAAAGAGTAGCTGGCTGGAATCTTTAGTTTTGCAGAATGAAACAACACTTCCATACTGATCCACCTTGTAGTATGTCTTGGGCATCTTCTTCCCAATCACTAAATAAAACAGATATAAGAAGGAATTCAGGTCCTGTTACAGTTTGATATAGTTTCTGCCACATTTGGGAAGTTGGCTTTGACTTGGGACCAGAGATGTTAAAAAAATGGCGAGAATAAATGTACCTGGAAGATTTTTTTAAAGGCTAAATGTGACAAATATTAAAGCAGACAACTTCTGATGACTCTTCCTCCAGATTTTAGTGCAACGGCTCTGAAGTCAGCTGTTGGGCAGCTCGGGACCTTGTTGCTCCTATAAGTGGGAAGGCAACCTTTTTGTAGAAGAGGTTATTACTCGAGTTGGATAGCATGGTCTGTGCAGGATGTAGGCTTTGTTAATGCTTTATATATCCGCAAAGCTTTGTGCTAGAGATAAATTCTGTTACTATCCATGTTCTCAGAATACTCTTTCAGGTTGGCACCAATGGCGTAGTGCTCATTTGTAGTGGGTGTAGAATCAGCAAAAGACTGAACAAAGCAAATAATCCTATAAATTCCCAGCAAATATATTAGGTTGTAACAACAGCCTCTAAATGTTGCTGAATTTTTAGAATGTTTTGGTCAAATATAGTTATAAAAGCAGCAAATGCCAGTTTATAAACTTTTGGTGGCTATGTGGAATATTTCTATAGATCTGTATGTTTTAAACACCCTGTCTGTGCATAAAAATGCATCAAAGCATATGAATTATCTTGTTTTATGACTTTCTGATTGATTATGATCTCCACAGTCCTAACCAATACACTAGTAGATTTAAGAAACATTTTGGCTTAAATTTTAGCCTAAAGTAGAGATATACATGTCAGAGCTGAAGTAGTGTGTTGACTTCGTGGCTGGCAGAGTGTGACAAATATGAGTGAGAAAATTGCTGGTATGGATTTAAATCTGGGAAAACAATGGGTTGGACTACTAAGGCATGGCATGACATGGCATTGAGCTAAACTGCTCCTCTGGTGAGATGCTTGCATGTGGTGTTTAAAATATGTCAGGTATGCATGATGAAGACATGTCAAGTATGAGCAGTTAAAGGACCAAAGAAAGGCAAATCATCAGTGGGAGAACAATTGTCATGATGTCACAAAAATAAGTAAGCCATTGCAAAAAGAACTGGGATCACAACCTGCAAGCTGGAATACTAGAAACCTTCTGAGATGCCAATATGCCAGTACTGCTCCATATCATCATAACTTGGGAAAGAAAATCAGGTATTCTGAAACACATCATAAGCATCAGATACATCACAAAAGTGTCCCTGGTAATGGGAAAAAGAGAGACGTGCTGGAACAAGTGCTTGTGACTAATAGATGGTCAACAGCATCCTTTATTATCTGAACTGGAGTGTCAGAAAAGGACTGGAAAACTATGGGCTAATGTCCCTGGAAATAGTAATGTGTGTAGCTCATTTCATATAGACAGGAAACAAATCGGTGTATCCTGCTTCCCAGTTAGTGCTGTCTCTAGGCAAGACTGAGTCATTGTCTCCTTATTTTGTCAGCAAAATGGACAATTACTGGGCTATCTGTGCCATCTGTTAGTTAAATACTAATTTTAAGTGTTACCTTATCTGGAAATTTCTGCATTAACTAGCAGAAGGTTTAGGTTCCTGATTTTATTTGCTTTGTGTTGCTTATAAATAGGTGCCTAAAATACTCTGAAGTGTTTTATATGAATTCTCACTTACTGTGTTTGTTGTGGTCACCTTCTGCATATGGACATCTAGCCAGGAAAAAGTTGCCTGAAATCTCCACTTACTGCACATTAAATTGCTTTGTTATGGTGTGAGTAGCCTCTAGACTGCTTGCAAAGGTTTTTGGCTGGTGTTTCTTACTGTGTTCTGATAGATAGATTACAAAGATATATATATTTTGTCTTCATCCCGGCTTCCCATTTACTTCCCTAACTGTGGCCTGTGTTGGTATGAGAAGCAGCTCTCTATCTCTCTCGTTCAGAATACATGCTATGATACTGTTAGCAGGAAAACACAGAACTTGTTACCCAGATCCAAATCCTTTCAAAAGATCTATCTCCTCAACTCCTATAAAACAGGAAGGGGAAGCAAAGGACTGGATATGGGCCCCTGGTGTGTTACGCAGAAGGCTGTAACCAATCATTTTACAAAATTTTACCTGTGTTTAGCATCATCTATTGAGTCTGCACTTGGCACAACTGAGTTTTGAACTGTCTGTGGACTGGTCTATCTCTAATCACTGGATGTAGGAGCCCGAACCTTGTTTCAAGTACCAGGGTGCTAGATCAAAGGACTTCTTACTTCCAGTTTAGTTTTAAAGTTAGTAGCAATTATGCTATCTTTCTCTTCCATGGATAGTCTGGGCTGTACCAAAGGTCAGAGCTTATTTTCATTGCATTCTGATTTAACTCAGAAGGTTTCTGCTGGATTAGGTGAGATGCAATGCATATGGGAGGAGAGATCCTCTACCTGTAAATGCTGCTGTTAAGAAATATTTCTGGATTTCAGACTCATTTGGAGGCTGCTTAATTTCCAAAATGAGCCTCTCTGATTCCCCATACATAATCTGCACGCTCTACAAGCAGACAGGGATCAGCTATTCACTCCACAGCCTGAAATGCCTGAGGCTCTTGTCTCTGCTTATATCCATTAGAGGTAAACCAAGGCTGATTATAGGGAACACTGTACTTCTGATCATGTCAATGAGCATAGCTAGCAAGTGTTCTGGGGGCAGATTCTCATCTCATTTGCATTGGTGCAAATCAAGAGTAATTGAGTTATTCCAGATTCAGAGCAGGCGAACTGCCTTAATAGGATTTTCTGTCTCAATAAAGATATTATTGAATTCAGCCAGTGACTCTGTTTTGACGCTGTTTTCCTTTGATTTTATGCTGATATACGGTGTTTAGCATTAGTTCAGAGCAAAGTCTACATTGTGTAGACAAGGACGCTTGGGAACGAAGTACATTTGAGTCACAGTTTTGGGACCACTTATTTGCTGAACAGGGTGTTGAGCAGTTACTCCTCAAAGAGGCTGTTTCCAGCAAGTCACGTACCTGCCTGCTGGCCCCAGTCAAGCCCAAGCTCCAAAGAAGCCAGTAGCCTCCTGTGCCATGATTACTTGCTGCAGAAATGGGTGAAGAGAAAGGCATCTCCTGCAGCAGAGTGACATTAGGCTGAGAGATAAAAGGCACTCTTTTAAAAAAAAAGAAAAAAAGAAAAGAGAAACTTTAAAGATGAATTTAAAAACAGAAAATTCTTCACATGACCCTTTAAGACAGCATAAGCCTCTTTTTGTATCCTGTCTATTTCGGCCTGTTCCTGGTCAAGAACGCCGCAGCTAATAATTGTGTCAGAAAACCTTCCTGTCTGAAAATGATCTCTTCCTAATGGATAGATGATTCCATATGGTTTCATATGTCATAGATGGAGAGAGAACATATTGGATGACTGGCCACAGCTGGCAATTCGTGTTAGTGCCATATGGATAAATGAGCGCGCTCTCCTGCATTGTGTATTTCAAGTAAACCATTTATCTAAACAGGTGCTGACCCACTGGGAATGCATTTTTATGGTCAAGCTTGCAGCATGCAGCGACACGAGCAGCTCTGTTCACCCCTCCTTTGTCTGCAGTGCAAACGCACGACATTTATGTATCATTTGCCTCCATTCTGCGTAACTCCAATGTCCATAAAAGCACACCTGGGCAGACTCTTTGTAAATGAGACCTGAGTCTGCCTCATTGAACTGTGTGGATATTGTAAGACCAGTCTCCTAAATCCTCTTTGGGAATCAGTCTGTGATATTCACTTCTAATAGATATTGCTATATCATATGCAGGGGATTAAAATCACCCCATTTATGAGCCTATATAAATAAAGAATCAGACTTTCCACCTTCTTGAGCTACTGTGCTCCATCCCTGATTCCAGATGAAATTTTTACACTCCTTTCCTCTCTGTGCCATAATTGCCTCTTTGTCTAAACATGCTTCATTTTGGAATTTCTCTTGCTTACATTCCTAATATGTGTGCTTCAAGGTACTCGCTGACTGATTTATGCTAGGCTTGTGTGGCTCCCTTGGAAATGGAGCAGAACACATTCCATCCACCTGCATAATAAAACCAGCTGGTGCAGGGTGGGAGCACTCAAACTGCAGCAGAAACAAAATTCACCTAAGTTTTGACTCAGTTATCTGTCTCTCTATCAACTCTCCTGATTGTCTGTAGTATTAAAATCATGCCTAGGGAGCAAGCCCTTATGAAAAAAGGCAAAGTCTCTAATTATACTGTTTATTCAAATTGTTCTGTTATTTCTGTGTCACTGCCAGCACCTGGTACTGGGGTGAAGGAAAATGCTTTTTCTGCATTTCTCAGCAAGTATTTTGATAAGACCACAGCCCTTTTAATATGATCCTAACATTCAGAAAGTTTTAATATCAGTAAAACTGTCTGGGCTCCTTCTGGAATCACTGAATCACAGAGTGGTTTGTGTTGGAAGGAACCTTTAACAGTCATCTAATTCTACACCCCTGCCATGGGCAGACACATCTTCCACCATACAAGATTGAGCAGAGCCTTGCAGTCCTGACCTTGAATGTTTCTAAGGATAAGGCACCCACCACCTATGTGGGCAGCCTGTGCCAGTGTCTCACCACCCTCACTGTAAAAAAATTTCTACCTACTCTAAATCTACCCATTTTTAATTTAGATCCATTACCCCTTGTCCCATTGCTGCAGGCCTTACTCAAGTCTGTCCCCATCTTTCTTATAAGCCACTTTTAAGTTCTGAAAGGCTGCAATAAGGTTTGTTCTTTGCCTCTTTCCATCAGCTCTACAAGCAGTGTAATTCTTGTTTTTATCACTGGAGGTAACATTTTATATGATAATAAATTTAGTCAGTTTGGTGGTAAATCAATCTACAATCCAAAGCTCAGGTAAGTAATTTCATTAATGAGATTTGATTTGGATTCCCTATTCACAGCTGTATCAACCCTATGGTATGCAAAGAGGGAAAGAGTTAGTTTGGCTAGGAAAATCAGGAATTCTGCAGTGGTTGGAGGAATAAGCCTAACAGTCACCCCATGCTTTTCCCTGCTCAGCATTTTCACATCACTAATAGTTCACTTGTGGCTGCTTGTGAAGTGAGAAAACAGAATAAACCTCAGCCCAACACTGTTTCTTATCCTCTGTCAACTACTCTGCTGTACCCACATTGAAGATGCCTGTTCCCTTGTGTTTGTTCATTTGTGCTCATCTCTTCCAAACAGGAGTTAAGCTTTCATAGCGTAACAGTAATAAGGCAGCTTAAATAGCAACTTCTCAGCTGTGTTTGGTGCACACTGTGCTGCGGGAGATTAAAAAGAAAATCAGAAAGTGCATAATGGAGATTAAGATGGTTTTGAATTGCTGCGTAGAAAACTGAGTCCCCTTTGTGCCTCTTATTTGCTGTTTGAAGTACTGTTACTTAAGCTCAGTGTTAGGGGGGAATGAAAAAAAAGTCTTCCTGAGAGGATGTGAGAAGCCATTTCAAAAGACGATGCCCCTCCAGTAAATAAAGCACAAATGTTTTGGGTCCGCACTAAAATGGTGGATGAGATGGAGTTTTACCCAAAAGAAAACTTGTTTAACCAGGAGGCTTTCAAATCTCCTGGCTGAGATAAAGATCAAAGTGTTTAAACACGGGTATCCACTACTGAGGAAAATTTAGTGCTGGCAACAGACAGCAGCTGCAGTGGAGCTGGTGTGTCTAAACTCACAGCAGGGGACTAATTGCTCCTATGGATATAGGTTTGCTTTAAAAACCAGGTCTGAGGGATCGTCATTCTCATTCAGAATGATGGAGATCTATTGATAAGAAGTAAAATACCAATCTACACTACACAGCAGCAGGAGGGATGTAGTCCTGGGAGCTGAGCAAGAGGGATGCATGAGGATCCTCTGCTTTTATTCAACTTCTATTGTGTGTGGAAAGATCCCATCAATTTACTTGAGATGATAACACTAGCTTGACACTCTCCTTGCAAATTAAATGTGGAAGAGTAGCTGAAGTCAAAACGTAATGTCATTTGTACAACATATTGTCCTGAGAGGTAGCTTGGATAGGGATGCTTTTGCCATTAGAGAATTACAAATTTTCTATAGAAGCAGAAATGTTATTTTTATACGATTTATTAGCTGGGCAGGGATGGGATGGTAGTAAGGCTGATTAGAAAAAATAATTCAGTGAACTATTCCTGAATTCAGTGAATTTTTCCTGGTACAAGCCCAGCTGTAAAGATATTTGTAACAAGTCAGGTGGAGGGGCTGTTATGGCATCTCATTAAACAGGTTCCTTCTTGCTGTCCCAGCACATGAAAAAATGTGTGCTCCTGTTTAATTAAGCCGTTACATAGAAAGAAGGTCCAAATTGAGGGTTAGTGATGGGGCTTTTCTCATGGCACAGGAACTAAGTGGGATTTTTGCATTTGAGTGTGAATATTGTGAGGTTTGAGTTCTTCTGAATACCCATTTTTAATTTATTTTAATGGAAATTAAGAAAAATGTTGCAATTCTTATCTACAGAATCTTCCTTACAAGGTGTCATCAGAGATACTCAGTAAGAAATAAAGGCAGCTCAGCCACCCCAGTCTTTCCAGTTGAGAAGGAGAGACATCCTGGCTCTGGGAGGAAATTACATGCTCCTGTGCTGAGTCACTACAGTACAGTACACTATGCCAATCTAGCTCCAGCTGTTCAGCCCTCATGTGCTATTTGTAGTTATTTGGAGAACAGAAAATCTCACTATGTGCATATATATGTGCATGTGTGTATGTACATATATGTAGATACATTTGTTTGTGGGTGTGTGTCCAGCCACATAAATAAATGTGTATGATTTGACCTTTTTTAATACCACCTCGTTCTTGCAATTTTCCAGAAGTATCTAAATTATTCACCCTGGGTTTTCAGAATAGGCAAAGTAGGCAGCAAAGGGCATTCAGAGGCTACAGACTTCTCCTGTCATCACAAATGAAAGCCTTTTCATAGCTCTAACCTTGATTGCTCCCTTGCAGTAGAGACTCCCATTAAAGCCATTCAGATGTCAAATATGCTGCCTAAATACATGAGGTAAATTCTTCCATGGTTTCCAGAGAGGGCATCACAGCATGCCTACATTTGCCTCAGCATGAGGGCCAGCAGGACAGCCTACCAAGCACACAGCAACAGGGTAGACATAATGTGTTGTGGGCTGCAGAGGTAGAATACAGCTATGAATGTATCCTCTGATGGATTAAAGGTTTGATTCATTTGGGATGTCCCAGGACATCCAACCTGGCCTTCCTTTATTGATTTGGAAAGGTGCAGGTCTTACTTAAGTGCCGTGTCTGGCCCACCAGCCCAGAAGATTCCTGACATAGGTGGTGACATCTCTCAGGGTCAGAAGCACACTTGGTCAGACACCTGTAAACCACTGCCCATACCCCATTAGGCCTGTCAAGTCTTGGGGTGTAATCACATTGAGCTAGAGGGAGAGGCACAGGAGCAGGAATCACAAGTCCCTGCACAATCCACCAGGAGTGTTTCCCTTTCTCAGCACCCTCCCTAGCAGTGCTACAGCACCAGGAAGGGAGGAGTTAAGGGTGAGGAGCACATCCTCCCAACCCAGAAGCACTCAGATTCAGGAGCAGTGTCCTTGCCCTCTGTTCCCATTGTATTGTTCTTATTAATGCAACTATCTGACCTGTTGGTCCACTCTAGAAGCAATATCATTTTTTAATTTCTGAGAAAACAGCTTTTAAAAATATGTTCAAATATTATTTAATGTCCATTTCAGGTATCAGTAATTTGATGCAATGGTTATACTGAGAGCTTTCACTTCGTACATCTTGTTAATCATTGGTGTCGCGTATTTTGTATTCTACCCTTGAGAAATTTGCCAGGACAGATTTTTCAGTGAATTTTTTGAGGTGAAAGTACTATCAGTGGCAAGTGGCATAAAAACTTTGCAGGGAATTCCCACTTTTCTTCAATATTTCCAAGCCAGAGGATGTCAAAGTTCAAATGTACAAATTACTTAGAAAATGACCTGATTGGATCTGTAAGGTGAGATGCAGCAGTATTCATAGTTTACAAGAAACGTGGGGTCCATATAGCTTAGTCCACAATTTCCAGCCTTTATTAGGGTCAAGTTTTCCATCCTTGAGCTCAATAGTTGTGCTCCTCTAAACTTCTCAATGTCAGCTTACCTACCCTCTGGCAAAAATATAGGGGCAGCAATTACCCATCCTTTGAAAGCTTTGGAAGGGTTTTGGATTAGATCAGCAGTGGATAAAGGGGAAGACAATTCCTTCAATTTAACAGCTTTAACGAAAAGTGTATTTATGGTCAAATTACGTTTTATTGCTGGTCAAGGCTCTGCTGAAAGACTTGAAGCCGCTACAGAATCAAGGAACAATTACAGAAACATCTGTTGTGAACTGGGCAACATACTGTGATACTTTTCTAGGCAATACAAAATCTCTTTCTTTTACAATGACATTTTAAATACGCAGTTCAAATAGGCCAGAAGAAATGTTTTTACTTATTAAATGAACTCAACAGAAAAAATATTTTTCCCACAGATAAAGAAGTAGCTGAAAAAATGATCCAGAAGCCAGAGAAGACTTTTTTTCCACAGTAGATCTGGAAAATATTTATTTTGACTATGTTATTGCATAAAAGGTGTATTTTAATGCTTTGAATTTTGCTATATGCATTATGAGCATGTCAAAGCAAATTTTGAAGTACAATCCAAAAAAAGGTTTTGCATGTGCAAGAGTGATGGCTTTCTAAAATGTTTACAAGCCTTGATCAGATGGATATTGAATCTTATAATGTTTTGGGTTGGAAGGAACCATAAAGATGTCTAGTTCCAACCTCCTTGCCATGGCAGAGACACCCTCCACTAGACCATGCTGCTCTAAGCCCCATCCAATTCAGCTTGGAACATTTCCAAGGAGGAGGAATCCACAACTTCTCTGGACAGCATGTTCCAGTGCCTCATAGTATGGTGTGTTAATTTTAAACTCGGCAAAGAGAGGACCAAGTTTTCTGTGAGAGAGAAGTTGTTGCCTTTTGATACAATTTCTTTGTCCACCTGAAATCTAAGTTCACTGAGTGAAACTTGCACAATTGAAGCAGCTCAATCAAGGCTGCAACTTTGCAGGCTGATGGAAATGCCCTGTTTCTTTGCTCCAGTTGACCAGAAGAGGATATTTCATCCTTGAGTTCTCCTGGCTTGATAAAATAAGTTATTTACCACATTTTTTATTGTGGTGTATTGCAATATTTTGAACAGTGTCATTACTGAAATGCTGCTCAGCCTTTGTCAGTGCAGCATTAAAATTAATGACTGGTGGAGCAGTTATTCATTTACACTGAGAAAACATATCTTTGGATGAGACTCACTGACTGGTAACTCATTCAACTAAAACTACACATGTAACTTAGTCTAGGCCATAGCTCTTTACCTTCTATTACACAGATGTATGAGGTTAGTTGGATACATCTCTGATGACCAAAGCGTATGCAAGAAAATGAGACTTAGGCATGGCACAGTTAAAACTAGAACATGAAAGCTAATTTTTCACACAAAGCATATCTGGTGATCTTCCTTCAAGTGAGAAAGAAGAGCTTGGTATGCAAAGAGCACAGCACTGCAATTCATTGATGAACAATAAAATGTAATTCTTCTGCGATGCATTCAACATCCTTTACTTTTGTTATCGTTTCCTAGAAGTCCAATTTTTCACTTGAAATTACTACACACCGAGAAAATGATCTTATTTCTGAGAAGCCTCCAAAGCCTCCACTGTGCAACCTTTTTTTGACCTCTTCTATAAGCTACTTAAAAAACAGCTTCACCCTTTTTAAAGGAAAAAAACCCCAAAACCATAAAAATAACAACCAAACAGAGAAAACATAAGAGATAAAATACAGTGAAATGGCCCTTACAACATAACTGGAACAGACTGGGATGTGAAAAACACCCACTGCACTGGGGCACCATTCTGGCTGTTGAAGTTCAAGATTGCACAATTCCCTGGGCAGCTTGTTCTAGTGCCTGACAACTCTTTCAATGAAGGGATTTTCCCTGATAATCAATCTAAACCTTCCCTTGGCACAATTTCTTCTTGTCCTGTTGCTTGTTACCTGGGAAAAGAGACCAATCCACACCTTGCTGATACCTCCTTACAGGGAGTTGTAGAGAATGAAAAGGTTATGGTGGTGGTTGGGCTTCAGTCACTGCAAAGCAAAATGCCATCTTACAAAAGGCTGTCCTTTGGCTCTGTATAACCCAAATAGATTCTCTTCTGCTTTCATTTGCTGCTTTTTGGAATATGCCTATGATCTCCAAACACATCAGCCATGCCTTTCTGTTCTCCATGGGGGAACAAAATAATGAGATGTTGTCCTGTGAGCAGGGCTTCATTTGGGAGGATGATTTTCAGCTCATTTCTGCTTGTCCTGTCTCCGCTTCCTGCCTCGTTCCACTTAGTCGCTGTGTCAGCATCATCTCTTGCAGCAAAGGATGATAATGGAAAAGGAGCTGGAGAGAAATGTGCAGCACAGACACAATCAGAAGCAGCAGAGACCAGTATATGCAGGCATATATGTATTTACTCCTGGTCCTTAGCATCTCCAGTTCATTAGACTGTCCCCATTCAGCCACAGCCCTCTGAGGGAACACTTGACTTCAAGCACATGTTGAAGCTCTGATGTCTCCGGTGAGACTTAAACCTGTACTTAATGGTAAATGTCTGCTAAAAGAATTTGCAGTTGGAACATGTTTCCTACCTGAAAATGTATAACTGCTTTGTGGATTTTCCTATCAGGAGCAAAGATGGGGACTAAAGTATTCTTGGCTAGAAAAGCCAGTTAGTATGAATGTCCTAGGTGAGGATATGTCCATGACCTTTCCTCACCCTCCCACTGGCAGCCAAGCAGCCAGGCCATCTATGACCATTTCTGGTGTCTTTGAGGTTGGCACTAATTGCTGTCTCAGGAAAAGCATTTTCTTGCAAGGTGGGCCCTGTCATTAAGAGCTCAGTTGATACCACAGTAATTCAGGGGCACCTCACCTACTGTGAGTTAATCAAAGCAGGACGCCAGCTAGGAAAATCTCTGCTCTTTCCAGCTCTGACTGCTTAGACCCTCCAGTTGCTTTTTTAATATATGATACATTTGGGGGTCTGAAAAACCCCCAAGCAGGCGAACTCCAAAGCAATCCAACCATCAAAAGTCTGGACTAAAGAGCACAGGTGGCAAGAAATTTTTCTTTCCTTGTGTGTGAAGATGCCTTGTTTTCACAACACTTCTAATGAAAGCATTTTTATTTTTGGATGCTCTGTAGGGTAAAATGTAATACATCAAAATAAATCATTGCATCGTATGCCTGTTACAAATGAAAGCTGATGCACCAAATGTCAGGGTTACTTGCTTTGATGAATCAATGAATATTGACAGTTTTGCTAACTGTGGAAGAAAGAAATGACAGTGAAGGGGAAATGTTGACTTGATACAAATATATAAATGTATTAATTAAATTTCAATAAGATCATACAGATTTTGCAATAATATTGTTTCAAATAAGGCAAAATGTCTCCTTGTGCTTTAACAGAGAAACAGTGTATCTTTTCCCTTCCCATATTTTCACTTACTAAATAAATTCAGCAATCACCATCTTTGAAAAGGCATTCTTCTCAGCTGTTGTGGAAAAAACTTCTGATCAGACCAAGAACATTGGCTTCAAGGCCACTCTCCTTCCTGTGAGACAGGGAGTATCTGTGTGATAAATTACCTGTGGGTGAATGCTAAGTCTTTAATGAGAAAAAACATGCTCTGTTGGATTCAACCTTTCATGTGAAAGCTGTTTGGGACCTTACCCTAAAGAATGTGCTAATCAAGAGAAAAGCATAACTACTGCCTTGTCAATGGACACAAATGAATAAGCCTGGTTAAAATGAGGTTGAAATGAACTCAGAAAAAAAAACCAAAAAAGTTTTTCTGTGCTGTTTTCTTGCTTTACACTGCACAGTGATTTATGACAATTGGAATCTCACTATTTCTGCAATTAATATTAGTGGATGCTTCCTATGCAGAGGAATGTTAATCATAATAATGCAAATGGAAGTATTATTGGAGCTATGCTTCAGAGTTCATATTTCATATTGAGCCGAAGGTTCAGTACCCAGCATCATTCTCAATGGAGCATTCACATTGTATGGATAGATAGATGTGCACCAAAGGTAAAATAACTGAATTAATATAAGCCACAATAATATGCCTGGCATATAGCTTCCCATTTTCCCATTTTGCTGTAAGGATCTGATTTTCAGGCTTTTTAAGCCAATAATAAATTATAGCAATGCACTGTTAATTACACCTTACAGAAGTGGTGTATAGTATAAATTGCGGTGGTGATGGACTTAGATTAAGTTTCTCATGCTTATTTTTAGCAAGTCAAAGGCAATTCATTTCCAACTGGGCCATGTTTAAAAGTTTGGAGTGAAAAAACTGTGTAATTATTTCCTAATAGAAAGAGAATATTGGTGACAATATTTTATCCTACATATCTTCTTGCATTAAATATATTAATGGGAAAGGAAGAAGCAAGAACACATATTAATTTGGACATGTGTTTAAAAGATATAATGAGTATTTATAAATTCTGCTCCTGCAAATATTTTCTAAATTGTCTTCTTCATATTGTTACCTCCCTCTGTGCTCCCTTAGATAATTTCTTAGCTTGTGATTGGTTTCTTTATGATTGCTGATGCTTCTGGAAATATTTGGTCCCTGTCCTTTTTCATTCTTTTTCTTCCTTTACTTTCTTTTTTTTTTTTTTTTTTTTTTTTTTTTTTTTTTTTTTTTTTTTTTTATGGGGGTGGAAGGGTTTTGTTGGTCTGTTTTTCTCCCCACGGGTTTTGATTTATAAAGAGGTCAAGCTTTTGAAAATAATTCAGAGCTCATTCAGAAACATCAATTAATATTTTAGAAAATACGTTACCCACATAAATAAATCAATGCTATACATGCCTTTTTGCTGTAGCAGAAAGGTGTTTTTAATTTTCATCCAAAAGGAATGTAACTACCATATTAAAATTGTTTATCAGGAGCTGACTGTGGAGGATGCTGTGCATGTAGTCAGTAGGACCCTACTTTTTAGGGAACACAGAACCATGACTGGAGCTGAAATGTCCATCACATGACATAATTATACTCTTGATAGGAAAGGAAAGAAGTTCTTAGGTGGGGAGCACATTTTAGGCTTTGTTGATCTGTATTCAAATCCAGTATAAACATCCTGTATAGCATCAAGGAAAGCATTTAATCCAGAACTTCAGGAATATCTCAAACTCAGCTGAGTGGGAAAGAGATACCCAAATAACTTAAGGACCAGATCCAACAGGTACCGCTATAAGACTTATTCTGTATCCTGTGGTCTGGATTAGGCAGTTATATGTTCTGAATACCTGAGTCTCACCTTTTCTAAATCACTTAATGTTATTTGAGCCTGTTCTTTCAAAATGGCATTCAGGTCATTATATAAATACAGATGTACTGACGTTTAGGGGTTTGTATTTTTTTGGTTGGATTGAGTTTGGTTGGTTGGTTATTTTTTTGTTTAAGAGATGAAATCATTTTGATGCTGCATTTGATGGGTCATCCCAGAGATATACATGTAGGCATCTCACAGTAACTTTCAGAAGACAGGTGTAAATGCAAGAGCAACCTTAAACCCTCAGTTTCTAACCATGACTGCTAAAGGAGCAGAGCAGACCACTTCCTTATATTTTCTGTGCTGGAGCTTATTCTCCAAAGTGGGAATAATAACACTTCCCTGCCTTGACAAACAGTTTTAACATACTTATATTGAAAATCAGGAGTAGTATAGGTACTATGGTGACTTAGGGGATCCTAAGTCTACAACAGTCCTGAGAGAGGAAAGTGAACAATTTATTCTCACTACCTCCTCATTTCCAGGTCTCACAGAAAAGCATTCTGGTGAGTGATGGCCTCTTCTGCTTTTGTTTTCTTCTATTTGAAGTGAGCATCAACAAGAGAGGATACTCAGAAAATTAATTCAGATTGGCTTAGATAAGGACTCTGTGATGTTGATTAAAAACCATCTACAGGGCCATTAGTGAAGTGAGATAATAAATGAAAATGTGTTGAATCACATGAGTTTTCTAGTGGGGGAACATCAGGGAGCAGTCCTGAGTCCAGTCTTCTTTAAATATCTTCATTCATTAGCCAGAAGACATGAGAAGAGTACATGTTAATTAAAATCACAAATGATCCAAATTGGGAGGCACTGCATAAATCAGCAAAAATAGAGAGAGTAGAAACCTTAGGCAGGAAATGACAAAATGAGATGCGGCTTTGAAAAATGCATGTGGAGGAGAAATAATCTGTACGAGAACACAATCAGCAGCAAGGAGTGTTCTTGACGAAGCAGAATTAATTGGAAGAAAACAAAGGATGTGGACCATGGAGTAAAGGGCAATGTAGCAGAGCAGCTATTTAAAGGTGACCTTTGTACCTTTTCAATAGACAGCTTGGATTCAAATTAATTTGCAATTGGCAAGATTCAAAGGTCAATGTAGTTTTGGACCATATATGCAGAAAGAAGCTGCCAAAGAAAGACATGGAATCCCACTTCCCTAACAGTATACTACCATATCACTCAGCCTTCTATTTTTTTTCCAATTCTTCAAGACCTTGTGCACCAGAGTGAATGTAAAATAGATGCATATCTAACAAAGTGGGTAGCCTGTGAGAGCTGATGTGTCTGACAAATGTGGCTTTCAGTGAAACTACACACACCCTCTTTCTGTGTTCTCTGCCTTCCCAGTTTATATGGGACGTGGTTTCCCTGTGACAAGGAAAGGAGCTAAGAAAAGGGACTTGAGACTAACTAGCTAATGAGAGGCAGAAGAGGAGCCCCAGTGCTGCTCTACACTTTCATTGAACCTCCCACTTGTAGTGTGGTAGGTTTGTGACACACGCATCATTAAATTTGGACTCTTCGATACCACACACAATTCACAGGATAGTTTACTGATGTGAAAGTGGAAACAGAAAGATCAGATCATCTGTGGAAGATCTCAGCCATTTCTCTCTAACAAAGGAAGAGAAGAAACTAGATATTTGGGATAACCATATAAACTAAAAAAAAAAAAAAATTTATTTTTACCTTCTGAAGCCTGCGAAAACACAGAAGAGGAAAGGAACAACTACTGTGTTAATTGGAAACTCTTGAACCTCCAGTAGAGGAATTGATGAATTACTCTTTTGGCTTGCCAAAAAGAGGATGTGGATGTTTGCACAGTTGGTCAAGGACAGGCACCAATTCTGAGTGCTGTTTAAAAAAATCTTAGTTTGTATTTAACAAATGCATTTCTTTCTGTGAGCTAACTAAGCATACCCTAGTAGTACTGATGTGATATTACAGCAGGAACCACATATGTATAAATGACTGTTTTAGATACCCTGTATAACAGTAAGTAGTTGTTTTAATTTCTTTTTCTGTAGCAAATAAGTTAAAAATCACTGAACAAAACACTGATTTTTTTCTTATGTCTGTATATTTTTCAGGTAGACTGAGAATAACACGTATACGTTAAAACAGTATCCTACAAGAAGCATTTGATGGATTGTTCCTAGATATTTCTTAGAAGGCAACTACCAAAAGTGAGTACTCATTCCAGTACCTGGGATGTTTTAATCATGTTTTGTTGTTTAAAATAAAATTATGATATTTGTAATGTTTCTTGAGGAGATTTCCCTAATTGGAGTAATGAGGAATTTCACTAATTTCTCTAGAACGGGTCTATTGTTGACCCATGTCTATTTTTATTAGCTGACAAGGATAATTTGCATCACAGTCTCAGTCATGGATTCATTTCTGCTGGGCCAGGCACTCTAGAAACAGACATTCTCTGCATGAAATTACTTACGTCTTAGTAGAAGTCAAGAGCTATGGATAGTGACACACAGAGGAGACCCCTGGATGTGATGAGAAAGTGCTGGTCAGTATGACAGGCAATGCTAATAGCACACTTGCAACCTAGTCCTTGTCAGAGAATTTTAGATGTTGCTGCAGAGAAAGAAAGTCACTAGCAAGGTAATTTTATATCTGTTTATGGAGATCAGCATGAAAGAAAATACAAAAGCACTCATTTGAAAATCCAGTGCATAGATCATGGAAAACACATGGGTTGATCGGATGCAGACAGCCTAGTTTTGAGAGAAATGGGGAAGGAAACTCAATGCTATATCTGGAAAAATGGCCTTTGTATCCAGGGAATATCATCAGGGCAAATTTACCCTTGTGATGTAAGTGAAAGGAAGGAATTCTGCAGAAATTGACATGTTTAAAGATAAGGTCTGAGATAAGAGATTTACCTAGATGGGTAGAGAGCAAGCAAAGGCATTATTTGAAGTATGATACACAAAACATACTTTGAATGTATGTGTAGCCTCAGTATAACTGGGAAGTGGCATCTGGAGTGGACAGGAACATGAGTTGAAGATGATAATCAAGGTTACAGGATAGTGGCATTGTCCACAGTGATCAAGAGGAAAGGTTGCTTGGAGATCATTGCTGGGACATGTCAAGCAAGCTGGGGCTATTCAGTAGACAGAACATTACAAGGAAATGGTAGAGAAGCAGAAGCATGAATCAACGAATCGTGGAATATTTGATGCTGGCAGGGACCACTGGAGATTGTCTAGTTGCCTTTCAAATCAAAACACACTTTCTTGGAGAATGTTGCTGAGGGCTGATATTTAAGAACTTTTCACCTAGAACTGAAGAGCTGGGGCACCTGTGGCTCTTGCCATATAAAGAAGCAGCAAATGTTCACCTCAGCCTGGGAATCTTGATACGAGTGATGAGTGGAGAGAAAGAAATGTCTGTTAATATTAAAACTACAAGTACAGTAGGAGGAGTTCTAAAAGTCAAAGCCATGAATATAAAGTGATATTTAAATTAAATTAATGCAGAATTATGTGTACTTGCAAGTCAGAATGAAAGTGATTAGTGAACACCAGTGCTTTAATCACCAACACTACACAGATACTGGCATAAGAAAGAAGAGGCAGTTCCCAAAGCATGAAAATTTTGCCTACGAGTCATGTCCTGGACTTTGTTCATTACTCCTTAGGGAGAAACCATGTACTCCTATAAGGAATTAAATTGCTTTTTTTTTTTCTTTTCCATAATCTTAGAATCATAGGAAGGTTTGGTTTGGAAGAGACCATAAATATCATTTAATTCCAATCCCCTCCTGCCATGAGCAGGGAAGTATTAGGGCTGGTGTGAGCTGAAATGTTGTGTCTGTAGCAAGAGTTCAAAAAGTTAACCCTGAGAAAGATCTCACTGCAAGATGACTAGGCATAAAAAACAAAGAGAAAGAAAAAGGAAAAAAGAAAAAGAGAAAAAGTGTTTTCAAAGTCAAGGTTTCATAGTAAGTGGTAACAGTATAATGAGGTGACAGAAAGCTGAGTGGAGTAAGGAAAAGACGAGGAAATCTCTAAAGTAAAACTTCTCAAATTTCTGGGAGTTGCTGCACATGACAAGCTCTCTATTAAGAGACAAAAATTTTAGAGGACATATCTAAATAGCTTTTTACTGAAGGTGAATTCTTACTCGTCAATGTAATCTGAAGACTTTTTCATTACAAAATGCTACTCATTTCAAAATGCAGTTTTTTTACAACCATGATGCATTTTATAACCTTTTTGCTACCAGG
This sequence comes from Ammospiza nelsoni, assembly GCF_027579445.1. Classification (NCBI taxonomy): domain Eukaryota; kingdom Metazoa; phylum Chordata; class Aves; order Passeriformes; family Passerellidae; genus Ammospiza; species Ammospiza nelsoni. The sequence goes on along the minus strand of NC_080634.1, from coordinate 34,560,030 downwards.
AGATCTGAGTAGTGACATAAGGTCAAGAGTCAATAATAGAATCCAAATCAGTTATTTCCTGAGGAATCACAGTATTTTTCCCCAGTTATGTCCAACTGGATAGTGGAGTCAGTCATGCCAGCTATGAGGCACATTTTCCCCTCGAGGAGTCTTTCCAGAGCTGCTTCAAAGGTATGCCATACTAGCTGGTCCCATACTATCTGCAAAGTCTTGGAATTATAGAATGTTTGGGGATGGAAAGGACTTCAAAGATAATCTAATTCCAAACCCCCTTCCATGGGCAAGGACACTTTTCACTAGACTAGGTTGCTCAAAACCCCATCCAACCTGGCCTTGAATGCTTCCAGTGATGGAGGAGTCACAGTTCTCTGGGCAGCTTGTGGCTGTGCCCCACCACTCTCACAGGAAATAATTTTTTATTAATACCCAATTTAAACCTGACCTCTGCCAGACTGAAGCCATTCCCTCTTGTCCTGTTCCTCCATGCCATTGTCAAAAGTCCTTCTTTCAGCTATTTTATAGCCCCCTTTAAGTTCTGGAAGGGGCTCTAAGGTCTCCCTGTAGCCTTCTCTTTTCCAGGCAGATCAACCCCAACTTCATCAGCCTGTCTCCACAGGAGAAGGTCTCCAGCCCTCTAAACACCTTTTTGTCCCTCTTCAATGCACACACAAGAGGAATATGAACAGTACAAATAACAGGGTCTGTTATTTTACTGTCTCATTAAAAGTAACAACATGCCTCAGGGGATATAGAGTGTTCCTCAGAAGCCACCAACATTAATCTGGAAAGAGGATGATTTTTGGAGCTGCTGTCCTCCTGCAGCTCTCAGTGGAAACTGTACCTCATTGCTGATCAGTCTGCTCTTACTCAGGTGAGGAAAGATGGCATTAGGTAGTTGGTATTTGGTACCCAGCTTGAAAACACTGATTGTTGTTGCTGACTGTCATGCTATTCTGCTGCAACCTGTGCACTCTTTTCCTTTCTATTTTCCTGTTAAACCATAAGGCAACTTTTATGTCTTTGGGGACTTTTGCAAGCACTTTACATTGATAAAGTTTTGGGAATAAGTTTTCGTAAAAATCCCCTTGTCCCAACAAATTAGAAACTGCTAAATATTGTGAATGTGTTTTCAAATTTCCTTAGGTCCCCTGTCTTCTTAGCCTTGATCAACCTGTCACCAGAACTGCATGGCATGTCTTCTTGTTTACACTACAAATCCAAGATAAGCATCTTCAGCAACTGTATATTTATACAGCATCTAACATGTTGTGCTCATGATACACTCAAAGCCTCCAGGTGCTATAACCATACAGATGTTACATAATCCTAGGGAGCTTGTCATTCTTCCCACAAGGCATCTTGTTTCAACCCACAATATAGAGAGACATCCTTCTAAAAGGTTCTATTTATTTAAATTAATGTCATGCAGTGTTAATTAAGCATTGATACTTATGTCTTATTCTCTGAGGTGCCAGATCATCATTTTTCTTGAATAACCCTTGAAGTTTGGCTCAAGGTACCAGAGGTATGATAGAAGAGCCTTGTCTTGGAGATGACTGGATTAATTATTTATTTAGTTAGTTATGTATTCATTTCCTTATTTATTTTTGCTGTCAAGTGCATCAGTTTCCCTAAACCTTTCTTCTTCCATTATTTAGCAGAGGAGGAACTGGAAAACAACAGGAAGGCTGTAATTACCAACTTGACTGTGGAGTATGCAGCAGCTGGGGGATGGCTGTAGAAACCAGTATGAACTCAAAAGTTTATTACAAGAACTGTTTGTACATTGTCTGTCAATCATTTTCTCCCTGTTTAGATTTGCAAGTGAATTGCAGATGCATTTCTTGGACACATTAGATTTTGCTTTTCTTTTGCTTTGGATTTTCAGCCCAGTTTTTTTCCTCCTATTGTGACACGCAAGAGATGTGATCTCACACCCTCCAAAGAACCGATACACAAAAGCAAAGAAATAACAAAGATCCCATCATTACTCTGGAAAGAGAGAGAACTTCATAGCAGGGGAATTGCCTTTAGCTGCAGATATAGTGTATCTCAGAGAAATGGGGATACTTATTGCTCATCTCCTAGGTTTAACAAATACACCAAAATATCATAGCATTTTCCTTCTGAAAACTATGTGCTATGTGGAGAGCATAATGACATAGGCTTAATCCACAGCCTGCAAGTGTGACAGCTTTTAGCCATACCCCCCACCTTCATGAAGAGGCTGAGCCATCCCAATGTTCTGGCACAGTTTTACTGCTTTTATGGTCTTACAGAGTTTCACTCAGGGCTTCTTTGTGTATCTCTGGATGATCTCATAATGTACTTTATAGACCTATCTAACAGTGCCATGCACGAGGCCCACACAGCTCGTGTGTGCTGCTGTCACAGCCAGTGACTGCAAACAGCACAGGTGCCTCAGTGGGAGCTGTGCATCCTCAGTTCCCTCTCCAAGCCTGCATATCTTCCCCTTGCAGCAGATGTGTAGCTCCTATAAGCACTGTGCCATCGTCCTAGAGCTGGTCAGAACCCCTCTGTGCCATGGCCAAAGCTCTGTGACACCCCTTACTTTGCAGCCCTGATTGAGCAGCACAGCCCGTGGTGCCACGTGCCACCACTGGGGACTGTGTGCAAGCCCTTGTTTGTCACCCACAGCCATGGAACAGAGAGCTAACTTATTGAGGACTCAAGGCATCTTTGCATGCAGGAATTATCATCTCAGTTTTCTTTTCATAAAACCATAAATTTATAGACTAACAGAATGGTTTGGGTTGGAAGGCACCATGAGGACTGTCTAGTTCCAGCCCTGTGCTATGGGCTGGGACACCTTCCCCTAGACCAAGTGGTTCAAAGCCCCATCCAGCCTGGTCTTGAACACCTCCAGGGACGGAGGACCGACATCTTCACAGCCAGTGTCTCACTACTCTCATAGTGAAGAATTTATTCCTGATATCTAATCTCACCCTGCCCTCTATCAGTCTGAATAATTTCCCCTTGTCCTGTCCTTCCACACCCTTGTCAAAAGTCCCTCTCCAACTCTGCTGTAGCCCATTTAGGCACTGGAAGATGCTTTTGCTTACTCATGATAGCTGAGGTAAATTCACTTGTTCATGGCAAAGCTTTCAAATTTTCCATCTGTGCCAATCTAGGCTTGTTTTAATTTACAGATTCTCATTAGACATTGACTTTGAGGGTGAGGTGACAGTGGAGTGAGGGAGCAAAATTTGCTTTGGGGCACATAAGCATACTTTCCATTTTGCAGGAGAGCATGAAATGTTTCTGTGTGAAAAAGCAGAGCTTTTTCATCCCATTTTAATGCTAATTTTGCAACTGTGTCTGACTATCCTCAACTCTGCTGCTGGGGAAGTTTGTATTTTGTGTACATTCTCACTGGGGTTAAGAAGCCCCTGCAGGTCGTCAGGCAAAACAAAAAACAAAGTGAGTAGGGGCATTAATTTCTATGCAACAGGGTAATCTAAACAACAGAAGTATGGAAAAATAATTGAAAATGAGTTACAGAATCTGTCTTCACCTGGTACAAGAAAGCACCCTTGAGTACTGTTGCTGTAAAATTGTTCAACATGTGTTTAGCTCCTGTGAGGAATCCTATTAAGCCCTACATTGAAGGACAGGCTTAAGTACAGAAGACAATTTAAAATATGCTTCCACAGGTGAGATTCTTCCCCAGTTCCATTTTCTTATAACAGCACAGTGTTACCAGTGATAACAATGGACAGTCAACAATTTGGTAAGTAGAGCAAATTTGCTCTATTGCTAATTTTTGAATAGTTTATTTTCTTCTTTCTGCCAAGCAGACACAGCTGTTACCTGGTCTAGGCAGAGAAATAAGTTCTTTATTTTATCAGACTTAACCTGTTATCAGGAATGGTATAGTCTGACTGAGGTGAAACTACTATTCTGAACATGTGTAGTGCTAGTAATATTAGCAATATACATAAATACTATGTGTGTAGGTAACTCTTACACTATTGGTATATTGCCAGTATATTAACCTAACATGGTATTGTTGGTAAAGGTAGCTACACTGGGTTTTAATAGAGATATCAGCACCTCTGAATTACAGGCCAGCTCAAAAAAGACAAGTTCCATGCAACCGTGCTCACAAGGATCTTCCAAATCTAGCTGGACTAACAAACAAAAGTGCTTATGAGAACAGCAACCCAAGTACAGAGAATCCAAAGACTGGAGAAATGTTTTTCTGAGCTGGGCATCTGGTTCAAGGAGGATTGTTCATCCCTGCATGATAAAAACAATTTGTTTTCTTCAAGGATTACTAAATGCAAGATACTTATTGGGAGGGGCAGGTAGGTGCGTGCCTGAGGCATGCACTCAGACCTACAGACCATTCAATCCTTTTGAGAAAATAAAAATTAGCTTGGCCAACCTTAAGCAGATTTGCTGTCCTGTTTGAGGCAAACATACAATTCACCTGCAATCCTCATTTTTTGCTGTCTGTGCAAGGGAACTGGCACTTTCATGTGTAATTACCAGGCATTAAGGAATAATTCTTCTGGCTGTCCCATCAAGGATGGCATAGAAGACACTCCCCAAGGAGCTTGCTTCTTCAACAGGCAAATGCCAAATACACTGTTTATATTTACAGGATCTTAATTCACCCATATTAGACTGTGTATAAATGATGTGGCTCTGCTGGGATGTGCTCAGCTGCAGAATTTGCTCCAAAGGCTGTTCCCAGTTAGACTCAGCCACACCCTGCCAGATGTTGGCAAAATATCCTTACTGTCCATAAAACATGTGCTCTGGAGTCACAGATGATGGACCTGATGAGGTGGAAGGATCTGAAACCACATTTTAGCACTTCTGCACACTTCCTTATGAAGAAGACCATCTTTGACCCTGAGAGCCTGGGGACTGAGTTTCAAGCTGCCATTTATCAGGACAGTGGTTTTGAGTTTCTCTTTATTTTCCTAATTCTATTGCGGGTGTTTTTTTAAATTTTAATGATGTGACATTTGCCAGGGAAAACATTTTCAGCAATAAATCTCATCAGAATCTCCACCAAAATCTCATCTATTGCTTGACATTAATTTCAATCCTTTCCACTGCAGCTGTCTCCCTGCAGGTTTCATCTTTATGCTACAAGACAAGGATTTGCTCATCCTGCTCCACTGCTCTCAGAGCAGCCTCTGGGTATTAGATGGTAGTAGGACACAGGGAAAAGTTTTTTATTTTTGTAGTTAAATGCAGTGGCATAATTTTCACATTGTTGCCCTTTGTTTGATCTTTTGATTTCTTTAACCAATTCCGTACCAGTCCTTGGTGATCTGTTAACACACTTACCCAACTAGCAGAAGTTCCATTTAATCTGGGAATAAATCCACTGACAGAACTGTTTTTCCTGTTTTCAATTGCCCTGCTTATGTACAGAGTCTACAACAGCCAGTTCTGTTCCATTGGCTCTTGGAGAAGGGACACTGTCTGTCTCCATCTCACTGCACTGGCCAACCATGGTAAAAGCAAAAACCGTGTGTGCCATGACAAAAGCAAACAGCACGTGTGCACTGACATGGTTTTCTCTTTGGACAAGCGAAGTGTGTAGCTGCAGCATTGAGCTCTCCAGAGAAGAAAGGAGGAGATCTGCTGTAGGGGGTCAAAGAGCTGATGACATCCTAAAAACCATCCTTCCAGGCATTATGCTATTAACTTGTTTGGGAAATTAAATCAATTTGCAAGTACTTGCAATGAGTGTAAAACTGAAATTCCTAAAAAGGTTAACATTGAGATTATCTGGCAAGACCTTGGGGCAGCAGACAGGCACCTCTGGGGCACCTCTAAGAGGAGTATTCAGCTTTCTGCCTGGACATGCTGCATTCTTCTTCAACAAAAGATGTGAACTGGATCTGTTAAATGTTGGAAATACAGCAGAGGAATATCCCAAAGAATTAAAAAAAAGAAGAAAAATAGGTGAGCTTGTTTGTTTCCTTGCTCAGTATTTTAAAGCCTGTAGTTGTCATCCAAGAGGGAAACTGAGGGAATCAACTGGGATACAAATTGCTTTGTGATGGCATGACTTGCTGAAGTGATTAAATGCATGATGTTTCCTGACACATACATATTCTTAGTAGCTGCTGATGAGACAGGATGAGTGGTAGTGCAAATGTTTGCCAACTTGGGGATGGCTTCTGATAAGGAGGGTATGCAGAGCTATCTTTGAAGTCCGTCACAGCCAGGCACCTATGTAACTGAGAACAGTGGTGGGTGTTCATTCTCCAAGGACACCTCAAAGATTGTGTCCAGAAAACCCACGAATCATGTCACTGGACCCCTTTCCAAGTCATGATCATCTTGGAGTGCTGACCATCCATGTCGGGGATGCAGGATGTAGGCTGTAGATTTGCAATGTTAAGCAGCAGGATATGGAGTTAGGAGTGACCGGGCTTCAGTTTGAAAAATGGTTGTTTGTTTTCCCCTGAGATGTTTTTCCATAGTCCTGCCAGAGGAATTGTCAATTTCACAGCTTTCTGAGACAGCTTGGACTTTCTGGGAAGACACCTGTGTCTATTTTTCCTCTTGTTCTTTGGCCATCTCCTTTATTTTTCCAGGCTTGCCTCCAAACACAGTGAGTGCATTTTCAGTCTTAGGTCAGTTACTCCCTGGTGAAAATAAATGTATTTAGAAAATCATCTGGAAATCCAGATCAAATAATTAAAAAAAAATACTGTCCTTCAGCTCACCAAAGCCTGGACCATTTTTGTCTCCTTTATTTTCTTTATGACCTTTGCAAAAATTTTCATAAGAAAAGGTGGCTGCTGTCAGACTAACAGTGCTTCTCCTATCTGTGTGTCTCTGTTGCTGGAGGATGCTAATAGCAGAAGAGAGATAATTGTGCTTTAATTGGGTTCTCCTTGTTCAGAGAAGGAGGGGGTAAGGGATGCTTCTTGGTTCCCATGGCCTTGTAGATAAGTTTCCATATAATGCCAATTAAGAGCAAAATAAGGAGTATGCAAAACAGGTGACAACTACTTTCACCAGGAATTGTTCTTTTGTGGCTAAACCAATAGAGCCTTCAACCAAGGGTGCTCTTTTTGCTGCTGGAGTTTCCCTTGATTTTTTTTATTGCATTTTGCATAAGCTTTGCTATTGAATAGATCAAGTATAGAAGAGCTTAAGATAACTGCGACAGGGGGAGACTGCCAATTGTGTATATATATATATGTGAGCATGTATGTATACTTCCCAAAAGTAGAAAGGAAAGTCAAATTAAGTTATTTTTTTCCCCTATGAGTTATTTTTATTTTGTTTTTATTTCAAAGGGATCTATTGTGTCTGGGGAGAGGTCAAGGGTTTTTTTCTTCTCTTTTAATGCATTTTTTCTCTTTATCCTTGTTTGTTAGTTTTAAGGGTAATTATTCACCAGGGCCTTTTCAACTGTCAAATGCAACAAAAGATAATCTGACCTCTTCTCTTCCCTGCCCCCACACTCGCCTTTTCCTCCAACAAAAGCAGCCTTTGTTGGGATTGGTCATAATTTCACAGGGATCCTTCTTCATCCCACAAGTTAGGAACACTCTTCTACTTCATATCGAAGTGACCTCTTGCAAATGCAGGCAGACTCGGGATGTTGCAGCTGATGGTCTGCCTTGGCTGATGTTGCCCATCAATACTTGCCAGCCTGACAACTTAGATGCTCTGAGCACTTTCTTGTCCTTTCCGCAGGATTTCTAACTTACTATAAGAACTGTTTATCAATTTATCTACAATGCACAACTCGGCATTAATCAGTCTCCATCTAAAGGACTGTCTGTAATAAGTGACTTGGGTTTGCAGCTGCATTTGACTGGGATGAGCCCTCTGACTTTCCAAATTATGTTTTCTTTTTGATTCATGACTTTCAGCTCCTTGCTCTTGAGGAAGCATGTAGAGAAGAGAGCACTTCTCAATGCCAATGCATTTTGCAGCAAGAATTATGGTCCTTATAAACAGATCAATATATGCCAATCTCCAGCTTCACATAAATATTTGCTTAGATAGTAAATTGATCTTGTCCTTGATTTGCCATAATTTAAGTCTATGAAGCTATAATCAAGACTCCTTGATAATAAAAAGAACCCATCAGCAATTATACTCATTCACTTCCCCATATTCAAGGCTATTTCAGCATTTCACTGATAAACTTCTGTTTTCAATCAAATTTGCAACATAAAAATCAACACTGCACACCAGTTAATGATGTTGGAGTGCTTCGTGTGTGGCATTTTGAAGTTATGTCAGTGTGGAGATAGGAGTGATTTCTCAGGGACTTTATCTGATATGGAAAAAAGATTTTGCTAAAACTATACCTAAAACCTTCTGTCAAAACTCAAACTGAGTATCATTCCTGTGGATTTAAATGTACTTTTATATTTCTAAAAGTTTCCAGTAGCTAAATTTCTTGGAAACAGGAGCATCTAGGGATGCTTCTGTCATATGCTTACACCTTAATCACTTAGCAATTTTTTATGAAACTATCTGGTAATGTGAGTTAGTGTGAGAGCTTTTGCACTAAATACTAGACTCCCTATCCCTAAATGTTTTTGTTCTGTATAAAAGGAAATGGATAGGAAAGTGTGTTTGTTAAGAAATGTTATTACTATTTTGCAAGTGACGAGTGTGATCTGAGGGAGATTTGTAGTCTTACAGTGTCACAGAGGAAACATTTTAAGGAAATAAATTGAAACATCCCAGAGTTTATTCTAGTCCACATTGCAATAGTTTGGACTCCTTCCTTTCAGCAGGAGTATATATATATAAAATAAGAACTCAATGGAAGGCATATTATAGTAACCACTAATAGGAATACACTTGTAGGCAGATGCTGGTAAGGACACTAGATGGCAAGTGTCATGGGTTATACTCACTGGAGGAAGGGGCTAAAATCCCTTCACTTTGAAAGTGACTGTGTGCCTGGCCATTAGATAAAGTTCTGCGTTCTTATGGTTTTTCAAGGTGGCCATTACTGTTACTTTGAGTCATGGCATTTTCAAGGTTAACCCACTGTTGTGGTTTAGCTCTGGTAGGCAGCTAAACCTTACGCAACTGCTGGCTCACTTCCCCATGTGGGATGGAAGAGAGAATTGAAAGAGTAAAACTGTAAAAGCTCATGAGTTCAGATATAGATAATTTAACAGGCAAACCAAAACAAAATAAGAAACCCGTGTACTACTTCCATCAGATGTTTGGCTACCCCTGAGAAGTGAGGATTCCATCACACATAATTGTTTCTTGGGAAGACAAGTGTAGCACCATACAGTTGCCATGGTGAAACTTAACTCTATCCTCACAAAAAATTTTATCCATTTCCAAAACTCCATCACCAAAACTTTTTCTGGACTAGATGTGGCTTCACCGTGGCATATCCTAGCATTGGAAACATCTATCCTCATCCATAACCATTAAACCAGCCTGAGAGTGCTGTACAAATAGGTGCATTAACTTATCCTCTGAGTCCCTCCCAATACCTTGTTTATCACGTATGGAGACACCAATTTTTAAAATGGACCTATGTTTGGAGTGCTGGAAAAAATCACTCTTTTAAGTAAAGAACTACACATGCAAATAAAAGGTTTGGGTAGGTCAGAATATTACATAAATAATGAACAAATGTATAATTAAATCAAGGGATAGTCTTCACACTCATTCCTGTTAAAGATTCATGGGGATTTTTATAACCAAATAAATTCTGGTTTGATTCCTCATTTGGAATTCTTTCAAACTCTGCTATACCCTTATAATCTTTGCTAATTCAGAAAAAATATCTTCTAAGGACTTCCTTTTCCTCTCTAAACTGGCATTAGCATCCTATATGGATGAAATACATATTGTATAGTGCAGAGTGCACCTGTGCTCACTGCACTTCCACTCCTGCTTGGGTAGCTCATATTTCCTAAGAAGCCTGGAGCACCCAAAAACATTAGCAACCCAAAGGCGCCATGGTCCCCTAGAGGAAGACAAATAGAATTAGACCTATTTTATAGATAAGAAAATTGAGGTTAGTTTCCAGCTGATGTCTGAAAGTAAGCCTAAGTCACTGCTTTCAGCTGCAAAATTATCTCACTACTGACAGCCTATGGCACTGATTCTTTACCTTTGCTTTTGGTATCCAGACATTCAGCTCCTACTATCCCTTCCTCTGTCACCCATGCTGGCTGTCACAATATTTCAGGTTTAGTTGTCCGGAGAGCAGAGGCCCCTGGTAATCATAAAAACCTGGTAGATGTTCAGCACCTTCTGAGTCCTTTAGTGTCTGGATTTGTGCATAAATTGAATGCGACTTTTCTCTGGTTGTAACCCAAATTTTCTGCAGACAAATGAGTTCTGACCAGAAAAATAAGAACTGCAGAGAGATCTGGAAGCATTCACCTACTTGGTCTGCAAAAGGCCTTGCAGACTGTTTTGTTGATAAAGTAAACAAATTGCTATTTACGGCCTGGACTCTAAATAAAAGAAAACACATGGAAAAGTACTTAATAAGCAGCACTCATTATCAGTTTATCAATGGCTCCATGTTCTCATACTCTATTTCTTTTATCAGTCCCACCATTACCTGGAGCCAACAATGATAGGTGGAGTTGTCCTTTGGGATTTATTGCCACCTCGTTATGGTTGATCATTAAAAAAAAATTAAAATTCTAAAAAGAAAAGTTGAATACTGTGTATTTCCATAGGAAAAGCAAGTGAAATAATTTTGATGTTAGTTTCTATGCCAGCGTGCTGAAGGCAGTCCAGAGTTGCTGCTCATGGGGGAAATAATGAATGTTGCCCAGCAATTAACAATTGGGGATATCTTTACTGGGTGCTGTAGAGACGTGTGTGTCACATCACATCAGCACAGCTGTCCTGCCCCTGCGTGCCTAACCCTGTTTCCCCTCGCTTGAGGGTCATCTCCCAGCAGTCATGCTGGCACCAGAGATTAGAAACTCAGCTGCACAATAGCAGGTGGAAGGCTTTATTTTCTACTGATGTTAAAAAAAAAAATTATATATAATAAAGGCAGTTCCTTTCTGTGTTGCTCCTGCCATGGTCAGCAGTTGTCAGGGTGGAAAGGTGTAAGTGATGAAGGATTATCATCTCTTGCATGAATGGTGGTATCTTCTTTCTTAGAGCAGCTGCATAGCCCTTGGGAACTAAACAAGAGGAAAGAGATGTGTCCAGAAGTAGAGATGTGACCCATAGGAGAGCAATTCAAGAGCAGTCCCTTCCAGCTAAACCATCCTGTGTTGTTTTTTTTTTTTCCATAGAAATTTTATAACCATTTTTAATAGGATTTCACTAACCCCTCTCTGATTACAAGAAACAGTGGATTTCCATTTTTCACAGTACAGTAAAATAATGAATAGGTGAGTTGCAGCCTGGGATCACCCTGCTTCTCACTACTTCAGCAGTACATATCACATAAAAAAACCCTCAGTGTCTCTTTTAAACTACGTAAAGAAAAGGAATTTTAAGTGTTCAGTTCCTCTCATCTTCAGTGAACAAATAAGGCAGGACGGCCAAATTGAATACAAAAGTGTAATTTTTTATTTTCTATACATTAGGAGAGTCTAGAAAACTAGCAAGAGGCAGTTGTCTTGTGAGATTAATCCTATTTCCTGCATCCCTTGGATAAAGATATAGTCACTTCCAGAGGAGATTTATAGATCTTAATGAGGAAACCACCCTCAGGAACTTCCATTCTGTCTTTACCCTTTAGTGGAATAAAATCCTTATTTTAATACCTAGATACATCAGCCAGGTTGAATGAGATGGACTTGAACCTCATGTTGCCCAAAGGCCACGTAGGTGTGAACACTGCCTTGGTGTCTTCATGGAACCATTTATGTCAGAAAAGATGCTTAAGTTCATTGTTTCCAACTGTTCTTTGCATCCCTGAAGACAAAGTCCACCACCTTACCCTGTGCAGCTGCACAGCCAGTGCTGCAGGAATGCTGTCTCTTAGTTACCATATGGAAAAATCATTTAAAATTAACCTTAAGGCTTCTTGATGAGTGTTGTATGCTGAGTGATTGAAAAAAAAATAGAAGCAATGGGCTAATGGGTGTATTAATCAAAGCAGGACACACAGCTTGAGAACATTAAGATAAAGGCCCCCTTTCAAATACAGAGAAGGTGAGGTCAAGGCCGACTTGCTGTTCTTTCATACTCAATGGCTTTTAAGGGGATGTTATGCAAAGGGTGGAGAATTGGTGCAACTCTGCATAGATTACCCAAAAAAAAGGAGACTAGAATGAAATAAAAAGCACTAAAAATGCCAGAATATGGTGATATGAAAACCTGTGATTCTCAAAGTATGGTCTTTAAAAATATAGAAGGATTGAACTTGATTTTGAAGTCCTGTATTTCATAGATTTGTGTGCTCCTTCCAGGGAAGCACATTATCTGGAGATTTTAAACTGAATATGTTTTTTCAGTTTAATAAACTAATAATTTACTGGCATGTTGATCTTCCCAGATGTTGAATTACTCATGTGGGCTTGTTGAGTATTAAAAGATCCATCAAAATTTTGGGACCTGAGAAATTAAGCAGATTAAAAAAAAAATCATAACCACTTGGCAATTCATAGAAGTTGAAATTGCCATGCCTTGTATTTTAGCTCTCAGCAGTGCAAGCATCCACATTTTGGCTAGTCACTCTGGACTTTATCTTCTGTCAGTGAAGGGAAATAGCCTTCTGCAGAGCTCCTTAGCTGATGTATTTTATATGTGTGCATTAGGATAAGATGAATTGCACCTGTAAATCCCATGAAGATACTTATACCACAGACATTTTAATGAGGGTGGAAAATTTGCCTCCTTTTCATCATTTTAACTGAGGTCTGATGTTATCGTGTCACAGATTTGCAAGTTCTGTCATCTACCTTTGCCTTGTTGATAATGCACCTTCTAACCCAAATAAATACAAGTGTCCATCTTTGATGTCCAATTACACTGAAGAGTAAAGCTTGTGCTTTTGTTCTTTATCTCAACATTGCTCTTTTACCTCACAGAAGGCTCAATACTAATAATCAGTCCTGTTCCCCATAAATTTAAGCCACAGTAACCCCTGCCTAAGTGTGTGTGAGTTCAGGTCTTTCTTTGCTTCCCAGGAATGGGCTGCCAGGAAGGAGAGATCTCAAGGAGTTGGAGAGTTTGAGGGACTCACATTTTGAAGGTCTGAATAAGAATGACTGAGAATATTACAGTAAACAACCTATTTCCTGAGGAGGTGGGAGAAAATTTCCCTGAATAATTGCCACTTACAAACGATTTTCCTCTCCACAAGATTTAAAAAGAGGCATTTTTAAATAACATAGCACACCTCCTCTTCAGTTGGGAAGCTGAGACGCAGTATGAGTAACTGGTTTTGAGAAAGCATTTGCCTGAATTGTTGGTGAAGCTGCAGATAGTACTGAAAAAGAATCTACCTCCCAGTAACAAAACTGCTCTTTCTCTGGTTACTTTTGTGACCAATCACAAAACCAACACACATTAAGATTTTAAAAAGCTGTGCATTAAAAAAAATGCAACTAGCTAAACTTCTGTAATTCCTTGTAAGTAGTGAAGACTGAATCTGAATTTAAATACATAGTCTGGGGTGTTAGACAGAAAGATAGATGTCAGAGTGGCTGTGATAATCTGAACTGTGTAGTGTTACAGGTTCATATTTAAAGATGGGGCTGAATGTTCCATGCTGGGGAGTGACTTCCAGCTTAAGGATCTCCCTCTCCCACAAGTTCAGTGTGGATATGGTGTCTAGTCCTTCACACCTTGCTAAGAAGTGATTTAAGAAGATTCCTCCATGGATTTTACTATTGGACACCATACATCTCTGTGGCAACAGAGAAGAGAATTTGTGGGTGCCCCATCTCTGAAAGTGTTCAAGGCCAAGTTGGATAGGGCTTGGAGCGAGTTGGTCTAGCAGAAAGTGTCCCTGCTCATGGCAGCAGGATTGGAACTGAATGATCTTCATGGTCTCTTCCAACCCAAACCACCCTATGGTTCTATGCAGCAGAAAACATGGCAGACAAGACATGATCCCAAGGATCACATCCAAACCCTGGACTATCTTAGTCTAATATGCTACATCAATGTCCAGTCATGTTGTTCAACGTTTACGTATACGGAGTAAAGTCTTAAAAATAGACACATACACACACCAAAAACCACAAACCTTTTTGGCATTTATACAGATAAGACCAATTTTATTGGCAAATATTTTGCTTGGCACGGGTTCAGCATGTACTAATAGCTTAATAATTTTGGCAGACACACCAATGAAAAATGTTACTGAACCAGACCCAATTATGTGTGTAAAATGTAAACAGTTGTGTCTGCTGGGGATAACTGCAGTATGTTGTCAGGCCATGACTGAGAAATACATATGGTAGATTGGTCTAAATTTGTTTTTGATGGAAGGCCATCTGATGGCATTGTTTTGGGGCCACACTATGGATGGAAGGACATTATCAGCAGAGTGGATTACCAGCATGGCTTTTGTTCCACCTCTCAGGCCAGCTTTCCAAAGTTTGGCAGCTCTGGTAGAAGTTTCAGGCTGGATTTCTGCTGTTTGCTTTTGGTGGACTCTCCACAGTGTCCTCACACTGAAGTTACAATGAGTTAATTCTTAATAATTATTTCTTATTCTCTGTATCAGACAGTAGTGGAATAGCTATTTAGGTTATTTCTTACTCTGGAAAAATTCCCGTGGCACTGGCAGGAGCTGAAGCTTTGAAAGCACAACAAAGCCCTTTTTTACCTCTTTTATGTACACGTTTTGCTAAGCTAGGTATGTATATGCCATCAAAGCTGCCATTCAGCGCTCACAAGTGAAAAGCAACTCTGGAACTGCCTAAAAATGCTTTCAGGAAGAATTTAAGCTTGGGCTGCAATTAAAGAATGGCCATGCCGAAGGCAGGGTGGGTGGGCATTGGAAAAAGAGGGGTAAATAAGGAAGGTTTTCAGAACATGGCTGTGAGGAGCCCCCTCCAGCCCAGCACCTGGTGAAGCCATCGAGCAGGCCCTCCCACCAGCTTAGATCAGACTAACAGTGCCACACACCAAGCTTCTGCTAAAAGCAGGGAGAAGTCTTAAAAAGAGCCTTTTCTGATGCATTCAGGTAGAAGAGTGTAAAGTAAATAATGAAGCCAAAGGGCAGCACACAAGAGCATGACTTTGCATTCCTTTCGTACCCGCTGCCACAAAGCTCAAGGAGAGCACGGAAAATGAGCTGCTGAAGGATGCCGAGTGCTCTGGTCCAGCTTTGCTGAAAGCCGGCGTCAGTGCAGCAAGGAAGTTTGAGTCATTTGGAGCATAGCCTGCCACCAATCTCTGTCCTTATCAGACTTTTCCAGAGAGCCTGTAAACGTGCACACTTTAGTAAATGGCATGTTATAAATATGGGTGAGTAACGGCGTTGCTGTGGAAGAGCAAACAGGATGTTATTTATCACCACCTTTCTATGATCAGCATATTCTTGTAGAAGAAGGTAGTTATTAGGAGAGGTTATTGACAGTGCTTTGTCAGGCTTCATATGAGTAAGCTTAATTTTTAAATAACAATGGCTTATTTATTCAGTCATTCTGAAAATTAAATTTTCAGCAAAAATTCCCTAGCTTGGGAAGTCAATTTACTTCCTTAGCTCTAGAGCAACATTGCATTAATTGTTTTTTCAGGTATCCACTGACATAAATAGAGAAAACAAAGGAGAGTTATTGGTATCATTAGCTGGAAAATGTGGGTTTGGTATTGATTAAATTAGATTTTTATTTGTGTACAGTTACACACATTGTGAAATACATCTATAATAAGGAATGAAAATTGAACATGTAATAATAATTATATGGCACAGAAAGTAAGGAAATGGCTCACTTTCTGTTGAGTTCAATGACTTTGAGCCAGATGATATAAGAAAAAATAAAGTTATGTGTTTGAATAAGTGTGGTTTAACTTTGTGAGTGCTACTGATACAGAATGAGTAATTCTGATAGTTTATGATTAAATTTCAGGAAGAGATTCATTAGGGAAGATAGGACCATGACCAAAATTCTTTCAAGATAGGAAGTTGTTTGTCAGCTTGTGGAGCAAGAAACTGGGCAGTGTTGTACATCTGCAAAATAGGTTTCACAGGAATTCTTCCAAAGAGGGGTGGAGAACTGCCTTGAATATTGCACATATTCAAGAGTTCCATATTTAGAGTTAGGAATCCAAAGTAGCAGTCTTGGAGAAGCATTCTCAGTGGGATTTCAATGAGGAAGAAACACCAAGTCCATTTGCTATCTCCATTCTGTCATTTAGAGTTTTGGACAAATTTGCTTCTTCCTTGTCCTTCAATATTTATTACTTTATTTTCTCTTTCCCCAAAAGACAATTCCTATCTATTTCCATCTGCCCAAACATCCTTTTCATTACTGACTTACTCCAAATTTAGGTCTCCATTTCCATTGGGCAGACGCTTTTCTTCCCTGGTACTTGTATGTTTATATGGAGCTATAAGTTCATGAGGGGACATGAATAATAGATTTCTAAAGGACAAGAAAACGCTCAAAATTGAGATTAGAAACCTTGAAAGAGCTGTTTTAACACCAGAATATAAATCAGATGTATTTCAATTTAACACCTGTAAGGAATTCATACTCAGTTTTTGTTCTAAATTGTTGTGTAGGACTAGCTGGCTAGTTGCCCTTAATCTAAAAAATAATGTTTATCTATGTATAGGGAGGTATAAAATATGCAGATTAAAAGGGGAAAAATCCAGTGGAGAAAGGTATCAGAAGTAATATGCACTGCTCCTTCCTTGACAGACAACTTAATTCATTTCTCTGGGCTGCATACATGATGCAGAGATCATTATAGTGCTTGTTATTTTTCTGGCCAATGCTGGGAGAAAACTAAAATTGCACAGAAGTATAAATTGCATTGCTTTCCCCCTCTACCATCACAGCAAATTCTGATGGTTATAACCCACTCACCCGAGCCATTTAAATGGGGAACTGTGGCAAAGTCTGTCAGGGACATGCAAATATGCAAGGAGCATCTAAATGCACCATGACCTGATAGCACAGTGCAGACATCAAAAGACTGGTCATCAGTAGGAATGATTTAAAATAGGGCTGAACCCTGACCCTTTGAAAAAGCTGATATGCTTGGCTAGGCCTACAGCCACACTGTTACCCTATACTTACTATAATGCTTTCTATTTCAAAAGATCTCTAAAACATCTCCATGAGAGCTGCTCACATGTTGTTGACTGACCATCCTTTGGGGCTGAACAGGTTTACAAAGAAAAAATAAATAAAGAAAGAAATTTTTTCCGGACATAGGAAAAAATATTTTTAACAGAAGGATGCTGATGGCTCTTTAAAGGTCGCAACCCACCCCACCCCCACCACCAAATCAGACAAATGTAGCGGGACTTTATTCCTCACCTGGAAAAGGAAAAAAAAGCACATATCCAGGAAGCTGCATTGCAACCAGGTTTGTATCAGAAAGACAAAAAGCTGATTCAGGAAACAGAGAACTGCCAGTACCTTCACCAATCATACACAAATTTCAACTCCTCAGATTATTAATTTTTTAAAACCTAAGTCTGACTTCAGATGCCTATTTCATGACTAAATTATTTATCTGCTAGAAGTTCTTGTTCCACTCTTAACAGAATCTGGAGTCTGAGCATACCTCAAATATAAACACACAACTTCCTGATGTGTAAATTTGGGGATCTGAATCCCACTTGCTACCTGGACATGAGATACACTTGGAAATTTTAAGTAATTTTCGGACTTACATGTGTTTAGAATTACTCTTAAGAAGTATTCTTACATGAGTATTTGGTGATCTGCTGTAGGATCTGAGATTATCCTCAACATTCTTTCTGTCTCCTTCAGATTGTACTAGGAGCTATGATGAGCAATTTTGCAGCACAGTTCTCTGCTGAAGTCACTGGGAGTATTTACT
Source organism: Ammospiza nelsoni (assembly GCF_027579445.1). Taxonomy (NCBI): domain Eukaryota; kingdom Metazoa; phylum Chordata; class Aves; order Passeriformes; family Passerellidae; genus Ammospiza; species Ammospiza nelsoni. The sequence goes on along the minus strand of NC_080634.1, from coordinate 34,542,078 downwards.
GAAAAACCTGGCAAATCTGTGTTGCAATGGTACCCAAGCCTGGTTGTGCTCAGCACTGTGCAAACTTATAGTAAGATAGATATGTGGCCTTGAATAATATGCTAAAGGGGAAAAAATTTGCTTTCCATGAAGACTGTAGACAGTAGCACCCTGGGGAGAAAAGCTCTGAGCTCCCTGGTAATATCCTATCCTTAAGTTTGCAGTCATCAACTCAATTAACTATTGCTCATTAACTGGATTAACTGATTGACAGGAGAGTGTGTCTTTGACAGAGCAGGCTCTGCCAGGAACACCAAGAGTCTTCCAGGTTCATCAAAGAATTTTCCCTGCGTGATACTAGCCAGAATGACAAAGCTTTTCCAGAAAAGTGGCAGGTGGTCCATTGAGGAATTTTCGCAAGATACTTCCCACCCTTAAAAGGGATTTACAACACTGGCCATACCCTTAGTTTGCCCTGGTTTTTATTGGTGGCCCAGTGTAGATTTTACCTCTTGTGGTTATAGGTGCTGAAGGTCTTTCCATTGTTGCGCTGTCTAGAGGAGTGATTTACGGCTTGTGCTCAGGGTGTGTGAGTGGATGTTGTGTAGGCAAGGGCTTGGCTTTGTTGCTGAATAACTCAGTGTGTGCATTAGGAGCCTTCCTGCCAAATTAGGCATCTTCAGGGTGGCTTTGCTGTATCTGATGTGGGCTACTCCAGTCCTGGGGGAAAGACGGATCCATCAGAGTGTCTTAATTTAGGTAGGTCTTAGAATTTAATATAATTGCCGGTGTCTGTGGGGGCCTAAACATAAAGGCATTCCCTTCTGGTACTCAGGGAGATAATGATGACCTATGAATGGTGCTGTAGCTCTTTTTTACCCATTTCTTTCTGTTTGCTAAAGAACAAAACAATAGAGTGTGGAGTTTCAGCTCTCTCGTCAGCTTAACCAATTACTGTTTTCCTTTAAGCTATATAAATTGTGTGCATTTAATATTTAGTTATCTCCAGACTGTTTACACTAATTTTCATTTATACAATGCATCTAGTGACAGAGGTAGAGTGCAATTCTTTCTCTATTTCTCCTTTGAATGAAAGCCTTGAGGGAAGCCTGCAGTTTTTGATCATGCTCCACTTTGATGTAAGCAAATGTTTAAGTTATGCTCTGGCAGAATGTCTGAGATTCATGTTCATGAATGATGCAGGATTTGTCCTCCTTCCTTAGTGGCTCTATTTATAGCCACAACTGTTTTTATTTTCCATGCAGTCATGAGAGAGAAGGTGAGAAGGAAGCAACCACAAGTCCTTTGTCTAAGCAGAGCTAAGTTTGTTCTCATGCTTTGTTGTGTTTTATATTCCTCCATGCTGCATTTCATGCCTCTATCTATAGAATAAATGAAAGGTTTTTCCCAGCCCTGGGCTCCAGGGACCAAAATCTCTACTGCTCTGTGCTCCCCAGGACCATGTAGTGTGCAGTGATGTAGCTGCAAAGAGCCACCAGAGGAAACAATTTACCTATTTCAGTGTTCGAAGAATCACAGAATGAGTCAGGTTGGAAGGGACCACAGTGGGCCATCTGGTCCAAACCCTGCTTAAACAGGGCCATCCAAGAGCACCTTGCACAGGATTGTGTCCAGATGGTTCTTGAGTATCTCCAGTGAGGGAGACTCTACAATCTCTCTAGGCAGCCTGTTCTGGTGCTTGGTCACTGCGCAGGTGACCAAGCACCTTCCTGTTCAAATGGAGCTTCCTGTGCATCAGTTTCTGCCTCTTGTCTTATTGCTTGGCACCACTGAGCAAAGCCTGGCTCCATCCTCCTGACAACCTTGTTCAGGACCATAGCTCATTCCTTGTTCAGTGCATTAGTCAGGTCCCCTCCAAGTTATCTCTTCTTGAGGCTGAACAGGCCTAATTTCCTCAGCCTTTCCTCCTAAGAATGATGCTCCAGTCCCTTAATAATTTTCATAGCCCTCCACTGTACCTGCTCCAGGAGCTCCGTATCTCTCTTGTGCTGAGGAGCCCAGAACTGGACACAGCACTCCAGGCGTGGCCTTACCGGGTCTGAGTGGAGGGGCAGGATCACCTCCCTCGCCCTGCTGGCCGTGCTTTCCCTAAGGCAGCCCAGGATACCATTGGCCTTTTTAGCAGCAGGGGCACTGCTGGCTCATGGACAGCTTGTTGTCCACCAGCACCCCTGGGTTCTTCTCTGGAAGGAGCAGAGCTGCTTTCCAGCAGGTCAGCCCCCAGCCTGGGCTGCTCTGTGAGTTTATTCTTTCCCATGTGCAGCACCCTGCATCTGCCCTTGCTGAATTTGAGAAGTTCCTCTCTGCCCATCTCTCAAGGCCCTTCTGAAGGGCTGCACAGCCCTCTGTGGTCTTGGCCACTCTTCTCAGGTTGGTGTGAACTTGCTGCAGAGTAATCTGTCCCTTCATCCAAGTCATTGATGGACAAATTGCATGATTCTGGGCTCAGTATAGAACCTTGTGTTCCCTTAGAGAGCTTTCCTCTGACCTGAGCACTGCTTCTAATTCTTCAAGGGTGTAAATTCAAACCAACCTCCATCTATACACAGCATAGACCAAATCACAAATTCTGATTGTTTGGGGTTTTTTACCAGCATGAAGGGTTTTTTGGTTTGCTTTTGTGCTTTCAGAGCTGCTCTTTGATCCTGTGAGACAGCAACCCAAGGCTGTGTTTCAGTCAGAATGGTTGGCTGTGTTACGGGCTGAGATGTTGTGCTAGGGTTGTGCAGGGTGCTAGGAATGGACAGTCATTCTCCATGGGAGTATGTGCAGCTCTGAGCTGCTGCAGGCTAGAAGGAAAGGTATCGGAATTTCTTCCAAAGGACATGTCTTCAGTGCATTTTTTTTCCAGCATTTCATGGAAAGGGTTGGGTTGAAATGGACCTTAATCACCCAGTTCCAGCCTCCATTTAATGGTAAACTTTCTATTTACCTCACAGTGGGAATGAAAATTATCTATGCCTAGCAGAAACCATAAAGTACACTAGGACACTGGTAGGGAATTAGTGCAAATACACCTGCATCTTTTGTCAAATGAAATCCCTGCTTTTCCATAAGTTTTTGTGACTCAAGGCTACTATAAATGTCAGTACTCATGGTATATTGAACCCTAGGAGTCTGGGATCTGATCAGGGGGTACCTTTAGAAAGGGTGACAAATAATGACAATTTAGAAAGGATTGTGCTCAGTTCACGCTCAACAATCAGTTTCCCTAATCAAGGCAGAAGAAGATGAAATTGGATACCTCCACAACATGACTTTCTTTAGGATGAAAACAGAAGAAAGTAGCCTCAGAACATAGATGGTGCTTTTAGGGACACAATAGCAAGATCCAAGAAAATATGACAATCAGAGGTTTAATTAAAATCAAATGACTCAGAAATGCAAGTTAGAGAAGAACCCAACAATTAATTTCTTTGTAACAGAACAAAAGCTCAGCAAATGCTATAGAGTTTGCTTTGATCTGATTTTAGAATCATAGAATTCTAGTATGGTTTGGGTTGAAAGGGATCATAAAGACCATCTAGTTCCAGCCTTACTGTCAAGGGCAAAGATACCTTCCACTAGACCAGGTTGCTCAAAGCCCCATCCAACCTGGTCTTGAATACTTCCAGGATGCTGTCCTTTTTCTCCTGCTTGATTCTGTGAGGGAGTTTGGGAGTGGGTTTGTTTTCCAACTGCTTTGCATTTCATCATTTTCCCTACTTTTTGCTTTGTCAATCTGAGTTTCACTAAGGCCAGTGCTCGGAGCAGGCTGTGTGGACAAGGAAACAGTAACTCGGATGGAGAGAGCATCAGTGTCTTGCAAAGCTTGATGTTTCATGGCCAGTTCTAGAGAACCCTCAGGGGAGATCCAGCTACTGAAAAGATATTTTCCAGTCACCCATTTTGGAAGTTTTCTCCACTAAAAGGAAAGACACATTTCCCAAGCACATTACGTTTTAACTCTACCCTGTATTGGCTGTGTTTTAGTACTCTGCATGGTAGCTTGACATTTGAAGTCTCACAGTTGTGATATTTCCAAGTAGAAACTTGCAGTCTGATTTACTGTGTCTGAAATTTTTAAAAGTTGCCCTTCACGAAGCTGAGTGGAAGTGTCAATTTGGTGGAGGGCAGGAATCTCTGCAGAGGGATCTGGACAGGCTGGACTGACGGGCCGAGACCAGTGATGTGAGATTTAAAAAGATCAAGTTCCAGGTCCTGCACTTGGATGACAATAACCCCTAGGCAGCACCACAGGCTTGGAGTAGAGTGGTTGGGAAGTGGCTCAGAGGAAAAGAACCTGGAAATGCTGTTCAACACCGCCATGTGCCCAGGTGGCCAAGAAGACCAATGGCATCCTGGCCTGTATCAGGAGTAGTGTGTCCAGCAGGACTAGGGAAGAGATTTTGCTCCTATAATCAACACTGGTGAGGCCACACCTCGACTTCTGTGTCCAGTTCTGGGCCCCTCAGCTCAGCAAGAACATTGAAGTGTGCTGAAGCGTGTCCAGAGAAGGGTAATTAAGCTGGTGAGGGGTCTGGAGCACAAGTCCTGTGAGAAGAGGATGAGGAACTTGGGGTTGTTTCACCTGGAGAAAAGGAGGCTCAGAGGTGGCTTCATTGCTCTCTAAAACCACCTGAAAGGAACTTGCAGTCAGGTGGGGGTCGGTTTCTTCTCCCTGACAACTATGGATGGGACAAGAGGATGTAGTGTTAAATTGTGCCAGGGGAGGTTAAGGTTGGACATCAGGAGGAATTTCTTCACAGAAAAGGTGTTTAGACACTCAAATGGGCTGCCCAGGGAGTTGGTAGAGTCACCATCCCTGAAGATGGTAAGGAAAGACTGGATATGGTACTTTGTGACATGGTCTATTGACATGGTGGTGTCTGGTCCGTAGGAACTTCATGATCTCAGAGGTCTTTTCCAACCTAATTGATTCTGTGATTCATTAAAATGGAACCTCTATTACAACTTTTTGAGAGTAATTCTTGACTCTAATCTCTCTGGATTGTTTTTCTATTTTTTAAAATTATTATTATTTTATATTTTTTTACCTTTCTTTTTATGTTATTCTTCAAACTTGGAAAGGTTCTTGTTCACTTTATTAGTGCCAGTTGGATGTAGTTTAAACAGACTAATCCTGTTCCAGCAACCAGAAGTTATAATGTTATTTGTGTAACATCAACTGTTAAATATTGGCAAATGCAGCATTTTTTAATGTTACCCATCTACTATTGACTTGCCCAAGGTCAAACATCAGGGCAGTGGCAGAGTGCAATAGATCTCTTACCTGGGGGTCCCTGTCTCTGAAACCCTTTCCCAAAGCTCTGTCTGGGCAAGTTAAGTCAGAGAGCAAAAGAATATATAAAAGCACACAGTGAGTGCAAGATCAGGGAAAGGATTTAAATAAGGCCTTTTTTTTTAGGAAGAACTGATGACAGACAAATACTGTAAGGAAAGAATTGAGGCAAGGTTTAATATGGATATGGAAGCTTATTTTAGGTTTCGAAAGGGAGTTGTTACTTTACAAAAGACTGGTGTTGTTGATTATAGTGAATTGCTTCTTTACTTAGAGAAATAGCCAAAGAAGTTAGGGGACTATTTAGGATGCTATACAGTGAGCAAGCCCTATGAACAGCACAAAGATCCGACCCTTGTTTCCCATTCCTTCTTCTTTTCTTTTCCCAAAGGCAGTACTGATGAATGCTGATCAAGAAATAATAGAGAGCAGAAGCCAAAAGGCACAGGCTTCCCAGCAAGCCTTTGAGTCTTGACCACCTCTGAGATTTGTCTTGCCACGTTGCAGATCTGTGAGAGTCAACAGCTGTGTTTTCCCTTCTCTTGCCCTTGTAAAAAAAATAAAATACAATAAGAAAAATGAGCAAAGGGAAGAAACCATGTGGAGAGAGAAAAGGAGAACATTACATGGGCACTAGAGACATCAAGGCTGTCTACATCTGTGTAACACAGTTCTCTAAGCCTCGTGATTGTAGCTGCAGCATCATGAGTGCACTCAACAGGGTTCTACTTGAGTTTCAGTTAATATAATTTTAGAAGCACTTTAAAGTGCTGAAACCCATTGAAAATAATTCTGAAGTAACCCAGTGGACTGATTTTTCTTCCACCAGCTTCCACTTAAAAAATAATATACACAAACATCCTATAATAGGAGGCTAGATTCTGTTTCCATTTACATGTGTGAATGAATGCCACATGATTCCATCATTAAATAACATTAAAATATTCAAGAATGTCATTCAGAGAACTAAATAGCAAAAGGAGTTTATTGTTTTTATATTTTCTCATACATATTTGGATTTCTTAACTGTGTTTTCTTGCAGTAAAATGCAATGATAAAAGCAACATAAATAGCAGATGAAATTATTTATGTTCACAACCTTCCCAAAGAAGCAAAATTTAGCTGCGTAAACACAGGTCAAATGCAAAGTGGAATGAGGGTGCTCAATGTACTTTGTTTTCCAAATAGTCTTCTAAGAAATCATGTCTTGGCAATAATACCTGATTGTAATACAATATAGAAGTGTGATGATACTTTGTTAATGTTTTGAAGAAGGCACAGGGAATTAGAGTTTATTATTGCATCAAATTTTGCAAGACTCATGTAACATGTGCTTGTCTTTCATTTACTTAACATTAATTGAATTAAATGCCACTCTCTACATTTTAATCAACTGCTAAGGATCACACCATCAAGCTAGAAATAAATGAAAGTGGATTAATGAAATAGTCAAGGAATGTGTCCAAACACTCAGCTGGTGATTTCTTCTTTTACTGTTTTTCTTTCTATATTGTTGAAAGACCATTGCTGTACAATTGGATTTCCACTGTAAAATATTACCAAATTTTTTTGCCACTTTATCTCTCCTGTGTTCATTTATCTCTGTAAATATAGGTAAAAATCTATCAAATGATAATTGTGGGCAATGGCTTTCCATTTGCATTTGCTGTCACTACCTACATGGCTTTGGTCTTCTTCCGGCCCTTCCTCTCCTGCATAGCTTCCTCCCGGCTCTTTCCAATGACCAGAGACATCTCAAATACCAATGAAACAAGTTTGATCATCAAATTGACCTTTTGTTGCCCTATTTTTTATCAGTTTAAAAGAAAAACTATCTTACATCCTTCAAATGCTCTCCAGGCCTTCTCAGTAGCATCCTAGCAAGCTTGTCAAGGGGTGTCTTATTGTTCCCACAAATCAGCTCATGTGATATTTCCATGCCACATCTCAATTTTGAATACGCAGCATGTGTTCCATATGCAAACTCCATCTATAGCATCATTTCTTAACTGGAAAGGGTTGTGAATCTACTAACTTATGTGTTTCTAAGGAACTGTTTTCAATTCATGTGGAGGAGGTATATATATATCTGATGTTGAACTGGGCTTGTCTGTGACTTTCTCCAGTCTGTTATGAGAGTTTTCATGCAGTTGCAGAACCACTTTGAATATTGGATTCTTCATCCTTCTCCAGGAGACGCAATATATAGTAATGATAACTTTGAATAACAATTTATTATACAGTAAATCGCTGCCAGATAAGAGCAATTAATTGCATCTGATTCTGTCAGAGCATATGTAATAAAAGCATGAAACAGAATATGAGGGTCTGATTTTCAATACTGTGTCAATTTCACTCACACCATCAGTGGAAGGATTGTTAGCACAGGTGTCGTCCAGAGATGTCGAGAGACAAAAACTCTAAATGATAGATAACAAACAAGATAAATTTTCCCTTTTTTTGGTAAATATTTCAGCAGATTTCATCTTATGGTTATCTGGATAACTAATCATAGAACCACAGAATTGTCTGAGTTGGAATGGACAAATAAAGATCATCAAGTTCCAACCCTCCTGCCATGGGCAGGGGTACCTTCTACTAGACCAGATTGCTCAAAGCCCCATCCAGCCTTGAATGGGATGGGGCGTCCACAGCTTCTATGAGCAACCTGTGCCAGTGCCTCACCACCCTGCTGGGAAAGAATTTCTTCCTAATACCTAATCTAAACCTACCATCTTTGAGTCTGAAGGCATTCCCCTTTGTCCTATCACTCCATGCCCTTTTCAAATTACCCACTCTAGCTCCCTTCTAGCCCCTTTAGGTACTGGAAGAGGCTCTAAGGTCTCCCTGAAGCCTTATCTTCTTCAGGCTGCACAACTCCAACTCTCTCAGCCTGTCATTGCAAGAGACATGCTCCAGCCCTGTGATCATCTTTGTGGCCCAAAGTTGTCTCAGACCTGGGTTTATTTTAAAGAAAGAACTTGCAGCTGTGCACCACAGAAATCCACATGAAGATGGAATCCACAGACTATCAGCTGAAGAATAAAACTACCTTAATTTTTCCTGACCAACGATTGAGAAAAAAAACCCAAACATTACCAACAAAGAGTAAATATTTTCTCTTGCTAGGCTGAGAATAGCATTACGACGCATTTACACTCCCATAAATGAGATCAAATTTGGACCTTCTCAATTAATCCTGGGTCATAGTGAGACTTCACAGTTCTTTACTCTGGAAAGCTTGAAATAACTTCAAAGAACATATTTTAATTGACAAGTGTATTCACTGCCAGAGATGGGTATAACAAGAAAAGGGGATTACCACTCAGCTGTGCTCTAGAGGAAATTTAAGGCACAGATGTACTGTTCATCAGATAAAGTCTGCATTACTGCTCACAAATGTGGTATTTCATTGTCTCCACTAATGCTAAGCAGTTCACATCTGTCAATTAAATGCCTCTCCATTCTGGTGTCCTCTCTGTAGTGGTAGGTCTGTTCGCCCTGACTCACTGTTGCTATTGAGTTAGTGCAGTTAGAGTTGCACATCTTCAGAGTATTTGCTTCCTCCCTGAGGGTACTACAAAGCTGGAAAAAGCTGACAGTTTCCAGATCTCCAGTGTGTGTGCCTCACAAAAGCAAGAACACTGGGGTATTTTGAAGCTTAGTGCTGTTACCCGGTGGCCCTGACTCTCCATCAAAGCTGCAATGAGAAGCTTCTCCTGCTCTCAGTCGAGCTGTCAACCCAACCACCCTCCTGGGCTGCCTTCCAACAGCTGTTGCCATAAGTTAAGGATTAGTAAGGGCCCATTACAAACTGCTGGGAATTACCATTGAGTAAGAAATCTAGACCACACTCCACCCAAGTAACAAGCAGATGTTTGGGTCAGGGAGAGACTTGTACAGAAGTTCTGCAGTTTCAGAGGTTTTCCTTATAGAGAGTTGGTCTCCTAATGCTGAGGATGTGAATTCAGACTTCCTTGTGGTCGGCGAAGCTTTCTGGTTGCCTGGAGGGTACCTCAGCATTGTGGTATGGGTATGGATCTCCACTAATTGGAAGCAACTTTTCTCTTTCCATCAAAAATCTTGGTGGTCCCAAAGTGGTTAGGAGCTTGGCCCACATCTCCTTGGATTGGGCTAACTGAGAAACAGAGATAGATTTATCTAGCTCCACTGTGAATGATACAGTATCATAAACTTAAGAAATGGAAGAGAATCTACCAGGCTGTCCAACCTCCAATCCAACATAAGACTGCTCATTTTTGTACAACACTCTGTTTTTATAGTGCTTTGGGGAGTTACAGAATGGATGAGGCTGGGAGGGAGCTGTGGGTGGGTCCAACCTTGCTGCTCCAGCACGGTCATCCTAAAGCACATGGCACAGGATTGCATTGTTCTTGAATACCTCCCTCTCCAGTGAGGGAGACTCCACAACCTCTCTGGCCAGCCTGCTCCAGTGCACTGCCACCTGCACAAGTTCTTTCTCATGTTCAGATCCAGATGTTGTTTACTATTACTATTACTATTACTATTACTATTACTATTACTATTACTATTATTATTTTCGTTATTATTTATTATATTTTACTTCCTAAGGGATCTGATCATTAGGAAACTATTTCATTGTGTTAATCAGAAATTTCCTTTTTCTTAATCAAATTTTCTTCTGAATTTAATCGTAGCACTGATAATCCATTTTTTTTTCCTTACATTTTTCAGATTCCTCTGGACTTTTATAACTCCTTTGTTTTTTACTGCTTGTCGATCTGCATACATTTATTGCAGATGTTTAATGCACCAATTCTTCTTACTTACTCTCTTCAAGCTGTACATAAGTATATCCACATGTATATTCTTTTGCTAACCACCTAGGGATATGTGAAACACTTCAAGTCTGCTCTTAGCAGTCAAGTAGAGAGAGACAAACACTTCCCTGCTGTAGAAGGTAGCAAACTGTAAAGACTTAGTGATGACACCAGTCTATGAATTAAATAAAGGGGTCACTGTATCTTCCCCATCCTTCATCCTAGGAACACTTTAAATCAAATGTATAGAAAAACATCACCACTCCGTTGATTGTTCATGTTCTGTAGCTTGACTGATGTAGGAATTAACCCCATCACAGTTTATTTTTAAGATGTTAGGGAGTACCAAAGCAGCTGACTCTGCTGAGATCAGCTGAACTTTGATGTTCTCTCCCCTTCGGCCTCAGGGGACTGGAAGGAACCTTGAAGGTCATGTAGTTCCAACCCTCCTGCCCAGGGATGGTGCCACAACTTCATTCTCCTCCACAAGCAATAGCACCATAATACCAGAGGCGTGATTGTCCTTGGGAGAGAGAAAGATGTGGAATAATTAATGAAGAAAAAAGTATAACTATGGCCTATGCTCTGCACTGTGAAGCACATATAGAGAAATGAATAATCCTTGTTTCTTGTCTGCTGATAAAATTACCTCCTGTTTTACAAGTATGGAAGGCAAGAGCAGAATTTCAGACGTCCTTTGCAGGCATTGAGCTATAGAGACATAATTAAACTATTTAAATCGTATTAGTAATAGAGTCTGGATTTACATGCCCTGCACTGGGATCATTGGGACTCAATTGAACTGGACTAGGTACAGCATTTGCTTATTTGGGACAAGGCAACAAATTTTTCTGCGTGGGTTACGCCAGCTTCCCCTTACCTTGGAGCTTCTAATGCGCCATGACAAACCCTGAGATTCTCCTACATTTTTTCTTGTATTTCCACAACAAATTGTGGAATATGTGCACCCTCCTCCTGACCTTTAACAGATAAAAACTAGGTTTTGCTGCTGCTGTTACTGTTTTAAGGCGATAAAAAAGTATCTGTCATATTTCTGGTATAATTAAGAAGATAGAAATATTACATGAGTACCCTGCTGTCACTCTGACTATGCATTTCAGTGGCTCAGGTCATAATTAAGGGAAGTTTGAGGAACATCCTATTGAAACAGACATTGCTGATTATCTTCACTGCATGGTGTTTTCCAGGCTCTTCTTCGAGGTACTATTTTTTATGTCTAGCAATGAGTCACAGGGCAGTGACACAAACAGCATGGGCTACATGGACCTTCTACTCCACACCAATCCCCCCCCTCTGTTTCATGGCCAGCATCCCCAGCCAAGTGTGACAGAATGCATCTGACCCATTTATCAACCAGCTCACAAGTGGTTATCAGGGCCTGCCAGCCTCAAGCTGCTAGAGTCTTTTAGAAACAAATGCTTCAGGTTCACAGCTCACAGTTCTGCTGTGCATTTCTTCCACCATGTCAGTCTCTTCCTAATTTGGGTAACCTTTACTGCCTCTTAAAGCTCCTACCTCAAATTTTTCTCCTGTTTACATTTCAGATCCTGGAGCACATTTGATTTTTTAAGCTCCTATGCATGTTCCCATCCTATTTGTTTCTTTCATAGTACTGTAAGCTGGTTCTCTTGATTTGGGGAAGAAAATTCCATGGTGGCTATGAGGAGACTGCATCCATTGAAAGTTTCTTCTTAACTTTCCCTGGTGTTGTCTTCTCCCTCTGTGTGTGCCAAATTAACAGGCTCCACCAGGCTCTGCATAAACTCCTCTCCCCAAATGATGTGGAAGTCTTTCCTGCTTAGACTTGAGCCTTGCAGGCAGGACCTCCAGACATTGTCCTGGGACCAACAATGTCCAACTCAGCAGAGCCATGAAACAGGACCACAGCTAAAAAATCCCCACAACCCAGTCGCCAACCCAGTCTGCAGGTGCCTCTCTGAGACGAGACTTGTCTTTGGATGGTCTTTGGAGCTGATCAGATCTGAAATAGCAGCAGTTATTTCACTCTGTGAATTAGGCTGCTTCTGACTGCAGAAAGTTGGCCAGTCGTCTGCCATCAAACTGGTGTCTCTCTAGAGAAGTAAAACATATGTCTGACAGTTTCTGTCTTGAGTATACATTTTAAATGAGACCTGAACAGCAATACAGATAAAAAGAAATGTCTGACAATCCAGCTCTGTTTTATTTAAAAGAGAGTTAAGGAAAATTGCTTACTAGATGAATTTAGGAGGAGCATGTGAAGTCACCACTGAAATATCCACTCCTGAGTTCATTGAAGCATCTGCATATTTGAATACACTTAACTGGGAAGGAAAAAAGCCAAGCCAAGGCAAGGGAGGAAAAGAGGAATTTCAGCTGTTAAGCCTGCAAGTTTAGGATGGAAGCATGCTCTCCAGTGGATAATGCTTACTCTGCAATAAGACAGAAAAGCATAAACATGCTTTCAAAGTTGAAAGCAGCCTAACTGCAAGACTTAGGGTAGGTCTGGACTGGGAAACAGAAGATCTCTGTTCAGTCCCTGGTTCTGCTGCCAGCTGAGGCATCCAGTGTTTCACCACATGGGTATGTCCCTCTATTTTCTTCCTCTGTACCTCTGCTTCTCCAGGTGCAACTGGAGTTCTGCTTTACCACACACAATCTGTGGTCATTTCATAGCTGTTTTTAATGAGTAAGATCATTTTATTCATTCCATGGACAGCTCAACAAGTAAACCTCTATTACTAATGAGTGCTAAGTCCTTTAATTATTCTACCTTCCTGTTTACCTTGGTGTGATATCCACATCTGAGAACCACAAAATTATTGAAAACAAGTGGAAATCAGTAGAAAGGGCTCAACCAGAAAACAAGCCAGTCTTTTTTATCATGATGGATAGGTAGGAGAGTGGGTCATTGCAACAAATAGTATCACTTAGCTGCCTGTGCTTCAGCCAGGGCCAGGGCATTTGACCTGCCTTGGCCACACGTTCTGTCATCTTGTGAGTCATAATTAATTCATGTGATGGATGGCGCTTTGCAGATGTCAAGCAAAGTCACAGCCCTGGCCTTCAGGGAGACTCCACCTCTATATCCTGAAGACAAACAGCAACATAAATGCTGCTAGGGTAGGTAGCCTTGCTCTGGTTAGGACTCTGATAGGTCTTCTTTCACAGAAAAATGTACAAAGAGCCCAGGCTTTGATTCATTTGTTGGTATGCCACTCCAGTACTAGCTCACTCAGTTTTCATTGGAAAAAATAATTGAAGCAGAGAATGGTTTAGGTTGGAAGGGATCTCTTAAAGGCCATTTGGTCCAACCCCCTTACCAAGATCAGAGACATCTTAAACTGGATCGGCTTGGTTAGAGCCCCATCCAACCTGTTGAATGCTTTCAGGGATGGGGCACTTGCCACCTCTCTGGGCAGACTGTGCCAGTGTCTCACTACCCTCATTTTAAAAGACTTCTTACATATATGTAGTCTGAATTGATCCTCTTTTAGTGTAAAACAATTATCCCTTTTCCTAGCTCAGCAAAACCCGCTAAAATGTTTGTCCCTCGTTTAATGTGTAATTCGTAAGTAATTTTACAGTAATGTTGGGAATTCATCTTGAAGGCAAGATTTCTGAACTAGGCCACCAAGGTGCTCTGAACAGTCTGACTGTGCATTTCTGTCCTGTGGCTCTAAGAGAGAGCTTTTGTTTTCTTGTTTGTTTTTTTCTTGTTTTTCTTCTAAGACTCATGTCTGACCAATGTTGGCAAGAAGGCCAATTCTCCAAATATGGCTAGGATTAAAGTGGTCTGAATGCTGTTGAATTCCATGTGCTCATGGGCTTCAAAATCAATTGTTCATAATGTACTTTATTAAGGTGAACACTTGAAGGGAGAGAGGGGAGAAGGGAGAGAGAGAGAGAGAGAGAAGACATCTGTTTCAGAGCAAAATGAAATCATAGCTGCAGGCAGGCATGGGAGAGATCAAGGGATGCTTTTAAAATATTAACAAAATTGCAAAACAATCCCTAGGGGTGCTGTAGGAATATTTGATTTGACGACAATGCAGTGGCAATTCATTCTTTGCCAAGAGCTGGGAGAGAGACCATTCATGTCCAGTAATCCCCCTGCAAATGACATCTTTCTTTCTTAAACACGCCTTCATTATTGTTCACTTTGTTTGGTGATTTGCAGAGCTTCATGTAATAGCTCAAAATCAGAGATTAAAGTCAGGAGGGCAAGTTGGCAGCATTTCCTTTCTGGCTGATGTTGCCTTCACTCCCAGACAACCTGTTCTAAATGATATCTTCTCCATCAATGGGTTTCTAATGAAAGATCAGTTTCATTTAATTTGACTTTTTTTTCTCTTAAATTAAAAAAAAAAGAGAGAGGAAGAAAGAAAATTAAATTGAATGCTAAGAAAAGTTACACTGCTCAACAATCTTGGGAGTGAGGGGAAGGAGCAGGGTTTTCCTTAAAAAAACAAACCCAAGGTCTGAATTATGGTTATATTTGCACCTGCCAGCTCAGAGACTACCAACGTGCAGCTCTTTCATGCTCTGGAATACACGTAAGGCAATGCTAGACTGGGTTTTAGAACAGGATATCACACTTATTTCAGGGCTTGCATAATTAACTCATAATCATAAGAAAAAGGTTTTCTTTTACAAATGGATCTGAAAACTATTCTAAATATATAACTATCTATTTCCTTACAGTTTGGCAAGAGGCAGTTTTGCCTCTGCTTATGCTAGTAAATGAAACAGTACCAAGGGGTTATTGTTTATATTGTTGAATAGCAGCTAAACAGCAATTAATAGAGGTTCCTAGCAAGGTTTTGACCTGGGCATACAATTTCTGAGCACAACTAAGGCACCAGCATAGCCCAGAAACCATTCCCAAAATGCAGACTACATCACCCTGTTTTGGATCCTAGGAGGGTTTTTTATATAGTTGAAGGCTCCCCCAAGACAATTGACCTCAGTTCCAAGGATTAGTCCCAGACAGTTATTTACTGTAATGAAATATTTAATTTACTAGTGTAGATATCTCATTTGTGTCTTGGATTTCAGTTGAGCTGAGTTCCCAGATTAGATTGGTGAAAAATCAGGTTGAGGACCAACACATTACTAGCATTTCTGTTTAGTAATAAATGTAACCATCAAAGCCTTTTACAGCTTTTATTGCTGCTTGCTTGTTTGTTTGCTTGAGGGTTGGGGGGGCGGGGGGGGGGCAGGGGGGAGGGGGTGTTAAGTTTATATACATTTGTTTCCAAACCTAAAAATTACTGAGACCAACCATTTCTTATGTCTTAGTGAAATGGTTTAATTTCAGCCTTAGCCTATATAAAACCCTGGGCCAACTGTAAATCTGCTGTAGTTCTTATACCAGTTTATAATAAATACAGGGAAGAAAAGGGTGGGAGGTGTCAGCTAAGGAAGGACAGAGAGAGGCCTGATAATAATATTGACACAATTAATGCACTGCTTAAGCATTTTCTCAGGAGTGTTTCTCTTTCTGCAGTCCCATGGGAGAAAGTGTTGGGCTCAAAGTAGGGATCTCAGCCACTGTCTCTGTCCCTTTCCCGCTGCATTTACTTATTTTTCCCAATTCTGGAGTCAGATACGTGATCTACACCTTCCCTCCTCCTTCCCCCATGGAACAGCTGCCCTCTCTGACACAGATAAGCTAATTTGAGCTGAAAAGCATGAAGTAAGAAAGCCACAGGCATGTTTGCCTTGGGCCAGGATCTTGACGGTGTCTGTCTGTGATCCTATCGCCCCTTCTCTGTACATTTATGCCGAGGCCTCATGTTGAGAGCAGCTCTGCACAGCAGCATAAAATCAGGAGCTTAAAATATGCTCAAGCCCAGCTGCTCTCCTGCCCTTGTCACAGCAGAGACAGTGGAATGGAAGGTGGAAGGAGGCTCATGCTTCCATCCTCATGCCAACCCAGTTTATGCAACATTAATAAATAGGTATGTAATGCTGGGCTTTACACGAAAGAGACTCCAGGTTAGGCACATTTATTTATTGCTGCTGCCCTTATAAGACCATTAACCTCTAGAAGAAAGGGTGATGTGGAAAACCAGTCAGGAAGGGAAATACTCCATGTCACCACAAGTACAGCCACATCACCTCTTGTCGCACCCCTGGGCTCTGTTTTTGGCATCAGTCATATCATGTGTTTTCAGAGCTGCAGATACCTGCTCCTCAGCAAGCCACAATGACCCCTTGGTGCAACTTCTTGCTCTTGATTTACCATCTGAGAAAGTGCCAAAGAAGGCATTGACTGATACAAGAGTTGGCTACAGAGCACAGTCCCTAGACCACATGCTCCTTCTAAGGATGGTGCCCTTCCACTGTCCCTTCTGCATGTGGCTTTGGCACATTCCTTCCCAGCTCTGCTTCAGAGGCAACTATTTAAAAAACAGTCCTCTCCAAATCCAGGCCATGGGACCTCTGCTTGTTTCCATTAAGCATATAATTACGCAGAGAACATTGTTTGACTCCCTGGCTCTGGTCCAAGCCAACACACAGGCAATAAGCAATGCCAGGGTAGGATTTAAAACACATGTGAATAAGAATTCACTTGCAGCTCCTTGCTTTGATGCTGTACTTATTCTTCCTTATACACATCCTTCACCAAATTACAATTTGTAGCCCAACAGAAACTCAGCTTAGCTGAGAAAGTTCAGCTATGGGCTTCTCCCCCACATTCCAGGAGTAGCTGAGGTGTGTGGGAGGCAAAAAGGCACTTAAGATCCTCCAGTCTGGCAAAAATCTTCATACCCTCTGTCCAGATGATGCAACCTCTGGGTATGCAGAGCAGACTGGAATTATATTGCCATCTTGAACAGTACAGCAGGATGACACAGACGTGGGACCTGCCTTTGTCCTAAGCACAGAATTATTGTCTTTTATAAGTCCTTTCTTAGGCTGTAGCTTTGGCCAGCAGCAGATTCTGGCTGCCCTACACCCAGTTCTACCATGTAGCAATGGGAACCAGATTGGATCCCTGGTCTGCAGAAAGAAAACCACACTTTTGATTTATTTTAATTTCTGCAAGCATTTCATGCCAGATGAAAGTCACAAAGATGCCAGTATTATCTCAAGGAAGGAGACGTGCATGGATAAAAATAACCAGCCAGGGTGAGATAGGGAAGAGATCTGTAATTTTTTTCTCTGTGCAGACATTCCTCTGCCTTGGAGGACTGTGAGGTGCACAAGCCTTGTGGTACCCAGGACCACTCCAAAGCAGTTACAGGAAAAGAAACTAAAATCCAATTTCCCATTACAGAGAAAAGGGGAAAAACATATTTGAGAGAGGTAGGTCATAGAGATGGGAGGAAAAAATTCTCTTAATTAGATTTATCCCTGTCTAGAGCCCAATCAACTGACCTGCACACTTGGCTTTTTATAAGATTGTCATCCCCATCATCTTCCAGTGGAAGGTGTCCCTACCCATGGCAGGGGGGCTGGAACTAGATAATCTTAAGGTCCTTTCCAGCCCAGATCATTCAATGAATCTATGACATCAAAGTGTCCTAACATTATCCCTTCACAGATGAAGTAGTTGAGTGTTCTTCAGTTTATGTCACAGCACCATACCCTCAGCACATTTGAGACAGAGCAGCTGAAGATACTGAAGCCCACCCTCAGGTGGGTGAAAAAGCCAAGGAGCATGGATCATCCTCTATATTTCCCTAAGAGCAAGACAGATTTTTAAAAGAATCACATATTTTCACCTCTTTTCACTTTTAATTACTGTTTGCAGGGTGCAACTCCCAGCAGCAGGACCTTGTGTCCATGCCAGCATAGAGGGGCAGAGGTCACATTTACAAAGTCAGATGCACCAAAAAAGCTGCCAGTGGTGTCAGCTGGACTGAAATATTTCCATCTGCACTAATGGCCTCTGAGTGAGCCCCTACGAGCCTGGTGTGTGTTCCCCACCTTTAGTTTCATTGTGAGTGTTTGCCTCCAGCCTGCTGTGCCTATCAAGGATGGAGAGAGGCATTTTCTCTTTTATTTCCATTTCCATTAATACAGTTGTATTTTGGGAGGTGTTTGTTTACATGAGCCTTCTCAGTTCTCTCCTCTCAGGGGAGCCATTAATTTATCTGCTTTGCTTTTCATCAACAGGAGTTGACAGAGGGAGTTATGGGTTAACTGCTTTGTTTAGAGCACGTGGCAGGTGCTGGTATCACTCAAACTAAATGAAAATGTAAATATCTCTTTACCTACCCAAGAAATCAGCTTAAAAACCCCAGTTTTTAGGTTCAACCTGTTTGTAAGCCTAATGACCCAACTCGGCACTAAACGTGTTTATTGACAGCTTGAAGGCTGGACTGCTCCAGACCCCAGCTACATATAATTATGGAAAGAAAATTTTTAAAATGCCTTAATCATAAAAGGTACTATGCTTATTATGTCAGAAAGGAGCCTAATTTTAGAGAAAAAACTGCTCCATCAAACCCAGGCCCCCTCAAGAGTCCATGGGGGCAAATCAGCAGCTCCCAAGGTCACAGGTTGCATCTGAGAAAATTGCCAATGTGCTCTCTTACAAGTTTCTTCATAGTTTCATTTTGGCTCAACCTGAGAAGGAGATTTTCAAAAGACTCCAATTTCTTAATTTCATTCCTTTTTGTCCTCAGCACTGACACTTTTGGAGACTGAAATATGATGCAGTGCAGCCCATACCATAAAAATGAACATTAAAAGGTTTTGTACAGAGAGCTGAGCTTATAAAGCCCCATTTTACTCCCCAAGTGAAATGAATGGAAAATACTTCTAAGTAATTTAAAAGCCTTTGGATCAGATGCACAGTTCACAAAAGCCATGGTGGTATAAAACTCAATGCCAGTCAGGAAATGACACAACAGATTCACTCCTCATTGGTCAGAAATATAGAAATAAAACTAGTGATTTGTGGAATACCTTAAGATATAGCTTATACACAGCATGATTTCCAAAGGAAAAAGCTAAAAAGTAGTAAGAAGGGTCTGAGTTGTTTTTAACATTAATTTTTCCTACATGGGATACCAAGAATTGCTACTGAAATAAAAAGAAAGGAAAAAAAAGGAAAAAAGGAAAGGAAAACAAGGAAGTGAAGGGAGGAAAATATATTGGCTGCATTTAACTGATTTGCTTACATCAATTTTCAACTCTTCTTGAAAACAGTATGATAAAGGTAATGGAAGAGAGAATAAAGTCTCAACAGAAATTCCAGTTAAGGGCAGAGAAACTTTGCTCTGTACGCAAGGAGGAGGAAAAGATGAGCTGTGGACATGGAAACCCCTGAAAGCCCTTGGGGTTTCAGCATGGTAAGGCGACTTCCATGGAGCAGCAGCAGCTCTCTTGTCAAGGAATGGAGCAATGCTATCTCTCAGAGTCACAAAATGTACCTCTGCCCATAGATGGAAGGGGCCAGTGCTGGAAAAGATATTCTGGAGTGGTTATTAGAACCCTCCAGTTCTATTGCTTGAAAACTGGTTAGAAATAGGATTTTTAGGTCAGGCAAGTTATTGCATGCATGACCCAAAGTGGAAACAGCTCCATCTGCCAACTTAGATGATAGAAAAGAGTATCTCAATCTGTTTTCCTTCCCATCCCAGTGTATTTCCTCTTGCTTGAGCCTTGCATCTAATTGTGAAGTGCCCCTATAAAACCAGATTGATATTAATCTCACTTGAATAAAGTCGGGGTAGGCTACAAAAATAAAAAGGTGAGGATTTGGGAGATAAGGGCTCTTTTTCTTTTAATTTGCAGACAATTTCCCTGATCTGCTTATGGTGTGGTTTTATGAACAGCTGCATCAGTATCTCCAGGGAGGCAGGAAGCAGCAGGGTGGCTGAGCACTCGCAGGAGGGAACATCTCAAGTAGGGTTTGTCATCAGAAACATTGAAACAGGGAACCATTCCTCTACTGAGGTTGACATTTTCAAACCCAGGAGCCTGCACTTTGGTGAAAACAAACTTATGTTTAAAGGATTCTTGGCAATTGGATTTCCTGCAGATTTCTGCATCCAACAGATGCAAGCATTGATCCAGCCTCACTTGGGCAATGATATGTACAATAAGACATTTGGCTTCAGGAGTGTGTGACTGAGGATGTTGCTGTCTCCTCTGTCTCCATCTGTACTGCTTCCTTTACAGACATGATTGCTAATAAATTAACATTTGTATACTGCCTTGGAAATCGTGAGCTTAAATATAGGTTTTTATTAGCTCATATCCTGGCAAAATATTTCTTTTATACAAATTACTTTTTGTAATTGAATTATCCCTTGCGATTTTTAAAACTTAGGATGTGGTTAGACCCCTGCTATTTATCATTCTTCTCTGCAAGAGTTTGCCAAGGTGGGAAGGAAATTGGTAGAAAATTTATTGCAAAAAAGTAGATAAGCATTGTACTTTACGGTTCTTTTATGTCCATGGTTCCAACAAACCTAATAATCTTTGCAAATCATTAGCATGTTATAGCCCAGAATCCATCCTGAAACTGTATGATCTCACCTCATAAGTTTCTTGTTAGACTCCTAGACTCTCTCAGACATCTTCTTAATAGTGATATGTCTCATAAATTATTTATTGAAATGACATGCTTAAAAGCATCAAAAAAGACCTTTTACTTGGCTGTGAAACAGCTGGAGAATGGTTATATCTGTTTCTCATAAAATGGGCCCAGAAGGTTAAATGCCTTGTCCAGGATCACACAATAAATTAGTGGTACAGCAGGGCATAGGAGAAACTGGTGCTATTTCCCAGTCTTGCTCTTGCTTCTCAGCAGTAGACATAACTATCTCTTCATCTCAGCAACTGTTGCATGGCCCAAAATGAAGGTGGTTTACTTGCTACTGAAAACTATGGTCTCCATCTCTTAAATTCTCTTATTATTTTGATATTGGTGGAGCTGGTAACCTTTGTGCTTTGGGTAGGCTTTGTTGTTTTTTTATCATTTCTCAGAATATAGGCTTTCCAGAGACAGACAGTCACCTATGACTTCACATGAAACAGGATTGAGAGACAGCCACTGAATAAGGTTCCATGTGTTTTCCCAAGTGTGATCTGATAGTTCTCCATGATGGAGGCTGTTAGTGAGTTTTGCTTCATTGTCTTTTACTTCCTAAGGCATATAAAAGATTGTGTTTGCTGCATCCATTTGAAACAAATAGTAATAATTAACATTTATATACCACTTTTTGCTTTTTAAGCACTGCTCAAACACTAATTACTCTTGGTTTAATGTAAACTAATGTAATCCCACTCTGTTTTGCAATCTACTTGCATCTTTTGTGGACTGAGAGCTAGTTCAATTACTTCTAAACTTTGGTCTAGCTAGTCAGTAAAGGTATGACTAAGAAGAGACATTTACATCTTCAATTGCTTTCTCCCCTCCTCAGCTCCTTTATTTGCTTTTTCTTTTTCTTCCCACAATGTCTTTTTGCTGAATATTCTTTAAGATGGATTCCTTAGCATGGCAGCAAAGCTTTTCTTCAGCAAAAGAGTGGGCCTTTCAACTCATTCTGTTAAATGTTATCAAAACTTGTTCTTATAAGAAAGATTTAATAAGTCATTCTGTCTTGCCACAGAAAGTCAAATATAAGATATTTTCCTATGACAAACCAGAAGATTTATCACTTAGTCTCTAAACTAGTGATCTTAATACCAACAGTGCAGAATTCATTTTTCAGTTTGTACTTGGATAAACCCCTTAATCTCTTATCTAGCATTTTACCAACTGAAAGATGATTGAATTTCATTATTACTGGCACAGAATCCAAGAACTCCAGTAAACAGGCTTCTGATGTGCAAACAGGAGCTGGGATTTGTGTAGTCTGTGCCACTGACTTCCTGCATTATTTGGTCAGGTCACCTCCTTTCTGTTGGTCTGTCCTGCCTGTAAAATGGGAGAGATGAAAATGGACTTGAAGGCTAAATCAGTAAGAAATCTGAGTTTTTGCTGTGTGTTAAAAAAAAAAAAACCCAAAAAACAGTAAAAATAAACCCTACTGTTACTCTGTTAGATTTGGGCAAGTAGAAAAGCAGCATTTTGCAAGAATAGAATAAATGTAATGCTTGATTTTTTTACCTGAACTACAGTATCAGTTGTCATTACCTTGTCAAGATCCCTCCTTAATGCACCTTTCAGTCAAGTGGCATTTATACATCTGGAAGAGCGTATTGATGTCTGTTTTTGAAGGTGATTGAATCACAGAATCATGAAAGATTTGGGTTTGAAAGGGACCTTAAAGATCATTTAATGAGCAGGGACACCTTTTGCTAAACCAGTTGCTCAAAGCCCCAACCTGGCCTTGGACACTGCCAGGGATGGGGCAGCCACAGCTTCTCTGGGCAACCTGTGCCTGTGTAGCAGCACCCACACAGGGAAGAATTTCTTCCTTATAGTTAATCTAATCCTACCCTCTGTCTGTCCAAAGTCATTCCCCCTTGTCCTATCACTCCATGCCCTTGCAAATTGCCCTCTCTAGCTCTCTTGTAGCCCCTTCAGGCACTGGAAGGTGCTGTAAGGTCTCCCTAGAGCCTTTTCTCCGTATCCCTGTACATGCAGTGCTAAGATGCCCAGCAATCAGGAGTAAGTTGTCTTGCATGTGCTTAAAATCTCTTCCTAGAGGTGATACTCCTCCTTTTTATTCCAATGAAGGCGCCCTTTGTTTCAGAAAAAACCCCAAACACTTTCTATTTCTAATTTACTGTTTTTACCTCTCTCTTTTTTTCCCCATAGACATTTTACTTAAGAAAAATACACTTCCTACTGCATAAGCTTATTGTGCTGTTGAAAGTGAAGCTCTGGACACAGTAGGGGTTACACTGATTAATCAATCCCTGGCATCTCTCAATGCACTCTGATTATCTCACAGAGAAGTCCTAAAATGAATCAATTCATGAGCCCTTGCAGTATTTTTTTAGGGATAATTCATGTTTTAATAAACTTTAATAAAGTTTGGAGTTCAACCCTTTAGGGAATTTTATCAGAACAAGAAAATAGGTTGGTTTCTCCCACCGCTAAAGGAAGTCAAGGAGAGATTACCCAGTACCAAAGCATCCGTGACAAGAGCAGGGACATTTTTACATGTGATACTGCAGTAAGACAAGGACAGGTTGGCCTTGTGACTAATCCTGCAGGAGTTTCCTGGGTTGCTTACATGAATTCAAGTAACTGGGTAAGATAGTTGCCCTTGCCTGTAAAAGAGGGATGGTAATACTTTTTCCCTACTCTGAGTGTCCTGCCTCATTAGGTAAGAGCTTCCCCCTGCTGCAGGAAGCTTTTCATCTTATTGTTCTGCCGTGTCTATAGAATTAGTCTTAATAAATAGGCAGATACAAAATAAATCTGTCCCTAGCAATACTTTTTGAGCATAATTCTAAGTATATTCCTCCAAATTCAGTTGAGCTTATGGCATTCCCTGCTATTCAATGGCAGTAGTGAAAGGTAGTGCTGTCCAAAACTACTTTTCTATTTTCACAGTCAAGACAATGACAAAAAGGAGAAAAAATTCAGATCTTGGAAGTTTTATGCTACAGGTCTCCTTCAATTCCAGCTGTCATCCTGTGAGCTGCTCAAACCCCAGGCTGCATCTGAAAGGTGTAGAACAGAGGATGCTCTGAACTCTGTTTCAAACAGGAGGTGCACATCAACGTGATACCTTTGCTGAGGAATATGGATACAGGGTGGTGGCTGCAGGCAGAAAAGGCAGACATGCTTTCTTTCCTAAAGGAGTCTCAGCCTCCATTCAGCTCTTTTCAGAAATAATGTGTAATAGCAAAAAGATACATCTGAGAGTGGGTATGAGTTCAAAGCCTCTTTTCTTATGGAAAAGGCTGATGGTTCATCAATGCTCCCATGAAAAAGACCATAAACAGTTACTTCAAATGAAAAAATTACTTGTTCACGCCACACACAGTCACATTGAGGCACTGCACACAGGATGTGGTGAAGGCCAAAAGTATTTAGAGTCAAATGTGATTAGGCAAACTCTCTGAGGACATACTCATGAGGGACTGTCACACCCAGTGGTCCTGCAGAGAAATTTACTGAAGTGGATACAGGTGAAACCTTGATTCCTAAGTTCACAACCACTGTCCCCTTTTTGTCTTCCAAATTGACTGCATCCAATCTATACAGGAGTAATAAAGATGGATAGTTTCCTTATTCAATTTGTTGACAGGAAAGTAGGGATACGGAGCTAGTGTATTTAGGCATCGGAATTCACTTACCTAATTGTGGAATAAAGAGGTTGGATGGCACAAGGTGTGCATGGGAATTGTCTTGGGATTGTTGCTACATTTTCATTTGAGTCACAATTTAATTACAAAGATGTCCTGTAGACCGCAACAGAACACTGAGAATTAGACACAAAGCTTACCCAGGAGTGGCTATAAAGCTTAACACCCTGAGTGAGTCCTGTACCAGGCTGTTCTTGCTGTCTAAGAGATGAGACACTGGCACAGGGTGCCCAGGAGAATTGTAGGTGCCCCATCCCGTAAGTGTTCATGGACAGGTTGGAAAGGGTTTTGAGTAACCTGGTCTAGTGAAAGATGTCGCTGTCCATGGCAAGGAATTAAAAGCAGGTGATCCTTAAGGACCCTTCTAAAACAAAGACATCTTATTTGTTGTCATGGAATCCATTCTACAGTTCTGTGACTAGAAAATATTTTCTTTTTTGTTTGTTTTGGGGTTTTTTGGTTTGTTTTTTTGTTGTTGGGGTTATTTTTTGTTTGTTTGTTGGGGTTTTTTTTTTTAACGAACAAACCCGAGGCTATGTTTTTATTTTCTGGAAGAAAAAAGAAAAATTCTCCCAAACAGATTGAGAAAGGCTATGCCAAGGGCTTTCACCTAGGAGTCTTGAGACACATTCAAAAGTTTGTCCTGACGCAGATGAAGGACATAAATTATAGCTTCCTGTATCCCAGGTAAGAGCCCAAATTAGCAAAATGTGGGTAATGGAGAAAGAATGGGAATACTTTCAATGAATACCAGCATTTTATGTCACCAGTTCTTTGTCACTCTTGAGATTTGCTGATCATGTACCCAAACCTTGAGTCTGACAAAGACAGTTAGGAAAAATTTGTAGGCTGATCATAAAAGAGTGTACATGGTCAGGCTGTATCTTGCAGCATTTATTATTTAAATGACATTATGCACTCTCTATTAAATTGAGGTTCTGAAGAAAACCCACTTCATCCAAGAATGGCTAATAGACTCATAATGAGAATTTCAGTATAAAACTAAGATGTTTTTCCAAAGTAATTTCTATTTTGAAGTAATCCAGAGTAGGATTCTGATGGCTGCACATGCAGACTGCTTATACTGGACAAAAATCATTCAAAAGAATTTTTAACTTCAGGCCCTAAAATCTTCCACTAGCACAAGTTAAATATTCCAGCCCATGACAGAAGACTTAGGGAGTTGCAAACCAGAAATAACTGAGATAATTGCATTCCAGCCTCCTCCATGTTTTCCCACCACTACTGTTTCAAGCTTTCCTGGGCCTCCATCTTAATGCAGTTTTAGATTTATTCATGAAAAGGTCACAAACCACATCTTTTGGACAAGGCATTACCAACTGTCTAGCAAGTCTCTTACCAGCAGAAGAAAGGCCTAGTGGTTGAGACCAGAAAAGAGAGGTTTTGTTACCTTCTTTGAGTACTGGATTGAAGCCAAGCAGTATTAATTCAACTCTTCATTCTCCTCCTCTCTTGTGCCTGCTTCTTTCCTAAGTCTTTGCCAAAAATGTGAGGGGATGTTATACCTATAGCTTAATTTATTTCTTATGAAGATCTCTTGGGGTTTGAACCTCTGTTATAAATCTGAAGCTTAAGGTTTAATAAAAAACACAGGAATCCTTTATGTTATGGAAGAATCTCCCAGAAACATGGTAAATTGCATCACACTGTTTAAGCCACAGTAGTGTATTTGCTAAGATCAGATCATTGCTGACTCTGATCACCAGGCAATACCAATTTGATTTGAATAACCCCTGAGTACATGCTGAAGTATTTGCTGAATGCATCAGAAAGAACTTTCACCTCTACATTTATGCCAGCTTTGTGGTTTAGATGAGGTAGAATGGGAGGCAATATCTTAGACAATTTTTGACAAATAAAAATGACCAAATAAGATTGCTCAGGTTCAGTATTTTCTATAAAGAAGGCCACGTTTTTCAAGGTCAGGTTGTATGGGGCTCTAAAGAACCTGAACTAGTGCATAGCATCCCTGCCTATGGCAGTGAGGTTGGAACTAGATGATCTTTAAAGTTCCCTCCAGCCCAAGCCTTTCCTTGAGCCTGTGAAATCACAATAAGGAGACTTGAACAAGGCATTCCATCCTCATGGACATGGTAGGATTGTCAGAGTGGATTGCCTTCTTTCAAATATGATGAAAGAAGGTGATGACTTAATTTGGTGTAGGATATTAATAATCACTAACACAAAGTCATTTAATCATCTGAACTCGCAACTTCTTTGATTGCAGCTTAGTGGTCTTGAGTTGGAGCTAATTTCCCAAATAACATTGCTGGTTTGCCCCCAGTATCTGTTGGTGTCTGAGAAGGTTTATATAGAAGGTGAAAATCTGTCTCTCTTTTGATTCTGGGGTTTTCATCACTCACCATGGGATTTCATAGGTCAGTTACAACTGCAATTGTCCATGCTCCACAGTCCTTCCGAACATGAAAGAGCATCTTGTTAATAATACCTGAGGTTCATGCTACTGTTCTCCAACAATGATTTCAGGCATGCATTGGCCACAGTTTTTTAAATTAATTATTCTACTATGCTTATGTGACTTGGTTCTCAAAAAAATCAAGGGCTCAGTATCAGACTCAGCCTTGGAGATGAAGTTGCTGCCCTGAGTTGTGTTGTTTTATTCTTGTACCACCTTAAGCAATTCACTTTGACTTCCCGTGGCTCATCTCTTCCTCTATAAAGTGTAAGAAAGGATACTTGCTCACTACTTACTAGCTTTAGGTCTTAGTTAATGATTCGATTTGTGCAGCCCAAAGGAGGGAATATAAAATTAAGCTTACTGCTCGGCATCCTATGGCTGTGCTCATTCTACAAGGGGCAGCAGCAATAAAAAATAGGGAAAAATATTGCCCTAAGCAGTGAAATGAGATTGAGTTCAGGAAGACAAAACCATGCCTTGACAAGTAAAATAATACCATTTTTGCATAGGCAGTTTTGTAGAGGAAAACAAATTAGAAGTGAAAAGTAGTCCTTTTGCTTCCTTCAGCACAAAGGTGGAGGTGGAATCAACCCACCAGAGCTCATGCACACGTTTTCTTGCAGACAAGATATTTCACTCTTCCAGCTTTCTCATCATCCTGTTGCCATAACTATATGGGAAGTACATAAAGCTATCGGTACTGTTTAAACCCTCACATTTTGACAGAAAATTGGATGATATGACATGCTGCCTCCCAGAACAGGCACTGTCTATCACCTTGCTGCTAATCTCTGTGATTAGTGACCTGCAATGTAAGTCAGCTATCAAAGACCACCTGTCCTTTTTGCTATAAGCACCTCCCAGCATATCACTTTGTGGTGTCACACTCCCTTGTCTGGTTTTTGATTGATTCAAGTTTCTTTTTTGAGCAGTGACTCAGAAAATAAATCATACCCCTTGCCATTCATTGAGTGCGATTCTGCAGCATAAAGCCAGTGTGGTTAATCAAAGCTCCAAAGAGCAACAAAAACCAACAGAACTGAGAATGAGGAGGAGAGATATAAAGGATAAAACATCATAAAAAGGATTGTTTGGGAGCCAGCCAAAGCAAAAGCAAAATAAAAGGTGCTGCAAAAAAGCATTATGTTTGCTGCACTACTGCACCAGAACCAGAATGCTGATTTTTTTACTCCACTCCCTGACATGTGTGCAGGGATGTGAGAAGGGTCCCACACTCCTGAAAAAATATAACTATATCAAGGAATCTGATTTTACAGGCTTTTACTTCTAAGTAACCCTTTCTGGGGTCAGTGGGATTTTTCTGAGTAGAGTAAGTAAAGACAGAAGGATGCTTCTGTTGTGAGCTGTACTTCAGATCAGTTTGTGATTCGGCTGGGATTGGATCTCCATACACAGAAGTCTGCCAAAAATACGAATGGCTACTGCAACTAATTGGCCTTAAAGTAGAATTTTAAAAAAGGAAAAAAATGTGAAATTTTATATATTATGCAGACAGCAGTATGATGAAAGAAACAAACAGAACTAGAAACACTGCATTGTAGGACAAGAAAGTCCTTTCCAAATATAAATGATTCAGAGCAGAAGAGTTTTGTGCTTTTATAGAGGGAAAATGAACACGGAAATGGAAAGGTCCATATTAGAAAGCCTGGTTTTTTACATCCAGTCCAGCAAGTTTATGGAAGCTTTTAAAATTATGAGGAGCAATCATGAGCCAAAGACGGAAAGAAACTGGTGGTTGAGTATGTAATTGAGACGAGTGTGATTCTTTGTGTTTGTCATGTGCCAGAGAAGTCAGGAAAAATGTGAGGTGTTGATGGCACTTCTACTTGTAGCAGAAGTAAAATCTAGACACAAGGAGTAGCAGAAAAAAATAATAATCTACCAAAGAAAAGCTATGAGGCAAACTCTCTGACAACAGAACTCCGTTGAAAGTAAGGTATCTAAACCATCTGGGAATTAGGCCATAAAACTGAGACGACAAGAACTGCATGTCCATGGAGAAGTGCTGGAAACTTACTTAAGTCAGGTAAATACAACAGTTCAGTCTTTAAA
The DNA here is from genome assembly GCF_027579445.1 of Ammospiza nelsoni. NCBI lineage: Eukaryota > Metazoa > Chordata > Aves > Passeriformes > Passerellidae > Ammospiza > Ammospiza nelsoni. Next base: position 34,513,250 of record NC_080634.1, on the reverse strand, counting down.
AATAGCTTTAAAAAAATCCTTCATTATGTTTTATGGAGGTAACCTTTCTATTTGGAAAGTCAACCCAAGTTGTGAGGGAGAGAGAAATGAAAAGTTGAGAGGAGTTAAATTTATAAAGACATGAATGAGTTTGGAATAGAAACACTGTTGCAGAGGAATGTGCATATGGATGGTGCAAATTTACAGGGCTATTTTTGATGAACTGTAGGAGAATTTTCAGTTTTTCAGCACCTTTCCTTACAAAAAGAAAACCCTTCATCTGGTGGGAATTCAGTCAATTTCCTCATGTTTTTTTGTCATTTCCTAAGTTGCAAGGTTACTAATGGTAATTACAGACCCTATTTGTACCTTGTGGCTCTAGCAGTGCAAAAAGATTTCCTTGGCACGTTACTATCCTGCTAGAGGATTTTTAAATGACCAGCCCTAGGTAGGAATTGCTACAATACTCGGGAGCAGACAGAAACCACCTTTCCTCATTTCTTTCTTAGAGAGTAACCACTTCTCACTCACATTCTGCTATCTTCGTCCTCCATAACAATAAACCACAATTTCAGTGTTCATTATAGCGGCTCACAATATGGGCTTTTGTGAAGGAGCCTGTTTTAGGGTGTTATATTCAAAAGTATAACAAACCTGCTCCTTCTAAGATTTTCAAACAGAGATGCTATAAAGGGGACAAACGGATTCAATAACAAGTGTAAAAAAAGTCACAATTTTTCAAGCCAAAAAAATCTTTTTTTTTAAAGAAAGGGGAGATGACAGTGCATTGAAAGGCAATCAGATGCTCTATTTCTTTTATTTCTTTCCAGTGTGAAAGCACCAATATGTTTGATTCAATGCAAAAAAAAACCTCCTATTTGGTAGGTCTCATACATGCTGCTGTTGTTCTATAGCACAATGCAATCTCCTTCACTATTGCTTCTACATTCAGGCCTTAGTTTTCTACCCTTACTCTGCAATACATTTAACATGTCAGGTTTGGCCTGTGAGTAATCCCATTTGCATTCACTGTAGTGCATTTACTTGAATGAATTTAAGTCAATGAGTTTGGTGGGTTTAAAAACATATTTGAAGTCAAAGTGGTGCTCAAGTCTCTGTGGATGACTTAGATAAAGCTTGTTAAAGACACTCCTCCTCCCTCCTCTCCCTTCCTAAGTGTTCAATAGTTTCTATGCATTTTTCTGACAAACAGAATGTATGAGCTTGGTCTGCCACCATCTCTGGAATAGGCTGGAGAAAATGGATTTTTTTTTTTTTGTTATAGTAGTGCCTTAATTCCCAGGAAGAATGCTACAGAAGCCATACAAGGTGTTGGAATTGGGATGTGTCATTGCAAAGTTGATTTTGGAGGTGTTTTTTGGACTAAAACCCTTTAGCAGTTTTAACACAATCAGAATTCCAGAAATAGGAGACCCAAGAGTGCAACCCTGCTTCTTTGCCCAGCTACCAGTCTACCTCATGGCCTTCCTGTCATTCTTGCTTCCTCCTTCAGTCTGTCTTCGACTCCAATATTTTTGTAGTTTTGCTTGTGCCAGACAGCTTTTCAAGCAAGAGATTAATAATAAAATGTTGTCTTCAGGCTTCAGTATTACTATTATGATTTGTAAGTTACCTGAACCTGTGCTAGGAGTCTCCCATCCTTCACACATCCTTTGCTTAAAACTCCTCAGTTTTAAAACCCACAAATGCTACATTATACCACATCCCTTTAAGCTGACCTACAAAGCTCACAGCACATTCATCCTCAACTACTGCACCATAGCTGTGAGAGGGCAGATGTAGATTTGGTATTAGGAAGAAATTCTTCTCTGTGAGGGTGGTGAAGCACTGGCACAGGTTGCCCTGAGAAGCTGTGGCTGCCCCATCCCTGGCAGTGTTTGAGGCTGGGCTGGATGAGGCTTTGAGCAACCTGGTCTAGTGGAAGCTGTCCCTGTCCATGGCAGGGAGTTGGAATTAGAGGATCTTCAAGATTCCTTTCAACCCAAACCATTCTAGGATTCTATGATTCTCTGAAATCCAGGACACAGCATCTGAAGCAAGTCTAGGATCTGAGTCAGGATGAGAAAGATTTGATTAGTACATTCAGGGTTTAGCTTTTCAAGAAAGAAATGCCAACAGAATGTGATTCAGTTCTTGCCATAAATTTCCATATGTATTTGGTGTGAAAAATACCAGGAGCTGATAGGTTCTTTCTGAACCTTTTGCTTTCTGTTTTTAAATGCCGATGGTAAACAACAATATCCTGGGGTGGCATTTAGAGAATAAACTTCTGTTCTTTAGCAGTCAGGAGGATTCAGTTTCAGAGAAGCTCAGCACATAATTACAGATTTTCCATGTTTGGTTTGTGTATTTTATCATTATTTTTCCTCATAAACAAGTTTAGATACTAAAAAACATATTTTTCCATCTTGATGCAAGGCATTGCCTTTATTTTTTCTGTTTTCTGTTGCATTTAATAAACTTGAAGTAAAAATACCATTTATTAGTTATTTTGACAAAAATACTTTTAATACATTTTTTTTTCTGATATCTGTTTTCTCTGTGTGCAGACATGTACACTTGTATTGCTGTGTTTATATATACATTGATTTTTCCACAGAAATAAATCCCAGGCCATGTTGTTACATGAAGCAGAACACTGTCATTTATTTACACTTTCTCAGCTCTGCTTAAGTTTTAATATATTTCCAGCTGAGTAAAGATGAGCCCTCTGAAAAGGAAGACATTTTTATGCAATTTCCATCCACATGTCACTCCTTCAGTCCTTCCTTTCTCCCTCTCCTTTCCCAATTGCCTTCTTATCCCATCTCAGACTTTTGTTCATACATTCTAACCTCATGATCTGTGGAAACATTTTTGAAACCACAGGACAGCATTTTTCCAAAGCCCTCCAGTTCCCAAATAGAGACATTTCAGCATTACCTGGTTTCCCAGAGATTAGATGCCTGATGAATACATGCCTCCTTGAGGTGTCTGAATCACTTGCTACAGAAAGAAGACACAGAATATCACAGTCAGTTTCAAATTCCCAAGTGTATGTCTAGTTCAGACAGATGCAGGCTGGTGCATATATGTATCCTGTTAGCAGTGGCAATTATTAAATGAGTCACACATAATTGAGACTTTCTTTTTATTGATAATTGTTCTAAGAGGGTTTTTCTGGAATCCATTAAGTAACATCCCTTTTCTTCAGTGTAAGAATGTATAAAGAAGGCAAACTCTAGCCATTGAGTGCCCAAAGGCATGACATTTTTGAATTCTGTCTTTCAGGTTATTCTAATCTGACCGCCACACAGACGTCATTATTTTAATGTTGAATACTCAGACAAGGGTGCCATGGATGTAAAGGAAAGGAAGCCGTATCGATCTCTGACTCGGCGCCGCGACACTGAGCGCCGCTACACCAGCTCTTCAGCCGAGAGTGAGGACAGCAAGGCACCCCAGAAGTCCTACAGCTCCAGCGAGACCCTGAAGGCTTATGATCAGGACTCCAGGCTGACTTACAGCAATCGCGTCAAAGACATGGTGCACCAGGAGGCTGATGAATTCTGCCGAGCAGGTGGGTGCTTTTCAGCTGATGCAGCTGTAAGCAGCATGGGGGAATCAGCTGAGAGCCAGAGTTGAGTGGGAGGCTACCTTTGAAAGACTCTGAGGCCAAAAGCATGATGTAAGAGAGAGACTTAAAGAGAGCGGCAGAGATCACCTTCCCTGTATTGCACAAGACACTGTGTGCAGCCCAGTGTCCTTAAGTGGCATACCCATATCCCATGTGCATTAGCATTTACTAAGACACGTTCTCTATGTCTTAGTCTTTCTCTCTGCAGCAGCACTTTGCCACTTCCCACCATGAGACTAGAGCCCCGTGTGCACATGCTGCACGGTACTGACGTGGCATGGAATGTTCCTGCCTGCTCAGGAGAACTTTCACTGTGTCACATGTCTGCTCGGTCATGAAGGAAGTCAACAATGATGCTGAGGGAGGAGGTAACAAGTGGAGAGTGTCACTGTCCACACTGTCCATCTGGTCTACAGCAAAACCCAAGAACCGTGGAAGAAAGGAGACAAATGCGTTCCAGATGGAATGACCCCTCTTGGCATTGTACACAGTCTGCAGGCTTTAGGTTTGCCTTGGGGACATGCTGCAATGTTAAAGAGTAAGGCACATCTTTAGGCCTTAGAGGAGCACATTTAGTGAATCTGAGTCCTGGTATCTGTGAAGGTGAAGATGTGGAATTTCAAGAGTCACCACAGACTCCACAGTTCTAACAGAGATTCCAGATACCCTGAAGTCTGTGCAGTTACCATTTTCACTGCTGTTATTGCCTGTATGAGGAAGATTTCTGTCCCCTACTATAAGACTCATCTTCATTTTTCTGTAGAGATGTAGTTCAGATTCCAACCAGGACTTCACATAAATTGTTTTTAGAAGTCCATCAAGAAAAGCATAAAATGGTAAAGTGAGTCAAATAGAGTAGGCAGCATTCCAGAAAATGGACATAAACTAGCCTACTCAGAGTACTCTGAGCACATCCTCTGCAATTTGGAGAAGCTGATTCCCCAAAAAGAATACATATAATTACACTCAATAAACTTGGGGGCTGCTTGATTTTTCCTTAAAAATCACGCACTTGTGGTTTTGGTGCAAGACTCCTCTTCAAGGCACACACAAGCAAAACGATTTGCTGAAGTATCTTCATGCATATGGCTTTGGTGTTTGAGTTTCAGAATAGCTGCAATAGGCAATAATCAACAAAAGGGCCAATAGTTGATGTAAGTAACATTGTGACATCATGAAAGCAGTTTCCCTCTTAGCAACTCTGAAGTACTTCATCCCCTCTAAGGAATGTACGACATTATAAAGAAAAGGAAACTTTTTAGGTCATTGCATTTGCTTATTTGATACAATATATTCACCATGCAGGATAGATGTGAATTAGTCCAGGTCAGCGGTTCTCAACTTGGAAGTTCATGAGGCCATGCAGATCTATGGACTTCTCCTAAGAAGTCCACAAAAGATTACTTTTCCTGAAAATCCAGTCTGTTGGCAGGGAGTGTAATTTTTCTATACACAAGCTCATGCTTCCCTAGGAAAATTTTGAAGGTACTGAGAAATAGTAAAAATGACTGGTCAAAGTAGCTGAAATTCATTGAAAAGTTAAGATTAACCATGTCAGAGCACCAGTTCTGTCTCTGATATAACTCTCACAAATGGCTACACTTAAAACTTTCTCTCAGTTTATCCTGAGGGTCCCAAAACTGGCCCGAGGAGTGTTAACAATTATCCCAGACTTTCTGTGCCACATTTTTCACTGGCAGTAAGCCATGAATGGACCCTCTTTGTGATGCTGCTTGGCTTGAGGCCAACTGAAACCAAGCCTTATTAGCCTGCTTGACATCAACAAGGCAAAGTGAATTTCTCTCCTGCATTGGTTTGGAAGGCAGAGGAGGGAAACATTTCAAATTGACCAAATAAATTCAGTAAATAAACAAGTCAGCATTTAAATGGTTTTAGCTAGAGTGAGTGTCAGCAAATGTGCAAGTCAGCACAGGAGAAAATAGACCAGATCTGAATTAAAAAGTCTTGGATATTTATTATCCTCCTTTTATTGACGTGAGTTCTTCCAGCTTAAAAGGCAACAGTGAGCATAGAATATGAAAATCAATGCATCTGCTGCTGTTTATTGCAAATAAATTTGATTTTGAGTTAATTGTAGCAGTCATTTTTCATAATTTATGAGCTGCTGTTGCTGGAGAACATCAGTCATGTTGCACATTGATGTGTCTGATGATGCTGAGTGTGGCTTCTTTCAAGCAAAGGTGGAACATGACATCAGAGACTCAAACACGTAAGGAAAACCAAAATATATTTTTCAGTACTCCACAAGGGATGGTTTAGAAAACCATGGTCTTAAACATAAGCTGAAACTAGAAGAGAAGAGCAAGGTCTCTGGGGAGATACAGCTCCCTAGCATTTATAACTTAGGTCGGGTTTATTTGCTTCCTTATGCCATGAGAATGTAGAGGACAATCTCTCAAACCACTTTGTAATTATGTTATTACTTTGCCACAAGCTTGCATTGTGCTTCTCAAGCAAGGGTCGGGCAGAGGTGTGAGCCCCAAGCAACCTTTTCTGTCTGTCTGAAAGCATAATCTTGTTTGGTCAATTAAAAAGGTGTGAAGTTCGTGAATCCTTTATGCAGTTGGAGTGTTGTCAGCTGCAGATCTGGAACCAGCTGAATCCGAATTTTCTCCTACAAACATCTCATTCTCTGAGCTATACATGAAAATGTTGTCCAGTCTTAACTATTCACCTGGCATTCAGATATCTGTTCTGTGTTCACTGTGAGCTATAAAGTCAACTGAAAAAATGAAATGAAAAAATGTAGTAACATAGCATTTACTTTTGGCCACGTGTCATCTGATGCATGTGTGCTCTAATATGAGCGACCTTCCGCAATCATCAGGGTTCAAGGACAAGCTAGAGTGTTTCCACAAGTATGAAACCATACTCTGGAAAAGTAGAAAACTGACTGTTTCTGTTGGATACACATTTTCTACCGTATGATATTTGACATCAACAAATAGAAATGTGAGAAAAACCACACAATTATGGGTCTTGAGAAAGGAGAAAATGGTAATTCAGCTTTGGATACAACCTTGAGATCCAGACTTGATGAACAGATTTCAATAATGAGTAGTTATGAACTTCAGTGTTCAAAGGAAGGTTAGTGCCTGAAATATCCTGGAGATTGTGCATTCAGATTTATCTTGTTGAAATATGCCTGAGCTGCAAACTGCTCAGTTCTTTAATCCATCCAAAGCATAGCATAACAGAAGCAGGGGTGCATTGAGCTGTATAAATGCACTGTGCAGCTAAAGGCACTCGTGACTGGCCAAAATCTTTTCAAGATATTCAGGGTTGAAAAATAAATGCATGCATTAATAAATAAATATGGATTAAAATTGCTCTCCCCAACTTCTTGTGGAACTTCCCAAACAAAGTGTGCTAATATTGGAAGCTTTATTCACATCCATTCAGTCTGATTTTGAAGCTCTGCAGGTAACTAGACATGGAGTCAAGGGTCACTTTTCAGGTCATATTTTTAGTCAGCTAAACAATTGCATCTCTTTGTGGCCAAATAACCTCTATCAGAATGAATAGCTAAATGTGAGTCAAGGTGTGAGTGGTCAGCACAGCGAAAGTGAAATTGCCAGAGGAAATTTAAATCCCCAGTATGTAATTTCGGAGTTTTCAATGAGCAGAACTCACTCAAATTGTCTATTGTAGGGAAGTTGTCAGGTGTATGGTAGGACTTATGATCATTGCACGCCTCATTTTGCTTTTCTCACCAGAAGATTATTTTTTGCCTCTCCTAAAGTATTGCACCATTTCTACATCCATTTTTGGTTTCAAACTTGATGATTTAATTGAACATGCCCTGCGTTTTTGTCAGGTTCCAGAAGCAGGAATGCAGCCACTTTTTAGTTCTGGCATGTTTGAAAAGAGGTTGTCATGAGGTGGAGTCTGGTGTCTTCTCCCAAGTAACAAGTAATAGGACAATAGGAAATGGTCTCGAGTGACACTAGGGCAGGTTGAGATTGGATATTATGAAAAATTTCTTCAGTGGAAGAGTGGTCAAGTATTGGAACAGGCTGCCTACACAAGTGGAGTAATCACCTGTCTCTGGAATTGTTATAAAAAAAAGTGTAGATGAGATGCTTAGGGACATTGTCTCGTGGTGGACTTGGACGTAATGGTTGAACTCGATGATCTTAAAACCTTAATGATTCTATGATTCTGTGGTCTCTTGGTCTCATTCAGAGCAAGACCATAGAAGAAGGGTATCTTTGGTATAATGTTGCTGTGTGTTACTGTCACGCTGCTGTGTCCCACATGAAGGTAGAAGATGAACACTTCAGCTTTTGACTTGTGCTACATGGCACTGTGCCCTATTAAAGAATAACCCAGCTGATGTGTTTTTCTCACAGGACCCAACTTCTCTTTACGAGAGCTGGGACTTGAAGATGTGACACCGACACACGGGGCTTTGTACCGGACCGACATCGGGCTGCCTCACTGTGGCTACTCCCTCAGCGCCGGCTCGGATGCCGACACGGAGGCAGATGTGGTCATGTCACCCGAGCACCCAGTGAGGATCTGGGGCCGCAACACCAAGTCCGGGCGCAGCTCCTGCTTGTCAAGCCGGGCCAACTCCAACCTCACCCTCACTGACACGGAGCATGAGAATACTGAAACAGGTAAGTGGTAACAGTGCATGCAAGTGTCAGCCCCAAGCTCTATAAGGAGTGTCTCTTCCTACTACTCCACTTTAATCTTCCTTAGGTTTAGTGATGAGGTTTTTTATCAGACTCCATGAAAACACTCTTCTAACAGCCCCAGTCATGGCCTTTTTACTGTCCTACAGAGTCTTTGTTAATGAACTGCTGGAGAAGCTCCTACTTATTTATCACTGCGACAGAGATCATTAAATAGCTGTAATACTCTCCCTGCTTTTTGCAGCAACCTTTCAGAGGGAAGGCATTTAAATCTCCCCTCCTCTGGCCAATGCTACTCTTATCTTTGCTCAGATTTTCTGGGCAGATAATTTTCTTCTCTTCCTTGCTGGTTCCTTGACAGGGGCCGCTTCATTTATGTAAATTGGCTGACTGCTCTCTGAAGGAAAACGATGGTCAAATATTTTTAGAAGCCTTTTTCTTTGTGTAAAATAAAAGCTGAAGGTCACAGATTTTTTAATCTCTGTAACTTTGTGTCCCCACCTGCAGGGATTCCTGCATGCCTTTTGTAGGTCTGGGAACTTTTTGGTCAGCAGTTCTGCCAAGCAGTGTAGGAGAAGGAGAGGGGACTTTGATTCAATTGCAACTTGACCCAGGAGTTCATCCAGTCCTATATGCCTTTGCACCTTTAATTCAATTATAGCACAGCCTGCTTCTTGATATAGCTGCTGCGTGCAAGTCATTGGGCACTTGTGCTTGGTGTAGAAAGCTCATGTGAAATGACTGTATCACTTGTTCTTTTCATGCTTTCTGCCACGGTATTATAGTGACAAATGATGATAAGTTTTCCTCTGGAAGCCATGACAGTGAGACATACACCACCCACATGATTTTATGTTTAACTCCAACAAAATTACAGTTGAAGCTTATTAAGTTTCTACTCAGAGATAATGATATATTAGGCAGAGTTCAAAGATAAATGGTCTTCTGTTCAAAGGATGTACAGAAGAATCTTTTTTAATTATCTTTATCATACTTTTTAAAAGGTTCTTAGTGTAGTGTCTTACAAGCAGACACATAGTGGCAGGTTGCATTGTTTTCCTTCTGATCCTTGTGTTTTGATGAAAAATCAGAGGGATGATCACGGTCAATTATAGTTTTGCACATTCATAAGAAATTGCTAGAAAACAGCCAAAAGCAAGCACCTTGCACTGCCATCCCATTCTCCTCTATCCAAGCTTTTTTTTGTGCTTTCCATGTGATGTATGAGCAGCTGCAATCCTATCCCATACATTTTTTCTTTCCATGCCTACTAAGAAAAGCAGTATACAGAATTCTAGGTTGGTTTCCCCCCCCAGCCCCCCTTTGGTCTTAACAGAGAAGAATTGCATTATCTGTTGGAGTCTTTTTCCCTGCTCTCTACACCTGCAAATGCAACTTTGTACCTACAGATCACTTTCAAATGAAATTATACTAGAAACAGCACAGTAGCAACTTCACGTGCCTTGAAAGGCTTTACTGAAAGTAATCACAGAGGGAGAAGGACTCATGTCAGGTTGGAGACAGCCTTCAATTCCTCTTTCCTTAACTTTAATGGCACACTAACCATTTGTTGAACCATCACTTCATAGCAGCTATAAAAAGAGAAATGAGAGGTGGAGAACACACAATGCTGTATAAGTTTCCTTGGAGCCTAGGCATTTGCAGTCTTAGATGTTGGGTGTTTTGAATGACAAAACCTGTCTCATACTGAAATCAAAAGTCTGTGTAGCACATATAAAACATAGATTGCTGTGGTGTCTGGTATGTAATAGTATTGTTCATACTGACAAAAAAGAGGTGGTGGAGATTAAAGGAAAACATTAAAATCCAAACTGTGCTGGTGATGAGCTTCATCTGATGCTTAGACTTTCCTGGGAAGATGTCATAGACATCAGACCATGTTCAGTCAGAAAAACTGGTCCAGAACTGAGAAAAAGTTCACTTTAATATAGGGACTGTGGTTGAATTGGTGATATAAACATATGCAAACAAATGTTGCAAGATAGAAAGAAAAGAAGGTTAGGGAAAAGTCTTTTAAGTAGGCAGAATTTGAGCATTTTCCTTTGTAATTGCTTGGCACAGATGAAGGCATGAGAAATCTTTGTGCACAAACTCCTCACAGCCTGAGACCTACTGTAGGAGCAAATGAAGCCTGAGATCCTCTCAGAAGCTTTTTATGCTGAACATAAAGGCGTTTCCTCCCTCCTCACTCCACATAAGTAGTGTTTCTCTGGGCTGCTAGCTATCACACATGCTATTTTGAGAAATCCGAGATTTATAGAAGAAACATTTTCAAGAAGACATGAAATTTTGCTAATGGCAATGTAAAGTAACATAATGCTATGACTCAGTTTACAGGATGCCTTTATGAGCCAATATTAATTGTTGACAGTATTGATAGAAGTTATAGCCTTTAGCGGAAGTCAATATGGACTTTATGAACCTGCCATCAATAGAAGAGTTTATGGTACTCATTAAACCAACTTCTCCAATGAAGGTCAAAGTCAGCAGTTTTTATGCTGTTCATTATTTATCTAAAATAAATAATCAGAATTTCCTTCTGATGCTTGTAAATCCAAAGTTGTCAAAGCACGATTCTGCCAAAACATTTATTGTGTTCCTAGAAAGGAGAGGAGTCGCTCCCTTAAAAAGTAGGTTTGTTTTTATTTCAGAAGTGGTGATGCCTTAAAGGAACAGATACGCTGCTCAGAAAGGACAGTCACAGTCCGTCCCTGTCCTTAAGGAAGTCTGTGAAGTACTCTGGTTTCATGGCGTATTGTAGTCCATAGATCGCTTAAACAGGGAGCTGGCATGGAAAGACATCCGTAGCTTTATCTAAACTGTTATGAGGTTTTCACAGAATCTCAGAGGTGTTTGGGTTGGAAGGAACCTTAAAAAACATCTAGTTCCAAGCCTCTGTCCTGAGTGCCAAGGGTCACCTTCATTAGGTTGAATGCTTCTAGAAGGCCAAATGCTTTTAATAAGTTGAGAGTTTGTTTTCACTAAAGAGCTGAGTTATAACTCTGGCATTGCCCTGAGCTCACATCCCGCCCACTCAAACAGCCACGACAGCTTCCCCTCCAGTGGGCAGTGCATTTCACTTGACCTGGACAGTGACTTTGCACAGTGAGGGGACAGAGGCACAGCTCATGTTGCTGCATCTTGCCTGGGGACAGTGCCATCCTACTGTATTGCTGATGTAGCAGGCACTTTTTATGCCTCAAGGGGTTTTCTGCAGCATGATCATGATCTGAACTGGAACTGTGAACTCCCATTAACAGTTCAGAACCAAGCACAGAGGGAGTCTGGTTCCTGGAAGTCTAGGAGATTCTAGGAGAACTTCTTTCCTATAGTAGATTGCACCATTTCTCAGCAAGACTGATTCGAGCAAAAGAAGTTCCTGAAGTGGTCATTTGGAGTGAAGCCTGGAGTTTCCTGGCGGTACCTTAGCTAACCGCAAACAGGATTTGTACTGAGCCAGCAATTGTTTACCATAGAGAAGAGCACATTGAAGAAAAACGAGGTAATAGTCTTCCAGAAATTGCCTTATTTTTCAGCAGTTTAGTCACATTAAAAAAAAAAAAACCCAAAAAACTTCTAATCATAAGAAAATCATTATAAAAATAGAGTACCACAGGATAATTTAAACTGAAAGGCATTGCTGAAAGTCTCTGGTCCCTCTCCTGCTTAAAGCAGGGCTAAGTTGGAAGTCAGGTTGGGTCACTCAGGGCCTTTTTCAGTTGCAATTTGAGAATTTGAGTATCTGTCAGAATGGAGAGGCCACAGCCTCTATATCATGGCTCTGGAGGTGACCACGTTGGCTGTGAACAGCTCTTTTTCTAAGAGCTAGTATGGATTTCAACTGCAACTCATGTCCATTGCTCCCATTGAGCACCTCCAAGAACAGCCTGACTCATCTTCTGAACATCACCCATTGAAAAAACAGTTGAAAGACAACATCTAGAGTCTCCTCTCCTCATAAACAGTTGGAAGGCAGTTTGGCACTGGAGGAGATCAGAGGAGTCTGAGGACTTCCAGTGCTTAAAGCTTTTAAGTGTAAACTAGACAAAGATCTGCTGAGAAAGGTCTAGACTAGATGCTGTCTAGTGTGGGTTTCTGTGTGGGTCTCTCAAGCATCCCTCTTTCTCCAGTTTCAATTCTTGCAGCACTGCTGTGCCTTTTTCCTCTGGGGCTATGCAGGACTATTCAGGCTGGGCTTTTGTACTGTCTAGGGGACTCCTAACATGTGTGGACATGGACAGTGTTTGTGTGCAAGCATCCAGGAACTGGGCTGTGTCTATTTCCTTTGGATCTGTAATAGAGATCTTAATCCAGATCCACCCAAAGTATTATGAATCATCTTGGTAACCCCTGGACAGATTTGAACTTGAGAGATAGGCAGAAAATGCATAGATATTCCAATATGAAATCCCTACCCACAAAAAAAACCTGAAAAAAACAACCAACCAACCAACCAACCAACCAAAAAAAAAAAAAAAAACCAAAACAAAACCCCACCAAAAAAAAAAAAAAACCCAAGAAAAAACAATAAAAAAGCAAAACAAAAAACCACCACCAACAACAAAACCAAACCACTTTTTTCTCTACCTTCAGTGTGATAATGAACTTACTGGTTTACTCAGTACAATCATTACAGGGTTACCATACACCTGGATCAACAGCATTTTTAAAATTGGTCTTTGTGAAAGTGGAGTTGTGGCCCTTTAAAAACAAACAAACCAACAAGCAAACAAACAAACAAACAAACAGTACAGCACAATTTTCAGCTATTCCAAAGAAGCCATTCCAAACTATTCCAAACTAAGGATTTACTTCAGTTGTAATCTGGGCTCAGCGTTCATATCCACCAAGGCAAGTAGTTGGTTAAATATGAGAAGGAACAAGAGACAGGAAGCAGTTTTTTTCATTAGCAGGACAAATCAGGCATGATTAATGCTGTGAGGAGTGACGTGATGTTTCTCTTTGCCATCATCTCTTCCTTGGAAGAATGTGGGCTGTATCAAATGGCCAGAAGGATCTCACAGACAGGATGATTAGCATCAGGTGGCTCAAGACAGTTCAGCTGAGTTGAAGATGCTCAACTGTGATCTATCATGTGAAGAAATTCTTGCAGCAGAAGTGTAGCTGAAGTGTGACTTCACCACACTGAAAGATGAGTGGATATGAACTAAAATTTCAGATCTAACCACCCAGGAAGCCAAAATTCAAGCTGCAGGACCTTTCCTCTCAAATTGCCCTGTGCAACTTCTTTCCATCTTCACAATTTAAAGCCATGTGGGAACCATCATCCTGCAAAAACTTCTTCATCCCTTCTACGATTGCAAAAGGATTTACTACTGGACTCCAATCACCCATGTAATGATGAATTGGACATAAGTTTGATCACCCCAACACTTCCACCATACATCTGTTGATCATCTCTGTTTAGGATGTACAGTTTCATCTCAGGGTTCATTTATCTTTAGCTTCACCTCTCAAAGCACCAGTCAGTGCCAAAAGTGATGTGGTGACTGTAGTAATACAGACACTTACTGATGAAAAGGTTTAAGAGCAGCATTTTGGACCCACATCCTACAAAGAGGAATAATTTCCCTTGTGTCTCATCCCTGGAATTGTTCATAGCTAGCCTGGATGTGGCTGTGAGCAGCCTGGTCTAGTAGAAGGTCTAGTAGAAGTAGATATGTTACACTTAATTTTTGCTTTCTCATCAAATAAATTGCCGTTCTGAAAAATTCTGATAGGCTGTTGTAAAACTGAAGCATAGTGGCAATCAGGAACTTTAAAGCTCACATGATAGCTCTGCCTCCTCTACCATCCCAGACTCAACTCTTAGCCATGTTAATTGACATAATACCTGATTTACAGAGCATTCCTTGCAGTAACCACCACATTCTCTGCTTCCACTGCTTGAGCCATTACTGTTGCTAGAAAAAGTGCTTAAGAAACTGAATAGGGTTTTAGGACTCAGCAGAACTGAATGCTTATAGAACTGTTATAAACACAGGGGTACATTAAAGCAGGAAATAATTAAAGACAAGTATTTCAAACAAGAACACCAAAGAAATGCTACAATTTTATTTCTCTGGGCAGTTAATAAATATTACTGATGCTTTCATTTATTCAGTAGTGACTGATACAGAACTAGCCAAAGCCTTTGAAGGCTCCTGTTGCCATCAGCAGTGTTACACCAGGTTCTAGGTACATGGTGATAACAGTCTGGTTTTTGAAAACAGCATGCACAAATGGTGTAGATCCCAGTACTTTTGGTTAAATACATCACAATATGCTGTCCACTGCTAGTTTTCTGATAGCCATTTTGGCCTCTTATTAAATCAGAAAGCTTTCCAATGATCAAGACACATTTCATCAGCCTTTTGAAAATATTTTCTCCTCAGAGTCTTTTTACAACAGCTAAGAGAGCTTTAGACAAATAGTAATTATTTCTGTGTGTTTTCCTTGTTCTCTTTGGTTGTTGAGAGCTCTTCTCTTAATGTTGTCTGTATTTGCTACCGGGTGCCTTGCAAGGTAACTTCTTAATAGCTCTGACTCTCTGCAGAGGAAGAATTTTACTCAGTTTTCTTTGCACTCACCTTCCTGTTTCCCAAATCATGTTGACCCAAATCACTGGCCCAAAGTACAGTTCAATATATCAGTGCAATTAGCAGTGCCAGAATTACTGTGTAATCTCTGCATTACATATTATTTGTTAAATACCCCATTTGATAATCCATGGTGACTTTTCTTTTTATTACCATGTTTTGCTGAGTAATTTCCTTTCAGGCTTCATCCACTCCATTGTTAACATTGTTACCGTGGTTGCAGCAACATCATCTCTTTATTTTCTCCTCTGAATTAAACAGTGCATTATAAAGTACTTCCAGTAAATGAGAGTGTGCTTCAGACATGCTTCTTCTGCAAACCATGAAGGCAAAAATGTGATACTCATATTCTGGAGAATTCAGAAAGGAATTTTTTTTAAAAAACCAAATATTTTTCAGAATAAATAGTAATTTTAAAAGGATGTACTATGAGCTGTATTTTATTAAGTTGTCCTTACAACTTTTTAGTAAGGGAAAACAATAGTAAATTAAAACAGCCCAGGCAAGATCAGACATCTGCTGGCTGTCATCTTTCACTTGTCTCACATCAGTTGTAACCTCAATATTAACAACATGTTTCAGCTTGAAATAAAAAATTAGCCAGAACCCTTACCCCTAAATATCCATCATCGATTGCAGAAGTTAGTGAAGAACTACATAAAGTAGTAGCACATCCAGAAGGGAATTTTCACTGATATCTTTCCTCATTTCAGCTTCTCAAAACTCTCACATTGCCCCTTTCCAGATAGAATTTGCAAAAAAACCACCTCATTTTAACTGTATGTGGATACTGCTGGGATATGGCAATTTACTGAAGCCACCTTACAGAGATATTCAGAGATTTGGTGATCGCTTAAAATGGGAAGGTCAGGGGAAGACATGTTCCTTCAGGCTCTCCAACTGTAAAGATACTAATATTCCTATGAAGAATGTTAGTCCTAAAAAGGAGACTTTTAACTGTATGACCATCAAATGCTACATTTTCCACTGAAAAATGGCTCCCCTGAAGGCTGTTACATCTTCTTTACTTATAATCCAACTTTCTAATCACTGACATTCTTGATGATAGATACCTCATATTTTCTGTCCTCTTATCTTTTTTGTCCTTTTTAGATGTTAGTCCTGAGATACTTCTTGAAAGTGAATAGGTGAGTCACCACCTCACTCCTTCACAAGAGTCTCAGGGAAAGTTTTACCTGTATGAGACAGTGAATTCATGGGGTTTAGGACCACAGACCCTTATCTCCCTTCACATTCAACAAACTCCCTGCCCACTGGGAGTAAAACAGGCTTTCAAAATGATGATGTCACTGCCTCTCAGACAGCTGGGAGCCAATTGACCCTTTGGTAGCACAACAAAGGGAACCAGAAGCATCTTTGCTCCCCATTTAAGAGATGAAGGTATATGAGATTAATCTGAATTTAGTATTTCAAGTGCAGCATTAGTGGTCAGTATCTTGATTCTGTTTCACAGTGAAGGAATTCCTACTTATTTCTAGGGCTAATTTATTTCATTGCTGGCCTCTTTGTCCTTAGAGGAAAAGAAGTATTTCCTTTTATTTTCTTTTTAAATTTTCTTTTCTTTTCCTTTTTCCTAATTTTATTCCTGTATGGTGTGTCCCGTAGAGAATGTACTTTCTGCATTACTGTAATCTGCATCTGAAAGGATGCTGACACTTCAGTCCTTCCCAATGTTATTCTTCTGTAATGAACTGCAGTTCAGTACAGGTTAGTGTGTAGGTTTCACATTGTTGTTATTATTGTGATGATGGTGAAGCCATGAGGCAGGGAAAAAGCACTAAAAGACACTCATTATTAGCCTGAATATTGGTGAAGAGGGCATGTAGAAACATCATCAACAGGTAAGAATTTACTGTTCTTTGTAGTTATGTGATTAATTTTTGTCCTTTCTTTTGCCACTTTAAACTGCCTTGTCATGGTGATTTTTTAAAGAAAAATAATTGCATTTATTAATATTGCAGGCAAGCTGCCAAGTATTTTGGAAGCAAATCTGTGCATTTTTTACACTGTTTCTGAGTGCCATAAATAATTTCTTGTGGTGTGATACACCCCAAGGGGAATAAACCTGTGTTCAGCAGCATGAAACCTTTCAATAGTAGCTTTGCTTCCAGCCTGGTTTTGGGGTGGGATTTGTGCATCATTGCCAGTCAGGAATGGCTACTGCCGTGGACTGAGGATTATGGTCAGGACACTGAGGGCCATCAAAGCTGGCATGGCACTGGACATCACTACTGGAATCAGGGTCAGTGGTCACTTGGAGCAGGATTTTATTTTTAGGGTCTCACCTAAACTCTATTCTAGGCAAACAAATGATCCCTCTGGGATACACGAAAGAGAAGCAGCATGGAGAAAAACCAAGAATTAGAGGAGACAGTTAATGTCCCATCAAAGGATGGGGTGGTGGTTGAGAACTCAAAATGGCTGGATATCTACCTTGCGTGGCCCACAGACTCCTGCTTCCAGAGTTAGCCAGCTGGTTAAGCATGGAGCAGGGAACCAAAGCTTGTTTCCCAATTGCCTTTTCTCCATTTTTTTCCTTCATGTTGGATCTCTAGGGGTCACATTGAGTTGCAGTGGGTAGGACATATCCATTCATCATCCCAGCATTTCAAAGATATGCATTATTCCCTGAAGAGTAGAAGAAATTGGGAAGAAAGCCTGGTGCACCTGGCTTTCAATACCCACTATTCCCTCTACAAGTGTTCTTCCCAACTGGGCATTTCCAGATGCCCATGTCTGTATTTCTAAATTCCCATTTGGGCCACTGAATCTGCTTCTGAGTTCAGCACACAGTGTTAGCCCACATCTGGTTCAGTCTCCAACAATGCCCCTTGAGGTATCTGACTTTGTTTCTTTCAGTGAAGATGTGTCTCCATCTATAAGCAGAACAAAGTGAGAGGAAAGAGCATGTTATTTTTGGTTTACCCATGCCCAGAGGTGCACACTGAGCTCCAAATAAAGGAAAGCATAGCTTCTGCCATGAGAATTTATTCATTAAAATCTCATTGTTTTATTTCTCAGAGGATTTTGATTAACTTTTAGCAACTTCATTCAATCAAGGGCAGTGATTGAAAATGCATTACTGCCCTAATTCTGCAAAGTTTTCAGTTTTTCTTTGGACTGCCCCTAAAAACTTTAGTTATATGCTCTAGGGCAGGTTGTTGTTTAGTTTTCTCCACCACAGCAAAGATCTTATTGAATCATGTATATAAAAAGAAAACAATAATTCACAGCTCTTTACACAGGCAGATAGTGACAGGACAAGGGGAATGGTTTTAAACTAACAGACAATAGATATAAATTAGATGATATAAAGAAATTCTTTACTGTGGGGATACTGAGGCGCTGTGACAGGTTGCCCAGGGAAGTTCTGGATGACCCATCCCAGGAAGTGTTCAAGGCAAGGTTAGATGAGGTTCTAAAACACTCACTTGGTCCAGTAGGAAGTGTCCCTGACCATGGCAAGGGGCTGGAACTCCATGATTTGTAAGGCCCCTTCTAACTGAAATAATTCTGTGATTTTATGATTGCATCTGAGGCACCACCTTGGTTAATAGGTTGCCACCCTGGGTACCCATCCCCATGCCCTTTCATGGGCTCTCCATCCCTATTGTCATGGTAGTGCAACTGCTCATGGAGCCCAGCTCTGACTTATCCCCCAAACCCATGTGTTTTAAAGCCTTTTCTCAAGGCTACCAGCACACAGAGCTCCTGATTTCACAATCTCCACTCAGCTCCCATGCCAGAGAGATCAATTCAATGCTCTATAGAGCAGCAGAAATCCTACCCAACAGAAGATCCTCCTGATTTGTGTCAAATAAGGGCCAGTGTCTGAGGGTAGCATAACTGAAACATCTGGGGGCTATTTAAACCAGTGTTGCCAGCAAGGAAGGAGCATTGCCAAACTCTCTTGGAAATGCACCCCAGCTCCAGCTCTCCAGCAAGAATGGTCACCTCCTTTGTTCTCACCAATTCATTTTCTGTGCAAGACTTATTTTCTTCTCAGTCTCCAGCATGGTGAAGACTTTTATTACCCTGAGTTTGAGAGGAGGGGGGGAAATTATGACCATATTCCAGTTTCCATTTAAATGCAGTTTTGATGTGAATTTCAAATAAATGTAAGACAATAAAAAAATACTAAAAACTCCAGTAATCATCTACTGAATAAGAAATCTGTTGTTCACCATTTTCTCTTCATAAAAAATGTAAAAAAGTAGGAATCTGAATAAATGCATGCTAAACTATATAATTGCTGAAATAAATATGTATAGATATAGGATACTTTTTGATTTAGCATAAAGAAGCAGCAAATTATACCAATCAGTGAGAATCAACCAGTTTTAAAAGAAAATAACTGAAAAGCACACATGCAAAACAAGATTAAACCTGATTATTTAAATCAAGATTCTCTGCTTCCTGGTTTAAACCATGATTATAATTTAAATGAGGCCACCCTGCCACAAATAGTTTAGAGACAATGATTTCTTGCACTTGTATAATGTGCAGATTTTATAGCTGATGGAGAGTCATGTTGCTTGTATGGAACATTTATGCTCTGGGCCTTTTTCTCCAGCCACTTTCTTAGTTTGCTGCTAGTTTGGTTTAGTTGTTTGAAGAAGACAAATGGTAATGCTCATCTGAAGGAGTGAGAATCTGGTATCCCACAGAAAAATTCAAGATGTTTTTCCTTTGGGAGTTTTGCTTCTTTCTTAGAATGGAGCACTGCAACCTCAGAGTCAGGCTAAGATGCTGACTTCCCAGTAACACAGGGACTGGAAAAGCAGCTGTAACCCCAGATTATGAGTATGAAGGGAAATGTCTCCCTCTCTCTGCTTTGGATAATTACATTCCACTTAACAAAATTCCCTTTGCTCCTATAGTTGGAAGGGGTGTTTCTCCTTCATTAATTGCTCTGGCTTGCTGCTGTGCTCTACCAAGCAGCTGTTAATGTTCCACCCCAGAGGAGTCTGCAGTTCAGTGATGGGTGAAATGATTAAGGCTTGCAAAGCACTTGATCATTTGGAATGAAAGGTGTGACATAAACATACCCCATTAGTTTCATTAGTGCTCAACAAAGCAAACTTTACCTGTAGCTGGTACCACTCCTCCTTGGCATTTAAGGTGTTCCCTCTAGAACATGTGCAATTTGCTGGATGCGTTCTTAGCTGTCTTTAAAGAAGCCTGTTACGCAGACTGGTGATTTGACCTGTCATATATTGGGGAATGAAATGTGTGCTGTGTTTGCAGAAGTTTGAAGAAGTGTTAATCCTGCCTTAGTTCTCAGGAAAAGAAAGGTAGTGACTTTGGATATTACAGATACTTACTCCTGGTGGCAGGAAACTAGAAACTCTGACACGGGATCAGTCTACAAAGGAGAATAAGGAAAGGCCTTAGAGGAGTGTTACCTGATGGAGCTGTAGAGATGTTAGAAGTTTGTTTGATAAAGATGGCTAGGTTGGTAAAGGTTCACTTAAACATTTATGCAAATAGAAGAAAGATGTATGTATTTGTAAGTTATGTGCCTATAATTTAGACTTACTGTCTAACAAGGCACATCAACAGGGTTCCATGTCTCTTGTCAGGTCACAGTGTCCCTCAACATCACCTGAATATTTTTGGCTGTTGACTGTCCATCAAGTATGATTCCCCCTGATGGGAGTCCTTGCCATTCCATCTGCATAGGACCCTTTCCACTGGTGTGCTGGCTGCTCTCAAATCAGGACAAATTTACCCTCTTTGGTCACTTTCCTTCTGTGACTGGAGCAAGCAGAAAGCAGAGATCAACTCACACAACCTCCATGGGTCCTAAGGCTGAATGGGATATTTTCATAGCTCCCTTCAATGGGGGTCATGTGTGTGAGCTGTTAGACTTTGTGATTTGTGTGAATTGAAGAAGAAACCTGGAGAAACATCAGTGGACAGTCTTATCTCTTCAATGCAAATGGAGAAATCCTCTCATTATTTGATCAAAAATTATCAAAGTTTTGACAGGGAAAAAAAAAATATATTGCCATGTTAATTGTTGAATTTTTGGATAGAGAACTGGGGCTAGAAGGGTAAATATTGAGGCCATAAGTTCTGGAACTCAGTTCAGTGCTTCTCAGCATTTCAGTGGATATCTAGAGACAAACTTAAACAGAAGAGTTCAGGAAATTTCTCTCTGTAAGCTGCATGACTAAGGAGGAGACCAGTTCCCAAAGGAATATTTTGGAAGGCAATAGTGCTTTTTCCTAGGGAGATATTTTACCTCACAATAGAAGATTTTTTGAAGACCTTTAGATAGAGCCTTAGTCTAGACTATGAAGAAAACGCAGCCCCAAATCATTTTTATCTCAGTCATTGGCAGCAGTGTTTTGCATTGTCTACATCAGATTATGGTTAGTCCCACATAAGCACAAAAAGTAAGAGAAGTTCAGGAAGGGTTCCCAAAGACACCATAGACCCAGAACATCTATTATTGCCCCTGAACAGTACTCCAATAGATTCATTTCCCCATAGACAGTGATGAACTTAGTTCTTAACCTTCTCTTAGTTTTTTGCTTCTGGAGTTTCTCACTGTAAGTAATGTTTTCCAAACCTTTAATGCTCTCATGGGCCATGCACTGTTTATCAATGTCCTCCCTGAATTGGATTTGGTTAATTCATTCTTGGCTTTGTCTAAAGTTCTTGCCAATATGTTTGCATCCTTCAAGAGAAGAATGTCCAGACCAGATTAGAGATGGGGGGAGGTCAATACCCCTTTTCCCCAGCAGGCACAGAGAGCAGATAGATTCTGCAAAGGAATCACTCAGATGCTTTCCTGGAGAAACTACTAAAAAATCTCTCCCAGAGCTGCTTCACAGATTGATGTCTTATCGATGGTGGCATGGGGGGGTTGAGAGGATAGGAGGGACAGATGGTCCATAAGGTTCCTTTGAGATACAGCCAGACTCAAAGAAGAAAAAGGAAGACTGGTGAATTTCTGGAAGAGCTTATTTCCTCCTTGGACTTGAACAGGGTGTTGAAATTCATCCAACAGACTCTGTAAAGCCTTTTGGATTCTAAGAAGACGACATAGATCTACAGCCTCATTATTGCCTATTGGGCTGTAAAACAAGGCTGTAAGGAGCGAGGGAGACAATAGGGTTTGCTTCTTTCCTGTTTATACCAGCTCCTCTCCAATTGGAAATGTACTAATATGCCTTTTATGAAATAATTATTTCATTATTGTTTCCTTTGGCACAAGTATCTGATCATTCTGATTCCACATAGAGAATTACTTGGAAATGAATAATTCCAAATCATTTTCCAAGAATAATTATATTAATACATTTTCAAATCTAGATAAGCTTATGAATAGCATTCCAGACTAGGATGAAAAAACATTATCAGATTCTTTACTTGCATGTTTTTGGAAATATGCAGACATACCTTCCCTTACTAAAATGCTGTCTGAAAACTGGTTAGTTACTTTAGTTTCTAATATTTTAAATTAAGAGTGTTATAAATTACAGGGAATTCAGAAGGGCACTGGCAGACAGTATTTTGAAAATATCGCTGTGCTAGGAAAGCTGGTATGAAAAGAGCAAAAATTAGGATTTTTTGAGGATCTATGTATCCCTGTGTTTAGGGCATTAGGAGGCAGGCAGTACTCCTTTTATCATGATGTGCTGTAAATCTCTGAGATGCCACTCAAAACCATTGAGATCCCAGCCCACTTGGGCAAGAGAGCAAAGAACAGAAGAGCTGGTTTTGTCCATCTGTTGAAGATATGACCTTGCCCTGGGGTCATTTTTCCTACAACGATTGCATGAAAGGTTTCTGAGGTCGGTTGTTGCAGCGTCTGCTTTACACAGTTTTGGGGGAGAAAAAATCTGTTGCATGACTCAGACTCATCCAGCTTCTTCTCAGCATTTACTATTTCTTCCACTCAGATTTTGCATTCAGCATCCTCACTCAAACAGCTCCATTTCCTCCCTCCCTTTCTCCATCTTTATTTCTTCCTGATGAGCAATTCAAACAGCAAACTGTTCCTCTCCTTCATTCCCATCAGTGACTCCATTCAAAGCCCTGCCCATATTCTTATTTTCTTGGCAGAGCTATATTCAGTGAATGCATTTGTTTCTTTAGCTAAAGAACAAAAATATCTGCAAGCAAGCTCATTTCCCTCCCAAACTGCTTAGGAAACTAGTGCTGGGAAGGGGGGCAAAGTGCTTTGTCAAGTGTTAGAGGTACAAGAGAGACATCTTCTCCCCCCTGACATCCCGCTTTTATTATCATTTGGAAGACTCTGTTAGTGTCTCGCTTCCTTGGGGACTAGAAACATCTTGAAAAGATCTTTCATGCAGGCAGATAACAAACTCACTGTAGAGCTGCATCAGAAAAGGAAAAATTACTTGCTAGTAATGATGTTTATCACAATTCTTCCTCCTTTCCCAATGCTACAAAGGAAGCTATCTCTCAAATAAAGGCCAAGTCTTGTCCCTTTTTTTTTTTTTTGGCAAACTATCCATTGTGAAAATTCAATGCATGTAAGCTTGGCTGATGGAAGTTTTATACAAAAAGTGGGTGGAAGGAGATGACAGTGTGGGCTGATATGATTTATTTGAGATAGACCTGATCTGATAATACACGACATGAAAAAAGCCATATTGCTTCCGCTTCATAAATTGGCGCGAGGGCTGCTCCTGTGGCTGAGCAACATCAGTAAAGCCTGGGCCAGATGTTGGGAAACTCACACTCCCGCTGGACTGAACTCATCAGCCTAGTCTGCTTGGCTTTTCATCACACTAGGACAGAAAAACACAGCCATGTGGCACTGTGGGTCATTGCTTTGAAGGAGACTGTGATTTCATCTGCTCTGCAAGGATGTTAAAAATCTCAGAGTACTTTAGTGGAAAGGGTGACCCAGGTTTTTGTGCTAAGGTGTTGTTCTCGTCATCATTGTATAGTTAGCACTGAAACAACTGGCTACGATCCTTAACACTCCAGGCAAACACATCATAGACTAATAACTCCCTGTTGCTAAAAGATGAAGTAAATTTCATGTCACTGCTGTAAAATGGCAATGTACAAGTCTGCAACTTGATGATGTGCAAGCCTGCAGAGTGTGTGTGTACATGGGCAGCTGCAAGGCAAGGTGATCAATCCTTGGGATGTATTTCCATCTGTGTTAATTGTACCTGCTTGATGTTGCATTATCTGCCATTGGGGAGACCCAGACTAGACCTCAGGACTCTGACACTCAGTCCCCTGAGTCTACCCAGAATGTTACTGAGATCTTCAGGGAATAGGAATTGATCTTCCACTACTGGCTCTAACACTCTGAAACACTCAAGAAATTATGGCATACACCTCTAGCATGGTCAGTCCACTGAATTTATGGGACTAAAAAGGAAAACTTTCTCACCTTAGGACATGGTATTATTTATTAAATTCAGAAGGAAAGTATCTGTATATGAATTTTTTTTTTCACAAAGGTAAAAAGAAGAAGTACTCCAAAGTGGACATTAATTGCTTAATGTCCAAGTAAGTGACAGTTCACCTAGTAATATTTCACCTAATGTCTCATTATATGATGGTTAAAATATCAAGGTCAGTCAAGTTCAAGATGTTGAAGACCTTGTCAACACGATGAGAATGAAATGCAGTTTTCCTGGAGATGTGCTCAAAACCAAATAAAATTATTTAGGTATAGAATCATAAAATAGTTTGGATTGAAAAAGCCCACTAAGGTAATCGAGTTCAATCATTACTAGAGCACTGGTAAGCCCACTATTAAACCATGTCCCCAAGTGCCACATCTGTGCATCTTTTAAATCACTCCTGGGATGGTGACTCCACCAGTGACTGCCCTGGGCAGCCTGTTCCAATGCCTGACAACCTTGCTGGTCAATAAACTTTTCCTAATATCCAGTCTAAACTCCCTGGTGCCACTTGAGGCCACTTCCTGTTGTCCTATTTCTTACTACCTGGAAAAACAAACTGACTCCAACCTTGCTACAACCTCCTTTCAGGCAGTTGAGAGAGCAATATGTGAAGTATAAACATATGAAAACAATCTAACCAGATGCAGAGAACAAATTTCTGGAGGATCACAATTCAGTCATCAGTACTCCCCTGTCTCGATTTCTTAATAAACATCTGTAAGAAGCTGTGAAGAAGGAGCAGGTACTCAACTGAGGTACCAGTTCACAGAGGTCATCTTTTTTTAACAGACAGCTCCCTTTTTCAAGAGGAAGATGTTGCTGCTAGAAATGTATATAAATAAACGACTTTTTAATAAGGGCATGTAGCTCATTACCCTCTGCAAATTAACCATATCTAATCATATATTTCCTAAAAAATAAAATAGCACATTGCATCTGTTAGTCTTCATTCAAATACAAACCAAATATGCATGAGTACTGTAGTATAAACTGTTCCATCTGTTTCCATGAATATATAGTCACACTGGTCACCCCCCCACACACAACAGAAGGGTCTTTTGCTCTTGGCATCTGTCTCCACTGAAGAACTGTATTTCAACTGGGAGCAGTTGAGCTGGAGTAAGAGTAATACTACTGTAAAACACCTTGTATCCTGGTGCCCATGCTGACATGGTCATCATATATGCACGGCTTCAGAAATACCAGAGGAAAGTCTTTTGGGTTTTATCACCACCACAGAATTGATATTCACCCTAAATTATTAAAGAAATGTCTGTTCTTTCTGGGATTACAGAGGGAATTGTGGGAAGCTATGGGATGACAGACATTATTTGAGAGGCACAAATGGACAATGTCAGAATTTGGTCTGTAATGCTGCTCTGGGTTTCATCCCACATATACTTCTGAGCAGATCACATCCAACTTATTGCATTGCCATGTTGGAATCGGGAGGTTTGGTGCCGGACCAAGAGGAGATTTACAAGCAAATCTGAATCTGCAGTGCAGGTCAGTGTTGTGACAAAGGCAAATCACTACTTTTAGAAAACATGAATTTGCCATTCGGTGTGTGGCAAAGTTGCCACCATTCTCACTTTCTCTTTGTCTTTCCCTTTGGTCTGCACATCTCAGCCACTTGCACCCACATCAGTGCAGGATGCTAACAGGCAATGGCTTGCCAAGATTCAGTTCCTACTAATGGATCACCAACCAGTCCAATATAGCAAATTCCTCTACTGGAAGAGGAAATTTCAGTCCATGGAGAACATTGTGTCTGTACTGGGGACTGTGCCAGTACAACCTCAGCACTTAAGAAAGCCAACCTTTCTTCCTCATACGGTTGCTCACTGCTGTCATAGTTTCACTTGAATTCCCCTTCTTGCTCATCAGGCTTCAGGATCTGTCTCCTAGCCCAACAACTTGCTTTTTTGGGTTTGAGAAAATCAAAGATCTGCCTGGGGCTTTGCTCCTGGGCTAGCCAGCTGCTTCACCCAGTGCCCCTGAGCTTACTCTGGTATCACCAGAGCTGATCAGCAGAATAACAGACACAAGTAGTGCCCAGATCAGTTAGTTTTGCTTTAAAAGTCTCAGATAATATCCTGATAGGACACTGTGCTATATCATATATGTGTGTGTGTGTTTTGGCCCAGTTCCCAGAGGTGTCCTAAGTTCAGCTGTGCTAAGCAAAGCAGATTCATTCAGACTTTTTAGGTACTTCTCTGAGTTACCATTTTACCCTCCAAAATCATATCCCTTTTGCTCTGGTTTCCATCTTCTTTTACACTTCCATTAAATGGCTATTGCAGTTGCCACATTTGCAACTTATTTCTGTGCAAACAGGATCCTTCCTCCTATGATTTCCGCTTGGGTTGCTGATAGTACATCAGAGCAGATAGAGAAGTGGCAACTTCATAAAACATGCCAAATTCCCAAGTTGTGTGCAGACAGATGCCCCCCGTCATCATGAGACAACGAAAATCATGTCCTGAAACAGCAGTGATGGTGAATACTCCTTGGTGACCAGCCTGGGAAGGTGGGGAAGGCTGATGAAGAAAGGTGTTGTGGAGAGAGATCTGTCCCAGCTGGCCACTGGTGCCAATGCTGTCATTTTAATTAGCTGTGTGTGTATATACACTTAAATAATACACAGTGTACCTCTTTATCAGCAGGATGGGTTCACTAAATATATGTCAACTGAAATTACTTTAGAAAGAGCCTCCACACTCAGCTTTCCACCTGTTTCTCTACAACAGCTGCCCAGACTCTGTAAAACACATGAGATGAAAGGCACTGTAGAGCTACAGCACAATACTATTATTACATCTAATAGATGAGCAATCAGATCTGAACTGACCAGGGACTGAGCATATGAGGCAAGAGGAGAATCCTTTGGGGAGAGCGTTACCATGAGAGTAATACAATTCAGTATTTGTACCAGCAACTCTGAAATTCAACAGCAGTCAACCTAGTACTAGCATCCTTTTAAATATCATCTTTCATTTCTTAGCAAACAGCAATATCCTGTAACAGCATTAGGGCAGGAAAGGGAGGGGAGCTGCACAGCAACCAAACACACACACAGCAGGCAGAATGGGCAGGCGGGAGAATGAAAAGCAAAACACTGGTGAATTTGTGGGTGTTCTGAAAAACAAAGTACAGGGACATACTTGTGTCCCTCAAGCGAATTTTAAGGAAAAGGCAAAAAACAGAGACCACCAGTGAGATGGCTGGGGGAAGTAGCATTCAGACAGAGGTCACAGCCCTGCTGATACTCCAAGCCCATGATTCTGTTTTCATTCCTGGGGCCCAGCAAGCTAAAAGACAGTCTAGCAATATGCAGGGATCAAATCCAAATGGGTCAATTAGCTGAATATCTGTGCAGTGGGCATTTGTTTCATCTTCAGAAGAAATGAAAAAAAAAGAAGAAAGAATGAAACCTGCTTTGACCATTTAAGACAGCTTTTAGGGAAAGATAGTGTAAAAATAAAATAAACAGCAGCCCAAGCATTTGCAAAGCCTTGAATTGGCAGTGGGAAGACATTGAAGTTCTCTTTAAAAAATTTATTTTACTCTGTAAGGTTATCTTTTTAAAATGCATAAGGAGCAGCAGGCTATCAATGAGTCTTATGTTGTACTACACTGATTTCCTGGACAAGCTCAATATCAATAACTCAAAATCTGGGAATAGACCAATAAATGTGGATGGCGGCTGACCTTAAGTGTAACCTTCAAACTGCCTTTTTTGCAAAGGGGAAAAGCAAGGAAGATGATAATGAAAGCTCTAGTTTTTGCTGATGCTAATATGCAAAGACAGCAGAGCCTTCCTGATAGATTTTCATTTCATGAACAAATTGGATGAGACTTACAAGATCACAGGGTGAAATGCTGCATTTGAGAACCAAGTGTCTCACACCTTAATAACCCTTTGCTATGAGGGAGGTATGCCATGAAGAAGTGTGTTTGAAGGTAGTGTGCTTGGGATCGAGAGACTCAGAATCTCCTCTTGCTTTAGTCCTTTCTTGTGTCAACATATTCAAATCTCTTTTTCTCTCTGGACTTTCATTTTCTTCACAGCAATACTGGCTATAACACTTTTTTACCTCCTCTCCCTCCTTGCACCTATATTCTGTTGAACATGTTCAAGAAAGAAAAATTTAAACTGCAACAAAAAAAAGTTGTCACTCTGGATGGCTACAGTGCAGTGAGGCTTGGGATTACTGCAAAGCCAGTCTGGGTTTCATTTCTCACAGGAAGGGTTGGAAGAGGAGGGCAGGGAAATAATAAAATTGCAGACTCTAAATATATCCACCAGGTAAATACTAGGGAGGAACCAGAGGTCTTTAAGCTAAAAGGTGATGCTGGCACAAGAACAGATGACTACAAATACACCAAAAATAAATTCAGACAGAAATCTAGAAATTTTCTAACTGTTTAGAAAATTACTTCTGGAATTCCTTCCAGATTAGAAGATTAGACAAGAAAATAGCCAATTTTTAGACAGTCCGGAGCAGGCTTGCATGGGACAGTGCTTCTTATATTTGTGTGGTAATGCTGGTGACCTTGAACATCCCTCTTAATCCCACATTTGTCTTTCATCTCTGTGTCATCCAATGCCTGCAGTGTCCTGTGTAACGTGGCAGAGAGAGCTGTGTCAGGCAGGTCATTTCTCAGTACCAGTAGCCCCTGTTGTAATGACTGCCAGTTCTCAGGGCTGAGTTCCACGGCAGTGGGAGTGGATCACAAACAAGCCATGTTTGAAGGCTTGTTTCCCATGCCGGAGAAGAGAGGGCTTTCTTAATTACAAACTGTTCCAGACAGAAACGATATCTCTGCATTCACCACAGGAATACAGGGGCAAGGGAAGTTTGAAAGTAGCTTGAAGTTAATCTACCCAACTACTGTTATCCTTTCAGTTTGTGTATTTTTGCCTAGCTGCAAATTCAAGCCATTCAATGAAAAGTCGGAGCCATGCTGAGCAAAGTGCTGCTCATTTCACATTAAGGAACAAGCCTCATCCTAAGGGAATTGCAGCACTTGCCAGCAAAAGAGGTTATTGTCCCCACCTCACACATAGGGAAATGTAACAGGGCCTTCATTAGGGCTTTATATTTCTAAAAATGGCCTCAGCTTGAGCCCCATGCTCGATCTTACTTTCAGCTCCTCTGAAAACAAGAGCAATTGAGGATGAAGCCTGACACTAAAACAGCTAATTTTTTTTTTTTTTTTTTTTTAGTAAACACGTTGCTGTTCTTGCACTTTTTGACTCTTGGATCAAACTGTCATCCCTGATGTGGTGTGTTTCTTCTTGTGTTTGGTGGCTGTTGAAGCCACTTTCAAACTACTCCAGTACTAAAGCAAGTAGAGGACTCCAATGTGCCTCCATGGGGCAGAGCTGCCTGGCCATGGACAGCTACCCAAAAGGAGGCAGGGAGGCAGCAGTGAGATGGAGGTTGGTCTCTTCTCCCAAGTAACAGATGAGAGGATAGGAGGAAATGACATCAGTTTGTGCCATGGGAGATTGAGATTGGATATTAGGCAAAATTTCTCCACAAAAAAAGGATTGTTAAACATTGGAACAGACTGCCCAGGCAAGTGGTGGAGTCAGTGTCCCTGGAGGTGTTTGAAAGACATGGCACTTAAAGATGTAGTTCAGTAGTGAGCTTGGCTGTGCTGGGTTAATGGCTGGACTTGATGATCCTAGATGTCTTTTTCAACCTAAATAATTCTGTGATTGTATGTACTTTAAGAACTGAGGCAAAACATAGCTCTTAGTTTTCCTATATAATAAGAGTTTAAACTAAATACTTGCTATTGTGGTTTTTTTCTCTATTACTTCAGGCTATCCCGTCTCTATATTTTTGCCTTATCCCTTCATCCTTGATGCTCCCTGTTTAACAGAATTATCATAACCCCTGAAGACCATTTTGTTCAGCAGTGATGGCTTAGTATTTATATTGTACATTTGCCCTCAAAACTTTTGACATGGGATAAGAGAGCAAAACAATTGAAACGTAATATTCTGCTACATGATGATAATTTTCCTTCATTGGTGAAGATTAGAAAATGGCATTATTGTAAAGATCCAATTACCTTCTTTATGAGCGTTGTATATTTGGAAAGTAATAAAACAGAGTTATAAAATTCAGATGATTAGGAATCTCAGAAATGCTCTGCATTTTAAGAAGGGGGTGTGGAATATTCTTTTAATTGCATCTAAGCACAGCCCAACCCATGATTAGTTACTTTCAAAGCAATAAACATTACCTGGGAAGCAATAAAAGGAAATGCAGGAAAGTTATTTGATGGATGATTCCCAGAAGACATAAGGCAAGAGAGGGGAATGTGGTTTAGTGGTTAGAATAACAGCCGAGGAGTCAGGACTCCTGCTGTCTCATCCAAGCTGGGAAGTTGACTTACTAAATATTCTGGAGTTCATTTTATTTTATTCAGTGTTAAATTTGGTCTAATAATACCCAAAGAATCGATGAGAAGCTAAATATGCAAGTGTTTGGCAAGGCTTTGAAAGGTAGGATGAAAAGAAGTCATTATAAATACAAAGAAAGAGCTGAAAAATGAGGAAGGTACTTTGTTGAAGTCAGACTCTATAAATGCCAGCACAAGTGAAAATGGACTAAGGGAAGTTCCTGTCATATATAGAGGTCAGAGATCAGCTCCTTATTTTTATCAAGGAAAGCACAAATATTCTTTGATTTCAGTTCTTTGAGAGCTCAGTGAAATTTCATTTAGTTTCCATAGTAATTTCCATAGTGCCAGCTTTGACCCTGCAGCCTAAACCTGTTTAACACAATCCCATGCCCTCCATACCCTAGAAATACTGATTTCTCTGCTAAAATAATCGATCAGTGTCCAGGCAGAGCACGAGAGCAGAAAGCACAAAAGAGGGATATGCAGCAGTTCCAAAGCCAGAACAAGCTTCCAGAGCATCCTAGAAAACCAAAATCAGAACAAGAACCACCCATGGTTCATGACAGTCCACAAACTGCACAGCAGTGATTTTCAGGTTCCAGTTAGAGCAATAAAAAAGATAAACTCAAGAAAGAAAAAAATTTCTTATGTCCTTCCACACCTTTGAAAATTATTCTGTTACCTTATCCTTTAAGGCTAAGAGACAATGTGACACACTGGTTGTTACTTCATCAGACATCTCCATTCCTAGAACTGTTGGAAGCCCTGATGAGAAAAAACAAGGAGCTGAGGATTTAGACACATTACTTGAGTGATGAAGATAAATGTATTGAGAAATTTGAAAGAGAGCAAGAGGTAGAAGCAGCCAGACACTAGTCCATCCCTTATGCTGGATTCTCATGTTCTTGTCAAACTTCAAGTCTGTTTTTGCCAACAACACAGAAAAATGTGGCCTCTGGCTACCCTTTTTGAGCACATGGAGGCTGTTTAAAAGTGCAGAACTGAGTTTCTGAGTCCCCCCAAGAACACATATCTAAAAAGAGATATGAACACAAAGAAAAAGGGCTTTAGGGGACTGGTTGCTTTTTCATCTATACAAATCTGGGAAAACCCCCTATTTTTAGGGTCTTTGACGCTGATTGTCCTTATTTCCTTGGCCATAGCTAGGTTTTGGATGCCTATCAGCCTTGGTAAGAATTATTTTTAGTTCATATAACTCATTTCACTGATACCAGAACTAACTTGGCGTATGAAAAACATGAGCTGCTTCAGATAGACTGTTCTCCCCCAAGTTCCAGGCTGTGGTCTTCAGGGACAAACACTGTCCATAAAATAATTAGATCATTTCCTTCCACTGATACGAACAACCTGCCAGAAAATGAGATTGCATGCATGCCTGGGTTTCTGGTTTTTCTGTTTCTGTGCCAAAGTATTTCTTTTCCTTAATTAAAAAGAATTTTGACCATGTTTATGCCAGATTGATACAATCTTTTTGTATATAGCTACCTGACGCTGCAGTGTTTTATTCTGTAATGCTGATGCAACTTTCTGAGTTCCTGATATATTGGTGTCTGTATGTGATTTGGGATCTAATGCTTCTACAACAGCAGAGGGAGAAAAGTTCTGTTTAAGGACCCTGAGAGGTTGTTTGGGATCATCTGGGTATGTCCTTTTACCATCATAATTTTTTATAAGTATTCACACCATGTAAAGCACTTCAACAATTTTAATGCCTAAACAGAGAAAACATCCAGGGGCTGCCTGTGCTTCTCCAGTGAGGCTGAGGACCACCGCTTATCTCATCTCTGCTTAAATGAAGTGTCTCTAGTTATATGTCATGAATCTGGAACAAAAACCTGTTGGTGTTGTTGGATATAATCAAGACCTTAAAATTAAGCATAGCTGAAGCTCCCTGCAAGATCAGGACTTCAAAGCATGATGCTAACAGGTGCCAAAAACCTTTATGCTTCATTTAACCATCAAGAGCATAGGATGTTCAACATTTTGCCAAGCTGGCCTCTCCAGCTGTGTTACATTGGGTTTGATTGCTTTTAGTTCACTGATGTTCATGCCCTGTTCAATTTGATTTGAATGGCAACCAAGCCTCCAAAGGGACTCTGCTGAGAGCTCCACAACCTATCCAGTTCTGTCTGTAAATGTGGCAAAATAATACGTTAGCTGCATTTTTAAAGGACAAAATCGCAACGGTTCCTATTGAACCACTGGTTTTGAATGTGGGTTATTGATGGCACAAAACTTGAAGGGAAAGCAAGTACAGAAAATCAGGGAAAAGTCATTTGAATAAAGATAATGAGAAACTTAGGAACCAAGTGAGGGGAGAGAAAAAAGCATATAGTCTGATGGTTTGCTCATTACAGTCAGTGATAAAAATCCTATTGACTTTAATGGCACATGATCAGGCTTCCCATGTTAAAAGTTAACATTGAATAGGAAGCAGCCTTGTTTCTGAAAGATTCTTCTGGTGCTTTCACCTAGAACTGAAAAAAACCCCAAACATATAGGAGCAAACTTTTCATTACTGGGTACATTAACAGGCTGCAAATTAGTAAAAATCAGGTTCAGAGTTGTTATAAAAAGTTCAGTTTTATATAGGAGCATTCTTTACCATTTTAGCTCACTTTGTGGCAATATAAATGATTTCTCATGTTGCAAAAAAGCAGAGAATCAAGTCTGACTGTGTTTTATTTTTAAGTCATTAGCTCTTGGGACACCTTATGCTCTGCCAAATTAGCTGAGGATCTGGCTCAAGTAGCACAGATTATGGGGGGAGAAAAGGGAGGATTCACAAACTCAGACTTGTTTTGCAGACCCAGGGTGATGCGGAAGGAAAAATCATGTATCAGATTTGCAGTCATTCATTTTCCATGAAGTTAAACTACCTTTTGTTGAAATAAGATGAAAACACCCATTTGAATTATTTGCCTCCATAGCCACAGCCTCCATAGACACTGACTTAGTCCAGATTCCGTCTGCATTCTTAAACCTCTGAGCAATTGTTGGCAAGCCCCACATGAGTGCTGGGGTTGCAACTAAACGTTTCCACAAACATCTGCTAGGTCTGTCTGATAATCACCTTTCCTTGGGTTTTTTTGTTGTGCATGAGGTTTTTAAGAGTCAGAAATCTATTTTAAAAGCTTCAGAACAATAGGATTCAAGCCATGGCACTGTCTATAGGAGCTGGTATCTCTCATTGCTTAATTGCGAGGAGCATTTGAGTCTTGGACACCATCCCGGTTCATAATGTTGTTAAGTTGATAGGGGAGCTGTAAACTAGGCTTATTATATCCACATCCTCCTATCCTCTGCATCTGACATTCCTGGAGACAACTCATGAGCAAACAATGCTGTATATTTCTTGTGTTCTGCAGTAAAGTCCAGATGACAATAGATGAAATAAGTTAAATGAGAATGGAGATGACATTTCCTTATGTCATTTCAGTGTTTCTTTATTTCCTTTCCATCAAACACACATTGTTCTTGACTTTTCTTTCTAATCATGAGCATGGTTTTTGAGCCACTTTGTTCAACTGCAGAAGTAGCTGCATAGGTAACTATTTGTCTTGAGACACTCCTGTGTTACTTTAAAGAGGCTCTTTCAGAGCATTCAGTCGTATGTTAAGGGATTTAATGACCCTGTCTTCAACCTGCTTAGACTCCAGCATGAGTCAGTAAATGAAAGGATTGTAAAAAAATTGTTTCTGCAGAAGATGTAGATGATAGTTGGATTCATTCAATTAATGCAAATAATTTTCCTGTGTCTTCATGAATGTTATTCCAGAGAGCAACCATAAACAGAAGAGAGATTATTGCCAGTATATGGCATAGAGTCTGTCTAACTCTGAAGATCATCGAGCAATAATGGTTATTATGAACAAGGTTATGAATTTTTATGTACACACATACAGCCAAATACTCAAAATCCTTCAAAAAGCTTGAATATTTCTAACTCATCAGAGGCTCTTCCCTCATTATTTAGAGTTTTCTGGACTGTTAATTTTAATTTTCTCATTCATTTTGTTTAAATTGTTCATTATCTCACTGCCAGGATAAGTTGAAGCTTGATGAAAGCACTCACTGTGAAGTTGTCTAACATCTGAGGCTTTGGAAAGTTTAAGGCACTTTGAGAACTGTTAAGAATTACATTTTCTAAGTTATTTGACATTTACCAAGAAACTTACACCCCTGGTCATCCAAATACCATTGTGAGGATGATGAAGAAATACAGAGAAGAAATACCTCCAGGTCTGTACTGATTTCACAGAGTTAGTAAATACTGTGCTTCTAATGTCCTGGCATTTGCATAACTCTGCAACGTGACAGATAAGAACAGTGAAGTAGAATTTATTTATGACCTTTTTGCATTATTACAAAGGAAAGTGATTTTCCTATGTCATTGAAAATAGATTTTTTTTTTGTATTGCAAAACTTGCTTCATCTAGAGCATATTGAAAATTCATCATATTAGCATATGTAAACTGGTAAGTCTGCCAGGCGTTTTTCAGTTGTGCTGGAGCAAGGTCCAAGAAAGAACTGAAGTTTGTTTCACACCCCAAGACAAGAAAAGAAAATAAGCATTATTTTAAGTAAAAAAATGTCACAGTTACAGCAAGATCAGAGTTTTCTGCTGAGCATATTTAGGTTGTGTCTGAAGGAGAGCAGAAACGCACCATTCGTTCCCATCTTTGCTGATGCTGCAGAGCTGAGTCACCTCTGAAAACTCTGGCTCACACACATCCAAACCTCCCTCCTTGCCTCAGGACACACTTTGCTCCAGTTTCAGTTTCCAGTTTCCCCAGCATACATTAAACCTGGCTGCCCTTTAGGTAGGGAAATCCTACATTGCTGTCCTAGCTCCAAAATCCTTTCACTTCTTTTCATAGGATTGCAACATGCCTCTGGTTTTAGTCCTGTTCTGCATTACCCCATTGTTCAACAACCCTTCTTGTACTGTATCTTTCCTTCTCCCTTTGTACAAAGAGGAATTTAGATCCTCTTTTGGCCTTTCCCAGGAAGTAAGGGGATTTATGTGTAGCTAAGTTATGAAAGACATATCAGGAATTCTCAGTTGCTTCCTTGCTTTACTCCTGCGTCATGGCCTGACCCTGTAAAAATCACTTGCATCCAGATCTAGAGGCACTAAAGCTGCACACAGTGTAGATGAGGGGCTGCAGAGCTGCTCCCACCAGACATGACCAGCACGGCAATAGAAAAAGGAGAGGACTTAGGCAAAAACAATTTTTCAGTTTCTCCTTTTGCAGTAGATGTCTCCCTGTGCATCTCTCCAGGGTTGGTACAAGAAGCCACTCGCTAACAACACCAAATTGATTAAAATGGGTTTGCCCATGCAAATTGATGTGACTGATGTGGTCCCTGCACAGGGCTATTTCCCTGTTCTGATTCTTTGATCAGTAATTTTCAGAGGAAAAAAAAAGAGTAAAATGCAATTCAGAAGAGAGAAAATAACCTAGGTTTCTTTGTGCCCACACACAGTAGGGCAAGCTGGGCAATGGGCTTGCAAGGCAGGTCCTCGTGACAAACTATAACAGAGGAATCTCAGCAGGACAGTGGAGAGACTGAACACTGAAGCCTTTTAGCCTTTTAGTATGCCTCCATGAAAATGTGGAAGGAGAAAGCAACACAGATCGCATCTCACGTGGTTCAGACCAATTGTTGTTGGGATGGCTCCAGTATGGAAGGAGAACTGGTACATCAACAGACTTCTAAAATCTCAGGCTTTATTAAATTAAAAAAAAAATTAAAATCAACATATTTAGGCATTTTTTTCTTATTCAGCCATCAACTAGTTAGTGGCTGTTAATTAAGAAATTATCCCAATGAAAGCTGCTGCCTAATAAATCATTCATTAACAGGCCACTTCAGTGGGGCTGTTGTTTCCAAGCACTATATTCAGCTGTTTGAAACAACCTTCCCATACTTCAGGGGAATGAAGCAGTTAGCATTTGGTCATTACCTGATGGTTAATGATGCAGAGCTCTGTGAGCTGGGCTGGGAAGTGATGGTTGTGTTCTTAGGGGTTTTTTGACAGATCTGGATGATTCCAAGGGAGTGGTAGGAGATTTGTGGGGTTACTATGGTAATTGGTGCCTGATAAAACCACAGATGGATGATGGATGTGTGTTGCAAACACAGATATATAGACCTTGCTTCTCCCTATGTTTTCAATGCGCAGAAGATTTTGATATCACTATACTATCAGTTAGGGTGAGATTACCTCTTGAGCTGCTCCCCCAGGTCAACAGGCCTTGAAATGTAAACAGCTAAATGCTTTTCACTGCACAGTTACCCTGAACTGCTGTTGGGGTTTTTCCACTCTACTTCTTTAGTAGGGGTTTAGAAATGGCAACACACTACTTAAAGATTTGTTGGTCCTTCCTTACATTCTTGCTTTTTAGTTGCAGTTTTGTTTTCTTGTTCAAAAATCAGAGGCTGGATACAGAGATGCTAGTTCAATGTTTTCAGCCTGTGGGATAGAGGAATCCTCTCCACTCTCATTGCAGGGAGAAGTTGTATGTATCATTTTCTGTCCTAACAGTGGTGATGTGATTCTAAATGCCAATCCCTAATTTCCTCGTGCATTAATTCAGTTTCAAATTTGAATCCCAATTTCAGCTGGCATGGGAAGCTATTCCATGGATGCAGCATTTCCACTCTACAAAAAACTCTGTTTCAGAATGTTTTACCAAGCAGATTATGAGTATATGTATGGACACATATGGATAGCCCACCTGTAGTCTGTAAATAATTCAAATGTTAATTGTTGTGCTTGGCACTTCAGTGATGGCTTTTCCTTCAGCAGCACCTCAAGCCCTCAAGCAATTATCAGGATCCTGCTGTGCTGAGTCTGATACACTGTTATAAAGGGCAGTCCACAGCCCAGAGAGTTTGCTCTCCAGTTACACAATCCAGGCTTTCAGGAAAATATCATTAAACAAACCAAAAAGGTGCAAGATTCTTTTATTCCTGTTCATCATGTCAATTAGCTATGATCCACTTCTGCTGATTAAAAGTTTGCATTCAGTACATTGCTGGGCTGATAGAAAAGTGCCTAATGTATTGCCCCACAGAGATAAAGTTCCAAAAATTTCCATGCCATTAAAAATGTAGCAAATAAGGATTCTGTCTTTCCTGATGCTCCAGCTCACAGTATTCGGGGAACAGCAAAGATCAATCCAGCCCATATGGTGTTAAAGATCCCAGCTGCTTGTTTTAGGGCAAAGCTTTTTGTTTGTCTTTAGCCATTGATGTGATTAAACACCTTATAAAAGTGTAGCATCTACACTTCTCTGTGCAAGGAGTAAGAATACACAGTCTTGGAATGAAAACACAGGACTAGAGAAATTTATTTCTGGTTCTTCCTGAAAGAGAATGGCATTGTTCAGTCTGGAGAGGAGAAGGCTCCAGGGAGACCTTGGAACATCTTCCAGTACTTCCAATAAATCCCGTCTTTTTACATGGGCAGATAGTGATAGGAAAGGGGGAATAGCTTTAAACTAGAGGAGCATAGATTTAGATTATATATTAGGAAAAAATTCTTTAGTCAGGAATAAATTCTTTGCAGTGAAGCAAAGCATTCCCAGAGCAGCTGTGGATAACCCATCCCTGGAGGTGGTCAAGACCAGGTTGGATGAGGCTTGGAGCAGCTTGGTCTAGTGGAAGCTAGACCCATGGCAGGGCTGTTGGACCTTTGTTTGGTTGATCGTTAAAGTCCCTTCCAACCCCAACCATTCTGTGATTCTGTCAATAACTCCATAGCTGTCCCTTGCTCTTAGCAGCACTGCCTTGGTTTCCTATTTGCTTTGCAAGGTCTGTGTGCAGGTGCTTGCCTGCTGCAGGAGATGCTGCACAAGCACAGTTATCCTGACAAAACTCATCAGGCATCATGGGGATGAGTTCTTAGCAATCTTCCTACATTACAGCTTTTTCTTCTCTTTCAGTCAAGTCTAACATGAAGGTGAAAGAACCACTGCTGTCCTTCACCGAATTTTCTTTGTTTACTCATCAGCCTTTCAAGGTCCTTGAGAAACACTGCTGGAATGTGCTTCCCTTTGTCTGCTGTGTGTGTGTCGATCAGGAGCTCTTCTCATCTAAATTGTCTTTATTCTTTATGAGGCCAGAGGTGGGTGCTTCCTTTTGTTAGCACCATTGTTAGTACTGAATAAAATCTTCATGTTTATATTTTTATATATTATATATAAATATATATAAAAATATATATGTGTGTGTTTTTATATATATATATATATATCTTTATCACTTGCTCATCAACTTTACCCTGTAGTACCAGAGCCTTTCTCTACAATTGTGAATTATTTATATCTTCTTGTGGGTAGTGGGGTTTTTTCCATGCTGGACTGCACTGTGGTGTTTTCTTAACTCATGAGTGGTTTGCCACTCAGAAAAAGGACTTAAAAGCATAGCACTGTTACAAAGAGAGGATCAAAGCCTTATCCCAGCATCCTGGTTGGTTTGTCCTTTTCAAAACACTTGAAAACAGAGACAATATGCTGTCTGTGATTTGATCCTACCTACTCTGGGGCTTTGTGTACTTTTCTTGTTCACATATCATATTTCAATGATGCCAGTCCAGCATTTTATTTATAAAGCTATTCAATCACCTTTCTTTAAAAGGTGCTTTTTAATAGGTGCCAGCATTGGACCAGCTGATCCCAGGCAATCCTGTTGATGCCAAGTGCAGGAACAAATAAAAAATAGATCTTGTTTGAAATATATATTAAAGATACAAATATTTATTATCTATTTAATGTATTTTATATTAAGATGTATCTATATGATATATCAATTCTACTACAATATGTATATATTGAACATACAAATGTATGTAATCTTAAAAGTTCTGTATGAACATTAAGAGAAGCTTTTTCATGAGCCTTAGAGAACCAGCTTAGGGTCTTTGGGTCACTACATTTTCTTCCCTGTTTCCACATGGTAGATATGTGGGAGGTTTGGCACAGAGAACTTACTTTCCTTAACAATGTGCAGACTTTTACAAACCATATGTTGCTAACTTTTCTGAGTCAGAAGAATTAATTTATATTCCACTCAGGAATATTTATTGCACTTTCTAAATTGTCTCAGAATCTGTAGATCAATGTTCATATATATATATATATATATGTGTGTGTGTGTGTGTGTGTGTGTGTGTATGCACACATGCATATGAATATATTTAATGTATGTATATATGTATATATATGCATGTGTGTGTGTATGTATGTGTGTATATATATATACACATATGCATATAATAGAGAATGTCTCATGGTTGAAAGGTTGCAGTGAGTTGCAGGGGAGGGCAGAAACATACAACGCACAATGATATAAAATATATCCACCTTCTCTTTAGACCAGGAAAACCACAAGAGGGAGAATTTCTCACCAATTTCCATTCTGCTCTGGTATTTTGAACCACTTTCTTGTGGAGGGTTTCTTATTTTCTTCCCTCCTTTTCCTCCTTCCTATACTTGGCCTTTTTATGCTTACCAGCCAAAATTCAGAGCTCACCACCTGTGCACTGAGCAAACAATCATGTACTCATCAGCACAAA
Source organism: Ammospiza nelsoni (assembly GCF_027579445.1). Classification (NCBI taxonomy): domain Eukaryota; kingdom Metazoa; phylum Chordata; class Aves; order Passeriformes; family Passerellidae; genus Ammospiza; species Ammospiza nelsoni. The sequence goes on along the minus strand of NC_080634.1, from coordinate 34,472,895 downwards.
GATGGATACCAGTTGTTTTTACAGATTCATGATCAAGAGGATGCTTCCATTTTGGTTCCCATTTGAATGGAAATCTGCTCTGTCAACACCAAAATCAGGCTTTAAATAGATGTTTGTCATTCAGGCTTGATTGTTGCAACAGCACAAGAGAAAAGTGGGTGAAAAGCCAGAAGTCATTACTTAGTCCCTGGGTATTTAATAGCTCTGTGCAACCCAACAATACATCCTGATGCTGAAACCCCTGTTAGAGGCAGCACTTCTCAAATTCTGTGAACAATATACTCTGAGCAGTCACTGTGTAGTAGAGAATTTTAACTCAAGATAAAGAAATCTTAGCGAAATTCCCATTTAAGGATGGAAAGGGGAGAAATGTGACCTCTGAGATCATCAGGTTCAACCACTAACAAAGCAAGCTCACCACTAAACCATTTCCCAGGTGCCATGTCTACATGTCTTTTAAATACCTTCAGGGACAGTGACTCCTTCACTTTCCTGGGCAGCTGGTTCCAAAGCTTGACAACCCTATCCCTGAAGAAATTTCTCATGTCTAATCTAAACCTCCTCTGGTACAACTTGAGGACATTTCCTCTTGTCCTACCAGGTGTTACTTGTGAGAAAAGACCAACCCTCACCTGGCTACAATCTCCTTTCAGGCATGCGTAGAGAGGGATAAAGTCCCTCCTAAACCTTCTTTTCCCCATCTCCCTCAGCAGCTCCTCATCAGACTGGTGCTCCAGACATTTCACCACCTCCATTGCCCTTCCCTGGACACACTCCACCACCTGTAGTGAGGAGCCCAAAATTGAACAGGATTCGAGGTGCAGCCTCACCAGTGCCCAGTACAGTGTGAATACCAAGGACAGAAGAACAGGTGGCCACATTCTTATCTGATGCTGGTCTCTCTGGCCACGTTTCTAGTGAGTCAAGAACAGTTTGTGCCACTGGAAAATCCGGTCCTATTTCTTTGAAGAGTGATTTGGCCACTCTAAAGAAGAAGCACATTGCATCATTTTTGTTTTGGGCTTTGTTTTGAAGAGTCATTGCCAAATGACCAGAGCGAGGGTAACAAGAGTTACTGAGGTCATTTGCCTCTCTCCTCCCTAGATAGCACATATGGCATCTTAAGGAGCTCAGCCCTTGGCTCTTAGGGAAGACAAACTGCAGGCTCATTCTACAGAGGAAAACTTGTTGAAGGATTACAGAAAAATAGATAAAATAGTTCCATTAACCATGCAGGAGAAAACAAGTATACTTCTCTCAGTGTTCACTGTATGATGTAACTGCCATCCTACAATGCACTTTCCTGGCTTGCCAGATCACATCTTGTAGTAGATGGAGCTTTATGTTAAATTATGCACTGCAAAGGAAGAGGATCAGAGCCCTGAACATAGCAGTAGGCATTATTGGATTTACTTTATTGCCTGTTCCATAGATTGGAAATAGCTCAGAAGCTCTTAACTCCTCAAACAGAGGAAATTTTGCCACCCACAGGTTGAAAATTTTGGTGAGAATCTTGCTTTCATGTCACAAACAAGTGGTTAAAATGTCTATTGTCTGCATTGCCAAAGACCAGCATGAAGAGATCTTGAATAACCTGTAAAAATTAATGAATTTAACTTCATAATAATGAGACTTGAACACAATGAGAATTTCTTCTTTCTCTTTACCTTTTGTTTTTGAGCTTGCCAAACATGTATTTTATGGATTTTTTCTGTAAACCAGTTAAAAGCCCCTACCAAGTCAGGCAACTGAGGGAAGTTCCAAAGTTCTAAGAAATTTGCCTAAACCAGGATTTTCTGCACAACTGTGACATTTACAGCACTGTCTCATCTCGTGCATAGGGAGCTGGCCTGAAGCAGGAGGAAAGTGGCAGGAACATAGAGGAGGGTTGCATTAGCTGCCAAAAATTACTTCTTTGTGTTACTGCTGGTAAGTATCAACAGGGTGCTAGTTGTAAGGCACAAGCAGAGAAGTTACTCCTGTTAATCCTGGACCACTGGGAAAATTATGGAAGGGGAAGGGAGAAGGTCTGCTTAGCCTAAATGTATGAGCTAAACCCAGTCAGTGTTGGATACAAAATACAGAATAATTTTTAAAAGTTCTAATTCCTTAAGTAGGATAAAACATGTACTTACAGGTGTACATGCAAGTACACACAGGTTTTTTTTTAAAGTTGGTTAGAAAAGGTGTATATTGATTTACATCAAGGGGAGATTTGGCTCCATGGCTAGGATCACACATGTCCAGCTCTTCTCCATGTCAGTTTGTCTGAATCCCAGTTAGACCTTTCAATGGTATTTCAATGGTATATTTGAAATAATATTATATATATCACAATATCATAAATATGTCTAATGTATATAATCTCAGCATTAGTGAAGCCAAACTGACCAGTCCACTATAATTTTCTTACATACCAGGTGCTAATTCTGCTCCTTACAGATGGCAAGAGGCTCAGATCAGTACCCTGCTTGGGAATGCTGTGCTTCTGCTGTGCAGCTCACGCTGCCAGGGCATCACACACTATTTGTATTTACAGTTAAAGACAGATATGCAATTGTGCCTTGACATATACATGCAAAGCTTTATGTTCCTGTTAGTTTTGGAGCTCACTGTTTGGATCATGTTCTATTATTACAAAAAGTTAAGTCTCGCAGACAAAGTATTTACCCAATCCTTGACAGTGTGCATTAGCGGTTCAGGCACCACAGGTAGCTCACAGCTCAAGGAACTGAAAAAGCCTTGAAGAGATGAGAAACACACTGCCAAGCACGGAGCCAAACTGCTGGTGCTTTGTTTCTTGTGATCAGATAACTTACTTATCCATTTGATTTGACTCTGTGCAGATTTTGTGAGCAATGAAGAGAAGCAAATTGCGTGCCTGGGCTTTGGTAAATTTCTGGCTTCACCATTGCTACTCAACCTGTTTGCTGCAGGACATTTTACTCCTTGGCCAATCCCAAACCAAGGCTGGAGAGAGGGGATAGAGGATACTAACAGAGCCTAATTTTTATCGTTTTCAGGAACTTAGCTCTCCTTTACTTGTTTGGTTGGTTGGTTTTTGCCTAGGAAAAGACACTGCTTTTCCCATTCTTTCAAAGTGAAATATATCATAGAATCACAGAATGGTTTGTGTTGGAAAGCACCTTAAAGATCATTTCATTCCAGTGCTGCTGCCAGGGGCAGGGGTACTCATTAGACCAGCTTGCTCAAAACCCCATCCAGCTTGGTCTTCAATACTTGCAGGGATGGGGCATCTACAGTTCCTCTGGACAACCTGTGCCAGTGCCTCACATCCCCTAATATCTAATCTAAATTTACCCTCTGTCAGTTTAAAGCTATTCCCCTTGTCCAGTCACTACCTGGCCCTATAAAAAGTTCCTCTCCAGCTTTCCCCTAGGACTCCTTCAGGTACTGAAATATCGGTCACATCCATGTAATTCCTGTCCTGGGCTGCAATGCATAGGCATAACCCAAGTGTCTGGTAATGATGACCTGTGCATTAAGCCAGAACATAAAAACAAAACAACAAAAACCCCACCAGTAGTTCTGCTCTACAGCTGAGACTCAGAAGCTCATACTGTTTTTGCCATTTAATTTGCCACAGGATAATTAGAGCCTCCTACGATGATTTTCACTTTGTGGAGAGGGAGATGCAGAGAGTCACCCTCCATGCAAAAGGCATTTATTTCCTGCAGCTCTTTTTTTGCCAGCATGGGGTGCAGGGGCTGGAAATTGACCACAGCAGATTGAGAAAGCATTTTTACTCATGGATATAACAGTGTTTATGCTTTTTATTTTTCCATGTGAGATAAGCTTATTTGTTTTGTTAGTGCGTTAGAAAAACACATTAAATACATTCGAAGTGGCAGGAGAAGGAAGAGTTCGTATTTTTTGTGACCCATAAGACTTCATACCCATTGCAGTGAAGGCTCATTTTCTCCTATGGAGTTCTATAGGTCTTGAAATTAGCCCTATGTGAGGCTAATTTTTCTGTGGGGTTATGACAGCTCCCTGGAATGAAGCATATTTTCCCATTCTGTGACATGTTTCAAAGATTACTCTTTTTCCCTTGGCAGTTTTTCTCTTTACTCTGTTGAATGGCAGTTTTAATTAAAGAAAATTCTATGCAATGAAGGACATACATAGAGCTGATGACCTAGACATCAATATAGACATGGATCAGAGCAATTCCACCAGTTTCTATGCCTCTGCATTGTAGAAGCATCTCTTTGCAAGAAAGGTTAATTTTTGTAAACCTACTTTGTGTTGGACACAAGCATGAGATGGCTAAACTGAAATCTGTGCATGCAAGGTGCTGAAGGATCCTTGCTCTTAGCTTGCGGTTATTTTACTCTTTTCAATCCTCTTTAATATATTACATCAAATACTCATATTCACTCCCATTTCCCTAATGAACTGGCTAACAATATTATTTTCAAAGAAAGTCCTTAGATTTCATGAGCCCTACTTCTCTCTTCTCTAGTACTATTATACAATTTATATTGCCCTTGATTTGCCCATCTCATGCTTACCCATCTCATGTTTGCATTTACACTACAAAATCTAAATAACATTATCCAGCCTTGCAGCCACCACACATCTGACCTTGTGTTTTACAACAAGCTTATTCTTCCTGGTGACTCTCAATTTCTCTGTGGATGCAAATGAAAAATAGTTAAAAAGAAATGCATTTAAATCCCAAAAGATACATGAAGATGCGGCTTGCATTTTTCCATCTGATAAACCTCTGCATTTTTCTGTAGCTTCCCATAAGTCGCAAATATTCGGTGCTTATAAAGTGGGATAATGTGTTTGTGTGTGTGTGTTTGTGTGTGTGTGCGGGTGTGTGTTTTGGAGGTATGGCAATACAGAAGGTGTTACAGAGTTTTTAAGTCTGTGCCAGCAATGGATTAAACCCAGGTTTTACACTTAAATCTGAGGATTAGTTTTCCCTGTAAAACTTGGCACAGGCATCCTATGGCTTCTCAAAGACATGTCTTGGTCTAGTCATGGCATATCCAAATTCTGACTCTGGCCAGATGTTGATAAAAGATTCTAGGATCCTAGGTTCCTCACAGACAACGTAGGGGAGAAATCTGCACTATATTAGACACTGAGAAAGGAGCTTTCCTTTCAAATATTTCTTTGAAAGCAATTTTCTGCAAGGAGAAACAACTCCAGGCTACTTAACTCTAAAAGGGACAGCCTGTGGATCTGATCTGAATCTGGGAGTGAAGAGAACAGAGCAGTCTTAGAATCAGAATCATTTAAATTGGAAAAGACCTCTAAGATTGCTGAGTCCAACCATCAATCCAGCACTGTCAAGCCCACCACTAAACCATGTTCCTAAGGGCTGTATATACACACCTTTTGAACACTTCCAGGGATGGTGGTTCCACAACTCTGGCCAGCCTGTTCCAGTGCTTAACAACCCTGTAGTAGTGTACCTTGAGCTATCCCAGATGTATTAAGAAGGGAGAGATTCATACTCTTGGTCACACATGTGAGGATTCAAACACAATCCCTAGCAGTGGTGCTCAGACTTTTTAAGGCATTAAAGCAGTAAGAGTGAGATAAAATCATGACAAGGTTTGGTTGATTATGTGGCAGGCGTGGCAAGGAGCTGCAAAGGTGTGGGATGGCTCTTGGTGAGTTGTGCATGGCTTCAGGTCTTCTTTGGGGTGGCCAAGCTGACTGTGCCAGATGAGCATGAGAAGCCAAGGTATGGGCCAGTCAACAGCAATACCGACTAGGATATAGGTATCCCTCAGAGGCTGGCTAACAGAGAAAAGCCAGTCACAGTTGGGTGTCACCTGGAATAGATCATAGAATTGTAGAGTGGTTCGGGTTGGAAAGCACCAGTTCCAACCTCCCTGCCATGACACCTTCCTCTAGAGCAGGTTTCTCAAAGTCCCATCCAAAGACCAGTCTTGAACGCTTATGGGGTGGGACATCCACAGCTTCTCTGGGCAACCTGGGCCAATGCCTCACCACCCTCACAGCGAGGAATTTCTTCCTAATACCTGATCTTACTGTACCCTCTGTCAGTTTAAAGCCATTCCCCCTTGTTCCATCACTACACACCCTTGTTAAAAGTCCCTCTTTGGCTTTCTTGCTGTAGGTTTAGATTTTCTCAATACAGTTTTGCTCAGGAGTCCAGACATCTGAAATTCTGGATGCTGCCCCTGTACTCCAAAGTAGGAGCTGAAAGTTGTCTACCTCTCTGCCAGGTTCATGTAACAGGGACACCCATCCAGCCATCCAAATACTAAAGTGTTTAACAGCTCTACCTCACCTGCTTATCTTGTGTTTCCTGTTTTATTTTTATAACTAGAATTTACAGTTTCACCCTGCAGCACCCACAAAACACAAAAGAAGGAATCACGTTCACCACAGCAGTACTAACTCCAGTAAATGGAGCTGACAACTTCCTTTCCTCCCCCCGGCTGTTCATCTCCTGCAAGGAAAAGAAAGGACAACCCATAAAGAGAGACTGAAAAAGAAAGTCACATGAATCAACACAAATAGGAGCATCTCACACAAAGAACAAGCTCAATCAGCTGGGCAAGGGACCTGGTGGGAGTGACATACCCACCACGCTGCCAATTACAATGAAACCTGACTGCATTGTGATGGAAAAGACACTTTTTTTCTCCTTCCTTATAGCTACTTTGGTAATAGGCAATTTATCTTAATAACAGTAGGAAAGAAAATACTCTAGTGGAAGTGGTGTATAGCAAATAACTGTGAAGTAGGCAGAAAGAAATGCAGAAAAGAAAGCTTTGCTGCAGCCTCCACCATTCTTGTGTACATACAGTATTTCCTTAAAAATAGAAAGGAGAGGCTTTTTTAATCTTCCTTTATGTTTGCCCTCCCCAGGATCTAATGCTACTTCCTGGGCACCTAGTGCAGAAATTCAGATGGCTTGAATCTCACCCACAATTTTTGGAGCTCCATTTGCAGCACCTCCAAACCTGGCAGCACCTCGTAGGCCACTTCCATCTGCCTTGAGCTGCCATTCTTCTGGTGATTTCTATGGGCTGTTTTGCTCTGCAGTGCAATCCTCAGGTATATTCTGGCCTTAGAGAGTGTTTTCATTATTTGACCTGCCTAATCAGAACCAGTTTTCAAACTCCATTTTTATTAACTTGGAAAAAATAAAAGAGAGAGGTTTCAGACAAAGCTGATGGTAAACAGATGCTATTCAGCTAACAGTGGTTAGTTCTCTAGGTACTTAAACACAGGGATGGGTCTGAAAAGAACAAAACCTTCCCAGCACTTGTTTTAATGAGTAGGCTTTCTTGCATTTGATCATCTGTTTTCTCAGAGGAAAATGTTAAGAAGGCTTGTGATTAGCCAGAGGCAATTCACTACCCAATATAACACAGACATGGGGGAGTGAACTGCTGATGCTCCATGTCCCCTTCCCCCTCCTCCCCATCCTCAGCTACTGTTGCAGCCAAAGCCAAGCCACTGGATGCACAACCTGGAATCATAGGATCAAAATAATTGCGAGACAATAACTTCTGTAGCTGAGCAAACCGAGGCAGCTTGCAGAGACTGTCAATCCCCACACTTACAAGCCTCAATCTATTTTCACCACCATAGGCTGCCAGGTTAATTAAATGGGACTCCTCGTGGTGTCAGGAAGGAAGTCAAGCAGCAAGTGTTTGTAGAAAAAAGATGCTTTAAAGAGAACAGTATATGAGAAAAAAAAAGAAATTTCCTGGGAACACATACTTTTGTTCATTTGTTGGGAGATGTAATATGCCTTGGCTGCTGCAGAGGGTCCTTCCTAAGTGGTGTCCTAGTTAGCCCTGTTGCAGTAATGCCTCTGCTCCTCACTTGTAGGGATGTTGGGATTCGTCAGCTCAAAGTATTTTGTCGTCAATACTATTCCCTGACAAAAAGCCTGTCCAGAGAGCTACTGAATGCCTCCAGCATCTATGTTTTTCAGGATAAGCCCTGAAAGTCATCACATCATATTTTTCTTTTTGTCCTCTTTTTTTTTCTTTTTTTTACAGCCAGTGAGATAATGTTCCTGTGTTTCCTTCTATTTTACGACTCATAAAACTCACTCTCCCTTTAATGTAGAAGCAGCAGCATCCTCCTTCTTTGTGCTGAAAAATGCACAATTACCACAATTAAGACAGTCATATAACATCCGACTGCTTTATTTTTCACATTATGGTGAGAATGCTGCAGGAGTTTCCTAGACTTGATAGCAGGACTAGAAAAATGACCATTTTCAGGAGTTCCCATTTCCTTATCCAGTATCTCTCCACCTTGACTCCTTTAGGCATTTAAAGCCCTCAAGTCTCAAAGTCACACAAGTAGTTGTCTATTACTATAAATCACATCAATTTTGTTAACTGTTCAGTGCAACTGTTAACACTTACCCAGGTTGTGTTATCCATTGATGATATTCCCTCCTAACTAAGGTGCATCCATCCTTCCTTAACTGTTTTTCACACCAGGGTCATGTAATTAGAAAAAGAGGATGAATACAAGGTTATATGGGATAAATTTCAAGTAACATCACCTGTTTTGTGTATTTAACCCAGACAGCTATGTAAAAGGGCTGTGGATTACCTGTGGCATCACTGAAGTTGCCCCATAAGTTCAGAACTGTGACAGCGAAAGGGACCAGCTAGATTGTCAGACCAGAGCTTAGGCAGCAGGAGTGTCTGCTGAGGTGGGAGATAAATCTGCTGGCTGAATTGAGCAGTCCAAGTGTGAATAAGCCTAAGCCATTTCTGTTCTTCTTTAGCACAGAATAATTCTGGTGGTTTTAGTGTTGCCTGGATAGACAGTGTTGCATTGCAGACCTGAACCTAAGTTAATAAATCATGATTTCCACATTATCCTTTAATGGTCACTTGGCCATTCAGTTAAAAAATTCTGAGGAAATATCTTAAAGAGCCATCTTGATTCTTATCATGTTTTAGGTAGATTCCTTGCATCCTCCCAAAAATTCCATCTCTGACTTACCTAAAACAATCTCTTTTCTATATTATTATTTAGCTATTTGTCTGGGTATGAATATCCACTCTTTTCATTTATGTGCAGATACAGGTTTTATTACTAAACAGACTGTAAACAAATGCAAGCTTTTCTTCTCATATGAAAAAATAAAGAATTTAATGGAAAAAGATGGATTATCTGTAGGTTTCTGAGAAGTCTTACTCAATTTAGAAGATAAAATTCTAATTCTCTGTCATGTTTAATGTAAGTTCAGAGTTATTCCTGTGAAAAACCCTTTGGCATAATTCCTGTTCACCCATTTTACACTTTCCATAAGAGCTGTAAGACTGTGCAAGTATGTGCAAGAAAGAAAACCTTGGCTGTTTTTAATGCTTCATTCCTTTCAAAATAAGTATAGAGATCAGCAAAAATTACTATCAGACCCCAAGTATCAATGACCATTCTTTATGCTAATCTTTCCATTTCCTGCTATTACCAGTTCCAGGGTCAACAGCTAAAAAAAATAATACTGAACTATTATAAAATCATCTGTCATTTTATTTTCTCCCCCCAGTCTCTTAAAGCGTGTCTGCAATGAATTACCTCCATGTCTGAAATGAATTACTGCTCCATCCCACACAAACACACCATCATTACCTGCCCCAAGCAAGGTCTGGAACCATATTGCTCTTGTATGTTAAACAATAGTCAAGCAATGGTGAGATGCAATTGATTATGTGAAATGTTAGAAAGCTTTAGTAAATCAGCTTCTCTGAAGTGATTTGGGCTTTTGGTGTAGCTGGTTTTGGTTTAGAAGGTTATTACACTTTCTCTCTTTCTTTCTTTCTTTCTTTCTTTCTTTCTTTCTTTCTTTCTTTCTTTCTTTCTTTCTTTCTTTCTTTCTTTCTTTCTTTCTTTCTTTGCTTTCTTTCTTGTTCGCTTGCTTTGCTCTCTTTCTTTCTTGCTTTCTCACTTTCCTTCCTGCTTTCTCTCTTTTCTTCTCTGCTCTTTCTTGTTTTTTTATTTTCTTTTGCTGGTTCTTTTGTTTTCTTTCAATTCCTTCCTTCCTTCCTTCCTTCCTTCCTTCCTTCCTTCCTTCCTTCCTTCCTTCCTTCCTTCCTTCCTTCCTTCCTTCCTTCCTTCCTTCCTTCCTTCCTTCCTTCCTTCCTTCCTTCCTTCCTTCCTTCCTTCCTTCCTTCCTTCCTTCCTTCCTTCCTTCCTTCCTTCCTTCCTTCCTTCCTTCCTTCCTTCCTTCCTTCCTTCCTTCCTTCCTTCCTTCCTTCCTTCCTTCCTTCCTTCCTTCCTTCCTTCCTTCCTTCCTTCCTTCCTTCCTTCCTTCCTTCCTTCCTTCCTTCCTTCCTTCCTTCCTTCCTTCCTTCCTTCCTTCCTTCCTTCCTTCCTTCCTTCCTTCCTTCCTTCCTTCCTTCCTTCCTTCCTTCCTTCCTTCCTTCCTTCCTTCCTTCCTTCCTTCCTTCCTTCCTTCCTTCCTTCCTTCCTTCCTTCCTTCCTTCCTTCCTTCCTTCCTTCCTTCCTTCCTTCCTTCCTTCCTTCCTTCCTTCCTTCCTTCCTTCCTTCCTTCCTTCCTTCCTTCCTTCCTTCCTTCCTTCCTTCCTTCCTTCCTTCCTTCCTTCCTTCCTTCCTTCCTTCCTTCCTTCCTTCCTTCCTTCCTTCCTTCCTTCCTTCCTTCCTTCCTTCCTTCCTTCCTTCTCTTATCTCCCCTCCATTATTTCCTTCTTTTTCTTCTCTTTGAAAATTATCTTGATGCTGACCCTGAATAAAGTAAATTGTCCAAATCTTTGAGAAATATGCTCTGTCATTCCCAAGTTCCTACTCCCTCATCAAATCCCAACTCACACTATAGACAGAGATAAACATTTCATCTTGAAGCCAGATTGGTGCCTTGCTCTGATCTCTTTTACTGGAAACAGCTACTTCATTCTTCTGATGCTCAGGAATATTAGTCTCATTTTCAGTCTCAAATTATTCACATCATTTTATACTACCTCAGTTGCTTTTCCCTCTTGCCAGTGTTTACCTGCTTGAAATATTGTATATTGCCTCCCTGCATTTGTTTTCCTATATTAGGCAAAACAAATCAGCTTAACAGGTAGTTCTCCTCCTTTGGTTTTTGTTTGTTTGTTTGTTAGGAATCGCCTATTGTAATTTAATTTTATTTCTTCAGGGGTAAATTTTCCTAAATCACAAGAAGCCACCTATCACTGTTTGTCATTCAGGTAACGCCACATTAATGAAACTAATCGAGAGGCAGTCCTCTCCACTACATTGCAATTAAAATCCCCCTAAACCACTAATTGCAATTAGAACACCACTGTCCTATAACAACAGGCAGCCTATTAAGTGGTAAGACAGTCTGGAAGACAGACCAGCACATCCCTTCAAATTTTAGCACAAAACTGGCTAAAGTTTGTGTTCAAATTTATGTCCCATTTCATACCAAACTTCAATCCAACCAGATTCCCAGCACCATTATACAAGCTGTAAACAGTATCCATACATTTCAATTTTTTAAGCAAAAGCCATGTGTATTGATGTCACTGCAGTGAGATTCCACAGACATAGTGTGTGTACCCTTTGCAAAGTTTACAGTGGAAATGGGGCTACTGTGAGATTCACTTTTAATGCCATGGGGCCCAGGCGCTTGTTTCTCCCTGTTTCGGCTCTTGGTTTCATTCCTCTGCTCAGGTGCTGCTTCTATTTAAAGGTATCGAGTTAGCTTGAGGAGAAAATATGCTGGAGCCCAGTATAAATGAGAGCAATCTGTAGTAGAGCTGCTGCATGATGCACATAAATCATGCCAAGAAGAGGTGAAGGCTGAACTGTGCTGGTGTTTGTCCCACTCCGTATCAGGCAAGAAATGTGTGGAAATGAAACACAAATGCATGGCAGGGCAGCGGCTCATGCTGCAGCACCTTTCTGGATGGCACAAATGAGAATGTCGGTGGAGCTGCTGCATTGTATCGCTATAATGGGGGTCAGGATCCAGAGCAGCAGCACTGTATCTATTATTGGGAAATAACAGATACAGACAAAGAAATAATCACAGTGCTTTGCCCTGCAGATCTGTTACGGTTTTCATGTATATTGGGATCAAGGGGCAGAACCTTCTTTTCAAGTGGTGTGCTGGGTTAGAGATTTGGGTCTGATGTGCACTGAGATCTGTAAGACAGATTTCAAAAGCCTGTATGATTAGCACTTCAGGCATGGGGAATAAAAAAATTTGTAGTGTGGTCCCAAACATTCTAGTGGCAAGTCTAGTCCACATTAAAAAATTGCTTGCAGTGTTATTGTTTGTGTCATCGGTTACTTGACCTGCTGAAATGCAAATAGATGAAGATCCTGCCTCAAATACAAATCTGTAATTATTTTGAATGCTTAAAAATTTTTCATGGGATTTTTCCTCAGCCTACACCTGCAAGGAAAGGAAGTCATGGAACCATAGAATCATAAAATGGTCTGGGTTGGAAGGGATCTTAAAGACCAACCAATTCCAACCCCCTGCCATGGGCAGGGAAGCCTTCCACTAGAGCAGGTTGCTCTGAGCTCCATCCTACCTGGCCTTGAACACTTCCAGGGATGGGCCAACCACAGCTTCTGTGGGCAATCTGTGCCAATGCCTCACCACCTTCACAGTAAAAAAATTCTTCCTTAAATCTAATCTAAACCTCCCCTCTATCAGTCTAAAGTCATTCCCACTTGTCCTATCACTGGCCATCACCATCTCCATATCTAAAACATACTGTCGAGTGAAAGGAGGGGACTTCCCAAGGTTTTGAACAGAAAGTGGTGAAAATTTACTACTTTTGAGGCATCGCTTAAAGAAAAAATACCAAGAACCCCTGAAACATCCTAAGGCAGCCAGCTATCCAGCATCCATCCACTCATCTATGCTATGCAAAGGCGGAAATGGCAGAGGCAGTGTTGAAAATACAAAATGTTCCTGTTAAATGGGAGACTCTCATTGCTGAGTTTCATTGCTTTGCTCTGAGCATAACAGAGCTGAGAGCTGGTAGAGGGTAGGAAAAAACTGGTTGGGCATGGTAGGAATGATGTACATATCTTTTCCATCATTAGCCAGGAACAATAATTATGGTTTAAGAACAAAAGCCTGAAACAAAGCCTGAGCAGTGCAGAGGTTTTGCAGAGGTTCCATCATATTGAGTATCTTCTCTGGTGTATTTCTAAGCCAAGGAAAAGCCTTTTATACAGCTGTGGCTGAGCCCTCACTTTATAACTGAACTTTAAATTTCATCAGTGATTTATCAGTGATAAATCGAGTGTCTCACAAAAAGTTCTGTTAAACCACTAAGCACTTGGAATTGCATCAGATCAGCAAACACAAACAAGAAGCAGAGTCTGTCCACAGAGCGGTGAATTACTTGGCAAAGGCTCAATGGCTTGGGGTGATTCCAGTGTTTTTAACAGCAGAGAAACAGTGATACTCCCAGCTTCCAGTCTGCACACCCTGTGTATGCTCAGCACCTTACCCTTTCTGATCAGTCCTTACACTGCTTCAGTGCCCTTCATCCAGCTACAAAACCTGCCTTCATTATTTACTGTTGGCAAGATAAAAACAATTCTCTGTAAAATAGCCAGTGGGGAGTGGGAATTTTTATGGCTGACTGCAGAATTTTCCTTTAGGCTCTTTATCATCCCTATTTATTGTCACCTCTCCACACCACTCCGGAGTCTGTCTGTTTGTCTCTCTGTTTACTTTAGGTATAGAAATTGTGCACCAAATAAATGAGCATTTACCAAGGGGTGAGTCACAAGCCATCTTCCTTGGCTGTCATTTATGGTGATCTGGCCCCTGTCCAAAACATCCGTCCTGGCCCATTTACAGCATTGTGTGGCCAGCATTCAGCTGCTCTGCAGGGCCCTTAATGCTGTTGGCCATGGCTCTCTGCAGGTCTCATCTCAATAAAGCAGCTGAGCAGTGAGTCAAGGGGCTGCCGACACGGTCTGTGCCTATCATGAGGTTTTTTGGAGGACATGGGCACACAGTCAAACCTCACAGAATTGCTGTTCTTCGATGAGTTACGGCTGTGCAGCTGGGCCAGCATGTTCTGAGCTCCCTCTCTACAAAATAGAATAATTTAGCATTAGGAAAGAATAGGAAAGCTACATTTTCCGTCTTACAATTAGGATATGCCTCAGGATAGGAGCAGATTTACCATGTGGAGATCACAAGTGCGTTTCTGTGCTTCTCAACATCAGCCAGTGTGGAATGGATCTCTGCATCACACAACATTGTCCCCTCCAGACACATGAGACCTGCACCCACCCTGTTCAGGTATGGCAGCACAGCTGATGGCATATTCATAGGCCTCCATAATTCAGTTGCATTTTTCTGTGTGTCGTGTCCTAGAGAGAGAGTTCTAGAGTCACTGTGGATTCATTCCCCAAAGCATTATAAGCAGTATTGTTTTCTTTATATCATTAGGGCTGCTATCTCTCAAAGGAACTCTAGTCCTCATTTCCTCGTGCAAACATCTGACAGATGTTCAGGAGGGGAATAGGATGGTTCAGGAAGTCTCTGAGAAGGTCAAAGGAGGGTTTGTACTTAGCAAATGCAATTTGTGGAAAAAAGGAGTATCTCAGAAAAGGTGATGGGAAAACTGCAAAGGGCTGCAGTTGCTCCAGTGGCAGTTCCACAGATACTGAGTTTGGGCATCCTCACTAAATCTACTTAAGAATAAAGTAAGGTGGTGGTACTTCCAATTGTTTTGTACAACAGCAATATCCTCAGAGTTGTCTGCTGTTTCTGACTTAATCAATAAAGGCCATTAGAATCTCACTTTTCTGCTAATACTACTCTGAGTACATCTTGTTGGGAGGGTTTTTTTTATGACATTAAATGACACAGTACATTGATTTCTTGTGAGAGATACAGCTTAGGGTTTTTGTCATCCCATCACATAACACAATTTCCTTGCTACATTTCTAACTGCTGCAACTTAATATTCACTGTAAGTAAGGTAATTTCTTTTTAAAGAGAAGTGAAAGCAAATATCTTTAAAATATTTATATAGATATAGATTCAGCTGGTATGAGAATGTCTGATCACCTTATTTATACACAGACACACACACACACATATATATATTTACACACACACATATATATTTATACATCATCTTTCAAGTGTTGTTTTTTAAAGGAAGTAGGTCCTAAATTTTCTCCTGAAAAGCATCCAACAGATATTCCTGCAGTGAAGTTCTCTTGACCATATATTGCATACAGTAAAGCATGATACTTCTAAAACCTTTGTCCTTCTACAGCAAGCTGAACAGCATTTCTGAGAGGATAAGTGCAGACCTCAGGACTCAAGCAAACTATGCCAATGAGGCTTTGGGATCTGAAGATGAGCTGGCCAGTCCTTAACACATCTGTTCCTATTGTGGGATTGACAAACTAGTCCACAAATCAATGCAATATCCTAAGGCCATCCCAAACTGAATTTCCTTCAAAATCATGGAATGATGAAATAGTTGATGTTGGAAGGGATCTCTGCAGATCATCTGGTCCAAGCCCTCTGCCCAAGCTGGACCACCTAAAGTCCATTGCCTGGGGCTGTGACCATTGTGACTTTTGAATATCTCCAAGGATGAAGACTCCAAAAACTGTCTGGGCAACATGTGTCAGGACTTGGTCTACCTCCTAGTAAAAAAAAGGTTTATTCCTTAGCAGTTTCCACAGCCTATTGTCAGTCTGCTGCGCCCTGCAGCTCCTCTTGCACTCAAAAACAGCAACAGAGTTGAATTTGAATGCCAGAGACGACCATAAAAAAAGCATTATTTTAAAGATTCTCAGGTCACTTAGTGAAGGATTCATCTCAGGCAGTTTTAGTCAGGCAGATCAAAGCCATTAGTTCCAAGCTGATCCCTTAGGCAGTCCTGGTATTCAGTGAAAAGAAACCAGTATCTCTAGAGCATGATGACCACCGCCAAAACAAGCGCTTCAGGCAACAACTTGCACTTCAGAGGTGCTACAGTGTTTGTATTCTCATCATTATAGGAAGTGCACTGCTGCTGAAACAAGACTGCTGAAATCAAGTGCTTTAGATGCCTCTCCTGGTTCAGAGGTGCTCATTCTCTGGCAGCTGCTGGGAACAGCTCTGGTGCTGCTCACAGAGAGGGAAGATTATAACTCAAGCTTAGGCTTTAGAGGGCTGAGCATCTTCTGCTTGCTTCTTCAGAAAGAAACTGGGATCTCTGGATAATGGGGCAGTGAAGAGTTTGCTAAAATAGAAAATACTGTAAGTGTTAGATTACAAATAAGCCGCATGTACCAAATGTACATGATGGAGCAGATGTAAACATGCTTTTTCTCTCTGCTAGTCTTGTCCAGGCTACTTTGAACTTGATTTTAACAGTGGATAAAAAGACAGTTGATTGTTTTTAACATGGACTTCAAATAAAGGTCTTTAGCAGAAGAGATTAGGGAAAAGATGTATGATTAGAATAAATTCAATAAACCCTTTTCTGACTTGGAAAAGCAGTGAAGAGGGGTTGATGCCTATAATCAAGGAGATCGTACACTCAGTGCAGAACTGTGTGTAGGAAAATGTTTACATTGCTAGAATATTAAAACTGGATTTTAAGAATAATACCACAAACGGCCTAATGTCTCACGGCTATGGTGGCAGGAGCTTGGTAAGAATGCAATAACTGGTTCAGGGAATTTCAAATCAGACATTCAGAAAATAGATTTCAATGCCAAAGTCATTGTAGTTTTCCAGTTAAATAGAGAATAATAATAATAGAGAAGAAAAGAACAGATCTAAATAAACACCTCATTTTATACTTAGCGAAATAGATGGATTTAAGAATGGAAGAAGTCTCGCACAGCACAGAAAATATTAGGAAGAATGCAAAGGTAGGAGAAAGGAACAGTCACTTTAAAGAAAAGGTGAATAAAAAGGTGTCTCATGGAAGTATATTACTTCCTGAATACTACAGAGACAGTAAATTGGCAGCCTTATTTACTCCCACTCATAAAATAAAAACAAGAGCTATCCATTGCAACAGAAGGGCAATAAGTTTTGAAGTGATAAAAGGCAGACTTCTAAAGATAATTTAACCTGTAAAATTCACTGGAACACAGTAATGTTAAGTTAAACTTAACCAAATTTGAAAAAGGAATGGAAATCTATATTAATAGCAAATATAACCAGAGTCATGTTGGACAGGAGCTAGTAGAAATCCTTCAGACTCTAAGCAAAAAAGCTTTATTTTTTGTCAGAAGTTAGGATAAGCCTTCTTTCTATGGGAAAGTTGTTCCATAATTGGTCATGAAAGGTTTCTTACATTTTCCTGTGATTTACCAAAACATATAGTATTAGTCACTGTTGGAGAAAGACTACTGGATTATATGGGCCATTGATCTGACCCAGCATGGCAATTTTTATGGTCCTGTGAGCAAAATCCAATGGATTTGCAAGGAAACGTTACAGAATAGCAGCTTCAGTTTGAAGTTTTCTTACTGCTACAGAGGCCAGAGAAGAAGCAACTAAATTCCTGGCAATGACATATCTCTGCAAGCAGGCGTGGTAGCAGTACAGGTAATGCTTTTATGCCATTTGCTAAGGATTATACAGCAGTAATCTCTCCCATTAACTCTTTGTCTTGTTCTGTGTTGAAGATCCCATAACCTTCTCCTTCCCTCTATCCTCTCAGAATGTACTGAAACAAAAACTAAATACTGTGTGCATGAACTAAAACTTGTTAACAGAGATTAATTATCAAAGCACAGAGCTGCTGTTTATTAATCTCTCAGAACTTTTCAAATGAGCCTATCCTCACAGAATTATATCAATTGTGCTTTTTTCTTTTCTTTTCTTTTCTTTTCTTTTCTTTTCTTTTCTTTTCTTTTCTTTTCTTTTCTTTTCTTTTCTTTTCTTTTCTTTTCTTTTCTTTTCTTTTCTTTTCTTTTCTTTTCTTTTCTTTTCTTTTCTTTTCTTTTCTTTTCTTTTCTTTTCTCTTCTTTTTTCTTTTCTCTCTTCCTTCCATTCCACTTATTATTGATTATCTACTCCAGGGTAATGGATGTCTTTGTCACTTCCAAGTCCCCTTGGAAGTGCTGATCAGTGCCCATCAGTACTGGTTTTTTTCTGTCTCAAGGAGACAGAGACACTTGTTTGACAGAAGAGCATTTCTGAATGCATTCTCAAAAAAGGCCAGAAGCTTTTAATTTTTCCTCACATTCTAAACTAAGCAAAACTGAGGTCGGTGCTCTGTTCTTAGCACAAGGGCAATGAATCCGTTTGGTGAAAATTCCACTAGGGATGGTGCATGGTTGCCTTTTGGTAACCAAGTAGTGCCTACCAGCTTTCAGAACAATGCTGTGCATCAGCAGCTATGATGGGCCAGATCCAACCTAATTAGAAACATGTGGTCACACACTGGGCATCAAGAAAGGAGCACGGAAACTTCTCCTGGAAAGATGCATGGATGAAGGAGGATGGATTTGGCCCCAAACACAGAGGCAGGCTGACACAGGAGGGTCAAACCATGACTACAGTGAACCCAGCAACATTAAGCAGGTAATTTATGTGAACTAGAGCTTGAGCACTCTTTTACTTTCCATGTAAGCACAGTCACAACATGTTTATACTGAAACTTGGTAAAGATTCCTTCAAATTATACATTCTAGAGGTGAAGTTAATCCAGCCAATATATTGCTTGCAGCATTTCATTTTTTTCTAAGTATCAGCTTTCCTTTTACAGAATCTCATAAAAACAAAACAATGTGTTGCTCTCTTATAGATAACCTGCAAGCAGCAGTTGGTGAAGTAGTCCCAGTGTCCAGAGTTACGTTATATCTTTGATGTCTGGTTCTGCAGTACAAATATTTCTGCAGAGCAAGACATAATGAAAGTTTATGAGCTTGTTAAGGAACTGACTATTACAAAGGACCATGCTCATTTTGACTCTATTAGAAACACAAGAAAAATAATTTGTCACTTTCCTGTGACTAGAGGGATCTTAGGGCGAATCTCAGATAAGGCATCAACACTGTCAGTGATTACTCAGCCTTTTTTCATTACAGTTTATAAAGCCCTGAATAAGAAACCCATTTATACTGGCATTCCAATCCTGAAAATGCAACTTTACAAGACCCAGCTGTGGAAAGGATATTTGTTTCCACTTTAGAGATGAGGCAAGTGAATCATGGGGAATGGGTAACTTGCAGAAGCTCACCGTAAAGGGGCTTTGGCTCACTGTGAATGACAACATAGCAATACCAATAATAATTCTAGTAAATAGAAATTCTGGGTGCCCCTTCTGGGCTGTAGTTTGGAGATTTCTGCTATTCTTTCTCAGCCATTTCTATTTGATTTCTCTTTTATTTTCGTAAACTGAGCATAAGGTAGGTAAAAAAAAAAAAATTATTTCCTTGGAATTTAAAAGCTTTTCAGAAGTATACAGTTACTGGATGATGTTCCTCTCTGACTGACATTTTTTCTGCTGTAATTGAGAGCACAGTCATGCTGGAGGAGAAATTCCAGCAATGTCATTGCAACAGTTTGAGTATTTTCTCCATTATGTGTCTTTACACCAGAGATAACCTTTTGCTTCTTGATATATAATTGCATAGGGAGATAGTTTTTTTAAGAAAAGAATTAACAATGCTAGCAAACATTTTGCAGAGATTTTCCATAACAACCTGGTTTTATGTCAGCTTCTCTAGAGCACAGCATCATTTATAGTATAAAATTAATTGAAAATCGAAAACTGAACGACAGGAGATCTTTACTTTTCTTATAGCACATTCCTGGAATTATCTGCAGTATAAAAACTCCATAGAAATGTAAGTGGTTTTTTTGTCAGCAATCATCCCACACCAATATTAGGATTGTCTCACAATCCCCCCACTCCATATATTGATATAGGAAGATATTGATATAGCTGTGATAACTGTGTATCAATAGATGTGATGTTGCACATTGATAGATGTTCAGAAGGATCATAATATAGGCAGGATATGCCACTGCAATTACTTGTTTTCAACCAATCCTCTCCCTAAGCCTATTATTAAATTAAATGAAGTATTAATATATTATTATTATTATTGCACTGAAACAGTGGTATAAGCTTGTTTTACTTTACTACATGGGAGAGCAGATCATGGCCTTTCATGTTCCTCTTTTCCAAGGCAGTTTGCACTCTGCTCCTGCTAAGTTTTGGCAAAATTATATTCAGAGCTGGATGTGTAGCACTTCTGATCACTGAGGAGTAAACCTGTGTGCTACACTGAGAGCAAATCTACAAGCACAGCCACAGGCACAGGCACAGTGTCCTTTTGGGTGTGCAGGATGCTCACATGGGTGCTGACTTCAGTCTGCCAGCAGGGAAGTCCAGGACAGACACACATTTGACTTGGGTACACTGAAGGAGCCTCCCCACGGAGTGTAAGGATGCAGCCAGAGCAACATGAACCAAGGGAGTGTTATGGCAGTATGGGGAGAGGATGACTGCCTGCACCCTCTTGCCTAGTGGAGTTTGGCTGTGATTGACAGGCAGATAGGCCAGTGCTGCTGACTGTACCATGGCATGACTGAGTTGTAACAGCACCCACAGGGTCCACTTCTGAGTTCCACAAAAAGATCTGGTCTTTGTGTCTGACCTTCTGAAGACTCATCCTTTCATCCTTCAATTTCTAGCCTGAGTTCTTGGTCATCATTTTTCTCTGGCCACTCCTTCAGTCAAGGTTCCAGCCACTATCCTCCTCACGAAGTGTTCATCTTGCACTGTGTCCTGCCCCTCTGCTCACAGTGGTGCTGCCAGTCCAGTCTACCAGTCAAGCAGTAATTCCTCTTCTTTGTCCAGTGAGGAGCCTTAGCAAAGAACTCTCTGCTGACAGCAGCAGTGCTGCTTATGAGTTCTGTGTGGTCGAAAAGATCCTAAGGGCAGGTAACAGTTAATTTTTTTTTTAATTCTTTTTTTTTTTTTTTTTTTTTTTAATGATTTGGAGCTGACCTATTTCAGTAATGCAAGGAATATCCCTATTCCACAGAGAGCATCTTTGCTGCAATCAGCAACCAGTGAATCAGAAATGCTTCACTGTGCCGGAGGTGAGGCACTGTCACAGGTTGCCCAGAGAAGTTGTGGATGCCCCATCCCTGGAAGTGTTCACGGCCCCATTGGATGGGGTTTTGAGCAATCTGTCTATGGAATAGGTCCCTGCCCATGACAGGGGGTTTGGAGCTAGATGATCTTTAAGGTCCCTTCCAACACGAACCATTCTGAAATTCTCTGATGCAGAAGCAGAACCCAGGGGGAGCTCAGCCATGCCTTGGTAAAGCCTCTTTTGCTACCAAAACCATACAGTGCAGAGTTACCTTCAGGCTGTTCACATGAGGCACCAGTCACTACAAGAGTAAGAGGTTTCTTACATGGCCACTGTTCATTCTGCTCACTGAAGGTATTTGACAGGAATAGGTCCCAATCCTTTGCAGTAGTGGTTTCCTCTCCTAGTCTAACATCATTCAGGATTGGAGATTACCTGTCAGGAGGCTGTTCTGGGAGTTTGTTTTCCTTTGAGTCAGGCATCACTAATCAGACCTAGCACTTCCTCCAAGGCTTTATGAAACAAATCTCTAATCCAGAAAACATTTCAAATTTTAAGACTAATTAAGTGTCATAATGTCAGCTAGGGTAAAAAAAGCACAAAAGGAAAGAAATAAGCTCTGGGAGTGGAATGTGCTTTATTGAACACATATCCGGTATTCTGACCATCACTGTCACTCAGGAAGACATCATCCAGTAAACCTGATCAGTAAAATCCTCACTGAACTGATAAGACAGAGTAACTCTTCAGGTGGCTCTAGCTGTCACTTGAAAATCAGCTTGCAAGCCTCTGGGCTGACATTAGTGCTGGAAGGCAGTAAGGGTTTGAAGCTCAGGTACAGTCTTCTCTGGACTTCAGAAGGATCAACATCAGATCCTGAGAGCTCTCTGCTGCCCTCTTATTTTCCCTTGCAAAGGGAAATAAGTCTCTTCAGGTGTATTTTTTCACTTTTTAAAAGATTTGCAGAAAATTCAGGCGTAGCGAGTGATTTCCATCCCAGGTATGTCTGTTGTGTCATTTCAGTCACTGCAGAGCTGGGGTTTTAAAACTCTACCAGTACAAGAGTTGAATTGTAGTGTGTATAAATATCCTGTTTATGAAATTTCTTTTTCTTTTGGCTACCTGTTTCATCTTAAAAAAAGAAAAGAAAAAAATTTTCAGGAATAAATAGGTTGAAAAATGTTATTTAGTCATTTTTAGTTACAGAAACTACAGGTCTGTGTATCTTCAATCTGGCTTTTTCTTCCTCTCCTCATCTTAAAAATGTCTTATGGTGTACTATAAATAATGAGCAGAAGGGAAAGTGATGCTTCATGCAGGAGGGGAAAAGCAGCAGTTCAGTCATGTTCAAACATAGCTCTGGAGAATGTATGAATGTTCCTCCATGCATTTCCAGGCTTGAACAGGATAGACTGAGTCTGCAGGGATTTTTGTTTCAGACCTTGGTGTCAGTACGCATTACTGTGGGCTTTGAAACATGCTCTTAAAATGTTTCTAAATAACCAAATGGAGCAACCCTCTCCAGGGTGATAATCTGTGTAGTTACTACCGCAACTCCAGCAGCAAGGAAAGAGGGAAGGGAGCAGAACTCTCTCCCAGCTGTGCCCCAGAAATCCTTTGCCATAGTAAGCAATTAACATTGTGTTTAATCTCTGACTTCAGGAAAGGTGAAAGTATCAGGAAGGTAGATGACAGTGTAACATCTGCATGTAGTTTAGATGTGCAGTGCCTGCACTTTTTGCATCTGAAGAAAGAGGCACAACTGTGTTTTGAACTCAGTGGCTGAAACAAATGGCATTAAGGTACTTGTGTAGGATTTCTCTGTGCCTGGATGGCACCATTGAAAGTGTCCCTTACACAGCTCAGTAGGTAAAGAGTGTGCTCAGGCTTTGTTTAAACAACACAGGGAAATGGATTCACTTTTTCCTGTGATGAACATGAGGTGTTCAGCATGTGGCACTAGATTCTGCTGCTGTTGTGCAAAAGGCGCAGCCCTTCGAAGAAAAAATCAGAAATGCAGCACAAGGTATGATATAAACTGCAATAAACTCTTCTGAAATCTCCATTTTTGCCTGCCTGCCTTTCAGTGACAGCATTTAAACTCGTGTTCTAGGGCCCTTTTATGCAAAAAAGCCTTATTCCTAGGACAGCTCTTGCAAAATTCATGGCTGGTACGATTCCATGCCCTTATGACATGACAGTAACATCCATTTGTATCTGTTTGGCACCGTGTAAGTAGGTCGCACGATTACGATGAAGTTAAAATTAATTTTGCCTTTCTTTAAATGGTAATGGAACAGTTGCCAACTGATTAAGGAAAACATTAGCGAGTAGCATTTTAATTGATTTGAATGCATGTGTGTTTTGTATTGGTTTAGTTTGAGGGCATTTTTAAACAAATAGGACTGTCATTGTGAGCCTTAATTAGATAATAAATTAATAGATAAATGGATTAGAAAGTTCAGTATGGCTTTCACAATTGCTGCTAGCAGCATAAAAATGAGGTGCTTGACATTAGCAATGCTAATAAATGGCCTAAGGAATGCACTTGGGAAGAAGGATGATGTGGCAGCTGAGTGACGTGTGAGGACCATGGTCTTTCCTTTGCCCACACCTACTTTGAAAACAAAGGTGCTCCTGTGCTTTCTTAGGAAAGATAACATGGTGCTGATCTGGAAGGGTAAGTATGTCAGTTCCCTTAGTGCACCTCAAGGCCTGCAGATTTAATGTGGGATTCATGAAAAATTCACTAAGCACACAGGACATCTTCTAGGGGTTAGGCTGCTCAGCCATCAGTTCAGAGATCTGACGAAGAAAAAGGCTCAGTGTGTGCCAAGTGTATTCAGTAATGGGAAAACTGCCTAAGAGGGAGGGAAGTCTGGATCAGTTGGGCTGGATACCGAGTTCATGAGAATCATTATGATCCTTCTGAAAAAGACCGATTTGGTGGATGCTGTGCTGCTTATTTAATTCCATGAGGCAGTAAATCAAGCCATATGGGTCTTGGTGCTGTTCAAAGAGGTAGTGACAGTAACTCAGATAACAGACCCAGAGTGCTGCAGGTTGGAAAGTGATGCAAATAATCACTGGCATGGGTTCAGGCTGGATGTCAAATACCTGAAATTAGAAAGTTGGAAGACCACTTTGGTATGTATTGAGTGTTACACAGCTTGCCTGAGGACACAGGGTAACTTGGATTTGTTATTTTTGAGTTGATTGCCCCTCAGATATAACTGCCTACTGCAGGGGTGGCATTAGCCTGCAGCAGTTGGTCACCATAATTAGAGCAAATTTGCAGAAAAGGGTTTGAAGCCTGAATTATATAAAAGTCACTTTTAGATTCTCGATAGAGTATCAAAGAATGGGAACTTTCTGCAGTAATGTCTACAAGATGGCCCGAATGGCAGAAATATGAATATTACTGAAATATCTTCAGCATAAAGAAAAAATACTTGGCAAGACTTTATTCCTATTTTTTAATGCTTTTGATGTAATCTCTTCTGCTGGTCACCTGAACCTTGACTTTTTATGCCAATGATTTTTCAAGGTAAAGTGAACTTTTTTAGCAATCAGATCACCCTTGATAGAAATTAACTGTGGTGACAAACATCTTTTGTTATACATTTCAGGAGCATTCAGATAGATGCCTACTTTAATTGTAATATGAAGTACTCTGTGTAAAAATTCTGTTGCTTTTTTTAATGAGGACTACAGTTCCATTTCACTAAAGGTCATCTTGATAAAAAGTGAGTAGTGTTTTACTCCCTCAGCTACATCACTTTTCTTATCAGTCTACCTGAAATATAAATCTTCATTCAAAAAATACTGCAAATTCTGTGCAGCATATTGCATGGTCTACAGACCTTATCACTTTAGTAGTTAAAAGTCTATCAGAGTAAAATACACGATAATGTATGAGCATAGTGTCACACCTGATCTTTGGAAGAGGTAAACAGGATGCAAATGGTCTTTTTCACCTCTAGTTTTCAATGGTGGAGACATTTGTCATCTGTTAGGTTGTTTAGCAAGTTTCTAATTAGTATCTTTTTCAAGTCTCTTTCCCATTCAAAGGGCTTCCATCCAAAGAAAATCTAAAAAGGTTCAGAGACAGTAAATACATTACAATGGGTTGTTGCATAAGCTCACATGACCCCAGTTGTTTGCCAGCTCCTTTCATGTCTGGTGTAAACCCTAAAGTCCTGCAGCCATGTACCGTGCTGAGTGCCATGTAGGGCTGAGGCCAACCATTAAACCAAGGCAAAAGAGACCTTGACAGAACTGCTTCTGATGAACTTGGTGCACAGGCAGACAAGCCCAGGTCTTATTGCAAAGGCTGCATCCCTGTATTTATTAACGTATTTATCCTCAGATTGCCACCATGGCAGGGAGAGTTCTTAGCCTTAAGACCCACCAGCAAAGCCAGTCATTTTAAGAAGCAATGCGGGTTTCAGCTGGGCTAAAAAGGAAAGAGAGCAGAGTCAGCAGGAAGAATGCAGTTTCCATTACACATTCAAGATCTGGTAAAAGGTGGAAATCACATAAAATCCATAAAATAGAAGAAACCTTTAAAGCTCATCTAGTCCAATTTGATCAGGTGGCTTGGAGCCTCATCCATGATGCTGAATGTGTCCAGGAATGGGGCACCCACTATCTCTCTGGGAAACCTGTACCAGTGTTTTATCACCCTCAGCATTAAAACTTTCACTGTTCTGATTTTGGATTTTACTTAATTTCTTTCTGTTTCAAGTGTGTAACTGGGATGGTCATTCATTTAGGCCAGCTCCCCATCTTTGTACTTCTGCTCTTATCTTGCACCTTCACTTCTGAGAGTTTGAACGGCTGCTAGGCAAGGAGGCTGTGGTTTGCCTTCTTGCAGGCTGCTGCAAACTTTTACATAAAGCAACTGAGCTGGAAGAAAGGAGACTTGTCAAAAAGGAGGAAAGCTAAAGAAACTTTGATCAGAGGTTAGTCTCCAGAATCAAAATGACAGCAAGCTTCCTGGGCTTTTTAAAAGGCAACAGAAACAACACTGGACCTCTTGTGAGTAAATTGCTAGCACTGTTTCACATATAACAATGGCTTTTATCACTCCTGTTGAAATTTCTCTTTAGTTTGGCAAGTCTGTTGCCTTGAAGTGCCATAAGGATCTCATGTTGGGATAGGCATTGTTCTCTCGTCATGTTTCAGACCTAAGTTCTCTTGCAGAGTGTGTAAATCAGCATATATAAAACAGCCACATATTGAGCTTATGAGTGCCACACATGGCCACAAGCTGAAATTTTTCAGAAATTGTCTTCACATACTTCTGCAATTTCTTCCTCCCTCCTCTCTGTCCCTGATTCCAGAAGGGTGACTTGGAGCAATTTCCTATTCTTGTAAGATCTCACCTTTTTTTCTACATACCTCGCTTTCTACCACTAAAAATCGTGTCCTGAGGGAAGGATTTGCACTTTGCATTCAGCTGGTAAAACAGCCAGTTTTGTTTAGCAGATTTTTGTTTGGTGTGAATCCCTGCACTGTACATGCCTGTTTCAAACATCGTGGAAAGAAAATGTTTCCCTTCTGGACAGGAATATTTGTTAGGCCTTGCAGAGTGTTTAATGCATGCTGGTATTCAGAACCTATTAAAAAGAAAAAATAAAAGAGGGAAGATGAAGGGAAGACAGACAACAAACAAACCAAAACCCTCTTCTTGTTTTCTAAATTCCAGTTCATGCCTTGCAGTTTAATATTCTTTCTACAAGAGGTTGACTCAGGACCCTGAATCAAGCTGATTGTACAGTGCACATATTAAAATCTACATTTTGGTCAGAGAAGTCTGCATAAAGTCTGAAATGCAGCACAGAGCACTGAAGCAGAATAATTGTGGTTCTTTCTGTAGGTCTTTTCCATTCCTAATGCCTCCAACTCTGAACCATTGACTATTCATGTTTAGGCTGCTCATACAGTTGTTGCTTTTTCAAACCTTCCCTCTTTGCTACAGGGATCAACAACATTGTCCAGTTCACTGATCTTAAAACATTTTTTGTGCTTTGGTGCTTGACTTATGCTTAAGTTCACATATTGCCCCTGTGCCAACAGCCCAGCATCTCCAATGCTGCCATTTCTCTACAAGAACACACTCCTTCTATGGGCCACCACCATGTGATTTGATAGGTTTTGTTGAACATTAAGACATCATGTTCTGTCACATAACTGAATTGGAAAACCCTGAGTGTTAGAAATAAATTGGTTTGAGATATCTGAATTGGTCCTTTCAGATTTGAAGACTTGATCTGAGTTTTGGATGCATTAGGTGCATATATTCACATCCCTGTAAACTTTTTGGTACAGAAGTCAGGAAAATAAACTTAAGAAGTGAGCGTTGTCTTCAAGAAAGTAGGAAACCTTTTTGCTCCATATTTATAGTAAGGAAGTCAAACAAATGCTTAAGACAGCAATTGTTAAACTTATGCCTAAACCTGGACAAGCACTTAAGTTCCCAGCACTCTTTATCCATGTCTGTTATAATGCTTACTGGGAATCTGCATTCACTGAACCAGAACTATTTAAACATCTTCTTGCAAACATCCCATTCCATCATTTAACCCTAATAGCAGATCTTACCTATTCTGCAAATAAACACAGGTCTCAGTTCTCTGAGGGAAGCTTTACACCTAATATGATCATTTGCCATGTGGACATTTGGCTCAGGTTGGAATATGCTGGGGTTTGGAACAGAAGCAGGATGGGTATTTTCTGTGCAGCAAACACAGATCTGGGAACTGAGCTGACAGTTCTGACAATTGATAATTTGCCTTAATATACAAAACAGTACAGGTTTTGACATGATGTAGTGATGGACTAGGAGACACCATCTTAATCATTTGGGTCTCATGGAGAGGTGATAATTTCTGGTCATCCTCCCTAAACACAGACTTGCAGATGGGGATTTGGAAGAGGTTCAGGTCCTACAAGGCTGAATCACGTTGTGATGTGTTCAAATTCAGTTGTCCCAATCAGTCAACCAAACCTCCTAGGAACAACAGTATGGTCACACAGCCCCCCTGACTCCCCAAAAGAGCCCTGGGGATGTGGCTGTCTTGCTCTGCATGTCTCACATTGTGTCCTTCCAAAAGGATTAGTTGCTGTATTATTTTGATAAATGAAGCAGGGCAGGGTGATGGCATGGGCTTTTTTGAGTTGAGATGTAGCTAGAAAGGGAAAAGATAAACTTGGAGCTCTTAAGAATTAACTTCTGGTTTCTAAGAATAACATAGATAAGGCAGTCTCAATTAGATTGAGCTTAAAATCACATATAACGAATCTGAGATGGAAGAGATTGCTGTATCTGAAAGAGAAGTCACCACTGTTCTTCAGATAAGCTCTCAGATTTTCAGATGAGAAAAAATAAATATTGCAAAATAAGGGTTTCCCTACTTAACCTTCCCAGACAAACCCAAATTGCCTACCATCAAAAATCAAGGCAGCCCAAACACAGGGATGGTTTCACCACCAAATCCTTCTACTTCTTCTCCTATGTGTTTTTTTTTAAACCTCTGTTAAAGGGTTGCACTTCTCCTTACATGTGGGACAGCTTTGGAATGGTTTCCTCTCTTTTTTTAACAAAACTAAAGGTTCAACCAGAAGTTTGCAAGTGAGGCAGTCTTTGGTAACAGAAACAGGCAGGGCTGTCTCACCCCCAAACAGTCTGCACAAAAACTATGCCTGCTTTTTATCTGTCATGGACGTAGTTTATTTTTATAAATGCTAGAATTCACCCACAAAAATAAAGCAGGGCAGCATTTCATCATGACTCCGTTTCCTCAGAGGTATTTCCTACAAGGTGTTGGATTCACTTTCTATATGATAAGCAGCTATGGCTGTGCAATTACCAGTGAGCATGTACCAGTTCTGAAGGTCATGCCAAGAGACTGCATGTCCCTTGCACAGCTGCTTCTGTTTAACATCCCTAATAAAGGGAGGGAGACATTTGATTTTCATCAAGGTTTTAAGAAACACCATATCTACAGAGGCCAGACATTTTCCTTCACACTTCATCAGGAAACTTTTTGAGATGGAAATGCAGGACTGAGCAGTTTATCACAGAGATGACCTGATTTTGGCAAGCCTTGGAGAGGTCACAGGCTTCCCACTGCCACTACAGGAAAGTCTTTTATCCTCAAATACAGCAGAAGTCATCTATATACATCTTCTGGTCTATATTTTGAGTCAGCTGTAGGGTGTTCTATTCTTTTCATAGTTCTTACTACAAGTTTAAGACAAAAGTGTATATGTTTGTGAAGAGATGGCTCATTTCTTCCCTTTTTTTTTTTTTTTTTTTTTTTTAATTTAAACTGCCTCTTTATAAAGGTCACCCAAGTCCAGAGTAAAAGAGGATTAATTACTAACAGCCATAATTTAGAGAGAAATTACCCTCTTGATATTTTGGCTGTCCAGGAGACACCATGTAAAAGCCATCTATCTGACAGAATGACACAGTTGACTGCAACCTACTGTTGTGTTGAGCATTGCTGTGCTTCATCTCTCCTGAAGAATGATGAGAAGTTTAATATATTAATAAGAAAGGGTATAAAAATAATGCTATACTTCTATGCAAATTTTCTCATTCAAAGAAGCCAGGCTGTTTTTCTCTTAGTCCATCTGGTCAAAAAGTTATTCTACAGAGATACACATTGATTTCAGTGGAGTTGTTCACAGAATAAATGCACCTCTGCATGAACACAGCCAACAGGAACTGAGTTATTTTGGTTTTCAACCCCCTCTCTTCCCTCAGTGTCATTAAATAGTGCCTTATACTATTAGTAATTCAATTAAAATCAGTAGGTATAGTCCATGTGGAAAACTGCCTTTGGTAATCAGCTCTATCAAGGCACGATATGCATTTTGTTCAGATGCTCACACTTGTCAGTGCTGGACTTCAAACTAAGAATTGCAGAAATGTGCCTCCCTCCCAAGCCTTTATCCTTCAAAGTAGGTAGGTACCTTGAAAGATTCGAATCTCAGCTGGTTTGTGCTTCTCTAGAGACCTGACAAACCTGAGGGCTGGTATGTGTCATGCAGCAGTGCCGCAGGGTTTTGTGATGGCTCTAGTCTGTGCTGGCAAGTCTCCCTAGTCTTTGGCAACCCTAAAGAGGCTTTTTAAGGTCAGGGACACACCATGGAAAGGTGGCTGTGAGAGAGCAGCTCATTTGTATCTATGCAACTTCTTCATTTCCAGAGCTGACATGTCTGAAGCCAGCTCTGTGTTCCTCCATCTCCTGAGAGTCTCACAGACAATTTTCTAAGCCTATTCCATCAATCTTACATTGTAGCTACACATTTTTGTCATGTGGCTTATAAATACTTATGGATTTCCTGTAGTGGACATTTCTACCTACAAGTCTTTTTATACAGACCAGGTTTTTTGTAACACACTTATCAGACAATATCTCTCTTTAGAGGTCAGTCATAAATATAATCATTCCACTTTATTGTTCATAGTGGCTTCTGCTTGATTTCTGGTAATTTCAGGCTCTGGGACAATCTAAGATGCTCAC
Source organism: Ammospiza nelsoni (assembly GCF_027579445.1). NCBI lineage: Eukaryota > Metazoa > Chordata > Aves > Passeriformes > Passerellidae > Ammospiza > Ammospiza nelsoni. Next base: position 34,442,299 of record NC_080634.1, on the reverse strand, counting down.
TGTAATATTGCTTCATTCTCCTGAGACCCCGCCTGCAGTGCTTCATCCAGCTCTGGGCCTCTCAATATAAGAAGTATGTGGACCTCTTGGAGCAGGTCCAGAGGTGGCCAGGAAGATGCTCAGAGGGTTGGACCGCCTCTGCTATGGAGACAGGATGAGAGAGTTGAGGTTGTCCAGCCTGGAGAAGAGATGGCTCCAGGAGATATTAGAGCACCTTCCAGTGCCTAAAGGGGCCTGAAAAGAACTGGAGAGGGACTTTAGACAATGACATGGAGTGACAGAACAAGGGGCAACGGCTTGAACTGACAGAAGGCAGCTTTAGGCAAGATATTATGAAGGAATTCCTCACTGTGAGAGTGGTGAGGCACTGGCACAGGTTACCCAGAGAAGCTGTGGATGCCCCATCACAAGTGGAAGGCATTCAAGGCCAGGTTGGATGGGTCCCTGAGCAACCTGGTCTAGTGGAAGGTGTCCCTGCCCATGGCAGGGTTAGGAAGTAGGTAATCTTTAAGGTCCTTTCCAAGCCAAACCATTCTATGATTTTATGATTCTATTGTCAAGTTGCAGTCTTTTAAGAAAGAACTAAAGTAGCTGTTGAAAGAGTTCATATAAGTCATTTATGAAAAGAAAAAAATAATAGGAAAAAATTGTCACATAGGAAGAGTTTGGGTACACCAAACACCTGGCTAGACATTAATCAATGTGGTGTCTTCTTTAACACTTTCCATGCTTTCATTTGGGAATAATGTACAATTCTGCTTGCTATTGCAAGATAGTTAATTAGCAAAATCCCTATTTATGAATAGGATTTTACCAAGTAGCAGAAAAGCTGGTATTATTAGTGTTCATTGCAGTCTAGTTCTAGTCCCTTTTGAGATGAGGGCAGGTTTTATTAAAACAGACCTTTCACAAAACTCGTCTATTAATGGCAGATTTCTCTTAAACACCTAGGTGTAAGGGGCAGATTAGTTTAATTTGCTTTCTTTTCAGTCTTGATGCCACTTTTCATTACTAATACTTAAGTTTCTTATGCAGGTGGGATTATCAAATGGATAGAGCCCTGTGGTGGGAGTCAAGGGAAGTGGTGCGCTCTTATCTGACCCACTAGAAGATTTTGGCCTGGTAGATTTATTGCTCATCTGTTTTTCTCCTCTAGGAAGCAAACTTGTTTCTGTCAGTCAGTTTGTCAGATATATTGTGCAGATCTGGAAACTGAGTTTGGATTTTTATTTTCTTCCAGTGATTCCTAAGGCCTTGGTGAACAGGTGGCAGAAGAAGATACTATTATTCAGAAACTTCTAATCAGTTCTAGAGATTTGCATAATGCAACAGAGATTTTTTAAAACCCCTCAGGCTCAAGGGCATGTGCTTATCACTTTCCAGGGATCTGAAGGGAGCAATTTCTACCTACACAGCAATGTGCAATTTGCTGGATGTATCATTTCTATATGAATTTTAGCACTGGCTGTGGTAAGAGAGACAGATGAATTAATGAACAAATGAGACTGGGAAAATGGAATGGTTTGAAAAGCACTGTTCCAAAAACTATAACCCAGCTCCATCAGTCCAGTTTTCCATTACATGGTTTAACAACCACCTTTTACCATTGGGAAGGATAAAATGGGAAGTGTAAAGAAGACATTCATTAATCCATCTCTTGGCTGGCTTCACAGCTTCCCAGCAACAGCAAGTAAGAAAGAAGAATGGATCATAAAACCACCTCTGTTCCTCCAACTGACCTTTGCTCACAACAAAAGCAGACCTTGAATTTTGTTCACTTTTTTAAAGAGCAAGAATTTTTACAATGCGTGGCCATGGAATTTTGGATTTATTTTAAATATACCTATTTCTTGATGAAACACAGAAGTTAATGGCCTAAAGAGCTGTTTTCACAGTTAAGGAAAATCCATGCTTATTTGAGCTTTAAACTAGCATTTGTGTAGAATCAGAGACAACTGCTTTCTCTACCCTAAAACATTACCATTTTCCACCTAGCATTAACAAAAGTAGCAGATATGCCTGTTGCTGTGGAGATTTTGAGCCACAGACCAATCTCAGTTCTTCTACCTGACTTAACTCACAAGTTACAGCAGCTGAAGGGGTTTTCCCATGAAATATTTTCTGACCTTACATGTGTTTTATTGAGTAAACCAGATGGAAAAGCATTTGCACAGCTATGCTTTCTCATCCTGTGGGTCCAATGGCCAAGTTCATTACCATTATTTCACCAGTTCTCTTTCTGTGTATCTTAATTTGCAATGCCATACAAAACTCTCATGTCTTTTTGTCTCTTCCCCATATCCTGTAAGTTTTCTCTATTGGTTCCTGGTGGTCTTCCCCATTCTGCTTCTAGCAGATTTAACTTCTAGTGACACAGTGCAATGTGTGTTTTCAGACTTCAGTTCATTATTTGTTCCAAGTAGTCCTAACAGCCTTTGCTCCTGTTGCCTGTATTTACATGCTCACATGGATGGCATCAGTGATAGGGAACAGCAAAGCTCAGAAATTAAATCTACATAAAAACTATAGATCTCTCCATAGATGGACACATTCAGATTGTTGAGCTTTTCTTTTTATCTGTGGTGCTTGAGACCTGTGTTTTCTTATGTTTTAAAGAATAGGTTTCTTTAATGTAATTCTCATCACTTTTTCACATTGTTGTATTACTGGATGTTAGAGTCCCCTACCAAAGCTAGAACGATGTGGAGAAATCTGTTTGGTGCTCTACTACCAGAAGAACTGTACATGGTTATGTTACCAATACAGTTATAAACCCCATGTTGTGGTAGAAAGTTATTTCACAAAATAAGCCATCAAACATCTGTATGCCATTTCAGACCTTGAAATATCAGCCTAGGGGTGGTTTTTTGTAGATGTAATAATCTGACAAGTTAGTCAAGGAAACACAAGCCCAGGTAGAATCTTTTATTAGAAGTTATATACTTGGAAAAAGTGGACAAGCTTTCTTCAAATCTGAAACAGAAGCAGCAGACTTTGCAGCTAAATGCAAGTTTGAATAAATTTTTAAGAATTTATAACTGAGTGTATATATTTTTGCAGGGTAAATGGCACAGAACAATGGCTATCTGAACTCTTTTGCTTGAGTGTGTGAGAGAACTTTTAATATTCACACCAGAATGACCATTTTGATTCTGAAGTAGCTTTATTGCTCCCTGGTTCCAGAGACTCTTCTTTCATTGACTGGAAGGCAGAAACACTCAAATAGCACCAGGTGCTGGTTAAGCTACCTTTGGGGACATGCATAATAAAAGTCACGAGGTTCTAACAAAAAGGAAATGTCATGCCTTCTCACATTTATCTTTGCATCAGCTTCCACATATAAGAAAACATAAAGAGAAAGGAAAAGATAAAGAAAGAAAAACCAGAAGCCAGCACAGTTATTGTAGATCAGCAGACAGATCCAAGCAGAGCTGCCTTTGAAATAGCCTCAGATAAGGAATGCTTTCAGGAACCTTCAGATGCAGAACAGTTTGTCAGCAGCATCTTTACCTGTCCACGACCAGAATCCCAAACATAAATGAGTTTTACTGTAGCTTCTGTATAAACTGAGCTGTGACAGGGAGCAATGAGCTTATGTTTTTCTTAAAGCATCTCCAAATGTGTGGTGTTTTCCCATGGGCGTGTGGTGGGTTAGTTTATGCCCAAAGGGATAGACAGTAGCTTTTTTCAGCCAAGAACATTAAAAATACAACTCATCCTTTCTGTACAAAGTCTGTGTGCAGGTAACTCTTGATAGTTTGAGATATATTTGGAAATATCCACTGTTTATGATTATGTCTGCTAAAAATTTTGAGCATTGCCTCTTAGGCAAACCATTGTTTGTTTGATTATAGAAATAAAAACACCAGAATTTACTTACTGTCTTCACCATAAGCTCTTGGTTCTCTGCAATTATGAAAGAAATCAGATCCAAAATAACAAGAAAACCCTGATGTGCTCTGTGTCAGGGCCTCTCACTTGATGACTTCAGCATTTCTGTTTAAGAAAGGAAACGTGAATTTAGATTCTTTCCTCTAAGGACTAAGATCTGCAAATTGCAGCTTTAATGCATCCTTCATCACACAAAATTTAGGAGTCCAAGAAATCTAGTGAAATTTGGGAAACCAGATCCAAAACAATTTGGGAGAAAACCAGTCTGTACACTAAAATCCAAATTTTGCTTTTTGTGTGTGTAAATAGAAGTGGAAGAAAGTAGATGGCCTTGAAGAAAAGCAAGGGATGTTCTAATCAGCGTATCATATGGATTCCTTCCCACCTGGACCAGGCACAGGAAGCCTGAGTGTCTCCTACATTTTTTCCTACATGATTTTCTTAAAATCTTCCAGTGTGACTAATAGGAAACATTTGAGTGTCAGTCCTTCGGGCCATCTTCTGATGTTTGATGATAACACTGATCTCTTCTAAAATAATTTAGGAACTGGAACCTTTCCCCAGGAAGTTGGAAGCCTTGATTCTAGGCTCCACTCAGTTTGGGTGGTATTAGTGACTTTTCAGGTTTTTGAGAATTGAAGGGGGCTCTGTATCTCAGCAAGGTTGTGCCACAGACAGGCTTCTCTCTCTGATAACACTCTTTTTAATGTTAAAAATCAGGGAACCAGCAGGTTAAGTTGGAAGACACTTAGTGAGCAGAGAAGCCTCCACAACTGGGTAGCCCTTAGAAGTGATCAAGTTTACTGACCATCCACAACCTCAGGAATCTCCCCAGAACCATTTATTTACATTTATTTTGCTGTCTCCTTTGATTTTCACACTTTATGAACAAGGCAACTGATCATATATAGAATCAAAGTCATACATTTTGAAAGGACTTTTCTACTTCTAGAATTTTCAAGGGTTTTTTTTTAATGTTTGTTCTTATGTTGTTTTTTTGTAAATGAAAAGCATCACTTGAAAAATTGTCGTAGAGAAAAGAGCCTCTCTTCTGTGCATATAAGTGCTGCTCAACCAAAATTTAAAAGAGTATGGGGAAAACATAGCTAATATGAATGCAGACACAGATAGCCAAAAGGTAAAAATTAGGACAAAGCTGAAGCCAGAGTGGCTCACAAAGGGTGGTGGAACTGCTGTAATGTCTGCAGAAGTGCCTCAAGTGCTGTTTAGTCAGAGATTCTCTACTCAAAGGCATTTGGCTGGCACACATGTGGACTGATGAAAGGCAGCTGGGTCTGCATGCTGCTTGCAGATCAGGGTCTTTAGTTCTAAAGGAATCATAAGAAAGAAAATAGCTGTATAAACTATTGAATAGTGTACAGAAGGTCAAGCCTGCCAAAAAGGTCAGGCAGGTAATCATCAAAATTAGAGATAAAAGAGACCATGATGTTATATAGTCTGCTCACCAGCCTGCTGAGGAGTGTTCAGTGCAGTTCAGCAGAAGCCCTCTGAGAGTGGGCATTGTTAGACCTGCAAAACTCTGGGTCAGGCTGGCCAGACTACTTGATCAGGAATTTAAAGTTAGACTTTTTATAGCAGGGATTCTATGCTATAGTGAATAACCACTTCAGAGATGGACAAAACCAATGAGGGCTGTTTTATTATGCAAAACTTAAGGATTCTCTTCTCCCATTAGCATTTTACCATGATTAAAACCATTACATATAAAAAAGAAAAGCAGGGAATGTTTCATAAGAAGCATGCAAAGCTACCTGTTACATGTTAGTTTTGAAGCAAATAGATTGAGGGAACTAATTACCAATTATCTAGAATACCTAGCACATACTGTTTCAACAGTTAGGAAAAATGAGGTATCTTAGCCACCCTGCTTCCTTTCCTTGCTTTGGTTACTAGGCAGTATCAGAAAGAGTTTTCCCCCTATACCACTGGGTGTTATAAACTGTTCTATTGGAGCACTGCATGGCTGCAATTAGGCATTGATGGGAAAAGGACAGGTATATGAGGGGGACCAGTAGTTTGTTCTGTTATGGCAAATCAGCAGCACATTTTCATGTGGACTCAGGTGCCTTATTTCCAAGAACTGAATTATTTTCTAATACTGCTCTTATCTTTTAAAGAATTTTTTTTTCTTGAGTACTAATTAATTCCTTTAACTATCTCTCTGAAAAACAGACAGAGGCTGGGAGAAATGAGAGTCAGAGAGACCATTCAGTGAATGAGACCAGGTATTATTCTCTCTGTATTTAGCTTTACTGCTTATAGCCACTCTTCTCTGAACTACTGGAATTTTTAAATAATTCTGATGTCCCTGCAATGTGTTTTGAATTATCATAACCTTCCCTCTATCCAGAAAATCATCATTTGGGTCCAATCTCTTTATAGTCACTTGAAAAATTTCATCTTTTCCACTGTGCAGGGAATGGAACAAAAGTCAAAGTGAAGTTTCTTACAGGGCAAAAGTCAGTAAAGCCATGATTGAGGTATTTAAATTGCAGCTTTAAAGACATTAATAAATTCTTTGGAGACAAAAACATAACAGTAACATCAGTGGTGTCTCAAACTTTCTGAATTTTTGCTATTGCATTGCAAATTGTTTTGCTGTCTGCTGAAATACATAAATTATTTTGGAGGGAAAAGGATTGTTCCCATGTTTTGGGACTTGAAATGTCAGTCAATACCTGAAAATTCCTCTTGATCCATTTCTTTTCTTTTTGTGGGTGGCTGTTACTGTTTAGTTTCTGAGTTGTTCTAAGACTGAAACAAATGTAAAGCAAATCACAATTTTTAGTCAAACACTATTTTTTTCCTGGCTCAATATTGTCATATTCCTGCATTACCTTCTTGGGCAATACCATAAAATGGCAATCTTTCCCAGGAGAGAAGAGCATCCTCTACAGATGCATAGCCTCAGATTCAGATATGTTTTCATCAGCAAAAATTCAGAAAGTTTTCTGGGAAGACAAAGCTGAAGTCAAGTTTATAAGGTGAAATTTTGGAATAGAGCAGTGAGGGTGCACATCTTCCTAGCAGCTTTCTCAGTTAAGTGTGTGATGTTCACTTGTATCTCCCTGGAAACACAGCACTTGTCCTGCCTGCAGATTTTAGCGAAGGGACACTCTCACCCTCTCCCTCCCTACAGAGCACTGAAATGCTCTCCTCCACTGTAATTACAGCTACCTGAGCACAAACAGCTTCTCTATTCTTACAGCTTGCATTGCAAGAACACCTAATGGCTAAACACAAGATCAGAGTCCTGCAGTTTTGCATGCCTCACATGCACACAAGGAGAAGGAGTCCATGTCTTGAAAAGCCTACAAAATGAATAGACAAAACTGATTGAAATTGCTGGACGATGCAGGATAGGTCTGGTTTTTAATGAGCTGTGCCAGGCGCAGGGTATGTACAATCTTCAGATGCATTCAGGAGTATGAGGTGGATGCCAAATGAGAGCCTGACACATAAGGATCAGATCAGACAGATCTGAAAGAGTTCTTCCCCGGGTTACAGAGTGGGGAGTTACTCTCAGAGTAAGCTGGAAAGGATTAACACCCACTGTCAACCTGGGTGCAGACATGAGCCATGGAGGTGCTGCAGGCTGCACATGGCAGCACAGTGCTGAGCACAAGTGTTAGCAGGGCTGCAGCCCCTTGAACACAGCACCATGCTCTGCTGCTGGTGTTTGGAGTACATGGACTGAGTCTCAGCACCATCCTGGGCCAGTCATTCTGCTTCCCCTTCTGCAGGAGCCTCACACTTTCCACTGTCTTCAACTCCAGATCCCCAGGGCTAGCTCACATACAGTGTGATGGAAAAGAACCTTTCTTCTTAATCAGATCCCTTTAAGAGTTCATCTAAGAAGAGTCTTTCAGCACAAATTGCCTTGATCTCTTTCTCAGCTGAAGAAAGAAAGTGATCTTCTGAACCATGACTCTTAGATGTTGCAGGAAGGGCTGTTTGCCTACTTTGAAATCATGCACTGCAGAAAAAGTCCTACAAAAATCAGGGAGCTTGGCTAGAAAATAAGAATTAGCAGTGACTGGAAAACAGGTCCCATAAACTTTAAGGATGCAAGCGTCCAACCCTCGTGGGGATGAAGATTGGGATTAGGAGGAGACTGCCCCAGTAAGTGTTAGAGGCTGAGCAAGTTAATTTGTTTTATGCAGTACAGTAATTCAAAGTCAACAGTAATCTTAACAATAATCAGAATAGATACAATCTCTTTATTGAGAGAACGTTCGGGTCACCCCAAATTTCCTCCCCAGAACACTTATGCATAGACAGGTAGGTCTCACTGCAGTACACCTTTATCAACCCTTTGCCAGAACCTGCAGCTGTTATGTTTTCTTTGGACTGTACTTACTCAGGCAGACTATGTTTTATCCCAAGAGAAGCATAAAATAGCCTTGCATCTGAGTTTTCCTTCCTGAAACTTTTATCTCCAGTTGCTTGTGTGTTTCATCACCAATTCCATTGCTGCTCTACTGTACTGTAGTGTACTGTACCTTTGAGCTTGGGAGGGAAGTGTCACATATGATGTGCACATATGATGGGCCAATTACGGATTTCTATTACGGAGCAACCCAAATTGTCACTGCCAAAAGCATCTCAGTGAGATTGTCTTACCTTCAGGCAGATTCTAGACATTAAACCCTGAGTTCATGACACTTTCACTTATGCACAAGTAAGGGTCACCAAAGCTTCCTGTATAGCCAGTGAAGAGAAATGAGACATTCCAACTCAAACTGGAGACTGAAAAAGTGGCCTCTGGAAGATAAAGGTTGTATTTCCCCTGACTGTAGGGAGACACTATAGTGACTATGCTGCACAACATCACATTATCCTTCTGTTTCCTCAAGCAACTCTGGGATTTCTCTTAACAACTGCAACCTTCACCCCTTTCCAGAGATGCTTGTTTGTGATTATCTAGTTAACAGGTGGAAATACATGTTTTATTCCTTAACAGCACAGTTTGCCTCATCATGCACTGTTTTACACATATGTGTTAGAACCCATCCCCAGGGGCCAGGACAGTTGCAGAGTGTATCGCTGATCGGGAGCTGAACTTGTGGATTTTTTGGTGCTTTGGTTGTAGGATGGATTAGTTTTGCTGTCTGTTAGATGGCTCTAACATCACGTGATTTTGGTTGGTTTCTAGCACTCCATAATTTTGTCTCCTCTGGCATTACTTTGAGGTTAATTTTAGAAAATTACTGCCAACCACCCTGCATGACATTTCTGCAAATTTTATTTGCTAGGGCAGGTGAAAAAGCCTTGCAGGGGCCCACGCGTAATAACTCTTTCCTGCTGGGATAGCAGGAGCATGAACAAGTTCTTTGCCTTGACCAAGCCTTTCAGGGAGAGTTCTCCAAGGCTAGTGTAAACCATTTTGTTAGCACTGAGCTTAGAGAAAGCAATTTCTATAAAGCCTACAGTTTGGTGATCAAATACAGAAAAATGGACCTTTTAGGAGATTTGCATGTAATCACTTGCAGAGAACTTCATACTTTATATTGGGTGTTTGGATCAGATAGAGCGTTAGTGTCAGACTGAGAGAGGCCACTTCACGGGCAGCTCATCAGACTGCCTACTGATTACATTATTCTTTTACAAGTTGGGTTTCAGTAAAGCTGCAGAAGCGTTTGTAATGCTGAGCCATAAACAGGGGGTCACATTTTCCTTAAAACTTTAGATGATGTGAATTACTTGCATAAATATTTTACAAGGCATGATATAAATATTCTGCAGTGATCAGGATTGCTTATACTGTCTCTATCAGAAGAAAGTCTTTCTTTCTTGATCCTTACTTCTTTGGTTTTGAAAAAGATATAAGAATCTCCCACATATTTGGAAATTATGTTACCTGTTTGTGCTTTTAAATAGCAGCACGGTTTGAGCCTTGGTGACGTATCTTGTAGAAAATCATGTAGCTAACTTACACAATCTGTTTCTACTGTTGTGCCTACAAATGAGCAAGCTGAGTATCCGGCTCGGGCAATTGCCCGTGTAATTTTCTGAAAATCTGCCGTATTATTTTCTTCTGTTGGCAAAAAATTCTAAGTGTGCCTGTGCTGGTCCAGAGCACCCCAAGCCATGGAGGAACTGCGCTTCGGAAGGGAACAATTTTCTCCCTGCTACTCTCCATCTTGCTCAATCAATAATTGCTTTCTGCTGTTTTGGGTCAAGTTAGTAACCTCTGCTGGGGGAAATGAGATCTGAGGTCTGCCTTGTTTCTTGTCCCTTTCTACCTTCTGCTTCATTTGGGATAATTGTATAAGAGCCAAATGCTCGCTCCAGGTCTGTGCTGGGACAGTGGCAGGTAACAGGCATTCAGCTGTGATGCTTTTATATATCCCAGTATTTCATTCCTCACAGAGCTGCTGCCAATCTAGAGGTTTTCCATCCGGACGAGAGTCTAACCGAGGACTGCTCTGTGCAAACAAGAATGCTTCCAAGCCCTGCTGACAGTGATTTTTTAACTTCCTCAGTAGAAAATGCAGTATGCTAATAAATGGCTAAAGAAAATGATTGCCTATCTTCACAGTATATTGGAGGGGAAAAACACACAATTTGGAAGAGTAACACAAATCACCCACAAGGCAGGTGAAGTTCATGTAACGTGTTCTTCATGCTCCACTTCAGCCCAGGTGAATTTATTCTTTCTTTCTTAACCTCACATGGCCCTTATCCCCCCAGTATGCCAGTCTTCGTACAGGGCATGTGATTATTTCTCATTTTCTAGGCACAACTACTCATTTCTTAATTTTAGTGACATGGCAAGTGCCCAGGTTTTTCTTGTTAAGATGATATTCATTTGTCCTGTTTGTTTCATTCTTTTTCCACTCTGGCTCTAAAGCTATAAATCAAATACATGAAATTAAATTAACTGAAATGAACATAAGTGCAGGTGGAAATTGAGGAAATATAAATAACTAAAAGTAGTTTTCCAAGACTGCTTTTTTAATCAATTCTAAACACAAGATATATATTGCCTGTTGAACTAAGAATGTTGTGACCACCTATTGTTAAAGAGTAGCAATAAATCTGTGCAACAATTCCTTACTCCTGTGATTCACTGACACATTCTACCAGACAGTTAGTTCAGCTCACCCTTTTTCCAGAGGTGTATTATGCTGTTCACTAGAAAGGCTTGATACGCTGCCATGAGAAAGACATGAACACTGTTTGTCCCTTAGGAAAATTCCTTTTTTCTCCATCTCTGAAGGAGTGAAGCTTCTGGATGCTAAACCAGTCTTCCAACATGTGATAAGCTGGGCTCATCTTCATATACGCTCCCCTTCGCCTTGAAAAGCAAAATGGCAGATATTCTCCCTCTCTCCTCAGTCCAGCAGGATCTCTGACACCCTGAAATAGCCGTGAAGCAAATCACTGCCTTTTATATTCTGCAGGGAACCAAACACTGCTGTGCAGGCAGGGCACTGTCCTTTCCACTTTGTCCTATGTGTCACCAGTCAGGGATGTCCTGGTGCCCACCCTGCTTGCTGCTTTGCAAGGATAGCTCTCACACAGGATCTCAGCTCTGCAGGACTGCTTCATGCTTGTGGGGTTTTAATCAGTCAGATACACTCTGAGATGGAACTGCCTGAGTGTTAGAATTAATGATTAATTTATTTCCTTTATCATACAGAGGTACCTAAGGGTTATTTAGGCAGGTCATGGTTTTCTCCGGCACAAGACTAGCTATAAATTAATATTGATCAATAAGATTTCACAACAATGTCAGTACAGATCACTCAAAATTCCTGTGTAAAGTAAGGAGAAGACATAAAAAACAGTTCAAAGAAGTTTGTCTGTTTACATTCTTGCCTTTAACAGGATAATAATCTCAGCCAGCACACTACAGAATACACTCCGCTACCATTTACACAGCCTTCCTGTGAACCCACAAAGCAAAGCCTCATTCTAAAGGCCAGAGCTGTACTGTGATGTCTTTTGTTTGGAGTGGTCCTTAACATCATTGGTGCACCAGTTCTAACCTTGGTTAGAGACTTTGCTATTTTAAGGTGGTACAAAGGCAATGTCAGTGACAGGTCTTAATGCCAACGTTCTTATGTGAGAACTACTGCAGTTGTTGTACTGAGGTAATTGCAATCATTTTGCAATCAATTGCCCATGACTGTTGTTTCTTTATTGTGGGAATCCAGTTAATTAAAAATATTTTTAACGTGACAGCAGCCTTTTAGACTGTTTCTGTGGCTAGAGATACAACATGCAGGAACAGGAAATGACAGAATTTTGAATCAATTATTACCCATCTCTGTGCCTCAGTTTATTTATCTGTTGGAAATGTAAGTCTGGTCCCCAGAATGGTTTGGGCTATAAGGGACCTTAGAGATCATCCAGTTCCACACCCCTGCCCTGGGCAGGGACACCCTCCCCTAGAACAGGCTGTCCAAAATTCTATCCAGCCTGGCCTTGAACACTTCCAGGGATGGAGCATCCCCAGCTTCTCTGGGCTACCTCACCATCCTCACAGTGAAAAGTTTCTTTCCAGTACATAATCTAAATCTCCTCTCTTTTAGTTTTGGACTCTTCCTTCTTGTCCTGTCACTACCTGCCTGTGTAAAAAATCGCACTTCCTCTTTTTTACAAGTTTCCTTTAAGTACTAGAAGGCTGCTGGAAGATCTCCACAGAGTCTTCTTTTCTTCCTGCTTAACAACTCAAACTCTCTCAGCCTGTCTTCATATCACAAGTGTTCCAGCCCTCTGACCATTGTATCAGCCAATCTGATAACATATCCCAAGATATCTGATAACACTATTTCAAAGTTTACATACCCAATGCTTGTAAAGCCCTTAAAGGTTCTTGGATGAAGAAGTTGCCAGGTGAATAAAGCTGATACTACTTCTTTATTGTTTACAGATAATACCATTCTGGGTATATTGAACACTATTAAATCCTGTTGCCTTGTCATTTCAGCTCTGTGAGAAGTCAGCCGTTGTATATACCCACTCTTTTTCACCTCTTTTGGGACAAATTACAAACATATGAGTATAATCCACTGAATATAGTCCATGAAACAATTTACTGACCTTCTTTAGAAGTATCTCTGTGAATGTTCTGTATTTCTGGCAGCCCGTCTATTCATACTAGCATGAATACACCTGTTTTAAATCAGCTCTTGATCTCTGAATGCCAAATTCTGTGAGAGATAAAGTAATTCTTAAATATTACAGCCCAATGTGCAACACAAAATGAAGGCGTGTTTATTGTTTGTCTTACTTTCCCCTAACTATTTAGGGTCTGCTCTGCTTGTCTCTTCCCTAAATTTAAAGCAGTTGCCTGAATATTGCAGAGTTCCTCGGTTAAGTTGAGAAACAGATTCTTTGTACTAACCTATTTCCAAAGTTTGTGTTTCCTAAGTACTTTCATAAATCTACCAGACACTGCAACATATCTTCCCATGATTTTTTTTTTAATTTTAATCTGAAATACTGGCACATAGATAAAATACAAGGTTCTGTTCTCTTTTCCTCTGAATATGTGCTAGTATCACATCATTCATACAGAGACATTCAACGACTATTATTCCTGCCTCAAGTCCAAAGAACATAATTTGACTGTTCACTGCAAGTGGATATATAAGATTGTTACAAATGGATGCCAAGGGGCCCACACTTGGAATCTGTTTTGTTTTTCTTTGAGTTAAGTTCCAAATTGCAAGACTGTACATAATGAATGTGTTATCTAGTCCTTCTGTTTTGTATTTTTGAAGGAGAAACAGCACATTCTGCAAAGTAAGTTGTCCTACTTGCTTAGGTTCCATGGCAACCCAGTATTGCTGCAAATTCATTTTGCTCTAATCAATTAGAAATTTTGCTCTGGCAGCTGGAATGAAAGTTTATGGGCTTGTTTTACTTGGACTTGCAGTTGCAGTAAATTCAATGAGATACTTGTCTGAGAAGGAAACAAACTTGCAGCTTTCGTCTCTCTCTTGGTTTAATTTTTGTGAAAAGGTCAGATTTAATTCTTGGTTTTCTTTCCAAGCAGGAAAAAAAGGAGGCAGTTCTCTTAAAGGATCCACAACCTAACACATGCTTGCCTTACAGCCTTGTTGACTTGCTAAAAAGGAAGGTATCACTTTGCTTCCCGTGCATTTTATATCTGGTTGTTGCCAGCAAGGCTGCCTAGGGCACACCTTCCATCCAGCAGCTGGCAAAATCTCCTGTTGAATCTACCCCGTCATTCATGGCCAAAAGGCAATTTTCCACAGAGCACGGTGGAATGTGCCAGTGCCCTTCATAGCAGCACAGCCCTGAGTGGTTGTTCTGCACAATTCCTGGAGAATCTGCCCTTGTAAAGGTCAGCTCACGCACTGCTGCAAGTGCACGTAACGACCGTGAAAGCCCATGGGATCTTCTCATGTGCACTCTGCAATGGTGTCGTTGATTAAAACCCAAAGTTGCCATTAAAAAGGTTCTGGTTTTGTTTTTTATTTATATTTTTATTTTATTCTTGCCAAAACTACAATACTGGGAGATGGGAAAACCTCCTTCCAAAAGAAACTCCCAACAACTTACAACCATGTGGAAATGGCAGAAACTTTGTGATGTGGACTGAGAAAAGCACTGACACTTTGCTTATAGGGTTACAATTCCAAATTCAGCTCATTCTGCTCCTGCTCTTTACATCCAGACTACAGAATTCATGTATAGTTATGCCAAGCATACTGTCTAAACAAAACACAGGAAGAGCTTTGGGGCTCTACTGTACTTGTCCACTTTTTTTTTTTGGTTGGGTAGCCACACCATTAACTCCCTTTTATGCATTTCACTGGTATTTGTGTAAATGAATCATAGGCTTGAAATAAATTTTTAATCTATGCTGTCTTTATCAATGACTGGAAAAATGTGTCCTCTCTTTACAAAGTACACTGAAAAACTGTATGGGTCTATAGGAAGACATTGATTTTACACTTCTTTTCCATTTCAGCCACCATCACACTAAAATTCAGCCTCTGACTACTACACAGGATTAGAAATACAAGTCACCCTGTTTTGTAATGAAAGCATAGCAAATCAAAGTCCTGATTTAAACTTTGTTACATATCAGGGCTCATCAAATCTCTATTGCCACAAAGAGGATGACACAGAGTATACTTTGCTTCTTCAAAAGCAGATCAGAATTAGAGCTGAATATCAGTTTTCATGTCAGGGACTGTGACAAGGAAAGCAGTGCTCATCCACTTGCATGTGCTCCTTTTTCTTCCTGTCTGTCTCCAGCTCCTACCACTAGTTAGCACAATGGGAAGGTTACAGCCTTGGCACCATAAAAAGGGTCAAGGAGTGTGAAGTGGGCTGCAGATTCCTTAAGAGCTGCATTCCTAAAGGAGGAACTTCTCTGTCTGGAGGGTTGTCAGAAAGAAGGCGATTGAGACAATTCCCCTGCTGATCATAACAAAACACACAGGGCTCAAATTCGGCTCGTGGTCTGCATGCTGCACTGTTGTTCACACAAGGGAATGTAGCCTCTCAACCAACACTGGCTTTTGTCCTTCAGGTGACAAGTGTCTCTAAGCACAGGTACAGTCTGGTATTTTCCTTGGATCCCAGGGTTTGCCTCTGATGCCACAATTTCTTGTCTGATTATAATTGGCAATTTATAGGACTGGCATATTCCAAGGAGGTGACATCCAAGGGCTTGTGATGAGAAAAACTAATGACCAAGGTGGAAGGAAATATATATGCAGAACCAGCTTTGGGGGATTTAAATGCTAAACCCACTTTATTGTTTTAGGTTTGTGTTCATTTCTAAAGTGTTCATGTTGTGTTTAGTAAGAAATATTGTACAGCTATGTTGTGAGCTATGCTGTGTTCAAAATGTGTTTTTATAAAACAGATGATTTTT
Organism: Ammospiza nelsoni; assembly: GCF_027579445.1. Taxonomy (NCBI): domain Eukaryota; kingdom Metazoa; phylum Chordata; class Aves; order Passeriformes; family Passerellidae; genus Ammospiza; species Ammospiza nelsoni. Next base: position 34,426,521 of record NC_080634.1, on the reverse strand, counting down.
TAAGTTTGCTGATTTTCTTGTGCTGACTGTTCTTTTATTTTGATGGATATTTCATGATAAAATTTCAGTATTTCGGAAAATGTGAGAGATTAATTATGATGTTCAGATCAAATGTAGCAAGGTGAAAAGTTCATGTTTAAATGCATTGTCCTGTATTATATGTCTGTGTTCATATTCCCCCTGTTTTTATTGATGTACTGCACGTATCTGACCTCCACATTTGCCTGATAGTTTTTTTGCCAGTTTGGCACTTCTGACTTCCCTGTTTTGTTTAAAAATATGTTTGGAATAAGACCCTGATAACCATTAATTGCTTACAGTAAGCTTTTCCAATTAGATCTACTTAACCTACATGTACCTGATTAAATTTTTTTGCAGTCAATTAGAAGCTCTTCCTCAGTCAGGCACAGCTCTATGTAAAATATAAACTTAGAACCCTATTTGTTGTGTTTTTCATCATTTAATCAACGAAACGACGCTAGTCTGAGCTGTGCTTCTGCTCTGTTATCAGTGTGGTGGTTTGCTCAGTTGCTTCTACCCCACACAGCGGTGTCCACACCTTTCCTCCACCTCTTGCCTGCATGGTGGAGGTCATGAGCCGTTTGCTTTATAAACTAGAGGGAAGGGAATTGTTAAACCAATCCCCAAAAGGACTTTACACTTTTCACTTGAAATCTGAAATAATTCGCCTCACAATACGTCGGGCAAAGCTTTCCCGTTAGTAAGACGGAGCGCGGCCGCATCAATGAGTACGACTCATTGACAGTGAGCACCCACGCCGTGGGAACAAAGCGCATCTCGGATCAGGGGCTCTCGCCAATGTCACAATCTTAACAAAACCAAACCAAACCGAAAAAGCCCAACAAAAAAACTGACGGATGCGAGTTTTAAAGGATGGATATAAGGAGAATAGGAATTTTAAAGGACAGTAACAGCCCGAGGGGCAGCAGGTAATGGGGTCAGATACGTGCAGTCGGCCGCCCCTCAGGCAGGGCTGCCCCGCTGGGGAAGGCGGCGGGGTGGGGGGGCGGCCTTCCCTCGTGCCCCGGCTCGACTTTTATTGTGTCTCTGTCCGTGTTTTGCCGTGGTTTTTTTGTTCATTTTATTTCTTTCTGTGTTTTTCCCCCCTCCCTTCTCTGTGTGTGTGTCTGTGGCCCGCAGGTCCCCCCCTGCCCTGTTCGTCCGCCTCCTCCACCCCCCGCTCGCAGTCCCCCTCCCCTCTCCCCTCGCCGCCGGCCAATGAGGGCCCGGGGCGGTCGCTGGGCGACGGCGCGGCCCGGGCGGCCGCGGGCTCGGACTCTGAGGAAGAGTTTGTCCCTCAGTCATTCTTAGTTCAAAGTGGCTCTGGAAACCTCTGTGCCGCCGCCAACGGTGAGTGACTTTCTCGCTCTCTCTTTCTTTCTCTCTCTGTGGCTACTTTTTTATGCCGGTCTTGACAGCCGTGCGCGGGGATGTAGGATGGCTGGGAGAGCGGGTGTGCCCTTTGGGTTGGTGTGGGGGTTTTATATAAAGAGTTAAAAGTTGCCTGGCAAAGGTTGGCAGCTCTGGGCAGGTCGGTGCCGGGTGCGTGCGCGCTGCGCGGTGCGGGACGCGCAGCCCCGTTTGGTGCCCGGGCAGCGCTCGCAGACTTGGCTTGACTTGACGGCCGGAGCCCGCTCCCTTTTGAGGGGCTGCAACTTCGGGGTGGTTTGGCTTTTTCATTTTATTAACTTCTGGCTGAAAGACTGGGCAAAGAGCTTTCCCCTTCTCTGTGATGGCGTCAAGATGCAGCCTGGGGGCTGGCGGGGCCGGAACTTGAGAAGAATCTGTCACCCAAGGGCAGCATGGATAGGCAAGGGGACGACGAACACGAAGAGTTCCTGTGATAGTTGGCAGTGGCATCAGCGCCATCCCAGAGGAGGGTGTCTGTGTCCAGTCCCCTCCGAGGCGCTGAAAGTGTCCTCAGGGGAAGTATTTGAGGAACAGCAGCAGAACCACATCCTACTGGGATGCTCTGAGACTCCCCGATGGGTTGCTGGGGGTGCTCAGCACCGCCGGATGGTCCACGATGCTTAAGCAAATTACAAGGAGAGGAACGAAATTCACAGTTCTCTGTTGCAAAGACAGTGAGTCATAAACGGAGGTAACGCTCATTGGCAAAGAAATGTGAAATTTCATCAAGGGTAGTGTAACCTGACGAAGTGCAGATTACAGCAGTGGAATAGCAGTGGCCACTCAGGCCGCTGCCATCCGGCTTGAGCGATAATTGCTCACAGGTCTGATTTATGATGAAGGAGAAGGCATTCAAAGATATCTTGAAAGAGAGAAACAAAGGTGAGAGAGAGGTTTACTGCAGCTGGCAACAGCTTAACTGTGTTTATGTTAAGCTTCTAAGAAGGTTTCCTAGTATGCTGTTATCTTCAAGTAAGGAGAGAAAGTTTGACATTTAATTTGTCTGCCCTCTCCCTTTCCCAGCTTCCCTCCTCTTTTGTTGCGTTTGTTATGGTAAAAACAAACTTTCCTTTCAAGGTTTTTCAAAGGAGAAGGTTATCTCCTCTGAATTGTCATCCTAAGGAGAGTAGGGGCAAATACAGTGTTGTATTCATTCAGGAAACTGATTAAAATTCATATCCTCTGTTCAGCTTCCCCCTTCCCCTCCCACCCTATAACACACCCACATCTGACTGCTTGCAGTCACAGAACATGGAAATCTGAAATAATGTCAATTACCCTCTTGTTTGAAATGAAACCTAAGTCACACTCCACCTCATGTTTTCCACATCATAATGTATATGTATGTACTTTCTCTTTGCTCATTTAGGAAATACATTTGTACACATACATGCACACCCTCCAGGTAAAAAGAGGGAAGAAAGAGCAAGAGATTAAAAACCTTAATCTCTTCTTTTACTAATTAGCTGAAAACAAAAAAAAAATCCTTATTCAAAGTCTACAGTGGATTGACCACATTATTGTATTATCAATGTGCTGGTGAGTTAGTTAGACTTCAGGCTTTTCAGCAGCCTGCTTTTTTTCTTTTTCCTCAGTGCTTTTTGCATCAGCCTGTAGACATACTCCATTCCCTGAGGCCTTCTTTGTGTGCAGGATTCAGTAGGCTGGTAATAAATATGTCCCACACAAAGACAAGGCATCTGGGGTCTCATTTGCTTGCTTATTCTGGTTGTTCAGTAATCAGAAGTGCAGGTAATGGCAGGACACTGGTGACCTGCTAGGATCAGCTCAGCATCACTCTGCTATCAAGAGGAAAACAAAGGTGACTCACTTTGCCACCTACAACCCGTAATCTAAAAGTTCATGTGAATGACAACCACAGACCATACAAGCCCATCATGCCTAAAACCCAGAGACTCTTCTGACCTCTGTAAATGGATTTAATTGCTTTAGTTCTTTAATGTTCTGTTTCTATGAGGCTTAGTCAGCTTAAATTTTAAATGACAAAAGCAGGTCTTTATGTTCCTTAAATGGTGAAAATTAGTAAAAGCTTATTTTGGTTAGGACTAAGTTTAATACAGTTAGAGCACTCGTTCTCAGAGAATAGTAGCTGTCTCAACAGCAGGACAGCCTGAGAACGCTGTTCAAAGGATTTGTGTTGCACTTTTTAATTGATTGTGGCTAGGTTTTCCTACCACAGCTGTGTAAACTCAGCCTTAGAGAAGTCCATCCAAAGTAAGTAACACCCAGGGAGCAGCACTGCTGTTACAAATCCCCATGTAAATTGCAAATATAATGCACATGGAGCTTAAGAAACATGCTACTTTTTTAATATGCAGTAGGCTATTCTTTATCAAAGTTCCTTTTATTTCAGAAAGGTAATATTGTCCATGATATTATTTTTACACTTCCAGAAAAATGTCCACCTAAACTTTCAAATGCAGGCTGGAACTAGCTAATATGTATATAAATACACGGGCATCTTCTAGGGCTTGAAGTTTTGTGATAGATGTGTTACAAACCATGGTTTGATTTTCTTTTTTTCTAAGTAATTTAGAGCATTGAAAGTCCAAATTTTTATTGTACCTATAATATCAGCAGGTACATGATTTTAAGGAAAAACAGATTTTTCAGACTTGGACCTTTTCAATTTTTCTTTTTATATATGTCAAGTCCAGAAGGCTTTTTACTTTACCTAAAATTACCCAACGTAACTAAGGTGTGAATGTCTCCATTTCAGAGAATCCTAGAATGCTTTGTATTGGAAGGGCCTTTAATCATTATCTTGTTCCAAAGCCCTGTCATGGGCAGGGACACCTTCCACTAGACCAGGTTGGTCAGAGCCCCATCCAGCCTGGCCTTGAACACTTCCAGGGATGGGGCAGCCACAGCTTCACTGGGTAACCTCTTTCAGTGCTTTATCACTCTCACAATAAATAATTCCTTCCTTATATGAAATTTAAATCTATCCTCTTCAGTTAAAAAACATTTTCCCTTATCCTGTGAGTACAAGCACTTGTAAAAAGTCTCTCTCCATCTTCCTTATAATCCCCATTTTAGCATCAAAAGGTCACACGCCTTCCCTTCTGCAGACTAAACAGCCCTGTCTCTCTGAAACATCTCAGGATGTTTCCCTTCAGAAACCTTAAAATTTCCTGACTTTAGCATTTCAGTACTATTTGAAAAGTTGGCTGATGTGTGGTATCTTGGTGGACATTAAGAAACACTAATTAGTTTTTCAGTTTTCTTATTATACTGGTGTGTAGGTATATTTGTGTAGGACTCGGGAGAAGCCAGAACTGTCTGAAGGCATCCAATCTTTAATCTCATTGTACTAAGAAACTTAACAACTGCTCTGCTGGATCAGAACATGCAGTCCCTGACAAGGGTATGGGAGAAGAAGCATGAACAAGTGGGGCTGTAGGGAGGATCTTGGCCAGCTGAGAAAGGTTGAGGACTAGCCAAGGAGGGCTGTGGATGTGGGTGCTTAGCTCATTAATGGCAGCTTTCTTCCATTTGAACCAGTAAATGACATGAAAAATACGTTTTAAAAAAATGAAGTGCCTGTAGGGAATGGTGTTCAGGAGGAGCCCATCAGCCTGACCATTGCTGCCCATGTCCCTTCAGCATCCACAGCTGTGGCACTGGGGACATAAGCAGGTGCATCTCTGAGGTAGGGAGATGGCCGTTGTACAGAGTGACAAAGAACAGATTTGGAAAGATGGATAAAATCTGTGGAAAACTGACATCCAAGTTCCAGCACTGGTTGTGTTGCCTCAAAGTCAAAGCCAAAATGTGTGACTTCTTCCATCAGTGAGCAGGCGTTCCATGAGAAGTGTGCTTTTGTTATTTGGTGGGGTCTGCTGTGTTTATCTTGAGCTGATTGTATCAGGCAGACTGGATGCAGTCACTTAAAACAGCCTCTGCACATGAGAGCCACAAAATCCCAGAATCAGCTCTGGTTTGGGGTATTTTAGTATTTTCAAATACTAACACAATTTTTGAGACCAGAGCATGGAATGTAATTAATTCTAACAGAAGTAAAGCAATACCCGTAAATTGTAAGAGTATCTAAAACTGACTCTCTGGTCCTAGGAATTGCTTGGGTGATACTGAAGGTACCATCTACTAAAGTCTCTGGGAAGAATCTAATACAGTTTGGAGTCTTATCACCCACCTCTGAATACACATACCCCAGTTTCTTTGGTTTTTCCCTCAAATACATCCCTATTACAAAAACTTGTGGCTCACCACTGCTTAACCAGTTTTGCACCTTTTCTACAACTAAGGGCATTTTTCACAGAAGAAGCAGTGGAGGGTCATGATGCCAGTCACCTAAAGTGACATTGCTGCTGGAGAAAGAGGGGAAAGGTGGGCATGATTCTCAGTATTACTACACTTTGAATTCCAGGAGGAGGGTTAAAAGTTGCATAAAGCATGGATGGTGCAGCCCTTACCTTGGCACGGGTTACATTGGCAGTGGGCCAGGAGGGAAATCCATGTTGAGTACATGCATAAATACCCTAAGGTTAGATCCTGGGAGACGTGTGCAATTTCTCTATGATCCCTGATTTTGGTGGAAAATAGAGCACATCAGGATCAGTTTGCCCCCAGCAGCCACACCATGCGTCTTCTGCACAGTGGGATCTGCATGAATGAGCTGCTTGACCAACAAAATCCATGCTCATATAGTTAATGAAGGTTCTTGTATTGTTTTTGCCACTTTTTCTTGTTTAGAGTGCTGGACAATTTGAAGCAGTAGATCCCCCAAAGATTTTCATTTTCATTTCTGACTAAATCTGGGCCTTCTGATTTGTAACGTATTTTCTTTAAAGTTTGTTGGGTTTGTTTTAAGCTTTAAGAAGCAGTCTTGAGCTGTTGAATACAATCACTGTTCGTAATTTACCTTCCTTTCCTGTCCTTCAGTAAGAACTTCCCACTATTTATTCAATAGTTTGGCCCAGATTTGAGAAAATAAATCCTTCATGAAAAGGCTGCTGGGGACTCCTATAGCCTTATCTTTTTTTTGTCAAATAGTACAATTTTATATAAATGGTGCATTTCTTGCAATTTGCAGTAACTGACCAGATCATGTGCCACTGCTGCTGCTATGGCTGGATTTCCTCAGGATCTAGAGGGAAGTCATCTTCTTGAAACACGGGGCACTTTCTGCTGGAAGTTTTTGATGTGTCTGTGGGTGCTCAGTGTTTATTTCCTTGTGTCCGCGGTGTGGTTGGTGCTGCAGAGTGTGCCGCTCAGCCACGGCCGTTCTCAGACGCGTTCCGCACTGAGCTGTGACCGCGGGCAGGCTGAATGCAGCATCAGCCTGCTCCGCATCGGCAGCTCCCCTGACCTTTGGGCCCAGGTTCCGACACTGCAGCTGTCCTGTCGGGGTCCTGCTCCAGCACGGCGTTAGGTGTTCACAGCGCCAGGACTGAAAGTACAGAGAGATCAAACTACAGCACGGAGGCCAGAAGACTGAATATTAAAGGATTTTGAAGAAGGAATAGTATCATGTGAGGCGTCTTACAAGTGGAGAATTTTCAGGAATCTGACTGAGGAAAGCAAAAGAACCTTTGATAATGTAATCTGAATAATTGATATTTTCTCATCTAAAAACTAACAATAAATTCCAATTAAATTCAGCTTTTTTTTTATGGAAAGCTTTCATTTTTCTTTCCAAAAAAGCTTGTGAACAGAGGATCTGTTCTCTTGCTGTGTTTTGTCCTTGCACAGTGCTTTCTATTGCTTCTTTTTTACTACTCAAGCAACTGTGTTAAGTAAGAATAGCAATTAATCTCTGCATTCTTTATCAGAGATTTGCAGAGTCCATTAGCAGTCAGTGTTACTCATAATGGTAATTCATAATTACAGAAGGGAAACAGGAATTGGGAGATACAGCCAATCAATTTCCAAGTGTATTTTAAAAAGTTTTAAATATTCTTTGTTATTGCATTTCCTATTAAAACTTTTTTAACATCATCACCCTCCTCCCCCTCCTCTCATCCCCAACACTACAGAAATTTAGTAAAAGCATCCTAAGGAGAAGAAAGGTTTAATAGATGTTTAGTTTAGCAGTACTTTAAAAATATTCTTTAGTAAAATTATTTTTTTTAAACAGTAGTGATGATTAGATGAGGTGCTTTAACAAAAGCATTTTGAAAATCAATTTTACATAATTTTTCAATTAATTTGTCCTCTAATTTGGGAACGTGCTCAGAATTCAGCCTGAGAAACTATAACCTTAATTCCTCTCTTTTAATTTTAGGCAGAAAACTAAACAAGAAACTCATTAACCATAAGCTTTCAATTTAGACAGAGACATTTCAAGCCACCAGGTTTTGAGTCATCCTGAGGAGAGTTCTCTTTTTGCACTCACTGTGGCTAGAGCTGTGTCTTGACTGTGGGTCCCCAGAAGCCTGAGGGGTTATTGTGGAGATGACCATTTTGGCTTGATTTTTACAGTTGATGCCTGCTCAAACTCACTGAAACCTTCCAAAAATTCCCTTATGTATTTGAAAATTTGTCCTCGCAATTTTGTCCTCATTCCTCTGAATTTATCTCTGATGTAAAGATGACAACAAGGTTGAGGTTTTGAGTTTCCAGGCATCAGCTATTGCCTTTTAGACCCTGAAGATCAAGTAAGAAGCTGTTAACTGGCAGCTGTGAGGAGGATCATATCATGAATTATTCCTGTTCTTATTCACTGAGCAGTGGAGCCATCCTGTTGAGTTTCTGTTCCTCCTGTTTCACTCTTTCTTCTAAGAGGAAAGATCAGAGAAATGCCAGTGTGTGAGCTGCAGATTTTTCAGAGGACATGAGGCTCTAGATGTGCCCACTTACATTGCTATCCCTTAAGCTCTTGCTTTATGAATTCACTTTGCATCCTGAGAATATTTGTTTAACCTGGCAATTGTTTGGCTTCAGGATGAGCCAAAGGTGAGAAGCAAATAATTTGCTATGGGACTAGATTCTTATTACTGGTATCAGTGGGAGGCATTTGGATTAGATTCCTAGCATAGCCAGGGGCAAATCCTGACCCAGCTCAAATCCTTTTGGCTCAAACAGAGGGACCCTTGGTCAGTAGGGGATAGTATGAATACACAGAGAGGCAGTTTGGGGGCTTTTGGGAGGTTCTTTTGCAAGGAATAAATATCTCAGAAAGAATGAAGCAAAGTTATGATTGTCACGTTCAGTGAAGGGCAGCAATGAAGCAAGTCACCTTTCCAGGCCAAGGAACACACTGAATCAGTTAAAGCAGATTTATAGCTTTTTAGCTGTGATAAAGCCGTATCAGTGTGTATATGAATTTACATAGGAGTAGGAGGTTTTTTTCCTTTCTTTTAATGCAAGCCACATTGGAAAGTGTGCACAAAGGAGCCCCACTCCAAGGAAAGACAACTGGAACAAATTATATGCATTCAGACTTGTTAAATGGAATTGGCAGCAGAAATATTCCTGGTAACCTGAGATTACAGCGGCATTGGTATAGTTAAGGTTATGTCAGCATTTCCATTAGAAACCCCTACTTTCAAGGGTTTATATCTGCAAAAAAAATTCACTGTGGGTCAAAACTTGACAAGCTGTGCAAGGTCTCATCTGAGATGGATTTTTTTACCTTTTTACAAAATTGGGGAGAAAAAACTGTTTGAAGAGTCAAGCTACAAGATCACAAACAAAAATAGCAGTGTTCTGGCTTTGATCCTTTTTGACGTTAAAAAACCCCATTTCTTTCTTTATAGTGTAACTATCAAATGTACAACAAAATCTTGCTCTGAAGAAGGAATTAATCATTACACTATTAAAGGAAATGAAACATTAATTTATGGCCCATTAGATGCTTTTTCACTGCAGGACTGCCAGTGTTTTGGTCTACCTCAGGTTATACTGAGAGATTTGTGACTAACATGAAACAAAGCCCCCAAAGCAGTAGATTCTGTGTGGAAAAAATGCTTTCAGGGCAGCTTTAGAAGAACAAAACATTGAAGGCAGAGTTGTCCAGGGACTGGAGTGAGTACTAGGAATTCAGCCTTCTGATTTCTGCCACAGGCTTCTCAGATACAAAACTTAAACCACAGTTTTCTCAGTTGCAAATGAGAGCTATAGCAAACCCTAGGATTTGGTATCCTTCTGAACTTCTTTCTTATTTGTATGATATTACTGCAGCTAGACATGGTTTACGCTATGGTGAACAAGTAGACAAGAAGGGACCTGTGGCTCCAAACTTGCAGACATCAGGTTTCAGAGAGTAAGCTAATCTTTTTTCTAAATCTTTTCAGATTTTTCCCTGCACAACATTGAACTTTTTGTTTCTGGGTAAGTATCATCTCTGAGCTGAAGCCTGTGTGGCTGAGGGTCTGTATATGTTCTCAGTTTCTGCAGTGCGTTCTGTACTTTGAAAAGTCATAACTGATGTTCATCAGAACTTTTTCCACTCACCAGATAAAAGCTGCTGTGGAAGTGCAGAGTATTATAAAATACAGGAAGGAAGTCTGAAGCTCATGTACTCATGGCTGCACTGTGTTATTACTGTGAAATGGATCTCTCAGTTGGGAATGAGCTCAAACTTTGGGAAGGCTTGTTCCATTAGCTGTTTGCAAGCCATATGTCTCCATTTTTAAATGAGGACCTGGGGGCTTTGAACTTTATTTATAAGCTGAAATTTGCTGGTCACTGTGAACTGGTGATTAATTTGTAAGGGAGAAGATGCCAGAAGTCTCACTCTGACCTGTGTGTTCTTTCAAACTAAACATCCAATAACTGCATAGCCTCAGAAGATGTATCCCCCCCACTTCCTCCTCCATCGTTTCTGTGCTTTGCATTATTCACTGTGTTTATTGTAACACACTATTAATCTCAACTACAGCTTTCAAACCATCATGTGACCCCAACAAATTCTTCAGCTAAAGCAATGATAGCTTTAGGTATTTTGGGTGGAAGCTTTTGAGGCTCTGAGTAAAAGATAAAGGATCATGTTAACAAATATTTGTGTCAGAATTCAGAGGAAAATGTGTTTTTTGTGAATCCAGCGTGATTTTTGTGAAAAATGATACTTGAAATATGACATGAGAGGATCATGCAGCTTCTTGCTGTGTGTGTATAAGCCATGGTGTATCCTTTGAAGTTGCTTTCCATGTGCACCTGGGTGCAAAGCAGTAGGGTACTTTTTCATGGTAGAGCAGTCCTTAACCCTGTGTCTCAACAGCAGGACCAAGCCCATAGTGCCCATTCTTGGTAGTAAAGCTGATGTGGGCAGTTATGGCACAGAAGGAATCTTTGCTATGAAGAGCTTTGTATGAAAGACTGTCACAGTTCTTTAAGAGTCAGTTGGGTTGAAGCTTTGAGGTCCACAAGCCCCAGTGAACACACCCAACTTAAAAATTCAGTTTGATGGAAATTTGGAAAACACCAGCATTTGAAGTGTTAAAGGTTTTGTTTGTTTCTGAGTCTTGCCATATGAATTTAGAAAAAAGTCCCCAAGAGAGATGGAATAGCTGGCATAGTGCTTTAAAAGCATGATTGGCATTAGCTCAGAATCTACATCTGCAAGGTCTATATTTTGTAGTAAGTAGTGCAGTGGGAGTCAACACCAGTCAAAAAACTGATGGCTAGTTACAGTTGGTGACCTTGGCTAAGTGACATAAATGCTGGTACTGGACTCTTACATAAATAAAATGGGGGATAATCACTATTGTTTGCTCCTTCGAAGTTTTGGAGATTTTAATATTCTTAATTTCGGATTGATAATGAAAAATACTGTTGTGTTCCCTCTCCATTCAGCTGATAAATCCACAGTGTCTCCGAGCTTTACTGCTGGCTTTTAACATGTACTCTGTCTCTGGAGGTAAGGGATGGTGATGCTGCATAGTTTAGTCAGCCTTTTTGTAGCACATCTTCTCAGTCTGTCCTCACTTTTAACAGGAAAGATTTAGTTGATGATTTTTCTCTTTCCATGTAATAATTAGGTCTGTTAATGGCAGCCTAGTAGTTGAAGCCTTTTCCATATAAAGGAAGCGAAAGTGTAAAGATAAAATGTAATATTGTATGACAGAAGGTGATAAAATTCAGATGTAGTATATGGTATTTCTGTTAGTATATGGTATTTCTGTTTACAAGAGGTCAGCTAATACTGACATGTCAAAGTACCATGAAAATGTGCAGCCATTCACTAAAGACAACAGTGGTGGGCCAAAAGAACCATGTTACACATGGGCTATGTGACTCCATGTTACTTCGTAGGTGCAGTGACTCATTAAGGGTGGAAAATACTCTAAGGTCACTGAGTCCAGCTGTTAACCCAGCACCATCATGTTCTGCACTAAACCATGTCCTCAGGTACCACATGCAGTACCTTTGGAACACTTCCAAGGATGATGATGCTGGGACATCTCTACCAAATGGCAGAGACCTCATATCTTAATCTACTACTTTCTACCACTAAAACACAAATGTATGTGGAAAACAGTTGCTAACAGAATGGTGGTTGATGCATTTCTCCCCAGCTCACATGCCATTTAAAATTCTAAAACAAGCAAAGCTACTGAGACCCAAATGTTTTGCTCCTCAAGGGTCTCAAACACCAAGTAGCCTTATTTGTAGGAATGGTCAAAATAAGAAGGCTGAACTGGCCCTCATTAATTGCCGCCTAGTTGTTCCTATTCTTTTACGTCTTAGGACAGCGACATTACTCAGAAATTAACCTTACAAAATGTAGCAAATGTCTTTGAGATGCCTTTCAGGGTAACCTAAAAGCTGCTACTCTAACCTCTTGTCTTTCTTACCTTTCCTAACTGATATCCTGGCAAGGCAGTAAATTGATAGAAATCATAAAATACCTGGAGTTGGAAGGGATTCATACCTGCAGGTCATAAAATATATTGGTCCTTTCTGGAGGATCTGAGCCTTTTTCTGTTTTGCTACATTTCTGTGGGTTCCCAGGGTGTTTCTGTGTCCTGACAATTGAGTCTCTTAATCATGCTGTCTTTCATTTTCTTTCAGTCGAAATAAGACCCCTATTGTAGAGATAAAAATTGACCTCTCAGAATTATTGAGGTTAAGTAGGTTATAATTTCAGCATTTTGGACACCTCAAGATATTAGGTGTTTGGTAAGTACAGTATGCTGTAAATAGGAAAAAGCATTCTGAAACCATAAATGGCTATATTTCGTTCAGCATTTGGGAGGGAAGGGGTGCTGTGGTGGCCAGGCCAGTAAGATGAGAGCCTGTCATCATATGCACTATTCAAAATCAGCCAGCCATGACGGCTCAGGAATTGGACTCAGGTTCTCCCACGTGAGGGGAGAATTGAGCTTTGTGACCTGCTTCAGAAAAATTAAAGTAGCGACACATGGCTCATTAGCATGACAGCTCAGGGAGTGGGCATGGGGTGTAATAAAGTGCTGCAGGACCTTGGAGTGCTCCGGCAGAAAAGCTGGCAAGTGTAAAATCGATGCTTTTGATACATTAGGTGGTAATGGAAGAAGCACAGCACAGAAGTGGTATGATCGGATGATTTAGTTAGAGCCATAAATCTAGCGGCAGTATCGTGGCAACGTGATAGGACACAGCATTTCATAAGGAGCACAGCATAAAGATTCATGCATTAGTCAAGTCTGGGGTTGAAGCACGTGTGGGTGGGAGTTGCATTACTGATACAAATGATAGAGTGGTTCATCCTTGCAAACACACTGAGTAGAACAAGGGCACTTGGTGGTAAATGAGTGCTTTAGACAGAGGTGCCAGTATTTGCATTCTGTATGGATATTTCTGGTGTAAAATTATTCTGGTGAAATAGAAATCAACATGGATTACTCCAGGTTAAAACTACTACTTTCACACTGGCCCCTTTCTTGCCTTACCCTTCCTGGCCAAGTGTGGAGATTTTGTAAAAATTCTCCAGAGTCACATTTCAGCAGTAAAACTACTGCTACTTGATGGTTGCTTGTGATATTTTTTAATGTAAATCATCTCTTTTCCTTGCTACTCAGTTTACATAAATCCTGCCCAAATCACCTTAAACAACTTCTCTCTCTAAAACTGAATGGCTACATGAAACTATCAGAAGGATCTACATTTTACCTCCATTTAGGTATCTTGTTTTAAAATCAGTCATCCTCTTAAATTACTATCATTTTTTATGCCCTTCTTAACATGGCAGTCAGTTTTTCTACCCCTCTCTAATAGAGAGAGACAATTGAGCTTGGTATAGCGTCACAGATACAGTGAGCACCCAAAGACAGGTCAGGTAAAACCAGAAAGAAGTGACACTGCTTCTTGCCATTAACATATGCTTGATTAAGAAAAATATCATTAGGACTAGTACAGAGGAGTAGGATGTCAGAGGAGATAAAACAGATTGAAGTGTTTTTGTAGCATGAATTACAGAAACCCTTACTGTTGCTGCCTGTAACTTTTCTGATACACCAATGAAACTTGAAACAAGAGGTCGTCTCAAAGGGTAATAGCTTCCAGCCAAAATGTGCTTCAATCTACCAGACCACCCATCCTTTCTTTATCAATGAGGTCAAAATAATAGCAGTACTTGACACTTTTACACAGATGGGTAAAATCTATTGTGTCACCCGTAGATATTTCTAGAAACCTAACCCATGTAACTATATATTGTGCCTTTCCCATGTACATCTCTAAACAATTAGGAAACAGTAGGTCTCCTGGTACCCCCTTGAATCAGATAAGTGTGATTATCTCCATTTTACAGGGGTCACAACTGACTAGCCTGAGATCACCCAGGCATTCTGTGATACCACCACAGCAGGATTCACATCCCCTTACTGTCCCATTTCTTTAACAACCAGTACACCCAATTTTCTGCCCAAAGCTACACAGACACACCTAATAAATTGGAATGAGAGCTAAATGATTTTTAAACATAGTGGTGGAATTTATAAAGGCAGTTTACTTACCTGTTTGAAAATTACATCCCAGTGTTTAGTTGCATGGCTTTCGGAACAGAGAATTTTGGCTTCTGCTGAATATTATGGTAGCTTCAATTTAAAACAGTTTGCTTTCTCTTCCATTTATTCTCTGTAAAAACTCTTGAGCAGTTCATATCAGTGTCAGTTCATGCCAGAAGTTCTTCCAATCCATCTTGGGATTAAACACAAACACTTCTCCTCTGACTGAACTGTGGGTTGGTTGCTGTCACATGGAAAGCTGACTAAAGCCCTTTAATTTATGAAATGCTACATATCCTCAAGAGATTGCCTAAATATTTTACTGCATGTCACTTTTTGTTGGAAACCAGAACCCATATTTTCTGTGCCATCCATTAAGTAGAACTACTTCAAATTACTTCTGCTTCTAAATGGGAATTTGTATGTGCTAACTTTTATCTGAGGACTTCAGACATGTCTCAGGGTTCTTGCATCTTTTTTACTACTTGTCTCCATCTTGGCTTAGCATAATATTTATGTGCAGAATTTAGAAGTGATCTTGAAGCTTTAATTTTTTTTTTCCCCAAATTGTTCTTTTCAGGGCAAAGAAGTAGTATTTAAGATTCTTTCAAAGATTGTGGGTAACTTCCATCTGCTGAGATGCTGAGAGTAGGATCTAGCCTTGTAGCATGTTACAATGATTGATAAATTATTGTGTACAAGAAGTAATGATAATATTTGAAGTTTTACAAAATAATTTTCCCTGGAAGGGTTTTGGCACAGTAGCCATGGAAAATTTACTTCATATAAATGAAGAGTGGTCAAATACTGGAATCATCTACCCAGGGAGGTGGTGGAGTCACCATCCCTCGATGTGTTTAAAAAAAGACTGGATGTGGCACTTGGTGCCATGATCTAGTTGAAGTATTAGAACATGGGTTGGACTCGATGATCTTAAAAGTCTCTTCCAACCTATAAATTCTGTGGTTCCGTGGAGAAACAGAAGGAAGGAGAAAGGCTCTTCTGAGATTGGCATAAGTGACTTGCGTGGCAGAAGGATAATCCCTGCACACACCTGCGCAGCAGAAACACAGCATGTGGGTTAGTTTTGTACTTAATCTGTCACTCTGGCATTCCCCTGTGAGCTGCCCAAGTGGTTTGTGCTCCTCAGCTCAAGTGTCACTGCAGCTTCAGCAGCAGCCGTGTGAGCGTGGTGGGTTTGGATAGCAAACAATGCATGTTTGTTTGTTCACTTTGAGTCTGGTGTCTGAGGTGGAATTTTAATGGTGTGAAAAATGAGAGGAGGAAAGGGAAAATAATAACCTGAGCACTGAAACACAGCACTCAATACAATTTCTGAGCCTTGGCATTCACATCTCCTGCCATTCTCATAAGCACCGTCCCTTATCCCAGTAAAGTGGAATTCTGCTGTTAGTGTTGTTCTGCCAGAGAGCGGAGCATAAGGGGAGTCTAAAGTGCCTAGTCCTGCACTTACAATCCTTCCAGCATGCCTTTGCACTTGCTGAACCACAGTTTCTCTTGTATTACAAGTTTTCTTGTGTTTTCTATTTTGTGCTCTGAGAGTGCAAAGTCTTGAACAGAGAGACTGCATGTCTATAAAAAATGAGTTTTGTAATTTCACAAAAGTTCTTGACTTTCATAGTGCTGCATACAAAAGGAGAGAAGCAAGAAACAGAGAAAAGATGATAATGATCTGTCTGTGATTTCTGCCACTGCTGTGCATTTTGGAGGAAATGGCACACTTGGATGAGTTCTTTCTTGCAAAGGCCAAACTTCTGGCAGAAAAAAGAGCACTAAATTCCAACCTGCAAACATTAAAGAGAGAAGGAAGAAGAGTGTAGAAAAAGACCTAAAAGCATGGAAGAAAGCTTTGTTTCAAATATATTTGAGCTTTAGATTGGCTTGCTGTACTTCCTGCGGTGTTGGAGTGCTGTAAATTGGAAGCACTCAGGTTGGAGACAGGTCTGAAGCACTGATTTCTGAGCCCAGAGTTGTGCTTACTGCCAGACTGGTTTATTCAGCTTGCTGGATGGGAGCCAGAGGAACTGACCGCCCTGTGAGCTGAACCCGGTGCCAGGCAGCCAAAAAATAACATTGCTTTGACTGAAATGGCAACTGTTTGTTTGTTCTTCCAGCAAAAGGGGGGGGGGGAAAAGCAGCTTTTAGTGCTGGTGGTGACAGAAAAGGTTAAAAATCGAAGAGAAAAAAAATTATTGTGAAAGAGGATGAAAGGTTTGGGGCAAATTTTTCTCCCCGGTTACACTTCTCTAGTTGCTTGGTCTTCTCTGGTTTGTAATTAAAAAAAAAAGGCTCTTCATTAGTTTTACAGATTTTTTTCTGTCTTCTGCTAAAATATGGTCATTTTTATTATACAAAAAATTGCCCTTACTGGTAGTGATTATAATATACAAAAGGGACTATACTGTGACAGTGTAAGCACTGTCACAGCAGCATGTGGTAATTGTGGAGATCGCAAGGGACAGTTTTGCATGTGTTAACAGAAGAATGCTACCCTGAGTAAATCAGCAGTCAAATGGGACTTGGGCTTCAATTTCAATCACTTTAGCAGGAGTTTAAGGTGAGCAAAATATGTGAGCTCAGTTTATTTTCAGGTCTCTATATTAAGTGCCTTGTGGAAAGGCTGGCTTTCCTCCTGATAATGCTGTGGGCTGTCACACTGTGAGTCTGGGACATTTCCCTTCTTGGTCTCAGTTTGTAGTGTGCAGGAGCTCCAAAAATGCTGTATTGCAGAAGCACCTGAGTGCTGAAACTGCCTGAGCTGGAGGACTTGTTTGCTGCTGCCATTTTGTACATACTGTGTGAGTTGATCTTCTGGTTTATTTCTCCTGAGAGCATTCATACCATTTGGATGCTGAAAGCTGGCCCCATTGCACACAAGAGGCACTGGCAGAGAGCTGGCGGAGTTGTGCAGTGGGAATGGCTGCCTGCTGGATTATAGCTGGTCTAAGGTCAGGCTGGCAGCACACAGCCAGCTCAGCTGGAGCCAAGTTACTGTCTGCTCCCTGTTTGTGCCACACTCATCCTCAGGGAGCGTCCCTGAGTCTTTTTCTTGTTGCCATGCACCTGTCAAAGCTGCTTTTTTTCCCACTGGCCTCTAATGTTTCTGGTAACACAAACAGTACCAGTTAGGAGATATTACTGGTGATATTGGTAGCACTTTTTTTTCTGCATCTGTCAGGACAAATCCTGCTTTTCTTTTTGCTGCCTCTAGAAATATTTGGTGTTTATTTTGTTATGCCAGCCCTATGAACTTTCCAATTACCCATTAACTTTAGTCCAACTAAAAAAAGAGTAAAATGAAGTTTCTAGTGCTCTTTCTTTTATTTTATAAGGTTTTTGTATGGGACAGGTACAGAGAACCAAAGAAAAAAGGAAAAAAAATCCAAAACATCCTATTAAAATAGAAATCTATTTTAAATCTATTAAAATAGATCTTAATTTTAATTTAAATATTATCGAAATTAATTAACTTTTTTAAACTTCAGAATTTTTTAAGAAGTCATGTCAGTCACATGTGTTTTGGGGGTCTCCTTTTTATCCAATGCTTTTGGGTTGAGTAGACAAGGTAGGGGACAAGAGCGGGTGAGGACAGGTCAGTTGTTCCTATTATTTGAATGAAGAACGCAAAGAGGAACATGGAAGATGATATTTTTAATTTCCATTCTCCAGATACTGTTGGAGAGGAGCGTCTTCTTAGGCAGATATTCTGAAACTCAGTGATGGTTTCAGAAATGACAGGTGCTGTAGAAAAACTCTGGTTCCTTTTTGTCTTTAATGTTCCTGGAAGATCTCATCTGCCCTTTGTATTCCAGGAGTATCACCTAGGTGCATCCAAGCTGTTTGGTCCTTCCAGCCTCGCCATACTCTCAGCTTTCCGTCTGTCTCCCAGAGGGACTTTGGGCCTGCTCCCACAATGGTTAAATTTGAGTCACAGGTTGCTTGTTGGGAGGTTCTGTGGTTTGTCACACTTCCTCCCTGGCAAGCAGGAACGGGCTCCTGTAATGCCAAGAGCCCCACTTCACACTCCACTGAGGGTTAAATTGTATTTCTTTGTGGTGGTGAACTCCAGCACAGTTCAGCTTTCTCCAGGTGAGTGTAAGGACAAAGATTTGGCCCATTGAATTTATACTGCTCCTTTTCAGTGATGTGCCCGAAGGAGAGATTCCTCCTTTCACCAGATGTGCTCAACTTTGGAATTGCCACTCTGGGTATTTAGAAGGGAGGCAGAATGATAGGCTAAGCACCAGAATTGCTAATACCTCAAATAAATGTTTTTCTGATTAATTAAAATAAATTGGCATAAGAAGGAACACAGTGTGCGTCCTCAAAAGTGCAAAGTTGTTTTCTAATGCAGCTTCCTGTTAGAGCAAGGGCTTTAATTATCTCTGTTTGTGCTCAAAACCAAATTTGAATTTTGTTTTTTCTTAGAAATCAACATTGCTTGATTCCCATTGCTGCTTAAAAGGCAGCAGTGTAACAGGTACTTCTCTTAAGCTATGAAATGTGCTTTCCCCTATGCACAGAGACTGTTCCCTTCAGCCTCCCTTGGGAGTGACCTAAGCACAGCTCTAGGTAAAGAACTTTAATCTGTGTTTGTACAGAATCACTGTCTTGGTTTCCATTATTTTATTATTTAAACATAATAGGCTTCAGTAGTTCATTAACAGAACACTGAAGGACAAAGAGTTGTGATAGTAGAAAAAGCAGCAGATTTTCCTAATTCAATACAGAATCTAAAAAGGAGTGAAAGGGCTCACTGGACATGTCAGTCATAAAATAGTCCCACCACTATCAGTAGGAATGGGAAGAGTTGTGTTCTTATAGTAGTTACTATAGGTATTTGCCAATTCCTTACACATGACACTAATACACAAATATATTTTTTAATATTTCTATATTTCAGATCAGGATGGAAATTAATTTTCTAATTGCTTTTTTGTGTGCAAAGTGTTAAGCAAATTGCTAAATGCTGTCTCCTTTGCCATAAGCAACAGTGTTTATGTGTTAGAGTTACACTAGGCTGTCTGAATAAACTAATCATGTATTACTTTCTTCGATGCAATCAGGTTTTGGACTGGATCCATCCTTGCATTGGAAATCTCCCAGGAACTCTTGTGGATCTTGCTTGGCGTGTTGCTGGTACTTCCTGAATGATCAGTTTTTGTTAGCAGTCAGTGCTGTGGCACTATATCGAGCGCTCTCTTTAACTGAGACACAAACCAAAACCTTGACCACTTCTTTGTGGTCCCTTAAAGATCTCTTGTCATCTTTGTAGTACAGGGATATTGACTTCTCTGTTCTAATTGCATTCTAATTTCAGTAATTCTACTCTACCCCTCCAGATTTCTCTGTCTTAGCAATAGGTTCAAGTAGTCTCTTTTTTATTTTTTATTCCCCAAATTGTATTCAAAACTTTTGGTTTACTGTTCAGTGGAGTGAAACATGGTGGACTGGTTTACCCAGGAGATGAGGCTAGGAAGCCAGGTGGTCCCTTTTTATCTTGCAGTGCTGTATCTTAGGCATCTGTGATGGGTTTCACTGCAGAAGCGCTGGAATACTGATGATGTGTCTCCAGTGTCTCTTTATCTACTGCATAACAAGGTGGGGAGGAGCAATTAATTCCATTGTCACAAAACAGTCTATTATCATAATCTCCAAACAAATGCAAAGCAGTGTTATCTTAATGGTTAAATAGCACCTGAGCACTATGTGACAGTCACTGCCTTTCAGACAGCCTCAAAAACCAGTCCCACTGCAGCTACTGCTGCCTTTAAAATCTTTGCAGATTTGCAGAAGTTAGTGATTATACTGTATATTGAAAGAACAAATGCCAGAATAGGAAAGTTTCTGTTGTATAAAATATTTTTTTTCTAATGCTCTTGTTTATGCATCCCAGCTGTCCTTATTTTGCAAGTCCTATGATTTGAGTTTTTGTAAAAATGTTTGTTTATTGGTTTTTTCCTCTCCCTGCCTCATACACACACCAGGAATTTTTTTTCTGTATGATAGCTCAGCTTTTATTTCCAGCAAAATAAAAGAAAACAAACCACAGCTAATTGGCTCTTTGTTCTCAATTTTTTGACAAGTGACAAACACTGAGATCAGATTGTAGTGCATATCCTGCAGCGGTCATATGGAGCCTGAGTTAGGGAATCACGAATTATCTGTAACAGACTTCCACTTGCAATCACACTGCCTGTGTTTGGGGTATTTGTGTTTATACTTTCTCTGCCCAAAATTCTTCCTCTCACAGTTAAAGGGATAAGCTGTGGCCTCCCAGCATGATGTGGAGAACAGCATTCAACATTTAGACTTTGTTCCTATTTTATGACTTTTTTCTTAGCTTTATCTCATAGCTTTTGAGACATGGAGCATTTGAACCATTTGCTAGGAAATGGTGAAGGTTTGGGTAGTACTTCTTATGTTGAACTCATCCCAGAACACCCACCAATATATGACCTGCTGTTGCCTGAGAGCTGTTTATGACTACATCAGTATTTTTCCAGTGCTTGCTGTTCTAGAGGGTCTGTTCTACTCAAGTTTATGTCAGAAGTGGGATTCCTGTTGTCTTCATTAAGAATGGACAAGGCCCAAACCTTGGGTAATTAGAGAACGAAGACATTTCCTTCCAAGGATTAGGGCAGTTGCTATAAATTGCCTCTGCCAGCCATACCTTGTAAAAGCCAATGGACATTTTGCTGCTGGGGAGAACATTGCATCTGATAGACCGTGTAATTAAGGAGTTATCCATTACATTCTCTTCTCCCTTGTGCAGGACAAAGTGCCCCAGCTACGTTGTTAAAGCAGTGGAACCTCCAGCAGAACCAGAGGTGAAATTCCACAAGGGGTTAGTTGAAGTCGTGCTCCACCATGTCATCTACTTGGTTATTTCTTTATCTTTACCATAAACAGTCTTCATCAGCAACATATTTGTACTGAGGTGACATAATTTCCTTCTTTAATTTACAAATGACCACCTTTCTGCCAGTGGGCAGTTCATATAACCGTGCGAATGAACAGGAGTGGATCATAAGAATTTAATTTACAGATCCTTCCCCCTCCACCCCAGAACTGAATCCAGCACTGGCTATTCTATAAAAAACCATGATAATTATTTTAAATAACCATTTGTCTGTCTCGATAATTCTCTCTTCCTCATATCCTGCTGTGTGTCTGTAAGCAGAGGGGAACCTCTGAGGGCCGAATGGCACTTCCTGGGCACAGCCAACACTGGCTTTGGCAGCACATTCCCTTGCACATCTCTTTGTTTAGGGAGTACCAGGGAAAGAAAGAGGAGGCTGGCATTTCTTTCATCACTTCTGAGCAAACATCATGCTGCAATTGGACACTGCAGCTCCTCTCAGGGGAGTTTCCTTGACCTCCACATTTGCTGCTTGAAGCCACATACTTTAGTGTTAGAAACCCCACAAAAAGACCCAGGGACTAACAAGGCTTTAACTGGGTACTTTTTGTTTTAAGGGTGAGCTGATGGGGTACATGAGAAGTTCCTCTTCCCCCCCGGTACCTACTCTGTTCTTTCTAAACTATGCAGAGACTGTAAATCTTCATTTGCTGAAGGAATAGCAGGTATGGCCTGCTGGTACATACCTGGCAAGTAGAAAGCAAAACATTTTCCAGGGTTGTTGAATATTGACATTCCTTAATTTCTAGTAAGTCATTAGAATTTCTAGATTTTAGGGACAGCAGTTATGCGGTCAAACAGTTATAGTCTGAAATGAGGAGGGGCAAGGTTTCTGGTCCGTTTATTGTAGCTGTAGAGGCATGTTACTCAGGAAGATTGAGTAGCATGGGTAATTTTCTGTGGTGGGAATACCTGTACCAAAGAAATGTTGTCCTCATAGTGCCTTTGCTTCTCCAGTTTAGTGCCCAGAAGAGAAAATCTGAAGACCTCCTTGGACACCATGAGTGCTTATGTCCTTATTTGCTGTCATCCATTGAACATCAAGAGGAAAATGGTCATTGAAGTTGGGAGAGCTGTCGGCTGGCCAGGGTGTCTTGATGGCAGAGCTGTTACCGTCTTTGCAGATCATCCCCCAGATGATCTGTGTGTGTCCTTTGCTTTAACACTTGTAGGTCAGATTGGGCTGTTGGGGCTGGTAGGCTGCGTTTGAGCTGGCATGGCTCCAGCCCAAGCAGTAATTCTGTATCAGTGGTCCCTGGGAGATTTGATTATCAGGGATTTATTGATACACACACAGTGGCCTTGTGTGCAAGTTGTCCTCTTGCTTTTAAAGGACACTAGAGGACAAGGTGAGATTTATTTATGCATATAAAAATGCAGGAAGATTCCCAGGGGATTTATAAAGAGTGCCTAGCAGGCAAGCAGCCTCACTGTCCTGACACTTATGAGAGGTACCTCACTGCTACAGGCACTTTTGTACATTTACTGAAGGTGTACTCTTCAGAAGTGCCCAAGTGATGTATGAGCCTAAGTCACAGTAACTTTTGGGAACACTTAGACTCTAAAATGCATGGCATACTTTTGAAAATGAAGCCTCACTTGGGCCTAAGGCTTTCTAGAAAATGCACCTCTGATGCTTTCAGAGGTATTGACCTCATCATTTCTCTCTTGCACTTTCACACACCTAAATATCCCCACAGACTCAGCCCTATGCCCCATCAAACCTTATATTTTACCACTGTGACAATAAGTAGCTTCATCACTTTGTACTCACCAACTAAAAGGCACTGCTTTAAAGTGAATGAAGAAGAATGAGGAGACGTGTCCCTACAAGTGTAACTTATGTCATAAATCACAGTCATAGGGGAGCTGATTGTTTTGGGATGGTTTTGTCCATTCTGCAACACTGGCTGTGTGCCTTTGAGAGGGAGGATTGGCACACAGGAAGGGTTTGCTTGAAGCTATCACAATGATGAAATGAAATTTAAAATTACATTAGATGTTTGCTTAACAGGCAGCAGATGAGGCCCTGCAGATTCTCAAATCCTCCTTGCTACACTGTAAAATGGAACCATAACCATTTGTTATTCTAGTGGGGGCAAGGAGATCAAGGCAGGAAGGAATCACCCTTTAATGATATTTTTTGACTTTTAAAGGGTTTGAATGTGTTGCTTTTTCTGGTTCTATCCAAGATTCTGGTCATAATATGAAAGTACCTTTTCTTCTCTTGAAAGTTTGAAATATTTTTGGGATTGCACCAGTGAGATCTTTAAAGGCATTTTAGTCCTCCTTCCCAGATTTTGCATGAATTTATCAAGCCATTTGAGGTAATATGGTGAGAGCTTAATTTAAAGTTACTCCAAGTGGCAAGGGAGTTAGCAAATGAATTTGGAAACACCACCTCTGGTCTCTGAAACTCTTAGCTGATGTGCTGAGCGTTCCCTCTTTGAAGGAATATCCCTGTTTACATAGCTTAAATATAAGCAAAATATAAATTAGGGCCCTAAAGGATTTCTGTGATTTAAATACAGGTTTGCACTTACCCAATGATTGCAGTATAGTTTTTCCCATCACAAGGCTAATTTTAATTAGACTTGGAAATGGAGACTTCTCAATATAATAGGAGGGCCTTTGTTTTCACTGTGTTGTGACTAAAAATGACACGTCTTGCTATAAGTTAGTGTATAAAAAAAGCTAGCATTTTCTAGGTTGTGAACTTTGGACACTAGTGAGAATACTTCTGCCAAACAAAAATCCATTACTGTTCAGATTCCTTGCCTGGCTGTATTAATGCAAATGTTCCTCATAGTCCAGCATGAAGTGGTGTATTATAAACCATTATAACACAGTCATCCTTTTTTCTCAGTTTCAAATCATTAGCATAGGTCCAACAGTATAGAGGACCAATTT
Organism: Ammospiza nelsoni; assembly: GCF_027579445.1. NCBI lineage: Eukaryota > Metazoa > Chordata > Aves > Passeriformes > Passerellidae > Ammospiza > Ammospiza nelsoni. The sequence goes on along the minus strand of NC_080634.1, from coordinate 34,402,323 downwards.
CCATGATAATGAAAGTCCTCTCCCATTTAATCACTTACCACCAAATGAACCATTTAATGCCACATTCAGACATACTGTTTGAGGATTTCCCTTGATCCACTTGCACTCCCTTATCTGCCTTTTGTTTCTTGTTAACCTGCTTGTTTGGTATAAGGTGGGGAAGGGGGAGGAAAAATCAAATCCATTGCAAGAGGTCCACAGCTGTTAACTTATTTTTCCTCCTTCACAAGTTGCTTGAGATTTCTTGGAGCTTCTTCTTAGCAGTGCCTAATCACTGTAGTTAAACAGATTCTGTAATTACCTGCCTCACATGAAAATGTCTTGATTGCTGCCTCTTTGTCCAATCTAGTTCAACTTTAAAGGACAGCTGAATTTATTCTAGATGAATAGCTTATGCTTTAGGAGCCTGGCAGGGTGGTCTTGATTTATTTGCAGCCTTAAAGGCTTCTAAAACAAGAGAAAAACTTAGTTCTAATTTAACAGAAGAGTGGAGGTGCAAGGCTTCCGTGTTTATATACTGAGGAGTAACCCCTCTAACCTTTGCTTTGAGCAGAGCATGGCACTCATTCAGAAGTACATGGGTAGGTAAATTCTATTCCACAAGAAGAAAAAGCTGTGGAATATGCTTCAGGTGGTGTACAAAACCTACCAACACTCTGAGTAATGATTCCACATTCTGACAAATTCAGACTGTGATAACAGTGTTATATAAGCCAGGAAATTGAACATTTGACTCCAACTGTATTTAACTTAGCTCTGGCTATGCCTAAATAATGTTGTCTGTGTTCAACGAGCCACAGTTGCCACAAGGGGTGTTCATACAGCACTCTGCAGTGGTTCTAGTCTGGCTGTGTCTGTGTTTGGAACTTGGAGTCTGGGTGTCAAGGAACAGCCCACACTCATTCAAGTAATAAATCTGCTAACCTAGAAAACAGTGAGGCTGTGTGTGCACAGGCCATTGGGCCTGGCTCCTGGATTCTGGTATCTCTTGAATGTGTGGCCAAAGCCGTGTCAGGAAATGCAGGTGGTGGTGTCCAGCCACTCACAGGAGCACTGTGCCAGTGGGTGTGCAGAGCCAGAGATCAGCCTGGTTGGTGCTGGACTGGGTGATGGCTTTGTAACGTGTGCTCCTCCCGGTGATACTGAAAGAAAAGGAAATGCTTTTGTGGATGCACAAGTGAGCAGAGCCTCCAATTCTCCACTGTGTGTGAAGTTTGTAAGGTGGGAATGGTACAGCAGAGAGTAAGTGTTCAGGAAAGAAGAATGAGCTGGAACAGTTCGTCCCTTCAACTTCCATTGCGGGATTGCTTCCTGCGGTCCAGTTTTATATACTTTCTACTCTTTTGTTTTTAATGTTCAAGCAATGAAGTTTCCTTTAAACATAATGTGGAATTAGGTAACATTAAAAACACATCCAGAGATGCAAAAAAATGACGGTCTGTGCCTATAAACTAATGCATAAAATAATATTTATTTAAACACTGTACTCCCTAGGACAGCCTCATTTCCTAAGGGTCTCAAGAGGAGAGCAATCATACAGTATAATCTTGTTAATTTAATACACGTCAGTGCAATGCAAACAATAAATACAGAACATTCAGACTAGAAATTGCAGTAACTATATTAAGCAACAAGATAAAGATATACTATTTTCTTTAATTTAAACAATACGTCATATTTTTAGTAATAATAATATTTAGCAATTACATAGCATGATTCATCTTCAACATATTTTAAAAATAACAATAATGTTTTAATCCCAAATATGTGAGTAGGTAAATATTATTAATCTGTTGCACAGATGGAAAGATTTATATGGGTTAAATAGCTTGTCTTGGACCACAAGGATAGTAGTCACAGTCACTGGTGGGATGAGGACTCATGTTGCTCTGTTTTATGTTCACAACTTTTTCGTCTGGTAAATTACTTGAGGGATCTGTGGAGACCATCAGTCCCTTCCACAATGTGTCCCCAAACTCTATACATTTCTGAAGCTGTTCCCATTCCTCACTATTGTTTTTGGTTGGTTTTTTTTTCAGCTGAGTTGACCTGTGTATCTTCCTTTTTATGCAAACATGTGTCTTCCTGGAAGGCCAGTTATTTCTTGACTTTACATTAAAGTAGCTGTTTAGATAAGAAGATAATTAGATAATTCCCCTGATTAGTATCTTTGGATTTATTTTTCTTATAACCTTGTAAGAAAATCCAGCCAGATCCCTGTGTCTCTTTTTCTCTCTCTCTCCCCCCTGCGTGTCTTGAGATACAAATTCAGGATTAACATTTCTCTTCATCTTTCTTTTATCAAATGTTTATTCAAGCAAGAGAAACAAAGAGGCATGGTTGTAAGCTCCAGGACACCTACTGAACCTTAGACCTATGCCTGTGGACTTGCAGAAATTATTATGTGGGAGATTATTCTTTACTTGGAGCTCTCACTGAGTGAATTTTACTTTCTTAATAGCCACACATCCAGTTTTCAGATACTGCCAAGAATAAAAACATAGTAAAATTAGCTGCCTCCTGGTATTCTCAGGAATCCTTTTGACAACAGGATTAGTCCAAATGCTATAATGGATTTACATGGTAAGAAGGTGGATTGCTCAAGTACCAAAGTTTTCTAAAATTCAAGCAGAGTTGGTGCTGGTATTGCAGTTTTGAAATCAGTATGAAAAAGGAAGGCTTCATTTAATATATTTACAGGATTGTTCATCTCTGTTTACTATGTAGGTATTGAGTAATCACTGAATGAGGAGTATGAAAATGACATTTCAGATCAAGAAGTGCTATTAAAAACACCTCATGAATATCTGTATATTTTAAGTTTTTACATATATATATATATATATATATATATATATATTAAGTTTTTGCAATCCCATTCAATAAATTTTTTGGATTTTATTTTTCATTTGACACAGAAGTGCCTAATTTTTGGAACAGGTCAGCACCCTGTTTCTCAACAATTTCAATGTGAGCTGACTTGTCCTGTGCTTCTGTATGGGAGACCTAGCCTGTGAGAGGCTTAGTCATGTAATTTAACTGAGGTTGTGTATGTGTGTGTTGTGGTCTGGTGCCACTGAAATTTAATGAAGGCAAGTAAATATTTCCTTCAAAAGCAAGCTGGATAGGTGGTAGTCATTACAAAATGTTTAGATGGAGCTAGAGCTCTTCTTGTTCTGGTGATTCATGAAGTATTAAGAGAGTTGCTCACATCAAAAATAGTAAATAAGGATGGTGATATAGTTTGATGGCTGTAGAACTTTGAAAGCCTGCTTCAGATGCCCTGTACAGCAAGGCTTTTTCTTTCTTTTCATCCTTGTGTTGGTATTGAGAGTTGCTGGGGACAATGATAGAAATATTACCTTTAGCCTATGGAACTGGACATTTATATGTGGGTTGAAAGAGAGCAGAATTACGTGACTATGAAGTACTGAATTTAGGAGTGGTTGTTTGCAGATAATAGGATAGGAGAGCATTGTCTGGCACATGATAAAAGATGGCACGTAAGGTAAAGCTGATGAAATACAGCTGAGGAATAAGACTGTGATTTACAGTAATATCTAAACTATTATTTGAAGTGTTCCCTTCAAAACAGGTTATTTATCTTCCAGAAGTGTGGGAATCTGGCAATGCAGATGTCAGAGCTGATGGTTGCCTGTGGTTACACGTGCACAGCTTTCATGAACTCTTTGGTGCCTGTGACCAAATGTACCATCTGGGTTTTCCAGTGCCTGCTTCTTTGCTTTACTCATGTTGCTCTTCTGTTTTCTTTTAGCCTTCTTTTGTTTGGACTTCTCAACCTACAGAGAATTTTATTTGCCCTGCTTAGAGCTCTATGGCTGATACTGTTTAACACTGGGTCTTCATTAACTCCTTCCTTTGTATATTTTTTGCTTACTTTTAAGCCCTAAACTACTGCTCAGGTCCTTGTCCTTTGCCTTGTTCCCTGTAAGCCTTCAGTCTGCTAGTAATGCCACCTGCAATGCCACCTCCTCCTGCAGGCTCTCCCATCTTTGTGATGGATTCAGGGTAGCCCCCAGGTTTGCCTTATTAACTAACCCACCTCCTCAGCATCCTTGCTGGAAAAACATTTCATCCATCTGTCCCCAGTAAGCAAATTAATGTCACTGTGGCTTTTCCCTGGATTGTCGATTGGAGATTCTAACTTTTACTTTGAATTTAACTAGAGACTTCTAGTTAAATTGTTTGCAACATTTTAATTTTCTTTGTAAGAGAACATTATTTCTTTCTCTAGTAGTAAAGACACTGTTTTGTCCATATATCTGTTAGAGAACTTAGTGGGACCTCAGCAATGATTTTTTTGTGACTTGCAGTAGCTCAAGAGGAGGTGCAGCCTGAGTATCTTCACAGTGCTTTGCATGCCAGGAGAAGCAGGAGCTCACCCAGGAGCATCCCAGTGCCATGGTCTTGGCACCTGGGAGCTGCTGTAAGCAGTGTGCGCCTGAGGTGCCGAGTGAGCACAGCCCAGTGTCACAGCATGGCTGAGCCTCTTGCTTTCTGCAGGGGTGGTTCTGTGGCCCCTGTGGACAAAGTGGAGTCTGAGCAGCTCACATGGGTAAGTTGATCTTCCCATTAGCTGGCTGAGGCAGGACAGTGCTGGCAGTGGGGCTGTACTGGTGTAGCTCTGTGATGTGTAGTGAATGAGCAGGTGTGATCCCCTCCAGCAGGGAGTGGTTTTATGGATACGCTGCATGGATCTACACTGAATTACACCAGCACGAGTCTGCTGACGTTAACAGATTTATTCCACACTAGCATTAAATGAACCACAGAGCAGATTCTCTCTCGTACAGAATTCATTATACCATCAAGTTCTTCTCTGGTCTGACCCGGTAATAGGTATGCAAGTAGCTGTACAATATGGTGCAGTATGTGAAATAGCTTCCCAGCAGAAATTGCTACGATAACATACAATTAGTCTGTGCATTGACACTGAATAGGGAAAAGATGCTGAAACAAAATCTAAACTGTGTAGGAAGGGAGACATTTAACATCTCTAAGAAGTACCTTGCAGAAGCACTTGACAAATTCCTTTTCAGTTGTTGTTTCCCCTGTGCATTCATGCTGTACTAGTTTTTTTTAGGAAAAACTGTTGCACAAAAGCTTACCTTTTAAAGTGTCTTTCAATGGGTACTAAAAATAATTCTGTCATTGTCATCAGGGACTTGGAGTGCTGAATCAAAAATATTTTAAAATATTTAGTGCCATAGAAGTAATTTTCTACTATCTAAAATTGCTGATCTAGGTAGTAGTCCTCATTATTGAATCTTTTTGAACCTTGATACAGGCTCAAACACTTTGTTGTAGTTTAAATGGAAATCTAAATTTTCTTCACAGTTATTCCAGTGCAAACAGGTACCTCCCACAGAGACAGGAGTAGGATTCCAAGGTTCTGAGGGCAGCTTCAGCTGCTATCACCAGCTAGTGGGGAAAAAAAAAAAAAGTAAAGAAAGTAAGAGGGAAGGGATGACATCTCAAGGTTTCTACAGACTCTGTTCTGTCTTGGGATGCCTCAGTAGAATAATTAACCAAATTGCTTTCATATGTGTTTCTGTAAACCCAGTAAAGTCAATAAATAGTCTTTACATCAATTTATCTTCAGATGTTTTATTAGTGGTAATACCTAAGGTTCAAACAAGTCAGTTTACCTCTCATTGTCTGGGTTATGTCAGCTGGTTTTCAAAGTTAAGCTTGCAAAGTGGGCATTCATGATGTGAAACTGTTAAACACAGTGTTACTTTCTACCTGAACACTGTTGCAAATATTACAAAATAGCAGTTTAAAGCAAATCTATGAAAGGATTTCCAATTCCAAGAGAACGCAAACATGTGGAGTAGTGTATAGGCAATATATTTTCCTAACGATGTATATGCACTTCTGTTTTCCAAACCAAATGCATCTGACTTTGGTTAAAAGTAAATACTTCCACGTGTGGTAGTGATACAAAGTCATGGCATATCCATTCTCTCATTTTGTAAAGGTTCTTGCATTTTCTCAGATAGGAATCTTCACAGAAAAAGCTGGTAATTACATTTGTCATCCTCTCACTTGGCTGCAGCTGCAAAGATATAATACAGTAGCAGACTCATGTTTAAAATGGCATTGACTCAACTGTAAGTCCCAAAGGTCACCATCATTAAAATCTAGGGCACGAGTTTTACATATGTCACTAAGATCATGCAGATGAAGAAAATAATCTACAAGGAAAGAGATTTTAGGAGCCTTTAATTCTCCTAGCTTTTAAAGCACTGGTTATATAATGCCTAAGCTAGTGGGGCTGCAGAAAATAAAAGTATATGAAAAAAAAGGCAAAAAATTATGTGTGAGGTCAGTCAAGGCGAATAACACTTGTGCTGTAAGGTCAAGACTGCCCCCAGTCTTCAGTGCCTGGACTTCCCCATGTTTTCCTTCATCCAGCAGGACAATAGTGAGCATTACCATTCACATGATAATGAATTAAGCATAAGAGGAGACCACCAGATGCAGTTGCTCACCTTCTCTCCATCATATTTTTAAAGTCATGGCAGTCAAGCAAACTCCTAGAAGAGGGAAGATATCACACCTTATTTTAAAAAGGTAAATACAGGACCCTGGGAACCATCAGCGAGTCAGATATTTCAGTGTCTGATAAGGTCATGGATCATATTCTCCTGGAAGGTATGTGTAGGCATATGGATGACAGGGGGGTGACTAGAGCCAGCCACATGTCTTTGTGAAGGGCAAATCAGACCTGACCCAGTGCCCTTTTGTGATGCAGTGACCATGTGGGTGGAGAAGGGAAGAGCAGCTGGTGTAATGTATCTTGGCTTCTTTAAGTCCTCTGACATGGTCCCTCACAGCATCTCTGGTGCTCAATTGGAGAGCTGTGGTTTGATGGTGTGGTGGGCTGACCTTGGCTGGCTGTCAGGTGCCCACCAAGCCACTCTGTCACTCCCTTCCTTGACAGGACACAGGGAGAAAATACAACAAAAAGTTAATGGATCGGGGTGAGGACAAAGTGATCACTCAGTACTTACGGTCTCAAGCAACACAGACTCAGCTTGGGTAAATTAATTTATTTTATTGCCATTTAGCAGAGTAGGCTAAAGAAAAACAAGAGGAAATACAAAACTAGATTGTCTGATTCTGTGGTAGCACTGATGAAAATGAAAGTCCTCGAACAAGTGCTTGTCCAGGCAGTCATATTAGCTCCCAGCAGCCTGAGTGTAATGCATGCACTTCTGTAAGTGCACAAAGGACTCAGCCCACTTCAGCATCTTGGAGTACCAGTCATTTGTTTCCTTGGTATATATTGATTCCTGTGCTATGTATTGACTATCAGATCTCTTTCTTGTCATTTTCTGTATGTTCTGTGCAATATCCAGATAAGCTGTTGTTGTGCCTCCCCACCCCTGTCCCTCTAAATCCTTCAGCATGCTGCCAGTACTTCTGATACTGCCTGTTTTGTGTCAGGTTACAGGATGATGAGCCACTGCATCAGTTCATATGAATCTATACGGAATTTAAATGACTATTCATTTTCATTGTAGTATTCTTGTTTTTCATGGAATTTTTGATTGTGTTTGCATCTGCCTTATAACTAAATGAGAAAATGTAAAGTTTTCAAATTTTAATGTATTAATAGTAACTATTCCATGGGAAAATATGCACTCTAACTGTCTGTGCAAAGAATAGAGCTAGGAATCAAGAGGTATTTTGTCATTGTTTACAAAATGGCAAAGGTGGTACAGAAGGATCTCTGTTTACCTGGAGAGAGGGCTGGAAGAGAAGGGGGATGGAAAACAAAAGACAGAGTGGTGATTACTATAATCATGTGCATATAGCATGTATATAGCGTGTAAATTATGAGGCAGATAATCTGACAAATGGTCAGGGAATTTCCTTTAAGAACTGTATCTCAGATTGATCTCACAACAAGCAGGTTGAACAAAGTTCCAGACTGGTGGATGAAATACAATCTTCTGTGATTAGAGGGAGAGGTTGACTGTTCAGAAGAACCTGATAGAAATTCTGGGACTGATTTAATTATGATCAGATTTGGGTGTAATATGTTACCATGGCAATTGTTTCCTAATTACTGAGTTCTCACAGGGATAGTACAAATGAAAAACAAACAAAAAAAAAATCAGCAGGAGTGTTTGATCTTTTCTACCACAATTGCAAAGGACTGGGTCTGATGTGGAAACGATGGGGAGATATTCTATGACCCATAGCATATGAGTTTCATTTAGATGATCCTCATGGTCCTCACAGCACAACTGGAGGGTCTGTAAGAGGAAAAGGAGGAGACAGATAACAAGAGTATGCCTATGAATGGAATAATGTATGATTTAGTGAACTAGATTCTGATCTAACTAATTCCCTGGATTCAGTGGAATTTAGCTTGGATTTACATTGGTGTAAACAGGATCATATCTGATCCAGATCTGGATCACTGAACCTTATATAGCCACAAGAAATATATATGGCATTTCCTGTAATGTGTGGTATATTATACCACTGTAGTATTTGCTAAGTCACATCCCTTGAACCTTATCCTATTTTGGAAGGGCAATTAAGGAAAGAGAATTATTTTTTTAAATGTCATGTTTGATGTCTTTCTTTCAAGATAACTTCCAACCTCCATCACATTGCTGTTTCGTTGTAATTTAAATCATTAGATGTAGGGGAGGACAAGCTAATCCATCCTGAAGAAAAAAAGTAATCAATGCAAGTAGGTGTAATTAGTAGTACTTTCCTCTGGTGAGTCAATGGTATAGAAAGAGCCGAAAAACCACTGCAGACTGCATTTGTTCTTCGTAATGTGTTGTGACTCCCTCACAGCTTTCATAATGAAGTTGTTTAGATCTCCCCTAGGACAGATATGTCTTTTTTTTCTAGTTAAACAGACTGACAAGCTCTAATATGCCATGAATAATTTTATCTATGAAGAAAGATGCAGACATACAGACTCATGTGGGCAGCAGGAGTTTTAATTTTCTTATTTGCTGAAAACCAAAATAAGCTTTTGATGAAGTGCTTACTTCACACTTCATGTTTTTACTGAGTTTATTAAGTATATTTATAGGTGTAAATCCTTGGGGATATTCTATCTAAACCTGAATGTGCTTCCAGTCCCTGGGAGGCTAGGTACAAAGATTTGTGAGCTATATATGTTGTTGATTGCTCCTTTGATTTCATTCTCATTTGCCAAGAGAGTCTTCCTTTCTTGACAAGTTTAGTAAAATAAATTAGAAAAAGGAAATAGTGTGCCAGAAGATGAGAGCATGACTACTTCATATGTTTAAACTTCTCCACCAGTCAGGTTCTTTGTTTCATAAACCTGAGCTAGTGGGAATACACGTGGAATAAATAAGTCAGCATTCGAAATGAAAAATAAAGAAACAAACCCTACATCTTCTCTGGATGTTGGTGTAGAAGTACATGCTTAACAATAATATCTTACACAGTTTGCACAGATTTTGCCTGTTGGTTTTGTGCACTCTTAATGGTTTAGAATACTTTGTGCAGGATGCCCGGCAGTTTTTGGGTGCTCCGCCCTCTTCATTTTCCCCGCTTTTTACATCTTGCTGGAATCTTCCTTCCAGTTGTATCTTGTCCAGCGTAGAGTGTTGCCTCTCTAAATTGTATCAGAGCAGTATCTGGGCAGGCTTTCAGGTCATGTGCTTAAGGAAAAGTGTAAGAATGCAGTGTGTACATGTATAGAGAAGCCTTCACAGCTGCAAGAATAAAAAACAACCTAAGTTGCCCCTCCTGGGATTTTTCTGTTTAAAGAAGCACAGTTCTCCTTCTTGCTGCTGATCAAAGGTGTCTGTGGCTCAAGCTGTGTTTTTGTTAGATCTGTGAGGAATCACATTGGCACGACTCTGACCCTGGCTCAGAACTAAACCACAGTTGCTTCTGGCGCTGAGATCTTAGCAGTAGATACCAGTGCGGCACCACAGCCCGCACCACAGCCCAGCTGTCGTGGCACTGACCCCTCAGCAGCCATCTCTTGTCCAGGTGAGTGCATTTACCAGCAGGTCAGTCAGGCAGCCTGTACACTTGCGTACCAACACTTGGAACACTCTGTGTTTCTGTGCCAGAAATGTACAGCAGATGAAAGCTTATGAAAGGCTGTTCGGCTCACTACCGAGACGGAGTCTTTGCTAATTTTTCAGCAGGAAACCACTCTGTTCCCTTTGTTGTGCCAGGTGCTGAGTTTCTGGACAACCTTACACAGCTCAAACAGCTGCCTTTGTCTGCAGATCAGCCGTTTGAGCCATAATGCTGTTCCTTGCCAACCAGAGCCTTCCTTTTGCTTTCATATCTGTTTGTTTGGTGTGCTTCACAGGTACAATGCCTTTTGGAGTCAGCAGAGTATTTATTAGCAGCTCCAAGTCAGCTAAGTGGTAGAAACATTGTTGATACTTGTTCATGGATCACTGCTTGATTTGCTAGAGAGTCTGGTCTCTAGGGAAAGATGATCATAGAGAGGAACTTATCAAGTTTCTCTTGATCTCTTTGGGTACAAGTGTTATTATCTGCCATCCTTCAATTCTGAGCAGCTAATTACCCATGGTGGGATGCAAACTTTTAATAAAAGAAAATTTTCAGAATCTGTTGATTCCCACTCGCCTGCAAAGTACAGAGTTACTGAAAACTTGGGTGACTGTAGTATGCATATAGAGGATACACCCCTCCCTGCAGTTTGAATGACTCCCAGTGTGTCATCCACAATTTTTGACACCTTTTATCATTATGAGGACGCCATTTCATTGGATAAGTCCCTCATCATAAGCTGGATGCTGTCTTTCTGAGGATTATCTTGAAAAGATCTTAATTCTCTCACAGGGAGAAAAAAAAGAAGGTTCTTTCTGCACCTTCAGTGGGTGATGCCTCACTTCACTGGAGCTTTTATACTTATTCCTAAAAAAGCTTCGAACTTCCTTCAAGACAAAAGGATGATTGTCGCTACTTTCTTTTTCTCACCATAAATCATAGAATCACAGGATGGTTTGGGTTTGTAGGAACCTTAAAATTCATTGAGCTCCCATTCCCCTGCCTTGGACAGGTCCATCTTCCACTAGACCAGAATGCTCTTGAACTCAAGATAGACGCAGCCTTTCATATAAAGAAGACCATTTGCATGTGTGTAACTAAGGAAAAGCAATAATTTTGTTTGGCTTGTGAAAGATTGTTTTGTAACTCATGATAAAATCTGCATTTGTCCCCCCAGTGCAATCTCCGTAATTTTTACCTATCTCCTAAGAAAACAAGGTCTAAATGCCTGTATTGCCTGTCTGCCTGACACCCTGTTATCTGTATTTTTAAGCTGTTGCCCAGTTTTGGCTTCTTAATGGGGAGCAGAGGTCTCAAAGATACCAAAATCCTACAAGTTTTGTGGAAATTGACACCTTTGTGACAGGAAAGATAAGGAGAATTACACCAATGCCCATTCCTTTTGTCAGCAATCAGCAGGTTAGCCAAAACATGCAAATTCCTAGATGGAAGCAGGATTGAGAAATGAAATACATATGGTCATGCATGCTTAGTCACAAGTCTTTGTGCTCAACTTTGTTTTCATTACTTTGGAGTTCACTATTTTCATGTACAAATTGAGCTCAGTTCCTTTCATCATTCATTACCTTTAATTAAAGCTATAATCATCTAATATGGAGTCCTGTTATTGGATGCTCTTAACTAATTAATGCTGTAAATTACTGTAACAATCCTGGGTGAAAGTTCCTATGCAATAAAAATTATTATTTGTGTTTCTGGTTCCCAGTGTGTACCAGACATATTATTTTAAAAGCACCATGTCCCAAATAGAGAAACTATCACTTTACTCCTCCAGTAAATACTGTGCATTACACAGAAGCATGGGAGGGCTGTAACTGTCAATGTTACTACTGTGAACTTAAAGAAATGGAGAGTCTGCATTCCCTGCTGCCCAGAGTTTTTCTATGAGGTCAGGCCACCTCTTGAAGGTGAAGATCCACCACCCCAAGATCCCAGCAGAGTTGGTTGGGTCTGTGGGTTCACTTCAGGGAGCAGTCTGATGCTTTGCCTGTGGATCTTTGAGTAGATACAGATTGGACTGGGTAGGAGAGGAGTACAGGGAAATTTGAGCATATACATCCAGCCCTTCTGGCGTTTATGGCTTATGGGAGCTGGGTTTAAGGATAGCTTGGCAGAGATTGTGAATTTCAGATTTGACTGATGGGGGAAGATCAGGGATGGTCTAGATGAAAGTTGATAGTTTAGAAGAAAAGTTGTAGAAGAGATTAAGATAATTTGGTCTGTCAGTGGTCCTTCTTGAGGGCTAATGTTCCTCTGCCTTACTCTGGCTCTTCTTCTCTGGCATCATTTGTAATTTTTCTGGCTAGTTTCTGACTGCTGTTGCATTTCCCTCACTCACTGTATCCACAAACCCTGCTCATTTGTTTTTCTTCAGTGAGGCATCAAATGCTGATTAATCTCAATGCATCCCTAGTGTCAAAAACTTTCCTTAGGAGCCAGATACTGCCCACACTGTGCACAAAACCGCTGCTGACATCAAGAGTTACGTTGCAGATGAAGGCGAGTATTGACAATACAGGAGTTTTGCTGCAGATCAAGGGCAGGGGATCTCAGTGGGAGTTTCTGCACGTTTCTTTTCTTGCATGGCTATGCTGCCAGGGAAGTAGGCTGCTGGATTCATAACAGCAGACACAGATCTGTCCCTGTCATGGTTTGATCACTGGAACTGAAAAATAAAGAAAGCCCTGCCTGGTTTCCACTATTAAAGTTACCCTCAAGGATTAAGATTTTTTTTTTTCCCAGAAAATGAGCTGTAAAATTCCAAGCTTACTAAAGTCTTAAAGAGTTTGACAGTTGTTTTCAGTGTAGTCAGGGCTTCATCCTTCATACAGAAGCTGTCTTGCTCTTTGGCAGGCTTGGTGGCTCTCCAATGATGAGTCGAATGATTCTTTCCTGTAGTTTTGATGTCAATTTGGTAAATATGTGAAGTGGTTTGACTTAAAAGTGAGCAATACAAAGTTCTATGGATAAACAAATTCTGTGAAATTTAAGCCTAAAAGTTTAAAGTAACCAGTCATTATTAATTTAAATCATGTTATTAAGTGATTTTACTTCTGCTTCAGAAATGTATTTTTGGAAGAGATTCTCTCACAGTAGGCTGAATAGGATGTGTTCTGTTAGCATTTGTAAAACCCTGTAGCCAGTTATTCATCCCACTGTTTAATTTGCAACTTGTGGTTTGTGATGGGTCCATTCCAAACTCTACATCATTCATCTAGAGGGTTGAGGAGGCTCTGGGACTTTGAAGGGAACAAAAATAAACCATTGTTATCACATGTTATTTGTGAATTACAGAATAAAATATATCTTAATGATCATCTGTTTAATTAAACCAAAAAATTTTGTCACCCTCCTGGAGTTGTGTCATTAGTGCTGGTGGCAGACTAAAACAGCTTTAACATGATTGTCCCTAAAAAAACAAGGCAGTATTTTAATACAACTGCATTCTGAACACCATTTTTTCCATTTAAATAGAGATAGAAGGGGTATAAATTTTATAGGAAATGTTTCCAGCATGAAGCTGGTATAAATTGTTTTGCTCAGAGAATAACTAGCAATGTTTGAAATGGAGTTTCATATATAGCTGAAACGTATATTGTCAGGTTACTTGGAAGTCATAAAAAATCCCTTTTCTACACTGAACAATTGTTCCAGTTCTCTGACAGAGCATATATGAAATTATTGTTTATTGTTTTGATCACACTAAAGCCTTTGATAATATAGAGATGTGTGCATGTTTGCATTGTCTTCATAAGCCACTGATCTTTTCTAAACCATGCCATGCTCACATTTGTTGAACAGTATTATAAGAAAATTATTACTTTATTTTGACATTTTTCCTAGGAAGCTCTCGTAAACTGCTTCAAAGAATGTCAAGAGCACTTACAGGAAGTAATGAAAAGAACCTTACAAAACTCATCTTTTGTGATAATCTGCGCCTAAAGCCGCGCGCTTCGTGCCAAAGCGTTATCTGAACGCGCTGTCACTCTCCTGAGCTGCCACTTGCTAAGGGAACCTGCAGCTAATACCAGCCTTCAGATAGGGCTAGGACTCTGTGTTTCCAAAGAACATTACTAAACAACCTAAGCACCTGGCTCTGGGATCTGCACTAATGTCACTGATTTGGGGCTTGATTTTCAAATTATCCTGGTAAATTTTTTAAGGCCACAGGTATCACTGAGTGGCAGAAGTGGGAGCTCGTATCTTACTTCTGTTAGAGTACCTGAAAATCTCTCTCTCTTTGCATATGTAGAGATTCCAGTAATAAACCAGTTTCACACATGGACAGTTTGTAGGCTTGTGTTGATGAAGAATGACTTGCAGAAATAGATCTGCCTCTCTCAAACCTCTTGTGCCTTGTGCACATGAGGATAACTGCTGAATAGCCATGTACCCTGGCTTTTCTCTGTTTCCCCTGCACTGAAAAAAAACACAAAAAGCACTAGGATTATAAGTAACAATTTTTATTATAAATAATAATTCTTTTTTTGGCAGAAAAGCTAAGGCAGTCTTTTGGTTCTACCAGAGCCTTTTCATTTTAAATTAGCCTATTTTCCAAGATGGAAGTTGAAGGGCAGCAGTCATCGCTGCCAATAAAGCCAATAGCTCATGGAAGGGAAACAAAAGTTAAGAGGCGGAATTAAGCAAAAAGAACAAAATCTTTTTACTATAACATGTTTTTTCTGTCTCTGTAGCACAGTATACATTTTTCTCGCTGTATCAAGGCAGAGAAATACAAAAAGGTACATTCAGAATATTAGAGTGAAAAATTAACATCAGAACATGTATAAATGTCTTTATGATCTATTAATATTTAGGTGCAGTGTATTTATAGTTTTGTTTATGTAATTTAAGCACTACAGGTTTGCAAGATGAAGCGTAGAAGTAAAAAAAAAAAGAAAGTGATAAATGAGACTCATGATGAATATTTTCTCTCAGATGTGTTGTCAAAGGGTCTGTATCAATTAGTACAGAGATTTTTTTGGGTGGAAGTATTATGAATAGTTAGAAAACCATACATGCTGGATAAGCTACACTGCCATTCCATCATGGTGCTTTTGTGAACAAAGTGCAGCGTTGCTGAGGGGTGTCTTGACAGATTCATAGTTTTGATTTTCTTTTAGTGGCCTCTTCAAGTGTTAATAAAAATATAAAAGTTTTATGTCTGTTTCAGAATTACTTGGAGTGCAGCCGCCTGCTATAGTGCTTCCAAGAATGCCAAATAGAACCTGAAGGGAAAGGTCATGGAGCCCAGCTCTCACAAATCAGATTCCTGTGCCAAAGGGAATAAGGTTTCCCACCTGTGCAGAGAGATTTTACTCATCTGCACCCATGGTTTTCACTAAAGGAAGTCAGTCAGCTTTGTGTATGTGGTGGTGGTGGGGGATGTAGGGAGTAATCCCTGTGACAGACATCATGTCAGTCACAGCTGTCAAATGGAGCCGTCACCAGTTTATGTTGTGCTTTGGAGGAGTTTAAAAGAATTTTCTTTGTGAAACCTTCAAAGGCAGGAAAAAAATTAAAAGGAGGATAGGGGCAAGGAGTGGGTAACAAAGGGAAAACTGGAGAACTGGTTATGTATTGTGCAGTGCCTGTGTTTGGTAGTGCCTGGGGGGCAGCATGCAAAGAAGTTGATCCAAAGTCATGAAAAAAAATCTCTGTTTGCCAGCAAAGACTTGAATTAGTTTATTTCAGTTGCTGCCAACATGAAATCTTCCCATTTCTTTCTCAAGACTGAATAATTAAAATCATTAGTTCTTGCTAGTATTGTGCTGGACCACATCATGTTGCATTCCATAAGCACTTTGCTGTGAAATAATGGAATTTTGTGTTTTCATACACTTGGTCATTTACAAGCCTGGGTGACATATAAATGAAAAGAAAAAACAAAACCCTACTTCAGGTGTTTGTGCCGTGCAACTCCCTGGTGGCTGTGGGATTTACATGCCATTTGAGGTGGGAATCCAGACCCAGAGCTTGCAAGTTAACATTAAATACAGCAAATTTAAAAAAAAATTGCAAGATATTAATCTTTCACCCTGACCACTATGAGCACATATGTGGTCCTGGCACATGGTCAAACTGCATGAAACTTGTGTGCTTCATATTTGCAAGAGGATGGGCTCTGGATTGTCATGGCTAACAACATTGTAAAAAATACATAAACCAGACTATTTCCTCAGCTGCTATTAATAGTCAGCTTTGCTGATGGAGCTGGGGATCTGTCAGTCCTGTCTATTTGTGCACAGCTAAGTCACAACAATGTTGCAATTTAGATAAGATTTTTGAAGGGCGTAAGCAAAATAGAGACTATTTGTTCATTTTATTTTTATGGAGAAACAGACAAAGATCAGGTCTATATTTCAATTTTTCTAATATAGGTATATGAAAAAACAAAAAGCCAGCAATATCTGAAAGCTTTACTGGCAAAATCCTGAGTTTATTTGCTATAACAGCAGCCAGAGGCACCTTTTGGTAATGTACTTCTGTTTCAGGAACCGCTTTACACAAACAATTTAGAGATTTGCTCGTGTAACTGTACAGGTAATCATGTCTGGTTTGAACTGGGTGGTTATCTGTTTCATATAAATGTATAAATATTTGTCTCCATATGTTATGGTATGAAAGGATCATGAAACAGACACAGGAGAGAGTGTATGGATGGAAACGAGCAAAACTCTCTCTGTATCAAAGAGTTCCTTGGGGCCTCAAGTCAATAAACTGCAGACATCAGAGAAATGCACTACATTTCTTTCAAGAACAGTCTTAGGTGTAATAACAGTTGTGTTCTTAAATGTGCAGTGGAGGGGGCAGCAAAACAGAACTTTTTCCATTTCCCCAGGCCTGAGGGATGGCACCCAGCTGCTTTTGCCAAGTCTGTGCAGGTCGGACACTTGGGACAGGAGACTAGCAATAATCTAAGTGGCATAGTTGGCTAAACTACAGCTACTGGGATATCATGGGTGACTACAAATGAGAAAAGAGAAAGCTGCAGGATCCCAGTTCTTCAGGAGCTGGGTTTTGAAGTTTTAGACACACAGGTTTAGAAACATTGAACGAGCCTAATTTGTAGCAACTTGAAATCAGAGCACGGATGCACCATCCTTAGCTCCAGGCCAGTGGATTTTCTTGCCTGACGTTATGGTGCTGTACCCTGCTAAGATGCAGTGCAGGTGGATTATCTTCAGTCATTTAGTTGAAGGGAGCTTACAGGAGCCATCAGTGCTGTCAGAATGGCACAGCAAGCTCATTTGAGCATCCTTGTGAAAATTAGGAGAGTAGCAGTTATGGGTTTCCAAACATGAGAACCCAGACCTCAGGGGCTGAGAACACAGTGTGGTTTACTGCAGCATCTCACCTGAGTGGTGAGGCTCACAGTCAGTTTTTATGTTTGAGGCATTTCTGAGAGGAAAGGAGCTCTAATGAAGCATTGTTTATTTTTTTGTTTATACGCTTAGACCAGAAAGGCCAGCAGTTCAACAGCTTGAGACTTCAAAGGCTACTGTTGCCTCCAGTGTGTGGTGTCAGGGTAGTTAAAGATGTTTCTTTTCAGTAAGTCCAGCAGAAAATTCAGCCTCCAGGGCTGCAGGAAAATTTGCTTAGCTGGGCACAGTAGAAGCTACTTTCCTGTGCTTCCCATAAATTATTTCACAAGTTAAATATGTTATTTGAATTTGCACTCTGCCAGATACTCTGGGTTTTTTCCACTTTCCTTTGTGCTAAAGACAATGATTCTTCATAAACTGTCAGAGGCTAAACAGTAATACTCTGCCTTGATTTTATTAGATTGTGACTCCCTTTTATTGAGTAATGAACATCATGAGTTAAAAGTCTGCATATCATCCTTTGATGGTGACCTGAACCTTTTTAAAACCATTACTTGTAGGGCATTCAATCCAGTCAGATGCATGCTGATGAAAAAACAACCACCCAGAGCTCCTGCTGACTATGTACAGGCAAAGCTTGACAGCCCAGCATCAAACAAAAAATTGATTTCAAACCCAGAAGTCAATATCTTGCTTTTGCAAAGGCACTTTGGCACTTGAGAGGAAAGTTTGCATGTAATGTACACATTTGATGAACAAAATGCAGAGGAGAGGCTTGTTTGGACTTGATGTGGTGCACCCATGGTTTTCTATAAACAGTAAAGCCAATGAAGTGTTGATCTGTGCAGCTGGAGGGGAGCTTCAACTCATTTTACACATGCATACATAGCATCTAAATGGGCCTGATTTTTGACGTAATTGATCTAAACAAATGAAGTTTCTTAAGTACAGCTATGACCTGGTAATGTTTCACAATGAAGTCTTAATAAGTTTATAAAGTCTTGTCTTGTCAGTCAGTAACAAACTGCCATTTTATCTGCTGCCTGACTTTGAGGTCCCTCATTTCCACTTGCTACTTGTTATGGTCAGTTTGTGAGATGAAGAATGATTGCCTCTTTCACACGTGGTATACTGCTGGAAGTCAAGTTTAGATTGTGATAGTTACAGAGTCTTTCTGCACTGGTCCCTGATATGTGTAGCTTTACTAACAATATCTAGAATAGCTACAGCCAGTGTCTGGAGACATTCACAGGCACAGTGAGTAGTGCCATGAAAATACACCACAGGTTTTATATTCTGCAGCTTTTTTTGGTGCTAAGTCTTTGTAACACATGCTATTGCAGATTCAATGTCCAAGTTGCACGTTTAGAGGGATGTTCAAAACTATTTCCATCTATATAGCTGATGTTCCTCTAGTAAGTGGTTTCCAATGTTTGTGGATTTCTCTGAACAGAAGACTGCACCAAAGTTGCATGGGAAAACTCTTCTTTAGGCTTTAGTCATTCACAGTCAGTTGCATGTTTATGCACTGGCATCATAAAGTAAGGGTGAGATACAAGGTTGTGAAGATTGCAACACGAGGAGTTCAGCTGAAAAAAGACTCTGAGCCAGAATACTCTCTAGAACCAGGACACAGACACTGATGTTTCTAACTGCATGATGAGGACTATGCTCTTCTCTAGGTGAGAGCCCTTAATGGAACAGCAGCCTCCTGTTATTTTGTTACGTAAAATAAAACAGAAGAAAAAAGGTAAGGTTAGCTGTCCTGATGTTGTTTTGTTACATAATGTAGGTTATACATCAGCACTTTGCTTTCCTTTTATGTTTCAGTGTCATTCTGAAAACTGGGGACACAAGATGTTGCTACAGGAAAAGTGTGTTTCACAGTCTGTTGAAAACACTCCACTTGATAGTAGGAGAAGCTAGTCTTAAGTGAAATTCAGTGGTTGTGTGTATTAAAAGGAGATACAGTCACTCAAGTTGTAACACTGATTCTAGTTTTTAAGTGTTAGTGAGGGAAAACATTTCTGCAAACACTTTACCTCTGCTCAGATAAATCATCTGACAGCTGAGTGACCTATTTCACTCCATCTCTTTTCATCCACCCTGCGGTGGCTTCCTCACTGGACTGTCCCATGGAGACAGACACTGTTGTCAGACATTGCTTGAAGGAGGAAATTCTCCTCTAGTTTGCAGAATATCAGTGCCAGCCATGAGGTGGACCAGCTTGGTACAAAAGAGGTACCTTCACACACTGCTTCAGCTCAGTCTGGATGTTACACATTCAGCTGGATTGTCTGCAGGTAGAAGAAAAACTGGCTCTGCAATTTGTCCTGGCTGTAATCAAAAGCCACTAAGCTACCTCCAAGAAGGCAGTTCCTCCCACTTTATTTTCCTCCTAATATTTTTCCATTATCTGCCAAATCGGGGGTTAAATATTCTGCTCCCTTTTCATTTTGCAGACACCGTCATTGGCTTGGCATGTGTCTGATAGGGAACCTGCTTCTGGCAAGCAGTCTCGCTTCTAGTAGCAAACTTCCTGTGTTTCCTACAAAGGTGGTGGAAAAGACCCAGGTTAGTTCTTCCTAGTGCACCTGACCTTAGATGCCTCATCAGATTCATGAGAGAAGCACCCCAGCTCCATACCCAGTGGCACCCAACAGGACAGGGAGCCCTGTGAAGGTGATTTCAGCTGGCTGGTGCAAGTGCCGTGTGTGTACATCTGCAGTAGATTGAAATGGGTCCTGGCTCTTTGCTGTTCTGTCAATTGAATGCAGAGTACATTGTTTAAAAAAAAAGATTGTTTATTGTTTCCTCTGCAAGGGGTGGCAGGGTGGGAGCTGTGGTGTTTCTCCTTGTGAGTGGGCACAAGCACAATTGTCCAAAGTCACGCTAGCAAGTTCATCATCACAGCTACTGTGGAGCTCAAGTTCAAGGGAGCACAGAGTGATTCATTCCACCTG
The DNA here is from genome assembly GCF_027579445.1 of Ammospiza nelsoni. Lineage (NCBI taxonomy): Eukaryota > Metazoa > Chordata > Aves > Passeriformes > Passerellidae > Ammospiza > Ammospiza nelsoni. Next base: position 34,381,952 of record NC_080634.1, on the reverse strand, counting down.
GCAATATATACAGTGAGTAAAAAGAAATATTTCCTGTACCTAATCCAGACACCAGTTAGGCATCAGTCTGTCTGAATGTGAGCAGACGTACAAATGACAAATGTGTAGAGGAACAGAATAAGCTGGGAAAAAAATGAGAATGTATTTTTCACTCAGAGGTTAGCACATTTGCTCTGAATACAATCCCAAAACCTAATGAATCAGAAAGTGTAATTGTTACATAGACTAATTTCAAAACAGTACTACTCATTAAAGATTAAGGGAGAGAAAAGGAACATGAGGTTCAGACCTTTTATTGAAATTTTGTCATACTAGGTCCTCACTGGTAATTTTTTATGGTTCATATTTATTCAGCTCTTCATTCACAGCCTTCTGTCAAGGCTCTCTAATACATACCAAGTACAAGCTTCATTAACTGCATTATCTTTCAGCTCTGCTTTATCTGTGATTACCAAGCCAGTGTTTGTCAATGACATTTTAATGTTAGGAAACAAGTTTAAAAAAACACAAAATACCTAACATAAAAGCAGCTTGATTTCTATCTGGTTTATGCATTCAGATTTCCAAAGCTTCCTTGCATTTGAATACAGACATGTTAGATACCATTTGGCTAACTATTAGAGAAAATGAGGGTTATGGGTAGTTCTTTAAGTTCTGGCTCTTTAGACTTGCAGAGTTGCCAGCCTGTCTTCTAGAAATGTTGAACTTTATTTCTGGGATGCTCTTTCATTGGCACCTGATGTCTGAGACTGGGACTGGTGTCTAAGACTCCTTTGCTATAGACAGGTCTCTTCTGTTCTCCCTTCAAGGCACAAATCAACCCTTAAACTGCTTAGCTTGACTCTGAGACTACTAGAAATTTGGATGGATGGGGGAGAGGTGCTTTACAAGGTGTTTGTTTTATTCCTTGGTGTTCTGTCAGCTCAGCTGATCCCTCTGATCATGTCAAGTTTTTCATTCTGACAATGAGTAGAGAGAGAATGATTGTGTCTGTGTCTTTTTAGAAACCAAAGAGGAAAATTGCAAGAAGGAAAATGTTAAAAAATTCTCTCTTTTGTAGTAAACAAAGATAACTTACAGATAGTCACATTTAGCTGTCTCATACTTGGTTAAGAAAGGTCTTGGGGAATCTTGTTCAATTTATGCACTGGCCACAGTGTCCTGCTCCTTTATAATGTCTTCTGAATTCCTGTGCTGCTGTTGTCCCAGTAAAGGCTTGCTGGTAGAGGTAGACAGCTGTAGCAGACTTCCTTTGTATCCCACCTACGTGGTGGGATCTGTAAAAATTCAATTCTGTAAAAATTCAATTCTGTGTAGTAAACAGTGGATGATCGGAGCATCTTCCCACTGTGTAAGATCTATGCTGGGTCATGATGTGAGAGCCATTGCAGCCAGCATTAAGTTCTCCTTCCTGAGGGGAAATACAGTCACACAGTTTGTATCACTCAAACATTGTGGGTCTAGTTAACACTCATAGGATCATAGGTTTGGGTTGCACGGAACCTTAAATTTCCAACCCTCTGCCATGGGCAGGGACACCTTTTATTAAACTGGGTTGCTGGAAGACTCATCCAGCCTGTTCTTGAACACTTCCAGCAGTGGGGAATCTGCAGCTTCTACAAGCATACTCACTAAAGGGGACAGTTGAAATTTTAGGAAATCAATAAAGATTTTTTTATTCCTTTTGCTTAGCTTTCATGATCTGTTACAAATCCCATAGGAGCTTTGGTCACAGCAGAGGGTAAGAACCTAAACAGGTTTTTTTGCACCAAGGAAATTCTGCACAGCTGCACTAATTTTCAGTAGGATAATTTACTGGCTTGTGCTTTTGTCTGTACCTTATTTCTGATGTTCCTTAATTTGGAAGAAGACAATTAAAAAAAAAGATTGTAAGGCAAAGAAAATAATTACTAATTCTAGTCAAGGTATATTAAACTCCATAGTGCTCAGACATGACATAAGTGTTCAGAATTTGTATATGGAGGAAATAAAAAACATTCTGGAAGGAAAAGCTACCTAAATGTCAGAAAAAACAAAATGCAAGCTATAAAATCCTGTGAAAAATCTCATAGACCAGAGTGAGATAGATGTGCTGTCTTTACTTAGCAAAGAAATCACGGAGGATATGAAAATAGAGAATGAAAATAACTTGATTCAAAAGCATTATCCATAATAGCATCTGCAATGTGTCTGTAATAATATGGTGTAAATTGAAATTTACATAACAGATCGTTGAAAACAGTCGCTGACTCACAGTGTGAAAATGGTGTGCCTCCTGAAGGAAAAGTCAACCAATAACAGAACTTTGCAGAAGGCCTATTTCTTATTTCAAGATCCACCCATTTAGCCCCTTTGTAGATTGCATAGTATTCATCTCAGACATGAGCTATGCTAAAAACTTAAATAGCTGGTCTTGGAAACCTCTGGTATGTTTCTCCCAAATAGACAAGTCATTTTCTCTGGGCTGAGTTAAGTTCTTATTAATGGTGATAGATTGACAGCCCTAAAAGTTGGAAACCTTCTATTTGTTGGATGCCCTCTATCTCCCTCAGCTGCATTTAATACTCTCTTCCTATCTTGATTCCTGTCTGTTGAGTAGGAAAACAGTCATTAATTTTGTCAATAAACCAGGAGTAGAATTCCTTCACTGTTGTTTCTATTGTCTCAATGGTCAGGACTTCAACTGAGCAAGAGTCCCCAGTAATATCCAGTCCAAAAATGGTTGGACACTTCGATTCACATGGTGCTGCAGAGCTGAGATCAAACCTGGTTTAGTTCTGATACTTGTCTATAAGGTCTGTGCTCATTGCTCTTCCCTTTCATTTGCTGGCTGATGTGCAAGTCAGAGGCCAGTATTATTGGCATTATAGGGCTTTTTTAAGTTTGTTTGAGCTTGCTAAGTCAGATTTTTTAATAGTTCCTTAAATTCCTGTGAAAAGTCTGTCTGTCCAAATGTAGATGACCAGTATAGACCTCTGTTTGAACTTGTTTTCTGTGTTACTGACATAAAATTGAGAGACCAGTAAGTATGTGTGTGACTTTTCTGGGTATCTAGGGTAAAATTGGCTTTTAAGATTGGGACCTAAAACCACTCAGTTCTCCCTATGGCATATATACTCCTATTTGTGTGTCTGACCTGACAAAGCCAGAGGTAAATACATGTCCAGTCAGAATAATGGCACCCCTGTAATTAACACATATTTTTTTGCTAGACCACTTCCAATACCATAAGATTCTGGTGTAACCTGCCATAGTTAATGATGAGGCAGTGTGAGTCAATACAGGGTGAGGAGAGGCAGGATTGCTCTCTCACACATCTCCATGTTTTATCTAATGTGTTTAACTATCTGAGAAGCTGCAGAGACACTGAGAATGCTTCTTCTGTTCCTCTCCTAAATCCAAGTCCTAATCCATTACATGTCTGATTCCATTTGTTGTAATTTATAACTGCATACGGTTTGTTCAGTTCTGAGGTCTCTAATTAGTGAATAAATGGGGGTTAATTTCTCATTATGTAGAAGTCTGGTAAGTATTAGACTGATAGGATAGACACTCTTTTCAGATAAGGCATCACTAAAGTGTTGTGTACTACAGAATCACAGAATGGGTGGGGTTGGAAGGGACCACAGCGGGTCATCTGGTCCAAACTTGCTGCTCCAGCAGGGTCAGCCCAGAGCACATTGCACACAATTGGATCCAGACAATTCTCAGACATCTCCAGTGAGGGAGACTCCTCCAACTCTCTGGGCAGTCTGTTCCAGTGAACAGTATTAATGACTTTTGAGCATGAACCCATTCAAAATAGAGAGATATATATGTCCTGTTTCTCATATGCAGTGTGCTATACTGTCAATCTCCCTCCAGTTCTATCAAATACTTTAGTTTTCTTCATTTCCAAAAAACAATGAAAAAAATGCTTTATGGTTAGCTAAAAAAAAAAAGTAAAAATAGAGATATGGTCAGCACTTGCTTCATCTTTCCTGGGTGTTTATCTTCCTCAGTCTGCATTCCTCAGTCTCTTGGCTAAGAAATACTCCGAGTTTTACTCAAAGTAGCCATACGACTGATCTTTAACATCTTTATTCATTTTTTGTTGTTTCATTTTCCTGACACCGCAGATTTTATGCCACATGCATTTTTTACTCAATTTGAGTACATTTTTAAGAGTACAAACTACTGGATTTTGTTAAATTGTATAACCCTGACATGCTTTTATGGCTTTCACCAAACTCAGTCTGTGATTAAATGTATTCTTTGTCTTCTTCTTGACTTAACTATTGAAAGTTCTCAGGCAAAACGGGCAGAACAAACTTCTCTGGGAGCTGTATATCCATCATAAACTGACTCTAACGTGTTATCTATCCAGACTGGTTGTATTTTTCATGCTTTATCACAAATCAGTGCCACAGATAGATTGCAGTTTGCAACCTGCAGTTGTTCATCGAAGTTAACTTGGCTGTCAGGACAGCCTTTCTGCAGTGCTTTAAAGTTTCATAACTTTTGTGCATGAGACTGAACTATTTTTCTAGCTGGCTCAGGGATCAATGCTGTGGCATTAGAACATATGAAACAAGGCTGTGTTACCCTTTTGATTTTCATTTAGGATGTGTGACACCCCAGCCTTCATACTTTTTAGAAGTGTCTGCACATAGATTAACCCAGTATGGAACTACTCAAATCATGAACCTTAAAAGTATTTTACTTATGTTTTAGATCATCCTCCAAATATTCAAAATCATTCAAGACTTCGAACTCCACCTCCTCCAATATCACATGCTCACACCCCAAATCAGCATCACGCAGCCTCCATCAATTCCCTGAACAGAGGGAACTTCACTCCACGCAGCAACCCCAGCCCAGCTCCCACAGACCACTCTCTCTCTGGAGAACAGCCAGCCACTACTCAAGAGCCAGCCCATGCTCAGGACAACTGGTTACTCAACAGTAACATCCCACTGGAGACAAGGTAGGTCACTTTCTTTAGCACTTACAATGTTCTGACTCTATGTGCTCAGGATGTTATGGACAATAAACACATTGCATAGCCAGCCACCTTCTTTGTGAACTGGTGTTTGACTTATGCATTTTGCATTGTATTTATTATTCCTTGTGTCTTTTTATTTGGACTAGGAGAAGAGGAAATTGCTCTTCTTTCATAAACTAAAAATGTTGTCTTTAACAGCTGTTTATAAGGTTATTTTCCTCATTTATAATTGGAATCAGGATCATAGATTAAAATGTTCTTGGTTTTCTTTCTTTTATTTTCCTTTAATGTCTTTTCTTCCTATGTAGTAGGATAAATCAATATCCTATTTAAAAAACTGAAATCAGTCAGTATATTGAAAAGATTTAGCCTTGTAGCTGTGCCTTATCAAGCAGTCCTTTCATAGTACTTAATTCAGGAAAAGTTGATCTTGTATCACCTAATGAAGAGAGGTCAGCTGCTGCCCTTTTCAACATTGCTCCAAAAGCATGAAACACTGGATAGCCCAGCATCAGCCATCTAATGGTGTTTCCATTTAGCTCTCAAATTCTTTTCCACCTGTGCAACACCTGAAGGGTGTAACAAGGATGTACAACAACAAGTTGTTGTAGTTCATAGCTTTGTTCAGGTTCTGTGTAGGTTCTGGAAAAGAGAACTCTCACACTCCCTCAGCCTCAGTCCTCCTATCTGATGGTGAGTGCATCTACTTGCAGTCCCAGTTGCTTTCTCCAGAGGTTTTGCTTCTCTATTTCATTTGCTACCAAGCAGCCACTGGGGATGCTGAAGTCATCAGCTCCCATACATGGTGTCTCTTTCAGTCTGCAGAGGAGTCTTCCAAGCGTGAAACATGGTGCGCTGTCTTTGTCTAACCTTCTCAAACTAACAAGATTTTAGACAGCAAAATTCATACAACAACTGAAAACTGAGACAGGGCCAATATTTTTAACATCACTGCCTGCAGGAATCTCATTGAGAGGCAGCAATAGTTGTAGCTGTATCATGGGACAAGTTGTACCCAGTTTTGCAAATTTCTGCTAAGAGAATGTTTTTTTTTTTAATGAGCACATCTATCAGTCTTTCTGAGAATGAGCTATATCTGCTGGCCTTCTGAAACTTCCAAAACAACCTGAATATCACATTTTGTGGCATTTAAAGATAATTAATTTCTCTGTGACTGCTTGATTAAAAAGACTCAACTAAGAACCTGGATCCAAAAGATTAAGACAAAATTATGAGCAAATAATGCAAGTGTGATTTGGCAACAGTTTTAGTAATTATATTGTGTTAGTAATTCTCAAGCACAAATACCAAAGCATTGAGTTTCATGTGGTAATTCTTATTAAAATTACATTAAAAAATACTTAGGCCCTCCTGCAGCTTTTTTTGTGATAATCCTCTATAATTCAGAAGTAAATTCTGTACCTTTTACTAGCCAGGTGGTGAATTCTTTATAGAAGATATAATACACTGTTTTAGTAGTGCAAAATCTTAAAGGCTGTCCTCATTTACTCTCTGTGAAAACATTGTGGATGAAAATTTTTCAAGATCTGAAGCAGACTGCTCTTGTTGCAGGTTGGATTGGTCACATGCAGTTGGAGGTCTAACTGCATGAAGAGCTCTTTCTGCATCACTTGATGATTTCACTCTAGCATCACAGATCAGTCACATTTGTACTTAGTCCTCAGTGTAACCATTTTATTAATTTGGTAGAAAACAGGTCATTTCAAGACTGATGGTGAGGCTTTTGACACACTGGTTGAAATGGTGTAATTTCACCCAGTGTTTCTTTTTGACAACAAACATGTTGGAAAATATGCAATTTTGTGCCAACAGCAAATGAGCACTACTGACTGTTCCTTCACTTACACAACATTAAGATAATAAAATGTGTTATAATGGTGTCATAAAGAGAGTAGACTCAGCTGCATAGATGATCAGTATATTTGGATTAACTTCCACTCTGACAGTCAGCTTTTCTGGCATGCAGAGGTCTTCCATTTCCTTCAGTGGGAATAGTGTAGACATAAAAGACCAGGCTTCAGAGCTTTTTAGCAAACTTGGATGCCCAATTCAGCCTCTTCCATGAGACTGATCTTCCCCATCTTCTCCACTCCAAATATTTTTCGAGCCAAATAAAAAGACCATCACCTATGGGAATAAAATGTCCGGTATGTAGAAATGTAAATCCTGGCCAAGAGACATTAATCCAAGAATAAAGATTTTCGAAGTTAGGAGATTATGGTAATCTCATGTCAAAAATGGAATTGTATTTCCGTTGGGTTTTATTTAATCCCATATTAGTCAACAGAGAGAGAACACAAGAAGAAAAAAGCTGCATCTTTTAAACTAGGATTGTCACAGGCTGTGGAATGTGCCTGCAGTTACAGAATTTAACCAGTTTGAAGTGGCTTGATTTTGACTGCCATGGACTCCAGGCAGTTTTCAGAACTGGGAATTCAGACTGGTTTGTCACTGCCTGGAAATTTCTAAATTGTAATGCAAGGGCAAGCAGAGATGTGCAGCACAAATATACAACTGACAGGATAAGCCTATCTGAGAATTTTGTATGTTGCAAGAGGAAGAGCCCCTCCTCTTCTCTCCCTCCTTTTCATTAGTTTCCCTTTACTCCCTTTTCTCTGTTTCTCCTTTCTCCTCTTTCTTTTCCTGTCTGCTCCCTTTTTTCTTGCTTTAAAAGCCATGTGTTATCAAGGTTGTGATGAGAAGATCTTTGCTCAGCAGTCACTCCTGACAGGTAAGTTCCCCCCATATTTATTCCTCAGTCTTCTTCCTTCTGTGGCCTCCTTTCTGTTCCTTTACATGAGACCTTGTGGGAGCAAACAAATGCCAACTAGACGGACGTTTAGTTGACAAATCAGCAGTTTTCAGGAGACTTCCATTCCCAGGAAATTTCATGTGGTAATCATGTAAGGTCAGATTTTTCCCACCATTACTGCTAATGAGAAAGAAGAGTGTTTTGTAACTAGCCAGTGATTTACAGGTAATCTCCAAGGGATCAGGCTCCGTGAGCCTTCCGTGAGGAGGACTGTCACGCATCAGTCCCTGAGGTGACCCAGCAACCTGTCTGTTACAAATGCATACGTTATGAGATTGTGTAACCCTCCCCTCCTCTGTTCTATTGACAATCCACAACTGAAATTCATGGAACCAATTTGACATGGATTTTAACTAACGATGAACTTTTATTGATTGGTGTGTTGCTAGGTGCCTTGCCTCTTACCCGTTAAATGCTCAATGCATGCACATATGCTGCTTCTTTTTTTCTATGCATTGAACTCAACATCCAGTCTTTCCTGCATTCCCAGGGAATGTAAGGAAGCCGCAAACACTTGGGGATGGATTGATGTCTCAAGTGCTATGGCACACAGCTCATGCATGTTGATCCACTTTATTCCACAGCTATGAATAGGAGTTACTTCACTTTCATTCAGATCAAGGAGTAGATCTGTTCTGTCGAAGCAGCCCAAAGGCCTCCAAAAGCAGGGAGTTGAGCTAAACAAGTGCTGGCATTAGCAGCAGGAAGAGGAGGCAGTAGAAATGAAAATTAGGTTTGAGAACATTTTAGAAAAAACAGTGTCAAGGTTTGTATAATGTGACAGGGCTGGTTTCTCTTGGTTTAGCATGTTACCTGAATCCAGTTTCTTTGACAGGAGTTCTTGTTTGAGTTCATGTTACTTACATGCTCTAGGCTCTTAATCCTGCATAAGTGATAAAATGTCACAATGCTGTTATATTTTTTTTACTAGTTTTTGCCAGGGGATTTATTCACATTCATGCTTAGATTCAGTTTTGATGCTGAAAACAGACATTGGCAAAATCAGGACTGTATTTTGTTTTAAAAAACAAGGGAAGAATGTTCTTTTGCTGGGTCTTGAGAAACAAGCCCAAATGTGAGAAAGACACAGTTTGTTCCCAGCTGTGCCTCTGAGTTAATTCTTTATGTTCCTGCTGTTCTTCTCAAAAAGTACAAAGCAGTTTAGCATTTGTAGGTCAAAATGTGACTTATAAAAGAACATGCCGGGAGGACAAATACTGCAAAATACTGCTGCTGTGTGCAGTGTCAGTCCCGAGCATTTGCATGTGCAGGCCCTAAGTATCTTGCTTATTGCCTGTATTTTCCAGATTATAGCCAATACTCTGGTGTTGGAATTTGGGTTACAGCTTAACCTGTTTCTGGCTTATATCTGCTTATCACCAAGAGACTTTCATTTGGAATACTGATATTGAGCAAAAGTCACATCTTGAAAATTTACATTTTACTTTATTTAGTGAGTTATTATTCAACAAGGGAAATAAATTAATCAAACTGGAAACTAAAAAGTCCTCAAATACAAAAATGAAACTAAAGCAAAGGAGTGGCAGATTTTTGCTGGAAATCCATAAGAAAGTTAAGTGCAAAAGTGCTACCAAGGTACTTGCCACAGTGGGATAGAGATACTGTGCTGTCCCTTTTCAGAGTTACTGTAACACAGGTGCAGGAGTATAACCAGATTTCAGCTGGGCTGGATTGAAATCTGGTCCTTTGGATCCAGGAGTTTGGAAGGTTTCAGGTGTGGCTGGAAATAAATAATGTGCATTGAACAAAGACATCCACTTTTTTGATACATGCGCATGGGCGTGTGTGCTTGTATATGTGTATATGCATATATATAGTGTATATATAAAGAAATGAACATTTTAAAAAGCTATATATGTATATGTGTAGCATCTTATACATATAAATATATGGTCCATCATTCTAATTCCATGCACAACTGCACTATAACCATTGTGGTTTATAAGATCACACTTCATATATGCATGACTCACTGGCTTCATTCATGTTTCCATATGTATGTAGAAACATAGCAAAGCAGACATTCCTAGAGACATTGCAGGACAACCTCATTGAGATGGACATTCTCACCTCCTCCCGACATGACGGTGCTTACAATGATGGGTATGTGACACTTACGTGGTCTTCCTGTTTGTACAGTCATTATGATCTTTGCATGAAAGCATTTGGTCACACCAGTGATGTTTAAGGGCAACACCATTGCTGACCTCTTCCGATATGGCTTTAAAAAATTAATTTCTGGGGCTTAGAGCATTGTGTCCTGTACATATTAATGGAAAACTCATTAATATGCTAGTGAGCCACTGCATGCCATTTGCCTTTTATCCCCTTATTGTTTTGAAACTCTTTTGATTTGTAAGAAGTACCTACAGCAATTTCAACTCCCATATTAACCAAAATTAATTTAATTTTCATAAAACTCTGAAACCTTTTTTGTGCTGACAGCCTGATACTTCACTGTTTAACTGATATCTTCCACATACATTATCTCACAAGTAAGTGTCTGCTAGTGGTGTATGTCAGCCAAGCCTTGGAGTTTGACTTTAACCTTAACACTCTGGCACCTTTATGCAAATTTTGATCACATAACTTTTAAATTATAATGGACTTTTAACTTGATAGTTGGTGCCAAAACTGTTGAATCTTGTGTTGGCAGCTCATAATTTGGTAGCCGTCATTCACACAAGAGCTTATTGGTGTACTTGAGCACTGCAGGTGCCTCTTTGCTCAGAACAGATACATCTCTATCTAAAGAAATACTTTTCAAAAAGGGGATAGTATCTGACTTATTGTATTTTATTTTCTTTTTTTGTGTAAAGCATTAGTAGAAATAAAAAAATAACGAATCTTTCTCTAATGGTCAGCAGTCATGCTTAGAGTACCAGTAGAACCATGGCTGTATTAATACAGACACCTATTTTGGAAAATTATATGTTGCATTTTCCTGCATGAATTGGTGGCTTTTCTGCACTGTGATGTTTCTGCATGTGATGTTTCCCCCCGTCACTGCAGAAGTAACTTCATGGGGAAAATAGAGTCACTTCTTCATCTGGTATTAGCCAGTGACTGACTCCCACGAATCCATGCTGATTGCATTTACTCTGGCTGCAAATCTGGCCCCATAAGCCGTGGCAGAATCTGCAAAGGGCACTGAGGCTGTTTCTCAGTCCTCATAAGCTCCATTTTTGTTTTATAGAAGCATGGTGGTAGATTAGTCCACTCTATTTCCCTGGTTTGATTCCCAAAATTTGAATGCCTTTTACAGCATGATGTCCCACCTAAATCAGGTTTTTCATTTAGTATTCCCATGGACAGAAGTTCCACTGGGACATTTCATTTCAGAAACTCATGGGCTTCAGTGTGTTCTTTCCATGCTGACTTCCATGAGTGTCACCCAAGGTGCTCATGGGCTGGCTCTCAGGCTGCGTTTGTCATAATGGGCAAAATATGGTGCCTCCCAATGTGTCACTGGACAGGAAATGCTGTTGCCTTTGACAGTAATTCACACTTTTTTTAAAAGTAGCCTTCTATCCAAGGTGCACTGGACTGCTTTTTGGAAGCAGGGGCTTCTCCCCACTGGCAACACACAGGACTTTGATGCTTTTAGCCACGCCATTGTCTGACACTTAAATTTGCTGGATGGGGACAGTGTGAATATTCCCCTCTGTGACAATTTGGGTGCTATGGAATGGCTTAAGCTCCTTTTCCCCATCTCCATTCACCGATGCCACACAAAAAACGCTCTCATGCAGTGATCAATAAATTGATAAACGCCCTCCCTTCTTTAATCTGACCTCCGCTCCTCTTCAGCCTCCGTAGGGCATTTCTGTGGGAGTGCGAGCAGGCTCCCAGTTCTGCCCGTGCCACCAGTCTGTCGTAGCTTGGGGTTTTCATCTCACTCTAACTAACGCCAGCTCTTCCACAGAGGGGACTCCTGCCCTTGAAGAGTTCTCTGTGGCATTGTTGGCACTTTGATTTTTTTGTTTGGTTTTGTTTTCTTTTACTCTATGTGACTTGCCTTTGATTTTTATTCTTCTCTTTTGTGCATGCCGTCCGTGTCTGTAGCCAGCATTGTGTGGAGCTGCTTTCCTCGTCCTGGCAGCAGTCGCCATTCTCCCACCCCACGCCTCCCTCAGCATCGATTTGTGTGAGGAGTCACTTGCTGTTGGTCTTTCTTCCCTCAGGCACTTCCTGTTCAAACCTGGAGGCACTTCTCCCCTTTTTTGTACAACGTCGCCGGGATATCCCCTGACGTCCAGCACTGTGTACTCGCCTCCCCCTAGGCCCCTTCCCAGAAGTACCTTTTCTAGGCCTGCCTTTAACCTGAAGAAACCCTATAAGTACTGTAACTGGAAATGTGCTGCTCTGAGTGCCATTGTCATCTCAGTCACGCTGGTGATCCTGCTGGCCTATTTCATAGGTAAGCTTGTTGCTGTTTGTTTTTCTTTCTTTTATTTCATTTCTCTACAAACCCTCCCGTACTGCTAATGTTTGGGAAACAGAGGGTCAAGACTGTGGTACAAAATGACGGGTAAATAAGGCATCTGTTGATTTGTTTGTGTTGCAGTGTTGTAGTAGGGAGCTTAACACCTGTCATAAAGCTAGAAGGGCTTAGTAAAACATGAGTCATGTGAGGGAGTTGTACTCCCTTCAATATCATGGACATTGTGCAGAGAAAAGTGTACCTGGAGTGAGGCAAAACCACCTGATTTTCTCTAAGCATCCCATTAAAACGGGATGTCCCAGTCCCAGTCACATCCAGGTCCCTCAGTGCTGACTTTGGTGGGACAGGTCAGAACCAAGATCCTGGTACCCAAAAATGTGGTTTGATTCTATCATTTGGTGACACACCCATTTCAGTGACATTTAACTAATTATATTGGAGTTCACGGGGTGACCAGGAGGATGGAGAAGGACTGGGTTGAGATTGTGGTTCATCGGGGCCTTTTTAGAGTAGGTGCTGCTAGTGAAATTTGCATCTTGGGTGGAAAAGCAGTGGATTTTTCTTTAACTGTGCATGATCTGAATTTCTTTGTTTTATGCAGCTTGTCAGTGTTCATTGCAAAAAAGCATTCTTTTTGTGTGTTGCAAAAGTAATTGAACTGCTAGAAGTGAAAACTGTATTTTTAAGCCTGTAAAGCTGGAATGTTACCATTACTTTTTCTTCAGTTCTCTTTGATATGTGTGTTATAAATGTCTTTAAAAAGTCCATTCCTAGACTTCTATGTTAAACTGTCTGTGGTGCAAACTCCAGTTGTCAGACACTTTTAGATGTGTTCATGGGTAAAAAAGCCCATTTCTCATGGCTCGAATGAGTCTTTTTGATTTTGCTGTGACTTCCTGTACGCTAATGATCTATAAAAGGTTGTGGTTAGAATTACAAATCTTAGTCTGGATCGAAAGATTTTGCTTTCATTTTACATGAATATGATTAGCACCACCACAAAGGATTGCTTTTACTGTGTTCCTTTTATATACACTTCTTTAATGACTGATACTTTTCCACTTCTGCCTTGCATCATACTCTGGTCGCTTTTATGTCTCCTGTAAGAGAAACAGGAATGATTAATTAACCAACATTAAATCAGCAGCAGTTTGATGAAATATGCAGTCAGTTTTCATCATTTGCTCTGTACATTTAGAGTCACCTTTCTCATTTGTCTGGTATTCTCCTTATGTCCTGAACATGGTTCCTTTGGACGTAATCTCCATGTATTGGAGGAGAAAGGAGAATCATTTCAGCTCAGCATAGCAGTGCCAGTTCATTCTGGAGGAGGAGAAGGAGGTGTGTGCAGGTTGATAGATGGAGAGGAGTTTGGTTTGCTGCTTTCCGACTCAGAACCCTGTCTCAGAGTTCACAAAAGATCACATGCCTGCTTAAAACCACAGTTAATGTTGTTAAAAGGAAGGTCCAGTGAGTGCCCTCCCATGTTTTTTATCCTCTCCATTGAAGTGATTTCCCTGGCATTTGCCAGACACCATGGATGGCTGGCAAGGTTCCAGAAATGCTGAGCAGGTTGAACCACTGTAATTAAGGGTCATAATTACTAATTTCTAAAGGAACTACCAATTATTAAAAATCAAATCCAACAGTTCAGTTCAGCATAAACATATTTAGCAAAGATTGCCTCTACCAGACCCAGTGTTCTGATCAACGAGAAAAAAGGCAGATATTTAATTAGATTTTGATGAAAAATTGTGTTTAATTTCGAGTATAATCAATTATTAATTACTGTAATGAGTGATTCTGGTGGGGTTTACTAATTAACTCATTTAAAAATTATGAATAACCTTTTCATTTGTAATTATTTTTTACATCCTGTCAAGTTGCAGATGAGAATTGTATCACATAACCCAAAAGAAAAGAAATGAATGAGACAGTCAAAATGTACTTTCACTAAGTTAAACTGAGGCATTTTGCATTTTGATATGAACTATGTAATTCTTAATAGAAGCTTGTTTATTATTCCAAGTAACCTGGTCTGTTTGCAAACAAATTACTGTTTTTCCTTCAATTTTGGGCTTTCTTCCCCCTGCATTTTCTTACAGATAATTTTTCTCATGTAAGCAGTACCTTGCTCTTTTAAATGCCATGGGGACAGTCTGAGTGGTAAGGTATAACTTAGTCATGAGTAAAAGGTCTAATCTGTGTAACAGTCTGAGTATTGGGAACTTGACTGCTTTCCATCTGCTCTTGTTAGTTAAAATGGAAGTTATCTTTTAATGACCGTTTTCATCCTCCAGAGCAAACTGAGGTTATTGAAAAGATTCCCACTTAAGTGAATGGACTTTAGGTTGGGTCTTACTGCAGCAGCTTGGCATTTAATCTGGTTTTTTGTATACTGGTTAGATAATGGAAATACTTCAGAGTGGTATATAGGCCTTCAGGATGTTCCTCACAGCATCCGGCTTGTCACAGTTTTCTGTTTAATTATTAAAAACTGCCCACTGCAGGCCTTGCCTGTGTGTAGCAGTGTGGAGCTAAAGACAAATCGAAGAGACTCTGCTACGGGCAGTACTTCCCGCATGACAGACCCTCAGGCACAACTGTGGTGGGTGCCCATCTGAGGCTGGCAGGGCTTCATGGGAACAACAAGGCACTGGTCATTTCTGAAGTTTTTTGCTGAAGCCAGTTTCTTTTTGAAATTCACCTGGAGAACTTGCTAAATCATTTGTTTGAGGCTAAAAGGCAGAGTTTCTATTATTTCATGTAAGTCTTTATGACATTTAGCAGCCTGAGGTTCATTTATCTTGCTGGGCCGTTTCAAAGTGAGGAGAGGAGACATAAATAGGTGTCCATGGCAGCTGAAGGGCTGCCGTCATATGTCAACACTGTGATCATGGGGAAGGTTTTACAGTGCTGAGTCACTGGTCTGGAGAGATAATGACAAAAAAATATAACAGAGTGTATTAAACACCAGAAGCTGATTTTCATTTGAATTAACCAGCTTTTGATTGACTTGTTGCCCCTTTTCAAAGAGTCAGACACCATACCAAAGCAGTGGTGACAGTGCCCATCAGTGGTTTGCACACACAGAGCTTATGCAAACCCCACGAGCTCCACAGAAGTTTGTCTCATGCCGTGAGAACACCAAGGAGAAAAGCAGGAGCACATCAGGGCTGCAACGTTAAGGTGATGGAACCATTGAAATCAAAGGCCTCTCCTTGAGCAGCTCAGAACTGCCCTGCAAATTTGCTATTCCAGGAGTTCCTGAAGAGATATGACTTTAAAATTGAATTCCCCATTTTAGGATTGTCCATTCAATGGACAGCTAGACAAGAAAAATTTTCCTGGCTTTTGCTGGGATTTGGTGAGGTCTGTATAGCATCATTGAGTTCTGCCTTGGAGGGCTAATTTCTAGCAAGATTCTAATGGCAGAGACAACCTCACAAGGTGTGTTGCTATTCTAATACTTTGCCAGCAGTTCCTGTACCTTATAGATGCCAGACCTGCTAGCAGAGCATTGTAAAGAGTCTCTGACATTGCTATACTGCTTGGGAGGAAGTTTAGAAACAGAAAATACCTGTTTGATTGTCCAGATCTCCATGCCCAGCAGCTGTTTGGCTAGGTCTGTGGAACAGTTTCTGAATTAATTAGTGATGGAGAATGGTTTCTGGCTGTTTAAACAGAAGTTATTATCCTCTCCCTGATGTAGATTCCAGACTAGATGGAAGTGCAATTTGATGGTGTTAGGCACTTGCAATTTTCCTATACTTAAACATGTGCTGTGGTTGCATTGCATGAACAGCAAGAAAGATGGGCATTTGATTTAGATTAAATCTAGGGCTGGAAAATATATTATGAAGCCAAAACAGTCATTCCTTTTGATTGGAGTCAGAGCTCTCTACTTTTCAGCTCTGTGTTCATTTGAAGTCTGTACAGATGCAGCTTCACTTGAAGAACAGTGTTGCTTGCTGCAGGCAAAATGCTTTGACAGTAAAGTGTGCTAGGACTATGATATGTTTTATAAAGCGTCTTTCTTTTTATTGTCTAAGAATCACCCTGAAAGCTAACTTTAGCTCTGTTTGTCCATGATTCTTTGATGCTATGGAGCAAACCCAATTTAAAGCAGCTCTCCAAAGCTCTTAGAAATCTAATTAGTTAGCAATGGATGTGTAGTGTACCAATTACCATGGTGTTTACATAGTAAGAGATCATTAGGGAAAGTTGCTAATGCTTAATTATTAAACTTGATCCATATCTATTAATCCTACATTTATACCTTGATATTAAGGTTATAAATAAATATAAAGCAATTTATTACCCTGCCAACAGGCTACTTTCACTTTCCACTTTAATATTTATTTTCTGATCCCAGATTAAGTTCTATTTTGCTACTGTTGACATTTGTTCTTTTGATTTACAAGGATTTTAAATCAAAATCTTTGAATGTGTTCTATTTCCATCTTGTCTTTGATAAAAGGCAGAAATGGGAGCTAAACAATCTGTTCTAGGAAGGCCTTTATGTTATGAAGTCAATCTGTTACCTCAAACAGAGCTTTGAGGTCCTTTTTTGGTTCCTTCACATCTTCACAAAATCACTGTGTTCTGTTCACTCAGTAACTGCAAATTCATTTACTTAATTTTACCCTTAATCAATAAAAGTGTCAGATCCAGTCTAAAAGGTGCTTTAGTATTTCCAGTGATATATTTTGTGTATTGTAAATGTTTGTGAAACTACATTCCAGGACACTGGTTGAGTTGAGACACCATCACGAGCCAGCACTACATTTTTTTCCTGTGTAGTATAACTTGAATATGTGGTGTTTTGTTTTTTTCTATTAAAGCTGGCTCTTATTGTACCAAATGCAGATAAACACTGGTGGGGCAAGAGGATTAGTGCCTCCCTCACTAAGCAGGACAGTTTAGATGACATTTAGCTCTTCCTTTCATACCACTGACATTTAGGAAATAAGGGTCTTAATCTTGTCGTGCGCATGCTTCTCTTAAACTGCAGCAACTCCATTTCCTTCAGCACTGGTTCAAATACAGTCACAGTCAGTGGCATTGGGCCCAGTGTTTGCAATGGAGCTGGAAAAATCTGCATGTATTTTTATAAATTCCTGGTTCTGGAAATTGACCTGACTGAAGACAAAATATAAGTCATGACAGATCTTAACCCTTCCATCCAGTTTTGAATGATCTTATTTTGTTGTTGTGTCTCAAATTTTGCCCCTGTAGATTTTCTCAGAAAGGCTAAAGCGTGAAAAGAGTCTCAGTCCCATGGAGAGATGCCATCAATTTAAGAGTCTGTCTCACTACTCAAAAATGTGTGGAGTTGCAGAAATCTTTTTGCATTTTTTGTTCTGTAGCAGAGAGATGGGAAGGTCAAGGACTCCGTGTTCACCTCAGTCACACTTCACTATGTTAGAGAACTAGCGAGGGTAGCTGCTGTGGGTACAATTTATAAGAGGCTGGTGAGTAGCAGTGAGCTCAGGAAAGCTGCCTCAGGTAATCTGGCAGAATAAACTTTCCCTGGCCAGTTCCACAATGAAATAGTGACTCAAATGCTTCAGCCCCACCTCCTTACTAGCATTGCCCCTCTCAAAATGCCTGCACTCATGGAGAGTAATTATTGGAGAAAAGAGAAAGACACAAAATTAAATCAGAGAGTAGGTTTAGATGGACACTGGAGAGAAATTTTTTACTGTGAGAGTGGTGAGGCAGTGGCATGGGTTGCTGGAGATGTGGCTGCCCCATCCCTGAAAGAGGTCAAGACCAAGTTGGATGGGGCTTTGAGCAACCTGGTCTAGTGGAAAGTGTCCCTGTCCATGGCAGGGTGGTTGGAAACTAGATGGTTTTCTTTTCTTTAAGGTCCCTTCCAACCCAAAGCATTCTAGGATTCTGTGTAAATTAAAACTACAGCAGGTTACATTCAGTCTTATATTCGTGCCTGTTTTGTTGTCTTTTGCTGCACCTTTAAGTACATGGTGGTATGAATTATAATGTAGACCTTTTATTTTCTATCACTTGCAAAGTCATCAAGAGCTCTTTGTATTATTAGGTGATTGTGTGCATTTTTTTTTTTTTACTTTGAATTTTCCAGTGTATGTTTGGATAGCAGCTACTCTTAGCTTTATAATTTAGAGCGAAGGAAGCACAAGTGATGTATCCGCTATTGTGCCTGAAAATAAAAGTGATAAAGGTACAAGATGCCACTTTAAATTTATTCTTGTTAAGATCAGTTCATTCAGATGGGTATTAAAAACCTTGCCATAGAAACTCCATTAAAGAACATTCACTGTTTCAATCTAAATAAGATTTGTAACCTGAACTTAAAAGTGTGATTAGAGAAATGATGGATAGGCATTTGAAAGAATCACAGAATCACTTAGGCTGGAAAGGACCTCTACGATCATTGTGTCCAACCTTCAGTGGAACATGACAATGTCAAATAAAATACAGCAAAAAGTGCCATGTCAAGTTGTTTCTTGAGCACCTCCAGGCATGGTGACTCCACCGCCTCCCTGGGCAGTCCATTTCATTGCTTAACAACCCTTTCCTTGAAGAAATTCTTCTCTTGTCCAGCCTGCACCTCCTCTGGCACAGCTTGAGACTCTGTCCTCTTGTCCTGTCACTTGCTGCCTGGGTAAAGAAGCTGACCCTCCCAAGCTCCTTTCAGGTGGCTGTAAAGAGCAATAAGACCCCCATTTGAGTCTCCTTTTTTCCAGGATAAACACCCCAGCTCCCTCAGCCACTCTTCATAGGACTTACTCTCTAGACCCTTCACGGGCTTCCTTTCCCTTTTTGGACTCAAAGGAGAGACACTTCTGCAAGAAAGTGTTACTGAAAAAGTGGAGCAGAAGATATTGCAGACCTGCTTATTTTTCCAGACTTGCCCAGTCTGTGGAAACTGGGAAGTACTAAAATGTAGTACTAAAATGTCATCCATGAGATGACAATATGTTCTGAACTTGGCAGCAAAATTTCTGCTTTGCAAAGTGGTTAGTACTTCTTCAGAGTCTACAGTGATAAATATACTGGGATAGTTTACATCTTTTCTCGACTAATTCAGTGTTTATTGCAGGCAGGAAGAAGCCTAAGGATTCCCATAACTTTCATTTAAAACTGTTTTCTCAATTTTCAGTAAGTTAAAATCCATTAACTATCACATCATGCAGACTGACCTCTTTGCACATCGAAGCCCAGCAAACCCCAGCTACTTACTCTACCTGTTTTACATAGGTAAGTCACATATATCCTTCAGCTGGCTTCTTCCCAGCTTATATGTCTAAGCATCCCATTAGGTCTTTCTGGGTTATAAAAGTTACACTAGGATATTGTTGTACAGCATTTTCTTGTTCTTACTCCTTAAGTCATTTGCTCTCTCTGCTTTCCAGTTGCCACTGTCCCATCTCATGGACAGTTTGTGGTCCATTATCCAAAGTATATAGGCTGACCATTGACACTGTTTGAATCATTCAAATTTAGTTACTGCCCTGCTTTTCTGTTTTTCTGTTCTGCCCTCATCATTGTATTTCTCACTTGAAGTATTGAGCTACATGTTTAGCGATCCATGATTTTATATTTACTTACATAACACTGATGCAAATGTTGAATAATTTCAGGCTAACTATCAGTTGTTCAACTTCACAAGAAATTCTAACATGTGATGATTATTCAACAGCAGTGATAATTTTAATGTCTTTCAGTTAGTTTTTAAATACATGTATACATGTCTTTATACCCTTCAAAAATGCTTGTTTGTTTAATCACATCAAACTAAATCACATATCTTACTAAATTGTAATCTTGTCAAAGAAGGAGTAACTGTTTTTTAAGATCTGTTGTTCAGAAAAGCAATATGGTTGGCCTGAGATACCGTACATTGACTTTCTTTATTCTTTATCAGTTCAATACTGTGGTTTTTGTTATTTTGTCTGTAGTAGATATCAGACTACCCAAACCAAGTGACTTGCATCCTGTGCTTTTCCCTTCTTAAATATTTGTAGAGCATTAATCTTGTTCTAATTTCTTGGTAGCTGGTTCAGTATTAATCAGTGAGTCAGATTCTTCCTTCTTCTTTACTGGGTACAAGTTAAATGAGCCTGCAGATTTAAAAATGTTTGTCCTTAAATAGATGTACTTCAGTATAATTCCTGGTTACTAATGGACCGGAAAAAACTTATTTCCTGTGAAATTATTGAATTATTGTAATTATTGTAGTTATTTTCTAAAGCTAGAACAAAAATTCTTACTGAATGCTTCAGTCTTTACTACAACATTATTAGCAATTTCCCTATCTCCATCAATATTGCTGCTCATTTTGCTAGGTTTCAGTGCACTTAAAAAAAAGTTCTATTGTTCTGTAGGTTTTTTCCAAGACGTATTTTTTCTTGATGTCCTCAGCTTCTTTTTGCCTCTCTCCCTGGCTTTAGATTTATATAGATTACTCTCTGTTCTCCTATTGTTCTGGCTTTTATATGCTACTTTTTTTTATTTCCGCTTATTGTTTTATTTTGACACTGATTGAATAGGTCCTTTTGTCAAAGTCTGATCCTCTTTCATCATTGTGGGATCACTGGAAGAATGACTTCCATTCAGAAGTAGACCACCAATATAACTGATTATTTAACCAGTTGAAAGTGGGTTGTGGCTATGCATCCAGCGGGCTCCATCTGATCTGGGAGTCTGCATCAGTCTGCCATGAAACCATGCATTAGTTGGCCCTTTAGATGTCTGATCCTTCCTTAAAATTAAGAATCTTTAATACAAGGAGAGATTAATGTAATTCCATCTGGTTTTATTAAATGGTCAGATACAGGCTCTCAACCCATAAGCTTTTATCAGTTGCTTTTAGTGAGGTTTTATAGTTGCTCTAAGCCCCCAGAAAAAAAAATAACAGCAGGCTGACTCCAGAAGTGCCGGCCTTGTCTTTATGACAGTGGCACAGATGTGCTGCTATAATCTTTATTTCACGACTTAGATTGACCTTTGCACACAGATGCTGAAAAAAATCAGTTTTACGGATCTTTATATGTCTTGTGGAAGGAGTTCTCTTTGAGTCCATGTTTTTATTCCATACTAATTAGTGTGAAATAATGGAATTTAATTGCAGTTAAGTGGAGACAGAAAGAATTGTTTCCCGTAATGGGCTTTTTCAATGTTTTTAAATACCAAACGTTTTTGTGGGTAACTAGTCATAGAGTAATCTCAATTAGGGATGTCACTGGCAGTGAAAAATGCTCCTTGGTATAGTTTAGTGTTTATCTCCCATTGTTTTCTAGCATAAATTAAAAGATTGCTTCAAAGCCTGCTTTGCAGCCAGGTTATGCATTTCTATTGAATGTGCGCAGTGATGTATTGTCAGAGGTTTTTACCTGCAGTTAAAATTGAGCTATGTAGTAGACAGACATCATTATAGGGTGAGGTGTTGTTGTTAAGTATACTGCTCAGGTAACATTCCGATGACCTGTAAAATAATGACCAGAATGTCCAGTCCCCTCTTTTCCTCTTTGTCAAGATTTCAAGCCACTGTTTATGCTGAAACTTAAAAGCTCTGGAAGGACCACTTCCATACTTTCCTTTGAGATAGTAGGCTCTGGTGCTCTATAGACAGAGGTTGTTGAATCTTTGTGTTTCAATGCTAGCCTATAAACTCTCCCATCATCTCCAGCTTTTCCTATCTTCCTCTCCATTTGATTTTATCATACCTTAACTTCCAAGTGTGTCCCTGTTGCACTCAGAAGCTCTTGCCTAGGCAGATGATGACAACAGGATATGTTGGCTGTTTTCAAATATGGTAGCGTGTGAAACAGCACAGCATCTCACCTTGCTTGCTCAGTACAACTGCAGCATCACTTCATTGTGAAAAGAAACTCTTTAAAAAGCAAAGCAGAACCAGGCAGTTGGCAGAAATGATAGCTATGCTTACCCTAAGTATTTCAAAAGAAAATCTAATTGGAGTATCAATGGAGAGAATCCATTTCAATTATGGCAGAAATTATAATGAAATCAAGCATTAAAAGAGTTTCCAGAGGCTTTTGGTAAAAAAAAAAAATCCTTCAATCTAAGCATAATGATGTTCCAAAACAGCATTAATCTTGATGGTTAGTAAGAATTTATTGATTTTAGTACACCTTCCCCAGTCATACTGTATCATAGGCTACTCCAGGTTGTGGAACATATACATGGGACCACTCTAGGTGCCCAGCTGGTCCAGAAGGGATACATTTCTCTACTGTTAAACTCCTATGGGTATTCAGACCCAAACCAGCTATTAAGAATGATCTCTGGTCTTTGCCAACTGAACAGTACACAGGAATTTGGAAGGTATTGGCTGATCAGAGCCAGTGCCATGGGTAGAGTTCTTTCTAACAAATAAATGTTACAGAATATCAAGTTATCCTGCTTAGTACTGTTTAATTCACTACTATCAACTTAGTCTTGGGGATGCAGGGGCAAAGCAGTGTGTTGTGCCCCCAAGGAAGCATTTTCTTACATTTGTATTTAATGATAAACCAGAATTATCATGGCCTAAGTTATCACAAGGGAATGTCTGGGCATCTCCCTACAAGAAAGACATTGAGGTGCTGGATGGAACATGTCCAGAGATAGACAACAGAGGTGGGGAAGGGATGGAGCACAAGTCTGATAAGAAGCAGCTGGGGGTGTTTAGCCTGAAGAAAATGAGGCTCAGGTGGACTTTATATCTCTCTACAACCGCCTGAAAGGAGATTGTAGCCAGGTGAGAGTCGGCCTCTTCTCCCAGGCAGCCAGTGATAGGACCAGGGGAAATGTCTGTAAGTTACACCAGGGGAGGTTTAGATTGGGTATTAGGAAAGGTTTCTTCATTGAAAGGGTTGTCAAGCAGTGGAAGAGGCTGCCCATGGTGAAATGCTTGGAACTGTTCAAAAGGCACATGGATGTGGCAGATGGAGATGTGGTTTAATGGTGAACGTGTCAGTGCTCGGTTAGTGGTTGGACTTGATGATCTTAGAGGTCTTTTCCAGCTTTTATGATTCTGTGATTCTATAGCCTAAGTAGACGTGAGAGCAGGCATCTGGATCCACCAGGTGATGTGGCACTCATTTAGGCAAAATTCTGCTTTTGGATCTACTGTTGTTCTCTATTTGTATTGCAGAAGTACTGAAGTGATGGAGAATCGTGACACCTCTTTTTTTATTAGGTAGAATAAGCAATGGTGTGTACTTTATCACACCTCTGATCCACCCTGAGCTGGCTACCACAAAACTAGAAAATCTGAGTTCACACATGCTCAGTAGGG
Source organism: Ammospiza nelsoni (assembly GCF_027579445.1). Taxonomy (NCBI): domain Eukaryota; kingdom Metazoa; phylum Chordata; class Aves; order Passeriformes; family Passerellidae; genus Ammospiza; species Ammospiza nelsoni. Next base: position 34,358,386 of record NC_080634.1, on the reverse strand, counting down.
ACCTATTTAGTGTGCAGTAGCAAAATTGTCCGTGCCGAGTGTTCCTTCCCTTTCCAACCCCCTCCTACTGCTACCAAGCAGACTGCACATATGGCATCCCTAGAAAGCAATTGAATGTGCTACAATGCTGGAGTTGCCAGGGTTGAGTGGTAATTTCTGTGCAATTGTTCTGCTCAGCATTGGGCCAGTGGAAAAAAATAGCCTGTGATGAGGGAATTAAAGGCTATTACAGAGTACATATGCATACAGGGGCTGATGTAAAATCACAAAAGCAATCTTAATTCTGTTCTTTGCTAATTTTTGAGTGCTTGACTTGGCAAACTTCAGGGTTTTTTAGCAACTGCTTTTTTTAGGTAAAATTAAATATAAATATGTCTGTGGGTCTTTCTAGAACACTGTAGGTTGCACTTGCTAGCACTTGACTTAGTCTATGTGCTGGATTTAGTTCTAAGTCCAAGGGAACAAATCATCAGGTTGTATTTTGTTATTGAGAGAGCTTTTTACTCTGATCTGAACCTTTCATTTTGATTTATAGCATCTGAAAGTATTGTGCTGGATTTTGCTCATGGTCTCTGGACAGACACAAAAATTATTGTGCTGTTAATTGTGCTGTGTCACCCACTTCATCCACTTTCTCAGACTGTGCATTTGTATCCATTTGCCAAGCTTTTGTACAAAAAAAAAAAAAAAGGATTTTTTTCCCCCCTTCAAAGAGTGTTTGTTTTTCTAGTATATGTAAAGAAAAACTAGAAAATAAACTAAAACATTCCTAACCTGCTTTAAACTTACCTGTGCTTTTGTCCTCCAAAGCAGCTAAAACAACAAAATACTCCTGAACACTGGTACAGTTAAAATTTCTTCGTATCTCTTCCAGCTGGCTCAAGGCTGACAGGATTCTGCTTTAGAGCTCAGTTTTGACAATGCTGATGAACACTCTGGCCCAGATCTACAAAATGTGTAAATTTGTTCTCAACTTTAAACACCTCCATCATCCTCTTGAAGTCACCAGATTTACTTAGGCTAAGTAAAGCTCAAGTTAAACCTGTGCTTTGGACATCAAGGGATTCTGAGACTGCCATTTTGTTAATTTTTCTTATATCAACTAGCACAGCCCAACTGGGGCTCTGGTGCTTTTAGAATGTGCATAGTGACTAATAACACTAATGCAGTTTTCAGCTGATTTTAGGATTAAAACACAAGCAGTGGTCTCAAAGACATTTACTTGTCTTACTACAATAAAATCATGTGCATGTTCAGAAGGACAGATGAGCAGGCAGCCATCTGAGAGATCAGCTCGCACATCAAATTCTACAGCAATATTCAGATCTTCATGCTTAAACTGGGATATTTGATTTAAACTGTGATCCCACCTCTGTTGTGTTGGGGTTTTAGAATAAGAGAGATATAGTTTGTGACTTCTGCACAGCAAACTGTGGTTTTTAGTCTTTGGGCAAATTATTGTATTATTTTTGGAAGATAGGTTTTCTGAAAGTTCTCTAGTTGAGATGACAAGGAAGGAAGCAGGAAAGAGCTAATGGATTTACCTATGTAAATGACACCATTTTTAATTAGTGCCTCACAATTTATATGTGTGTAATGAAAGGGCATTTGTAAAATTATACTGTCCACAACAGGCTAGCCCAGAATTTTTGTAAATGCAAAGCAGGATAAGAGGCCCTCTGGTAGAGCTGCCTGTCCTCATTTCTCTAATTGAAGTGAATACCCCAGTGGGAAATCGATTATTTTTAATATTATATACACAAATTAAAACTCCATTTAGAGGTATAGTGGGACCATCTTATAATTGACTTTGATCTTGAAGAAATTTCTCCATAATATTTATTTTAATACTGTCTCTGCCAAAAAGGATATCTAGAAGGCAAAATATTATTTTACTGAGAAAAGCCTGAGCATGTGTAACACCAATTCTACCAGAGCTTTGAGGGCTGAAATAAATTTCTTTGTTGCAGGTGGCTGCCTAATACCAGCCAAATAATGCTGAGGTCCATCTTTCCACTTCTTACTCTATTTGAAATTAGTGTAAATGGTAAAGGAAATTACCAAAGGTATTTAAGCAGTCAGCTCCTCAGATAAGCCATGCCACTTTTATGTCTATACTTTCTATAGGTTAACACTTTAAAAATATCCTCCTTTAAAAAAGCATAAAAATATTGAAATATACCCATTTAAAACTGCATTTTCCCTTTCCTGCAAGAAATTACAAGCTACTGTAGCACTGGAGGGGCCAATGATCATCTATTAATGATTTGAATGGACAGGCAGTCATTCAAAAGACTTTGATCCTCAGGGGCAATTAGGAAGACATTGAATAGGAAGTGCTGACTCTTTGCATTGAACAAACATTGAGTTTAACTGCTTCATTTTAAAACATGCCTTTCTAGTCACTTCCTTGAAGGTTTCAAAGAAATGTGGTGCTTCAGCTGGAAGCCTTTCTTCTTCATTATTAAGAACAATTGGGAACTAAATTAAAATATAAAGTGTTCTCCAGAGAAGAAGCTGATTGTATTTGGTAGACCATCTGCTTCTATTGTGGAAATCGTGGATACAGCTCTTCTTCAATCAGAAGGGGTCAAAGAATAGCTAGTGTCAAATCAAAGCAAGTAAATGTGTTTGTGGCAGGATTTCAGGTGTTCAGCACAATGCTTTGTTTTCTCAAAAGGTAGTTCCCACCTTGCTGGCAAATTTTTAAAAGGTAGGAAGTTGTCATTTGTATTCCTCCTTTGCATGTGGTGATTCTGATTGAGGGAAGGAGAAGTGAATTATCTCCAAAAGAACCATTTTTGGTGCTTGCATAGTTTAAACATGAAGCAATAGTCAGGCAGCAAGGTAGGATACCAGGAATCGCTAGATGTATCCCATAGCATGTGTCAGAACTGAGCTGGCTGTGAAAGCACCTACATCATATTTTAGGACATTTGAGGTCCTAAAAAAGTCCCACAAACAAACACAGATACCCCTCTGTTTTATCAGCAAAATCCTTCCTCCTTTAACCCTGAGATGGGTGGATGCAGGTTGTCCAATTCTTAGATGAAGCAATCACATCCCAGCCCAACAAAGTGTCTTCAACCCCAAACTATGAAGGAGACTTGAAAACCCTTTTTTTTCATTGAAGGCAGATCATTGAGCTGTTAGGAGGGGAGGCAAATGGGGAATTTACAATAGTGAGCATTACCCTTAATGTCCCTCCTGGTGCTTTTTTTATTTTTCTTAACTATTGTCTTGTGTCAAATAAATCAACAGGCAGGAAGCAGAGCCATGGGACCTCCCAGCTGCAGGCTTAGAGTCTTCACTTAAACAACATGTAATCAAGCTGCCTTTTGGGCTCCATTCCTTTGTGACCTGTTAATTTTACATTTCTAGCTGCACAGCAGCTCTAATCCATCTGGGTTGTGGAGAGCCTGGTATGCAGGATTCTCTGTTCCCACATGACTGCAGTCTTGTCCTGGTGTGCAAATTCACATTCATTCAGGCAAAAGATGATTTATGAAGTCAGGTTTTCCATTTCCTGAGTGAGAGTTTTAAGCCACAGATGGAAAGCATTTATGTATAGGAAATAATTTCAGACACTAGGAATGACACAGAGTGCTGTACAGAGTTTTTGGTCACAAGGCAACTGCTGAAATCCACACAAGAAGTGCCCTTGCAGAAATCCCCTTCTTCTTGCCTCATGGTGCCTGGCTGAGTGACCTGGGTATGTATGTGTAAAAGATGTGAATTCATGATACTACAAAACACTGGGATCTTCAGTCAAGATACTAGATCTCAATTCCAGATCTGTGAATGTGTTCTTGGGGTGTTAAATCACTACAACACTCAAAATGTCCCCGTGCTCTTAGATGAACAACAGCTTGGATCTGTCTAGTCCAGGACTTGGCCACACAAACAAGTAGAGCAGATAATATATGCTACATCCAGGTTTTGCCTTCTTCCTACACCAGGAGGGCCATAAAGCCATTTCAGCCCTTGACTGTCGTGAGTTCTGCCACAGAAGCCTTGGCCAGCACTGAAATGGAACAGCAGTGTAAGAGAAAAACAGTTTGATTTTTTTTCTTTAATGTTTGTTTTACTGTTCCCATTCTTCCTAATCTTTGTTGATTTATTGAAGACTGACAAACCAGTGATTATTTCATGCTGAAAGGCTCCTTTTCATAACACTGGATGTCACAAATATATGGTTTATTCTGCAACAGTCAATTCTACCACTTATACAAAAATCATATGATTTCAGTGTAGAGACAGTTATCCAGATAATTACAGTCAAGTTTCTTCCAGAGACAGGACTGAAAGCAATACATTTACTTGAGTTAAAATTAACCCTGAGTAATTCGGTGGTGAGATTCAGCTTTTTCTCAATTAGGAGGAAAAAAGCAAAGCTCAGGTATCATTTTGGAGAGCATGTTATTGTAGATCTGAGTAAGTATGAAGGTTAAAGAGGAATATGTAACCACCACATGTCTTATGCTTGTTTCCACACAAAGAGGGGAGAGCACAAAAACAACCTGTAAAAATGTCTTCTCAATCACTGAGCTTCAGCTGTTTTTCCTATTCCAAATCCCTTATACTTTTTTGTTTAACTTATCTTTGCTCTATTCTAACCTTCTTTTTCTCAGTTTCTCTCATTCCATATTTTTCTCACCTTCCTCCCCTTTCTCATTTTTATTCTTGTCCATTGTGGCATCAGTCCTTCTCAATTGTTCCTTCTCACACAGTGTTTTTCCATTTTCTCCTTTTCCCCATGCTGCACGGGAGGCTTTGGAAAACCCTTCTCCTTCCAAGGAGTGGCCTTTTGGCTTGAGTTGGCGTAGGCTTAGCTGTCAGCAGTGCAGTGAGGTGCTTGTAGAAACCAGTGGAGTAGGAAAGCCAAACTTCTCCATATGGAGCCCAGTGCCAGTACAGGTGAGCTGGGGAGGGTGTGGTGGCTGTGCAGAGGTAGGCTGTGAAGCTTTTCCAAAGCTTGTGCCCTCCCCTCTGTTATTTAAGCAATTACACTGACATATACGGGCATGTATTCTTACATAAATATGGATTCAAAACCTGGAGTATTCTTAGTGCAAAACAACTGGCTGAGGTTTTCAGATGAGAATCCCAAAAGACTTCTGTCTTGCCTTTATGCCCTTTACCACTGCGCTTGCTGTAAGTCCAGGCTCAGGTAGGGATCATTAATGTGTTTTGTTAAGCTTTGATTCTGAGAAAGTCTTCATTCATTGTTCAGGGAAAGATCAGTTGTTAGCTGAAAAAAAAATTGCTATTTTATTCTTTCCTTTGTTTCTGTAGCAGCTTTGCCTGGGTGAGCAATCACCAGGCCAGCTGTGGTACCTGCAGGGCTTAGCCCTGAGAGGGCAGGGGAGAAGGAAGCAGCGGAGCCTGGGAGCTGCTGTGAGAATGCTTTTAACAAACACTATGGAAGCACTATGGTGGCTTCAGCTGTAGCCTTAATCCAAACATCCTAATTGATTGGTTCGGTTATTTATTACACTTAGCTTGCTGCTTTGGGCAAAGCAACAAGCTAATAAAGGGCCAGCAGTTTGTTTTTCAATTTTTTGCTGACTGGTGTGCTTTCTGGGAGTCTCTTATGCTTCAGTAAGCATGTCTTGTCTTTTCTTCTCCCTGTGATCTATCACAATCATCTGCCTCTCTCTGCTAACTCCTTCGCTCCATCAACCTGTCCTAAGAGATGTCCATTTTGTTGACCATGTGAATTATTATCTTTGTTTGTCCTTTTTTATTCTAAATGCTGTACCACTTCTTTTGTTCACTGCTCCGCTGAGTAAGTTGTTTTGACTTTAGTGTTTTGTTGTCTCATAAGCAAGTGGCAATAAAACAAAGATAATCAAAAGCCTGAGCGTCTTCAAAAGAAACTTGGAAAGAATGTTTCTCTTTATTTGACTTAACAGCATCTGCTGATGCTGATTATGGTGTCCACAAGTAGCTATGGAGTAGGAGTAATGCAATATAGGAAAAAATAATATGTTAAAATCAGAAGAATCATGATCCTGAATACTTGGTTCTATCAATATGAACTTTGATTTATTTGTATGATTAAATAACTCAGATGATGCTGAAGTCTTCGCAAATTTTCTCTGCTAAAGTGAATCTGAATCCAGAAAAGAACAGCCATATCACACTGGCATGGTTGAAATGCTGAATTCTGCAAAATAATCAAACCCTAAAAGGACTGGAGTTTGATCTCTAATTTTTTTCCACTAAGAAGGCGGCCACAGGTGACTTAGGACTGAGGATAAGGGGATTTAGTCTGCCACAGAAAATTCTGTTACCCATTCAGCAAGTTTTAGGGCATCTTTTGCTGGCACTCAGCTACAGGGGAAAGGTCATGCAAGTCAAAGCTTTAAATTCAAAACATGAGCATAATGGGCCAGAGGCCCCAGATGCCTTTATATCATCTAAGTTGGTGGTGGTGAAACAGCCCAGAGAGCAAGCAGGGTTTCTCCCTGAGTATTGTTTTCATTCCAGGAGAAGGGAGACAAGAGAGTTTTCTACTCCATGGGGAGTGTAACCAAAGCTTCTGCAAAGAGCCTGTCCTGGAGCTTCCTAGGCAGTGAAAGCTACATGGTATTTTACAAAAGTGTACACTTTAATGATTGTTAATTGCAGAGTGCTCTTTTAATACGTGGGGAGCCTTCAATATCTGAAAATCTATTGAGCGTCATGTTGGAGACAGAGATGGAGAAGGACATGGGGGCTTTTAGGAGGGCGTTTACTCTGTGTCAGCAGCATCTTGTGTCTAGCTGAGCAGGGGCAAAAAAAAGCCAGAAAAAATGTCCACAGTGGGTTCCATTGACCCAGAGACTAAGAACATCAGGAATCTGAAACTATGTTTACAGCTTTACTTCCCTCTTAGGAACATTAACACTTCAAAATATATTATTATGGTACTCATCCATGGTTACAGGGCTTTTCCATGATTATGGTCCTTAGTTGTTTGGGTTTTTTTCTGTGGGAAAGAATTTGCACAGATCAAGGTTGATTCATAAAACCTTTGAACACAACTGTGTGCAACAACAGCTTTAGACATCCCATTGAGATGTAAAGACCCAAAATATCCACTGCTATTACTACTTAACTTTTTAGCACCAGTGTGGCAGTTAGAACAAGACGAGAAATGAATCTTCCACCAGGTTGTCAATCAGACACTGCTGGTATTTGGAATATAGTAATGAAATCACTTATTCAGGTGACATCCTCATAAAATACCTGCTGTTACAAGAGTGTGTTTCCGAAGTAAATTAGACTCTTTGTTCTTGTTTCAGGTTGACTTTTGTGGTTATAGCAGAAATTGCATGATATCTGTTTGCCATATGAAGGGGGATATTTATAGGCTTTTATTTTGTGCTTGAGAACATCAACTCAGAAATCCTGAATAGAGCAGTAGCTCTCAGCTTTTACACTGTTTTCTGAATTTTTTAAGCTACTTGATAATCAAAATGCTATTCAAATAATTCTGGTTTTCAACGTTTTGCACTTTTGTGTGCATGGTGTGCATAATTGTCATTCTCATGGCTTATCATTGGAGAACTTCTTACAGTCTTTCAATACTTTAAAAGGAGGCTTTTAAGAAAGATGTAGAGAGATGTTTTACTAAAGTTTGTAGTGGCAGGGCCATAATGGTGTTAAATGAAAAGAGAATGTATTTAGATTAGATATAATTAATTGTTATTATCAGGCTGATGAGGCACTGGCACAGGTTGCCCACAGAAGTTGTGGATGCCCCATCCCTGGAAGTGTTCAAGGCCAGGTTGAATGGGGCATTGAGCAACCTGGTCTAGTGGAAGGTGTTCCTGCCCATGTTAGTGGGGTTGAAACTAGGTGGTCTTTCAGGTCCCTTCCAACCCAAACCGTTCTGTGATTCTGTGACCTGTGTGATGATGAGATCAATGTACGCAGGAAGCTTTTTGCTTTAGACAAAATCTACTAGCAAAAGTCAAAAGTTAACATTAATACAAGTCTTTTAACTACTGTGTGATAACACAGTATCTATGTTACAGATAATTTGGTTGTGTTTTCTATTTTGGGAAGTTGTAAGACATTTTTCAAACATTGAGCACTGAATGATGACATGGAATGGTTGATCCACTTGCGCAAGTGGATGGATAATGTGCAGAAAAGCTGTAGCATCTTCCAGAGTGTCAGTTCTGTTGTTAAACTGAAGCAAGATGATCTCTTGTTAAGACATTTCCTCTCATGTCTTTTAAATTAATTTTAGTGCCTGTAAAAAATGCCCACTGCACCCAAAGCAATGTTGAGTTTTTCACTTTTATTTGCTTGCAGTAAATAATGATCTACAATAAAAAAATTCCTCCTAAGGAGAGAAGAAGCAGCAATAGCCTTTTGGGGAAACAGTGGCCTTGCAATGTGTTCCTAAAAATCTGTGTGGCACTAAGGCTGAGATGTCCAAAGGACAGGGGAAGTCAAATGGTGTTACAAAGAAAGCAAATGACTGGCTCAGTTCTCCCTAGATGAGGAATGCCCACTGTAAGCTCATGCAGGTCATTCTAACATGAAGATGTCTGAGAGATGGAGCTGATGTTAAGCACTTAGCACCAGCAGAATTTAGGCCTGACTGCTGTCTAGAAATGCCTGAGTTTGGAGGAGTGAAGAGTACAGTTTCCATTCTGCTTGGAACTACAAACATGCCTGTAGCTACAAAGATCCCATGTTAAACATAGGAAGTTGTGTGCTCAGAGCATCTAAGCCCTTGAGCTCTGTAACAGCTCTGTGGCGTCTGGGTAACACTCTGGCCCTTGGAAACGTCCGGCCTGGATGGAATTATAAGACAGCATCCAGTACTGAGCTTACAACAGAACTACTGGCAGACAGCTGCATGAAATGCCTCTTGGAGCTTGCAACCCTGTAAGCATACAGTAAGCTAAGTGAATTAACACAAAATTGCATTTTAATGCCCAAACAAGTGAATTGAGTTAGTCCTTTAATCTACTGTAGTTCTCCTTTTCTTTTCTGTGTACTAGAAAAAAGCAGATTCCTACCTGATGAGGTTTTGTGAGGTTAATAGCTATGAAGTGCCCAGGCACTCTGATGATGAGGGCTGTATAAACACAAAGATATTATGCAAGCACAGTGATGCCAAATGCTTAGTGCAGATTTCTTGTTCATGGTCTAATTTCATCTCTTCCCTTTCCTCCCTCTTCTCAATTTCTCTGCTGAGTATATATCCCTTTTAGATGAAAATACTTGTTCCTCTTCTTAAAATACCCTGGTTATATTACCAGTGGTGTTGGTGCCATTCCTTCTTGGTATATGTACCTGTATAAAAATGAGTGTTGAACAGGCCCTCAGGAGACATTCCTTTCTGTGCTTCCTTTCTGTATGGGAGTTTAAGGAGTGTATTTTCTTTCCTAATGGATAAAACTGTTAACAAACATAGTCTCCATTTACATGGTAAAAAAGAATTTTGCACTCATGTTTTGTGATGTTGTAGTTGTGCAAAGACAACCTTGTTTATGTTAGTAAATGATAGGTGACCTAATTGAGACTGAAGTGGAATAAATTGTGTATTTTGCTAAATTGCCTAAACATGCTGTCTTCAGAGAGCTACTCAGATTACTTTTCAGTTCTCTTGTAAAGATTGTTTCTGATGCACAGGTTTAAATAAACTAACCACTTGTCCCTGACAATGGTTGCCAATCTCAGGTGTATGTTTGTGAATAAAAGTAGAGTTATAGGCCATGGAAATGGTGTTTCTTTACTGGGTTTTTGTTTTGTTGGTTTTTTGTTTTGGGGGGGTTTTTTTAGTTTTTTTTGTTTGTTTGTTTATACTAAATGGCTGTGATGTTAGAGCCATTGTATAGTTTCTTGGAGAAATTATAGTGTAAAATATCAAGGCTTTCCCTTAAAAAAGAAATGTCATTCCAAATGTAGCAAATATCAGATCATTTAGCTGTGTAGAGCCTGAAGCTAAGCTGGATACTGATTGAGTATGAAATGTTTATGTTGGGGATGGAAGAACTGATATGGTAAGCCACAAGCCACATTCTTTTGCTTTATATTTGGAAGGGGCAAGTATTAGGTGTATAAGCATATGATTTCCATACTCCTCATACATGCATTTGTTTTTTAAGTAGTTTTTCTTTTTTCCTTAACTTTACTTGTCTTCATGTAATGCCTTGAAATAGACTCACGTGTGCCCTGGGTGACTTTGCACGGCCCAGAAACCTACAGAGAGCTTTGCCCTGCTATGACACAAATCTAAATGGTGGTGCTTGTTTTCAGTTCTCAAGGATATGTCTTTGATATGAATAGAAGAGGCTGAGTTGTACGAAAGAATGCTCAGACATAGTTGCTCACATTTGTGATGCAGAGCACAAAGGCATGTGCACAAGATGGGTCTTGAATTGCCTGTTTTTACTTGGCCTTAACCAGAAAAAGCTGTCAGAGATGTCTGTAAAGGCTTCTGTGTATAATTGATGGGTAAAAAAAAAAGAGAACCTATATAATACACTTGTGAATATGGCAAAACAAACTGGAGTGCAGTTCCCTAGGATTTATTGGTATGTTAAGAAATAATACTCCTTGTATTTCTTATATTTGTGTTCACTTCATTGTCATCCCAGCCTTGGGAGCTTTGTGAAACACTGTGCCTGGTTATGCAGACCACGATTCAGGAGTGGTTCTGCTGGAAGAAGCAGAGTGGATTGTTACAGGTGATGTAAATCAAGTGTAAGTGGGTGGAAAGACCTAGGGAGCTGGTATGGTAGAAGCAGCAGGGGCTGTCTAATTACATTAATCCCATTCTTGTCCTAAAGCAATGACCACTAATAAGGCACTGGAGCGAGGGTTTAGAAAGAGAAAGTGCCCCTGTAGTTCTGCAACTCTCCCAAACAGAAAAAGATGACTTTTCTCATTGCTCACCACAGCCATGCACCTGTTTGGCCTAAACTGGCACCTGCAGCCGATGGAAGGGCAGATGTATGAGATCACGGAAGACACAGCCAGCAGTTGGCCAGTGCCAACGGACGTCTCCTTATATCCTTCAGGGGGCACAGGGTTAGAGTTACCTGACAGGAAAGGCAAAGGAGCCAGTGAAGGTATGGTTGGTGTGTGTCCATGTTGTGAGTCCTCTGTCTGCCTCTAAACTCCAGCCGTCCAATCTCATGTTCCATTACCCTCAGTGCTGCCATCAGCAGGTGCTTCTCCAGTCTTTCATGTCTAGAGCTAGTAGCTGTCAGTCCTGTTTCCATATGTTTCTAAGTTTCATACCCCTCTGATGTCCACTAATGCAATTAAACTGTGTGAAACCTTCTCCACACATTCAAGGCATTCTCACAGACTACAGAAGGCCAGCATGAAAACCCTGCCGCAAGTGGCTGTTTTCATGGAAAAACATTGTCTCTTGAAAATTAAATGATTCCTGGAGCACTGGATCAAGCTTTTTCTACAGAACTACAAAAATGTTTGAGTTGGAATATTTGTTGCCACTTAGCAATGTTTTGAGGACCAAAATACTTACTAAGAGCTATTACACTGTAAGTTTTGGCATTCCAGAGTTGAGCGTAGCTTTGCAAAAGTAGCCAGATAAAAAGCCTAGTCTCCATAAAGTATCATGGTGTTGATAGAAATTAGAAGCAGCTTATGGGTCCTCAATTCAGCAGCACCTTACTCAGCAGCTTTACATCACTGTGTTCTTTTTTTAGAGGCACCACTGCTAAAAGTACTTGTAAGCTCTGCAAAGTCTTATCCCTCGCCAGACATAGCTGGAGAAATGAGAAATGCAAACTTTCAGAAAGCTTTTTTGTTTGCGCATTAAGCTTCTCTGTATATAATTATGAGATACCAGTAAGCTAATAGACTATTCTTGATAGTTCTTTTGGTAGAAGTTTTTTGCACAGATAAGATGTATGCTAGTGTTCTTGCAACTCACTAAACTCAAACATTTCCATATTGTTCCCTAGGCTTTGGCTGACAGCCTGTGTTTAGATGTTTAATTTAAATTAATTGTAGCGGTGTTTTCCTATAAGAGTTTTTCTGTCTTTATTAGTCCAAATCAAGGCCATAATTATGTGTGTTCCTTAAAATAGTGCATTTACTGGTAACTGATGGCTGCCATCAAGTTGCTACAAGGAAAAATCAGCTAAGCAGGTTATTCTCAGCAAACCTTACTAGACAGTACAGCAAGCTGCAGACAGCCCTGCTGTTGTACTCAAAAATACTTCACGACAGATCCTTTTCTTTTCCCCTCTAATTTGCCATATGGTTCATTTTTGAATCATCTAGTTTTGATCTGTCCATTTCCTTTTAAAAGTCAAAGTAAAATGTAGGTATTCAAAGCCGCCATCCAAGCGAAAGACCTCCACTTAATTTTATTTTAGCCACGTTTATATGTGACATGAGTAGAAGTTTTGATTGCTGCTCTGTTAAAAGAGAAATCTGGGAAGTAGCATAGTTGTGTCATGAGAAGACCCCTCAAGTTAGTGCTTTGTATAGATCTTAGGGAATCTGTAGGCTTTAGAGGAAAATACCATGTCCTGACTAAAAAGCACATCAGCACATCTTTGGTGCAGGAGTAATACTGTCCAGCCTTCAAATGCAGCTCTCTCCCCATCAAGTAACTGTGTAACTAATTCTGGGCTAGCAGTGCTGCAGGGCTTCTGTTCTAAACCAGAATGTCTGTGATTGAAATCTATATTAAAGAGAATTGAAATATATTTGAATGTCTTCTGAATCAGAATGAAATAGGCTAGAATGTGTTAGGAGCATCCTTAGTGCTGATCTGAATGAATCATTGCCAGTGTCTTGCCAGCTCTCAGTAACAGTCATCCTTTCTCATCTGTGGCTGTGCTCCAGAACAGCATTTACCTCTGTTAAGCCCAACCCCGTTTACCAAAGCCCTTAATCACATGCTTACATTTAAGCATGTAATTGACTGTGTTTGAAGTCAGAGCTGTGTGTGTTTTTAAGTGTTTTGATGGGTCATGGAACCATCCTGTGAGAAATACAGAGAGATTCAGCAAGGTCTGAAATGAAATAGTTCATTTTGATATAAAGAAATTAGGAAGAGTTGCTACGGTAACTAAAAAGTTCAAGGTAATGTGCAGAAAGAGCAAAGTAATTGACAGCCCAATTAAGAATTCAGACCTGAAGTTAATTTTAAGGAGTCAGGTATTCTGATTAAAAGCCAATTTCTGATTAGAAGCTGAAATGGCTTTTTTATTGTACTTTCTTCGTGAAGTATCCAGTCCACAGGGCCTGATCTTATTGTAGGCTGCAACTGGTGAAACAGAGAGGGATTTCAGGGACTGAATTCAGAAGAGAGCTTCTCCTTTGACTTCTCTATCAGGACAAGCTTCAACCTCTGGCAACATGACATAACAGCTCTTAGGATATGTGCTTTTCAGACATACAACTGTCCACCAAGAGGAGACATAAACTTTGTAATTGTGTGTACAAAAAATTATTTCTGTGAGACTGTCTTTTGTAATCACAGAAGCATTTTTGTTTGCATGAGCAAGTGCTGATCTCTACAGAATACACCCTGTGCTCATTTTCTCCAGGCTCTATCTTGCATAGCAACATCTGTCATATTAAATTCTCACCTTCCCTGATTCACTCTGATGTACAATCTTTATTAATGAACAATCATGGGGTATATCAAATACTTAAGGTTTTCATCTGAATATCTAAGAATCTATAAAACATGTCAGTGGTAATCAGAAAAAAATATATCCTTCATTTGAACCAGAACATGTGATGTCTTTAGCTCTTCTTTAATAGAATCCTCAATCTTTTCATCTTACAATAGTGCAGTAAGAAACTTTGCATGAAGACGTTGGAGCTGTTTCTCATAATCCTGGGAGTGTGAAAAGAAAATTTTAGTATGCGAAATAAATACTATCAATCCAGTTGATAAAGTAATTCCCTTCAAAATATAGCTGATTTATTTTCCTTGTACAATTATACTCTATTAGCCCAGAAGGATTCAGAAAGAATGCCCATTTACCTAAGTTGTTTCCTGTTATCTCCTTTATTATGTACATGGACTGAAAAAAGATAAAAGTCAGCAGATTTCCTGCCTGTACTTATTTGAGAATGATGAGCAAAGATAAATGGAGATCTTATAAAATTAAGAGTAGCTTTTTTTGTATGAACATACAGCCTTTGCATATATAAACCTTTTGTGCTGGTATGCATAGAACTTCTGCCTCAAGATAGCTCATGCAATCAAGTCCTGCTCCAGCAGTATCCTTAAGCAGTTGCTGACTTTAAATCAGGGTTTAGTGTTACTGGAGCCAAAAGTTCTGCAAGGAAAAATTCTCCATCCTTAATAGTTAATATGCATATACTTTCTATATTGATTTTCAGAGACAGCTAACAATTTACATCTGTTTCTGGAGAGTTTGTGTTGGGATGGTATATGGAGAAATTTAAGGCAATACTATATTTAACATTATGTAATCATAATGGAAATGTCATTTGAAATAATAAAATGCAGTGTTCTACCAGTCCCATTTTCAATATGGCAAGTAAATTCTGAGACTATTTGACATAAATTCTTGATAGATGGGAAAGGATTTTTTTTCCCCCATCCTCAAATGTAGGTACTGGAAGAAAAAAAATATTCATAATGTGATTTTCGTACAAAAGAATGTATGTAGTGAGAAGTTCCCTTCTCATTTTGTTACAGTTGTTTGCTCTGTGAAATGCAGAGTAGTGTGTGCTGTAATGGCATGGAGATAAGAAACAAATTTATTTGCATTTCCTAAATTAATAATTAGTCCTTGTTGGTGACATGTTGCTCTCTTTGCTAAAGCCAGAGTCTTTCAGGTGATGCTACTGCATGCTTTTCCACTAGAAGTGTCCTTAATAAAGGCTGTTTGCGAAGCAGTTGCCTTCTTCATCATCCCTGTGTTCTGTGCCCAAAGCTGTGGCCACTGGTTATAGCACAGGCTAAAAAGGGAACATTCTGACACCTGATTTTTCATTCTGCCCCTCATTCTCTAATCTTCCTTTGGGTCCAGATTTTTTGAAGCAGCCATCTGCTTTGGGAGCTATAACTGCATAAATTTCCAACCTGAAATTCCTCAGGACTGTTTTTAGGGGTGCCAAGCTCCCTGCTGACTCCCTTGGACATTATGGCATGTCCTGATCCCATTTGAATACCCAGGCTCTCCAGCTTGGTAGTTTTAGAAACAGATGCCTCCATTTGTCTTCTGAAAGAAAATGGATAATAATAGCATATTTTACAGATTATATTGAAACCCAATTAAAACCTCTAGTGGTTCTTAAAAGATACTACTCAAGTGCAGGGTATTGTCTCCTTTTTGTATCTCAGTCCTTTTTTTTATTTGCCTTTTTTTTACTATTTCAAATACTGTTACCACTGTCAAGGATTAATTTAATGGAGAAACATTTTCCTTTCCTCACTTAGGCATCATTCATGCTGCTGTTCCCCACCCCACCATTCCACTCTGTGGTACATCTATCTCATTCTCACTACACTTCTCTTTACTAATTTAATGATGACTTCTCCATTCCTAAACTTCTATTAATGTAGGATATAATGTCAGATGATTTATTCTTGTCTTTGGAATGTAATTACACACTCTGTGATGTTACAGTTTAAACAAAAGGCCATTTTTCTCCAGGTTGCTCTTCCCATGCTCATGTTTTCAAACAAAACAGTTATTGAAGCCAGAAATAATCCTGACGGGTTTTTTTCCCATAATTGTATGGATTGGCTAGACAAAGTACTTTGAAGACTTCAGGACACTAATAGACTATTTCTCAAGATCAGTGTCAGAGATACCAGTATGATTAGATTACTTTCAGGATCTAAAGACTAATTCAAGAATTTTGTTCCTGTGTTTTGGCAGGAAAGCCCAGTAGTTTCTTTCCAGACGACAGTTTTATAGACTCCGGAGAAATTGATGTAGGCAGACGAGCCACACAGAAGATCCCTCCTGGTATCTTTTGGAGATCTCAGGTGTTCATCGACCACCCAGTGCATCTGAAATTCAATGTGTCTTTAGGAAAGGCTGCTCTTGTTGGCATCTATGGCAGAAAAGGACTCCCACCATCACACACACAGGTAATGGGACCTTATTTCCTTAATTAAATTTTGTTTCACTTACTAAATTATGTTGACTCAAATTGATGTTTTTATGATGCATTATTTCATTTATTTCTTTCAAGAGTTTGTTGCATGCTTGCAAGATGCCCAAGGTCATTTATCCGGAGAACGTGAATCACGAGATAATTGAAAAAAATTTACACAAATTAATCTGGTAGGCTGTAGGCAGGGGAAGAGCAGGCAGTTGCCTGAGGCAGCAGGCTGCCAGAGGAGAAGAGTTTTGTGAGGCTGGTGGCCACTGAGGGTACCAGCTGGTTGCTCCAAACAGCAGAAGATACCACCTTCTCCATCCAGTGCTTTGCACAAAGGCAGCCACACTCAAACTGCATCCAAAGGAATCTTCTCTTAAGCAGATTCATATACATCAGGTCTGTCTCTCTTCCAGTCACTGCCTTTCCTGTCTCATGGTAAGGGCAGCAAGACCCCAGTTGGCCACCATTATGTGAGCAAGATTCACTTCTGTCTTCCATGTCAGAATGCCTTGAGCAACCCTTCACATGATGTATGCTATCTGCTTAGACTGAGGTTGTCAGGGCCCAGTAGTGTATAAGAAAAGAAAACCAGTTTTTTACAGAAAGCCACCAACTTAGGCAGAAATTAAGATCCAAGTTATTATTCTGTAGGACTAAAATGAAAGCAGATGTTTTTTTTAATACACCTTGATAAAAAAACATATCAAAAAATCACTTTGTGAGAAAAGGTCTTAGTAACCATCTCCCTAAGTAAGGAATTTATACTTTTTTTTCTCTCCTTTCTGTTTCAGCTTCTAAGCTGCTTTTACCCAGATTGATTAATACATTAGGGCATAATACACTGGCAGTGCAAAGTGTCTTACTCCCACTTGCATCAGCAGGTTATCAAAGAATTAGCAGGTTTATGGTAGTGTGTCTTGCCCTTGCTCTCTACTATTAGCTGAAAATACTAGAGATTTATAGAAATATGACACCTTTTTTTGGTTTTGAACAAACAAATATGTTTATTATGATCTCTGTGGATAATGTGGTATTTTATACATATTAACACACCTCCCACTTATTTCTGTTAAAGAGATGTCATAAGTCTATGCTTCTCTATGTACTTTTCTGCAAAATTAAAATATATCAGTAGGGTCAACACATCATAATTCCAGTGCCACAGAAATGGTGTTACTCCCCTTTTCTAATCAGTCTCTTTTCACAGGGAGATTCAAACATTTATAATTTTAAAATCCTGTGTTAGTTTAAAAAAAAACTCTAGTCATGATTGCATAGTACTACCTTTAGATCAGAACTCTGTACTCATTTTATTTTATTATCATCTTAAATTTTGTTATGGAACAGAAGTTATTACACAGATAAGTTCAATTGTTTAAGTAAAAAACCTAAAGTTTAACAAATAAATCGCACTTTTTCCACGGAGTGCAGTCATTGGTTTCCCATGAGATCATAATTCCTGCAAGCAGATGTGCTCAAGTGTTGGCTCCATTGTCCATGAGGCCAGAGGTCCTGCCAGGAGCCTGTTCCAGCACAGGCTTGGGATGGGGTCACAGCCTTCCTTCAGGCATCCACTTGCTCCTGCACGGGTCTTCTCGCCAGGTTGCTTGCAGGGGGATCTCTGCTCCCCTTTGGAGCTCCACAGGCTGCAGGGGCACAGCTGCCTCAGCATGGTCTGTGCCACAGGCTGCTGGGGAATCTCAGCTCCAGCACCTGGAGCACCTCCTGCTTCTCCTTCTGCACTCACCTTGTGTCTGTATAATTGGTCTCACTCCCCTCTTCTTTAGCTGCAGTTACTTCTGTGCAATAATTTTTTTTGCCTTCCTAAATATGTTATCAAGGAGGTGACAATTGCTAGCATCACTGAGGGGCTCAGCCTTGGCCAGTGGCAGATCTGTCTTGGAGCTGGCTGGCATTGGCTCTGTCAGACGCAGGGAGAACTTCCAGCAGCTTCTCAAAGCAGCCACCCCTGCAGCCCCCCCTGCTACCAAAACCTGGCCATGCAAACCCAATGCAAGGCTCAAAGTCATGGCTATCCATGCTTAAATAAACTAGTCCAAATTCTCTTTGGGAAACATTCTCTGGCTGTGGTGATTGTTTTCTATTTTAGATTGCCAACAACTATGGTCACTAATAAGTAGGAAGAAAATGTAAGTGCCAAATTTCTATAGTCTTAGAAATAGATCATGCAGAAGCCTGTAATAGTTTACTATTGACAAAAGGCATTTCTTCTCATTCTTCTCAACAAATCATAATAAGTTACACAATTTTGTTATGGTCTATTAGATTTAATCTTCCTAGATCAAATATTTTTTAAAACTCATTTTAATAAATCATGCATTTTAGGGATAGGTCATCACTGCTTGCGGAGGGTTTTTTTCCATTTGTACAGTTTGAATTGATTAATATGGTACTTTATCAATTATTTCCTTTCTAGCAGTAACTAATTGCGTATTACAAATCTTTGAATGTATTAAAATGCAATAAAGCCCAATCCATTTGTGGGTCAGTTAGTATTTACAACTAGTAACTAGTAGCTTGGCGAAATTCATCAACATGTGCAGCAGCATCTTGCTAATATTTATTAAAAAAACCTTATGTTTTTGGCAGAAAGCCCCAAGTATAACCCAGACTGAAGTAGAACAGCAGCAGCTCACTGTACCTGAGTGCCTTGAAATTGTTTTCATCTCACTACATCTAATATATAGCAGGGAGTGGATGCTTGTAAGCACAATCCACAGGATATTTCTTAGATGCCTGCTTTACAATGAGGCAGGTTGCATCCTAGAAGTGTCTCTTTGCTTGCAATCCAGTGATTCTAGAAAACTAATTCAAGCTGCCATGGAGATGGCAGCACTCGGTGAAGTGAACTTTACCTATGGTTTCTTGAATTCTATTTTAAAAGTCGAGTCAAGCTGTTCCATCCTGCTCCAAAATGAATGTGAAAATACTTTGGGTTTTCTCTTACTGGTTTTACATTCTCCAGTTCACTTGTTCCTTACTCAAACTCAAGCTCTGTTGAGACATTCCCAGCACCCAGACACCACAATGATGTCCTCTGTCACTGTCCTGCTCAGCTGTGTCAGACATGGTCACACTGAGACCTGAGGAGGCATCAACCTAGGCAGGAGTTTATGCTCAGAGTCGCTACACAGACCTGGATCCCAAAGTGTCTTTCAAACCAACCACTTGCCAGTATCCTCTTAAATCCTTCTGTTTTCATAGAATCATAGAATATGCTGAGTAGGAAGTGACCTATGGGGATCATTGAGTCCAACTCCTGGCCTTGCACAGGAGACCCCAAGATGTGCCTGAGAGCATTGTCCAAACACTTCTGTGACAACTTCCCTGAGGAGCCTGTTCAGTGTTCAGCCACACTATGAGTGAAAAAACTTTTCCTGATATCCAGCCTTAATCTCTCCTGACTCAGCTTCAGGCAGCTTCCTCAATTCCTGTCCCTGGTCACCACAGGCAAGTAAGAGATCAGTGTCTGCCCCTGCACTTGCCCTCAGTGAGGCAGTTGCAAACTGGGATGAGGTTTGCCCTCAGTCTCCTGTTCTGCAGGCTGAACAGACCAATGACCTCAGCCACTCCTCATGCAGCTTCCCCTCCAGAGCTTCACCATCCTCATGGCCCTCCTTTGGACACTGTCTAAGAGCTCAGTGCTTTTCTTATATTGTGGCACCAAAAACAGACCCCAGGACTCGAGGTGGGGCTGCCCCAGTGCAGAGCAGAGTGGGACAATCTCCTCCCTTGCCCAGCTGGCAGTGCTGTGCCTGATGTCCCCCAGGGCACAGTTGAAACAGAAATGCGCATTTTTAATTGCGATTGTTTAGAATTTGTACTTGCTTGTATTGTTAGATTTTAGATTGTATATTTTTATAACTTATATATATATATGTGTCATATTTTTCCTAAACTGAAACTCTGTCTCTAGCAAAGCTAACTTGTATAGACCCCCAAAAGGAATGACCTTTGCAGTGTGTCAGCTTTTACATTCTCAAAAAGACATTTCAGCACCAAATTTGTGATACAGCCGAAAGAAAATAGAAGTTAAAGCAAGGATCAAAAATAATTTCCTCTAAATAAATGATAAAAAATGCATAATTAAAATAATCTAGGGATGAATTTTGTCATTTTTTATGCGAGCTATGTCATACATAGCTTATTGCTCAAAATGTTCTTGGAAATAAACACTTCTTTTTTTAACTTAGTAGCCTAACTTTTTTTTTAACATTTCCTACATAGGAAAGAACATGTCATCAAGTCCTTATCTTGGTTGACTTTGAAGACCATACCAGACAACTTAATAACAAGCACCCAAATTTTGCTACAGTAAAGTGAAAGGGGATAAGCAGCCTAAATATTGATGGCACAGTCAACTAACACTCAGCAGCCATTCAGTGCAGCAACATTTATGGATTCAGAAATAGGTGGTGTTGTTTCTTTCTGCCTGTTTTTCTTCTTCCTTCCAAAAAAAACTCACAAACTTACCTGATCAGCTCAATGAGAGAGGCAAAACCAAGTGAAGTCAGGGAATAGAAAAGCTAAATAGTGCCTCAACTGTTGGATTCTGCTTGCAAGGTGTCCTGGTCATCTAAACACATGATACAAGTCAGATTAGATAAGGTTCATTTAACATTTGTGATGTCTGATAGGCTTATATCTGCCTCGTCCCATTAGTATAATACCAGACAAAATACAATTATTTTGGAAAATCAGTGGAAGGTTATTTAAATAGGGGACTAAAGGGAGTTGCAATACTAGTATTAACACAAAGCAGTTGTTCAGTTAAAGTTACCTTTGCAAAAAGTAAATGTATCCTTTTGAAGAAAATACCTAGAGCCATTCCTTAAATGAGACTTTTCTATATTATCTCTTTTCCATCTTCAATTTTTTATGATCTTTTAACCACCTTTCCTTTAACCACTTTTTCCACTTTTTTGTTTTAAGATAAAATCCTTGTTGGCTAAGCAAAATACTTCTGCAAAACCTCTACCAGAGTTCACTTTAAAATATTTTTTATTTTTCCCTTGGTGACCCCTAGCAACTCTGGCAAACAACCCAATTGGGCTAGATATATTTTTCTGTCTTATTTTCCATATTAGCCAAGACATAAAAAAGATAACAAATAAGCTGCTTAGTGTCATATTTACAGTGCAGTTGAGGCATGATCTCACGATTTCCTGCCTATATTTCTACAGAATGAGAACATCTCAGTAAGGCAAATATGCTGCAAGTCACCTTCTAAACAAAGATGATTTCAAGATTTATATAATTACAGGAAAATATGTTCAAATACTAGCTATTTCCAAAATGGTTACTTGCAGGTAGTCCAGGAAAGTACTTGAGTTACCAGAGCAAATCCTGTTTATGATGCTTCTCCAGACCCAGAATGAGAGATTAAGCTTGAGGATACCTGATAAACACACAAACATCACTCCCTCTTGTTTCAGTTTGACTTTGTCGAGCTCCTTGATGGAAGACGTCTGCTGACCCAGGAGGCGAGAAGCTTGGAAGGACCTCAGCGGCAGCACAGAACTTTTGTGCCCTTGGCCAGCCACGAGACAGGATTTATCCAGTATTTAGATTCAGGAATATGGCATTTAGCCTTCTACAATGATGGCAAGGAATCGGAAGTGGTTTCTTTCCTTACTACTGCTATTGGTAAGGATTTCCTCTATTATTCCTAAACTCCTAAGTACGCCTTGGGGCCAGGTATTAACACACGTACTCGGATTGCATGATGGCTTTGTGTGGTTTTGGAGAAAATGTTTGGAGGGGATTGTATGTAGCAATATGCTGAGCACTGTTAGACCCTAAATGTTGAGTAAGTATTTTGTAGGTCTTTTAAGTAACTATAATCATAACGAGATTCTGCACAGTGTCAAACATGGATTACAAGCTGGAAAATCCGTGCTTTATTTTCTTACTTTGATTTTCCTTTTATTTAGTTGGCTTTTGTTGGTTTTTCTTGATTTTTTGTTTGTTTGATAAGGTGTTTTCTCTTTCTCTAGCAGAGGTGTAGGAGTGATTGAAGAACAGAGAGTAGCACCATTCCCCAGATCTGTGTGACAGACAGTTCTGCCATTGAACACCATCAAAATCACTCAAGCTGGAGTTCAGGCAGAGTACTGGGGTTAAAACTCCAAAAAAGGGCACTGTAAGCCTTGGTAGTAGCGACCACAGAAACAGGAATCCCTGTTTCTCCTTGCTAACAGAAGGAAGCTGAGATTGCTTAAGAAGAACAAATTAACTAGATAGGTCTTCTGATTTCTCTGGCAGTAAAATGCCCTGTCAGTTCAGCTCACAGGTATGGATTTGCTGCTGTCCAAGAAGGAAAAGATGCTGCCAGTGGGTGCCTGACAGCACACTGAGTATTCTTCTTCCACCCTGTAAATATCTAAATCTGTTTCCGATTCAGTAATATTTAATTTTAAATTTGTTTGACCTGCTTAAACTGTTGATATACCAAAATTCATTTGGTTGTAATTTAAAGATTAGTCCATAAAACTAGCACTCGGCTTTCTTCTGACCGCAGTGTTTAATGGACTTTTTTTCTTTGCAGAAAAAAGCAGACTCATTCCAAAGCTGCCATTAATCCCTCTCCCAACAGAGGCATTGGTGTTGAGTCTCAGCTGTCTGCAATAGTTACCTAAGAGCTAGGGGCTGTAATTTGTCTTGGCAGGTTAATTAAAAAGTTTAGGTCTTACTAAAGCAAAGTCATTAACATCCCAATATTCCATTTTAGCACTAAAGTTTATCTAATGCAGAAATGGAAACTGCTGTAATACTGTGTTTTAAATTTAAAACCTGGGAATGTGATGTTCTGTCTTGTTTGCAGCTGAGCAAACTAGCGGTAGTTACTTCTAGAAGTATGTTCGCCTAGGAAATTGAAGTCTTACTTTATAGAATGCAGATTTACTTCCATTTAGTTTACTTTAGTAATTTGATTTTTTACTTACAACAACTACAGAAGCTTAAGACATTCTTCTGAAGGCAGCTTTTTCTCCTTGTTGAAGAATGTATTGAGTTCAAAATTTCCCATCACAGGAAAGAAATCAGTAAGGCTCTTAGAGCAGAAAACACATTTAAAGCACTGTCACTATTGTTCTTGTTTTCAAAGTGATGCTTAAGTGTTCTAGCCAGACTTTTCTCTTGGCCTCATTGCACTAATATAGGGAAAAACAAGGAGATAAAAAAAAAAAGAAAAGAAGCATTCTTAATTTGCCTTTGAGCATCAAGGGAATGGTGAGGGTGAGAAGCATGTCAGATTGTCTTCAAGGCAATCTTATTTTTTTTGGTTTTGCTCTGCTGTACCTCCATGACTGCATGATAAACAGAGCAGTCCATGGTATGGAGCCCATGATATATTTGATATATCCCCTGCTGACCTTGAATCATTCAGGGTTTTTGTGATTCAGAAACAAGGAAGTTTTCTTTTGCTACACAGGTGGGAATCACTTTATCCACTGGCAGCTGTACATCAACACAAAGCTGTAGTGTAAAAAACCTGTTTAAGTACAAGCTATGAATTTTGAAACAGACTTAAGTAAAAATTTTAGGTAGGAAAATGTAGCTTATTGGCTAGAATCTGTCCAGAAAAGTGCAACATTTGTATAAGTACCATAAAAATCACTGTAATAGCCTTAACAAGGTGGTACCTTTCTCCTCCATCTAGTTTTCAACAGGTTGTTTGAAAAAAAAATAAATAAGCAGTCAGGTGTTTTGTGTAACTCTAATGCTTCAGAGCCTTTCTAGTGTATTCATGAAGTCTGGCAAGACATGGCTGCTAGATTGTAAGTACATAAATACTGTGGTACTGTAGTGTTACTATTTTTTTTCACTGCCCAAGTAAAGAGAATAAGGCAACCTGACAGTGCTTATGAACCAGTGTGTAAAGTTGCAACACAAAACAAATAAGTCACACATGATGGGAGCCTTAGATCTGTCTGTGCAGGGTAAGGAACCTTCAAAGGAGTTGTGTTGACTGTCAGAGGCAAGCTGCCATTTCATTTGATTCCTGTGGCAAGACCACCTAAAATATCTCCCTTTATTATTCCACTAACATAGGGTTTACAGTAAGAGCAAGTTTTAAAAGTATAGCTGCGATGCAGGAAGAAGTAGGATCCAGTGATCTGAGAAGCAGACCAGCAGCCTAGAACTCCTGAATTCTGATTGATGTGTTAATTCCTCCCCAGCCTAGGCTCATGCTTCAGCTGCTCACTGTGTAAAACTGAGGAGAGTGACATTTCTCTGGAGATGCTGTGAGGATGATAGAACTGCTGGGAAAATGAATGAAGCATTAATTAATAATCACAGATAGCAGTAGAAAGCACAAAATTGATAATGGTGATCGTAATGATAAGTTCATAAAGTCAAACTGTGCAGTCATTGCTTCAGGCAAACATCCCCTGCGAGTGAGGACTCACCAAAATAAATGGCAATAGCTTTTACTTCAGCAATAAACATGTTGGATGGAAAGACTGCTGATTTTCCAAGTCTTATCTGCTATGTTTCAACAGACCGAGCAGTTCAGAGCCAGCAAATCATTGCGGGCTCTGTATGACAGTATCAACTGCAATTACTGTGCAGTGCTTGCCTGGAATGATTTGGCTTCCATTATTCTAGTGAAAACTGAAGAAAAATGGAAAAAGGCATCTGTATTCCCAGTTTGATAACGCACAGTTAATTTCATAAATTGTGAGGCTGTCCATTATACAGCTTTGGAATGTGATAAAGCCATAACTAAATCCACTCAGGAACGTTAGCATAGATTTTGAGGGCGGGAGATGGCAACTTGGCCTGTTTTCTAAATGGGTGTGGAATCATCCTCACTGAAGGGCTAGGTGTTTTCAAAATGTGTGCCTGCTACATGCACTGAATGTAAACCTGGGGAGAATACAGCCTTGTAATGCCTGTCAGAGCTTATACTTCTGAATAATACAGGAAATCCAGGTGGAGGGAAAAATATCCTGGAAAAGTTTTCTGCCTTTAACAGCGTTTTTATATCCCATTCTTCCAAATTACAATTCATCACATTATAAAGGAATGGACGGTCAAGGTCTTCCAATAATAAATTAACCTTTTTGTAAATTACATTGTTGGCACTTTCTGAAATTCCTAATAGAAACACTTCTTTGAGAAGCACCTTGTGGCTTCACAATCTGCCACGATCTGCCTGATAGTAGTAATTTATTTAGAGCAATCTTGTCTAGTGAAGCAAAACAGTAGGCTGAGGAATCAGCTGGAATCAGCACATCTGTGACAGATTTTGGCCAAAAGTCTGCTCAGTAGAAGCAAGAAACATCTGAGAACCTGAAAAGAGCATCTGTGGAGTCAAAGTGTCTTCCAGCAGCTGTTACTGCTGAGCTCAGGCAGTCTCAACTGTGCAGGGCCATTGAGAAATCAAAAGGAAAAGCAAAATCAATTGTCTGTGAGAGGAGAGCATTGCTGTTTACCAGCTTGTCACCCAGCAAGCGACAAGAAACACATGTAGAACACTCGAGGTAGGATGCAAGGTTTTATCTCATTCCTATCTTCTACATGGGACAATGCTCAAGTTAAGAAAAGGACCATTCTTTCTGCTCCCTCTGCCATCTGTAAAAAAACCCTGCTGTAAGTAATTTCCTCCACTGAAGTGCAAGATGAACTCCAGTGTGATTTATAAGGGGCTACCAGCACATCCAGCACCTGGTAATAGACACCAAAAGGCACGTGCCCTTCCTGCAACAGCCCAGAATGTAACCTACCCCATGCAGTCCCTAGGACAGCACTTCACACTCAGGAATGGAGAGTGTGAGCAGAGGAACACTTCATAATAGGACTGAGCTCAAAGGAGAAATTGCAGGGCACAGAAACAAGCATGGGACTGGGAAACCTCCTTGTGTGAGAGGTGACAAGAATGGCTTCCTTAGCACTGTGTGAAAGTGCCTTTGTGTTTAGCTTATTCTTAGCAAAGGGAAAAGCAAGTATCTGAGTGGCTTGGATTTGCTTCCATTGCTTTTGCTGCTTATGTTTAAGCTAACTTAAACTCTAGCAATTTCCACTTCAGAGAGGGATACAGAAGTGTGATCTACTTAAAGTCTCAAAGCCATTTCTGTTATTTACACTTGCTTTGCTAATGTCTGGAAAAGTCTTAATTGGTTTCATGTAAATATTGAGGAGTCAGGATACTGTGCAGAGTAACATGGGATGTGATCTGTTCTGGCTTGCACAGTGCTTTTAGCTTTTTAATGCCACAGTTACTCGACTTAAAAGTCCCCATGTACTATTAGATCTTCAGGACTCCGAAGGAGGAGAGGTGGTTTTAATGTCCCAGCTACCCTTTTCTGAACTTCTCCTTAGGCTAAAGAGGCTGAAAGTTCAGCAAGTACTTTGCTGAATCAGAACTCCTTAACTGCTAGTGAGACTCCAGCTGCTCCGTGGAAGAGCTCAGTTCTCACCTATTGCAGAAGTATGGTCATTTTAGCCCTTCTGTTTCAGAGAGGGACATGGAGCACTTCCACCTTGTGGTAACCCTCTGCAGATAATTAGTTAGTAACCCATTCCTGCCCACACTCACAGCTCTTTTTTTGCTCTGCATAGAAAAAAAAATACAGCAATATGAGAACTGTGCCAGGAAGGAAAATCACCTAATTTTTGATGTTATTGATCTCTGTGCTACAAAAAATAGCAGAGCTTTGCAGGCTCTGTAAATAGTTGTTTCGACTTTGGCTCTGTATGCCCCCCTACAAGCAGATGTCTGATGCTGTGTCAGATGGGTGATGCTTTTTTTGATTACTCTCTTGCTGCTGCCAACCCTTTTTTTGATATTTTGTTTCCTCCTTTCTGCTCTTACCTAACTTCTCTGAGTGTGGCCAAGCTCATAGGTTTCAGGTAGTCTTTAGAAAAGATACAGTCACTCAATTCATGTAGAAAGCAAAAAAATGCATTTATGAGTCCCTGCCAGGCTGTGCTAAGTTTTTCTTTCCTTGTGTATTTGATCTCATGAATGACATTTTGTTGACAGGTCTGCTTGACTGAAAATGCTTATCCTCAGAGCAGGTTCAGGTTATGCTGCAGCACTGCAAAGTGTCTTCCTTTAAACATCCAGCTGGCCACAGAATGTGGGGGGTTCTCTGTGAGAATTGAACTTATCCATACAGAAGATTGGCATAAGACAGGAGCCAAATCCAGCCCAGTCGGATAGGTTCAGTATCACAGGGCGGGACAGAACTGTGGGGTGAACTCCCTCTGCCTGAGCTTTGTGAGCTGCAGGAATTCTCCACTCCAAGCAGGTGTTATGGTGTGCCTGGTGAAATTTCACTTTCATCCAGCCCATGTGCAAATCTAGTCTGTTCTCTCTATAGGGCTTAATAAAAAACAAGCATGGGCTGAGCCTGGATTTGGAACTAGAAAGAGGGCTGTGCAGAAGTGAAACTTTCCACATTTGCTTGCACTCCTTATATCCAGAATTTGTTTGCTATTCTCAGTAAAACAGTGATGGTGATTTTGGATAGATAGTGACACAGCCCTTAAAACTTTAGCAGCTGGAAGTCAACAACAGCTTTATCAGTGCACCCTTAATCTTTTCATGTTTTTCCTCAAAACTGATGAACAGCCTTATTTCCCAGTGAAGTGAGCCAAGAGGGTGAGCATGTTCCAGTGTTGGAGTTTATCTCTGTGTCTGCCTTTTCAGACAACTCCTACCAGATCAAACATTCCTCCTGGTACTTAAATCCCTTTCAGCTTCAGTCAGTAATGTTTGTACGTGATCCTATGGTACACTGCTCCCTAAATGTTAACTGCAGCTTTCTACCTGCTGCTGCTAAGATCAACAGCACTTCCAAGGAACAGGAAGTCAGACCAATTGTTTCAAATCTAGATGTTACTTGTAATAACCTTTTTTCTCTCTGCAAGTGTCTGAAACAATTCTTGCATAATAACCTTCTTCCCAAGCCATAATGGCAGGCAAAATTATTATTTCAGGATTTTGCTATTGAAGACGTAAGGCATCTCTAATAAAGAGGAAATTAGGACATGTCTCAAAGATAATTAAATAATAAGAAGCCTTTAAAGGTCAAATGCTTGGCTGTGAAAACTTCCATGGCCTCTCTGTGTAGAGTGTATCTCTTCACTGATGATCAGTGAATAAAAACAAGCAGTAGAAAATTAAAATATGTAAAGCTAGCTTAGTTTTAAAGCAGAGATGTGGTAATGTATTTAATGTTATATTTGAACTTTTTCTTTAACTTTTTATTTTGATTTCTATATGTACACACCTCTTTCAATACGTCTTACAAGTGATAACTTGAGTGGAGAAAACAGAAAAATGGACAGGTACTTTCATTTGTATTGTTGTATAAAAGAAATTAGGCCAGGATGGATGCCAGTAAGTATTCATCTCAGTAGAAGTTAGATGTCTGAGTGTCTTTAATGTTCCAGATTTTGTCTGGTTTTAATCATGCTTTAAAGTGGTAGAAAAATGAAGGTAGATTTGTCATTTTGAAAAGCTTTGCCTACATCTGTACTTAAATGGACTGGTAGCATTGAACTTGCATGTCCATGTGCTGCTTTCAGTCAGGCAAGTTCTCTTGATCTGACAGAGCTTGTACAAAAGGTTTATTGATTGGGGGAATTACTTTAGTTTTAGGGTCAAGAAAAGGTTTATTTATTGCTGAAGTATATGCCTTCTTTTCTTTCTTTCTTTCTTTCTTTCTTTCTTTCTTTCTTTCTTTCTTTCTTTCTTTCTTTCTTTCTTTCTTTCTTTCTTTCTTTCTTTCTTTCTTTTATTCCTTTCTCTTATTTCTTTCTCTTATTTCTTTCTTTCTGTTATTTCAGTCCCTGTGTTTTTCTGTTCACTTTTTTTCAGAAGAGCATAATTCTGCCTTAATAACATGGCATGTAAGTGCTGTCTGAGGGGTTCTGGAGAAATGTGTAAAACGGTGCATATGGTTTTTGTTTTTACACTTTTGTATATAGCTCTTCCCACGCGGCCCAGACTGCGGGCTAATGTAAGCACAGCTTGTTTTATTCCTGTGTCGTATTACTGAGCTGCTAAAGCAGCTTTGTGCATGCTTTTCTTTCCATGAATGCTCCCTGCTAAAACACAGAAATAAGATTGTGGGAGTTACTTGTCCGCTTTGGCAAATAAAAAGAAAACTCTTTCTGTGCTTGAACAACAGACACTTCAAAGTCTCACTTTTCCAAAGGCTGTATTCACGTGTACATACTTGCATTCAAGACCACAAAAAAACAGAAGCCAACAACATCAGCACCTCAGGAGTCACTGGACCAATCTTCATTTTGCATGGGGGCCGAGCAGATGAGAGGGACATGGTCTGTGCAGTCACTCCTGGCATATGTTGACTTTTTAAATAATAACAGTTGGTCTGTATATTAGATGTGTGACTGCTTTCTTTTGCTGAGTGCTACAACAGTCTCAGAAAAAGTGCCATAGATTATCTTAAACTGATTTCTAGACATCTTGCCAGAGGCCCTGAGAAGGAGCAAGGTTTGACCACATACGTGCAGCAAGTCTGCAAGGGCCAGGAACAGAGCCATAAGAACTGCTTTTTGTTTGCCTCTGACAGAAGACCACCAGAACAGAAGAGTTCAATGCAGCTGCCACAGATGCCCCAGAGAACTGGGGGCATCCCTGCAGGGGGGCAAGGCTGACAAAGAACCTGGAGGGGAGTCAGGCTCTTGTGTAGCAGTGGCTGCAGGTCAGGCATCCTGCTTGGGAGCATGTCCCTGGCACCAGGCACTTAGATAACTGAACCTCACATATCAGTTTATCCAGCCAGTGCATCCTTAGTTATCAGCTGGATATATTAACTAAAGACTTGGAGTAAAATGAATTTTTATTTGTTTTATGCATCCAAAATTACAACATTGCCGAGGTTTCATGGCATTTGTTTGACCAAAAGAGATTACATTTGTAGTTCTCTGTGTGTGTATGCAAGAATGGTTTGGGTTTTTTCCTCCTGTAATACACCAACTTAAAACATCATTTAAAATGAAACTCAAGGCCAGATTTAGCCTTGCCCTGAGCTATGACAGCAGAAAATGTAATGTACTGAACGTGAAGTAACTTCCCTCTTGCTAGTGCAGCTCCAGAAGTTGAACCCTGAAGGCTGAATAATTGTTGTTTCCTGTATTAGTTTGTAACAATTTATGAGAGTGTGAAGGAACAAAAAAAAATTCTATGCAATCCCCTGGAGAAATAGGTGATATGAGAGTTTCATCTACTGGAGTGGAATTCAGATTTAAAAATATTCTAACTGCAAAAAAAGGAATCTAAGAAGAAAATAACTGTTCACAGTGTGTCTTTCTAGATCTCCACAGCCATGTCACAGTTACGTTACAAGTATGGATTAAGGTCTTATTGTGCTTGGAAGCTGCATTGTAGAAGGAAAATTAAGAAGACTTCAGTCCAACAGCTACTCTTTGTTTAAAATAATTCACTGAATTTTTTTTCCTAGCTAACTTCCAACCTGTGATCACATTTCAAGTGCTTTGGAACAGAGGGTGTTTTCAGATGGTCAGTGTATGTTTCCTTAAGAACTGTATTTCAAGACCCTTTTGTGCTTTTAGCATTGCTCACGTTGTAAGAAAACAGTGTTCCCTGTTTGGCCCTATGGACAGCACAAATACATTAGCAGGATTTCCTGAAAGTTGGTGAAGTCAAGGGAGATTTTACCATCAAGTTAAATGGTCATATACATCGACCAATGCCCAAGTGCTTTTGAAATCCCATTACGCTTTATGCTTTCAGCCATCTGAGAGCTTCAGATTATAAGGCATTCTGCCCTGGAAAGATTTCTTCTTAATAAGGAAGCAGTAAGAGAAAGGAATGAATCAGGGAGATAAAGATAAAGCTCTCTCTCAAAGGGCAGCCCAAATTCAGACCAAATGTTGCAAAGGTTTCTGAAATAATCAGGCTTGTTCTCTTCTTTATTTACTCCCCAACTGTTCCCTCTTGGTCCCTCTTTCTATAGAACAGAAGTTCAAAATAAGACAGAAAAAATCTGACTTTTTAGTATTTCCAGCTGAGACTGAAGTCAAATGTGCTTGAAATAGTGTGAGAAAGACTGATATGATTGTGGTGAGAGCCATTTGAGTACCTGGATATACATCTCAAACCTGGCCTAAAAAACAAAGTATAGACAGCTCAAGGGAAAATATGCTCACATGTTGTACTGTGAAATTTGGCAAAATCAGCAGCTCTTGGTTTCAATAAGCGACCTAACTGCCCCTGAGCACCAAACCTTCTGTGCTTCACCATCACCTTGTAAAATGGCCCAGCCTGCAGAGTCACTTCTGGCAGGGGCAGGTGTCTCTTGTCAGTACCCTCATGGAGATGGGGGTGTATCTGCACTTGCAAATTGCTTTTTTAAAACGTTCTTGCAGAAAAAAGAGGAGGGAGAATAACATTCAATTCATTATTGTGGTTATGTCCTCTCTCACTTTCCAGATTCAGGAGCGATTTAAAGAGCTGTTCAAAAGACTGCCTGCTTGTTGCCCTTTTCCTAATTCAGCATCCTTATACCTGCATGTGAAGATTAGAGTTCCACTGGGATGTGAGAGCAAAACAGGGTTATATGCATGGGTCCTTAATTAAAACAGACCTCCCAGCCTTAGGAAAAAGAAAATAAAATACAAATCTGGCACAACATCAACCAGCATTAGTAGTATCAGCATCATGCTAGTGCCCTACAGAAGAGGAAACTGTGAAAGAGCACTCGAAAATAATGACTGAGTTTCCATGATGATGTCAAGACTTTCACATATCAGGCTGCCAGGTGTGGAATACTTGAGCTAGAAGTATAAATGCTGTACAAAATAAAAATGAAGCAGAAAATTTGAAATCTCAGCAGGTGATGATGTACTGTAAGAAGGAATCAGTCCTTTAAAGCTTCATCTAGGGAAGGAAAAGGAGGAGCAAGAGAATATCAGACCCAGCATTTCCACATTTCCTTTGTTTCCAGGGTATTTTCTTTCTACTTACCTTTGTTTTCCTTTTTTTTTTTTTTTTCCTTTTTTTTTGGCTCATAGTGTCAAATCTGATGCTTGAAGATATCTGAAACCTGTTTTATCCCCTCTCACCTCCACGTCTGCCTTGGCATTGTTATCACAATTACAAGGGCAGTGACAGTTCTCTAGGCTGAGAATCCAGCCTCTCCTGCAGTGAAACTCAATTGAGTAGCATCATTTCTTTTAAAAATAAACAAGACTGCAAGCTCTGCAACTGGGAAGTAAATTAAATGTGTTCACAGAGCTTCAGAATCCTCTTTGCCTTTCATGTTATACCGCTTGACTTCCTATTAAAATTATTGCTAACGTAGTCAGGGCAGTGACAAGGAGCATTTTTGTGAAAGAGAGATATTATTGCAATGAATTTCTAGGTGTCAGTTTTATCCTGGACAAGCAGATCTAGGAAAAATAGCGTGTGGCTTTCTAAGGTTGCTCTAGTGCAGCAGCAAAGAGTAAGGTGAAATAATGCGGTGTCCCTTCACTCTCCCAAGCAATATGATTCAGTGTACAGTGAGAGGAATGCTGGGCACTCCTCATGGCCCTTTTGTACTGTTGTGGCTGACAGAGGATTTCAAGGTCAAATACAAACCATGAAGTCTCTCTGCTTGCTGCCTTGCTCCCTGTGCCCTCCCTCCCTCCCAGCAAAATGTTTTTGTTAGCCAGGGGAACACAAATAGGCAGAAAATAGATCAGTGGACAGCTAGGAACAATACATTTCTGTGTGACAATAAATGTATGTATTTGTTTGATACAGTAAACAATTTTATTCTAATTATTTTATTTACCTCCTTTTTTAGTTTACTTGCTATTTTTGAATTAATCCATCTTTGTATAGAGATAGTCAACATTTATTAGGAAAGGATAAAAACCTTTTATTGTACCAATTAGTATGTATGCAATATCTTCCTGGGCTGGTAGATGAGTAGCTGTGGCAATTTATTTTAGGCTGAGCAGCTACATATATCTTCTCACCAGAACTGAACAAAAGATTTTGAGGCCATTTCTTATGTAGTGGTGGAGTAGACTACTAGTTGAAGGGACCAGACAGGATACTTAAAAAAACCCTGCTCTTTTCTTTGCATCTCATTTCTAATATTCTCACTGGTACAAGTTTTTTGTATTCCTTGAACCTTGATTCCTGAACTGAGATTAGCATTGATTCATTAAGGTCTAATTGTCGTGCTCTAGTGCTGTTCATACATGTTTCTGACACCAAACACTGCCATCTCCAAAGTATCTTTTTGAGATTATCAAATGAAACTGTTACATTTTAATTCATACAGCCACATAGCACTGAATGGCATTTAATCAGTTCTTAGAAAGCAGTCCTGGTGCTTATTAACTCCCCGAAAGCTACTGCCTTCAGTTGCCAGCTAGATAACTATTTTTTCTTTGCCAATAGATAGTTGCCTCTAAATACCTAGGGAATGATGATGCTTGGTGGCAAGTGCAGGCTATAAAATATTTATCTTTAACACACAATTGTATTACTGCAGCCTCTAATAGGATTTGGTGTCAGGCAAACATCTGCCTTGGCCTCTGGCCCAAAGATAGGGAAACAAGCTATTAAGTTGGATGTTGCATAGTAAATAAATAAGGCAGAAATACTGTTAAAGTAGCTGTACTGCTGACCAGCAAACTTGGTGAGTATATAAAAAAGAAGTCTAGAAATTTGTCTAGCTTCTTAATATGTTTATTGTGTTGCATCTGGATAAAGGTAATTCATGTCGGTAGTTGTGAGCCAGGCTGACAGATCTTTATAGAGTTCACCACAGTAGAATTGGCTTTCATGGGGCTTTTTGTCAGCAGCAAAGTGGTCCCCTGAGCAGACCATTAGCCTGGGAGCTTTGTCGCTGTCACATGAGTCAGTTTATAATGTGAAGCAAATGCTGTGTTGTATTTGTGTCCGTGCCTCAGATTAACAACATTAAAAAAATGGGAATGGTAACAGTTAGCAATTTCATATTGAACTTGATAATACCCTTAAACAAAAGATAGTGTAGTGTGAAGTCTTACTGTGGGTATGGCTGGATCATGCCAGTTTATGGCTTCTCTCAGAGTGAAGGGTGATTACAGTAGGAAAACTAGCAATGGGACAAAGGTTTCAGCCAAGTTTCCCTCAAAATCTGCCAGCTGTGAGTTTACTTGTACTGAAAAACATCCCCTGAAAGAAATGGCAAAAATAGCAGATCAATGTTATTTTTTGCAATATATTGAATTATAGCTGCTGAGGATACTTAGAGAATTTTTTTTTGTTTCTTTCTTTGTTTGCTTTGATATTTAAAGCTCATGAGCAGAAAGGACCTTAAAGAGTACTTCAGAAGAGTTTTGCTCTTGAAGAAGTCTAGGCTTTTGCACTTAATGGATGTTTTCCCTTTCTTATTTTTATGAATCCAGAAAGTGTTTTGTACATCCTCCTTTTCCTGTCTGGGGTAGGCTGTCCTAGAGTAGGGAGTACCTGCTCTGTCAGACGGGGCATTTCCATACCATTCTCCAAAATGACAGTGTGGATCTGAAGACCAAGTGTCTCTTTATGTCATTTAGACTTTCTGTCAGAGAAGTATGAGGATATTTATAATGGAGAACTGAGAAGATGCCCAGAGGGCTTGAGCACCTCTCCTATGGAGACAGGCTAAGGGAGTTGGGGCTGCTCAGCCTGGAGAAGAGACAGTGCCAAGGAGACCTTAGAGCTCTTCCAGTACCTAAAGGGGCTACAAAAGAGCTGGAGAGGGGCTTTTAATAAGGGCACGGAGTGATACGACAAGGAGGAATGGCTTTAAACTGACAAGTAGGCAGGTTTGGGTTAGATATTAGGAAGAAATTCCTCACTGTGTGATGAGGCAATGACACAGGCTGCCCAGAGAAACTGTGGTTGACAAATCCCTGGAGGTGTTCAAGGCCAGTTTGGATGGGCTGTGGAGCAACTTGGTCTAGTGGAAGGTGTCTCTGCTCATGACAGGGTGATTGGAAATGGGTGGTCTTTAAGGTCCTTTCCAATCAAAACCATCCAGTGATTCTGTGACTCCATTAAATGACTTGCTTTTTCAGTTGCTAATTAGATTGTGAAGCTGTCAGAGCACTTAATTCCGTAGGCAAGTTTCTGCATTCCCTCTTAGAAACCCCGCACCCCAAGTTTTGCCTATGTGCCCCTGGTGTGAGTTGTTTGCTTTTGGAAGTTTCACTCCTGCTGGTGGTTGAAAAGTGACATGGAAACTGTGTTTTCAGTGATCTCTTTTCATTCAACAGCAAAACCTGATGAAGGCATCATGCATCATCCATTGGCTGGCCCTCCAGTTACTAATCTCTGCCCTTACCGGCTGGTGTCAGTCAGATCTCTTCAGGGATTTGGAAGCCAAGAGAAATCTGTGGGAATCAGACTGGAAACAGAGAACATATGTATCTCTTTCTAAAATAGAATTGTTCATGGTCTCACAGTGAACTTTAACAATTAAATAAAAGAAAACAAAAACATTGTCATAATTCTCTAAAGGAGTTCCCATGGTACTATTCATAAAACACCATATGGAATTTTGTATATATTGAAAATACTCCTCTAATTATGTGAACAGCTTACAGAATAAGCTGTGTAATGGAGACTAGAAGCCAGCTATAACTCCAGTGGCCTGTTTTTGCTTATTGACTGATAGTGTGTCACCTCTCTAGCAATGCTGACTGTGAACATACTCAAGACAGCTGCTTTGTGCCACTGACTTAGGGACTCCATGAATGTTAAAGTTGTGTCCTTCTATCTCATATGATAATAATTTGGCTAAGCCCTAGCTTCTGAAAATGTCTGCCTGATTCTTTATTCTTTCCAGGGTTCTCCCACCACAACTCCCTAATTTCTGATGCCAAGTCACCCTCCTCCTCCTGTTTTGCTTGAAATGTAGGTGTTAGAGCACTGTGCATGATTATGTGTGCACTTACACATGCCAGAAGGGCCAGAAAATTTTCTGAGGTGCCCAACTGGCAGTCTGTAAGCACTGAAACAAAATTCAGTCCTAGGATGAAAACAGAGGTTTTTATGAGAAGTCTTGAGTGAGTATAACTTGCTAATGTCTGCAATTTCAAAGTAGAAAGAAATTCCAGGTTGTGATTCTGCCTAAGAATATAAATAGGAGCAAGTTCAGTGTTGCACACACAGCTTGCCGACTTGCTCCTCACAAGCCTTAGTTTCTGCCTTGTTTTGTGCTCATTAGCTGTGGAGTTTCTGAGGAAAAAAAGTGTGTTCATTTAACACTTCCTTCATGGAAATACTTTGGAGTTGTTTGGGAGTAGCTTTGAGACAAAGATGCACTGCATGAACCTTCATCACTTTTCAGAATTGATGCTCAGTAGTGAAGAACTTTTGGGAGTGTGTGAAGACCTTAATTGCCCTGAATCACCAGGAAATTTTGCATCCTTAACTGCTAAAAAACAGCAAGTGGCACAAGTCACAGAGGGAGTAGAGTTCTTTTCACTTCATCTCATCTCTATCAGGCAGGTTATTCCAGGGCAAATAGAGGTAGTGTAAAATGAGAATACATTAAAAATGTTACTTTTGGCAATATTAGAAAAACAAGGGACATCAGAGAAAGCAGTGAAATGGGATGAAATTATTTTTAAGGGCCTACTCTATTATTAATAGCAGAGGGTATTCAGGCCACAAGTAAGAGATATTGAGGTGCTTCAGTGAGGAAGGTAAAATGGGTTTCATCCACCTGTTTTTTAATTCCTTTTGAATTCCTTTAGCCACTCTATGGCATGAGAAAGTTTGGCCACCCTTGAAAAGAAGTATCTGGGAAACCAAAGATGGAGGAGGTAGTGACAGATGAAGTGATATGTGTGCATATCACTGCAGCTTTACAATGAGGAATGCCAGATCTGCATATGAACCAGAAAATAGATGTGAATTTTTTTTTTAATGTGTTAGTGTCAATGACTGTCGGCAGGGATCTGCCCCGTTATAGGCGTCTCTGCTGAACCAGTCAGAGGAGGAAAGGATGCACCACCAGAGTAAAGGTTCTTACATGGATTCACCCAGAAATTCTGGAAAGGTTTGTTACCTAAGCACAGGTCTGCTCTGTTTCTGTGGTCACTCTGAACTTTATACATAGTCGTTGTAGTGGACGATGTAATTCAGTTTAATCTGAAGTGGACATTGAATTGGTGTGCAGAGTCTTACCTGTCTTGTCCTAGGCATCACAGACACACTAGCTGAACCCACTGTAGCTGCAAAATGTTGTTTCCAGTAAGAAAGTTTACCATTTAGCTGATGTAGTGCATTGTCACACTTTGGAACAGTTGCCATGCTTGATGTTATGCTACTTTTAAGATACTTTCTAGATGTTTTTGTGGGTCTTTTTACTATTTTACTTAAATATTTTATTACAAAAATATACCAAGAAAACTATATGGATATTTACTCCTTTTCAAGATCTCAGTTTAGTCCATTAAAGCGAAAACTTGAGAAAAAACTTTTAAAAATAATTTTTAATATTCTAAAGGTGTTATTAATGCTGTAAGTCTGTCCTGCATCATGACCTGAGGTATTCCCCTTGACTTCAAAGGTCACACATGTTATATCTGTGCAGGGTTGCTCCACCTTGCAGCCCCTGACCCAGTTGGAAGTGGGATGGTGAGGTGTCTTGGGACAGCTGCACTGATGCTGAATAGCACAGCCCTTCTCTTCTCAGTTTTCAGGCAGCAGGGAAAAAAAATACTCTAGGTTTTTTTTCTGCTGCATTCTTTTTTTTTTGCCACCTTTTGAGCTTAACCACCTCATTGGAGGGTCTGACAAGTGCCAGAAGCAGCACAAAAAGAGGGAGCTTAGAGTTGTTCTTAGGATGAGAAGATTAGAGGAAAAGGACTGACCCTTTCAGCAGCAGGAGTGTTTAAATCTCCTTGCCCATCTCATTATCTTGTTTCACAGAACTCACTCTCTATGTTCTTCATGCATGTAAGTATGTGCATAAATAACTTCCTTTTCCTAAATCTCTGGGTATATTTCTAGAAGAAAAATAAAATATAAGTATTGTAAAAAAAGCATAGAGAAAAAATCATAATGTGAATTAATTTCTGTTTTCAACAAAAACAAAACTCTGACATTAACCCATGTCAGAGTTCTGAAGATTGTATACACATGGGCTAATATTAACTTTTGATTTACAGGATAGATTTGTGTTTATACCTGCTATGAAATGAGAGATTATATTCCTAAATATCATTATAAATGCACAAGGCCTTAGTTGTTACATCTTTATTCTAGGAAGCATGGCTGCTCTTTAACTAGCAAAGAGGGCAGCTCAAGCCTAAAGGGTTGACTGCATGTTGTTCCACGCACCATCAAGTGAATACCGGCTTAACTACTGAATGTTAGAAAACTGACAGCACTTCCTTGTACCTTTCTTGCTGCATGGAGCTGGTCTGCTTATGAGATGTCTGAAGCCAGGACTTAAAACATAAATGCTTAAAACTGGTTTTATTATTTAAATTTGCTGTTGTCTGTTGTGAATTATTGAATTATACCACAGCCTTTAAAATGTCCTTCAGAAACCTCTGCTCTTTGGCAAACACCCATCCAGAAACTGGCTTCCTTTCATTTGTGATTAGAAACTAATCTTCACATCTCTGCTGTCGCTGGTTCTCTTCACTTGCACTGATTGGGAGTTTACAAATAACTTTGCTCCCAGGAGGTCGCATGAAGTGTATCTGTGCAAATGCAGTCATTATTCACAGGGCTGAGATTTTCACCCCTCTCCATGTGTACCACCAGTGCCTCTGCTCTGTAACCAAATCCAGTTTTCATCTGATAGGCATCTCCCTCAGAGAAGATGTGAAATAGCACTGTAGAATGAACCATGGTATTTATTACAATGTCTTTCAAAGCCCCACTCACATTTACTTAGTCTTCACTCAGTTTAGTGTAAGAAAATTATTTTCATTCTCTTTTTTATGTGTTTACCAGCTTGTGTTGTTCTTTAATAAAAGATATGTTTTAGTCCCAATATTCTGAACTCTCTTTGAAAGAGAAGTGCTAGATAACATTTTGCTTACCTGTTAACTTCCCCTGAAAAATGAATAGCTGGTGTTTTTGCCAAAGTCAGGGAATTTAAGATGATAACTAGAAATAGAAAATGTGAAATGGACCCATTCCTGTTCCACCAAATAGAATATTAGCCCCAGCACTTTAAGCTGTTAAAGATACAAATTATATAAAATATAATGTATTATATTCAATATAATATTGCAGAGCAAATAAGAAGAAATTTGGTTAGAGGTATTTCGTGAACCAGCAGATAGGATGAACCAATGGTCTGTGTTCAGTAAGTTCATAAGGGAATATATCTATCATCATTCAGCTCTTTTTGGCACAAATAAAGGCCTCAAGGTCACTTAATCAAGTCAACAAAACTGGACCAGCAGTGTATGTTCTGCCATGAGAATGGTGTGTATTGCATCCCTCCAATAAATTCAAAGACGAAAAATGGTCGTAAAAATATACAGGAAGAAAAGACATTTGGAAGTTTTCAGGTACTGAGAGAATGCCCAACCTGGTGGGCTCTGAGCAGCTCATATTTAATCACAGAATTTGCAGTCGAACCATCCACTGATGTAAATGGATGAGCAAGGTTTAGTGCAGCTCACACTATTGCTTTCAACCCAAGTGCAGCAATTGCTTTGAAGTTTCAACTGTCCTGCCCATCCAGAGCTCTCCTAAACTCAGAGGTATTTTCTTGCCTAAAGAAGTGTCTGAATTCTCTTTTTTTTTCCAGAATCAGTGGATAACTGTCCCAGTAATTGCTATGGGAATGGAGACTGCGTGTCTGGGACTTGCCATTGCTTCCTTGGCTTTCTGGGCCCTGACTGTGGCAGAGGTAAGAATTTATGCTTGGTTAACTGTTACCCTCTCCCATTCAGTTAACTTTTTGTCCTGGAAATTATATTCATGACAGTGCCTTCTGCAAAGTACTCTTCACCCAGTGTGGGGATGCTGCAGTAGAGTGGAAAGAAGTTGATCTGTGAATTTTGTTTGCCACAAATTTGCTAAAATTTCGATCAGCAGCTGAGGGGCTCGTGGGTGTTTACCCTGGAGAAAAGAAGGATCAGTGGCATCTTACTAGTCTCTAGAACTACC
This sequence comes from Ammospiza nelsoni, assembly GCF_027579445.1. Taxonomy (NCBI): domain Eukaryota; kingdom Metazoa; phylum Chordata; class Aves; order Passeriformes; family Passerellidae; genus Ammospiza; species Ammospiza nelsoni. The sequence continues at coordinate 34,318,161 of NC_080634.1, read as the reverse complement.
TGAAGGGAAGGTGTAGTCAGGTGGGAATTGGTCTCTTCTCCTAAGTAAGTGATAGGACAAGAGGAGACATCCTCCAGTTGTGCCAGGGGAGGTTTAGATTGGCTATTGCGAAAAATTTCTTCAGCAAAGGACTCAGACTGCTCAGGGGAGTGGTGGAATCACCATCTCTGGGAGTGTAGGTGTGGCATTTAGGCACATGGTTTAGAGGTGGGCTGGCAGTGCTGGGCTCAGGGTTGGACTCGATCTTAGAGGGCATTTCCAACCTTAATGATGCTGTGATTCTTTCCTAATCGTGCCTGCTGTGCCCTTAGCAACAGCACAACCCCTTGGGCTGCTTGTGGACAGGCAAATGTCATGTTGGAAATTTTCTCTCTGGAATTGACTTTAGAAAACAGGACTTATAAATGTGGCATTATGGTTTGTTTAGCAGAGCACTTTTATCATGGTGTGACATGACAGTATAATGATACTTTCTTTTAAGATACTGATTATACAGAAAGTACCTGGCAAGTCTGCCTGAGCCTGGCTGTGGGGAATAGGGCAGCATTAGCATAAGGCTAGGAGTGGGTTAATGGCAGAACAACTGGTTACTCTAGCCAAAAGAGAAAACACTGGGAGGACTGGGAAGGAGACTTACCCCAGTAAACACTATAATACATTTTTCTGCTCAAGTGATAAGTATTTTTAATAAATGGCTTTGGAAGGGTTTTCTTTGGCCTGAATTTTTTAGGTTATTTAAACATTTAAAAAACAAACTGAAATACTTTTAGTAAGAGCACATTTCAAACCAAGATATGAAAACCTTGCATGTGGGAAATGACAGGATACTGTGCATCAACCTTTTCAAGGCCTTTTTTTGGCTCAAACAGTCCAACAAACTATTTATAAATCTGGAGAGGGAGGTAGCATAAAACATTAGTGCCCACCCAAGGAGCTGCGGTGAGGCTGCAGGTCAGGTCTTTACCCCAGCTCATCGCTGCTTTGGAAAGCAGGCTGGCGCCTTCCCAAGAGGGAGTTAAACTCTGTCCAACCCCAGCCCTCTCCCCGCCCAGCTGAGCTGGGTCACATCCCAGCAGCGAGGCAGGAGACAGAGATAAGGAGCCGAGCACCCCCAGGGCCGGCGGGAGCTCCCTGCCAAGGCAGCGGGGCCGGGCCGGGCTGAACCCGGTGGGGTTTCAGAGTTCACAGCCCAGTAAGATGGATGTGGCAAGCTGTGTCCCTGAGAGCTGTTATGTCAAACTCCTTGCTGACTCAGGTTACACTTGGTTTGCATTTCCTTACACTTGGTTTGCATTTCCAAGCTCCTTTTCAAATCCCTAGAGCTGGAGACAAAAGGAGTTTTTTCCATGTCCCATAGCATATTCCAGCTCACACCTCCTAACTTTCAGTAGGGGCAGAAGTTCAGGGCTTATTTCCCCCAAGGCTCCCTGTAGAGTCTGTGGAGAAGAAGAACTTTCTTCACCGTGAGTCAGAGTGCTTAAACTCTTGTTCTGAATTCACTTGCAGAGGAACTCACCTCCCCTCCCTGGCTACCCTGAACTTTCTTAGGCTTTTAAAGGGAGGGATGTGAGTCTCCCATTTCACCAGAGCACATGCTCCAGCTGCTATGAACACCTTTTGTTAAACTCTGTCTTTTCCTTCAGAATCATCTGGGTTCAGATGTTGCACTCTGCCTTTAGGAAACAGAAAAATACCTGGAATGCCAAATTTATGTTTGTATATGCATGTCCATTCACTGTGTGTTAAATAGATCATATTGCCATGAGCATGAGATCCAAGGATTCCAGGATTGTCTTGCTGGTTTTCAGGGGCATCCGAGACTCTTCTTTTGATCTATAAGTCCCTCAGAAGGCAGCAAGTGTAAGGCGGTTACAGTATCCATCTGCAGCCCTTCACAATCCTTGTGCGGAGCAGTAATCCTTAAACAAGCGGGTTCCTGCTCGCAGGAAGCATTCCATGGATTTCCTGGGTGTTCCTTTATTTCAGTTCAGCCTTGTAATTTACCATCCAAGTGAATGGGAAACTCTGGAGCAGAAAGCCTTTCACATTTTAGTAATGGTTAATTTCTAATGTATTATTAACTAATTACTTTAAAAAAATAAATGAGAGCAAGTCACCAGAGGTGTATTCCATAGGCTTTTTGAAGGTTTTCTTGGACATGGGAGGTGGCCCTTTCAAGTTCTGTTTAAAGTAAACAAACAAACAAATGATTTTACTCACTGATGCTCAACTTTGCAAAAAAACAAGAGTATGCATTTGGATTGCTGCTATCATTACCACACTAGAGAATTGCTGTAATTTTGCCATCATAGACATTGTTGGAATCTGAATGATCAAATAATAATTATATATCTTTATATATGGAAAAGAGTTGCATAAATACCAGGAGAAAAAATTCAGAAACCTCTTTTGTGTTTATTCATTATTGCATGCTACAGAGGAGGTCTTGTTCTCTCCATTGCCTGTACATTTGAAGCAGTTCTTTCCAGGTGATGCTGAAGGACTTCTCCACAGAAGGCTCTGTGGAGTGTCAGTCTCAGTGCAGATGGTCAGTAATTTATCTGATCTTTTACTGAGTGATCAGCTGTCTTGTCAGGAAACCTGTAAGTCTTTCTCAGCAACCTCTCCCTGGTTAAAGGCAGTTATTCTTTCTTCTTGTTGAAAAGAACTGCAGACTATCCCCTGCCAGTGCCTTGAAAGAACAATGTCCATTACTGAGCATTAAAATTTGAGATGGGAGGGGCAGAAAATTCCATCACTTAGCTGAAAAGTGAAATTACAGAGTGAGTGTGCTGTGAACCATGCACACAATACAGTGTATCTTACACAATTTAAGTCTCATATGGTATAGGTAGATACCATCTTGCAAATTATGCACTTGCAATGCACCACGGCATCGTGTTTCCTTTAAAGTGAACAGAATGCGCCTTAGTAATAACAATTGCCAAATTCCTTTCTTTCCTAAACCTCTTTTATCTTGGTCAGGCAAATGCAGTTCACTGCATATCAAACTGGTTTAACAGTCAGAGTTGGCAGTGCTTTGTGTTTTATTGAGGTTGCTGTAGTTCTGGAACACTCAAACTGACTTGACTATAAGGATGTGTGGGAACAACTCATGATGCACTTTGTGAGATTACTGTCTGAAAATATGGAAGAGAAGGAGAGGAAAGCTTTCCTTAACCATGTAATACCCCTTCCCACACATAATCAAAGTCAGGAACAAAGCAAAAGAGAATTCATCACATGCCTAATCCAGTTGGATTAAGCAGCAGAATGGAATATTCATTTCACATTTGTCCTGCATAAAATTGTTCATAAATTGCCTTTCTGAGAGGCAGATGAGAAGACCAGCTGCTCTCACCTAAGGCTGATGTGCAACAGTGAACAAGAGCAGTCTGTGTTGAATATATGTCTTTGCAGCAGAGTTTGAGCAAAATAAAATGAAAGAGAACAAGACTTAAGCAAGAAGTTTCAAGGCAGAGTGAACAGGAAAAAGCTGTTGTTTCTGAGGGACTGAAATCAGCATCTTCCTTGGCAAAATCAGAAGAGGGGACAAAAGGAGTATAATGTGGCTGGTGTGGAGAATGCCATAGGGAGAAGACATCATCTGAAAGGAGCTGGAGAAAGCTTGCAGAGCAATGATTACAAAAAGTTGTCGTCCTGGAGGCTGAGGTCTGGTCCTTGATGCCCTTTGCTTCCTTGGGGAACTTGTTCTGTATCCTTCATCTCATCCCATTTCCCAAATTCATTTGGAATTTTCCTGGCATTTTCCAAATTCAGCTCTGAAAATGCTTACTCCTGGGATCCATCATGCCACAGCTTGAGCTTGTCATTTTCTTCTTCTTCCCTTTATCACAGGAAAGAAATCCTCTGTCTGGGTGGCCTTGAGAGTCACCTGCCTTCTCTGGAAACAAGGACAATTAAAAATCCTTTATAAGTCCTTTATAAATTATACAAATTTCAGAGGATAGATTTACATAGCTTTTATTACAGGGAGCTTAGAAACAGTAGAGGCCAATTTTGCCTTGTGGCTGGTGATGAATGGAGTCCAGCAGAGATGATAACCAAAAATGGGGGCTGGACATTCAGTTAGAACCATAGAATTGTTAAGGTTGGAAAAGACCTCTAAAACTCTTTTCATCAAGTTCAGCTATTAAGCCAGCACTGCCAAGTCTACCACTAAGCCAAATCCCCATATGCCCCATCAACACATCTTTTAAATTCCATCAGGGATGGTGACTGAGTTACTTCCCTGTGTAGCCTGCTCCAGTGCTTGACAACCCTTTCAGGGAAGAAGGTTGATAGCTGATGGAATGACATGAGCTAAATCAGGGAAGTAGTCCCAATGTGGTATTCTGGGCTCTGAGCAAAGCAACTGAAACCTATAAAGCTGAGAGTTAACTCAGAAAAAAACAGGGGAGTGATTTGTGTGCCACTGAGGCAGTGTCAAGGAACGTCTGCCAGCAGGTCAGGGATAGTGATAAGCAATCTAAGGTCAGTGATGCTCCACAAACAAGACATCAGTACATTGTGAAATCAGAATACAAGAAAATGATGAGTTTAGTTAGTGAAAAAAGGTATCAGAGACACAAAGCAAAAAGATAGTCTAACTTAAGAGCACTGTTTGTTTGTTTTAAACACTTGTAGGAGAATACAGTTAACAGCTGGGTATCGTCCATATAAAACATTGGGTTTTGGCAAAACAAACAGCAGCATACCCCAGTGAAGATTGTGTATGAAGAATGTAAATTACATGCTGGACTCTTGTGCTTCTTTTTGAAATTATTTTCCGTTTGTTTTAATGTGATTTTTGTTGTCTGTCCATAGCATCCTGCCCAGTGCTGTGCAGTGGAAATGGGCAGTACATGAAAGGAAGGTGCTTGTGCCACAGTGGCTGGAAAGGAGCAGAGTGTGATGTCCCAACCAACCAGTGCATCGATGTCTCCTGCAATAACCATGGCACGTGCATTATGGGCACCTGTATCTGCAACCCGGGATACAAAGGCGAGAGCTGTGAAGAAGGTATTTGCAGGATGCAGTCAATTAGCCTTTTGCTTTGATTGTTGTTCTGTAATTATATGGATGTAGACAATTCAGCATGGACTGGCACTTAAACAGAACAATAATAGGCACCTTACAGATACAATAGATGGATACAACATAAAAATGATATGTTGTCATAACTCCTTGTTAGCTATCATACTTGTTCAATAATTGGATGAAAAGCCATCAAATGCTTCAGATAGAAGAATCTAGTTGAAAGACCAGAACATCTAATCATATGTTCAAATGCTCTTATTGAAGCATCATTTCCATTTGCACATCTAAACGTGTAATTACTTTTACAGCTCTTTCTTCTCTGCTGCGCTATGCCAGGCAATTTCAGTTGCTTACATACACAAAATGGTGGCGTGTGAGAAAAAGTCCCTGGTCCTTGTCAGCTTTAAAAGCTTAGACATGCTCAGGACTTGAATTAAATTCTGCTTCAAAGTCAGATATTATTTCAATGGCTCTTCCATAGCTTTTTTCTCACATTAGCCCCCCAAACAGTTCTCATTTACATTTAGATTTATGGCTGCTTTTAGTACTTATCTTTAATCTTTTTGTGTAGGAACTCACCTGCCAACATAAACCTTTATCTTCCTGAGTCTGTGACTGCTTCTTACTGCTAATGAAAAAGTGGACAGTTTTGCAAGTGTATAAATCATTCAGAGAGTATAAATATATATCCAGAAGAGCATTACTTAAAGAATAATGTTCAAAACTTTTGAAAACTATTCTCAGAGGCTGATGACCTGATAAATAATTATTCTTAAATTGCACTTCTACAAGTACATATATAAGGCCTCTTTCCCCGCTTGATAGATTAAAGACATCATTTGATTCATTCAAGAATGACAATGGCTTGAATTAATTTATGGTTGTCTTCATGTATGCAGGATAAAGATTTATCTGAAATGGCTTTATTTTTTAGGCAATGAAAACAGGCTGAATTGGACTCAGACATTCAAATGGCATCTAATCTTGCAATTCTTTTGATGTGTATAATGTATTGGAGTGGGACATCTCTGATGTAGCATGGCTTCAGTGTCAGTAAATGTTAGAGATGAAGACAGTATCACAGTATCTGCTCTTGTAACAATAAGCCATCTCTTGTGAAAGCCTCATTTGGTTTAAAGCACAATTCAGTGAAGCTGTGGGACGTGCAAAACCCAAAGATTGTGACTACTCAAGTATCTTTAAAGCATCTCTGTAGACCTCCTATTTACTAGATCATATCTTTACTGGATAAACAGAAATGAAAAGATCCCAATTTTGCCTCCAGCCAGAAGTGTTTAATGTGTGTAAATCAGAGTGAGATTTGCCCTTTTTCTAACAGGAACCTTTATTTCCCTGGTCACGTTTAAAGCAGAAAAGCCAGGCACTGTTCAGTTATTTTATGTTATCGCTGTAGCGGGGGACAGTGTCAGTCCCACTAGGTCAAAACTTGAAAAAGGAGGAAAAACAAAGAGAACATGGTTTTTCTTATGGGCTGTTTGGTATTTTTCTAAGCATGCATGTTTTTGATACTCAAGGCATAATTTGTGTTACGTTGTGAGGGGGGGAAGCAGCTCAGAAATATGCCATGTGGGAAATCTAGAGAACATATATATACATATTTAGATTTAGTAAAAAAGTTGATTTATACTATTTTTTAAATTGCTTTTACTCTTTAATTTCTCTTCTAAGAAGGACCATCTGGTATTGATTACTTTTTATTATTTCTCAGTTCTCGTAGCTTCACTGCTTGGTCCATGTTTGTAATGGGTTTTCATTCCAAGGTTTCTCCTGTCTTTTCTTTTTCCCCCATAGAAGTTCAGCAATGTTTATAAAACATCAGCCAACAATCCTACGCAAGATTTTCTTTTCTCTTCCCTTACTTTATTGGGCCATATTTTATAAGGCATGGCCTAAGCCAGCGAGACATTGCAGGGAGGGGAGCAAATTCAAGAAGTGAAATATGAGAAGTTACTCTTTGGGCACTGAATAAGCCTAATAACTTGTGTGACCAATGAAGCATGAAGCATATTGGGGGAAAAGTGTAGAAGAGGCACTAACCTTGCTTGCTACATGATTTATCTCCCTAGCAAAGATTCTGCACAAGGCTTAACTATAAACAGGGCATTTTCCAACCAAGAATTTGGCCATTTGGGACATTTTCCAACCAACAACACAGGCATATGATTTTTTTTTTTCTTTTCCGGGTATACTAGATCTTGTCAGCTCTGCCCTCATGCCCAGATCCTCATCTCTGCTTCTCCCGGAGCTAAGCAGCTAAATTTGTCAAGCAGAACTCCCTAAAAATATACCATTGTACTCCAAATCCACTAAGCAATTGATTAAGAAGAAAGCAGAAGCCTGTAATCCTGTCCCAGAGCCCTTCCGATGGTGCAGAAAGCCTAAAGAGATAGATCCAGTGAGGCTGAGAATAAAGTAGCCGTTGTGTGTGACATTTTCTGAAAGGGCTCATTTCAACATGAAAAATGGCCTTGGGATTATGATAAATGGGGGGTTCTGACATGCACATTCCCCTCCTATAATCGTCTGTGTTAGAGCTGAGATAGCAGATTGTCTGCCTCCTGTGATGGAGGCCCCTGCAAAACTCACCTTTTTCCCAGCTGACCTTCAGAGGGGATGATTAATTGCCTGGAGGTAGCCTCTTGTCAGTTAGCCTGTGATCTTTGTTCTCTATGTTCAAACCATCTGCTGAGAACGGACGAGGCTGCTACTCCATCCCTTAGTCCTTTTCATACTTATTACTGCTGAGAAAGAACAGGGCCAGGGCTTCAAGGGTCTCATGCTAAAATTGGCACCCTCGCTCCCAGTTCGCTAACAGTGAAGGAGATTTATGGACTCATCCTTTCCAGCCTCTTAAAATTTTTGAGGATTGTTCCAGCTATGAGCAGAGCTCCAGGAATCAAACAAAAAAGAAAATTCTCTCTCATGCCTTGGGATAGTAATAACTGAGCCATTACTTGTCAGACTGAGAAGGGTTTGAGAATCCAGGGAATTATCAGAGCAGCTGTTGTGTTTCCTTTTAAGGTTTCTGGATCTTAAACAGGTCAGTGGAATTCTTATTAGCTTTTCCAGGGTAAAAGCTGAACCACAAACCTGTCTTGTGTGCAGTAGCCATGTTCTGCTCTGCTGTATCAGAGCCAGAAGCTGGACAGTTTTCCTGTGCTGCTTAGCCAGACTGACACTTGTCACCAATCCCCAGGGAACTGCCACACACCGTTTCAAAAGACAGGACGAATTTCTCTAGGCTGTCCTATCAGCTTTTATCTATAAATAGACAATCGACTCCTCCAGTCGGTTTTTCTGGGAGGGTGTCTGGTGCATTTCATATTTTTCGATTACTGAGTGAAATTCCCCTGTGGGCAGAGCAGCTGACAGTTGCCTACAAAACACATAACTCAAGAGTCAGGGAGGGAGTACATTTGGTCTTTTGGTGTACATTGCTATACCCCTAACTAAATGGTCTCTGATCTTGTTAGGAAAGTTCCTCTTTGTGGGGGGGGAAGTAAACCTCAAACATTATAAAAAAGAGTATTAATTGATCAAAAATAAAACCAGAAGAACACCATTATAAAAAAGGCATGATTTTATTTTAATCCTTATTCAAGAAAAAATGTCTATGGCTATTTTTCAGTGTGAAATTTCTTTAAGTCTCCATGAAACCTGTATAGATTTAAGCACATTCTTCAATTTAAGCATGTATTTTGCTGAATAAGAATGTCAGCTTCTGCTGAATCTTTATGCAAAATTCTCTCTCAGAAAACTAGGGCTCAGCTTCAAATTCATTAGTAATAGTAATTTAGGTTATTTTAATAGAATAAATGAAGACACACTATGTGTACGATAGAATATTATTCTTATTTTATTCTTAATTGATATTAGCCTGTTCTTACCAGAAAGATCCCTTATTAGTGCAGACCTGCATAAAAGAATGGATTTCATTACTAGATTTTTCTCTGCTTCTCATGTAGGTGTTTTAGGTCTCACTGCCTTTTAGGGCCACTGACTTCTTGCATGAAGCATCTGTTTTGTTCACAGCAGAGCTTTTTGGTTGAAACCTTGAGATACTGTGTAAATATGTTTGTGTAGACAGCAGTCTGATAGCTTTTTTCCCGAAGTCCCATTTGCTTTCCCTGTCTGCTTCCTCTTCCTTCTCCCATGTAGTGGACTGCATGGATCCTACCTGCTCGGGACGAGGCGTGTGTGTCCGAGGAGAATGTCACTGTTCAGTTGGCTGGGGAGGAACAAATTGTGAGACCCCGAGAGCCACCTGTCTGGATCAGTGCTCTGGTCATGGGACCTTCCTCCCGGATACTGGACTCTGCAGCTGCGATCCCAACTGGACTGGCCACGACTGCTCAATCGGTAACGTCAGCGCTGACTTCCTTTTGGTCTTTCGGTAAACTTTGTGAAACACTCAGTATCTCTGCAGAAAGGTGCTACAGATGTATTCCAGTGAAGCACTGGAATTTCTGCCCAATGTAAGGCATGACTGGAAGGATAAATTCCATAGCTCAACTACATAAATAATTCTGCTACCATTGCTGAGCATAGGGTAATATCATAAATAACTCCATTAAAGCCACCTAGGCTTGCTATTGTTCATTATATGGCTGTTAATGTAATTGATGGTCTACATATAACTTCTTGTTCCAGTGATAGTTCGTGATGAACCCCAGGACCACTAAAGTGTCTGTTTTGATTTTTAGGAGATGACTAAATAATCTTTAGTGGCTGTAAACAAGAAGGACGATTTGGTAATCTGTCAGATCTCCTTTCCCTTCTGAATTCAAAGCTTGTGCTTTTCTAGGCTAGAGGAGGATGAGTGCCTCATGAGGTTTATATTAAAAGACTCTCTTCTACCAGCTAAAAAAATAAGTTTACTGAGTGAAAGTATTTCTAAGTACAAGCAGCTGCTAAGAAGACAGATTTTTATGGGCAGTTTTGTGTAGAGGTTTGGAACAACGACCTTCATTCCTCCTCTGAATTGGCATCTTGCTCAAAATCTGCATCAGGTGTGGGAATTGAAGGCTAAAGAAAAATTGTTCAGGACCCTTTTCTTCCACATGCAATTAGCTCTTAGATATGGCCACACTGAGAAATAGTGGAATTATTAAATAGTTAGAACCTACAGAGCATCAGTCCTTTGGCTTTTGTCCTGTATTGTGTGCTCACAAAAAAAGACCTCAGCAATAACAGTTTCTATACCTTACACAACTGGAGTGGAACTAGGCCAGAAATCCAGGGCAGCTCAGTATAGGCAGTGAAATGAAAGGAATTTTCAGCAAAGCAGCCCAAAATAAAAAGCTATTAGGGGAGTGGATATAGTAGAAAATACATATAAACAACATTTTCACTGAGGAATTGCTATCAGGAGTAAAGAAAATCAGGTTAACTGTTTGCAAGTATTTAAATAGAGTTATTTCGAAGGATGAGGCAAACTGAATAAACCGGTGCTAAGAACATAAGAAAACCCTTTTGACAATCATCATTTAGCCTGGGTGTTAGAAGCTTATCATAAAGTAAAATTGACTGGACTGAGGAAAAATCAGAAGAGGAGGCCTACTCTACTTGCCTAGGGCTAAAGCTAGGTTGATCAAAACTTTTGCAGATGAACGTAGGGAAACTGTCATGCATTGAAGGGAAGATAAATTTGGTGCCAGGCTTTTCCTTTCCCCATATTAACATCTTCAATTCCATACTGTGTAAGTTTATTTTTAAAACCACCATAAGGGGAAAGGTAGTCATGTATTTGTAGTTGGTAGCATAGATCATAATTGAGTCATTATTCTGTGTTTGTACAGAGGTTTGGGGATTGCAGGGATGGATTTAGAAAAATGTTTATTTCAATGTGCAAACAGAATTCACTTTCCCTTTGTTAACCTGCAGGGTCATGTACAGATGATTTATAAGCTTTCCTTATACTGCTTTTATAAATCCATCTAGTGCAAACTTTCTTTGGCAGCATGAAGTTATTTGAGACAAACTTGAGCATCATTCCAAGACCTTTTTCCTCACTGAGCTGCTTGTAACATTCAGGTTATTGTGCCTCACAGCTAAAATCACAGCTAAGATGATTTGTAAACTTCCATTTCTAGCCCAGACCTTTCCACTGAATTGATGACTTGATTTGAAAGACAGATTTACTCACAGGATATGTGGTCCTTTCTTGCATCATTAAAATAGAGTGAGCAAGTATGCTATTGCATGTAATAACACACTGCTGCCCAGGCCACTGGGGTGGAGGTTCTGTAGAAGGGTCTAAAAGAGACAGATTTTTATTGTTCTATAAAACAGGACCAAACAGGGCAGATGGATTACTAAGGGAAAGAGCTAAGTACTTGCAGAAATGACCCTCAGCTCAGCAAAGCAGTTAGGTCTGTGTTTAGTCCCAGTGAAATGTATAGAACTGTGCCCATGTGGATTTGTGCCAAGGACAGCCCCTTTCATAAACCACATGGAGAGGCATACCCTGGAAACAGCATAATGATCTGAAAACCCAGAATATGAACAGGCACAGTGGATTTTCCAGCTCTTACCACCTTGAATTTAAGAATAGCACCTGTGTACAGTGCTGTATCCTGTATTCATTTAGGTTATCAGGCAGTATGGAAGCAGTAGCTGAAGTCTGTGGATTGTCATATGTAGAAGGTAAAACTAGAGCCTCTTTGAACCTTAGACTGCATCTTTCAGCTAAATAGGTAGATTTTACCTGCCTTTAGTGGTAATCTTAGAGAACACACATTACTGGGTAAAACCCTCACTTTTCACAAAACAATAATATTACAGAGATTTCTATTTCCTGTTTATATTATCTTTTTTCATTCCATTTAGCCTTCATAGACAAGCTGTGCCAGTTCAGTCTCTTGTGAGAGATTCCCATTCTGAACTGCACTGTAGGAAGAAGTAGTAATATGGTTTGGGGTTTTTTTACTTTCTGTGTCTGCCCACTGCCAAGACATGCTGAGACAGGGCTGCTGCCATACTACCTCAGAATTGTCACTCAGGGAAAATGCTTCTCAAACATATTCCACCCTTTCATACAAGGGACAGTTTGTAGATCACTTTTCCCTCAATATACACTGTTTTTTTGGCTGATTCCTAAATACTAGAAAGAGTATCTTAGAGAAAAGTACAGAAGCAATTCCAAGTGATAACTTGTACTGAGCAATAAAAGTGGTATTTTGTTTTCTCCATGGGATAATTAAATCACTTCCCTTTTGCATCTTAGTACTGTTGCACAAGCAAATTTTAAAAAGGCCTTTATAACCCAGTTCAGCTGAAAAGTCCAAGGCAATACTTGGTAAAAGAAAGGGAATTAAGGAACCACTTATCCTATCTCCATTCCTCCAGTCTGCTATCACAGATTCTCTGCATCCCAGGCTTTTGGGGGGCTATCTCCCTTCACCTCTTATGAGTCCTATCTGGCAACTAATAAAGCCATTAGGGGGCAGGTCTCTTAACCTCCTTTAGTTTGAGTGTAGTGGGGAAAAAGGACATGGCCTGTGCTGCGGTGTGAAACAGAACTTACTGTGTGATACAGTCTCACTCCTGACCTATTTAAACTGGACCAGCTATTTCTAGTGAATCAAGAGGCAGCACACCACATACCTTAAGACATGTTTGCTGACTGCAGTGAAATGAATAGGTGAGTCATGTCTTGTGCACTGGGGAAGTGCACCATTTACCAGAGGGATCTCACTGATGCATCAGTATAATCCCAGGCCCATCAAAGCAGTATTAGGCTTGGATGCAAAATCATTATTAAAGGAATTAAGTTATCTGGTGTTGTCCTTCACTCTCCTCAAATTTACATTGGTGATTTTCACACTGTTCTGTCTTTGGTAGTTGACATCTTTACGTGCACAGTATTCATTCAAACCATTGCAAAGTTGACTATACTTAGCAGCAATAGAAATTATGTTCTCTGTGTCTTAAGTGTACTGACTTTTTCTGGGCAGTTGACAGTGGTTGTAGATTGACCTGCATGCAGATAAGGATCCCTTCTCCATCACTCATTCATAATGACTCATGCAGATTATGAACAGTTGATATCCAGGCAGTACTTCAGACCCTTAAAAATACACTGGAGAAAAGCAGTAATAGGGATAGTACTTTGTATGTGGTAGTCCTAAATTGCCAGTAGAGACATAAAATCATGGACTGCACATTTAACAATAAGACTTAGAAACTGGAAGCTGCTGCTCAGTAAAGAAGTTATGATATCTTACATCATATTTTGAAAAGACTGAGAGAGCATGCCTGTCCAGAGACTGAGGCTGAGCTTTCATGACCATATCTCATGAAATCTAGTACTTTGGTCCTATTATAGCTACTCTCATCGCTTCTGCTGCTAACCTGGTTTTCTGAGGATATGCCATTTGGCTTTATGACTTTATGCCCTTTTGTCCCCCCTGTGGCAGGGATGAAATGCTGCTTCCCAGGGACTTACTGACACACTTTGTTATGAAGGTCTATGATCACACAAATATTTAGGTATTTAAAATTTGCCTTAGGGAAATGCAAATCATCAGTCTTTGCTGCAAGGTTGTGGAGAACTACATATGGCAGATAGTCCTAGATAAACTTGTCCTCCAAGCACAGTGGGGAAATAGTGTGGGTAGCCACAGGGTAGCAGAAGACCAGGTATTTACCCACCTTCCATGACTTTACTTACTTTAGCAGGTTGAGAAGTTGGATTTAAAATAAAACTAGCATGGTGTGCGAATCCATGTCTCTGCTTGCAGGAAGCCATATTCTTGTAAATTATTGCACAGTGAATTGAAGTCAGTGGAAAAGCTCCTATTTACTCTGCAGGAGTATGGATCAGTTGAAGGTTATTCACAAACAATTATTAGATTTAAGACCCTGTATCAGTTAATGGTAATGACTGAATTTTTTAGTATCAATTTCATAGTATAGATTAACAATGGCGACAGTCTTTCAGGTAGCATGCAAGAGTTCCCACCACAAAGTTGGTACAGTTCATTGAAACAGGCATCTTTTCTCTATTCCAATTAATAGATAAAGAGACCATGAAGAATGAACTTCTAAAGAGTTAGGCTGGAGTAGATGCACCTTTACATTGCACTGTCTTTTTTTCACCAGGAATTGTGCAGGAGACCATTGCACACACATACACACATGCACACACAGTCACAGAAGCAGTTCTCATACATTTTATCACACAATGTCATATCCCGTTGTTCAAACAGTGCCACGGCTAACCAAACATCTGTGATAAAATTTTATTTCCTTGGGCTTACTGGTATCAACTTTTGCAAACAAAATCCCATGTTAATTTCTTACCATGCCCAAGGCCACCGAGATAAAAATCCATCCTTAGAAAACATTCATATAAGTCTTCTTTAAACAATCATTTCTTCAGGGGTAAAAATGTCTCTGTAAAAGATGGATATAACATCAACTCTGACGTGGTAGAGGCTTGTACCATACTACAGACCAAGACTGCTTTTAATGCCTAAGAAGTTGCTGATTTGTCTTTTTCTTAGCTTTAAAATGCATGAGGAAAAAAAAGAGAACTAAACCTCAGGATGCAACAACCGAAATTGATAAACATCTTCATCACTAAAGAAAAAAGTCACCAGACACAGCTATGTAATCAAAGGCCACCTTGAATGCTCTTTCTTCAGCTTGTTACTTGTTCATCTCACTACCCTGGCAGACCTATGAGAAATCTTAGTCTGGGGCAATTGAAACTTTGGTAGCACAGTGTCTTCAAGGCTGGTCTTCAGAAGATACCGTCACAATCTCTCCTGGCTCAATACCTAAATTGCAGACTCATCCCTGAAAGCTTACTTTGGTCCTTTAATGGTCATTGAAAGCCAGAAAATGTTTTGTACCAGCAGGAATTTCATCCTCTGCCTTGCAGAAGCCTAACATACTGATTTCTGAACTTGTGATCTTCTCCAGTTTTTATGGAGAGAAGTACCTTTTCTCTCAAAGGGAAAAATATGTGTAGCCCAGTGCACACACAAGGTTCTCACAGGTTCTGCCTGGCAGATAGCTGCTTTGTGGATTGTGAAGAAACTAGTGAATCTAGAGAATCAACAGTGTTAATTAGAACTATCATTGTGAAAAACATGAATTTTTTCATGTAGTTGAGTTTGTGAGTACAGATTTTAGCCTACCCATTGCCAAGAGGAACTTAGCCTTTAAAGGCTTCTAAGCTTTTTATTAAAAATGCAATAAAAAACTAAGATCTGCCCAAACCTTTGAAATAAAAGCATTCAGGGAGGCTTTCATTTGAATATCCTTTTACTCCCTTTC
The DNA here is from genome assembly GCF_027579445.1 of Ammospiza nelsoni. Classification (NCBI taxonomy): domain Eukaryota; kingdom Metazoa; phylum Chordata; class Aves; order Passeriformes; family Passerellidae; genus Ammospiza; species Ammospiza nelsoni. The sequence continues at coordinate 34,302,816 of NC_080634.1, read as the reverse complement.
CTTTTGTTTATTAAAAATGTGTGTAAGGAGACCCTGATGTGGTGGAAAAAAGATAATAGTTGAAATAGGCTGCAGTTATTTTTGTGGCGAGTCCAATTCTTCAGGAGTCCAAGTATCTTTGTGCTCAGCAGATGAAAGGGACATAATAAAGGGAGGGAGAGAACTCCCACTAAGATAGAAAATATAACTTACCTTTCAAATATGAATTCCTACTTTAAGTCTGATAGCTGAGAATTTGTTTTAGGACATTTTCCTAGCCAATCAGAGATTCATCAAACTTCTGTCAGCTCTGGGATGTGTTTAGGATTTTACTTTTAACCCCTTCTCTGCAGCAGTCCATGCAGTCTTGATCAGACACAGTGACAAAGGGAAGATTGAAGGAAATGAAAACCTGTGTTCTAGCTGTCATTTCAGACTTGGCCAAAACCAGTGGAAGCAATGATATCATCAGTCTGTCTGTGACCATTAGATCACAAAGCATTTGCTCTGATTAAGTCATGTCTCAGGCTGAGAATAGTGTGTGTCCAGTCATGTAACAAGCAGTCCCTGGTTCTCATTGACCTTAGGCATTCTGTGATGAGCAAAGCTTCTCTCTTGCATCAGCAGTAATCAGTTAAAATTTATGGACCCCTAAAAAGGGCAGTGGGAAGACTATTCCTTTCCCTGTTTGTTTCCTACAATAATTAGGGCTAATTCCCAGCATGCCAGTTTCAGTTCAACATATTTCCCTATCTCCAAATGTGACCTCAGCAGTCACACCATGAGCTCAAAAGTTCTTTTTGTTTGGATCAATTATGCTTTGTGTTGCAGTCTTTTCTGCCTGAAAACAGCAATGTTGTACTGGAGTCAGTGGGGCTCATGTTAATGTGACTAGTTTGAAAAGTTTCACAACACCACAAGATACTAAATTCCATGTTTAAAGCAGAGTACTGTTAAAACATCGTGTTTTGAGGATGACTAAGCAATTAGCATGTTTGCTTGTATCACTCAGAACTTATCATTTGTATCACTAAGTCTCAGATGACCAAATTTTGGCTTCTTCTCCTTTGAAAGGAGGAGCCTCTTAATTTTTGAGTCTAGACCTCTGCTGCTGACTATTCCTACTTTTAACCAGGATACTGCTGCAATATCAGCAGGGTGATACTTGTGCAGAGTCAGTCTCTGCCATGATCTACCTTGATTATGCTGGATAAAGCCACTCATGGCTCAGCAAGGATGGTTGTAGGTTCCATGTCATGGCTTCTCCACTGGCATTCAGTCAATTCCTTGCTGGTCAGTCAATTCCATGCTGTTGTTGGTAGATACCTCCTGTGACTGTCACCTTACACTCCAAGCCAGCTGGAGCTCATCACAATCAGAGTTCCTGCAAAAGGTCATTGGATGTTTTCAGCTTCATCAAATCATATTTGAGACGCTGAACTAGGTTGCCCAGAGAAGCTGTGGTGCCTCATCCCTGAAGGTGTTCAAGGCCAGGTTGGATGGAGCTTTGCACAGCTTGTTCTGTTGGAAGGTGTCCCTCCCTTTGGCAAGGGAGGGGGGGGAGTAAGAGCTGGTCTTTAATGTCCCTTCCAACCCAAATGATTCTATGTATCATTCTCAGTTAGAATGTCCAAGATTAGGTAACAAGGAAAAGAGTCTGTGAGTCAGTAAAACAGAATAACATAACAAAAAGACAATATAAGACCAATAACTTTCGTGTAGTGGATTGGTATCTACTAAAGGCCAGAAATCCATGATTTAATAAGCTGTCTGAAGTGGATGCACTGAAATCAGTGCATCCAATATTCTCTCTCCCCCCTTTCAAATTACAAGGTGTTCGTACTCTAAAAACTATCATCACAATTTGCACTAGTGAGCACTTTCTAATGATGTTGACAGACAAAAGTTAGAAAGCTCTTTGGAGAGAGCTCTGCTGCTTTTCAATAAAGTTGATCCTTTCAGATCAGTGTTGAGGCATATGGACAGCATAGCAAACAGAGACCTTCTGGAACAGCTACTGCTGCATCTGATTTGTGTGGATAGACAGACATCTAACTTCTGGATATGTCAGCTCTGCATGTTTCATATGTGTTCTGTGTCTCCTTTTGAAGAAGATGAATAACAATAAAATTTTTAAGTTCTTTGGAAAAGTGCTGTCTGAAGAAAAAGGAATCCATATTGGGACTGAGCTCTGAGTAAGGGAATCCCAAGAAAATCTAGCTTGTGATCACTTCAGCATACAGTGGTGACTGATCTGTTTAAGTTATTTTAGAAAAAAACAAAATACACAGAATTGGAAAATAAATCAGTTCTTTTTAAGCATGAGCAAAACACATTTCTGCTGTCAAATTATCTCTTCCTTGTGGACAGAGAGGAAATTAAAATTAGCCCAGAGAAGAATCCTTCTTAGGAACTTCATTTAATATATTAGAAATTGTTTCTTTTCTGGGAAGCTTTAACGCATCCCAGAAAGCATAGAGATTCAATTAAGCATCAAAGAGAAAAACACAATCCTGCACTTTGGGATATTTATTTTTATTCAGCAAATCTCGGCTCCAAGACTGAAGCCTGACAATACCTGGCATTTCATCTCCTGCTGTTCAACAACAAGAGACAGTTTAAAGTAGAGTTCATAATAATAAATAAATGGAAGGTTGACACTAGTATGAAAGTAAATCACAGCCATAGAGGAGATACTTCAGACAGAAAGTGATGGTCAGTCCTTACCATTTAAGGGAAGGATGAAAATGGAGTATAAATACTGTAGGAAGTAGAACTTGATAAAAAGTACCACAGTAATTTAATGGAATTTCATCACACAGAATTACAACTTTCTAGACAGGAACTGGAAGACCTTTATGCAAATATGAAGCAAGCTGAAATTGCATTTCGAAGTGAGTGTGTCTTTTATTAAAAGACATCTCAGCTGTACCAGTGTACATGGTGCAGCTAATTGTGTCTGTTGTGCTCCTGTTCTTACTGTTACTGTTTCTGGCAAGAATTCCCAAGAATCCCATTGTGCTCAATCCTGTATGGTTAGAGTTAGAGGCTCAGTATTGGAGGATACACATACATCAGTTTAAGTATATTACTATACCAAACTCCTTCATTACTCATTTTGGAGATGGAGAGTGAGTTCCAGGGGAGTTACAGGCTCATCTCCTGGATCTGCTCAGCACCAGGTGAGGAGCTGCTCTGTGGACTGTGTATTCATCTCCAAGTGAAGCATGTCAGAGGCACCCTGGTTCCTGATTTGGATCACCAGAGAGAAATGAGACCTTGAAGGGGTTTTGCAGAACCCTTTAATTTAAACACAAAGCTGTTGATGCCAGCAAATAATTAAATACCAGGAGAAAACTGGGGGAAAAAAACTGAAGTGGGGTTAAACTTCTGTGTCTAGTTGAGGGCCAGAGCCAGAGATGGGTCCTATTTTTTATTAGGGATTTTCACCACCCTTCTCCTAAATACAGCTCAACCACTTTGAGTGAAAAATCTCTCTCCTCTTCTGTTCTGTGTTTTATACCTCCATTGTCATAGCCAGTCTTTCCTACAAGTGCAGAATTGCAGTTGTCCCACCTGCACATGTATTGGACACCTGTACTCAGTCCTCCTGCAGAGCTGGCAAGAATCAGCATTCACACCAACTCAGATATCCTGGTTAGGGTACTCTGTAATGCAGGATATGCATTCCCCAGTGCAGGCATTCTAGGATGTTCCCTCAGGGCTTTGTGTTCAGGAGGTGAAAATTCAGGTGTCCAAGTTGCATTTCAAAGCCATTGCTGAAGGTCAGTGTTCTTCTGATGAGGGGTGATAGCAAAGCTGATGGATTAATTTTCAGTCTCTAGAGAGCATCCTTTAATCATGATTTCCTCATGCATGGAAAGAAAATAAATAGCTGTTACCTTTTAGTTACATTCAGTTTACTGAGCTGTGTAAAACACATTGAGGCCCTTGAGGGGAGTGGAGAGTCATCAAAGTACCAAAAGTTTAATTGCACTCCTAAAAGGACAGGTTTTATATTTATAGACATAAATAATTGTTATTATTTCTACATTAGTAATATTTAAATATTTGATGTATGCTTTAAAAATTGATAAACAGATTATTTGTTTAAAGGCATTAAATTATGCAGACGTTGCTTTCAGGACATGATCTCTGAAGGAAAAATACATCCCTCAATTAATGACATGGGCAGAACTTACACAATCATTCCCTGTTTGCTACTAAACCAGGATGGTTTTCAGAGGATTTCATGGTACAGATCAGTTACTGGCAGTGACAGAAAATCCACACCTCTTCTTTCAGGTTTTTTCTCGCTCTTTAGTTTGATCCTTTCCTTATACATTTGTAAAAAGGATGGTTTTAAAAGCTAATGTGCTTTATGTCTTCTTCAGTAACAGCACAGGAGTTCATGTCACTACAGAGTTATCGAATCACAGGAATGAGAGTTTCATAACACTGCAAAATGTGTTTTGTTATGAAGAATGTCTTTAGCACTTCACTGCTATCTAAATCATGCTGATCACACACCTTCTGGTTTTTTCATCTATATATTTCTTGCTTTTCCCAGATATTCCCCATAAATTGCCTTCTAAAGCAGGTTGTGAAAACAAGGCTTAGCTCCTCACCAAACTCAGCTTTTTAGCTCCGTGCAGTGCCTCTCTCCTGTACTTTTCTGGAAAAAAAAAATCTGTCTGAGGTTGGAAATTACCTCAAATGAGCCAACTTGAAATGAGAAAATCCTAGTTACGGCAGATTTTAATTATTAAATTTTCTATTAATATATTGAAGGTCAGTGGAACTGACCCAGTTTTCATGAAGCTCTGAGCAATTTCACCTGATCTTACATTTTAGCACTAAATCCATATTTATTAAAGGATTTAGCAGACAGGTCAGAACCAGCTAAATCTCTGATTCTGCATCACATGTATGCTAAAGAAAAATTTTCATCTGCATTGCTCTTCTCTAAGCTGGAAAGCTTTAAACTGTTGTCAAGCCAGTTTGAGGATATGTGGGGGGATCGGGGTAAACATGTAAAAATGGATTTGCTGGAAATGCACAAATTAACGTCATTATCCCTTTCCCTACTCCAGTCTTTAATGTAATGTGAAAATAATGTGAAATTCTGAATGATGCCATTTCCTGTGTTGGAGGCTCTTGTGTCTGTTCCATCAATTAAAAAGGGCCTGAGCAAAGTACTGCATTGTTGGGTTAGTGTTTGATGGGTTTCTTTTCCCACTTTCTTCTGAAATATCAAAGACAACACAGCAGACTTTTTGTTCTTAAGGGGACAGATTTATGCCAGTTTTTAGCAGAATATGAAAAGAAAAAGAGAGACAGGTACAAGTTTTTTATTTGTAGGAGTAATTGCTTTAGTATTCTAACTTCTGAAGTGCTGTTAATGGACTGTGACCTCATTATACCTGGCACAGTGCAAATGCAGAACATAAAGGATAATCTTAGCCTCAGATAGTTGAGATTCTTAAATAAGTGAACAACAGCAGAGAGAGACATGTCTGATGGAGACAGACTAAAATTACATTACAGTTTTCCTCAACACATTGTGGAGAAGTTAAGGCACGTCAGCAGCCACTGTCAAGATTTTGGGTAGGATTCAAGATGGACTGGGATTTTTAAGAGAGCCTTGAAGAATTCTGAGACAGTTTTAACAGACCAGAGGGAAGTCCCTCCACCAGTCATGAGGAGATAATGAGGGAAAAAAAATAAAGGAAAACCATTTGTCTAAAAACTAGCTAGCAGGCAGTTGAGTCTGGGCTCACAGAGTCACAAAATGGTTTGGCTTGGAAGGGTCTTTAAAGGTCACTTAGTTCCCACCCCCTGTCCTTGGGCAGAGGCACCTTCCACTAGACCAGGTTGCTCTGAGCCCCAGTAATGGGCTGGTTACTGGTGGGGATGAGCAGTGATGAAACACAGCCGGTCCTGGAACTGAAGAGGAGACATTTCTTTTTTGATTATTTGCATGAAAAATAAGCAGAGTCGTATTGGAATGCCATTATCCTTTCCAAAGAATAATATTTCTGATAACCTGAGACCTCTGGGTGAACCACCCCAAGCTCAACTATGCCTTGAGTGCTGTCTTCTCCAGAAATTCTCCATTAAAGAGGTTTGAAGTGAGTCATCCTCTGGAGCTATCTCTCTTTCTTTCTTTACCCACAGAGGGCATTTAGGCTGAATTCAATTTTTCAGGTAAGACTGATACAACATGAGGTGAGATTCAGGTAATGTAAGACATCACTCCAAGACAATAACATGACAAAACCCCCCATGGGAATGTTGATATGAACTTGATTCCTTAAAAAAAAATTTGCATCCATTAATCAGTTCTTATCCATCAGTGCCCTCTGGTGAGTACATAAAGGAGCCAAATCTAGGGTTATACTCAAAGTTCAGGTGTTTCTCACAGAGGTGCTTGGCTTGATTGTGCTTTTTGAGGACATTAAGCCTCGTGTTTGCTCTTAGAATTGGGCACCAGGTTTACTCAGAGGATCCCCTCTCTTCAAGGAACTACAAACAGCTTTGAGAGCTACACTGTGAAATGAGGTAAAACAGTGCACCTCTAGGAAAGGATAAGGAGTGGCTAAGCTGTTCATACAAACACTGGATGAGATTAAAGATGAAAGGAAATATTTAGTCACCTTTTGGGAACAGCTGGTGTGAAAATATTTAACAGGCAGGTCTTTTATGTGCAGGCAGAGCATTCTAACTAAGCTTAAATAGGCAGGAGCAATATAGTGCAGCTGGCCAGTCTGAGAATACTGTAATAGGAGAATTAAAAGCTTTCCTTTTCATTTGTTCATGCAGCTCAGATGGTAGCTAATCATGTCCTCTAATTTTAACAACAGAATTGGGAAATGTACCAAAAAATGCAGTTTTTAATAAGAACAGAGGTGACAAATTCCGTCCCTCGGACCGAATGACAAAGAAACTATTCACCTGCCCTTTTCTGTAAAACAGCCTTAGCTGTCTTTTTCTGTCCAAAAAGACATGTATTTAAGTGGAAGCTTAATATGAAATCCATTTTGATCATTTCTTAGTGAATCACAAGAAAAGTAAAATCTATTCTGACTATTTAATCACTCATTAGAAACCTGTGAGCATTTAAGAGGGCTGTGTTGTAAAGGTCCAGGGCATGTAGCAGGTTGTGTGTTGTAAAGCTGTTTAAATTGTAGGATACCCATCTATCTTTAAACTGGCACTAAGTGGAAGATTTAGTTTTGAGAGTTCCTGACTCCTGGTTCCCTGTCAGAAGTAATTAATCTACATTTTAGGGAGACTGTCCTAAGTAGTTTGTTTCACAAGTGTTTTTCACAGCTGAGAGTCTATATAACAGCCCTTGGGGCCTGGGAGTCCAAACCACCTCATATATCCAATATATATGAATTACACATTCATAGCCTGGAACCTGCACACTTCTGTGTGCATGGGTGGTGGTTTGGCTGGGGTCTCAGCTGGGTGGGAGATGAAACCCAAAATGTTCTCAGCATTCCCTTTCTGGGTTAGCCTAAAGATCTGTTTGTTTATACCATGCAGTGCATATCCCTGGCCCACGTGTGCAAGACTGTTCCTTGGCAGCATGTTTTCTGAGAAATATTTCAGTCAAGATGTAAATGTCCCAGGGGGTTTTCCACCCTTTTTCATAGGAATGACTGCACAGAGACTCTGCTTTTCAGAACATGATTTTTTTTTCTCTCTTCACCATTTCTCAATGCACTCCATTATCCTAGTTTGACACCTTTAAATAACTCCAGGAAGGCTTCTGACTGTCACTATTCCCATTATCTCTGGGTTTTTTTCCTCCACCACCAATCTGTAGACATCTGATGTTTCCATCTTAGCTGTAGGACGCAAGACTTCATATTGGGACATCAGAGTGTTCATGAGCCTGTCTCAGAGTTCACATTTTCCTGTGGATCCATCACTTTCCTTCCTTATGCCTTGGTTACTTTATCTGAAAGGTGCTGCACCTGAGTCAGGGGAACCCTTGGTATCCATACAGGCTTGGGGGTGAGGGATTGAGAGCAGCCTGAGGACAAGGACTTTGGGATGGACGAAAAGCTGGACGTGACCTGGTCATGTGCTCTCACAGCCCAGGAAAGCAGTAGTGCCCTGGGCTGCATCCAAAGCCATGTGGCCAGCAGGGTGAGAAAGGGGATTCTGCCCCTCCACTCCTGTGAGAACCCACCTGGAGTGCTGCATCCAGCTCTGGGACCCACCCAGCTGTGGGGGTCTCCAACACAAGAAGGATATGGACCTGTTTGAGCAAGTCTAGAGGAAGCCAAAGATAATAAGAGGCCTGAAGAACCTCTGCTATGGGGACAGACTGAGATAGTTGGGGTTATTCAGCTTGGGGGACAGAAGGCTCTGGGGAGACTTTATTGTGGCCTTTTCACTACTTTAAAGGGGCTTATAAGAATGATAGGGACAGGCATTTTAATAGTGCCTATAGTGATAAGAAGACGGATAATTGTTTTAAACTAAAAGAGGGTAGATTTAGACTAGATAAAAGGAAGAATTTTTTACAAAGAGGAAGAATAGGATATAATGAAGGTGTGAAGTGGCCAAGCTGGCATCCTCTGGATTGCTTGGTAAACTGGGAGGAAGAAAAAATTACTTCTTATTTGATATTCTGAGATTCAAGCTCAACGCTTATGTATAAAGAATGTGAACTAATAACCAGAGAAGGGATTGCAGTCTAACTAGAGTAGCCCTATGGTAAAAGTGTGCTGGAAAGCACCAGAGGCTACAATAATAATTTTTGGAGTTCGGGCTTAAATACCAGTACTCTCAGACCTTGTATTTTCTCAATGTATTTCTTGTCAGCTTGCTGAAATTTTAGCAGCTTAAATCTAGCTTTTGATTTTCAATCTGCTGTTTCCTTTATCCTCCCCTAGACTTTGTTTATCAGGTCAGCCAAGGAGAACTAAATTTACTTTTTTTTTTTAGTACATCTTTACTACTATATTAACCAACTTGCAGGTCATGTGTTTTCGTCACCACCCTGACCAGCCCACGCTCCATTGCAGTGCTGTCTGGCAGTTGGGGAAAAAAGTAGAAAACACGTGTCTGGACTCCAGCCCTTCAGCAAGGATGGGTTTCACTAATTGCCCATCCCTTCTGCTCTTATTGGGTACTGTAGTATGATATTACCTCCCTCGCAGCTAGGAGCTGTGAAAATCTGTCTCTCAATGCCAGATGCAAAGTAAAAACTTCTGACAGCAGCTCGAGCCCTTCCTCAGCCATGCCTTTATTGTTTGATAGTGCAATTTCTATTAGCTTCCAATAAATCCTACATTAGGTTCTGTTACATCTCAACAGCAAGTGGTGTGTGCACATGCTCTGTTTAAGCAGCCAAGATACCCAAATACTTCTGCAAGTTTTATTCTAAATGATACAGACAAGTTCCTGACTGTCTTTAGCCCATTTGAACTCCAGAGTTCTTTCAGTAGCAGACTTGAGCTTATAAGACTAAATGTTTGTGGAGGTTTGGAGACCTCCACAATGCTGCTCTAAAAGGAGTTTTACTGGAAACTGTTGCACCACCCTGAGTTTTTTGGGAAGCAAGAGCTAGATATTGTTCTTATGTCACATTTAAAAATGAGGTGTTTTCTAGACATGCAAGGCACTACTGTTTTTCCTATCATAAATTACCGTTCTACAAAGAACTCTCTGATCCTTTTCATCATAAGGGGCTGAAGACCTCACAGCTGTCTGCTCTGGTGGAGCTGCAAGGAGCTTTCCTCCTGGAGCTGAAGTGGGTGTTCCAGCCCTATATCAGGAGGATATCAAAAGTTGTTGAATAGCCCAAGTGTCCTGTAAATGGGGTATTCATTAGCAAAAGGCTAAAAGCAACTTAAGTATGGCTGAATTTCAGTCAGGTGTGATGTTAATGCAGGCTGAGTAGTTTTGAATATTTTATATGCAGCCAGTGACACAGAGAAAAAATGCACACTGCAGAGTACCCTCGTACCCCTTTCTGTGCTTCCAACCCAGCCCTGCTCAGCATTTCTTCTGTTCACTTCTCCGTGTCCCCAAAAGGAACTGTGTCCTTACCCTGTAAAATCTATAAAATGGCTCAGTGAAGCTGAAGGCTTGAGGTCAAAACATTTGGGAATTTAGAAGTGCCAGGCAGAAGTCAGAGAGAAGACCTCGTAGGCTGAAATACTGTGAATTGCTTCTCCTTCAGCTGAGGAAGGGAGAGTATAGTCAGGGCTTATGAAAGATGGAAAGTAGCAGCCAAGTAATGAGTCTGGAGCAGAAATAGATTAATTTCATTTCATCTGCAGTGCTACACTGCATCAGTATTTGGGTTTTGGTTTTTTTCCTTGAAATCAATCCTGTGTAGTAATGGTGGTAACAGGCGCTCTAACACCTGATGCATGGGCATCTCTTCTCCACCAAGTCTCTCTCTGTTTTGCCAGACAAATACAATGTAGATAAAAACATGTTTCCCAAATTCATGCCAAGGCTATGCCAGGTTTTAGACAAAAGTCTAGTGCTGATTAAAAATATTATGCCTATGTCCTCAGGCCTGCTGGGGCTCAGGGAGGTTTGGGAAGGCCATCATCCCTGAAAAGGCAAGGTCCTTTAGCTCTTTGCTTTTTGGCGGTAAGTACCAAAATGCCCAGCTGTGACTGTGCTTCCATTAGCTCTGCTAAGACTTGGGAACAAGCACCATCCTATCTGCTCCAGTACATGTGGCTCACAAAAGATACAGTTGTACCGCTGAATGTCTGAGAGGGGAGTATTAATGGGTAGTAGGAGAATAAGGACATAAAGGATGTGCAGATTTGGCAGAAATAGATATATCCTTTCTTAAATTTCAACAAAGAATAAGGATTTTAATGAATCCCATCCCCAAAAACATGGTTTAAGAAGTCATAAACAGGCTTTGCCAGCACTTAACTTTAGCATCAGTAGTTTATCAGCACATTGTTTCCACACTTAACCAGATTTTAATTAAATGTGACTTCCTTTCTGCTTATTGGAAGAGCCTTCCCCTTTGGATTTGAGCATCACAAAAGCTTAAGGAGTGCAAGAGAATTAGAAAGCAAATAGGAAGATCAATCACAGCAGACCCTTGCAATCCATGTCCATCTCTTTTTTTGTAATATACTTATTAGATTCTTATTGTCAGGAAGGATTAGCGTTATGAGCTCTAGGAATTCCTTTCATTGCCCCGTAAGGCGAGGTAGTGAAGTGTGTCTGCTTTTCTTGACAGTAACACTCTGGATTTTCCCCCTCTCCCTTCTCTCTCTCCACCCATATGCCCTCGTCTCTGTTGTCTCCTCTCCCACAGAGATTTGTGCAGCGGACTGCGGAGGACATGGCATTTGTGTGGGAGGCACCTGCCGCTGCGAGGAGGGCTGGATGGGCACAGCCTGTGATCAGCGAGCGTGTCACCCACGCTGCAACGAGCACGGGACCTGCCGGGACGGCAAGTGTGAATGCAGCCCGGGCTGGAACGGAGAGCACTGCACCATTGGTAGGGAGAAAGAAAACCCAACTCTTTTGAGAGAATTATTGATGATCAGGGAAGAGAAAAGGCGCATGCTTAATTGAATATGTGTGATCTAGTGTAGCATGAGCACCTTTGTTCTTGGATTTCAAATTCTGACATCATACATTTTCATGTGGGAGCAAGACAATATGTCCTTTCATTTGTTGGTGACATGGCTATGTATATTTTTTATTATCAGACGTGAAGTACACCTATGTGGTGTTTGACAAGCCTTTAAATGTCAGCTAGAAGCTTTTTTTGAAACATCCCATTTTACCTCTCTTGAGAGGTCTTTCTGTGGCCTCCAAGACTCCTCTGTACTCTGGTGACAGCATTTTTAGAAACATGCATCTGATTTTAAATTTTCTTTCCTTTTATTTGGTACATTATTTGCACTGTCACTTTGCTTGCCAGTATAAAAGAGGAAACTGCAGACAGATGATTTCTGGCTGGTATTTAACTCTGTCTTTCTTGTCCCTTGTCTGTTCTGCTACCTTTCTAACCATTTCCCTTCCCTCTCACTTTGCTTCTGTATTCCTCATGTACTGGCACTACTCATAAGCTCTCTCTGTCATGTCTCTTATTATGGATGTTATTATTAATAAGAAGCCAACAATATGCCTAAATCATGCGAAGAGCTTCAGTTCTCATATTAAGCAATTTGCAGCATCATTAATAAACTGCCTTGGCTTCACCTTTTCCTTCTCTCACTTAACTACTTAATGCATTTTCCCTTCTTCCTTCTTTCTGATTGTCAAGCATTTAGCCTCTTCAGTTCCCCTTCCGTAGTCATGCTATTAAATCAGTAGCCCTAAATTCTCCAGATACCTTTTATTGTATATTAATAGAAAACTAAATTAGTGAATCCAGTTCTATTCTCAACGATGCCAGTGTGGACCTGAAAAAATTCAGTTGACTTTAAAAGAATCGTTCCAGAATGAAAATTCTCCTTCAGTCATTTTATTTTAATCAGCTTCTTTTAAAGACAAGGAAAATTTACCTCTATGTTACTTACATTATGTTATGATAACTAAAAATCACACTTCATCAAGACTAACCACTAGCAAGACCTGGGCAAATATCAGCATAGCTATTGTGTGGATTAGCAGCTTAGTTACATGAGACATCACTTCCCTTGCTTGAACACCAGGTGCATTTGCACATGCAAAGACAGGAAATGAAGCCTGATCTCAGTATTTTGATTTCAGCATTAGGATAATGGTGTAAACCATATCTGTGGCTCAATTCTACTTATCATTTATTTATGCTAATGTCAGCCTATCACATTAAGGTCTCCACATGCATCCCCCTAATGAAAAATATCTTGCTTTTAAAACTTCCTCTGTCTCATTAGACATTACATTCTGCTGTCTTGTTGATGTCCCTAGCAGCTTTTATATATTTTCCTGAGTAAAGGACTGAAAAACCCACGTTTCTTAAATGACTTTAAAATGAAAAGAGAGCAGTCTTATGTTAATTGAAATCCTGTTTCCATAATATTATTTTACAGCCTTTTATTCAAGCAGCTTGATTTGGAAAGCAGCACAGATTCATGAAAGTAAAAAAAAAAATTCAGCAAAAGGCCCCAAATCCAGGGGACAATTTTATATGGAACTTATTTATGCAGGAAAAAAAAAAGCCTGATTCATTCCCTTAGTGCCATTTTATTAGTTCTGCTGTAAAATCAAAATGCCATTAGTTCAGTATATGATAATTCTCCACACAGCTGATATGCCTGGACTGTTTTCGAGCAACAAGCTTTTATCTTTCATGGTAATTAAATTTATTTGTAGTATTCCTCACTCTAAGTGTAAATGTTATCATGGGGAAGGCCAGCACTGCAATGCAGTCAGCATTGAGATTTTACTGGTGCACACTCTCATTTTATGTGCTGCTACCTTCCTGTTGCAGTCTGCCTTGGTTTAGGAATCATTCTTGGATACATAACATCCTGGAGCAACTCTATTTCTTTTCACTTTCCCCTCTCCTCATCTCCTTGCATGGTGATTTAAAAACAAATTTGTACATAGTCTCCTGCCTCTGAAGCTGTAAACACTATTTCCTACAGAATATTTCACTGATAAATGTGTAGAATGCAAAGGAGATTTGGCAAAATTGTGAATACCCAGGAAAATTGAATGGTTTTAGCAGGAGTTATGTTGGCACAAATGAAAGGACATTGGCTTGGAATTACATTAAGTACGTGGAAAGCATTCCCCTTGTCCTTGTGTAATTTCCCTGCATGGCAAATTGTTCTGTTGATGGTAATTCCGTACATGTCTGTGTCATGGCCCGGTTTGCTTTAGCACTGACAAGCATAAACCCCCATTGCTGAAGTGATGCTTGACCAGTATTGCCGTGTGTGCAGGTAACACGGTAGAAATGGACCGTACCAGTAGGGGACACTTCTCCCATTTTCTGTCGAGCATGTGTGAGAGTAAGACATCCTTTTGTTTTGTAGGTCATAGGAGGCTCTTCCTTATGGTGTCTAAGGTATTCTGATCCCAGTGGATTAATTTTGTTTGCTCCTACAAAGAATTGTGTCACTAAATGTACTATCTTGATTGCTCACATTCAGAGATTTCATTAGAGTAACTCCAGTTAATTCCCAACTAGGAAATTGATGCCGAAGCTTGCATTCATCATCCCAATTCAGCAGACTTAGTGCAGAGGAATAGAGCAGAAAATTGATTATCTAACTGCAGGAATCCTGAAACCCAGCAGAAGGGTTCAGTCATTTTCTGGAAGGAACAAAACGCATTCTGACAACAACATCAGTGCCAGACTCCCGTGATGGGTTCTCCAGCATGTTCCTAATTCATCTCTAGTTAGAGACATTGCAGGAATTCAAGTTTCTTCTGTTCTGGCCCAAACTACATCCAGGAAGCACGGTGGGTTTTAGGAGCATTGAGTTTAAAGATGAAATAAACCCTCTTACTGTGAGCTCTGAAAGACCAAATTACAGCTCAGCTCTCTAGTAGGCTGCTCTAAGGGTTTGCCTCACAGAAAGCAGCACAGAAAATTTCCTGGGTTTAAGAGTCATAGAATCAAAAAATTGTTTGGACCTTTAAGATCATTTAGTTCCAACCCCACTGACATGGATAGGGAACCTTTTGCTTGACCAGGTTGCTCCAAGCCCCATTCAATGTTGTCTTGAAAACTTCCAGGAATGAGGAATCTACATTTCTCTGGGCAACCTGTGGCAGTGCCTCACCACCCTTAATTGTAAAAAAATTTCTTCCAAATACCCAATCTAAACCTGTCCTCCTTCAGCTAAAGGCTGTTCTCTCCTGTCCTATGATTATAAGCCCTTGTGAAAACTCCCTCTCCAGCTTGTATGATTTCATACAGGGGGCTTACCTGCATGGTGGAGTTGGGATATTCACTATCCTTGAGCAGCCTGGACACAAGACCAAAGCCATCTCTGGAAGTTCAGTTGCTGCAGCTAAATACTCCAGAGTCTCTGGAGACCTGAGGGACCAGCAGCTAGCTCTCCAAACACTCCACAGCCTACCTAGCAGGATTTCAAAGCACCTCAGTGCCTAATCCCCATTGATCTCTGCAAAAGCCACATGTTTAACTCCTTTCGGAAATCTGGTCCTGGCACGCATGGGTGATGGATGCAATAACAATGCCCAGACAGACAGGCAGACAGCCTGTCCCACGCCAGCTTCTGCTTATGGCGCCATCAGCCTGGGGTTTGTTTTACATAGCAAAACTCTGATTTTTGAGAAATCCGCCCCTTTAAGTTTGCCTTTCATCAGTCTTCTTGCATAAATAATCACACATGTTCTGAATAGCTTAGGTTGTAATCAGTGCCTTGTCGTTTCTGCTGGAGCAGCTGGAATCCAGACAGGGCACATTACAGGTGGATCCTGGTCTCTTTTCCCCCAGCTTTTTAACACATCACTTGTGCCCTTTGAATCCATAAAGCAACACAGTCTATGCATGGCCCAAGACAAAAATAAGCCTCCCAGTGTCTGGGGAAGGTTATTGCCATCTCGTAGATGTGGTGCTTAGGGACAGAGTTTAGTGGTTGCACTTGATGATCTTAGAGGTCTTTTCCAGCTCTATGATTCTATGATTCTACCCGCTGCCCAACAGTCAGTGCTCTAGTGCATCCACAGCAGAAGCTGAGCTGTGTTTTACCCTCTGGCACTCACTTCCCTGCCTGGGTGAGATGGGTACCTTTGGGCAAGAGAAGACCATGGTTATAGCAGTCAGTGGAAAATACACACTTGCTGCTTTGTTCTGACATGATCTTGAACCAATCTGAAGGTAATCTGGCCTTAAATAGTTTGGCAGCATATTTGCCAGTAAATATTAAGCACAGATTAACTTCAAAGACAGTGTTTTCCCTGACCCTGTAGCATAAACTTCACATGCTGTCCCTGGTTCAGCAATGGATGTTTACTTTCTCCTCTCCTTCACATTTGTGTGATCTCAGTTTAACTCCAGTGATTTCCCTGAGGTTCTGTCCACTTCACCTCATAGGAAAGATAAAGGGAAAAAGAATATTTGGGAAGTGAAGAAGGAGAGCATAGTGGGAAACAAGTCCTTCTCAAGGACCTGCCTGCAGCAGCTCTCACTTCTGTTCTTTCCCTCCCTCTCTGCAAGCCAAGAAAAGTACTTGTTATCATTCCCATTGTGTTTCAGACATAGCAAACCAAGTCAAGTCAGCTCAGGCTGTAAAACAAGGGGGCTTTCACACTGAAAAATGGCCACAGGAGCTCCTCCCTAGCAGTTCTAAAGTGGCTTCCAGGAAGTAGGGTGGTGACATGGAGCTGAGTGTGGTGGTGCCTTTCAGTGCAGAGGACTCCGTAGAAAAGTAGCTTTTCTTCTAAACTCCTGCATAATGTCTCAGCATGTCCCACATGCCCACAGGGTTTCCAAAGGAGTGTCTGTAGGGAATAAGATGATATTTTAGTGGCAGAAGTATAGCCTGTATGGGTTTAGAAAAGAAAGATTCCTGCTGCTCCTGTAGGAAACCCCATTGTTTTTCAAATTACAAGAAAACATTGATACATAACTGACACATGGTTGGCATTGACAACTACCTTCACTGCCATCAGCTGCAAAATGAGCTAAGAGGTTGGGCTGCTGGGGATGTCAAAATTCAGGACATAGATACCTGGGCTTCAGCCACCATCCAGGCAGATGGTGATGCTGTGCTTCCTGCATCGCTCCCCCCACATCAACATGATTAATTCACCTCTTTGCCAAGCCTCATAACTGCCCCGCACTAGGTGAGCTCTCCCAGCCCTCTCCACTTGGTTCCTGTACAGATCCATTACATTCACAGGATGGAAAAATAATTCCTGCAAGGGCCATGACCTCCCGGGAAGACAGTCTGCCTGAATGAGCCTGAAACAAAAACTTCTTCAAAAAGTACCAGAACACAGCTGAGGCTGAGATTGCAGGGAGCAGGCAAGAGAACAAGGGAAATAATGTTTAAGTAGATATTGAAATAGAGAAATGCAAGACTCAGAGCCTCTCTTTTGTTATTAAAGACCAGCAGGTGTTAGGACAGAGAGTGCCGCCTGCTGGCATGAACCAAGGCTCTCTGAGGCAGGATGTCTTTGCCACCAGCCTTCTGCTCAACACCAGAAAATCAGTAAGAAGGTGGTTTTCCACATCAGTGTTCCATGGGAATTGGGTAAATGACTGCTCCCATGATGTCTATAACTTTTCTTTAGCCCTCCTTAAAATTAATATATTAATACTTGCCTATCTCTTATATTTTCCAGGAGGTTAATTTAATATTTGTAAAGTAATTTGATCTAGGGCTAGAAAATGCTGCATAAATGCAGTATATTACCATTAAAAAGATCCAAGGAAAAGCCTGTACCAGTCTGGTAAGGTCACGGAACTGTGCCTTTTTGCGTGGAAAAATATAAGACAATCAGGTAAGGTGGAGGACTTTCAAATGTCTCTGCTTTCCTGATGAAATGCAAAGCAGTCAGTAAAGTGGAGAGAGACTTGCAAATCATCAGAGCATTGCAATATCCTGATATACATATATACACATATACCTATATATATATATATAAACACATAAATATATATATAGAACTTTCCTGTTTTTCTTCCTGATCTTAATGAGCAAAGATGACTGAATGCCTTAACACAGCTTTCTCAAGCCATTTGACTGAGGAGCACTGTGCTCCACTCTTCTTCCTTTTTTCTCTCCTCATAATCAAGGTTTTTCTTTTCATATCACAGTGAACTCTCCTTTGCCTTTCTAGCACCTGCACAGTCTTGTAGTAAGCCGCAATGCACTTATTCAATCCTACCTTAAATGTCCTGTCTTTTATCTCCCAAGCTCACTATCTGGATAAGGTAGTGAAAGGTATGCTCTTCCTTCCTTTTTTTCCTATTGTCTTTGTGTTTCTTTTTAAAAAATGCACCGTGAACATGCTGTGTTGAGGTTGCATCTCTTCCTCATTGTCTCCAAAGTGGTCCCTAATGTCTGGAAGGGTGAACTTTCCAGTCATTTATGTAGGAAATACCTCTGTAAGTGCTGTGACCCTGTGTTAACATCGTATCAGTGTTCCTACCCATTCCCTTGTCCCTGCCCTCCCCTCCAAATCATCTCTCATCCTCACCCTTCCCACTCAGGTGAGGCAAGTCAGGAGAAAACAAGTGTCTGTGAATACAGCAGGAATCCTGTACAGTGATGTGTTTTAATTAAATGTCTATGGTCCATTTTGTAACACAGGTGAGTGCACTTTCTATGTGGAGTCTTCATGTTTTTGATCCACTACTGCCAACTCCTACATGGAAGCTTTAAGTAATTATATATTGAGGGCTTTTTTCATAATACAGAAATGTTATGATCCCAAAATCTCTGGTTGCATAAATCTGCAAAATCTGTGGAAATTAGTGAATGCTGCATTAATGTACACTACAACAAAATCCAACCTAATGCTCCAGTTTGTAAGTGTAACACAAGTCTAGGACACAGGTCTTTCTTCAAAAAGAAGAAAAGGAATTGAACTGTTCAAGAACAGTGATCACCTGCTATTTTTTAAAAAAATCAGTTATTTGTTAATCAGAACAATGAGCTAAATTGCTTTAGGACTTTTTAATAGAAACAGACAGTTCAACAATGCACTTAGCTTTTGAAAAATATTGAAATAGCATGCATATGGTTAAATACAACAGTCTGACAATAAATATGATTGAGTTGGATTTTAATATTTTTCTTCATGGCTGATTTGACACTAACAGCAACACAAGGTTTACACCATGCTAGCTTCATATGTTTGCTGGTTGAGCAAACCAAAAAATCAGGTTGAACAAATCAATTTTTTTCTGTAATACTATCCTTCTTTTCAGGTTTTGGGCAATCAAAAATAGCAGCTGTGAGAGGCTGAGGCTGAAGAGCAGATATGCTCAAGTATTGACCCCATGAGCAGTTAAAATGAAGTCTTTTCCATATAGGACTTGTGTTTGTGTGGTGTGACAAGAAACATGGTTGCCCTACTGACTTCACTTCTCTAGGAGAATTTACAATGCAGTGTTTTTCTTTTTTTAAAGGCAAATTCAGGAACAACTTGGAAATAGGCAAAATGTTTGAATAGACAAATACCAGTGATGAGGAAATGTCCATAATTTAAATAGTTCCGTTTTCAGTGTAATGCAGCAACTGGTAGCTGTCCTTGGACCTCTCTTTATGGATCAGTTGATTGTACAGTGGTAGTTAGTTTTCTCTCATTGCTTAGCACCAAAAAACTCCAGTGTTTGACTTTATTTAAATTGGGAGGAAAAAGTACATTCCCTTTCTTAGATCAGGGAAAGAGGGACATTTATTGTGCCCTTATGAAGTAAACATGGTGGCATCCTCAGAGGAAGATATGGGCCATCACTAGGGAGCTGATGAGAACCTGCTGTTAATGTTCCACATCTCAGTGTTTTGCATTTCAAAACCCCGGGACTCCTCCTTTTCATCTCAATGTGTATTGGAGAAGGCTGCATGAAAAAGTAGCAGATAAGCATTGAGGGCATAGAAGAGATGAAAAATCAAGCTGCAGAGCCTGGCAAGGAACCTTCAGTACTGATTTGCCCATTCAGTGGCCCAATCTTTTTAACTAAGTCTTTTGTAGATGTCATTTTTCCTCTAGGTAGCTTTTTGACTCACCTTTATGCCCAATAATAAAGACACATTATATTTAATGAGTCTTTCAGTAGGTAACAGGTTAAGTAACATACTAAGAATAAAAGATCGTCCCTTGCTATGCATGGCTGCTTTTGGAAAGATTAGCAATAGCTGAAACATTAAAAGTACATGGTTTTCTACTTGGCTAACTGCATGGTGTGCATTTTTCAAAACTAAATTGCTCATGCCCTTTTGGCTTTCTTAATTATTAACATCTTTCTGGTTGAAATCCCTTCCCAGTAATCCTGTTGTCAAAAGGTGAGCCTGATTTACTGCTGAATCTTTCCTACAGCTTTACAATAAACCAGTCAGTCAGAGAAGATGTAGAATTGTTCCTAAATGGGAGGGCAACTTTTAATAGCAAATATCAGCATAATTAAACGAAAAAGCTCTAACTAGACTCAGAGTAGAGTCTTCTAAACTAAGGCCTAATTAACACTGGTAGTGCTTAAAATGAGAAGAGGTGCCTATTATTTTAATAATAATTAAAAGAGATGCTGATTTTAGAGAGAGTGTCTCCATCCAGAATATTACTGAATCTGATGGTACATCAGTTTAATTAATTTCTATTACTGAATATCAGTTCTTAATCTTCAAAAATAATCATTAACCACATTAACACTGTAGTGATGCATATATAAACAGCTAGTTTGAATTTTAAAGTTGCTGAAGAACATTAGAATTCAGGGGTGGCTGCAAGGGCTGCTCCTGAAGTGTGAGAGCAAGTAAGAACCCAAGGTCTGACTAAGGCCAGTTCCCTCATTTGCACAGTTACCAGTGTAGGAGCTCTGGTCAGTAACTTCTTAACCTTCCTATTAGAGGACACATCTGATTAAGGATTTCTGGATTCCAGTCACCATAGAATATCACAGTGGTAGTTTCAGAGTTGAGTTGGTTTTGTGACAAGCTTTCATAGTTTGCAAGGATCAGCTGATGCTTTGCTCCTCCCCTTTAGTCTTAGGGAAACTTCTACAGGTCTCATAGCATTTGTTGTTCTCTCAAGCTTCAGGCATTTGCATCTTCACGTGTTACATTCAGCCATGTCCTACTTGTCCCAGAGCTCAGCTGCTCTCTGGGACTTCATAAGAACCTCCATCAGGGCTCTCCTACCGACAGTGAAGGAAAGATAATAAATAGCCTTTTCTTCTAAGTCTTATTTCAAGTGGCAGTGAGGTTTGCCTTGAAGAAAAATACCAGTTAATATTGCTTATAGTTGGACTAATTAGAGAAGGCTTTAACTGTACAGATCATTAAGAGCAGATTATTTTACCAACAGTCTTAAAAATTGCAGGATGACTTCTGGTGACAGTCTCCTTTGACTCTGATGGTCTGTACTTCTCTGTTTCAAAATTAACCCACTTTTTATATTGCTTCCCTGGTCTGTTCTCTCACTTGCATGGCAGACTGAACATCTTTGTGAATGCCCTTCAGAATCTTTCATCAGCACTTATATGTGCTTAAGTTTGAAACTCACATAAAGGGTTTCCTCCCCCTTTGCCGAAAAAGCCCTATTCATGTATTTAATTCTCTTAGTCACCCAAGTAGAGTTAACACCACAAACAGGAATAATGGATCTTTGGTGACTTCTAGCCATGAGAAATCAGAGCTGCAAGATTATGGTGGTGTAAATCTCTGAGGATTAAGCCATCCTGCTGTGGTGACATTCAGAAGCAATTCGGAAACAAGATGATCTCTTTGCTTTATTCCCCAGCATGGGGGAAAGGAGAGGATAAAGTTTATTTTGTATCATCTTTTCATCAAGTGCTTTGAAGTGCACTGTTTGTGGAATGAGGAAGCTTGTACCATCCTATCTGTGTAGTGTAAGTGATGGTAAAGTCTCTGTGCACTGAACCACTTCAGAAATAGTACTTATAGGTCCATTCTCCTGGATATATTGGCTTGTGCATCTCTGTTGTCTTCTAACTTTCTGAAAACCCAAGTCCTCTAACAACTGCTGTATTTTTTTTTCCTATTAATCGTTTGCTTTCTCTATTCATCTTTAAAATGCCTGCTCTCCTACCAAACCATGATACTAGGGGTTCAGTTTAATCCTCACAGCATTGGAATTCTAATGAACTATGTAATCTGGAAAATCTCTATGTTCCTATACTTGTGAAGAGCCATTTCTGTCATCAGGAAACAGTTCTTTCTGGTTCCTTGGAAGAGCTTTATCTACTAAGAAGCAGAGATTACATTCTCCTTAGTGGGAAGGGACAAACTTACTTTCTAGACTTAAAGAGTGCCAACACAGTGGAGTATAAAATTGCAGGAGTTACCCTACTTTAGGTATCTACAGATGCTTATCTCTCATCAGGGCACCCTGGATTCCTGTAGTATTCAAGAAGAAGAATAGATATTTTTATGAGAAACTTGCTCTCGTCTCTCCTCTCCTCTCCTGACTGATGCTTTTTCTCTGCTTGTCCTCTTTCTGAAATGCTTGGCTTACTTTCTCTGGGTGCAGATCAAGAAGATTTCAGAGTAGATCCTGAAATCTCAAGCATGTTTCATATAGACAATGACTTGCACACAAAATTTACATAGGATTGAAAGGGGTCACCTCAGTTAGTGTCTAGTCTTTTGCTGGCAAGGACACATTGTGTAAAACTTTATATAAATTTACCAAGCTCTATGGAAAAGTAACTGAAGAATCTTCTCCTTAACACTCCCACAGGGAGTCTGCTCCAGAACTTCATTCCTTTGATCCTTGCAAATGATTTTTTTTCCTAATTTCCAGCCAGAATCTATTCATGTCCATTTGTTTTTGTGCCAGCAATACTCTCTTTACGTTAAATAGCTTTTAAGAAGTTTTCCCTTCTCAATGTTTATGTGTTTCATTAACTTTTGGGAAAAAAAATCATAGTCTTTTCAGCCACTATTGTCCAAGGAGAGACAAATCAAGCTCTTCCCATTTCCTCAGATGCCAAAGGTGCTTCCTCCAAACTATAGCATCTGTTTTCTGCCACTCCAAATTCCCTTTTTCCTAAACATGGGAGAGTAGAGCACATGCAGTTCTGTATGAGGTCTTTGTTTTATAGAGAGATTAGTTTTCCCTTACGTTTCCCAGGCACTTCTCAATGAGCCAAGATCATAGTGTCTTCAACTTCATCCAACTCTTTCTGGTTCTCACTTCACTCCTGTCCAGGTCAACACTACACCCCCTTTGTTCTGCCCAGTCTCTGCAACTGTAAGAGAGAAGAGAACTTTTTGGCAAAAGTTTTAGAGAGTCTGAGGAGTAAAAACAAGAGGTGTGCTCAGTGGTGATACACCAGCCAAGCTGTAATGGAGCCACCCAGTATACACATGAAGCGAGATTTCTTCAGAGGCTTTTCATCTAGACAAACCAAAGCAATGGCACAGGTTGCCCAGGGAAGCTGTGGATATCCCAGCACTTGAAGAGCCGGATTGAATGGGACTTCAAGCTTCCTGGTCTAGTGGAAGGTGTTCCTGGCCATGGCAGGGAGATTGGAATTCCATGGCCATTTAGGCCCATTCCAACCCAAACTGTTCTACGATTCTGTGATTTTTAGAGAGGGGAAAAACTCCTATCTCTACTGTCAGGATGGTCTCATCCAAATTAGATATATCTACTCCAAAATGGGATTACCCACCTAGCCAAGTAATTTTGGGAGGTTATTTAATACTGTTCTTCCTCTTTCATTCTCAAAATAGCTGAATGCTTTCAGCTTGTACTGAAAGTAAGTAAAGGGATCAAACATATAAATTAGCTGTAGCATGGAAAAAATCTGATGTAATGGTTAAATGTTTGGCCCTGTTGTAAGTAACTAAAGGGAGGATATTAAAATTAAGAATTTCAAGTAGCCTTGCTTATAAATAGCTCTTCTGTAGTATATAAATACTAATATAGTGTGTAAATACCAAAATACACAACAGCATGCTGACACATTTGCTGCATCCCAGAATACACACTTAAAAGACTGAAATGCAACAAATTTGTTTGTAAAGGAGAAATATATTTAAGATCCTTCTAAAGGACTTTTCCTTACCACCTTTGTTCCTTTTTCCATTTGGCTTGTGTAAATCAATCACTTGTTAAAAAACCAGTCCTAAAAAAATGTTTGTTTTTTTCTGTTCCCTGTGAAAGGTTCTGTGAACTTAAAAATCTCACTGTGAAACAGGTTTTTTTGTTTGAAAGGCATTTCTAAGCCTCATTTCCCCAGTGCAGGACGCACTATGGCATGGGATACTCTAGATTGGGTCCCAGCTCTGCCTTGGGGAGACCCTCACACATCATATGGTCAAACAGGTGTTGAGACAATGCACACCTCTTCACTGTCCTTTAGCACAGAATAGGTCTTTGTCGTTCACACAGGTTCACAAACCTGTCTTGCAAAGCTGAGGACCTTAAAAAACTCAGACTATGTGGCAGGATAGCACTACACGCATATAAATAGAGAAAACATTAAAACAGGGCTTAGGAAGACTGAATTGTTTCCCTGGTGTAATCAGTCCTGCTGAGTGACCTTCACAGTCACTTCAGTCCCTTGTACTTCAGTTTCCTAAGCTGTTAAGTGTCTCTTACATTTCTGACAGCTTGGTGGTAAAGATTTTTGAGCTCGGCAGGTAAAAAGCCCCCAGAGGGGTTTAAGCTAAGCAGCCTCCCTCACACCACTGCTTACTGTGGAAATTACTCTGCTGTTTCCTTCAAGGGGTGGGGGGGAAGTACAAAAATCTCAGCAGGAGATCATCAGATGAGAAAGCCAAACCCTAGTGAGCAGACGGGGAGGTTGGTGTTCATCCTCCCTAACTAAATTTTATCACCTATAAAAAGCCTGCCTCTGTACAGTGACTCTCTCTAATCACTGGGGAGAAATGGATGTTTCCAGAGCATGCTTCAGCTCATCACCATAAGCATCAAACCCCCATGAGGAGACTTCTGCCCTGGGACAGTCTGTTTCTCTGCTGATTACAGAGAGTTGAAGGTATCTCAGTTTTAAATTAATTTGAACCAGATGAGATGAATCTCTCCCAAAATTACCACAGGAAAGAAACTGGATGTCTTCAAAATATTTTCTACCTTTCCCTTTCCAGCTGGGTTTGAATGCTTACCAGTCTGAGATCTCAGTATTATTGAAAGCTATCTGCTTTTTCTGCTGGGTGTTGTGAACTTTAATCCCAAATGCAACTTAGGTAACCCTAAGTACTAGTCTCCACATACTAAATGTTTTGAGAGGCTTGGAGGGCAATGTGCTGCCTTGCCTTTGCAACCAATGAAGCAGGAATATCTCAGTTGCCCCCCCGAAACTCACCATTTCCTCAGTGCAGTGAGTGTGGTTGGGCTGTGAGGACCTCCTGGGAGAGCCCAGAAGCAGCTGCCCATTGAGTAGTCACCACCATCCTGACACCAAAGCGAGTTCATTCCAGGTGGGAAGACACCAAGTGGGAGTGGAGAAATCAACTGAAGGCAAAGGGAAAGAACTGTTCAATGAGGCCCTTTCCAGGCTGTGTTGCTTTGTGTTTTGAGTGTGTTTGAATGTGTGGCTGTTTGCCTTGCAGAGGGATGCCCTGGCTTGTGCAATGGCAATGGCAGATGCACTCTGGACATGAACGGCTGGCACTGTGTCTGCCAGCTGGGCTGGAGAGGAGCAGGCTGTGACACTTCCATGGAGACGGCATGCGGTGATGGGAAAGACAACGATGGAGGTAGGACACGAGCACATGTCATACATCAGGCTTCACAGAGCCTATAAACCTCTCACAGTGAACAGTCATCTGGGCTTGATTCTGCAGGGCAGATTGTTTTTTGACAGCTGGTAGAGAGCAGACAGCAAAATCTGCCAGGCTGACTCAGCCAGAGTGGATTGGAGTTCAAATTAAATGGGTTTGGATCCGGGGTTCCAGGGCTGAAGAGGGACATTTGTTTGTCTTCAAATCAAGTCCATAGGGCAGAGAGCAGGCGGAAGCTGTGCACCTGTCCAGTCCCTCCATCCCAGCCAAGTGGCTCAGCAGTGACATGATGGGACCACCTCAGACAGTGAACATCCCTGACTGTTCAAACTTTGCCCTCGCTGCCTGAGGCTTTCATCAAGGCTCTGCAGTTGGTCACTACTGACTTTGGATGGATATTTTTCATAAACTTAGAGACTTGGGTGTCTGATCCCCATGCCCACAAGCCATCCAATCCCTTTCAAACCATGTTTTATTGATTACTGTTCTGTATGTAATGATGTCAGGCATGTGAATAATAGCTCTGTGTAATGCAAACTTAATATTCAGAGTTATCTCATTACAAAGGAAACTGTGGTGCAGTGTGAAGGTTTGAATTAGAGAGCAGGAGATGAGATATTAAATTTAAGGCATAAGGGAGACTGCATAATTTGTTTTGTTGTCACTCAGCAAAAGGCTTTGTAAACCGCAAGTCTGGGCCAGGACCCAGACTGTGAAGTAGAGACTGCATTTTGTAAGTCTCTGTTTTATCATATTCACAAGAACAGTACAGTTAAAAAAAAATAGTAGCCAAGCCAAGTCTGTGATTATCTGCTTCACAAAAACTGTGATTCTGATTGAATATTTAAAATACTTCTGCACATCTGGCATGGCAAATGGACCAAATTAGCTCTTCAGAAAAGATGGAAAAATTGGAGTACCATACAAAGAGTACACACTATAAAACAAAGATGGCTTTTTACCTCATATGGAACTGAATATCACTGACTTGTCTTTTCTATTTACAGCTGACACAGGGCAGCAATAAAGGTCATCACATCAGATGTGTAAAAGTATGGTAAATAGACCAAAGGTTAGTCCCAGTTTCCATGGAAAAAAATAACCAGCAAAAGCCATGTGAAGTTTTTAGTAAGAGAAAGACAGAAGTAGTAATCCAGCCTAACATACCATGTAAATCACAACTGCATGATATCACAAAGAGCAGGAAAAGACCCTGAGCATCTCTTTGTACCTCTTGAATCAAGGGTTAACCTTTTTACCTGGGTTACCCTCACCTTGAAATGAGCTGCCTTGCAAGCCTGCAGGACAGCAGATGTACACAGGAGAGACGAAAGGCATTGACAGGTTTACAAGTTAGTGCACATCAACTACTAACTGGCATTTGGTGAATCTGTGTGGAGCAATGGCGTGCACAGCAAGAACAGAGCAACTGATAGGTTGTAACTTACTTGTGGCAGCTTGTTCATGTGTCAGAGCCCACAAATGGGTGATGACTTTACTCTTGGTACACTCAAAAAAAAGAAAATGTACATGGTGTGCATTACAGATTACAGATAATCAGTCATACACTGTGCCTTTGATTTGGCTGTGTTACTGCTAAGGGCTCTCTTCAATGAGCACTGTGCCTTCTCCACCTTTTGGAATTCTGTCGCATACACTGGAGTGATGCATGCTCAGGGCTGAAGAAAGGTGGTTTATTTTGGTTCACTGGAAGGAATCCAAACATGGAATTTGCTCATGAATGTTGGCAATGGAGGTAGAAGTCCTTCCGTGAAGCTTTAGAAGTCAAACAACTGACCTAGTCAAAATGGATATCACGAGTGGTAAGAAAGAGGTTATTGGGGCTGCTCACAGTACTGGGGCGTTCATTCTGCTTGAGCTCATACCTGGTTCCTACACTGTGGTGTCAAGTGTCTGCTAATCAAAATCTCTGCAGCCGGAAATTCCTCAGGATAATGAGAGCTGAAGAAGTCAGAAACATTTTCATCAGCTCCCAGCCTAATCATACCCTGAGGGAGACGGGTGCTAAATTACAGGGTGTGTTCAGCTCTTAAATTTGGAGGCTGTTCAGATAAACAATAACAAGCTGAGCAGGAGTCACTCAAAGAAACTTGGTGAAATGTAGTCTTTGTTAAGGCTAGTAAAAAGTTGTTTCCGAGTGCAGTTCCCTCTCCACAAAGTGTCATTTATCAAAGCTAGCACTTAGGTTTCACACCCAGGTCCACTTTGTTTACACTTTTAAAAACCAAGCCCATCAACTTGAAAGAAGCTGTAGTGAGTGACTGAGAGCAGGTGATCATCCAGTATCAGTTCAGAGAAAACTGTGCAATGACAGAGCTGTAACAATCTGGGTAAAAGGCCAAGATTTTGTACATTTGACCTAAGAGGCCACCTGTATTGCAACAAACAGGAGGTGTTTCTTTAAAACAAGATGAGAAAAGTGGTTTTTGCCTCACTTCAGCAGAAAATAACCTCTAATTCATGTCTGCAAACACTCACTACCTAAGAGTAGGTGTGACAGGTAATACCTATATGTCTCACCCCACACTGACTGTTCTGTCATGTACTTGAAGAATAAGTTTGAAAGTTTAAAAAATCAAGGAAATTACCTTCTGTGACAAGTCCTAAAAGTGGAGTTAATGGCATTTGATAATACCTTGAGAAGAGGCTGGTATTCCATAGGCTAAATATGGGCTCTGTTGCATTGGTAGACTCCTCTGCTAGGAACATAGCATATGGGAAAAACTGAAGGGAAGAGAGGATATTCTTAACTAATCTCATGAATATGCTGTTGAACAGCAAAGCTGTGTTACCTGTCCTTGTTCTGGAGAAATCATCTAACTGTTGAGAGCCAGAGTTGTCCAGTTCTCCATTTCAATCAGTTTGCATGAAGAGAAGACCACGCTGAGGTGAAATCATGAGAGGACTACAGATGTTAAATGAAATTGCTCGTTTGGTCTAAAAGTTCAACACAGTTCCTTTTTTTGAGGGTCATTGTTGTTGTTTGGGGCTTCTCCGGAGTAGCCAAGTCTTCCAGGTAGGGTAAAGCTTGCTGGTTTTCCAGGAACTGGAACCGACCCATCCTTTATTTTCTGCTTTAAACAATTTCAGTTCCTGTGCAGCTGCTGAACTCTGTCAAACTTGAATCTACCTTACTTGTAGAAGGCAAGAGACAATATTTTTCTCATATGAAAAATATGTCTGAAATGACAGTGTTCACAAGATTATCTAAACCTTCATGTTCATTAGCAGTTTCTGTTCAGTTGTCTGCTGTTCTCAACTGCCTCTTCCCAACTGAAATACTTCCAAAGGTGAGTGTTAGTGGTTAAGGGATTAGATAGGTAGATAGATGGCTAGGTAGATAGATACCCTTCCCAGTCAAATAAGGGTGGCTTGTCATAACATATATTGCACACCATTACATAAAAGTGTAGAAACATCATTTTTCTTAGCTGTCATCTGGTCAACAGTTTTCCTTTGGGACTGAGAAAAATAAACCATCCTGGTTTCTTTTTCTGCAAGAATTGTATTAGCGAAGCTCCTTCACCTCAGTTTATGTCTCATTTAGCCTAGGACAAACAGAGAGTTCCAATGTACCCATGGCCCCATTTTGCCTTTGCAAGTTCAGTCTGTGCTCCACCAGATGCTTCCCAAAAGCTAGCAGGTAGAGCTATTTGTATGCTTTCCTTGACTTACCCTCCTGGACCAGAACAACTCAAAGTTGCCTTAATCTCCCAACCCTGGAGCGGTGAGCAGGTCACTTCAGGGACAGTGTAATTCAGGAATGGTTTCTCTGAGGCAAATCATTGCTGTTTGTTTAACTGTACCACAGCCCACTGGCAGCTCCACAGTGCCTTGCCCCATTCAAGGATCAGGTAGTGCTTGTGGTAAGGTGGAGACTTACATAATGCTTTGGATCAACAGCATTTCAAATCTTTGGCAAGAGAAACTTTGGCACAGCACTCTGGCCTTCTTAACACCCATGTGTTCACCATCTGTCCACCACATGCCAAAAAGTGTTAGAGAGCTGGCAGAAGTCTGCACTGATCTGTGCAGTGCGTAGGGGTTACACCTGAAGTTAGTCTCAGGGTTTTAAAGGGAACAGTAAAGAATCCAGGAGAACCCCAGAATGCAAACCTTTGTCTTTGCAAATGGTTGAGCTGCAGACAAAGTAGAGGGATGCTTTCCGATACTTCCTTTCTTCTTTTTGCCCTCATGCCCTGGGCTTTAATAGATGAGAAGATTGTCTCCTGGGCATGGTGTGTGAGTTGTCTGCTTCCTCAAAACGATAAAAAATTACACAATAATGTGCTGGCTACATTTGTGGAGGGAAATATTGAGATCTGAATGCACCTGGGAAAACAGCCATCATAAATTATCATTTATCATCACAGATAGATCCAGTCAAAAAACAGGGTCATCTTGGAGGAACCACAAAGCACTGCTAAAAGGATTAGAAAGTCTGCTGTACTTAAAAGATTGGGTAGCTGGTATAATTTGTTAGAAATCACCCAGCTTCTCTTCCTCTGTTTCATGGTGACTGTTAATTGACTCATCCTCAGATAAAGTGACCAGTTCACATTTTCAGGTTTCAGCTCTTTGCTGATTTTGTGTTGGATGGTAACACATGGGTGTCTCCTGTGGCTGGTTGTTGGCAGCAAGACTGGCAGGAGGACAGTGTTAACCCAGGGCATTCCGGCATCCTGGAGCATGTGTTGATCATTGCCATTGGAGAGGATTATGTGTTGTGAACTGGGGGGTCTAGCAGTGTCTTGTCTTGCCACCTTGGGAGAGATCCTGGTACTTTGAAGGAGTCCTTAATGAAATGCCTTTGATCAATAGATTCAGAAAGAAGCTATGAAAATGCTCTCTGTGTTGAAGGAAACCTACCATTGTCTGCTGAAATGAGACAGCTAAGTTATGGGAAGGAGATTCTGCACAAGAGCCCAAGGAGTCCTGTAATTCAAACAGTTGACTGCTATTACATATGACTGTGTTATTTAAAATTTGCAAACAAGTGCTGAACACTTAGAGAAAGATGTGAGGGCAATTCCTTTCCCAGGCAGCCAGCAATCTAATTTAGCCCAGATACAAGCAGTGAGAAGCTTATTCAGGTGAAATCAAAACAGAGCAGGTGGGATAGAAGGAGTGAAGAGAATATGAATAGCTTACGTGGACACAGGGTGTTAACAGTCATATTGCCATTGTTCCTTACAGTTGTGTTTTGTTTTCCTTTGTCTTCTTAAAGGGGAACCAAAAGCTGCAACTCTTGTTGAATAAGTAAAATTTATCTTTGCAAAGCACTGGAGTAAAATCCATTTATTCCCCAAATCCAATTCAAGTAAATGGCGTGTCAGTCCTCAGCTCAGGAATTGGATCAGAACACCATTATTCCTGTAAAACCTTTATCAGCACAAACATCCACGTGAACAATATCTTGTTTGTGCAAGTACTGAGCCATTCCTTTAGAGCCTTCCTCTAAACCAGTTTAGATTAGAACTGAAAGAGTAAAACCTGATTTGCTCAAGGGTAAGACTAAGACTTCGTTATCTTTACCTTTGAGCATTTACGTTTAAAACCCTTCCCACCCAAACTCTCCCAATAATTCATCCAAAAGCATCACAGGACAAGACAGTGTCCCCACAAAAAGTGATAATGTTGCCTGATGAATGGCACAGAAAAGGAACTGAAAGATAAGAACTGGATGAGGTAAGAGACATGATTATTTACATAATCAGTGCATTTTATTCTTTTCTTGCCAGTGGAAATTCTCCCATGGGAGACAATGGGGTTTTCTTGTTGTTTTTACTTGCTAGTTTTGCTTTGCCTAATACAGTTTCTCATAGAGGCTCATCCCATTGCAGTCAATGACAAAAAGTGTCATGGTCTTTAGCAGGAGCAGTCCTTGAGTTTGTCATGTGTGCTGTCCCAGATTCACCCTAATCAGGCTCCTTAAGCTCACCTCCCTCTGCCTGCCTGTCTGCCTGGGGCTCCCAGAGTGCGCCACAGTTCACAGAAAGCTCTCTGTGTACAAACAGGTCCATCCCTACCCATGGCCTGCCTGTTCCAGCCTGACACTCGACATGCAGCACCTGTCAGTCTGCTTAAACAGATAATACCACCTCTGGCTGCAGGTTATTTGCATTCTGTTGGCGATGTTAGCATGAATGATTTTTGTTGCAGCATCCATAACTCTGTAGAAATGCTCAATTATTCAGTCTCAGCCAGTTAAGACACTGCCCATTAAATCAGCCAACACAATTGTAGGGCCATGAAAAGTCACAGCTAATTTGAAATTTTATTAGCTCTCAAGATCAGCCCTTAGCTGATCTTGTTTACTGCAGAAGTACTGTCTCAAAATCAGGCCTTTGCTTCTGGACAAAGCTCTAATCCTTGACACCTTTTGGGTGCTGCATGGCAGTGAGTGAGGAACCTGGAAGCTGACTGCACGGGACATGAAGGAAAATGAGACTGCTGTGGGATTTGTGAGCACTTTGCAGCCAGTAAGTGCAGCAACTACTCAAGGAGAGCAGGGACAGCAAGTAACTCCATTACTGCTGAAGAGTAATTATTTTGCAGGAATTTTAAAGTATCTGGTTGGTTTGGGTGGATTTTTTTTTTTTTTTTTTTGCATTTATCATACAGACAAACATCATAAAGGACGTGATTTTCAGAAAGTGATGGGTCATGAGCAGTGTTTGAAAGCCAAGTAATTTTAGCTCCTCTTAAATTTGGTATCCAGGTGACTATTTGTGGAAGGCAGTGATGATAAGGAGTATCTTGTGAAATTCTTGAGTGAGGTCAGCATTTCCATCTGTTATTATTTAGTGTTGCTGTCTTGATAGTCAAAGTGAGTGTTAAAGTCAGTTAAAATCAATTGTTCTCCAGCTGGCACTATGCAAATTTTACACTTATTAGGCTGAGGTCCTGCTCCAAGAAGACACAGATACCTTTGGTGTTCAGCCCCTTCCATGAAACAATGCTCCCATGGAGAAAAAGCTGAGCATACATTGCAGATACAAAACTTTAATGAGAATTGTGGTTATTTCATTGGCTTGTGCTGACACTTCAGAGCCCTTTGAGACAGGAACAGATGTTTTGTGAACAGAAAATAAAAAGACAGCCTCTACTCCCAGGGAGTTTAAAGTAGTAGTTTGAAGAGCTCACTAATGGGATTGGTGGATTTGCAGTCTTTAAGGGAGTCAGAGCTTCATTCTAAAAAAAAATTGCAACTCCACCCACAAGATACGAGCTAGATAAGTCATCCCAAAATAAAACTCACTGTATAGTGATATAAAGAGTGAAGATTACCTGATAAAAATGGTCTTGGTCCCCTAAAATACAATGTTGGCTGAATAAATTGGAGCTGCTTTATCCTCAATGGCAGAAAAGAAAGGGTTTCTGCTGAGCCCAATTCATTTTCCTTCATGTCCCTCTCTGAAGGGAATGAGCCAGGGCTCACAAGATGACCTGAAAAGGTGCCATCCACTCTGCTTTATTCTCTGATTACTTGAATCTTAGTGAAAGATGCAAACGACTGAACACATTATTTACCAGATGTGACAATGTCTTGCCAGTGGCTCCCTTTTCACAACAACAGTGGCTTGATTCACCCCATGGTAACTCTAAGATTGCAAAAAGGTATTTATTTCAGTCTTCATGCAAAGGAAGTGGGACCAAAGAGTTTGGGTTTGGTTTTAGCAGGACTGTCAAAGGATATATATGTGTATATAGAATGCATAAACAGTCTCAAAGATGTAAAAATTCCTGTTGCTTGGAAATCAGAAGGAACACAGGAGATGTCTTAAAATCTGGCTTAGTGACACATCTCTGAATTAATTTGTTAATTGGAAGGCATCCATGATTGAAGATGTTTCTGTAGGGATCCCTTGGAATTGGTTGTTGTATCCAGCCCTACTCAGCATTTTCATTATTGTCTTAGAATGTAGTTTACTTCTCTCCTGGTAAAATTTTTAGGTCACCTAAAGCTCAGTATAGTGGTAAATAATGTACCCAGATCATTTTGACACAGAGTGATCTGACTCACATCACTGCAAGATCACAAACAAAATATATCATAATGCAGCAAAATGCAAAACAGCCCTGGGAACAAATAAAGGATGTTATACTGGAGGGTTGAGAGATTCTTGAGAAGCAGTGACTCAGAACAAGATTTTGAGGTCACTGGAGGTAATTGTCTCAACATGAGTTCTCAGTGCAAGGCTTTTGCACCTTCACCTTTGTGAACCTTAGGAGTATTGAAGCCCAAAAATTCTTTGGGGAAGAGGAAGTGGTCTCTTTTCTGCACCCAATATTGCTGACACATTGCTGTGTCCAGTGTTGGTGTCCACACATAAAAGATGTGAAATTACTGGAAAGAGATCAAAGGATGTCATACACCAAAACATCCAGTGGATGGGAAACAAACCTTAAACTGGAAATTTTGTTCTTCCTTAGCTGTTCAGAGAAAAGATTTGAAATGGATTGTTGTTCTGTGTGGAGGTACTTGCACATCAGAAAAGACATCAGAGCAGCAGGGCAGAAGGAACTATGGTAACTTTATGGACAAAGGTCAGACAAGACCAGTTGTGGGATACTGGAGTTAGACAACTCCAACCTTGAAATATGACACAGTTCCCTAGCAGTAATTAAGCATTTCAGAAGTTTATTGAAGGAAGTGGTTGACTCACTGTAATCAGCTCTCCTTGTATATGAGATATTTTTCTAAAACACAGGCTTTAATCCAGTTTTGGGTGGGAAAAAAAATCACAGCCTGTGGGTATAAGAGGTCAGACAAGCTGATCATAGTAGCCTTAAAACATGTGAATTGCAGTAATCCCTCTATGCAAGACTTTAAACTTCTCGCAGAGATAATTCAGCAGCACATTTGTTCTCTGCTCTGAAGTACCATGGTCATATTACAGTTATACTTAATTAAGGAAGCTGTCGCTTTTTAAAACCAAGGGCTCTATAAAGGCATCCATAACTAAGAACTTACTTGCAGCCTACCTGTGCTCTGGGAGCTACTGGAGTTAGGAATTCACATGCAGGGGATGGGTCTCTGTGGCTTTGCTGCTGCTAAACTTGGGGTGCAGAGGGCATTGACTCCATGTTCACCTTCCTCTGTTACCTGTCTGAAAAATTTGCAGTGATCTCTAATGAAAATTCACCTTTGTGCTTTATGGATTTCAAAGGTGTTTTGAATTACAACTTCATATTGTTTTGTTGAATTGGACAGTTAATGCCAGACTCATGGGTCAGGAGCTTCTCGCAAATGTCACTTTATCCTCACTCTTCTGATGGATCCAGTGAGAGATCTCAGGGCATGAAAAGTCATAGCTGTGTACACTGTTGTTGTATCTGCTGACAAGTCACTGTAGGGTACCACTTGGATGACTTTTGGACCATACAATAAAAAACACCAACAAAACAGTATGCACACGGAGACATCACTACTTATGATCTTGTAGATTAACTCATGCTGTTCTGCATGACCCAGACAAAAATAGCCATTACATTTTCCTAAGCTAAAGAAATGCTTTGTCCTGAAACTGCTTTTGGTATTGGAGGGAGTTGAGTAGCTAAACGCCATTTCAGCCCTCAAGTGCCTTCATGAATTTAGGACATCAGTGACAGACCTTTCTGGTGTAGTTTTGCTCAATTTATTCCATTTAGGTCCAAAACACATTAGTTGAAAGTCTTATCTGCAGATGAGTCCTCATCATTCTCACCTGTTCAAAACATTGTCCTCTGCATCTATTCTTCAAACATTTATCTACAGTTTCCTGCAAAGACAACATTTTCTTGCTGTCTTGCAGCTTCAGGCCTCAAAACACATTTCTGATGCCTAGAAAAAAGACAGGTTAATGAAGAGGTATGGTACTGCTGGTTTGCCATCCTTGCAGCCAAGTCTGTAGCCTTAGAAAACATTACTAATGTGTGTGAGAAAATGACATTTTATCTTGTTTGAAACTGTAGTCAATATAGTAACAAGGCTGGTTTGTTGTCTGTTTTTCTTTTTTTTTTTAGTAGGTAGTTGTGACTAAGCCTGTTGCATCTAAGCCAGTCTGTGTTCTGTGAATGGTCTCTCAAACTCCATCTGAGATTTGACCTTCCAGAATCCTACTGATCTAATAATCTGCAGCAAGCAATTTTTTTAATGGGCAAAGAAATTCTAATTAGTTCTTTTTCATTATCACTAGTCATCAAGAGAAAAGGCCAATGGATAGGTTTAGTGTCCAAGATGAACATTTTTTGTGGCAATTTTGTGAGGAGTTATAAAGATGTAGAGATGTTAGGACAGACAGAGGTATGGGTAACAGATGGGATTTTTCAAAGCACTGTTGCTGGCTTAATAGTGCTCCCATTATCATTAATGGCAAGTGCAGAGCACTTGTGGAAATGACCCAGTGTCTGTGTGTGTCTGTGTGTGTGTGTCTGTGTCTGTGTGTGTCTCTGTGTGTGTGTGTGTGTGTGTGTGTGTCTGTGTCTGTGTCTGTGTGTGTGTCTACGTGTGCACAGAGCAGGTACTCATTGTCTTTGACCTACTTGGAAGTTCTGGGAGCCCCTACCAGGCTTGTTCAGCTTTCTGTGTGCGAGTAACCACATGAAATGATGATGTCATTGATGTTTTAAACACTACAATATTCCAAGATTGGAACAGGTATAACTCAACAGAATCCAAGTCCATGACGTATGAGCCATCTTAAGTACTAGAACAATGAAAGATGAGATTTCATCCTGTTTATATTGCAGTAAATACAAAGTAATGCAAATAACATTAGTGAAAGGACTTCTAATTCATACTGGTAAAAATGGGATAAAATGGAAGCTTTTACAAATGGCAATATTAACAAAATGTCTTGTTTTAATTTACTGTTTCTTTGAGATAAAAAAATCCATTATCCTGAAAACTAAAGATTTCACCCCACTTCAGGAGGTCTCTGCCTCTCAGGACAGTGTTGCTCTCCAGGCACATTCATTTCTAGCCTCTCTGCTGGTGTTGTTAGTAGGATGCTTGCTGTAAAGGTGGTGTCTGTGACATATGGAGCTCTCAGCAGCTGCACAGAGACCAACCACTCATTTCACAGAGGTCTGGGAACAGCCATCACATGGTAGTAATTTCCATTCCCTGTCAACCTGTCTTGCTTGAACTGATGAGTTGGAAGTGAAGGGCTCCGTATCCCATTACCCCAGAACAAAAACATCCAGTTCCCTTATCAGATTTAAAGATCTGTCTCTACTACATGCTAACAACTTTTATTGCTAAATGTGATGCTTCATCAAACCTCTTTTGAGCTTTTTTTGGTATTTCTTTTCCTGTCACTGCTTTTTACTGAGCTGTTTGCAATGAGCAGTGGCATCTCCAAATGAATGGGGCATGTTGCTATGGCGGTGGGAGGGGGAGTGGTACTGTCTGCATTTCATGGCTTGACTGATATGCAAACCCTTATTTCACTGGACTACACTCAGCAAGACTTTTCATGTGTGTCCACTGCTGTAATTGTTGTTACTATAAATTTAATGGTGCTGAAAGTGCAAGATTTATATCCTGAGAGTTTGAGGTCATCTGTTACTCTGTGTTGGTATCAAATCAATGTGACCCAGGTTAAAAGAGATCAAACCTTCCCAGCAAAATATCCTTTACTTTGTACTTTATTTTACTAAGTTACATGTATAGATCTCTCTGCAGCCATGGTAGATACCATGGCTTTATTCACTATTTAGTCCTGCTGAAAGCAAACCTGGTAGCTTTGATGTGATGCGATTATATTAGAAGAGGGGTACAGAAGTTGTGTATTTTGGCAAAAAACACCACAACAATCTTTGGGGGCTCTGGAGTTTGTTATCAGAGTGACTGAGTTGTAGAATGGCACATCCTAGGATTAATCTGAAATATGCTTTTTTGAGAGCTCAGTCTCATATATGAGTTTTCATGTATTATATACTACTGCATATTTATGTTATGTATTAATGTGTATTTTGAGTTTCTTATTGTGACTTTAAGAGAACATGCCTTACTCAATGTTAATGAAACTCCACATTTCTCTGTTGTCTGCATTGGAAGGAGTTCTTGCAACCTGAAGTCTGCAGCATTCCATGTTTCCATTGCTCTAAAATGTTCCTTACCCTTCTGTAGATGGCCTGGTGGATTGCATGGACCCAGACTGCTGCTTGCAGCCACTCTGCCACGTTAATGCTCTGTGCCTGGGTTCCCCGGACCCCCTGGATATCATCCAGGAGACACAAGCCCCCGTCTCCCAGCAGAGCTTGCATTCCTTCTATGATCGAATCAAGTTCCTGATTGGCAAGGACAGCACTCACGTCATCCCAGGGGACAATCCTTTTGAAGGCGGGTAAGTGAATTTTGGAGTTGATTCAGTAAGTGGTGAAGCATAAGCCACTTGGCCATTTTAAGACATGGAAGGGCAGCAAGACGCAGAATAATGAAATTTTTTTAATGAAGTAGATACTTAAGGACTTTTGTGGCTGATGTAGTTCTGCTGACTGTCTCTTTGGCTACAATTTCCTGCCATCCAGTATGGCAAGATGCTTCTCTTCCAACATATATGAGCAGTTCCATGTTTGCTCACTTTCCTTATTTCAAGGAGTGAAAGGCATCCATTCCGCTCTTCTAGATGAAGTGATTGACATTGTGCACAAGTATCTCCTAAAGAGCAGTGACACATCTTCCTTTGACAGAGACAAAAGAGAAGGAAACTAAAATTTTGCGATCTATGGTGTGAATATTAGAGACTTCAGAAGAACTGAGGAAAATCATACCATCTAGAGATGGCTGATAGAGTGATTTGCAATATAAGCAATCAGGTTGAATATAGATTGGTTTTAAAATCAAGAAATTCTTTATCGCTGCAATCATCATCAAGAAACAGGAACTGGGAAACAAAACATAGTAGTTCACTTCTGTGACTGCATCTCAGGATTTTGGTTAAAGTATATTCCTGTCTGTCAGGGCTGATCATCCCTTAAAATCATTTCTTGTAGCAGGGTAACTGGGATGTCAAATTCCTAGATCACTCAGTGTCTGCCCTGAATGGTGCCTTTCAGAAGTAGTGACCCTGATCCTAGAGGTGGCTGTCAACACGTAGGTTTGAACTCTGTTGAGTCATGAACTGCTTACTTTCAACTTTCCCACACACAGCAGTTAATAGGTTGGCACTGAAAATACCCAATCTTCACGTTTGTGTGGGTATTTATTTCAGCACTTACATCTCAAGTGGTCTCTCAGGCCCCTCCAGCTCTGACTTAATGCTCTTCATGGAGGGACACTGCCAACATCTCTTGGGTACCAGCTCCCCATCAGCCTGTTTTGGTAGTCTACAGGCTGACATCATCACAGCAGTGTCAGGAAATTGGCCTGGTGTGATATTTGCCCTGATACTTGTTGCTTCCAAGGTCATCAGGGTCCAAGAAAACTGACAACAGTGACTCAGATTATAACCAAACACTTTTATGTTGCAAATTGTTGTCCTTCATTGGCATTCTGAAGATCACAGGTACTGGATAGAGATTCAGAATTCAAAATGAGCACCTGCTGGCATAAATGTTTGTCTGGTATGTAGGTTACTGGAGTGAGGGAATGAAAAGGTTCAGATCAATAGGAAGGGTTTTAATGACTGCTCTTGATTAAATGCAGTGGAAGTAATAAAACTTGTTCTACTTAAGTTAGGATGAAGAATTATACAGAGGTAGCGATGATTTATGAGGTTTCTATTCTCAAATTATCAGCATAGGGTGTGTGCCACTAAGTGTGGTCTACAGATACGTCACCTCAAGCTGGGATTGTATTGCATCTCTCAAGTATCTTGATTTTTAAGGGTGATTGCAACTAACATTGAAGAACCTCAACAGAAGGTATATTTTTTCCTGAGACAGCACCTGGTCCAGACTCATGAGAGTGTTGGGTTGTTGAAAATGCCACTACTCTTTTGGGGTTTTAAAAGACATCACATGTTCCTGTTCGTTCTTAAAGATCCTGTAGATTTGGATAAACTCAACCATTGCAAAGGTTTTCTGCTTATTTGACCTCTCTCTGTAGTTCAGTTGCTTGTTTCACCTCCCAAAAAGCTGGACCTTTGAACAGGTCCTCTGGTCACCCTGGAAATGACAGTGCTTCAGCAGTAGTCAGTGATTGATACGTGGGAAAGCATGGTCTGGGACCATCTGGGACCCAGTTAGTCTGGACAGGCAAGACTGCCTGTTTTTGCGTGTGTGGATATGCCCTTTATTCAGTGGCATTGTCACTGAAACTTCACCAGTTGCTTTTCCAACAGACAGGTGATAATATCCCTGTTATCCATGGATCTCTGCTCAGTGTCTCTATAAAAATCACAGCAGCCGCTGGGGGCAAGGTGAGCTGTTTTCATCACTCCTTCCAGCTGTTGGCTTCAA
Organism: Ammospiza nelsoni; assembly: GCF_027579445.1. Lineage (NCBI taxonomy): Eukaryota > Metazoa > Chordata > Aves > Passeriformes > Passerellidae > Ammospiza > Ammospiza nelsoni. The sequence continues at coordinate 34,263,064 of NC_080634.1, read as the reverse complement.
AGTTTGTCTGACAAGAGGGAGTTATTCTTATAGAGGGCTCCAGCATCCTGCTTTAGGACAGCCCTCTCCTGTTGCTGATGGGATAATTCATGAAGTTGTCTCCTTCTTGGTGTAGATCAGAACTGTAGACTACTGTTCGTGGAACTTCCTATATCTTTCTGTCCCAACGCCATCGTCCTCATGGAGTAGGGTTGGAGTTGGATCCGTGTCATTTGCTGTGAGCAATCCCCCATGAGCAGGCAACACAGGGGTGCCGTGGATCTCTGTGTCCTGTGTGTCTGGCATCCTGCATGGGCACCAGAGGCACAGGCACACTCACCATTCAGGTCAGGAACTGAGTGCTCCTCCAAGCTTCACTAGGTCATGGCTGACCTATTATCACCCTGAGAGAACTGGGGCACATTTGCATCCCTGTCTGGCCTGTGCAGAAGTGGCAGCAGCATGAAGGAGGTGACTGAATATCTCTGCAATATATTTCCTGAGCTTCAAAACTACAGCTAAGCCACTCTTCAGAGAGAACAGCAGTGAAGATTACCTAATGGATACAAATAAATGAATGTCTCGTGACAGCTAGCCTTTGAGTAAATTTATTATTGAATTACACTCTGGCTTCCTAAGAACAAGCTGAGCTGACAAGCTCTCTCACCAGTGCAGAAGAAAAAGAAAGACAATGATAAATTACCCTGATGGATAAAGGCAAAGACCTTGTCTCTTCCCAAATACCAGCAATTATATATTATTCATGTTTGGGAAGAAAAAATAATCATTACCCATATTGAAATGAGTGTTTATGATGATAAAGCAAGTAGCTAAATTAAATTTTGAATGCGCAGAATGTCTTTTCACATCATTTTGATGAACAGATAACAAGTACTCCTCTACTACTTGGTCATTCTTTTATTGATTTTGAAACCACTTACTCTTACTGTTAACTTTGTTGTTTTTAAGCCATTCTTAGTTGTCCATCACCATAAGGAGTAGCACAAGATGCAGTGCTGTCAATAAGTTGACTATAAAGTAGGATACCTGATATATTTGTTCTCTCTTGAGGGTTCATGAAATAGCAAGAACAGTCCTAGTCCACAGTCTTTTATGCTAAGTGTTGCCATGGTTAAAGTGCCTCAGAAAACCATGTGTAGAATTGGCACTTTTGTAAAGAGAATTTCAAATAATTCAATTTTGAAGTAACTGTGTTTTATACCCCTCCTTTTTTGAGACAGATTGTGTATATCTACTTGCTGCCAATAATATCAACCTGCTCTGATTACTTGGGCAGCTAGAAATAACCATCTGAGTTACATGAAACATCAGAGAGCAGCATTTGTTATTATCTGCAAGTGTAGTCCCCGATTGCCCTCAGGTCAGTAGTCTGCAGAAAAAGTTGGTTTTGATGATTTAAAATTCTGATTGAATTAACTTTGTACATTTTTTCCCATTACTGAGTGACAAGGCATCTGTAAACATGTCACTCAACCTTCCTGTGTCCCTTCTGTGTGCCAGGCAGAGCAGTGTACCTTACTGATCCAGGTGGAGAGGGTTACACAGCACAGTTAGAAACTCAGAGAGACGGGTATGCTGTAGATGCTCAGGTGCACTGTTTTACTGCGAATAAATAAATAAATAAATGTGGTTTAGTGTCAGAGTTAAATTGCATTGGTCCCAAGTCCAGTTAAAACCCAAACTGTGAATATTGATCATGGCCAAAGAAGAGCTAAGAAAATAGGGGGGATCAAAATGTTTTTTCAGAATGTTTTGGTAGTCCTTCTGGTCACTCCTAAGTGATTTTGAAGAACATTGCTGTGTTTTCTTAGTATCCTTGAGGGAGTTTGCCCAGAGAAGCTGGGGCTGCCCTGTCCCTGGAAGTATTCAAGGTCAGGTTGGATAGGGCTCTGAGAAATCTGATCTAGTGGTAGGTGTCCCTTCCTATGGGAGGGCATTGGAGCTGGATGATCTTTAATGTCCCTTCCAACACAAACCATTCTCTGATTCTATGCATATATTCAAAGCATCTTCTCTTTTCTTTTCTCACATTTTGTCCCATTCATGGAGGGCTGTGGGTTCACCCCAGCAGATCTTTCTGAGGTTTCTTCCCAAGGAAACCAAGGTGCTCTGTCTTTTCCATGTTTTTCCATCAAGAAAAGTGTAACTTTGATACAGTGACCTAAGAAACACTTCTTTAGTTGAAGACAAAGTTAGAGGTCAAAGAACCGAAACTTACCAGGTGTAGCTTTAATCCTGATGATTTCTCCTGAGCTGGCTAGTCCAGCCCATGGCTCTGGTCCAGCTCCAAGCAGATGCAGCTCCCTTCATCAGCAGGAAATTCTCTGGGTCAGATGCACCCACTGTACACAGACACCCAGAAGCAATGGGGTAGGTGGGACAGTTTGGGTTAGGACAGCTTAGAATGCTGCATCTAAAACTTTGTCATAGAGATAAAACAGCATCCAGTGTTCTGAGGGTGAGCACTCATGGCATAGCATGGTACCTGTATTGATGGAAGCAAGGTCATATTTTTCCATATTTTAGAACAGGCTAACACAGCAAGTCTTCAAGCCTTTTCTTCCTAGTGTTATTGTCTTCCAAAGGCATCATTCTTCTTTTGATGCTTTCTACTCATATGAACTCCTTATTAGGTACAAGTCATAGCTTTTTATAAACTTACTGGTTTTTATTTTGGTAATTAATCCCTTCTAGAGGAATTAAGAGCAAAGCATACTTTTAAAATTTACCTTTCCTATGTACAGGGCTTATTTTCTTTTCCAGTGTTTGCCCTCTGATTTTGAGTTTAGCATAACATTATTCCCATATAATAAATTAATGCAATATATGCAGCTACTTACATCAACTTTGTGGAATTTGTACCTGCAAGACTTAATGAAAGTAAAACTCCTGTCCATATTTATGTTCTTTTCCATGACATAGATAGTGTAACCATGAGGCAATTATGTTCCTCTTTTGTAACTGTCAGTAAAAGAAATTTCGTTGCACTCAATGATCTTCAAGTCTTGTCCAGCCTTAATGATTCTGTAATTCTATAAGTCCCGTGTACAGTCATTAGAGAAATTGGGCTGCAGCTTTCTAAAAATATTTTTAAAATGTTAGATATTTATGACCAAGCACAAGGGAAGGAGTAGGATCTTCCTTGTGTGATTTGGGCATGCTTGCAAGGCCCAGTGAGGCAATTGATAGAAACAATGCACCATCCTGCACCTGGAATTAAAAGGTCTCAGGGATTACCTATGTCCCAAGGAGCTCCTGAAGTGTGCAGAAAGCAGCTCATTAGGAGTTTTTTTCATGCTTGCAAGTTTTGAAGGCTTGATATTTAAGTACCTCCCAGATTACAGAGGTACTAATGTGCACTTTTGGATTTAGGAGTCCAAACTATGGTGTACATGTTGATGCATTCTCTTGGATCTGCACATGGATATTTGATTAAATATTTATTCAGTACTTAAATTACTGTCCTCTGAAAAAAGCTGCCATATCAGAAAGAGTGTAGCATTTATTTGCTAAATTGGTTAAAACCTCCTATATAAAAAGCAGTTTTATAATCCCAAATATAAAATCTTTTGTATTTTATTGGACATTTTTTCCTTAATTCCTTTTGATCGTTACAAATCTATCAGACAGCTTATATGTAGTTAAAGAACTTCCCCTATGATCATCAAAGGAGAGATAATTTTATAATTAACCTGGAAATAATGTATTTTTCCTCCTCTTCTGCTTGGTTTTGTTTTCATGGTGCCTCAGATTCAATGAAAGGCAGTGCTTTTATTTCTGTTCTTCTGCAGAGCTGAATATGTGGCCAATGCTTACAAAATAAATACCAGATGTAAAATACTGTAATAATACAGAGCTACTAAGTTCTGCAGGCATTTTTAGTGAAGACTTGACATGAATAAACTATTCATCTCTGAAAGTTATTGCAGCATAAAGTCTTTATCTCTCATAGAAATAATAGCTATAAAATGACTTCTGAAAAATCATGAAATAAGCATAATTCAGTATTAGGTGGAAAAATTATCTTGTACCTTATGTACTACTAGACATTTGATTTGGATTGTACAGACCTAAAAAAATATGAATGTGATTGTGTTTCTTTAATACCTTATGCAAAGCAGGAGTGTTTCTTTGGTTTTACTGGAGAAAAGGAGAGAGTCATCAGCTCCTAAAGCATTAGTCAATCACATTGTGAGTAAAAGTATTCTTATTGAAACTTTGCAGTAAAGCGCAGCCCAACTTTATTATGTGTTGCATTTCCTATAAAACTCTGTTCTAAAATACTTTCACTTAAACAGTTGGAGGCAGTTTTACAATTCCACTGATGTCATCAGCATCTTTTCCTCTGCTGAGTAGCCTTCCCATATCCCTTACCCTCCCATCTTACAGTTATAGTTCAACTGAGAAATCTTGAGGTGTAAAAATAGTGAGTCAATGAGGCATAGAGACACAAGATGTTCTGAATGGCAGGAGTGGCATCCAAGAGTGGCCAGATTGCTTGGCAGATCAGAGAGGAAGATTTTGCTGTCATAAAGATAAAAGGACACACATCAAGAAGGTGAATAATGTTCAATTCCTGGGAGAAGTATTCAAAGCAATAAGGACCTGAGTCTTTCAAAATGGAGCCAATAGGGAACTCTTGTGAGAGCAATGATCATGGAATTTCTAAGAGTGGTAGGAGGTCCTCAAAGGATATTACATTTTGTTACCAAGCTGTCATGCAATAAATATACCTCCTTTTCCTTTTGGAGGAGCTACAACCAGCAGTCACTAATGCTGCTAAAAAAAGATGATGCCCAAGGAGATGTTAAAGAACCATCAGTTTATAAGTCTTCACAGAGCAGAATGGAGTCAGGTGCATACAGTGGGAAGCCTAAGAAACTGAGCAATTTATCACAAAACCAAGTCCTTGCATCTATACTAAAAATATCAGAGGAAGAGCACTCACTGGGTTGATACTATCAAGTTAGACCAGATCTAAAGAGACAGTAAGAATAAAATCTGTGTCTAGAGATGTTATTATAAATATTGATTAATAAGCACTTCTTTTTTGACTTCAAAAACCAACTTCATTAGCCACATCTATAAAAGTATCTGAGCATTATGTAGCCTTTTCCCCTGTCCTTCAGGCAATTTAAGTAATGGGTGTTCACTGGAGCTTTTCATTCACTTGGCTTTGCTATTTCTTTCATGGAATATCTAAATACTGTAGAAGACTTCTTGCAAAAGGTTAACAGCTAAGGACCATGCCCACATAGTGATCAGCATCTCCTGATCCTTCAGAGATGAGACCTGTTTAGTACCATCACTGAGTAGGTAAAACAAACAGGGCAGGTGCAGCTTCTTGCTTCAACTTAGAATTGGCTTTCTTTTACTGATTCTGTTCAGAGCTCTTAAAAACTTTGCTCTTTGTCACCCATTCTCCTTCTCCAGGGTCCCTGTTCCATCCGTGGCTCACAAAGCAGAGTGGCAGGATCTGTTCCAAGCCATGTCTAAGTGTCAGTGCCACTTAGCAGGTCCCCTTATGGGATATGGTCAAATGTTAGTGCATTTAGTCTCTTTGTCACATTGACACCAGCATTCTGGTGCTCCCCTTAGTGCAAACTCCTCAGATGAGCCTAATCAGTTATTTAGAATCATAGAATATTTTTGGGTGAAAGTGACCTTTAAAGGCTATCTAGCCCCTGCCATGAATAGGGACATCTTCAGCTGTATTGGGTTGCTCAGAGCCCCATCCAACTTGGCCTTGAATGTTTCCTGGGATGGGGCAGCCACAACCTCCCCATACAGCCTGTACTGGTGTTTTGCTATCCTTATCATAAACTGCTTCTTCCTTAAATCTAGTGTGAATCTACCTTCTTCTAGTTTAGAATCATTGTTCCATGTCCTATTGCATCAAGTCCTGCTAAATTCAGCAGGATTGTATCCCAGCTGCCCAGCATGTGCCAAGCCCTTTCAGAAGCTCACTTGTACTGTCCATGATAGTGTGGGATTCTTTCTGCATGAGTCCTCTTCAATTTTAATTTCCTATATAAAAGTCTGCCTATTTTCTTTTTAACAAGGAGACCTTCAGAAGGATCATTTGCATTCTTTTTCCTTACCTTAATTCTTTAATTCAGATGGCAGCTGAGAGCAGTACATAGGTTTTGACTTGAAGCTTTTCTTACAACTAAACTGAACTAAAAAAGTCAGACAGATTTACTTAGTTCAAGGAAAGACTGTCAGGAGGTTTTTCTCCACAGTTAAGAGGCGAGTGGGCAGGGCTGTTTTTACAGACGGCTTTTGAGGGAAATACTGCCACAAGCAATGAACTTGAACGTCTCTATGTTCTGATCTTTCCTCTTATTCTTTTGTCCTTCATCTGCCAGCTCAGGCATTTTCTGTGTGTCCGTGTGTTTGATCATGATGCCCTTAGCTTTTACCTGGCATTCTACCAAGTGCTCTGTCTATCCTGGTACAAGGCTGCCCTGAGGTTGTTTGACATTAGACAGGCACATTCAACCCAAAATGGACGAGGTACATTTTGCTTTATCCTCTCTTACTCTTAAGCAAAAAGGCCACAGCCAAGGCTAAAGACAAGAGACTGTAGCACATCTGCACTTCTAGGCACTTATCAGACTGAGCAGATCACAGATGAATGCCATGAGAATGTAAAAATCCCTCTGCAAAGGGATTATCACATTACTACAATTATTCTTCTTATGTCTCTGTAAGGAGGTGATTCTTATTTTGCAGGTGCAGTAAAGAGACATGAACAGACCAGCTGACATGACTGGTGTCACATGGAAAGGCTGTAGAGATTATTTTTCATTAATAACATTCTTCCCAATGAATTATAACTTTCTGGATTTTTGTTCTGTGGAGCTCTGTTGAAGTTTTATCCTGAGGAGAAGGATAAATCCTATATATATGTATATATATATATATATATACCAATAAAATATTAAAGTGGTAAGTTCAAAAATATTTCTAATGTCAAATTAAAATATTTGTTATTAATAACTTGGCTGAGGATGGCTAAGCAGTCATGATAACCATTATCGCACACATTGAAACCTTTAAACAAGAATGAGGTATGTGGGAAGTATTTTGAGGAGCAACAGAAATTATTCAGAGTGAGATTTCCCATGTCACCTATCCTCAGTTAAAGCAAGAACATACATTTCTTGCAGAAAAAGTGGGATTTAGGATGCATGGAATTTTCTTCTCACAATGAAAAATGCTTAACAGAAGCAGTATTTTTCCCTTATTTCAAAATGCAGAAAACATCTGTGACTAAAGTGCATTGGAAGGACCAGTGTCTAGGTTGTGAGACACTGGATCAGAGTTAGTATTAAAGACAAATCTTTAATGTACTCCCATGAGGTGAAATGGCTTTTGTGGAATTTACTTTTCTGGCTTCTGTTCTAAGGCTTGAATTTTGTTGACAGTGTGTCAAATTTTATTTGTCTCTGAGCAATAGGAATGTAAAGGCATCAGAGTGCCCCTGCCTGCTTTGCCACTGTGGCCCAGATCTTAGCAGAAAGACTTATTTAATTTTCTTGGGAATGAAGGGTAACTTCACAAAGCAACAGTGTAAAATTGTCTGATACACCATCTGGCCTCGTAAATAGCATTTTGACAATGATTTGGTCTTTCAAGCAAGTTTTTATGACAAATAAAAAAAATTAAAAGTCTAATTAAAGAAGAGGAGAAATGGAGACTGCTTTTCCTTGTAAAACAAGAATCTATACAGTGTTATGTAACAGTAGTGAAGGACTAAACAAACAAAAAACCAAAAACCAGAGGCAATAGGTGGACTCTGGTAACAATTTATTGAAAAGATGAGACTCAGGCTACAAGAAATTGAATTTTGTTTAACTGCAGAAAACACTCTGAACTAGCAGGCCTGGACTGATGGAATAAATCTCTTCTATTAACATGAGAGATAATTTTATGTAAATGTATTTGGAGACCTTCTAGCAGAGCTGAGCATCTTAGCAGTACCACTTCTTTGCAGGGTAATTGCATTTAGACCAAGGTCAGCTGAAGGAAATAGCTGACTAAATTAGCATTAACCAGGATCCTGGGGGGCTTGGGGCATTGTAGACACTCAATCTTGTCTTCATAAAGGACATGTTGACACTAGAGAAGCCAGCTGCTTCCAATGCACTGTGTTTTATTCAAGTGGGGCAGATTTTATCACCCAGGGAGGTAGAAGATTTGAGACTCATCAGAGACAGTCTGGGCTTGAGTTTTCTTCCAGTTTCCCTCTCTATCTCTTTTAAATGGATTCAGATTCATGCATCTTGCTCCATCTTCTTTTTACTGCTGTGGGTTGGGAATGATGTCCCCTTAGTGGTAACATCTTTCCTTAAAGCATGGAAATAAAGCAATGCTTACAGTCCTCAGGAGGGTGGGGATGCAGCTGGGTTTGCTGACAAGCTGCTTCTCTGAGAAGAGACAGCCTCCAAGTCCATGAGCACGTAGGTGTGTTTAGAAGAGTTGGATGAGTGCTGGGAAGCATCATCCAGGATAGAAACTGAGTCTCCTTCCAAAGGTGGGCTGTCAAATGCATTTGCTACAGCTGCCAAGGTGAGAGGAAACTCACTGTTTGCCCACCTTGTGCTGGTGCTTGTAGAAGTAATTGTCAGTGACATGTAATGGAGCAGATGCTTGTGGATATAAAGCACATCCCCAATTTACTGAGCCAAGGGTCTAGGCCAAGCTGCTTGCACTGTTACTTAGAACTTTAAAACTGCCCGGACGTGTCTTGTTTGTAGGGCAGTAGGAGAGGCACCTGCAACATGTATGTTTTTCTTTACTTGCTTTGACCCCTTAGAAGAAAAAAAAAAAACAGGTGGAAGTGTTCTTCTTGGATTCACAGAAATGTATGATCTTGTTCTTATTATTTTAAAATATTTGCAGTTGCACTGTTTACTTGAATATGTGGTACAGAGCATCAATTCTTTTGTACTCAGGTGTTAGTATTCATGAAAGAGTTTGCAGTGATTCCTTGTCTTCCATAAAATATTCAGCTCATTTGATGAGAAACTGAGAGAAGGAAGTTTCAAACCCACTCTGGTCTCTCTGAAGCATGGAAAAGAAGATGGGGCAGAGTGGAGCAGGTCATGAAAAAAACTGGGAAACGAGAGCCCAGGTTCTGCTGTTAGCTCAGAGATGTGCTCAGACATGTTCACTTTACACAAAAATTGCACTGCAGGTGGTGACCTGTTGACTTCATTGGGGTTATTCCAAGCATTGACATTTTTCCAAGGATATTCCATGGCATCTTGATTATTTTGAGTTATGCTCTACCTGTGTGTTAGAGAGTGATGTGCATAATACTGTACTGGATTCTTGTTTTCCAGTTGTTACATATGGAAAGCTGAGTTAGAGCCCTTAATGGGAGAAGCAAAAGAAATATTAAGGATGTTATTCCCCTCATTGGCCCTATCCCAGAAAATGTTCAAGGCCAAGTTAGATGGGGCTCTGAGTAAAGCAGTCTAGTGGAAGGCAGGCAGTTTGGAACTACATGGTCTTTAATATCCCTTCTAGCCCAAACCATTGTAGAATTGTTGGATTATTAGCTCCAAACTTGGTCCAAGTCTTTTCCTACATGACTCCTAAGAAGTCAGTGATGATACATCAGAGAAAACTCAGTGATATAAAAATAATTTCCAGTATCTAATTTTCTTGTGACCTATTCCAAAATTACATGTGAATATAGTCACATCTCAGATTGCAGACAGATTTTGGTATCGCTGCAGTAACTTTTGATAATATTGGAGCTCTCCATTTAGATCAGAAGGAATTGTTTTAAGACTCCCTGGCAAATGGTCTGTTTGCTGTACTGTGGAACGTAAAAATTGTGCAGCTTTTATTAAATAGAAGTTATGCTTTATCTCCTTGCATTATACAATCTCAGATTTTTAGGTGGACTGTAAGAAAATAACTGGCTCTTTCCCTAATGATCTGTGTTTATGAAATCATCTTTACAAAACATTGCAGAAATCATCCTTTGCCTCAGTGAACCAGCAAAGCACCATTGCTCCGTTGAAGTGCAGCTGGGATGATTTACTCTAGCTGAGATCTGGTTCTGCACCTGGAGAAACATTGGCTTTCAATCTCTGCTCTCCAGCAGGACAGCACTTAGAAAAATTATTCATTGGGTCACGTTAGCACACTGACACTACAATTTGCTGTTGCTGCTCAGAAAAATAGTTACCTTCAGCCAAAAATTGGGTTCAGACACTCTCACAGACATGTGATGTTTTGTCTTTATGGGAAGCTTCTAAGGTAGCAATGTAGTAATGACTTAGAAGTCTGGAAACAGACTTTGGAATGAGAACCAAGAATATTTGTCTTTGGCTTTACTGCAGGTTTTCTGACTGACCTTGGACAACTGAAAATCATTCCATGTTTTATTTCCTCTCTCTGTAAAATACCAATCTGGCTGTATTAATCAGTGTTTGTAAAGGTCCTTGAAATCCTTAGATAAAAGAGCATATTACAGATCACAGAGTAGTTGGAATAGATGTAGCCTATAAAATGGTGCAATCTACCAAACTTGGGAAGAAAAAGAGGGGAAGAAAAAGCCCATCCTATTAGTGTGCTCAGCTCCACAGGCAAATTGTAAGGAAGCTTTCTGAACCCAGCAAATTTTCTGTCATGGTTTTCCCAAATGAGAAAGAAATGAGCTGCCAAGCTTTGGTCAGGATCTTCTGGGGCTTTTGTGCCTTAAATATGTCCATGTACTGCATGGTAATTTTCAGCTCTCTTTGATTTAAAAATACACCTTGCTTTTAATTAGGGCAATACTGTTAAAACACTACTGGCTGTTAGGAAAAGGTTCATCACTCAGAGGCTGGTTGGGCACTGGAAGAGGCTCCTGATGGAGTGTCATGCCACCAAGCCTGCCAGAGTTGCAGATGTGTTTGGACAACACTTTCAGGAACATGGTATGATTTGAGGGCTGTTCTGTGCAGGGCCAGGAGCTGGGCTCAATGATCCTTGTGAGTCCCTTCCATCTCAGGAGATTCTGTGATTGTGTGAAATTCCGGTGTGATGTTGTAAATCCTACAGAAATTTATACTTAAGGATATGCTGCAGCAGTTGCTTTCATATAATAGGGTAATTGTAAACCTCACTTTGATTATCCAAGGTTTTTACACAATGCCTGAGAAAGCCTTCAAGGGCAGCATCCCACCATCAAAACACATGGTATGACCTCCAGCTTTACAGGTTATAAAGGCCTTGCCTTTCTAATCCATAGGAATTCCTAGCCACATCAACAGAGGAAGAAACTGCATTTGTCCAAAAGACTTACTGTTTCTTATTATTTTTCTCTTTCTTGCAGACATGCATGTGTGATTCGAGGCCAGGTGATGACAGCAGATGGGACCCCTTTAGTTGGAGTGAACATCAGCTTTGTCAACAATCCTCTGTTTGGATACACAATCAGCAGACAAGATGGCAGGTAGGATGTCTGTATGGGATTTACAGTGTTCAGGCAGTAGTAACAGCATTATTGCCATGACCACTAAAGAGAAACTCTTTCCAAGAGCACGTTTATTATTCATGCCTTTTGAAGATGTTGGTGCATTAATGTTGGTTGTTTTGGGGCTGCATCTGGCTGGTGACTGATCCCCAGTTCTGTTCCTTGCTCTTCAGTTCCAGGGCCAGTCTTGTTCAGTGCATTTATCAATGGCCTGGATGCAGGAGTTGAATGCACCATTAGCAAGATGCTGATGGTACCAAACTGGGAGGTGGTCTTGATGCTCCTGAGGGACAAGAGACCTTGCAGAGGGATGTAGGTACATTGGAGCATTGGGCTGTGATGAATGGGATGAATTTTAAAAAGTCAAAATGCTGGATTTTCTGCACCTGGAACAAAGTAACACCAGGCACAAGTATAAACTGAGACAGGAGTGGCTGGAGAACAACCCTGCATGCAGGGATCAGAGGGTGCTGGCCAGCAACAGCTGAATAGAAGCTGTTAGAGCTGTGTGTCTTGCAGCCAAGAGGGCAAACCCCAACCCAAACACAGCATGACCAGCCTGTAAAAAAGGTGGTTGTCCTGCTGTATCCAGTGTTGGTGTGGCCTCGCTCAGAGCACTGCATGCAGTTCTGGGCCCCATAATTTAAGAAAAGTGTTCAGGTCCCTTAATGTGTCCAGAGGAGGGCAAGAAAGTAGTGAGAAGGCTGGAAGGAATATCCTGTGAGCAGCATCTGAGGACTCTGAGTTTTTCTAGTTCAGAGAAAAGGGGGCTTGAAGGGTGTCCCCATTACTTCCTAGAGCTTCCTAAGGAGCAGGTGTGGAGAGGGAAGTACTGAGCTCACCTCCTTGGTATCCACTGATAGGACTCATGGGAATGGTTCAAAACCGGGAGAGATTTAGACTGGACATGAAGAAACATTTCTTAACTGAGAGGGTTAAACACTGAAGCAGGCTTCCAGTTAAGCAAACATCCCTGTTGAACTATCCAGAAGCCACTCACACCACCTGAGCTGGGACAGGGGTCCCTTTGCAGCCACACTCCACACTCACACAGTCACACCAGGGTTCCTCACCCACTAGACCTCAGGTGTCCCATAGCAGTGTCTCGTGTCCAGATCCCTAAAACAATTTAATCTTGGTACAATAACTAAATAACAAAAGAGTCCAAGCTGCTGCCTGCAAGGAGGGACCCTGGACAAAGGAAACCCTAGACTTTTAACCCTCACAGTCTAAGCCTGGGAAAGTCTGGAGTTGTCAGCTCCTGTCGTCTCTCCTTGTGGCTACTTGGTAGTTCCCTGCCTCTTGCCTCAGGCTTTGGCTTGGCCTCCTGCCCCCCAGGGAGCTCAGCTGCAGCTCACACTATAGATGCACACCAGGCTACCAGCACCAAGTGTAACCTCAGCATTCCTAGAGGCATTCAATGTCCTAAGCCTGTCAGTGTTTTAAGAGGCATTTGGACAATGCCCTTAATAACGTGGTTTAATTTGATCAGCCCTGAACTTGTAAGGCAGCTCAACTTGATGATCCTTGTAGTTCCCTAACAAATGAATAGCCTCTTCTCTTCTCTTCTCTTCTCTTCTCTTCTCTTCTCTTCTCTTCTCTTCTCTTCTCTCTTTCTCTTCTCTTCTCTTCTCTTCTCTTCTCTTCTCTCTCTTCTCTTCCTCTCTCCTTCCCTTCCTTCCCTTCCCTTCCCTTCCCTTCCCTTTCCCTTCCCTTCCCTTCCCTTCCCTTCCCTTCCCTTCCCTTCCTTCCCTTCCCTTCCCTTCCCTTCCCTTCCCTTCCCTTCCCTTCCCTTCCCTTCCCCTTCCCTTCCTTCCTTCCCTTCCCTTTCTCCTCTTCTCTCTCTTCTCTTCTCTTCTCTTCTCTTCTCTTCTCTTCTCTTCTCTTCTCTTCTCTTCTCTTTCTCTTCTCTTCTCTTCTCTTACTTCTCTCTCTTCTCTTCTCTTTCTCTTCTCTTTCTCTTCTCTTTCTCTTCTCTCTCTTCTCTTCTCTTCTCTTCTCTTCTCTTCTCTTCTCTTCTCTTCTCTTCTCTTCTCTTCTCTTCTCTTCTCTTCTTTCTCTCTCTCTCTTCCCCTTCCCTCTCCCTTCCCTTCCCTTCCCTTCCCTTCCCTCCCTTCCCTTCCCTTCCTTCCCTTCCCTTCCCTTCCCTTCCCTTCCCTTCCCTTCCCTTCCCTTCCATTCCCTTCCCCTTCCCTTCCCTTCCCTTCCCTTCCCTTCCCTTCCCTTCCCTTCCCTTCCCTTCCCTTCCCTTCCCTTCCCTTCCCTTCCCTTCCCTTCCCTTCCCTTCCCTTCCCTTCCCTTCCCTTCCCCCTCCCCCCTCCCCACTCCCCCCTTTCCTTCCCATTATTTATTATTATTAATTTAGTGATACCACCTAGAATCTTTAGCCAGCAATTTGGTAATGCAGTGCCCATGCACAGAAAAAGATGTCTCCTGCTCCCAGCAGATATATTCTTGTTAATTCATGTTGAAATTATTAGGAAGTCATTAAGATTACGGTTGTGTTAGAGGCAGAATCTCAGCAATCATGCTCAACCAAGACAAAAGCAGTGCAAATTGGGAATGTCTTTCATCTTATCTTTTGTTTGTTAGTGCTAATTGGCTCCCTTTCTTTTAAGAACAAAAGCGTAACAGAAGGGCTTCCAGCTGCATACGCTCTACATATTGACTACTAACCACTAGCACTTGGGAGAGGATTTATGGGTTTTAGCACCTCTCTAATCCACAAGTTTCATTTGAGTTGGCCAGAGAAACAGAATTGTAATGAAAAAGAAGAACATGTGCTAGACACGTGTGCTTGATGATGTCCGGTTCACACTCAGGGGTGTTCACACCTACTGTTACACTGGTGGGGACTGGGAGGCTTTCCAAATGATGCTCCAACCCTTCAACGATATGACAATAAAATGCAGATGATAAAGAGACATTCCAGAAAGAGGACACCCCTGGAGCTGGTGTCTTCTTATTGCCACTGGCTTAGGCATTGCTGCAAAAAGGAGAAAATTTGAACATTTGTGCTTAAGGGTATCTTTGACAACCTTACTGAATCTGCTTTGTGGCAAAATGGGATCCAAACCACACTCTCATATTTAGCTTGCTGTGTATGGATCAGCACAAAATCTGTATCCAGTAGAACAGATAAATATGACTAAAAGATTGCTGGACAACAGTGCCTGTCATAACCTTTTGTTCTGTCTGTCTGTTTCCTTGTGTGTGTAAAACACCCAACTGCTGCATGTAATTATTAATTTAGATTACAAATACTTTGAGGAAAGAAACCATCTCTTTACATTGCAGTTGTGCTGGACCTAGCACAGAGGGGCCCTGTTGTAACTGGACCTCTAGCCAGCAAACATGAAAGCTAAAGGGACAGAGCATGGAGGTAACTGCTGCCATCCAGGCTCCAGACCTTTGTAATATTCAAGCAACTATTTCTTTCTGATTCTTCAGTGGTGAGAGGTAACCCCCCCCCATGCTACAAATCTACTTCTACTGGCAGTTCAAGCTAGGGATGCTCCTTCCATGCTATGTGCTTCCCAAAGTCCAGCTGAGCAGGGGCACAGGGCAGAAGGCAATGCAGCCGGAGCATCAGTATGCTCCACCAGGCTTCGGTGGACTCCTGGTTCCTTGGAGTGGCTGCCAGCCTCCAAAAGCTAAATTAGTTTCAAGGAGCTCAGGGCTGCAGCTTGCTGACTCAGCCCCCAGCAGATACCCAGCTCTAAGTGATAAAAATGACAGAGATCAGCTGTCTCAGAGCAAGGAATCTGTGACCAAGTGGGATTCATCCTAAAGCTGTGATTTCTGTAGGCAACTGGTGGGAGTCAGTGTACCCCCTGACTCTGTGGTGTCAGCTCTTCTGATTTCACTTTCTTCACCTTCCTCTTAAGGCAGTCTGCTTCTACAGAAACCTGGTGCACAAACATCAAACAAATTATCCAGTTGCAGTGCTGAGCCTCCAGAATAATGAATATACCTCCCAACTTGGCTAAGGGATACATGCAGGTATTTTGTCAAATGAACAGGCACATCAGTGCATCTGTGTACTCTGTAGGTACTCTGTGGACAAAAACCACTTGTCCATAAATGGACAAGTTAAAGAACACCAAAATTCATGGAACCCAATGGTTTGGGCTGGAAGCAGCCTTAAAGATCATCTGGTTCCAACTCCCCTGCCATAAGCAGGGACAACTCCCACTAGACCAGGTCACTCAAAGTCCTTGAAATCCATCCTTGAGTCCAGTGACTTCCTCAGTGGTCTGTAAATTACCTTGAACTATATAAGACCATTCAAGCTAAAACTTGTCAGGCCAAAAAATGTTGTCAGACATCCTGATTTCTAATCCCAGCCTCTGATTTAGTGGGTACAATTAGGTGCATCTCTTGACTTTCCCAGTCCAATGAACCAGCCAGTGAAAGAGAGTTAATATTTACTTGTGTTCCTTACTGATTTTTCTAGTATTTATTTAATGCCATATATAAAGCACTTTCCAAATCATGTAAAGAATTCATGCTGTTCCAGTTTCTATTATCTTTTCTATGGGTTTGAGTATTTTTTTTAATAGGGCATGTCTCATCAGCTTTTGTACAGCAAAGTTTTCATGTGATTGGGTCAACTTTGTTTTAAGGAATTGATGCTCTTAGACAAGAAGCAGGTTCTCCTGAACTACAGTAGCAGGCTGCATGCAGTCCAGAGCATTCCCAGTCATAGAGGGTCATCCCTCCCATCTTTAGTGTCATTCTGGTTTGGAGAATAAATGGGAGCACACATGCAAGCAGTTACCTTGTTCCGGGGGTCATGAGATAACTGCATAAAACTCAGCAGGTTTATTATTAGGCATATTCACCATAGGAATATATATTCTTGAAAATGTGCACTGAGTTGCCTTAAATTGATTTAGTAAATCAGTTTACTGATAGCAGGGTTTTAAAGTAAGGGACTTTAAAGATACAATTGCATCAGTTTAGCTAGATTGGTTCCTAAGCTGATTTTGTCACTCCAGGTTTGGGGGTTTTGAGGTTTCTTTTTGGCCTGATAAAGTCTCCAAATGAGTAAGTAAAATTTCAGTTTTAGAATTACAGTGAGATAAATTTTTCACCTCTGTAAGAGGACTCACTTTATTCCAGGTCTCTCCTATAACATTGCTCAGATACAGCCTGAAATAGTGAAACCCTGGTCCTGTTTAAGTCACATTACTTAGACTCAGCAAAACTCCTATAACTTCAAGGCTTGCTTGTGTTTTTAGCCTAATTACTGCACCAGAGACTTTGTTTATATAACAGGGCATGAATTTAAAGTGACAACTCTCAAACTACTCTGTTGTATGCATTTCTGTGTAAAGCAAAGATAACAGACAGTTCAAAGTATCAGTACTGTATTATAAACCACATTTTAAAATAAAGTTTTAAATTTGATTAAAGTGATAGTTTAAAGAGGCTGCAGGTCCTCAGTATCCCTGGGTGTAGGAACACAATAAAGCAGCAAGTAAGTCTCCAGACCTTTTCCATATTGCATTCAGCAGCCTTTGCATAGCTTTTTCAGAAATACCAAAAACAATGAGCTTTCAGAGAAGAGACATGAGAAAGGGTTACACTTTCCTGTGGGGTTTTTATTTTTTGAGCTGATTTGGATAAATAGATAATTTCATCCTTCGGCTTGTCTCTCCAGAGTCTTTAAAGAAAAACAACAAAACAACTGTACGACAAGTATGATTTTTATGGAGTGGTAAAAAATACATCAGAGATGAGCAGCAAAAACAGAAATAAAATTATCTTATTTCTTCAATCCCAGGACAGTTTTCTTTTTGTTAAATTTAATTTCACTGAGAGAAACTGGGAGGTGTTTTCCGTTTGTTTTTTTTCTGCTTGATTTTGGGTTTACCTTTTGTTTAGTTCATCAAGATAACTTGAAAGCTGCACCCTGGGACTCTGGGAAAACCAGCTTGTGAGCAACACCGCTTGCTAAAAAATACTGCATGGTTCTGTTTTCACAGCTGCTGGAGCCTGACATGGAGGTGGTGCTTTCCTTTTTGCATCCTGCTTTGGGGATGCAGGAGAGGCCAAGACATTTCCCCCCAGCAGATTCCATCTCTGATCCAGGCTCAGTGAAGCCAAAGGGATGAAACAGAGGTGTTTGCAAATAAGACCTCTTCCAACTTGCCTAAAAACTTGTTGAGAATCATTTGTAATGTTTATTTCCTCCCTCCTGTTGGCCTGTTCAGTGCCTGGATCCATGCAGAGCAAGCATCTCCCTCCCAGCTGGAGTTGCCAAATGCTAATTGACTGTTAGAAACATTCACATCAGGGTACAAACGTTGTGCAGCTTTGCTGGCAGGAACCAGCAGGTTACTCCTGAGGCTGCAGCAAGCCAAGCTCCATAGGTCTGGGAACATGATGCCCCAACTCAAGTGGTAGAATAAATATGGCTTTGGCTTTTTGAAGTGCTTTCCACTTCCTCTCATGGACTCAATTCAACATTCTTTAATGAATAACCTTTTCATAATTCTATTTCCTAAATGGCACCTCAGTCCATAAACCATGAAATAAAAAAGGTCCCCCCAAAAAATTCCTTGACAAAGACATTTTTTAGAAACAGTTCATGCCCATTGTTGCTCCAATCTGAAAGCCTCACAATTAATTTTAAAAAATAATTTTTAGATAGTTTTTTCACCTTTCTTGCCATGTATTTACAAGGTGCATCATCTGGCTTTGGGCAATCAAGAGTGTTTCAGATCCCAGTTCTCATGCAGAGACGCACTTAGGCTCGTAGCTCTTTAAGCACATGAGCAGCTCTGCTGAAACCAGTGAACCTGATCACATGCATAAACTCTCAGTGAGAGTGTCATACAGCAGTACCAAGCATGAAAGTGAGAAACGGGGATGAGAAAACTTTCTTTGCCTGAAGCACATGTTTGGCATTGCAATCTGAAGAGACAGTGAGAAAAACACAAAGGAGCAAAAACAAGAGGTCGTCAATTTCTGTTGAAATCCTTTCCTTTCTTACTTAACACCTCTTTTTTGGGTCTATGCATAGTGGATATATCCCTGTGGTACTTGATAAAATCTGTGACAAAATGAGAAGTTTAAATACAAAACTAAGAAAACCACCAGAACCTTATCCCAACATCTTTACATCCAGAGGATGAACATTTTCCTAATCAAGGTTACATTCTTTCACACAGCTCTGGAGGGCTGTCTGTTATCCAACACTAACACAGGCAGATAAGCCACTTGGCAGGAGGCAGCTTAGGGTGAAGTCAGAGACCACAGGCAGTGATTCATCTGCACTGCTCTAAATGTTTAAGAGTCAAAAAAGATGATGTCCAGAGTGCTTTGGCACACAGACACCCTGCACTGTAGGTATTTCTAGTAGACTAGGTTCAGTCCATAACTGTGCTCTCCATGTTCCCTGGGTTGCATTAGGCATTAGTCAAGTTAGCGAGATGCCAAGAGACAATTCATATGGGGATATGTCAGAGAAACCTCTTTCCAAATAGTTTATTTCATCACGTGAATTGGTCCAATCTGTGCATTTGTTTGGATAATCACAACTTAAAAAAAAAAAAAAAGAAAATTAATATATATGGCCAAAATAAGTTGGTGCTAGAAAAGCACCAACAAAGATAAACATGTTTCAAAAAAGGGATGGGTATGATTTCAGTATACATGAGGACAAAGAAGCTGGACTTCTTTGGACTCCTGCCTTGGACTCCTGCCTCCAGCACTTGCTGTTACTCAGGTAAACTATATTTGGTCTGCAGATTTTAGGTTCATAAAATGAGACTGATGACATTTCTTGCAGTTATTTTTCTGGGGTCCTTGCTAGGCAGTTGAAACAAACAGATGGGGTAGTGCTTGCACTAATTTTGTATTCCATCTCTCAAAACAGCTTTGATCTTGTTACCATTGGTGGAATCTCCATTATCCTGCACTTTGAGCGGGCTCCCTTCATCACCCAGGAGCACACGCTGTGGCTGCCGTGGGATCGCTTCTTTGTGATGGAAACCATCGTCATGAGGCACGAAGAGAACGAGATCCCAAGCTGTGACCTCAGTAACTTCGCCCGGCCCAACCCTGTGGTCTCTCCTTCTCCGCTCACTGCTTTTGCAACTTCCTGCTCAGAGAAAGGTCCTATTGTTCCTGAAATCCAGGTATGAGCCGTTTGAGCTGAGGGACAATTAGTAATAAAATCATAGAATGGTTTGGGTTGGAAGGGACCTTAAAGATCAGGTAGTTCCAGCCCCCCTGCCTTGGGCAGGGACACTGTCCATTAGACCAGGTTGATCAGAGCCCCATCCAACCTGGCATTGAACTGGATTGGGGCATCCACAATTTCTCTGGGCAACCTCTGCCAGGGCCTCCTCATCCCCATCTTCTTTCTGTGCTTCTTTTGACAGCTTTGAGCAACACAAATGCAACTGTTCCCCTGCTCTCCTAACAATAAGCACTCATTTGATACCCCATTTTTCAGACATTTGGCAGGAGCACTCGCTCCCAGGCACTCGCTTTACCAGATTTCTTTTCTCCTATCCCTGAGAGATGGAGGCAAAGCGCTTGTGGCTAACACATGAGCTGGGACCCTTGTGTGACCAACAAGCCCTTCCTTGGTCTCAGCCCTTTGGTATTCAACATGCCCAGCACCAGGCTGATGCCCTTCTGGCTGATGCTCTAATGCCTGTCTTCTGTTCAGGAGCAAATTCCACCCTCTGGGCACTATAAACCTTGGTGGTGGAGTGTTGGAGTGAACTTTCTCATGGTTGGAAGTCATACCCCCCCACTCTACTCAGCTGCTGAGACATTCAGTCAGCCAGCAGGTGGGTGAGAGGGGCCAGCCTGCAGAGCACCTCAGTTTTATTGCATTTCATGACATTTGGAATAGATGAGCAGAGTGAGAGGGTTACCTTTAATTTTTATGAGTAAGTATGAGTCAGATAAAGAACCTTAACAATCTGCTGTGGCTTCAAAGTATTTTGTCAAATGGAAAGTTTTGTTTTAAACTGAATAGTCCAAGGAACTAAATTAACAGTTTTCCTTAAAAATACTAATTCTGTTGAAAGACATGGATGTAGCAGCATTCAACTTTTGCTACATTGGACAGGCTGTTCTCTGGATTTTATATGCCAGCATTCAGCATGTCCTGAGTATTGCTTTTAGTGACAATAATCTGCCAAGGAGGAAATGATAAGAAGTGTAGAGACAAACTGTGTGCTTCCAGCGTGACTCCACTGGGGTTGCAGTACCATTAATGAGAAAAGAAGTAACTTTATACCTTCTAATTTTAATAAACCAGGTGCTAAACCCAGCAACCAATAAAGCTAGTGGTCTCTTTACCTTTCTCTCTGGACCAAGTCTTATGATCCTTTCTCACACTAATTTACAATTATGGTCCCCATGTTTGTCCCAGCATAATTACCAATTAAGTCCTGTATTTTGTAAAGTCCATCATATTATAAATTCTTGGTTCAGAATCTTGGTTTCCACATCTTTTTATGAAATAAACAAACATCATGAAAGGTCAGTGCTGCTTGGGAAAAAGCAAATATCTCATACAGTGCAACTATGATCATAACCTCAGTCATTATTTGGTACCACAAACACCTTCCAGTAGACCAAGCTGCTCAGAGCCTCATCCAACCTGATTTTGAATGTTTTCAGTGTTGGGGCATCTGCCATCTCTCTGGGCAACCTGTGTCAATGTTTTACCACCCTCATCAACGATATTTGGTGCCATTTGAAATGTCCTGATGATGTCCTGCTTGAACTTCAGCTGCCAATCCAGAATGATCCCCCTATCAGTGTCCTGCATTATATCTTCTGGATATCCTTGTGAATGGCAGATCACTTGGACATTCCAAGTCCCATGAGACACTTGTAGTGATGGAATCTAATACATAAGAAAGATTAATTTTAAGATTATAAAGAGTTCACATGCAGTTGTCTGGATATGTGCCAAATATCCGAGCTCCCATTTAAGTGGACAGAAATCTAACCAGTACATCAGTGGAGCCTACACATCACTTAAGCTGACCACCCTGAAGCTTTCTGGTTCTCACTGATGGTAGCAGTTAGTTTCCACTTACTGAAATTGATTGTATCAGTTTGATTCCACTGACTGAATTAATGTGTGTGTTCACATCACGTTGTTTATGTGATGTAAACATCACATAAGTTGACATCTGGATTTAGATGCCTTAAACTGGAATTGAATCCCACTCTTAAGTTTACAAGGCAATACCAACCTTCTAAAGAGTCTGTCTGTATCTGCTGTTATCTGTAGGCAAGACCTAAAAGAGCAGTTCAGAGCAGACACCTAACTTAGGTTCTTAAATTGACATAAGATGACTCCCATACATGATGAACACAGTGCTTTTCCTGTGTGCCATATGTCTGAGCTAAAACCTGTAAATCAATATTCCACCTCAAATATTGACAACTGAATGTTAGCAGAGTTTGTGGTGCAGGAGTTTACAAGAGAATCTGATTTGTGGTGGAGTCCTGACTGTACTGCAGTTCAGAAATGGACTACTTTTCATTTCTGTACTGGATGTACATACAATAAAAATTAACCTAGCTGTCCATTCCCGCAGCTGCATTTTATAATACACAGTTCTTAGTAGGGAAATGTTAAATATAAAAGGTGTAAGCACATAGCTGGGAGGAGGTGACAAGCAGATAGCAGGGCTGGGAAAGAGGTTTTGACAAGTGGGTAGATAAGAACCCCATGAGCTCCAACAAATAAATGCAGAAATAAATGCAGTGCTCTTTACCTGGATGCATTCAAAAAACCTAGTAGTACATTTTTAATATTTTATTCAGGTGCCTACAGACAGATTTGGGGCCATTCAGAATGCCCTGAAGTGCCCCTTCAGGCCTCCAGCTGTAGCTTCAGAAAGGTGGAGATGTCAGAAAGGTCCATGTCAGAGTTGTCATGCCCTTGCAGAAGTTTTGGATACCATAGAGTGTTTCAAAAGCACTGATGTCTATGTTAAGGCCCCTGAATCAGACTCAAAATGGTTTTCCTTTTTAAAATTTTCTCTGAGCATCTTACAAAAAAAAAAAAAAGACATTGACTGTTCCTTGCCTGTCTGCTGGCAGAGTGAAGAGTATCTGTAGGAGACATGTGTAACCCAGCACAAAGAAACAAGATTTCCTACCTTGTCTCATGCAAAGAGTAGAAAAATTGCTACTAAGACAAGAACAGATTCTCACCACAGAGAAAGAGAACATGACAGTGAAAATTGTGACCCTGTGTAAATCCCCAGTAAGCCTGAAGAATCTGCTCTTCTGCCTGCCTAGCCTTGTGGCTGGATCTTTTTAAAAGAGCAGATTATATTGGTTAGTCTGGGATAAACTCTAAGAGTCTTTCACAAGGCCTGCAGTCACAGCACATGAATGTATCTGGGCCAAACAGCAATTATCAAATAGAAATAAGGGCACAATTTAGCTCTTATTACTTCTAGCACATTCAGATTATTTTAAAGCTTGTTTTCCCCCTTTTCTCCCTCTGATATTCTACTGAATTATACACCCCCCTTCCAGTGCCATGTTTTGTTGCTAGTTTGTCACAACTTACAAACTACAAATACATTTTGAATCGCCTGAATTATTATTTGAACCCTCTCTTCAAGCAGATACCTTTAAACACAGCCCCTTGTGCTGCTCAGTGCCTTGGCAGTGTTGGAATGACCTTTTCTTTGGAATGGTGGACAGCAGAGTTAGATCACGACAGAGAGAAATAATTACTTATGACAAGGATCTGAAGCAGGCTTTCTAAATAGTATCTCCATGACAATTATTTGTGCCTGTTTTTATCCTAATGGGGTTACATATGAAGACAGATTTGATACAAAGGACCACCTTTACTGCAGTTTGGCTGAGCTCATCTCTGGTTGAGCCTGGTCCCCATCCAGCTTGTTGATGATCTCATAAAATATATTTTTAAAATCCTGGGTTTTCCCAATTCTGTTATATTTCAGCCTCCTAAGCACTGAGATATGTAAATTAGAAAGACTGCATTAGAGAAGGTAAATATTTATGAGCACAGTGGAATGGGGCTTTAACTGCTGGATGTGTCTGTTTTCAAGTGCTGCAACACTCTGAGCCTTTTAGTTGTCACTTTAAAAAGTGTTGGGCCATGGATAACATCTCAGAAGAGGTGTTTTCAGGGGCCAGATTATGAGATTTGTCATTTTTGATAGCACTAACCAGAAAACCTGTAAGAGCTGAGCAACTCACTATGCCGAGGAAGTTTTCTGCTCCCACATAGACGGAGCTGGGTATAGGAGTGACATAACTTGGAAGGCACAAGGATCATGGAATCCTAGAATCTCCTGAGTGGAATGGGACCCACATTGAGTCCAGCTTCTGACCCTGCACCCCAAGGACACCTCAAGAATCACACTGTGATAGATGTGATCCCTTCCTGATGGGTGGATCTCTTGACCCACCTGCCTTGCAGCCTCCCCCGCCCTTAATATTCAGAAGGACGATTATTGCTAGAGATGTGTTTTCCAAGCTTATTTAGGGTCCAGCACACTGAAGAACTTCAGAAGTGGCACAGGAGAGGACTGTGCCAGCTGTGACCTTTTAACACATCCCATAAAGCCACCAGGCTTTCCTGCTAACTGATAAGCTTATACCTTCATTTTTCAATATTCCCCAGAGTTTGCTGGCTTGTGCCAAAAGTATCCAAGTTGGGTGCTTACCCAAGAGTGAAGTTTTCTTGAAAGTGACAATGTTTTTCTCCTAAGATTTTTTTACCAGCATTTTGCATTAAAAGATCAGCACAGTGTTAGGGATGTACTTGTATCACTTCCCATAAGCTTTCCAAGCATTTCTCCATTAAAAAAAAAAAAAAAAGAAGAAGAAGACAAACAAAAGTTTAAGTTCTGGTGTTACTTTAGCAAATAAATTACCTGAAAAATCTCGTCTTTATTGAGACTTTTCAAAGCAGAAAATACTTTCCCTGATGTTTCTTCAGTCTTTTCTGAAGTTTTATACTGTAATGGGCACCTGTTAGATAACTGTCCCAGTCAGTCAAAAATACCCACATTTATGGCTGGGGGAGAATAAAAGCAGCTCACTTAGAATATGGAGAAGTTTGGAAAAGAAAGAGAAGGAAGAATGCAAGGGAATGGAAAGGAGCTGTAGGTGGTAGGTCTCAGGCCAAGAGTTCAGTCACTTAAGTAAGAAGGCAAGGAATTTCAAGCAAGTACCAGAATAAGTAGGAACAAATGTGAAGTCAAAAAATAAGGGTGAGAACACAGATGAAAAAAAAGGCTAGAGGTAGATGGTAGATCAGGTAGAGAGGGTCAGAGAGGAGGTAGGACAGGAGCAGTTTCAAAGCAGGAGAAATGCGTAAGTCAGAGGAGGGAGAGTGGAACCAGGATTCACTAATGTCTTGGAGAGAGTTGCATGTTATGATCAGGACCAGGAAACATCCTTAAGGCCAAGTAGGGTGTGATATTTTACTGGGAAAAGGAAACCAGGAGAAAAAAATTAGAGGCCTCTAAAACCTATTATGATAAAAGACAGAAAATGGAAGCTAAACTGCTGAGCTGTAATTGTCTGAGATGCCAGGCTCTTTTCTCTGTGGGTCCTGGTACTCCTTTTAGGAGTGAGTCTCTTTGTAAACACTGACTTAATGTGACACTTTGTTTTCCTGTTGTGCCGTGTAGCAGAGATGGAGAAGGCAGGAGGCCTTCCTTAGCTTCCAGAAATAAGTTACGTATATGATTTCATACTTGATGCCTACTAGGTGCCTTTTTAGACATGCCTGCCAGAGCTTTTATACAGGTGTGTTTGATAAATTACAGCTTCACTGCCTTTTCCTGTCTGCTCGCTGCTGATTTAACACCTCATGGATTGCTTTTCCACAGGCTCTACAAGAGGAGATTAATGTTTCCGGCAGTAAAATAAAAGTGAGTTACCTGAGCAGCCGCACAGCTGGCTACAAATCAGTGCTGAGGATCAGCATGACCCACCCCACCATCCCCTTCAACCTCATGAAAGTCCACCTCATGGTGGCTGTCGAGGGACGCCTCTTCAGGAAGTGGTTTGCAGCAGCCCCAGACCTGTCCTACTATTTCATCTGGGACAAGACAGATGTCTACAGCCAGAAGGTGTACGGGCTCTCAGAAGCCTTCGGTAAGTGACCCCGGGGTTTGTGCCTCCTTTTGGAAGCAACTAAGTGGCAGTGATAAACCTTGTCCTAGATCAGTATGGTCTGCCTGCAGACACATGAATGGTCCCTGCAGATTTACTGCAGCTCACATTCCCCAGGAGATGAATCACAGAATGGTTTGGGTTGAAAGGGATCTTAAAGACCATTTAGTTCTAATTCCCCAGTCATGGGCAGGGATGACACCCTTTAAATCAGGTTGCCCAGAGCCCTATCCAACCTGGCCTTGAATACCTCCAAGGACAGAGTGCAAGTACTTACCTGTTAACTGGCTCATGGCCCAGCATGTACATCCTGAGCTGCTCCCATCATATTCATACAGAAGGAATTACCTGGGACTAGAAGTGTTTGGCTACCTCTCACCTATAGCCAAAAACTGTCAACACTGCTTTGAAAGGAATCCCTAGGACAGAGCCCTGATTGCCACTGCTCCTTGTGCCTGACCTTCAGGGCTGGTCTAATCTTAGTTTCCTCTTTGTTACCCATTCAAGAATGCCATCCCATACTGGGTGTTTAATGAGCAGAAGTAATGCAGTTCTGCAGTGATTGCTTCCCATCTGTCAACACCCAGTGGACATTCAGTTACAGGTCTTCAACTGAGTCTGGACTAGTCCCTTCAGGCTGCCAGGAAATGGTATCAGCAAAATGGGAGAGATCTCAAATTAGCAAATACAGCTCCTGTTGACAGAAGCGTGGTTCATTATGCCTCATAGCTCAACTGAAGATAAGTCTCTTTAGAGGAGTTGCAGGATGCCTGGGTTTTTAGGAGTAAGAATAGGTGCCTTCCTCCTCTCACTCAGGCTTAGCTGCCTTGAGCAGGCTGGATTATGCACCCTGCTGAGCCTTACCGAGCTCAGAGTCCACACTGAGAAATGTAGCATATCCCGAAGCACTCTGCATGCATGCTCTTTAAGATGCTAGATCACCAGTGGGTCCTGGAGTGCTCCATGAAACAACTCTGCAGCTCCAGACTACACAAGCAGGTCTGAGGACATCAGCATTCATGCCTTCTATGATTCCCACCTCCAGAACAGTGGAAAATATTGACCTTTCATTTCCTAACTTACATGTTTTTCTGATACAATCTGCAAAAGGCTGTGTTTGATGGCGAATCCTGAGTTCTCTCAGAGCTCAGCACTTTTCAAAGACGCTGGTAAACTTGTGAGATCAGACAGGGGTTTTTTCTATCTAGTAAAAAAAAAAATCTATGTAATTGCTTTTCATTTGTGTGGAACTTGCAGTTCTACTCTGCTTCAGCTGTAAAGATTAGAAGAAGAAAAGCAGACCAATGAAAATGGTCCTGCTTCTTCAGAGAAAATTGTAAAAGAATCATTATTCTGTCAAAACCATTATTTTCCTTCTGCTGACAATTTTAAGCAACTCCAGTGTATTCAGTGGAGTTACTCCTGAAAGGCTCTGATTAGACATCACGGCAAGCAAATTTTGAACATTAACCACGACCACAAGTCAACCTGGCTGAGACTGCTGCCTCTGAAGGACTCACTGCCCCATGCATGAATTGCGCAAGTCTTTACCTTCCAAGAAAGATCATAATCAAGATTAGGTTCCTGGCATGCACTCTTTGATAAGAGAAATTAGATAGGAGTAAAATTCTCCCATTTGAGAGTCCATCAGTAGTGTACACTCTCAGATCATAGAATACCCTGAATTGGAAAGGATTCCCAGAGATCAAGTCCTAATCCTAATATCCATTGTCTTAAAATATATCCTTAAAACATATCTTTTAAATTTTTAGCACATTTGCCCAGCACTGACAATGACACCGATCTTTTTAGATGCAGAATACACTTTTAAGAAATATTTAGACTGTGCATTATGATGATGACATTTTCAACTGAATTAGCAATTTTATGTAGAAATTCTCATACCCCTGCTGAATTGTGACTCTGTGTGTGCTGGCACTGCATTTCTGAGTTCCTAATCTAAGGAGTCTTTTGTTTCTCTCTTGTTCACAGTTTCAGTAGGTTATGAGTATGAATCCTGTCCAGACTTAATCCTGTGGGAGAAGAGGACAGCTGTGCTTCAGGGTTATGAAATTGATGCTTCCAAACTTGGAGGATGGTCCCTGGACAAACACCATGCCCTCAACATACAAAGTGGTAGGTTGTCTGTGACTCATAACAAGAGTAATGCAGCATTGCAAGACCCAGTTGCTTCTTATCACTAAGAATTCAAGAAAAAGAAAGAAACCTGACCAACACATGTACTCTCTCGTTTATTTTACTAACAAATTATTTCTAATAACCTACATTTGGAAGCGGTTTGATTTACAAAATGTAAAAGAATCTGGCCATCATGAAGTAGTTGAATGTCAGCCCAATTTTGTAGTGTCTTAAAAGAAGAATATTATGAAGGAAAATATTCCTGAAATAACAAAGAGGGGCCTATTCAGATTGGAGCTGTCACTAAGCATAAATCCACCCAGAGGCATCCTCCAATGTGCAAGGTGTACTTGCAAAACAAGAGGTTTCATGGGTCCTAAAGGAGAATGGAAGGTTCCAGAGGCGTCAAAGACTGCTGAGGACTGCAGAAGGGAAGCTTAAAAGCTCATCAGAACATGTTCAAAGGTGGAAGCACTGTGTCCCTTTGTATAATAGTGGTATGGGAGCAAACATCTAATTCAACTTACATCACTGCTGAGAGTGCTACACTTAAAGGGAAAATAGATGCAGCTCCTCTAAAACTTTGCAGATGAAACATTTCTCTAGAGAATGTCCTATAGTCTTCCTGGTCCTTACTTTTCCATGAGCTATGTAATTTCTTTTTTTTTTTTTTTTTTTAACCTGGTAGACTGCAAATTGCAGGGCAAGGAGGAACAGGAGACAGGGCAGGTAAAAATTCATAAGATGCTGAAAAGTGCATTTCATTTAAAGGTAAAGATAGTCTTGTTCTCCCTACATGTTTTCCTTCTGCAGGAAATGTGATGGGTCTAAAAGAAATACTTAATTCAGAAAAAAAGGGTCCTCATTTGAAACTATCACAAAACAATACTATGAAAGATGATCAGCCTTCTTGCTACTTAACAGATTCCCCAGCTGGCATGCAGCATTGCCAGTTTGTGCTCCCTTTGGTCTCAGTCTCCCTGTTTCTTTAATTTCCATGGTACTGTTTTCTCTCTCTCTAGGCATCTTGCATAAGGGAAATGGGGAAAACCAGTTCATTTCCCAGCAGCCACCTGTAATTGGAAGCATTATGGGCAACGGCCGCAGGCGGAGCATTTCTTGTCCAAGCTGCAATGGTCTGGCAGATGGAAACAAACTCCTGGCTCCTGTTGCCCTAACATGTGGGTCTGATGGAAGTCTTTATGTTGGAGATTTCAACTACATCCGAAGGATCTTTCCCTCTGGCAATGTCACCAACATACTGGAGCTGAGGTACTCTGTGCTGCATGTGGCCGTTAGAGTAATGCTTTTAAGTTCTGCAGAAATCCTATGTACCCAAAAGAAAAATGAGCATAACTCTAAAAAAAAAAATAAAAATCAAACAACACAGCAAAACAGAGAAAAAGCTGTCTGGATCTGCCTCTTCTGCAACTCTGCTGACTTTGATTTACACCAGAGAAACACAGGCCTAGCGAGTTCTTCCAGAACTGAATCACATGCCAAAAATATTGACACATTTCTGTGCCGCTAAATCAGGCTGTGCTGATGTCTGCCTTTTCCTGTAGTCAGAAACCAGTGGGAATGCTGAAAATTAACCAGCAGCCTCTGAGATAACCTAAACTTGGAAGGACACAGCACAGATGATGATATGTAAAGGTGAATCAGGACTGATAATCACTCATAATTTAGACAAGATGATCACTCTAGGCAGTCACAGACTGGGGTTTTCTAGTTGTTTTTTGAGGGCACAGCTGTGGCAGCCCCCTTCAGTTCCCAACTGAGCAGCAGTGTCAGGCTGAATATGCAGATGGGAAGCATCTGTAAGTAAGTGGAGAGTTTCCTTTTAATGCCAGAAAGCAAAGGAAAAAAATATACCAGGAGAAATAACGAGGAAGGGGCAGGAACATCCATTAAAAATAATGAAGCAGAGAGAAAAGTATGATTTGTCACAAATTCTGAGAAAATTGAATAAATTGTAACTGAACCAAATTTCAAAATGACCTCACTGAGGATATTTTTCCTATCTAAAATTTCTACAAATACAAACATAAACTTCAAAGCAATGGGACTTTGCGTGGCCTGAGAAGCCTCACTCCAGGAAAGTCAAATAGAGGTAAGGGAGTGTTCCTGAATGAGTCTTCTGTGCTTCACAGGCCTGAACTCAGGTCCTGAGAAGTCAGTATGAGGATAGCCTGCTGGGAAGGTTCAATATTCCCATTCACCTCTCAAAATCTGGCCTGAAAGTGAGAATCTTCCTGAAAGTAAGACCCTCCCTCCTCAGATTTAATATCCCCCTGCTGCTGAGGACAAACATATTACTGCATTTCTGCAAGGACTGCAGCCAAATTTGTGCAAGATCCCCTTTGTCCCTCATGCACAAACATGCCATGGTCATTAGACCTCGCCAGAAGTCTTATTTGGCGTTCAGAACCATCCTTGTAGATCATGGTGTATGGAAAAAAAATCCAGACAGACACCACCAGAAGGCTGGCACTTACAGAATATCTGCCTTGGTATGGGCACCTCAGAGGGCTAGGGCACCTTTCAAGTAAGGAAGCGAGAACCTCACTTCTGCTATTCTGTTCCATGACACATGAGAACATAATATCTCTCATGTTTGTAAGGTGGGAAGCTGGGATAAAGCTTCAGACCTGGTCCTCGTTAGAGTGTAATATCTATCCTTCCAGTGCCAGAAAGTTATTTTAATGACCAAAGGTGAAATTTCCACAAGAGCCTAGGTGAGTCCAAATCCCATTTCAACAGAGTAAGATTAATATCTCTTTCCCAGAAGTACAATTCTGAAAACCCAATCCCTGTTTCACTGTCAGTGGAAATACCAGACCAAACAGAGGTTTTGCAAAGTATTTCCTCATTGGGGAAGAGAAAATTGGAAGCCTTGACAGAGTAGCCTTGCTGGCTGTTGTGTGGAGGCACAGAGTTAAATTTACTCCAAAGTTGAATCTGCTGCTATGATTGCTGCTTCATCTGTGCAAGCACTCAGGTTACTGGATCTAATAAACATTTCTTCACTCTGGTGTGCTATAAAGTAAGTGGGTTCAGATGTTGGCTGGCTAAAAGGAAAGCCATTGCTTTTGGATGAAATGGAGTTTGCTTGTATCGTCTCAAATCAGCATCTCCTTTGAGATTAACACCCTCACTGTTTGGCTCCAAGGTTTGTTTGCAGGGGTGGGCTTGGAGTGTAGTGCTCTGGGAAGCAAATGCATTGTGGGTCACAGAGAGCTACAGCTGGGTGTGTAACTTAGACCTATGAAAAATGTCCAGCTCAGCATAATTTCAGTCCTCTGGGCTGGAGTTCATGAGGTTACAGCAATGACCTGCCAGCCGTAACTGTGCAACTCCTAAGTTTACCTTTGTAAATCACAAGGTGTTGCTTTGACTGAGAGTTAAAAAAAACTGTAAAGATATCTGCATCTACATCTATTTAGCTCAGTGCTGCACTGAATGATAGATAAAGTCGCATGGTCCTATCTCTTGTGTGAGTGAATAACTCTAAGCAGGTGAGATCACACTTCTTCTGTGATATGCAGCAGTACATAAGTGAGCTCACTGCTAAGTAATATCCAATATAAAATACATCAGTGTCATTCCAGCTAAGTCTTTATTTATTATTGCATTGTGTGATACAGTTACTGTCAAGTTTTCAATCTGCTAATAATGCATCGAACTGAGCTGCTAACACCTCATTCTTTCTTCTATTCCCTGCTTTCCTGTCTTCTGTCAGAAATAAAGATTTCAGACATAGGTAAGCCAACCAGTGGAGAATTCTTATGCTGCTCCCTGTCTTGTTGCATGTTGTTACACAGTGAGCCACAAGTGCCATTTCCAGATGATTCAATAGCAAATGAAGCTGGCGTGATTAAAACTGGCGTAGGCAATCAGTCATCAGAACTGGGAGCCATTAATCACAATGTGAGCCATGCAAACTTCTGCATGAGCTGTTATAGCTGGAGACAGGGGAAATACAGGGAGAACAGAGAAGCAGGGTAACAGGAGGAGGATGGGGGGAAGAAAAATGGATGGGAATTAACCAAGAAAGTAGAATGGGAACAGCATCAGGATACAGATTACTGGAACAAGTAGGATGGAAAAATAGTTCTCATACAGTGAAAAGCCTTCATTTGGGTTTGGGGGGGGTTTAACAAGCATAATGAAGATCCCTATGTGCCCCAGCATTACTCAGCCAGGGAAGTTAGTTTTTGTAATATTTTTCAGTCTGAGCTTTCATAGAGAGCTTTGACACGTGAAAGTCTGTCAGACTCAAATAGGAGGTAGCGCAACTCGGAATCTTAGCCAGGAAATGCAATAAAAGTGTAATGACAAGAAAACAAGATAAAAGAGAGACTCTTAAATTGGAGCTTTGTCACTAAGAATATTTGTCACTTGGGTTCACTGGAGTTTCAGTGGGTTTGATCCAATCAGTTGCATTCCAGAAGATGTCAACTTCCTGTCACCAACTGTGTTTGCGAGGACTTCTTTGACTGACAAGTTTCCCATCCTTCTCCCTGGTTGCTTTTCTAAATCAGAAGCTTAGACTGTGTGGAGTTGGGATTTTTGTGTGTGTGTGTGTTTAGTTTTCCTTTGCGTTTGGGATTGGGGATTTTTCTTGCTACATGCTTTGCATTTACTATTTCTTTGACTTCATAGAGGCTGTGCTAAACTAGAAATGTTCTTTCATCTGCATGCCTAGAAATGAAATGGAGTAGAAACTGATTTTTTTATCCTATTGCCAGAACAATAATGAAGGGCTTGAGTTTCACAATATAATGGACTGGCCCAAAGCATCTATTAGCAGGGCTGGGAGGTTGGTACCCAAGACCTTTTCACTGATTGGCCTCATCAGGCTGAGTTCCAGCCCCCCAGGTACTCTTTCACATCATTTGAAGACTATAGAAAAATTCATTTCTCTTTGGAACAGCCAGGTTGTATCCCTAATGCCCAAGAAATACACAGCCACTGAAGTGCATCTGCTTTGACAGTGAAGGGCAGCAGCTGGATACCTGTTATGAGAAGAGGTTTTGTGTATGAAAACAGTAACTGAAAGAAGATCGATGGACTGGCCACAAACACTGCAGATTGGCAAGCAGAGTTGGCAGGGCTTCAGCCTTTAGGCAGTTTCTAAAAACTAAGAAATTAAGTGAAATAAATCCAAGACATGCCTGCTTCAGTGTAGCCTAAAGGGGATGAGGGAGGGAGGAAGCAGGTGAGGAGCTCCAGATCAAATCCTTCCATCTGTGACTGTGTCGAAGGAGTCACCCATCTCTTAGTGCCTGTTCTGTGACATTTGCTTTAATACTTCTTGCTAGGAAGTCTCTTTGCTCCTGACCCTCAAGGAAATGAGTGTGTGTAGTCTCAGCTAAAGCTCCAGTGCTTTAAACTCCAGAAGGTCCTAAGCTTGACACCAATGACCAGTAATGGTGTAAAAGGGGAGATCCACAGGGCTGCATCATAGTGGTTTGGAAAAGCTGAAATCCATATGCTAAAGCTGCCTCAGTTCAGGGGAAAGGAATTCCTCCCCAGTATGTAGGCTGTGGTGAGCTTGATCTCCAAAGGTTCTGGAGCTACCCACTAAGAGGCTTGGCTTTACAGCTCTGTGTGTGTAGCCAAGATCTAACTCTGCAACAGCCTAAATGAGGGATGTTAGCTAAGCCAAAAAGCATCACCAAATCATGATGCCTTCTCTGTAGGAACATGGAGGGAGTGAGGCTTTTCTGTCTTGCAAATATACAAAAACTGGCCACTTAAATTTAGTCTTCCTTTTTTGTTTCCATTAATACTGTAGAGAGAAGTCTACAATTAGTGACAAAGAGAGGTATCTCAGCAAACAGCTCTAGGATCAGATAAAAAGTCCCTTGCCATCTCTGGATTGGCTTATGGCATTGGTATAAAATTTAAGTGTCCAGCATGTCACACTAGAAAGCTTTGGGCATCACACACAAACTGCAAACACTAAAAGACCAAGTGCAAATCCAGCTCACTGCACTGTGTGGCTTCCTTAGGTATTAATCTATTGAATGTCACCCAGGGAAAAAAGACCAGTATCTCACGCGAGCTACAATAATTAAATCCTCTGGGTCTGAGCTGCAGGGTGCTTAGCATGGAGCCATGGAAACACAGCCCCACTGAGCAAAACCCTCCTGACCGCAGGAATTTGGTGGTTCTTTAGTCACCAGCAAATGTACATGGCCAGCAAAACTCAGAGGAAAAGTGGGTAGCTGGCAGAGAAAAAGAGGTGGTTTTGTGTCCTTAAACAGAGACGTCAGATCCAAAGAAGCCCCAGGGGTTTATCCAGGTCAGTGGTTGTGAGTAGCTAATTTTGGAGGTGTGACTGCTCCTGTCTGTTGGCCACAGTGGGTGCCAGATCTGTACAGTGACCAGTAACAGAGGTTGTCCTTCGAGGAGGTGATAGATGCCCTTGCATTTGAGAAACTAAGATACAGTTAATCTTGTGAGACGAATGTTGAAAACAGTCAGACAAGTCCTACCCCAAAAAGGTGATATTTCTCTCCACTGCTTGTAAAGGGAATCAAGGCAGCCAGCTCTGATGTAAGTATCTACTTTGTAACCATCTAAAGCTTGGTGAAATTAATCCCTTGGCATTTTACAGAAACCAATAAAAAGGTGTTGTGTGCTGTGCTGATGTTTTGTAGGGAACCTGCTGAAAAAAGGAACCATCTCCCTTTTCTCATCTCTTTTCCTTAGAGACTGGGTTCCCAGTCTGGAGCAGGAGGTTCCTTCCTGGGACTCCTCCAAAATATGGGCTCTGGGCCCAAAGGGAAAATACCAGCCTCTGTTCAAAGCCTGTGAACGTATTATAGTACAACTGAAGCAATTCACAATTCAAACCTCATGCCTCTGCCAGCTCACCCTGGCAATTTTTTATCGCCCTCACAATTTTTTATCCTGTTTCTTCCCTGTACCTGTGCATAAGGAATCACATAAAGCACAAGCACTTTAAAATGGAGTCTGAATCTCTTAACATACCTGCAGAGGTCCCTAAATGATACTGGTACTATCCTCTCCAAATAATGAGAATGATAAAAGGGAGAAGGCAGATGTATGGAAGAGACTATACATAACCCCAAAGAAGTGGGATCACTGTGGACGTGGAAGATTTCCCTGTGCTTTCCCAGCACATCACTGTGTCACAAGTATACAGGGAAGCAGTATCACCTCTATTTCACTTTGGCTTGCAGAACCATGAGACTGTTCTCATTCCCAGTGACTACACCATCATGCCCACTAATACCCACCAAAGTGTCGGTTCTTGGCTAGGGACCAGCCCATCCCATCCCATCACTGCAATTTCAGTGTTATTGCTTCAGGGGGTTTAAAATACAAATGCATTGCTCAGGTTTTCTTCTAAAAGACTGTAATACCTCAAGGAACACTCTGAATGAGAAATCAGCTCTTCTTCCACTGTGATTTTCTAGTGGCAGTGCCAATATGGCATAGATATTCTAAGACTACAAATAATATAGCCGATCAAGTCTTTTGAATAGTAAAAAGTCTTGTCTTTTGTTTTGGACTGTGACCTAGCTGAGAAACAAGAAAGGATAAAAGGGGGGAAAATACCTTCTCTGCTTCACCCCAGGCATATTTATTTCAGTTCCTGTTCAGCCCAGTCTAGTTTACCACTTGGATTTGCCTTTGACTGTGGTTTTAAATAAAAAGTGAATCCCCAATGTTCCTGGCTCCACCACTCATGCATTATCACAGATACAGGAAAGCAGTTTGGGTGATTTTAGATGACCAGGGTATGTTTATTTAAGCATCTTTCACCCTGAAGGATCTCAAAGTGAGTAAAAAACCTCCAGTGTATAACACTGTGCAGTTCATGCTAGGGCAGAGTACAATACTAACTCTCTGCAGTGCTGAAAACAGTTGGCAGGGCCAGGGGGGTAAATTCCAGCTTGACTGTTTTAACAGGTTGTTTCAGCATCTATTCTAGACAAGAGCTGGGAGTAGAAAATTGTTTTAAGAGCTGTCTTTTTTACAGAAGATTGTAATCAATAATAAAATCCACCAGAGTGGGGCTGTGCAATCCAAAAATAAATCACAACAATATTGCTGGGAGAGGGGAGCAGGAATTTCTCTCTGTCCCCATTTTTCTCCATCTCTGAGTAAGTCATTTGCCTTTGCCCATCTGCACATAGCCTGCTCTAAAACTCTGGGAAAGTTATCTGTGCTTGCCAGTCAAAGATGGTAAAGGATTGCAAAGTGCCATTAAATCTGTCCTCCTCTTGTCCACCTCCCATGCAAAATAGAGATTATGAACAGCTCAAGAGCTTACTGACATTCAGCAGGGCTTTGTTAGGACAGTCAGCAAAAAATGCAAGGCCTTGATCAAAATGGATGATGGATTCCCACAGGGAACTTCTTCCACCAGGGTTGAAGCCACTTGCTTAGTGTGAGTGACATGCAGGTAAATGAAATAATACCCTCCCAGCCTGCTGTCATTGGGAAGGAATACAGATGGAGACTGAACTGTCAGGCTGGAGCTGTCTTGAAGGTCAGAGCATTTTATTTAGCAAGAATCAGTGTCATTTTTGGAGATGAAATCTGTTCAGACTTTAATAGGATAAATCACAAGGGATATTCCAGAATAAATCAGAAAGGTGCTTTTCCCTCACCCCCACAGTATTAAATAATTTGAATGAAGAACCAATTTGCTGCTTTTTAAATATGAGAATAACTCAGTAATTTTTACATGTCTGAAGAGGGGGGTAATTTTCCTAATATAAAGGTTGAGAGGAATTTTCTATATGCAGAATAAAGTCAACTGTGATTGACACTCAAGTTTCTAGTCAACTTCTCCTGGAACAATTCCATTAAGTGCAAATATGTGAACTGTGGCGTAGATTTTTATTACGAATTCTTTAGATTTGATGAGTTTGGACAGCCTGAAGATGTTCTGGAGAAAAGTAGATACTTTACATGCTTTTTCTAATTACTACTTAGGCTTTCTTAGAAGGAAAATAAATCTGTTCAGGACAAATGTTAAAATCTAACCTGTTAGTTTCAGGCTTAGAAGAGATGCAGCTCATTACACACTAGTAGTCAACAATTTTAATAAAAGATATTAATATCTTAAGTATCTATGTTAAAATACAGGTAAAGTCCTTGCAAGACAATAGTTTAAATTTTGTCTAAACCCATCTGGTTGTTTTTTTCTGGCCAGTTTTATTGGATGCTTTCCATAAAGTGGATTCTAGTTTATTAATTTCTTCAGTCTTGGGCTTATTTAGTGTTGCAGTCATGGAGCTAAAAATATTATCATTCTGTCTGCTCATCCTGTTTTCTCAGCCACCCTTTCTTGTGTCCAAGGAAACAGTGAGCAGAGGGTGTTCAACAGGGGACTGATGTTCAGGTTCCTCAGTTCATGCTTTACTTGGGGCAAAATGTGCCGCTCAGGAATTTCTTTGTTTCTCTCATCATTGAGGTCCAGCTGAATTCAGTGGTAGGATTCCCTTAATCTCCCTGAGGGCAGAACAGAACTTTAGAGTCTTTGCTGGAGTCAGCAAGAGATCTTGAAGGGTGTATCTTCAAGTGCTTTATACAGGGAGTCTTCTTTTGGAGTTTGTATTAGTCTTTGTTGGGAGGGCAGATTTTTCTTTCATTATTATTTGTTTTATTTCCCTAATGTTCTCTGTTTTCCCTTCACTTCCTAGCACTGCACGAACACCAGTTTCAGGACTATGTCTGTAACAAGTTAATTAAGCAAACACAGGCACTGGAACTCAATCTGTAGTAGTTCCTGGCATAGTTTTGGCTCACACTCAGACCAGAGAGCCTTTCCTTTGGTTGCTTCCCTCCATTCCAGAGAGCACCCCAGGCACAGTGACTGCTAATGGATACAGCTTGGGATCCCATGCTGTAACACACCGTGTACTAACCTTGTCCAAAACAGCACTCCTTCACTTTCCCAGTCTCTCTGCCCTATGCGTTTTTATTCTCTAAAGTGTTTGCATTGCCTGTTGACTTAAGGAAGCACATCATCCAAAAAATTAATGATGTCATACCCTTGTTTTTCAGCCACAGCCCAGCTCATAAGTATTACTTGACCACAGATCCGATCACCGGCTCCATCTACCTCTCAGACACCAACAGCCGACGTATCTATAAAATCAAGTCAACCACGTCAGTGAAAGACATTGTGAAGAACTCAGAGGTCTTGGCTGGAACTGGGGATCAGTGCCTCCCATTTGATGATACCCGCTGTGGAGATGGAGGCAAAGGCACTGATGCCACCCTTACAAATCCCAGGGGTGAGACTGCTTCTTCTCCACTGGCTATTTTAAAGGGGTTTTTTTGAAAGCAGCTTGTTTAGTCACACTGGAGATTGCTCTCCTCTCCAATTCTGAAACACATCCTAAGGGCTTGCTCCTGGAAATAAGTATGTCTCACCTTCAGCTAGTTGTGTCATGTTTCTTCAAATTCACATGGCTGGGAGGAATGCCAGGCCAGAGGGGTTCAATGATGGGCACATGTACAGAGGGCAGTGGAACAAATCCACCCATCACTTTTATACCTGTGGAGCCACTACTCCTCCTTACCAACAGTGCTTGGTCCCTCCCAACCTGGGCAGGAATCACTAATATTCAATTCACTGAGGCTTTCTTGTCATTAAAAAAAGGCCTATAAGCATTGCTGTGTGTATATATATGAAAAAGGGCAGCAAAACTAGCATACAGCTCAAAAATACGCAAATGGTGGTTTAGACATTGACATGATGTATCACAGCATCTAGCTTAAATCCTGTAGGGTGTGGATACTAAATTTGATATGAGAGTGGTCTAATTCAGCTTAATTTTACCTGGTTCCAACATCCTGAAATGTGATAAAAGCACAGTCGAATCAGAATAAAAGCATCACGCAGCCTTCATGGCTGTGAACTAAATTGTTCTAAACAGGTTTAGCCAAACATATGCAGTCCTGTGTATAGCCAAGACTTCAGTCTGGCAATCTCAAGGTAATTGTTACCTTGCATATGGAGGATGTCGCTCCTCCCAGCTGTCCACAGCACCTCAGAAAAATAAAAACACACGGGGATAGAGATGAGGTGGAGAGGGTAGAGATGAGGAGGAGCAGATAGAGATGAGGTGGAAGGCACTCTTTGTGCACAGATTTTCGACCGTGTTTGTGAAGAGGGCTGCAAAGGACACCCATGCAGGAATGTTTTATTGAGATGGGGTGGTTTTGCCTGTTATGTGTTGCCTTCTGCGCAGCTGTTCAGAGTGCAAGATTATTTATAGGTTCTTGACTTTGACATCAATGTGCTGCATGGTTTTTTTTTCATTGCACTGGAGAGTGGTAGCTCCCTCCTTCCTCAGCACAACAGTGCCCAAGCCTATGCCAACCTCTTTGTAAAGCAACCCCTCAGCAAAACTTGGGGATCCTTTAACAAGTGCTCCTGCCTACGGCAGCAGGTTTGGACTAGATGACTTTCAAAGGCCTCTTTCAACCCAAACCATTCTGTGATTTTATGGAAAGTTATTTCACTGAGAGCAGATGAGATTCCCAAAGAAGTTGTGGCTCTCTCATCTCTGGAAGTGTTCAAGGACAGGTTGGTTAGGGCTTTGATCTACCTGGTCTAGTGGAAGGAGTCCCAGCCCATGGCAAGGGTTTGGAACTGAATGATTTTAAAGGTCCCCTCCAACCCAAACCCTTCAATGATTCTGTGATTCTCAGGAAGTTATTTTTCATGACATAGAGATGACATTGTTGTTACTGAATCCAAACTGATTTAATGAGCTTTTGTGCCAGGTCTGGCTCTGATTTTTTGGCTTTGGTTTGGTTGGGTTTTTTGTTTTTTGGGGGGTTTTGTTTTTGTTTGGGTTTGTTTTTTTGTTTGTTTGTTTGGGTTTTTGTTTGGTTGTGGTTTTTTTGTTATGTCAGCTAGTTGTTTCCTGGCAAGGATGCAGAAGAATGTACTTTGGAGGACCTATTTTTTTTTTTTGCCAAAAAGCATCAAAACTCAGACTTCTACCCCTGTAATATTCAAAGAGTCCAGCATGGTTTCCAAGCTCTCGAGAATCCCATGAGTTAACCATTATATTGGGCTAAAGTATTGCCAGAAGCACAGATAAAGTAAAGGAACAGCTACTGGTGGTCAGTTTGTAGTGTAGAATTTGTCTCACTGAAATGAGAAGGCTGACTGAAAGGAAAATTAAGTGACTTGCGCAGAGATATTCAGGCAGTCCAG
Source organism: Ammospiza nelsoni (assembly GCF_027579445.1). NCBI lineage: Eukaryota > Metazoa > Chordata > Aves > Passeriformes > Passerellidae > Ammospiza > Ammospiza nelsoni. The sequence goes on along the minus strand of NC_080634.1, from coordinate 34,223,063 downwards.
CAGATGAATCATGAGATCAGGGAATCCAGAAATCTGTAATCCAATTTTCTGCACCTCTTTGAAGTTCAATCAGTGCAAAAAAAATACCCCACCACTTTTGTTGGTCCTCTGTTCTCCCTTCTACAAGATAAGAGGAATATTATTCATTTCCATCCATGGGTGAATGTTACAAGGTTTAGATGACTTATGTTTCTGCTTTGCTATAGCAAACAGCTCTGGAGTTCAAAGTTTTCAGCACTGAAATCCATCTTGTTGGCAACTGAAGCTCTCAGGAGACCATTCTTCCACCTCAATCATATAACAGCAAAATTCATGCATTCATTCCTCATAGCTCCAAAATTTCACAAAACAGAAGTAAATTGAGGGTGAAAGAGGAAATGACATGAAGGAAAATGACAAGAAGAAAATAATAATGCAGAAAGCAAGCCTGCACTGCCAATAGAAAGCTCCTAAACAGTGTTCCCTGATCTGATTCTAACCTGACTTTGCAAATTCTGCTGAGGCAATGGCTGTGGCAGGTGTGACTCACTCCCCAGTCCCCTCAACAAATGATGAACAGTGAAAACTCATGCTGACAATGTAATGTCACCATTGTTTATGCTTCCACAGTCGTTCATCCTAGAGGAAAAATCCAGCAAATGCTCTTCCCTCATGTATTTCATAATAGTTCAAAATAAAAATGATTTATTGTATAAGTAACCAGTAGATCTCAAGTGACCCTCTGCTTCTGAGTCTTGGCAGGCAAATAAACACTCATAAGTGAATGGTCAAAGGAAATTAGAAGACTATTGCTCTTCACAGAACTCTACTTTTTAAGCCTAAAGCTTTTTTTTTTTTTTTTTCCTCTGAACATAACTGCTTCATTCCAAGTATGATTTCTGTATTTTAAGGACATCTTTGCACTTTTTCAAAAATCATAAAGAATAAAAGTCTTGCCTTTCATGATGTTTTAATTAGCTGATATTTTCAGCTTGCTGGAACATACTGAGGGATACCTTCCAGCCAGATGAAAACCAGCAATTCATTAAGACTGGAGAAATAATCACAAGCTGTCATCATATGCCTTTGCATATATCTTTAGTCCCTTGGACCAGTCAAGCGTCTGGTCTAAGTAGGTTTTTTTGGATCTCTTCACAGTGGAAAGAAACTAGTACCCTGAAGGTGGTTCATTCTGTGACTATGCACATGTTCAAGGTGGGATGAACCACATTCTGGGAGTTCTGCTCTTCTCCTGGATCTGATAGCCTGAAGAGTGAGGTCCCCACCACAGCAAATACAGTTCAGAATGGTTCTGCACATTCTGAGCAGCACACTTTTCCCCATTGTCTTGATCACTTCCTCCAGTTTTCACCTCAGCTCCCTTGAGTTCAGAGGGAATGCTTTGAGTAGAATGCTTTGGGTTGGAAGCGACCTTCAAAGACCGTCCAGTTCCAGCCCCACAACCATGAGCAGGGATGCCTTTCACTAAATCAGGTTGCTCAGAGCCCCATCCAGCCTGGCCTTGAACACTTCCAGGGATGAGCATCCACAGCCTCTCTGGTCAACCAGTGCCAGTCACTCACAGGAAGGGATTTCTTTCTAATATATAATCTAAATCCACCCTGTTTTAGTTCAGAACCATTATCCTTGTATTGACATTTCTCTGAAATACCTTCTGGACAGAGGTTTTTGTCTCACTCCAGTGAAGGAAGAACTCCTTTTAGACCATTAGCTTAGAAAAGACATTAGAAGGGGTAAAACCCTCCAGGAGTTTCACACTTTACCCATCTTTGGCTTGTTTAATAAAGGTAGGCTACAGAAACACAGGACAGATAGATCCACAGATGAAGTAGGGGTGGCAGTTGTTTGGTCAGAGTATTTATTACAGCTATTAGGAACCAGTCTGATTTGTCCAATTCATTTGCCACAGAGCACAGCAAAGCTTTCAGATGCTAATGAATTTCAATATATCCTTGCAAATTAAAGTGTTACCACTTCCTAATTATCATCTGCTAATAATGATCCTCTTCTACAAGCAATCTAAAGAAAAATTAAAACTCCAGCTTGTCAGAGCATTTCTTTTCATCTGAGTACTCACCATTGGTTCTTCTCGGGAAAATGTTGTGGCAGACAAATTACCAAGGAGCTTGCAATTAAGAGAGATTGCAGTAACAAGTCTGACACAATAGGAAGGAGGTTTCAGAAGGCACATGGGGAGAGAGGGGACATCTCATTCATTTAGCACCGTAACACCAATGTGAAATGAAGTAATTAATTTGGGGACAGATTGGTTCTTTCACTCTGCCCTGCTGAATGTGTAAACAAAATCTCAGTTGTTCTCTAAGTGTTGAAGAGTTCGACAGAACTAATTGAGGAAAGCAACCCTCCACAATTTGTTAACATTTATATGGTCAGATAATAATAGGACCATTTTGGGAAAGACCAGAAGCTGACTGAACAAAATTTCTTGTCCTTTACTCTGGCCAGAAGACACTTAGGGAAACGGGCAATGTGGTCTTCCTGTGCTAAAATTCCAGATGCTAATCATCAGTATTTAGGGGAATTTCTGAAGAAGTTGCACCAGACCTGTGCTTAATATATTAGCATCAATTGGCTAAGAAACCTTTCTGAACACCTAGTTTTGTTCTTCCAGGCACCCTGTGCTAATAATTTTCACAATTTCTTTAGCCAGGTCATGAAAAAGAATGGTCCTTTTAAGGCCAAGCCACTGTTTTGTTGGTTTTTTTCTGTTTCTTTGCTAATTCCTTGCTGTCTTGTGGTTCTCTTCTTTACCACTGCATAGCACAAAACTGATCTTAGCAGAAAACTTTTCACAGGAATTCCAGAATCTTTTTCCTATGTGCTCTTTTTGAGATTGTCAGTGTATAAGGGTAGTTAGGCTTTCTCGTTCCCTTGTGAATTCTTCTGTACTTACTGACATTGATTTTGATCTGCCATTTTATTACTCAGTCATTCAGCATCCAGTCAGACAAGAAAGGTCCAAATTTGGATTTCTTTTAAGCACCTTGTTTTTCATTGAAAAGGGTTTTCCCCTTTTTCTTTTCCTAACTAGAGCTATATGCACCATGCTATCACTTTTAGCGGTTTGTCTTCTACAAGTAACTCACCATGTCCCAGTAGCTATTTGCAGCATAACCTTGTGCTGTCACCTCTTCATGCTACAAGGTCCTGACATTTCAAGCAAATGTCATCGCATCAACTTTCTATCAGCACAGCTCACTGGTGAGATGCACGTGGTGCTACAAGCCCTTGTTTTGTGAGAGATCTCTGCTTATGCAAGGGGAGCCAGCACGATTTCATAGCATATGTGTTTCATATCTCAGAACTTAAGGTTTGGATCTGCAATGCTACCTGGGTAGTGGCAGCAGCTGTTTCCTCTCAGTAACTGAGAGGCTGAACTTGGAGCTATATGCTGAGAGGCTGTAATTCCCTTATGTTCCTATGGAAACATGAGAGGAGCCTTCTGCCAAAGCAAGCCAAGGCCTTGGGCTTAACACACATAATATGTGAATTACCCATTTCTGTGCCTGTTTGCAGGAGCCAGCTCCCAGTGCTGGAACTGTGCCTATATCAGAGAGGAAACAGAAAGGTCCAACCTAACCTCTACAATCTGCTGCAAAGCATCCATGAGATGCTTCTTTCCCTTTTCACAGAAGTCATCCATCCAAAGACACTTGTCTGTGGGATAGCAGGGCTCTTCTCTAGAATTAGTTTTGATTCCGAGACACTCAGCAAAATCAGGAAGGGATTGGAGCAGCTGCCATGTAAGGGATGTGTGCAAGTGGGAATTTGGGGATTTTACAAACTGCAAACTCTGCTGCCCTACAAATTTCATCTCAGGAAATGTGAGGCAATTCAGATTGCTTAGCCATTATGAAAGAGGGATAAGCATGGAAGTGTTCAGTGATAAGAGCACATACATGTACCATTGCTCTGGAGCAGAGTGATAAGTGGTAACTTTGCTATCCCACTTCCACTTACCTGGGTGTGCGAGCTCTTTGTCTAAGCTGGAATGCAAAATAAAGTTGTGCCCTATCAGCTGATCAGAGCTGGCTCGAGGGCCACAGTGCATCCAGGTTATTATTATTGTAACTGGGTAATCAGACCAGCCATCAAACCCCAGCACTGCACATAGTGAGCCACTGCCAGCAAACACTGCTGATAAGTCCAATCCAATACATATGGAACTAGCTAAGGGAGAAAATTCTGCCTCATTGAAAATCGCATTATCCAGCCTGCCACCCTTCACTGGCTTTTGGCTTGTCAAACACAGTAATGGACAGACACCCTGAAAAATACTTGTTGTGAACCAAGGAATAGGTAAGAGACTCTTTTGAGTGTTTGACAAAAGCCAATTAAGATCAACTGAATCTTCTATCATGCTCCTTCCAAAAAAAAAGCATGTCTGCCATATTGCTTAAAGAGCTTAGTTGTTGGTTTTTAAGCAAATACCAGCAAACTTGAAAGAACTTGGCACTCAGTAGGCAAAATAATTAAGAGGAGCAGAGACCCTCAACAGCAGATGACAGTGACAGGTGACATGCCAGTATCTTGAATGGATCCATTGAAGAGGGCATAGTGCTGACAAATCTCATGGCAGGTAAAGATAGCTTCCTGAAAGGCATGGATGCCAGTGAGATATTGACGCTTATCCCATCAGATCCTTCTGCAAGCATTTAACAAAGTGTTTAAATAAGTGATGTGTTTATATTTACAGTGAGAATAAATGGCCACCACTACTGTGGCTTCTCCCATAGCATTCATCAGATCATAGAATGGTTTGGATTGGCAGGGAGGATAAAGACCATCTAGTTTCTACCCACCCTGAGGGGGAACACCTTCCACTAGACCAGTTTACTCAAAGCTCATCCAACCTGTGATTGAACACTTCCAGGGATGGGGCAGCCACAATTTATTTGGAAAACTTTTGCCAGTGCCTCACTATTCTTAGTAAATTCTGATGTTCAACAGTTACCTTGTGCCCCTCTTTGAGACTCTTGTTTCATGGCCCTGCAAAGATGAGTCTTTGGCATGAATTCAACACAGGTATCAGTGTAGGACTAGACGCAATCTTTTAGGTCATTCAGTCCTGTCGTGCATTATCTCAGCAATCCTGCTATATAATCCCCTCCAAAATTAATGAACTTCATCTTGAAAGCAGCAAGTAATTTTTTTCCTTACTGCCGTAGAGGCTATTCTGAAACCACACAGGTCTGATGATCAAATATCTGACCCAGGTCAAAGTGATGCCCTTCAAACAGGGTCATGCTGTGAAGAAGTAAAGAAAATGCTGGTTATGCCTCCTGGCAATAATACACAGCTCCCATTCCACTCAGTGATCGGAAACACCAGTTTTCTGACTCCTAATTGACTTGGAATCAACAGGTTGCAACCATGTCTGAATCCCTTCCTTTATCTCAGCTCAATGCAGAAGTTTGTTCTTTCTCTCAAACAATGACTTAGTCCTAATGTTTTTCTGCCAGGCCAGATTATCTTGTGTGGATTTCCTTATAATCAAATCTGCTATGTTCTTCTACATATCACCTACCTCCGTGGCTTCCAGCCCATGCAATACTTACAGTGCTGGCTGAAGGCCATGATTTTAGTTGCCAAAGCAATCAGAGGATTAATCTCTACTCTGTGAAAATCTAGAATTTTTGATCTGTGAACTGCTGCATCTGCACTTCACAGCAGAGCTCACAGTGGATGGAGACTGAGAGTGTAGATGTTTCAAATAAGGAGATCTGGCTGCAAAACAGCATTTTGGAGGAACACAAGGTCTGCTCACTCCTCAAACATTCTCAAAGCTTTCTATCTGAAACAGAATTTCCATCATTTCTGTCACCAAGATGACAGCCAAAGAGACAGTCTAGTGAGAATTCAGCTCAGTAATTTAATCTGCCTACAATATAAATGTTTTCTTTAGAGATATTTGCTGTAGTATGCTTTTATAGTCAAATGGGAGGAAAAGGTATTTCCAGTAGGATTTGTATAGTGTCTTGGGCATATGGGCTTTAGGGTAATACAAATTACACTTTCAAAGTAGATTTCTCTCTCCACTGGTTGGAATAGCTTCAGATACTTGCTTAGATGCACAGTGCAGATGTCTGCTTTTTGCCAAGTGATTGTTAACCCTGAAAGCAAAAGAAACCAAACAGGAAGATCCTAATAGTCATATATTTCAAGCAGAATTTTCACTTGCATAAAAAAAAGATGTTACAGGCCTCTACATTCTTTTTCTGTTTCTTTACAAGCTTGTAGTGTCTTTAACACACTCAAATATTATGCTGGGTGACATTCTGCCTCTATAGGGTAGATGAGGTGAATGACTGTGGAGTTATTTTAATTTATACATGGACAAAGAGGAGGTAAATAGAGCCCCTAACTTCTTACTCCTGCCTCAGTCATGACCTTTCTCTGTGCCCTTGTGAGAATTGCCTTATCTGTTAATTTTCTGATACGTAAAATTAGAATGACCACACTCATAGACTGTTATGAGGTCTAATTGGAAAGTGTAGAGCACTATCTGCAGGGCAAGAAATGAGATCAGCAGCCTGTAACTGCTGTCAGCAGACCTCAAATGCACTGACAGGAGTATGTCTACAAAGGAGGTTTGAGCAATGAAATTAATCACTTGCAGAGTTCAGAATCAGGTGAAACACTGTATATTAGTAGGATTATCCCAGGGAAAGCCCTTTCTCATTTATCCCTCTGGAATTTGATTGACCTGATGGACATTTCACAGCCTTTTTTTATTGCCATTTTTGAAAGATTCATCAGTGTAACATTTTTATGTGCATGGCTTACCATTCATACCATGAGCAATAAAACCAGGTTCCTGATCATGCAAGACACGCAGTTATTAGGAAACCTTTTCATTTCAGCAGTTCACCGAATGCCATGCCCTTTTCCAGGAGTGAGCAGGGATTTCTGAATTGCATTGAAAAGTACCTTCCATGGAATGCTGCCAGTTCAAAGCTCTTGATAACCAGGACTCCAGCATGCCCAGCTCTCCTCTCATCCATTTGGAATGCCTTCAGATATATTGCTCTCGTGTCAGGCTGCCATCACTTTCTGACTGTCTTTCTTTGATCCTTTCCAGGCATCACCGTGGACAAGTTTGGGCTGATTTACTTTGTGGATGGCACCATGATTAGGAGGATTGATCAGAATGGAATAATCTCCACTGTGTTGGGTTCCAATGACTTGACATCTGCTCGGCCTCTCAGCTGTGACTCTGTTATGGACATTTCTCAGGTAAGACAGTGGTTTGGTTTTGTTTTTACAGAATGCAAGCTTGCACCTTCACCCTTACCTGCATGTCTATGTGCTTCCCCAGCAGGTCTGACAAAGAGGTAAGGGCTTAAGGAGAGTTGCTTTCTACATAGTTTATGGTATAAAATTGACCAGATCATAAAAGAATTACCCACTAAAGACAGAAGGAAGGACAGAAGGAAAGACTTGACTGCCCTAACTCATAGATTTTTGGGGGTGAAATTTTTGAAGATGTCCCAGCCACATAACTGACTTCTTTCAGAGTTTCCAGTCAGTGGGAAGGCACAGATTCCTGCGAAGGCAGGTTTTGTTACCATCATGTCTTGCTATATGCCAGGGACTATATGCCATGCTCCATTATAACATCTTAGCTAATCACAGGTTTTTTTCTTTTCTTCTCCTCATCCTAATTTGGCCCAGCACAATTTTAGACCTGAATCAAATTAACATAGGAAATACTGATTGGAGGATGTGGTGCCAAAATTAGCAACAGCAGGAAAACAAGAATCTTGAATCGCATCAGATTGCAAATTGGTTGCAGCTACCATCATGCTGGGCTTTTACGTCCTGCGGCTTCAAGGTGGAGAGAAAAAAAGAAGAGGAAATCTCATTTTGATTTTGATTGCTTTACTGCTGGATGGTGCAGAAGAGAAATCTGTTACAGCCCAGCATTCCGTTTTGTGTGGCACTGGCCAATTTGTCAAATTCTGCCAGTTTAGGACAGTGTCCTTTGAAACCTTTGTGCCACTTGTTTGCCTGCCTGCAGGAATGTTGTCCTCTCCTATGAAAATATAGATCATAGCTGGAGGGCTAAGTACTGTTATTCAGCCACAATAGATGTCAGTGGCGTTTCCTTTTTGTAACTACCTAGATAATTTCCATGCTCCCATATGGAATCTATTCTTGTTTTTTCCCTCTAATTTGAAAAGATTATTCTTGCTTCCTTGCAACTGGCTCCCACTGTCTGTAATTTATGAACAAGCTGAAATTATGACTTTAAAAGTTTTTCTGCCTTTTATAGAAGGGAAATTTTGATGGTTAAAGGCCACCTTGTAGTATGTTTCTTATCTTACAGACATAATTTTTTCTTCATGTGAATTTCAGGGTCAGTTAGCAGAAGACGGTTGTATAATCAGACTTTAGAAATTATTTACTTCCAAGTTATGTAGTTTCTATGTAAACCAGTGTCATGTTCAAACACTTCTGAGATGAACATGTATCAGCTGAAGACTCTTTTTTTTCCTGTCACAAAATGACAGGAACCATTTTTAGATTAACCTGTACTGGGATCGGCAGATTAACCACTCCTGTTGTAGAGAAACATACTGAATACAAGCTTAATTAAAAAATAAAATCCAGCTTGGGAAGCAGCTTTTCATCATTTACAGCAGATAGAAGGGTCCTTTCTGCCAGGTCCCTGAGGCTGCCTGGGACATGAGGACATTAAATATTTAGCTGCCACTGTTGACAAGGAATGGTTTTTAAGAAATTGAAAATTCCCTTGTCAGTTCAGAATAAACTCAGCTCTTGACGCTAACTGAAGACTGCGGAGCTTAAAGACCACTGGAAGGGATGGAGGCATGAATTATTAAAGCGAAAACCACAGGCTATAATGTTTTACTACAAGAAGGGTTAAAATAGGCCAGGAGCTGAGAAAAGGAAGGAGATTTTGCAAGCAGAGAACCAGAGTAGACAGAGCTCAGCAAACTGCTTAGCAATGAAAATAAGCCTCACGCACTCAAGCGTTAGAAGACACAATGAACTAAATACTTTACATCTGATCCTTTAAAAAAAATGCTGAAAAGGCATATAGGAGCATCAAAATAAAGCATTGCTGTAGCAGAGATGTTGAACTTCAGGCGTTAAAAATAGAAATTTCCTGTGTTCCTGAATCTTACCTGGTCTCTCCTTACTCAGTTTTAAGTAAAATCACAGTGAAAGATGGTTTCATGGACCTGAGTCTGCTGGCATCCACTCCTCCTTCCAATAAGGTTACAAAATACTCCTCTAAACTTAGTCACATCAGACAAATGAGAAGAAGCAGCAATGGAGATGGATGGTGGGAAAAGAAGGTTCAAAACAAAGAAACTATACTGGAGTGAATAGGTTCCCATCAGGACAAGGCCAATTTTTTTTCTATATACACCTGAAATAAAATAAAATAATCCAAAAAATGCACAACTTGGAGTTTTTTACAAAAAAAAATGTTCTGAATTCTGTTGGTAAGCATTTTTTAGGTTTAGCAACTAAAAGAGAAGACACACTTGAAAAGAGTGTATTGCAGGAGCAGAGCTAGAAATGAAGTCATTCTAGTTCTTACTCACTTGTGGTGTTGCCAGTCACTGTTTTAGTGGATTATCAGTGTAGAACTGGGATATGTCACTCCTGAACTCATTTTTGCATTATGCTAAAACAAAATGTGAAAATCACCGTGAAGGCACAAGTATTCTACTCCATGAACTGAAATTGCCTGAGTTTCCTGTGAATTGCTATTCTGCATTTTTGCAGCATAAAGCAGAAAACCATAGGTTATAACAGATATTCACACATGCTGGCACAGCTGCCAGTTTTGTGTCTATCCCTCCTTGTCATTTACCAAGAGGAGTTCAGCCACTTGTGTGAAAAATCCTTTAGTAAAAGAATCACTGTTCTGTGTGTCCGATTTCATAGCACTTCACACAGCAAAATTTACGGTCCCAGGTCTCTGCTATGAGGTCCAGCTTCCAGCAGTTCAAAAAGCTGGAGAGGGAAAATTGTAGAATGGTTTGCCTCTGTCCATCATCCTGTTGCCACCAATGTTCCAGTGCAGAGTGTGGGTGTCTCCCTGTGACTGCTTCACGTGCCCAGGAGCTAGGGCCCCTTGCTCACAGCAGGTTAAATCCTCTGTGGCCACCTATCAAGTAATAATTAGTTGTGGGGTTTTTCACCCATTCCCCCTTTCATCCATGTTGATTCCATCCTCATTGTGATTGATTTATAGCAATCATGCACTATAAAAATGTCTTGCTATAAAAGTTCCCTTGTGGTTTTTTACCATGAAGGTTCGTCTGGAATGGCCCACGGATCTGGCAGTGAATCCCATGGATAATTCGCTCTATGTCCTCGACAACAATGTTGTGCTGCAGATCTCTGAGAACCACCAAGTGCGCATCGTGGCAGGGAGGCCCATGCACTGCCAGGTGCCAGGCATGGATCACTTTCTCCTCAGCAAGGTGGCAATCCACGCCACGCTGGAGTCCGCCACCGCCCTGGCCGTGTCCCACAACGGGGTGCTGTACATCGCTGAGACCGACGAGAAGAAGATCAACCGCATCAGGCAGGTCACTACCAACGGGGAGATCTCCCTGGTCGCCGGCGCCCCGAGCAGCTGCGACTGCAAGAACGATGCCAACTGTGACTGCTTCTCGGGGGACGACGGCTACGCCAAGGACGCCAAGCTCAACGCGCCCTCCTCCCTCGCCGTGTGTGCCGACGGGGAGCTGTACGTCGCCGACCTGGGCAACATCCGAATCCGCTTCATTCGGAAAAACAAACCCTTCCTCAACACACAAAATCTCTATGAGTTATCCTCACCCATAGACCAGGAACTGTACTTGTTTGACACCAGTGGGAAGCACCTTTATACTCAGAGCCTTACCACTGGAGATTATCTTTACAATTTCACTTATTCTGGAGACGGAGATATAACCCTGATCACTGACAATAATGGCAACTTAGTCAACATCCGAAGAGATTCCACAGGGATGCCCCTCTGGCTGGTGGTGCCCGATGGCCAAGTCTACTGGGTGACAATTGGTACCAACAGTGCACTCAAGAGTGTGACAACACAGGGGCATGAGGTAGCCATGATGACTTACCACGGCAACTCTGGTCTCCTTGCCACTAAAAGCAATGAAAATGGCTGGACAACATTTTATGAGTAAGTATATTTTATGGATATTGGCACTGCTGACTTCATTGTGTGTTCTCTGAACCATGCAAGGTCGGTAGAATTTAATTCCCTGATCGGAATTATTGTGCAAATAAAATGGCCCGAACACAGAGTATTGGATTTCATGCAAACACTAGGTACTGGCAGTAGGTGCATTAGTGCTTGAATAAGCTCCCTCTACCAAGTCAAGAGTCAGAAAGAATTTCTACTGAGCTTTTCTAAGTAATTTGGACACCTGGTTCTCCTTAGCTGTAGTCAGGACTGGAGATTTAGGTTGTGTGTCAGAGAATTTTTCTTGGCTTTGAAAGCCTTGGAAGTATGAAAGTTCCATCAGAGCCTCTTTTTTCACAGCTTTTCACATACCTCCTATGCTGCAGTGTCTTTGTTGAGCCTGTTTGAAGTGTCTGGTGTAGAATGACAACTGGCAATGACTAATGAGAGCTTGCTCTGGAAACAATTCTGTAATTAATGGACTGCTCAATTCCTCCTGTTGCAATTTGCCTCACTAAGCTTTGAGAGTGGTCTTGGAACTGTTCAAGACTGTCCCCAAAGAGTTTTTAGGCAGAGAGAAGATAGGATGCACTGAAAGACCCAGAGATGGCAGTATCTTGAATATTTGTACTTGTTCTCTGTACTGCTGTTAGCAATTCCCTGCTTTTAAATACCGTGAAGCGAACACATTTCTGATATAAAAAAGGACAAAGATAGATAACTGGATGAGGAGCACCTAGAAGGATTCATCCTGTTGTTGAGAGCCCCTTTCCCTCCCTCTTCCTTAGTTTAATTTTTATTTACAAGTGTAACCCGTTTGAAATGCTCCTTTAAGTACATCATTTCCCACATGGTTTGAATGGTTACATGGAAGTGTTCAGCTGCCATAATAATAGACCCATTGTAAGAATCCAATTTGGATAGAATAGGCAGTTCCCAAGATGATAAACAAAAAAGTTGCTAGGAAAAAAAGGGATTCAGGAAAGGAAAGCTGGCTAAATTCACATATCTGTGTGTTGATATGTGGTTGCTTTGGTTCTCTCCTTAAAATGTTCCAGGCTCAGTTTCAAGTTTCTTTGCTTAATACTCACTGCTCCTGCTCTTGCCTTGAAAAGAACTGATGGAAACTCTGTGATGAATCTTTTGAAATGTTATAAGCATTTTTTCAATGTTCTGTTTGCAATTACTGTAGCAATATTCCTCAGTGAATCCAAGTTAGTACTCTCCATCTCTTACTTTGAATTTGCTTGAGGAAGGCCTTAGGGAGGAAAAAGAGGGTGTTTTTCTCCACAGGAGTGAAAGCCAGCTATATTGTCAGGACCATTGTGCTAAATCAAGGAGGTATTTTCTTTTTGCAAAGAACCCAATAGTTCTGTGCTTGGAAACAGATGCAGCCACAGACAGTGAAGCAAACTAAATATTACAGCTAATAATGGTCAGATTTATACCTCAAACATAATCTTTTATTTTAAAGTGCAACTGAAAATATAAAGGAGATAAAATGAGACAGAAGCTCAAAACCAACTAGCTCTGTGGATATATTTATAACAGTGATCCATTATTTCTTGCTGTCCAACAAAATAGAGCATTTGTGAAAGTCATCATTCTGGTCCTTTAATGCACTTCAGAAGAGTCATAAGAAAGCTTTTTAGAACTAAATGGAAGACAGTATTCTCTAGTGGCTGGACTATGAAAATCTTGACTAGAGCAAGTCAGCACTGTAGGATAGCACAGCATCACTGAATATAGAATTGTGACTGTGCCTTCAGAGATACCTCATCCAAACCTGTGATCACTTATCTCTGTTTAACTGTTCCTGACAGTTTCTGATGCAACTATATAAAACTACAGCGTAAAAGTCTATATCTGAATTAGTTACTTCAGCCACCCTTTACAGGCAGGTGGAGAGAAAAAGGCCCATTCAGAGTTTCTTATGAGTTATGTTAGGTATTTCCTTTAGATGAGAAAAGTTGTATTCTGGAAGTTTATCTCTGCAAAGGTAGTAGAGAATGATGAGTTCGGATACAGATGTTTATGTTGCAGATGTCTACAGTTCGGTAAAATGGATCCTGTCAGTCATCTGAATTTTTTTATAAATATTGTTAGTGATAACAATGTATTTACCTGTATTATTGTTACTTTTAGAGAGCTTTTTTATATGCTCAGCCTAAATCTTCCATGCTTGAGTTGGAGACTATTCTTTTTCATCCAACTTACCCTTTCATATCCTATCCTATCCTATCCTGTCCTGTCCTGTCCTGTCCTGTCCTGTCCTATCCACTAGGGTCTTGAAAGGCAGATCAGTGATTTAGAGGGATTGATTCTGTCCAGGTTTTGTATGTGTAACCAGGGAAAGAATATAAAATCAGACTGATAAAATTAGAATATGAAATAAGAGTCACGTATTTCAATTGTTTGGTAAAGTAGGTTTCATTTAAACAAGATACGTTCTTGCACAGTCTTGATGCCAGGGTACACATGTAAGTGGGCTAAGCCTTAGCTCTTAGAGTTGTAGCAAGGCATCAAGTCTTCAGTGTGATCCTCACGTGATTCCATGGCAAATCTGTCTAACTTGTTGCTTGGATGGACAAACTAAATAAATGCATTTACTCATCACACTCTACTTGTAGTGGCTAGTAGGAAGCTGATTTTTTCTCTGTGCAGCATTGCTATGACTAATATTGTCAGCTCATAAAAATGCAGTTTATGAAGAACTGTGGAAGTTGATGTCTGGGCAGAAAAACTCTTAAAAAATTCATTCATGGGGAGAACAAGAAAGACTTGATCTATTTATCTCAACATGAATGAGACTGGGAAGTGTCCAGATCACAACATGTCAGCCAAAGCTCTTGCCTAGAGAGGGACTCTCAGTCTAACAGAGAAAGGCTTGAGAAGAGTATGGGACTGGAAAGCAAAGCTAGAGAAATTCAAGTTGACAAGAAGGTGTGATTTTTTTAAGGCTGAGATGACCTAACTGGTAGAGTAACCAACCATGAAAGCAGTATATTCTCCATTTCTTTGTATCTTAGATCAGGACTCTGATGCCTTTCTTCTAATGTAATCTCACCAGAGAGAGAATTTGCATGACTGAAACACAAGCTGCAGAGATGAGTGCAGGCATGGCAGGATGAAGTCTAAATTCCTTGTTATCAAGGAAGCTGAAGAAGATGGTGTAAACCAAATAAAATCAACATTCACTACTTTCATGTTATTGGTTTCTCTGCCAGAACAGCAAGAAATGTACATTGGGAAGGCTTAAGTGGTTCAGAGAATTCCTGTGAACATGAGTGGCTGGAAGGTGCTCTAAAGGAGTTTTCAGTCCTGACTGAGGGGAAGGGTGAAGTTCATATTTCTGTTTTGCTCATGGCCAAAGAAATAATGGCATCAAATCTGACTCTGAGGAAAAGTTTCATGTTTCTCACAGCTGACAAGCATTGTTTGTGTGCCAGGGCAAGCTGGACACTGCTGCCTAAAACGTTAACAGTAAAGTAAATCCAGCTTGCAAGTTTACACGCACCAGTGGCACCATGTTCTTTTACCATGAAGAACGTCCTCAAAAGATTTACCTTTCACCTGACTGTCTACAAAGGACCATAAATCAGAAACCCAGCATCACAGAGCAGTGGTGTTGTGAGAGTGGCATTGCTACATGTTCATCATGGAATCACAGTATGGCTTGGGGTGGAAGGGACCTTCAAGAACATCTAGTTCCAGCCAACATAGCCAGCATCTCTGGTTCTCCTCCAGGTGCTGTTCTTACCAGGCCATTTCTTAGCCTTTACCATAAGGCTGCAAAGAGCTCTGACATGTGGGCACATTGGCGTGACTCTGCAAAGGAGGGAAGGAGGAAGGATGTACTGATGGAGTACTGGAGGTCTGTCTTTAGGGCACACCAGGGAATCCAGGTCCTCCAAGGCTTCATGCTGGACTGGCACATTGTCCATGCCTTTCTGTGGGGAAAGAGACTGGTGTTGGCTTCAGAGAATGGCAGTCTCACTCACAGCCCTTACAGCTCTTCCTTTCACACATCCTACACCCAAGCCTGCTCTAACAATCCTGTTTTATCAGGTTTAGCTCTGAGTAAGACTCAATGTATAATGGTGTGCAGTTTCCCTTTTTGTTTGAGTGAAACTTAGCTCCCCACAATAATTAGCCTGTCTCCAAAGACCTGTCTATGACTACTTTGAGGATTTTAGCATTATATAGACCTTTCCTGCCCCTGCAGTGGGCTTGACATTAGCTGTCAGTTAATGCAGTGCAGCTCAGCTTGTCCAGTAACTGGATTAAAGACTTTTCTTCCCATTGAACTGGTGACAGTAACAGTGATAATCAGCAGCAAAGGAAGTTCATCTGGAAACTCAGCCAGGGAAATGACTTCTTGTTCCACTCTTCCAGTAAAAGACAAAGGATGCTGTGTGAGTACTTGCTGCTTTGTTGTTGCTGCTTTTTAACTTGACCTGAAAAAATTGCTACCAGCCTTTACAAAGTTTCTTAGCAGTTGCTGTTTGTCTGCTTCAGAATCCGGAAATTCTTATTAATGGATTTGTTTAAATCAAGAATACGGCAATTATCTTGATTAGTTCACTGAGATGTTATCACTGTACATTAACTCAATTTCCCTCTCAGCCAAAGTCAAACCTTCTATGCATTATTTAGCCCAGATGAGGCTCTTTTACTTAGGTCCTGTGTGTGTCCAATTAGTTTTGAAGGTCGCCTCCTCCCGTACAGACTCAAACACTTACACATTGCTCCAGCCAAGCCCAGAAATTCAAAACCTTTTCACAGACTACCCAAGAAGTCACTCACAGTTGTCTGGAGGGCAAAGGATCTCATGGAGCCAGGTCTTCATATGAGTGGTAAGGGGAGTTTTGACCCCATAACACTGGAGGCTGTTTTACAGAGAACCTAACTCTGCCAAACCTCACACACTGTAATGGATGGAAGGTAGGAGCCAGCTGGACTGAGCATGCAGGAGGACCTTGAATGGCTTCCCAGTGACCACCAGGGCTCAGCAGAGGTCCCACCCAGCAACAGCAGCTTTTAGTGCCAAAGGCAGTGCCGTGGTTGGTGTGACTGTGATTTATCAGATCATACACAGAGTTCTACAGGATTTGATTTAGTGTAGTTCAAGTGAGGATTTTGTTCTACTCCTGCAGCAGACTGGAGTATGAGAAACACCTTTGGCTTTTTTTTCCTCCCTCCTCTTTTAGCAAGATTTCTTGGTTCCACTTGTTCCACAATTTCTACATGATAAAATGATGAGATTCTCAATATTGTTCCTCTGACAAACATGCAGTGAAACTCCACTAGGTGCCATGATAAAATAGCAGTTCTCCAGTACCCTCTGTAAGTCATGAGGTCACATTTTGAGCCACTGCCCTGCCCTGAAGTTCATGCCTGATAGCAAAGTTTAGTTGAGAACCAAGGGAATTATGAATATCATAAAGCTAGAACGAGATCTTCCTCTTCTTTCTTGGGCAGTCAGAAAATTCAGTAGACTGTGACCACAACCTGGTCTTTGGTCATTAGGGAGAGGACTTGCCTTCATGCATTTTTGAGTATTATCAGTTTGTCTGTTATAGATTTGTTTTTAATGTTGTGTTTAATGTTGTTTGAAAAATTGGGATGAGGCGAGCTTGTTAAGAGGCACTGGGTGCACGTTGGTGTAATCACATGCAAAATATAGTTTGCAAGGTCCATTTAGATACTTTGGCACTAAATGCAATATTATTATAGTGAGTTTTTTTCTGATATATTTGACTTGTGGTTTAAAAGGCTGATGAAATGTGAAGGGGCTAAAATGAGGAAATGCAGAAACTCAGGCAAGAAATTGATATCTGAATAGATGGTACTAAGGATGCTCTTTAATTCCCAAGGTCCAGGTCTCTACACAATGGTAATGTGATAAATGAAAGCTCTGAATGTTTACAAACCAACAATTAGACCTCATAAGCACCAAATACCATTTTAATTCTGTGCATTGAACCTTAGCTAAGTACGTTTCCAATTGGGAATGGATGGTAACGGATTCCTTTGCTGGCCTAATAATTGCCACTGTAATTGTAAGTGCTGAGGCTTTGCAGCAGGTTTGAATGGGAGGCAGCAGCTGTGTTAGCAGGTGATGGATTCATTGCTCCAAGTGGCTGCTGTGTGCACTCCCATGCTTCAGTATTTCCTTAATTCTGGGGCTTTCAGAGCATTTGGAGAACACAGAAGTCTTAGGCTGTGATGAAAACTGGCCCAACCCTAAATCCTGATGCTGTGGAAACAGGCTAGGCAGCTTAGCTGCAAAATGAGGTGACTAGGAGAGATTTATGTTACTGCAAATACCAGGGCACACCTGCAGCTACATAAGAGCCAGTTGCTTGGCTTTTTCCTCTCCAAGCTGAGGTGTGCCCTGTAAGGGCCTTTATAGGGCTGAAAGCAGAGGTGGAAGGAATCAGCACATTTAACTTGTCAAGCATATTATCTCTGGGATGTGCAAGTCTGCACATTCCTGGGAGACTGTGGGTATGTGACAGGTATGTGTTTGTGAGCTAAATCAGGGAAAAGGGGGAAAATGCTCCAGTTCTGAGTAAAAACAGAAAAGAGAAGAAGAACTGCTTGCCAAGAAGAAAATGCTGTGTGTGTTCATGCTAATGGGCTTCCCACACCTCCGTTTACGTTGCCACCACAGTGCTAAAAGGAGCCTTAGTCTGGATGTGAGCATTTTACACTTCATCTGTCACCAGTTAAAAATAATAATAAAAATTGGAATGGTCTCATTGTTCTATCTTCTCATTTTTCTTCCTTTGTAAGGCAGGATCTTCTTGCAGCTCCAGATCAGTAAGCTGTCCCCCCCAAAGCCCGTCCTTGGCAGGTTCCTGTCCGTCTGTTGGGCAAAGAGGTGCAGCAGCTCCTGCACATGCAGAAAACACAGATGGTCCTAGTTCCTTCTGAAGAAGGTTAATGGGGTGACTAAGGATATGCCAAAAGTCTAATGTACTTCTGCAGACATCTTAAACCAGTACCAACAGATCATTCCAGACTGTTCTGGTCCAAAAGTAGCCTTGCTTCTCAGGATCCAAAGTCCCAAATGGGAGTCCTTGCTTTTGGTGAAGTACTGTGAGTTTTGTACACCTGTAAAAATGTATGCATGTAAATTAAGTGCATTGTACTTAGTCATTTTGACTTCACAAGAAGAATGTGTGCACAGAGGTCTAAGTGCCATCACGCTTTTTCATTCTTTTTTTCCTTGCTATTTTAGCCTAATTTGCACAAGGAAAGGTTACTGGCAGGTTTCTCCAGTTGCATATTTGCAAATATGATTTATTTGCCCAGCAGAGGTGGAGAACCATTTGTGAGGGTGCTAGAAGCTTTAGGTCCAGGAATATTATAAAAATATTGCTAAAAAGGCACTACAGAAATACTATGTAAAATAATATTTCTTTTACACTGCATAATATTATATAAAAAGGCACTGCTTGCCTTTTAATAAGAGCATCCGGCATTAAGACTAGGGGGAATGGCTTTAAACTGATTGAGGGTGGGTTTTAGAGTAGATGATAGGAAGAAATTCTTTACTGTGAGTGTGGTGAGGCACTGGCACAGGTTGCCCAGAGGAGATCTGGCTGCCCCAGCTCTGGATGTGTTCAAGGCCAGGCTAGATGGGGCTCAGAGCAGTGTGATCTTGTGTAAGGTGTCCTGGCCCATGGTGAGGTGGCTGAAACAAGGTGATCTGTAAGGTCCCTTTCACCCCAAACCAATTTGTATTTCTGTGATTTGTTGAATATAAAGAGTTGGCTGTCTGCTGCTGCTGGCGGCTGTTAAACTGAGTATCCACAGGGTTTTGAGGCTTTCTTGGGAGCACATAAGTAGGACTTGCATGGAGTAAAGGTTTTGTGCTCACTCTCAGCATTTTTTGAGTGCCATTCAATTAAGATAAAAAGCTGTGACTCACAGGACATTGACTCAGCTCTTACCACTTGAACAAGCTCTCTGCCTGCATCCTGGCTTTTGCACTCCTTATTTCCCTAACCTGCAGACCTGCTTCCTTTTATACACCTGTTACACCAAAGTCACCCATTGGACTTCAGTGCAACACATCTAGAGTTGTGACATTATTTTCAGGAGGTGAATCAGGCTTACTTTTAGGAGCAGCTTATTTTTAAAATCTAAATGAGGCAATAGAAATAAATCCCTCACACCTACTAATCCACCAAGTCAGAGATGCCAAATTCAGATTCATCTTACTGAAATTTCAGAACGTTTTTAAACTTGATTCTACCCTTACAGTTCAGACTGATTTGTATATCTAGGACTATTGATGTTGTGGTAGAAGGAATGTGGGATGCTACACAACACACCTTCAGTGATAACAATGTTTTCTCTGCTCAGAAAAGACTAAGTCATATCCCTTGTGTCTTGTATCAGCAGATGGGGTAAAGAGACTGCCTGTGATGTTTTCTGTTTAAGATTCACATGCTGGTTTAGGAGGAGATGTGCAGGTGACTGGAGACAGTACAAGCAAAACACATTTGTCTCAGTGCAAACAGGGCAGCCACAAATCTGGAGTAAATTGTTTGGTACTGGGAGCACTTTAGTTCTGGCTCTTGCATGGAGATGCAGTTCAGATCCAGGCTGTGTGCTGTTAGCTGCTTGGAAAACCTTTAACTGATCTCTGCCAAACTCCTGCAATGCAGTCCTGTTTTCAACCTTTTCTTGTTTGGGTTTTTTTTTTTATTCTTTCTTTTCCATTTTACAAGTGGCTGATTGATTGCCAGGACATTTGAGAGGAAGGGCAAGGCTTGGATAATCCATGACTCAGAGGCTGACTGTGGAGGGCAAATACTTTCTTCTATCCTTCTGCCTCCCCTTTTGCTCAGTGGGCAAGAAAAGCCTCATGTGATGATCTCTCCAAACCTGAGGGATGCAGAGATTTGCAATGAGGTCACCCACTTAGTCACTATAACCCAACTTGGGCAAAAATCTTTTCAACCAGCCCTTCCTCACATTAAATCACTGCCACCATATTTCAAAAGTGAAGTGTGATTCGAACCAGCACTGTGTTTGAATCTGGCAAAATGAGAGTGGAAGAGGAGACAAATTTTTTTCTGTATAGTGCAGAGCCAGTCCAGTGACTGCTGATGGGTCTCTCATCAACTACAGGTCAAGAGCACCTTGTCATTGCCTTGCCCTGCCTTGCCCTACCCTGCCCTGCCCTGCCTTCCCCCCACATCTCCCCTTGCCTCCACTCCCCTCTTCTATTTGGATTTTTTTTTTGTTTTCTGCGTTTTATTATTAGATGGGGTGTATTTTCTTATTCCCTAGTTCAGAGTAGTCCCAAAAAAAGCATCAAGAGCTCCTCAACCATCTGCTCCCTCCAAGGTCTGATCATCTGTATCCAGATCCCCTCTAAGACATTTCTCTAACTTATTCTTAAAAGAGTTGGACAGTGGGGTTTCCAGTGCTCCATCTGTTCCTCTGCTTGGAGCAACCATGGGCCTTGAAAATGTTCTGCAGCTTCTAATCTGAATTTTCATTGTTTCCATTTACTTTCTGTCACATCCTCAGTAGACACAATAAGCAATTTATTATAATCCTCTTCAGAACACCCATTGTTAGGGTGCCCGCCATTTACTTTGCTTCCCCAAGTGATAAATTTTCATAATACAATCTACTTAGTTTCATATAAATCATTCTTAAAAGAGTTGGGGGCGGGACTTGAAAAAAGCCAAACATTTATCCCTAATTGATTTGCTGGAATTTTTCTGTTTCTCCCTAACTATTTAAATATCCCTTCCCTGAAGGTCCCTCTCATCAGAAGGTTCAACAGCCCTCCACAGATTAGCCAGTAGAGCTCCCTATTGCTCTCCATTTCAGCTACAATAACCTCATTGCAAAGGTCCCTTGCCAGCCTTTTGGGTCTGTGAAACTTTTTGTAATGCCACAGATGGGAGGCATAATGAGGTGTTTGCTCCCTTAACTCAGGAGGGCTCTAGACACATGTGTCTGTTTTTCTTTTTACCAAAAAATAACTCCTCCAGCCTGTTAACTGCTGTGGGGCCTGCATGTATGAAGCTTATTTTACCTGGGCCCTGGCACACAGGTGTCCACATCACAGAAACCTTCCCAGATGGTGCTTATGTTGATTCTTCATTGGAAAGGCCAAGGACACAGTAGGGGTGAAAACTGGTCTGCTTTCTTACACTTTTAAATCAGTCCTTCCATATGGTCCTGGGAACAGTAAAAGGTAGACACGGGGATTCATCTATGCTCAGGACTCTACACCACGTTCACAAAGGAAATTCTCTGATGTGGCCAATCTGGTCCTTGCTGCTACCTTAATATACAGCTTTTTAAAATTAGATAGAGAAAAAAAAATTAAAATAAATTACTGAGCTCAGGACACAATCAGACAAATCAGTTGGTGAGCTTCAGAAATTCCTAGTTCTGCTAGACAGGATGCACAGGCCACTGCTTTTGAGATGGGAAATAAAGTTACTCTTTTAAACAAGACGCATAGTGCAGGTGTGAGGAGTGTTGTAAAAATATTGTGTAAGTACAAGCTAATATGTACTTAGTATTTTTCTATTCTTTACTTAAATTTCTTCAGCTAAAAGCTGTGATTTTCTTCTCATGAGGACAAAAAAAATCAAGACTGTCTGAAAGAGTGACAGTGCATTTTTCTCTCTGAAAAATCTGGATGATGAGTTGAGGAATTGATCTCTACTTTATAGGATAATTCGTCCTCTGTTGATGCTGTTGACTTCATTACATTCTCTCTTTCAGATACGACAGCTTTGGCCGCCTGACCAATGTGACCTTCCCTACTGGGCAAGTGAGCAGCTTCCGCAGCGACACCGACAGCTCTGTGCACGTCCAGGTGGAAACCTCCAGCAAGGATGATGTTACAATAACAACCAATTTGTCAGCATCAGGGGCCTTCTACACCCTGCTCCAAGGTGGGTTGGGCCCTCATTCCCTTCCTGACCAGACTGCACACAATGGATCAGGAAACAGGCGTCATCTTGATAATCCAAATGCCAAAAATCACCTGCATTCTCAGTGCACCAGAGCTCCCCACATGCTGGTACAGACACACACTCACACCTACTTAGCCTCATTCCCTAGCACAGTGGGTGCTCTGCAGCTGTTTTTGTGCTCCATTCTCAGTCAGTCCCCTTGCCATGCAGGCTCCTGCAGCACAGTCCTCCATCATCATTACCATTATTGTAGTAACTAAAAGGGTTGCATAAATCAAGCCACACTTCCAGCCAACCCCTTTGCTTCAGTCTCTTAATGGCTTCTGACTTAACAGTTGCTATCCTTCTGGAACAGGCTTCCAGCTGGTTGCTGGAGATCTGATTCTTTGTTCACTGGTGTTTCAAACATTCACAAGGAGGCATCCAGAAAAATGACCATCCCTGTGCCCAAAAGGTCTGTATTTGAACTGAGAGGTAGCGTGGAGAGGTACAAGGAGAAGTGGACAGGTGGGGTAGGACTGGTGGGACCAGTTTATGGCTGTGGGAAATGAGCATGATTGTGCCTGTGGTAGGAAGGTGGGAAGCGGAGGACTGATTCAGTGGAGGAAAAGGGAATGAAGTGGGAAATAAAAGAGGAATAAATAGCAGGGGACCACTGCTGACATGCTGGTACTGGCAGAGCCTGTACTGCACAGTGCGAGCCTGGATCTCCAGGGTCTGAAAGCTGAAGCCTTTTTTGGGATCAGGATGAGCTATCACACCTATTTTCTGGGGCTTGGGGTAAGGGAGGGAACTTTCAGACTCTGCTTTCTTTACTCCCCAGATCTCATTCACTCTGGCTGTGACTGATTACAGTGGGGTGTGAAACATTTTCCCTCCTTGTGAGGAACAAACTGCTCCAAGTGGGGCAAGCATGTTCCAGAATGACATTTATTCCCACATCTCTGGGATACAATTTCTTTCCCCCTCCCTGTAACAACATCAGCCTTTCCTACAAGAAGGTACCTGCTATGAAAAGCCTAAAAACTAAAAACCTGAAAGCCTGAAACACTGCTTTTACCCTTCTGGAGAGAACAGCTGAGAGGGTTCTAGCCCCCTCAAACTCTCCCCATATTCCTGTAGGGAAATACAATGACTTTCTTATTCCTTACTGCTAGACAGATGCAACCTACCCCACCCCATCTCACTTACATTAAGATGAGTGGCAACAGCACAGACATGAGGTTGGCTTCACCTCAAGAGCCTAATTAAGCAATGGAGTCCGCTGTTGGGGGCCCTTTAGTGACAAAATTGACTGTGGTGTGATTTATACGCTCAGCACTGAAGGCACAGTTACATAATGGTGCCACAGTCAATTCTATCATTGTCCTGCCCTCTGGCACAGGGACATTCCGGCCATTATGACATGCAGAATTACAAACAGCTTAACTATCTTCAGAAGTATAGAATTATGAAACTGTTTGCATCTGAAGAAACTCACTTAAAACAAAGATTTGGATAATGTTGCAGAAGAGGTGGGTTGGTGAACCTTTCAGGAAATCTGGATCACACTGTGAACAGGTGAGATCTGAGAAGGCATTTTCAGAAGATTGCAATTCCTGTAGGATATTAGGAGCTTCTACAACAGGCACATCAACACTCCAGTGGGATTTTGTCTTCTGGACTAGTGACAAAATGAGCATTTGTTCAATGCCAAAGTAGGGCAGTAGTGCCCTAGAGCCAGAGCAGTCTAAAATACAGCATTCAGCGGCCTATGGATTTCATGTAGCCCTTGAGAAATGCCTTCCAGAGCCAGGGAAGAGTCTTCTCTTGGGAAAATTTTGAAAGTAGAGGATTTACATTCCCCACACTGTACCAGAGCACTGGTTACAATAACCCTTCTGTGGTGCTTATGTAACACAAAGAGAACATCATGTGTCTGATTAATTTCACGTAAACCTTCAAGCCTTCCTCTGCTTGCTGGTGAAGGAAAAAAGAGAGAGGAATATATTCACTGTTCAGGGATCTTTCACTGATTTGATTTAAAGCCCATCTCCTTGTACTTTAGCATCAAACCACGCATCTAAGAAAGGTGTGGCAGCCAACTTGCTGGCCCTTCTTTCCATTTGCAGACTCAAGCATGTAGGGGCTTTGATCTGGCTGGAGTCTTACATACTCAGTGGTAGAGCTAAAATACTTGGATCTGCATTATGGATCACTGCTGTATGTTTTTTGGGCAAAATCCTGTACCCCAGTGGTTTCGTTATCACTGCTGTGTAAACTTGAGCAGTGGTTCTGCTGAGGTCTCTGTGGCAGAACTCCAGCTGACTACCACAGGAACAGTATGAAACCCACATAAAAAAGGACCAGTTGGTGTCATGTTTTCTTCCCTAACTATACCAAACTGTTCTCTTTGCTGATCTATTTCTTGAGGACAAGAAATGGTAATTTCAGTGTGATCTTGTTTCCTGCTGAGCTATGGCAGAGCAACTAGTGAACAAAACCCAGCTTGCCTCAGAAAGGAAAAACCCTTAATGGAAATTTTCAATGGGTGTTTTTATTCACAATTAAGAGTTTATGGCAGCCTGGGAGACAGAAATGGTTATATTTTCCAGCTTTTGAAGAGCTTCAGATAAGGCAGTGTTTGTATAATATGTTTTAAAGCCATTCTGCACTAAGTCTCATGCTTTCTTACACTTCATGAGCCACTCTCTGCAGAGCTAAATGCCAGCTGGAGATTCAAAGGATGAGCTTTCAGCCTGCCTGATTCCTGAAGGATGTAGAAGAGAGATTGCTCTTCTCTTCAACTCCTGAATTCCCAAATACTGGCCTCAAAATCTGATCTTTGATGAGCTAGTGGAGGCCAGATGTATAGAGACGTGTGGGAGCTTAATGTTTCTGCTTTCTATCCAAACATGAGGACTTCAGTTGCCTCCTGAAAGCTTTCTCAAGGGAAAGGATTTGGCTGTTGTTTGGGGAACTGGTTAGCATTAACTTGCTGTGCAATTTCCTGTCACTTGTGAGACAGTGAATGAGCTGAGGAAAGTAGGTGGCCCCACTTTCTCATATACTGTTGTGAAATTAGGATTTTAGGATATAAAAGCGTGGAAAGTTTTCAGTTAGACTGATTTAAAACAAATATCTCACCACACAATGTTTTAGCCTAGAGGAAGAGGTTTGAACCTGCATCCTTTGGTAAGGATTACACGGTTTTTCACTTTTTTAACCTGTGCAAGGCTTTCTGCAAGAATATGAGGTGCCGAACCTCATCAGAATGAAAAAGCAATTGATCATGTTTACTTTCCCTGATGAAAATGATGTTTTGCTCCCGTTGAGTGGGACAGGTGAGTAACAGTGTTTGGTTACAACCATCCAAAATGCTCGTGCAGCCTAGACAAGGGAGCAAACGAAGAGCTGGAGCTGTATCACCAAAGTTCAGCTAAGAACTCTTTTCTGTCTTCAGACCAAGTCCGAAACAGCTACTACATCGGTGCTGATGGCTCCCTCAGACTGATGCTCGCCAATGGCATGGAGGTGGCCCTGCAGACCGAGCCACATCTGCTGGCTGGCACGGTCAACCCCACAGTGGGTAAGAGGAATGTCACCCTGCCCATTGACAATGGCCTCAACCTCGTGGAGTGGAGGCAGAGGAAGGAGCAAGCGAGAGGGCAGGTCACCGTCTTTGGACGTCGGCTGAGGGTAAGTGAGAACCACGAGCACTTTCGGCCTCCACTTCCCATCTCATCGGTCCCCAGTCTCGTGGCAGAAGGGGATGGGTATGATTTGTATTGTCTGCAAGAGGGATGGAGCTGCAGGACAGATAATTGTCTGTTTACCCTCAGTGACATAACCTTTATGACTGTAGTATATCATTATGCCTCCTTATGTGCTGATGTTCCCTTAGCCATCAAAGGTGATGCTGCTGATCTCCCAACCTGTCCTCTGCATCCCTGGGAATGTGTGACCTCCCATCAGACACACAGATCCATCATCTCAGGCTGTTCAAGCAAACCAGGGACAGTTGTAACTATAAATTACCAGACCAGTTAGTGCAGGTGTTTTCTACCTGTGCTGCTGGTAGTCATAGAGCAGAGCACTGAAAGCCTTCTAAGCATATCAGGACAGGCTGAGAGAGCTGAGGTTGTTTAGTCTGAAGAAGAGAAGGCTCCAGGGAGACCTTAGAGCACCTTCCTTTACCTAAATGGGCTCCAAGAGAGCTGAAGAGGAGCTTAGGGCAAGGACATAGCATTATTGGGCAAGTGGGAATGAATTCAAACTGAAAAAAAAGATGGTTTGGATTAGATATTAGGAAGAAATTCTTTTCTGTGAGGGTGATGAGACACAGGCACAGACCACCCAAGGATGATGTGGCTGCCCCATCCCTGAAAGTGTTCAAGGTCAGGTTGGATGGGGCTCTGAGCAACCTGGTATAATGGAAGGTGTCTGTGCCCATGGCAGGAAGGTTGGAATTAGATCTTTAAGGCCCACTCCTACCCAAGCCATTCAGTGATTCTGTGAATACTGTTCATTGGGAAACCTCAGAAAAAACTCTGGATTCCTGAAGTTGGTAGTCTGTTGAACCTGTTGAAGAACTGGGCTCACAAGGCATTGCACCACAATTGCTATTGCTCCCTGAAGTGTTACAAGCAGCTACATACAGCCTGACAGTGCTCTCCCTCCAGGAGTGCCTAGACCTTTCTGTGCTTGAGACTGATGTGTTTTGAAAACATTGTTCCGCACAACGCACCTCATACTTGTCAGGGCTGTTTAAAGATCTTGCCCAATAAGCTGTAATTCATCTGCTAACTGCTGGCAAAGCTGGGAACTTGTAATAGCAAGCCCTGTGCACTCACCCTGTACCTTGGTAGTCTCAGAGTCACAGGCTGATGAACGGTTCCTGGGAAGCTGCTCAGCACCTGGCAAATTCAGACCCTCTGAGAAAAATGCTTAGTGCTGTGTAATGCCACCCCAGCAAAAGGACTGCAGCTATTTATTCACACTTGAACTTGGCAGTAAATATCAATGCTCTGGTTTCAGGATATGTGTTTCCCAGTCCTTGCTCTTCACTTCTCCCTATTCCCTGCTGCATGACCCCTGCCACTTTGGTGTGATTTTCCTGTCTCTCCTCGCTCACACTTGTCAAGTCTTTCTCTTCAATCTCTCCACCCCAGCCTCTGTTCTTTTCCCCGTTCATTGATAGCCTCGTATTTTGTTACCAGAAGAAAATATGCAAACAGTAATGAAAGCTGAAGCTGCTCTTTCAGTGTGAACTGCTGTGTATCTGCAGATCAGTTGTCACCACGCTTTTTTGTTGGGTTTGTCCTGAGGGGTTTATTTTATTTTATTTTATTTTATTTTATTTTATTTTATTTTATTCTATTTTATTCTATTTTATTCTATTTTATATTTTGTTTCATTTTAATAACTGATGAAATTTTCAGAAAGGTCTTTTTCTGAGAAGAGAGGGCCTTCTGAAATCTGCAGCTGGGTCACAGCTATTTGGTATTCAAAACAGTTTCCACTCATTTAACCACAGCTTAGCTGCCCATATCAGTTTTTTGTCCCAAAATTTTTTGTAGTAGATTCAAACACAGAATGTATCTGTGTTTTATATTGTACTACAGTTGGAAAAACACGTGCAAAATTAATTTTCAGGCTAGTTGCTGGTATCCCTATAAATCTGCCAACATTTATTCACATTTTGAGCCTATCAGGACCCTTCTGGTGAATCAGAAGTGCATCTTACATGGTCAAAGGACTCAGTTATGGCTGTGTTCAGGGGTTAAAAGTTGTTGAGGGTGTATTAGATGTTTTAAGCTCTGTGTCTGTGCATGCATGGCAGCATCTGCACCCCTTATACAACAACCTGCAAAGTGCTAATTGCCTCCCTGGGGATTGCACAACATTTAACATACTCTCTGGGTGATGTTCCCCGCTTCCCTCACACCAATAATTGCTGCTTTCTCTGGCAGGAGAGAAACTTAGGAAAGTTAAATTCAACATGTTTTTGGGATGTTGATTTTGGGAAACGTTACCCTTTTCTGCTATATGTGACGAAGTTACTACTTTCGCTCTCCCCTCACCCCACTGCTCGCATGAGACAGCAGCAATGCATAGTGCTTCATAGGGAAAGAACATCCCAAGGAGGCTCCAGCATCATTTCATGAAGTGAGGATCTGGACAGTGTAAAAGAGTGATCCTTTCTGCTGTCATCACAAGGATCCATTTTTTATGGGTTGTGCCTTTTCCTCCTATGGTGTGCTTGTGGACTGGCAGCCTGTTGCCATGAGCTCAGCCAGCACCCAGCAAGATGAGACCACTTCCAGACCTGCCTCCCTAGGAAATAACCCAAAACACAGTTCCTTATTGCATGGATAAGGCACACAGCAGAGACTTCTGCACAGATGAAGGGAAAGGGGACAACCCTGATAGCTTTTTCCTTGTTCCATCAGTGCTGACGTGGCTCTGTACTTGGCCAGGCAGCTGTAAAGCATCACAAATATGTTAAAGCAGCCCCTTTCACTTTTTCTGTCCCACACACCCCATGAAAAGTTGTGATTCTCTATCCACCCACCCGGTGGTGAGACATCTCTGCAGATTGGCTGGCTATGAATTCCACCTGTCCCTGGCCAACAGCAGCAACAGACTTCATTTGCAGAGAGAGAATTAAGAGAATTAAGTAAATCCTGCTTCAAGGAACAGGACTCCTTTTTCTTTTCTTTTTTTTTTTTTTTTTTTCGTTCTTTATTCAACAAACAATCTCTGGCAATAGAGCAAATAGGACAACAAAAAGAGACAGAGCTGCTGGCTCAGTTCTTTTATTTATTTAACCAGGTATGGTAACTCCTGTCATAATTCACTTTTTTTTTCCCAAGACCTTGGCAGCAGGTTAGTAGTGGCATCAAGACCTAGTATCCCAGAAATCCCCATAGCTAACATGACCAGAAGGGGATATGGTGCTAACCATTCCTGTTATGCTGACTAATAAAGGTGTTCCAGGATGATCTCCACAATTTCTGCAGGACATTGAGGTCTGGCTATGGTCACTCCAACAGGTTTAGCAGTTTGCTGGGGAAGTTCCTTTGTAGGCAGCCATTCATCACATGGATGTTGTTGGCACCTGGAGTCCTCACTGCAGGAGCATTTGTGCCCTCCTCTGCTGAAGGTTGCCAGGCTGTTTTCATGAAAATCCTCTCCCTTTTTGTACTCTAGTGTTCCCAGGGAGATCAATGAACATTGTTTAATTATCGGTTAAGCTAAAGGAGTGCCAAAGAAAGCATTGGAGAAATCAGAGATGGTGGTGTGTCTATGCTCTTTTTTCTTCAGAGGAAGCTAAGGGATTGAATAAAGTACTGTGGAACGTGAGTTAGGGGTTAAATTTAGCCTCACACATTTTAAAGGGATGTCAAATCCACTGTGAACTGTGGATTTAAATTTACTCTGTCTTGATCCTGTGCTGATCGCAAGCCTTGTCAAACACTCTGAGGGGCAAAACCTTTTTGCAGGAGGTTTTCAGACTCCATTCCAGAATAAGGTCTGGGATGGAGGATGGCACCTTATTTAGCTGCTCACCATAAAACACAGTTATTGGACTGCAGCCTGCAGCCCTGTCAGTTCTTCTGCAGAAAATTCACTTCTATACAAGGCATGCCCTTGAACAAGTATGAAAAAGATTTAGACCCTCTTCAGAGGCTACTGGCAGGGTAGGGTTCACTTTGCTTATCACCTTGAGGGGTTACTGTTTGCATTGCAGCACTTCACAGATGAAAGAGACAGTACATCAAGAGAGCGGAAGAAAACAAATCATTAAAAAATAAAATACAGGAAAAGCGAGATTGGTTCCAACTCGCACAGTCGAGTCGCACAGACATTGCTTGCCAGAGCATAGGGAGGGTGGAACAATTTATGGCACCAGTCAGAGGACATTTGGACTGAGCTTAAAGAGCTATCGAGGGACCTGCTGTTTGGCCCTTCTAGCCCAGTGAATGGCACTGCTGCTGACATACATCTCAGGAAGACCTTATTCAGCCTGGATGACTGTTCCAGCCCTAGAAGAGCTCTTCCCAGCTTTCTTGGCAAAGACCTGGAGCAAAAGAACCTGCAGCTGCCAGGATGGAGCTGCTCTTTGAATATATGAGAGGCAGAGATGCTATTACTTCCTGCTTTGCTTTTCTTTTTTCGCAAGGAATTGCTTCTTGTGTTTCTCTTTCTATAGCAGCAAGCACCTAGGAGATGCCAAATTCCTCTTATTTACTCATGTGCATCTGTACTTAAGAGTTTTGATACCTTTTTAATTATTTTCCAGATTCCCTGTTATAGTGGCTGATTTCTTCTCTCCCATTGCACATTTACACTCTATATCACACATATTTAATTAGAGCATTGTCTACCTTTCTACAGAGTTTCTTCCCTGAAGTCATATGTACCTTTTATCCTTGTTATCCATAAATTGAAAATTGTTGTTGCACTTGCCTCTTGCATCATCCTCACACTTACATCATGGCAACAATTCCTTCTCTCTCCAGCTCCTGTGATACCTTTTTCTGAATTCTGTCTTTCTGATGTCCCCAACATCTAGGCTTCCGCATAGATGTCTGCCCATGCAAGACAAAGGCACTGCAGTGATTCAGCCTTTCCCTCTCCTATTCTTCAGGGCTAAGGAACCTCTTTGTTGATTCAACCCCATCCTTTCTCTGAAAGTCCAACCGTACAAAGTCCTACATGTCAAACTAAAATAAGGACCACCACCATATTCCCCACCAAACCATGTCCTCAAGTGCCACATCTGCATGTTTTTGAAGACTTCAGTCAGGAGTATCAGTGTTACCCAGAGCAGAATAGGGCAGTGTTTTTAACTAAATCTGAAAACTTCATAGCAAGCAGCAAACTCTGGTTTACTGACTGTAGCTGAATAGCTGCAAAGGGAACTGAAAACCAAGTCAGCTTTTTGGAGTCTGAGATTCATCCAAGAAGAACCTATACCCCTCCAGAAGAAAGATGTTCCCTAGCTGAAAGAGGTTTGGAAGTGGTGGGATGGAGAAAGAGCTGTCTTCACTTGCAAGCTCTTACTGGGAATACTGGTTTTCCTCCTTGCTTTCAAACCAGTACATTGCTCCTGTGGTGATGTGGTTTTGTAAGTCTCCTTGCACACATGACTAAAGATGAGTTGTATTATCAGCTCCTTTTTGTATTGCTGTGCACTGCAATCCCTGAGTAGAGATGTATTCCTGCTCTTGCCTTTGAAGTAGATACCTTTGCTTACCTCGAGTGCCTCTGTATTTCCAAAGATCAGAGTATAATTATGCCACTCTGAATAACCCCAGGACAGAGAAGTTAAAGGTCCAGCTCTTACAGGACAGCTCCTGGTCTTTGTAAGATCTACAGTGGTTAAAGCCTCCACATTTCATCTCAGGAGAAATGCTTAACCTCCAATGCCTGCATTATATTCAGTAAACTCAGAGCAAGCCACTGATTTCTGCTATGGTGGCACAACATCCATCTCTTTTCTACAAGTGTTTTCTGATATGCATGAAAGCAAAAGACTCAGTCTTCAAGGTTTGATAAGTAGAATATCTTGGAAATATTCCTTGCAATAAGTTGTCATTCTGTGTTCTGTAGGTCACATCTGCTGTAGCAGTCCTAAATCTAGATTTGAGATATGAGCAATATTCCTTCACTGTGGTGTTTCAAAAGTACCATACTTCTGCCTCTCACCTCACTGAAGTCAATAAAAGCAATGTTAGGATAACTCTTTGCTTTAAAAATTGTGTCTTATCCAGTAGCAATCAACAGCTGGATACTCTGCAGTGTGGTGTAAAGAGGTACTTGGTGAAACAAGGCTAGTCTTTCTAACTTACACTGTTTCCAGCTTCCTAATTCTCCCTCTTTTTCCTGTAGGTTCACAACAGAAACCTGCTGTCCCTTGACTTTGATCGTGTGACAAGGACTGAGAAAATCTATGATGACCACCGCAAGTTCACGCTCCGCATCCTCTACGACCAGGCAGGGAGGCCCAGTCTCTGGTCACCCAGCAGCAGACTGAATGGGGTCAATGTCACCTATTCCCCAGGAGGACACATTGCAGGGATTCAGAGGGGCACAATGTCAGAAAGGATGGAGTACGATCAGTCTGGCAGAATTACCTCCAGAATCTTTGCTGATGGTAAATCATGGAGCTACACCTACTTGGAGAAGGTAAGAATGGTCTTACCGCTCAGAGATGGTGCATTTGAGGCCCATGGGTTCTCTCCTTTGACATCAGTACAGCTGCACTCCTTCATCTCAGCTAATTGCTGGTCCTTACGGTCCGGTCCTCCTCTTCTGTCCCACTAAGGTGCACAAAGTGGCTTTCATGCCAGACCACCACAGAGCAGTTGAAAATTGTCAGAGATGTTTTTTTCCCAGTCATGCTGAGAGCATGTGAACAGTGAAGCTTTGACACATGATTTTTTAAGCACAGTCTTGCTTTATTTCATTGACTGCAATATAAAATATGCTCAGATAAAGTCAACAGAGTGAGCAGTAGGAATTTCCAGCCAGATTTTCCATATGAAAACATTGGAAAAACAATAACCTATAGAGTATGACATCCTGCCTTCTTCAAGTGGTCCATTTCTACTTACAAAAATACATAATAATTAATAAGTAAGACATTAATTCAGCCATACTTTTAGCACACTTTACAGTGTCTCCCAGGGCCTTCACTCTGTAGGTTAGCATGGAACTTATATTTTCTAGGTATTACCATTCAGCATTACACTGCTCAATTACCCACAGATCCATGTATTATATATGTGGGACTGGAATTTTTTATTCCTGGTTTTTTGAATTTTTTTGTTTCCCAAAACAGTTTAAGGAAACTGTAGCTGTGCCATATCTTTTTAAAAAGGAAAAAGTATTGACTTACTCCTTGTGTTATACAATCCATGTGGATTGTTTGTTATATGCAAAAAAAAATCCTGGAACAAATAAGTATGCAGGCAGAAGTTTGGAGGAAGAGGATAATAGAAGATGGGTTGGCACAATGAATTAATTCATCATTGGAGGGTGTTGGGGGATACTTTTTCAAGCATTGCTTAAGTACCAATCTTATTTAGTTAGCTTTCAAAGTCTATTGGCACTTTGGTAAGACAGTTATAGGGTAGTGATTTAAAAAACTGAGCATTCTGAACTTGGACCTTCCTCACTGCATTAACTGCTTCTTCCACTGACCACTCCTGTTTGAGGATACTTGATGTGCTGTGCACAGCTTCTTACCTTTCACTGTTGAATTCTATGGTTCACAGAGATTTTTCATACTTGCCCTGCTCTTTGGATTGAGGAATCCTGTGAGAGTATAATTTTGCTGGAAAAACAGGGATATAATCTATACTTTTCTTCTTTCCATCCAGTCCATGGTGCTGCTCCTTCACAGCCAGAGACAGTACATCTTTGAGTTTGACAAGAATGACCGGTTGTCCTCGGTGACCATGCCCAACGTTGCCCGTCAGACTTTGGAAACCATTCGTTCCATTGGTTACTACAGGAACATCTACCGGCCACCAGAAGGCAATGCCTCAGTAATTCAGGACTTCACAGAGGATGAGCAGCTCCTCCACACTTTGTACTTGGGCACTGGGAGACGCGTCATCTACAAGTATGGGAAGCTGTCCAAGTTAGCCGAGATGCTCTACGATACCACAAAGATCAGTTTCACGTACGACGAAACTGCGGGCATGCTGAAGACCATAAACCTGCAGAATGAAGGGTTCACCTGCACAATCAGGTACAGACAGATAGGGCCCCTCATTGACCGACAGATTTTCCGCTTCACTGAGGAGGGCATGGTGAATGCACGCTTTGACTACAACTATGACAACAGCTTCCGGGTGACCAGCATGCAAGCGGTCATCAACGAGACACCTTTGCCTATCGATCTCTACAGGTACGATGACGTGTCAGGCAAAACTGAGCAATTCGGTAAATTCGGGGTCATCTACTATGATATCAACCAGATTATCACCACTGCTGTCATGACCCACACTAAACATTTTGATGCCTATGGCAGGATGAAGGAGGTCCAGTATGAGATATTCCGGTCTCTCATGTACTGGATGACTGTGCAGTACGACAACATGGGTAGAGTGGTTAAGAAGGAGCTGAAGGTTGGCCCTTACGCAAACACAACTCGTTACTCATATGAATATGATGCTGATGGCCAGTTGCAGACTGTGTCTATCAATGACAAACCTCTCTGGCGTTACAGCTATGACCTAAATGGAAACCTCCATCTGTTGAGTCCAGGGAATAGTGCCCGCCTTACACCACTCAGGTATGACCTCAGGGATAGGATTACTAGACTGGGGGATGTGCAGTACAAAATGGATGAAGATGGCTTCCTGAAGCAAAGGGGCAATGATATTTTTGAGTACAATTCAGCTGGCCTGCTCATCAAAGCCTACAATAAAGCAAGTGGGTGGAGTGTGAAGTACCGCTATGATGGCCTAGGAAGGAGAGTCTCCAGCAAAACTAGCCATGGCCACCACTTGCAGTTCTTCTACGCAGATCTGACCAACCCAACAAAGGTGACCCACTTGTACAACCACTCGAGCTCTGAGATCACCTCCCTGTACTATGACCTCCAGGGCCACCTCTTTGCAATGGAGCTCAGCAGCGGCGATGAATTCTACATAGCCTGCGATAACATTGGCACTCCTTTGGCTGTCTTCAGTGGGACTGGCTTAATGATCAAGCAGATACTGTACACAGCATATGGGGAGATCTATATGGACACTAATCCCAACTTCCAGATCATCATCGGCTACCATGGAGGACTGTATGACCCCCTCACGAAGCTCATCCACATGGGGCGGAGAGACTACGATGTGCTAGCGGGTCGCTGGACAAGTCCGGACCGTGATATGTGGAAGCATCTGAGTAGCAATAACATAATGCCTTTCAACCTGTATATGTTCAAAAACAACAACCCCATTAGCAATTCTCAGGATATCAAATGTTACATGACAGGTAAGATACTTAAATTAATAAACATTTTTTACAAGCTTGCCATCGGCAAATAGGTGTCATGGTCTAACACCAGATGGAACTAAGCCCCACACCAGAGCTGCTCAGTCACTCCTCCCAGGTGGGATGGGAAACTGAAGAAGTGAGAAAACCCATAGATAGAGATTAAGACAGTTTAATAGGAAAAGTAAAAGCTGCTTGTACAAGAAGAGCAAAGCCAGGAATTCGTTCTCTACTTCCCATCAGCAGGCAACCATCCCCAGGACAGCAGGGCTCCATCCCACAAAACAGTGGCTTGGGAAGACAAACCCCATCACTCCAAACGTCCTCTCCTTCTTTCTTCCTCCCCAGCTTTACATGACACCATATGGTCTGGGATATCCTTTGGGTCAGTCAGGGTCAGCTGTCTGGCTGCGTCCCCTCCCAGCTCCTTGTGCACCCCCAGCCCCCTCGCTGGTGGGGTGGGGTGAGGAGCAGAAAAGGCCTTGGCTCTGTGTGGGCACTGCTCAGCAGTAGCAAAACCATCCCTGTGTTACCAACACTTTCCAGAACAAATCCAACACACAGCCCTGCACCAGCTACTATAAAAAAATTTATCCTCACCAAAACCAGTACAATAGGTAATTCCTCTCTCAGTGTCCTGATCACCATAAGGTTTTCCATTCTTTAATTAATGGACATAAGTTTTAGATTGCCATTGGACCCCCATGTAAGGGGCATGTTTAATTCATTAGTGTAAATGGAGATTGTAATTACCAAACCTGTTTCCTTTCTCTTCTTAGGTTTTGTTCTTTTTATTTTGCTTAGAGTTTTTTATCCCCTCAGATATCTGAAGTTTAGCTACCAATTAATGTCCTGATAACCTTTCTCTTTTTAGAGGGGCAGCTCTGTTTATGCAGTTTGCCTAGAGATTTGTTTACAACTAAACAAATGGCATACAGAATTGTTTCAACAGAATGGCAAAGCAATTCAAACATTTCATTACAGTCAGCCATTTCAGAGTGTCTACATGACTACTACACCACTAGCTATGTAGCTCAAAGTTAATCGGCCTTGCAGGATCAACAGTGTCTATAAAAAGTCAAGAAAATAAGAGGACAGATTTTGGTGCACAGCTACCCCAAAGCTTGATGCAATCTCTGAACTACTTCCCCTGAAACTTTGTAAAATTGCTGTAATATGAGCTCTGGGGTATTTTTACAGAAAATCTTTTTATGTTATGTTATGTATGTTAAATGGCCTTCCTATATACATAGAACCATAGAATCATTTCATTTGGAAAAGACCCTAAGATTATAAAGTCCGGTTATTAACCCAGCACTACCACATCCACCAGTAAACAGTGTCCCTAAGTGCTTCAACTACATGTCTTTTAAATCCCTTCTCAGATGGTGTCTCCACCACTGCCCTGGGCAGCCTCTTCCAGACCTTGACAACCCATTTTGTGAAGAAATGTTTCCTAAAATCCAATCTAAACCTGCCCTGGTGTAACTTGAGGTTGTTTCCTCTTGTCCTATTGCTTGTTACCTGGGAGAACAGAGCAGTCCCCACCATATACTGCAGCCTTGTTTCAGGCAGTTGTAGAGAGCAATAAGGTGCCCCCTGAGCCTCCTTTTCTCCAGGCTAAGCACCCCCAGCTTGCTCAGCTGCTCCTCATCAGACCTGTGCTCCAGACCCTTCCTCAGCTCCACTGTCCTTCTCTGGACACGCTCCAGCAGCTCAATGTCCTTCTTGTACTGAGGGGCCCAAAACTGAACAGGATTGAAGGTGTGCCTCACCCGTGCCCTGTACAGGGGGACAATCAATTCCCTGGTCATGCTGGCCACACTATTGCTGGTACTGCCCAGGATGGCACTGTCCTTCTTGGCCATCTGATTACACTTGAATGTTTCCTGCCATCCCCTGCCTGTACTGAGATGGCAACCTGAAGGACCTCACTAGCAAATTGTCCCTCTGCCATTGGTGTGCTGCCCCCAGTTTTATCTCCAGCCAGCTTTGTTTTATCCCCTTTCTCTAGTCTCAAACCTAGTTTCATACTGTGTGCAACAGTGGTAGCAATGAGGAGAGTTTGAGAAGACTTTTTGGTGGCACTCTTTTCTAGATACTTCCCATTGAAAAGCCAAGTGCCACAATCACACATCAAATGTGCATACTTCTTGAGGAGATAGAAATTTTTAAATGCTCCTGCTGCATCTATCACAACCTTCCCAAATTCAACAATAATTGCATACCCCTGAGTTACAAGATCTGCTTAATAGCAAATAAATGTTACAAAGTAAAATCTTGGGTTATCTATCCTACTTGTTTTTCTAGTCATTAGGATTTGTGCTTTCAGGTTCTTCTGCAATAATCATAAGGATTAGATCATGGGGTTTTTTTCATGAAAAGTTGTTTTCTCCAGAGCTGAGAAGATGATGCCATGAGGGAAGTAAATATGTCAAAAATGCAGGCTAAGATCCTGTATGTTGCTCTCACTCTGATAATAAAGGCTGGAAGGGAATACCTCAGGATAACTTTTCCTATCAGAAAATGCTTATTTGTCAAAATGAATTTGTTTATGGGGGAGGGTTGAGCTTGAGAGATTTCTCAGGAGAAGCATAAACAGCTATCAAAATTGTCTAAATGACAAATTCCAGAATGTCCTTAAACAAAAATGAATTTTGGATTTTCAGCTTTCTCAAGTTAAGTGTAAACTAGGGATTGAAAACCGGAAAAGAAAAATAAGGAATCAAAATCGACATGGAGTTTAATTTAGAAGTTAATTGGAAATTTTTGGTCTGAACAGATCTAGTTTTTGAACTGTTGCTTTGTGGCATATTGACAGATTTTTGTTTTCCTGCTCAAGTTAAGAAAGGACAGAATATTTTTTGCTAGCCCTGTGTTAGAACAGGTGCGCAGCTTCCCACACAACTCTGACAGTAAAATCAAGATGTCAAAAACTGATACACTAATATTTTATATGCAGCAAATATTTTTTTTTCCGCAGCCTTATAAGTTCTATTTTTAGTTTTTCAAGAATACAGAGCACAAATACATTTTTCAAGTTTCTCCTCCCCAAGTGCATAGAAGAATCAGGCCATGCTATGGGATGAGTGCTGTGACATGAGGCTGCTGCACCAGCACTTTTTTGCTCAGGCTTTCAGGCACCTTGTGGACAGGACCCATGATAAGACTGTCCTTGTCATCACAACCAAATCTGCCCAGATCTGGACAGATCTGTTCCTGCATTCCCACACTGGGACCTGTTTGTCCTTAGGGGAGCTCAGTGCCCAGGACATGGGTGACCAGCACATGCTTTGGTCCACAATGATGAGGTCTGAGCTTAAAGAAATTGAAGGTATGTGGAGGGGAGAGCAGGAGAAGCAGGTATTCATGTTTTGCAAGACCCATTGTTAAACATGAATATTTTAGTGATTGTACACTTCATGGCACAGAGCTTTCCTGCCAGCTTCAGCAATCCTGATGGATTGAACTGACATTTCCATTACATGTGTCTGCATTAAGCACTCTTTTTCTTTGCCCTCAAATGAATTTACTGTGAAATGTGTTGGCAGGGTTACTGTAGCTGAAAAAAACCTCTGTGATGTGAAATGTACTTTTCTGTCAAAAAAGTTGTCACTGCCTCCTGGCAAATTAGTATTTTCCCCTCTGTTTTCTCAGCTCCACACCTTCCTCTCATGTTTTCAGGTTGTTTGTTTTGGTGGTTTTTTGTTCTGGGTATTCCAACACCTCTCCCAAAAAAGAACAAACTCCTGTTGCAAATGCTTTGGAAGTCAGTTTTCTGGGACGTATTAAAAAAAAAACCTGTATTGGATATTTCCAGACATGTTACATATTTTTCAACAGTTCAGCATCCATGCTCTGTATTCTTTCTAGCATTTTTGAAGTGCTTGGGAAATTATTCCTGCACCAATGCTGACCTTCACTGTTTTACTTTGTTCTCCTGACCACCTGGTCCACAATATGTACATCAAAGCTCTTCATTTGAGATAAGAAGGATTTGGAGGCGGGCTATCTTAGCACTAGGCAACAAAATAATCAAATGAGCCTTTTCATTTCTCTCATACCCCCCTAGCCTC
Organism: Ammospiza nelsoni; assembly: GCF_027579445.1. Lineage (NCBI taxonomy): Eukaryota > Metazoa > Chordata > Aves > Passeriformes > Passerellidae > Ammospiza > Ammospiza nelsoni. The sequence continues at coordinate 34,183,842 of NC_080634.1, read as the reverse complement.
TCTGTTTCAAAGACACTCCAAAAACAATCTGTACATTGAGTGAACAGAAGTGTTTTTATTACAGAAATCCTCCCTCTTCCACATGGATTGTCACAAGGGCTTTTTGGACATCTGCCCAATCGCAACATTTTGGCCTGTAGGAAAACAAGCAACAGATAGTGTGTTTGTTTGGCTCCTGATTCTCCAGTCATCTGGAACGGCGTTTTTTGCCACTTGCATCCATAATTTCTTTTCCAACCAGTTCTTCAAAACATTAATTTAGGCTCATGGGAATAAAGAAAAAATATTCAGAGATGCATATTTAATTATTTAATTTCTTTTCTGTCTTCAGATGGTTTCAACAACGCTTATTGAGCTTAGCAAAATGAAAGTCAAGCCTTTGCACTTCCAGCTTGAAGCAGAGCAATCACCAAGAAAAATTCCAGTTACATCCAGACACTTAAGACTCCTGGGAGCTAATATTAGTTAAACTTCCCCTTCATACATTTTTTTGCCTTGCAATTGCTATCGTGTGCCAAATCCACACCATATTGCTCAGGGATTGTAGCAGGTGTGTCCTCTGGAGCTAAGTGAAGGCTCATCAAATGCTCTGAAGTTAAGGGAGGGAGTGATGTTAATCCCAAGCAGATCTAGGAGTTACCTAACCTCATAATTTTTTCCTCCAGCAGATTAACTTTTGCCTGCTATTCCTCATAGCTGTGCAATCAAAAATCAAGGAAGACTTTGAAATATACTGGCAAGTAAATGCAGGAATGATGTCCCAAATGGCTGGTTTTCCATCACATTCTCTTTCGTGCTAGTGGTCCCTCTTCTGTATAAGACAATAATTTATCACTGGTAGCCAGCAGTTTTCTCACCATTCATGGACTTTTTTAAAGGTGTTTGTAAAAAGTACCCAAGCAAAATACCTCTCGTGCCTGTACACTTATTTTCACTATAATGTACCTTGCAGGTAGTATGAAGTCTAATTATAAATACCACTGTAAAAGATTATGTGACTTTACACTGGTTTAATACTCAAACTGCAGCTTCTTATGAAAGATGCCAGGAAACTCTGGACTGAGGTGGAAATCCATGGAAAAAGCAGTGTATATGTCCAGAGCCTCTTCTGTGAGCACCAGCTAAATGCCTGAGCTGTCCATCCTGGATATCCTGGTATTCTGGTACATAGCTCTAAATTTAGTCTTCAGCCTACAGGCCCTTTGAGAGTCCTCAGGGATAGAAGTATTGGGGCTGAGGTGTTCCGAGCTGACTGTAGGAGTGGATAACACTACCCACTTGGCTGGAGCATCTCAGCCTCCAGGTGTGTTGCTGTTGCTGTACTTCTGCACACCTTCAAACAGTGCTTGGTTTCTGCTGATGAAGGGCAGACATGAAGCTGGCTTTGATTTGGGCCATTTGCTCACTGCCAACGTTTCTGTTTCAGAACTGGGAAAGCACAGGATTTGGCTCTGGCTGGAGGTGGAAAGGCCAGATTTTGGCACATGGCTCATTGTAGGACCATTAAGATTTCTGCTTTTCACACAAAGCAGAAGCTCATCATTTTGTCCAGACTGCTGCAGTGCCAGCCACTGTGGCATCCTCCTGTGGGCCTTCTCCTGGGCAATCCTGCTTGAGAGATCAGATAATCTTATTTATGTTTCTCTTCCCTTGCAGATGTCAACAGTTGGCTGCTCACCTTTGGGTTCCAGCTGCACAATGTCATCCCCGGCTACCCCAAGCCAGACATGGATGCCATGGAGCCATCCTATGAGCTAATCCACACACAGATGAAAACCCAAGAATGGGACAACAGCAAGGTGATTCATGTAACTCCATACTGTATCTCATGCCCTTATCAGCAAACCACCCATTTTCAATGTTGGTTGAAAAAGCTCTACCAGCATGTTGTGAGAGGAAGAGCAAGTCAAACCCCATTCCAGTATTGAAATCTGACCAAATAATCACATATTAAGTTCCCTACTGTAATGGGGGTTTTTCCTGTGATATTTTCTGGTCGTTGCTCAGTGAAGTGGCGTGTTACTGTTTCTTTCTTCCATTGTCACATATTGCAGGCTAAATTCAAGGCCTTTGTACCCAGGATTTTTAGAAGTTAAAAAAAAGTGAATCTTGATAGAGAATTAGTTTATAAAGTTTGGGAGTTTTTGTTCTAGAAACCTATTCATTTTGGTTTATAATATCTTAAACAAGAAGTCACACTACTTGCATAGGAAGTTCTTTTGTATTGCAGAGAGTCTTTCCAGAAATAATTTTTTTATTATATTAAACTTTCATTTTACCTGACCAGGTTAAATCCCATGTAACTGTGTCCTGCTTTTAAAAACAGGCTTGTTTCCCAAGGCATTGTGGTAGATGCTGGTGCAAAATTCAGTGATAAAATTGGCAAGAAAAATTTTTACAGCCTAATCATTTCCCCATCTTCTTATTGGTACTTACTCAACTGAAAGACAGAGGCAGCACTATTAAAAGTTAGAACACGGGGTCAGGATTTGAGAGCCCTAGGTTAAGCCCCAGCCCTACTGCTTATCAGTGTATGACCTCAAAAGTCACTTACCTCTCAGGATTCTCTTCCATTTCATAGCCTGATTGTATTCTGGGGAGGCTTTCATCTGTTTAGTCTGAATCCTCTTTAGTCTGAACTCCCACTTGCTGTTGCTGGTTGTTTGAACATTGCAAGAGCAGTGAGGCACCAACATGACTGGGGAGATCAGGACATGGTCTCCACATTTCTGCTAATAATATGATAACAGTAGGCAATGGAATTGATTCCATCTGCCCTCCTAGTCTCTCTACCTATGGCTTCACTGAAATCTTGATGACCTGCAGCAAGATTCTTGAGGTATGCATCTTAAACCAGGAGGTCACGTTTCCTGAACCACAAAAGGTATCAGTCAAAGGTACAAACAAATTACTGTAGATTGATAGTAGTCAAATGTCAGTCCATCATTGGTACTCAGCCTCACAGCCGTGCTGAAGACAAGTTAAAATGCACCAGCTTCAACTTCAGCAAGAAATTTATTTGAAGTGTCACTTAATAATATTGGTAGAACTAAAAAAATTACCATCGCTGGGTTGATACTTGAAAACTTTAACAGTGCAGTAACTCAGTTGTGGTTTGGAGCACAGAGACTCCCTTTTTGTTTCTTATTTCCTTGGATTAAACAATAACATGCTAATGGAAGCTATCTCTCTAATGAGAGAGACCCTCAGGATTTTTTCTCCCCTCTGCTGGGACACAGTCTCCCTGGGCAAAGCTGTACCAGGAGTAGGCAAACAGGAAGGACTCACCCAGAGACTACACAGAAGACCATCTCTGTATTGGTATGTGCTGTAGATAATAACTCTCACAGAGCCACCACAGAAATTATTATTATTGGTAATATTATATTATTGTTTTATCATTATTTCATTATGTGTATTATAGTATGTAATATATATATAACTTTTTCATGTATATTATACTATCATTATTTGACTTATTGAATAGCCAAGTAACTTGAGTGACAGCTTGAGGTGATGACTGACCCTTGTTCGTACAGGCAGATGAGCTGGAAATAAAATCAAGGAGAACCCTCCCTTCTGTCCACCTATTTTAGGTGAATCTGCTTTAATGAGCAATAAGAAGAAAAGGAAATCTCCATGGCCCACACAGATTTTTAAAAGCCAGAAGCTGCAGTGAGGGCTATGCAGGGCCCTGCTCATTAAAAGAGGGCTTTATACAGCTGTCCTGCTTCCAGATGAGTCCCTTTGCACTCAGATGTTGAAAATGGAATTTAACCATTGCAGGCTGTTTCATATTCTTCCCCTGTTATGACAGCAACAAAACATGAGCATTTTTATTTCAGTCTACAGTTGCAGGATCGTGCTGTGAGAGCAAGGGGTTCCTCAATGCTGTAGAGCAGGATTCCCTTGCTTTCTGTCGCACCCAGCATATTGTAGGCATATATTTGCATATTCCAAATTCATTCACATATGATGCCTGAATACATGATCCATTTTCTCCTACGCCTATCCATACATCCAACACTGATGCTTCCATGAAGTTCTGTTCACTCCCAACCCTTCGAGGCATCAATACACACTCCCAAATACAGTCCAGTCCTCCTTGTCACTGATTGTCTCTGTATTTATTGGTGAAGCATTTAGAAGAAAATAAAAACTTTTGAAAATTTCACATAGGAAGTGACAAAATTAAACCAAGGTAAATGAAAGCACAGGAAACATTTTCAGTTAATAAGACTGATCAAATTGTAAAATGGTATTGCAGAGCATACAGAGTAAGCTCTAGATCTTTTATCATTTAAAAGTAGCCAGGACAAGGCATTGATCACTGAATGATGTACCACAACTTTCTCATCTCCATGTCTTCTGATTCCTAATTTCTCTGGGTCACTTACTCCTTGTGATAGACAAAAGTATATTTGAGCTACTCCACTGGCATTGCTGATAAAAGTTGGCCCAGCAGATTAAGTCTGTTATTTTATCAGAGAGAAACTACTAGCAGGAGCACAATAACAACGCAACTAACACCCATAAATGGCTGCTTCATCTCTCTTCAGAGTGCATAACCAGAGGGCCCTAGCATCTCCTTCCAAAACATTTTTGGTATTCACCTTGCCAGTCTGGAAGACAGGAGAGATAATTCTGACTTTGAGCATCCGCCACGTCAAAAACAGCCAGCATGTCATAAGCCTTGCACTAACCCCCTAAAGCTCTGAAGTGACATTTAAAATCCAATACTCCATTGTGCAGCACTTCCCCCTCCTCCCCACGACTGTGAAGCTGTCACTAAATTGTTTGTTGAACAAGTTCAGTGTTATTGGCCACTGGGGGACTCTGGGTGACCTCTGGCATATTGTGGAACTGCGGCACCTGAATCCAATTTCTCTTCTGTTTTTTTGTTGTTTTTTTTTTTTTTTTCTCCCCTTCCTTGTTTTGTCTCGTTGAGCTGTCAGGTAATTGTTGGAGCCAGAACAACTCTATTTCCAGGGAGGGGTGTTTTGGAGTCAGCACTTGTATCATTATCTACATCCTGTTATAACTACCATTCTCTCCATCCCATGGGCACTGTCTCCAGGAAGGGTCCTGTTTTCTGCAGTGCCTGTTACAGGCTTTGCTGGAGAAGTAGTTTTTGGCATCCCCTCTGGAGCAGCATTTTAAAGGCAAGGGCTGCTCTGGGATGCTCAGCCAGGACGTGAGCTATAAGGCTGTGTTTTCTGGCAGAGCTTCTTCCAAGGACAATCTGTTTCAGGGACTGGCTCTGCCAGTGTTCATCATTCAGGGAAGGTATCCTGACATTGCAGTTGCTTTGGCCTGGGCTTGGACTGCCACACTGTCTGCATGTCTGTCCATCAGCTCCCAGTTATGTTTTACAAATGCAGTGGTCAGTTTTCAAAGAATCCAATGCAGGGAAAAGAGTTGAAGTCTCAAAAACATTAAGCTCTTGGGGCTTTATGAAAATAGATGAGAAATCTATAAAGTGATGAGCAAGAGGAAGAGGCAAATCCTCTTACTTCTCCACACTTGAAATCTGTTTAATGAACTCAACCTCGTTATCCCCATACAGTCATATGCAGTGGTGGGGTAGAGGAGTGACCTGCCCTCTAAGCCTGAGTTAGTGCTCCTGTTTGGCTCATTCCCAGCCAGCCAGCCAGCATCCAGAGCACTGGCCTTGCTGGCTCACCTCTGCTGCCCCACACGTCACCTCTTGGACAACCCAAGAGCCTGCAGTGCAGCCATGCTGGTGGGCACATCCGAACAGAGACTTGTCTCCAGGTTATGGCCACATGGAATATAGGGAGGAGCTGATGGCTGAACAATGGCTTTGTTAACAGAGAGCTACAGGGTAAATAAAAAGAGGGCTTATAAAAAAGAGGGAGAGCAACTTTTTGCACTGGCAAATAGGGATAGGTCAAAGGGGAACAGTTTTTAATTAAAACAGTAGAGGTATAGATTAGATGTTAGGAAGAAATTCTGTACCCAGAGAGCAGTGAGGCACTGGCACAGGTTGCCCAGACAAGATGTGGATACCCCATCCCTGGGATTGTTCAAGGCCAGGTTGGATGGGGCTTTGGGCAGCCTGGTCTAGTGGGAGCATCGTGGTGGGAGGGTTAGAAGAAGATCATCTTTTAGGTCCCTTACAGACCAAGCCTTTCTGTGATTCTGTGATAGATAGGAAGGAGTTAAAAATGAATCATATATCAGAGAAATCATAACTTCCAAACCTATTGGAAAAAGTGGCTTTCTGCGTTGTAAGCCATATGGTGGTAAGAGAAACACCTATCTGTCTATAATGGCACAAGGATAGAAAGAAACTTGGAAACATGTTCACGTATTTCACATCTTGGATCCTTGATGGGAAATTAAAGCTTTCAGTCTCACACTGGAAGGCAGTATTTAAAAACAACAGATGATAGGATCTGGCGATGGTATTTCAAATCCTCAAGAGGTGCTGGCAAAATGCAAGAGGCTATTCAGAGATCCTGGTAATGTGCCGCTCTCCTGAGCTTTGTGCAGCAGAGAACAAATGGTGAAGGTCGTTCTCTTCTCTCCAAAGGGTTGTTACTAGATAAAGTGAAATGTCACCTAAGGACATCTGATTAAAAAAGACTGTGAGAAAAAACAAATCCAGCATATTTGTCACTCACATCGAGCAACAAATATTGAAATAAAATAGCGATAAATTCCCTTCTTTCTTCTGTAAAACCGGTTTATAGATGCCTTGGTTTACAGTTGCTAAAAGCAGTAGCAATTTTTAGAGAATAGCACATGCCACTGCAGCTTTGGATGGAAATTTTCTGTTTCTTTTCCTTGCCAGTTCATTGACATGAGTTCTAAGATTGAACAGAAATGGTAATTTCAAAGTCAGGGATACATTGCTTCTTTGAACTACGTACAATCTGTTTGCCTCCACCCTCTTTATAGTCTGGCTGTGCTCTGGTTTGCTTGAATTTGTTGGTTGGGGTTTTTTTTCTGTTGGATGTGTTTGCTTTTCCTTTTAACAGAATGCTGTTCCCAAATACATTCTTTTATCAAATAAATGCACTCAAAAAGTCATTTCAAAGTCATCCTGGGCTTGTTTTTAAGGTAACAGAGATGCATTTGGTTATTGAAATTGTTGATAGCTAATAGTTAAATTTGAGCAGCCTGGTGTAGTGGAAGTTGCCCCTGCCTGTGGCAGGAGGTTTGGAACTAGATGGTCTTTAAGGTTCCTTCCAGCCCAAACCAGTCTGTGATTTTAACTGAAGGTGAATGTTCAGCATTACAGCTTTGCACATCTCATTTCCTACTTCCTTATGTGAAAAAAAGGTGGGGAGAGCCCAGAAGTAACCAGTCCTCAATAGAAAACCCTTTTTTGATTGTGCTCTTGTTCTTGATTAAGACACCTGAAGGTAGGTCTCTGCCTGTGAATTTTGATATTATGGTGGTGTCCAGATCCACTGGTTTGTTGGGGCAACCTAATTTGGAGACATTAATAGAGGATCTTTACCTAATAATTTGCTCATAATCGAGAACATACTAGAGTTCCTGCAGCTCATCAAGAATAAGGTGATGAAGACAAAATTGAAGGGGAACAGGGGCAATTTCTGATAGGAATTATTCGTCCATGCCCAGTACTGCCTGACCTCCCCGAGCTCCCTTCTCCAAGGTGATAATCAGTAGATGGTGCAATTAATTCCAGGGACTCTTTATCACTCCCCTGCTGGTAAACAAGGTGATGTATATGTATATGGTGATACATAAGTGATCACAGGACATAGCAGTGTAGCCAGAAAACCTGATTTACATCCTTGAGTGAGCAGTGATTTGGTATGAGCGCTGAGAGATGCCTTTTCCCATCACTGGTAAATGTTGCTGAGGCAAGTTGGAAAGGCAGCATGACATACAAAGTGGCTAAGGGACCACCTAGAGTCAACCCATATGAGATACACCGGAGAAGAACTCTCCATTTCAACTTCTTTGAAGAGGAAGTAGCTAATTACCAAGGCTATGCAGTGTGCACTTGTTTAGAACAGTAAGTGTTTTATGAAGCCTAGAAGACTAATTGTTCCATGTCCATCATCACTGACATCTACATTAATTACGTCCATTTTTTGCATAATTAGAGCACTTGTGCAATTGGCAGAGAAGCTGGGCTTGGCTCCCTACCAGTCTGTTAATTATATTGCTCTCTAGGGGACGTGTGAGATGCCCCACAGGCAGGATGGAGAAAACCAGAAAGAGCTCCTTTTTCATAGGAAACTGGTTCCTGCTCCACCTGCTATGCTGTCAATCAAAAAGGGAAATGGAGAAGGTACACCAGCCTGCTCAGCACTTTGAACAAAAGTAATTTCTGGGAATTTTAATGTTCTACAACCTAAAATGTGCTTTTGAAGTTGTATTCCTCTATTCCCTTATAGTTTTCCCTTTTAACAGTCAAAACTGCTCATAACTTCTTAGTAAGTGGCAATGTGGCAATGCTCAACCCCTTTTTTTTTTTTTTTAATACTTTATGACTCTTCCCTGGAAATGGCTGCTGGAATTTATAAAGTTAGAAAGTTTTTAAGAAATGGTTAAAAAAAAAAGTATAGGCCTCAGAGTGATTTTATGCTCTAGAATGCCGCCAGAAGAGTTTCAGCAGGTATATTTTTACCCCAATTAGCTTCAGCAGTGGCATTGAGACAATTACATCAAGTTAGATGCTGGCTGAGCAAACAAGCTAATGCCACATCCTCTGCAATCAGTGATATGTTAACCAATGTTGATAGTATTAGACATGCTACTCTTCAAAACAGAGCAGCCATTGATTTTCTTTTACTAGCAAAAAAGCATAGTTGTAAAGAATTTGAAAGATTGTGTTGTATGAATTTGTCCGATCATTCTGAATCCATTCACAAAAGCATTCAAAAATTGAAGAATCTGATAGCCCAAATTAAAGAAGATAGAAGTTCCTAGCTAAATGATTTGTTTCAAAATTAGAGTTTTGCACCTTAGCTAAAGCAACTTTGCAAGATAGGTCTTTATGTATTAAGTGTTCTAATACTAATATTGATAGTAGTACCTTGTCCTTGTATACTTTGTTGTGTTTAGTGAATGATGAACAAAACAGTCTGAGAAGTTTTTGTCATACAAGCAAGAGAGTTAAGAAGTAGAAGTACAGAGAGTGTTCGAAATCTCACGAAAGCAGTAGACGGAAGTATAAACATGAACGAAAGTTTTGAATTAGGACCTTAGAATCGACCAGAGTTTTTCGAACAATGACTTGTGACTGTTGCCAAACATGATTCATATCTCTTTCAAAGATTGAGCCTTCACAGCATTAAGTTGCTGTGCCATAATATAGCAATGCTTCAGTTTAGTGCAAATAAGTCTCCAACAGATAATAAGCAGAAATTTTGCAATAGAGCTATGAAACGCAAGTAGCAAGCGACAAGAAAATAAAAGCTTCTAAGTCAAACAGAGAGGGGGAAATGCTGGAATCCATAAAGTTAGAAAGTTTTTAAGAAATGGTTAAAAAGAAAGTATAGGCCTCAGGTTGAAGTTTTGTTAGCATTGCAGATACAGCAGAAAAGTTTCCCAAGCAAGCAGAAAAGTTTCCCAAGCAGTAGACGTGACAAACAACAATAGGCCTCTGTAGAATTGGCTTTAAGATGGCAACAAAGTTATTTAATGTATATGTTTAGAAGGTTAGCATGAATAGAGCTCTGTTCTTTGTCTCTTATGAACCAGTCTTTGTTTTAACTACCATTACGTGTGTTTTATAAGATTGGATAGAATGCTTGTCAATATGTGTTGTTCTATGTATGATTGGCTGAAATCTAGACTGAGATAGTTTTATGTCATTCTGTATCACCCCACCTTCTCTGGGCATTCTCTGTGGATCAGCGAGCTGTTAACATCATGTCTCCATTGTATGTCTTGAGACTGATGTGCTGGAAATAAAAGCAAAAAGCTCTTCACTGGTCTAGTTCTGTCCAGTGTTGTCCATATTTGGACGTAACTGCCACAGCAAGTGGATTCCTTTTTTAAAACCTGGGTTCCTGACACAATTGGACCTCTATCTACCCTTTGACCCCATAATGGCCACCATGGAAATTAGGTTTTATTTCACTTCCCTTGTTATATTACTAACTCTTGTGTGAGAGGTCCACACTGAAATGCCTGCATCATCTGAATTGTCTTCTTGCACCCAGGATGTGAATCTCTAGTTCATGGACAGTTTAGGGCAATATTCTTCATGGGTGTTTAATTTCCTCAAAATAATTGGAATGGAGTAAACTTTGTAGCCTATTTTTAATCCTGTGTGTCATTACATTATTGAACTGAGCCGTTGGCAGTGCCAGGAGAGTTTTGTCATAGAATCCTCTTGCTTTTGTGAAATTTGAGCAAATAATTGTTCATGAACAGGAGTCTGTAAGTCAGCACTGCCATGAATTGATGGGAGCATTTCCAGAACATTCTGCAGTAATGATGAGCTGCTGACTCACTGTGTGCTTGCTCCATTATACCCTAACAGCAAAAGTGCCTTTGTATTGCACTGGACTGCAAATGATCTGGGCTGTTGTCTCTCAATTTTTGCTTCAAAATAAGCTAAAACTTGAGCATCAGATGTGGTTGGCTTTAACTCAGGGAGCCTGGCAAATTGTAGGGGGTTTCCAGGAAATAAGTTTTGGATATAATGCCTTCCTTGAGTTTTGAACAACCTGCTTTAGGCAGGCTGAAATGGAATATCAAGAGGTTATGGCCACTCTGAGGGTCATACAGGTTATGCAGGGCAAGGAGCACAAGGAGTTACAATGTGGAGTTAAAATAGAAGAAACTTTTAGAAATACTTCCACATTTCACAGAAAAGCTGAAAGCATTTGGTAAAGCATCATGGCCACAAGACAAATTGTTTCTTATATGCAGAAGAACACTGAAACACAACCTAATTATGCATCCAAACTCAACGCCCACACCACTGAGGCAAAAAAATAATTTTCTACCTTTACATCCTTCAATCTATGAGATTAAATACAGTTCAGGTTTCAGAAACAATGAGCATTAGGAGGGGACAACATTTCTCTCCCATGAAAAGGAATTAAAATTTTGAAAAAATGTGATAAGGGGGAAAAAATAATGGAGCTCTTCATTACATGTCTCCAGTATGTTCTCCTGCTCTCCAGCATCCTAATAATGCTTTTGGGACATCAGATTTCTCTTTCTAATATGTCGTTCTGTTCTTTCTCTCCCTGCTCAGTCCATTTTGGGGGTCCAGTGTGAAGTGCAGAAGCAGCTGAAGGCTTTTGTCACCCTGGAGCGCTTTGAACAGATCTACAGCTCCAGCATCGCTGGATGCCGGCACGTCAAGAAGAACAAGAACTTTGCTTCTGGAGGCTCCATCTTTGGCAAGGGCGTCAAGTTCGCCATGAAAGACGGGCGTGTGGCCACGGACATCATCAGCGTGGCCAATGAGGATGGACGGAGGATCGCAGCCATCCTGAACAATGCCCACTACCTGGAGAACTTGCACTTCACCATCGACGGGGTGGACACACACTATTTCATCAAGCAGGGGCCGTCGGAGGGCGACCTGTCCATCCTGGGCCTCAGCGGCGGGCGGAGGACCCTGGAGAACGGCGTGAATGTGACAGTGTCCCAGATCAACACAGTGCTGAGTGGGAGGACTAGACGCTACACGGACATCCAGCTCCAGTACGGTGCACTGTGTCTAAACACGCGCTACGGGACCACCTTGGACGAGGAGAAGGCACGCGTCCTGGAGCTGGCCCGACAGCGCGCCGTCACCCAAGCTTGGTCCCGGGAACAGCAGAGACTGCGGGATGGGGAGGAGGGTATTCGCTCGTGGACAGAAGGGGAGAAGCAACAAGTGCTAAACACGGGCCGGGTACAGGGCTACGATGGCTATTTTGTGATCTCAGTGGAGCAGTACCCTGAACTCTCAGACAGCGCCAACAACATCCACTTCATGAGACAGAGCGAAATGGGCAGAAGGTGACAGAGAGGGTCAATGCGGTGACTTCTTGCCAAAGACAGCTACTCTTTTGTGGCCACTTACCTGACTGTGTTGTACTCAATCCTTTTTCTAAACTGAACAAGGTGGGGTGGGAGGAAAATAGAAAGAGAAGGAATAATACGGTTGCACTGTAACTCATGCAACATACTTTTTTCCCGCTTTAATTTGGCCTTCATGCGTTTTTTGCAATGAACAGAAGGTATATTTTGCCGTAGTGTGATCACAGTGAAATTTACTGTCTCTTGTCCTTTTTTCTGTTTGTTTGTTTTGGGTTTTTTTGTTTCTTTTCCCCCTCTTTGTGAGGAATTTGAAGTGGGGAGTCGTCAACGTAAGTCCTTAGGTGTAAGTGCGAAATGGGTGTCTGTGCTAACTTGTGTCATCCTAATCCTTTCTGATTTGGGGCAGGGACATAGCCTTCCACCTGGAGCAGGGGGAGCCCATGGCATGCCAGAGAGCTCTTCCCAGAAAGAAAGGAGATGGAAGACAACGCTGATTCTGATACTCTGAAAGTGACCGTCCAAATCATGTGCCTCAAAAGGGACCTTACAAGTAGTTTTCACGTTTCACTTGGGACATAAAGTGTTTCTTTGGGGGCTCCTGCTGAGCAGAAGTAGATTATAGAGACAAAGGAACTGATTATATTACCTTGCAAGATGATTCTCTTCCTTCCTGAACTGGAATAAAAAAACAGAAAAAATTGGTCTTTTTTCATTATGAGAGTAGATACTTTTTGGGGTTTTTTGTGTGTGCGCAAATCCTGGTTTTAGTTAAATAACCTAGCAAAAGCCAAGAAAAGGGACTCCTGCTCTATTGAGAAAAGCTAAAATAAATCCTCTCTCATACGTAGAGCTGTTCTATAGGTGGATTTAATGCACCCATGTTGTACATTTGCTAATGGCATAACTTCATTAAATGTATAGTGTTTCAGTACATGAGGCTACGTGTTTAACAGTCCACTGTGCTGTATCTAGGAAGCTGATTTGAATTTAAAAGTAGTTATAGTATCCCAGTGACATACCACTGAAAATTAGAGCCAAACCCTGCTTTTCCTGATTCTGGAGCTTGTATTTATTGGCTGGGAAATGCAGTTTGGAGTAGCATGCTGGCAAGTCGTTTATGACTATGGCAGATAAATGTCTCCTGGGGACTTTGGCAGCAGGGATTTTAAAATGTTTAATAAGTAGCAACAGCTTGTGCGTGGTGGGACAAGAAGGAGAATATGAAATCAACCCTCTCACTGTTTCTTACATGAGCTCAAATTTTAAGGAGAGCCCACTTGACTGTTAGCAGTGACGAGGGGGAGGTTCAGTGGAAATGCCCACTACAGAGAGGACCAAGTGCTTTAATAAGAAACTGCTGACAAAGTTGCTCAGCATGCTAATGTAATTTTTATTCACAAAACCTCTGTGCTCTGGTATTTGGAAGAGTCCTTGAAATTCAAGGGAGCAAGGAGATGAGCTCAGCATCCTCTTCCCTGCCTGAAACAGTCCTGTGCTGTTCCTGCAGGCAGAAGTGTTACCCCACCTCTCAATGGAGCTCTGGCTGGAGGTGGCCAACCCTGGTCCTAGATAGATGTCTCTATCACACTGATGCCTGCATATGTCCTGACTGTAAGAGCTCTCGTGTGTCTCTCTGGGAACAGCTCAGCCCTGATTTTTTAATTTTTTTTTTAATTCCATCCACTTTGGCTTTTCCCAGTTCTGCAGAGAGATAACCCAAGACAACTCCATGCCAAGGCTGTTTCCTTACTCAGAGTCCTACAATGCACCTGTGTACTCAGAGACAGCTCTTCTGCACTCATGCCACTACCACTGCCATCCTCCAACACAGACTGGCACCCGTCTGCAGGATCTGAGCCCAGATACAGCGGGGGCGTGTGTTGGCCATGCAGTCCTTGAGCAGTGAAACATTGGCAGCCCCGGTGCTCTCACGGCTTCTCCATAGCAGCCGGCTGCCAGCTCCGTCTGCCTTGCCTGTCTGTTCCCGGGTGCTTGCCAGGAGGAAGGTGATGGGATAGAAATTCCCCTAACAGACTGTTCCTCCTCCATTTCCGAATCCCTAATACCTTTGGCTGTGTGGCAATGACCAATGTTATGGGTTTGATTTTCTGCTTTTCTCTCCTGCTTGCAGCAAGGATGTTGATGCTGGTGCTGTGTCCCAGCGCTGTACTCTGAACCACCCCTTGCAGCACACAACCTTTATTACTTTGGCAAGAGTGAACCACAGGCAGCTGGAAAGGGTATCCAGTTCTGGCAGAGCCAGGTGGGAGAAGACGTGTTGGCCAGACCTGCTCCAGGCTTTTACAAGGGAGCAGTTGCTTTGGCTGCTGCCTGCCAGGGATGGTTAAAAGGCCATGGCATTCCCACCTGTATGGCTGGTATAAAGTGCTTGGCAAGCCTGGGTTGCCCTGAGGATGCACAGGTGGGGGTCAGGGGCAGTGTTAGCCAAACCAGCAGTAACCACCTACTCAAAGGAAGCAGCACCTTCTTGCCAGTGCTGTCCAGCTCCCTGCTTCCCTCTCTCCAAGTCACACTAGGGACAAATCCCTCTCAAAACCTCAAACTTGTGATGGCTGTGAGTGTCTCAAACAGCATGAATGGAATGAAAAGAGACCTGCAGGAGGCAGGGTCAAAAGGTATGAACCCCTGGTAAAAGACCCACAGAGCAGAGAGAGCTCATTGTGCCTCCCATTTACACTGCCCCATTCCAAGCAGCTCCGAAGAAAAGTGATGCTTCTGTATCCATCTGCATCCATGTGTTACAATGCTAAGAGGTGCAGTGCAAGAATAAATGGGCCATTTTTCCACGGAGTCAAGAAAAGAGATTGGAGTGTAAAATATTCCTACTGGAACCCTGCCAGCCTGAGATGGCACCTCTACAGCCTTACGCAGACTCTTCAGGTTATTACATGAGCTAATGACTTTGAGGAGTTCACCCATTTTTCAAGAGTCTCCCAGTCCCCCCATGCTTGTCCAGCATGCCCAGAGCCAGGAGCTCAGAGCTCTGTGCCATGGCCAAGGCAAGACCCTCGTGTTGCATTTTTCTGCATCCTCAAGCAGCACTGGGATGTGACTACACCTGTCTGCCTGCTGGGCCCATGACAGTCTTCTCCTGGGCCTGCAGCTCGTATGGAAACTATGGACATTGTGTCAAAAGGGGGGAAAATATAGCTATAAAAGTATATATATGTATATGTTGCTCCTTTCTATCAAAACAAAAATTTAATAGGGATGGCTGTCTAATACTGGGGAAAAACCTGTCCAAAGACAGCTAATACATTCCTGAATCCTCAGCCTCTGTGAAAGCTTTCCACCTCACCTAGATGGCAAAACATTTTCAGTCCTGAAGCACTAAATTTACCCATTCATTAGTGAAAAAATGCTTTTTCTACAGGATCCCAAGTGCATTTTCACTTTACTGATGGCCCTGTAGCTCCTTCCCAGCATTTTTGTTGTCTATTTTGCCTCCCCAAGGGACCATTCTGGTTGCCTGGCCCTTCTTGCTTTGTCTGTGTGCAGGCGTGAAGTAATTTAATGCTTCCATGAGAGTGGAAGGTCTTGGGTGCAAATCCCACAGCACTTAACTCCCTATCATAGGATCAGGGACTGGTTTGTGTTGGAAAGAACCTTAAAGATCATCCAGTTTCAACCACCTGCCATGGGCAGCAACACCTTTCACTAAAAGGTGAAAACCCCATCCAAGCTGGCCTTGAACCCTTCCAGGGATGGAATATGCAGAGTTTCTCTGGGCGACCTGTGCCAGTGCCTCACCACCCTCACAGGAAATAATTTCTTCACAATTCTTAATCTACTCTTTCTGTTTGAAGCCATGCCACATTGTCCTGTCACTCCATGCCCTTGTCAAAGTCCCTCTCCAGCTCTCTAGGAGCCCCTTAGGCACTGGAAGGGTCTCTAGGGGGTTCCCAGAGTCTTCTCCAGGCTGAGCAACACTGTGAGCATCTTAGCAGCCTCCCCCAGACTTGCTCCAACAGCTCAACATCTTTCTTGTGTTGGGGGCCCCAGAGCTGGATGCAGCACTCCAGGGGGGATCTGGTTTGGGCAGAGCAGGGGGCAGAATTTTGCCCTGCTGCCCACACTGCTGGTGATGCAGCGCAGGACACGTTTGGCTTTCTGAGCTGTGACTGCTCCCTGATGGGTCATGTTGAACTTCTCACCCAACAGCACCCCCATTTTTCTCCCTAGGTATGCACTCCATCCATTCTCTGCCCAGCCTGTATTTGTGCTTGGGATTGCCCCAGCTGAACTTATGAGGTTCACACTGGTCCACCACTCAGGCTTCTCAAGGGCCCTCTGGATGGCATCCCTTCCCTCCAGCATGCCAACAATTGCTCTAGATGCTGTTTCAAAGGCCCATTGAAAGGTGTGGCAGACCATCTCCTGGGGAAAATGTCACTGTGCTTTAAGTCTCATGTGCTTTAAGGTTTGATTTTTGAGAAGTCATTTTCGTTCTTGACTCCCAAAAAGAGGACTGAGCCCTCACCAAAAGGAGTTCCCCATCAAAATACAGAGGTGTAACTTCACTTACTTTCAACTCTGGTCTTGTCTCCAGTCCAAAGAGTAGTGAGAAGGATCCTGTCCAAATCTCACAGCTCAGAGGAGAAAATGCAGTGCTTTGGAGCAGAGGCTGCATCTCTCAGTGACAGCAATAAAGAGCAACAGCTCAAGTCTTCAGTAGCTGGAGCTGTTACTGAACCATGCTCCCTTTGAAGGAACGACAGTGATGAGACTTACTTGGTGTGGCATCCAAACACAAGCAGTGCCATGAGGACTCTGCAGCTGAAAAACATCGTGTGAACCCAGCCCAGAGGGAGAGGAGCAAGACCAATTAGGCATCATGAGAAATGCCACGTTTGTTTCCTCTGAGATCTTTATTTTATTTTATTTTTTCCCTTTCAACTGGAGATTGGCACTTGGAAAAATCATTAAGCAGCAGTGACCAGAGGGAGTCACGCAGCTCATCATATCTTTGTCGTCACAGCTATTGATCAGAGCCACAGTGAAAATGGGCCAACAATGCTAAACAACACCAGGCGAGAGCTGATGAGATGAAGGTCATTAAGAGCCCGGTGCTTGATTCAGGTTTAGAAGACACAGATGACTGGGAGCAGTCCCTGAGACACCATTTGGCCATAACTTAGGAACAGTGAGGGATTTCTGTAATATATCTGTAGTTGCTTTATTGAGTGTAGGGACTGGCATGAAATTCTGCTCAGTCTATTATACAGACAGTGTAACCAGAATAAATCAAAATTGTTAAAAAAAAAAAAATCTAATAAAGTACTTTTTCAGCTGTGACTTGTAAGTGTCACCGTGATGGATGGCAGCGCAATCCATTATGCAAAGACAAGGCTCTTAACATGAAATTTTAGAATTCAATTTTACGATTTACAGAGAGGGCCCCCCTCGTATTTACGGCACAGCAGTCTGTTTTGATTCAATCTCGGCGTAATTGAAACCAGGGCCAGGGATCATGGTTAGTCCTGTGGCTGCTTTTTAAAAGGGGAGGAGAAACGACTGCCTGTAACGTTAATAATGGAGCTAGGGAGATCGCTTTGCTTGTTAAATCTTACTCAGTTTATCTCCTTGCCCTGGTGGCACTGCCAGACCTGGTGAATATGAACACTGTGCCTCCATGCCAGGGATGAATTTGATGGGATAAAGTCTGGCTGCCATGTGGCCAGCAGCATCCTCCATCGCACGGTGAGCATGGCCTGGGGCATTTTTGCTCCTGTTGCTACAGTCCTCCACAGGACAAGCTAGTTTTTCAGTACCTCTTTTTATTATAATCACTCATTTTATTATGATCACTAAATAGTCCCCCGTTACACCAAAGAATTTCCATGAGTTTTGTAAAAATAAAAATATAACCCAAAGCCTTCTTGTGTTTGCTTTTTTTTTATTTTTTGGTTTATTTGTTTTGGGTTGGGTTTTTTTCCATCTCTTGAAAATATTTAAATAAAATTACTTGCGACTGTAGAGCAAACTTTAAACAGACACCTTGGGGGCACGGAGGGCCCTGTCCAGGACCCCCCTTCTCCCTCCTGGATGAAGGGCCATTGCACGTCCTGGGGGCCATTTCCTGTGGCAATTTTCCATCCTCTGCCACCCCAGTCAAAAACAACCCAGCCCACCCTAGGGAAATCTGTGTTTCTTTTGTACTCTCCTTTAATTACCATAAAACTTTGTGTTCCTGACCAAGTGTTACATAGCTCAGCTGTTAACTCCCATTCCAGAGGTCAGTGCTTTCTGGGGAGCATAGAAAACGACAAATGAAAATTAACTAAAAAAATATATACATATATATATAACTTTTTTTCCTTAGAGATGGAAATTGTTCAAGCAAACACTAAAACTTTCAAAAAAGAAAAATAAAATGTTTGGACAGTCGTAGATATTGTTGAAATAACCAATCAAAGAATCACACTTTTCTATAAAGTAAAATGTTTATTTTGTGAGAGGACTTCTAATGCAGCTCCAGCCGAGAAGAGGACTTTGTATCAAAGCTGCATCTGTAAGCCCAGCACTGAAGACTCTTGTCATTACCCTGTGTAATAATTTTCCTGAAGTCTGGAACTAATTTTTTGAGAAATTTTTTTTTCTCGATACTTTGTGTTTCTAATACTGTATTCTTGACTGTGTAAATACAACCAGGCTGTAAATAAGTGCAGATGTAGATACCTTCTAGGAAAAAAAAAAAAAGCAAACAGACAGAAATGACCATGTGTAGCCTTCAGTGACAAATAAAAGAATATTTTGTGTTTAAATAGTGTTTTCTTTTTTTCTGTGAAAATGTTGGATTTCTTCACCCCAGCTGTTTGGCCCTTACCTGGGAGATGCACCTGGCAAAAGAGTTGACCAAAGTGTCCCCCCACTCCTGAAATTTGCACTTGGAGGTGCATTTCCCACCTGTACATAGGGTGTGGGATTGCAGGTGCCCCAAGGCTTTGCCAGGAGGTGATGCTTGGGATTCAGAGCCTCCCTCTACTGCAGGAGCCCCCATTCCAGGAGAAGGATAACCTAACTGAGAAACTACATTATGAACTCCAAAAGATGCTTAACAAATCAGGATAGCATTGGATTCAGTGATACATCCAGCAGAAACCTGTGCATCTGATCCTCATTCATGCAGAGGGGGAGGAGAAGCTGCTGCAGCACATTCCACAGTGACCCAGGGAAACTCCCTTGTGATTCTTGACACTGCCTGGCCCAGCCCCACTGGCAGCCTGCTCTGGTGCTTCAGGAAAAAATCCAGAGTAACTTCAGGAAACAGAGGCCAAAAACATGCATGTTCAGAAAAGGTGTGGAGGGAAGCATCCTTGGTGGCCCTTGGGGAGAACCTAATGGGAAAATGAAGCATAGGACTGGGCAGTGATCACTGGAGGAGGAGCAGGGAGTTGCTATCTAGCTTTACTGCCTGAGCATTGTGCTGCTCTCCAAAACCAAGTGAAATTGGGTCTTCTAGAATAAAGCCCAGTTCTGTGTGGAATCCCTCTCCTCTGGAGGTAGATGGCTGTGATAGGGGAAATAAACAGCATCTCTCTTTCTCCCTTGACACCAGGCAGAGCCACAGGAGCCAGGTGAGGCCTCTTTGCATGCACGCCTTGAGCAAGGTGAGGGGAGTCCAGCTGCTGGTGCATATTGATGCCTGCAAGGTTTCCCTGAGGTTTCTACCCTTGCTTGGCCATTCCTTGTGGAATGTTATTTATCTTCTCCACCAATATGCCTTTTCTTTCAGGGCCCTGTCCCACAGCCTTTATTTTCCAACTGCAGCTCCTCAAGCCATCCTGCAAAGCAAACGTCCCCTTGACACCAACCAAGTTCCCCCTTTGCTCTCTCTGTGCCATGCTGAGCACGATGGACTCTTGCAGCCTCATGGCACAAAGTCCACTTTCCAGCTGCTGGATAGTCTTAGTTTTTCCATCCTCTGATGTGCTTGGTCACCTTACCTTCAGCAGGATAGTTTAACTTACCTTGTGCACAGGGCAGGGTCTCGCTCCTATGCTCATCTGAGATTTTTATCTCCAGAGAAAGGCATTGTCCCCTTCTTTTTTGCCCCAGAAAGTGGCTACTGAGATAATTACACAGCAACCCTGACATCCTCCCCTGAGCCTCTGGTTTCCCATGGGTCTGGTCTGGTCTGCTTTCTCCAAATCAGATGCCTTAGTTTGCATCAGGCTGTTACTCATGTGCCTTTTCCTAAGCTGTGCTTAGCCAAGGAATTCAGATTCCCCTGTGACCGGCCATCCCTCACTTCCTGTGCCACCTGCAGTTTATCATCAAAAAGGACCCTGCCTTAAATCATTGATAATGATATTGAAATGCACTGGACCAAGGACTAATCCCCGAGGGTAGCCAAGGAAATGGCAACATTTCAAGTTGTCACCGAACTAGGTTTGTCTCTGCCTCATGTGGCTGTGCCAGATAAGACCAATGTTTTAATCAAAATATTATGGGTAGTAAATCAAGTGCTTTTGGGACAGCCACCCTGCCATGCCAGTCTGATAGGCCTGGGCAGACTTATCACATCATGTCTTTAATAGGGGCCATAGCCTGAGGACTCTGGCTTATCTTTCAGAATGCTACAAGGAGTGTCTCCAGGCTGTCAGGGTGGGAGCAAAGAAAAAAATTGTCCTGCATTCCCACAGGGAAGCAACTAAAGCCTCAACCATGGACCACACCTCATATATAGTTGAAAAGTACTAAAACCAAAGAATGCTGCTTATATTTGTCTGGGAGAAGTGAACACTGGTGGAACACAAGCAGTGTGCCTTCAGGTGGGTCACCCCTCCAGGAGTCAGTGCTCAGCCTCATGACCCTTCTCAGGGCCAAAACAGTGCTGCTGGCTGGCTGGCACAGCGCATCACACGACACATCACACAGCTCCCCTGAGCTCCCCTGAGTCCCTCCAGCACTGTCCCGCTGCAGGGGTGTGGTGTGAGATGCTCCATGCAGTGATGAGACAGCGCAGGCAGGTAAATCCCGGCTGCAGCGCTCTCCCTTTCCCCTCCTGCACAGCACGGACAGGGCGCTGCTGCAGCCCCACCCTGGGCCAAGTCGAGGGCTGCAATCCAGTGCCCCCAATGCTTTTGGCCCTCCTCCACAAGGGTGTAGATTCAAGATACAGAAAAGCTGAACTGCTGCTGAGAGCAGGGACAGAGACTCTTCAGCAAAGAGATTCGGTTTAAAAAATTCTCTGGTCATTAATGCATCCCTTTGAAACAACTTGGCTGAGCCTTTGTCAAATCATGGCAGTTCTAGTTGGAAACAGTCATTTTTAGGTGGTGATCCTTTGCAGAGAATTTTCCAGGGCAAAGGAGCTCCTTTAAATGCAGCCTGCTGAAACGGTGACAGTCCAGGCAAGGGAATATCATGAATGATTGTGAGTTGGACGCTTTAAAAACATTTCTTGGGTTCTGTCTAAAAACCAACTCCAATCACCAACCCACTACATAAACCACGAACTTCAACACCTCCTTCTCCTCCAGCACAGTGTTTGTGAAACCACAAGCCTTCCTAAGCCCAGCCAGCACATCCTTGTCAGGATTTACTCCGAGAAGGATGGGATGGAATAGAGGAACAGGGTAAGTGCCACATCCTTACTGTTAGCAGCACAGCATGCTTGGGCTTTAAAACCAGCTCATCTCCCACTCTCTGAATTAAATTAAATAGAACCACAGGCAAAACACATCTCTGAGTTTGGACTTCAACCTGCTGCATTAGTCTGCTTGAGCATCTCCAAGCCTCTCTCTCAAGGAACAATGGGGTTTTTTAACCCAAAGCTCAGAAAATTTTTTTATCCCAGGGTTTCTCAAGCAGGAGTCAGTGGGCAGCAAGTTTATTCAGCAGAGCCACACCACCAGTGAGATGCTGCAAACAAGAGAGACCACGAGGTTGCTTTGATTTCTGCCTCCAAGAGCAAGAGATGAGAGGGATCTGTTAACTCATTGCTATGCTGTTATTTTCCATCTAGAAGACACTCATGTCCTCCAGGAGTTTTATGCAACCAGAATCACAGAATCTTTTAGGATGCAAAAGCCTCTAAATCCAACCATTAATTGCCAAGTCCGCCACTACACCATGTCCCAAGTGCCACATCATCACACATTTTGCATCCTTTCAGGGATGGTGGCTCCACCACTTCCCTGGACAGCTGGTTCTATTGCCTGACAAGCCTTTTGATGAAGAATTTTTGGTGAACTGCCTTGCAGCAGTGACAGTTTTGGGCCATTTCAGGAGTGTTGTTTGTACTCCTCAGGCTCTGGTGGTGGCTCAGGAAAAGGAGCCATCAGCCCGCAGCAGCAAGAGGGAAGTTCCAGAAACAAGGTGGATAAGGAGGAGCACAAAGAAAAACCCAGAGTTGCACTGGACACGTGTAGAATGTTACCTGGAGGACCTCAGCATGCCTGGATTTTGATCCAAGAGCCTGAAGTGGCAGCTGTAAGAGGTTAGAGTGTTCTGTTTGTCATTTTGCACATGTGCTGCTTTTGATCTAGGGCCCTCTTCTGTACATTCTTGCTTGGGTCAGCTCTGCATTGGGGCAAACAACTGGGGCAAGAGGATTCTGTGGATGGCACTGCTCTGTGTCTCCTCCACAGCCTCCCCAGTGCTCCCTTGCCTCTGGATGTCACGCCAGAAAAAGCCACCTCCAGCCTTTGATAGGGCAGCACCAAGGGAGGTGTCCTGCATCCCCATGGCCTTAGGAAACTCGGGGTTTTAGACCTGCACAGCACACAGGCACCCCAAGGTGTGCTGCTCACAGCCTGCAGCTGAAATGGAGCTGTATATTCACACAGGAATATCTGTGCATAGAGAAATAAGTGTGGCTTTTTCAGAGGAGCAGCCTCAAGATAGATTTTCATGTATTTATATGCATTTAGCAGATTCTCCATCCCTTCCTGTGCTCCCCCCCCATTGCCACAAAGACACACTCCCATCCCTGCTCTCCTCCCTGCAGGTGCACTTTGAGCAAGCACAGCACCGTGTGATTGCTCCGTGCCCTACATCCCCAGGTCTTGTCATCTGGCAGCTTTTCTAAACACGGCTTTCTTCCTCTCAGCAATTCTGTGGGGACCTTGGGAAATGAGTGCAGCAAACATGCCCTGTCACTTCAAAGTTGGAGGGCTGACGACTCTTGAAATGCACTTTTCTACTCATCTTTTTTTTTCCTACATTCCCCTCTCATGTCTAACAACGCCATCTGTGCTGGCACAAGCTCAGGCTCTGGCCTTGAACCTCTGCAAGAGAGTGATCAGGGTCCAAGGATGTTTTCAATATTTCCTATGATCAAGCAGGGAAAGGCAGAGACCTCTATGAAAACCCTTGGGAAGACATAAAAAGCAGTCCTGTTTTTACACTGTGCGACACAAAAGTACTTAGAGATGGCCAAATTTTTCCTCCTAAGTTTAGTTTTCTAGCTCAAATATGTACAAGAAGAACCCACTGCCACACACTCCTGTACAACCAACAAAGTGATTGAGGTCTTAGGTGGGCTGGTTGTGTCTTCTGGCCATCCCCCTGTCCACAGGACCAGCATCCTGAGGAAAGTGGATGAACTGGCTCTACAGTAAAATAAATTCAGCTGAACTTGATGGAGAAACCCAACCTTTTGAACTCAGGCTTTTCCTCTTCATCTTTTATTTTCCACTCATTCCTGGAATAAGAAATGACATGCTCCCCAGCATCCTAGCAGGAAACATGCTGTGAGGAGCTCAGCTACCAAAGCAGCCACCAGGATGAAATTGCAAAGCCAAAAATGTCTTTCAGAAAGGTCTTCATTCAGCAATGGGCTGAAGTACCCATTTCAGCTGGGACTGCAATGAGCATCAGAGCCCCACTCGTGCTTGCTCAGACACTTGAATCTCACTTCTTCCTTTTTGCTTTCTCCAGCTCTGGCTGCTGCCTGCCTCCTTCCCCTCATGCCAGTGTCTGTGACCTTTCCCTGCCCCATTAACCCTCATTTTGCACCCATCCGTGGATTCTCAAAGACAGGAGCCCACAAAACAGCGCACCAACCCCATAATTAAAACTATTTGTTTCTTTTCTTTCCTTACAGCACCTCCTCCGTTGTGTGTTCAGACCTCATTCCTCCTTGTTTTCCCTCTTTTCTCGCTCTGCAGTGGATTTAGGCCTCCCTGGGCACACGGAGGGTGCGGCTGTGACATTTTGGGGCTGGTCAGGCTGCACGGCCTCGCAGACCCAGCCAGCACTCGACTCCAGCACAGCAGCTGCCCCCGCAGCACCCTCCCTCAGCAAGGCTGGCCTGCAGCACAGCCCGCGCTGCTCTGGGGCAGCTCCTCTGCCAGCTGCCACCCAAATCCCGGACCGATGAAATGTTCATGGCCGCCAATTTCCAAGGCTTGCAGCAGCAGAAAGGGGCTGGACTAGGCAACCTCCTGTGTCCAAGCTGATGAGCTGAATTTGAGCCTCCTGTTTTCAGTCCCTCGCTGGTGCAGCTGCTGCTCTGCTGAAAAAGTGGGGAAGAAAGGAGGCCGGGTAGAGCTGGAAGGGAGAGTTTGGACTTTTGGGCCAAACAGTGGTAAAAAGCTCACACAAAACCTTTAACTCTGTACAGAATGATTTGGGTTATGTTTTTAAAAGTTTTATTCTTTTACCACAAGCCAATCTTTGCAACAAAAAGGCTGTTATACAATAAAGATTTCTTTAAATACCACTTAAATATGTAAAAACACTCACTTTCATTAATCCATAAAGAAAAAAGTAATGTTTTGATAATCTTAGAGTTTCCCTGGAAATTCTTACTGAATCTATTCAAACATGACTCCAGCTCACAAAGCATTTTGGTTGTCCTACACGTCACTTTGACAAACGTGTTTGTGCTCCAAACACCGTGGCTGTTACCTGTCAGCTTGTGTGTAAGGGGGATAAAATAGGAGGTTTAAAGCAATCATTTCCCTTTTAACATCTTTTCTCTTAAAAGAAAATCTTGAAGTGTTTGTCAGCCTAACTTTTGATATTTGCTCTGCCAATGGATCAGACTGCTCTGATAATAAAAATGAAATAAAATCAAAATATATGACAGCTATGGATAAATCTCCTTTTTCGAAAAAAAATTAAATACAAAAAAATAACATAGTTGAAGCCTGCAGAAAATGTCCAGTACTCCAATTACTGGAGATAAATTCTACAGAGCCTGTACATTTTTTTTTATTATGAGTTTATTTTGACATGATCTATGCATTTTCAGCTGCTGGAAAGGAGAAAAAAAAATCATTCCCAAGGCTATTCAAGATAAGCCATAGTTTCCTATCTCCTTTGACTGAAAATACCAATGAAAGTTCTTCCAGTTATTCCCCATCTTCCTCTGGTCTCTTCTTATTAGTCTTATCATTTTAGTGCCTCCTTTGATATATAATCCCTTTATGTTGTGCAATGATAAATCAAAATAAAGTGCACCACTGAATGATTTTATTGTTATTAAAAGGTCAGCGGTAAGAGGGTCGCATCCTATCACATATCCTAGAGAATTAATGGGAGGTGCATTAAAAAAAAGGAGGCAGCATGCTTCTTGAATATGTTTGAAAGCCACAGCATCCCTGCACCTGGGCTTTGTGATGGATCTTGCAACACAGGCTGCAAAGGCTACAAGAAACACGTCCCTGTCCTTTGGAGGGGCTGCAAATGTCACCCCTGGCTAATGGGAATGTTGAATTCGTAAAGAGGCTGCTGGTGTGGAAGGTGATGTGTCCCCACAACCTCCCAAGTGATCAGGGCCCATTCTGCACAGCCAGATCTGCGTTATCCCCACCACAGCCCCCTGCTGCCTTGGCGGCCAGGAGATGCTGGGCATGCCTCAGGAAGGGTTGTTTTGGGACATTAAAATCTTCTTCAGAATGTTTATCACCCCCTCCCTCACACAGTCATGACGTCTGGAGAGATGCATGGGAGATGCATTTATTTAGCATTCATCAAGGACCTGTCAATAAGCTCTTCCCGAAAGTGTATTTAAAATACATCGCTGTGCCTTTTCCCATCACTGGCACGAATGCGGCACTCGGATCCTGCAAGAGCTTAGCACGATGCCCAGGAGAACATCTCCCAGGGTATCAGATTTTATTCCTCTCTGTACTTCAGGAGCAGCGATCTGAGCGCTGCCAGGTGAGGGCAGAAGGTGTCCAGCGGCAGCTGAAGACAAAAAAAAAGGGAAGGTAAAGAAATGCACAAGAGGCAACATAGAAGGGAATATGGAAAATGTGTGGTTCCTGACAACCTAAGAAAAAAAGTCGATTAAAAGCTCCCTCATAGTGGGGATTGGGGGAAAAAACAAACAAACAAACAAACAAAAAGGGTTGGATTTCCCCCCGTGAAGTTGCAAACTGCCTTTTGTGGAAAAAAATAATAAAAAAAAATAGCAAAGAAAGATTAAGTTGCTCATGATAGTACATTCTCCGTTTTTTACCCAGCTCATTTAATTTTTTTTTTTTTTCTTCTTGTTTGGATGGAAGAACTGTATGGAAGAAATCAATAACCAGACACAAACACTGACAGAAGTAACTGCTAAAGCAGCAACAGGCAAGTCAAAACCCCCAAATCCCTGAGTGCACTGGGGAACGTGGCACAGGCTCAGACCTCCTGTCCTGCCAATTTGGGCAAGAAAAAGTCACCGACCACCCCTGCTCTGCCCCTGCTCTGCCTCATTTCTGGGGCGAGCCAGCTGCCAGATGCGCGCCCATCCCGCCGATCGCCTGCCTAGCGCCAGCCTCCAGAAACCGCCCGATTTTCGGTGACTTCGCCTCTCTCTCCTGCTCTGCCACCCGACGCGGTGCTCGGAGCTTCAGGAGCTCGGTTTAGCACACAGAGGTGCCCTGTGCTGGCTCCCAGGGCGGGGATGCCGATGCGAGCGCAGCGAGCGGGAATTGCCGGGGCGGGGGCGGCAGAGGCACAGCGCAAACACACCGCACGTGTTTGCTCGCAAGTGGCTGGTGCCAGCTATTAACACTTCATTAATACGTGATGAAAGGCAAATTTAGAGAGCTCCCCAAAGTGACCGAGATCTCCGAGGGGCCCACAAATGAAATGATAATGCAATGTAAATAAGGCTGCGGAATACAAAGACTGGGAATTAGCGGGTGATCTAACAAAAGCAGCTGGATATTACCAGAAATGCGTTCCCCATCTTCCCTCCACTTTCCCCAGTTTCGCGGAAAGGTGATACTGCAAGATTATAAAATGCAAGAACAAAATTTCCATCTCCAGGAAAAAAAAAATTAAAAAGAGTTGAAATAGGAAAAATACAGGTTTATATAAGTACATCAAATTCTCCCACATTTGCCTTTAGTGGGTTTCTTCCTTTCCCCTCCTCCCCTCCTCCATCCTGCCCTGCTCCCTGGCTATTTCTGTAAAAAAAAAAAAACAGGGACAGAAAATACAGCAGTATGCAGAGGACACAGTCCTAGCATTTCAAAAATCGGATTTGATATGTTTCTTTGGACTATTTTGAAACAGCATCAGTCCTTATCTCACTAAATATTTCACAGCTGTGCCACCTGAAATCCCTTGAGGAGTGCCTGTGTTGCTCATTAACTCACTCAGACAGAATTAGTTTGGGTGATATTGTCTGACTTTGGCCAATGACACCAAACACATTTTAGTCAGAGAGTGGATAGCAAGGAGAGAAGTCCATTAACATTAATGTCTTTCTAACCATTAAAGAGGCCATTAGTGTTTGTGCTTATTTTTAGTATATTCAAAAAGGACTGAGTGAATCCACTCTCAGCCCCATAAATACATCTCTGCCCATTTTTAGGTATTCATTTTGCATCAGGATTCTGTTCCAGCCTTGAGGTCACTGTGCCACCAGCCATCCAGGAGAACAGATAGATTTTCATGCACATGTGAAGCCAAAGCTGTCAGTGATCCTTTTCAGACCTGTCACATATAGCAGAAGCAGCTTCTCCTCCAACACAAGTGATCAAAGGAGGTGTCCATCCCGTCCACCATTAGGCTCCAAAATGTTGCCATCCATCCCGCTAATTGTGATGCTCCCCCATTACAGTCAGTCCAGAGCAATGGGGCTGTGATCCATCTCATCCCAAGACAGATGGCTGCATTAGGGCAGCTGCTCCATGCTCCAGAACTCACTGTTCCTCTTGTCTGGCCATGAAGGAGGTGAAGCTGAGCTCAGAGTTGCCTTGGCTGCCATGAGTCTCTCCCTCACCAACACCTCCTTGGCCACGTGCGCTCATCCCACCCAAGGGAACAGACTGGGAATGTGGCCTCAGAAGATGCCTGCATGGGAAGGAAAAGCTTGAAATATTCTTCAGCAGTAAATCTATTCCCTAAAAACTGTTTTTTAGCAAGTAGCTGGGAGAGATTTTCTTGTAGGCTCTGTGAAGAGTCAAGGAAGCATGGAAAGTTACGTGTCTTTGGGGGGAAAAGAAATTCCTGGCTTTCCAAGGGGATATTAATTACTACCAGATGGTTATGAGACTAGGAGAATGAGACAGTTCACAAATGCCATAAAATAGAAGGACTCCTACATCAGGCTACCCATTGCATTAAAATATGAGTTATTCCTCCTTTTGTGAATGGAATCCACTAGCACTCATCTGGTCAGACCAAGGCATGAAGGTTTATATCCCTGCCCCAGCCAAGTCCTGGCTGCTGCTCAAGTGAGCCTTCTCTGATCAGGTCAGTGGGCCCATTTTTTCCCACCATCATGCTCCTGGAAGCAATTTTTCACAGAAATGCAATGTGAAGTATGTTTTTCATCGCTTCTGGCCCTTTACACTCTCATTCCACATCCCTCTGTGTGTTGGCTAATGTGAGAACAGTAGATGCTGCCCATTTCCCAACCTGGGATGAAAATCTAGGGATTTTTTTCATCTTTCCATGAGCCAGTTTGGTTAGCCTTATTATTGCTATTGGCACGTGGACCAAGAATCATCAATAGCCAAATGCATAGCACTTGCCACAGCTGGTGGCAGGGCCTAACAACAACAGCCTGCTACTTATTAAGTTGAATACATCCAGTTTTATATCAATTGACAGATGTCTGGTTATTTGGCACAAAAACAGGAACTGAATTCCCACGGATGCACAATTATTTTGAAATACATGTTATTCAGAAATCTAGTTACCTTCACAAAAAATGCAAACATCTACTTCTTCCATGATGAACAGCAGCTCTTCGCATCCTCAGCTGAATTAAAGTAATTTATTTCCTTGTCTCTGAGGGGAAAAGAGAGAAAAAGAAAAGGCCCAGAATCACGTCCAAAGCTTAGCAAGGGCAATTGCTGACTAGCAAACATCTGTCCTGTACCCATGCAAGCCCCACCAGGGAGGTGCAGTCTTCCCAAGTTCTGGAAAGGAGGACGGCAGCACTGCTGGATTCCCGGCTGGAAGCGATCCATGCTGTACACATGGCTTGGACGCAGAGAGCTGCGGGAATGCCGCTGCAGTTTAACGCCAACCAGCAACTCAAGTTTTCATCCAATTTCTCTGCACACACTGCAGGGTTTATAAATCTCCACTTTGTATCCAGAATATTCCTGGGAAACAGATTGCTTATGACAAGTATTTCTTTTTTATTATTTTATTTTTTTTAAATATAAGGTTGGAGGTTTTTTTAATACAACGTGCTTCCATTGTGTTATATATTGCAGAAGACAAATTTCCCAGCTGGTAATTTCCAATCATTTATAACACTGTCGTGAGACTCTGTATTTTTATATCATACCATATATCTGAAATACATTGGAAAATATAAAATTACATGAAACTGATAATAAATACATCTCAACAGACAGACAAACGCATGAGAAAAATTTCTGATTTTCTTCTCTGCCATATTATGTCTTTATGTATTCTCCACGTATCGCTCTCCAAGGCTTTTGCTGGGAGTTTACCACCAGGAAACCAGCAAAAGGGAACAGCCTGTGCTGAACAACATCCATTTAATTGCAGAAGCTGTTCTCTCCTAGGCTCAGAAAATCTCAGGCTTTCTTCGTGTTAATGAGTCCTAAATAAAACCCTTCTATGTCCATTACTTGAACTGCCCATGACAGAGCAGTAGACCCAACCAGCCCTGGTTAGAGGGGCAGCAGGTGGGAGAATTGGAGCACAGGCAGCCCTGGCAGCTGGGCTGAATTGACCATGCCCTTGCAGATGGCGTATGTGACCCTCTGGTGAGCCTGCAGTCCAAGTTATGTGTCTTCTGATGGCTGTCTTGGTCTGGAGAAGGGGCATCATTAGGAGCCCACATCTACCAGCTCTTAGAAACACACTGCAAGCAGAACTGGCTACACAGGAGGCCCCAGAAGTGAGGAGCAGAGAAGAAAGGGAGAAATGTCTCGCTGAGAGCTGCTTATAGCACATATAGGTGTAGCATCCATCTCTCCTGTGATCCCCTAGCCCCTCCCTGGCAATAAGGAATACAACCTCAACGTAAGGGAAGTCTTAATATTCTCATGGGAAACTGAAACACTGAGATCTCAAATAACTGGCCAAGATCATGTAGGAAATACGTGTCAGAGCATGTCAAGTGAAAAGCAAATTCTTGCAGTTCCACACTGGCTATAAAGGCTTCCCTGCTTAAAATGAGAGGGTTTGATGAGAGATCAGTAGCCCTCCTGGTCTCCCTGGGAGAAGCAGCATAGTCCCAGGATATATCACTGCCTCTCCAGCTCAAAGGAGCGCTTGCCTGCAGCAGAGGTAGTTTGGACATAGAAGGGGGTGACTCTGTGTACCAGACCCACCAAAGTGATCCTCACCATTGCTTCAGGATGTTCTTTACTTTGTGAAATGGCCACAGTCAGGTTTTGCCAACAAAAGAGCACCACAGAAATGTGCCCCAGCAATGGGACTGAACAGTAACTATGAATTTGGGGGTTCCCCCACTGCCAATCAGGACACTGCCACCCAGGTGGGAATCAGGGGGTTCCACAGACCAAGCTTTGCTCTTAACCGTGTTGTTGCCTTTGGAAAAGGCACCAGGACAGCTGGAAGCAAGCCCTGTGTGACCCATCACAGAGTCAGGCAGCTGCCCAGGACCAGGGGCACTGCATTCACAGCAGCAAACACTGGTGTCACCATGGGGTACCACCTGCTGACCCACATCCAGCCCCTGTTCTTCCACCTGCTGTCCCCACACCCCTGAAAATGTCCTAGCTGAGTTTTCTTTCACCCACTTCTTTTTTCCTTTTTTTTTCTTTTTTCTGTTTTTTTTTGGGGGGGGGGGATGCTGCAAATCATTCACAGCAGGCATCACCAGTCTCTGCTTGGGGTGGAAAATATTTCCAGATGCTCTTGGAAGCACCTTTGATTCACAACATGCTTTCTGTTACAGTTACACAGGGAGAAAAGCACCTCCCTTCCATGAGTGTTTTTGTGGGATGGAAAAACTATTCAGAATTCAGGGTGGGGAGAAAATCTAACAGAGTTCACTGTTTTCTTGGATTTTATTGTGTTCCAGATGCTCAAATTCCTCTTCTATC
Organism: Ammospiza nelsoni; assembly: GCF_027579445.1. Classification (NCBI taxonomy): domain Eukaryota; kingdom Metazoa; phylum Chordata; class Aves; order Passeriformes; family Passerellidae; genus Ammospiza; species Ammospiza nelsoni. Next base: position 34,152,376 of record NC_080634.1, on the reverse strand, counting down.
AGTTGTCACTGCCTATTTTTCTCCTGTTACTATAGGGGGAAAAAATAACGTTTAAGTATGAAGGCCCAAAGAGAAACCGTTGTGTGTGACTTGTTTTAGTTCCACCCTGAAAGACACAAAACAGAAGGTGGGAGGTTTTATAATCATGTATGATACATTTCATAACAAACACTTTTTACAAAGAGAAGAAGGCAGCAAGATCTTCCTGTCACTGGAAAGTTTTAGGGGTTTTCATGTGAGCAACCTGACATGTGTCAACAGGACCACAGCACATCTTTTAGATTCCAGAGGACCACACTAAGTCAGGTGCCCAAAATGAGAAATTTTCCAAACAAGTTCAGAAAATCATGGCTACAATTCTGGTGCTTTATTTGACTTGGCTGTGAAGAGGCCCTCAAGCTGTGTGAGTGAGCATTTGATGTCAAGAAGGTGAGATTCTAGGGATGCAGAAACCATTTGGGGTGGCTTTTCTAAAGCAGCCAAATGTTGTTGCCATGTTATGGAACTGGCTCAGGGCTTAGGAAGGGTTTCCAGCAGTCCCTGACTCTGGGCAGGGGCAGGAGCAGGAGGTGCATTCAGGCACCACAGCATTACAGGACACCACAGCGTACTAGCAGCTCGTGGTCACAATGAGGCATACAGAGCCTGGCTTTCCCTCTGACTGGCTTTCTCATTTACTGGTCAAACTCTTCTGCTCAGTAATCCAAGCTAATCAGGAAAGGTTACATAGATGGTTTACCCTCCTTTTTGGTGCCGCAGATGCCACACTGGTCAGGACCTGCACTGGAAGGTGCCATTGGCACCTCCAGATTAACCACGGGAGTCTGGATTTGCTGAGCTCACAATGTGCCAGTGGCACAGGGGGCATGAACTTGTTTAAGGAGCAGCAGCCCAGGACTGGTGAGGTTCAGAGGAGACAGCATGCTTGCAAGATTTTAATCCCCAGTCTGTGATGTGCCAGGATTTTCCCCCAGCTCCTGCCTCTGCAGTCACACTGCCAAGTGGCCATGAGAACTTGATGTTGGACAAAAATAATAGTTTCCTAATCTTAAAGCAGAATTAAACACTCCATAAAGATGTCAGCAGAAGGTTTTAACCCACATCCACGTAAAAGCCAATATTGCTTGCGAATGCCAAGCAACCTACATGGCTGGAGATAGCAGGGTCACAGCTGCTTCCACGAAAACCCAGTGCTGTAGCTGCTCATTGCCTGGAAAAGGCCTCCATATACCCTTTCTAATTAGTGCATTAACCCACAAAGTTCACCCACTCTGTGTCCAAGAGCATCCACAGGAACTGGGAGGTTGGCTCATCATAAATTCCCATACTGCTTAGACTCCAGCCACTTGGGGTTTTCCAAAAGATGCCATCATGAATCATGTGCTTTACTGTAATGCAGTTAAGAATAAAAGTGTGTTCCTATAAGACATTATTGTTTGCAACTAAAGCACACATTATGGTTGTAATTAGCACACAGAAAAATCTGGTCTATGACAAGTGCAGGTGATCATGGTAATAATACCTGCACAGATGCAGTCCCTGGACCATAGCCCAGTCTCAACTCCATTGGTAATAGACCAAGGGAACTTAATGAATTTGATTGAATTTGTTCAATGTAACAGAAAAAAAAATGCCCCACTGGATATTTTTAAACATATGTACATGTGTATGTGCATTTCAGATGGCTTGATAAATCCACAGCTATCTGGATTTGGAAGTAATCTTACCTGGTCTGTGGCCAACATGCTTGAAAAATTACTTTATGGGCAGCAAGAATAATTCCTCTTAGCCATAAATCAAAGCTTTTCAGGAGGGAAAGATGCATCATGGAATTTTTTTGATTCCTCTTCCCAGAAGGTCTTACATGCAAGGCCATATTAAAAGATATTTTCAAATGAAAACTGAAAATGGTTTCAGAAAATAAGAGAGCAGAAAGCACATGGGGCTTAGTTTGATGCTAAGGAAATATAGGCTGAAGGAGAATATTACCAGCCGTGATTCATCTGATGCAAGAGACTTTGCTTTCAAAAATAAAGCTGCACGGCAGAAGGGTCAAAATTTTACCTGGGATTTAGGATTATGTTATCTGCAGTTCTGCAACATGGTGGCAGAGAGAAAAGTCTCCTTGATAGTGCTGATAGCAGGAATTGGAGACTGAGGATTAAGCAGCGGCACAGATAGCAACCAGCTTTCTTCTGTTAGCCTTTCATACTTTGCAAAAAAATTGGAAAAGGATGCCTGCCCACATGAGGCAGACGTAAGCTCTGTGCCCTGTTGATGAGGTGCTGGGCAGGAGACAGATAACTACCAAAAAAAGTTGCACTACTATTTAAACTAGGGGTGAAGGAATGTCTGAGAGCTTCTAAGAGGGCTGTGGTTTGTAGGAAAGTTTCCAAAACCCAGGAAGCACAGATGTGAAGAGGAGGGTTAAGCCCTGCCCCAACCTTCTCAAACCAAGGGCACTCTTCACAGTTCCTGCTGTGAGCTGAGGCTTGCAGCTGGAGATGTGGCCGTGGTGAACAGACTGGTCACTGGTATTCTCTCCTCCAGCTGCTCACTCCTGCTCTCCTTCTGGGACAGTGGAGCTTCTCAGCATCCATGTGCTCAGCCAAGGGCTGTTGATGAGCCTTGTGGCAAAGCCAAATGGGTGTCATCTGCTCCAGCTGAGGAACAGGCCCTCATATAACTCAAACATTTCTGTGCAGGCAATGCAACCTCTCTTTTCACCAGAGCCTTCAGAAATAAACAGAGGATCCCTCTGAGGATCCACAGGCTTGAAATCTGTTGTGAATCATACTGATTTCCAGGCATTTGTCCATGGAGCAGAGGATGTGCAGAGGAAAGACTCCACCGCACATTTTGGCACCATTCAGCCCAAAAAGCTCTTTCAAACTCAGAAGATATGCAGACCAGACAAACAATGGAAGGAATTTTGCAATGAAACAGTATTTTAAAATTCAAAATTCACTTAGCCTTGCACAACCAGTAAAGAAATTGCTGGAAGCCAGCAGTACAAGAAGCATTACCCTGCTTTGAATGCAAGGGGTTGGACAGGTGACCGCCAGAGGTCCCTTCCAACCTCAACCACTCCATGAATGAGGGTCAGAACAATGCCTTGAATTTTCTAAGGCTCCTTTCACCAATAAACTGGCCTCACACTTCTTTCCAAATGCCAAACTGCACCACACCCCATCAAGACCATTTTTGTGCATTTTAACAACTGTAGAAGAGCTTAAGGCTCTGCTGGGTTGAAAAAACAGATCCAAATCTCACGAGCGAGTGACACAAGCCCAGCAGAAGAGCCCAGATCTTGCAACACCCAAGCTAATGCCTTAACCTTGCTTATTAAAGGCTGCTCCCTCCCCAGCTGCAATCCCACCACAACTGTGTGCTGCGGGTGCACGTGCTCCTCGCTCGCTGAGATTTGCTCTTCCCAGCCAGATGAGAAATCCCAGCCAGAGCCCGTGATGGGAGACAGATGCGGAGCCACTCCCAGCATCCTGCTCTGCCTCACGCACTGTCTACCACATCACCACCTAAATTGGTTCCAGCATCATCCTCGCTGCTGATGAGGTGCAAAGCAGACGAAAGGCAGCCAGCTCTCACTGTGCCAGCTGGAAGAGGTGAGCTTTGGTGTACAGCAACAGACTTGACTCAAACGGGCGCCACCAGTCAGATCTCGTGCCAGAAGTTCAAAATGCCTCTTTACAACACAGGAATCACTTGGGCCTTGAATTTATCCTCAGTGCTGCATAACATTACCCACTAGTGTTACAGAAGTAGATAGGAATGTCGAGGTTGAACAAGAAATTGCTTGAACAGGTGCCAGCACATCCCAGACTAACTGGGTAAGAAAGCCAATGTCTATCCACACTGTTTGCTGCGTTCCAGGTCTAAATTCATCCCCCATTAGTTGCTCTTCTGCACCAGGGCCAACATGAAGGTGTGCTCTGGCCATCAGAGCCAAAAAATTATAGATTGGGTCACACATTCAAAAGTGGAAGAAAGAAGGCTGAGGGACTCTTCTTCCAAGGAATGGCAGCAACAGGACGTACATTGTGACTGGTGTGATTTGGAGCATGGGGCTGGCACTGGCTCCTGGATTGGAGGTGGGATTGCACAGAGGCAGCCTGTAAACCTCTGCTCTGAGGGAAGAACATCACACAATGAGAGTAGAAAGGAAACAGGGATGTGAGACAGCAGGGAACCTAATAGGCAGATTTTGGCTGCTTGCAACAGGATTGCAGTGCAGAGGAGAGGCTGGGCTTGGGCCAGAGCTCTCAGCAACCTTTGGTCCCTGAGGTAAATGTGGTTGACAACCTCCCTGGTTAAGCTGTGCAACAGAGTACTGTTAGATTAATGGTTGGACTCTATGAGCTTAGGGATTTTTTCCAACCTTAATGGTGCTGTGATTCTGTCACTGAATTTCCTAATTCTTCTGGCACTGCAACAAGAGGAAGCTGAGCTGCAGGAAAACACCACAGGCCAGCATGTGCTCAGCACCAGCAGGAGTCAGAGGTGGCTCAGTGCAGTGGTGGACTCTGCAGGTCCAGCTCTGGGCACAGGACCTTATGGGAGAGCATCTCTCACATTGAGATCAGCCAACAGGAATTTGAAGGCAGAAAGTGCAGCAGCTGCACTGGATTGGACAACGGGATGAAGTTGGATGAGGTTTTCCAAAAGGAGATCATAGAGCAGAGCTCACAGGACACAATTCCAGTGCTGTTTGTAAGGAGTTGGCCGCTTGTGCAGAGGCTGGATTTCTGTTCCTGTCCTGTCCCATGCTGTCATGTGTCTTCTCCAAACTATTCACTGTGCATCATCTGCTCAAACATCAGCTTCCTCAGCTGCTGCCCCTCTGGATCCATCTGTGCTGGGTGAAAATGTGCAAGCCTTCTCAAATAGGGCTTGGCTGACCAAGGCTGTGCAGAGGCAGAAAGGGATTTACAAATAGTGAAGTGCATACGTCAATTCTGGTATGCTCAGGAATGGGACAACAGCATGAGTGGCTTTTGAGCACTGCCCTGAGAGCCAGCATGTACCTCTGGCCTGCTTCTCCTGTGCCATCCTCCTGGCCAGTCACCTAGTGCTGCACCAAAAACCATGAAGTTTTACCTCTGGCTTAGCTGGATGCCAATGCAGAACAAAACAAATTCCCATGTGCCTACTTATTCATTGTGTTCTCTGATTTCCTGAACACCTCCTCTCCTTCTCCTAAGCAATAATGCAAGGCACAAATTATCCACCATCCCCTGACAGCTATTGATTCACGATGCTATCAACAAACCAGAACGACACATACGTCTTATTCAATGAGCAAACACTCACCCATGATAGCACTGGCAGCAAGGAGACCCAGATAAATTTTGTGAATAACAAAAATTCATGAGTACTAGAGAATTAATAAGAGTTCTAAAGCTCAGAGAGTACATAAAGTACTAAAGAAGACATCCAGATTCTTTCTATACATCCTTAAACTGAATTACTGAGGAACAAGGTATTTTCTCTGTAAATTACTTGCTGTTCTAAGTCATGGATAAAGAAAAAAATAAATCCACTGTTTGAGAGCAATAATGGACCAGTTCTTTCCTCTGTCCCCAGATAAAGTCCTCCAGAGCATCAGAAGAACAGTTCTGCTGCTAAGCAACAGGCAGATGCCCAGACAGCAGATGATTTTACCAAATAGATGAGTGCCAAAGGTAAAACATGGACAAAACCAGCAGTAGATTTCTTCTCCCCACTTATTTTTCCCACCCCCAGCAACTTCATTCAGATTTGACAGGCAGCAAGTGTTGTTTCAGATTTTCTTCCACATCTCCAGACTAACGGAAACAGAAATGCAATGTATTCAGACTCATGCCGCTGACACCTAGACCTAAAGAGAGCTTCTTTACTTGGCAGGAATGTGTTGTTGCACACCAAGATCCAAAATTAGAGGGCAGCCTTGGACAGCTTCCTTGGTATGCTCCAAGGAAGCATCTAAGTCGTCACGTGGGGTTAGATTTCCCTTCCCTAGCCAGGTGATTTTTCCTACACTCAGACAGTCTCAAGTGTGAAGGCAGAATGAACTGTGGTGAGACAGCAACAAAATGAGTTGGCAGAGAGTGTGCACTCCCACGTGCCCTGTGTGTCCCTGTGCAGCCAGTTCTCAGGCCAAGGCAGAAGGCTTTAATCCAGGAGATAAAGCATGCCCATAATCTGTACAAATCCACATACATGAGCTGCATGACTGAATTTTCTTACAGCAGCTTTAATCCAGGGCTTTTCCTCTCCACAACGCACAAGTGCAACTTTGTGGAGCGTGGAACAAAATCAATATTCACCCAGAGCTGTATTACAGAAAACTCACACTCCATGAATATAAAATGTCTGTGAGGAGTTCAAAACATTCCTAGAGTATGAAATCAGATATAGGGCTGAGCATCCAGAGCTTCCCTCAGTACTTTTGGAAAACAGGATTTTTCCAGACTCTTTTTGGAAGGGAAGGTGCACATCTTCTTGCGTAATTCAGGGAAAAGTAATTCCCACTCTCTGGGAAACCAGTTCCAATAAATGGCAATAAATGGGTAATCTAGAGGTTTAAACTGATTCCTTTGAGACAGCTCAAGCCATATCTCCCTACTTCCTCTGCTGCTTGGCTTGAAGACTCATTGCAAGGTGAGAGAACTCCATTTTTCTGACGTCAGCAAATATTTTTTAACAACTTTAGAATCCACCTGAAACACAAGAGCTGTCTTTTTTCTAGTTTGTTTTTTTTTCAAGTTAGACAAATATCCTTTTGCTCTATGGCTTAAACAAATGCTCAGGTATGGTGTAAAATAAATGCTACACAGGATCCTTCATCATCTTGTTGCCCAAAGAGTTTGGCACTACCTTAGCAGAGCCTTCCTAATCATGGAAATGGTACAGATATGTTACTGTCAGACAGAATGGAAATGAGAGAAATGGTGGAGACCTTCTAGGGGCCTGAACCAGAATTTCTATTGAAATAGCAAACCAGACAATGTCATTGTGTGCTGGTTTTCAGTGTTATGCTATACTCAACACATGGCTAGTTCAGTGACTGTCATCAGTAGAGGAAAAGGAAATACATCACAGATTTTTGGTCATGTGGCCTTAATTTATTTGAGGTTAAAGTTCATTATCATATATAAAAGAAAACATAAATTTTGTCCTTATCTCAGAGCTCCTACACTCAACAAGGAAAGAGAAAACTGTACACTCACTATCCGCCTCTAAACAATTAAGGAGCACACCAACGCTACCATCAAACATCTTCTGAACCAGGACAGAAATTGTCCCCTAACCATAGGGGACAGCTTTGCATCCTCTTCTTTTGCTAAAGAAAGAAGTGTCAGCTCTTGAGAATGAAGGCATGGGGATAATACTCCCATCTCAGGCTGTGATAACTCACATAAAAAGCCTGAAGAAACAGTTAATGAAATTTTGGCATGAATTCACAGCCAATAGCAAGAAGATTGGAATTTTGTCATTTAAAGAATCCGACAGGAAGACCATTAGGTCTTTTGAATGGCTCAAGTTTCAAATCTCAAACAACTCAAATCCGTATTGAACTTCCTGCCTGACAGCACAGGTCTGGAAAAAGTGCCACTTGCTGGGGAAATTTCTCTTTGTTCAACGTTATTAGCATAAATGAACAGCAATCCGTAGGGCTACTCAGACACACTGTTGATATCTTTTCTTTCAGCAGCAATTTCTTCTTTCTCTGAAAGAAGCACTGTACTTGATCCCCTCTGCTCAAGGCTTCTGGCTAGGAACAGTTCCTCCTCAGTACACGGGAAATTTTCTTCCTATTAAGTCTCTGTTTCACCTACCCCAAAAATATTACTGAGATTTTCTGACTGGGATTTGCAAAACTTCCTGGCGAACATGCCCTGAATTCTCTCTTCCTGTTTAACTGCTTAGCTCCTACAGTCTGTATTTTTTATTTTCCTGGAGGCAAGTTTGATGTAATCTCTACCAAGCTCTCACAGCTTTTCAGAAAGCAGCACTGAATGCCTTGGAACTCGCAGAATCTCCCTTGTAAGCTCGTACCATTGCAGAATCCATCTCTTAAGGGTAAGTGGGACATGGTGAAATTTAGTTATGCAAAATCCTGCTGTCCTGAGCTGAAATTTTGCCTGAATGAGGGACTTGATGTGATTCAAAAAATGGTCAATCAGCCTGGAAAAATTCTCCTCTATTTATGAATCTTCAATTTCCCATCCTTACCAAACCCACCACCATCTCATCCCATGAGATGTACACAGAGGACTGGAGAGTGTTTCACAATCTCCTGCTGGACCACAGGGAAACAGAAAGATGAAAGAGAAAAAGCAAAGTAAAGGACCCAGAAACTGATACTCTTTGTGTGGCATCAAAAGCTGTTAATTTCCCAGGGCAGGAAACCTTCCCCATCTTCAACGCTGCAGCAAAGAAAACAACTGAGAAGGTGTCAAGATACAGTGTGGAAATAGGGGGCAAGAAGAGGTTTTGCTTAGCAAAGGAATGGCTACATCTCAGCTAGAGATCTGTGTATGGGATCCATGACCTTGTCTCAGATACTCTGCAGTTACCTGGAGGAACAAAGCTTTGGAGAAATCACAAAACATTCGGAAATTCCTGGGCATTGGTATGAGGGAAAGCAAAGGAAATGGGAGTTTATTTTCACTGTAAGAGGCAGAGGGGAGGCAGTAATCTAATTGCCAGCTTTGGAAATTATGGAAAGCCTTGAAATTCCTCCTAACAAACCGCTGCACATTAGGAAAACATGGCAGTGTAGAAGTGTGCAATGTGAATGCTGGCATCGCTTTCCCTGGAAGGACAATAAACATATGGACCATATTACCAGGGAGATCTAAGGATGGAAAAAAAGGAAAAGAAAAGAAAAAAGGTATGAACAAGATCAAGAAGGAATAGGTGAAAAAAACCCAATCATGGTTGGGGCACCAGCAGTTCCCTTTCTCCCTTCTCCAGGGATAGGTTACTCAGCCATACATAAATGTTTTGCTCAGCCTTTTAAAGGCATTTCAAAGCTTTTCTGCCCAGCTTGAATTTTAAGCATGATTTGCAACAGTACTTCCCCCACACGCATCCAAGGGAAGAAAATCTCTTGCCAGTAGATTTTGTGCCTAGTGCCAGATGAAAAGAGCAGCTCTTTGCAGGCTAAGGCTGGAGCTGTCCAGAAGAAGATCTGAAGACCAGGTTGGACCCTGCTGATTCTGACTTAGCATTGAAAATTTGGCTCAAGAGATGAAAGGGTAGCCAACTTTTTAGATGTTTGCTTCACAGAGGAGAGCACCATCCAACACCACACACAGGGTTACAGACAGCTCTCTGGAGAACTAAGCAATCAAGAGAAGCTTATTCTGGATCAAGACACACAGGAATTTGGAGAGCAGGGAAAAGATGAAAAGTAGCTGGTAGAGAAACATTTTCTGAGGAGCCTGGGTCGACAACAAAGTCTAGCATAGAAGTTCTGGGACCATCAGCTACAGAACTTCATTCATTCAAGAGGGGTCCCCCGAGGGAAGAAGAAGTGGGGCCAGTGTCATGGGATGCATGCAAAATGCATCTCTCCAGCAGCAGCAGCAGCAGCAGCAGCAGAGCCTGCTGGGGACTGAGCCCGTGCTGCTGCAGGTTGGCTCTTCTCCAGAAACCAGCTGGCCAATTCCAAGTCTGCTAACAGCCTGCTGACATGGGAATAAGAAACTAATGAGGCCTTAACTCCTGTATGACTGCAGGCCAGGGTTTGGCTCAGAGCATAGCTTGGAGCCTGGCCAGGCTACACGGGAAACCATCACGCACGTTCAGACGAGGAGGAGGAGGAGGGTGGCAGTGACCGTGTGCCATGGTGACACTGCTCTGTTTACCAGGGCCCCATCACCAGCTCCAGGCATGGGGCACCCCATGAGTGCTCACCCCACTGAGCACCTTTTAAATGTGCCTGCGTTAAAGCCGCAAGCCCAGTAGTGACATTTCCTGTGTTTGCTCTTCTTTCTTTCAATTTACAGCATGGTAATGAAGTATGAAAGAGACAAAGGAAAAGCAGCTACCATAGAGAGACCAGAGAAGCCCAACTTTTGCACAGAAAGCAAAGCAAAAGGCCCAGTTTTGCTCATGAAGCAGCTCTTTGGTTTTTCTGCTGAGTGCAAAGAAAGAGCTGGTGCAGTGTGACTGTTATGTGCTGTATCTTTACCATCAATCATATTTTAATGAGAGTAAATTGAAATTCCAGGCACACATTAATAATGAATGGATGAATTAACTCTGAGGAACCATCTGATGATGCTTCCACTGGGCTGTGATGTCTATAGGCTAACGTCACATTAGGTTACTTTCTCTACATTTGTAGGGAAAACTTTGAACTAAAACATTTGCTCCAAGGCCCAGATCTGCAAAGGGAATTATGTGCCTACATTTCAGTTTAACTGGAATTTTGGAAGTCACAAAATACGGTGACTCACACATGACACACATAGTGACCCAGGCACTTCAGCACTCACAGGCACCAGAGTCACTGGGACAGGCTGCCCAGGGCAGTGGTGGAGTCACCATCCCTGGAGGGATGCAAAAGGCATGGAAATGTTGCACTTAGGGCCATGTTTCTGGCATTTCTGGGTTGATGGTTAGACTTGACGATCATGGAGTCTTTTCCAGCCTAAACAATTCTACGATAGAACAGATGCTCTGTCACCTTTGCAAGACAAACAGATGTCTTTGGCGTTTACTTGAGTAACAGAAGGGTTTGATTTTCAAAGAAAGCAGCTCAGGGGCTCTTATGTCTCCTTTCTGCTGTGAATGATGCCAGGCTCCAGTAAGACAGAGCAGACATCAGGAGTTTGTTGTCAGGATAAGCATCAGAAATCCCCTAAAACCCATCAGCTGCATTCCCTGGAAATGCAACCCACCATTAACACCACTTAAAATTCCAGTTTATCAAACCTTGGCTTCTCACTCTAGAGATTCCCAGCTCATTTCCCACCATGGCAGACAAAAAAGTGGCTGTTGTAGCTGGTAAAATAGGTTTGGCTGGATCTGCAAGTACCACAGCGTAGGATGTTTACTCTCTTTGGCATGGGCATACTTGTCCATGTGAGGATTTTGGAAATACCTTCCTTTGCAAAGCTCAGAACACATTTCCTGTTAAAGTGCTGGGACTTTCCAGCACAGAGTTAATAAAGAGGTCTGTTACACAGAAAATAAAAGACTACATCAAATCTTGGAGATGGATGGCTTTGGTGGACTTGGGTCATATTTTAGTTCCTAAAGAGCTGCTTGGCCAAGGCTACAAAAAATCATCTACTACACCCAAGTAGTTTATTTGAATTCACCACTCCTTTCTCTGATGTCTGTTGATGACATACAGAAATTAATGTTACTGGAGGCTGAGGCAGGAGTAGGTTCTGATCTTTCTCAGAGCACTGTTGGGCCTCCATGTCTCCACCAGCCTCAGGCACTACTGCAGTGCATCTCCTCTCTCCTCTCTCTCCATCATGAGGTGAGCTCTTCATGCCTCCCTACAGAGGAGAATTTACAGAGGGTTCTCTGCACTCTGCCACTGCTCCTCGACAAGGTGCTCTGCAGAGCTGAGGTCCTTCCCTGTACCCTCACCCTTTCCTTTCCCAGCAACACACTGACTGGAGACATCCCCTCTCCAGATGTGTTTCTGATCCATACCAGCCTCCAAACCCACACATCTACCCTTTAGGGCAGCTTCAAAACCAGAGGTGCCTAACACCCAGTTTCTTACACCATGCTGCCAGCTCTCTTCAACACTCTCCAGTTTTATGGGCAAAACCTTCCTTATGCCAAATAGACCAATCACTGCTGCTTCAGACATGTGGGTCAGAAACAGGTCTTTCCTCCAACTCACAGCACAGCTGGAGGAAGAGACCAGTCTGCTTCTCCAGCTTATTTTCCCTTTATCATAAGCTTATCTTTTGGATCCCTTCACCCCCATCCTAATATCCACAATCCCTTCCTCCCCACTGTGGGTTTTTCCCAGCAGCCTGTCGACATGCCTCCTGAACTTATTTATAGCATGGCTTCAGCCACCTCACATGTTAACCTATTCCATATGTTTATTCTCCTTTGTGTGAAAAGGGGCTCTGCCAGCTCTCCTTTATCCCTGTGGCTTTTATTTTCAGGTGGTGGCCCAGCTGCTCAACCATTCACATGAGACCTGGGTTTTTTGCTCCAGTGAACAAAGGAGCAGCTCAGAAAGGGTCCAGGGTGATGACAGACATGCCAGCTCTACACCAGCCCTAACAAAGATGGATACCCAGCAGAAGGCTGGCACACCCTCCACAAGCTGCATAGCCAGTTTTACATCCCAATGGGTTGAAAGTGGACTAGGTCATCTGTATCCAGAGGGATAGAAGCTGGGAAGCAGCTTTCACAGGGGATTTATCCTTGGATTTTTCCTTCACTGGATTCCCAGCATGGTTTGCAAACTCTATTGTTAGTTTTTCTCATCATCTGTTGGTTCATCCCCGTGGCTACTGTGATCCAGCCTCCCAAACTACTTTGAAGCCACTGCTTATTTCTGGTGTCTCACAGCTGGCCAGTGTCCCCAGCACACTTTCTCCCACCCCAAATCTCAGGGATCAGCTTACCAAAAGCAGCCAGGTTTGGGTGGCACTTTCTGCAGCTGCAGCTCCAAGTCCCTGAACCTTCATACTCATCCAAAGGGAAACATGAACAACATCCAGGCATCACCACTCAAATGACTGGAAGCAAATTATATGATAAGTTGAGCCTCTATTTTAAGGAAGAAATTCCCTATGATGTGGGTGATACAACATTGGCATAGGTCACCAAGAGATGTGGTGGATGCCCCAACCCTGGAAGTGTTCAACACTAGGCTGGACAATCTGATCTAGGGGAAGCTGTCCCTGCTCATTGCAGGGCAGTTGGGCTAATTGACTTTTAAAGGTCTTTTCCAACCCAAACCATTCTATGATTTGCCCAGCTCCCCATTTCACTTAACTTGCTAGCAGAGACGGTTGCTAAGCTTCTTACATTTATTCCTCAGAGCTGGAGTGGCTGTGTGGCAGGTGCAATTTGCCCACAGGGCCCCGTAAAAAATCACTGTAGTGGCACATCTGCCCTTCTCACCTTGTCTGCAAGCCCAGCTGCAGCCAGCCAGGGCTCTGCTTTGCAGAGCAGCCCCCAGCATGCCATAAATGTGTGGAATAATGGCTTTCCTGGGGGACCATCAGAGATTGCAGCCAGCGGTGAGAGCCCAAGGGGCAACATCAGAGACACAACAAGCCCATGTTCAGTGGCAGAGCAGTTTTAGAGCTGCTAAAAGCAAGCTGAAACAGCAATGGATCTCTCCTTATTTGACTCACTTTTTCTTAGCAGCTTTCCCCAAACTTCTGCATGGGGCACTCTGGTTTGCTCCTCCTGACTTGCAAGGAACATGTTGGTGGAACTCCTTGGCATTTGCATTCCTCATGCCCTAAAGCCAGTCTGCTGTAAACCCACATTGCATTCTCGTCCCCGACTGCTCCAGCAGCTGCTCTCTATTTTTTTTTTACTGTGACAGCTTTTGATCCTTTCAATGGACAACAGTGAAACACCCTGTGTTTTTTCAGCCTCATATCATCCCTTCCTCATCGATTGCAGAGACCTTGAGAGCACACTGTGACCAATACCCTGTTCTTCTCATTTTCCAAAGAAATGTTTTCAGTAGTGAACTCCCCAACCTTGGTGTTTCTTACGTAAAATGAATCAACAAACAACTTCCCACGAAAAGAAAAAAAAAAACAAAAAAAAAAGATAAAAGTAATTTTTGACCACCAGAAAGCATCAACCCAGGCTTATGTTCCCCCTGCTTTCTTCTTTGCTCCTTTTTTTCAGATCAGCTTTAGACAGAAAAAAACCTCAGGCTGACGGTGATATCTCCAAGGCAATTCAAGGGTCGCCCCTAGGAAGCAGCAGGAGTCTCATTATTTTATATTCTCCTGGACAGAATACTAAATTTGGGGAAAAGCCTGCCCCAGCCATAGCAATAAGAAAAGAAACTTTTCAAATTGCTCTCCAGAGCCCTCAGATTCCTGTTTCATTACCTCGGCATGAACAGTCCCAGGTGTCTTTTTTAATCCCTGTTGATCAACAGGGGCAAGGCTCGGCACGTCTCTGGCCAAAGGCTCATTCAATATTATGAGCAACCTTTAATATGAGCATGGGGAAAGGAAAAATATGCACTCTGCAAATTCACTTCACCTTTTCTGTTGCAAAACCTGCTGGATTTTAATGATTTCTACGTACCAGAAACCTCAGATTAGCTTTAAAGCCTTTACTTATAATTTTGGGGGTTTTTCCACTCTGCAACAAAAAAAACCACAAACAAACAAAAAAACCCCTACAACTAAACAAAAACCCAAACAAGCAAACAAACCAAAACCCAAAAAAGCCCACACAACCCTGCTTAAGCCTGAACACAGACAAGATTGAGAAGTCTCATTTTTCTGGAAAACTGTCATGCCAGCAAGGGTAGAAAGAGATCGTTCAGATACAAAGAGGTGGTGGGGGGGACTCAGATCCAAATACATCTGCAGATAAATATTTTATGCCCTTTCCGAATAGCTGGGTGGGATCAGGCGAGCACACGAGAGCCCTGCGCTGTGTGAGGCTGCCACCTCCTGGAGTCGACAGCCCTGACGCCAGGGCATCCACCAGAGATTGTGCAGGATTTGATATTTTAACCCAGAAATAATCATCTCACAGGGATCGTGAACTGATGTCACCATCTGCAGCTTTTATGGATAGTGGAGAGGTTTTCTAAGAAGTTGGTTTGGAGATTAAACAAGCAGGTGTGGAGCAGAGAGGATGGATGTTAGCACCTGAAAAAGTGCTACAGGGAACTGGGGAAGGCAGCATTTCATCGGGAAAGGCACACGTTTCCCCATTAATTGCAACTTCTGCTCTTTTATTGCAACGATGTTTCCTCCTGTTCTGGCTCCACCAGCCCACAAACAGTGACATCTGCTCTGTCCCTTCTCCTGGAGCCACCCCACGGCACCACAGAGGTGGATACAGAGAGTACAAGAGATTTTGCTGAGTGGGCAGTGGTCTGTGAGAGGGGAGAGATGAGAGAGCTGCCCCACTACCTGCTGCGACTACACAGCTCATGGCATCTTCTGGGTGCCCTGACTCCCTCTACATGGATCAGAATAGCTCTGTGTGGGAGTAGGGGTTTATTGCAGCCCTTGATTGTGGGGACAGGACCACTCTGGGTGCACCTGCCATGGTCTTATGCCATGGACAAGTTTTTTGTCTGGGGATGGTGGTGTTACCCTTGGCAGAGGGCAAGCTGGATGCTGATGTGTTTTAGGAGCATAAAGGTGTTGGTTTACTGCAGGAAAACAGTCCCCTGCTCTGCACATGAGCAAATATTAAGGTGAAGCAACACAAGTTCAAGAGCAGAAGAGGAAGATTTTGTCAAGTAGACTCCCTCCCATTTGGCACAGGCACGTTGCCTTACCACACACTGGACACAAAGGTGACAAAAGCCTATGTCAGGACACAAAAGCTACCCTTAATGCTAAGGATAGAAAAACTCACAGGCCCCCAAGTGTCCTAATAAAGAGGGGAAAAGCCCAAGTTGCTCACATGTAGGCTGTTGGCTGCTGCCAGGCTCTCTAGCAAAGGGAGAATCTGAATGGGATGCTGCAAGGAGTCAGCCTAGAAGTGAGAGCATGAAATGCCCCCCACATCCTGCAAAGTTTCTGCCTTCTTCCAAGGAGTTTTATTGACCAGGAGCAAACCCCCATAATCACTCTGAAACTGCTAGCAGCTCTCTGGGATTCCAAGTTAGGAATTAAAAACAAATTAGAGGTAACAATATCTTAAATTGCTTCTGAATCTACTCTGTGGCTGAGAGTTTTGGTAGATTTGGACAATCAAGTCAAGCAGGGCCCAGGGCATGCAGAAGGGTGACATGGAGTTTAGGAATATTTTCAAGCTTCCCATTAAATATTAAATGCAATGCAACTACGCCTTTTTATTTAAAACAGTGGTAAAAAACTCAGTGAAAGCCAAAGCCAAGAACCTGACTCATCCTGGAGAAAGGCTGTTTCCCCCATGTGAATTGTGTCAGCAGAGTATTAATTGATTTTTGTTTTAGTTACTTCTTCTGTCCTTCTAGAAGGAGTTACATATAGTTATTCTTCTATTTGTAGATACTCAAGTGCTACATGGATGCAGAGGATCTGCAGAGAGAGAGACAGAGCGATGGGAACCAACGATCTCTTCAGTACTCCCCATCTTTTTCTGCACTGTAATGCCATGTTGGTTATCAAGGCCCAAAAGAATGAGCACTTACAGGTCTTAGGACTGATTTTCGGAAGGGGTAAACATGCCACATGCTCTCATAGCATGGACATCCTGTGTTTGGCTGTCCAGATGAATGTCAGCATGGACACCTGTTGTGGGTTGACATGTCCTAAACCAGGACAACACCCTGCACCAAAACACTACGAGTTCAGTTCTGAATGTCACACACAAGGTGGTGGGGCACATCTTGCTGTTAACAAATGGCTGAAGCTTATCTGTAGGAATTCATTTACTAATCATAATCAACGGCTTATGTGTTTTGGAAGGTGAAAGCAGCAGAAGTCAGTATTTAGAAGCAGGACAGGGTGAACCCTAAGCCACTTAGCACAAACTTGTTTGCAATGTCCTACTAATCCCCTGCTATCCTGTCTTCATTACCCTCATGTACACTGCACCCGTACAACTGATAACACAGCGATGTTTGGGAAGCAGATTTGAGACAGCCACCCTTCCCCACCAAGGGACCACATCCAGCACTGTTTTAAAACAGGTTTTGTATCTCATTGGAAGGTTTTTTTCTTCAAGCTTTTAGGGAAATAAAGCAAGCCAGGCTCCTGGGAAATGCGGCTTTTGCCAGTATCTCCAGCGGTCACCTCTGCTCAGAGTCTGGAATGTCCTGCTTTCAGCCAAGCACTGTCCTCATGCACAGAAGTCATCAGCTTTTCCAGACCATCCATGATGGCAGCTCTTCTGGACACTTCTGTGAGTGGATTTACCCTCCTGAAAATCATACCATGAGCTGAGAAGTTAGGACAGGGCTGGGAGCAGGGATGGCATGCTTCATGCATTAAGGTTTCCTATAGATGTTCCCCAAAGCACAGGGATGTTCCCCTCAGTGTTTAAGAGACCTTTGAACTATGCCCTCAAAGTTATGCTGTAACTTGGTCAGCCTTAGCAGTCAGACAGATGGACTTAGAGGACTCCTGTAGGTCCCTTCCAACTGAAATATTCTGGTTTTTTCTGTGTCACCCTACAGCACCCAGGGATGCCTGGGTAATACAGCTCCAGAACTGTGCCCATAAATGCCTTGTAAAGCCCATGGCCACCCTGAATCTAATCTTGTCACACACCTGTTAAATTCACATGGGTTTCTGTGCAGGGTCAGTCCTGAGGATGAGCCCCAGGGTAGTAAAGGGGAACAATGTTCCCACATTGCTCCTTGCTTTGCTGGTCCCATGTGTCCAGCCAAGGTGGGAACAAAGATTCCTAACAGTTTCTTATATGAAAAGGAGGGCTGCAGCATCCTGTTACAATCTCACCAGTCTCCTTTTTTTTAATGACAAAAATTGTGATTTTAAGGCTTGCTTTTAATGGAGAATCAGTAACAGACATAAAATAACGCTTCTTCTTTTGCATGGTAAATAGCCTGAGAAAAACACCCTTTCACTTAAGCCCTTCCAAACTGTCATGTTAAGCATTCAGACCTGATTTGAGATATATTGTTTTAACACAGAAGAGCAACATGATTTGGTTATCAGACTACTTGCCTCCCAGGCACATCTTGAGGCATTGTTGGGCCAAATTCTGTACCTGACATTGCTCTAGATAGATGTGAGTCAATTCCTGCTGCAGCCCACCAGGTTTAGGTTGCTATCTCAGTGAAATTGCACATAAGACTGCCATGTAAGCAATGCCAGAGTAAGGAAAAGCAGATTACCTCCAGGAGTTAATCTTCCTATTTTCCTCTAGGAAAATTAATCTTTCCACTCAATGGAACTAGGGCATGAGGCCTCAATGCTCCCCACAGTCTGGGCAAAGGTTTTGTGCATACCATCCTCTGGCAGGAGTGTGGCACTTTCCCTGGGTAGGCCAGGATTAACATAAAGTGGTTAACTTAACTAGTAACATATGTCTGCCTCTTTTTTCCCGCTGCCATTTAATCTCTCTTATCCACTGACCATGCAAGCCTCCTGTAATCACTGCAGAGTAATTATGTGATTATTCCAACCCTCTAAATTACAGCTGCAGCTTGGACCCCAGCAATTGAGGGTGATGCAGCAAGGCTGACTTTCTCAACTGTTAGTTAATTACAATTAGACAGAACAAAAAAAAAAACCCAACCCCCAAAAATGAATCACACAATAATAAAAATAAACCGCACAATAATAAAAACTAGGCTACACAATAGTAATAAGAAAACAACCTGCTAGAAAATGCAACTTCTTCTGAGACTTTTCACCCCTATCTCTCTCATCACAAGGAAGATTAGAGTGGGAGCCATTAATAAGATGGCAATTTATGCTAATTTATTAGCACCTAAGCCCAAGAGCCTTAGTAAAACTAGCTAAAAGGAACTTTATGATAAACAAAGGCAATTATGTTGTTGCTGTTGTTACAGTGGCATTTCAAATCCCATTATGCTGGAGTTTATTGTGGAACTGGCTTGGGCAGGTTCTGGTCTCTTGGAAGGTATCCCTGCCTGTTCCAGTGGGGCTGGAACGAGATGGTCTTAAGGTCTCTTCCAATCCAAAGTATTCTATGATCCTTTGAAATGAGGCTTTTACAAAAGAAGTGATGAACTGTACAAAGATCAAGCTGCAGTCCCTCTTCTTGCCTTTATGATCCTTTCCTGAGTATGACTTTCCTCCAATGTCAGGGTTTTCCAACTGGTTAAAAAATATTAAAATTGAAGAAATCTGAGAGGATTTTTAATCCTTTCACTGACTGTGGCTTGAGTGAGAAATATTCATGAATGTTCTTCCTGAATCTGGCAAGTTTCAGTCACATTCAGCTGAAGTGTCCCAAGCTGCCCTTCTGCTGCACACTGATATTCCCAAACTGAGGAAAAGGATTTGGGCAGAAAGGTGGAAAGGGCATGAATGAAAAGAGAAAGGGAAGGCATCTTCCCCAAGGAGCACATTAAGAGTCTATAGGTGAACTCTAACAACTCCTGGGTCCATTCAGGGCTTGCAGAGGGACAATGAACTGAAAGTGTAACCCAATCTGTAATTGATGCCATTGGCAAATTCAGAGCCATGTTGGGGACTGAATTACTGTAAGAGGCCATTTTAAGAAATAAATCATGTTGGGTCAAATGCCTCGTGGTGGTAACAATCACAGCCCTAAAGAATGGCAAAAGAGTTTATTTATACAAATACCCATGGGCCACTGAGATTTTCCCCACAGTGCCTCAAAGAGACAATGTTATTTTTTTGCAGTGTGACATCACAGGGTGATAAAAATAAAAGGAAGAGCAAAGAAACTCAAAACTGATGATAAATTGCAAAATAAACTGCAAACCAATAGAAGGAGAAGAATATCTTCCATCTCCAGAGGGAAGATGGAGAATGGCAAAGATGCACTTTACAACCCATTTTCTGGTGGAGACTAGGGGTCTGCTGACATTAATTTTACACATTCCCTTCTGTTCCCTCAAAGGAAGATCGAGCAAACCACTATGATTTAAGAAATGATAGCCCAGCAGACTTGCACTGCAGGCAACCTCCATGAAACATTAGCCTCTTGGCTGCACGGCAGAGCAGTCAGTTTTCAGTCTGGTTTAGAAGCTCCTTATTTTATCACTTGCTGTTTATGATCAGAATATTTTATCTATTTTCACAAAAACCTTCTGTAAAATTCCCTATTCAACTGAAAATAGCAGGAGTTTCCCAGTCATATTTGGGAAATAGTCATTAAAGTTCAGAAGGACTTTGCTACTGGCATAATTTTTTAGAAGAGATTAGAATTGATTTTGCTAAACCACACTTCAAAAAAATAAGAGAGGAAAAGCTTCAACAATTCTTCTAATCTGGCTTTGTTTGTTCTGTACTAATTTGTGAAGTGTTAGTGTCTGGATTTGTGTGAAGGAGAAGCAACCACAGCAGTTAATAATTTCATGTATATACCACATTCGGGCTACAGAGATCAAGGACCTGAGGAAACAGAGGAACATCAATGAACCAGCCAGCCAAAGATAACATGAATCACTGGCACAAATGGTAATGAAAAGCAAATCTTCTGGTTTGCCAAGACTCCTGTGAGCCATTGGCAGTGCCTCCACTGGAGGTTACAGCCAAAGGAAAGTCTTATATATTCACGAGATGAGCAAGCGGTTCACAAATGCTTCTGGCCTTATAACAGGATGAGAAGGGAGTAAAAAACCACCAAACACCTTTAATGGATTACCTACACCAGGGAGTTAAGCATTCTCAGGACCATTGCCAAGCCCTGCTTGCATTTGCAGTCTGGGATGCTGCTGTGTCCCTCTCACAGCTGTGACACAGCTGTGATAGTATTCATCCAAGCTGTGGGCAACCTAGCTTCTGCCCGGCCTCAGTCCAAATCTGCACACCCCCATGGCTATTCCAGACACCTGTGCTTTGGATGATATGTAGCTGGGCATAATCCCACTCCTCCTGATTTTACCTGGTGGAAAAAATGACTGCAACAGCTGAAACACAGAAGCCAGAAGTTATGAAGAATCCAGAATCATCTCAAGAGGGATGACCTGGCTGGGGTCTCAGCTGTGAAGACCAAGATGCAAAAGAGAAATGTTTGCTGAAGCAGGGCCCAGAACTCTGAGCTCCCTCTCTCATTAGAAGCTCCTTCAGAGCAGGACAGCAGAATAAACATTTTTGCTCAGGCCATATGATGCTATGCCCCTCATCAAACAGGCTCAGCAGGACACCTGGGACAATGAACAATGACAGCCATGAATCCAAATGCAAAACCTGCTGCAAGAGGAATCAAATGAGTCTCTCTCCTTCTGCAGAGGTTCTCCAAGCACCACATGGTGGAGGTAGGGATTCTCCATTCCTTCAGCCTGTGTGGAGTTCAGTGTGGAGCAAACCCAGCACAAGCCAAATATACAAGGTCCACATCATCACTCAGCCTCAGCTCACAGTCATTACTCGTAATACTGGGGACCCTTAGGCCAGGGACAGATTTGGGGTGTTAAGGAAGGTTAAGTGGCAACAAATAAGTTTGTGAAGAACACCTGCAGAAAGAGAAGCAGCCAAGCAGGACAGGAGAGGGATCTCCATTCAATACCTGCAGGGCAGCACATAGCCTGTGGTATTTTAGGCACTTCCAGAGAATACCACATCCACCTAAATGACTTTTGAGTCAGGTCCAAGCACTGCTACCCTTGTCCTAAGGGCCACGGATACCATTGGGAGCTCCATTATCTTTTTGTGCTGAGCTCACATTGCTCTGTTTAAAAGATTAATGAGACACATATTCTCAATCAAGAAGCAATTTCAGAAAATCTTACTTTCAATCTTCTGTACAGCCCAGCTAGGAGCATCATCTGCCCTTCTTTTGGTTGGGAGTTCCAGCAAAACATTTTATGGATATTTATTTCCCAGAGTAGGATTTGCACATTGATGGGCTGAATATTGGTGGTGCTGAAGCCAGGTAACCAGTGCAGATCTAATGGTGATCAGTGTGCTGAACTGTCCAACAGCAATTTGGACGGTGCAGAGATGAGGATACTCAGGCTTTTTCCTTGAATGATGTGATGAGTTTTGCATTGGAAGAACACATTGTCCAGAGGTGAACAGCAAGGAGGTGAAGAACACCTGGCTGTAGGTGGATGAAGA
The DNA here is from genome assembly GCF_027579445.1 of Ammospiza nelsoni. Classification (NCBI taxonomy): domain Eukaryota; kingdom Metazoa; phylum Chordata; class Aves; order Passeriformes; family Passerellidae; genus Ammospiza; species Ammospiza nelsoni. The sequence goes on along the minus strand of NC_080634.1, from coordinate 34,130,492 downwards.
TCCACAGATGGTGGATCTCACTCAGGCTGAGCTCCCCTAGCTGAGCTTAAGAGGGCTTCTCCCACTAAACAAAGTATTACTCTATTTCAAGAATTCATAATCTGTGTCTAGTGCACTTCACCTTGTCCATATCATTCTGCCATGTTATGTCTGTGTCCAGCATGAATTCCATGGAGTTCATGCAGTCCCCATGCAGCTCAGCATGAAGCCATAGCAGAAAGATGGAAGGGGAGACCACAGGAGCAGCCTACTTCTGTCCTCTGATTGTTTTAATGGTAAAACAACTGGCAACACTTCAACTTAAGACACTCAAAGTCACACTACACGACTTGTAAGCAGAAGACAGGAAGACAGAGGCTGTGTCCTGCTCTGTTACCAGCCTGGGATGCTCAAAGGGAAAGGTTTTGGCCATGGTTTTCATGGAGGAAGAGTCAAGACATTGGCTCAGGCTCCCATCAGGACAACAGCCTGAGCTGAACATGCACTAGAAAAGTCAAGTTGTAGCAATGACATTTAACTGACTCCAGAAGCCTGCTGGTTCCTTTTTGGCCATCTCTTGTCAGCATCACCTTGTTTCTTATCCTGGAAATCAATATCCTCATAACACAACTCCCTGTTTTTCAGCCGTAAATTAGCTCACATTGCAATTTGTATTATGGCACTTAGGAAAAAAATACACATTCAGCTCCACTTTAACTGTTTTAACAGCACTCAGTCAGTCTCTCAGGAGCTCCCAGAAGCACTGTGTGTGCTGGCTGCTCTTCTAAGAGGCCCATCCATCTCTGTCCCTCCGCTCATTCTTTTACAGCTCTGCAATGTTCTCATTTTTTCCTTTACTTTTAGGGCTATTTTGACAGGTTTCATAACCCTATTCCTCTTACTCAGAATAGCTTGCAAGTGCACTCTGATTCTTCCACAAATCTTCCTCCGGCGTTTGTATCTCCCTGATCCTCTGTGGTAACAACGTGTACGCCAGCTGCAGGGTCTTGAACCTCTAGGTTCCTCCTCACCCATCCTCAGATTTTGGGGTCCACTGTGTAGACATCTACCTTTGCTGATATCCTCCACCACGTTTTTCTGCAGGGCTTGAGGCAGGGAGAAACTCAAACTCATGAACAACTACAAATTGTTTGAAGTCTCGTCTACTGAACTAGAGGGTTATTTTTGCTTCTAATTATTGCTGGGATCCTACATCTGGGAAATATCAGACTAGCATGACTGATGATGGATTTGGTGCTAGTTTTTCCACTAAAGCAATTAGTGTTAGGACGAGTATGCTAAAGCTGACAAATAGTCACTCTTGTGTCATGTACATGTGGTCCACAGCTCCAAGTCCTGATTTATTAGCACAAGTTTTTGTTTCATTGCAGTTTTCAGCACATTTCACACATTTCAAGATCTTGTCTGTGTCCACTTTGCATTTTTTACTCCCAACAATTCTTTTTATACCCTTCTTTAGGCTCTTCAAGGTACATCCACTTACATTTCCTGTATTTTTCTGAAGCACTTCAAACAATACAGCACCTCTGAAGGCAGTGGGGCTGTCTTCAGCTAGCTTGTCGTGAATTGTCACTTCAACACTTCAGGTGGAACTGGAAGTATTGGTTACGCGTGTGACTCCCTGGCCAGTGCACAATCAAAACCATGGTGGCTTCCAGTGATGTGTCACACTCAGCTGCTGATTCTGTAAATTTATTCCACATTGGTTTTGAAACTGGATAATTCTTTTTGGTCAAACTTGAATGTATTATAATGTTCCCTGTATCATTTTCAAGTACAGCCTCATGAAATACTCTCAGGAGAGTATCTGCTATCAGTAGTGGTTTTCTTGGTTTGTTCTCCACTTCAAATCCTACAACTGGCACTGGAATTGCATTCTCTATTACAAGAGTGACAACAGTCAGTCCCTTTAGTGCTGTGGATATGTGGTAACCAAAGCCAGGTTTTTTGCCACAAGATTTGAATCCATACATAAAATTTCTCATCAAAACCCCAGTACCAGACACTCTTGCACAGATAAATTCAAGGTCTGTAAGTCCAGTACAGTAGAATTTTTCACCAAATTCCAAATTCACACAAGAAATGCCTTGCCAGGGCAGAGTAAATGTCTAATTGGACCATCTTTTTAACTCCAAATTTTGCACCAGCAGTATTCTGCTGCAAGCACTTCAGCACTTCACTTCCTTGCTGTGGAACGAAATACAGCCTTTACACCTTGGGAACATGGTTCCTTTTAATTTCATTTTAAGCAGTAAAATACTCCCATCATTCCAATGTAATGATTCTTGCATTGGAAACCACAATTAGCTATTCCCTGTTTGGCTTTTCCTTGTCACTCATGATTTTATAGATTCCTGTCTCCTCAGTTGTATGTACAGAAACCAAGCCATATCTTTCATTATCCTTGCTATTCTCCTTTCTGCTATTCCCACTTCTAGTAGATTGGTTTTGAGACAGAGGAAGCAGAACTGCACAAGATCTCTTTGAGGGTTTTGTACAACAGCACGATGGTATCTTGTGGTTTGATCTGTATTGTTTTCCTAACAGATCCTAAGATGGAACTTGGAGATTTTTTTGACAGCTCTTGTGCATCGAGGTGCTGCTTTCTTTAGAAATTTTTGTTACCATCTCAGCAGTGAGAGGTGACAGTCAGCTCAGAGCCTTTCTGTACGGGTACAATTAGCACTGGGGTTTTTCTGAGTGCATCACTTTACAATCCTACATTTTTACAACAATTTTGTACCACACAAAGCAGAGACACCTCGAGACACATAAGACACTGTACAAGAGGAGCTGCAAAAACTCCTCTGCTCTGTAGCCATGAGATAATGCAATGACATTATGCAATATGAAAACCCTTTCCTGGTAAAAGTGATGTTCAGGTGAATTTTCCACCACTGCAATCTGGAGGAAGAGGCTGGCATTCCACAGCAGCCCCATGTTTTTCCTTTGAGAAAACCTGCTGGGTGAGATTAGGCCCTGAAAGGTAAAGTCTCAGCAGCTGCAAAGAGAGATCTATCCATGGGCATCACTGAATGTCTCCTGTTGTTTGTGTCTTCTGCACCTCCCATTTGCTTCTTTTGCAGCCCATTTTAGTTCTCTCTCTAAAGCCCCTTTTTCTCTTTGCTGTAACCTGTATTTACCTCCTGGTGCTTTCCATCACCTTGTGGCAAATTGCTACTCAGTTTTTTAGCCTTTGCAGCAGGAAATTTGATTTCAATAAGGAAAGTAACACCACAGATCTGTTTATCTGAAATTTCAATGGAATGTTTAAGAAAAAGATTAACGGATATCTGTAATTTAAAATCTTTTTCAATCTTTTTTAATATCTAATAAATAATATATTCTTTATCATTATCTCCTACAAAAACATTTTGGTGGTGCTATTAAATTCTTTACTTCCCAATGGTGACAAATACACTCTACACATACAATAGTGCTGCACACAAAAGTGCCTGCATATGTTTTATCTTTATAAATACTGATAAAATAGGTAGGGAAATTACAGACTTGAAAATAAAAAGCATCAATATTGTTGACTTGCAAAAAAGAAAGATTACATCCTCTTATATTGTCTTGCAGACAAAGAAGAAAATCTTCATCATTCAGGAGGAAAGATCAGGGAAAAAGGCATTGTTATATATATTCACTATAATTCAGTATAACAAAGCACTGTGAAGTACAAGTAGTAAAGTCTAAAAACTGTGGAAATCATCGCTATTAATATTATACAATTTTATATATATTGATATCATTGGGAATATTTATTAGCAAAAGGTAGAAGTGCAGTAGCAATAATATAATACTTACTCTAAAAATGTCCAAGTTTTATTCTGAATGCTATTTTTCACATAAAGTACATTTTCTGCATTTCTTCAAATTTTTAAGTTTTCTACATTGGGCCTCAGAAGGGAGAAAAAACCAACAACCAACCCAACCAAAAAAAAAAAAAAAAAAAAACAAAAAAAAAAAAAAAAAAACAAAAAAAAAAAAAAAAAACAAAAGCAGGCAGAGGAGAAACTCAAAAATTCAGGATTTTTTTACAAGTTTTCCCACCTCTGCCAGAAACACAGAAACACAGAACAGAGTTGGGACATCAAGCCAGGCTCCTGGGCTTGTGGAGTCCTGGCTTCCCAAGGACAAACTGACTCATGCAAGTTTTGCTGGTTTTATGTGTAGAATGCCAGTTTGGCTTTGTCCACCTTGAGTTGCCCTTCAGTCAAGCTTGGTCACAAGTATCCAGATGAGGACATCTCATACAGCTTCCCCCAGCACAGCAGGGCCGTGTCCTTTGAGCACAGAAGCAAATCCAGAAGAGCCAAGGTGTGCGGCGTTTCAAGACAGGCAAGGCAAAGGCAATGCTTTGCAATAACATCACCTGCAGTTGGGCACTGCTTTCACAGAGCCCAGCACACACAGACAGGAAAGATTTGCTGACCTAAAATGGAGACCAGCAGATAAAGCCCTCCCTAATACTGTATAAAAATCCCCACTTGTCTCCATGCAATAAAAATATATTTAAAGCAGTTTTACTTTTACAGCACAGTTAATTTCTCATCTTGAGCCAACTGTACGAAGTTTCATGGCAAGTCAGCAAATTTAGGCTTATTTGAAGCAATTCCTCAGAATAATTTACCAAGTTGACTGATTTTTGATTGCATATCCTTTTGCCCTCCATTATTTTTTTATTAACATATCTTAAGTTAAATATATAATTAATTACAGATAGAACTATGGCTCTTTGTAACTGCTTTATTGCAAATCAAATTTAAATTTCATCCTTAGATTATTTCAAAAAAGAACTTGAAAATGAATGAACTTTTAATTAACTTTATGCTTTCTTAAAATTCATTTAATAAGTATTCCCTCCACTGTCCATTGTGTAGCATCATTTCTTGATTTTCTTCTACCAAGATTCACTGTCTTTTGGGAAAATATGCCCTGGTGGACTCAAGGGTTTGGGCTCAAAAGAGGAGCAATGGGGTGGAATTCATCAGTCCGTTACACAGCTGGTCACATCTAATGGTCCTTTTGGTCTTCAAATCTACAAAGGTAAAATTACCCCTTCTCTTTCCCCTCCCTTCTCCAAACCAGTAGTTAAAAGATGGCAATCCACATGAGTTAAAAGTCTTGTACTTTAATTACTAGTTTTGTGTTTACATAGGAACCAAATAATTCAAAGTTGACTGTGCAGTAATTAAAGTATTTCCAGATGTGTTCAGTGATCCTACCCTGTTTTTACAGCCTCCAGCTGTCATATATTTTCCTTCAGTGGCTGTATCAGACACGAAAGTGAACAATTTTATTTTAAACTGTGTTTTTGAACAAGAAATATTCCAGGATGTCAGAGATGGTGTGACCAGTATCTTGATAATGAAATCTCTGATCCAGCAAAACACTTCAGGATGATCCTAACTTTCAATATTTGACTCACTCCCTATGGACCGAAATCTCTGAAAACACAAGAGACAGAGCAAAGAATTCCAGAGATAATGTGAACCACATCATGGAATTACAAATGGGTGGAAAAAACCTTTTCCACTAAAATCTGCTGAAGAAAATGTTCTAATTTAAGATTGTGCTGGTTTCCCCTTTTTTCCCTAGTAAGCTATATAATATGGTTATTTATCATGCTTATGTTTTACATCACTAAGTGAATCCTGAGGATCCTTGAGTTCCAAACTTACTTTGGAGACTAAACAGAAATAATGGCATTATCAACACACAAGGAAAATGGTTTTAGCACCAGGAAAAAAAGATTCCAAATTGCAAAGTGAAAATCTAATCTCTACCTTGGCAATGCCTGAGTGCTCCTGCCCATCCCAGCAGGAAAATTACCAATGGAGCTAGCAGCAAAGATGATAGAAGAGGTTTCTCATGCAGAGAGATGTGCTGTAAGCAAGGGAGCAGAGCTGTAAAATTGTTAGGATGAATAAATTTGTGCACAAGGCAAAAAAACCCCATCCTACAAACTCTAAAAAGCTTAGCGGCTGCTAAGAACTTGACAAACCTTCTTCTTTTCCTGATTGGTTTTGATAGATCCTAATTAAAATGCTATCTGGCAACTTTCCGTGAAATCAGAAAAGCTTAAAAGAGTCATCTCTCATGTTTTCAGGCTCTGAGCTGTTCCCCTCCACACAAACCAACCCACCCACTCAGGAGATGAAATATAACAGTTCAGACAAGATGAAATGCAGTGCTCCTACAGTTTTATTTGATTTATTAAAAGGAGAGAAGTAACCAAGTGGGAGGATATGCTGGTTTTGGCTGGGGCAGAGTTAATTTTTTTCAAAGTAGCTGCTACGGGGCTGTGTTTTGGATTGTGCTGGAAACAATGCTGATAACAGAGAGGTGGTTTCACTATTGCTGAGCAGTGCCCACACAGAGCCAAGGCCTTTGCTGCTCCTCACTGACCCCCCAGCGAGGGGGCTGGGGATGCACATGGAGTTGGGAAGTGACACAGCTGGGACAGCTGACCCCAAATGACCCAAGGGATATCCCAGACCTTAGGGTGTCCTGCTGGGGAAAGGAGGAAGTGGGGGATACTCATAGTGATGGATTTGTCTTCACAGGTCACTGTTACACAGGATGTAGCCCTGCTTTCCTGGGGATGCCTGAAGACTTGCCTGTCCATGGGCAGTGGTGAATGATTCCTTGTTTTGTTCTGTTTGCATGCACAGATTTTGCTTTTGCTATGAAGCTGTCTTTATCTCAACCCATGAGTTTTCTCACTTTCACCCTTCTGATTCTCTCCTCCATCCCACCTGGGGGGAGTGAACAAGCAGCTGAGTTCCGGGCCGGGTTAAACCCTGACAGAGGAAAATAAGCCAAACATTCTAGATCCTTATGAAAAGCCGAAATCATTGCTCTCCATTTTCAACATTACTTTCAAATTGCTGCTGTGTGTTTTCAAGCACTCATTAAGGTTCAGAAGGGGCTGGAGTGAGGAAGGAAGCCTGGGTCACCTAAGGATGATGATGAGTGGAGGGAAAAGCAAAAAGATGACTTTTCAATTGCCAAGTTAGCATCCCACAACCCAAAGCCACAGCAACGGTACCACGCTCTTGGACAAGAGATGGAACAGGACAGTGAGCCATTTCTAGCATCAGCCATGCCCACACTATTGAGCCAAAACTCTGGCCATCTCAGGCTCATCCATGAAGTTGTGTAAAATATTTTTCTATGAGGAACATATTCTTTCAGGTATGTTCCCTACTTCCCTTGGGAAGTAGGGAACTACTGAATAAGAAAAAGCTCACCTCTAATCTGCCTCTCTGATTTCTGGGAGTCTCAGCCCCACCTATCTGATTAATCAACATATCATTTAATTCTACTTTTCTCCATAAAAACATCCAGCTGTCTCATAACCTTCTCATCTGTCTTTGCTTCAATGCCCTTATTGGTTTTATTGCTCCACCTCTTATGGTATGCAGATCCTCAAAGGAATACATCCTTTCTTTTCCAAATAAAATTGGAATTTTATTGCTGTTATCAGTGGGATGTCCTGCAGGTAGTATTGTCTTCCAGCTGACTACTAGTGGAAAATAGGTGGAGATCGTGAATACAGTATCTGTGTAAGCAGATACTCTGTGTAACCTGCGTCAGCAGATTGTCCCTGTTGGACCACATTCATGCCTTGGAAAAAGGAACAATCACATATGGTGGTCAGACACTGCAAAAGCCAGGTGTTCATTCATACTGAATCAGCCAATTAGTCTCCAGTGACATCACAGGTGGCTCTGCAAGACAGCCATGGTTCTGCCCTGTCACCTAATCAGTCACCTGTGACCCGGCCATCCAGCCAGTTTTTCGCCCAGTGAAGAATTCACCATCCAAGCTCTGCTCTGGGTGCATCACTGGCCACTTCCTGTTCCAAATAAAGATTTGTGAAGCTTTTTCTCCAGGGCTGCTGTGTGCCACCTCCAGCTATGCACAAAGTGTCCTTGTCTCTCTCCTCAGTGGGCAAAAGACATAATTTAATATGCTTTGGATGGCTTGTACTGTCCTGAGCCCTCGTGGTTTCATGCCTACAAAGGCCAGTCACCACCACAGCTGGTGTATTCATTCATCCTCATGTAGTCACGAGCACAAAACACTTATGGACTGGCTATGGCTAATGACTGCATTGTCTCTCAAGCATTATTGCAATACCTCCCAGAATAAACTTCTTTATGATTTTACCAGGCACAGAAGAGACACTATTATCCTTCTTGAACACGTCACCTTCCCATGGCGTGGGACCTCCCCAGCCTCCCACAAAACAGTTCAGACAAGCACTGTTCATGTTAATGGTCATGCTAAGCAAGTAGGTAAAGAGACCATGAAACTTGAGGTGTTTAATGCACATCTACACTTTACTCTGTTTGGCTGCCAGTCTGTCACCTCTCTCCTCAGCAATGATCAGCCAGGTGCTCTTTCCATGAGTCAGGGAGAGCCATGGCTCCTTACCTTGAAAAGAGGATGGAGAAGCAACCTGAGTGCAGAGAATCCAAGCAATTCCCTCACTGTCAGCACCAAGAGAGAGCACTCATAGGAGCTCGTCTTGGCTAGTGATGATCCTGCAGTGCATGTGTGTGAGTGACTTCAGGAAGGTCACCAGAAGGAGACACAAAAATTATATCCTGCAAAAAAGTGTTTTGAAGTCCCCTCACATCTGTTTTGGTCTGGACTCAAGCTGGCCCTCCTGGCTGCAGGTCCCTGGTCAGATAATTCAGTACAGGTCTTTCATCTCAGTCTTCCTTGCAGGCATAACTCTCTGCATTCAGACTCCACACCTTCTCCCTGGCTGCCACTTCACTAGGCCTACCTGCTCTCAGTTTCACTCTTCAGAGGACGCAATGATCAGCAGGTGAGAGAAAACACACAAACATTTGGCATGGAAATTTTTTAATCATGTCATGTCACTTTTAGAAAGAACAAGAGATCTACAGTCTTCGTAAACTGCAGACTTTGGAGGATGCTGTGCCCCTGGGCCAGACCTTCCTGGCATGTAGAGCTCAGCCAGCACCTCTGTCTTCAGATTAGCTTACTTGCAACAAAGGATAAATTTATCTTCTGAGCCCTAAATCTTCTCACAGATAGTCAGAGATTCCTTTTCTCCATGTATCCCATCAGGAAGGACATCCTTTCCTCCCATGTTGAGTAGGGGAAAAAAATGTCCTCAAATTTATTATGGTGATGCTGCATTCAACAGCATAAGAAAAATAACTTAGGCTGCACTAGCTCTTGCCAGGCAAAGCTTTTACAAGAGAAAAATCCTGTGGTGGGGGACAACAAATGCAGTACTGCCTGTCACATCACCAAACAACAAAACTGAACCTCCTTTGAAATACAGCAGGTTAAACTGATTTCTCAAAATAATTAGGTTCTTCACTATATGAAAAATATTTTAATTGAAGAGAATTGAATTCAGCTCTTTCACCAAATGTATTCTTGTGTTTGTTAAATGAGACTCATGGGCATGTGGGCATACCTCTCCTATAAATTTCAATTTGAGCCATCCTTATACATGCTTACAAAAAATTATGCTAATTCATCAGGACATCATGCAGAGATTATCTTCACTTTCTTGGAAAAATTGCAGAATAAAACCTTTGTCCTTTGTAATTTGGTACATGAACACAAAGAAAATGATGAATTAGAAGGGCTAAACACATAGACCCACCCAGCTGCAAAGAGTAATAGTTCCTTCTGCCATTCACAGCCCAAGGAAGATAATTTTCTGCCATATCATTCAGCTGGTGAAAGGAACATACATGGTTTTATCCACAATTTCTCAGTGATGATCTCTCAGGGATGTGGCTAATTCTTTCTTTGATCAGGGTGCTGGCAGGCTGACATTACTGCAATCTTGCAGTGAATGGGGGCTAAGTATAAAATCAACAGACAGCACAAAATGGAGACTCTATTCCCAAGCTGTATTTATAAATGGAAAATACAATGCTGTGAGTAAGTTAGCATGGAAAATGGGGTTCAAAACTTGGCACACATACTTTCAGATTGGTTACATTCATGTCTTTCTAAGAAATATGCTACAAACTCAAAATTCTGAACTCAACACAGACATTTATGGCTGATGTGCTTTGAGCTTTGTTATGCTGGAGGCAGGACTACAAAATCATAGCGATGTCTTTAAAATCTATAAATACAGAGCTTGCCTTGTGATTAAATCGTCACACACCTCCAAGAGAAAAGGGAGCTATTGTCTCCCCTTTATGGAATGGGAAATTAGGCACAGCTTTACACCAGTCATAATTATCTTCTCCACCTATGGGTTCATAATGGATCACTGTGTGGAAAAACTCCGCTCTGCAAGTCATTTGTGGAAAAGGCCATGACTCATTTTTAACCTATCCCCAGGACAAAATAGCCCAAAATGTGTAGTTGTACACATGCTCTTTCCAATGTCAGCAGGAAGGCTTCAGAGACAGGGATGGAAGGACAAATGCAACCCTGGTGTGTTTCAAGGTGGCTAGAGAAAGCAAGAGGGTGGTTCTGTCTGTGGACCCTCCACTGTGCTCTGAAGCATGTGGGAGATGTGCTCTCCCCTGAGCTGGGACAACCCTAGGAAGGGCAGGGAGCTCTTGCGCTACAAGCCTTGCAGGCCTTCAGCCCAGGGCATGCTGAGAGGAGCGGTCTGAACATAAGGAGCTGTCTGTCATCATGAGTGTGAATTGCAAAGGGATTTTTTGCTTCACACAGTCACTTCTAAAGAGGGGAATGCTAGCTATATAATTTGTATTTCACATGCCAGGCCTCTGCAGAGACTCTGGATTCTCATCAGAAATGCCTCATAGAAAGAAACCCTGCAGGGAAGGGCTATTTTACTTGCTTTTGAATTTTAATAGCAGACTATTTTGTACTGTTACCAGGCGCCTTGAAAGCATCTGGATTCTCTAGAGAGAAAGATCCCCAGGAGACATGTTCCATTTGTTTCTTGTGCAATGCTCTGTGGGGGGATGGTGGTCTATAAACTCCAACATGTTTTAATCCAGGACTGACCAAAAGTCATTTTAACTGGGTTTCACTTTACCCACATGAAACGACATTGGTGACTGTAGCCCATTTATTGTGGGACAGGCACAATGAACAGTGAGCTACAGCAAGAAAGAGTAAATAGTTGGTATGGAACAAGAGGTTTGGTATATTTGGATAGAGGCCTTGAGTTTCTGAATTATATTTATGATGGAAAGGACTTCAGGCAGGAAGAGATCTAGTGAATTACAGTACAAAGGGCTCTGGGCAGGAAATATTAGGCCTTCCCTAACTCTCCTGACCTGGATAGTCTCAAATGACAACCCATCTCGGGGCAAGAACAAACCCCCTGAGAACCCTGCTCTTACCTCCTTTTGCTATAGGAAGCATGGTCACCCTCCAGAGAGGATCCCTCCTTTCTGCTGTGGAAGATCTGATTTAGGAGGAGCCCAGAGAGTGGTTTAATCCCAACATGTCGGTGTCTACGCGCAGTGTTTACATGAGCCACACGTGAGCTTTGGCTGAAATATGTGAAGAGCTCGTCAGGGCAGTTGTGGAGTTGGGAGAGCAACTGAGCCATGCAGGTGTAGGTGTCTGCTTCCCTACAGGCTGAACCATTCCCTGTTATCCATGGGATGTATTGACTTGCAGTTCTACTTGGCTGCCCACTTATCTGATCAATGCATGTGAATTGTTCTGGTGTTCTGCCCAATCTCCAAGACTGTATAGGTGTCTCACAGATTCTGTATTGCACTTATCAGCCTTCTTTCAGATGTCCCAGGACCCCATAGCCTCTGTACTGCACTAAGTGCTGCCACCTGGGCAATGCAATGAGCCTCAGACCTCCATTCACTGAATGCAAATCATGTCATAGTGGGCATTCCATCTAAGGTAGCCCCTGGGCCTCCATCATCTGCGCAGGCAGCAGTGACATGTTCACCCCATCACTCAGCCACACCAACTTCTGCACTGCATCTTCTCCACCACAGCCACCACAGCATCTTCTCCCCTACATGGTGGCCTCTACCCAGCCTTCAAGCGATCTATCCACCCTTGTCACCCATCAGACACAAATGAGTGACCTGTCCCAGGGATTTCTCCCTCAGTGTGTGCTGCAGAATGACAGCTCTTGTGTTGGACCGTGGCCCCAGGGAGTGAGAACAGCTGCTGAGCTTGTGAAGTGATTTCCTTGTTGTACTGATGCCTGCAGAGCAGCAAAAGGCATCAGTTCTTGTATGATCAGGAGTACAAATAAGGAATATTAACATTAGCATTGTAAACAAATTTTGCACTACAATACTGACACCAGGAGCTCCAACAAGCTGCCTTAGCAAAGGGTAAACCTGAATTTTTAACAATTGCAAAGCTTTTTTGCCTCCACTAAAAAGCCTTATCTAATTAATCCTCATCTTCCTCATGGAAGATGGGGAAAAAAATATAGACCCAGAAATAGAAATATAAAAAGGTTAAGTATAATGTCTCAATCCACCTGGAAAATTTAATCAAATTCAGGACTAGACCTCTGGACCACTTGACTCCAGGACAGTTTCTAATCCAACCTCAGCTGCAAGCCATTTGCCTGGTGGTGCAGGAAAAACTGCACTGCTTCTGGGCTTATGTGAGTTTTGCTGCTAGCTAGAGGACTGCAGCCTCCAGGGTTGTCTAAGCACCTTTTGCCAAAACTGAATGTAGAGTGGCTTATGCAGTTTTGCTTGATTTACTTGTTCCTTTGATGTGCAAGGATTTAGTGACATGCTTAGCAATACAGTAGCATGACACTCGTTGCATAAAATCAAATCACTGCTGGGGCAGATGCTTCCAGATTTAAAAGCTCAATTGGTACCACAGACACGTAGCTGACTAACTGCAGGCTGTTTCTCCCAAGGCTCAGCCTGTAGGGCCTTTTCAGGACCCCTTTTAGTCCCAAAACTGCAGTAACAAGGCTTAGAAGTCATCCTTTGAACCTCAAGGTGAATGTTTTAGGTCATTAGTAACTGATCTATAGCATTCAGTCTGTACCAGAATCCCTAAAGGGCTGCTTTCAGCTCTCATTCATCAGTAAGTGCCACCCTTCTCCCCTCCCTTCTCCACCCTGCCAGCTGTGGACATGGCCAGGATGACCTAGATACTTGTCACCTCCAGGCTGGATTTTACCTTGATTCACAGTTTTTAAAACAGGACATGAAACAGATGGACAGATCCTAACTGGTTCAGATAGGAACTGCTTCATGCTCTGGGACATGTCAAGTGATGTTCAAGGTCCTCTGGTGGCGATGGGCATGCTCCCAAACACAGTTAGACTCTCCCGGTGACCCATCAGCCACCACCTGAGCCTGGGGACAGGGCAGCTCCCAAATGTGTGGATGAAGCATTTGACATCAGTGACATCAGTAGAAATGAGGTATTTACATGATTGTTTATGAATATTTCACCTGCAGCTGCAGAAGCTTAAATATCTTTCTCCGATTGCCCATGCTATCCCTCTCCCCACTCTCCCCCTCCTCTCCTGCCCTCCTCTCAGTTACAATGAACTGGGAAGCCTCATTCCCTAAAAAGTTCCGTCTCTTAGGAACAATTAGAGCATGACACCAAAGAAACAATATCCTCTTCTGTCCTTCGTCCAGCTGTGGGAGAGAGACCAAGTGATCAGAAATGAAAATGCTGGCTGTTTTAGTTCTTTCCATCAGGATGCACTACAATAGCTCCTTAGGACTGTGATCCTGCATGATTCAAGCCAATAGGAGCACAGGGCACAGGACTGCCTATGAAGGACTCCCAGTATCTGCAGGTTATCATTGCCTTTGAGATTATAAATTACACTGCAGGTAAAACAGGCAACAGCAACAACCTCTGTAAGAATCAATGTGTGAGCTTCTAGTCACTGACAAGAAGCTTGAGATACATTTTCTAATTTTGCAATGTCTGAAAGATTCAAATGGTCTCAGTATCTCCTCTGCTCTTGTTTTGACAAGAACAAAATCCTGGACCATGCCCAAAAGCTGCAGGCACTGAAGATTGCTGTTGGGGATGTAGGTTTGAGAATTTTGTAATGAAAATCCTCCTTGTGAAATATTGTTGCAGAATCTCCTATGAAACTATGAATAAATCAACCAGAATGTCTCCTAAAGTGTCCTGGCCTTTCCTAGGAACATAGATCATACCTTCCCCACAGAATACCTTTGTACAGATCAGAGACCTGGTTCAGTTAATCATCAGACAAGGCCCATGTGCTCACACAGAGCTCTCTGCTGGACCACAGACTGAATCAGCCTCTTTCAGAGCACCCCAGGTACAGATCACCCATTTGGTTGACTCGTGTGTCAAAAATCCATACCTTTTCTTTCTTGTTATCTGGTAAGGGTATTCCTGATAACAGAATTATTTATAATTAAGTACATTTTTTTTAATCATCCATTTCACCCCTTAGCTAACTATGTCAGTTATCTGACCCATATTCCACCAAGAAGTAATTACTTTGCATTCTAAAACCCATCCATCCATCCATGCATTCATCCATCCTATCTAAAGTATTTATGCTCATATTTAGGTGCCAATTTCCAGTTATCAGAGAAATCCTCCCTTCAGGAACCACCTATCTCTTGGGAGCTCAGCTCTATGTCTGACAGTGTTGAACAGAAGCAAGTTGTTGGAGTGTGCTTCAGTTGCTTATATCTGTAAGGGCTCCTGTTGGATTAAGTAAAATGGATTTGGAGAGCACAAGCCAAGTATAAAACAAAAGGCATCAAGTAAATGTGAGAGAAAAAGTCTTAAAAATAGGATGGGGATGATGGAAGTGATGGAGCATGAAAATGCACTCAAGTGCATTTTCAACAAAAAGCCTAAGATTTGACTTAATACAGCATTTGTACATAATCTGCCAGATAAATAAGTAGGTAAAGAGTTATTAAAAGTGGGTGCCTTGGGGCACCCAGCCATGAACTGCCTGGTGCAGAAGTGGTGCCTGCCCTGGATTCAGAGCAGTCCTTGATGTGTGTCCTCTGCTGTCATCTAGTGACAAAAGGGAAGAAGTAACCGAAAAAGAAGGAAAATCAAGGTGAAAGAGCTGCCCGTGCAAGTCGTGCCTTGGAAGAAAAAAACCTGGGCATTTTGAACACCTGAAACTTTCTATCAGCAGTGAGGTCTCACCTCTACATGCAAAGCCACTAGAGATATTTTTAAAATCTCTCCCCCGCATTCCAGGGTGGATCTAACTCCTCAAGGATCGCCTGCAGCCAACAAAGCTCTGATGGGTACATCCAACGACAGAGGCTTCACCACCTGAGGGTGCCATCACAGCCACTCCTGTGGCATGCACCTAGGCTGCTTTAGATGTCTAGTTCAGGATGAGGCATGCACCTAGGCTATTTTAGATTTCTAGTTCAGGATGGGGCATCTTGGTCCCTAGAGGAGCTTATTTGTCACCAATAGCTGTGAAGGCAGTAGGAACATCTCCAATGCAGACACCTGCATGGCAGGCTCTGGAGTTAAGCAAGATCACTGCTGTCCCTTAACTGGGAGGTGACTTTCACCTGGAGAACAGGTCAGAACTTCTCCTGAAACCTTGTTGTTCCTATACTCATTTTTATTGATTTTGCAGGGGGGAAAGCTCCAACTAGCTAGCCCACAAAGAAACTGACTTTGAGAAGAGACCATGACCAGGTCTCTTCACACATGGTCATGAGTTTCTCCAGTCTTTCAGAAAAATGTCCGGCACGGGGACATGTCCCCTGTGGGGATATGCTGGAGGCAGCAAGGAGCATCAACAGCAGCTGGGAGAGATTGAAGGCAGGAGAAACTATCTGGAGTGAAATGAGGCATGAGAAAAACAAGAGCTGATGGTGCATACACAGAAGGAGACATCAGAAGGTCAGAGTTCAAATCCCATGTGTGACCTTGACCTTTTGTGTGATTTAGGACAAGTTGTTTCACCAGTGCAGCCCAGTAAAACAACAGGATACTGGTTTCCCGTGGGAACACTCCAAAGGCATTAAAGTTGGCTGGTACAGAACACCACAGTGATGCTGGGCACAATAGCCTACAGACACTCCAATTTAAAAGAAAATTCATGTTTCAACAAAGAGCTGATTTTCTCTCTCTGTTTTTAAATATTATGGATATACGGTCATTAAAAAACCCTGTTTTTTCTCCTGTCAGCAGGCCTGAAACAACTGAACCTGAATTTTGTGTTTGTTTGCCTTTTCCCCACAGTATTTTCCAGCCATGTTGCAAAAGTGTGAAGGAAACACAACCAATACTGTCCCGCTCTGCTGGTAACAAGCACTCTGTTCCTTCTGTATCTCTGTGAATCACTCCATTAGGTTCACAGACCTGCCAAAGGATATTTCAGAGTTTTTCTTTCAAATCTTGAAAATAAAATATTAAATACAATCGATCATTCCTCATGACAGCTTCTTTGTCCATGAACTATTTTCATTTATTAGGAACCATTTATTTAAAGGCCACAGTGCATGGGAGAGAATAGATACTAAGAAAAAAAAAGAACAAAAAACCACTTGATCCTAACACCAAAACATGGTGTATTTTTCTTTGTTTTCCTGTTAGAGCCACATATTTGAGCCACAGCCATGCCTTGAACAAGGCAGGAGCATTACTGATTCTCAACAAGGTCTCAGCATTTAGGGCGCCACGCTAAGGGCAGAGACCCAGCTCTCACAGCAAGCAATTTTTCACTCACACGATCAGCAAGGGAAGCTTGACAAGGAGCCCTGAAATGATTGAGAAATGCCTTTCTGTGCCAGATGAGGTCCCAGTGTGAGCTCTGAAAGGATGAGCTCATGCCAGGAGCTTAAACCTCAGGGGGTCTGAAGAGCATGAAGCTCCTTGAGACCGGGCAACACTGGAGACCATACTGGGCATCAGGAGGGACGCAGGTTCATGCATAAAAAGTAATTCCTCCTGCAAGCCCATAAAGAAGAAAATCAGCTGCCATTTCTGTCTTTTCAGGGCAAATGAGATATTTCTGAGCAGGATTAAGGGCTTTTATGCTGTCCCAGTGGTAGAAGCAAGATGAGGGTGAGGGCAGGGCCAAGGTCTCAGCTTGCCCTGTTCTTTTCCCTTCCTCCCCAGTACAGTAACACATCTTTTCACTGAAATGGGGTTTTCTTACCACCAAAGAGATGCTGAAAAGAGTTGGCAATGCACATCACCTTGGAAGGTGCTGCAGGGTCCCCCTACCCCAAATGGTAAGTATCTGCATGGAAAAGGCATAGTACACAGCAGCAAAAACAAAGGCAACATTTCACAGCAGCATAAGGTACATGCCATGGATGAATAATAAAAAGCACCCTGTTTTCTTGAAGTGGAGGCTGTCATGGAAACCCTGGCAGCGAGTGGCAACATTGAGGGGATTCAGTTAGAAGTGACAGAATAAAGCAACAGAATTCAGAGATTAAACATACCTAGCAGGGCTGAAGTCTGGGCTCAGGAACTCTTCAGCAGGTTGTGTTCATCCAGCCAGGATATACTTCTATCTCTCAGTGCCTCTCCTGAAAGCTGGAGTGGATTTTCCCCGTTAGATTTGTTGAGAGGGTGTAAGCCCTGCAGGACAATAAACATCTCTGTGTTTAGTACTTGGGCTGCCATGGGAGAGTTTCTTTGTAACCGTGAAAAAATGGTTGCTGTGGATATCCACCATGAGGTTTGGCAGCAGAGCCTGAAGAAAAAGAGGTAGAAGTGCTCTGTGTCCCCTCCCAACAAAAAGTGATCAAGGTGGTCATGGCCACTGATGCACTCTGTCCAGACCAGCATCCTTCAGTGCTGAAGGCTCAGGGAAACACCATGCCTTCCATTTGATCTGGATTAATACTAATCATCTTTTTCCAAAGCTGGATTTATCCTTTTCTCATTGAAAGATTGCAAATCAGGATGCTCGTTTTGCTCTGTTTTCTCACGAATATGCAAGAACCTTTCTCCTGGCACTCATTGATGAGGTTTATGTCTTAATTGGCATCCCCCAAACACTCCGGCATGAGGACAGACAACCTGATAAATGTAAGAAACTGCCCTTCCTTTGGTGCCTTTTCCAGCGTGCTTCCCTTTCCAGCCAGCCCAAGATGTTTTATCACTTTCTCCAAAGGAAAGCACTGCCGAGTCCCAAACCTCACAGCAGCAGGGCTCTGTAGATAAGGCAGGGAAAATATTTCACTCGCAAGGAAACTGTGCTCATCTCGCACTAACGTCCCTGTCCTCTGGAATCCAAGGCAATAATTACAGCAATTTGTAGATAATTATTTGTTAATTAAAAACAGGCTTGCTGGGTACAGTTACCAATTTCCTCTGCTGGCTGCATAGGGCTGCACAAGGAGACACTGGGGGATTGTCGGTCTCGTAAAATCGTTTGCTTGTTCTGTTCAGAAAAAAAGTCCCCAGTGGGTCATCTCCCCCTCTCCCCATATCCTGGCAGGTCTGATTCATTCTCCTAAGACACCTTCAATACAGATTTGTGCCTAGCTCTCCCTTGGTAATTTCCAAGGAAGGTGACTTCTGCATTCCCCCACTTCAGCCTGTTTTCTCAGCTAATTTAATGACCCTTTGCTCACACAGACTCATTTCCAGACAATTTTAAGTGAGTAGCTCCTAAAGGAATCGTGACTACAAGCTGATGTTGTGGACCTGAAAGAAGCTCACCTCCATGCCACGTTTATGTGAGTAGTAATAAGTAAACAGTGCGGAGATGGAGTTACAGGTGAGTACAAACTGAAGCTGCTGGTTCAAAGAGTGCTGTTGGGGCAATTATTCTGCCCTTCATTGGGCAGTCTGGGGTTCATGGTATCTTCCCAGGCATAGTTTTCAGGCCAGCTGTGAGAAGAAGCAATGACAGGATTTCAGATGTCCCCCACTAAAGATCGCATCCACAAGGAGACAATCTTGGGATGATGTCCTCATGCCTTGGGATGATGGCCCTTGTGCGTATGAGTATTTTCAATCTTCTAAATCCTCTGTCTCTGTTTCTGCTGTAGAGCACACCGTCTCCTAGTTCCACCACATTCACCTGCTACAGGGTCTCCCACAGCTCCAGAACCAGGACAATTATTTAGCCCTGGATACAGGACAGTCACATTGGTCCTGATCTATTTTTGGATTGAGCTGGGCATTTATTTCAGATGCCTCTTCTTCTGTGGCACTGAGGAAACAGCTCATGGAGATCTGAGAGTTGACTCTGTGGGTTCCACACAAAAATAGTACCAGTAGCATCAGCAAAAATCTTCATGGAAAGGCAAGCCCATGGGGAAGTATCATGAAGGGGGAAAGCGAGCAGCATCCTCCTCCTGGTTGCAGCAGAGCAGCTTGGAGCCATAGTGACAAGGATGGGACAAAGGAATAACATGGACATTTTGTCATCATGTGCTCAGAAGCAGATTGCTTCCACCTCCCTTAGCAAAACAGCAGCATCAATGAGAATAAACCAGAGATAATGGGGAGGGGAAACAAATTAGGCTGTCAATATCCTCTTCATGGAAATAATCTCAAGGTTGTTAGTCACACAGGGCTGCTTCGCCCCTCTAATTTTCTCCTGTACGTGGGCCTTCGTGTTCCTCTCATCACCTCAGCGGCTCAGTGCCTGCACCATGTGCAGAGAAATCACAATTAAGCAAAGTGGCTGCATGTCATGATATATGGGACTACATCTCTGCTTCGGTAGCACAGGAAGCTAACGAAGAGTTGAGATTAAACACTGGGTTAATTAGTACGCTTAATTAGTTCACAGTTATTAAATCCTTTCAGACCCTCAGATAAATCTTTCAAAATATAAAACATTCCTTGGAAATGCTACTGTGTACTTCCCCCTTCTCTCCCTCCACGTAGGTGCAGGGCTGGGAAGCTGTAGCCTTCCTCTTGCTGCTTAATGCAGGAGTAGTCTCCATCCAAGCCTCAGTGGCCCAGCATCAGTCCCTGAGGCTACCCTTGAATCTGCAAGTCTGCCAATTTGCAAATTCAGAGTTCTTCTGAGAGGGGATGAGGCAGTGCCCTGCTAACATGGACCACAGTTAGTAGGAAAGGAACAGTGTTGGGAAAAAAGCAGGGAGCAACAGATTCTTTTAAATCCAAGACACACACACAGATTCAGAGGTTTGCTGTGGACTTAATCACCCAGCAGAGTGTCCCTTTCCATGTCAACTTCCTCTGTGGATGCAGTAGGAAAGCAGGCTAGCCCTGCAGAAAGAAGGAGCAGGAGCGGGTGGAGGAACTTCTCACACAAGTTTTGGAGCATTGCCAGTTAAGTTGAGGGACAGGAAAGGCTCCTCCAGGCTCCTGTTAGCAGTCTCCCATATTCACAGCACTGAATGATTACCCTGTGGTTTCCATGTTCATCCCAACAATCCATGCTACTCCACAGCAGAGAGCTGCTAAGGTCCGTGGGGTCAGCTGACCTTCAGAGAGCCCTTGGCAGCACTGGGCTGTTCCCATAAAGGATTTATTTATGACAGAGGAATCCAGTTTCTGAGATCACCTTGGAGACTTACCCAAAGCATTTATCACTTGGATAATGCAGGGCTCTGAACAACACAGGTGCCATGAGAGCAGGCTCTGGGCAGGCTGGAAAACTGACACACATGGAGTATGCTGTTTTCATCATAGTTCTCTGGGAAACTGATGTTTGGGTCCAACAAAGGGGGTTACAACTTTTTTTGCACCAAGTCTTTTTTTTTTTCCCTAGTTATTAACAGCTGTGGTAGTGGGCAGGGAATTCAGGTTCTCCTGGTGCTGGAGACCTAAATCCATAGGCTGAGAATTAATAGGGGCAAAGGGCTACATTAGATGTGGCTTGCTTAAGGGAGTTTGCTAAGGAAAAAAACTAACAGTACAAGATTAAGCTGAGGGATATTCCTCATTGCACCAGGAAAAATATCCCTGAACAATGACTCACCCAGTACTTGTTTGTGGTTCTAGTAATTATAAATTATTAGAAAGCAAACGCTGGGATAAGGCACTGTTACTCAGCAAACCTGCGTTTTGAGAATAAGAATAAAGTTTTTTGGAAGATAATGTCTCTCTTTTTTTCCCCTGTGCAGTTGCAAAGAAAGGTATTTAATCCTTCTAAAAATAAGTATGAATGTGTCTGCTTCCAGAGTCTACAAAATATGTCTGCATCAAAGCAATGTGGAGACATTTGGGAATAAGTAGCTAATTTAATACTCCTAACAAACCATAGCCTAGGACTTTGTGTCAGAGAACTGGGTTGACCTTTCAGCAACTGATGATAGTTCTGAAATGACTTCTCATCAGTGAAAGCCCAATCTAACACCAGTTAAAATAAATTAAAAGCTATCACTGGCTTCTACAGATATTGGATTGGACGATATAAAACCCACTTGAATGCTGGGAGCCCAATGAAATTATCATGGTAAATCTAAATTCTAGTGAAGCTTTACAGGCTTTAAAATATCTCTCTGCAGCCCCATTAAGAATGGGTTTCTACTTAGCTCATGAATAATTTGCTTCTTTTTCCTCTGATAGTGTCATCATGAAGTAAGCCAGCACAAAGCCCAATATTCCAGCCTCCTTTTTGCTCACAGCAGATCCAGAGCATGTTTCTGTTGAAAGAACAGCCCAGAGAGTAAAGGCCTGAACATAGACACTGCTTCCCCTCAAAGTATCTCTTCTGATTTCCTGCCATCCCCATAGAGCTAGGAATAGCTCTTCCCAACACTTTTTCATCTCCCCATTTCCACAGTGATAGTGTGGCCACGGTGATAGTGTGACTTCCAAAATGACCAGGATCTGGAAAGATTAACTTTCTTTTAGGAGCTGGTCCTCAAACACAACTTTGTCCATCTCCTCCTGCTCATTTTTGAAGCACTTGATCTTCATTTCAGAAGGATAAAACCTTGTTGCAGAACAAACCTTCTAGCTGGGGTTACCCCACAGCTCTGTTACCATGGGAGAAATTTTTGCTGTTCAACTAAAAAAGAGAGAGATGAAGAGTGCTGGCCAGTGCTCCTCAGGAATCACTCCTAGCCACAGGAGGAATGGATATCATACATATTACTCCCTCAAACCATTTGTCATTGCATCCTTTGTTCCAAGTGCATTGCCTTTAACATGACCTCACATTACACATTTCCCAGCCACATTCACCTTCAATCCTCTCTCTTTCTTCCCTCAGTGAAGGACCATCTTAGAAGACAAATTCTGCTTCTACCAGAAACGTCTACTGGGAAGATTTCATGTCTCCTAAACCCAGACATGAGTACAGAAGAATCATTATTTTTCATCATCCTTTTAAACCTCCCTCCCTGCAGACACCCTGACTACCAGCATTCTGCTTCCCAGCCCAGACTGACATTGCTACTCTGATCCACAAAGAGCACCAGTGCTCTCTGGAAAGCTTTTAGAAGGGTTCTGCTCCGCATGGCAAGAAATGAAACATACATTCATACACAGCCATGTCTTTGCCAACACCTGAAACATCTCCAGAACACCTAGTCTATGTACCAGAGAGGAAAAATGCTGGGAGTTAGCTGCAGCACTGCATTGACCCATAAGGACCTACTCGAAGAACCCGAGATCTGGGGTCATCCCTGGGGCTATGGTTTGTGGTTCTGATGGTGCCAAACTGCTGGCCAGTGAGGACAGCATCCAGCAGTGAAAAGAAGATGGGTAGCTATAGAAACTGGGGCCTACAACCCTGAGATTATGCTGTGAGATGTGTGGGTAAGGGATTTCCATGAGCTATTCCATGAGATGTGTGGCTAAGGAATTCCTGGGGCATGAAGACTGGGGAAGGATGGTTAATCAGGTGAAGGCCAGGTAACCCTCACCACTGCAAGAGGTGGAAGAGGGAGTGATGCTAAGGTGCCATGGTTCTGTTCCACCCTTGTGCAAGACCCAGAGCTTCTGTGATCTCTCTCTTTGTTACTCTTGATATCCCTCATTACTAGACAAAGTGGCTGCCCCACCACTTATGACAGCAGGAGCAGAAGATTTAACTACAGTCTCACCTCCACTTCCCCCAAAAATATAGTGATACCATTTGGACTTTGTAGATAAGGATACTCACCTGGATGAGAAAAGTTCAAGTCTGGTCCAAAAACACTTGAGGCCAGACTTTCCTGTGTTATGCCCTTGCCTCCAATTACCCACAGGTGTACCCACAGAGCAGATGGGTCTAAGGGGAAGGACCTTACCCCTTTCCTGGTATGTTTAGACATTGTCACTAGTGCTATCTTCTAATACTTCCTTACATTAATTGTTTGTGTGGTCCAAAGAGGGTTTAATGAATCAAATAACCCTGGAAAAATTATTCTGGGCAGTATGGCAGAACAGGAGAAAAAAAACCCCATAGCTGAGAGCAGTAAGGAATGCACCATGTGTGACCAGGCACAGAGAACATGTGACATGCACTGAGCAGTCATTACACACATGTTTAATTCTCACATTAAGCCAGGAGTTCCCTGAATGACAGAGACCTATTTTCCTACAAATTCACATCCTGTATCTCTGCCTGACACTGCAGCAGCACCAGCCCCTTCCTGCACTGTGATTCTCTGAGAAACCACAGCACAGCAGTGTACCAACACACAGCAAAGCTCAGTGCTGGCCCTTACAGGAGGGGATGGTGATTGGCATTAAAATAAAATTAATTTTGCTCACTGAGGAGTACAAAGACATGTGTGCCTCTGTGTTTCCATCCAGCACTGAGGCAGTATCCCATGTGTGTCCAGGCAGTCTGCACGATTCCATGCAGTGGCACAGAGGTCAGATACTGGCAAAGCTGTCCTTGCTGCCTGAGGATGTGCTTCTATCCCTCCCTGCACCCCACCCCTGAGGTCTCCTGTCCTACCTCTCAGTGTCTTTCTCATCCAGCTGGTTATGTCTGTGGCCCTGCCCTGCAGCTCTAATTCCTCAGGATGGTGTTTCAGGCAGGGCAGAGCACAGGTCAGGACTGAGCCAGAGGTGGGGACATAGGCTTACTTGGAGCAAAAGCAGAGGTGAAGGAAGGCCCTGGCAAGCAGTTTTGGACTTTGAGAACAAGAAGCTTTTCATGCACAGATAAAAAGAATCACATGAGAAAGTAAAAAACGCTTTCCTCACTCTTTTCCACAAGCCCTGCTTGTTTCTTCCAAAAGCAGCCTCTGGCCAGCAATTCCTTTCTTACCTGGGACTTTACAGCAAGGTAAAGGGTTTGCCTCCCTGCAAGCAGTGTCACTACCAAAGCTGCCTCCCAGCACCTCCTGGCCCTGGAGCATCCCACTGCTGCTCTCTTGTGTGACCCTCAGTGCTGCAATGATCAAAGCACAGCAATGAGGCGACCTCTGACCACAAGCACAGCAGGCGTGTTCAGCTGCTGCCCTCCTGCAGGGAAGCTGCAGAACAGGGACAGGCAGGAATCAGGCAAGCAGAGCAGCAAAGGCTAGGCTGCATGGGGAAGCAGCAAGGGCTTTACACATTTCAGAAAATCACAGAATGTTTTGGGTTGGAAGGGACATTATAATACCATCTAATTTCAACATTCCTGCCATGGGCAGGGGACCCCTCCATTAGACCAAGTTGATCCAAGCCCCATTCAACCTGGCTTTGAACACTTCTAAGTTTGAGGCAGCCAACGTGGCCAACATCTTCCAGAGCCTCACCACCCTCACAGCAGAGGATTTCTTTGTCGTGTGCAATCTAAATCGACACTCTTTCATTTTAAAACCATTGTCCCCTATCTTTGCACTAAAGGTTTCTCTGTCTTTCTTACAAGCCCTCTTTAAGTTTGGAAGGCTGCAGTAAGGAAGAAGCCCTCTTCTCACCAGGCTGAGCAGCCCCAGCTGCCTCAGCCCATCTCCATAGCCAAGGTGCTCCAGCTTTCTGACCACCTTTGTGGCCTCCTTTGTACTCAGTCCAACAGGTCCATGTGCTTCCAGTGCTGATGACCCCAGAGCTGGATACTCCAGGTGGGGTCTCACAGGAGCAGGGGCAGAATCCCCCATCTCGCTCTGCTGGCCTCACTGCTGTGCATGCAGCCCAGGATATAATTGGCTTTCTGGGTTGCAAGAGCACATTGCTGGGTCATGGCCAATTTTAAGCCCACCCCTGTTGCCAAGTCATTCCCTGCAGGGCCGGAGACCCTGATGGCTGCTCCTCACCATCCACCCACAAGAGCTGGAAGGACAGAGGGGCATAAGCCTCAAAAAGAAACAGAAGGAAAGGTTTATTCATCATCAAGGCTTGAAGAGCATACCCAAGTAGTGCACGTATTAGCAGGAAAAGGGAGTATGAAAAACGCTAGTCACTTGTTTTTTAAAATTTTAAAAGTTTAGTTGTAATAAAATGGTCATAAAAATAATAATACAATTAGATTAATAATAATTTGGACAATTTGAATTAGGACAATATTACACAATAGATACACAGAGTTATGGATGTCCAGGTACCTTTTTCTGGGCAGCACGAGCCTGAAAAAGGACACTCATTAAAAAGAATTAACCCTTAAAAGCAATAGCCTGTTGCTATTATACACTTATATTCATACACTTCATACATGATGCATAAATTCCACTCAAATACAGGATTCTGTCTGGTCAGTGTCAGCTTCTTCCTCTGAATCCAACAGTGCCTTTGAGGCGGGAAAAAGTTCATTTCTTCTGATAAGGGAGCAATAAATTCTTTTTCTCTGAAAGATTTAGGTGTCCTGTGGCTGCTATCTCGCTGCAAGTCCTTTCTTTAAAAAAAGTATCCTACATAGCATAGTTTCTATTTTAACATTTTTTTATAACTTAAAACTATATTTAACATATTACTTAAGAGAATCAATACAACATTACTTTCTAACACAACACATATAATATTAATTTTAATATTTGAGAAAAGCCAATCATAAAATAGCCTTTTTATCGCAGTGAGGAATGTCGAGGGGCACGAGAGAGTCACTGCTCCCTGAGAGAAGCCCAGAAGGACGGGAGAGTGGCTGAAGCCCCCCGAGAAGCACCGCACGCCACCTCCAGATCGCGCTGCCGCTGAGGTTGTCCCAGCGATCAGTAGGATACCCTACCCCCGCCACGGGGATCCCTTGTGTCCCAACACGGGATCCCTCTCGTGGCCACGGAGCATCCTCACTCCCACTCGCGGGGATGCCATTCCCACGTGTCCCGCTAGGAGCCGCCACACCATAGGAAGAACTACATTTCCCAGAGCCGCTTGCGGCAGGGAGGCGGAACAGGTGGGCCGAGAGGCGCATTCTGTTCCGATTGGCTGGCCGGGGGCAGTCGGGGCGACCATTGGCTGGGCGGGCCGTCACGTTGGGCGGCGGGAAGCAGGCGGACTCACGTGGGCCCGTGCGGGAACCGGGAGCGGGCGCCGGGCTCGGGCCGGGCTCTGGGGGAGCGGCCCCGCTGGGCCTCGCCATGCTGTGCGCCCGGAGCGGGTGGCGGGCCCTGCGCCGCTGCGCCTCCCTGCCGCGGGCCGTGCGGCTGCGGGTGCGCGAGGCGCTAGGGGCACGGGAGCCGGCGGAGGCGGTCAGAGTGCAGGTGTGTGTGCCCCCCGGGGCCGCTCAGAGTACGGGTGTGTGTGCCCGGGGCCGCTCAGAGTGCAGGTGTGTGTGCCCGGGGCCGCTCAGAGTGCGGGTGTGTGTGCCCAGGGCGCCCGGCCCAGGGCCCGAGCGGAGGGGAGGGCCTGGAAGGGCACGGCCCACGCCCGTGCTTCAGCGAGCGAAGCGGGAGCCCTGCAGAGCGTTTTGCTGAGCTCCCGGATCTGCTGTGCCGCCGTGCCGAGCCGCTCTGTGTGTGCGTTCTCCCGCCCTGCTGTCGCAGCCGGCGGAGCCTTGGGGTCGCTCGGCATGTGCGGAGCAGCGTTGTCACCGTGTTGGGTTGTGCTGAACGTGCTCTCCGCTGCGTTGGATGTATCTGTTCCGGAGAGCGAGCCATTCCCTGTGTGCTGCTGTTTTTAAAGCTTTTTCACAGGTCTTGTGCCACATACGTCCAGGTTTAGAGCAGTGTCAGTAGAACCATCGGTAACACTTCCCCTGACGTTTGTATTTGGCTCCTCTTGTGAACCAAGATGGCCTGGAATTAATGGGCATTTTAGCTATGGGGCACTTTTCCTTGGCACGGGATTGTTCCCCTTTTTTGTGGTGTTTGCAACTGGCAGAGCGGTGGTTGCACACACAGAGTCCCTGCTTCCATGCAGGGCTATGTACTTGTCAGTATTTCTGGACGAATATGAAAAGGACTGGGGTACTTGGTAACCGTTTTAAACAAAACTGAAAGAGGATACATTTAGATTTATAAGAAGGAAATTTCTCACTGTAGAGGGGTGAAGCACTGGCACAGGTTGCCTAGAGAAGATGTAGCTGCCCCATCCCTGGAAGTGTTCAAGGCCAGGATGGGGCTTGGAGCAACCTGGTCTAGTGAACGGTGTTCCTGCCCATGGCAGTGGGGTTAGAACTGGATAACCTTTAAGGTCCCTTCTGGTTCAAACCTTTCTGTGATTCTACTAACCCAAAAACCAGTTTGTAGCACACTGGTATTCCTGCTCACACATAGGTTAAGCCTAATAGGGTAGGAAGAAGCTCATCCAGTGTT
Organism: Ammospiza nelsoni; assembly: GCF_027579445.1. NCBI lineage: Eukaryota > Metazoa > Chordata > Aves > Passeriformes > Passerellidae > Ammospiza > Ammospiza nelsoni. Next base: position 34,102,992 of record NC_080634.1, on the reverse strand, counting down.
GGTTCTTTTTGGATGTAGTTTGATGAATAATGCAAGCTAGAATAAACCAATGCTAAAGTTTGCAATACTGTCATTCCTCCATCTTCCCTGTCCTCCAGACCGTTGCTGCTTTGCTCTTCCCCTTTGCTACCAAAATGTGGGGGTTTTATATTAAAATGGGCTAGGAATCTGGTCTGGCTTAAATCCAATCTTATAATGGCCCAATTGTTGGAACGTGCAGTCTAATTGTTAGAGTCAGGGTTGTCACCTTTATTGTACGTTTATTCTGGTAGGTATGAAGTGATCAGAACATTGCTGCTGCAGCCTCTGCTGCTCCAATACAAGCCTGTGGGTGTGCTTTTCCTTCCTATTGCAGGATGCGAGACTCCTCCTATTTAAAAGATTCCAGAGCTGCTTGATGAGGTGGCAAAAAAAGCTCTTGAGAATGTTTCTTTGCTCATTTTTGGTGTGTTTTGTTAAGGAGTGTTTGTGGGGAGGAAAAATACCTGCCATTATACATTAAACATGCATCCAGTATAACACACGTGGTGTGTTCCTGGAATACAGAGGATATGCACAACAGCTTCAGCATGTTACTGTAGGAAATACCTTTTACTTTCACTATACAAATAAGAGGATGTCCAGATGATCATGTTTCTTGCGTTAGTTCTTCCTTCTGGTGGTTTACCCTGTCTGACTCACTAGATTCATGTCTTTAAAATCTTCCATGGTTCTTACATAGAGTATGGAAAGCATGTTATACAAGCCTGTGTAATGCTTGCCTGTGCTAGTAGTAGTTCTTAAAACTATAACACACTTTACTTCTGGTGCTGATTAATTCTTGGTTTGTTCTGTCTGGGTGACAGAAGTAGATGGATTTGAATTAGTTTTCCTGGTAAAAAATCCCTAAAGCACTTGCCCAGTTTGAAGTCGTTGGGACTATTTGGTCCCTTCCAGTTAAGAAAAAGATGAAACTGGCTGGAAAAGAGGCAGTTTGGTTGTTTAATCAGCACTGGGTTTAGTTCTCTACAATATTGTTAGAATTTGATCTGCAAGGCTCTCAGCAGATAATTTTGGCCAGCTTTGTCTCAGCTTTGCTGAGCTGAGCAGCAACTATGGGAGTTACATTTTGCATGCTATTACTGTTGCTTGCTGCCTTGGTACTGACTTAATGTTTCCCATAAAAAAGTAATTAAAATTTATATGTCTTTAAAAAACTCAAATTAAGACATTTAGCCTGCACTGTACATGGTCAGTTTTCCTGTTTTGCTGTTACAAAGAATTGGGGTATCATTAGTTTTATTCTTTTCATGAAACTCAACAAAGTATTTCTAAATTTTTTTCTTAATAGCTTTTTTTTTCTCCATGGGCTCAATGAAGCAGTCTTGGTTTTTGAGATGAAAGGAAAAACATCCGAGGCAATAATTTTTATTTTTGTTTTGCATGAATACATAGTTTTTCATGTGAATCTATTGGCTGCAACATGTAACATTGTTTTAGCAGTCCAGCATTTAAGGGCACATAAACCAGTAGTGAACAAATTGGAAGATTTGAAACATTGGAACCTTACTACAAGGATGCAACAACAAAACTGATACTGGAAACCATCAGAATGGTCTTGAGTGTATTGTAATGAATAGAAGAGTGCATTACTGCTCTCTCCTGTTTTAGTAAGAAGAGTTTGGAAGGGACATCACCTATAGGAATATGTACTTTGCCAAAACACTTTACATCTTCAGAGCACTTCATTGCTTTCTGTGTTCTCAGCTCCCCAAAGGTGCAGGTACATCTTTTTAATCCTTGCTGTTCTCAGGAAGAGACTCTGCCTCAGAAGGATGTCTCTGCCTAAGGATTCCTTCTCTCTGCTTTGAAGTCAAAAACTGACATTAACTTTTTTCTTTTTTTTTTTTATTATCATTATTTTTTTTTCACCTCTAAAGAAACAGTTACTGTTTGATTTCAGTAAGACGCTGAAGTAGGCCTGAAGTGGTGTGTCCAGCTCAGCTGGAAGAAGAGCATGAGCACACAGCGTTCCTGCCAAAAAATAACAAATTTCTTTTTCTTTTACCTCTAGGGCTGGGTTCGCTCTGTCCGATCCCAGAAGGAAGTTTTGTTCCTGCACATAAATGATGGGAGTTCTTTGGAAAGCCTCCAGGTGGTTGCTGATCCCAGCCTGGAAAAGAGGTAGATCCATTTGAAATAACTGGAGAAATAACATGTGCTGAGCAGTGCTTGGAGGGGTCTGCTTAGGCCTCCTTCCCTGTGCCAGGGACTGGCCAGCCGCATTTGTCTCCACCAAGAGCCTCTTCTGATAAAAACCTGTCACTGTTCTCCCTGCTTGTCCAACATTCCTGCCTTGTTCTAAATTCTTCTATAGCTTTGTGAGTCTCTTCCCATTCCCACCTCTGCATTTAATAATTTTTCATTTTGTCAGTTAAGCTCTATGGCTATAGCATCTCTTGTGACCCTCAGTAATCCAGCTAAATTAACAGGAATCTCTCTTCTGAATGTAGTTGTATCAGCACCTAGTTAAGCTGTTGTTTTTTGTTTCTTAGAGACCTGACTTTTGGAAGTGCAGTGGAAGTGCAAGGGAAGCTTGTCAAAAGTCCTCATAAGATGCAAAACATGGAGCTGCAAGCTGAAACCATTCATGTGGTGGGACCTTGTGATATTTGGGTATGTCACTGTAGCAGAAGGGGTAGGACTGCTAGAAATCAATTCTTGAAGGGCCAAGTATCCAACAAAACATGCTTGAAACTGTATTTTCTTTTAAGTCTGAGTGATCCTGCAGACTTTGATTTGTCAGCAGTGTCTGTAGGGTGCATCAAAAGAGAAACATTGGATCACCATGAAAGCTCTTTTCTGTGACAGAGCCATTTCTCCATGGAAAATGTGCACAGGCTGACAGTTAGGAGTATGCCTTTGTCCCACCCTGAAGCACTTACCTGTGCAGGTTGCTTACCATGGATTGGAGAAACAGTGGAACTGGCAAGACACTCCAGGTTATGCAGCTGGAAGAGCCATATCTGCCACAGGCACGTTCAGAACCAGCTTGCTGTTGCAGCAGTGAGGTGAACAGCTGGGTTTCAGAGGGGCTCAACATCCAAAAGGTGGAGTCTTTTAGAATGCTGATACTTTCTCTCATGTTCATGGATCTTGCTCTGCTGTATGCATTGTAAAATACACAAAATAAGCAGAGAGGATAGGCAAAAGCATCTAGTTCTTCTCTGCTCTGTAATGGTGATTGAGTTTTAGTAGGGCGAGATGGCATTCTGTGAATAGCAATAAAACTGCATGGACTCCCAAGTTCTCATCCTCTTACTTTGATTTCCTTGTTGTTTCCAGTCATTTCCCCTGAAAATGAGGGAGAGGCACCCGCTGGAGTACGTCCGACAGTTCCCTCACCTGCGCTGCAGGAACAACACGCTGGGCGCCCTGCTGCGAATCCGCAGTGAGGCCACTGCCAGCATCCACTCCTTCTTCCAGGTAATCCCTTCTGTACCCAGCCTCTCGAGTAGAACACTCCACCCAGGCTGGCTCTATGGGAGCAGGTTAGCAGGGAAGGAGCATGACATGGATTTTGCACACAGTGGTTTTCTTTCCAGGCCAGAGCCTGGCTGCATCTTGGCCAGACTGTTGCTTATGCAGTTGGTTATGTTGGTTAGTGCATCTGTGGCCTGTCAGTGTCTTTCCACCCATTTCCTGTTATTTATCCCTTTCACAGAGTTGCAGTATAATTGCCTGCAAGTGTGTGGTCTGTGGAACACAACATAATATGATTGTGTTTAACCCATCCTCTGCAGTGACCTTATGGTCCTTGGACAGAAACCTCCGCCCACATGGAAAAAACTGTGATGCAGGAACACAGACCAACTGACTCAGAGCTTCATGTTATTCTCAGTTCTTGCCTCTTACTGCAGTACAAGTCTGTGTGGATGCTGTTGGCTGACATTATGACACTCCTGGTCTGGTGCATTTGAAACTCATGGGTGGGAGCCACCTGTGTTTTCTGAATGTGTCACTCTTAAGCTGTGAGCACAGCACAGACTTTTTGCAGCAGGGGAGCAGTGAATTGGCTCTGATGCCAGATGTCACATAGATTCTAGTCACATGCGTGACTAGAAAAAGAAAGGTAGTGAGTCCTCTAGCACACCTGAGCCTTTCTTTAAAGCTGTTCCTGGAAATAAGCATGTTTTAGTTTAGATAAGCTGGCTTTAGATAGAATAGAATCACATTCAGATAATTCTGATGACAAAATTCATCTGTAATAATTAGTGTGGCCTAAGAAACCGGTTAGAAATGTTCAGATGAATTTCTGGTTCCAGGTTAGCTGGTCTTTGCTGCCTGCAATGGCAAAGAAGACTTACTTGCTCTGAGAACTGCCTGTGTGGAATTGCATGGTGTTTGAATGAGTTTTGTGGGTTTTGTTGGGGTGGGGTGGGGGGTCCCATGTCAGGTAAAGCAGCTGGTTTCAGCATTGTGCCGGCTCCCAAGACAGAGGCCAGCTGTGTTGGGAATCAGTCTGTGCCGGTGTCGAGCCACTAGATGGCATTGCCTGCAACGCTTTGTGCTTCCAAACCTGGACACGCAGGCAGCCGAGGTACAAAACAGCCTTATTCAGGCTTTGCTTCTCCAAACCCCCTCCTGCTCAGGCTCTGACAATCCTTCCTGTTTACAGCGTTCAAGAGCAGAACTCTATTTTGTAATAGACTCTATCATCAATTTAGCAGCAGCAGCTACACTAAAGTTATTTTTAAAGGAATAAGGCAAGATTTGGTCCCAGACCTGATATTTATAAATGCTTGTGTGAGAACTCTCCTAGTACCAGGAATGTCTGTGGTTTTATTCTGTCTCTAATGGAAGGAAGTCTTAAAATTGCCACTTGCATCATCCCAAGAATATTGCAATTTCCAACTTGACAATGTCAGAACATACCGTAGCTACAAAGTACAATTTGACCATTTTCACTGGGCGAAGCTGTAAGGAGCTTAATGGTGGAAGAAAATAAGTGGAGCTCTTTGAATACACAAAATTATCAAGACTCTCTGTAACTTTAAAAACCTCTCTATTTTAGCCTGTTCATTTCCAGGAATGAATGACTAGTGCCAAGTGCCTTTGGTTTGGGTGTTGAAAGCTAAAATGTCCTTTTTAAATCTTCTGAGAATTGTGGTCCATGTGGGATAGGAACATTGTTCCTAGGCACAGTAAGATAGTTGCATTGTGAATGGCAAATTCCATTCTGTACATTAAGTTCCAGGTTTGTGAGAGCTAGTAATGCAACTTGAATTATTTTAGAAGCTTTTATAAGGGGAATTATCCAAGAGGTTTTATGGGGATTCTCTTATTTCAGATCTGTGCAGTTTGCAGTACTTTCCAAAGCATGTAAGGGATCTTCTATGTGAAGTGTGCTTCTTTACAGCAACTGCTACCACTGTATAAGGAATTTAGGCATTTTTTAACATCTCATGTGGATCTGGGAGGCCATGTCACCAGCAGGGCCCTGAATATGCAGAGAACTGTGTCAGAGGCCTGCATTTTGTACTGGTAGACTGAAACTTCCTTCTCCAGGCAAAGCAAGTAGCTCTGGATCCAAGACTCCCTTCTGTGCAGTAACTGGATCCCAGTGAGGAGCCAAGGAATTTGCACCTGTAACCAAGGTAGCCTAGAGCTGACTGCAGGGACTTTGCTCCCTCTTGGTTGTGTTACTGTACTCCCACAAAATGCATTGCATGTCCATATGAGGTTTTTGTTCCAAATTAATTTTAGAGTGGGCAGTAAATACTACTTCTGTCTTCCTAGTCCCTTAACAAGCTGGTGATAAGGACCAGGACCTCTCATGTGACTGGCTGAATTATATTATTCTGGTAAAAGCTGTGCAGCTAAAATGTATCTATCCACTGAATATTGGGTTGCAGCTGTTTTAAAAGCCATGGCTGCACTGCAGAGAAATCCAGAGAACAGGGGCTCTCTTCATTCAGCCTTACTGGTTTCAGAGGCCTCTGCTGGATTTATGAACTATTACATGAATGTGTAATTCTGCAGGTACCTAGACCAGAACCAAGCCAGGGTATACCCTGTCTCTTAAAATCAGTTTGACTTCAGTATCTTAGAAGATGCAAAGTAGGACTGACACTTTATGGGTGGTTGGGTGTTTTTAAGGTCTCTTTCATCCAGTACGTGATTTTTGTCATCCAACACATTTGGTCACGTCTCTTAATGCAGCACACAAAGTGTGTCCTTGCCTACCACTGTCTTCCAAAAAGCTGAAAGAAACAAAGTGTTGGGGTCTTAGGGGTGAATTTGATTGAAACTGCCCAAAACTATAAAAATGCTGGGGAAGTGAGAAGAAAAGAGAATGGTATGGAAATAGGCCATTGCAAAAAACTCATAGTAATGACATAAATCTCTTTTGGTTTTGAAACCTGGAGGAAAACACACCGATAGTAAACGATGATGTCTAAATCATGGTAGCATTCAGTTTGTCATCTGTCCCAGAAGCTGCCCAAAAGACTCCATGTGCTGTCCTGGCTGGGGGCTAATGGCCTAGTTATGTGTACTGGTTGATGTCATCCTTGAGGGTGACAGCTGTTAACTTTGCTGTTCTGTCTGTTCCAGGATAATGGATATGTGCATATTCATACCCCCATAATTACATCCAATGACTGTGAAGGTGCTGGGGAACTCTTTCAAATTGAGGTAAGTTGGGTTTCATAAAGTTTGTTTGGTTTGGTTTTTTGTAAAGCAGTTCTTGAGTTATTAAAGGTTAGAGGAAATATTTCTCTTCATAAACCCTTTTATGTACTTCTGTGATTTTTTTTTAATAAAGAAATCCTTTGTTTCAACTAATAATTTAGACAGTTAAACAGATACATTATCTTTTATTTTATTGCTGTATTGTGCGTTAATCAGCACCTTTTGTACTGATGAGGTTGTTCTATTCCTGGTGCTGTGGAAAAATTTACAAAGAATAACAGAGGGAGGTGGAACATCTTAGTAAACAGAATGATGTGATCATAAGAGCCCAAGAGATGGGATGGGCCATTCAGGACAGACTACTACACTCAAGTATTTCTTAGCTTTGAAACAAAGAATATAATTAATCATGAGATAATTCTTTAAAAAAAAGTCAGCAGTATCTGAAACTCCTTTTCACCAACTTGTACATACAGGTTTCTCCCTACAAGCTACTCCTGTTGTGTGCTGGAATTCTCCCCCCATATTGTCGAGTTTCTCCATAAACACCGAATTACTGGCGCAATCTGTTGTTATAAGAGTACTTCAGATCATGGGTCAGAACCTCCTGTGAAACTGAAACGCAGTCATAACCACTAAGATCTCCCCCACAGATTTCTTATGATTCCTGACCCCACAGTCATTAATCATACAGAATCCCACTGCCTGTTATACTTCTGTATGTGAAATTCAGTCTTCTGTCTCAAACAACAGCATCCATTGCCTGGTATGCGTATTGTCTCCAGCTTTGCTGGTGATTCATCTGTAAGCAAAAGAAAATTTGTTGAGGTAGCAGTTACTTGTGAGATCGTGTCTTCCACTCTGCACAGCCTTGTGACAAAAAAAGCTTCTGTCTGCTTGTTCTCCAGGATCTCAAGGTCTAACCTGTGCTACCAGTGATTCCCTTCCAGACCAGTACATGTGGCTCAGCTTTCTGCTTGCTGGGACAATAGGGTTGATTAGCTAAACTAAATTGTTCCTGTTTAATTGAGATGCCTTAATGCTACCCAAGGTTCACTCCAGGCTGTTGCATGCAAATTAAGACGTGAAAACAAGTGACACTTAATGATGGAAACATTATGCAGTTTGCAGCTGTACAGTGTTTTGCGTCTTCGGGACAAATTGTATCCACTTGAAAGCTGTAGAGGATGCAGGACTGCAGCGTAGGTGGCTGGTGGTGACTGCAGCCCTGATGCAAATGCTGATTGAGGTGCTAAACTGTGAGCCTGAAACTTGTATAAACTGGATCTTATCTAAATGCGTGGTTCAAGGTGGATATTTTATTCCTCTCCAGTGGGATTACTGAGGTGCAAATAGTACCTGTCTTGGAGAATTGTAACTACAGCTGTTCTTGAAAAGTGTGCACTAAATGCCAAGTCAGGCCCCATTAAATGGCCTGTGCCATAAAGGAAGGAATTCACAAACCCACTTGCTGCTGGGTGGAGGGGAGTTCTCCCTGATTTCCTGTTTTTTTTCTTTGATTACAGCTTCACTGTCTGGCTTAATTTAGGACTTAGTTTTGTTTCTGCAAAGCCCTATTTACAACTGGTCCTGGCTAGCAGAATTCTGAGGCTGCATGCTATCCTGCTGGGGTCACGTCACTCCGCTGGAGCACTGATACTATTTTTTGACAGTGAAAACATGGAGAAGATTGAGCCTGCCTTGTATGTGATGTGATGTATGTAATGCTGTCAGACACAAAATAGGAGTCACAGAAGGGTGTCAGACATAACAATAAGGGTATGGTGTTTGCAGCAAAGCCCAGAATCTTCATGTGCTTTTAACCAAACCAACTATCGAGACATTCTTGTCTGCTGTATTCAGTCACTTTCTAAACTAGCCTTTAATTCACTGTTTGAACAGGACAAGGGAGAATATAAATTCATGTTCCACTTAGATTTGAGGAGGAACTAAGATATCTGGTGATGGGAGTTGATGAAAACAACCTTCAAATTAGATTCTTTGGTTTCAAAAAATATTTAAATCCTGTTCTTTAAGTTTTAAGACCCGTCTTCTAGCTGCAGCCAGAATTGGTGTCCTATTACTCCTGAATTTGTAGTAGTTGCAGTACATCTGCTGTTAACAGGTTGGAGTTTTTCTGCCTTTTGGGTTTGTTTCTTTTTTTTTTTTTTTTAGCTCCCTTGGGCAGTGTGTAGAACTAATAGTCTCACCAGTTTTGCTGATCTGCTGCAGGTGAAGTAAGTTGAAGACTTTAGTTGCATAGCCTTTAGGACCCAAGTAGAGGCTGCTTTTGTACCCACTACGTACTATTGCCTTTAAATAGCTGTTTTCTCTTACTAGCACAATTTTAATCCTCTGACTAACATCTGATGGCTGCTCAGGCCTGTGCATTCTTTTGAAAGGATGGAAAGTGAAGAGAGTATGAATATGTTTTTACATGTGAGTTGAAGAAATGGGGGAAAATGTATCTGAAGTTAGAATGAAAAGGCTTTTTGAAATGTGGTCTTTGATTCCCAAAACTCTTAATCCTGTAGGATTTGTTTGTTTATATGCTCAGCTTCCTCATTATCTTTGTTTGGTTTTGGATTTACTGATGAGTCTGTACATAGCTTTGGGTCTCATATTAGGACTTGGGATGGGGGAGAATCCATATTCCCTCTCTGCTGGGCAAATCAACTAAATGTTTTTAAAATGAAGTACTGTAATGGTGAAAGGAGTGCAGTAAGCAGAGGACATTTTAAAGAATAAATAAGTCACAAGATGCTAACAACTCCAGAGGAAACTTTTCCACCTGAAAAGTGTAGGTTTGAGGAAAAACTACCAGAAGTGTGAAGACTACTAGACAGAACCTAACCCACATCAGCAACACCATCTTGTGGCTTTCTGCACTGTTGACAGTGTCTTCCTGTAGTGGGAGCATGTAGGGGAGAAAGCATCTTGTTTGTGCTTCTTTCTATAAAGTAAATATATTGAAAATACTAGAAGAAGTTTGACTGTTGAAAGCAGTGTTTTAGTATCATCCAGAGCAGGATGAGGTAATTCTTGAAATAGGGAGAATGCAGATCAGCAGGGGCAGATAGCCCTTTTTCTATTTTAATCTGAAAATAATTCCCCTATACCAGCAGTTTTAGCACTTACACCTCAGCACAGATTCTTTCCTTGCTTTTTTGGTTTTTTGGTTATTTTTCTTTTTTATTTCTTCTGAAGTCTAGAATTCTTAGCAGCTTTTTATGTTGCAAGAAACTTTACTCAGTCACCTTCTGTGGCTGCGTCCTAAGAAATTTGCCGTACTTTCATCCTTGTGACCCAGCTGCATGTCTGTTCCCTGCTATTTTCAGTAGCCTCCCACTCTGTCTGCAGTGTTGAAGACTCCCTGTTTTCTGAGTCTCTTGCTCTCTTTTCCACTTTGCTGTCTGGAAAATTTTCTTTGTATGGCTGCTTTCATCTGATGTGGAGAAGGTGAAGGCTTCTCAGTGCTCTGTAAGAGCCTGTCTGGCCCAGGACACTCCAGCTGGTTCAGTGTGGGTCTCCACAGCCACTTTCCCTGCTGCCCAGCTGCAGCCTTTTAAGGGAACTCAGTATGCAGTGAGTTCCAAAGTATAACAGCTGTATCATGCATTCACAGCTCCTTAAAGAAGATCTCACATGTAGGTTTATTACCTGTGGCCATATTCCTTCCTGGGACCAATCTCTATGTGTAAGGAGTGCTGCACTCTCCCTGTCAGAGGTAAATGTGCTCTGTGTGAGCCTTGTCTCTTCCCATGCACACCTCATGGCACCTGGCTGAACCCAGGGTCTGGATCAGGCCATTTCATTGCTTGAAAAGACATTTAACTGTAAGCCTGAAGAACTGTCCAGGTATAGTTCTTCTCTAAAATGCATCTGGAGGTTGTTGAGTTTTCGAGGGTTTTTTGCCCCTCACTCACAGGAGTCAATGTCTTTTTGTTTTTATGTTCCTAATCATGCAGGTTTGTGGCTGTGCCAGCTGTGGCACCAGCAATATGTACCTGCTCCTGAAGATGCAGAAACTTACTCCTACCATCCCTTTGGTACTACTGAAAAATATCCTTGTCAGCACCAAAGAAAGCTGGGATCTGCTGGGGAGGATCACAGTTAAACACAACACAGTATTAGTGTCTGTAAGGTGTTTAACCTTTTAGCGATGTGTGATGGTCTGGGAGGCAGCCAGTGCCTGAGAGACTGGTACTTCAGAGAAGTGCTCAGCAGGGATCAGGGTAAGCTGGACCTGAGCTGAGGGACAGCTGGCTGTTTCATGTTCTAGCTCTCCCATTTTCTCCTCATTTCTACCTGATTCATATCTGCCTGTCCAGTCTGTATTTATGAGATGTTATGCATTCCAGTACATGTTTATGAGATGTGTGTCTCAGCAGAACCAGCTGCTGTTGCTCAGTGCATGTCCAGCTGGTCAGAATTAGGACTGGAATTGCAAGGAGGACTTGTTAGAAGTTAGGAATTTTGCAGGGGTTGTCTGAAAAGGAAAATCCAATAATGTTTATAATGGGGTGTCACAGAGGGCAAATCTGGATTAAAGATGTGTTTCTGGGAAGCTGCAGCAGCATGGTTGTCTGGGCCAGGGCTAGAGCTACAGCAATGATTTCTGTGAGCTTTTCAAGTCCTCTCTGATCCCTTCATGCTTTTGGCTTGCATAGAGTGTAAGACAGAATCAAACAGTTTGTACTCTCCTGAAGCTAACTGCCTCAAGGAGAAGTTAATACAAGACTGACATCAAAGGGAATAATTTTAAATTAAATCATTAGACGTTTGAGGAGATGAAGAACAAAACAGGTACTAAATCCAGTTGTTCTTGTATTTAGAATGAGAATAAAAAGCCTTTGAAGTTGATGTCAAATACTAGCATGTTTATAGCACATTTGCTCTGAGCCACCAAGATGTTTCATACAGATTCTTTCTCCCTTTTCCCCCATTGTAATTTGGGTAGTTGTCAACTCTGGGATGGAAAGAGCTTGAAAGGACACCCATAATTCACCTCCTAATCTTTTATCAAGTCCTTGTTTTGGGGTTGGGAATTGGGAGAAGCGTCCATCTAATTGAAGTAAAAGCACCACAGTGTTGTTGCTTCATTTTGCTGGTTATGGACATGAAAACCAGTCTCAGCCAGTGTAAGCAGCGAAGGGATAGGGTCCCCTACCATTTGTTTATCTTGTACCAGTAGCTGTGGTTTCATATAATAAAGAAGCCATCTTGATCTAAAAGGCTGAGCATGAATCTGGGGCACAGGCACTTGGGAACATTGGCCTGTGCTCAAATGTATAAAGTGGAGGAATCACCTCCAGTGGATTAGCTGATACTTGTACCTATGAAATGTGCAGCTGCTAATTTTGGAATCTCCCCTTGCTGAAGGTGTCCATTCTGAACAAAAAGGGAGGTATTTCATTTTTCCTGCACAGAAGAGTTTTCTGCATGAGCTGTGTTGTACCATTGTATTGAGTATTGTGCCTTAGGATGAGAGAGAGTAAGTGGGCAGCTGTGGAGAGGGGAGGTGATCAGATGGTGATGTGGCAGTAACATTTAATCTAAATATTGCTGTGTTTATGCTTCACCTTCTCTCTGAAGCCATTCAGGAGCTGCTCACAATGCAGACAAACATCTTGGGATCTCTCAGTGACCTCTCAAACAGGCTGCAGGTTTTCAGGAGCCCAGTTGAGTTGTAGATTGTCTCGCTTTATTTAGTCACTGTGTTTCTCTTTTCCTTATGTCTCTCTGAGATCACATCTAATTTGAAGAATGAAAAATTCCACAAAGTCATTATAAATAAACCAGGCCCCAGCTCCTGGAGACAGTTATATCCTGTTTGTGGATTGGGGGGAAAGCAATGAGATTTTGTGGCTGACTTCTTGTTCTTTTCTTGCTTCTAGTTTGTCTCCTTCTCATTGTTTAGAAGCTGCATCCTACAGGATTAGGTGGGATTTTTCACTGGTGAAACAAGGAATGTCTGAACTAAGCTTGCAGGAAAAGAGAAACCAGAAACCATGGCTCTTCTCTTTAGTGTTCTGGCCATGGTTCTGGGGCTACAGTATGTGAATGTTTGATGTTTATTAATATCCTTATTGTTTTTGAGCAAATGCTCTGGGTTTATTTGATGAAAACAGTAGGGACCTGCTTCTGCATCCTCAGAGTTTGGTGTTTGGTTTTTTTAGAACCACAAAACCTCTGAAACAAAGGAAGCAGTCCTGGGGTTAGAGCCACAAATTGTCATATTTTCATTGATCTCTGTGGAACAAGGCAAGCTTGCTCTTTTCTTCAGTGTGATGCTGTGAAGAGATAAAACTGCCTTGTGATCTGAGGTTTTTGGAAGTCACTGTTTTATCTTTGTGATGAGCAGCAGAGCTTTTTGAGAACAAAAGCAACACCTTCAAGCTCATAAGAGAAAAATGGCAAGTTGTAGGCTATCAAAGGCTGGAGAACAAGGCTCCCTGTGACAAAGCAAGTTGGGGAGTGGGGTGGCTGGAGGCAGTGGCATACTTAGCTGAACTAGCAACACTTAGCATGACTCCTAGGAGCTACACCTTGGGTATTTCAAACTTATTTCAGAAGAAAGTCTTTGTTTGGAAGTGAATGTAGATCAGCCAGACCTCAGATTAGCTTTGAGGTTTCATTCTGTTTTTCTCCTGAATCTTTGGCTCCTCCGAAGTTTAGGGATGACATTGAAATATACAAGATGTTGATACACAATATAATTTATCCTCATGTTTCTTTAAAAGTCACTGAGTTGTGACCTCTAGAGATCATCTAATCCATCTCACTGTGCTCAAACAGGGTCAGCTGGAGCGAGCTGTCCAGTACTCTGCTGCTGAGTTTTTTATATCTCCCCAGATGGAGGCTTTACAGCCTCTCTGGACAACCTGTTCTAGTGCTGACACCCACAGTAAATATTAAAGGTTATTCTTGTTTTCAGATGAATTTTTGTATATCTTTTTTAAAATCTGTGCCTATTGTCTCTTCGGACTTTTTTTTTCTTTTGAGGTTTTTCATAATGGAACACTGAACTTGTTAAATTTTCTATTACTTGTAGATTTTTATGCTTAAAATATCTGATTACCTGAAAAAACCATGCAAAAGCTGAAATGAAACATAGTTTATTTTTCACTGCCTATATAATGCGTAAGCTGTGATGTCTCCAAATTAATATTGTTTCAGTTGAGATATTTTTGAAGACTGAATAACAGATCTTAAGAGGATATTGCACTGCTTTTTTTTTATTTCTGTTTGTCTTTTTCCAGTGGAAACAAATTCATTTCCCTGTGAAAAGAAAATAACACTGTTTCAATTTTTTTCTGAAAGACAGTGGGGCTGACACAGAAAACACTCCTCCATTTTCTCATCAGGCTTGAAATTGAATTTTGAAGGCAATGCTGTATGAAGCTTCAAACTACAAATGATAGAGATTCTTCTCTTCCTCCTCTCTGTTCATCTTGGTAGGAAAGTGAAAATTGATGCTTTGAAAAGAGGGAAAATAAGCTGCATGCTGTGCTTTTTATTTAAACACCAATGGTCTGACTTGTTCCTCATTGTTACAGACATCAAGAGAGGAAGAGGATTCAGTGGAAAAGAGCCATTTCTTCAATGTGCCTGCCTTCCTGACAGTTTCTGGCCAGCTCCATTTGGAAGTAATGGCAGGGTGAGCAAAATTAGAAGTTTTCGTCTTTGTCTGTGGGATACGCCCAGCTGGTAATTTTGGTATCCATCAGGTATCTGCTGTGATTATCTGCCAGAAATGCCAGCAGTGGCTGGATGATAGGTGCTGAGAGGGCAGCCTAGAGAAAGAGCTGGAGCACCTCTTGTGTGGACACAGACTGAGAGAGCTGGGATTGTTCAGCTTGGAGAAGAGAAGGCTCCAGGGAGACTTTAGAGCCCCTTCCAGTACTGAATGGGCTACAAGAGAACTGAGGAGAGGCTTTGGACAAGGGCATGGAGTTACAGGGCAAGGGGGGATGGCTTCAGATTAAAAGAGGAAAGGTTTGAATTAGATACTAGGAACCAATTCTTTACTTGAGGGTGGTGGGGCACTGGCACACATTTACCAGAGAAACTTGAACACACCCAGGGATGTATGCCCCATCCCTGGATGTGTTCAGGGCCAGGTTGAGTGGGGCTCTGAGCAACCTGGGGTAGTGGAAGATGTCCCTGCCCATGGCCAGGGAGTTAGAACAAAATTATCTTTGGGGTCACTTCTAAAACCATTTAATAATTCTATGCTCTGGAGGGACTCACAGCATCTAGAGAGTTAATGCTGTGTGATGTATCTGTGCTGTGCTTTTGCATCCAGAAGAACTTCATTTATTTTTGAAGACTGAAGGGATTCAATACCACTTGAGCTGCAGGCCTCAAAAACTCAGTGTACTTAAATAAAGTAAAAATAAAAGGAGCAGGTTCCCAGAACAGCTATGCTCCATTATGAATAAACACATCTAAATTTAGATGGCCCTAGATTTATTCAAAATGTCTGTAAGAACAACACACTACTGTAAAATAGGAACATGAAGCTGTAATGTACTGCATGCTGAAGAGCATTGATTTTTTTATTTATCCATCCTTAGAGAGCAAGGTGCATCTGAGTGATATCAATGGAAAAAGTATTTACCAGACAAGTAATCTGCTGAGTTTATCTTAGAGGAGGCTGTGTACTATTTAGGGGGTACAGCCTGATGTAATAGAGAGAGATTGTATTTCAGGTTGATCATTAGAATCCACGTTCCTTCTTTGGACTTACTTGAATTACATCTTTCAGTAAAGGTCACAATGCATGACAGTCAATTAAGTCTAACACACACAAACCCATGCCATCTCATTTTCCAGGGACCAAAATCTCTCCCCCTTCAATTAAACAAACCTCTTCCTCATTAACTTGCCCCAGCTAATATCTGAGATATCACAGCTAATATCTGCTGCCAAGTGACCTGTGCTTTGGCCACAGCAGGCAGGGCACCACATGAGAAACACCCTGTCTATCAAGAATGTCTGGCTTGAGTGTTTCTGCATATTGCAGACATTGAGCTGGTCTGAGAAGAGACCATGTCACTCAGAAAGAACAAACCAGGCAGAAAAGAGATTTCTGAAAAAATTTATATGTTTTGATTTGTATGCAAAAATTGCCCTTTGAACAATTTCATTGCAGCTATTTATCAGCAGCCAATAAACTGTGCTACAGTGATTACATAAAAAACTCCAGCACTGATTCTCGACATTGCATATTGAGGCATGGACAGCAAACACTATTAGAAATACAGGTCAGAACTCCTGGATGAAAAAGCCAATCTTTAAAGTTCACATTATCCAAAGCTAGGATTTTATCCCTCCCATTTTCAGAAGGTTTCCACTCCACAGTAACTGATCACTTTAAAAGTGTTTTTAAAGTCACCATAAGTTCATTATGAGCCCCCCTTGGTACATGGCAAACAACTGCAGTGCTACCTGCCTGAGATCTGGTCTCTGACAGGCTCTATCAGCAGTCCAGCTGGCCAGCAGTGATTTGGCTGAAGTACCATGTCTGAGGAGAACACACATTGCAACTGCTCAGAAAAATGCGCCTTCAGATAAGGGTTGTTGCGCTGATTTCATGCCAGCTGCTCAGTGTACTAATTTAGTTAATTTATTGGGAAATTCAGTGTAGATGAAGACCAAACCTATTATAAAAGAGAACATTCTCTTTGACAGACTTGAGACTTTCACTCATAGTCTTAGAGTAGTAAAAAAGTGAGTTTTCCACCTCCAAAATGGAAATATTCTGGTCTTCCCAATAAACAAATCAGGTAAAACAGTAAAGATTTATCTGTTTTGGATTTGATTCCATGAAATTTACCCTTTGTTTTAGCCAGACTAAATTCTTCACATCTATAAAATTATCTAGTCATCTAAAATTACTTTAGCTTAGATATAATGTTAAGTGTTGCAGTCTTAAGGCTCTCAAGAACACTTTGTTCCTGAGAATTTGTGGGAGGAGACTGAGATAGAAATGCTGAGGAGAACCTTCCCCATCCAGTCTTGACATATATTCTCTTGTGACTTGTAGGACTTGGGAGAGGGACAGATCCTGCATAAGTCCATTGGAAAGTAGAGGTGGAGCAGGATAGGTGTGAGAGGCAGGTAGGAATTTGTCCTTGGAGAGGTGTATGTAGAAGGGGAGCAGAAGGTCAGGTACGCAGTCATGTAATTTTGGGGTTAGCTTTTAGCTTTACAGAGCTCATGAGCAACCTCCAAGCAGTGGCTGGAAAAGGCTGGAAAGGGAGGTGTGGAGGAGACTTACCAGATGAGTCTGGAATCACATCTTCTGTGTCCTTGCAGAGAGTTTATCTGCAGACCTGAATGCCCATGCTTGTGTGTTGTCCAGGGCTCTGTTTCATGGAAGGATTGCTTGGGATGCTGTTCCTGATCACAGGAGAGAGCAGTGAGCCATTTATAGTTGATGAGTTTTTTCTTTGAGGAAAAGTGGGAAGAGAGATGTTCCTGTTTATTGACCGTCTGCTGTGCTGTGTGCTTGTTACTGAAGGCAAGGTCAGAGGAGTTCATCTTGTCTCAGTATGATACACACAGCCTACTTGGCACAACTTCTCATTTCATTGTGCCTCATCTTAGCAGTGACAGCATCTAGGTTGTCTGCTCAGCATGTCTGAATCATTGTCAGCTGCTGCAAATCCATGGGCTTTTTAAGGTCTCCAGAAAAGTCTTTATTCAGTAATAGAGCTCTCCCCTTCAGTCTCCTATGAGTCAGTAGCCAGTGTGTGTGGTACAAGTACAGGGCTGTCTGTGTCCTCATATCTGGTTTGAAATGTCACTGGTTTGCTGTGAAGTCCATGTGGTATTCCTTGCCCCCCAGTCCTCTGGTGAGGACAAAGGTCCCCTTGGGGGCCTGAACTGGGCTGGATGGTCTCTGACAGCTGAAGATGATTCAGAAACATACTGGAGACAGCCAAAGTCATTTGTTGTCAAGAAGTACAGCTCACTGGCTGCAGTAATTATTTTTTTTATTCTCCTTTCTCACAGGCTGCACATGCTCCTCTCTTTTCAGCCCTTCTTGTTAATAGTTTAACATCAATGTTTTTCCCTTGTGCCACACTTCATCCCAGGCCCTGTCTGTTCTGCCTTTTGCATCATAAGCTTAAATAAAATTGCTTTTCTTAAAACTTTTGAGAGATATCCCCTCCCTGATTGGCAGCATACGTTATCTCATCATTCCGTGCCATCCTTAGCCCTGTTTCTTTTCTCTCTTATCAGGCCCTCACTAGGTTTCTCCTCTCTTGTTCATCTCACATTGTGTTGAAGTTCCCTGCAGATAAAAGTCTGAGGGGCAGCCTTATAGCAGCTGTTAGGACCTGCAAGGAGGTTCTCCAAAGACAGACCCACCCTTTGCAGTGGTGAATGACAGGAGGACAAGAAGCAGTGGGGATAAGTTGAGAAAAGTGAAGTTCTCAGTGGGCATAGGTGGGAAAATAATGGAGAAATCAGTCAAGCATTGAACAAGATTGATGAGACACTGTGTGCTCTTCACCAGAAACGCAGCTAGGTGGAGCCTTGAGCTGGTCTGGCCTTCTTGCTGACCCTGCTTTGAACAGAAGACTGAACCGTTGACCTCCTGAGGTCCCTTCCAGCCCAAGTAATTTTCTTCTTCTAAGTTTTTTTCTTTCCTTTGTTCTCATTGTCCTCTCCACCTATTTCAGGCACAATACTATCTTAGTGAATTATCTCTCTAGCTCAATTTCAGTTCAACATCCCCATACTTGTTTTTCCTGCTAACTTAAAATCTCAGCCTTTCATTCAGACTTCTGCCTGCTAACGTATACTTATCAAGCTTGGTTTAGATGCAGCGTAATTAATCCCTCTCTCCTCAAGCACATTCCCTCAATTGCTAAACCATCATCTATTCTGCTCTTCTGCCTAATCCAGATGTTCTCTGCAATCCTACAACTGGTTTTGCAGGTTGCAGAGAGGATCTAAAAAGCATTTCAGTCATCCAGACTATTTTGGCTGTGTCTGCCTGAGTTTGTAGAGAGCTGAACTCAGTGAATTTCCTGTTGTTTGCAGAAGGTGCTAAAATCACACTGATTTCACTTTTAAAATGCCAGTACTTCAGTGTTTTTCAAAGCATGGAGGATGGAGAATGAGAGAGAGCTGTCATTTTGATATTCAAGAAAACACTGCAGAGCTCAAAAGAGATGTCTTTGAGGCTGCCTTCCATAAAAGAGGCTTCATTCTCAGCAGACTGGCAACACACGCTCTTAAAATTTGATTCCAAAATGACTTGCTAATGATGACACAGATTACATTGTCTTTAAACAAATATTTGCTCTACACTGTACAATTTTAAATTCCTCTGAATGCAGCTGCAGGAATGATGTCCAGTTGTATAACATTGCTGTTGCTAAGAAGTAACAAAAATAAGTGTAATTATTTATCTTGGATGTCTGAAAAAAAATTTCTGACATTTCTTGCACAACATTTGTTTGAGTCTGAGTCATAATGCAGACTCTTATAATTAGTGCACTAAGTTCCATTAATTAGGCTGACACTTAATTGGATCTATAAAAAGCAACCGTGACATGTCTGGTTTTAATCAATTACTGCATACTTCAGTCTGGTTCATGACTGCTGCAGTGATTGTTAATGACTTTGTATTACTGGGAGGCCAAATAGATGAACTCTGTAGGTACAACAGTGAGTCTAGAGTTGCTTGGCTAGTTGGAGCTTTACAGCCACATGGATATCCTGTTGGTCCTTTTTTCCTCTCCACATTTTGGGGAGGGTAAGCAGGTAATCTGCTTGCAAGCATGAGTGCTGAGGTTAGCTGCAGTTCAGCCATGTTCTGGGATCCTCACATGCAGGGCTGAATGCAATCCCTGCGGTCTTGAACTGTGTGCTCTTTGTGTTATGTCCTTGCCGTAAAAATCAAGTGCAAGGAGCAAGAGAAGAGACAGTTTCACGTTCATCTGGTGAAACGTGTCCTCAGCTGAAATTCTTGGTCCTCATTTTACAAGTAAGCTAAGTTGAACCAGTGTGTTTCTGTCTTGAATCCAGTGCATAGTCCCATTTCCTTCTCTGAATACCTGATCATCCCTGTTCCAGTCAGTGGTAGGTGCTGTAGGGTCTGTGGCAGGAGAACCCAGCATCCACACGTGTGGGGGGCCTTGCAGCTCCACTGCATGCGTGTGCCTGGACAATGCTGTGAGAGCTGCAGGGGTTAAGAAGCTGTGGCTTTGTGAGTGACAGTACTGGCTGTCACAACCCTCTGCCCACATGTTCCTTTGCCACATTTGTGGTGACTCCTGGAAACTTATTTTACTTTGTGACTGAGGCAAGCAAGAAGCCTGTGGGCAGCTCAGCTCACCATCAGTGAGCAAAACAACACCATGGCAAACTTAATACCCTATGAGAGCATGAACCTGCCTTGTGTCCAGGCTGCAGCTCCTGCTTCTCAAGGAGACTCTGTCCCTCAGGAGATGGCTCCAGGATGAGATGTGAAGTCAGGCAACTTCATCCCTATTTGCTCCCGCAGCTTTCCTTGAAATACATGCACAAATCCATTAGCACATGCCCTGAAGTTCTTCAATTTGCTGCCATTTTACTAAAGTAGAATAGAATATAGATACGTGTTGTAGTCAGCAGTAACATGTTGCATTTTATATGGATTTTAGTAATTTTTTTTATACAGTTGTTTACTTTGTTTAGTTAGTGTAGAATTTGAGGCTTTGGAGGTTTTAAATAGTTACACCCAAACTTTGGAATGTGGCCTGAGCCATGACTCCCTTTGTTCAGTATTGCACCCACTGATGCTTTTTTGTGTTGTGATTGATACTTGCAGAATTCATAACACCAATGTTCATGTGAAAAATGAAAAAAAATTAAAATTATTTATCCTCTTCCTGGCTGTTATAATGCAATTTTTATAGAACATGGATTTTTTCCACTTTGAAAGGAAAAAGATTTAACCCAGTTGTTCCCTCCTAACGTGTTGGTAATGTATTTTAATGCCTTAGAGTAGGAGTCAATGGGACGATTAAGTTTGAAAAACATTTTAGCTACCTGTTTTATTTAAATCTTTAGAACATTTTCTATCACTCCTTTGTAGAATATCTCTGTTAGCTAGAGAATGGGAAATGATTATTTGAATAAATCCTCAGCTACTCTGGTGGCTTTCATCAACCCAGCTTGAGTTTTCATTGCTAATCAGCCATTTTATTGACTTTAATTAGAAACAATAATATCAAAACTAGGACAGAGTAAGACTCCACTGACAATGAAGTACAACACTTGCATAGAAGGGTGGAGGACCCAGGCTGATGAGGTCTTTAAGCCTGGAGCAGATGACTTGTATGTCTCTGAGTAACTCTTAATGTCCTTTGTCTCAGTTTTCCCGTGTTCTCCTGCCATCTGTAGACTAACAATCCAGTGTCTAGCTCTGCTGAGAGGTTTAATAAACAAATTCTGGGTGATCGCCAGGTAATTAGGGTATATGGGTCACTTTGTTGTTAATTACTTGAGTGTGCCTGGATCCTATTCAAGCAGAGGGGATGACCTGGGAAGGATCCTTGTCCCATCTTCTGTGGCAAGGGGACGGCAGGTCCTGGAGCGTGGCAGGAGGGTGCTGTGCACATGCAGCCTCACGGGCATCGTGGATCCCTGCCCTTTGGAAGTTGCAGCAAGAGAAGCTGCTGCATTGCTTCACTCTGACTGGCTGCAGGGGGAAGTTGGCACTTCCCAGTCCCTGTCTGGGAACTTAGACAGCTTTCTTTTTTTTTTTTTTTTACTTTATGTATTTATTTTTGGCTGCTTACAAAAGGAAGTACAGTCCCATCTCGTCGCAGCATGAGCCAAAACCTCAGCACTCAGCACACCAGCTCTGCTGCCCAGGCCTGAGCCTCACGTACTGCTACAAAAGTCTTTGTCAAGATGCAGCTTTTCTCATCTGCCTTTCCCCAGAGGGCAAGCAGAAATGGCCTGTGGGGAGTCTTTAAAACCTCATTTTTCTGGGTAAAATTCAGCCCCTTCTGCTGCCTTTTCAACAGAAATGTATATTTTCATTGGGCAGAATACAAACCACCAGACAACAGTAATGGGAGCATTATTTTTGCACTGAGATTAAAACCTAGATATTTCTGTCCAACTCTGACAAGTATTTTTTAACACAGTCTACCTAGCTCAAGGATTTAAAATATTCTGCCTCTTGTCCCCACTGCTGAGCATCTGTACCTCACTCTCATCATTAGGTGCTCTGGGCTTCCAACTTCTCCAAAACTAGACCCAGGAAACATGGGGCTGATATTTTGAATCATTGCCTGTGTATGTGGTTTTGTGCACAGGGCCAGAGCATCTTTCAAAATACAAATTTCAGCATCCCTGAACAATCCCATTCATGTTCAGGTCAATCACTGCAGCTAACTGGTGCATCCTGGCAGCTGAGCAAAGTCACCTGCTTATTTCAGTGGAGCAGGCAGGTCCTCCATGCTCAAAATTAATATGGTCATGCCAGGACAGAGTGGAATTAAATCAGATGGCTCACTTTATTACCTTTTTCCCTTCCTAAGAGAAAGGACAATGGATAGATAAACTCCTGGGCTTCAGGGTCACCTTGCTGAGGGTTTCTCCCTCTCTGCTGACATTGTGTGTTCTTTTGTGTTTGGGTTAGAAGTTACTGTTTCTAGATTTTCTTGCAATCTAGATTTTAGTATGTGTATGGCAGGGAGGAGTTGGTGGATTAGGGTGCAGGGAGCACCCTGTGTTGAAGGGTCACATGCTGTATTCATTTAGCATGGCCAAAGATGAGATTTGGCACAAGTCACTGTTCAGCTTAACTCATCCCAACAGATATTGCCAGAGTAATCAATGTACTTTGTTGTATTTTGGGGTGACAGCAAGGGCACCATGAAAATGAATTCTTCCCCATCTGCCATGTTGGTAGTGTATTTTTATGGCTTACAGTAGAAATCACTGGGGTGATGAAGTTTTGAGAAACATCTTTGCTCCCTGTGTGTACTGGTGTGGTTTAGTGCTTAGCCCTGAGTCACAGGAACCAGCTTCTGCCTCCAGCTGTGTCACTACTGTGTGGTGTGACCTTGGCATTGGTTGTAAGCTGACTGTGCAGGGATTGCATCTTCTTGATTAATAGCCTTGTTCAGAGTTATATGCCCTTGGTTCAACAGCACAAATAAGTCTTTATTACCTCGGTAGCAGCGTGGAGTCCTGGCTCAGAAAAGGAGCACGATCCATTCCTGGCTTGGGAACCATCAGCACAATTAATTCTATTTGGATTGCACCATAAAAGTTGCCAGTAAGGCAGAGACACTGAGGCCTACAAACATTGCATGAGTTTAATTAAAAGAATGATTTGAAGCAGCTTTGGGTATGGATACTTATTACTTCTCTGTTGGTTCCTCTCACTTCCTCTGTAATGAAATGTCAGTGAACTCAAACAAAATGAGCTTTCTTTCTGCATGGCAGAGAGCTCCCAAAGGTGGCTGCTTCTGACGACTGTTTTAGTAGTGTGTGAAGTAAAGGTGAAAGGGGGGAAGGTTCTCCCTTCCTGGCTGTTCATAGGGCGGTGAACACAAGGGTGGCCTGTGCAGCAGTGAGCCACCTCCATCCATGCAGAGGATGGCTGTGTCCCAGCAGCACTTCCAGGTACTACTTTGGTGTCCAAAGGGACTCCTGGGACCCTGTAGCTAAAAGTGGCTGGGCCCTTCACTGGGCTGGGGTGAGAAAGCTCAGTGTTTGCAGGATGGGGCCCTGGTTTTTGATGCGTTTCAGTGCGTTGGAAGGAGTACTGTGGCTATTCTCTTGGCCTCCACATTAAGCTCTCAAATTTTCCCAGAGAACTGGGCAGAGGGAAATACAGTCACAGAAAGGGAGCAATTAATTAAGCAGCTCTGTGCCTTCTTGTGGTGTCGACCCCGGCAGCGCCTGTGAACTGCATAAATGCACTCAGGCGTGCTGTCCAGAGCTCTGATCTGGGCAAAGCTGACTGCAAAAGGACTCGTTTCAAAGCCTCTCTTGTGTTCTTTGGTAGCACGTACGAGGAGAGTGTTACAGACATTACTGCTCTGCCTGTAATGGCTGGGGGAAAAGGCTCAACAGATTAGTCGGCTTTTTTTTTTCCTCTCCTGTGTGTATGCTTTTGTTGGAGATGAAGAATTAGCACTACTGATTTTTTTTTTTAAAGACTCGTGCGTGCCCACAACCCAAACTGACCTAGGCACTTTTGGTGACTTAGACAGAATTTTCAAGTTATTTTTAAATGCTGGAAGACTTGCAGAAGTCTGGGAATGTTAAATGATTGATTATTTGCATCATAGAGCATAGGAGTCACAGCACTGCACTGAGGCTCCATTGTGCTAGGTGCTGAATGCACATAGAACAAAATAACTGGATTTGCTCTCAGTACCATGAAATCGGAGCAGAGGCAACTCCCATCCCTCTTTTCTGGTATAGCTGTGCATGCTCAGTGTGCTACAGCAGTAACAAATCACAGATATGTTTTTTATAGCAGATGAAGTACAAATAAAGACTTGATTTGTATAATGGGCATTTGCTTAACATCTTGAATGGCAGGGCACAGTAAACAGTATATAAATGCCTGGATGGAAAATAATTGTTCATGCACAGAGCTGATAACAGTGACTAACAGTGTACTTTCAGCTGTGTTTCTCTGTTATGTCCAGGCCTCTGGTCAGTGCTACAGTGCTGTTACCAGATGACTTGTATTTACTGGGCTCCTTTGATCGCTTTGCCAGTGTGACATCTAGCTAGTTTCCCTTTGCCAGGGTCCCAGGATCCTGGGGAAGTTCTCACAGTTACTCATATCTGTCTTTCCCCTTTACAGTTAGCCTGAGAAATGAATGATTCTTCCCCTCCCTGCAGGTGGGGGTTTATTTGATGGGGAGGGGGGCTAGGGGTGAGTGTTGTTTTTCCATTTTTTCAAGGGTCAGACAAATTCAGCCTCACACCAGTGATGTTAGGTTCTACAGGCTATCACAAGGCCCTTATATTTACTGTCACCTTGGGGTAGTCCAGAGAGTCACAGTGGTAATGGTTTGTTTTGTAAACATAGGTGGTTCTCTGTGTGCAAGAGCTGAGGAAAGACAGAAATTGGTTCCTGTGGGAGTTGTTCTGCACTTGCCCTCCCTAAAAGCTGTCTTGGGCACAGAGAGGCTTTATTCTTGCAGTACAAAATTGATCTCTGACCATGGCTGACATCTTGGAGCAATAAGAGGGTGGGGTTTTTTTTATTTCTGATTACTTTTAGGTATCTTGCAGCCAGCAAGCCCCGCTGCTGATCAGTAGGAAATAAGTGCAGTTCAAAGTGCTCTTGGTAGCCTGTGTTGCTGGAGACTGTCCTGCCCCAGTAACCTACAGTAACTGAAGTGTCAGTGTCTGTGCATGGACAGGCACTGAGAAACATCTCTCCCTGAAGCCAGGCTGTTGCTCTGTGGGAAAGGATCTCATGCAAGACAGCTAGTGTCACACTTCAGTTTTCAGTGTTACTTTGAGGCCTTCATGTCAGTGAGACATTAGAGACCTGCACATCATACTGAGCAGACCTGAATGAGTACTTACACCAATTGTAAGCTTTTCACAATATTTTCATCTCGTGTCTGATCCTGGCTCAGTCACAAACTGAACTTGTGACTAAACTCATTTATTTAGAAAAAATTCTTTCTTTAACTGCAGGACCTCAAATTGAAATATTTTAGCAAAACCCTGAAACATGAGGGCAGGTGGAGCAAGAACCTGCCTCTAACTCCTGTTTCCCACTGCAGGCCAACCTCCACAACCTGGCAAACAAAAACTTTTGACTGGTTCTGCCTTAAACATAACATGATTTTGACTGCATTGTGTTTTATATTTGTTGTTTGTATTGCTATAGCAGTTGAGACTCTTAAACTTTGGATTGGAGACCTTGTTGTGCCAGGTGCTGTTAGGAGCATGGGGAAAAAAAAACAAACCAAGAAGGCCATGTGAGGAAGAACATGAATTTCTGCATAACTCAAGACAGCAGGTGGCTACAGATGGGGGATCACAAGGAACTGATGAAATAATAGTGAATGACCTGTGCAGTAATAGTCTTGGTACATCACTTATCTAAACATTGCTGAGGTTTTGTAGATGCTACAGTGAAGGGCAGTTTGAAGGAGAATAATGGAGTAACAGAAGGTTACAGTAACAGCAAGTGAGAAAGGCAGCAGAGGGAATAGTGGCATGCTGAAAATGATGCTTGAAGGAAGATGTTTGCTGCAAAATCTGGTTAGTTGGTTGCGGATGCTGTGGTCATATATGAGAGAGGACAGATAAAAGAGCAAAGTGCAGACGGAAAGTGTGTTTTTTGGAGGAAGGAAAACAGAGCCATGGGGAAAAGAAACCTACAGGCAGGCTATATATTCAGAGTTTTGACCTGAAACTTCTGGTGTGTTTGCTATTAGCAACTCAAGGAGAAAGAAAGTGCTGTTTCTTTGGATCATAACCTTTAACCAACACGTGACATGAGGGAACAGATGAGTGAAGCAGAATGCATGTGTTCCTTTATTTGTAGCACAGATGTCTCCATAAGGGACGAAGGAAAAATGCTGCTTTTTGTAGTGTTGTTTATTTAAACTTCAGTTGAACAAAATTAGTCTGTTCAGAAACTTCAGTGAACGTCCTTTTTAAGTTGAAAGCTTGCAGAGCAAGATGCAAGTCAAATGCCAGCCCCAGCAATTAGCATGCATCCTTTCATGAGTGTCAAACTGTGCCTAATCTCTACTGATCGGGTTCTTTTTCTCCTACATGCTGTCTGCAGCTAAAAATAACACCATGTTAAAGATGTACCAAAGTTAGCAGCTGCCCAGTTCATGGTTTTTCTGAAGCAGCTTGCTCTCTTCCCCAGTCACGGTTTTTCTTCCCATGAAGCATGAGAGGGAACATAGATATGTCACAGCATGTATTTGGGAAGCTCTCACTGGCTTGAGGGTGTCCAGGAGCTCATGTGATCATAGATCACAGTGTAAAAGGTATTGCTTGACGTGCAGCTTCCCATGTAAAATCAAAAAGGTGTCTTGGTGTTTGATAGGAAGGTTTCTCATGAAGGAAGTGGAATCACAGCATGACATGACTGCAGAACAAGAGAGGATGTATTTAAATAGACTCCCCAGAAGGTGGTTGGAGAAATGGCTTCATAATAGGAAATGCATTGGCTGCTTCAGCATTAAGTGCTCTCCCCATGTGTTGTCTGCAGTAGGGACCCCTCTCAGCTGAGCTATTTTTAGCTGTGTGGAAGAGCCCAGTTCTTTATCTCCATGGCTCTCTGAGCAATGAACTTCTGTCGTACCACTAGAGGGGGACTGCACACCGTACACCTCCCGTCCTGCTGGGCCTCACTGGCCACCCCTCAGTGCCCACCAGCCCAGCAGCTCCAGCTGCACGGCGCACTCTGCTCTCTTGAGCACTGGGGTCTCACAGCACCTGTGAAGGTCAGGCATTGCAGGCAAAGAAGTGTGAAGGCACGTGGATGAGGATAGCATGATAAGTATAGTATCTACATGCTTCTCTAGTTATCCAGTTCTGCAGAATTTGGGTTTTATTCCCACACACTTACAAAAAGTGTCCTGAGCATGACTTGTGTTCAGAGAAAGCTGAATAGTGTGTGTTTGTGCAACATCTCTGAGTCACAAGGTGTGAATAACCTCTCTCCACGCCTGGATGAAGGAGCGTAACAGCAGCTTATTCAGCAGTGCCATTAAACTGGTCAAAGATGAAATGGAAACATGATTGTTTCTAGATGCTGGGAGAAAAGTGAGGGCTTTAGGTGTAACAGACCCAGTTGTGTGCTGGACCTGACCTGCCCTGTTCCCTGCTGCTTTGCAGGGCTTTTACTCACGTGTTCACCTTTGGCCCGACGTTCCGAGCGGAAAACTCGCAGAGTCGCCGGCATCTGGCAGAGTTCTACATGGTGGAGGCTGAGCTGTCCTTCACTGAAAGCCTTCAGGACATCATGCAGGTGGGCACTCCAGATATCTATGCAGGACTGGTATCAGTGTTTCTTCCTCCTGTGGTCCCTGCCCTCAGCTGGGGTCACAGCTCCTCTCACCGTGTGAGAACCAAGTAGAGGTTGCATGGGTATTTCCCAAGGAGGAGAGTTTGCTTCCTTTGGATAGAAAGATATAGGTGCACACAGCCCTCGTCTGAATGGGAAGCTCCACAGTTGCTGTATTGCCAGGGAATGTAAATATGCTTGACTAGTGCTAATGAGTGGCACTCTCCCTTTCAAAATGTTCAGCACCTTTCCACTGAGTGTGCAGTGTTTAAGCAGTGTGCTCTGTAAAGGCCTCCTTGAAATCTGCATTGAAATCTGAAGAAGAAACAACAGTTTCTGGCATACACTGTTCACTGTGGCTTTAGCAGAAGACTGGAGAAAATCCTTCATCAGCTGGTTTTTGATTTTTAAGGATTGACCTCTCAGATGCAGTTTAACTACATGATGGATGCCTATACACCTTACTAGTCTCAGCATAAGCCAGTTTATACCCAGTAGGACTTGTATGTAAACATACACACACACTCTCATTTATCAGATAAGCTCTGTAGAAAGTGATTGAAAAAATAACCTTATAAAGAAAAACACCTGAGGCACTGGCTGCAGATTTATAAAATAACATCCAGGTTTCTTCAGCATGGGTCATAAACAGTGCTGAAGCAGCAGAGCCTGAGAGCACAGTTGGTGTGCTCTGTGTGTTGCTTCTGAATCTGGGATGTCTGCATGACACTGGGCTGTGTGGACTGATCTATTGGGAGTCTGTGCTCCATCATGAATAGCATCCTCCTCTTTCTTTTGTCTCTCCTTTTCTCCACAGCTTTGTGTATTCTTAGAGCACAACCTGTGTATATGTACACACCTTAATTCCTGAGCCCCCTTGTTTCTCTAGGTAATCAGGAGTCAATTGAATTCCTTACTACTTTTATCTAGTATAGTAAGCAGGGTCTTCTGTTGAGTGGTGTTTGAGCCCTTCAACACAGAATCAACATACCTCGTGCGGAAAACCTTAACTTCCTGGTTTTGAAGTATAAACAGCCAGTTCAGACAATTCAGAGAATTAGATTTGAGAACTGTTCTGGAATTTGTAAGGCTTTTATTTGTAGAGAAAGGAGGAACTTTCCCTCTCAATTTTTGCCTTTGTTGTTGCTAAGTATTTTGTGAAATTTCAGCTTGTGCTCTCTTTAAATCTTCCCTCTGTCTCAAAGTCTTTAACAAGCACCTTTCCCTATAACAGAAAGTCTCCTAGCAGCCATTATTTTGCATTTCTCATAGTGAGTATGTATTGCAACAGGCTTAATTTTGTGGTGTTCTTACTTGGGGAAGTGGAGTTCCCACTTTGTTTATTTTTAAACCATTGAGCAATCTCTCTTACAACAAACCAAATAAAAAACCTCAATCAACAGAAAACCCTGCTAGTTGCTCTAAAACCTAAGTGTCTCTCCTGGTGTAACTGACCTAAATCCAGTGTTCTCTTATGTATCTGCCCATCAGGTATTTTGTCTGTTATCATCTGCAAGTTCTTTATTCAGTGAAAAACGCCCAGTTGAAAGCCTTCAGGGCTCTTGGCCAGGGTTATTATCTGAACTTTGTCCTCACATAAGGAGCTGGATTGTTAAAAATTTATTTTTAAAATTGCTATTGGACATTTGGACTAAGTATCTCTCACTTGAGCAAGTTACTGTGCTGGGAATGCTCAGCTTCTTCAGGGACATCTTGAAGTATTTGCTTATACACCATTAAAGAGCCTTGCTACAAAGATGTGCATGTTTACCATTCACTGGTGAGGCTTGAGATCTTTCAGCCAAAGCTCCAAAAGAAACATAGTTTTCATTATGAAATAAAAGGGAAAAAAGGAGATTTAATAACCAAGCTACATGTATTTGGGAACAAAGGGCCTGAAGTCTTAGAGCAGCAGCCTTTTTTCCCCTCTGTAATTGCACAAAGTAGAGCTCAGTTATTCCTAAATTAGTAGCACAGTTCTTGTGAAGTCTCATGTGTCTTAATCATGCAATCTAAATTTCTGTTCTGTGCCAAAATGTGTTTTAGTGCTACAAAGGAGCTTCTACTCTCACAGTGCTGGTTTCACAATACTTTCTGTGGAAAGTCCCGTGTGCTCAGTGCAGTACTTCTTGCTGCATGGCTGGGTGATAGTATTTCTGCTTTAGTGTGCAGGGTATATGTAAGGGTGTCTAAGGAGGGACCTCTTTTCTCCTCCAAAATGGATGAGAAAGAGAAGGATTTAGGAAAAGGTCAGACAGACAGGAGAAGTGGTACAGTTGTGGAAGTTTCTGAAACCCCTAGAGCCATCAGCCCCCCAGTACCTGAATTGGTGAACCAAGGTCTCCAGTATTATTTGTCCTCTGAGATGCCTGTTATCACTCCCTCCCTCCCTCTTCACTGCTGTGTCATGTAGGTATATTTGTAGGCCATTATCTTCTATTTTTCATTCCACTGTATCAGCAGTGCAGTATATTTAAAGGATCCCACTTCACTCATGACACTAATGGAGTCTCAAAGAGGCCATGTGATACAGTCGTTATTGAATTTCATCAAAAGCACATACAAAGCCATGGTAAAAAAGGCATTATTTAGGCTGTAAAGTTAGGAAATGCAAGAAGGAAGTTTTCCTGAGGGCATTGTCAGGGGTTTATGCATAGTGTTAGTCTTCCTTAACAAGATTATATCCTAGAATACTGTCTCTTTAAGGGATGGAGAATATTTCTCTTTAAGATGGGGCATGCAATTTAACACTCAGTATTTGAGCTGTGTCCTGAGGGCAGGAGTATTGTCTTCCACTGGTTATGTACTTCATCAAAATTAATTTGCTGTCATTACAGCCTAGTGACATGGAGCATTATTACGTCCATTTTACAGAGGGGAGTTGAGGCATGAAATGAAATCAGGTACCCATTCTGGGTGTCAGCTCTAGAGAGCTTGGATATAAAACATGTATGTGATTTGATTTCCAGACTAGTTTTCTCTCAGCATTCCGTCTTCAGTAGCAAGTCTGAGGCATGTGGGCAGGTCTGGCTGCAGTCTTGAGGGAGCAAACACTGGTAATCACATGAGAAGGGTTTGTTCTAGGAGTTTTGCACAGCACTCTTCAGGGACACCTACATCTGCAGGACTGTAGGTTCCTTGTCTGAAGTAGTATCCAGCTGCCATAGCTCAGGCTTGTTCTCTTCCCTAACTTTTATCAGCATTCAGCTTCAATGGACAGTGGAGCAGTGGTCTGGCAGACAAGTCTCTTTCCTTGCGCAGCAACAGCATCTCTCCAAAATGGGGCCTGAGCTGTTGGTTGTATTGCTGAGAGGAGATTTTATGACCAAGATCAGATGTGAATCCTCCCCTCTGTGTGTATGTGCACATGTAGAGTGGGTGTGAGCAAGCATGGGGGCAGCAACAGTGTTCCACTGGTGAGTGTTTCATATGTAAGGAGTCTGTGATCTACACTATATCCATATGCATGGCCCAGGTAAATACATACATAAAAATCCTGCTGGCAGGTTGTGTGATTTTTTTCTTATGTAATCTTTCTTACGTAATAAAAATGATGATTTGAACCTTTCTTGGAGTGCACAGCACCTTCAATTGCTGCTGCTGACTTTTGCTGCTGTTTTATTGATGATTTGCTCTGTTTCAACTCTGGTCATAATTTTATTTGGGAAGAGGATAAGTTGCAGTATCAAAAGATCCAGGGTAAAAATTAAGCAACGGAGCTGCTCCTAATCAAAACTGAGCTGTTAACCATTAAACAACAGAGTTGCCACATTGGGGAAGGCCAGTGTTGATACTGCTGAAGTTTCAAACGTGAACATCAAAAGAGAAAGGCTAAAAGGGTTGAGGGAAGGGAGAAAGCGTTAACACCTCTGTCCTCCTTGCTTGCCCCCCTACCAGCACAGTTTCCACACCACCATTGTGAAGCAACCATATTATTGGGCTTTTGGGACATCCAGGGCCCCACCTCTGAGATGAGCCACTTGCTGTGCTTCCAGTGTGTAAGTCCCTGTGTAAGTCTTCCCCTGTGTAAGTCTTCTGTCAAACATGTATCTTCCAGAATATGTTCAAACCAATCATTTCACCTATATCTCACACTCATGTGTTCCCTTAAACCAGCAAGCCAGTGATTTTACTTCTCCACTCATTTTTCTTATGGCCTACTTTGCAGTCCTTCATTATGCTACCTGCTTAAAGACATAAATTCTCAATTTGAGAGGTTTTTTTCCCTCTTTTTTTTTTTTTCCATCTACTGTTTGTGCCTAGTACTTGTTTGGCATAAATAAGAGCAGTGAGGAGGCCAGTGTATGACCCACGTGTCTGTCTTTTTTGCCAGGATAAAACCTCAGTCTCAAACCTGGAAATATTTCTCAGATTGTTTTTCCCATACCACCCACATCTTTTTTCCACAAGAGGAAGCTGCTTATGTTGAATGCTGTGGGAACCTAATTGTTACTTTATCGCACAGTGAGGAAAAAAAGTGCTAATTAAACAACATGCCTTTCCAAAACCAGATGATACTTTCATTTTCTAGAAAGAGGAAGCTTAATGTAAAATCCCTTCGTCTCTGCCTGGTGAAACCAGATGAATTGCTAAGAAGTTTTCTAATTTCATTTGCATAAGCCTTTTTCTAGCTACTTTGAAGAAAGTTCAAAGCTGACTGTTTGGTTATTTGCCACTCAGCAGCAGGAATGCTGGCTTTTCATTTCCTCTGTGTTTGAGTACCAGGAGGCGTAAAACTGTTCATCTGCATATGATAATGCTGTTCCCTTATTTGCATCTGCCCTTTTTTTAAAAGGAGAGCCCAGGTTGATGCAGGAGTCTTGAGTCTGAGTTTGGCTCAGAGGAGTACAAATGGACTGCTTTACCAGCTCCACTAGGCTGGTGGCATGCAGAGCTTGTTCACCAGCACAGAGCAATGTTTCAGCAGCTTAGGGCAGGTGTGAAGAGTGTTCATCTAAGCATAAGTTTGAACAACATGCCTGAAATCTCATCTTGGCTATGTCAGTAGCCCAGCTGCTTTGTTTCTGTGCCTTGTGTTCCTCTTACCCTGTAAGATCTGGTTCCTTGTAAGGCATAGACCTACTGCTTCTTCTTGAGATCTTTCCACAGGTTCATCTTTCCACAGGCACAGGCTTTGTGGTGTCTAGGGGCTGCTGCTCACCTAGATAGCATTAGTGGAAACTTCAGTTCTCTCAGCTCTGCAATTAATGAAACAGTTGTTACGCTCACAAAGAAACCCCAAACAACAAAACAAAGCAAAAAAACCCAACAAAAAAACAAAAAACCAAAAAAAAAACCCTAAAACCGACCAAAAAAAAAAAAAAAAAAAATCCACAACCAACCAGGAATGTGCCAGAACTTTGAGATGCACTTTGTTAGGAAAAACCTTGTCCCATCCCAGGCTGAGATGACATGCAGCCCAAGCTGCATTGCTCTGTTTTGACAAAGAAAATGAGACTAGGAGGGTGATTTTGAATAAGAGGTAAGATGATCAGTTGATACCATAAGTGTCAACTACCTGCTTTGTGCTGGTGTAAGACTACAGGGAGCCATGGGAACTCTTAGTCTGCACAACAGCAAGTGTCTTGGATGGTCTGCTTTGCTTAGCCAAAAGAAAAAGTGACTCTTAAAACAGGTTGATGAAAATGCAGCAGCATCCCATGTGGGGGCTTTTAATGGCATTTTAATTTTTTAATGAGTGAAGCCCGTTTTACTGGATAAGTATATCCAAATTGGATGATAATGTCATTTAGTTAATCAACATTCGTTTAGGGAAATGGAACCACATCTTTTTAGTTTCTCAAACATCCCTGCATTGATGTGTCCTTTGCTTTAGCTCTCTACTCATCTTGTACATGTTCACTTTGCCCTTACTACACAGAGTCTCTCTAGCTGAGATCTGTTTGATGGGCTTGCTCTATACATTGCATGTTTATTCTCTTTCCTTCAGTTTTGCCTTTTCTAACAACAAAGCATAAATCCAGAATTATTCATTACAGGACAGATGCCTCACTAAGAATTAATGTGAAACCAGACCCACAAATGGTTGTAACATGTCTGTGGCTAGCCAGGGTTGCTGCTTGAATATTTTAGCTGTGATTTTTTTCTACTGGAGATACGTGACTGAAGATACTGATTCCATCAGCCAACACTGAAACCCTAAACCCATAGCAAAAATCAAAGCCCCAGTCCTCTTCAACTACTAAGCAAGCCTGCTAATTAGGAGTATTGATGAGGTGGTTCCCTCTTATGCAGTCTGGCCATGCAGAAGGACAGAAACTCCTTCTGTACTCTTTGGCTGATGTGTACCATGTTTCATTTATAGTCTGGGACACCTAAGCAATGTTCATTTTTCATGCATTCCTTTTTTCTCTATTAGGTTATGGAAGATCTTTTCAAGACCGTGACAAGCACCGTGCTCTCCAAATGTCCTCGTGATGTTGAGCTTTTTCATAAATACATAGCTCCTGCACAGAAGGTAATGCATGTGACAGGAAAGAACTGCAATCCTGTCATGTGTTTTGCAGGTTCTTGGCTATAGGAAGACTTAATTTGTTTAATTTTATTTTTTTTACTGTGTTGTCCTCTGTTAAGAAACTGAAAAGCTAAATATCACCTTAAGCTTAAGTGATTGTTCAAGCCAACAGAGAGAGGACACAATTTTGTGTAGCTGGTAGCAGGTGTGGTAGAACTGTAGTTGTCACTTCATCTGAATCATCAACTTCAATAATTGGGTACCCTTTTAGCACTGAGTGGCCAGGAGTGGATTTTGACCCATATCTATATCAGAATGCAATCCTACAAATTACAAAATAGAGAGAGGTCACTTTCCTGAGTTTTCTCCTGAACCATAAAGGGTGGCTTTACATGTTTTATGTTTTTCTTGTTTTGACCAAGGGCAGGTTGGAACAAATGCTGAAGCACAAATTTATGATGTAAGTACTATTTCAAAATGATCTTGCAGAGGGCTTTTGGGGAAAGAGTTCCTATTTTGCATATGTTCTTTTTCTTTCACAGCTCAATGTCTTCTGAGTTAGCATAATGTCTCCAAAAGAGCATGAGCTGCAGTTCCCTTTTACTGTTTGTCAGGCATGCCCTTTCAGCTCTGCATGACACTGACACCTGAATCTGCTGGCCTTTGGCTTTTGCTCCCCTGGACAAGATCCTCTCCTTCCAGCATGTGCCTGCACATTGGTTGCTCACAGTCCTGCTTGGTTTTGGCTTTGATGCTCTGCTTTCATTCACACTTTCACTTCAGTAGCTCTCTTTATATGAAAGTATTTTATGGCAGTTAACAATCCCAATTGGTTTTCTATTCCCAATTGATTGTGTAGCTCCTAATCCTAGTTCTCTTTGTGCTAAAGAGCTGAAGGCTTTGGGTTTCCCTCACTGATCCCCGAGAGTGCCACATCCTCCCTACTCCTGCTTGTCTCTTCAAATGATGGAGCTCTCCATTTATCCCACAGAACATTGTAGGCATGCTCATCCCAGCACTGGTTATCTTGTTAGGCAGCTACAGCCACAACTGGGCAACAGGATCATGATGGATCCCCCCTGTGCCTCTGCCTGCAGGAGCACCATGGGAGTCCTCAGTGAAGTTAGCATCTCCCCATTTCAGTCCTCTCTTTGGACCTAACTGATACTCCTGAAAGGACAAAATTGTGCTCATCTTCTCCCATGCTCCAAGGAAAAGGAGAGAGAGGACAGATCATCTCTTTCTCCCTCTCTCTCTCTCCACCAGCTGCTGGCAGATCTGGGCCATTCCTGGCTTACACACATGGATTACGTGTGTTGAACCTGTGCCAGTGATACACCTCATTTGGTCTGTGGCCTCACATAACCCAAACATGTGGAGCAATATATTCCTTCTTGAGGTATTTCCTCCAGAAGCCTTCCTTGCTTTAATGAAACCTTGTAATGGGGTGTAAAGAGCTTGTACTCCTTAGGGAATTTGGTTTTTAAGTGGATTAGCCAGTGATACACAGATGAAATTATTGTAATCATGTTATTCTTTTCTTCTCTCTGTCCACAACATTTGGCTTGGTATGTGGAAAACTTGGCTGCCATATTATCTTCCATTGAGTCTTGATTTCCAGTTACCAAACCTGGAGCATTGTTCACTGCACTTTTTCTGTTTGCTTTGCCATGATGCTGTTCTTTTGTGCTGGTGGAAATTGGTGGAGAATCTGCTCTCAAATCTGCCAGAGAAGTAGAGAAACATTGCTGCACGTAAATCTCATGGTTTTTAAAGTAAAGTGGAAACATTTGAGCTACAAGCCCTTTTGCACCCTGGGCTGTTATTTTTGCCTAACACACCCTGGACTAGAGCTATGTTATTGTAGCTATGCTGATGAGGACATATTGTTTTCTTTAAAAAATCCACCCATTTCTATGAAGCAATTCCCTGCAGAGTTCACTTCTGACTAAAATGCAATATTGCAATAATGCAGAACTGTTGAGAGCTTAGCACTTCCTGCCCTGCATGTAGTGAAGCACAGGAAAACATAGGATTCTTGCCATATTAAATGCTTTTTTGGTTTCTGTCCAAAGAAGCATTGCTGAGAAGTCTGACATTACACACAAGTTGGCATGGTGGTGGGGAAATGCCTCCTTAATTTTCCAGCACGGCACTTAGCCAGAAAACTTTGTTGTTCCTTTCATAGTTATCTTAAAGACTTTTTTCTTCCTCTTGCAGAATTTCCTACAGTGAAGCAGTGGAAATTTTGAAGCAAGCTCCTCAAACTTTCACTTTCAAGCCAGAGGTAGGTCACTGCCAGCTGGTTTGTCCCTATACAGAGCCTGAACTCTGTAGAATCTCCATTCTCTCCCTCTGTCTCTCCTTCTCTGATACCACAAGAGTTGTTACTTTGCACAGATTATCTGCCTCCTGGGGTGGTTTTGGGTTGTAAATCCAGTTACAACCTGTTTGCTGGGTTGTAAATCTAGTGTAACTTTTGCCCTTTGGGGTTGAAATGGGAGCAGTACAAGGAGTGAGATGTGTAGCAGCAGAACATGTAACACTTGCAGGGAAGGAAGTGATGAGCTTGCAGTTGAAGGACCAAGGCTTTAGCAAAGGCACTTCTCTTTCCTGTATGTGAGTGTGCTGAGAGTGTTACAGATTCAGTAGCAATCATCTAAGAAGAGTTGCTGTAATACTTGTCAAGAAAAGGAAAGATAAGAGGATAGCACCAAAAGTTTGACAAGGATTAATAAACCCATACCATGTGAAAATGCCATGTAATGTAGATGTAGGTAAAGGGAATCCCTTGCCTTTCCAAAGCATAGATGTTGACTAGGAAAAAGAGTAACATGCTAGTCTTTCTAAAGCTATGAGGTTATGGTTTTCTAAAAATCATATTTTGCCCAATTTCAAATGCACACCCACTCCAGTATGGGACAGCATTTATGGTGGTGCTCATCTTATGTCTATATTGTTTAATCATTATCTCATTATGATACTTCAAGGAAAATAACCCTCTGGCTGAAGCCACCCTCATAGCCAGTTGGGTAACTGTCTCATCTCTGTGCACAAGTGGGTGTAGAACCTCAAATCTTTTCTCTGTGCTACCTGGATCTGAGACAGCAAACTTGGGATATTTTAATATGAAGAGAGTCTGGGAAAGGTCTGTTTCCCTCTTCCCCTTCCATTCTCCCAATATTCATTGGATGTCCTATGAACAGACTGGGGGTCTCAGGTCAAAAGCCACAGGATCTTTAACATCCCTGGAAAAAAGGAAAAATGAAGGGAATTGCAAATATCCATGGTTTCTGATAACAAAGAATTGCTTAATAGGGTGCTAGATTTTCTTAAGTGGGGATTAATGTAGCATGTAACAGGACACAGCGGGGAAGAGAGTAATCAGCCTAGGAAAGCTGCTTTGTATACACCAGAGGTAATACTGAAATAAGTGTGGTCGGCTGGGTCGAGTGAGCTGGCTTTGGAGAGGTGCCTGTTTTCCTTTAGATATGAGCATGTGGTTTGGGGTTTTTGGGGCTGGGATTTTTTTTGCTTGTTTTAGGTTTTCTGATTTGATACCAGATGCTTGTGCTTGATACAGGGACCATCTGGCCCTGTTCTCTTAAGTTAGATCATATTTATTTACATGCTTTGCTCTGCCTGAAAACTTGAGAAACTGTCTACTTCCCAGTGACCTGTATGAGAAGTTGCTTTGCTTGGTTTCATGCTATTCAAAGCAGCGCATCTCTCTATGTGCAGGGATTTTGCTGGGTCTCTTGCCATGGGCAAGAGGCACCAAAGCAGATTCCCAGGCCCCTTTTGCTGTCCTTACAGTGGGGCTGTGACCTCCAAACAGAACATGAGAAGTACCTGGTGAAGCACTGTGGGGATGTTCCTGTGTTTGTGGTGAACTACCCATACGACCTCAAACCTTTCTACATGCGGGACAATGAAGATGGACCTCAACACACGGTGAGTCCATGGGTCACATCTCCACCACTTTCCTGTGTAGGAGCATGTCTTGGCCTACTGATAGACATCATCTGCTGGGCCTGCTCCCAAGAAGTTCAAGATAAGATGTGACCATCAGGTGATCTTGTCCATTTTTTTTCCTGTTGTAGAAGAAAATACCCAAAGCAGGAACAACAGGAGGAGGAAGATTCAGGGGTTGGGCCAGTGTTAACTTTTTGCTTAATTGCCTTAAGATAAGTTTACCATCATTTATTTCTTTTCCTGGTAAACTTCTGTACTTCTAAGTGAAAGGCCTAGAATTGGATGGCTCCAAGTAGTCTGTGATGCTCTTGTGATCCAAATGTAGCATCCATGTAATGCTCAAATAGCAGATGGGCCAAAGAAATAAGCTCTTTATCAAATCTCATGCCTTGAAATTGTGATTTCTCAACTGAATTGAGACAACCTGAAGCATTGCTTCTGCTAAAAAGAGCAACAACACCACCATTCACCAGTGTGTCTTCAGTGGCTTTAATTCTAGCAACATTTCAGCTGTGGAATAAGAAAAATAACCTTAGAAGACAAACCAGAGAAGACAGCCCAAACCTAACAGCCTAAGGGGTAACACTTGGATCCTAACACTTGGATGCAGCACGAGTGCCATTGCTACCATATCCATTATAACTGTTTATAGGAATGGGGATACATAGGGCTGAAGCAACAGCATCAGAGCAGGGAATCAGGGCTTCAGAAAGCTTGCCCACGTCCTTGCCTTTTTCTGAGCTGCTGTTGGGTTCTTTATAACCCCACACAGGTTGTCACCAGAGTAACTTGGTGAGATTCAACCGAGTGGTTGAGTGAGTTCAAACCACTTAGTAGATGTCTTCAGTCTGAGATATCAGTAGATGTCTTCAGTCTGAGACATCAGTGCTATCATTTAGGTTTTCTGTAAATTTCTGATGTTAATCCTTGCGAAAATTCCTCCCAGCCTTCTCCTGTCAACAAAAGACTTTTCAAGTATGTGAAAATCCTTCCTGAGTGTCCTGGACTCTGGAAGAATTGCAGTAGGGTTTTACAAAAAAAACATCAGTGTTAACTTCTGCTAATCACTGTGTGGCTATGTGAAATGACTTCAAATAGTTTTCTGTCTTTGAAGGTTGCAGCTGTTGATCTCCTTGTACCAGGAGTAGGGGAGTTGTGTGGAGGCAGCTTGAGAGAGGAGCGCCTGCCCTTCCTCGAATCACGCTTACAGAGGTATGGAAAATCCACACATGCCAGGAGACTAGCCTGAGCAGGAGAGTGTTTTAGCA
Source organism: Ammospiza nelsoni (assembly GCF_027579445.1). Taxonomy (NCBI): domain Eukaryota; kingdom Metazoa; phylum Chordata; class Aves; order Passeriformes; family Passerellidae; genus Ammospiza; species Ammospiza nelsoni. The sequence continues at coordinate 34,063,568 of NC_080634.1, read as the reverse complement.
GCTGTGGTTGGCAAGACAGAGGAGTGGAAAGCCAGATAATAGTATTTAAAAGAAGCCTATTTTTGTCTTTGTGATATCTATTTACATGAGTAGGTGACTGCAAACTGGTGAAGAAGTTCTTGTGATTCTGTCATAGGTGTGCAAAGCACCTCTGTTTTAGCTCATCAGAGAAGAAAAGTTTTCTTTGTGCTAAGAGCCCAGGGCAGTAGGATGCCTCAGCTCTGCTTCAACTGTCTGGAGCAGGGTTTGCTGTGGATCCTTTTCTTCAGTTTTTGTGGCTGAAAGTGGACTATGAATGTGGAAGTTGTCACATATACAGAACTTAGATATCTGTCATCACATTGTGTAACTGAGAATTTGCATTTTTGGTCAGAAGCTTTGCCAGTTGTGATGCAGCTGGCCTCAGTGACTGGCCTGATTTCAGAGAATATGGCTCTTTGCTAATAGTTTCACGGGAAGCTTCACTGGAACTGCTCAAGACCTGTACTGGGTTGCAGGGCTTCTCTTTCCCTGCTGCCTTAGTCTGCATCTTGTTCCTTTGGTAATTTTTGGTAACTTCAATGTCAGAATATCAAAGCTGCTTTTTAGTTAATAATTAACTTTACGTATTGGGTAATTCTCCATAGACAGTTGCTCTCTGGATCCTATCTTATTGTTCAAAAATTTTGTAGAATCAGGATGGTTTGGGTTGGAAGGTACCTTAAAGACCATCTAGTTCCAGCCCTGCTGCCATGAGCAGTGACACCTTCCATGAGATCAGGTTGTGTAAATTCCCATCCAGCACTTGAACACTTCAGTTTGGGCCAGTCATACATTTCTGCAAAGCTATACTGGGGGAAGGCTCATCCCAGAGTAGCACCATTTGCACACTGGGAATTAATTTGTTGCTTAAATTAGCCACATGCTCACACAGATATATCTATTCAGTGGAGAAGAGCACAATCTACTTCAGCATAATGAATCCAAAAGGCACCAGGCAATTAAAATCACCAGAACATTAGTTCTCAGTTGTTAGTGTAGGATGATGATATTCCCTGTGTTTCTTGCTACTCTCCCTGTAAGCTCTCTGAAGCAGGCGTGCTTCAACTCATGTAAAGTACAACGTTCCCTGCTGCATTTTTTCAGTCAAAGCTTTCTGCCAGTATCTGATTCCACAGTCCTTAGGAGGAGGAAAAGGGTCCATGTGGAGTTCGAAGCCAGACTTTCTTGTTTGTCAGGAAAGTCATAGAAAGCATTTCAAGGTACAAATGGGGTGTCTTTTGTAAATCACACCTCCTTTCACATGGTTTTCTCCATTTTGAGTCCTCAGGATTTGGTTTTGTTAAGCCCAAATACTTTAGACCTTTAAATTCTATTTCCTGCAGAACCAGCATAACCTTAGAGAGAAAAAACAGGATCCTTGTCTCCTTATGCATGCTTCATACAGTAGTTCACCAGGTTTTCCCTTTTTCAGTAGCACAGTCTTCCAGGCAAGTGCTGCTTGTGCAGAATAACTCTGTTCCTTTACTTACAAGGAATTTTCTTTTTGTTTCACAGATTAGGACTCACAGATGCCTATCAATGGTAAGATGCCACCTTGTTCTGCAAGCTCTTTTTCTTCTTTTGATACTTATTTAAATAACTGGGGTTTTGTTTGGGTTTTTGTTTGTTTGTTTGTTTGTTTGTTTGTTTGGTTTGGTTTGTTTTTGTTTGGTTCTGAGGGAACAATTTTTTGGCCCTGTTGCCCTGCCATCACTGCCAGTCTAAATGAAATAGCCAATTCATTTAAACAAAGGTTAATCTAATGCTACTTAGTTTATGCCTCCAATTTGTCCACTCACAGCACAGGTTATTCCAATTTGTCCACTCACAGCACAGGTTATTCCTCTCAGGACTGCATAAGGTGGGTTAATTTATAACCCATAATGTTTTTTGATATTAAATCATTAGGCTGTGTTGGAAGCTGGGTCAATTCTGACCACCATGCAGGAGATAAACAGCTTACAGAACCACAGCAATTTGTGACCTTTAAGAGATCTATGAATAACTCCCTTTGTAATTGACAGAGCAATTGGGTCGAAAAATCTCCCCTAACAAAGCAGTTAAAGCAATTAAAACCGTCCTCCTAAGGAGACAGATCAACCTTTGAATTAACAGTTTAACCCATTAAAACGACAGAAGGTTCTTAGTGTTTCTTGGTATGTGCTTCATCACAGCTACTGAGAGAGGGGTAGTGCAGAGAATTTTAAATTTAGAAAAGTATTTTTAAATATTCTGCAGTATTTGGGTTGATCATTAGGAAGGCTGCTTTGAAAAAAAGCAAAGTATAGGTTCTTCACTCTCATCTTCCCTCAATATGAAATCACTGAGGAACAGCCCAGTGTATGGCAGATCTTCACATCATCCATGTGCAAACAGGGTGAATTTAATTTCTTCCTTTGTTGTTGTATTTGTGGTCCAGAATACACCATATCCCTTTATCAGAGGGAGGGATTATCCTGAACAAGGTGATAAGTTGTGTGGTTAGATGCTGAGGTGCAGCCCAAGGAGGTCTGGTGTTCAATGGCAGAGCCTTTAAGTACTACTAAGACAGTGCAGCCCTGCCTCATGCTTCCCTCAAAAAAAGATGAGGACATTGCCTGTCACTCATTTGCATTTTCATGTGATACGTAACAATCACATTCTGGAAACTCTTCCTGCTGTAATCTTTTTTGGAGACTCTTTCCTCCCTTATTCCCTCCACTCCATCACAGACAATGAAACTTCCTGGAGAAGATTAAAGCTGTTGTTACCCCCTGCCTTAGCAGGGTCTGGTGTCCTAGGAAGGTGCAGGATAGTAGTAATTCTGGATGCTTCTGGACTGCAGTCCAAAATCTGCCAGAATACAGGTAGGTGCCTTGCCAGCATCCATCTTTTCATTGGAGGTGGTAGGAAAGACTAAAATTAATCTCCTCCAATTTAGTGATTGAATTGAGTCTTCAAAGCTGGCTCACAAACTCCTGGAAGAACAGTTGAGTCATTCCTTTTTAAATATAATATTTGCTGACTTTTGAATGTGATCTCCTTTCAAGTTCCTTAACCATTGCCATACCTCTGATTCTACCTGTTTTATTCCCTCCACTAAGCAAGAGGATATTGTGGGTCTGGCTGTTTCTAGGACAGTTTCAGAATTGCCTTGTTCGTGGGTGAATCATAAGGCAGAGGCAAGTGATGATCTGAAATACTGCTCTGCTTCTTGCCATTCCTACCTTTTAGGAAGGCTTTCAAAAGATAGATTAAGTGACATGGTCAAACTCTGAGTCTTCTTCAGTACACTACATCTTTCCTGTTAGGAAAATTTCTTTCCATATAGAATATGAGTTGAAGTAGTTTTTGGCTTGATTTTGTAGTTATTTTATCTTATTTTTACACTTTTTCCTTTGAATTGTAGATGGAAAATAGCTCAGAGCTGTAGATTATGATCTTGGCTAAACTGAGAGGTGTGTGAAAATGAGGTGGGAAAGTTGAGTGATGAGGGTACTCTGGGAGTAATTATATATATTAATAATTAATAATATTAATAATAAATTATATTAATTTCTCTGTGACCAACGAGTATTAAGTATATTGCCTTGTAAACAGGGGACTTGATCCTGTTTGCAGCCTCCAAATGTCATTTTAAAAGTAACAAAGCAGGTACTTGGTAAGGTTCCCACAACCACCAGAGTGAGCAGCGTTTCAGACAGTCTTCCTACGTGTAAGGCACTGCTTCCTTACTCTGGTTATCTTCGTGTGCTTCAGTGGAGACAGCTGTCTCATACTGAGCCCTTTACAGTCCAGGTACCCTTTTGATCTTCTGGTGTAACGCTGGTGAAAGTACACAGCAGCAGAGCAGGTGTTGTCTGCTGTCTTCAAGTGGATGTTACTGTGTTTTGGCCCTGCTCCTGCTCTGGATGAAGAAGATTGAGCTCTGTTGTGGTCTTCAACTTCTGCTAACCTTTGAAACTTGAATGTCAGAGTGTTCTGTTGGGTCCTTGTGTGGCAGGGTAAAAGAGGAGTTGGGCTTAGGGCAAAGTAGCACTGATGAGCTGCTTGGAGCCCATGGCCAGTGACTACACTCACCTCATCCTTTAACCTTCTTCAGAGCCCAGTGAAAACAGGTAGCTCATCACTGTCCTTGACAGCCACCTGGTCCTATTACTCCTCTTTGGGAAGAAACTGGAATGCTGTGCTGGACCAGACAGAGGCAGGCAGAAAGCCAGGGGGGTTTTTCTTACACACACCCAGTAGAATATTCAGTTTCATGGACTAGTATCTTTGTTCTTTTAGCCTTACCTTTTTCAAAATGGCCACAGAACCTTCAGCATAGCAAGGGGATTGCATAAAAGGTTGAGATTATATATGTTTTGAAGAGACTGAAAAGAGCACATTCTGTTTATGAATGGTCACTAGGAGAGCACTGCTCTTCATAGTGCCTTGCTGTGCAACACAGGGAGCTCACAATGATGATAAAAGAATATAAATTTTTAAAAGGATGAGTGGAAATGTTCTAACATGGCACATAATGGGCTCCTGGAATTCATTGCTGGAGGATGTTGTTATAGCACACACTTTAGTAAGATTCAAATCTCTGAAGATCCACCAGTGCTCAGGTCTAGAGCAGGAACACCTGGGCAAGCTGGGGTCACAGAAACTTACTTCTCCTGTGGAATAACACTGCACAGTCCACCAGTTGCCAATAGAGTGCTCAACTCTGCTCAACTCTACTGGCAAAAACAGCTAGACTACTTCACGACTCTTTTTGAGGTGAGAAACATCCAATGTCTCTGAGCTATTGAATGTAGGAAAACCTCAGGGAGCATTTTCCAGCCTAAAGTGATTTTTCTCTTTATCTGCAGGCAGTTACTTTTTCTTTCATCTGTGAAGAATGGAAAATTTCTCAGTTCTTCTGCTTCTTCTATGCACAGTCATCAGAAAGGATTCAGTCTTGATCCTCAGCACATTTAATTCAATGGACTTTTTCCATTAACTTTGATGGGTTTTGTTTCGCTCCTTTTGCCAAAATGGCTTCTCAAAGTGCTTTGAGATCTACAGATCAAAGTCCTGGATAAGCTAGGGTAGAATTTATTATTATTGTTCATCTGGAAGTAGCTGAGTTATTTCATCTTCTTACAATGACTTTATAAACTCTGTTGCCAGCAAAAAGGGAGAGAAGATGCTGGGCTTAGTCACAACTGCCTTTGCAAAGGCTGATGCACTTACAGACATCATCAGAAAAGTTTGTGCTGTTACTTGTATTCCTGATTACAGCTAAAGTAGTTACCAGCTGCTTTGGCAGTTCTGAGCTGGGTCAGACTGATCTGCCACAACCAGCACCCATATCCCTCACATTTATGTGTGTTTTGTGAGTCACCACCCTCAGCATCAGGTCTGCCCATCACCTTCCTTGCAAGCCCTTGTAAAGCTGTGCAGTGGAGCTCCCCAGGAGCAGTTCAGGGTATTTGCAGAGATTCAAGTTCTTCTTAATGCAGTCTGTGTAAAGGGGATAGAGATGCAGACCACCATGCAGTCGCACAGGCTGCATGTTCTTATCCTGGGCACAATGCTCGTCACAAGATGTGGGGTGCATACACCAAGCCTTAGTGAGCCAAGCCAACACCCAGCAGCACAGAGAGAAAAGTGCATGGGTCTCAGTCATCAGAAAACATGTCCCACTCTTGGGCCTGCTGTTCAACTTGCAAACTTCACTGTGTGTCTCAGTGCTATGAGCAAGAAGTAAGCTCTGCTTCTCCTTTTGCTATTTGGTCAGTGGAGGGGAGAAGAGAAACACAGGGGAAGAAAAAACCTGAATATTGGATTGAGTGTAATAAATGGTTTCTCAAATTTTAGCTACTGCTAATGAGCTGTAAGGAAAAATAATATCTCATGGTATGAAAGGCATACTGTCAAACTGAGTGACAGGGCAATCTTGCAGCTATAGAATTTGTGGGAGAGTGTTCTTATTTTGCAAGTAAGGGTGACCAAGGGCATTGCTTTGTCTTCATTCTGTTAAAATACAGTCTTCAAGCCAAGAAAGATCTGATGTCCAAGCAACTACACTCAAATATACATAACATATATTTTACATATTTATACATATATACACACAAATATAATGTTTCCTTGCAGTTCATTAACAGTATGTAAAATTTGGGAAGCCATTTATTGCAATCAATCCAATCTTAATTTCTTTCACACTGTTCTGCCCCCCTCTACTCCACTGCATAAGTAGTAAAACATATGCATTTATATTTAAGTGCACTTGATTTTTTTTAACTGGGATGATGAAATATTCATATACCAAGATTAGAAGCAAGTAATACATCTGGAGTCACTCAATCCCCTACTGGTGCATTTATTTAAAGAATAACTTGGTGCCCTCAGCAACCTCAGAAGTGGTCCCAGAAATCAATAGAAGCACTGAGATGTTTTTCACTTCTATTAAAATAAAACTGTTGGGGACAATTTATAGCTGCAAATACAGTATCACATCAGCCACAGTCCAGCTGGGAAGTGAGTAACTATAGAAGAACCATCATAATCTTGTTGACACCCATATACTCAGAGTATCTGCTTCCAAACGTTTTCTGAGTTTTCTGTGCACAACAGGTGCTGCTCTGCAAAATAAAATGTCTTGTTCCAGATCTCATTTTTAGAGAAGATATGTTCAAGGTTTTTTTTTTCTGGCTTACTGTAGAAATAAATGAATCAGTCTGTAAGAATGATTGGGGAAAAAGTAGCAAAATGCCATCACAATTACCTTAAAGGAAAAAAGGAAGGAATGTTGAGTAGACAGACAGCAGGACCTAGTTAAGCTTCTAAAGAAATTGCTGGAAATGAAATTACTTAGGCAATTGAAAAGCAAATGGAAATTGAAAGAATTTGCAGGACAGATTTCCACACCAACATGGCAAAGGCTAGACAAGTGCAAGCAGAGAGCTTCACCTCCAGTAGTGGAAGTGATTCTGTAGGAACCTGGGTTTGTGTCTCTGCTAGGAACATTTTTGGTACTAAAACTACAGAGTTGTTTCCAATATGAGCAGAGGTATGGTGCTCAAGCTGTTCCTCATTACCCAAATACATTCTTGCTCCAAAAAAACCAGGCTGTAGTGTATTGGCAAAGTACAGCTATGCTGGTGCTTTGGGATTTTAAACTTGGGATTTCTGCTGATACAATTCTGCTTCTTCATACCCCTGACCAACAGAGAAATCACAGTGGTTAGGGTCAAAGGGGAGTAATTAAGATAGAAAGCAAAACCCTGGACAAAAAGCTCACTTTAATGATGTCAGCATAACTGTGCTGCAAATGTAACTGTCTGTTTAAATTACAGGTATCTAGACCTCCGAAAATTTGGATCAGTTCCTCATGGAGGCTTCGGCATGGGGTTTGAACGCTACCTGCAGTACATCTTGGGAGTTGACAATATCAAAGACGTTATTCCTTTCCCCAGATTTTCTCACTCCTGTCTCCTCTAGCTCAGCAGTTGATTCACATGGAGAAAACCACTGGTGTAACTGTGTGTATTTAACATACCAGGATATGACTGAGTGTGTTTCAGTGGGAAATCAAGGAAGTTTTTATATCAATTAAACTCTTGGTCAGTTTAATACTGGGTTATTGAAAATAATGTATGTTCTGGTGAGATTATGGAAGGACACTGGCAGTTAATTTGATAGCAGCTCATGTCTTCAGTGCACTTCTGGAGTATTAATAAATCCCACTTAACTAAAGGGTTATGATTCTCATGAGACTAGTACATGCCATGGAAGTACTGAACAAGCACTGAAGGTAGCAGGGGGTTTTATGTGAAATATTAATAAGGAAGTGTGACCTAAAATATTGTCATGGCTGTGATACACTTGCTACTGCTACAGTCAGGAAATGGCTACTGTAAAACATGATTCTCCCCTCTCCGAGTTAAAAGCAAATATTGTTTACCCTGGAAAAGTCAGCCAAACCTTGCAAGGAACAATGTCGTACTGGAATTGCTGGAATGAGTTTGTTGAATGATGTTTGATTTTGTGAATCATCAATAAAGATGTACACTGGGTTGTTTTATAACTCTGTATGATTTCTTCTTCTGTTATAAAACTGTAGCTCTCAGCATGAGAGAGTGTCCTTCAGTGTCTGGTAGAGGTTTCATTTTCTGTGTAACCAAATTAGTTGCACAACTTTTGCAGAGGGCATCTGTTTTCTGTCTACAAGAAAGCACACATTCACAGCAGACAGAAATGTTCATTTAGATGAGAGTCCATTCATCCATCCATCTCTCCAGAGCCAACTTGCAGTTCATGGTGAGGTTTTGTTGTTGCTTTGCTTTTCTGTTGTTGTTGTTGCAAAAACCTCTCATGTGCTCATTGGACCAAGCAGTTTGGTCTGTATTGTGAAACAACCAACAGATGCTCCCAAGCACTGCTGTGTATTAAGTAATTGCTTATCACTATAGGATCTGAACTCCTTGGCAGTCTCTAATGGGTTTATGCTCTCAGCTTCTCTGCCAGGTAAAGAAATACTCATTTCTGTTTTGAAGACAGTATTATGGGAAGAGCAAGTGACTTGCCTGAGGCAACTGGAAACCAGTGACTTATTTGGGACTTGAACTGAGGGTTTCCAGCATCCTTCTTCCCTTCCAAATGATCACAGTCCAGCAAATTATCATTTGCATAGTGCTTGCTACTCTGGAGCCCACTATGGCTGGAGTATAAACCATGTATATAAAGGGGTAAAGCAAAGTAGTGGCTTTCCTGCTGATGAACCCCAGGTATATGGGCACACACTACAAGAAGTGGCTGCAGGACAGCCCTGAAAACTTCTTTTCCAAGTAGATGGAAGAAATTGAAAAACTGTAATCAACTAGCACTGCGCTGGTAATTCTGCAGTCACAGTTCTCTCTGGTAAGGCTGTGCAGAACTGCACCTGCAGCATCTAAAAATACCTGTTTATGTCATGTGGCACCTGCCATGTCTCGGTGTGCTCCATGGCTGGGGTTTTTACCTGTTATGATCATGCAAGCAACATCACCATGAGGTCATTATTTTGGGGGTTTCTTGTGTGCACTGAGACATCTGCATATCAAGATGTTTTCATGTCTCCTTCATCCACTTGATTAGGCAGGTGTTAATTGTGTGTTTGCTGGTTTGCATTTCCCAGTACAGCCCTGAGTTGGCAAGTCTGGTTCCACAAAACAGTTTGAGCACCTGCCTTCCCTTTGAAACCACTGAGAAGTTCCCACATCAGACACTGAAGTATCTTCCTGCATTTGGACCATCTCTCCTTTAGTATGTTGTCTAAAGTGTTATTGCTGGCCTTTATGTTTTGGAATTACTTCTCAGCAGAAAGATGTGGAAAGAGTACAGCTGCCAAAGAGCCCATCCATAGCATGTTCCCTAAATGACTTGCAATGAGCAGGTGTCCTTATTGAGGTCCTTAGTCACTGATTCTGTCACAGTCACTGTAAATGACAGTGGCTGAACTGGAAGCCTAACTTCTGAGAAGAGAGTGGGGTGATGGCAAAACATCTGCTGTCCACTCTGCTGGCAATCCCCAACAGCAGCTCTGGGCTGCCTGCGTTGGTTTTGGCATCAAAGGGAGGTTGTTGATTCTGCTCTGAGATGCCAGATCTGATGGGCAAGGTGGGGCTAAAAGCGACAGGTGAAAAACAAAATGTAAAAAAGGAGACAACGGAAGGTGCCAAAAAGTTCTAGGTTTATGTGACATGAGTCACAAGTTACTGGGAAGGACACAACTGCTTCAAACAGGTTTGCAGGGTGGCTGTCAGAGTGACAGGGCAAGAACAAAGAACTGGTCTAATCCACCTTTTGTTCTTTGCCATTTTCAGAATTTGTTGCATGACTGAAGGTAAAGGTAGAACCTTTGATTTGCAGATAAGTAGATGTAAGTAACAAAGAAGTAACAAGGATGCACTGTGAGTGGTTTTTTGTGAGTTTCCAACTAGGTATCCATGAGGAGCAGTCTCCCCAGTCTTCTACATGTCCTGATTCATTTCAAGGTGCTTGATGAGCTGGGTATCCAGTCAGCTAAGGGGACATTGCCCTTGGGTCCAAAAGCTAAAAAAAACTACCCCTGGTAATTTGGCAGATGAAGCAGGAGCTGAGCAGGGTGGTCCCAAGAGAGGTAACCGGATGGCTCAGAAGGGGAAGAAAAGGTTGTCTAGTCTTGGTAGCAGCCTTCAACATGTGCTGGTTTTGCTAGTGGTGAGAGAGAGAAGAGGCTGAGGCCCTTTTTGCATTGTGATACTGCTGAGGGTTAACACCGAGATTGGCGTTCTTGTGAGAAACTTAATTTATGGGTAGACAGCAAGGGTGGGAGCCACTGTTTCCCTCCAGGCTGGCATTGTTCACCTCGTGCTATGTATATATAACATGGACTGGTATTGCCAAGGAATGTGACATGTTTTTTCTGGGATTTCCATGTGGAATGTTGTGAATTTCCTTTGAATCTCCTTTCTAGAATGAAACGGAAGTTAATCTGGAGGACGGGGAGGTCATTTCTCTTGGACATGTAAGCAGGGAAATGCACCAAGATTTTAATTTAAGCAGCTTTCCTTGCTACATCTTCTCTTAGAGTCTGCGCCCTGACAGTGGCTGAAGCCAGATAAAAACTGTGACACTTCTTCAAATACAAAGCTGTTACTCTTCGCACACAGGAATCACCTCTTAGGCTGACTGCAGTGCACAGTGGGGTTTTAGTGCTAGGGTGTTTTTAGTGCCATTAACAGTCGCTTCTCAAGCCCAGGTGACTAGCACTGTCTCTGCTAGCATCATTTTGTGAGTATTTCTTGAAGTTTCATTTCCTCAGTAGCCCATGCTTGCTTCTTTTCAAGTTTGTCCTCACTTTGAGCTTCAGAGGAAAGAATGAGTGTCATTGATTACTGCATCGGTAGCTTTGCAACATTAAAACAGAGTGATGGGAGATAAAAGAGCTACACCATAAATTTTGCATAACTAAATGCCAGCCTCTCAGAAGAGTGTTTAGAGGAAAATGTCTGGTTTTTTCACTTCAAGAATATCAGATAATCCCTTCACTTAATTTTTTAATGTGTAAGATCAAAGTATCCCAATGTACTCTATTTTCAATTGAAAAAATAATACCTGCAGAACTAACACCCTGTTCCAGTCTTCTCATTTTTAAATCCACAGGAAAGCAAATGCGCACTTGGAAGCTAGGAGTAGAGATTGCTGTTCTCTCCTTCATGAGTTACATTGTGATACTGTGGCAGTGCTCAGATCCTGGGCAGTTGTACCTTCTGTATAAGCAGAGACAAAAAGGTACATGAGCCACGTGTTTAAACATCAGCAGACCAGCACAGGGATTTTAGCTGAATTACCTGCATTCAGGCCCCCAGACCTGAGGGAAACACACAGCAAGGTGCCCAGGTCAGCAGTTCTCTCTCTGGTTTATTTAGTAGTAGTTGTAATTTATAAGGCATCACTTGTTTGAGGGAATGCCAAGACTTTGATGGGAAGCGTGAAGTACAGTTTTGCTTGCTGGACTAATATTGATTGTTTTGGGAATACCCTATAGATGTGCTTTTCCTCAGGGGGTGAGGGGGAGCTAATTTGCCAAGAAACACTTTTGTCATTGTTTCCATTAAATGTATATATAGAGATAAAAGTGGCTTTGCTGTTGCTGAAACCAGTAACAGCCATTATGACTGTTGTTTTAGCCTTTACCTTACACTTAGGGACAAATGAGAGATGGATCCAAAGGAGAAATAAGATTTTGTATAAAGATTGACAGAGTTCTAATTTCCTCAGACCTATCCAAAGCTGCTCAAGCCACAAAAATGGTGGTCTTGGGAGTGAATTTATTGTTTTCTCTTACTGTTTGTTGCAGAGCCATGACCTTCAGAAGGGTTGTAAAGTTTTATTTTATGATCCTGCTGATAAAGAGACATATGTAATTTACTATATGCGTTCTTACAGACTTGGCTAACAACAAGTTTGACCCAGAGTTCAAAGAAATTATGGCTCCCGTTGTTTTATGGCTGCTGTGCCGCAGTGTCTGCTGCACAAGGTGTACAGAAAAGATGCTGTAAAGGGAGAGCTTTCACATAAAGGGCCAGAGAGGGACAAGACTGTATGGCCATTTAAAAGTCATGTACCAGCTACATCAGAAATTGTAGGCTCTATTGTGAGTGAAATACGGATGAAATTACTTTAGAATCCATGTAGCTCTTATTGCTGACACTATTTTACTGCAGAAAATTGAGGCACAGAGCAATTAATCTGCTTGCCCAAGGTTAAGGAAGATGTGTGGCAGAAGCATGGAAGTGACCCAAATCAACCAAATCCCTGCTTGGTGCCTGCTCATGAGACTTCCCTCTATTTGCCTTTGGGTGCACTGCCACACCAGAAACAAGGCAGGATGTTTGCAACTGATCTGGTTTCAAATGCATTTTTGGCATTTCTAAGATCCTAGACTGTGCTTCAGCGATTTTTATCTATCCCTGTATGTCCTGAGGCCTTTCAGAGATAGCAATCCTGCTGTTTATTTTTATTACTCTTAAAATTGATTTTATTTCTGAATAATTTGAGGCAGCCTATAGAGTACATTTTTAATTTTATTTGCAAGGCTTAATCTTGCGCTTTGCTCTACATTGATATCTGTGTCTTCCTATTTTCAGCAGGTTAATGTATTGCTACTTGTGCTGAAAGAATGGAGTTCAGAGTTTTTAGAAATCACTGATCATACAGGTTGCTGGCAAAAAAGTATGCAAACTGCTCAGAATGTGGTCTGGTAGGAGGCTTTGGTAATCATGTAAACATTTAAGTTTCAGTATGGAACTATTCCCTACTATCTGTCATGGCTTTAAAAAGAGGCTACATTTCTAGTCACAGTGGAAAATAATTACACTTGACTGACACAATGTTTTTAGGTAATACTTCCATGGTGTCTTTACCTTCAAAGTGATTTTTGACTAATAATTCCAGTATCTCTGATGGCCCTTTGAAGATCCTGGGCTCTCTGTGCTCAGTACTGTGGTTAAAGCTGTGTGAAGCAGGCATATGATCCGTATTTTTCTGAGACACAGGTATCCCATTTTCTGCTTGTCCCCCAGCTTTGCTGCTGCTCCGTTGATGAACGTTGTGACCATGGGCTGCACATCCAGGCAGGAGACAGCTGAACTCCCACCACAGCCAGCCCAAAGGCTGACTGACCCCTCAGTGTCAGTGCTGCCAGGGCTGTTCACACAGCTGGGACACTCCAGGTCAGTGACAGATGAAGGGACTTGCCAGAGGCTGTGGAGGGAAGCAAGAGTCAGGATGAGGGTTTCATTTCCAGGCTGCACTATAAGAGCTGAGAACAGGTTTCTCCCATTTCTGCATGAAGTTACAGAAACTCAGTGCTCAACTGGTAGCCAGTTTGCAGCTCCAGGAGATGCAGCTGTGAGAACTTACCTACTGCAGAGATTCTGTCATCACTGTAACCAAGGAGGTCTCCTTTTGGCAGGTTGGGCTCACATGATGGCATCTCTGTGAAGCACTTGAAATGACCTCTGCAGCTGTTTAGTATAAATAAATCACCATGTGCTTTCAGGCTGGCTCAGCAGCGTGTAAGTGGCGTCATAGCTGCCGACATGGGGCTCTGCACAGCGGCTGGAGTTCTGGGAAAAACATGCTTTAGGTGCTTCTCTGTAAACATGCATGGCTGGTGCTTTTCCAGATCACCCTACAGGGCTGAACTTTGCCACCTGCAAAACTCAAATAACCACACAAATCAAATCTGAGGGCCTGGTTTATACAGTGGCTTCAAACAGTCTTTCAAATTCTGTTATTACTAATGGCATTAATAAATTATTAGTGTTCACGGTGATTTAGGAAGTATAAGGTTGAAGTATTTAACAAATTTCATGGGCCTATTTGTGAATGAACTTGATGGATGACTTGCCAGGCAGGGTTATGATGCCATGTCCTTGGAGCACATGCTAAAACACAATGTTTTTAGCACTGCGTTACTCCAGTCCCTAATTGAGATCCAATACCATCTGTAACAGTGCTGCCATGGATAAAAGGAAGAAAGTTTGTGCTAAACCCTCTGAGATAGAACATTATGAAGTGTTCATTTCCCAGATCATTAGAAACTTAAAATAGCCATCTGGCCAAAAGCAGAGATGCATATGCCTGCAACCACAGCTTAACAGCATTCAGCTGGGAGGGTGGCTGCTGTGCAGCATTTGGGACTGGCAACTGCAAAGCAGCTTTTGCTCTGATCTCAGTGAAATCTCTTCACACTTTAGACTTCTAGGAGATGTCTGTTTAAAATGCAATTGACATCTCAGCCAGGAATATAATAATACACTCTAGATGGGCTAAAATGCTTTGAAACCACAAGGGCATATCCCCTCCATGCACTGCTCCAGTGATTATTTTCACTGTTAAAAAAGCAAAAATATTTCCATATTTCAGTCTTTGTTTGCCTGTGCTCAGCTTCTTTTGGGAGTATATTGGTGTGTCTTAACTGTCAGCATTTGAGGGGCATTACAAAAGACAACAGGCTCTTGAATTTGCAAAATTTGACCTAAAGCATGATGGCTTTCACATGCTTCTTCCATGACTTGACACTGGTAGCAGCTGGGGGGTCTGAAAATAAGGTCTTTATGCTGCTGGCTGTTACATTTACCAGATGCCCCTTTCTCACCTGTAGATTACCTGCAGTAAAGCTGTAGGTCTGCTATAGACACAGCATTCTGTATATTCCTGGTTCTCAGATGGTGAGAAAATAGAAAAGTGGAAAATAGGACCTGGGCGAATCCATCCTCAGCAGCCACTCACTCCTGCTCATGGTCTCAGCTTCCCTACCTGTATAGTTACACATAGTTTGTTTAGTTTATAATTCTAAAGGCTCACATGCATAGTAAGTCTGTGTTCCAGTAGTTTTAGTTCTAAGCTGTGCACAGTCAACAATTGTAAACAAATGTAGAGATATATATTCTAAGTAATTTACACTTTGTAGAAGAGGCCTGGACATAATACAATGGCAATGACTTCCTTCTTCTAATAGAATTTTTAGTTCATTATATTGGCTGTACAGGTCAAGCTCATATCCTGGAGGGGTGTCACTGGAAGGAGGAGTAGGGGGAAAGCATCTGTTTTTATTCTGGCTTCTGTTTTCTCCAGCAGATATAATGGCACATGACCGTTGAGCCAACAGTAATCCAGTTACAAAAGTCTTCAGAGTTACTGCACCAACCAAATTAAACTTGATTACATCCAATTGTGCTGAGAAGCCAGACAACAGCTCTTAGCTTGGGGTGAAGTAACTTCTTGCAATCGCATGTGGGGAGGCCTTGCAGGGTGTCAGGAGGATAATTGCTCGTTTGCTCTACCACAGAGCACCATCTGCTCTTGAAGTAATGCCTAAGGATGTGAGAGTACACCGGGGTCGGGTAAGCAGGCAGGGCAGCACGGCAGAGATTTCTCCCTGCCTGTTTTATTATCATTTGTTTTATGGTTGCTTGCCCTGGGTCCAGCTGTGCTCAAAGCCCCATTGTGCCAAGTGGTGTCCATAGAGGGAGTCCTTCCCATGCCGAGCTGCCGGTCTCATCGGGGAAAAACAAAGATGAAGTGGCCTTTATGCTTATGTCAGAATAGTGTCTGTGTCCTGGAGCATTGCCTGGTGCACTTTCCACCAAGCAGTTGTATAATGGTTTTCTGTTTTGAGGAGGTGAGAAAAAAATGGGAAACCTCCTAGTTTCCCTCACTTCCGTGGTAAAAATAGCAAAAGGGGGGGGAGAGGTGGGGGAGAGAAAAAAGTAAATGTAGCTGCCAAAAATGTGTCTGGATCCAGGCAAGGAAGTTTGCATGAGGAGCTCATCTGTCCTAGAAAGAATCACCAGGTGCAAAAAAAAAAACTCTACCTGAGTCCAGAATGGACAAACGCATTATTAGTGTTCTGGCCCAGCTCAGCTCCAGGCAAAGTTATTTCTAAGTGTCTAATTTGGTGATAGAAGTGGGACTGGGCTTCAGTGTTGACTGAATAGGAGTAGGAAGTCTTCTTTGATAATCTTCAAGTGTGAGGACTGGAAGTGTCCTCCAGCTGCATCCACAGACGCCATGCAGCTCAGCACCCCTGTTCTGCCCGGGGGGGGTCTGTATCCATTCTGGATGGGATGTGCTGGTTCTGGCCAGGATCTCCAACAGAGAGAGCACAAAGAAAGCCTTGAACACTACTGACCTGCAAGCCATCTCTTCTCTGTTTCAGGCCTGTATTAAGGCATCAGAGCTCTGATGCCCCTGTCTTTACCACAACACTACTGAAGATGCTTCAAACTGTCTCATTATCTGATCAAAGCACCTTGTGCTACTATTCCCTCTGCTCATGGAAAGCAGCCAGTGCTGCTGGAGCTGCTGTCTGTCACAAGAAGGAAAGGACTGTCTTGTGGTTTGGCTTCAATTGCAGTCATTCTGGGGGGCTTGCTGTGCTCTTCTACAGAGGGTGGGAAGCTTGAAAAGACTTGAGTTCTTGAAAGAGGTGATTTTTTTTTTTAACCTTGAAAAATTCTTCATTAAATCAAAAAGCTGCTCCCAACCCGCTCTGCTGCAGGAACTGTTGCGTGAAGATAAAGTCAGGTCTTATTGTTGTGGAGCTGCATCTCAGGAGACTGAGCATTCGCTCAGAATTAAAAGCAGGCAAGGAGCACCAAGCAGCAGCACATTTCTCAAGCCTTTCCTTCCCCCTCCCCGCCCCCCCCCCCCCCCCCCCAGTCTGTTTCGGTTTATATAAACCGCCGTATAGGCATTTCCAAGGGATTTGTGCCTGGCTGGGGTAGGTAGCCCGAAGCGTTTCAGCCAGCTGGTGCCTAATCCACAGGAAATGCCCGGTGTCTCTATCCCGACTGCTTGCACCAGCGGCTGGGAGCGGAGAATTGCTCCGCTTGCAGCTTTCCCGTCTGCCAGCAGATGGCACAGCTCATTTGAATAAATTTGGAGCAGGAAGGAGTAGCCGTGGACATTGTGGTTTCTTTCTAAGAAGTTCTGATTTTTCGGTTTCAGACATGAACAAGAAACCACACTGAAGGTTACGATTAAAAACCCCAGAGGTTTCTGCAGAAGAAAGTGTCACTTTGTCGTGCACACCAGCACACTAAGTACAGTACAAGGGCTTTTTCTTATAAAAATGTTTCTCTCTCAGCCTTACCCTTGTTCAAGGAATATTATTTCTTATATGGCATCTCTTAATTTCTCCCTTGCTATGTCTGCTAATTCTGCTGTTCCTCCTTCAGTTGCTTCTGCTGGCAGAGATGGATTCTCAATGGCTTCGCATAACTCCCTTGTCAGGTTTTTCCAACACAGGGATGTGGTTTTCACACAGTTTTCCGCCAAGGCTGCTGGCTGTTAGCTCACACTCCAGAGATTTACGCAGTCAGCTGGGGCCAGCCTGAGTTCATTCTCCACTGCCGGTTGGAGGAACAGCTTGAAGTTGGTAAAAACTGTTACGAACGTGCGAGCGCTGCCAAATCGAGCTTTGCTCGTGACAGACATGGTCTTTAACTCCCAGGGGCACTGAGGGTAGCGTTTGTGTATCCTCCTGGCCAAAAGCTTTAAGGAGGGCCAGCATTATAAGGCGTTGTAATGTTACATGCATTGGATCATATGTAATCTGGAAGGCTGATGCCAGAATTAACTCACTGTTCCCACTCTGCGTACAGCCACAGTGGAATTGGGGAGGCACGTTCACGTGCAGCATCTTTGTCTGAAGCAGTTTTCTGCACAGAGCGTATATTACAGTTGGACTCGATGATCTTGGAGTCATTTACCAACTTTAATGATTCTGTGATTCTTTGTCACATGTGAGAACAGCAGCATATTCAAATGTACAGAAAATGCAACTCATTTCCCATCCAAAAGTCCCAGCAAACTGAGATACCTGTCAGGTATCACCAAAAGCATGGGAAAAAGAATTCACAGGGGTACTTCATGTTTTGAATGCTGTTTGGATATATCTTGTGATATAAGTCAGTAAATGTGATCCAGAATAGGGGATGAGTGGAAAGAAGGAATAGTACAGCAAGGGAGCAGGGCAATAAACAAAGGGCTGTCATAGAACATGTAGAATAATTCATTCCAGTTCACACAATGATAATTATGGAGCATTTCTTTAAACATCCATCACCCAAATGAAGTGTTCCAACTCTGTGTGGTAGAAGTTGTTAACATAAAAATGCAGACAGGGTTCTCTGCAACTGGTATTCAAACTGATACCACTTTGCATTGGTGTCAGTATGAGTGGATTCCTAACCTGTGAATCATTAACATACACCATGGGATAGTTTTGCATGATACCTTTTTATTAATCATGATCATCTGTTCTTAATTGAATCTTTCTAAATACCCAATATCTCACTGGCCTCCCTGAAATTTCTGTGTTTTGGGAAGATCTCTCAAGGGCAGGACACCAGGACACAGTTTTCTCTACGAATGCACAAAACCCAGGAGAGTTTGCAGGTGAGACTCTGGCTCTCGTGCAGTGTAAATTGATATGGCTCCAGTGCAGTGAATGAGATGATGCTGGCTGAGGCCAGCACAGAACTGGTCTCTCCATCCTGCCCTGCTCTCAGCCCCATCACACACACTGCACTGGCAAGGATGGGCAAGCTGATCTGAGCATAGCCTCTCTCTGCAGAGATTGCCCAGCGCTGGAATAGGATCAAGCCCTTCCTTTGGGTAGTGAGAAAGCAGAAAAACCTTCCTATTTAGCCTTTGCATTTCACTGGCAGAAAAACAAAGCTGTTGAGAAAATACATTCCTAACAAATGACTGACTTGTTCTGTAAGGGGTTATTCCCCTACTTTACGCATTCACAAAGATGATAAACAACATATGGCTTAACCGGGCTGTCCCCATCTTGAAAAGAGGTGTTGCTCCTACCTCCCAGAGGCACTGCAAGTTGCAATTACTGCTCTGAAGTGATGCAAGATCCCTGCTCGAGCAATGTTATATAAAGGTTGTTGTTGTGTGACATACAGTAGCACATCCAGCCAGCATGGAGTTGTTATTGCACCAGCTACAGCACAAACACATAAGGAGGGACCATCCCTGCCCACAGAGGTCGGACAGGCAGGGAAGCTGAGGCAGGGATGACTGAATGTGCCCGAGCAGGTTTGGGGCAGAGCTGTTGTATAGAGACAGGTCTTAGAAATTCATCCCTACAAATTGTTGCGTTTTCCACATAAGCGTGGGCTAAGAGGACTCAGTTTTTATGGATGCCATGCCCAAGTTTTGCTTTAAAGGGTGCAGTGAAAGCAAGGTTAGAGCATAATCCAACTCGAAGGGCTGTGGAGAGACGTTTTATTACTGCCTGAGCTGGGGAGGGGAGGAGAGGATCAGGCTTTGAAATGTACAGTGTTTCTAGATCTAAAAGTTGATAGTGAATCTCAGCCAGGGTATAATACACTGTAATACAAAACCTGGCTTGTCTGCATGAGACTCCAATGGCAGTCAAATCTCCTTTCAGTGGCCACTGCTCCATTACTTTAAAATCAATAATAAAATACGAAGCTTTTATTGATTCCCCTCGTGGTTTTTTATTGCTATTTTTTTTTCTCCAGGAGGGTTCTTGGCATCACTGGTGTTTGGCTGTTTCTTGCTCAACCTCTTTGTTTTCCTATGGCACCTTCATCTCAGGCACAAGCCCCTGAGCACAGAGAGGCTAAAGCCAGCCTCGCCTTTCCGAGGTGCGAAGGACTTTCTCCACCAAGAGAGAGGAAGGGTCCTGGGGTAATGAAACCTTACGGGGGAGAGGTTTGGGAGGAGCTCTACTTTTTAATTACGGAAACGTTGCGCTGTTCGAGATCACCTGCTGCAGCATTATAAGTTTCTCTGTAGGCACTGTATGAGTGTGAGGGGGGCCGGGACGAGCGGCAGCCCCCCGGGGGCGGCGTGGGGCCGGGCAGCCCCTCTCCCCGCGGGGTTTGTGTCTTTAACAGGGCTGGCAGGGCGCCGGGCGGGCGGAGGCGTGGTGAGCCGGGAAGGAGCCAGTTTCCTGCTTCCCCGCTCGCAGCCGAGCGGCCGCGGCGGCGGGGGGAGGCGCTCGCCGCCCCCCATCCATCCTTCCATCTCTCCCTCCCTTTTTCCCTCCCTCCCTCCCTCCAGCCATCCATCCACCCATCCATCCATCCGTCCGCTCACCCAGCCAGCCACCCCCGCCCGCCCTCCATGGGCCGGCGCGGCCGGCGCTGAGCGCCGGGAGGCAGCGCCCGGCGGCGCCCGGCTCCGCGATGAGCGGCGGGGAGGTGGTGTGCTCGGGCTGGCTCCGAAAGTCGCCGCCGGAGAAGAAGTTACGGAGATACGTAAGTCTCTGCCCACCCCATCTCATCCTTACCCCGGCCCCGGGAAAGCCGGGATCCATCCCCCCGCCTCCATCCCCGCTCCTCCGCCGCCAGCCCGGGTGCACCTGCCGCCGCCTCTCCCGGCGCCGCGGAGGCTCGGCTGGGCGGGGGTGCCCCTTGCCCGGGCGGGGAACGAGTGCTCCTGGCTCCCCGCCTCTCGGGGAAGGCGGGTGGGAGCATCCCGGAGCCCCCGGCTTTCTCCTGCCCCGGGCTGGCGGGATGGGCGGTGACGGCCGCGGCCGGAGCGGACACTCGGCGCTGGGGCCGCTCGGGCTGCGCCCCGCGGTGGCCGCGCTCACCCGGGACCTGCGACCGTCACACCCCCGCCTTTGAAGTCGTCTGTTTTAGGGGCGGCTGGGAGCACCTTGTCCCAAAGAGTAAAGGTACTAACGCATCTTGGATCTCCCCCAACATTCCCATAATAGTCGCTCTCCCCCATTCCGTGCAGGGTTCCTATTAATCATTGAACGTCCTAAGCCTTTGAAGATAGCACCAGTAGCGCTTCGATACCCTTTGTGTCGTTAGCGGCTGAGATCAAACACTTCAAAGAAGTTGTAAAAAGAGGGTCCAAATGCCAGCTCTGTCACATTCCCCACTCATTGAAAGAAATAACTGTTCTTTGCGTCCTCCGCCTGACGCTCCTGCCATGTACCACGAGCATTAGCACTCAGAATCGCGCTTCCGTCCTATGACTCGGCACATCGCTCCCCACGATGTCCAGGGTCCCACTCCCTGACACCAGTGACCAGCCTCAGCCAGCCTTCAGATGACTGGAATGCAGCCTCTGGGAAGGGAGCTGGATGCTCTCCCTTCTTGTGGGGACACCAGCCAGATCATCCTTTGGTCCTGTTGCTTTTGCCTGCGTGCATTTGGGGAATGGCAGGCAGAACAAGTGCAGCTGGTGTCTCCCCAGTGCCTGTTATTGATTGATGGAAGCATCACTGTCTACCCTTGAGAGGGAGATGGATGTCTGTAGTCCCGTACTGCAGGCTTGAGCAGGACTGGGGTTGCATCTGATTTGTGATGGACTGTTATTAGCCTTGCCCAAAATGGGTTCAGCCCCATAGATATCAGTGGTACCACATCCCTTTACATTAGACTGTGTGTCCAGTTGCTCTTGGCAATTCTTTCCTTGTGTGCCTTATGCTGTTCCAGGGAATATCAGGTTGGCACAGGGCTGAGGGGTGGAACTGCTGGGGAATCCAGGAAGGTAAACCTGAGTGTTTATGTGGGAAGTATCAACCCCCTAATGAACGTAGGTAGGCTTTGTGGGAGGTGGACAGAATGACTTTGTGCATGCTGAACTGTGGAGGATGCTTTTAGCTTAATGGAGCAAAGCACCTTCCTACCGCAGAAATCAACTAATTGCTGATCCTGAGTCACCAATGGCCTTAACTCATCAAACATCATTAGCTCCCCAGCATCTGCCCCATGAAAGGGCGCTCACATCACTGTCTGAATATCCGGCTTGTGCTCTGGCATTCCAGCAAGAGCTGAATAAATCTGCTAAATGCGCTACATGGAGGGTGTGACATGCCGGCGGTTGGTGCTAATTATCGATGTGCATAAGAGTGCTTTTCATCCACATACATCCCAAAGTGCTTTGCAAGCCACCTATGTTTTCAAAATATCCTCATTGCCCCAAGAGGAAATGCAGCCATGCTGAGATGTGCCTGGCCATCCCACGCAGCCTCGGCGCGGCAGGAAGCGATGCTTGGCAGATGTCACTCGAGGGGATCTCTGCGCTGAAGCGCTCCTGGCGCTGTGGTCAGTGGGACTTCCCTTCCAGTCACACCAGTTGCACCAGCTTCCTGCATCAGTGGCTGCATTTGAAAGCGTTGGCCTTTAGCTTGGACTGTGTCTCACTTGGTGGTGCCTCGTCCCTTTGCTTTTTCATGCATTATTATTGATACTGTGTTTATGTAGCTGTGGTGTGCATTTAGGGTGTTGGTGTGTGGATCAGGCTCTCCTTGAGTGTAGCTCAGAGCAGCTTGCTTGTCCAGAGCCTGAGGGTGATGGCTTTCCTCCTGTAAAACCTGCCTTTGTCCACAGTAAACCCAGATGGTTGGACTTTGTTTTTTGTGCACAAAAGACGGTTTATGCCGGCTTTTGTATGGCCTCAAAGGGAAGGGGCTGAATCGCTAGCTTTGCCACTTTCCTTATGTCTTCAGTTTATGTTCTGCTTTGAGATCTCAGAGGAGAAATCTCAGGCTGCAGGATGCTGCTAATGGGGTTTGAAGTTCCTGCTCTGGCTGTATTGACACAGGGGAGAGGATAGATTTATTTTTCCTTTGACAAGTGCATTTCAAATGTATGTGTCTGCACATGGGTGTGTTGCTAACGCTATCCTTGAAGTGCTGTGCTTTTATAAGCCTGGTTTCGTTTTGCTTTTATTTTTCAAGGAGATCTGTGGCAAGAAAGGAAAGTACTGAATTTTCTCTCGGACTTCCACCCAGGGTGGTTAGGAAAGGGGACTCTTCTCCACACCTGATCTGTGTGGAATTAATCTGCATTTACGGCAGTGCCTGCTCTGTTTCACTTCAGAGGATTGTGTTTATGTGAGATTGTGAGACCTATTTGTACAACGCTCTGGGAAATATCGGTGTTGTGAGTTTCTCTTCTGTTGAGGGACATTCAAATGAACAAACGATGACTGCTTAAAGATTGAGACAAAGTGTGCCTTTTTTCAGCCTCATAACTGCAGACAGGGGTTCATGTAGACTCTGGGCAGTTTGGCTGTAAATGCTACTGTAATATTGATAATAAAACCTAAGCAAACAATTGAAGGTCAAAAGTAATTGAAGTACCAAAATATCCCTTTTCACCTCTGCTCTGCTTGGGACATCAAACTCCCTCATCCTCATGCTTAATTGCTTTTTTTCAGACAAACTCTTCTTGTACATTCATAGAATGGTTTGGGTTGAAAGAGAGGTTTAAATTCATCTATCCCAATTCCCTGGCAGTAAGCAGGGACATCTTCACCTGGATCCCAGGTTCCTCAGAGCCCTGTCCAGCCTGGCCTTGTATGTTTCCAGGGAAGGAGCATCCACCACCTCTCTGGGCAACCTGTGCCAGTGGCTCACCACCCCCATTTAAAAAAATTTTCTTCCTCATATCTGGTCTGAATCTACCCTCTTTCAGTTTAAAACCATTGTCCCATGTTCTGTTGCTACAGACCCTATTAAAAATCCTGTTCCTACCTTTTGCCTCTCTGACTTTCATACATGAAAGGGTCTCCTTGTACACCGCCACAAAGCACAGAACTGTCTTAATTCTCCTTCTGGCTCCTCCTTAAAGCACATGTGAAAAATTTAAAAAAAAAAAAATAGTCCCTAAATAAAACCCTGGGCTTTAGTTGTGTGACCAGCCAGCTGAGACCAGGGCATGTTGTGCTGGTCCTGTACTGACTCACTGTCTCCTGGTCCTCTCCTGCTGGACGTGCCTGTCTGTTGTCTCCTGTGTGAGACGTGGGTTTGGAGCAGTGTTTTGTATCTGTCCGCTGCCCGGCACGATGGGCTCGGGGCTGGACTGTCTAGCAGGGAAGCACTGTGAAAAACAAGTGCTGTTGTAGAGCAGCTCAGCTCCCTATCGTTAGATCAGTGTGCTCTGCCTGCTTATTTATGTGCCATGAAGTCAGAGTATTTTCTGTCTGGCTGAGATGTATGTCTGCAGTTCTGACTAAAACAAAAGCTTCTCATCGTGTGCCGGTTGTACAGTCCTCTAGTGCTGTGGGTTTTGGTTTTTTTTTCCTCCCAGCTGGTTTATCTGGGTTTGTCCTTGTGCATCAGTTTCGTTCTTACATCAAGCAAAAGCAGTTTAATCAAGGTCATTGGAAGAGCCGCTCGTCTCTGATGGGACAAGCGAGAAGAGGTTAAAGGGCTGATTTACTGATTGCAGCCCTGTTCCTAGGGGCAACTCTTTGATGAAGGGCTTATTTTGGTTCCTGAAGTAGATCCTTCATATCCCACCTCAAAATGCATTGTAAGGATGTCTTCCTTAAATGAGAACGTGGGATGTGGACTGAAGTAGGACCATTAGTGCAGGGTTGTCATAGGCTGTCAAGTAGTGGAGATGCCAGGTGGAGTTTGGCACAGTGCTGATTGGGATGAAATTTTATAGGAGGGAGAAAAAAGAACATCTCTCTATTCTGCAGCAAAGAACAAAAGATAGGTATTGTGCAAAATTATCTCCTTTTCTCTGTCTTCTCTCTAAGGAGTTTTAATTGGTCACTCCCATGCTCAGCTGTGCCGTGCCTCGTTTGGGATGCTCTACCCATTAACAAAAATAGGAAACAGTTGCAGATAACAGTTCCAGAGAAAAGCACCAAAAATTGAGCAAAGATACAGAAAGACTGAAAGAAATGGGGTTGTTTGGGGATGAGAGGGCTGAGAGGAGAAATAACAGTCCTGGAGTATGCCAAAGGTGGCTGTGAAGGGGAAGGAAGCGAACTGTTCTACATGGCTGGTGATTGGAGGCCAAGAAATGCTGAGCTTGAGCTGCAGCAAGGGAAACAAGTGTAGGAAAAACTTCCTAACCTCTGATTGCCAGAGGAGTGGAGCAGTGGAACAGATGGTTTGGGATGGGCTTGGAGTCTCCATCGTGGCAGTTCTGAGATGCAGGTTGGCCAAACTCCACTTCAGAGAGCTGAATCTTTTTAGAGGCAGTGGAATAAATTTGACAAATTCTCCAGAAATTCCTTCCAGTGCTAGTTTGGGTGAATTTATGGGTTTTGAGCCTGGATGAAGGGAGGGGTAGCTAAGAGGCTTAAGGGCACTGATTATGTCACCTGATCTCCTGATGGGACTCAAGGAAGTCCTCTGACAAGTTCTTTGTAGAAAGTTTTGATTGCACTGAAACTCCATGAGTTTGCACTTATTCCATCTGTCAGACTGCCTTGCTGCACCCTGCTCCTCCCATATAATCTCCCAGCTTGATCCCAAAAGATGATCATATATTTTAGCTATTGTAATCTGCCCAATGATTCACAGGAGGGATGAACACTTGCTCCACCAGAGAAGGTTTTGCAGGTCAGGGGTGCATGTTGCTTGCAAAGGCAGTGCCTGCCAGCACTCCTGCTACACCAGCTCTCTTGTGCAACGCAGCACAAAGGTCCCACTCTCTAACTCGTTTCTCTGCTGCATCATTGCTGATGAGTCAAAACACACGACCTCTTCCCTACAAGAGGGGAAGAGGTCCTACGCCCTCTGTTTGGGGTCATTTTTTTGAGTGTGGGGCTGCATTCCTTTGCCCACTGTAGCATTTTCTGAAAACAGCCAGGTGGTGATTTATTGTCATCATGATAATTGTGATCTAGTAAGAGGCAGATACTTGAGGGATGGTTATGGGAACAATGGAGTCAAACTCTTGATTGTAGAAGGTGTCAAGATAAGGAGCAACAACCACAACCCAGATTTGAAGGTTCAGGTTGGGTCTTTGGACAGCCCGTCCAATAAGAGGGTCATGGTGTAAAGGAACAGGTTCCCACAGAGGCTGCAGGGTCTCAGTCTTTGGAGCTTTTCGAGACTTTGCTAGAGAAAATTCCAGATGACTTGATCTAATGACACCTCAAATGTCAAGTCAGCAAGCCTGGACTAGAAACCTCCTGAGGTGCCTCTAACCCAACATTTCTTACACCTCTGTAAGGTGCAACGTGGAGCCATGAATCTCAGAAGCAGCAGAGCTGTTGTAGCCCAGCTCACTGTGAAGGTGGACAGTCTTTGTTTTGTTTGCTGCCAACACACGTGTTGGGGCAGCTCTTCAGCTGCTGAAACCCAAACTGGTTTGGCTAGGGCTAACCTGTGTGTGTTCTGAGGCACTGCATTAATTGAGGTGGACATGCCCACAGAGGTAAGGAGTCCGTCTGTTGTGTGGGAGGGTGAGCCTGGTGTATTTTCCTGCTGCTTTGGCTTTGCTCAGACAGCTTGAGTGAATCCTCAGCTATCTGTCATGACTTCAGTGTTGGCTGATTGTCTTGGCAGTCCATGGTGGATATAAAAGATTAATGGTTGCAAAGCACAGGTTGAACTTAAGAAAGACAAACAGTACTTAAGGAAAGTGTGCGAGGAAGACAGCTTTGTTTCTCTTTGAAAGAGAGCAGAAGTGACACTGAAACAATTTTTTTCCCCTTTTTCTTTTAGCAACTATCAGATGGAAGACATGATGCAAAAGTGTTTACCAGACCGAAGCACATAATTTATACTAGTGACTCAAAGGCAGAACAAAAATTATTTATCTGTGTTTCAGTAGCAGCTGAGGCGACTGGGGCTCCACGTGCTGTGTTTGGGGAGACCACATCTGCCAGGAAAGGTCTGGTCTGATGGGGGAACCAAGGCACAGAGCAAGTCAGTGATTTGGCTGCACTTGTGTTCAGGGTCATTCTCACAGCTGGAAACTCACCTTGGCTTTATGGTTCCTACCTGAGCGAGGGGCTTCCGAGCTGCTCGCAAGCTGCTGAGGATGCGTGAAGCTGTGGAAATGGATTGCAGCTAGTCCAGAGAAGTACATTATACATCTCTCAGGGATTTGGATGATGAGGCTGCCAAGGTCATCAAGGGTCTCTCTGAGATGAGTTGACCCAAAAGGTTTGGAAATTACTGCTTTTAATATAAATGGCCCTTCCTTTCAATAATCATTTAAAGTCTTTAAACTTTCAGTTTCATATCATAATGCTTAGGTGGATCTTTCAGCACCTTACAGTGGTGACAAAATGTATCTCAGGAGGTGGAAGAAATGAGAGAGAGTTTTTTATTTACTTCAGGGTGCCTGTAGAGCAGCAGTAGAGCTAAGGGACATTTTGCTGCCGATCTGTGTAGCTTCTCCACCTTGCTGCCAAGTGAAACCAGCTTTGTGGTTATCATGTGGTTATCATGGGTTAAACCACAGCGAATTGGCAGTGAACGTGAGAGGCTCTGCAGATGCAGCCAGTGCAGATCATGGCCGGTGTCTGATCTTTAGTGGGCCTCTGCCGGAGTCAGTCTTAGGGCCAGTGCTCTTCAACATCTTAAAAAATTACTTGGGTGCAGGACTCAAAGGGATACTAAGTAACTTTGTTGATGATAATAAGTTGGGAGGAGCTGTTGACTCCCTCCAAGGCAGAGAGGCCCTAGAGAGAGATCTGGGCAGATTAGAGGTCTGGGCAGTCAAAACCATATGAAGTTCAACAAGGGAAAGTACCGGATTCTGCACCTGTCGTGGGGCGACCCTGGGTGTATGGACAGCCTGGGGAGTGAGATTCTGGAGAGCGGTGCCAGGAAAGGGACCTGGGGGTCCTGGTGGACATCAAGTTGAATGTGAGTTAGCAGTGCCCTGGCAGCTGACTCTGGGCAAGGGAGGGCATTGTCCTGCTCTGCTGTGCACTGGGGCAGCCTCACCTCGAGGGCTGGGGGCAGTTTTGGGTGCCAATGTGTGAAAGATACAAAGCTGTTGGAGAGTGTCCAGAGGAGAACCACCAGGATGTGAAGGCTGAAGGGGAAGCCTTATGAGGAGCAGCTGAGGGTATTTGGGCTGTTCAGCCTGGAGAACAGGAGACTGAGGAGGGGAGACCTCAGTGTGGTCTGCAGCTGCTGTGGAAGCAGAGGGGCAGGCACTGATCTCTGCTCCGTGGTGACCAGTGACAGGACTGAGTGAACGGCATGAAGCTGTGTCAGGGAAAGTTTAGGCTGGGTATTAGGAAAGGGTTCTTCACCCAGAGGATGGTTGGGCACTGGAGCAGGCTCCCCAGGGAAGTGGTCACAGCACCAAGCTTGGCAGAGTTCAAGAACCATTTGGACAATGCTCTTGGGCACATGGTGTGTCCTGTGCAGGGCTGGGAACTGGACTTCAGTGATGCCTGTGGGCCCCTTTCAGCTCAGGATCTTCTGTAATTTTATGATCACTTTTCTTTCTTATTTGTGATCAATGATGGAAAAAACAAGTATTCATCATGTGGATTCACAAAAAACAGACCTGAGACCTTAAGAAGAGATCCAGACCATTTGCATGCTGCCAGGCACACACAATTGCACCAAGGTGCGCCTGCCACGACCTTGCGATGCACAAAGAGGATTTCCTCAAGGTCAGCGTGCCAGCCTGCACAGTGCCATCGTACATATGCCATCAGTCATATCTAGTCACACAGCAACTTAAATACGTGCTGTGTTTCAGTAGAAAATCTTTAAAAATATTTTAAAAGCAGCTTTGGTAAAAAAAAATTTGTTCTTAGCTGTCTTTAGCCTGCAAGCTGTGCCTTTGAAGGACAGGAGGAAAATCTGAGTGCTGGAAGCATATGTTTCTTGCTGTGTAAGATAGCCAGCAGTGCCTGTTTCTCCATTGAATCTGGACTAAATCCAGCAACCTGGGAAAGGGGGGAGCTGATTTCATCTCTGGATTTGTGTTTTCATATTTGGTTCCTATTTTTTTGCTGAGTTCCTGTGCACTTTTCCTGGAGAAGGTTCTGATTTGGGAAATCTTTCATCAGCCTGGTTGTCTGCATTATACTAATGCCTAGAAATGAACTTCTCCATCCAAATGTGAATATTCTCACCCCAAAATGATGTGTGTTCACGGTAGAAAGTTCTCTCTTGGGTCAGAAATGGAACATTTTTATTAGTTTAAATCTGGTTTTGAGGCAGGACCAATTGAGAGCAGCTCTTAGACTTTTCTGTATTAAGTGTTCAGATTGCTTCTTCTTTTCTGTTGCTTCAAAAGCTTTTCTGTCTCTGCCTACTCCAGACTCCACATGGCCTCTGAATTTTTAAATGCTGTATGTTTGTTCTCTCTATTACAGAAATAACAATCTATTGACAGAAATGAATATCTATTGACTGAACTATCTTCTGGTTGGTTTTTTAAAAATTATTGTTTATTCTTTCTTTTGCTTCCCCTTGCCTTTTGGACACATCCAAACTATTTCCATCGTGTCTTCTGGATTGAAGATACTGTCCTAATAGCATTTCAGTACTTGTTATGCATCTTTTTCCATGTAAACCTGGTATTTTCCAAAGGCGTTTGCTTTGGAAGGCATTTAGACATTTCTTTGGTGGAGTTCCAGGTCCCGCATCCATATGGTAAGATGGAAATAACATTTTGAGTCAAAGATTTGCGGTCTTCTGAATTTCATGGATTTTCAGTGATTAAGTTTTCTGGTGATCCCAGCTGCTGCATCACCCATTCTGGTTCCTCACTGACCTTGAGAACAAGCCAATGGACTTTCTTGTGGCTGCCAAAAGTTGCAAGTTGACTTGCTAAATCCACTTTATGGCCACTTAACATAATATCCAACCAGGGATTATGTCTTGTTTCCAGAAGTGACTAGTAAGCCTTCATTTCTCTCCTCTCTACTGGAGACACTGACTCTGGGGTGTCTTTTAAACTTTCAGCTTTGAAGAGCTGTGTTGCACGTACATGGGAGCTTTGGTACCGTGTGCTCCTGTAGAACTGGGCAGTGCTTTTGTTTGTCTGCATTTGTTTAATCTCATAATAATTTCAGTAACAATGCTTAATGGTGTTATTAGTCATTGCTACCAATCTGTTCTTCAGATCTTCACCCACTTTGTCATCTAAGGATCTTTTGCCACTTTTTTTGTTTATTTGTAGGGGGAAGTATGTGGTTTTACTGCTCTCTGGATGCTCTTGGCTTGAAACTGTGCCCCATGGAAAAGACATGGAAAAGAGAAGATTGGCTGTGCAATTCAGCTCGGGGTTTCAGTAGTTGCCTCTCCATTTAAAAGTCTCCCTTACCACTCCTATAGAAGCCACATCAGCAATTCCAGATCTCGTTTCTTCTCACACTTCTTGCTCACAGATGCTGTGTTTGAGAGCAATCCAGCACAGGAAGGGGCAAGCATAACAAACCATAGAATCACAGAATTGCAGTGGTTTGAGTTGGAGGCAGCCTTAAAGATCATCTAGTTCCAACCCCCTGCCATGGGCAGGGACAGCTTCCACTAGACCAGGTTGCTCAGAGCCTCATCCAGCCTGGCCTGGAACACTTCAGGGATGGAGCATCCACAGCTTCTCTGAGCAACCTGTTTCAGTGCCTCACCGCCCTCACAGGAAAGAATTTTGTCCTAACGTCTAAGATAAATTACTTCTCTTTTGATTTAAAACTCATCCCCCTTTTCTATCACTATCTGCCTGTGTAACAACTCCCTCTTTTTTATAAGCTCCCTTTAAGTACTAGAAGGCCACAAAGAGGTCTCCCCAGAGCCTTCTCTTCTCCAAGCCCCTTCCATGAATGCCCCTCTGTAAATGTCCCTTCTTGATTGACAGCATAAATCAGCCACTCTACTTCCATGCCATCAACTGCACACAGCTCCTTTGATTCTGGGTCACTGTGTTGTTCTTAAATAGCTCCCTCCAGATAGGAAGCTCCCGAGAAAACCTCGTTTGCTTTGACCCAGGAAGAATCGATGACTTGAGGCCTCTGTTCTGCCCCCGTCTCGCCTTCCCTGCCTGCCTCGCCCACTGCCCACCACACATAATGTCAGGCTGGAGTTTCCAGCGGGCTGTGGGGAACAGAGGAGCTCATTGTTTCGGGGGTCAGGGCACAGGGCCAGGGTGGCAGGAGAGAGGGGCACAGAGCTGGCACCTGAGCCCTGCTGCTACCTCCAGCATGGCCTCATGTTATCCATAGGGGCAGCCATGCAGACAGTGGGCACTCTGTGATCATGGCTCCTTAAAGCCTTTGAGGGAGGGGAATAAATAAATAATATCAATGAAAGGAAAGAAAAGAAGAGATGCAGAAGGTATGGGGTGTACAGACTGACAGGGCTCCTTTTAGCTGTCCTGGCCAGAAGGAGATGCTGAGAAATTATGTAGGCTGGTCCCTGCTCAAGGGTTCAAAATTGGCATTTGAGGTTTTAACTGAGCGTTATCTGTTCAGGTCCTTCTCTGAGCCCTCTGTGTGCATGCAGTGAGGCAGAACAGGGAGCAGGAAGTTTTCCTGCCAGCAATCAGGACTTTATCCTGCAGCAATGTGTGTGTGGGTGGACCCCTGACACCAGCGTCTTTGGAGATGGGTGATGAGAGTGATTAGGAGCCTGGGAAAGCTTTACACAACAGCCTCCAAAGCAGCAAAGGACAGCCACCTTCTAAGGAAAGTGACCGAGAAAGTGCCCTGATAAAAGTCCGCAGGACTGCTGTCTGTGCAGAGGGGGGACAGCATTTCAGCTTGGCTTGTGGGATTCTGATGGGAGCACCCCAGGGTCCTTCTTCGGGAAGTGGCCCAAAGCATTTGGCACATCACCAAAAAGAGTGAGGTCCCATCCCATCTTGGAACTCACTCTTGGAGAGGCAGGTTTGTGCTTGGGAGAGGTGACCAGGTGTGTCTGACCCCTTGGCATCAAACACAGAAGGGGAGCAGGTCACAGGTGTTAAAGCTTGTAAGATCTTTTTGTTTTTTCATCCTTCAGCATGTTCTGCCTCTGCTGTTGATGTGCCATGGGGGAGAAGCTGCCTCCTCCTACCAACTCAGAATTTGCACCTTACGAAGTAGATGAGATAAATAATGTGAATATCTGCAATTTTAGAAGTTGATAGCACAAAGGAAACACTGGAAAGGAACAAAATTGTTATTTTGAGGTTCAAAGCAGTCAGAGTTGAGGATGGGTCTTTACAAGAGATAGGGCTCTTTCCTCTTTCCTTTTTAGTGAGTTTCCACTTGTAATGGGATGTGCATTGGTCCAAGACTAGCTAGATCCAGCACCATAGCCATAGAGTTGCTCCCAAAGCCATTTTCAGCCACTGCCTTACACTCGCTCCAAAGTCAACCCAAGGGAGGGAGGGCCTGAAGGGATCAGGCCATTGTCTCAAACGCTTGCAAAACATGTTGGCTGAGGCTTCAACTGGGAATCAATCAGTACACTCTTTTAAGCATCAAATCAGTACAGCCAGCTGGCATGCAGATGGGCTGATGTATCATGTGCTGTCGCAGGGAGGTGCGTTGAGGAGCAAGATTTGAAGACACAGAGTTGTGTGGAGAAAAAGGTTGCCTGTGAGGTTTATTTGTCCGGGGTTTTTTAATACTGAAGGTGCCTCGCGTGCAGCAGAAGGCAGAGCATGTCACAGGTTGGTGTCATGGACAGTGCTTCACAAAATACTCCTCTGTGCTCAGGAGTGTGTGTTAGATCTTCACAATGAGTTTGTCTTGGGCCTCATGGATTGCTCTGGGCTGGGACAGATAAAGCAAATCGTGACTTATGCAATGTGTAGGTTGTTCATGAGGCTTTTTTATGAGTACTTGGTTAAGTAGGGTTTTTCAGGACAATGTTCTGTTGGTGATTTTTCTCTGTCCATCCTGCTTCTTGGGAGGGTCTGCCATGACCAACTCAGTGCTGTTAAATGTTGTGATTAGGGCATGTGGGGTGAAGTGTGGACCTGCAGCTCTGACACACTTGGAAATTCAGACAGAATTGAGTTGTCGAATACCACTTGGGAAGGACAAGCTTCAAGATTTGCATTTGTAATTAAGAAGAGCTTTTTAAGCCTGTTCTTTGCATTTCTTTGTACCTGGAGCCTCCCACTAACCAACTGTAGCTCAGGTTGTGGAGGAAGGTGAGAAGCCAGAATGACATGTTTGGGGTTTATGTGTGTGTGCACATTGCTGTGCACATTGCTGCTGAGTCAGCTGTATTTTAGGCATGGTTCAACTCTGCTTTGTCAATGTGGAAGGACCTGGTCAAAACCTTGCATTTCCTTCCTTTGGAGCATGGGAGACTTTTGACTTTTTATATGTATTTAAAAACAAAAAAAACATGCAAACCAAACCAAACAAAACCCCAAAAAATACCGTTTGATGGAAAACAAGACACCAAAGCACAATCAGAAATGTGGCTCTGGTGCTCTTCAAGTTGTAACTTAACACATTCATTCCTGGTCAGTATATATTCCTGGATATTATCATATCTGCTCCTTCTATTTTCTCACCTTTATCCTTTTTGTCCCCAAAGCCCAGTGGTGAGGCCTGGCTTGGGTTCATTTTCTTTCCTCCAAGCTTTGGTCCTCACACTTTGAACTCTCACTAATACTCATATGCTTATGCTGAGTGTTCCATGGTCTTGGCATTGTAACACTGAGATGGGTTGTAAACACAAATTGTTTTAGCTTTGCACGTCCCAACAGAGCAAAGAGTTGGCACAAGAGGTCGGACACTCAGTGAAATTCCAACCTTTCCACCCAGGTTGCTTACTGGATATTGGATCTTTACTGACCCTGCCTTATAAATAGGAAATATCTCAGGGGTGCAATGAGTCTATCACAGAGCTGGGAACCAGACACCAGCATCCTTCAGTCTCATCTTTGTCTTCCCATCCCTAAGCTGCATCAGTCCCTGCAGTCTCGTGCTGAGAAATTCCAAGTTTCCCGAGCCAAGTTCACTTGCACGTGCCTTGCCTTGAAGTTCATCGGAAAAGGTTGGGAGTGAATTCAGCCTGTTTAAAAACTCAGTCCAGCTGCCAGACAGGAAAACCTGATGAGCGGAAAGTCAGTCAGACGTGGGAAAGGAGGGGGAAAAGGTGAGTGGTTGTTGTGTGCTGGGCAGGTGTTTGTGCCAAAATCGGGGGATTTACTCTGTTTTGGCAGCACACACGTGGCAGGGCACATGGGTGAGCTCAGCTGGGTAATAAGAATAAATCTGCTCTGCTTTTGAGAGGCTGGGGCTGAAACACGGTGTAATAGTGATGTGTATAATTTTGTATGGTGAGACAGTCATTTACTGTGCTGTTTTGGCCATCAGCACAACAGCTAGAGGCTGTTAAGATAATTTAGTGGAGGTTTGTGGTTATAAAAACATTTCCATCATGACTAAGGATTCTAATAGAAATTAAATTCAGCCAAGGGGGTTTTAGAATTTTATTTTTTTTGTTGTTGCATACTCCCCAGTGTTTCTGTTTTGATTTATTAATCCTAAGGAATAAGCTGAGGGATGGCGACTAAATGTTTTTTAATGTATAAAATAGGAGTTGTTAAAGGAAAAAAAACCCCAACACTGGATGTTGCAATTAATTTAGTGTAATCTAGTTGTTCAGCAGGGGGGCTCTCGGGTGTCCTGCTCTTGGCTGCTGATTCTATAGACATGTTGGGTAATGTGAAAAGCTATTGTAATGCAATTCTTTGTTATATACATGTTTTTCACTTGGAGTGTTTTGGGTACAAGACAAAATAGTCTTCTCCATCCATCTTGGCTTCACACATGATTAG
The DNA here is from genome assembly GCF_027579445.1 of Ammospiza nelsoni. Taxonomy (NCBI): domain Eukaryota; kingdom Metazoa; phylum Chordata; class Aves; order Passeriformes; family Passerellidae; genus Ammospiza; species Ammospiza nelsoni. The sequence goes on along the minus strand of NC_080634.1, from coordinate 34,029,045 downwards.
TTGTTCAGAATTAAGAACCGATTTTTGAAATTTAAACACAACTGCATCCAGGTGTCCAGGAGCCCACATATCAGCTCAGGATTTCAGCAAAATCCTGTGGGATGTTAGCCCTGGACTTCCAGCCATGTTCTGCATCCATACAAAATCCCTCTTCCACCGCTGAGAACAAGGAGTGTGAGCAATGTGGTCTGCTGTGGGAATGCCTCAGCTCTCCCACTCTGCTGTCTTAATCCAAATAATAACAACAAAAAGTTTGAAGGCTTAGTTTGGAATTGGATAGCTCTCCAAAAATAGGCTCTCCCTGAAGATATCTCCTACTTCCTGCTGGGCTGGAAAAGCTGTGCTGGCAGCCTATGCACTGGGATATTTAGGCATCTTCTGGAGCCTAAAGCATGAAGGAATGCAAAATAATAGAGGAAATCAGTCGAACTTGTTAAATTTCAGAATAGCATTTGGTTTGTGCTTCAAAAAGTGTTCTCCCCCACGCTCTTCCTGCATAAAAAGGCACTTGAGCCAAACCCCAATATTTACAAATACTTTTGAGATCTTCCAGGTGCTGGAGCTCAAAAGTATTTGAGTTCTTCCAGGCTAGACCCTCTTTCTCAGAATAACAGACCTTGGCTTGAATGCCTCTGAAAACTGTGGACCCCAAACAGGTCCCTGTGCATGCAGAGCTGTATTGGCTCCAGCTGTGTCTTCTTGTGTTCAGGACTGGGGGAAGGAATTACGTAAAAAAAGTCCTCTAGAACAATAAACTTCTGTTATTTTGTTACACTGAAAGGCCTCTGAACATATCAGGGAATAGCTGGTCCCATCAGGTATATCTTAGGAGTTTGTGCCCAGGAGCTTCATCTCCAGTCACCTTTGGGTCGATGGGCTCAGCACAGAGGTGGCAGGCACAGAGGTTTCCTCTGCACAGCTCTCTGCAGCCTGTGTGTCTTGGTACCCTCTTCTGTCCATTTGATTTTGGTCTTCCTTTCTCCTTTTCACATGAAGTGTAACCTTTAGGGGGTTGTCAGCAGGAACACACTTTTCCCAGCACTTGACTTGTATTTTGGTCACTGAGCACCTGGTTTTATGGCACTGAGTGGAGCTGCCTCTGTAAGTCCATCTTAAGATGAGTAGGAATGAGCACAGAAAGGCTGACATGGCCATCCCCATGTGTTGCAGAGAATCCAGAAATCCAGCTCAACCTCTGCCTGGACACAGCCATGCTGTGAGGAGCAAATCCCATTCCAAACAGGACTCCACAAAACCAAGGCTAAAATTTTAAAAAGCAGTATTATTAATCTGCCTCCACATGTGGTGAGCCTGTGCTTAGGAAGCTGGAAAAATCTACATTTCCAAAGTTGTTGAACAGGAATTTTAGTGTGAAAGTCTTTCCCCCATCCTCCTGTTTATAAGGTTTCCACAGGGACTATTGGGATGATGCAGACAGCTGGTAATTCACCCTGCTCTCTCTCCAGCCACAACAGCACCAGCTCTAAAAGCTGTGTTGGGAACAGAAGTTTAGGAACACAGTCTCAACCTTTCCCGGCTTGTTTTTCCCATCTGTTTTTAACAGCGTGTTCTTGCCACTTGGACCTTTCTGGGCTCGATCTTGTGATCCCTGATGTAGTATGACATTTCCAGTCTATTAGGAATGCTTTTGTTTATTTGCTGGGTGGGTTTTTTTGCTTTATTTCTTTCTTTCATTTTTTTTCCTTTTCCCTAGGTTGTGTGGAGGCTTTCTGCCTCGGCTGCCAATGCAAACGTCCCCTCCCGTGCTGGGAGGTGCCACCCACACCCGTCCTCTCTGAAATCAGGACAGTTATCTCACCAGTTTCAAGTACTTTGAGTGGTTTGGGGGCTGTTATTAAACAGAAAGGAAGGCTGATTATGTTTTTATATTTTTCTGTCTTTTTCTACCATTTCATAGTAAAATCCAGGTCCTGGAGCACTGAAGCAAATGAGGTTTTAAAATTCAGTCATTGTTTTTAAACTTTAGACCGCCAAGAAGGGCCTCGGGGCTAGAGTTTGCTTGCTGGTGGCATTTTCAGTTTACACAGCCTGTCTTTGCTTTTCTTAGCAGATTGAGTTTATTGCCTGTTGCATGCAAGTGTGAGTTTGCTTCTAAGCTGAAAATGGCTCAACCAGCCTTCAAGTTGCTCCATCTTTCCGTTTTGCATGAAATTCACCACACTTTCCTCCAGTGCTGGGCAAATGTCATCAACAGATGAGTATCAGTGCCAGGGCAATATTGGGATTGAGGTCCAGCTCTGCCCGTCTTCTCTCCATAACCTATGTGTCCTCTATAAATTCCTTCATTCTTCTTGAAGAATCAAGTGATAACTTTTGGAGACCAGTTCTCAGTTCCTGGCTGACATAAATCCCCCTGCCAAACTTCAGGCATGCTTAATTGCTGTTTTCAAATACTTGCAAATTCAAATTCTGTAGCAGCCAGTGAAGCATGTGGTGGTGTGAGAAGTTGCAGTCTGTGTGGTGTTGTGCGGAGGGTCTTAATGCAAAAAGTATATTTTAAATGGGCAGGAGAGTCTTGTGAGCATCCGGGGAATGGATGGGGCTCATGGACTCTCCTGCTCATGGGGTTTATGGTGACATGGGCTCTTAGGGACTCTGCTGGAGCTGCATCATGAGGAGCAGGTAACTCCCAGTCATTTCTTGGCCTGGGGATCACAAGGATATGGAAGACAGGTCGTGCATCTCCATCAAGCTTATATTTACTAAACTGAACCAAATCTCAACTGTCAGGAGAGTAAATCCAGCAAGTGTTGCATGACTGCAGCATGCTGGGAGTAGAGATGAGGCTGATTTCTTTTGGGTCAGTTCAGCCTGCACCTCAGCAGAGCTTCAGGTAAAAATCTTTAATTGCTGTTACCTGTGAATGATCCTTTGAAGAAGTGAAGTTGGTGGTCTTGTAGTCCTTTACAAGCATAAGCTGAAGTTGCAGTTGTGTGGTAAATCTTCTTCTTTGCCACAGCAATCAGAATTCGGGCCTGTAACCATAAAGATTTGCGGACAAAAATAATTTATGTAGTGGTACCCAAAAAAGTTCAGGAAGTTGTATTTGCATAGTGAAGACCATCTAAAAAAGCTCAGCAAGTCTGTGCCTGAGCTCAGAACTGCTGTGCCTGCTTTTTAATTTTTTAAACACTGGCCTTCCCAGGAAAGCAGAGATGCCTCCAGAGACCCCACAACTCTGGTTGCTTCCAGCCAAGCAGCAGTGGCATTTTTCTGTCCAGTGAATCTGGTTTCTTCATCAGCTTTCCCCGAGACCAGCCTTCATGTTGTCTGTCTTTTCACTCTGTGTAGAAATCACCACACTTACCTCCAGTGCTGGAGCATCATCAACAGATGGGTATTGATGTCAAACCAATACTTTCTGGTATCACAGAGTCACAGAATGGTTTGGGTCAGAAGGAACCTTAAACATCATCTAGTTCCAGCTCCCTGCTGTGGCCAGGGACACCTTCCACTGCGCCAGGTTGCTCAGAGCCCATCCAACCTTGCCTTGATTGCTTGCTCTAAGGCTAAAAGAGCTTCTTAATATCTTCCCCAATTAAATTGGAGACTCTTCCTGCTCCTGGGGATTCCTTGGGACATGCTTTGGGCAGCATTGCCCCGAGGATGCTCCCACAGACCTCACCTCCTCCCGTGCAATCTAAGATTTGCTGGTTCACTGCGTTAAACAAAATTGAGGTGAACCTCATCTTCCTGTTGCATTAATGAGGCTTGTTTAATGACAGACACCATGAAAATAAAAGGAAACAGCTGTTTGAGGACTGATTGAAAGTGCAGATGCTTTGGGGCAAGGTCAGGGTGGCAGTCTGCACATGGCAGCTGGTTCTCCACTGCATGCCATGCCTCATCCAACTTCAGGACTGAGAGATGCACAGGATGGAGCACCAGGCAGTACCAGTCTGCGTGGATGGATTCATCTGACTTGTTGTGGCACGCTGAATTAGCCTTTATGGGTTTATTTTCAGCAGTGGGGAAGGCCTTGTCTCCTGGAAGTAAAATCAGTAGATGCTTGGGGTTCTGATCTGGCTTGAAATGGCTCCTAGGTGCTTATGTGTTGCAGAGTCTTTGGCCATCGCTGTTCCCAGGCACTTGGGGAGGGAGCTGTGGGGAAAAGAGGATGGGGAGATGCTGCAGAGCCTGAGTAGAATTTGGCCTCGAGGGATGCAGGGGTTTCATGTCTGCTCACTACCCTCTTTCATCCTGCAGCAGGATGTTGGAAATAATAGGGGCTTTTTATCCTTGTGGCCAATTTATGAACCAGCTTCCCCCAATGTCCTCGTTTTCCTAGGGGAAGTGGCTGCTAATTTTTTCTTCACTTGTTAGACTTGCTGTGTGTTTCCCTGCTGGAGGATTATGAAGAAGATTTCAATATTCATACTTTTAACTAGGTTGTGAGAAAAGGGCCGTTAGTTCCTCCAGTTTGATCTCAGATCATTAACTCCATGCTACTGCTTTCCTTTGCCATCCTTTATTCTCCTTGTCCTTCTTAAGTGTTGTTTGTTTTTTATTGCTCTGTATATCCTTTCAGCAATAGTGCTGGCATATTTATTATTACTAGTTGGCATATGTGCAACAAATGTCACGCAAGGATCACAGGAGCTGTTGCCTTGGAGAAATTGGTGTATTTATCCCACATGGGGAATCAGAGGCACCAAAGAAACCAGATGGGCATCAGCTGCAGGCATGCCCCAACAGAGCTGCCCGTGATTTCTTCCTGAGAGGCAGTATGGACCTTGCAATCATTCACACATGCTTGCTTTGAACTACTTCATCTGTGCCCTGGAAACCAGGTACTACCCAGGTCTTTATTCCAGCAAACCTGACAACTTTCCTACCTCCTTCAATCTTGCACCCCTCCCCATTATGCTATCCAAAACCCCCAGCCTGCAGTGGGCTGGAAGAGTGCTGCAAGGCAAAGAAAGGAAAAATAGTAGTAATAATAGGAGAGACCTGTTCTGGAGATGATAATGATAATAATTTTCTCAAGGTGTCATTTCAAAGCTGCCTATCTAGGTTTAAAAGCAAGGCAGGCAGAAGGACCCGTGCTGGGGCTTTATGCAGGCATGAGAGTAAAAGTAAAGCCAAGAGGACAAAAAGGAAGGCTGAAATTCCACTTGATTATATTTTTATCCCACCGAGCTGCCTCTCAGTCTTGATGGGGGACAATAGGCACTTGTTCCCAGTACATGTCTCCAGGCTGACAGCCTGTGCTCAGAGAGGACTGGGAAGGGGCTCCCAGGGGTTTGCCCATGGCCGTGAGCCCCCGGGGCTCAGATCGGCCTGGCCACCCGCCTGCGTCCCACCGCGCCAGGGGAGTTTATTTTTCCAGTGCTCCCACTCAGAAACATTTGGCAAAAGGAAAAATTGTGGAGGAGGTTTAGCTCAAGTGAGCACAAAAACATGTGTCCATGTAGTGTATTGCTTGCTGAGTGGTAGTTTGGGAGGTTTTTTTCCTTTCTTTTTTTTAAATATAACTGAGAGCTTGGGAATCCTGTGAGGAGAGTGGGGGTGATACCTTTCAGATGGACACAGGGCTGAGTAAATACAAGAAAGGGAAATCTTTTCTGCCTGATGCAAGTTGTCATCCTACTTTGGATGAATGAGTGCAAAGTTGGCAAAGTCTTAGGGAGCCTTTTAAATCCTCATGTAAAACCCCTATCTTAAGCTACTACAAGCTGTTGTCACCAGCTTGACCATCCATCTTCTCTTCCCCCAAAGTCCCTGAATGAGGAAATGGGCTACAGTAGCACACTGTGTCCTCTTTTCTTGCACCATGACTTGGTTACTGAAGAGGAAAAAGGGATAAGGTAGAAGAAAAGTTGGCTCCTGGGCTTTAAAACTGGGGAGCAAAGAGCTGTTGCCCTCCCCGTATCCCAAATTTATTCTTGCACACAGGCTCCTCTCTCCTACCCTCCACAAACGAAACATTGCTTCATCCAGAGATGAAATGCTGAGCAAACAAATTGCAGGTCAAAGTCTCCCACTCCTTCCCCTGCCACGTTCCCATCTGTGCATTTTTGTCAGCCATCCCCGCTGCCTTTTCCCATGCCCTTTGTGGGGAGCAGGATGGGTATGCTGGCTGTCGGCACAGCGAATGCAGCTCTGCAGATGTGAGCTGCCTTTGGCAGGCAAAAGGGAAGGGAGCTGTTTGGGGAACAGTTTGGAAGTCTGGGCAGACTTGATGATTTCCACCCTTCTTCGTGAAGTGAGATTGGCAGAATTGTTCTTGAAGAGAAAACAATGGTATGGCACATTTTGGTGAAGTTGGTTGCAGGTACTGAAGTCCAAGTCAAATCTGTGCTAAGTCCTTTCTTACGTTTGTGCAGGGGCAGCAGAGTGAGAAATAAACCTCTCACCCCATGGGGATGTGTACAAGGAGTAATGCATGTGGATTTGTCTACCCTGGGATGGTGCTTCCCAAGGAAGAGCTGTGAAGCTTGTCTGGCTGCAAGATGGGGGATGTCAGAATATATTAGATTAAACTTCTGAGCATGCTGAGACAGCTGCCAGGAAGGACTGTAGGGCAAAAGAGGGAACCACAGGATTTAGCAATTTTGGAGAAAACCAGAGTATTATGAGTGCCCTGGTGTGGGGCAGAGGGTTTGCAGAGTGGAAGGTGGCTGCCTTCTGGCTTTATTTTTTTCACTATAACATGGAGACCATTCACTGATCAAACCATCTTGTGAAGTTAAAACCTCATACCACCCAGGAGCTTGGAGGGTTCCTGCTTATGTCTCCAGAAGGTGTGGTGGACCTGAGTGAAGTGAGCTAGAGGGTACTGCTCTGGAAGGTAGTGATGTAGAACATCTGCTAGTCCCTGACATCTGTACTGCCTTGGCCAAAAAAATCCATGACCTAGATAAAGATGGAGACAAGGGTTGCAAGCTGGCATACTGAGTTTCAAGCACCTGCTGTAGCCAGCTCCAGCTGAATTCTCCTTGGGCTCTTTCTCTAGACAGTTATTTTTTTTTTTTTTCTGGCTGGGAGCTGATACAAAGACACTAAATGAGAATTTAATAGTGAACTGACTCATCTCAACTTGATCACACTACAGAGATGTAGCTCACATCTCCGTCTGGGCAGCTCTGTCCACAAGACTGCTGTGATACCCACACGTGGGAGAGGAGAGCTGGGGCCTCTATGTGCGTGAGCCATGCCCAGAATAGAACATCCCATGAGCTGGTTTATAGCTACTCCAGCTGATTGTGTCCTGGGAACTTTGCAATTTCTCCTGTTCCCTCTGGGGAACTGACCTGAGGTGGTTGGGTTACCCTGGGGTAAAAAAAGTCTCACATGAATCTGGAGTTTCACTTGAATCCATGGGGCACAGGAATTTAGGAGGGAGGCAGTGGGAGCAGTGGAGAGAGGAGCAGTTTACCTCTTTGTCATTCAGGTTGGTAAGCTGCGGTTTTGTCCATTAGGGAATAACTTTGCTTCAGTCTGTGCTTCTCCCCATATCTGTGTTCTACAGGGTGGGAGGGGATGCTTGCAGGACATGTGTTTAATCTCAAACTCTGCTGGATCCTGAACTCAGCCATGATATTACATAAAATAGTACAGAAACTGACCTATGGAAAGATCTGGTGGGGTGCCCTGACCTTCTTGTGACAGACTGCATCCATGTAGAGTGTTGGTGTGGTTCCTGCTATGAAGATTTGTCCCCTCCAGGTGATAGACATCTGTGCTGGTCTACTGGGTTCAGGGGTACAGGTGCAAAGGTGCCAAGTCTTTTGAAAACTAATTATTTGGGTTGTAGTGTGATTATCTGAGTATTTGTGTTCATCCTCTCCATCATTTTTGATGGAGCTGAAAAGAACCATCTGTGAAGGATCTTCCCAGAAAGCATCATTAGATGTCTAACTTGGTTCTTGGGATTTTTTGTTTAGGTGTTGGGGGACTCCATCTCCTAGAGTACAAAACCCATGTGGGGTAAAAGGGACTAACTTGAACATTAGCACGAAGATCTAACAGGACATGGCTCAGTCCAATCCAAGTGGCTGCAAGATGTCATCTTGTAGTACAATGGGTTTAGACTGATTTTTCAAATGTACGTCTGTGGATGGATGGGAAATGCAGCAGAAGATGGGCATCTAACTCTGTTATGCTTATCCAGAAAATCCTACAGGAACAACAGTTTATCTCTGGCAGCTCCCTGCCAGTGAGGTCCTACTCATCCATTGGCTCAGCCTGACCTCCTTTCCTGCATATCCAGAGATTGTGTATCCCAGAGAACTGCTGGGATTTTCCATCTTACAAATTCTGAAAGCTGGGCATGTTTTACATCAAGTGCTAATGGTGTAAAATCTTGAACAGAACTGTCAACACAAGCTGCTGGACTATCTCAGCAGATGAGGAAAGAGGGATATGACTTCTCATATCCCTACCTTGCCACTTAAGAGTTTTTCTGTATGGCTCAGTCAAACCAGTCCTTTCCCCAAGAGCACACATAGTGGAAATCTGACTATTTGGCTTCTTCCTGCAGTGTTTGTTACTTCATTGGGTCCAAACTGTTGACTCAGCAGTCATTCTTCCTGTGATTCCCTTGAAATAGCTTCCTCCAGGCAGATGGCATGAGGATGGGACAGCCTTCCCATACAACTTCTCTTTGAGAAGATGTGGTATTGGCTGCTTCCTCCAGCATGATTCTGCTCTCTACAAGGTTTTTAACTTCTCCTAAAAGCATCTAGGGGAAAATCTTTTTCAGCAGTGTTTTTTACCTAAAAGAGGGCAGCTCTTGTGAGTGACTGGGAGACACAGCTGACAGCCTTGTGTGCTGCATGTCATCTGGGTCTTGAAAGCATTTTTGAAATCTTGGATGAAAGGTTGCAACTCCTGAAGCATCCCTGCTTCTTCCCACTGGACGCAGTGCCAGCAGAAACCCTGACACTGAAGATGAGCTCATGCACCACCTCTTATAACATTGTTAAAACCTTTCTAATTTAGACATCTCTTGCCTTTTAGGGTTCCTTTTTTGGACCAAACCCGAGGTTTTCCTGCCAGAGCCCAGGGTGTTTTTCTGGAGGAGCAGGGAGAAGTGATTGCTGCTGATGGTTGGTCCTTGGGATGACCCTGCAGCCCTTTGCTTGCGGCTTTCTCAGTGCTCTGGCCCCTCTCTGAACACTCCACACACCCTGGGTGCCAGCTAGCATCACTGTCTAAGAATGAGAAGTAATTTAGTTCCTAAGCAACCTCTCGCCTGGCCTCTTGCTAAAGAGTGACTTGGCATTTTCCGAAGGAAGAAAGAGACTGTGGATAGCGATGTGTTGAGGCAGGTTCCTGTAATGTGCTTAACCCTCCAGATGCTGGATTAATGAGCATCCCCTGAGTGTTGGCTAGCTGGGTCACTGCCAGTGGGGTCAGGGTGCTGTGGGAAGCCAGTTCAACCTTTCTGGGTGAGCTTGAGCAAGAATTAAAATCTATAGCTGTTAGGGCAGTATCTAGGATTGTGAGAACTCGATTTTCTTTGGGGTTTTTTTGCTCCTTTCATTTTCCTCCTGACCTTAAGATATTTTGCTATCTGTCAGTTTGTTTCGTTGTCCCTCCCACTCCTTCAAAAACTCAGTAAAGAAAATGTCATTCTATGGGGTGTTTCTGCTATGGTGACTACAGGTTTTATCTCAAGTCCAGCAATGCTTGAAAAATGAATGAGCAGGTCATATTCCTGTCCTAACCATCTCTGTCTGTCTGAGATATGTTTCTGCCACCTCCTTTAGCATTGATTTACATCAGTAAATCAAGATCTTTACTGTTTTTATCCTTCTCACATCCCTGTAAGGCAAAGCTTCAGGTAAACCACGATTGTCCCAGGTTATTATTATAGAGAAGCCAGAACCAAAGCATCAGGCTCCATTTGTACCTTCAGGATATCTGGCTTTCACAAAGGACATGCTGACTCTTGACCTGCTGTTTTCATTTGATTCCTTCCAAACCTGACCCATTGAGGGTCTCAGCTCCTCTGTTGAGCTGGGGGTGGGAGTATGAGTGGATGTTGAGCTTTGAGGCACAGATGGGAGGATGAGAGGGTGTTGAGCAGCTGTGCAGAAGGGACAAGCAGCTCAGAAGGAAGATGTGGGATATGAGAGAGAGGAAATCATCCTCACTGAGCCCAGAATCAGTGAGGCTGGAGGGGACCTCTGGAGCCCTCATTTAACCCCCTTTCCCAAAGCAGGGTCACCAAGTACAGTTTGCTTAGGATCTCCACAGCCTTTTTGAGCAGCCTGTGCCAGTGTTTGGCCATCCTCACAGTTAAAAACAAAGATGATCCTTATGTTTAAATTGTGGTGTTTTAAATTTTTCTTGCTCCAGTGAGACCCACCTCCCTGCAGAGTTACCTAGCACATACTTCACCAGTTTGTGTATGAGGACTTACGGGAGATGCTTTGGAAGAAAGCATTATTAACATCCCAGTAAGAAGCACCCACTGCTCTGACTGAGCCAGTCATCTCTCCATAGAGGGCTGGGGAGACGGTCAAGGGTGATTTAGGGGTCTTACTGCAGAATCACATGGGGTCGGAGGGGATTGTAGAAGGTCAAGATATGAATTAGTGGTAACTGTAACAGATATTTCAGTTTTCTTGAAGCATTTCAGCCATGATAGTGGAATTAAATTAAATGCTGTAATAACATCTAGCAGCAGGGGAGGTGTTGGCTGGGAAGGCACAGGGCTTCTTTGTGGAGCTCAGCAGCACACAGGGTTTGTCATTCAGGATTTGCCCCCACAGCTGCCCCTGTAATGGGTGTACTGACGCCAGCATGTCTCTCCTGATCCACTCACATCCCTGTCTGTGCCAGGGGAAAGGGTCTCCTCTCTCCATGCTGCTGCACGTAAAGCCCCACTCCCCTATGTCCTCTCTGAAATGCAACATGCAACTCGGTTGATATATTCAGTGAGGAGCAATATTTTTTTTTTATTTTCCCCTACTTGCACCACTTTTGCAGAGCTCAGAGAAGTAGGAGCGACAGCTCAGTACACTGGTGATGCCAACAGCCAAGGGGGGCTCTGCCTGAGGAGCAGTTCTGCCAAGCAAAGTAACACTTTCTAACACAGCTGATTGAAGCCGAAGAAGACAGGAGTGTGTCCTTACACTATGCAGGAGCCCTGACAGCTCTTGAGGATCAGGTTCAAGCCACAAAGAGGTGATGGCAGATTTGGGAATGGGACCCAAGCATAATCCAGTGATTGTGGGCGACCCACTTTGCTGCAGTGGCATGCCTAGGACAGAAACACTATTAATTTTTATTCCCCTTTATTTACAAAAAAAATAAAATGGGCTGGCAGAGTCAGAATGCAAGGAATGGGCAGGCACACTGCCTTGTTTGTTGGAATGGCTGATAGATTAAATTAAGGTTTAAAAAAAAGTTAAATTAGGGAGGGAGAGAGAGAACAAGTGTTTTTTATTGGCAGAGTTCATTCACAAGTCACTCATTTCTCTTGCTCTTCGGGGAGTGATAGGAGACAATTAGCTAATTGGTTTGGGGAGGCGACCTGTCAGTGACTCAAGGAGGAAATGTCTCCTGTGCTATCTGACATAAAGAATATATTTTCAGCCCCTTGTGACAGCTGCAAGCGCCCCCCATTAAAATCAAGGATGTAATGGCTGTAATAACGGCAAGCGTGGAATCCATCACAGTGAGGGAAAAGCAATGAAAAACCTGATAACACGCACTAAATTGCAGCCAGAGCTGATACGTTATGTTGTCAGGTTGAAATATTTCTAAATTATCTTACCATTAGCACTGTGTAAGCACCCAAAGCCTTTCTGAGGTTGAAATGTGTCCCCAATTACCTTTGTAGCTCCTTTAGCTCTGCAGCTCGTCTGCCTTCAGAGCCGGGTACCTGCATGCCTTCGTGATGGAGCCAGTGATTGTGTGTGAAGCTGGGAGGACCTGAAATCTGGGATTTTAGCCCAAGCCTTTGGAAACAGGGTTGCTCAATTTGCTAAGATGTTGTGGATTTCTCACATTTTTCTGTATGTTCTCAGGACCTGTTGTCAGAGTTGAAGGAATGGCTTCTTATGTCGGGAGACATTCTTGGGTGGGGCCTGGGCTGAGGTCTTTGAAATATCCCCTTCAACCTTCTGCCCTTAATTTTGTGTGTTTTGGCAAAAGCAGTAGGCTGGGGGGAAGCAATGAGAGGAAAAATGTTTGGCCAAGAAGGCAGCGTTGCCCTCATGCCCTCAGACTCATGCCTCCGCTCCCCTCCACTGATCTCACTGATGCAGCAAAACCCAAAATACTGAAGTAAGCATGTTGCAAAGAGACAGCAGTCATGAGATAATAAGATGAAGAAAAGCAGGAAGTCTCCTTCAGCCCAAATGATGTAATTTTTCCACAAACAAAACTTCATTCATGTGAATGTTTCAAAGAAAAAAAGAATAAGAAAAGCAGAAATGCCAGTAGGGCAACTGCAGCTTTTAGCTGCCAGTGGTTAGAAGGAGTAGCAGGTCTCAAGTTGGTGCAAGGAGGTACCTGCTTTTCCTTAGGGAGGTGATTGGTCCTTTCTGAATATCACATGCCTGAAAATTTTATTACTGCTGTTATTCTTATTATTATCATCATCTTAATTATTAAGATTTTGGAAATTTTGGCTAGCAAAGCAAGTTTCCATCCCATCCCACAGTCCAACCATTCACTTTTATTTCCTTGTGCTGCACTCCATGCTCGTATGAGTCTGGTACAAAATTTGTGCAGGAGGAATGGCTTTGCTCATGTTGGTGGGTCTGAGTTTCCCTGCTGGCAATGACAAGGATCAGCCCTGGGGACAGGTTCAGCAGAAAGAAGAGACAGAGAGAATAAGCACATCATGTCTGTGAGGCTTCTGGCACAACTGCAGACATCCTCCCCAGCCCTGCTCTGCAAATCTCTATGGGAAAATGTGCTGCTGGGTCTCCTGCATGAATGGGCAGGACTTGGTGAGGGATCCAGAAGCACTAGGTCAGTCCAACACCTGTTTGGCTTGGTGAGTTCAGGCCACCAGTGTTTATGTGATGAATTAGGAAGAGTGATGTTTTCCATCTTGGTGTTGTGTCTGTGTTGATGTCAGATGGTTTCACTGCAGCACAAACAGGAGACGGTTGCTATTTTAATCATTCCTACACAAGACTGTCTCGTAAAGGTCATAAAATCAAAATAAACCTTGATGGACTGACCCATCATTAGTGGTAAAACCAGCTGTGCACCACTCAGGCATGTCCCACAGTAGGGCAACAAGATGCAGGCATGGTTCACTCACACAAAAAACCCCTGACATTTTTCAAATCCATTGATTTTTTTTTTTTGTGTGTTGCAGAAAATTTCAAAAGCACCTAAGTTTACCAGGTATCAAACCTTGTTGAAGCGTATGGACAGCTCATGTTTACCCTTCTGACTCCCTGATGTTCATCCCTAAAGATTACAAGAGAGAAAGAGTGGCAGAGCTGCACCATGCTGGATCTCACAGGGACTGGATTCATGATGAGAAGGAAATAGAAGCAAATTAAATAATTACAATCACATCAAGCAATTAAAGGGGGGGGGGGGTTTATCAGCATCCAAAAGAGCTTATTGCTCAGCCACCACTTTATCTCTTCACGCAAGCGGTGTTGGAGGTGATTTGAATACCAAAAGGGTGAAGCTCTGATTTAGCTAATGACCTCATGCAATGTTTGGGGTTGAAATTCCCAAATCTCTACATTTTCTTAAGGGCTGAGTTTCTTAAAAGTTTTGTCATAGAACCCTGAAGCCAGGTACCTTTCCTAGTACCTAGGCCTGGAAGAGAGGCTTGTCTTGAAGAGCTGTGCATCAGGAATTATGCGTCAACCCAGATGAAGGGCTGAGATCTCAACTGTATTAACAGACTGAGGTGGGAAATTCTGGATAAATCTTTTTTGGGGTCAGAAAATTTTTTTTTTTTTTTTAAGCTTCGCTTTTCCTTACTCAAGAGGAAAATTCAGTGGAAGTGAAGAATAAAAATTCCTTTCTGGCCAGACCTGGGCACCATCTCCCTGGATTCAGGGAATCCCATGTATGGAGAGCTCCCCATAGGGATCCCTCCAAATATTGATCACTGTGGTTATCAGTGATCAGGGGACATTCTGCCTGGTTTTGGCAAGGGTAGGATGGAGTTTTCATATTTGTCTTCCCCTGGGCTGCCTCTCGTCTGCTCCAAGAGAACACTGGTCCAGCCTGTTTGCTGGGAGGTGTTTACTGAAACCTCTGTATCAGGAGGTTTCTATACATACCTCACTCTGGGCTCACTGCAAACATCCTGCCAGGAAGAGGAAACATTTCCTCTGCCCCAGGATAACCTGCCTTCCTATAGAAAGAGAATTGATGTTTCCGGATGGAGCATATGGATGTGGAAGAGGAGCCTGCACGTGCTCCTGCTTTGGCCCAAGGGTCAGTTCCAACACTGGCCAGAGTCAGTGGGATAGCTTCACATGCTGAATGGCATTTGGAGTAGGACTTGGATGAGGATGCTCCCTGGAGCAGTTTTCCAGGTGCCAGAAGCAGCTCAGGGCATTTGATTCCTTCCATGCAGCGGTTCTGAGTGCAGTGGAGGTCCATGCTGGCATCCAAGGATTGGAGCTGGATGTAGAGGGAAAGCTGCTGAGTGTCATGGCCTAGAAACAAATACTAAAAAACAGGGAAAATGGAAAGAAAGAAGTGAGGCAGAGAGGAAGACTCCAGGAAATGAGGTGATTTTTTGTTGTTTTGTGCTCTTTTTTAAAAATAAAACATCCAATAAAAGATTTCCTGCTGCATGAAATTGACAACACAGGAGGGGAAGCTCTTCCTAAATATAACAAGAGCTGTGTGGCCTCACTAGACAGCTCCTCCACAGGGACCCTCAGGTTTGATAGGAGGATGGATCAGGCAATTCACATCCACTGCAGCCCTCTCCTTTGCATTCAATAGCAATGGATTGATGCAAAGCAGAGCTGGCTCTTCCTTTCCCGCCTTTTCCCCAGTACCAAAAATATCTGAAGTCTATCATGGAAGGCAATGGGAATGGATGAAAGAGGCGTTGGCAAAAGGGACAAAAGGGAAGGGCCGGGGGAAACCCTGGGTCTCTCACACTTGCCTGGCAAGAGGTGAGGAATAAAGAGGATGAGATGGGATGTCTCACAGAGTCTCAGGGTGTTGTGTATCTGAGAGCAGGACGTGACTCCACAGGCACCACTGCTGTGAGGCTGGGTCAGTGTGGGGCAAGGCAGCCAGCAGGTGAAGGAGTGTCATAATTGGGACTTTGACAGTGTTGATGCTCCAGCATGGGCAAGTGGGAGTATGTGGCAGCACCTGGATATCTGCTTGTCTTATTGCTGCTGCAATCCATCCATAGAAAGGGGAGCAAAGGTGAGATCTGAGTGCAGAAGCCAAGAACTGAGCTTGTCTTCTTGTCTCTCCCTGCCATGCCTGGTGCTCATCCAAAAGGGCTCTTCTTATTACCAGCCTCTTCATGTCCTCAGAGAGCTGGCAAATAAGAAACACAAAAGGCAAAATAACAGTGGGCAAAGAGCTATGGATGATTCCCAGCTTCATCTGCTGCAGTAGGCATTTCTTGCAAAGGAAAGAAAAATAGTAGTAATGGTAAAAAAATTGCTATTAAGTTTCTAAAATACTCATAACAAAGGAGAAAAACAAGAGAAGAAGAAAATTATTTATTTGTCCTTCCTGCTGGCATTGCATGGGGCCAGCAACAGAGAGGTCACCACATTTTAATATGTGACTTACAGCTTTCTAGGGGCACAGCTCCATTGCTGCAGCTCAGGCCCATCTCTGAAGACCCCGGGCTGAGTTTCCAAAATGTCACATTTTGTGACAACTTTTGTTGGTATCTCCTAGTTCTCTTTGGATTGCTGTGGCTCAACAGACCAGCCAGAAGGCTCCCAGAGGAAGCCTGTGCTTTTATGGAGGAGGAGATTACCCACTTTTTAATGACACTAAAATAATGGACAGAAAGCTTTGGGAGCGCTGTTATCTGATCCGTTTCTCCGCATCGGCCACAGCTGCAGTTAGGGGGCTGCTAAACCCTGTGTGCTGTACGTGTCCTGTGCTGCCTGGGTTGGGGGGATGCTGTTCCCACAATCAAGCTATTTCAAGGTTTATGGGATTTCTGCACCTTTCCCTGGGACATGCAATACCAGCTGCACTTTGGGGATAAAGAAGAGGCCTTTGGCCATGACCCAGGCTAGTAGATCCCAGGTGGTCCTTGGGGAGACATACTGAGCACTGAGTGTTCAGCATCCCCAAGCCAAAACCTCCCATATCTGAGCAGTTGTCAGATCTTCCTCTGGAAAACCAAGGGAATTTACCCAGCTGGCAGATGGGAGATTGCTGCTGTCAAGCCACAGTTTTCTTGTATTCAGCACTTAGAGCTGAGCCAAGTTGCAGGGAAGTTGTGGCACCTGGAGGAATGCCAGGGGGCTGCAGCTTTCTATGGCTGTGGTAGTTCCTGCAGCCTCTCAGAGGTGTAAATCCAGGAGAGCTTAAAACCAGTGAAGGCTGTCTGTGTGTTCACCTGAGTGTCTGACATGAGGATCCTGCCCTAAATCTGTATTTCTGCTGCAGTGATGGCTGTGGCCAGGCTGAAGCAGATTTGGCTGTTAAAATCACACCTTATTCCTTACAAAACTTATGTCTTCTTCCTGTTGTTTCAACCCCTACATTAGGGCATTGCTATCCTGTTGCCCCTCCCCTCCCCCATCCCAGGACCCAGATTTCTCCAAGAGCAGTCACATCCTCCTGGCTTCACTGTAAAATTCTTTAGTTAAATAATTCCTTTCTTGAAAAAGGAAAAAAAAAAACATAAAAGAAAATAAATTTCCTTAAACTTCTTCAAATTGCATAAAACATTTGAACATATGAGAGACTGGGACACATAGTGAGTGGTTGCTGGACCTGACTTGACCTAAGCCCAGAAGAGTCTTATTCTGAAAAAAGCCCATGAGTTCTTGCTCATGTGTGGCATCCTAGGCAAGCTCTTCACCCAGCCTTGATCAGCAAAGCCACAAGCATTTTATTCATCCTGTGAGGCTGTGCATAGGAAACACACACAAATCTTCCAGGGATGCAGTTCCTATGTGGTCTTCTTGTATAACCTTGGATGGTTCCTGGATGCTCTGCATGGTGCCACGTGATGAAGTAATGATTGCAATCATTGGTATTTTGACCTTCTTGCCCAAATAACTCCAAGACTCCCTGGTGAGCCTGGGTAGCACACAGGGGTGCTGAGAGATGCAGAGTGGGAAAAGACAGCTTTGTACAATCAGGGTGATGCTGTGAGGCGTTATGGGAGGTGAACAGGGTAATTTTCACAAGAAATGGGTTTGAAATGGGGTTTGTTGCATGCCACAAACACTGACCATATGTCTTGCTTTGTAGTCCCAAATGGGATTGGTGTACCATCCTAGAATCACTCTGCATTTCTGTGAGCATACAGAGGGCAAAATCTCTTCCACCATAATGTAAGAATTGTCTCCCATGCCAGGAACAAGGATTCCTGGAACCACTGGTAGCCTCTGGGCCAAGCAAAAAGCCATCTTATGCCCCCTCAGCACCCCAAAACAGATAGGTTTTACAGCTGATGCAAGCTGGGTTTTTCTCAGCCAGAGATGGGGCTCAGGGTTTGGCTCTGAAACAGCAGCGCTGGATTGATGCCGTGATGTTCGGCTTTCCCAGCGCTGCTTGGAAGTGCATTGGGAATCCAAGGGGGTCATTAAACCACAGAAGCAATTTACTGTAGGTCTTTTCCAGGCTGCTCTGAGATGGCTGATGGTAAATACAAGAATATCAATATTGCAGAGTGGCCACAGGCTTGGAAGTCAGTGACACAGCAAGCATGAGGCATTTTAATGCTGTGGAGGAGAGGAGGGAGGGATGAGGTGCCAAAGATATGCTGTTTGCAGGTAGCAGTGTGCTAAGCAGCAAGTGTGTTGGAGCCTCATTGGCTCCTGAGGCAAATCACAGTGTTCAGAGGGTTTCAAAGCTCTGTGCCATCACGGAGGGGGTGGCATCTCTGCAGAGAGTCTTGGGAGCACAAGTGTCCTAGGTGCTCAACAGCACCCTGGTGAACCTGGTACTACCTCTTTGTTTTAGGAAAGCATCTCTGTGGGACCTTAATTTTGGTAAATTAGGGCAGCAGGAACTGCTGAGAGTTGAAAGCCTGGCTCTAGGCATCCAACAGGTCCATGCACTGCTGTCATAGCTCCTTTGGAGATGTCCCTCTGTGGCCAGCAGGCAGCCTGCCCACAGCAGGGCAATGAGGTTATTCCAGCAGCTCTGCCTTTAAGCAAGAGCTAAGCAAGAGCCAGGTCTGGGAGGATGCGGGATAATGGGAATGTCTGAACTCTCTCTGCTGAGGTAAAAAATACTGGTTGAATTCTTCCCAGAGCACTGTGTGAGTAACAAAAAGCCATGGAAGGGGTTTTAATCTCACCTGGAACATCCATGTTCGTTCCTGATGAATTTAATGGTGGAAGTAGTGGCTCTTTGACTGCCATGAGTGGATGTGCTCGGTTCTCTTTAGCCCCTTGCCACAAGCTGGGTCTTGTACTGGCTGTTAACTCCCACTGTTATCCATTCTTCACATCCTGCACTGTGAGGACAGCCATGGCCTCGGATAATTCAACATTCTCTTTCCCTAATAGAGCAAGAGGTCAGGAATGGATGAGTAATGCAGAAACTTACCCCTTTGGTGCAATTTGAAAGATTCTCCTTCTCCTAGTAAATCCCTGTGATTCCAGATGCTTTTTTTTTTCCCATGCAGCTTTCCCTTGTCTTTCTGTAGCTGTGTAGAAGAGCTGAAATGGGGAATTGTCTCAGGTGGATGCAGCTTCACACAACTGTCTGGCACATTGGCATCCATCAGCCCATCAGAAACAGGCACAGGAGTGTGCCAGGCAGAGCTCAGCAAGTGTGAGTCTCTTCTCCTGATGGAAGACAGAGTAGCATGAGGCATGAAGATAGCCCTCATTGCTGAGCATGAGCAGGGGAAGCAGGTCTCTGGCTGGCCAGTGGGAGCCCAGCCCTGCTAAAACTGAGACTGGGCTCACTCACCTTTCACCCTTCCTGCCCCATCATCCTCTTGGCATGTCCAGCCTGATAATAAATTCAGGGATGTTAAGTAAAACAGCTGTGGATTTGCAAAGAAGCTGAATTCAGGTGTTTTCCCGGAAAAGCACTGCCCATGGAGAAATCTGGTTTGCAAGCTCACTGCTTGGAGGGATGGAGACATTGGGTTTGCACCACCATCTCCAGGCACCCCTTGGGAAGCCCAGTATCCCACCCTGAAATCCTTTCCGATCTGGGACATGAAAATAAGTGAAACCTGTTTAGTTGTTACAGGCAGGATTTAATCACCTTAAATTATTCTAAGTGGATGGGGAGGCATCCTGTGATCTCCAAGCCAAGCAGGTCACCTTTAATTTCCTTTTCCTTCCATCAGTAATGCTGGTGGATGGGTGTTTGATTTATTAAGCGCTGAATAACAGGGCTTTGGTGTGTATTGCTGTCAGAGAGATAAATAGGCCCCTTTGAAGGCAAGTTTCAGGGAGGTGGCCGTGGCTTTTGGAATATACATATCCATAAAGCAACGCAGGCCGCCCCCTCGCTGGACATCCGCGATCTCTCAGGCTGCGCACGGCTCTCCCCATCCGCCCTGGGCCTGTAACGTGCTCAGAGTGATGATCCCCACCGTGCCCTGCTGGGAGGATGATTAATGCTTGCAAAGTGCTTTGAGAACATCAGATTAGTAGGACAGAGCCTCATTATTATATTAGCAACCACCGGATCCTTGGCCTTTTTCACTCTCAGTGCACTTAGAGCCGCATGTAAAAGCCAAATGCTGTTTACTAGCAAACCTCTCTGCGTTTGGGTGCTTTGGGGAGAGCTTTTTGTGTTGTTCACAGGTTTATTTTTAATGATGCACCTGTGGTCCAGACTTCTCCAGGGTCCCCACAAACCACTACCCTGCTTTTCGGGCAAACACTGTGAAGATTAAAAATAAAGACCACTGGGTACTCACTGTTATAACTATAGAAACCAAATATTAGCTTCAACTATAAAAGGCAGGAGTGTTTATGAGTACGAGGCAAAAAGGCATTTCCAGCCGAACTGGAATGTATTTTAGTTCTGCAGACTATTTTTAGACAGGCAGCCACTCTAAATTTGAATCTTCCCTTCCGTAAGCAATTTTTTTGTGCCTACTGGGATATATCCTCGTCTGGGGTTTAGCAACGTCACTCCAGGGTGTCCAAACAGTTTCGAGTCACCTTATGAGACATGAGACGTGGTGACTTGTTTTGGGGGTTTCTCTGGCAGTTCTGTGAGGCCACAGAAGTTAGCTTGAAAGATGAATAAGTATTTCCTTTGACTATAAATTGAATATTTTGATTTGGAGCGATTGTTTTAACCCTTCCAGTGTGAAAGTCAGTTTGACTTTAAACGGAAAAATCCAAATATAGTTATGAAATGCCAAATATAGTTATAAAATTATTTGTTTCAGGAGCTTGGAAGGGAAATTCAAGGATGTTTTTGTCCAACAAAACCAAAAAATAATATTACACAGCTATCATGAATAAGCAAAACATTTCTTGCCATGTCTGTCCTAAGACTTCAGCTAAAAATCAGCCCTTATCCCTGTGCTTTAGATTTGAAACTGCTAGAGATGGAAGAGAAAAACAGGGTGTAGATGGGGAAGTGTGCTCGTTGAACAACCTGAAGACCTGCTGGAAACGGGGCTGTGTGGTGTTAGATACCACGTGCCCTTGCCTTGGTGAGCACCAGCATCCAAGAACCTTCTCATTGTTGGCATCCTCGGGTATAAAACCTGACATAAGGCCTGTTTGTGCTTCTCTGAGCCCCATCATGACCCAACAGGTGCTACCGAGACCTGAGAGCAGCTGTAAGGTCAGGGAGCTTCAGTAAATTTACATGGAGAGACCCCAGCCCCAGTTAGAAATGATGGTGAGTGAGTGCCTACATTCCTGCTCAGCCTACTCTGTAAAACTCCCTCAGTGATTTCTCTCTTGTCCTTGGTGTTTACACCCTTCAAATATTTGCAGACAGTTGAGTTGCCAAGCCCCTGCTAAGCTGCCGTTAAGCCAAGCTAAACACATGAGCTCAGAAAGTCAGTCTCTCTGGCTCCATGATAATAGTTTGCTTTGTTCTTCTCTGAATTTCCTGCAGTTTATTGATACTTTCCTGGGATCCTGGCACCTGAACCTGATGGTGATACAGGAGGTGCCATCCTAGAAGAAATCCAAGTGATGGATAGGAAACCCAGGTGCCTGTGGCATGCGAAGCCAGAAGGAGAGCTGGGTTTCATAGGGTCTAGGTGCTTCCTAATCTTGTTTGACTGAGTGCAGACAGGAGGTGGCCCCAAGGCCCCTTGGCTGAACCCAGGGACCAGCTAATCAAGGCCAGCTGTTAACCCAGCTCCACCCTGTTCACTACTAATACAGGACCAATCTTTGTGGAGCTCAGTGGGTGCCTGTCTTCATGGTCCTCCCTTGTGCTCATCCCTCTTGTCTTCTCCTTAGTGAAGTTATCTGAAACTGAGCTTTGCCAGACTCAAACCCCTCTGAAGACCTGCAGCATCAAGGGGATCTGCAGAGCTTGTCTCCCAGCTCACCTGTGTGGGTGGGGGCTGCTTTCTCCCATAGGAAAAACCCCTGTTAAATGTTATCTCTAGACATAATCAAATGGTCTTGCTGGCAGATCTTCCAAGTCTCCATTCTTCCATACTCCTGCTGTTATAATCTCTCACTTGATTTTGCTGTCTGTAGCAAGGAGACATTTTTGGCTTGGTGTTGAACTTTCTTCTGCATCCTGGGATGCTAAGAATGGCTCTGAGGAGTGCTTGGGCTACACATGGAGCCCACCCTTGCTGTGAAGGACAGCTGTTCTCCAGTGTTTTCTCAGGGTGGAGAACCCAGCAGGGTCTTCATTGCTCATCCTTGCTGGTGGGAGGGTGAGGAGGCCATGTGTAGACAGGTCAGGGATCCATCGTGGGCTTCACTCCTGTTTACACAGCTGCAGAAACCACTTGAGCTTACAAAGGGCATCCACAGAGGCAACACAAACCATGTGCAGCAGGGCTGCTGCAGCTTGGTGGGGCAGCATCAGGCTGGACTGGGAATGCAGGGATGCACAGGGTGTCCAGGAAGTTCACAGCAAATGCAAAGCATGGGATCCCCTGCACATCAGGAGGTGATGTAATAAGGAGTGCCTTCCCTCAGACTCTTGCAGAGCACAGGGAATATCCTTGGAAAAACATATCCTTGGAAACACCCAGCCAGGGATCTGAGGTATCAGGTACTGGTGTAGACTCCCCATCTTTCTTTCCCAAACCCAACAACCTATGCAGGTTGGGGCAGAAAACCCAGGTACTCCATGCATTCTCTAGCACAGCCAGAGAAGTGCCATATTTTATTAATGTTGCTTTATTGAAGATGAAATGCTTCCAAAGGAGTTTGTAAATGGGGGCCTGTGCAGGAACACGGTGCCTGTTTCATCAGCTGTAGGTGCAGTCCCTGATCATGGCATGCGTGGATGCCCGTGCCCACACCCTGGTGCCCTGCTCACTGCTGTGAGCCAGAGATAACTGCACTGAAATATGGAGGGTTGTGCTGGTGGGGTAGACACGCCATGTGTGTCGGATAAGCAGAAAAATTTGAATTGAGCAATGCTAGGATGGAGGTGCAGCACCCTAAAACAGAGGTTAAAGCATATTTCAACTTCATTGTGCATGGACTTGAGCTACCAGAGCAGCAAGCTCAGTCTGCTCTGCCAAAGAATTTGGTGACAAAGGCTCACCGTGAGAACTGGACCTGTTTTTCCCTGGCAGTCCATGCAAGACAGTTCTTACAGCTTCTGAGCAAATCACTCAGAGAGACTCCATGCTCCCTTTGGAAAGTATTTGTGGCATTCCATGACCCCAGATTGCTTGAGGGACACCTCTGAAGGCCGCACTTGGCTCAGCAGGTCAGGTCCTTCATGAAGGTTGGCCACAAAGAACATTTTCTTCTGGCCTGCCTGGTCCAGACACGGTGTTCCTGTTCCAGGATGGATCCCAGATGTGTGTTAGCATTAGAAATACATCTCAAATCCCAGCTGCCAAGTCCTCCCACCCCC
The DNA here is from genome assembly GCF_027579445.1 of Ammospiza nelsoni. Lineage (NCBI taxonomy): Eukaryota > Metazoa > Chordata > Aves > Passeriformes > Passerellidae > Ammospiza > Ammospiza nelsoni. Next base: position 34,005,912 of record NC_080634.1, on the reverse strand, counting down.
ATCCAGTCCATCGTCTAGAGAGATGATTAACACATCCTGCAATAAAACTCATCAGTTACTGCTCTTTCCACCCCTCTTTGCTGCAGGTTCAGGTTTCCACATGCTGTTTTCTACCTCTTCGTTTGCAGAACTGGTGCAGGGAGAAAAATTACTCCTCAGCCATCATATAACTGCACTTTCCACCCCCAAAGTATTTTTGCAGATGCCAGTTCAGTCATTGTTTTGTAACTTCCTTCTGTGTCTGAGTCTTTATTTGATGCTTGGAAAAAGATGGCCCAACAGGGTATAAAACCCCATTTCTCCAGGGGTTTTTGACAGATTAATGGCAACTGCAGAATCGGATCTTGCAAATTCCTACCTCCCAAACTTGTGTTCAGCCTTCTGTAATTTATTCTGTGCACTCCCATTCTGTGTACTTCTGCTCATCTAACACCCAGGATATGTTATGAGCTTTATGAAAGTAAGAATAAGCAGGGGTTAATGTGTTCCATGTGTATCTCCAAGGTCCTTCTTCCAAGTAATTTCTTTAGGGATGAAATTTCAGATACTTTTTAGGTGTCCTCATGAACCTTTCTTTGCTTCCTCTCTTAGTATCAAAGTTATTTGGCAGTCGCTTTGCTTGAGATAAAGAGCATCACATGAGATGAGCCACAGAAAAGCATTTGAGCTATAATATACTCCCTAGCAGGAATCTGGTGTGATGGTCAGGGCAATGAGCAGGGCACAGGATGGAGCTCTTAATCCCTCCAGGTTTGAAGGCACCTTGTGGTGTCTTTTTGTCATCGCTGCACTTTGCAGGTGCTTTGTCAGTGATGAAAGCAAATGGAGCTTTTGTGTCCTCTCTAATAACCTGAGAGTCCTGTGGAGTCTGAGCACTTTGCAGGCCGCCTTTCTGCGAGGAGAGCAGCTTTATCTTTATGACACTAATGGAAAAACAAGACCTAATTACAGCTAATCCTGCTCGTTTCACTTACGGGGCTACTTTTGGTGCTGAGTGGTGTTTGCGCTGTCAGTGTGGCTTTTGCTCAGCAGTGCCCTGCTCCTCCACATCCCATACGAGTTACTTTGAATCAGGGATTTCTGTGGAGCAAATCTAGTGATTCTCATGCTAGAGAAACACAGGAGCAGGTAAGAGGAGAATCTGGGTGTAGGTCTGGACACCTTTGACTAGAGGATGGCCAGGATGCACCTTTGCTGCCTCATGAGCAAATCCCACCACGTGTGGATGGGTTCATCCACCACCCTTCGTCGTGTTTTCCATTTAGGTTGTTAGAAGGAGGCAACATGGAGAGAAATCAAGGTTTCCTTCCCGAACCCATAGATTCAGGGAGGGATGAGCACTGCCTAGGAAGCGGGACCGGGAAGTCTTGTTTCTCTGGCTGTGTCTATTTGGCATAAAGGCTGAATGTTTCCTTTGTGGTTTGGTCTGTGAAGGCTTGTGTCTAGCCCTTTGCTCTCGTGCCAGGGAGTCCCAGCACTTCCATCCTGAAGCTGTCTCACTGAGACAAAGGACATCAGTCTGCACACAACTTCCCCAGCTCTCCCTTTTGCCCTTCTGACCATTTTGTGTTGGAGTGGAGCATGTTTAAGTGGGTCAACAAAGAGGTCGTTTTTCCCAGTGCAAAGTACCCTAATAAATTAACCAGTGAGAATTTTAATAATACATGAAAGGAGAGAGGTTTGCTGCTTTTGGAAAGGCTTTTCAGCTATTGATGGGGTCAACAGCTAGGTCAGTGGCCGTTGGGATTCCAGTGGAGGGAGAGGTGGTGGGCATCATCCTCCTCCAATGACCATATCTGTGCCGAGGGACAAAACAGAGCTACTCCTGTTTCACTGCAGTGATACAAGTGTTTATATTGGTTTTTGAGCACACATTAGCAGGCAGATGGAGAAACTGCTATGGAGTGCTGGTAATGTGGAATTAGTACCCACCCTGCTGTCCACTCCTTTGAAGCCTGAGGCACAAGGGCATCAAGCTGGGCTTCCAGCTGGGTTTTCAAAATGAGCAGAGTTGTGTGATCAGCCAGGGGAAACCTCAGTTGTCTGGCTACAGCCATTTTTAATGGAATCATTTCAATTTAAGGAGAAAAGGCTAATCCATAGAAGCCTGGTAGATCCTCGGCTGTTTTTCAGCACCTCAGCTGATTTACTTCCCTTTGGCTGCCTTGATTTTAAAGAAGTCATTAAATAAGGCAATATGTCACCATGATCCGAGGTTATTTTTGTGCCCTGTCCAGCCAGATGTGTGACCATTCTTCAGGTCAGAGTCAGAATATTTAATGTTCTCAACTGTGCTGTTGGTCAGTCTGGAATCAGGAATGACCAGAAACCCTGTAGCATCCCAAATATACAATTGCAAGGCCTTCTATAGGCTCTAATTTGTAGAAGACAATAGTGATGTGACCGTTCATTAGGAGTAGGTTGTCTTTGAATGGGCCAACTCCTCGTCCATTTGATCTTCTCATCATGTTGACTAAACCATGCTACTGTTTATCAAGTGACCTATTATGCACTTGAGTTCCCAGAGCCAAATAGAGTATATGAGCTCAGGAATATCTTCCCTGGGCTTTGTTTGCTGGCAAAAGGCAAAGGCTGGGGCAGACACGTGGTTAATCAGGTGAGAGACTCTGCCAATGCCCAGTCAACTGCTCTTGCAGCACCCATTAAACCTTGGTCGTGTGCCTTGAGGTGCTGCTGCCTTTTGGGGAAGGTCTTTCCTCCTGAAAGGGAGCCAAGGGCTTTCCTTGCTCTTCCAGATTCTTTGTGGATGGTCTCTGGAGACTGCCTCTGTTAAAGCCTTCTGCTGCAACCAAAACTCTCAATGGCCATCTTCCCTTGGTTTTCGTAAGAGTTCCCATCACTGAAGGGCTGTGGATAGGTTTGAAAACCTGGTACTTGAGGAAAAGATGAGCAGAGCAGTATGAAAAGCACATGGAGGTCCAGGAAGCAGTGGTCTTCTCACTTTTCCACCAAAGCATGGCAAAAGAAGACAGCAGCTTTCCAGATATGGGGAGAAACAGATGAGATTAATCCTGACTGAGGGAGTTACTTCCAATCCAGGAGGCAAAAGAAACGTTCAGAAGGGACTCCCTAGGCAGCAATAGGTTGATGCCCAGAATCAATCCTGGGCCAAGTGCTGGAGCCCACAGGTCTGCCAGTGTCAGGCGAGCTGTCAGGAAATGAGGGCTTAGTCCATACAGCCCCAAGCACCTGGCAAGTGAGTTAGAACCTGGCAGATCCCAGGAAGATGTCACCCACAAATGGGGCTCTTCTTCGTGCTGTTTTTCAGGGATTAATACAAGTCTTAGCATTTCCCTAAGTGAAGCAGATCTAATGGCTCCTGTGGGGAGAAGCTGCCAGTGGCACAAAGGGTAATGAAACGGTAAATGTTGAAGACAAATTCATCAGACAGGGTAGTCTGGATCACTTGGCAAGCAGAGCACATTTGAAAAAAATATGTTAGAGGACAGCCCAATGCAAAATTGAACATCAAAGGAGAAAAAATAAGATTGTTCCTACAGAAAGGGGCAGTGAATCACCAAATGCAGGTTTTTCTGGGTTTGGTAGAAAGAAACTGTGAAATGTGAGTTGAGGCTGTGGCAGAAACAGCTACAGTGACCTTTGATGTCTAAATGAAGGGGTAGGAGGTGCATTTATTTTTTCTTACATGCAGCAACAGCAACATGTGTTGGAGTAGCTGGCTGCTAATGTTGATGCTGAAGAGGAAGAAAGGAAACATGGCAGTATTGCAGAAATGGTGTTTAGCACAGAAATTCATAGACTGGTGGCTGGTTCGTTTCCTGGAAGGGATGAGGGGTTGGGATAGCCAGGTGTTTGTGATACTTTCTCTCTATGAACATGCTAAGAGAGCTCCAGTCTAGTGGAAAAGGGCATCATGAGAGCCCCTTGCAAGATGTCAAACCCACAAAGTGACAGATTGGAAGCAACCCCCTGCTTGTTGTTTTCTTTCTGGAAGTGGTGGCTAAACATGTGGACAAATGAACGGTTAATGGGGTCCATATGGGCATAAGTGTGGATTTAATTAAAAGCCTGTGATATCAAAGAAATCAGTTTACAGTCAAAATAATTCAGGTTGGAAGGGACCTTAGGAGTCCTGAACTGCCTGAATCTGTGTTTCTCACACATATGGGGGAACTTGGAGAACATTTCCTTTTGTAGGCACCGGGTTGTAGAGCTGGAAATGTTGTGAGAACTCAACACAGACCCCAACCAAGTGTTGTCACTGACAGATGTTTTGGTTATTGGGCACATCTGGAAAGATGTACCTCACTGTAGCAGGCTTGAAACCAGCAATCTGCATATTTCAGCTGGTCACCTTCAACCAGCTGTGCAACAGGTAAGATCTGGACCCTTGCACGGTGCAGATTTAGAGCTGTCCCCATGTGTACCCTGAATTATCCCCCACTGCCCTCCAACCCATTACCCCGACTGCCTGAGCAAGGTGCCTGTCAGCAGGGCAGTGGGCAGGGCTGTGAGGGACAGCCTTGGGGAGTGTCTGTGTGTGTGTGTGCTTTCTGTGAGTGTCTCCTGGAAACCAGTGAAGCTCCCAGCAGGTTTCAGAGGAGATAATTAAGTCTCCATGAGTTTCATCCAAAAGGGTGAGCTGTAAGAGGAGAGAAATCATTTTTACCTAAGGAAAGGCATTCACATGAGCTTACAATGTTATGAAGCACCAGGGAATCCACTCATTGGAGTTCGCTTTCAAGCACCAGGAATGAACCTGAGGCCCTAAAATCAACTAAACCATGAGAATCCAGCTGATAGGTGACTGCCATTGATGCTGATCTCTGCAGAGCTGTCTTTCTCATAGCAGCTTTTGGCTCCATTTCTCATTTTTGCCCACATTTAATGTGTTTGGCTTCACAGCCTCCTGCCTCTCTGTCTTGCCAAAGTGGGAACACCCACGTTTCCCGGAGCAAAGCAAGGGCACCATGTGAAGCAATGAAGGCTGAGCTCTGCCATGAGGGTTGGTGTGAACAGTGTTGCCTCCCTTGCCCCTTCCAAGCCTGGCACATTTGAACATCCGTAGAGGGTCACTCCCAAATCCTTTCAATGTGGAATGTTGCACAGTGGTCAGTGAGCCAGCATCTAGGCTGGCAAGACTCCCTCCTCCTCCTCCTCCTCATAGTATTTTCCCTGTTGTTAACAGTTTTCATTGCAGACATCCATCATCACACATGGTGGCACTTGGTGACCTTGGGGGGATTTTGTTTCTGTGACCTTGTTCAGTCTCCAGCTGGGGCCAGCTAAACTTGAATCCTCCTGAGCACCCTTCAGCAAGGTCATTGCTGTGCTGCCCAAAGGGAAGTCTCCTTTTGTGTGCCCCAAGCCTGGCTCCTGTTGCTTTCCTATGATATCCTGTCATTCTTGTCTTGGGTGAGAGGGAGTAGGTCATCTCCATCACCCTCTCCCTGCCACTGGGGATTTCCTCAGCATCTCTCCTGTGCTGACAGTTTTCCAAACCTGTCTCACTAGTTCCTTGCAGAGACGCCATTACAGCCCTTTGGTCTTCCTTGTTACCCCCTTTGTGCCAGCAGCTGTGATGTTGGCCCTGCCACCCAGACAGCTACCATGAGGAGGTGAAAAGGGTTGTCTAGCAGACTGTGAGTTCAATATGAGCCAAATCAGGCTAATTTCTCCTGTTGCAGAGGTTAGCTGAGCTGGAAGTAGTTACAGATGATGAGACAGCTCATTAAAGTGGCTGAAAATTAACAAGCCTCAGAGCTTTTCTAAAATTAGAAATCATCCCTGGAAAGGCAAGCCTATCCCAAATATCCTGCTGCAAGCCAGACTCCTTCAGATGACAGGAAAAACATCCTCACACTTTACTATCAGCTTCACCCCCATGATAGCTCCAGCTCATCCTATCAAACCAAATTGGGTGGTGGTTTTTGCTGTGCAGAGAGCCTGTTAAGCTCAGAACAGTCTCAGTATCACCTTGTAAGGCACTTATTCTGCAGCCTTTAAGCAAAGGAAGTGGCATGCCAAGGGAAGGGGAAGGCATCCTGACACACCTCTCATTCCTGATATCCAATTCTAAGTCCATCTGTATTTCCATCCGCCTTCACCTGGGAGATTGAGGGCAGAGCAGTTTTAATTACAGGATTCACTGCTAGACCTGACATGGCTGTATATCTCCAGCTGATTAAAACTGAATCTCAAATTGTTTTTTTCAGATTCTTTTCTCTGTTGAAAAGCACTGCTTTAATTCAGGCTTGCTTTGAAACACAAGCAGTGTTCAGAGCTTGAAAAGGGTTCACTGATAGGGAATAGACAGCAGCCCCTTCCCTGTCTCCCTCTGGGTCTCAGGGACGCTCATGGGTGTGGGACAAAAACAGCCCCAAAATGCGATGCCCTGCCTGGAAATTTTCTCTCAGCCAAGCCCTGGTGAAAGTAAACCTTGTCCTCTCTTGAGCATCTTCCTGGGTGTCACAGAGGGCTGGCAGGAGGTGACACTGGGTGGGAGAGCAGCCACAACCTCCAGGAGAAGGCAGAGGGGACACGTGCAGTGCTGTTTTGTCTCATGGTGCCCTGTCCTGGAGTGACTGTCACTGGGCACTCATGGGGTGACTCCTCTGTGCAATGAGATTTTCATGAGCAGAGGCTGGTGTACATTTGCCAAAGAAGCCTGGGGCAGGAGCTGTGGCTCCTGCCAGCACAGAATGGGTGCTTTTGGAGCAGATCCCTGTTCACAGAATCTTAGGATGGTTTGGGTTGGAAGGGATCTTAAAGACCATCTAGCTCCAACCCCTCTGCCACAGGCGACCTTCACTAGACCAGGTTGCTCAGAGCCCCATCCAGCCTGACCTGGAACACTTCCAGGGATGGGGCATGCACAGCTTCCCTGGGCAATCAGGGTCGGAATTCAAGGTAGCCCAAAGCTAGGGCTGAGGGAAGGGAAATTGCTGACAGTGCTGTGGAATTTATTTTGCTCTTGCAGCGGCCAGAAAGCTAGAGAAACTCAGTTATCAAAATGCTTTGCTCCAAGTCATTTGTTCATGCTGCGTTCCCATGTCCAGCCCTACTTGTGTAATGGCCAGGAAGGTTCTTATCAGAGACTGATACCAGAGTCTCAGGAGGGAAAAAAAATCTCTGAGCAGTTTGCTTTTGCTTCCAGAAACCCAAACTTGAAAAAGCAAACTAAACTCTGCTCTTGCTCTTGGTGTGCTCGCATGGCACAGGCTGACTTGCTCTGGTGGGTTGGTCAGCCCTTGAGCACAGGGCTGAGTGCAGCCAGTGGTGTTAGCTGGCTTTGGCAAATAGACCTGGAGAGCAGCAGCCTTGATGTGCATCATGTAAAATATGTATGGCTGTAGTATCACAATGTGTATGGCAAGTGAAATATCACATCACAGGCTGCTGGAACATCCTGTTTTGTTGTTGCAGCCCCGTGTCCTGTCAGCCTTCCAAGAGGCCACAAGGTACAAGCCTGGGTGTCCTGTAGATCTCCAGGGAGCCACTGGCTCTGTCTATCCCACACCCACTCACCTGCCTGCACCTCCTCTGGCTGCTGCTCCAGTGCCCCACAAAGGATGTGCCACAGCAGGGTGGTGGGAGAGATTCCAGCAAGGAATAACAGAGTGGAGTACAGAACAGGGCTGAATAGCAGGAAATAATTCCAGATAACAAAATCCATGCGCAGCAGCAGGAATGCACTGGAGGCTCTGCACATGGACCATTTGCAGCCAGCCCCAGGGCAAGAGCTGGGCTCCAGGTTCTTCCTGTGAACCCCTTGCTTTCCTGGCACCTTCACACTTGTAAGGGCACTGCTGTCCAGCTTTCAGCAGAAGGAATTATTCAGAAAAGGGGGACTAATTGCTTTAGTCAATGAGAGTTGAAAAATGCCAGTGCTGCCCATTCCCATGCTAAATGCTGGGTGGATGTGGAATGGATGGCTACACTGGTCCTGCAACAGGACTCAGAGTCTGAGTGGCCTCATCAGGTCTCCATATGACACTCTTCACTGTGAGTGGACCTGATTATGGAAGAGTAATTTAGATTTGGCGGCAATTAAGGTCAGAAAAGACCTTTGGAGGTCTCTGAACCAGCTCCCACTCAAGACAGGTCTAGCTTGAAGTTAGGGCCAAGAATGGAGGTAAATCATGTTACTCCTGGTCTTGTCCAGGCAGGTTCTGGCGATCTCCAAAGATGGACATCACCCACCCCATCTGGGTTTTTTGTTGTTCTGCCCCTCGTTGTGGAGCCTTTTCCTTACATCTAATGAGACTTTTCCATTGTGTCTTATGCTATCCCCATGCTTCTCCACTAGAGCTGGGTCCATCCTTTCTACACCCTCCAGACAGGAGCACTCCTGGACCTCCCAGGGTTTCCTGTGTCCTACATTCTCAGACAGTCACAGCTTGTCTGGTGGTGTAAGTACAGCCTCACTATTTGGTATTTTGTTTTTCCATCCCATCCTTAATCAGGCACTGCAGCATCCCATCAGAAATGCTGTCAGTGCCCTCCTCACGTCCCAGAGAGAAATCTTTATTTTCCTAAGATTGACCATGCAGCACAAAGCTACTGAAATCTTTCCAACCAGAGAACTCCCCTAAAATAGATATGAAGGGAAATGTTTTCCACATTGTGTCACTGCTGTGTTGCTTGTGCCGTTCGCAGCAGGCAGAGGTGGGGAGCAGATCCTCCAGCCCACCCCAGTGTACCTGTAGCTCCAAGCCATCCCTCACCCTTCCTTCCCTGGTAGCAAACATCTCTGATGGCAGGAGCTGTTTATGAAGCTTATGGTTTTTTAAATGATCTTACAAATAAAGAGGCTGTGTTTGTGCCTCTGCTGAGAAACCCCCTCTCTCACCCAGCATGAGTGATGCTCTCCTGCTGCCTCTGCAGCCCTTGGGTGGGTGTCACATGTAGTGATTCCACATGTGCTCTGAAGCCTAATTACACCTCCAGGAGTGGGAAAAAAAAAATCCCGGGAGGGAAGGTCAGTTTGACAGCCTGAGATATGCACTGGGTTGGGGTTTTCTTTATTTTGCATCTCCTTCCCTCTGTTCCTGAGCAAGGAGGGGGCTCTTTGTGCCCCAGCAAGGTTTCCCGTGCCCCCGCAGGCTCTCGCAGCTGCAGCGTGGTGTTATTAGCGCTGCCAATCACGGCTCCCGGAGCGGGGCTGGTAATGAGCCCACCCCGAGTTCCCTGATCAGCAGGGAACAGCCTCCATCCCTCTGCAGGGTGCGAGGGCAGCGCTGGGAGCTGCCTGTTCCCAGCACCACATGGAAGGGTGAGCCGGCAGTGGGCAAGGAGAGCCACGGGGGATCTGGAAGGGCAGGAGTGGGGCTCAGAGAGCTCTGTTTGCCCTGGGAATTGGGGCTGTGTGAGGGCAATCAGTGAGCATAATCACCTGCATAAACAGAGGTTTTCTTGCTGCTTACAAATCTACTTCCAAGCCACATTTTCTTTGAGTTAACACTTACACAAGGTGTTCTTGCATGAATAATAAAACCAGCATCCTCCTGTCCATCAGACGAGATAAAAAGCCCCTAGGGACACAGAGGAAGACAACATTATTATACAGGTCACCAGTAGGTTATTCTGCAATCCTCCTCTATGGGGCTTCGCTGGCTGATGCTGGTAGCACCAGGCACAACAGGGGACCCTCTTCCTGCTGCAGGGCTGTGGGGAGGGATGGGCAGCACAGGATCTGCCCCAGTGCTGGGTTACAGAGCCCAACAGCTGTCATTCTTGCAGATGGCAAAACCAGCACACCACTGAAGGGCCCAAGCCACCAGGCACATGCTCTCGGCACACCCCCCGTATCTCCATTCCCCTTTCCCAGGGGTGATCTTGCCAGGATGGCTAAAGTGGTGGCAGTTTGGAGGGGACACAATGGATGGGGAAAAACAGTGAGACCTTTCCAGGTGTTGTGTTTTTTCTCATGTGCTCCCAAAGTGTGAACTCCTCTCTGCCACACCAGATGTGAATGGAGCCAGAGGGAGAATGTGCTCAATGAGGTGCAAGACTAATTTGCACTGCAGAGTGAAAACTGTGGGGCTGGGACAGAATTCTGGCTTTCTGTGGATATGATGGCACCTCCATTGGCAGCTGGTGGCCACAGCGGCAATGACAGGAGCCGTCCTGCACCCAGGGCCTCTCTGGTTCTGGGCAAATCTGGGACACAAGCACCTGTGTGCCCTGCTGTGGGGTTTCCTGCTTGAATCACACAGTCTCCAGCTTCATCTTGGTGTGAGAAACTTGCCTGATGTCATGGCTAGGTCACTCATCCTGCCTGCCAGCTTGGATTAGATGCTGTGATTTGTGTCAGGTCAGATTTTGGAAGGTTTATTTCACACTGCTGGTGTGCAGTGCTGGTGGGCATGAAGTTGTTGTCAGGGGGAGAAGGAACATGGCAGAGAGATTTCCTGGGAAATACACAGGTAGTTCTTCTCTTCTCTTCTCTTCTCTTCTCTTCTCTTCTCTTCTCTTCTCTTCTCTTCTCTTCTCTTCTCTTCTCTTCTCTTCTCTTTCTACATGTGCTGTAAGGGTGTGGTGGTAAAAATATTAGTGTTTCAGATTAGAGAGATGTGTCTCAGAAGTTGATCCTAATTGAAAGAACATCCTTTTCAACCCAAAGCTAACAGTCTCTGACTGTTTCAAGCTCCTCACTTCGAAGCTAAGATAATACTGGATGGGCCTCTCCTACAGGCCCCACCAAGAGCCATCTCTCCGTGTTGTCACTATTTGCTTCCTTCTCACAATTGTGGCACTTGGCAAGTTCCCCTGGAATGGATACCTGGCTTTACTGATATTTAAATTATTACTTTCCTCACCCCTTTTCTTTTTTTCTGAGGCAGGTTGTGGGCTGGATCTCTGTGTTCACTTTGCAGAGAACAGGGGAGCAGAGAGGCAGATGCTGTCTGAATGTCCCTCACTATAACCATAGTTAATAAAGCCTCTCTCTGGGCTGTTAGTCAAAACACTTGGATTATTAGGCTCTTGGAGGCTCCAGATTCTCTGAGCTCTCTACCCTGATGCCACCAGCTCTGTGACTGCATTGCACCATCAGGACAGCCATGGGGGACGTGAGGGACCTCACTCCTCGAGAAGTGGGATGGTATCTTCTGCCACACACGGTGATATCTCAGTTGCTCAAGAGCAGCCGCCTTGTTTGGTTTGGCTCTTATGGTTCCTCACCCAGCAGATGGAACAGGAAGGGTCCCAACCACTGCCTGAACATCCTTGCTAAGTGCCCTCAGCCAGTGAACCCACCAGCGCTGCCTCACCTCTGCCAACCCAGCTCCCCATAAAACAGCCAGCTCCAGGTAGCATCCAGCTGGAAAGAGCTCCGTTTTGTGAACTTTAACTTTGCTGCTGCAAAATTAAAGTGAGGTGGAAAAAATCTGAGCAGCAGCCACGGTTCTCAGTGCCCAGGGAGGATTCACATCGCAATAGGAGCATGGTGGGCACTTTTTCTTAACAAAGAAGTACTTGCCAAGTGTCAAAATATTTCTCAGTGACATTCAGGGCCTTTGGCAGCCGTAATTTAACCGTGAAGGAACCTGATGCCAGCAAAGGACCGCACAGCTGGAAATTTGTGCTGCAAAGCAGCGTTTTATGGCTGTTAAGCTGTTGGCCTCTCAGCGTTGTAAAGCTGTTAAACAAACACAGCCCTTGGCTCACAACACGTGTCAGGGAGGCACAGTGTTTTGGCAGGAGCAGACTGATGGCAACAGGGACTCCAGAAGAGCTGTGATGAGGTAGAAATAAGCAGAGGAGGAAAATTCAGGTGGAGGATGAGATGCCTGTGTGCCATCTCAGCCTCATGCTGGGAGAAGGTGGTCATGGAAAGAGTGTGTAGGTTCACATGTAGTTGTATCCTCCCTTGGTTTGGCATCAGATAAGATCGCCACACACGTTTGGATCCCATACATCTTACCACTGTCATAGCTGCTGGTCAGTAGACGCTTAAATCGCTCTCTTGCAGGAAGGTGATATCCTAGGGAAGCCTAAATGTAGAAGGTTTGGATGGTATTGGTAGCTTTGACTGGGGAAATAGGTGTCCCAGGAGGATGAGCCACATGCTGCATATAGTGACACGTTGAAGCAAGCTGCGTTGGTGCCAGCAGAGATGCCCCAAGAGCAGCCACAGCCTGGCAAACACAAGGTGAGCCCTGGTCCCAATAAAGGCACAGCAAATCCACAGGGAAGAAATAAAATACACTTGCTGAGCCCAGCACTCAAAAATTCAGAGAAAATGTCCACAAGAATAAGTAGATTTCTGTCTATTTCTTGACTGTTTACTTCCACTCTCTTCTAGCAATCATTGCTTATTCCTCTGGCTTGGAAGCTGATCCTAGGAGGCAGGAACAGCTGGTGCTGCTGCAGGGGAGTGTGGTGGGAGATGCCTCCAGCTGTGCTGCCTGCAGCCACCTGTCCAGGACAGACGTTCCTTAGGCTGCTGTCGTGAGCTCTTTTGCTGGGTCAGAAGCTGTATTGCAAGAACACCAGTGACTCCTTATCATCAGGAGGGCACCACACAGAGACGGACAGGGTGGTCTTCCCAAGCTTGTGGGACTCCTGCCCTGTCCAGTGCTCATACTCTCCAATGGTGCTCCACCTCCTGAAGCTTTCCAGGACATGTTGTGCCTGTAAGACCCATCCTTTTGCAGCCAGCCTATGTTAAAACTTACACAAAGCAACCAGACTGTGCGTGTTACACTGTTTTCTCTGCCAGATCCTGACTGTGTGGTACTTTTCATTGCTACTAGACAGGCCAAAGAGAACTGCAGGAGTTGTGGTTCTCACACTGGTGGTAAAAAGAGGGGTCGTGGTAGCATCATTCGTCTTGCTTGCAGCATCTCCTCCTGTTTTTTCCATGAAAACTCTAAATTCCGAAGTCTGGTTTCTGCACTTTGTGGGTTTTGTAATGCAATGTCTCAGCCATGAAGGGAGGCTGCAAGACTGGGCTCTAGATGGTTGGAAAGCAACAAGCTAAGCAGCAAGAACTGGTGCTGGATGTCTGCATTCAGGTGCTGGTTCCTGTGGTTGCACAACTCCATCTTCTTGCAGTCCCTTCACTGATGCATGCCCATGTCTTAGTCCTGCCAGGTGGCTGCAAAGAAATGACTCAGTGTTAACAGGAAGAAGCTAATGGGTCTTTTACCACCTAGAACTAGGAAAAAAATGTTCATAGGTTTGTTTCCCAGTGATTTGGGTGATCCATTTTGAGGAGATGGGCTAGTAAATTATTGCTGCTGCCTGATGAAATTGGTTTTTCCCTCCCTGATGGACACAGCTCCACTGTATCTATTTTGTCACTCAAAAGCAGCCATTTTGATGAGAAGTGGGTGAGATTAAGCCAAAATCTGCTAGCCTTGCACGTCCTCTTGCTAAGCAATTTGCTGCTTCACTGCCTTTGGAAGATTGCACTGAAGTTGCTTTCCTGGCACCAGGAGCCGTTTTGAGAATTAGTGCAAAACTAATTTGATTACAAATCTCAAAGACATCAACAAAAGCTATTTTTAAGCTTTTGAGAAGTATGGTCTGAATCAGACTGTTCAGGGAAAACACCACAGGAGCTTCTTACCATTATTTCAGTGATGAAATTCTCCAAAACTGTGGGATCCTGGTGCTGTTGGCTGGCTGAGATCTAGCACATGCCCGTCACCAATATGTAAAGCTTGTGCTCAGCACCTGGGCATTATCATGAGGGACCCAGCACACTGCTTGCCTCGGTGCCTCTCCTGGGTTACTGTAGGTGTTTGTTCTTCCTTCTGAGAAATATCGTGTGCTTCCTCATAACCAGACCTCTTATAATCATCAGAACTCCAAAGCTGGTTATATATAAAAATATAAATAAGGTAAATCTCATACAAAAAGCCCCACTGCCAGAGCCAGAGCAGGATGGTGGGGATCACATCTCCCTTGACATCCTCTGGAACAAAGTGAAGTCTGTGTCAGGTAATGCAGGAGCACTGGTCACAATTCACATCATGCTTATCCACATGCACCTCTCAAACCTTTGCTGACTTCAAAGACACCCTGAACAAGCTGTTTTAAGGACTTTGCTTAGAGGTAATCCTTCCCTTCCCTAGGCCATGGGAGCTGAGGCCTCTGCAAGGGAGCCTAGCTCTGCAAAGGGGGGCAGCTTGAGGTGGTCCCTCAACCCTGTTCATCCCTCCCACAGGTGCCACGATCCTCGCACAGAACACACCCCAAAGAAACACTCTGCTCACCTCATGGGATGGGGGGTTGCACCTGCACAATTTTCCCTGTAATTTCAGTTGTAGCCTTTAACACATTATCCTTGTGGCTATTCCTCCTGTGGGCTCCCAGATGTGTCTGGCGTGGGGAGGGCAGCAGGGCTGCAGCTCTCAGGGCCAGGGCTGATGGCTGACATTTGTTTTGCTGGTTTGCTTCAAGCTCCACAACCCCCTGAGTCCATTCTGCAGGTAGTTTGGCCAAGAGCTGCTGTCAGCAGTGCTTGGAAGAATCAATGATAACCTTTTCCTTTGCTAAGGAGTTGCCTACATGCCAAGGAGCAGAGGATGCTGAAAAACAAATGAAGCTGGGATTCTCCATGGGTCTCCCTGGCATTATTCGTGATATTTAAAAAAAAAAAACAAACCAGTTGTCCTTTGGTTTTATTAGTCTTTCTATTCTGGCATTTAAACAGAGATTGGCATGGTCAGTATCTGCTAGACACATCCTATGATGCTCCCAGGGATTTCTCTGAAGGTTAGGACACCCAGGGTGCTGCATCTGAAGTGCCTCATTTCCTCTGAGCTGCTGGAAGGCATTTTGGCAACACCCAGTAATGCCACTGCACAGATCACGGAGAGAAGGGCATTTGGGTCCTGGAAGCATGTCTGGGCTGTAGGGTAGGAGCAAGGTTCCTCTGAGCCTCAAGACTGGCACCTTTTGGGGTCATCTTATGCTATGATGCCATTTTGGTATTTAGTTTTCCTGGATTTCAGTATCGAACTGAAGAACTGAGCTGAGTCTATGCACCTCTTGCAGGTATGCCTGAGCAGCTTCCCAGAGCACCCCATGGTGGAGAAGTGTCGTGTCCCTCTGTGTCACCCTGTGCCTAGCAGTGGATTTTTGCTCTCACAGATGCAGCAGTGGCGTTCATGCTTCTTGTTGTCTTGGTTTCAGGCATGGAAGAAGCGCTGGTTCGTCCTGCGCAGCGGTCGGATGAGTGGCGACCCCGATGTCCTGGAGTACTACAAAAATGACCACTCCAAGAAACCTTTGCGTGTCATCAACCTCAATTTCTGCGAGCAAGTGGACGCAGGCCTCACCTTCAACAAGAAGGAGCTGCAAGACAGCTACATCTTCGACATCAAGACGAGCGACAGGACCTTCTACCTGGTGGCTGAGACCGAGGACGACATGAACAAATGGGTCCGCAGCATCTGCCAGATCTGTGGCTTCAACCAGTCCGAGGAGAACACAGGTACCATGAGAGACAGGTCCATTGTTACGAGCATCTTCTCTCCTGTCCTCCCAATGGGCGCCAGGCCTCTTTCAGATCAGACACGTAGGGGTGGGGTGCAGCCTGCCAAGGGTGGGGGGGGCTGAAGTGGGAAATGGATGAATGTGTGGGAAACTTTCATGAGGCTATCCTGCCTTTGACATCTAAAGAGCTGTCTTGGCTATTGTGAGAGCCAGTCATTTTTACCCTCCATAACTGTAGACTTTTCAGTCTCTTACAAGAAGTTGGTGGTGTTTGGGAACTTTTTTAGCTGCAGCCATTGTCCCTATCCATCACCAAAATCCCCTTGAGAGTGGTGGGAACCAGCAGTGAAAATCCCCTTTGTTCAGACATTTCAATCTCTCTCTCTCAATTTGTTCTCATTTCAATGGGGGGAGAAGCTTTACTGGAACCATTTTCCTCTCCACTGCAGTTTTCCCTGCTAGCAGGCCCTCATGTGGAGGACAGACATACTCTCTGCACCTGCATCCCCATCTCTTCCTGGAACCCTCAGGGAAAGCACTGGAGGGGGGAAGGAAAACTCCAGGTGGTTTATGCGCAGTGAGGGGACCTGTTGTCTGAGTTGTGCTCCACCATCCAAACTCAATTGCACTTGGGAAAGACTCTTCATTAAGCACTGGTGAGCTGCCTCTGCTTTCCCAGCACCACAAGGGCACACATAAAACCTGAGTGAGATGGGATGGGGAGGTGAGTGTGGCGTGCAGCTCTGTAGTCACCTGCCCATCCCATTATACGTGGTAGCATCTCTGGGTACCTTTGCTTGTCTCATCCAGGGGACTGCAGGCCTATGCTCTGTCTGCATGAAACTCCCCATAACAACGTCCAGCTTGAATCTGTTTTGGTCCCTCATGGAGCAGCTGCCATCCGCAGGAGTTGAAACCCTGCCAAGAGCTTGTCAGGCAGGACAGCAAACAAAGCACCGCAGCACCGCGGATGCGATCTTCGCTGACTGACGCATGAGGCAGGATGTCACCTTGGCAATGGGTGCACAAGTGGCAGAAAGGATCCTTGATAACGTCGCCAGCCGGGTCTTTCAGAGAAAGGTCAGGCTAAATAAATTACATACCATTCCAATGTCAGCGGTGCGGCCCCCGAGGTTCAGCAAAATTGTTCAGGCCCCTTTTTTAAGAGCTGTTTCATTGCAGGATTTTCCATTTTGCGTGCGTTCAGCTGGGGGAACTGTTTTTCTTCTCATTTAGTAAAATGAGCTTTCAGCCCAGCGGCAGCAGGATCGATACGGGACTTCAGTGAAATATAAATCTGGGCAGCAAAAGGAAAAACAATCTCCCGCTTGCAAGTACATCTGTCCCAAAGGGCACACGGGGATCATCAGGCTGCAGAGATCCAAGCACTATTCCCTGCAGGATCATGGAGTGACATCAGCAAAAGAGGAACAAAAATCCCTATTTGTAACAGAATCACAGCTCGTTAATGCTGTAGGGAAAGTACCCACTTGAAACAGTACCCAGCTGCCAAAGTTTGATTTTCTGAGTAAGCCAAGAAAAAGCCTGCAATGGCAAATGCAGCAGATGTGTCCAGATGCTGCAGCAGAGATTGAACATGAATTATTCAGGGCTGGCGCTTCACTTCGGTCCTTGCCAAAGCAGTGACCCCATGCTCACCTTTCCTTCACCATCCCTGCTTAGTAATGGCAAATAAATCATCAATTTCCCAAAGTGGATAATGTTCATTTGAAGAGTCCATGGCCTGAGGCTGGGTGAAGAAGTTGAGGGGTCATTGGAGCACGATGGGTGTCGGAAGTCTTGTCCATTTTGGTGTATATAAGCTCATCATGGGGTGTATCCTTCGTGGGGTGTCAGCTGGAGGGAGTAATGAAACAGTCGTAGCAATGTTTGTAATTCTGCTGTGCTGTGCTCCCTCTTCATCACCTTCTTGAAGTCAAGGGTGGATGGATGAGAGAGCAGCAAGAGTTTGTGCGAGAACAGGACAGTTCCTGGGTAGAAACAGAGCTTGGGACACTTGGCATTTTGTTCTTGGACCTTCCTCCCCTCATCCTCAAGCTTCTCTGTGCCTTGTTGTGGCCTCTGCCTTGGAGAATGAATGAGTTGGTAATTGGATGAACCAAAAAAGGGGGAGGAAAAGGTAACCATCATGAGCAGGAATAGCTCCATGCTAATTGTAGCAATTAATTAACTAAATCTGCTTCTCCCAGCAGAGAGGCAGTGTGGTGGAACAAGATCAGGAACTCCCAGGGAAGCCACTGTGCACATTTTTCTGGTTGTACTTGTTCCTGGGTGTGTGACTGCTTTATACAGGCCCAAAAGCCTTGCTGGGTCTGGCCCCGCAGCCAGGCTGTTTCCATCTGGGCTGTTCTCACATCCCAGCTAGGAGAACACTCCATCACCAGCAAACACATTGACTGCAGTTGCCATCATATGCTGAGTTGCTGCCTCCTCGAAGGGACACCCCACATCAGCTGAGCCCCAGTCACCCATCACTAGTTTGCTTATAACCCAGTAGTGGTGGAGGACATTAGCTTTTGGGGCAGTTTGGGTAAAAGCCTGTTGCACCAGCTCCCCATGATGGTAGGGAAAAGGCAGGGTAAGAAAGCCTTTTAGCATGATTTAGTAAGCCAATGAGCAACCTGGAGTTGCAGTGAGGCAAACCCTCTGCACCAGTGGGGGACCATGCTTAGGTGCTACCCACACTCTCAAAAGGCAAAACAATTAAAAGGCAAACAGATTTACACCCTTTGATGCTTCTTTCTGTTTGCAGCTCAACGGGAGAGTGTAAATTTTCTGTCACTTGGTTTTCACATTAGTCCTTCATGTTCTGTCTAGACAGGGGGACTCTCAGGATTAAGGAGG
This sequence comes from Ammospiza nelsoni, assembly GCF_027579445.1. Classification (NCBI taxonomy): domain Eukaryota; kingdom Metazoa; phylum Chordata; class Aves; order Passeriformes; family Passerellidae; genus Ammospiza; species Ammospiza nelsoni. Next base: position 33,987,615 of record NC_080634.1, on the reverse strand, counting down.
CTGGACTTTAGGGCGGTTTAATGTCATGCTATGGCTCACTGCTGGTTTGCTGATCTCCAGCTGCATTATACATCTGGTTCAGCGGAAGGAAGCTCGTTTCAGCCTCGGGGGCCTGGATGTCAGTGAAGCAGAGGGTCCTGCCGGCTGTCCCAAGGAGCAGCTGCTCAGCAAAGCTGCCCCGGTGGCTTTGTTCCCTGCTCCGACCTAAAATAATTGCAGAGCAGCACGATTACATCTGCCAGGAGAAGGGAAATTAAATTGATTCTGAAGTGTTTACCCAGACTGTGGCAAAGCTCTTTGTTTCTGTTAACACCTATTTACTTTGAGAGCTAATTATGGTTTTTGAACAAGCAGAGCCTCACAGGATCCTGGCTCCTCTGCGTGTCTGAGGAAGCCAGCCATGCTCCAGGAAAGTAGATTTGCTCCTGTGTCAGTGCTGCCTTTACACTGCAGTTTGCACTGCTGCCGCCTTGAGTGTCCCAAGTACAGTGGGGGGAGACCAGCCAGAGACCCTGGGCCACAGGCTGCATGAGAAAGGCCAGCACGTGGGTATTTCAAACCATCAGCATTTTCCCTGCCCTAGTGGGCAGGCAGCCAGGGCTCAGCTGTGAACTGGATTTTCTCATATGCTTTGTTTGTTGAAGTTAAAAAAATACCAAATCCCACTAAACATATCTCATGTGCCATTAACCCTTTCTGAAGCTGATGCTTCAGCCAAAACCCCTCCTTGTCCCATCCCCAGCAGGACAGAGGTGCAGCTACAGCAGCTTGTAGTTTGATTTCTCATGAACCAGTGTGTGTGCCCATGCAGTGAGCATGTCCTTGCAGGGGCCCTGTGCAAGGTTTAGTTATTTTGAAGGAGTCAGTATCTTTATTAACTTTATGTCATTTTACTGTGCCACCCTCAGTGGCACCCTGGAGCTCCTCTTCTACCTTCTCCATGGAAAAGGAGCTCTTTCAGGGGCTTGGATTTGTGGGTGCTGACCAGACATGGGTGGGAGTTTAAAAGCTTATTCATGCACGTCATTAATGCCTCTGTGCTAGAGGTTTAACCCAGACATGAAACCAGAGAAGGGAATATTTGTGTGTAAGTAAATGTCCTTGTTTTGATCTGAAAGCTCCCTCCACTTGGAGAGGGTGAGGAAGGCATGGGAAAAGGGTAGGATGGCGCTGGGCTCCTGCCCCGATGGGTTGTGTCTGGCAGCAGTAGCCTCTCCCACCCAGTCCAGGCATGTTATCTTCTTTTTTTTTTTTTTTTTTGGTCCATCTGGGATTTAATTTCTTTTATTTATTTCTCTACTTTGCTCCAGGGCAGTTCTGGGTTCTGGCTAAGTCCCCACTCCATCTCCAAGGCGTGGTGTTGGTATTTTACATCATGACAGGGAGCAATCCCAGCAATATCTCGCTGAACATAGGTCAGGGCTGAGCATTAAAATTTAATGGAGATGCATCTCTCCTTCCTCCTTCAATTCAGACATGCTCATTCTAGCAGTTTAGTGGATCAGCCTCTGGATACCACTCACTTTCTGCTCACACTGGTGAGATCTGCACCCCACCTGCCTGGGTGTCTTTGGCTTGGTTCTGCCCCAGACCCTGCACCAGCTGCCCCATTCCAGCCCATGAGAGCAAATTTATTGCTCTCACTTGAGTTGCTTTGGCTGGGGGTCCCACATGGGCCACAGGCTGGTTGCCCCCAGCCTGCTGCCTGCAGGTCTGTGTTGCGAGCCCATCTGACTGCTCTGGCACGCTCCTCACTTCTCTCCCAAAAGCATGTTTGTCCTAGAAACAGGCCAGTGATACCTCCAGCCCCACTGATTGCTTGCAGCCAGGTTTGCCTGGGTGTTTGCCCAACAAAGGGAGCTCAAGACGGACCAAAGAAGAAAACAACAGGGACAGCCCTGAAGACTTGCTGGGAGGACAGGAGCTGCCCAAAACTCAGTGAAGAGGCTGTGGGCTGCAAGACTAGAGTAAAACCATGTTTGAACATTGTGTACCACCCACCTCTCCCAAGCCAGCAGTGTTCCCCATTCTCTCCTGCATGCAGGAGCAGGGCACCAGGGAGCACGTGCAAGGTGACAGTTCCTGCATTCCTGCCACCACTGCCTCTCCCATGGCCAGGAAGAACTAAAGCACAGGGGAAATGCACAAGACCAGGTACTTCCTTGCTATAGTGCCTAGCACATGCCTCCTTCCTTCCTTCCCTGCTTGTGCCATGGAGGAGTTACAAGCCCAGAGCCCAGCCAGGGACTGTGCAGAGGCCTGAGGAATGTGGAATAAGAAATGGGCACAAGGAGGGATGTGTGGGGCTGTCTCTGACAGCACCCAGGCCCTGCTGTGTGTTGTTTTGGGATCTGCAGGCAGCACTGCCACCTAAGGGCAAGGGAGCAGGCAGCCCCTTGTGGATCCTTGTGCCCTCATGACTTCCTAGAATTATAGAATGCTCTGGGTTTGAGGTGACCTTAAAGATCATCCAGTTCCAACCCCTCACCATGGGCAGGGATACCTCCCACCAGACCAGGTTGCTGTAAGCCCCATCCAACCTGGCCTGGAACACTTCCAAGGATGGGGCAGCCACAGCTTCTCTGGGCAACCTGTGCCAGGGCCTCACCACCCTCACAGGAAAGAATTTCTTCCTAATATATAATTTAAACCTACCCCCTGTCAGTTTAAATTTATTCCCCCTTGTACCACTTGACATTTTAGCTTCTGTTGCCATAATTCAATTGGTCTTGACTGCACCTTTAAGCCCTGGTATGAGTTATACTTGGCTGTCAGCTCACATGGAGGCCAGTCTGTCCCTTCAGACATTACAACAAGAATATGTTTGAGTTGAGCTTGACCATGGGATGGACAGGGCATATCTGGTTGGATTCTCTCCAGATATTTCACCTTCCTGTGTTTGTTCACCTACCCAAAGACCTAATATCCCCTGCCCCATTTGGAGATAGCTTGTGTTGGGACAGGAATGTGGAGCCTTGAGCGCTGTACTCTGACCTGCTGTCCCACCATACCTACAGATGCAGCCTTTTCCTCACTGCTCCCATCAATACTTTCAGCACTCAGTGTCAAGGAGCTCCTTCTTTTAAAACACCTATGTCACATCTAGAGCCACTGGTTGCACACCTCAAGAGCATTTAGATCAGACCCCCCTCATCATTTTCTTCCATGTTCTGAGTTTTCCTAACAAGGGGAACAGCTGTGGCTGCAGATTTTCTCTGGAGGCCAAATGCAGATGTCATATCTCAGCCCCAGGTTTGACCCAGCCTTGCTGGAATAGGTGGGGGAGACCTGGTAGCCCAAACTCACTGTGCACCAGGCTCATGGTTAAACTTCAGGTGCATACAAGTACCTTCTTGCCAAAGTCACAGTTCATTCCTTAGCCTTCCTGCCACTTTAAATTTGTTCCAAACTTCCCTGACCCTGGTTTTCCTGCTCCACAAACAGCAAGTTATTTTAAGACCTGACACTGTTCAGCTTTTATTTCTGTGTAAACAATACTGGAGATGGAGTGGTATTGGCACAAAGGAGCAGCTTGAGAGCAGTTAACTGCCTGCTGTCTTTTTCCCCCTTTTTTCCCTCCTTCCCTCTGGAGATAAGCTAGTTGTGGTACTGATGAGTCTGCTGAAGAGCAGAGCACCAATAATGACCTGGAATTTGCTTCCTAGAGGACAGAAACAGGAGGAGATCCTTGCTGATCTCTACCAGCTGGTCAGGGTGTCCTTGCTGTGATTCCCCTGGCAGTTTGGAGAGGGAACTGATGCCCCTAAGAGTGAGACATGTTTGGGTGGCTGTAGTCTGTCCACTTCTTTGGAGAAAATGAAAAAATATGTCTAGAATATGTCTAATCATTTGCACTCTGAAAGTGGTCATTTCTTTCCCTTGGTTCTCCAAGGAGGTAGGACTGATGAGCTCAGGTGTCCACTTTCTACTAAAACTCATCCCACCTGTGTCAGGATTGCTATCAAGGCCTTTGCTATCAAGCTGGATCTTCAGTGATTTCATTTTCATAATTTCATTTACACCAGACAACGAGCAACCCCTGCTATTCTTCCATACCTTATTCCTCTTGCTGTACTCTGCTGTTCAGCATGCTGCCTTCCCAGGAACATTGCAGGACCAGAGTCAGCACTGCACTGCTGGGGTGGTCACTGTCCTTGATACCAAGAGAAAGTTTCCTGCCCGCACAGGTGCCAAGAAAAGGACTGAGGCAAGGATGCAGGAGGTTTTAGCAAGGGAAAAGGTCTTAAGGTATCTACCTGATTAGAAAACCAAGCCTCTGGCTTCAGGGCATCTGATGTAATCAAATCTCTGACATTTGCAATGCTTGGGCCAAGGCTTTCTTCACAGTTTGGGTTTTGGAAATTAGGAATTTTTAGCATTTTCTTCTTTAGATGTTTTTATTGTGATTGTGGACATTTTGAAGAGGCAGAACTGAAAAAAATCCAGAAGATATGTGAGCCTTGTGTTTGCAAACCCAAAACTGTGCCATCCCAGAGCATCCATTGGAAGATAAGTATTTGTTGAGCCTCCTTTGACCATACCCGGCACTGATGGGAACTGGCAGAGGATGCAGCTGTTTGTGGGAGCACAAGGTTTACAGGCAAAAAATGCTCTTATCTTGCTGCAAATAATAAAACCATCAACCAGCAATAAAAAAAAATTATGCTCAGCTTTCAGAAAGGACCAACAGTCAAAATACTCCAGCTCTTCTTGACTGTTTCCCAGCTGGCGCCCAGCTCAAGGGTATCCAACTGGCCTCTTCTGAAGATAAATACAGAGCTGGAGGACTGGGGCCTTTGGGGAAAATCCTGCCCTTTCCTGGCCAAAGTCCCACTGGTTTAGCTGAGCTGAGGCTGGGGTTTTAGTGGGAGAGAAGGAAGAAATGTGAAGTTCAAGAGGTTTGAGCTTTTTTTAGCGCTAAAAGCATTGCCCGGCCTTTCCAGCACAGGTTTCCTAGCAGAGATTGACAAGCTGAGTTCACATCTCAGCCCTGGGCAGGGCTGTCTCCTGGCCTGGCACCCAGAATCAGAAACCCATTTAACATAATTCTTTGTTTTGCAATTGGCTTATATGGCTATGAGCCCTGTCAGATGAGCTCTGTTAGTTTAATGGGCACAGAGGAATTTTTAGGGTGACTTACTGACCGTGGAAAAATGAGCGCGGCAGACGGTATCAGCAGTGCATCAAAAAACAAAACCATGCAGAGCCCTTGGAAACAAAAACAGCTGATGGACTTGGAGTGACACTGTCTGAGCAGAACTGAGGGAGACAGGGAGGGAGAGAGGCATTTTTGGGTGTCAGCCAACTACGAGGAAACTCACAGCCACATTCGCCTGCATTTATATTTCCCAGAGGGGTCTTGGGACTGTTGTAGCCCCTCTGCCCCAGTCATGCACTTTGGGATTCATGGAACTGCCATGAATCTGTCTGCAGAGTTTCTCAGGCATCAGGGCAGGACACAGATCCACAGGTGATGCCCAACATGTAGGAACCAGGCTGGAAAATGCAATGGACAGAGAACCCCAAAATGCAAGTGCAAGCAGGCTAGACAAGGAGAAAAAAACTCACTTTTGCAAAGGATAATTTTCTGGCAGTTTTTCACAATGTGGCACTTTTTTCCCCCCTATGTAAATGTATTTCCCCCTTTCTTCCCTCCATACATATCTCATTGTTCCCTCCAAAGCTTTGATAGGGACATGGTTTTTATATGTCCTGCACACTGCTTTGTAAAACCTGATAAAAGCCAGGACAGATTTAGACTCTCATTTACCAAACCCAAATGCCTGTTTGTTTGCTGGTCTGTATTGCTTTGTATTTCCAATTAAAACCAAGCCTGAGCAAGGGGAAAGCTTTCTAAAGCCTTTAAAGCCTCCAGGTGAAGGCACATGGAGCAGGAAGGAGACATGAAGCTGTCGATTCCTGTGAACTTTCCATGACACCGCTCAGGGTTTGTTTCCAGACTGATTCTTATTTATGAATGCAGTAGCATTTATTACTGATTTTATCTGTAAAGATAGCATTTCTTCCCTAGACAGTTTCTATGCCTCAGTTATAATTGCTGCCTGCTCCTCAAACATACTTTTGATTTACTTATTGTGGTACAATACCAGAGCTGTAATACTGGCAATTACTTTGGGCTGTGGGGCTTACACCTGATCCAAGGATGCCCTCCTTCCATGTCCCAGCTCCCTCCAGGAAGGCTGAGAGCATTTCTAAGGGTCCATCACAGAGTAGATGTAGCCAAGAAACATGCCTTCTGCTGTGCCAGGTGCTGCACAAGCACTGAGCAGACAGGCAGCCTCTGCTTGAAAGGATTCATCACTAGGGCACGGGACAGATGTGTTTGGTGCATCTTTTATCCTGCCTGTAGCCATTTGCTGCCAGAGGCGCATCAGGAATGGTGTCTGTTCCCTCCAAGCTGGGTATGGTCTTTAAAAGGACACTTGGCCACAGCTCCTGAAAAATGTGCTTAAAAATGAGACTGTCCAGGAAAACTAGATATTCTATATCTCTTCTGTTCCCCACTTGCCCACAGTAAGTTGCTTCTCTGTGGAATTCAGGCACAGAAGGGAGTTTCAGTTTCTATAAGATATCCAAGGACCTTCTTTGCCATTTTTCCATGCTTACAATCACTTTAAGCTACAGAGGATGAAGCAAGTAATTAAAGCTCTGTGAAGAAAGAAGTCCAGCCCCCCAGCAAAACCCACCAACCTGAGTCTTCACCCTTGGAGATACTCAAAACCTGTCTGAACACAGTCCTGACCTGCTGTAGCTGCCCCTGCACCCCTCTGGGTAAAAAACCTTTTCCTAATATCCAACCTAAACCTCATATCAAACACTTATTGGGCATGTAGCTTCCTTTCATACTTACTTGTCACATGCTGAGGAATGTGACTGCTTTGCACCTTTGATTGATTGCCACCCTTTATATCTGTTTATTAAAATGGAAAATAACATTTCACCTCAAAAATTTCATCATGTGCTTTCTCAGTTCCACATGACCTAATCCCATCCCGGCCAGCACAGCAGCTTGTGCCAAGTTTTGGTGTGATTACCTCCCGTCATTCCACTGCCAAACCGTCCCTGTGCTTGTGCACCATTGCTTTTGGAAGTAAGCTGGAGTGGAGTGACTCATTGCAATTGCTGCTTTTTTTTTTTTTTTTTCCCATAACTGACAATGAATCCTCTTTTTGAAGTGCTGGGCAGGTGTCTGGGCACTCGCAAATACTTCATCACCTGTAAAAGTGTTGTGAACGGCTGTTGGGCTGCCTGTGGCTCCATCCTCACCTTCATCTCATGGCTGCCCACCTGCCCTGCCAAGCACCACCTTGTTTGACATTGCTGTGTGTGTAACCCCTCCCCTCAAGCCCGTGTGTGCTCTGCACAGACTGAACCTTGATGGAAAGCCTTTACGATGATAATTATTTTTGCTGGCTTGCCATGATGGTTCATATTGCTCTCCAGTGAGTCATGATGAAGTCTTTCAAATACCCGTTTGAAATCCATAAATTCTGTGATGAATCTTTCTGCTACTTGATGGTTGCTTTGATGATTAGCGTTAGGGTCAAAACCTGGTCAACACATGGTCTTCCAGCTGAAAACAAAAAGGGAGCTTATAAAAAAATGGGAGAGTGGCTTTTTACATGGGCAGATAGGGATAGGACAAGGGGAACAGTTTTAAAGGGGAGAGAGTTAGGCTACATGTTGTGAGGAAATTCTTTACTTGAGGGTGGTAAAGCACATGCACAGGTTCCTCAGAGAAGTTGTGGGTGCCCACAGTGTTTAAGACAGGTTGGATGGGACTCTGACCAACCTTGTCTAGTGGAAGGTGTCCCTGCCCATGGTGCAGAGTTGGAATTACGTGGTCTTTAAGATCCCTTCCAATCCAAGGCATTCTATGATCCTATGAAAATGCTGCTTTCATCTTTGAATAAAACTCCTCATGGAGCAGAAGACTGTTTTTCCCCAGAAAACACAATGATGTCTCTTAAGTCTTTACTTTTTTTTTTTTTTTTTTACTTTTTTTTTTTTAAGTATCTCAATCCCAGTTTATTGACTCTTGTGGCTTTTCCTCATCCCTGTGATTCTAAGAAAAGGAGATGGATTTGTGATTTTCATTTGAAGCTCATGCATGCTTTTACAGCTTTATTACGGTTTTTAAATACTGTTAGATCTCCTCTTTGGCATCACCATAACCCCTTCTGAGCACCTGAGATCCTGTTGTTTTTTCTGTTATGCTCCAGAAACTCACTTCCACTGTTTCTTCTACCTCTAAGGAGAACTCAAGAGTACAGGCTCAGAAATGCTTTGAGTTTCTTTGGCATGATGTTGGAAGGACCACCCTGTCCTCTGCCCTCCAGTAACATTTTTATGGAGATAAATCCATGCTGTCCAAGTCCTGGGCAAACAGAGCTTTGTGTACGAAAAGATCCACTCTCATCTCAGTGATGAGAAGACATGCTACTGGTCTGGTGTCTTGTGGCCCCAACTGAAGGGAGGGCCAACCTTGTGTTCACAGAGCAGTATGATGCAGTGGTTTGTTTTCCAGATAAAGTGACTCAAAGAATTAGTACTGCCATGACTCCAAGAATGCCCTCCATCATATTAGATAAGTTAAAATATTTGCTTTAATAAGGTTTATGAGTGATGAGGTGATGCACAAATGGGTTTTCCCTGTGGGTGCATTGCTGCATGAGTGGTCCCTGTGATGTTCTCAGATGTCTCCAGAGCAGTTGGAGTTGGGAGGTTGCAGCAGGCTGGCTTCTAGTCTGGTCCCAGCAATCCCTGCATTCCTGTGGTTGTAGCCAAATGCCATTATATCTTGGCTTATTCTTCCCAGAATCTCTGGAGAAAAATGGGTCTAATGTACTGTCTATTTGTCACTCTTCCACTTTTCATCCCATAGATGAAGAATGAAGATGGATCTCACCCAGATCTATCTCAGCAGCCAAATACACTAAGTTCAGACATGTGTCACATCAGTAATTAAAATCAAAAATTAAATAAATCCCATTCCTGTGAGGAAGGAGGAGTGCTCCGAAGTTGCCTGTGTGGAGTCAGAGCAATCTGGGGAAATGCTGTTCTTGCAGCAAGTGAAGCAGGTGACAAGCCCAAAACAAACTCCCTTTCAAAAGCAGTGAAAATTCAGCATCTTCGTTTTCACTCCCTCTGGTATTCATTTTCATACTTTTTCGGTGTCAATTTTGATTCACACCTTTTCACGCTGAATTTGAATGAAATTCAGGAAAAAACAAGAGTTGCACTTTCACATCTAAAAAGCACATCATGATGATTTTCAGTTGAAGAGGGGCAATCTGCCCCCAAAAATGATCCGCTCTGATGAGAATGAATTGAAATACCTTGACCTTCTCCCCTTTTACCTAAAATTCACTTTTATTCTCTGAAGGTTTCTTGTAATTTCTGGCTTCAAATGATCCCTTGGCAAGCTCCTATTTTGATTAAATGGCATTTTCCAGCCGGAGGATGTCTGAAGATTTTCAGCTGGCCCTAAGCCAAGCATGAAGCACTGGGCAAGGCACCGGGCAGGAAGATGTGGATTTTGTTCTGGATGCTGGTTCCAGCTGTGGTGGGTGCACGGATGGGTGAGCTGCAAGGGGGGTAATGTCATCTGGTGCTTCTGGCTTCTAAGAATGAGCCTACCACACTATGAGCTGGTTTGAGCAAGGAAGAGGAGGTGAGGAAATGCTGAGTAAGGCCATGGGATGGTTCCCAACCCATGAACAAGAATCAGAGCAGGGATGGTTTGCTCTGGTCTTTTGATGCCAGTGGATGTTTTGTACCTGAGTTAGGCAATGAATGCCAAAATCCAAAACTGTAACCGTGAAGGAGATTGTGATAAATCTGCCTTACCTGAGTCTCCTGAGGCCCAAGCTATACATTACGCTCCATTGCTCCACTAAATGCAGCTCTGCTGTTGCTGCTGTGTGTTAAAAATACCCACAAAACCAGTCCATGCTTTAGTGCACAGGGTTCAAACAGCAACATCCATGCTGGGAGTTTGCTCTGCTTCTCAGTGCAGAAATATCCAGTGGGGAGAGACTTGCTTGTGCGTGACCAGATGTGACGGGGAGATGGAGGGTGTCCAGCTGGAAACACTCATCCACAGGGAAAAGAAAAACAAGAACTTAAGATGGAGCTGAACTGACAGTGACCAAAGTCTATCAGGATGTTAAGCCCAGTGGGATTGAGGACTCCAGCCAAGTTTGCGTCTCCTTTTGCCACCCTCAGCTCTTTCTTGGGGTGGTCCCACAGGGGCACAAGCCATGGTGGATGGGGAATGTGGGGACAGGGACACTACTGGAACTGACCCTAACACAAAATCACTTGTGGGAGGAGCTGCCAGCCCTGCGTTTCTGAGTGCAAATACCGCTCCAAAGTATTGCACTGCTTTCAACCCACGCCAGTTCTTGCCTTTGGCACGAGCTGTGCTCCCCAGTCCCTGCCAAACCAGTACAGATGTTTTAACACCCACCAGAACCCAGATAATTACAAGCAGAATCGAAAGACTGGTCAGAGTTGTTTTCTTTTAATTGCCTGAACTCTCAGCCGTTCTCAAGCAAGATGCTTCCCACTTTCTGACATTGCTTTCAAAGACATTTTTGTGGGACACATTGCTAATACTCATTTTATGATTAGGGGAATGTCTAGAAGCCCCAGCCAGGATGAGGATCACACCATGCCTGCTGATGTAATGGTTACCACAGAGTGAAACAAGTGCAGGAAAGATGAGTGCAGCATCTGGGAAAACACTTTCTTGGGAAATTAGAGCCAATTTCTAACCAGCAGCTTTTCATCCATGGTATTGCAAAGCTCATCTCATTTTCAAATGGGTTTGGGTAGTGTTTTCAATGGAACAGAACCATGTGATCAGCTGGTGGGCACAGGTCAGAGGATGCTGCAAGTCCTTTACATCCTAGATCCTCATGGGAGACAGTGCTTACCATGGAGAAATTGTGAGCAGCTGAGATAAAGGGAGCAGCAGCATTTCCCGTTGTAACAGAGGGAACCCAATAACAAACACTTTCTTCCTGGTCTGTGCTTGTACAACCCTGAGATACAGGAGTGACAGTGTTCACAGGGATTTTCAGACTGGGGAAGAGACAAGGATCTGACTCCATGTTTCAGAAGACTTGATTTATTATTTTATGATATATATTACATTAAAACTATACTAAAAGAATAGAAGAAAAGGTTTCATCAGAAGGCTAGCTAAGAATAGAATACCAAAGAAAGATAACAAAAGTTTCTGTCTTGGACAGAGGGTCCAAGCCAGCTGACTGTGATTGGCCATTAACTAGAAACAACTCTATGAGACCAATCACAGATGCACCTGTTTTATTCCACAGCAGCAGATAACCATTGTTTACATTTCGTTCCTGAGGCCTCTCAGCTTCTCAGGAGGAAAAATTCTAAGGAAAGGATTTTTCATAAAAGATGTCTGCGACAGCCCGTGATGAGAAGCTTGGTTCTCTCAGACCAGTTGCAAACAGCCAGGTTTGAGTTTAACAGACAAGAACTGATTCAGGATCCATGAAAACACTTGTCACATGTGTCTGCCCTGAGGCCACTCAGAAAGAATCCGTGGGGAGGAGGACCAAGAAAAGCTTCTCAGGTTTCACTCTACATGAGCCACATCATGTCTTCTCATCTTTTTTCCATCAGGATGCTTTGAGGTCCTCCTGGACGTGCAGGTGAATTTTGTCCTTGCATTTGTCATCGCCTGACTGTTTGGGAAGGAACTGACCAGCACAAGCCCACCAACCCTGGTGGGATCAGGATGTTTTCGTGGCTTTCCCCGCAATCCCTGATGCAAAATTCCTTCTCCATCATGCTCAGACATGAAAATTTCCATCTGACGTTATTCCAGCTCATTTCTGGTTGCTGTGGAGACCAATTTAAATGAAACTCTAGTATTTTGAAAGAGAATATGAGTCTAAGTCATTTGCCATGCAAGGTCCCATGCTAATAGCATTAGCATATTATTTGATTATAGCGATGTGTAGGGAATAAATTCCAAGTCCTTTTGCCATCATTGCATCTTAAAAGAAGAGGAAGAGAAAAACCTCTGGGCTTTAACTGATACTGAAGACCTTTACTGCATGTGAACTCCTGATTTCTGAATGCATAAAGCTTTGGGGGTCACAGGCATTTTTAACCTCATGGCAATGTGAATAGCTTGCTGGAAAGGACCTTTTCTTTCTCTGCTTCCACTGAGCACTGTTAATAGACAGTCTAATGGGCAGGACTCGCATTTTTAATGATGGCCAAAAAAATCCAGGGTGGCTTTTTGAGCTGTCTGCATTTTTCCTGGAGTGCTGGTATTGCAGAACACATCAAGAGAGTGGCTGGGCAAGGTGCAATCCTTCCACTGCTTATACAGATTTTTGCATCTTGCATTTTACTTTCTAATATCTTAAGAATGGCTTAGATTTCTTTAGATGATCTCAGTATGTGGGCAGGGTATGCCCATGCCCCTAAATGAAAAAAAAAAAAACAAGAATAAGAAAACAAATGAAGAAACAAAAACCACATGGAAATCCATTACAGATAGGCTTGTTTTGACAGAAAAGGCTTCAGAGATTACAAAAAAAAGCTTGCTTCCAGCCAGGAAAAAAACAAACATGTTTCATTCTCCACCCCAATGAGCATGTTTTCTGGAGCTGGACCGATTCTTGCTTGCGTTGACTTCTGGGCTGCTTTGTGGCTGCTTCAGGGACACAGTATTGTGTCCATGAGGGTTAATAACTGTCTCCTCTCTGGATTTTTGCAGGGCTGGGCATGATGGGCTCACCTGAAGCTGTGTGAGAAATGTGGAGCTCTACTGCAGCCACCTGTCCTCATCTTCACCCCTTACCCCTGCACTGCAGCTCCCACCTCCTTTTCCTTTTAACCCATCAGCTAAAACACTACCCACAGAGCAAAAATTACATTAATCTTATATAGAGGAAAGAAAAACAGAGTCAAACTGCTGCAGTTAGGTCATATGCTTGAGTGCAAATTCACCCTTGAAGAAGAGGACTCTGAGAGGAGAAATTTGGGGTGCTCTTTTTTTCCCAGGCCTTGCCTTGCTGAGCAATGGTAGAGCAGACCCATAACAGTGTTGCTGTTTTATTGACTCCCTGACAAACTGGGAGTTGTAATGTTTCTCCCCCCAAGGTAAGGTGAGATCGAAATAAATTACTTCTGTAAAGAGCTGGGAATGGCAGTTCTTCTATAATACAAAGTGCAAATATTTGGGCCTTCTGTGCTCTGCCTTGAATAGAAATGGTCCTAAATCATGCATAAGTAAAATGAGTTCACATTTTCTCCTAGTGAAAGTTTTTCTCTTCTCTGCTGGAACATTGAAGACCTGCACTCCCACTGTCTATAAAAAGGGCTATAAAATTTAAAGTGGGCTGTTAAGAAGCCCTGTCAGGGATTAGACCAGGATTCATTCTTTCTGCTCCATCCCTGCTAAGTGAGGCATGCACTCATGTTTGCTCAGGCAAGGAGAGGTTCCCACATACTGCTTGCAGTGAATGATAAGAGGACGAGGAAAAATTTGTTCAGGACCTAAAAGTAAGTTTTTCCTGGGCTAGTGGAAGCCAGTGGTTCATCAGCTTCTGGACTTTTTGATGACGTGTTGGACTGCAGTGCTTGGGTGAGACTGCTCTAGTGTGATTTCCAAGGGAAAACTGGGTTAGGAGGTGCCAAAATCATTAGTCATCATCATCATCATCCTTAATAATAATAACCAGTTATAATAACCAATAATAATATCCAGTGCAATCCTCCCAAACAGGATGCCAAAGCTTCATGTCACACAGTAAGAGAGCTGGTTTCATCCTGGGCCATCATGAGCCTGCCTCTGGGGGAAAAAAACCCTTTTCTCATACAAATGTGTCATCTCTTTCTATACCTCTTCGTTTTCAGCAGCTTCAACCCTGTCCTGCAGCAGGCTGCTTGTAGCTCCAGACAGACTTGCTAAGGATGTCCCTGGCATCTGCCAGAATCACATGTGCCACCCACAGACAGAAAGCACCTAATTCTACACATCCCCATTGCCTTGGGTTTGCCACCTTATATACTTACCCTGACAAAGGCAAAAATACCCACCCTGAGACCACTTTGTGTTTCTTACAGTTACACCACATCATCTTTGCCCTTTTCCTCTGTTCCAGCATTTTCTTTGTACCATTTAATCAGATGGGTTTGGCATCCCCTCAACAGATTGGTTTTGTAATATCAGAAACGATGATCCATGAAGCAGAGCAAGATGAGGTGAGTTCCATGCAGCAAACAACGCCCAGCCCAGCCCATGCTGCCACCCTGGGACTGCCCTTCATCCCTAGCTGTGGGTCACCGTCCCACTCCAGGACTCTCAGACGAGGGTGTCCCACGTGGGATGCTCAAAGGCACACATAAGCCGTGTTTGTGAGCATCCACCTTCATCTGCTTTTATCTCAAAGCACTGAAGCCCTTATAACAAAATTAAATAGGTGCACACCAGGAGTCCCAGTCTGGCCAAATGTTAGACTTCCAAGTATTGATAGGAGTGTTGAGCTCCACCATCAAGTGGCAGATTTGCTCTTCAGGTGGTAACTGCCATGTCCAGGACATGTTGACATGAAACAGAGATGGGTTGCTGTCACCAGGAGGTATTTCCCAGGGCAGGGGTGGGATTTGGGGCACAGCCTCATCTTGCAGAAGCAAACCTGTGTTCTCCAGGGGGAAGCATTGCATTGTTTCTGTTTCAGTCTCTCTTCCTTCTGCCCCTTCATCCTTCAAAGAATTTATTTATTTATTTTACTGTTAAAATAAGTGAGCTATGTAATGCTTTGAGGTCAGGTTCCTTTCCCTCTCTTCTCACTCTCTCTCCCTCCAGCACTGTGATATTTTCACCTGTTTCCCATGCTTCTCTGAAGCAAATGCTCTCTTACTTTGCCAGTATTTTTCAGTTGTTTCATACAAATGCAAGCACGGCACTGATACTAATAGAGAAAGGCCTTTAATTTATTGTCATCTTTTTCTCACTGTCTCTCCCATAACTTTTTATTGGGTAACTCTCCCTATCCTGTGTCAAATGCTTCAATAATTGGGAGATTTCACTGTTCTCTATAGAGAAAACCTAAGGAAACTAGCATAGGCTAAGTATGATTTGGATGGGTGAAATTGTATAACTGAAACCATGCCCTGAGCCCTCTGTGCAGCAGGTCCTTGTCTGTAAAGGGGTGATGCTCCTCCTTTCCCTTGGCCAGTCTGCCCTGACCAGTTTCCCAAAGCAAGTGGAAATGAGCATTAGAGACTGGAAAGGAAAAGCTCAAAAGCCCTATGTCACTGTTGTCTCTCTGCTCTTCAGCTCTTCTGCAGTCGGGGTGAAGCTGTGCCTTGTCCTCGCTTTTAGGAAGCTCAACTGTCCCTGATTGGCACCCAAAGTTCAGGCAGTGAAAAGAATCAGGGTGCCTGTGTCCATGCACACAGCTCTCCATTTTGAAGGAGAGGGGAAATTATCCAGATCAGATTCTGTGTCCCACCAACCTGCTGGAGAAAACCTTTCGTGATCTGCCAATGCACGCTCAGACTGACAACAGCTTTTCCAAATGCCATCCAGCTTGGAGGCAATAGGGAAAGCTCAGCAAATAAACCGTCCTCGGGTGCCATGCTCATCCTCGTGGCATCCCAGGGCCTCTTGGCAGCACTGTGATGTGTTGACTCATTCACTGGACATGTTTGTTCTCTTCCTGCCAGGAGAAGCATGTGCATGGCTTGTTTTGGTAGGGTTGTTTGTCTTGTTTTAATTATTTCTCAGTATTTGTGCATGAGGTGAGAGCTGGCAACAAAAGTGAGAGTGCGGGGAGATTCCTATGTGATTCCCATGATGTTCCCCCTCTTTTTGCTAATAAATGATGGAACTGCTCCAAAGGGTGAGGAAGACAATGGTGCATGAGCATGATCTGCTCTGTGCCATGCAGGGGATTATTTGTAGTAGATTTCTACTATTCCCTTGATAAAGATAGTCTCATTTGCCACAAGTTTTTACTGGCACAAAATCAGCAGTGTGGTCCAAGGCACTTGGTGGCCAGAGCAGATCTAAGGAGCTCTTATCTGTGGAGCTCTTGGACCAGTCCTTGCCAGTTTGGTGTTGGGGATCATGGGAATTTTGTGCCATTCAGGGATGCCACGCAAGCCTGGCACCTTTGCTGCGATCAACAGGAGCACGGGAATTTATCCACAGCATCATGTGAAGATACAGGGAGCTGCAGCCCCAGCCTCTGCCTTCAGGCAGGGAAGGATGACGTTGCGGCTCCGGTGGAAAAGGACATTCAGAGCAACAGTTTCCAAAGGAGGCTGAGTTATTATTTTGTTCAGATAAGCCCAGGAACACTGTGTGAAGCTATGTGCACATAGCAGTAGTTGAGTGCTCTGAGCAAGGGAATTCAGAACTGTCAACAAGGACGGAATTACTGCTTTGGGGGATTGAAAACATTCATAAAAAATTCCTGGCTCGCAGCCTAGTCCATCCCATTGCTGGCTGTGCTCACAGTTGTGGGTTTTTACTTTGAGGATAGATTTCCAAGTTTTTTTCCTCACTTTGCTGTAACACATGGACAAAAAGATATATCTCAACCTGAACTAGTGAGTTCCAAGCCCTCAGCCAAAGGCCACTGGCGTCATGGGGAATTGCAGGGCTGTACTGGTTTGTCCCCACAGAGCTGCTGGCTTCTTGCAGGGACCAGTGCAACAACTGCAGCCTGGGCCCAGCAAGATGTACTTGTGTAAATCATGCTGCTGACATTGGATTTTAACTTGTGGGCGTCCGACACTGCCTTTTCCAGACCGTGAGAGTCCAATTCCCCAAACTCAGAGGAGAACTGGCCAGGAAACATGGGGTTAAGATGACACTTCCCACATGGCCCCACTACACAACTTTAACTCTGTCCCCCCTGGGAGTGGCAGTAGGAACTGCACAGGATCTTATCCCTCCTTGGCTGTACTTGATACATTCCCTCAGCATAAACTCAAGATCCCAACATCAAGCCAAAGGATTAGAGGATTACGTCTATGCTGTTAAATGATGGAGGGGCCTGGGTTTATCCATGGCCCCGAGGTGGATGGCCATGAGGGATTGAGAATCATCATTCTTTTTGGCTTGTGGAGAGCTCGAGTTGAGTATCTTTGGTCATGATGCGGGTGGGACCGCTGCCTGGAGGCATCCAGATGGGATCCCATGGAGATAATTCTAAGAGTGCTGCAGGGATGTGGGAAAGGAGTGTTTGTCCTCATTGCTTGGCAGCTGGGTGCTGCAGCATGGCAAGTTGAAGTGGCTTTGGGATCTCTGTCTCGTATTCATCCTCTGTGCCTTACCCTCATGGGGATCTGTCTGCGTTTAACTTGATGTGGTGTCCTGATTTTTCCCTTGACGTTTGCTAGTCTTCAAATACTATTTTTCTGCCATGATTTTCTTTCTTGCCCCCTTTCCTGCCCTCCAGCAGGACCTGCTGTCAGCGTGTGACCTGGACACATGAGCTGGCCTTTATTCTGGTGCCAAAAAACCCCACAACATAAAAAATCCAGACCAATCTTGGCAGTCTCCTTCAACAGGATTTATCTTCCCAGCCCTTGCAATACCCTCCCAGCCCTGCAAAGCAATCCATCTCTCACCTACTATTACAGAGTTCATCTCACAGACCTAATGGAGTACACGAGTCCTGAATTGGCTCCCACTAATGCTCTCAGTGGCCGGGTCGCTGTGGGAAGCAACTGGGAATTCATTTTGAAAATCGATGAGGATGCCAATAGAGCGGCTTTCCCCAGGGAAGTGACATGCTTTTACCAGGCATTGCCTCCTGCCCCCCTTCCTCCCCCATTTTCATTTATGTGGTTGGAGTAACCGTGCAGTAATTCATCCTAATTTCAATGAGTGCGTCTTTTGCACTGTGTTCTCCAGTTTCCCCAAACCAGACTGATTTCTGGGGAAAGATTAAGATCTGGCAGTGCAAAATGCCAGGGCCTCCTGAAGTGTTACCATTGGAAGTTGCTGTGCCCTGGGGTGTTGCTGGGGACTGTCTCCTCTGTGCAGCCCCATCTCTCCCCTCAGGCTGTGTTAGCACAAATAAATCAGTGTTATTTCCAACTCCTGGGTGTATTTTGCCTTGCCATGATATTTTGATGCAATGGCAAGTGCAGAGCCTGCAGGGATAGTGTGAGAGGACAGCTCAGAGCTATTAGAGGGACCCCAATGCCGTGCAGTTCACAGTTGTCCCCAGAGGTGACCTTCATGCCGGGATGGGAGCACAACACCAACCTGTCATGCTCACCATGCCCAAAGAGGCTTGGCCGAAGCACAGTTCCCTGGGCAATTTTGGTGCTGATTCAGGAGGTGGCAAGATGGGGCTGCTGAGGGGCACTTTGGGTGCTCCACCCCTGTTTTTGGTGGCAGTGTGGGTTTGGAATCTCTCATCCTGGTTGATCTCAAAGCACTCAATTTGGAATTTTCATAGCTCTCAAGACTCCTTTTCCAATGGGGATCATTCTGCACTGCTATGGGATAAATATTTAATAAGAATGAGGGTCAAGACACTGCTTTGTCCGGGGACACTGAGATGGCCATTTACTCCCATGAAGAGCCCCAGGGGATCTTTAATGCCCATGCAAAAAAGACAAGAATCAGAGTTTTAAGCTGTCATCCCCCACCATTAATGTCAATGTTAAATATCGATCCTCTCTGTGTTTAGCACAAACCAAACAACACAGCCAAGGCAGGCTCTTTGGCTTTTATTAATGTACTTTTTGTGCACTGGGTGAAGTTTGCAGTAACACCAGGGAAAAAATGTAGCAGCTGTGAATGAGCAGCAGACAGATTGATTTTGTATCTTGACATGATTCAGAAGTTGGTGAAAAATCACCCTGTGTGGAGCTTCTCCTTGTCTGAGCCACTACAGCCACTTTGTAGAGAACTCATTTCTCTGTAGCATAAAGGAGTCAGGTGCAAAATTTCTGGTAGGGTCTGGAATTTGGGGGAAGGAATGGAAAAAAAGAGGTGGGTAATGTATAACAAGTCACTCATCCTTGTGCTGGAGCATGGGTGCCTGAATTCAAATTTGAAGAGCTGGTGAACATCATGTCAGGGAAACCTGAGATCCATCCCCAAGTTAGTTGTGGCTAGAAAATGTGTGGATTTCCCCTTTTTGTTGGGGTTTGGGTTTTTTCTGTGTTTTGTATCAGCACCAAATTAATGTAAATTACACTTACTATATGAAGTGTGACTTCTGCAAACCACAGTGAGTGGTTTTCACATGTCAGGAGTGCATGGATGGTCTTCTGTGTCTGTGGTCTTCTGCAACCAGAGATGGTTCAGCATTTCCAAAATATTCTGCAGCTTGTGGGTTTCCTGGGTGTTTTGGTTTTGTTTTGGCTTTTTTGGTTTTGGTTTTGTTTGGTTGTTTTTTTTATTTTATGGGGATTTACAGCTTGGCTGTAAAAATTCATCTGTGGTTTGAATTAATGAAGCACACTTACAAGAGGGCTGGAGTGATTATTCCTGACCTCTGGGATACTCTCCATTGAAATTCATTTAATATTTTAAAGTCTGTTTCTCCTTGAGCAGGGGGAGTGGGCACTAAGAGTCATGTTTTGGGTCTGCATCCCTTTAAATTCACAGAAAACAGCAGCAACTCTCTTGAGATCACGAAATCAATACAGAATTTGGAAACATTAGAATATTTTTCGTCTTCGCTGTCGTTATGTCCATCTAGATTCCCACCCTATTCCTCAGTTAATCCAAGTGTAAAGGGATAGCAGTGATGCCCTTACGCAGAGGGATGGAGGTGACTTAAATCACATCTCACTGCGGTGTGAAAGCTCCTCTCTTTTAAATTAGGTTTTAACAACCCACTGAGCTCCCCATGAAATAGGCTGATGTCCTGCAGACATCCCAGCAAGCCACTAAGCATGTGACAAAGTATTATAAAATTAGGAAACGTGGTTTGTGATAAAATATAATAAATATTTATTTCCATACATGGTACCTGTAGTTGCATGTGCTCTGAGTAGAGAAGCTGAGAGGATCCCTTGGAGCCATGAGCAAACCGCAGTGACCTCCATAATGCCAGAGCATTTATGAAAGGAAAGCCTGGGAAGGCGGGATGTGGGGTAGCTGTGTCTGGCACTCACAGGTGTGTTTGTTCCCTGCACAGATGCCCTGAGGAGCATTGCCTCCATGAACCACGGCCCGCGCTCCTCCCCGGCCGAGCTCAGCGGCGCCAGCCACCACCTGCTGCGAGAGCGCAAGTCCTCAGCGCCGTCCCACTCCAGCCAGCCCACCCTGTTCACCTTCGACTCGCCTGCCAGCCACCTCCAGAGCACCCTGTCTGCCAGTGCCCCCCAGGACTACCTTTTCCTGCACCAGTGCATGAGCAGAAAGTCAGAAAATGCGAGGTATTGTGGCCCACCCACTCGGGGACAGCTGAGGGGAGGGCTGGGTGTGAGTGGCTCAACCTACCTCCATCCTTGGAAGTCTGCAAAACCCATCTGGAGAAAGTCCTGAATGATGGTCTCATCTCATCATGGTTGGGAGGAGGTCAGAGTGGTGACCTCACAAACTCCCAGCTTTCCTGGCTTTTCAGGTGGTGTTAAAAGCTGGCTGAAAGGGTGGGGGTCAGTGGCATGAAGTCTAGTTGGAGGCCAGTCCCTAGCAGTACCCCAGGGGTCAATACTGGGTCCAGTTCAAAGGGGCATGAAATTGCTGGGGGGCCTGGAGCATCTTTCTTAAATGGAAAGGCTGAGAGAGCTGGAACTGTTTCAGCTGGCACATGAAAAGTCCCAGGGGTATCTCCCCTGCAGGGACGGTGCAAAGGGGATGGAGCCAGGCTCTTGTCAGTGATGCCCAGTGCCAGGAAGCCGAGGCCATGGGCACAAACTTAAACACAGGAGAGCCCATCTGAACATCAGGAAGCATTTTTTCACTGTGAGTGTGACTGAACACTAGCACACGTAGCCCAGAGAAGTTTAGGAGTCTCCATTCTTGAAGATACTCAGAAGCTGTCTGGCACAGTCCTGCCACAGCCCTGCTTGAGGAAGGGTTTAGACCAGATCACTTCTACAGGTCCCTTCCAACCTTAACCACTTTGTGATCCTGCAGGCAGGGCCCTAATTCCTGCCCTTAACCAGAAGAAGGACAAACAAAGAGATGGGCAGGGTTTGCACCACGCTGCGGTTCACCCCTTGCAGAGCTCGCTGGCTTGGTGGCAGCTGGTGGTGCACAGTGTGGGATTCCTGAGCCAGCGACAGTCCCCGCCTCCAGACCCAGCTGGTTGCCTTAAATAGCGAGGAGTTTTTTTGACGTGGAGAGTTTTGGCTCGCAGGAGCAGGCAAGGAGGGAGGGAGGGAGAGACAGTCGGAACCCAGCTGGTGTGAGTGAGAGCAGAGCTCGGGCTGCATCCACTGGGTTCTCCTGCTGCAGCTGACTTTCCCTACTCAGAAAACAACAACGGAAAAAGGCTCAGAAAAATTAACTTCAGATAGAGTTAATGGAACAGTGGTTTAAAAAAAAGGTCCTCTCACGCTCCAGCTGTGAGGATGCCTAAAAGCCACTCTCTGGGAACCTGAACGGGGCTGGGACCTGGAAGAGAAGGGAGCAGGCACCAATGCTTTGGTGAGCAGAAACAAACCTGGCCAGTGGTAACTTCTGCAACTGGGCCAGAAATAATGCTCTGATCAATGCCCAGTGCATGGAGTCAGGCTGCAGGACTGCTGGGAATCCCTCTGCTTTCTGCTCTGGAACTCTTACTTTACTCATCCAAAAAAAGGAGGGTAATAGTAGCTAATTGGCAGGCAATGCAGAATAATTAACCCATGAGATGTTTCAAGTGTCGACCAAAAATACCCTGACAGAACCCAAACCACTTCTGGGTGGGCTGAGGTCCAAAGGTGGCAGGGATTCATTTATCTTATCAGAGCATCGCTTGCTTTTTCCTCTAAATAAACTCTATTTCTGAGCGCCATCTCGTGCTGGCTCCGTGAAACAGAGTCCCTGTTGTCCCTGCAGAGCATCAACCACACCAGAGCACTGTAAACCAGCATCTCCCAGCTTTTCCTAAAGGACTGGCACTTTCCCAGTGATTTCCCACAACTGGAAACTCTCCCCGTAACCATTTCACTTTTTCTCACCAGAGTGATTGATACAGGGCAGAACTTTCTTCTGTGCTGGGGTGTTTACATGGGGCTGGCTGAGCCCTTTCTGACTGGGAGAGTGTGATCCCCAAAAGCCTGACTGACCCATGTGAGGGATAAAGCAGAGATAAAACAGGAGATGAAGTACCTTGAGGGGAATCAGCAGAGCAGCAGTGGCTAACCAGGAGTTGTTAGAGGCCTGAGATCTCTGTGCTTGGCCCCTGTTCTGACGAGTCCCCAGGCATGACCGCACGTCAATCGAGGAATCATTACCAAGGCATGGATCTAGTGACCACACTGCCCTTCTCACCCTGGACAACTCCAGGGCTTTTACAAATCTGAAATTAGCCTTGAGGTTCATTCCTCCCCCCGTACACATCAGGACTGCCAACCGCAGATCCTAGCCGGGGACTTCTATTACCTCCCCAGTGCTTGTCCTGCAAGAGTGCAGGATGATGACATGGCTGGAGACCTTGAAATAATCCCCATCAGGAATTTTTTCAGGCCTTTGCACATTTGCAAGGTAGAGGTGAGATGAAATCTCCCTCCTGAACTGCAGATGGGCAGTCGAGGCATGATGGCAATGCTGGCAGATTGACACTTGGCAGCTGTGCCCTGGGATGTTGTCAGCTGGTGTGAAAAGTGCCCTTTTGGATCAGTTTATGTCTGGACAAAAGGCTCATTCTTGCTTATAGCCCTGTCATGGAGCTGAGTGCATGTACCTCTCACCTATGACAGAGGCATTTTGACGGTGTTTCAGGATCAAGTGGCTTGTGGGCGTGTTTGGAAGGGTCTGAGGTGTTCTCATTGCTCTGGGGCTGGGCAGGGCAGGTCAGTACGGTGACAGACAGGGGGAGCAGAGCTCCCAGAACCAGCTGTCCCCCCATTCCAGCCCCTTTCTCCTCTCCCTCTGCAGGAGTGCCAGCTTCTCCCAAGCCACCAGGTCTGCCTTCTTCATGCGGAGCGACTCGGCGGTGCAGAAGCTCTCGCAGGGCAACGGGCACTGCATGAACGGCGTTGGCGGGCAGCTCCACGGCTTTTACAGCCTGCCAAAACCCAGCCGGCACAACTCGGAGTTCAGGGACAGTGCCTACGACCTCCCGCGCTCCTTTGGCTCCTACACCCACCCCAAGTCGAGCCTCACCAGCTCCGAAACTGATAATGAGGAGGTCTACACCTACAAGACTCCCAACAACACCCTATGCAAGGAGTTTGGGGAGCTCTCCACAGACTCCTATGACATCCCTGCCACCCCACTCTCCATCTACCAGATCCCTAGGACATTTACACTGGACAAGAACCACAACGCTCTGGCTGTGGCCGCCAGCGACTCGCCCGCTGCGCCACCCCCACGGCCCCCGAAGCCTGGGCAGACAGAGCCACGCTGGGGCAGTCCACCCCAGCGGCCCCAGCCTGGTGAAAATCTAGGTCTCACCCCCATGGCAGCCACCATTCCCCGGAGAAACACGCTGCCAGCAGTGGAGAACAGCAGACTGCACCGAGGTGAATTTGGAGGTGGGGACCTGGGGGTGGCTTTGTGCTATCCAGCAGCCTTGGGTGGATGAGCCACTGGGTTGTGGTAGGGCTGGGGTGCACATGGCACCAACCAGAATACAGAGAAACTCTGCTCAGCCAGGATCTGGCCCTGGTTTTTGTATTCAGCAGGCATGGAGAGGCATACACAGAGTTCTGCCCACCAGAGCTGCTCTGCTGGCTCTTGGCTGTGTTGTACCTTAAACCAAAACTCCAAATGAGCTTGCTTATGCAGCCCTTTGCCAGATTTTTGTGATTTCGGCAATTTTTAGCTTACCTTTACTTTAACTCATATCCAGGTTTATCAGAACATACTTCAGCTTGGAAGTATGCCTTGGTTTTGCTCACAAAGGTGGGTAAGCAAAACCTTGGTTTTGCATGTCTCCAAAATCCAGCAACCCTAAGTGCAGCAGAGCCACAATTGCCATTGGCCATGGGTGGGCTGTAGGTGTACGTGCCCTTTCCAAACCTTGTGCCTAGGATAAGATAGTTGCAAAGTAACTTAGAAAAGCTGGCTGGAGAGAAAATGCACTGTAAATTATACACACAGCTCTCTGAAATGCTTCTTCCATCTCCTGCTACCTAAATGCCCACCCTTAGGCTGAGATCAGATTCATGCTCAGCAGTAAACAGACTGGTCTAAGAGCTTAGCACCCATCCTCCCCTTCCTGGAGGCTGCCAGCCTCTAAATTTACTGAGCAAGCTCTAACAGAGCTTCCCCATAACTCAGTTTTGTCACCATGATCTGCCTTATCTGACACCTTTACCCCTGGGATTTTGCAGCACTTCAGCAGAACAGGGTTAGGTCTGCACAGCACGTGCAATTGTGCTGGTGCATCAAAGAGATGCTAATTGGAAAGGAGCATAGCAGAGAGCCTGTGACAAGCTAAAGACCACGTCTTCTCATCAGCATCTCAATCAACAAGAACAGATACTGCCCTACCAGTGCCTGGATTTTGTTTTCAGGGACCCCTTGTTGTTATCAGCTGTGGTGGGACACATGCATTTGTGGTTGTGTTGCAGCTTCTTCCTGTGAGACGTACGAGTACCCCCAGCACGGGGGCGGCAGCGCTGTGCAGTCAGTGGAGTCCATGAACGATGGATACCACTCCTACCTGGTGAGTTGGCCTTGGTGTGGCCACCACACTGCAGGCACCACTTGCACCTTACAGATTCAGAGACAGGTTGGTTCCAAGCTGGCCCTCACAGCCCAGTCCTGCACAGCTAAGTGAAGAAGGGGTCTGTTAATGGTTTCTGTTTAAACCATGGTGAGCTGCAAAGAGCAGATGGGGTGGCAACCATCTAACCCAGCATGATGTGCAGAGCTTTGCTTACACACAGTGTATCTGCCTGCAGCTTTGGCCCAAAAAAAACTACCCAAGAGTTTGCCTTCTTCCTGAAAGCCTGGGATGCCGCTGAGCTAAATTTTGACATGTAGCCAGAACAGCCTCTTTTGTGTGCACTTTCTAAGATTTCCTGAACTGGAAATTACATTAAAGCAACCTTTCATATTCCGTTTTAGTCACAGACACAGCCTAGGGAAGAAAGACTTTCCAGGTTAAGCATGCTTCTCCAGCTCACTCTGATCATGAGAAGATGATCAGGTCTGGGTGATAAAGACCTTTCTGAAAACTCAGGATGTTGCAATGTCTTGGAAACAAAGGACGTAGACCCTCTCAGTGCAAACTGATGTCCAAGGACGGGACAGATCATTCCTCCCCTTTGTGCTTAGATTTTAGAGTGAGTCTCCCCTCAGATGCTGTTTGGTTATGATGAAATGAAGGGTTTGTAGTGGATGGGGTTGAGCAGTGCCTGATGCTCACAGTGCCTGATCCTCCTCCAGCAGGCCAAGGCAGCGGTGGCCCGCTCCCACAGCACCGACTCCGAGGACAACTACGTCCCCATGAACCCCGGTTCCTCGCCCCTAATCCACACCCAGAAAGCCAACGACAATGCCCAAAGTCTCTACATCCCCATGAGCCCTGGGCCGCATCACTTTGACCTGGTGGGCTTGTCCTCGGCCACCCTTCCCGTGCATAAAGGAGGAGCCGTGGCTCAGTGCCACCGGCGGCTGAGTGAAATCCAGCCCCCGCCAGTCAACCGCAACCTCAAACCCGACCGGAAAGGTAAGAACCTTTAGCTGTGCACAAACCTTCCCAGGAATCCTTCTGTTTTTTTAATACTTCAGACTACATCTGTGAAGTTGTGTCCAGTCCCAGGTGGGGTGCTTTGCTACTGCCAGCACAGTCAGACCTTCAGTTGTCCCCCATCCCCTTCCTCTTTCAGAAGCTCTGTAGTGCAAATGTAGCTTTCCTGGTGCTTGAGCAGTCCATCTCAAACCCTTCCAGGCCTTTACAGATGCATTTCACAAGCAGGATTTCACCCGTTTGGCCTGCACCCCTCCCTGTGCTCCACCCCAAAATTTCAAAGTTGTATTCAGATGACACAAGTTTTTCCTACAGTTTCCTGCTGGCTGGTTCCAGGCAGTTCTTCCTTCAGGGCTCTGCTGACATTCTCCAAATCTTTCCCTAATCCATTGTCTGAACAGTGGCCAAGGAGATCCTGAGGAGGAGGGCTCCCATCTCTAGGGTGTCAACACCTAACCCCATGAACACTCCATTCAAGGGTTGGGGTTGGAGTGTAGAACTCTTCCACCTAATGAACTATCCATGATGAGAAGGGCTTTCATCTGCTACCCTGCAGATGTCCTTTTCCATTCCCTATGGGAAAACACTCCACACAGAGGTAGTTCAGGTCTGGCAGAGCCTGGTCTTGTTCTCATATAATGCATTAGTTACCACAGATATCTAATGAGTGGTTTTGGGATTTGGGTATTTTTAGCAGATCTCTGTTCCCTAGAAGGCACATCCCCATTTTGGGACTACCCATCCACTTTGGGGCTGTGGAGCAGAGGGAGAAATTCACTGTTTTCCCACAGTTCTGGCGTAAATGAGCACAGGGGTTTTGGTTTGGAGTATTTGTCATCAGCAGGGAGGGCTGGGGAGCTGATTAGTAGAATGGGAAGTAATCAACCATTTGTTGGGGGCACTTTCATGCCAGTCATGGATGCTGAATTGTAGGAACATGCTGTCTCTGAATAAAGGCTTTTCCCCTCCCCAGCAAAGCCATCACCGCTGGACCTGAGGAACAACACTGTCATTGATGAGCTTCCCTTCAAATCACCAGTCACAAAATCCTGGTCCAGGCCAACGTGAGTAATGGCTGGGGGATGATTTCTTGCTTTGCTCCAACAGCAACTCTCTGGTCTCATTATTACTGACATTCACAGGTAGCCATGCTGTCACCTCTGCCATGGATTAAACATTCCCCACATCACAGCTAGTGGCAGGAAGGTAAATTCATTTAGGTTGGGATTTCACATGAAAGCCCAGCATGTGGCTAACAAGATAATTAAGATCCCTTGAAGACATTTCCTGTTTCTGGGATCTGACAACTGCTGGAGAGCTGTGGCTCTGACCTGGGACCTGTGGTCCACCACAATTCATGATTCAGCTGAGCCAGACCAACTGAGCCATGCTGTGTGGGGGGCATGATTTCACATCCAAGCTATTCCCCCCCCAGACCCCACTGTCATCTAAAAACACAGGGTGACTCTCAGGGTCTGACCAAGCCGTGTTTTGATTGCCTTGAAAGCAAAGCTTAGCCTGAAGGAAGTCTGCAAAATTAAACCAAAGCACTTCAGAGCTATGTCTGCCAGCCAAAAATAACAGGATTCGCACAATTCCAGCTCTGCTACTAATTCACGGTCTGATGTTGACCAGTAAAAGGCAGAAGCAAAGCTTGGCTGCTATGACTCCTCTAATAAATTGGATTGTGTGGAGACTGACTGCAGGGCATGAACGCTGTGTGCTGAAATCACTGCGCTGGGAAGCAGCAAGCAGGGTTTGATTGACAAGAAGTCTGACCCTGGAGAAGCTAATGGATTTTTCCCCTATCAGCTAATCATATGACCCTGCTTTACTGAAAGGCAACAAATAGCTTTTTGAGACACGTGCTTTAATGCCAGAAGATGATTTCATTATTTTGTTCAGTATAATTAGATTTGGCCAATTGAAAGAAAGACAATTCCTCAGAGGATTTGTTTTCCTGCAAAAAATTTGGATAGGGCCTGTATGGTAAACAAATCCTGTTGCTGTGGTGGAGCTGGAGGTGAGAGGCTTCACCAAGGCTGCCCCTCCATCCTCCACAATTAAATGTTTCCTGAGAGATGAAGGAGTTAGTGGAATCTGATTTGTGTAGATGAGAGCAGGAGAGTTATAGGTACATAGAAAGCAGGGGGTTACTAAAAAATTCTAGTAAGAAGAAATTGAGAAGACCAAACCCAAGAATTTCCAATCGATGGAAGGGCAGGCTGGAGAACCTCGGTACCACCAGCTCTTCCTCATGCCCAGACTGGGTCACGGTGATGGTTGCAGGCATCAGGAGCTGCCCTCTCCCACCTCCATGGCAAAGGACAAGCAGGACCTGCAGCCCTCAGTAACACCTCCCCCCTGTCCCTGCAGGCAGACCTTCAACGCCGGCTCTCTGCAGTACTGTCGCCCTGTCTCCTCCCAGAGCATCACCAGCACTGACTCGGGAGAGAGCGAGGAGAACTACGTGGCCATGGTAAGGGCCCACAGCTAAGATAGGTGGTTCTGGCAGGACATTCAGTCTCCCCAGCTCTGCAGATGCATTCCTAGCTCGTGACAGGGAAGTGCTCAGATAGCACAGTGTGGAGTACATCCTTATGTGTATCCCTCAATGCACAAAACAGGGTGTTTCCTTCTGAAAACAGCGTGTCTCATTGGAGTTTTAAATGTGTATGAAAGCAGAAACATGTATCACCCATTTTGCCAGGAATTAAGAGGGATTTAAAAATTTATACAGACTGTCAGGGTGTATTTTCCTAATTAAGGTTGATTTTTTTCAAATTTTTTCAATTTTTTTCCCCTAATAGCTGCTTACATCATGTGTCTGTGGGAGCAGGGGCTATCAGAGCAGAAGCAGGGAGTGGCACTGCTTACAGGGAGGGGATTTTGACTGTTTTGGTGAAGCTACTGACTTGAAGCATATTTTTGAGGCTATGTAACTAATGGGGTAGAGGAAATCTGTGCTCTGTGCAGCATGGTTGTGATTAGCAAAGATTCCAGAACTGGCCTGGCCTTGCTGAGGTGTGGTTCTAGGGACATGCTAAAGCCCACGTCTGCTGTCAGGCATGTGAGTAAAATCAGCACAAAGGCAGCAGAGCTGCTCTGATACATGAAATCAAGAGCATGAGTTTGAAATATTTGTTAGCACAATATACAGCATTGATAGTATCCCAGCAGTTCTTGCACATCCTTGTCCCAGAGGCAGGTGAGCAAATAACCAGGCTCTTTTAAAGGTGCCTCCAACATGTTTCATTTCTGGATTTGTGTTAATTTCCTTTTTTCTTTCTTCCTTCCCACTTTAATCCTCATTATCTCTCCTGTCTCTTCCCTGCATTAGCAAAACCCCATTTCTGCTTCTCCTGTTCCTAGTGGTACCAACAGCCCAGCGCCTAAAAAGAGTTCGGGGAGTGTGGATTACCTGGCCCTGGACTTCCAGCCAAGCTCACCAGGGCCACACAGGAAGGTATGGGAGATTTTATAAACTTCTGGTTAAAAAGTGATGCATTTTTAAGGGGTTCTATGCACATTGGCAACAGCATGGTACAAAGCCCAGACTGTGGTCTCAGGAATCTCTGATGCTCAGAGGGCTGGAGCACCTCTACGATGGAGGCTGGCTGAGACAGGTGGGATTGTTCAACCTGGAGAAGAAAAGGCTCCAAGGAGACCTTGAACCATTTTCCAGTGCCTAAAGGGGCTACAAGAGAGATGGAGAGGGACTTTTGACAAGGGTATACAGTAACATTAAAGGGGTAATGGTTTCCAGCTGTCAGAGAGCAGGTTTAGATTAGATATTAGAAAGAAATTCTTTACTCTGTGAGTAGTGAGGCACTTGAACAGACTGCTCGAAGAAGCTTTGGTTGCCACATCCCTGGAATTCTTCAAGGCCAGGTTGGATGGGGCTTAGAGCAACCTCATCTAGTGGAAGGTGTTTCTGCCCATGGCATGGTTGAAATGAGATGATCTTTAAGGTCCCTTCCAACCCAAACCATTCTGTGACCCACTGCTATATTTGCTCTAGGTCAAACTCAGTCTCCCTTGCATGTCTGCAGCTTTGCTGGCAGTGCAAAGCAGAAGCATGGATGTGCAGGGTTCAGGGATGCTGATGAGACCACAAACTCAGCTGGAGACTATACATTGAAAAGCTGTCAGGAGGTATCCCAAGAAGTATCAGAATTGATTTTTTCCTCCTTCACAGGAGGAAAAAACGAAAAAAACCAACAGGTCCTCCTAGACTAGACTTGGATTTTGCACCTGAAAGTTGAAGGACTAGGGTTGTATAAACATTCATGGCAACCATTTGTGAGTTGGCCTCACTTTCTCAAACACCACTTTGTTTCCCAGGCAAAGCATCCCACTGGTTGGGTCCTTTTATTATTTGACAGTTGTCCCTCGATGGTTTCTTTCTGCCCAGTAATATTTCTGCAAGTATCACCCATTTAAATTATATCCCATTCTGGAAAAGTGATTTTAGACCACTAAAAAGCATGATCTGGCTCCAGTTACAAGCAGATGGAGGTCCTGTGAAATGCTTGTAAAGTCAGAAAAAGCTTCAAGACTCCAGGAGTTATGGTAAAAAGTACCTCCTTGTTCTCAACACATCTCTTGGGAGACCCTGCAAACATATCTGTTGTTTGGGAATGAAAATGAGCTAGTGCCATAGGTGGGTAGAGTCAGCACAGCTAAAAGGTATAGAGCTGGCATTTCTATGTGTATCTCTAAGAGTTCTGAAGTTCTTTACAGGAAAATAAGCAAGATGCAAGGCTGAACTCCAAAAGTCAGCAGTTACAGAACACAATTGCAACCAAACATTCATGTCCCAAAGTTTGTGAGAAGGTAGAGACCCATGTGCTGTTTCTACCCTCCCATTGCACTGCGGTCTCATGCCAGCAAGAGGCAGAGCAGATTGAAATCCTTCATCCTCATGTCTTTGGGAGGTTAGAGGGAGGGTGATGAGCTGTGAGGTCTTCAGGAAGGCAGGAATGGTGCTGGTGGTCTTGTGGCACCTGCTGCAGGAAGGAGTGAGAGGGAAGAGCAGGGAGCAGATGAGTGACCAGACGGTGCCCTGTTTCTCCTCCCCACAGCCCTCCACATCGTCAGTTGCCTCAGATGAGAAGGTTGATTACGTGCAAGTGGACAAGGAGAAGACACAGGCGCTGCAGAGCACCATGCAGGAGTGGACTGATGTGCGGCAGTCCTCGGAGCCTGCCAAGAGCATGAAGCAGTAGTGCCTGCGGCAGGCAGCAAAACAGGAACATGTCCTGTTGGTTTTCCCCAGCTGCAGCCCCACTGGGCTGCCAGGCCCACTTGGGCTGGATTTCTAAGACTTCTCTGTGGAGGGGAGGGGGTGTCATTGGTTTGTTTTTTTCTCTTAAAACAAAACAAAACTTAATTTCAGGGGAAGACTTGGCGGATACTGTTTGCCAGTGATAAAGACCAACTATGTTTGGTGGCTAGGTTTGTGCTTTAGCTGCTGGATGCACTGTCCAGGAACTTTGACTTAGCAATACCAGGTTTCACCCTACTCATCTTTTCCTTACAGCTATTAAAGCCACCTTGTATGTTCTAACACTGCATCATCTCTCCCCGTCTTCTTCCATATCATACCCTAAACCATGACACGCAGGTTTTATCTCCCAAAGGATATCATTGCCCAGCTCTGATTCTCCACTCCTTATGGTTGTCCTCTTCTCTGCCTCCTCCCAGTCCCAAAACTGAGCAAGGACCATTGCTTTTGAAATCACTTTTGTTGTCCTGTCTCTTGTAAATAATATGTTCAAAACCTCTGAGGGCTGTTCTACTCTTGGCTGGACAGCCCCCAAGGTTTTGGTTGGGGTTGTTAACCTTCAGGAGCTTGACACACCATCCCCACCATCCCATTGAGCTGACTTAGGAGCCCAGGACTTGCCCCATCATACACACACATACATGTCAGCATATGCTCTCATGAGTTTGTTGGGGTTCTTCTGTTTGTATTCTCCATTAACTCTCAGAGTGAACGGGCTGGAGAGATTGGTTTTGGAAGGGGCTGGAGGGATTGGCTTTGGAAGGTAGAATTTAAGCACTGACCCACTGCCTCTCCGAAACCAACTCCTGTGAATCTGACCCTAAAAACCACAGTTTGCCTTTTGTGGCACCAGAAGAAGCCCATAGAGTGAGAGTCCTACATCAAGGACATTGTGAGAAGCCCTGTGGTTGAGTATGAGGGGGCAGGGAGGCTCTGGAGACGCTGTGTGTGTGGACTGGCATAAGGATGAGTGACAAGAAGGGAGTGGGAGGCTGCTGTGAGGACTGGGAGAAGGCAGGAGGTGTACTGCAGAGATTGGTCCTGGGTGAGGAGGTTGGGTGGAATGTTTCTTGGAAGAAAGAAGAAGAGTAATTGAAATGTTGGTTGATGGTGAGGTCATAGGCTTGGGAAGAGGTTGGTCAGGAGAGACAGGGCAGGGCGTTTCAGTAGGAGCTTTAACGTAGCATTGTGGTTGGTTTGTGGAGGGTGCAAAAGGCTGAACTGTTTTCCCCTCATCTTCAGCAATGTTTCTTCAACACAACACTGGGGCTTGCTGACATTAATGGCCCTAGGCTCTAATTATGGGTGGGAGTCTGCTGTTGTCCCTTGCCAGCATCCTTAACACATCCAGGCTTTGGGATCGTTCGCCAGGCAGCTGCTGAGCACAGAGGGAAGAGAAGGACGAGACAGTTTAATGCAGAGATAATAATTCATGATCTCAGGAAAACAGGAAGGACTAATGATTGCCGTGGAGCAGCCTGATTGCCAGACAGCAAGTGCTGACACGAATAAACAGGCTGACCGCAAACCAAGAGCCAAATGAAGGAGACATCAGAAAGATTAGGTAATAATATTTATTAAAGAGCTGGAGCTATTCTTTCTGCAAGCTGAACCCCTCCCAGCACCATGGGCTCTGTGTTCCACCAACACCACCAAGTTGTATTGATTATTAATGCTTAAGCATTGACACATTTGCTTAATCTTGGTCTGAGCTTGGAAGGGCCAGACATGACCCACATGGGGATAGGATTCCAGTCCCTTAAGGGCTGTGTGCTGGTAAAATAATTCTTGAACTTTCAACACCATTTTGTGTTTTCTTCTTGCATGCCATGAAAGGGAAGGATGCTAATGAAAAGCTCTGATAACCCTGTTGAGACATTGAAGTGTTGGACTTTTATAGAAACAAGGAAGCAAATACCCTAATGTTTATGTTAATAATTGTAATTACTAGAAGGGAAGAAACCTCAAAGCCCCAAAGGGGAAAATTTAGCAGAGTCAGATGCTTTCTAAAGGTCAGGGGGGGTGTTATACCCTGCAAGGGCCATTGCCTCCTGCTGGAGGCTTGCACACTTGCCTGGTGAGTTGACAAAATGAAGACTAGAATGCAGTACTTTGTATTTCTATTGCCCCTTTCATCTCTGCATCTCAGGGGAGACTAAACATTGCGCCTGATCCAGAGCCCACTGAAGTGTGCATTCACCCATCTGGGAGAGAGCTCCCATCCCCACCAAAAAGAATGTCACTCTTCTGGGAAGCTGATTTTTCCCATTTCTTCTTCAAAGCTGTTAGCTTTAGTGGCTCGAGAGAGAAACACATTGGGTTTGAGCGCGAGTTGCTGAGTGGGTGCCCTGTGCTTCTGCACTGGGACTAGGTGCCTCCAGTGCCCACTCCCACATTTAATCCAAGGGGTTAATTAGGACTGGAAAAGCCTTTTGTGGTACTGGAGAAACTTAACCTTTTTCTCCATGTTTCACAAATGTCTTTGTTCATGGGGCAACCATTGGCATGGGATAGCTCTTTTCCCAGGCTCAGGCCCTGTGTTTTGATAATTTCCTCTCATGAGCATCCCTAGTAACTGGTTCATTGCATTTGGCAGACCAAGGACCAAAATGGCCCAAAAGCAGCTACTAAACAACTGCTGGTTGCTGGCCCCTCTCTGCTTTGCAGTGAAGTCTGTGTTTTTACTGAAAAATATACATTCCTCTACCTTTTCCCCTGCAAAGCACCAAGCAAACAGCACCACCAAACTAAGCAGAGGGCCACAGACTCTGTGCCATATAGACATGACTGTATCAACCCCTCCTGAAAGCATTAAGTAATCAATGGCTTCAGTGGAAATAGTCACCCACGACGATTGCCAAGCTGATTACAGCAGTCCCTGGTGATTAATGTTTGTGCAGTATTTAGTCTTAAACCATATTGAAAAGCAGCTGCTTTAATTACACAGACTGCCAAGAACTTTGTCCTGAAGGCATTGAGTTTATCGCATCCACTTTATACTTGGATTCTCAAGTATGACAGGCTCCTTTGTTAGAAATAGGTATTTAAGGAAACTGAGAACATTGCAAATTATTAATTTTAATTGAAATTAAACTGGCTTGAGCCTTCACATCAGAGCCTCCTCTAGAGCTCTGTGGTTTGATTTAGAAAAGGGATGTGCTTGCATGTGTGTGTGCTCATGGAGAAGGGTTGTCTGTGGGACAAGCACCATGACCTCAATATTTAGTTTTATGAAGCACTGGGTCCATGGCTCAAAGCTTTCCCCAAGCTTGAAAATGACTAAGCAGGTGGTTTTAAAGGCAAAAGTCTCCAAGAGTGTGTATCCCTTGCTGTGAGTATGCAAATGCTGCTCATCATTCCTCTGCATGGTGAGATGTGTGAGCTGCCTTGGAGTACATTTCCAGCTCTAAATAGATGCCAGGCTTAGGCTTAGTCTCAAGCTGGCGAAAGAGAATAATGTGTGAGCACAGAGAGTGCCAGGGCAAAGCTGAGAGTCTGGTAAAGAGGGCCAAATGCAGAATCAGAACCAAAAGATAGGAAAGGCTTGGCTTGTCTAGGAGCTAACTGGAATGGATTTGAACTCTGGGCCACCAGCCACTGGCAAGGGTGAGATATGAGAGAACATGAGGTTGGGACGAGAGAAGGCAGGGGAGTTTGCCAGTAAGGTTTGGGTCTTGGTCCTCACCGTGTGCTCCTTTGGCCTGTGTTTTTGGGTCAGATGTGCAGAGACTTGTGGGTTATGGAATGCTCAGTAGAAGCTATGCACTGGTGGGACAGGAGCTTCCACCACTCTCGGGCACTTCACTCTCAAGGGGGTCATCCTGCCTGACAACGTGATGCCTGTGCTCTGGCATTCAGGAATGCTTGGGCTGTTCACCCAGCTCTGAGCTGGGCAGGAGAAACCCTACAAGAAATGTGTGGGGACCAGGACATCATGAGGGGACACCTTGCTGAGGGCTCCCATGAGCTGTTCTTGGGGCAGCAGTGCCATGGTTTCACAGGGTTGTCCCTGGAGGTGCCATCTTCATCCCTGAAGTTTTTCAAGTTCAGTCTAGTCAACCCCATAGCTGACCCTGCTTGGAGCATCTCTTCCACACTGAGACCCTGTGCTGCTGGGGTTGAGTGGAGACCCCTCCATGTGAGGGAGGGGGCCCAGGGGGTTGCTTGGAGCCCTGTAACATCCAAAACAGGTACAGGGCCACTTCTCTGGCCATGAGAAGCCAAGTGGCAAGGCACACAGCTCAACCCCTAAGGCCATACTCCCCAGTGAGAAGACCTAATCCACACTGGGCCATCCCTTGCACCTGGGAAAGGGCTGGCTGGCCCAGAACAAGTCATCCAGGACATGGACAGGCAGTTCTAGCAACTGTGAGACAGCTTGAACCTGTAAATTTGTCAGGCTAGATCCAGACCTCTCAGCAAACCCATGCCACCTCCACACCCTGGCATACCAGGAAGTGTTGGCTTGTTTTGGTTATACAATGATCATGTCTCCTTGGGTGGGAAGGGGTGTACAGCCACGTCCAGGTCTTATGGAAGTTGTTAAAATAGTTCCCAGGTGCTGTCTGAACTTTCTGGCCCAGGAGGCAAGTAAAAGGGTTGTTTTCTCAAGTTGTGCTTGCATTGTGTTGGTGTTTTCCCACCTGGTGATGTAAAAGTTCCATTCCATGTAAAAGCTGACACCCACAGTGCGTGTGCCATTGAAGGGATGCTGTCTAGGGGGTGAGATGGATGCAGCAGAACTGTGAGTATGAAGAAGCCCAAGTTCTACAGGAAGGGGGAAGAGCAAAGCCTAACTTTGGCACCAGCCAGAGAACACACATGGCTGTCAAAGAACCATCAAAAAAATGAGAGGGACCAGTCCAGCATCAAATCACAAGGGCCAATAATCCCATTTAGGGCCTCTGGTGAGTCTGAGTGTCTCTCTTCTCTGCCCAGCCTTCCCACATGTACATAATGATCTTGCAGCTGTTAATGAGGCTCTTGCAGGTCAAGATGTGCACTTTTTGTTCACGATTCCTCCTTGGTCTGGAGCAGTTCATCCCTCTATCAGCCTGTCCTTGGTGTCTCATCCTTGTAGTCACAATTTTATCCCCTTGTTCACGACTCCTAGTGTTGTACTGTCGATCAGGTTGCTGATTTAGTGTCTTCTCTTGAGAAAAGTTGATATGTAGCAAGGTGTCACAATACAGCTGTCCCCTTCCAGCCCACGGCCAGCTGGTCCTGGCACGTGGTGTTCAAGTTCTAACACCAGCCAGTAATATCTGAAACAGAAGCTGGGGCGCATGGCTCCATCTCTTTAGCTCAAAAAGCTTCTCAACAGGCTTGCTCCCAATCAGCAGGCTCTTAATTTTTGATGCAGCCCACTGCTAACATATAATGGGTTCATTTGTGGGCCAGTGGGTTGACCATATGGGAGAGGTTTGCCCCCAGACCAGGAGATAAGAAACCATCATTTTTATTGTCATTCTCTGGGTGACACCACACTGTATCCTCATGTGGGACAAGAGGGTTCATGTGAACTCTGTATCCTGCTTTTTCTCCGGCTTGTAAAATGAAGGTTTTTAGTACTTATTTCCCCACCTCACATATGTGTCATGAGGTGTAATTAATTGACAACTAATAATGCAAAGAGCTGCTTTGAGTCTGCAGGCAATGGCTTGGCAGCGTGTGGTGCTAACCTATTGTCATGCCCAGCATCATACACGACACCAACACATCCCGCTCTGCAAAACTCATTAAAAAACCCTTCATCCTTAACTACCAAGGTGAAAAAAAACTTGGCAGGATTTTCTTCTGAGTGAGGGGGGTGGGGGAAATGTCATTTGCACAGTTTTCAGTGTTCTGCTGCCACATTTACCCTGGAAATACCACGGGTTTTTTGAGAGCAGCATGGATGTGGTGGCTGACCCACGCTGCAGAGAGGGGAAGGGAGCAGGACCCTGGGCTCCACGGGGAGCCTGTCGATGAATCCCGTAGGGTTAGGACCAAACCTTTAGAGTAGTTATATCCCACGCAACCCAGCCCTTGGCAAAGTCAACGTGACTTTGCCATCATTGTGTGGGAACTTTGGGCATCATTGTGTGGGAACAGACCCAGTCAGATTAGGGTAGTTTTCTCCATTTGTTTCTTAACCTGCTGCGAGGAGGGGTTGGAGCCCTGGCTGTGAAGCTGTTGCATCAGCAGCCGATTCGCAGGGATGTTTTGTGTGTTTCAAAGCCTATGACTGTTCTTAAAGAGGAGTATTTTTAATTTTTTGATTTCCATTTGTAGAAGGAAGGACAAGAGTAATCTGTGGCAAACTGTACAGTATGTGTCTTCTTGTGGTGTCACTGTTTGAATGGTTATTAAGTTTTCAAATCACTGTGGACAGCTAATCACTTAAGTTATTAATTTATTCTTTGGGGGGTTGTTGTTTGGTTGGGTTTTTTTTAAAGTAATTTGAAACAATTATTTATCCTGTAAATCGGTCTTGAGTGAAGCCTAGATAATACTTTTTTTGCTGTTAATAAACATGGTACATGCCTGACGTGAAGGTGATCTCATTTTTAAGTACTGTATATGCAACAGAAAAGCAACAGGAAAATAAAAGAATGATAATAAAAAGATATCTCTCCCTGGTGATTCCCAGTACGGATTCAGAGCAGGGGGAAAAGGGGGAAACTAATAAGCAGATCAAGTTTGATTATGTAGTACCTTTAAAGCTTTCAGAGCATCTTCTCAGCATGTTGCCAAGTGTCTCCTACAGCTTCAGGTGTCCTGTATGGGTAAGGAGAGCCTTTAGGATGTAGCTAGGGTTTTTCCTGATACCAGAACCCAAGCCATGTATTTTTAAGCTGCTAAATTGAATTTCGTACCATATATCTGCTCTGCTGTGTGCAGTGTGAGGACAAATGCTGCCTTCCTCACCCATCAGCAGCTTAGCACCTATGAGCCTCAGCTCAGGACACCAAATCACCCAGAGAACCTCAGCAAAAGGACAAACCTTTTTCTCCAGAGTTAAAAGTTCAACTCTCCCTTTAAGACTTCCCTTTAAAAAAAAAAAAAAAAAAAAAAAAAAAAAAGACAACTGGGAAACGACACCTCCCTAAGCACAGCTCCTGTAACAGCTCTTTTAGACAAGAGTAGCATCATCTCACACCTGCAGCACACCAAGAGCTGGGGACTCCCCTGTGGGCTCTCCTTGACCAGAGGCACGTGTGACAGACTAAACAAGCTAGACTATCTCATATACCATAGCAGATACTTTATCAATATGCCATATGCAAACATGACTGGCATTACTAACACTAGTACCAATATAGCACACACTATATTGGTGTGGCACAGATGGTAATGCACCATACTCGTACTATACTAGACTTCTGTAAGGCCTTTAACGTGGTCCCTTATAACATTCTCAGCTCTTAACTGAAGAGTTTGATGGATGGGTGGACCATTGGATGAATAAGGAATTGGCTGGATGGCCACATTGAAAGAGCTACAGTGTCCAAACCAGCAATGAACAGTGTTCCTCAAAGGTGTGTGCTGGAACCAATACTATTTAATATCTTCATCAGACACAGGAGTATTTGCTGAGTCCAAAAGGGAAGTCCAGTGCTAATAATTAGAGGAAATCAAGAGGGGCTAAACTGCTCAACCTCATTACACCACTGACACTCTCCAGGCTGCCATCCATGCTGAGAACTGCATGCTGTTTGCCTCTGCTCATCCCAGAAAATCTTGGGGAAAAAAAATAAGACATGCTCAGGAAAGATCTTAGCTATGATACAGCCTCTCCAACATTTTCCTTGTTGGTTTGGCTATCTGCCTTCATTACTTAGATTATGATCTCATCAAGTTAAAGACAGTCTCCTACAAAACCACCTTAAGAGAAACAGCACAGAAAATGTCTTCAGGTGATATTCCAGAGTAAAGAAAGGAGCTAGCATGACAGCAACAGGAAAACTTTTGGCAACCTCTTTGAACAGGAAATAAATAGAAGACTAGTAATAAAACCAGGAAACACTGTAGATTCTGTGACACTTGAGCTTTGGGTCTTCATTTATTTCCTCTCAGCACCTGACTTAAAAACAACAAATACACTCCACTGCTCATCTACAAGGCTCCACTATTAGTATTGTGATGTTCTTCTGGAGGGCATACAGCTCTACACTAAGGTTCCCATTCCATCTCTGTCTGATCCCCTCTTCCAAGCCACCACGCTGCAGGACTGTCCCCTGTCCTTGAGGACAGATGCCTCAGCTTCCCCATCTCTTTTTTTTGACCCATCAGCCCCATATCAATCAATACTGCAACGAGACAATAAGTCTGTATGTTGAATTAATTTCCTTTATTTATATATAGGAAAGACAATAAAAGAATATGATGGTCTACACCAGATATTTGACCCCAAGTGTCCCCTCTAGCAGACTTTCTGCTCACATTATCCATAGCAATGTCTCTGCTTTGCCTTTTCCTCCACAAAAACACAATACTCCTACCCCAATATGCCATGGTCAGGATTAGGCCTTGCACTTAGGACCTAAGGCACAAGACTCTGCCACTTGAGCCAGAGAAATCTCTACTACAGGTGTGAGGGAGGAGCAGGCAGGGGAAAACAGCTGGGGAGGGACATGGGAGGGAGCTGTGGTCCTGTAGATGTGCTGCTTGGGGCTTGAGTTGGCCATCTGCCATCAAAATCAGCCCCTGTTCCATTACTGATTTATATAATACATTGGTTTACACAGTATGTACTGATGTTGGATTGCTATAACATATCTGGTTGGGCTACTCACCTTGCAAAACAGCATTTAAAACAAAATAGATCATGAGTTTAGGGGGGCTCTGTCATCTGCTGCTCAGTTCAGGGTATCCCAATGGAAAACCCAAATTTTAAAGGGCAGATCCATCCCAGAAAGTTATCAAATGACAGCAGCAGAAAGAGTCTAATGGGGTCCTAAGGACACATCTGGAAAAACAGCTGTGTGTCTTGGCCTGCCGTGCACACTAAAAGCATCCAGAAGTCATCAGTAACACAATGGGTCTTCACTGAAGCCCAGAAACCCCAAATGCATCAGGTCAGTCTCTCTTGGCTGGAGAGGTTTGTGCCCCTCAGTCTCTTTTGGGTGTCTTGCAATAAACAAAGCAATAAAAAAGCATAAACTCCCTCTGGTTGACCTGACACTGATTGTCTTTCAAGCTCACTGCCTCACAGACCAGTACTGCTACATTTTGGCATTTTCCAGACTTTTTTCTACCTTCGGGGTTTTTCATGGGGGGTTCCCAAACCACATTAAAAAGAAATATAACAACTGAGCAGAGGTCACCCCAGAACCAACTCAGTGCCATGGGAAGGGCTGCAGACAGGGTGTGCATGGGACATCTCCATCCCTGGGGCCCTGCTGGGTCTGTCTTCCTCCCCACGCCTGTCCCTGTCACCTCCCCAGGCTAGTGGCATGGCTCACAGCAGGCAAGACATGGCTGTGATGAAGCAAAAGGGCACTTCTCCAAGCTGTTGGCAGCTGCTCATTTCTGCATTAGCTTAGGTACATTAAGGCATGAAGACCAAGTGCATAGGA
This sequence comes from Ammospiza nelsoni, assembly GCF_027579445.1. Taxonomy (NCBI): domain Eukaryota; kingdom Metazoa; phylum Chordata; class Aves; order Passeriformes; family Passerellidae; genus Ammospiza; species Ammospiza nelsoni. The sequence goes on along the minus strand of NC_080634.1, from coordinate 33,946,918 downwards.
AGCAGCGAGACCCTCCAGGCGCCTCCAAATCAGCCCCTGAGACCTTTTCCGTTGAAATGTTTCTCAAATCCTCCTCTGAGATGCTCACTGTTATCAGGGCAAGGAAGAGGAGCTTCTGGCTTTGGGCTGTCCCCATGGACACTGCCCATGTGGCTCAAGGCGTTGGCTAGAAGACGAGTCCATGGAAGGAGCCAGATCCACCCCCGCCCGCTGCTGGGCTGCAGCCCCCCGAGGAGCTGTCATCATCCTTGTCCCTGTCCAAGTCTCTCCACCACAGCGGGGACTTGGGCAAGGCAGAAATATAGGCGGCTCTGTTCCTTGCTTCTTTTTCCTGCTCCTGGGAGAAGGAAGGGGGGAAAATAGCACAAGGATATCAGCACATAAAAGACTCAAGTGGGGGGGTGCTCCCACCATCCCTGAGGAGCCAAGAGCCTGTAAGGTATCCCCTGGGAGCTCCCTTCAAATTAAAGTGGGGTGTGACGGCCATGTGCTCTAGAGCTCAGCAGGAGGAATGCAGCAGAACATTGCAGCTCTTCAGCGATCACACCCAGCCCTCCTGTGTCACCTGTGGGAGAGAAGGGACCCCCCAAATCGCCCCACATGCAGGTCATGTCATATGAGACACTGTTGTTTGGAAAGCATTGAGCTCCATCAGCTGAATGGAATCTGTTCTACTTCGTATTCCCAGCTCACCCATCTGCCCAGGCAAGCTGTGGATGCCCCATCCCTGGAAGTGTTCAAGGCCAGGTTGGATGGGGCTTTGAGCACCTAGGTCTAGCAGAAAGGGTCCTTGCCCATGGCAGAGGGGTTGGAACTGGATGGTCTGTAAGTCCCTTCCAACCCAAACTATTCTATGATTCTATGATAAGAAGAGAAAAAGTTAAAAAAAGAAGACTTTGTTTGCAATGGTTCAGGTGAATGTCAGAGGTGGTAGGAACAGCTAGTTACCAGTGAGTGAAGGTGGGAAGGAGAGGAAGGAGTAGGACGAAAGGAACAAGTATTTTACAATGAAGGTGGTGAGGCACTGGCACAGATTTCCCAGAGAGTCAGGAAATCTGCCTCCACCCCTGGGAACATTCAAGATCAGCCCACATGGGGGGGGGCTCTAAGCATCTGAGTTGAAGATGTCCCTGCTCAGCCTGCAGGGGAGGTGGACTAGATAGCCTTTAAAGGTCCCTTCCAATCCAAACTATTCCATCATCCTCTCTTTCCCAGGCACTTCAAAGAAAATTTTGGGCTGAACTTTCAGGAGCAGACAATAGCAAATCAACCCCAAGCACAGCCACAAGGTGTCTGGCACCAATGTCAGCGCCCAGTTTCATCAGGAACGTATAACCTGTTTATATCTGGGGGCTAAAAATGAAAAGGGATTTCTCTTCAGGGAGTTGGTGGATATCTGCAGGATTTTAACCACAGGACAGGATCCCACTGCTGCCTGGATTTGTGGGAACGTGGCCCATGAGTCAGACAGCTGCAGGACCGCACCCTGCTGTGCACAGCAGCGGGAGTTACCTGCAAGAAGAGGATGTTATCTTTGGAAATGGCTTCCATCAGGTCCTTGTGGAGGGACGGCTCTCCATGCAAGCGGCTGGCCTCAGCCAGAGCCTCGTGCAGCAGGCAGCTCTGCCGCTCCGGCCGCTGCCGGTAGAACAGGACATAGGCAGTGTCCTTGGGGAAGAACGAGGTGACGTTGCTGACCGATTCGAAGGAGGAGAAGGAAACTCTGGTGTCATTGAAGAGGTACCACTGGATTTCCAAGTCCAACTGTTTGTCAGAGGCTGGTTTTGGCACCCCATCCTGGGGCTGCCCGTGGGGGACGGTGTCAGTGCACTCCCTGGAGTAGCAGTAGTAGTGGCCACTCTCGGAGGAGATGCCTGAATGCACCACCACACTGCAGAGGTCATACACAACAGTCATGAAGCCACTCCCTGGGACAGCACCGTCCTTCCCATGCTGGCAAACCTCCTCAGTTTCCTCCGGAGCAACAAGGATGGGTAGCTTGAGCACCACAGGGATAGAGACATTGTCCAAGATCTTCTTTCTCTTCATGGTCCGTGGGTCGAAGGAAAACCGCAGCAGTGTGAGGATGAGGTAGTGCGGACCCTCTGTCAGCTCTGCCACCTTCTCAGCATCCTGCAAGGATGCACATTTCTCACAGTGGTATTTATTCTCTGCTGTCAGTCTCTCTGGGGATAGAAAATAGTTGATTAAATCTGGGACAGATCTGGAGTCCTTGGGAGCACATGCCTGCTCTCTGAAAGTTGAGAGAGGGTCTTTGGCTGCATCCACCCCAACACCATTGCCATGCAAGGGATTTGCTGCTTCTCCTTGTTCCTGGGAACCTAATGTTTCCACTGACATTGATGGGGCTGCATGGTCACTGGCCATGGGGGCCTTCCTCTGGATCCAGGGAGAGCCCATGAACTGGCCTGCATTTTCTGGAGGCTCAATGAACTGTGGGCCAATTTCTTCCACTGGTAGAATAGGTGTGCTCCCATGCACATTCCTGTCCGATGGAGGAAAAGCCAGGGACAGGTCTGTGAAGACTTCTTCTCGGGAGGAAACATTCAGGCACTTCAAGCAGCGGATCTTTGTCATCATTTTACCCCCAAACATCTTCTCAATCAATGTCTTGTTTAAGTAATGATGCTCCACCGCCTGAGGCATCAAGCTGGATTCCTTGAGTTTCTGGTAGATCCTTTTTCCAGTTTTTTCCTCTTCATGCAATCTTTGGCAGGGGAGAAAAGGCTGTGTTATGCATCAATACAACACCAAGAGGCAGTTTCTAAAGTAGGGCTCCTGTTCTTCACTGAAAGTAGTTAATCCCAGTTAACCTGCCTGTACCCAGGGGTCTGATGCGTGGGAAAAAGGTGGGAAAGAGTCTGACAGGATTTGGGAACCTGAAGTACTCATGTGCCACTGACCACATACTTCTAGAAGGATCATTGGGACACCAGAGATTTGATATTTCTAGGTAAAGGCAAGAATCAATATTTTACAGAGTAGGCTGAGTGGCTTGTCAGGTGAGTCTCTAAGGTTGGTACAATTTTAGATTAGGTATCAGGAAAAATCTCTTCACTGAAAGGGTGAAGGGAGTCAGACATTGGAACAGACTGACCAAGGAAGTAGTGAAATCACTGTTCCTAGAAGTGTTAAAAATGTGTAGAGGTGGCATTTAGGGACATGATTTAGTGGTGGACTTGTTAATGGTTGGACTCAATGATCATAGGGGTTTTTCCAACCGTAATGACTCTGTAATTCTATGAATTCCTTGTGTCCTCAGAGCACAGGCAGAAATTTTCAAGTTGAACTAAGTTCTGACCTAACCCCTAAAATTGTCCAAACAGGGTTTCATTAGAAACAGAATTTCATTTCAGACCATTCTCACTATCCCAACCCTCCACTCTCCCAGCTCCTCTGGGTCCCAGCCACGTGCCCTGTTTGCATGTGGGTTAGCACTAAACACTACACTGGGGTTTGGGGACGCCGTTGTGACCAGGCCCCAGGATGACGGCGCTCGTCACGTACCGGTCCAGCAAATACTTGAGGTACTCTGAGCAGTCCTGCTGAGCTCCAGGGGTGAACCAAGGTGGCCAGGAGGCAGAGAGGAAGCTCTCAGGGGAGATGGCAGGTCGCTGGCAGCAACACAGAAGAAAAGCATTTAATCCTAGAGATTTTTCCTCAATTCCCAAAGGGGGATGGAGAGAGGAGAAGAGTGGTTTTTTAGGTGGTCCACTGGGAGCACAGTGTTCTGTGCCTGATAAGATCCCTTTTTTCCCCCTACAAAGGCTAATCCCAGTGCACAGGAAGACTTTCTTGGTTTGCTGCAAGCCAGGATGGTAAGGATGAATTTCAGACATTATTCTATGTATACTTCTATAAAATAAACACATGGATATGTGTTTATCATTCAATTTTTAAATGGTTTATTGACCTGACCCAGATAATTCTACTTAATTCAGCCTGAATTTAATTTGCTGCTCCATTTAATTTGATCAGGATCTCTCTCATGAAATCCTTTCATAAAAAAAAAAAATCAACCAAAAACCAAAACCAAAACCGAAACAAAACAAAGAAAAACCAACATCAAACCAAAACAAAAAAACCACTAAACTTTCACCCAACATTCTGATCACTGCAGGCAGGTAATCTGCGTTACCAGATAACGTAACTGCTGTCATTAGGAAGCAGATATTTAATTAATATGGAAAAAGACCCATTTTTAGAAAAAAGGTAACTTCAAGAACAACCCAAAGAATAAAAATAACCAAAAGGAAATTAACAGGAAACTATAACCATCAGCTACACCACATGCTTCTGTACTAGCTCATCACAGAACACAGACACCCGAACCTGCCATCAAAACCTAGATTCTACTATTACTCAATATTAAATTTTACAGGATGTCTATATTTCCCCCTCAGGTCATCTGTAGTGACATAATACCACAATGCTACCAGCCAGCTCTGCCAGTCAAGGCTTGGGAAATGAAGAAGCCTGGATGACTTGCTACCCAGCAAGGGAAAATTCACTGCCTTTCCAAAATCTTGTCTTTCTAGGGACAGAAAGATATATTTTCAAGAGAATAATTAGATATGACCTAGCTGTACCTCCAGAAGTCACTCCATTAAATTTCACATTTGCAATGGGAATATTTACATTTACTTAAGGGTGTTATTTTTATTTTACCTTCCTCACATACAGAGGATTCAACAATCTGGAATCTAAGTGGATTTTTATAATTATCCTTTTAACAAAACCACTTTTAAAGCAATTTTCTCTGATTGCTAGTGCTTTGCTGGGCAGCAGTGGGACAAGGGAGCTGCTCCAGTCTTCTCCCTTGCTGCACAGCAAGAAACAAAGCCTCTGCTTCACACCAACAGGCTTCTCAGCTGACCACAGATGTAAACTATTACCTAATGGACTTCATTGTCAAAAACATTAGCTATGACATCAGCCCAGCCCAAGAAGACCACAAACTAAAGACAGGCAGCCTGGTGTGAACACAGTCCACTTTCATGGGTGATAGGAGTTTCCCTCCACCTCTCCCAAAATTAGCCTCCTTTATACAAACAAAATTTGTCCCATTACAAAATCCCACCAAGATCCACAGCTCCTTATCAGCACGTTGGAGCCAGCAGGAAGCAACTTGGAGACGAGCCTTTCCGCAGCCGACAGTCCAAACAAATAACTAAAACATGAAATAATTACCTGACTGTGCTCCAAAAATGCAAAGAGCCACTGGAGCTTTGTCATCAGGGGCTGGGAGTTGCCCTCAGTTAAATTCAGCACCGAATGCCGAAAGCTGTGAAAGAAAAGCAGAGATGCAATCTGTGAGATGGAAAATCAGTGTGGAACATGCAAGGCTGGAGTGACAAGCAACCCCTGGAGCAGTCCTGAACGGGAGCAAGGGAGGAGAAACTCACTCTGAAGCCATGAAAAGAGATTGTATGATGCTGTTCATGTAGCAAGTGTTTCCCAAGTTAATTAACCCAATCTTTCCTGTCTCTGATTTAGATGCCAGGCGTGGGTAGAAGGAGGCCAGCTCGTTCTTCTGGGAGGTCCAAGCATTTTGTCCCAACAGGTGTTTAATCCGGTCTTCATTTGGAATCGGGAGAGCCTTGGAAAGAGAGATCTGTGTTACAAATCATCATCTGTCCTCTCAAGGGCAAGCTGAGGGCAGGCACTAATCCCTTCCCTCTGGTACTAGTGACAGGGCACAAGGAAACAGCATGAAGCTATGTCAGGGGAGATTTAGGTTGGATATTAGGAAAAGTGTTCAGCATGGGATGGCTGGACACTGGAACAGGTTTCCCAGGGAAGTTGTCATGGCACTAAGCCAAGAAGCATTTGGACAATGGTCTCAGGCACCTGGTGTGATTCCTGTCCTGTGCAGGGTCAGGAGTTGAACTCGATGATCCTCGTGGGTCCCTTCCAACTCAGGGTATTCTGTGATCCCATGACTGACGTTTTCCCATGAAGAAATAGTAATGGGCAACTGCAAAACTCCTCTGCTAGAGACATTCACACAACTAATTTTCCTGCTCTTCACATGAACCTTCCTCCATGCACAGAACAGTTTACTTGTTTGTATTAGTCCTTTAGAGGCATTTCAGAATAAAGTTATAGCTAAAACCTACAGGCACCATCAGGACTTCTGCAGGCCCACCATTTGAGAAGTAACTTCCTTCAACCTGCCTACACTGGGCTCAGACTCCGAATTTTAATCCCCTTTCTTCTACCACCATCTGAGTTGTTGAGGTCAGGATATCCCTACCAGTGAGACAGTCCCTCTATTCTAGCTACTGACAGAGATGCCATTCCATATGGAAAGCAGTAAAATGACTGAGAAGGGCATGACTCACTTTAACTGCTTCTAGGACTGGTTCATAGAGGTCTGGGAATCCTGAGAAGCGGAAGAACATGCAGTGGATGAGCTCAGCCAGCTGCTCCAGGGAGCTGGTTGCAGAATTGGAATCCTCCTTCTTCAAAGAGGCCACCAGCCTGGGGATGTGAGGGAGTAGCTGGAAAAGAAAAATTCACTAGAAAAATTACTCCACGTTATTCACAGAGTGTTAATACATTTAGGGGAATGAAATTCACCTGCAGGCAGAAAAGACAGTAAACAGGAGTTAATAAGGACAATAAACAGGACTTCAGTGCCACTCTAGACTTCACCCTTCACCCTTTGAACTCAACAGCAACTCTCTTGTAGATTTTAGCAACCTTAGAGGGTTTTCTGTTGCATGACACCTGCAGGTTTGTGCTGCTGCTTTGCTGAGCTGCAATTGCCATTCTTTAATCTCCCCTAAAGCCCACATCCACGGTGGAAAGGATATGCTGACTGCCAAGTGCAGGGATTCAAACTTGCAAGGTAGGTAGATGGGATTAGCCTACAAGAAATGTTGTCTACTGTGCTCTTAATTTTATACTGAATACACTGTACTGGAATTGTTATGGTGGGATGGGTAGCAACAGGCATATAAGCAGCACAGTCTTTATTTTTCATCTCAAAAACGTAAAAATGCACGAACAGATGCAAATGCAAATGATCCATTGCTCACGGGCACCCTCTGCTGACCCTGCAGCTGCACACAGAATTAACAACCGATTTCCAACCCTGCAGATGTGCTACAGTGACCCAGGCAGTTACACAACCTATTTCATATTTATATTTGAAGTTATTTTTAGCCCAGTGTAATCCTGGAGAAAAGTATCAGGACCCCATTCCAGCCATTTCCAGATCATCTCTTTCTCACTTGGTCTTCTTCTCCTCTTTTCCTTTCCCTTCAAAATGTTGAGATTTTAACTATTTCCCTTCCAACAGAAAAGGTTGTTGGGGAAGAAGATCAATTGCAGCACCTTTTTGTACATCAGAATTTTGCCAAGCTGTGATGTGAACAATTCTCAAAACCCTTCCAAAGTGCCAGGGCAAACACAAAAAGACATGGTTTGGCCCTGTTGGGTTTTGGGTTTTTTAAATAAAGGAGGAAATTTATGCTTATGGGCTACAGATGGAAACTTCAAGCCAAGAGCAACTCACAGCTTTTGGAGTGTTTCAAAACTTGATGTCCAACCGAAGACAACACATTGGAATTGCTCTATTTTTAGAAACCAAAGAGTTTCTCAAGAAATTCAGGTTCCTTCAAAGTATCTCCAGCTGAGGAGTGAGAAAGCATCAGTTGAAAATGTTGTCTAGCTTTGCTTTTTTATAGATTTATCTGTTCTGTGAACTTCAGGTGAAAAGCCAAATATAAGGGCTTTAACCAGAAAGTACAAAATCAAACATTAATAGGAGTAATTTTTCCATCACTGCTTTTATCAGTTCAATCACTACAAGCATGCTTTTGCCTTCAGCCTCACTTTTTAAATTCAGCATTCCAGAGGCAACACCAGCAGGAAGCAGAGCTGTGTCTTAGTGCCAACAGCAAAACAAACTATAAAATATCACTGTGGAAATGAAAAGTGGATATCCAAACATTGCCAAAAGTTGTTTTTGCTTTTAACAGAGAATTCGTGTAGTGAAGTGATCTGATCCAGTCTTCTGGTCTTGCTGCACTGATGTTGTTCAAACCTTTCAAAGACGATGCACCACTTAAAGAAATGGGTGCCACGTGTTGGTGACAATTTAAAGTCACACGTGGGATGGGGCCCACTGAGTCCAACACACAGGAAGGCACCCTCTTAGGACAAGCAAGGGCTGTTAAATAATGTATTCCCTGCCCTCCACAGTGAGGGCCCTCTGAGATGTTCTCAATGCAAAGGCTCCACCAAATGCACTCCAAAGCCAGAGTGGCAACATCTGCCACACCTTAGGTGCCCCCCTATCCCTGCTGCCCCACAGCAGGGTTACATTCAGGACAATGGCCTCAGCCAAGTGCCAGACTCAGCCTTACCAAGTGAAATGCCTCGTGGGAGTGCTGGAAGCTCAGCAGCATGTACTGCAGGACAGACAAAGCCCCCTCCCTCACAATGGGGTACAGCAGCTTGGAGAAGACCTGGTGGAGGAGAAAATAAAGCAAATGAGAAGGCAGGATGGCACTGCAACCAGCAGGAGAAAGGAACAGTAGGAAACAGAGGCACAGGGCATCTCCAATGGCCGCTGGTCTCTTCCTACTCCATGCTGGATGTTGAAGCAAGCAGCCTGTAACTAGGTCTCCAGAGTCATCTCCTGTCCTGAGCATTGGCTCAGGGCACCCTTAAAAATACTGTGTGGGTTGTCCTCACCCTTTCAGCCTTGTGTAATGCCTCTGTGACAGTGCTGCATCTCCATATCTCCTCATGAAAAAATTATGCAAGCACAGCAGAATGCTAGATTTTCTAGAACATGCCTCTTAATTTATTTAGCTATTTGGAACTTTATCACTAACCTTTCAGACAAAGAGATAAAAACAAGTATCTTTTTCAAAGGCTACATAATTATATTTGTTCTACTTTACAAAAAATACCTCTATACCCTCTACTGTTGTCAGATCATAACTTCTAAGGGTTTCCAAAAATCACATGTTATTTTATGGGCTGCGTCCCTTTCCTATGTATTAATAATGAAAGGAAAGAAAGAAAAGCCAGAGATGCTTGGCTACTGTCCCACTGCTCAGTGCACTTGAGGGATCACAAAGACAAATGCAGTTATTGATAATGTTCCAGTACTGACAATTATAGAATGATAGTATCATTTAGGGGAGAAAATACCTCTACAATCATTGACCCCAGCTGTTAACCCAGCATTTCCAAGCCCAGCATTAAGCCATGTCCCTAAGAACATAGTTTTAGTAGCTTCTATGATGACTTCTTCTGGTGGCTCAGGTGTTATCCCCATTATATGAAGGAGGGAAGAGTCGGACCACAGCATGGAAGTTCTGAAATAGTGACCAGTATCCCTTGGACAGCTTGATCACAATTTTCAGGGAGAGCAAGTACTCACTGCTGCAACAGGGGATGGCAATGGCAGCGGGGGCTTTGTCTACACTAATAAAAGAACCAAGCCAGGGCACAGGCTTGGAACTGACCTGTGACTGTGCAGGCTATTAATACACTCACTGATATGTATTTTACCTGTGCCAGCCAGCAATGACCCAGGCATGGTCAAAGGAGAGCATGTCACATTCCCAAAAGCAAGTCTTACAAGAGCTTCATAGTTTGGGAAGCAGAGTGTGTGACTGGTTTGAAAATCCTTGGCTACTTTATTTCATAACCTTTAAGATATCAGTACCTCTGCAGACCATAACCTGCAGAATCCCAGGTTGTTCTGGAGAACATCATTCCTAGCAGCAAAATCAGTATCCCTTGGGACAGCAAACTCTTTTTTCTCTATACATCTCATCTTGTCATTTGAAAGGCAGGGTGATATTTCAGGTACAAGATGGTATTTCTGTGGTTCACATTCACATTTAAAAGAGCCAACTGACCTTTTCTATTTTCGAAAGAGTGACTTCAATCAAGATGCTGAACTTTTTCACTGCAGCCAAACCCTTCAGCAGAGCAATGATCCACTTGTCTATGTTCTTTCCCAGGGGCCAGGACACCCAGTCAATCATCCTGAAATGAAACACAAACTCTTAAATAAATTTAATGCACATACCTGTAAAAGTCAAGCTCCACTCTGGGTCAAACCTCCTCCAAACTGGTGTCGAGTCACTGGGATGAGACAGGCTCTGCACAAGGCATTTCACACGTTATTCAAAGCACAAAAAAGCCTGAAGTAGAAATACCCCAATGTCACCATCACACTGTGGTTCTTCAGAGGATCAGGCCCAAGTCCATTGAGTAAAGTGGGAATTTTTTCCAAAAATTTCAGTCTAGTCAAATTCAAGCTTTTAAAACTGGTGTTGTGCTCTACATACTAGTCATGTGAGGATTTGATTGAGGTCTCTGCATTGTCACCATTAGAAAACAAATTATACTGGTTTCATCTCTGCATTGTTACTGGTAAGGAAAAAACACTCAGATTCATATATTTTAGTTTTCAGTGTGGGAGACACTGATTTCCAAAAACACATTAAAAAAACTCCACCTGGAAACTCTAATAGAAGTCAATTATTCCTGAATGTCACAGGGAAAAAAATTATTTCTAGCGATTCAACCAACATGTTGTCAAGATTCTGCAAGAAATAAGTGCTTTACAGAAGTTTCTTGTAAAATAACCTAAGTGATTACACATTGTTTCTGTCAAAATTTAATGTTAAACAACCAGGAAGCAAGTAAGACTTGGGATCTCCAAGTATCCAACTTTGCTGGCCATTTCAGTGCTTTTGATTTGAAGACACCCCAAACCTTCAGGCTACACCTCAGTTCAGCTACCTTAGTCAGTTCCTTTTACTTATAAATCTGTATCTTATGCAAAATAAAAGAAGGGAAGATAGATAACTAACCACCACAAGGCAGAGTAGGAATTAGTGAAGTTTACAAGGAACTGGAAAAATGAAACTCTAGTCAGTAAAAAAAACCTGAAAAGCAGAATATGTTGGTGTTGAAAAATAATAAAAGTCAAGCCAAGGTGGATAATAAAGCAAATGCCAGAGAAGCTTGCACAGACATTTGCACCGCAGGAGAACAAGGAATGCCATGCAATCCCTGCATGTGAAGATGCAGAGCTGTCAAGCATCACCAACACAAGAGGAAGATCAAGGAGTCACAAGGAAGACCCTGAGGATTAGAAATGTAGAACTGGAAGGAAATGTATTGATTCAAAAGGCATGCAAGGCACCAGAAATGGAGGCTACAGTAACTCATCTGCCTGAAGACAACCAGGCAGATGCCAGGTGATTACAAATTCCCAGTGTAACAGCAGCCATGGAAAGGACCATCACCACCTGTGGTGCAGAAAGAAAGGTGTTCTCCATAGCAAAACAATGACCTCAGGTTGTGGTCAGGCTGCCATGGTGAACATGGTGCACAAACACCACCATCTGTGCCCAAGACCAATGAACTGTGTGGAAGAAATCTGTTCAGGTGGTAGGGGAAATGACGAACACTTCCTACAAGAAAAGCTTAAAATAACCTGGCTTGTTTAGCACAGCCACGAGAAAAAGCAGAGATGGGAAGGGACTGCTCTTCCTGCACCTATTGAAGGAATAAACACCAGGGAGGCAAAAGATATTTCAGCTATTTCTGTTGGCATAAGATCAAATGAACTATAAGATGGCCAGAAATACACACAGACTGGCTGTTAGAAGAGAGATTTGACCCACTAAAGCAACCCAGTGGTGGAAGAACTGTGAAAGAACAGCAGTGGAAACACAGTCCTGCTTTGAGGAGCAGAGTTGAACACTAATGAAAGGGGTCTGTAATGTCAATGCTATAAAGCAGGGAGATGGATCCAGAGATTCAAAGGTTTTTTTTCTCCCTATCTTCTTTAAACAGGCCTAAAATAACCTTATTTGATTGAAGCTATACTTTGCTAGCACTGGTAGCTAAGTTACAGTGCTGCCTGTGTTGCTACAGTAGGAAGAAATTACATTTTAAATTCACATTGCACGATCCACAAATATTTTAGTAGTGATGACCCTAATTTGACAGAAGAGTCATTGATTTGGTATGCTACATTTTTAAAAGCCTAGACCCTGATCTCCAGAGGTTGTGAGTGCCTGCATAGCTGTGAGACAGCAGATGCCTTCTGCATCCAGACCTGGGCTCTTTGGAACAGATACATCCCCAGGGGAAAAAAAAAAAAACCAAATCTGTGAGCACCTCTGACATCACAGAAGCACAATAATAGAGTTTATCTAAAAACAGACAAATTCTGTAAAAGAGCTTGTGGTGTGCACTTATGCCAGCAGGTGACAGCCTTGCTTTTTCCACCACCACTTGTTCTTTACAGGCTTGACCAGAAGTTCTACATAAGTCCAGTTTATTCCCCTGCTACTCCCAAACCCAAACTTCAGAAAAAACACTTCTGCATGCAATCAGTTTGTCAGGGATACTAGGGTAAAAGATCTTCAATTTGTACATTTTCCTTTGATTTTCTAGGCATGAAGCTCACCTATCAAACAGCCTGAGGTCATGCTGGTTTTGGGGCACTCATCTGCCATAAACATGCTGCCAAAACTTCAACATTTATCCTAAGTGATGTTAATTACATTCTGTGGGCTCTGACTAATTATTTACTCCTCCTTCTGCATGACAAAGTCTGTTTTAAGGAATGATGCTGTTGATTTGGCAATCTCTGTATTTAGACACCGGCACTCTAAGAAGATTCATCTGGAGCTTGTAGCCACAAGTGTCCAGAAGGAGAAAAAGATGGAGAAGAGGGTTAGAAACTGAACTGATAACCTAATATTTTGTCTTGGGTTGCTCTGGACTCTGGGGAAACCATGATCTTCCCCAGCAGGCCAAAGAGAAGTAACTCCTTTCTGCATACATAAACTTCCCATCAGGAATAACATGTTTCTGTCATGTAACCTTACTGGGAAGGATACACAAATCCTGTAATAAGAAGAGGAAAAAAGATGCTTCCAGTGAGATCAAGTCAGAGCAGCTCCCTTGTGTTAAGTGCACACCCCACTGCATGTGAATATCATTTGTTTAAATGGAGACCTCTAAGGGAAGCATGGGTTAAAGACAGAATCATGGAATAATTTAGGCTGGAAAATATCCTTAAGATCTTTGAAGATACACCTAAGCAAGTGCAGAGCCAGGCACTGGAGCACAGAAGAACTGTAGGACTTTGACATAAGAGTGCAAAGAAGAACCTGGTGATGCCAAAGAGGGCACGGGTGCTGCAAAGACCAGGTCTGGCATGTCAGGTAGCCTTTCACCCACTACTCTTCATCATGCTTTGACTAGGTCTCCACTGACTTTGTCTGTCCAGCTGCAGCACACCCACCTGACAAAGGCCAAGGTGGGACCTGGAAACAGCTGGGCATACCTCCCTCACGTAAGTCTTTAGCTGTGACTGGTGGCTTAAGAAGATATCCTTCTGAAGGGAGACAGAGATCATAATGAAATCATGAAAATGAGATTTTGGGGAAGAAAAAGGCCTCAGTAGCTTCAGGGAAAAAAAATCAAACCTCTTCAACATAGCCTATATTGGACATCCAATAATGCAATTATTTATAAGAAATTAAACTAAATTAAGCCAAACAAATATAATAATAGTCATAATCATAATAAAAACCACTCTTTATTCTAGTTCTCTAGGGCCTCAGGGCTAGAAGAAATGATACAGAAGTTTTCCTTTCCCCTACACACTCCTCACCAGGCAGCACCAGCCAAGCTGTTTGGGCTAAAACCACACGGGGCATTTCTCCAAACTGAGTTAAAGCTTTCACTCCCAAAGCCTCTCCTACCTGCCAATGGCCATCATCATTTGCACATCAGTGATGCTGTCATCATTGGTCAGGTTTCTTATGACGCCATCCATGAGCTCCAAAGGGACAAACTGAACCACGCTGGCCAAGGCATTGGAGGGCGCTTCCTGTTCCTCTGCAAGAGAGGGATCACCCCCAGCAATGAAGATGTTAGTTTACAGGAAAAACAGGCACACTAGGTCATTTCTTGTCCTAAAAACCAAGTAATTTCTGCCCACAAAAAATAGAATAATAGAATTGTTTAGATTGGAAAAGCTTTCAAAGATCAAGTCCAACCCTGAACCCAGCACTGCCAAGTCCACCACTAAACCACATCCCCATATGCCACATCCACACATCATGGAGCAGATACTGAGCTGCTTCCAACAAGCAGTGTAGAGTCCACCATTGGCTGTGCTAGGAGAATAATTCCCCAGATCCCAGTGCAGCACATAATGAAGCTGGATTTTAGCAGATGGCTGCTCCCTTAAGCCATATGTAGTCCCAAGGGAGGAAGAGATTACAGGCACATGTTTGGCCCCACTCAGGTACCAAATTTCCTCTGCTTGCTCTCTTTTTACTAAATATTGCAAATAATTGCAAAAGGATGCAACTGCAATTTTGCCTGCCTGGAAATGGGCCTCCTTCTAATGGATGAGGCCGTCATACTGAAAAACCCATCTCCTGTTGTCTCAGGAATAGCTAAAGCAGGAGCTCACCAGCCTTTCATGGCACAGGTACCTCCCAAAAACCTTCTGAAACCCTCCACAATAACCTAAAAGCCCCAGAAGTTGAATAAATATTCTATGTCTCACCCTAAGATGCAACCAGTCTTCAGAGAGTCAGTAGAGCTTCATACCTCTAGGTCAGTGAGAAATAACTGCTTAGCTTTATCTCTGGTAGGGAGCAGGCTGTGGGGCACCACCAAGTCAGCCAAAAGAGAGTGGCATTTCTAAAAGCTCTCAAGTTCCACTCTAACAAGCTACAGATAAGATGCTTTCCCTTAAGCCCAGCTGATGTTGGAAAGTGCTGAACACAAACTTATGCTGCAAATGCTTCGATCCTGTTAACAGCTCCCATCTGCAGACTCCGTCTGGTTTCAGGGTGATATTGTTTTCCCAGCTCAGAACCCTGGTAACTTTTAGACATGCTTGTCTGTTATATTTCATCTGCAGCTGCATTTCTGTAGTGGATGAAAACCCTGCAAGATGTCAAACTCATTGAGTTTGACTTCATCAGAGCCAACACTTACATTCCCAGCCTTTTTAAAATTATTATTTTTAAATTACCTGTTGAAGAAATGATAGTGAACAGTTCTTTCAACGAGGGCAGGATGGCTGAGGTCTGAGTCCTCCAGATCCTCTGCAGCAGACCACTCACTTTGTTCACCTGCTCCAAAAACTCCATGATCTCCTCTTCCCCCTCGGAGACGCACTGGAACTGCCCGATGCACCGGATCAGCTGCTGACAGAAGAGGAGCTGGTGCTTTCCTGTGGGAATGCACTGGGGATGCTGCGTTAGAAGTTTGCTGATCTTCGCACACTGCTTGGGGCTGGGCCTCTCGCACACTTTCCGGAGCACCTCGATCCTCAATAAGCTGAAGATGCTGTTTGCTGATGGGCTTTCCAGGACAAACTGCAGTCCTAACTGGATATAATCAAGGACATAATGGCTTCTCTTCCCCAGAGGTCCATAGCCTTCCTGGAGGAGACTCAGCAGGAAGCGGACGTTGAAGAACTCCTCAAATTCCTCTGGGTGATAGTGGCCATAGACCTCCAAAACCTCTTTCCCAATCTCTCTTTTATACTTGGTGTCCCCAGTGAGATAAAGCTTGGTCGACAGCTCCAGCATGGACCAGCACTGCTCACTGTCCATGGGCTGCTTCGATGCCTCGATGACGCGCCTCACAAGCCCTTGCTTCACGTTGTTGGGGTAAGAGGACATCACTACAGCTTCCAGTATCTTATCCATCTCTGCTCCCTGCTCCTAAAAGAGAGGGACAGAGCAGCAGGTTAGTTCAAGGAGGGTCTGCTGAGCTTTTAAGCCCAGGCTGGGGCAAGGGAGGCCAAAAAACCAGAGCTATCTGGAACCACTCTGAAGAGGGTAATTCTTGTGGCTTTTTCATGTAGCATTCAGAAAGGTTTCCACTCTGGTGATGTTTGACTGAGACTAAAGACCCCAAATGGAATGGATACACAAAGATACAGAACTTCTTCTGATTACTCACAGATTTTTGTCTTGCAAACAACTAAGTACACACCCACAGAAGGCACAGTGGGGAATTAAGGGAGCCAAGGTCTTACAGTGGTGTCTCCTCGCTCAGGTGTCCTCAAGAGGCAGAGATAGTCCCAGAGATTGTCTTCACATTCAGGGAAGGAGAGAACAGCCCTGGGAAGCAGAGGTGGGATTGCAGCCTCTCTGTGCAATGGCAGGGGTGTTTGTTTAACATTTACACCGTGCTGCCAGCCACTCCATCTGAGTGGTGCAGTCTTGGCCGCTCCCCAGGGACCTGCCGCATTTGTATGCGGGACCAAAGCAAG
Source organism: Ammospiza nelsoni (assembly GCF_027579445.1). Classification (NCBI taxonomy): domain Eukaryota; kingdom Metazoa; phylum Chordata; class Aves; order Passeriformes; family Passerellidae; genus Ammospiza; species Ammospiza nelsoni. The sequence goes on along the minus strand of NC_080634.1, from coordinate 33,930,591 downwards.
CGGGGAGAGAAACTGCAGAGTCAGGCAAAGTTTCCCATTTGTCACAGCCTGAATTCACCAGCTATTGCTGGTGAAAAAAACAAGGAATTCCCAAGGAAAAGCTCAGAATAACATTTATAACCAGTTGTTGGATGCACTACTGCACAAAAGAAATAAAAAACAAAAAGCCAAAAAACAAAACAAAACAAAAAACCCCACCAAAAACTAAACCATTATAGAGTGATAAAATTAGACAGTCAGGATTTCTTATAATGTATTACAGGGACTAAAAAGGCTCATCCACAGCAGGTCCCCCCAGCACAATGCACTGCACAAATACACATTTGGAGAAGGTCCCTTCCTGCCTATAGCCTAAAATGAGCCACACTCATCTGACCAGAATAATAATTCCCACCTTTTTGTTCCTCAGCTCCCTAATCTGTGAAATGAGAACAACATGCACCAGTTCCTAGTGGGACTGGTGGAAAGATCCTTCATTAGCACTTGAGAATCATTTGAAGTTTTTCAAGTTGGGGTTACAAAGAATACATATGCAGATGACATGTACCCCAAGTATGGTTTTTACAGATGACAGCCAGAAGAGACCTCAGCAGATGCCATCCAAAGACCATGCCATCCCTGGAGAAAGCCTGTATCTGAGCCAGAGAGTATCTTAGCTCCTGGTAGACAGCTGCTTGAGGGTGGAGGAGTAAAACCGTGCCAGACACAAACATCAAGCTTTGACTCACAGCTAATGGGCTGGGAAGCCTTCCTACTTCACTAAATATCACCCCTTCCCATCATTGCTTGCCCACAATCTCCCAAGATGACAAAAAAACCATTATCGATAAATATATATACATATATATATATATATATATATATATATATATATATATAGCCACCTCCAATCCAGCAATGACCACAGGCTACATTGCAATTCCTCTCCAAGAACCACTTTGCCCTTTCTGGCCCCTGCCTGCTGACTCATACATTCCTCTGCTCATGTGCTGGATTTATTTTTCTCCCATCAAGCACTATTGCTGCCTTCCCTGCAACAAGCCATGGCAGAGCTATTGCTCTCCATCACACTGTTTCCCCAGGATAGAATATATAAGCAGGACTCCTGAGGGACCAGCCTGCATTAAACCAGTGGGAAACGAGGACAAGATAAAAGGGGAAAACAAAATCCCACAGATAATGTCTTTTCACCTCAACAGAAAGTACCACAGTGTCAGCAAAGGCTAAAAGTCAACCTGGAGAGCAGATGGGGCTTGCAGACAGTCCAAAATCAGGAGGAGCATTTGTCCTTGCTGTAGCTCAGGGGCTGCCTTGGCCAAACACAAACTGGCACTACCTGCAGTCAGGCTGGTAGCCCTTTCACCTCCTCTCTGCAGGTTCCCAGACTGATCCCAGACACCCCAGTCATCTGGCACATAGATAAGGGGCCAGGAGGAGATAGGAGGATCTACAGTGCTCATTGGTTATGTCTCACTATGACTTCCCTGGAGCAATCCACGCTGAGCCAGGCAGAGTGATTTGGAAACACCACACAGGCAGGATGGTCAAACAATGGCTACAGCTCTTTTAGACCTAACCCCACAAATCACCACAGTCCCCTGGTGTATGTGGTGTTGGGTGCTCTCACTGTCTCTCTCAGGTGGGATGGCTGCCCACCACTGTCCCCACTATGATGGTGCTTTTAGCTACTTTAGCATTGCCAAACCTCACCAAGTTTTTGATGCAAAGAGTCTAATTTCATCTAAATTTGAGATAAACTTGCATCTCCTAAAAGGGCTTGGTTCTTCCTCAGGCTGATGACAGAAAGGGACAGGAGGATGGGCTTCCTCAATATTGCTGCCTGGAGTGCAACAGGGTCATGTCTGACATTGTGTAGTAGGACAAGGCTGAAACAAACTCCCTCCACAGTCAATAGGCAAACAAGTCCCAAAGGACCTTCTTCCTCAGCAGGAAACATCATAATGACTTATATGGACATAAGGACCTTGAAGACACACAGAGAGAACCACGTGAGTTGACCCTGTGGTGAAGGGTCCATGGTCTCCTCACCAGTGAAGGGCTTTGCAGGACAAGGCTGGGCTTTAGCTAATACAGTCCCACCTGCACCTCTTCAACCACCAGTGAGAGGGGACAAACAAGCCCATGGTTCTGCTGTGTATTAGGGTAGACCAAACTGCTCCCTGGGTGTGGGCCAGACAAGGCCAGGATGGAGGATGTTAGCCAGTCCCTACATTACAATCTGAGAATTACATTAAAGCAACATTTAAGTGGCTTTGTAATATGCAATAATAAATATTATAGTCTTAAAACTACACTAAAAAAGCATTTAAACTAAAAGATCATTCACATGTCAAAGGCTAGGAATTAAGAAGGCTAATTCAAGACAAGCACAGTTCCAGATGCTTTCAGAGCAATATTATTTTAAGCAGCTAATATTAACTTTTTTCCCCCCCAAGACCTCCGTGGAAAGTGAGTCAGGGTTTGCAGTGGAGGAGTAAAGTGCTTTGGAGTGTTGTCTGTAAGATCTCTGTCTCATTTGTTGTAGAAATTGGAAGTGTGTCATAAATAACCCAGGGAACTGCAGGGGAGGGAAGGACAGTTCACTGTCGAGCAGCTAATGCTACCTTGGAGATCTGGTCCCTGGTTCTCTTCTGTTTAATACTGAAATAAAGAGACTAAATATTCAGACAATCAGGCTTCTATAATGAGTGTTCCTGAAGTAGAACAACCTTTTGCACTTCTTCCTCACCAGCATTAACAACACACTGAAGAGATGGAAGGATTGGGTCATTCCTGCCTACAAACAGAACTGAGTTCCTGGAACATACAAGGATGAAATAGAAAGTCAAAGAGTTAATTATTAAACTGAAGAGTCACATTGAGGTTCCCATCTGTTTTGTAGCTCTCATAAAACACAGAGTACACAATATGAGCTTTGAAGTGAAAAAGAAAACATCCCAAGAAATGGCAAAACTCTTTTGCTACCCCAGTGAATGACTGGCAGGAATAACACATGCAAAATCACAGAATGAGGAGAACCTTGGGAGGTCTCTAGCCCAAACCCTGCACAGCTGAAATCAACCCCAGCTGCTCAGGGCTTTATCCATTAAGGTCTAGAAAATATTCCAGGATGGAAATAATACAACAACTCTGGGCAACCTGCTCCTGTTCTAATTAGGTCATAGGGGGAAGGTTTACCCTATTTGCAGTTGGAAGCTCTTGTTTCAATTTATGTCTGTTTTTTCTCATTCACCTGCCTTGTACTCCTGGATTCATCTCCTCAATAACCTCCTTGTAGGCACTGGAGCTGTTATCTGTCAGTGCCCAGCCTTCAACAGTTCAAGGGGTTAGTCCATCCCAGCTGAGCCCATCCCCAGCATCCACCCCAAAAGACTTTGCATTTGTCCCTGTTGAATTCCATGAGGTTCACATCAGCCACAGCATGTCCTGGCCCTCCTGTTTGGCAACCCTGTCCCCAAGAATATTGACTACTCTTCAACTCTGGCCTCACTCACAAATTTGATAAAATGAATTTCATCTCCTCTTCCACATCATGAATTAAAAATATGTAAAAGGCAAGGTCCTAGGATAGTTCCAGCCTTCTTCCTACCCAATTAGCAGTCCACACATCTGTCTTTGATATAAGGATGGTGCAGGGCATCATCTCAAAATCCTTACTGACATCAAAGATGCTTGCTGACCACAAAATGGCTCCCTGCAAGGACAGACACTCAAACACACTCTAGAAACCAGAGAGAGAAAAGGAACTTAAGCAAAGAGCAGCATTGGCCAGCTTAGTGTCACTCTCCAAACTGAGTAAACTGCAAAAAAACCCAAAACCCAGTCACGGGATGAAATCACCTTTGGCTTTGCTTGTGTCTAGTTTTCATACTCTGTACTGTTTCGAGCTGTACTTAGAGTTCTCTTCTGCCCATTCTTCTTCTTTAATTAGGATTCATTTCAATTGAAATCTATCCAATTCCTTCTAAAACAATTCATTCCTTTATCCCTGCCAGCAGCAGATTTCCAGTAAAGTCTCCTTAGTACTTTTTGCAGAATGTGGTACCAATTCCCACACCCTAGGTCTTTAAAAAGCTCTGAAAACATAGATGCAAAGTGTACCTTACCTTTAGGGAACCTTAGTAATAAATTCAGCACATTTCCTACAATAGCATCATAGAGACTTTGATAAATACCACTAAAGAAGGAAAAATAACTCCCACCATCCAAATGTAGAGTGATACATAAAGTGGTTTGCCTCTGACTTACAAAGAAGAAAAATATCTACGCCCCTGAACTCCCTGGAGGTGGGGAAGTGCAGAAATGAGACTCACCTTTTATTGTCCTTAACTCCTGCCAAAATGGTTTCTTTTATGTCAGCCAAGACATTACTGCTATTCCTGCTGCATCCTCCAGGCAGCCAGGCAATTAGGGCTCAATCCTGCAGCATGCTGAGCTGCTGCAGGATAAAAGGGAGCTCACATAGTGCCTAGATAGGCACTATCAAATAGACACAAAAAATACTCTGTTCTCTAAAATTTCTACAAAATTTGCCATGACTTGGTATACAACTTCCTGCAAGGACCAGCCCTGTTGTCACCTCTCTGGGTCTGTTTTCCAGAAATATCGAAGTAATTGTGTAATAACTTTTTTTTTTTTTTGGCAGAGAATAAATGTCCAATGAATTCATAGGCAAAGAGGTTTTTTCTTTGTTCAAAGTACATCTCTGTTCATCCAGCTAAGAAGGGGAAACCACAGCCTGCACATCATTACCACATCTAATAGATACTCATGTTATTGTAGCAATATGAAAACTGAGGCACATCTAGACCATGGAATCATAGAATGGATGGAAGGGACTTAAAAACTATCTAGACCAAAGCATTTGCACAAGGAGATGGAATAGGCTGTGACAGTGCCAGCAGCCAAGCCTCTCCAGACCTGCAAATACATTAATGGCAATGCTCCACTGTCCTTTGCTTTCAGCTGCTGAGTTGAACCCCATAAAGTGGCAAGGCAGAGCAGAGCATCAGGGTAATTTTCATGAGATCTAAGCAAAAAATCAGAGCTAATAACTGCAGAAAAATCCCATTAAATAGCCCTTTAGAAAAAGAAGAAGAGACTCTACCCATTTGCAGTCATAACAAGGAAAAAAATGCCAGCACAGAAGACTGGCTGAATTTTTTGCATATGATTATAATCTGCCTTTTTAAATTTACCTTTTCTTTTCAAGGAGATCACATATTCCTTGCTTCCTGTCCCAGACTGTTTTCCAGTGGCAGATTGCATTCCTGTTGTGTGTCTCCTACTCACTAGAGTTAATTACTTTTGGCTGACGAGGCTCTTCATGCTTTTTATCCTCGGAATCAGAACTGCCCTTTAGTACAGCACCGATGGAGATTGTCCTTCACCACAGGCAGCAGATTTGGAACAGGACATTGCCCTGCACCACAGGCAGTAGCAGATTTGGAGCAAGAGGCTGTCCCCACACTCTGCAGGACAGTAGCTTTCAGTTCTCTCCAGAGAGTGAAGGTTTATTTAAGGCATTGTCACCCAGCTGGACTGCTGGCATTTTGCATGGCTTTGCATGCAGGAGCTCCACCTTGGGAACAATGAGTTCCTCTCTTGTGGCCAGGCTCTTTTAAAGGTCTCAAAAACATAACCAACCAGAAGATACCTATTTGCAATCAGCCTAAATTTATCATATAGCAGTCCCTACCTTTTAAAAAATTTGTTGATACTTTAGACCCACAGATCACTGCAAACCCTTTTCCTTTTTTCTACAGTGCCATGTATTTCATAGTTCTTTTTTTCCTCTAAAACATCATAAATATGTTTGACCACATCATACAATTCTATCAGCCCTCTCCAACTGACAACAGTGCTGGGCAGGCTGCCCTATCTCAACCCATCTATCTTACCTACCCTATCCTGCACTCTTATTTCTTCAGTGCTTCTTCTTTGATCCCTTTGGTGCACACAGATCCCCAAGTTTCTTCTCTTGCTCTGTTTTTTGCTGTTTGGTACTCAGTCACCAAATAAAAAAAAAGGCTTTGGCTGGATGTCAAAGCAATCAGTGCACCACCAAATAAAGCCTATGGCTCTTTCATCCTCTTTGTGCAGACTGCTCCTCCCAGCTCCATTCCTCCCCTTCAGTCAACAACCACAAACACACATCTCTAGTATCTACTGGTATCCTTTTCCAACAAAGCATCTCAGAACCATCACTAGCTTATTATCAACCATCCTGGTACGGATACAGAAAGCAAGACACAAGGAATTAAGTTCCTCTCTCCTTTGAAAACCAGCAGGAGAGAAAGGGTCATGAGGCAAGGCTTGCTCAAACCACCAGACCAGCAGTGACACACCACTGGTTCTGCGGGTAAGCCCAGCACCAGCTCCACACAAAAATAACCCACTACAGCTGCTTTTGATCTCTCTGAATTTATTTGACATCAGATGGCCAAAAGCTATGTTCTGCCCGCAATAGGTAAGTTTTTCCCAGTTTTCCTCCTCACATCCTCCAGTTGAAGGTATCTTCCTTTTCTTTCCCCAAAAGACTTCTGCTTTCCTGCTTAGCTAGAGCTCTTAGCCTGGGCTGTGACACCCTACTTCCATAAGGCTTTATGCTGGGAGTGCCCAGATCCTGCACTGACCTTCAGGCCAAGGTCCTCTTTATCAATGTCCCTGGAGATGGTAAATACATCTACTCCGGAAAGCTGGCTGTTTTCCTGAAGGTATTTATAGCATTAAAATCACTCTTCTTTCTTCAGGTTTCTGTCTGCTTTTGTCTCTGTATAGAAATTAAAACCCTGGATATAACCCAAGGAAAAACCACGTCCTGTTCACCAAAGCATACCAGACTGAGGGCGGGTACTGCCAACGCTGCCTTGGATTCATCAGACACTGATTCACTGCTTGGAGACAGAGATCTCCAATTTTTGGTGGTGCCTTCAGGAAAGGAAAAATAGGCAATGATGCCCATTTGAGACTTCAGTTTCCCTCCAGCCCCAAATATATTTGGCTTTGCATCTGCCAATTCAGAAAGCAGGAATGCACAGTGAGACCATGATAAACTTTATGGACTCCATCACAAAGGTGCCCAAAGCATTTTGAGACCCCTTCTCAGGTGAAAGCTCAGTTGCATCCTTTCAGTCTAGGTAGGGCATGCTGTTGAAATTTCCCTGCCACCAGATGCAGCATGGTCTAGTGGAGCTCCCAAAGTGCTATGAAAACATCATAGCAGTGCAAATATTCCAACATCTGCTTTCACTCTTCAGTAACACCTGCAAAGTCCAACTGGAGCAGATCTAACCTGAAACTGGATTGGGTCTCAGCTAATCTGAATTTGACCCTCACTTTTAGAGTCTTTGGCTCCCTATCACATGGGAACATCCCAAGGCGTCTCTCCCCAGGTCAGCTTCCCTGGGGAAAACCTGAATCTGTCTTGGCCAGTTTGTTATAACAAGATGCTGCCTTGTAAACAGGTTTGTAAAGCCCTGCAGGGAGTGGAGGAGTGCACACACCCCCACTTTCCAATGTTGCTCCTGTATTTCTCCCTCCAAGCATTCACCTATAGCCTGATTCCCAAAAAGCCAAATGCCAAATGCCAAATGCTCAAGAACCCCTCCTCCACCATTCCCTTCTGCACCCTGACCACAGAGCATACCTCTGTCCAAGCATCTCTCCGGGAATCCCAAAACCCAGCCCTTTCTCCCAAACTCCTCCCTACAAGGATCCCTCCCCTGAGAATCCTTCCTGCATCTCAGCCTTTTCGGTAGCTCTCACCCCAACCATCTCTCTTGAACCTCCTTCCAAGCCCTCTGCTACATTGCAACCCCAGAGCATCCCTCTGAGTATCCCTCCCAAGCACCCCTACCCTTTATCCTGAGTATCCCTCCCTCGGAGCATCCCAGTTCCTGAGAACACCTACTCTATCCTAACCCTCAAACAGCCCTTACTTCCAGCTCCTTCCTGCATCCTGACCCCTAAAAACCTTCTGTATCCTGACTGCCAAGCATTCTTGCCTTTGAGCATCCCTTCTGCAACACTTTCCACCAGTACCCCTCCTGCACTGCTTCCCTTGAGCAGCCCACCTCATCCCTCACCCAGAGCATCCCTCATTTCGTACATCCCAACACCCTAAGCATCCCTTTCTCTGACTACCCTTCCTGCATCTCTTCCCCTGAGCACCCTTCCTATACACTTCTCACTGAGTACTCCTCCTGCATCCCTCACCCCGAGCATTCATCACCCCAAGCACTCCTCCTGTACGTCTTACCCCGAGCACTTCTGTATCCCTCATCCCGAGTATTCCTCCAGGACTCCTTTTCTCAACTATTCCTTCTGCATCCCTTCTCTTGAGCACCCCTCCTACACCCTTCACCCCGAGTATCCCTCCTGAATCCCTCACCCCAAGCACACCTCTCACCGGAGTATCCCTCCTGCATCCCTCACCCCGAGCGTTCCTCCTGCATCTCTCACGCCGAGCATCCCTGCTGCACCTCTTTCCCGGACTACTCCTCCTGCATCCCTTCCCCTGAGCATCCCTCCTACATCCCAAGCCCAGACCTCCGCTACTGCACCACTTCCCGAGCATTCGACCCCCCCTTCCCTGCGATCACAAACCCCCCGACCGCCCCGCTCCTGCACCCCTTTCCCTTCCGCCCGCCCCGCGTTACCTCCGGCCGGGGCCGGGATGCGGCGTGGCCGGCTGCGAGCCGCAGTCCCGGGGCAGCACTGGGCAGGGCCGAGGGCGGCGGCGAAACTACATCTCCCAGCGGGCCGGGCCGAGCCGTGCCGGGCCGTGCCGGAGCGCCGCGCCCCCCGCTTCCTCCGCCTCCCTGCGCCGCCCGGCCAGCGGCGGAGCTCGGCGGCTGGAGGGGGCGCAGGTCGGTCCCCGGCGGGGCTGGGGGGGATCCGCCCGGCTGGGGGGCCTGGGGAGGGCCGGGGGCACCCCCAGCGGAATTCCCCGAGAGGGAGGAAACTGAGGCACGGGGAGGAAGCGGGGACCGGCGGCCGGGAGCCGCGCAGCTGGTCCGCTGTGGGATGCTGGAAGGACGGGCGAGCCCCTTCTGAAGGGGAATTTGGGTTTTTTTTTTTAGCATTTTGAGCTAATTCAGTATTGTGGGCGCCTGGCTATGCAGGGAGGAGCCGTACCTCCAGTTGTCCCTAACAGGGTCGGATTCAGCGCCGCTCTGCAAACTTTGCACATTCCCCTGCCCCCTTTCAATGCAACATCTCCGAAATTAAAGTATTCACAGGGAATCCAAGCCCTGTATGGCCACACCCGGGACATGAAGCCAGCTGGGTCCAGCTGGGTGATGGGCGCCATATATGCCCTCCAGAGGGTGTAATTTTGGGTGATGCCTACCTTGTTAGCGTGATTTCTGAGTGGGTTTTGCTCTGGTGCGGCAGCATCCGTACTGCGAATTAGCCGCCCTCTAATTGCAGGGATGCTCTGGAAACAATGGTGTCAGTGGGAGATGAGGTGGAAACTGGATTATTGAACCACCCCGTGCGTCCATCGAGCAGGTGGTGGCTACCACGTGTGCCATGAAGTTGTTCAGGGACAAAATAAAGTGGTCCATGAGGGAAATAAAGAGTATCAGGAAGATATTCCAGGCATGCCAAGTGATACTTAAATGGGTGCTGGGAAAGGACATTGAAAATCAGTGAAAACCTCTGCCAGAACTGATATATTATATTGGACTGCACAAAGGGTTCCATCAGCTTTGATGGAAAAGTGGTGCTCCCACTGCCCTGAGACCCCAAGCTGGCTCCTGTCTGGCAGGCGGTGGCAGTGCCCTCCCGACCATCTGCACTGCCCACCCAGCAGCCCCTGAGCCTAGAAGTGTTGAACGTCACCAGGAGAGCGCTGAGCACTGCAGCACTTGGGCTTTTATTCTCCAGACCTGGCTGGAGCCGCATCCCTGTGGCTCTGCACTCCCTCTCCCGCTCCACCTTGTCGTCAGCCGTTCTCCTTCGGCAGCGCTTAACCTTCTTTTCGCTCTCCTGCTCCCTGCTGTGCGCTGCTGCTTTTGTTCCTCTTCTCTCAGGAGGAACCTGACCTTTGCTTTATATCGCTCCTTGTTTTTACTAGCTGGGCACCAGCTTTATTTCCCTACCTCCGCCTCCCTACCCCTTCTCTTCATGCGTAAATTCAGCATCTGCAGAGAGCCTACGCGAAGCCTCCTGCATCCAGCTGCATCCCTAAGCAAGCAGCCCAGCAGATGCTCAAGGGCATGGAGGTGCGGGTTTGGAAAGGGATGAGCACACACCACGGTACCCACAGCACACCAGGGCTGTTACGAAACTCCCGTTCCCGCTTCCCCATCCCTCCTGCGGCTCACTGGCAGAACAGCGTTTCTGTGCATAACAAAGCAGGGTCAGAACATGAAAAATAAATTAAATATAAATAAGTGGCAGATAAGCAGCTGCGCTCTGAAGGTGGATAGTCAGTATGTCTGTCTCCCAGCATTGACGCCGCCGGCAGATCGATTGCAGCTCTGTCGCAAGGACAGAAAGGAAGGGTGACCCGTCGCTTCCTGCCTCACGCCTGCCGGGAATTTGAGTCCCCTCCCAGCGCTTGTCGCCACGTCCCCCGTGCCAGCCTCGGGGTGAGCGGCCTTTCCCCAAACGCCTGCTGGAAATTTCCAGAGGCACCACAGTAGTCTCGAAAGAAAAAGCTGCTGTGCCGCCCCGCAGGCGCTTCATTTCGGGATCTATTGCTGCTGGCAGGCACGCCATGCTTTGCTTCACGGACTGAATTTAAGCCTCTTACGTGCTGCTCACTTGGAGGGGTTCATATTAAGTAAGTGTCCAAGATCAGGTGGGTCCGTTCTGCAGCGATGGGAAAACATGGGATTTCCTCTCTAAGATTGCCATAAATAAGCATATAGGGTGCAGAGACTGTATTGCAAATGTTTAACCTTCGATCGTAAAGGATGAGCTGAGCTAAGTAAATGTGCATCAGGGATATATGAAGGGAGGGGTGAGTCTATCCTTGCAAAGGATTTTGTCCAAAATTCTTCCTAAAACTCAACTCTCATTGGTGCCTATTGTCTGCTGAAAGCTGGGTCAGTGGTTAGTTGAGGTGTGATTTGTTGGGGGTTTTTTTAACCCTTAAATACAATTTTTTGGTTGTTTCTGCCCTCCCCCTTTAGTTAGTTTATTATTATTTTTATCTTGTATTTCGAGAGGTGACTTCTAGGCTTCAGAGTGTTTTGTTTGCAGCCCCCATAACACAGAAAGGCACGAACTTGTAGGATTTGGATTTCCTCCACGAGGTTGTCCCCTTGAGAAGGGACAAGGCACAGAACTGTTCTGCAGGTAGAGTTGCAGCAAGTGCCATGGGCTTGGCTGTGTCCAGGTCTGGAGTTCTCAACTTTATGAGGGTTTGTATGTTTGTTTGTTTGTTTGCTTGCTTTCTCAGGGCTCAGGTGTTTTGTAGAAACTAGAATTTTTGCCTCAAACCAAAATGTGAATTTCAGTAAGACACAGTGGAGCAAAGTGCTACATGCCAGGTGTGGGCAAAACCCAAAGCAGAAGGAGCTTCACACAGGAAGGAGCATGTTTCCCTGATTGTGTGTTCACAGTTAATATGCTCTAATGGAGCAGACTGGAGCCTCCTCCTGCAACAACCATCTTTTGCTGAATCCCATTTAAAGTCTCCAGCAGCCAAACAGGTGCCCAGCTCTTTCTTTTTTCATACTTCTTTCTGAGGTGAAATCAATCCTGCCCCCTCCCAAGACAGAATTACTTCCTATAAAGCACTACCTGCTCTGTCTCTTGTAACATTTGTCTACGTGATGTGGCTTTCACCAGCTCTCTTGGCAATACTCAAAAAGCCAGAGAGGTTTTTAGTCTGGCTGCTCTTCCTCTTCCTGATGCTTAGCAGAAATGGTCCCTGGCTTGCTTTAATTCTGTTGCCATTTAGGCATCATTCATTGCATCAGACTAAATAATTAATTTCTTTTTTTTTTTATTTTTCCTTTCTTTTTCCTGTGTGTGTGTTTTGCGGTTCATTGTTAGTCCTCAACTACTTCTTACAGCAGCTGCACATATTTCAGTGTCTTAAATACAGATTTTCCAAGTTTTGATTGTTGAGGGATATTTCACAGGTGAGCTGTTGAAGGCTACATGATAAAATTAACCAGCCATGCAATACTTTAGACATCATGTTAGGAGGCACTGGTGCAGGCTACACAGAGAATCTGTGGCTGCCCCATCCCTGGAAGTGTTCAAGGCCAGGTTGGATAGGACTTTGAGCAGCCACATCTACTGAAAGGTGTCCCTGCCCATGGGGTGTGGGTTGGAACGAGATGATCTTTAGGGTCCCTTCCAACACAGGCCATTCTATAATTGTGTCATTCCATGAAATTAAAACCATTAAAAACAGTGACTTTGTAATCTCGCAGCAAAAACTGTATTTCTGTAACAGCATATGTTAACTTGTGTTTCAGGAGATGCCTCAATTTTAATGCTTAAAAAAAAAATAATTAATGCTTTTAATACCACATGTAAGGGCTTCAGAGGCCCTAAGCAGCCTGTAAGATGGACTTTAAAAACCTTAACAACTCAACATGATCCTCTTCAACCAAATTACAGATTGTTCTTGCTTTGCTGTTCTGTGTTTAATTAATCTCATTAATTAAATCCCCTGAATGATACTAGGATCAGCCGGTTATCCAGATCTTGGGCAATGCCTCTGAAATCCAGAAGGATTGATTCATTTTCCTTCCCTGACATTTTTAAAGTGAAATGTGTGTTGGCAGTCAATTTCTTTTCCCAATTAAAATCCTGTTTAAAATGATCTATCTATATCTATATCTGTATGTATGTATATATGTATAAATAGAGAGAGCTATGGCTATCTTTTGACAACCATATAAACATATCTATAACTTTAGATTTTCCATTAAACTGCATTCTTTTTGCTAAAAAGGATAGATTACAGTTGTATGTATTTTTCAGTGGTTAAAAACATAGTAATATTTGTGCCATTTGTTTACATTTTACTTACATTGGCAAATCATGGCTGATGGGGTTCTTTTTTGTTTTGATGATTACTGTACACTTGTGGGTTTTTGCCAAATTGGGTGAAGCAGGCACTCAGTTAAATTATGTATACAGAAGTTTATTTATTAGCTAATTAAAGTGCTTTTAAATGTTATGAATACAGGAGAGGGGAAAAAAAGCTTATCCAAAGCTGTTCTACATTCAAAATGGTTATGAAACAAAGTGGTATGATGATAATGGTTCTACATACTTGAGGGCCTGGATCAGTGAAAACAGTTCGCTTTTGTCATTTTGCATACTTGCATACCTTCCTGCTGTGTCAACCCCCATCATTCTCCCAGTTCTTTGCTGAACTAAACTCATGGGTAGAGGGTTGTTGCAGAAATGTTGTCTATGCAGCTGTTGAGGATGCTCCTAAGAGTAAAACCCAAGTTGAAATTTACAAGCTGTGGTCAATTGAAATGCTTAGATGCTGAGACAGCAGCCTCAGTTCAGGAGTTTGACTTTTTCATAAAGCTGACTATGCACTGCTGGTTTCTCTCAAATTTACATCATGCAGTAATATCTTGACTTTAAATCAAATGTAGACTTTCCCCTCCTCCATGATATTAAAAGAGGTATTTAAATGCAGGTTGCTCTTAGAAGCACAAAATAAATCTTGTGTTCTTCAGCCAAATTTGCATCTTCAGCTGTCAAATTAGATCTTTAGCTGACCTAATTTGAGTGAATTTCAAATGCTGCTTGGAGAGGAGCTACACAAGATACTTTACTGTAATTCTCTGCTTCCAAGAACCGTAACCCAGTTTGTACTTCTCCTTGGTGACAGCAGGTTATGGAATCATACAATCATAGAATGGTTTGGGTTGGAAGGGACCTTGAAGGTCATTTTAGTTCCAACCTACCCACCCCCCCACCCCCCCTCTCCCCAAATCCCATGGGCAGGGACACCTTCCACTAGACCAGTAGCCTCCCGTGTCCAAGATCAGATGCTTGCTCTTGGTACCTCCTCTTTGTGGAAATCTCACCAAGAAGAAGTGATTTTCATGCTGCATTTTTGGACAACCTTTACATTGTATTAGCAAAGCACCAAGGACTTGAAAAACCGTGCTGGGGGCTGCAAATGGTGGTTGAATGATTAAGGAGATAAAACTTACAACCCATTTTATTTCAACTTTTACAGGTTTATGAAAAACAGTTTTTCATAAACAAGTGTTTAGGGAAAAAAGCAGCAAAGACTGACTTTCCCCAGCTACTCCCAAATATGTTGGTTGACAATGCACTAAGTCCAGGTTGATTATAAATCCAGTAGACATTCGTGCTCATTTGTGCTCACGTTTTTGGCTCTCCTGAGGTTCCCAGACTATCTGATTCATCTTCACACTCTGAGGATATAAACCTCTAAGAAATGGGATGAATTAGGTAAAAGAAGACAATTAGGAATGACAGCTGAGGAATAGTTATCCTCCAGCCTTATCCATGGGCAAGATGTTGCCTTGTTAAATGTTTTAAATTTAATCTAGTGCAGGGGTCATGGGCAGGTTCAAAATCAGAGCAGGCTGGTGTCCTGGGAGTGAGAAATGCAGTCTGTATGGGTCTTTAGAATGCCAAATAGCCGTAAGCAGAATGGGTTGTCCAGGATATGTGTCTGAGCAATGTCCAGAGGTGGAAGAGGAGCAGGGCCCACATGCCTCTCAGGCTCCCAATCTCTGTGCCACTCTTCCAGCTCCAGAGCTAAGGTTTGGCTTGATTTCTGATTTCTGATATCTATGCTGTTGCCACCAGCATAGATACAGTCTTCAGCTTCAGAGAGCTCATGTTACTGCCATATTTTGTTGGCAACATCCCTTTTGGACTGCTGATAAGAAAACAGTTACAGGAGATTTAAATGTTATCTGTTCAGGTTGGACTGAGTCGTTCCCCTCTCATTCAGGCTATCAGTGAGGTGTTGGATCAGAGTAAACCTGGGATGGATGATGAACTTGAAATGAAGATCTCTGTCTTTGGGCTGCATGGTGGTCTTTGGGTTGTGACTCTTGACCAGGAGCTCTGCCATCTGTCACAGACGCATCAAGGGAAACATCTTGCTCTGTGTCTGACTAAGTCTGGCAGACAGCTTGAGGAAAAACTCTTGCGGTGTAAATAAGCACGCATGGGCTTAAAAATCTGAAAGCTTCACCTATGTAGGAAGAACAGGTTGTTTAGTCTACAGCAGCTTGAAGGGCAGCAGAGGTGGGAAGCAATGAACATGGCTTTGAGAGTCACTATCAGTCCTGCTTCTACAGGCTATGTTATTTGTTGGGAGGTATGGGGAAGCTTCTGTTTGATGAAATGTGAAAAAAAGTAAAATCCATTTTAGGCTGCTTTTGTGAATGCCAGATTGTTCTTGTAGCAATGCTTTTGCAGACATTTTGCAAGTCCTTCGGGGAACAATCCATGGCAGCCACTCGTGCGACAGAATTAGATCAGTGAAGTCTCCACATGATCAGGTTTTAACAGCTCTTGACACTAAATTTGGTTTAAGTCTTCAAGAGTGGGAAGTATGCTGAGACTACAGTGCCAAGGGGAGTTTAGCACTGGAACAGATAGGGTTTTTTCTGGAGTATATTTGGCTGAGGTTAGTCACAAGGATGGTCTATGGTCATCAATGCATGTGTTGTTGTTTTGGCCTACACATGCATCTTTATTTGCCAGTTTTGCTGGAGGCATGACACTGAGGGATACACAGGGAAAGCGCTCTAGATTTAGAGATCTGCATCTGTCCATTATTGCCCAGTGAGATATAGGCTGTGTGCCAAGAGCTAAAGAACAAAGTGGAATGTTAGTCTTAACAAGTTAATGACAGGCTCTACTTTGACCTGTTAATTATCTGCCCTAGGTTGGGCTAGTTTTTCTCAGCAAAATGTGCTGCTGTCTAGAGATGTATTTGTTTTAGAATGCCTTTTGCAATATTATCTGGGTTTTAGCAGCCATGAAAGAATTGCTATTCCAGCACAAATTATCTTCTTCCTATCTGCATTTTGCTGTGACTCCAGAGCTGATAATAGTGGGTAGTGTCTATGGTTATTCCATTACTAGTTAGGAAAATGCCCGCACTTAAGTTCAATTTTAAGGGAGTTGTTTGGCAGCTTTCTGTTGAATGGCCTTAGTTACTACAGCAAGAGCTACCTCCTGCCTCTGTAAGCAAACACCGTGGGTTTCCTGCTGAACTGTTGACTAATTTAGATTCAGCAAACAAGGAAAAACAGGTTTGCAGGTCCTCAGGTAGCAGGAGTAATGGGCCACCTGCACAAGACAGCTGAGCTGAACTGCAGTGGAGACAGCTGCACAGCTCCTTTCTTTTCCCTTGCCCCAGCCCTGGCATTGGTCCAGTTCCAACATACAGCAAAGCATGCTGAATAGAAAATGTTGTGTTTTCTCCCTAAACTGACTCACTGTGGGATCAGATAAGTGCCAGAGGTGGCATAAGGGAGGAAGATAGTATGGTGGAGGGCAAGGGGAGGTCATGCATGCCTCTTCCTATGGCTTAAGTGCACCTTAAAATCACATCCTTAGTTCATGTCAGCTGATGGCAGAGGCTTGGCATGAAAACAATGTCAACTGGAATATGGCCCCAAATAATTACAAAATGTTTTCTAGGGTAAAGCACAATGGAAGGAGAAAGTCTGGTGATTATTTTTAATGAAAGGATCCACAGACTGTCTGGTGCTTACGGCAGCAACTGCTGTCTGGCTCCCTGCTATGCTGACTGCACTCAGACGTACGTCAGGGGATTCTGCTGAACTGCTTTGTTACTGTAATCGTAGCCTCAAACACTATGGAAGATGTTGGGTTGTGTCAAGTTCTTGTCCTTTTCTTCTTTGCGCCCTCTCAATTCTCTGTGAGGGCAATGTGATCATACAAACCCAGAACGCTAATTTGAAGTCACCCCTCATTGTAGGTATTAGTGGGAGAGATTCACTTTTAGCCTAATTGTAAAGGTTTGAAAGAATCATGATTTCTGGCACTAAACTGAATTAAACAACGTCCTGTTCAAATCTGTTAGGAGAAAAAACATCCTTATGCTTGTTCTCAATATACAACCCCAAAAATAATTCCTCACTTCTAATGTCTATGGTGAATTCTTGCCACATGGTTACTCTTATATATTTAGTACTATTTATTCCTTTAAAAAAGATTAATGCAACTAAATGTGTGGTGTTGGATTTTTTTTAATTTTTTTTTTTTTTAGAATTAGTCCCAGCACTGTGACTTTTCCATCATGTCAGAACCTATCACGCTCAATGTTGGAGGAAAACTCTATACCACCTCTCTGTCCACTCTGACTAGCTTTCCAGACTCCATGCTGGGGGCCATGTTTAGTGGGAAGATCCCAACCAAGAAGGACAGCCAAGGCAACTGCTTTATTGACAGAGATGGCAAAATCTTCCGCTATATCCTGAACTTTTTACGAACTTCTCACTTGGATCTTCCCGAAGATTTTCAGGAAATGGGCTTACTGCGACGGGAAGTAGATTTTTATCAAATTCAGCCCCTGATTGAGGCCTTGCAGGAGAAAGAGATAGAGCTTTCTAAAGCAGAGAAAAATGCCATGCTCAACATCACCCTTGATCAGAAGACCCAGACTGTTCACTTCACTGTTCGAGAAGCACCCCAGATTTACAGCCTGTCTTCCTCCAACATGGAAGTCTTCAGTGCTCATATCTTCTCCACGTCGTGCCTGTTCCTGAAGCTTCTTGGTTCCAAGCTGTACTACTGTTTCAATGGAAACCTTTCCTCAATATCCAGTTACCTGCAGGACCCCAATCATCTGACCTTAGATTGGGTTGCAAGTGTGGAAGGCCTTCCCGAAGAGGAGTACACCAAGCAGAACTTGAAGAGACTTTGGGTGGTGCCAGATAATAAGCAAATCAATAGTTTCCAGGTGTTTGTGGAAGAAGTGCTGAAAATAGCCATGAGTGATGGTTTCTGCATAGATTCTGCTCATCCACATACTTCAGATTTCATGAATAATAAGATTATTCGCCTAATTCGGTACAAGTAGGAATGGCTGTTGTGGTGCTAGCATGGAGATAACACAGGTTCAGTGTTTCCCTTTAAAACACACAGCCTAATTCAGAATCATGCTTATCTGGATTAAGAGTCACTAACAAGGAGATGATTTTCCTTTAATGTACTTACCAATACGACCTTCCAGAATATGTCCATATTCCAGACAGAAGCAATATTGTCTAGCGCCTGAATTAAGGACTGGCTGTGTCTCTGCCTCTGCCTCTGACCTGCTGTACAATTCTGGGGAAAATCACTTAACTTCTGTCATCTCTACGTTTTCCAGTTGGAAAATGGGTGATCCTTAACCCGCATTGCCAGGGGATGCAAGAGTTCAGTACCCGTGGTTTGGAATCTATCTGGAGAATGGATGCAGTGAAAGATACCATGGAGCTGCAGTGCAGCAGACTGCCCTAGGAGCACATTTGCCATGCCTTGCTGTATCACCTGTGCAGAGCATTCAAGAAGCTTTGGATCTGTGGAGGAGAAGCCTTCCCACATGCACTCAAGACAGCTGAAAAGGACGGTACAAGTTGCAAATGAGCAAGGGATCCCATCTCTTTGGGTTCAACAAAGGATTTCTGTGAAGCTGGCTTGGGGTTTTTTCTCAACCCTGTGTGGAAGCCCCTGCTTTATTGTGCTTTAGGGAAACCGTGTTGGAATGATGTGACTGGCAGGGAAGCCATAGAAGAGAGAATGGTGTTATTACAAACCAAGAAGATGAAATCTTTACTTTTACATTCCAAAGGCATCCGAGACAACTAGTCCTTTTCTTTCTCTTACAATGGTAATATTTGTCTGGAGGATGCTGCTGAAACTTTCTAATGGGAGGACAGATTTTGGGGCAGAGGCCCCCAAATGTCTTCTAAACATTTGAGCCTCTTTTGGACATAACTCCCTTCAGCAGTGCCTGGAATGCATGGGATGCTGTCTGGGTAGGATGGATTTAATTTGAAAAGATAACATTCTCACCAGGTTACACCTAATATTTTTCATTGCAAAAACAGAGGGCCGTTTTTCCTATCCTGGTTCATTGAGCCTTTTTTTGTCTAATATCTTTGTGAAATGGTCAGGTCACTAAAAGAATTTTACCTACTTGCTTGGCTTCAGTGTCAGCTTGCCAGAGGGAAAGCAGTGGGAAACCAGAGGTCAACTCTTCCCTACACACCTGGTCTGTGCTGTAATGAAGATAACTCACTACCTGCATGTTGTCTCTAAACATCATTTGTGCCACATTCAAGATGGTTCTTTCTTGGCTAATTATATTTACAAGTGTCTTAACTGTATTTCCCAAACCAGATTGCTGTGAGTACATGAGAGGCCCTCTGGAACCTTCTCAGGTATCTTTAATGAGATAGAAGGGAAAATGCAATAACTAAGTTTTGCATTTAGAGGCTTAGTGCTTCCAAAGGTTTCTAGCACAGGGCTGCAAAGCTCAGTAATGCGCATGTTCTTGTTTCCCAAAGTAGCTACTCTGTTACATTAAGCTGACCTGTGAACAAGCATAAAGAAGCTTTTTTTCTTGTAAAAAACCAGTGTGATCAATATATTTCTACTGTCCCAAACTGTGACTGCATGCACAAAACAAATCAGCATGCTTATGGGTAAAATGCACATTCTGCAGTTGTTACAAACCACTGCCCTTTGTCTGACCTGGTGCTAAACCAGCATGATATACATGGGACCATGTTGTCAGAAAGCACTGATTGGGCTTGAAGCCCTCAGAACCACTAAACATGACAAATGTTGTGTAGTTTGAGGATTGTAAATAGGATTTTGTGACCAAATTCCAGTTTGAGTCACCATGTTGTTCTATATTTAGTTGCATTAGGAAGAACTCTTTTTTTTTTTTTTTCCATCCCAGTCCTGAATTACAAAGCATGAGCTGGCTGGTCAGCTGGACATTGACAGGGATGATCTCTGCTGGTAATATGATTATGATCTGTAAAATGAACCCTCTTTCATCAAATCTGTGACTTGAAACAGATATGCCCTTGCTGAATTTATGACAACAGAGATTTTGGGGACTGTTGATGGTATTTCTTTTTAATCCACACCCTTGAGAGTGGATTTTAAATGATCTGTAACCAGAGCTCTTGTATGTCATGACTAAAATAATACCAGTAGGAATTTGTTTCCTGTCACCTTGAGTTTATCCAAAGGTAAGAGCAGTGGGCTTAGATCTCATTTGGAAGGGTGGAGTGAGGGAGGGTCTGACCTACATCCTTTAGAGCTCAGGATCAGTTCTGCTCCATTCTGTTTCAGCAAAATAAAAATTCCATGGGAGAGTTGTATGATTACTGCATTTTTCTTGGTGAAAGACAAGTAAGAGGAGTATGTAAAAGGAGAGAACTGGACTCAGATCTTCACCTGGAGTACTTTAACCCATCAGTCTGTTATACAGGAGATGAACAAATTGAATACACATTTATTTGTGTTCATGCAACTAAGTCAGTAAAAGGTACAGCTGGCCCCAGATCTCTGTCATTTATTAACAGATATTGAGATGCAAAATATCGATAGATAGATAGATAGATAGATAGATAGATAGATAGATAGATAGATAGATAGATGCAAAATTTCCAACCACTGCAAAGACATGAGTGAAGCCATGCTTTGGAAGGAACAGAAGAACCTGAGGTACCTCAAACTTGCTAAGCACAATAAACATCCTCAAGTATGAGGTACTATTTATACTGGAAATGAGTGGTAAGTGAATCACTTGTGATTGCAGTCAAACATATGTTCTAGAAATGCAGCTGCTATTTCAGACTCCACACTAAGCTCAATTTATAGCTGCTCCCGAATTCTGCAGTCTGTGAGTTACGATATAATGACTGTTTATAGGAACATTCTCTCTCCAGAGCATTTGTTTGCATTTTATCTGAATAGCTGTTTTTTGTTTACCTTCTTTTTCTGAGCCCTGGAAGTGTAACTTGCTTTTGTTTGCCAGTCGACAGCACTGATAATGATTCTTCTCAAGAGTTTTCCTGAATTAAAGAGAAGCAAACATGCACAAAGCCATGCTAAGTATAGTACAACCTCATCACTAGTCATGAAAAGCACTTGGCATTTATTAGCAGTAACATCTAAAAATTATTTGACTGCTGAGTGGAATATTCACTCTCAGAACAAACTTTTTTTTTTCCTGGAAAGATCTAGTGACATTTTCTTTCCTTAAAGTTTTGTGTGTGTTTTCTTCTATCTTGGTGCATAACTCCTGATTCTGCCATATGCCTGTCTCTCTCAATACCTTAGTGTACAAAATGAGGCCAAGCCCTGCAATTTTCGTTTTTTTTAATGACCTCATTTTTAATTTTTTTTCCTAAGTGACCACTGGATAGAGTGTTCAGTAGTGTTAGAGGAGAAGAATACCAGTGTCAGGACAGATGATAAACAAGATTTTAGCTGTAGTGTAATGGCATTCTCAGATCTGGACATGTGCATAGCACAGTGATATTTCTTACATGGCAAAAAGACTTATGAAACATCTTAATGGACTCCAGAAAGAATCACTCATGGATTCCTTTAAGTGTTTTTAAGCTTGATATCTCTTAAATATCTAGCTATGTCCAGTTACAATGATGAGACTGATACTGTATATAAATAATAAGAAATAGTTTATACAGCTGTTAAAGGGAGGAGTTGATGGGAGGAGTGTTTGTTTCTGCAGGCAATGGCAAAGAAATAAAAGAAGTAGTTGTAAAAAGTTAGCTCTGAAAGAATTCACATTAACAAGAAACCCAGGATTTAGAAGGGGGAGAATAAAAATATCTTGATGTATTCAGGAAAAAAAAAAACAAGAACAGCAAGATAACAATGGAGACAAAGATTTTGCTACAAGAGTCTGTGATTAGAATGATTCACTGGTCCTTTCCAATTTTAATCTCCTATTATCCTCTTTAAATATGGATCATGCCAAGACTTATGCTAGTAGCTTCTCAGGAACAGTCAGCTTTGCTTCAATTTGCATGTGCTTCAAATCACCAAGCATTTGCACTGCTGTACTTAGAACTTTATAACGGGGTTGTTGAGTATAAATTGCTGCTTGAGTTCACAGGCAGCAAATATCTGCAGTCAATCAGATTTATTCCCAGGAATAAAAAGTGAGGTGGAAAGGCTGGTGGAGCCTGTATACAAGGTTGGTGGAAGTGATAAATACTGCCTTCAGCCATAGACTGTGGAAAATAAGCCTAGGAACTTCTGATTCTGCATAGAGATGAATGAAGAAGTTATGAAGAAGACTCCTCCAGGCAGTTTTATTTTCACCCCATCCTGTAGAACTGGTGCCTCTGCTCAGAATTTCCATGTATTTTGAAACATTGAACTTCCATTCTGCGTCTACATGCTGATGGACACAAACATGCAGGGTACAAGAAGTACAAATATGGGGCCCTCCCAATAACAGTCTCATATGCAGAGACTGAGGATTAGTAGAGGCAGTCACAGATAGTCTGTGCAAGAAGGGCTGATTGCATATAAATGTCCAGATCAAGCTCACAGGTTCATCTGGGACTAACTAAGGGAATGTTTTCCCTGGGCATTCATAAAAAAAAAAAAAAAAAGAGCTATAGGGGAGGGCTGAATCTAATAATTTCTCTTCTCCTCATCCTCTGTGCATTCCCCTCAGTATTTTCATGCTTCAACTCCTAATTGCAGGATTTTCCCACTGATCAGAATTTGGACCCCAACTCACTAAAAGCCATGCTTTTGAATCAGTAGTGTTTGAAAAGTGTGAAAAGATGGTCTTTATTGCTTACCACCTTCACAGTGAGACTGTAGGGCTATCACATTTTAAAATCTGATTGCATTCCTCTGCTTGCAACTCCTTCTGTGAACTGTTACTACCATGTATTTTAGATAAAATAAAATGTGAATGAAGCAGGAGGTGCTCTGACATATTTCTTGAGAAAAAAGCATGAGTGATGCTTGCTGCACTTGTAGCTTTCTCTTTCTCTAACCACTGTGTCCTTGTAATGCTTATCTCCACCTCTCGGTGGCAGGAATTGCAAGAAGGTCCCCAGGAATTAGTGCGATTGTACGAAACTTGGGTGAACAAGCTTTTGTAAATAATCAAAACCATTTAAAATGCATTAACTCATTTACGTTTCAAACATTTAAAAACAGAGGATTTGTTAGTGAGGGAAACCCTGATGCATTACTGCTGTTAGACTTGTCTCTAGTTCCTGAGCTCGAGCAAATAATACATTGCTGCTCTACAGGAAAATAAAAATTGACCATATTAACTGTGTGATTCCATGCAGCTCCTACAAGATACTATTCTTAGATAGATGGAGGTTTGCTGTAAGCTAAAAAGGCATCAGCCTTGTATGCATCCACCCTCCAGGCTGGCAGGAAGGAATTTTAAAAAATTGAGCCTGTTCCTCTGAAAGAGCACTTTGTACATGGAAGCTGTTGGACACCAGCACCAGCCACACAGGCTGGAGATGGCACCTCCCTGGAGCAGAGCTAAGCTGGTGTACTTTACTTCAAAGCAGCTTCTGCCCAGGGGAGGCTGGGTGGCCTCAGAGCACCAAACAGCTGCTCGCTCACCCACACTCACTCCAGGCATGCTTCCTCTTCCTTCGGGCTCAACCCGAGCTTCCCTAGCAGTCTCAGGTGCTGGATTTCTAAAAGTAAATAGTAATAGCCTGGTACAGCAGTAGGTCAGCTCAGGCTGGGTGTCTGCACAGAGGAACGCTCAACAAAGAGGTCCCTGGGCTTTTGTACCCTCAGTCCATGCACTTATTCTTCCCAATGCCTCTTGATTTGTGGTCTCAGGGGTTCTCTTGTTGCATTCTTTATCTGTGTTCGTGCAGGCTAATCATTAGCCGTTTCCTGTGCCAGCGCCTCACCACCTTCACAGCAAATAATTTCTGATACCCAACCTAAATTCCCTCCCTTCCCACTCGCGCCCGTTCCGGCGCCTCACGCAGCCCCGCCCTCCCCGCGCACGCGCAGCCACAGCCCCGCTCCAGACGCCGCGAGCGCGGCGGGCGCGCGCTCTTCAAACCGGCGCGGCGGGCACGGCGCATGCGCGGGACAGGGGGCGCGCGCCATGGCGGCGGGCGGCCGCGGCTGGTTCCGGGCGCTGGCGCTCGGCGTGTCCTTCCTCAAGTGCCTCCTCATCCCCGCCTAGTAAGGAGCTTATCGGCGGGACGGGACGGGACGGGATGGGGGCGGGTCGGGTATGGGACTGCCGCGAACCCCCGAGGGCGGCCGGCCGCGGGCAGCGTGGTGCCACGGTCCTGAGGAGGCCCTGAAGGTCCATGTGGCTCCTGGGTTCGTGAGGGAAGCGAGGCGGCGCCTCCGCCGCGTGGCACAGCTTTCCTTTCCTCTTTGGAAGCCCTGCTGCCCCGTTCCGGCTGGCTGCTGCTCGGGAAGGCTGAAAGTGTGCTGAAACATTTATGCTTTGTATTTTTAGGTTTATATACGGAGAAAAACCCCTAACAAATTGCTGTTAAGCTTCAGTTGGAGCCTGGAATTTCGCATTAGTTGTCCTAAAAAGCCAAGATATAAATAGTTCTTGCCCTATAAGCACCTGTATTAGTGACTTTTTACATGGTCAGTCATAGGACAACGAGGAATGGTTTTAAACTAAATAAAATGGGAGATTTAGATCAGATGTCAGGAGAAAAATCTTTACTGTGAGGTTGGTGAGACACTGGCAGAGGCTGCCCAGGGAATCCATGCATACCCCATCCCTGGAAGCGTTCTAGGCCAGGCTGGATGGGGCTTTGAGAAACCTGGTCAAGTGGAAGGTGTGGTTGGAACAAGATGGTCTTTAGGGTCTCTCCCAACCCAAACCATTCTATGATACGTCTTTGGCACAGAGTTCTTAAGCAGCATCGTTGTTACTTGATCACAGTAGCGTCCTAGAGCTGATAAATAAAGTGGCTTCCTTCTTGTCTGCATGTGGTGATGTGCTCTGAAATTTTTCCCTTTGTGCATGCACGTATGTGACTCTTAACATGGACCTTCTGTAGTTACTCCACAGATTTCGAAGTCCATAGGAACTGGCTTGCCATCACCCACAACTTGCCCCTCTCTCAGTGGTACTATGAGGTAAGGACATGTTTGGGGTGTGTTTTAGCTGTGTATGAATTACAAGTACAGTGGTATGACAGACCTTGTGAATGCTGGAAGGGATGGTTGGTGACTGTCATATAGTGGGACAAAAAGATGCCAGTTACAATTTGCTGGCCTTGTGTAGCATTTAGCTAAAACATGAAAGTTAGCTGGGGAAGCTGCAAGTACTTATGAAGGCAAAATGGGAAAAGCAATTAAGGCACTTGGGTTATTGGAAAGGCTGTGTAGCACCAGAGCAAGTTGCATTGTACTCTTAAATTGCCGGTGTCTATGCTTTTCTCATTGGTGATACATAGTTACCAGAATAAAGAGTGAGTCATGCTAATGGGTATATACAGCTTTCCATTATGAAATCAATCACTGTATTCAAATTTTGAGCTTTGCTGGTGTGCTAGTAGCATGCATTGATTTTTATCTAGACAAAACATGTTTAGGTTTGTCATAGACTCAGCCTACCTAATTGGGTTTTAATCTGTCCCCTGATATCTGCTGGAGTACAGGGACAGATAGATGCTGTAGTGTCTAGTACTCCACATAAACGCCTAGAAGTAAAGATTTGTGCAGGTTAGAACTTTGTAGGACTGATCCACGGACTGTTTTACAAACAAATTTTTATAATGCCAGCATTAACCCTGTGCCAGAACATAGGATGCCTTTCAACAATGCAGCATAAGCATTTGGGATCATGCTCACTGAAAAAATACCCCATCCCAGCCTGCTCTGTTCATGCCTCTTCCTCTCCTGTTTCCACAGCCAAGGAGTTAATTCTTGGTCAGGGCATGGCAGCTGTCCTTATGGGAAGAGATCACATAATGCCATTTGGTCATGATATGGTTGTGTGAGAGTTAAGGCTTGTTAGCTGATGAGTGAAAGTAATTTTGAAACTGGTTGTGTTGGTGATCACTCCAGTATAGACAAATATTGGCTCTGAGCTGTTTTACTGAGATTTTGTAATAATGGCCCTATTACTGTAAATACATTTAGAGATAACAAACAGTTATATACTGGTTAAGTGCACAAGAGGCTCTTTAATCTTTTCCTGCTGGTCAGGAAATGTCACATTTCTACCAGTACTGCAGGAGAACAGCTTACAGCACCACAGAGTGGCTGCTGATTGTGGAGTGTTTGAGTTACAGAGAGGGTACTGAGGGAAAATGCATTGGCTGGTTTGCTGCAATGAGCTGTACCTGAAGGACTGCACACAGCATGGTTTGTTATCAACTATTTAATCTTATTTTGTCTTTAGGCAACCTCGGAATGGACCCTGGATTATCCACCATTTTTTGCTTGGTTTGAATATGTGCTTTCTCACATTGCCAAGTACTTTGACCCCCAGATGTTGGTTGTTGAAAACTTGAATTACACCAGTCATGCAACCGTCTTCTTCCAAAGGCTTTCTGTCATCTTTACAGATACCCTCTTCATATATGCAGTTCATGAGTAAGTCTTAATCTTCTGATTTTAGGGACAGTGGATAGGCCTTCATATGTGGGCTTGTTCTGTAGCCACAACAAATAACTATTTGTACAAATAAGCTTGTAAAGGAAGGGAAATGCCAGAGTTGCTTGAACCTGTTCAAGGAGAATCTTGGAATACACTGCTAAACACAAGATAATGTGTTCTTCTTGGAGATACAGTTGCACTACATGTGATGGGTTTGCAGGCACTTGGACACCAGCTGCTGTTTCATGTGTTGTACTTGGGTTTGCTTCTGTCACTGAACTCCTTTTGTAGGAGTTGCAGGACAGCTGGTGTGCTCAGAACAAGTTTTTTCCTGTTACTTTTCTGATTACTCTGTTCTTCTAGAAGCATAAAGGAAATCTGTCAGAAAATGGCAGTATCATCAAATATGCAAAGTTTCTTTAGTGTTTTGATGATAAACTGATTATTCCAAGTCTGATGTAATTAGGATTGGATGCTTTCAGTGAGGCCTGACTTTATGAAGAATTACTGCCCTTATCCCTAAAGAGGTAGAGTGGGAGTGTGTTCTGAGAAATACATTGCCTACCTTAATGATTTGGCTATAAGAGTCTCCCATCATTTTATTCTTTCTGCTCAAAACCTGGATAGGAAATTCTCTGATTAGAGCCCTGCCTAAACTCCTTTATTTACTTTCTTTATGCAACTAGCTTTGCAATATGATTTCTTTTCCTTTTATTGTTTGACTCACAGATATATGAATGTAAGGCTGAAGGCTCAGGGCAGGTGTCTGCACAATGTCATTTTGCCAAGAGAGGTGGTATATGTCCTCTGCTGGGAAAAATTCAAGGCCAGGTTGGATGGGGGTTTGAGCAACCCAGTCTAGTGGAAGGTGTTCTGCTCATGGCAAGGAGGTTGCATTTCAACACAAATGATCTATAACATTTTAATGTGATTTAAGACTGATTTCAGAAGTCATATGAACCATATTGCTTCACACTGAGAAGTAATAATTTTATTGTTATTATAAATTATATAAATTATATTTATATAAATTATAAATCAAAATTTGTTGATTTTAACCAACAGAAATAACTCCTAATATAGCAGGGGGCAGCAGTAGCCAGGGAGAGGTTATGTCCAGCTGAGGACCTTAACTACAACTCCCTCTGTTGTTTCCAAAAGTAGCAATCCACCGCTCATGATGGCAAGCAGGCTGTGACAGATTTACACTTTCTGAGTGGGAGACTTGATCCTGAGGCTGTTACATAATGTAAGCTTTAGCATGTGGAAAACATCACAGCTATTGAAGTTGAAAATCCTTTTTGTTCTAAACTTTGTTCATGATACTGTCTGCCTTTGATGAATTTAGCAAGGCTTTTTTTGTTGCCTTGCATCCTGATAAAATGGCAAACTTCAGAGTAAGTGCCGCTCTTAACTCTTAAAACCAACAATGTTTTTGCCTGTATGTTTGAATTAAAGCTTGTGTTTCTTCTGCTCTTGTTTAGGTGCTGCAGATGTATAAATGGAAAACGAGCTGCAAAGGATATCCTGGAAAAACCAACATTTATTCTTGCTGTTCTGCTCTTGTGGAATTTTGGGTTGTTAATTGTGGATCGTATCCTTTCCAACCGTTGTGGGTTGTTTGTGGTTTGTTTGGTTTTTTAACAACCTCTTACAGTGTGTGGCACAATCCTATATTATTATTGCTGTCATAGCAAGTTACACAGCTGGGTTTGTTTCTGGGATTAGTTAAATAACTTTGTTTTCATTAGAATTACTATTTGGCAAAATGGAAGTTAGTCAGTCCTTGGTCTGATTTGCCAGAAGTGGAGGAGGACCAACCAGTCTGGCAGCAGTGTGCCTGTTCTGCTGGCTGTTCCTCCTCTGCACACCTACAGGAGTATTAGCAGAGTGGTCCTGGGTGTGGTTCCAAGTTTGTTCTGTGGCAAGGAAAATCTTCAAAGTGTTTTAAGATTCAGAGTGTATTCAATTTGTTTAACTTTATTTGGGAATTAGGAAGTCTTTCTAAAGAACAGTCATGGAATTGTAGAGTGGTTTGGTTTGGACAGGACCTTAAACATCATTTAGTTCCAACCCCCTGCCTTAGCAGGAACACCTTCCATTAGACCAGGTTGCTCAAAGCCTCATTCAGCCTGACCTGACCTTCCAGGCCGGGGCATCCACAACGTCTCTGGGCAACCTGTGCCAGTCCCTCATCACTCTCACAATAAAGAATTTCTTCCTAATATCCAATCTAAATCTCTCTTCTTCTAGTTTAAAACCATTCTCCCTTGCCCTGTCATTTCATGCCCTTGTCAAAAGTCCCTGTCCAGCTCTCTTAGAGCACCTTCCAAAGCAGCTACATGTTCTCCCCAGTGTCTTCCCTTTTTCAGGCTGAAATAACCCCAGCTATCTCAGCCTGTCTCCATAGCAGAGGTGCTCCAGTCCTCTGAGGATCTTCCTGGCTTTATCTGAATGCCTCCCAACAAGTCCATATACTATATAAAAATAACTCTGGAAATTGCAGTTCCTGCAAGTCAGTCTTGCCACAGTGTGCATTTAAAGGAAGGACTTCATTTTCTCTGTCATAGTTCTTGTGTATATTGCATATACATGTATATTTCTTCTGTATATTACATACACTTAGAAGTGGTAGAAAAATGAGGGCTGTTGTCACTATGCATTAACAATGTGTGGCAGAAACTAATAACTTTAAAATTAAAGTGGAGATTTAGCCTTTTTTACTTTATATTATAAAATTTGCACAATATATGTGTTGATTGTTGTGTTTCATTTCATCAAGGTGGTATTCCAGCATTAGTGTAATTTGTGTCTGACACTACTTACAGGTAAGGTTAAATAATGACTTGTGTCTATGTGCTGTGAGTTTAAGGTTGCTTTCTTGATTTAAATTCTATTTTAATTTTAATTTATTCCTCAAAACTTTGAGTCTTCTCCAGAACACATAGTCGTAAAGAAAGCTTGCTTTATTCCTTGACTCAAGTTCAGATATTCATTTCCAGTACAATGGCTTCCTCTTTGGGCTGATGCTTCTTTCTGTTGCTCGGCTGTGTCAGGTAAACCCAAGTGACTCTTGTTGATTTCTTGCCATGTGTATTTTGGGTGCATTAATTCAATTCATAGGGCTGCTCATGTTGTGGGCAATGGTAGTGGCTTCATGTTGAGCTGTGTGAAGCTGGATGTCTAATTGTTTATTGAGCTTGTGGCAGAGAGAAAGACTTGAAACTCACCATAATTGCTTGCTGATGCTGCAGTAAGAAAGCTATATTTCCCCATAAGAAGGCTATATTCAGTGTTACCCCTGAGCAATGTGGCATCATTTCTTGGCATTTTATCTTCTTCCAAATCACCAGTCCTTAGAAAACATACTTCTGAAGCTGTGAAGAGGTGATTGTGTGACAGGATAGTTCCTTGTCCATACCTGTTTTGCATAACACTACTGAATTTGTAATTTTAAGTAAATACCCTTTTTAATACTTAGAATAAATGTCTCATCACCTTAGGACTACAACAGAGGATCATTAAAAGTGACTACAAAGAGAAAAGCTTAGGTTTTGTTTTGTTTTCTTTCAGAAAAGGTATTTGGAGGGTGCTCTACTTTTTGCCGTTCTTCTGCATTTCAAGCACATCTACGTGTATGTGGCCCCAGCATATGGCATTTATTTGTTACGATCCTACTGCTTTACTGCAAATAATGCAGGTGAGGTGGGGCTTTCCTCACTGGCTTTTGGGGGGAGTTGTGTTAAACACTGGAACTAGGGGAGCACTCAAGACTTGGAAGATAGAATTGGAACAATATGGCTCAAACAAAATTTCTGCTTGAGAGCAGATTTGTTAGGATCTTAAAGAATCTTTGAAATAGATTTGGTTTGTAAAATTCCTGTTCCTTTAAGAGTTCTTTGTTAAGAAAAATCAACACAAACAAGCTGCAGATGGCACTTGGAAGCCATAAGAATTGTTCTGGATATGGAACAATTTGACAGTATTAAAAACTATTAGAAACTATTTCAAAGACCTTCTTTGAGTTTCTCCCCACTTTTTAGCACTGAAACATGCCTGATACTCTTCATATGAGCAGGGGAGGTAAACTCGAAAAATACTGAAAGCTTGTATAATACAGGAGCTGCAATGTGAGCAAAAGAAATACCTGCTGTTAAAGGAAGAAACTGAATATATTGACATAAAAGGCTGTGTGCCCCTTTTAGATAGATGCTAGGAATTCCTTGTTAGTGAAGAATGCTTTGTTTCCCTTACCACTTCCCACAGCAGCTGTTTCTTGAATCTTTTTTTATTGTAGATGGATCCCTGAAGTGGAGAAGTTTCAGCTTTCTTCATGTAACTCTTCTGGCACTGATTGTCTGTCTTGTTTCTGCTCTTTCACTGGGACCCTTCCTAGTATTGGTAATAACCCCTTTTTCATATGTTATTCCCCTGAACAGTTAGAAAATTTTGTTATAAAAATATAAACCATGTCTCACCTAAAGTGGCCATTTCTTTGGTCTTGTTTTCTGTAGGGTCAGCTGCCTCAAGTCATTTCACGGCTCTTCCCTTTCAAGCGAGGTCTCTGCCATGCCTATTGGGCCCCCAACTTCTGGGCTTTGTATAATGCCATGGACAAAGCACTGACAATTCTTGGTCAGTATGTTAATCTTGCTTTTTGATGCCTGTTTGCAGATAGAGCTTGCTTTATTTTAGTCTTCCCCATTTGTGATGTAGGCAGTAAATTGTGTTTTCAGATTGCATACATCATATGGTCCATATAATCTGGTGCATAAGTTACCAGCAGTAGGTCGGAGATCAATCACTTCCCTCTGCCATCCTTTGCAAAAAGAAAAAACTTGGCCATGTACTTAGTTTAGTTACTTCATTTTCTTTATTAGCATTTAACAGTTTGTGCTTTTTTTTGTATTTTGTTTTTAGGGTTAAAGTGCAATTTTCTTGATGGTACAAAAATCCCTAAAGCCTCCATGACAGGAGGGCTGGTTCAAGAGTTTCAGCACACTGTCCTCCCTTCAGTGACTCCACTGGCAACATTAATCTGTACTTTCATAGCTATATTGGTAAGAACAACTAATATTTTTTGAAATTTTTTCTATTTTGTCCCTAGTAGGTTTTACTTGATAGTATGCACTTCATATGAATTTTAATTCTAGGGCAACAGGTACATCATTACTAGTATGTAGTGACTGATAAAATGTGTTTAGTGGCTTAGATTGGCAGACAATTTTTGCATGCAATACAAATAGTGGGGAGTTGGCTGTGGTCTTTCAGTCTGCTTTTCCCTCCTGATATTTCAACAAAAATCCTTCAGTCTCTTCTTATACATCCAAATGGATTGATTTCCTCCAGTGCAATATAATGTTTGTGCCACACAAGCACAACCTGGGTGCAGTGGTGTTTAGTAACATTGACAAATCTCTTTGGACAATGGCTTGTCTTCGGGATTGCCAGACTTTTCACTGAAGTCCTGTTTTTGCCTGTTGTTTCTAGCCCTCTGTTTTCTGTCTTTGGTTTAAACCTCAAGGGCCCCGAGGCTTTCTACAGTGCCTTGTTCTTTGTGCATTGAGCTCCTTCATGTTTGGCTGGCACGTGCATGAGAAAGCAATACTCCTTGCTATTCTGCCTTTAAGGTAAGAGAATGTGTTACAAAGTACTTGGCCAAACTGAACCTGCAGCCACTTGTTGAGGAATCCTCAAAGGGAATCATTTTGTTCTCAGTATATTTCAGAAGAGGAACTCTTTCATAGAATGCCTTAAGCTGTAACAGTGTAGTGCACTTAAAATAAATTAATTTCGGGCGCAGTTCAAACCTTGATGGGTGCTGTGGTTCATATTGTAAAATGCTTGATAGATTGCTCAGGAGCTAGCTGAGGAAAGGGATCTTCTGCACTGTGCTTGACCAGAACAATTTCTACCAAAAGGGCTTCATGCCTGCCTAGGGTAGAACTGAAGCTGTAGTTCATAAACTGCCTGACCAGTATTGCTACAAACTGTCTTTTTCTTCCTCAGAGATTTGGTGATGTTTAGGCTCTTGTTTTGTGCTGGGCCTTGCTGATAATTTTGTTCAGTGGGTGTGTGGTTTTCTGAGGGAGGGTTTCCTGGCTGATTTTTCTCCTGTGTTTTTATCTCTGAGGCCACATGGTTTGGAAGCAGGAGACTTCATCACAGGTGCAGTGTTAGCAGGGATGGGGGTACTGTGAAACCCCCCCAAAAAAATACTGTGGATTTTTGCAGTATGTTTGACTTGTTTCTGAGTCTTCAGTCAATTGTATAGTGTTCTGCTGAAATTAGGTTTCTTTGCTAAAAGACAAAAGCATAACAAATTATTGCCTTTTTAGCTTATTGTCTATTCAGAGAGCCAAGGATGCTGGCATCTACTTGATTCTGGCAACAACAGGGCATTTCTCACTTTTTCCATTGTTGTTCACAACAGCAGGTAAAATGTTCTTCTATTAGTTAATTTTTGTACAATTTGCAACATAGAGCTCAATAGTCTTGATTTGGTTGTCATTTTTGCTTTAGTCACTTGCCAGTTGTTTGTGTTTTCTTTAGAAAAGGAAAATCTTATTTGTAGTGCTATCTCAGATAGTAATTATAATGTGATTATAATAATAGTAATTAATTAGATTAATTATAATAGTAATTATAACTTGTTCAGTATGTTTCTAGATAATTGAAGTACGTGTATTGCAAATGCTTGGCATTTGCTTTAGTAAATGTTTATGCTTATTTTTAGGCATGCTAAGCAGTAAAACATGTAGGTCTCCAGAAAATAAAACCAGATAATGCAAATGTGACTAGTAAGATTTAAAGATACTACAATATATATATGGCAAAAGTTTTTTATATTTAATTTTAAAACTACATCATGTTCTTTATTTTTCAGAACTTCCAATTAAAATACTGCTTATGCTGTTGTTTACTGTTTATAGCTTCTCTTCATTGAAATCTCTGTTCAGGTAATTAAAGAAATTTGATCTCAGTGCCAGAAACAGCAACATTTCTTCTGGTGTTGGGAACAGCCATTGTCATAAGGGACAAGCAGCACAGAAAACTGATGCTGAGGAGTCAAATTAAGGTGTTACTAGTCAAAAGATGCAGCTGCCTCTGTTCTCAGGAGGCAGTGCTTAAATTAGGATTAATTGCAGCACGTGCTGGTTATTGTGACAGCTGCCCAGTTAGTCCCAGGAGGCTGTAGATCCCCACCTGCCTCATGCTCTGTCAAAGCCTGGAGTTGTGATGCTGTAACCTCTGAGGGTTTAATGTAGTATTCTAGCATTTACTACTAGTGATTTGTCTGCAGATTGTTTATCCTATTGTACTGTGGATTTTTGTAGTATTGGTTAGTATTTTAATGTGTGGAAAGGACAGGTTGTAAATAACATTCATTCGCAAGCTGTAATTTGTCAACAAAGCTGCAAGTATTTGGTTGGCAGAACATGGAATTGCCAAAGTCACCCTGTGTAGTTCACAGCCTATGGAGCTCTTACCACTTGGCCAAAGATTAGTGCTTATCCTTGTAATCCCTGCAGTCCCCACTTCCCTCTTTCCCAAACTTTTCAGGGCAAACCCAAGCTGTAATGAAGTACTGTAAACATGTATTCACTACCTCAGGCACCTGCTTTTGTAGGTGATTTTCTTTATTTAAGAATTCAGTCATTCTGTCTCAGGAGCTCTAGCTAAAAAACTCCATAGGAGCATAGTTTTTGTTAACAGATGGAGCTTTTGCAAGTTTCTTGTTTTTAACTTGCTGAAACATGAAATTCCCTTCAAACTACCTGCAGTAAACTCCTACCATCAGTGTCCTTTGCAAGGGAGATAGCTCACAGGAAAGTCCATCCTACAGAAAGCTTGGGGGAAGAGGTTAAAAAAACCTGGCATTTCCAGTCTTCTGTTGTAGAACAACTTTAGTGAAACAAGTCTTTGTATGAAGGGCTGTTCAGTTGTTTACTGAAACAGTAAGGTGAACAGAGCAATTGATGAGTTTCTGCTTAGGCTTCCAAGGCATCCTGGAACTTGATAATGATATTGAGCTGTACTCTTGGTTATCATACTGGTTTTTTCCTACTGAAACTCTTTA
This sequence comes from Ammospiza nelsoni, assembly GCF_027579445.1. NCBI lineage: Eukaryota > Metazoa > Chordata > Aves > Passeriformes > Passerellidae > Ammospiza > Ammospiza nelsoni. The sequence continues at coordinate 33,895,913 of NC_080634.1, read as the reverse complement.
ACTTGTTATTGAAACCATTACTGCAATCTAATGTGAGATTCTCTTTGCATTGGGATAGCTGAAAAACATAATAGTTATTTTTAGTTAACATATATTTTAATACTACCTCATTTTTAATTTCTCTGACAGGAGAGAGAAACCTCTACTTAACTGGCTTGAAACAATCTACCTCATCCAACTAGTGCCCCTGGAAATCTTCTGTGAAATCATATTTCCCCTGACCCCCTGGAAGCAGCACTTCCCTTTTGTCCCCCTGTTGCTGACCTCTGTGTACTGTGCTCTGGGAATCACATACGCTTGGCTGAAACTCTACATCTCTGTCTTGACTGAGAGAACTCCTGTCAGACAAAAGGCTGAGTAAAGCCACAGTGCTGGGACCAGTCCCAGGATACCCCTTGGAGGGGATTCCTGGCACGGTGAGGGGTTGTCACAAGGCCATCCAAGATGAGACACAGTGTGCGTGTGCCATCACCACGTGGGAGCTCTTCTTCCAACACTCCTGTACTGCCCAACGAGGATACCTCTGATCAGAAGCACTGTCACAGTGACAGGCAGGGCTGCTGGTAAACTGTGGAGCTTAACAAGGCCCAGACTTCTGTCCTGAGGAAAACCTGCCTCATTTTCCCACTGTGGTTTGTATTTGAATAGAAGTTGCTGTGGCAAATTACAAAGGATGATTGTTGTGTGGGAGAGCATTGTAACTGTGTTCTATGGAATTTGTAAATTAAAAACTTGGTATTTTTTGTTTGAGCATTTCTTGCATTATTTTCTGCTCCTGTCTAGACCCTGCTTTTGAGAGACACCCACACAACTAAGGATGTAGTGTGTAGCTGGAAACTTGTCCTGAGGTGCTTTGCACACTCAAATATCAAATTTTATAATATGTCCATGTCCTGTTCATCTCCTTGTTTCATAGATACTTTGCAAATAGGTTTTCATATTCTTCTAGTAGCTCTTTTCTGTAGACCAGATGACCAAATTGAGGCATGCTACTCAAATGAAATATTTTAACACTATTAAATGTTTTTTGCCTCTGTGGAATCATGCTCCCCAAAGGATAGCATTTATTTCTGCAGTAAATAATTATACCTTTTAAGCCCTACATAACCATCCCTAGAAGATGTTGCTCTGATGTTGGGGACTGCTTTGGACTGCAGTGCTGACATAAAACTAGGAGAGAGGGGTGGATTTTTTATTACTACTATGACTATTTTTGACAGTAGTTTTTGAACTTTATTCTATGTTAGCTGAAATATGGGACCCCTTCATCAAGGATAGCCAAGGGGGTAGTTATGCTTTTTGAGTTCTTTGAATATTTAGGGTATTCAAAATAGAGTGGCTCTTGTTAGGGCAACACGTACATTAATCACTGTGGTTGTTTCTCTAACTAAATACTTTGTACATTTGAAGTGTTTACTGCCAGTGAGTTTATTCAAGACATTCTCATTCTGGTTGTAATTATTTTCTCACAGTTTCTGCTTTTTTACACTATCACTGGCTTTGCCATGTTGCTGTGGCTGCCAGTGGTGCCACAATGCTTCTTGTACTTGCATTTTATCTCAGCTTCAAGCCTCAAAGCTCTGCTCAGGGTAAGGCATCCACAATGCTTGTGTTTATCTGTCTGCTGTGCTGTCCTGTGTAGGGAAATGTTAATATGCAAAAAAACCCTACAAACACCCCTCTTGGCTCTTCCCCAGCCATGCCTTTGCACCTCCTGAAAGCCTTCAAAAAGCCACAAGGCAAAGCTGTGGGTGTGTCATCCCTTAAAGTGTTCAAAGCTGGGTTGGATAGAGCAACCTGGTCCAGTGGAAGTTCTCCCTGCCTGTGGCAGAGTGCTGGGAGTAGATGACCATTTAGGTCCCTTCCAACCCAAACCATTCTGTGAAGTTGAACCAGGGCATGACTGTGGAAGTGGCTGTGCATCACCATTGTACAATCCCAATGATCCCAGGTTCAACTGAAGCATCTCCCACTGCAGAGCAGCAATGCCCAACCTCCTCCTGTGCAGATGTCAGGAAAATCCACAAACGCCAGAAGTTTATGCCCAAAAAGGAGACAGGGGAGTCCTTCAGCTTTGTTTGAATTAAGGGGGGAGTCCGCTGGGGGGCACACCCGCAGGGTTTTCTCTCTCAGGGTTTCGGAGGGCGCAGCCTCCCTTGATCCTAAACTCCAGGCTGCACATTTCCCTCTTCCTTTCCCCATTGCTGAGGCATTGGGAAGGTGCAGCCTTCCCGAACCGCCTACCACACATTGCCCCCTTGAACCTGCTGTTTTACCCCAAAGCTCAGGAGTTCAGGCTTGTGCATCCCTTGTCTGCTTCAGGGGCCAAGGTGCCAGGGCTCTGCAGCAAACCTGCGGTCTAGGTCAGTAGAGACATTAACTCCCGTTGCAAAGATGTTAACACCCACACTTCACCCATCAAACTCTTTGTAAAGACATGAGCTTTCCTCTCATGGACAAAGGCTAAATTATACATTTTTAGGCAAGAGTTTAAGGAGCCTTTGGGACCTGTGATGTGTTTTGTTAATGCAGGTTTGTTTAACGGTTCCGTCAATCCTGCTACAGTGGCAAATGATTTAATCTGATTTCATATTAATTAAAAACGAAAAAACTAACACTATGGGTTAGGTATCAGACTTTAATCTGAGCTCTGAAAATTAATTGCGTTCGATTTTAGTGCTTAATTAATCCCCTAATTTACTTCCCGGCCGGCCTCGCTGGCCCTGCAGTGGGGCCGGCTCACCCAGTGGGGTTCGGGCTCCAGGAACCCCCTCCCCGAGCCGGCTAAGGCCGCTCAGCCTCGGGGTGTGGGGCGGGGATGGGTTTGTGGGGTGGCAAGTTGGATTTTGGGGTGGGTTTTCGGTAAAATAGCCATAAGCGGGGAAGGCAGCGGAACCCCGGAGCACGGCGCAGGCCGGCGGGGGAAGGCGCTGCCGCCGCACCACTCCCCCCGGTCACCTTCGGCGGGCGGCAGCCATGGTGTTCCTGCCCGACGAGTCGCGGTCGCTGCCGCCGCCGCCGTTGCTCAACAAGGGCTCGGTGTGGCTCGGCTTCGCGGGGTGGATGTCGGCGCTTTTGGACAACGCCTTCAACCATCGCCCCGTCTTCGGAGCCGGTGCGGGGGGACGGGGGCAGCCCGAGGGGAGGGGGAATGGAGCGGGGTGCGAGGGAAGGGAGGAGGTGAGGAGCTGGGGAAGGGGCTGTGTGGGGTTTGGGGTCTCTGAGGGATAAATGAAGGGGGAAAGGGGAAGCAGCTAAGGAATGAGGAACTGCAGAGGAAATGGGGGCGGGCGGGCGGATTTGGGGTGACCTTGAGGGTCACAGGGGCTGGGACTGGGGAAGAAGCCCCGAGATCCAAGGCTAGGGGTGGGTAAAGGGAATATGTGGGCCTGGGAAAGGGGTGTGTGGGATTTGGAGTCACTCTGAAGCATAAATAAAGGGGAGGGAAAGGGAAACAGCCAGGAGTGAGGGGCTAGAGGAGGTTTGGGGGCTGCAGGAGCGGGTATGTGGGATTTGGGGTGACCTAGAGGGATGTAGGGGCTGGGGAAGCGGAGGGAGCGCTGAGGTAAGGGAATGGGGAGATAGAGGGAGTATGTGGGCCTGGGGAAGGGGTGTGGGGCTTGGGGTCACTGAGGGATAAATGAAGCGGGGAGGGCAAGAGAGGGAGCCCTGAGTTCGGGGGGGCTGTTGGAGGGGAAGGGAGTTCTCTGTGTGATTGTGGGGATGGGAGTCAAGGGCTGGGAGCCCTGAGGTGAGGGATTTGGGGAACTGGAAGGGGCTGGGAAAGGGACATCGTTTGGAGGTGGAGGGGATCTGAGGTGACTCCCTGAGGGTGGTGGGAAGGGGAGGGAGCCCTGAGGAAAGAGGGGCCTGGCAGGGGCCATGGGAGCTGTGGGTACTGCAGGGACCTTGGCAGGGGCAAAGCAGGGAGAGAGGAGTGCCTGGGGAAAGGGGGCCCTGCCTGAGGCCCACGGGGAGCTGGGAGAGCTGGGGACAGCTCCTCTCTCCTCCTGCTGCAGGCATCCACCGGCAGGTCCTGTTGGCTACCCTGGGCTGCGTTGTGGGCTACCACCTGGTGAAACGCGCCGAGTACATGCATGCCAAGGTGGACAGGGAGCTGTGCGAGTACATCAGGCACCATCCAGAGGACTTCCGGCGATCAACAGGTACACTCAGCTGGCATTTTAGGAGAGACCTCAGCCTGCCATAACCTGTGTGCAAAGATTTTGCTGGTCTAAGGCTTCCCTGCTCCTTCACAATCTAAATTGCAGCAGGCTAAAGGATTTTCTAATGTGAAAATAGATGTTGTTATTGAGCTGTTAATAACGCATCGATGACCGCCTCTTCCTCCTAAAAGCTCATTTTAGTATAAAAGTAGCAGAGCCAAAAAAAAAAAAAAAAAGGATAGACCAAACTTGTACCACTGAAGAAGAAATAATGGAAATTAGAAATCACAGGTTTTATTCTTGTAACTTCACAATTGTACTGCCTATTCCTGTAAAATGCCTGTTGCATTGTTGCCTGTTGCATGTAGATTCAGAAATCTCATTATGAATATTCAGAAAACAAGCAGAACAAGTGAAAAAAGAATAAATAAGAATGGCAGGAAACCTGAATTGGTGTTGGCTTAGAGCAATGGTGAAGAACAGGGTTTTTTTTACTACACATAGTCACTGAGCCCAACGATGCAATGGCAAATTTGGGTGAAAATTGTCCATTTTCTAGTACAGTAGAGTTGGGGGACTCTGGCAGTTGGATTGTGGTCTGCATCATGCCATGTTGGAAGGAGTATGAAGAAATAAAAAGCTGTAACTACTGAGATTCCTCCACAGGGACCTGTAGAGCAGTATGGGAAAAAAAAAAAAAAAGTTGTGCATTTAGTTACAAGAGCAGCTAATAGTTTGCTGTGGGTAGCAAAAATCAGACTTTTGGTGGCTTTGTTAACATCAAAGATTTAGTATGAAACATCTTCTGAATCGACCTCAAATGCTGATTAGGTTTTCCCACCTCTTGCAGGAAAGAAAAGAATAGGGCAGCTCTTGGAGGATTTCCAGCCAGTTCGCTGAGTGGTGACACATCACAGAATGAATTCCTGCCATCCTGAGAACTTCAGCAAGGTGACTGCAACTCTTGAACCGTCCATGGCTTAAAAGATGAAACTTTACTCACTTTCATATAATAAAAGCTTGATTAAATAGTTATTGTTTAATTATTTGCTCTTCTGTTCCTTTATGGTTTGTCAGTACATGGATGACTGATACTTGTAACTGAATAATAATTTTGATTGATGTTTTTTTCAGTTGTTTTAATTGCAGGAATGGAAAGTTGTTCACACAACATATATTGTATAAATCCCAGAGAGCAGTTCTGTAAGTTCATATGTTTTACTTCTCAGTGGCATTTCTCCTGACCCTTGAACATGTTCTTGGCCAGCGCCTGTAGATGCTGTACCCAAAGTCTCGCTGTGAAATTCTTTCTGTACAGCTAAAAAAATACATGGTCTATTTAATTAATTCTATCTCTATGGTTTTTATTATTATGTTGCTTTTTCTTTCTTGATAATAAGGATCCAACCTTTCTGTTGTCCCTCTTGGTTGCTGGCTCCTGAATCCAAACACTGACAATTTCTGGGGGCTGAGGAGGTGGTGTTGATTTGGGTTTGGGGGATTCTTACTCATTTTGCATTTTGGTTCAAAACTAGGCTTTATTAGTTTTCTTCCTCACATTGAGCTTAATGCCAGGACACTGCTCTTTGATGGATATGATGTCCCTAAACAGATTTAAAAGAAGTGCTGCCACTCTGATTTTGTTCAACAATCTGGAGGAAGAAGATCTTTCCCCGTGCTGGCCAGCAACAGTGTGGGTACAGAGCCAGCACCCCCTGCCACACCAGGATGCCTGATCTGCCCTGTCTGCCCACATCCCCCTGGGACCAGGGCAGGAACCTCTCACCAGCTGTGGCCAGCAGCAGTGGCCAGCAGCAGGGCCCTGTCAGGCCTTGGCACATCCCTGGGGCAGCGTGGTGCAATGCCCTGCAATCAGAGCAGGCACAAGGTTCCTGTGGCACACCGGGCTCGGAGCCAGCTGCAGGGACAGCGGCTCCCAGAGAGAGGCCCACGGGTCCTGGGGGATGCAAGCAGCCCACAAGACGTCAGCAAACCCTTCCAGCTGCCCCAGGTCACCGGCCTTTGGGGACATCCTGCGTCACCCACTGGTCATGTTCAAGAGCCATGGTTGGACCTTCACCCCGTGTCCTGCTGTGACACTGCCCTGGGGCACCAGAGCCTCTCCGGCTGCTGAGCGCTGCCCAAGCCCAAAGCCATGGCTGCAGGGGACTGCAAGTGTCCCTCACTGTGACACCAGCAGGCTTTGACCCCAGCCACCCACCAAGGCCCACACAGCCACTCACTCACTGCCCCACCAGCAGGATCAGAGAGACAATCAAGGGCAAGAATGAGAAAAGATGTGGGCTGAAATAAAACCAATGTAATAGGGAAAGCAAAAGCCATGCATGCAAACAGAGCAAAGCAAGGAATTAATTCATCACTTCCCATGGGCAGGTGGGTGTTCAGCAATCCCCAGGACTGCAGGGTCCATCACAGGTAATGCTGACCTCGGAAGACAAAGGCCATCATTCCAAGTGTGGCTCACTTCTTCCCCACACTATATATACTGATGTGTTATCGTTTGAAATGTCCCGTGGGTTGGTTGAGATCAATTATCCCAACAGTGTTTCCTCCCACGTTTCCATGTGCTGCAGTCTCTACACCAGAGTGGCAATACAGAAATGAGAAAAGAAAATTAACTCCACAGCTGCCTAAACCAGCACAGCCAGCAGTGTTCTCCAGGGAACACAGATCCCACCCTTGAGCAACAGACAGATAAACCACCAGAGGGACATTGCCCCCTCCATGGTTCTCTCCTCTGCAGGAACCAGTCCCCATCCATTCCTTATGGTTCAACACCTGTCTCAGCAATGAGCATGGAGACCAGGGAGCTCCAAAGGCACAGCTCCATCATGTCCCAGCCAGAGGTGCCATTGCAGTGGGGCTGGCCGAGGACTCTCCCAGTATGCCCCTCATGCTCCGTTTCCTCTGGATATCACAAGACTGCAACATTGCCCAGACTGAGGAGAGACAGAGAGCAGATGAGCTCTGAAATCCTCCCTCTGTCTGGAGGGAATTCTGTTTGCCCTCAATAGGGAAACTCGCTGACTGGCAGCTGCTTTCCTAGAAAAGCAGGACTCCTGGGTGCTGGTGCAGTGAGATCCTTGGGTCCCAGTGGCCACAGAGCTGGTGTTTGGGCAGCCTGTCCTCAACGCACCGTCCTCTCTGGGGAGCCACGCCATCGCTCAGGAGAGGGAAAATGTCACCCTCATGTCCAAATGACTATGTATAATCCCCAGTGCCTCCTGCTGAGACATCTCCCATTACTCTGGATGTCCCAAACCCCTCAGAACTGTCCTTGACCACCCTTGATCCTGGCCATGGCCCTTTCAGAGAGGGCACTTCTGGGTCTGGCCTCAGCTGCCTCCTCCAGAGCCCCCAGTCCCCTCAGCAGTTCACACCCCCACAGCTGGCTGGAGACCCTGTCCCTGCTGCCCACGCTGGGGAAGGACAAGCCAAAGCCAGAGTGGTCTCAGCAGCTGAGAGAAATGGCGTGATCAGGAGAGAGGAGATGGGAATCTCCAGTGTATCCAAGGGCTGGGGTGTCTGTACATGGAGCTGGGATCTTGGGGCAGCTGCTGCCTAGAGGGGCTGAGACCTACAGCTCTGCTGCCCCTCACTGTTGCATGACTGGGCCGAGTGCTGGTCTGACCCGCATTTTTTGTGCACAGAAATCAGGCATCACCTTTTCTCTGTGTTGCTGTCAACAAAGGGATGAAACATTTCAGCCTGAGGCTGGTGACACAAAGGAACAGGTTGCCCAGTGAGTTTGCACAGGCCCTGAGGTTCAACACACTCCTGAGTCACCTGTTCTAGTGCAAGATGTCCCAGCACACAGCAGAGCATTGCACTAGGTGATCTCTGAAGATCCCTTCCAACACAATCTCACAGCTCTGGGATTCTTTGTCCCATTCACATTCCCCAGCATGGCTATGGAAAGATCCCACCCTGCAGAGCCAGTGTCCCCCTGCCATTGTCCCTGGGGCACTCCATGAGTGAAAGCAGCACACTGACAACACTAGCTTCCCAGGGATTCTTTTATTAGAAATAACAGTGGGAAAAGCCCTTGGAGTCCAGGTACCAGCTGGAAAAGGGCTTGGCAATCTCCAGGGACTGTTGGAAGTCGAGGAGACAACACAACACATCCAATTTGGTGCCACTCTTTGAAAATAAAGAGGAGGCCACGAGCCTGCAGCCCTTCCAATGGCCTTGCCAGCACAGCCGGATGCTTCTTCCTATGAGGATAAGGCACCATCTGATTCTGAAGTGCTCACAGCCATCTCCGGTGCCGATGCCGGCAGATCCCATCAGCTGCCACGGAGCGGGGAATGCCAGCGGGACTGGGGAGAGCCTGCAGTGGCCAGCCACGGGGACGTCTTGTGCTTCCGGACACCAGCACCTGTCCTGCAACAGCAGCATTCCTTAACTCCAAGGATCATCCCAGGGGGACACAAGGACCATCACCCCTGAGTCCACACACCCTGAAGCCCAGCAGTCTCTGCACAGAGCAATGGGCCAGGCTCCCTCCTCCAGCATGGAGAGGGATATCCATCCCCAGCTGAGGGGACAGCCCCCATTCCCAGGCCCTTCCCAGCACATCCCCACCCCTTCACTGCTGGGCACCTCTCCCAACAGGGAAGCCACCCACTGTCTTGCTGCCCCTGGACTGTGCATGTCCCCAGGTCTTACCTGGTGGCCAGGACAGGGTCACCAGCTGGGCTGCCCCTCGCTGAGGTTGATCTGCTCCAGGATCTGGCTGTACCTGCGGGTCAGGGCGTTGGTGTCCCTGGTGAGGTGGGTGAGGACCTGCTGCAGGCCAGTCAGGTGCTGGGACAGGCGCTCCTCGAGCTGGGCATCCTCGGCCCCGTTGCTGTCCAAGGATGTGTCGCCGTCGGTGTCGGCACCGCTGGGGCTCTGGTCACCCCCAGAGGCCAGGCCTTTCTCCACCATGGGCTTGATGGCCTTGAGGAGCTGGTAGCGCTCGTAGAGGTCCGTGCGGCTCTCGGCAGCCGGGGCTGCCCCCTCCTCCTGCGGGAAGACCCCTCGCAGCAGGCTGGGGAACATCACCTCCTGCTCCATCTTCTGCGTGGCTGAGAAGTACTGCTCCATGGCCCTTCTCCTACAGCTCTGGCACTGCTGCTCTGGGCTCTTCTCACAGGCTCACTGCTCCCTGGCCCTGCGGGGGCTTTTTATGCAGTGCTGGGGCACGGCCCTCCCCTGCTGTCCTCCCCTGCCAGCCCTGCTTGGGCTGGATGCCCTTGGGGTCGGGCTTGGCTCCAGCCCAGCCGGGGCTCGGCCCTGCTGTGTGTCCCTGGCTCTGTGCAATCTTTCCTGGCCCAGCCTCCCCGTGGCCTTCACCCGAGCTGGCCGGGGGTCCTGCTGCCTCCCCATGCCAGGAGCCACGGGGTGGTGGGCAGCCAGGAGGAGAGGTGCCCAGGGTCTCTCCCGTCCTGTCCTGTGTTATCTCAGTGCCCCAACACGTTCAGTCCTGGGGCCCTCTGCCTGTGGCTCCAGCTCCTGTGCCCAGTTTGGGAAGGCTGCAGGGGACAGTCACCTCCCCTCGTTCCTGCTGCCATGCGCTCAGGACGTGAACACTGCGGGGACATTGAGCAACTCCTTTAGCACACACAGGGAAATCTGGAACACACTGGAAATTCACTGGAACATTGTCCCACTGGGTGTCTGGGGGACAATGGAGCCTGCTGGTGACCAGAGATTTGGGTGCCCAGAAACTTCCAATGCCCCCAAGCTCCCCCTGCATCCAGCAGAGATGTGGACAGGGACAGGGACATGACTCCATGATGTGTACCTGCTGTGGCAGCAGCACAGTGCCATTGCTGCCCCCAGGGGATTGTGGACATGCGTTCCCTGTCATTGTTGCTATTCTGGGAGAGCAAAAGCCACAGCCAGGGCACCAGACAGCATTGTCTGTCCCTCCATGTCCCTGTGGTGCATGGAAATCAGGGACAGTGGTTCTGTGTGTGGAAAGGCTGTGGGGTACCTGGTTCCTTTTCCTACCCTTTGTGCTGGCAGCTCTCCCTCTGTCCCAGCCCTGCCACGCACTCTTTGCCCACCCTTTCCCCACCTGTCCTGGCCCCCCCTCTTGTCCCTTTCCTTGTGTCCTGGCATCTCTTTGTGCCCTGCCATGGGGCCCATTGCTGCACCAAGGAGTGTGGGTGCTGCTGGCCCCGTGCAGGTGCCAGACAGAGCCTTGGCCACATCAGGCCACCTGTGGAGCTTCCTGGAGGTGCAGGCACATGACAGGGCTCTGGGCATAGAGCGACGCAGTGAATGATTTGCCCTTCTGCTCCCCCCACCGCCTCCCTAGCTGCTCATAGGGAGCATGGCAGAATGTTTGGGGGTAACACAGGCTCAGCAGACATTGATGGCTTCCCAGGTCATTATCCTTGGGTCATGAATAATTGCCAAATCCTCTCTGGGCCTCTGAAGGTCATGTTTGCCAAAATTGCAACCATATATCTCCCACATCCGAATGGGAGACACTGGGTACAGCTTGGGAGTTGCCGCTGCCAGCAGGGATGGCAGGAGTGGGAGGGCAAGGACTGCTGCTGTTGGAGCACAGTACAGCCACAATGGGGGTGCAGCATGGCTGGCTTTGGGCTGAGCTGAACTGGGGTGCCCAGCCCTGGTTTGGTGCCCCGGGCAGGCTGCTCAGGACCAGCAGGGCCCCCAGGAGCTGCACTGATATCCTCAGGTCTCTGCTGCCACAGACACCCAAATTTGGGCAACCTCAGCCCTGACCTGGCGGGTCCAGCCCCTGTCCCAGCCTCAGCTCAGAGTGCAGGTCATGCCACCACATGTGTCCCCAATGTCTCTGTACCATGCCGGGCACATGCTCCAGTCTTATCACTCTGTGGCACCAAGGGAGGGGAGCGTGGCACCATGCTCAGCAGATGGAGCTGGGAGGAGAAGGAAGAGGGGCACAGTCAGAGGGACAGCAGTTGTCTTGCCAGGTCAGCATGACATACTGTGGAGCCCTGCTATGGGAGAGAGGCCAGGTGGCAGAATGGGCACCTGGCTGGGCTAGGAGGGGACAGCAGGAGGGGACAGTGGGAGAGCTGCCAACACTGAGGGTTGCAAAACAGGGGAAGGAGCCCATGGCCTTTCCCAAAATAGAACCAATTCCTGCAATTGGCACATACTGCAAGATAAGAAGGGACAGGAGTCCTGGCCATTGACCAGCCATGGTCTGGGGCTGATGCACTGGGACCCACAAGCCAGGTCAGGCACAGGACAGGCCTCAGGGGGTCTGGGCCAGGAGCCGGGGCTGACAATGAGGAGGAGTGCCCCAGTTCTCTCCTGTCCTTTCCTATCCTATCTCAACCCCCCCACCATGTTCAGTTCTGGGGTCCTGTGGGAGCGGGCCCACCTCCTGAGGCCTGGTGTGTCCAGGCTGCAGGCAGTGGTGCTGCTGGGAATGTCACCTCCCCCACTCCTCCCTGCCATGCACTCAGGATGTGAACACTCCAGGGACATTGAGCAGGCTCTGCCCATCACTGCCAGGCTGAACATGGCAGCAGACTCCAGTGTGGGACATCTCCCTGGGAGTGCTCTGCTGCATGGAATCCTGCATGGGTGTCCTGGGTTGACTATATCATGCTTTTATCCCCAGTAGTCTTGATCCGTTCATGCTGAATAATAAGTTCTCCACCTTTAGGACTTGTTGCAGAGAGTGAAAGGGGCAGAGAAGAAGCAGCAGTTTGTTTTCACACACTGCACTCACTCCTCCACATTCCTGCTCCTGGGCTGTGTTGTCTGTGGATGGACAGACAGCGGGACAGAGCTCTCCGTTGTTTAGTGAGTTTTAGCTAGCTGAGGCAAACAAGTTCCCTGGCCTGAGGGTTTTTTTCCCTTTCTCTGGGCCTGTTCAAAGCTGCTCTGGCCTGAACACCAGCAGGGCACTGGCAGCTCACACCTGGGGCCCACCGGGCCGGGCCTGGGCTGCGGCATTTCCAGCGCCTGAGGGACTGATCAGAGACTGAAAGAGCTGAGCTGCAACCCGGGGAGGGGACTTTTCTGAGTTTGTGATCTGTTTTGGAGCAGCAAGGGGTTTTATTGTTTAACATTGTTTAGATTTTATTGTTTAATAAATAGGTTTTTTTCCACTTTTCTCCAAGGCCGTATTTCCTCCCAAACCGGATGCGGAAACGGACCAATGTAATCTGCGGTCGTAGAGGAGCCCCTCTGAGGGTTCTCTCCCATTTTTGCCCTGAACCAGAACACTGGGTCATGAGGACGTGCAATGGTAACAGAGATGGGACCAAATGCCACAGAGGGAACTGCATCCATGGCACAGAGCTTTCATGGCCAATTGTGGGGCACAGGTGGTGCCACCTTCACAACCAATACCCCATCCTGGAGTGGACCCCATGGCTTATCAATGGCCAGGACTCCTGTCCCTTCTTATCTTGCAGTATGTGGCAATTGCAGGAATTGGTTCTATTTTAGGAAAGGGCACAGGATACTACCTCCCCTGTGCAATTTTCAGTGTTGGCAGTTCTCCCACTGTCCCCTCCTGCTGTCCCCTCTTAGCCCAGCCAGGTGCCCATTCTGCCACCCGGCCTCTACCTCTCAGCCCTGAACCCACTGCTTCTCCTCTCCCTAGTGGGGTCCCCAATGGAACAGAGAGCATTTGTTAAATATTCATATCCGGAACACAAAAAGCTGGGGAGCAATCAGAGTCTGCTTGGCCCCGGTCCGCCAGGCTCTCTATGAGCAGGTTGAGATGCAGTGGGGTGAGCAGAAGGGCAAAGCCTCTCCTGTGTCCCCAATGCCTTATGATGTGCCTGCACCTCGAGGAAGCTCCACAGATGCCCTGATGTGGTCAAGGCTCTGTCTGGCACCTGCACGGGGCCAGCAGCACCCACACTCCTTGGTGCAGCAATGGGCCCCATGGCAGGGCACAAAGAGATGCCAGGACACAAGGAAAGGGGCAAGAGGGGGGGCTAGGACAGGTGGGGAAAGGGTTGGCAAAGAGTGCGTGGCAGGGCTGGAACAGAGAGGGACAGAGGGAGAGCTGCGAGCACCAAGGTTTGCAAAAGGAACCAGGTACCCCACAGCCTTTCAACACACAGAACCACTGTCCATGATTACCACACACACCAGGGACATGTAGAGAGAGGCAATGCTGTCTGGTGCCCTGGCTGTGGCTTTTGCTCTCCCAGAATAGCAACAATGGCAGGGAACGCATGTCCACAATCCCCTGGGGGCAGCAATGGCACTGTGCAACAGCAGTTACACATCATGGAGTCATGTCCCTGTCCCTGTCCACATCCCTGCTGGATGCAGGGGGAGCTTGGGGGCATTGGAAGTTTCTGGGCACCCAAATCTCTGGTCACCAGCAGGCTCCATTGTCCCCCAGACACCCAGTGGGACAATGTTCCAGTGAATTTCCAGTGTGTTCCAGATTTCCCTTTGTGTGCTAAAGGAGTTGCTCAATGTCCCCGCAGTGTTCACATCCTGAGCGCATGGCAGCAGGAACGAGGGGAGGTGACTGTCCCCTGCAGCCTTCCCAAACTGGGCACAGGAGCTGGAGCCACAGGCAGAGGGCCCCAGGACTGAACGTGTTGGGGCACTGAGATAACACAGGACAGGACGGGAGAGACCCTGGGCACCTCTCCTCCTGGCTGCCCACCACCCCGTGGCTCCTGGCATGGGGAGGCAGCAGGACCCCCGGCCAGCTCGGGTGAAGGCCACGGGGAGGCTGGGCCAGGAAAGATTGCACAGAGCCAGGGACACACAGCAGGGCCGAGCCCCAGCTGGGCTGGAGCCAAGCCCGACCCCAAGGGCATCCAGCCCAAGCAGGGCTGGCAGGGGAGGACAGCAGGGGAGGGCCGTGCCCCAGCACTGCATAAAAAGCCCCCGCAGGGCCAGGGAGCAGTGAGCCTGTGAGAAGAGCCCAGAGCAGCAGTGCCAGAGCTGTAGGAGAAGGGCCATGGAGCAGTACTTCTCAGCCACGCAGAAGATGGAGCAGGAGGTGATGTTCCCCAGCCTGCTGCGAGGGGTCTTCCCGCAGGAGGAGGGGGCAGCCCCGGCTGCCGAGAGCCGCACGGACCTCTACGAGCGCTACCAGCTCCTCAAGGCCATCAAGCCCATGGTGGAGAAAGGCCTGGCCTCTGGGGGTGACCAGAGCCCCAGTGGTGCCAACACCGATGGCGACACATCCTTGGACAGCAGCGGGGCCGAGGATGCCCAGCTCGAGGAGCGCCTGTCCCAGCACCTGACTGGCCTGCAGCAGGTCCTCACCCACCTCACCAGGGACACCAACGCCCTGACCCGTAGGTACAGCCAGATCCTGGAGCAGATCAACCTCAGCGAGGGGCAGCCCAGCTGGTGACCCTGTCCTGGCCACCAGGTAAGACCTGGGGACATGCACAGTCCAGGGGCAGCAAGACAGTGGGTGGCTTCCCTGTTGGAAGAGGTGCCCAGCAGTGAAGGGGTGGGGATGTGCTGGGAAGGGCCTGGGAATGGGGGCTGTCCCCTCAGCTGGAGATGGATATCCCTTGCCATGCTGGAGGAGGGAGCCTGGCCCATTGCTCTGTGCAGAGACTGCTGGGCTTCAGGGTCTGTGGACTCAGGGTTGATGGTCCTTGTGTCCCCCTGGGATGATCCTTGGAGCTAAGGAATGCTGCTGTTGCAGGACAGGTGCTGGTGTCAGGAAGCACAAGACATCCCCATGGCTGACCACTGCAGGCTCTCCCCAGTCCCGCTGGCATTCCCCACTCCCTGGCAGCTGATGGGATCTGCCGGCCCCGGCACCGGAGATGGCTGTGAGCACTGCAGAACCAGATGGTGCCTTATCCTCATCGGAAGAAGCATCTGGCTGTGCTGGCAAGGCCATTGGAAGGGCTGCAGGCTCGTGGCCTCTTTATTTTCAAAGAGTGGCACCAAATTGCGAGTGTTGTGATGTGACCATGACCTCCAACAGTCCCTGGAGATTGCCAAGCCCTTTTCCAGCTGGTACCTGGACTCCAAGGGCTTTTCCCAGTGTTTTTTCTAATAAAAGAATCCCTGGGAAGCCAGTGTTGTCAGTGTGCTGCTTTCACTCATGGAGTGCCCCAGGGACAATGGCAGGGGGACACTGGCTCTGCAGGGTGGGATCTTTCCAGGGCCATGCTGGGGAATGTGTATGGGACAAAGAATCCCAAAGCTGTGGGATTGGTTGTGTTGGAAGGGATCTTCAGAGATCACCTAGTGCAATGCTCTGCTGTGTGCTGGGACATGGTGCACTAGAACAGGTGGCTCAGGACTGTGTTGAACCTCAGGGCCTGTGCAAACTCACTGGGCAACCTGTTCCTTTGTGTCACCAGCCTCAGTCTGAAATGTTTCTTCCTTTGGTTGACCGCAGCACGGACAAAAATATGTTAGAAACTGTTATTGAAAAAGTGGATAATTCTTAAGCAAGTGTGTTTAAAAGTTTGGTTGTTATATTGTAAAGGAGGATAAAAGGGGAGTCATAAGACATACGGTACTCAATGTCCCATATTACACCTAAGTCACGTGCACCACTACCCAAGCAAAAGAAACCAGGCAGGACAGAACTGCAATGGGCCAAGCAAGCGCCTTAAACCTTCCTGCAAATGAAGGATCCCAACAGAAACCCATCCAAAGACTAAAAACAACAAAAAAAAGGGTCATCCGAGGCATTGAAGCCATATCACTCCACCTGGAACACTGGGAACATTGCTGCTCATGAAAGAAGGAGATCCAGCACTGGTGATGCAGCGTCCTCCACTGGAACGCTCCTGCTTGACCAGCGAGCCCCCTAAGCTTAAGGCCTAACTGTAATAAATCCTGAAATCACATTAGCACCAGGAGTGTGTTCCCATTTTTAACAGCACCACAAAAGCTGATGCCTGATTTCTGTTCACAGCAACTGTGAATCATTCCCACACTCTGCCCAGTCATGCAATAGTGAGGGGCAGCAGAGCTGAGGGGTTGGCACCTCTGGAAAGTAGCCTCCCTCAAGGCCCCAGCTCAATGTCCAGTCATCCCAGCTTTGGGATACAATGGAGATTCTCATTAACTCGCTGACTGGCAGCTGCTTTCCTAGAAAAGCAGGACTCCTGGGTGCTGGTGCAATGAGATCCTTGGGTTCCAGCAGCCACAGAGCTGGTGTTTGGGCAGCCTGTCCTCAACTCACTGTCCTCCTGGGGAGCCAGGCATGGTTCAGGGGAGGGGAAATGTCACCCCCATGTCCAAATGACTATGTATCATCCCCAGAGCGTCCTGCTGAGACATCTCCCATTACTCTGGATGTCCCAAACCCCTCAGAACTGTCCTTGACCCCCCTTGATCCTGGCCATGGCCCTTTCAGAGAGGGCACTTCTGGGTCTGGCCTCAGCTGCCTCCACCAGAGCCCCCAGTCCCCTCAGCAGTTCACACCCCCACAGCTGGCTGGAGACCCTGTCCCTGCTGCCCACGCTGGGGCAGGACAAGCCAAAGCCAGAGTGGTCTCAGCAGCTGAGAGAAATGGCGTGATCAGGAGAGAGGAGATGGGAATCTCCAGTGTATCCAAGGGCTGGGGTGTCTGTACATGGAGCTGGGATCTTGGGGCAGCTGCTGCCTAGAGGGGCTGAGACCTACAGCTCTGCTGCCCCTCACTGTTGCATGACTGGGCCGAGTGCTGGGCAGACCCACATTTTTTGTGCACAGAAATCAGGCATGAGCTTTTGAGATGTTGCTGTCAACAAAGGGATGAAACATTTCAGCCTGAGGCTGGTGACACAAAGGAACAGGTTGCCCAGTGAGTTTGCACAGGCCCTGAGGTTCAACACAGTCCTGAGCCACCTGTTCTAGTGCAAGATGTCCCAGCACACAGCAGGGCATTACACTAGGTGGTCTCTGAAGATCCCTTCCAACCCAAACAATCCCACAACTTTGGGACTCTTTGTCCCATTCATATTTCCCAGCATGGCCCTGGAAAGATCCCACCCTGCAGAGCCAGTGTCCCCCTGCCATTGTCCCTGGGGCACTCCATGAGTGAAAGCAGCACACTGACAACACTGGCTTCCCAGGGATTCATTTATTAGCAAAAACAGTGGGAATGCCCTTGGAGTCCAGGTACCAGCTGGAAAAGGGCTTGGCAATCTCCAGGGACTGTTGGAAGTCGAGGAGACAGCACAACACTCGCAATTTGGTGCCACTCTTTGAAAATAAAGAGGAGGCTATGAGCCTGCAGCCCTTCCAATGGCCTTGCCAGCACAGCTGGATGCTTCTTCCGATGAGTATAAGGCACCATCTGGTTCTGCAGTGCTCACAGCCATCTCCGGTGTCGGGGCCAGGAGATGCCATCAGCTGCCAGGGAGCGGGGAATGCCAGCGGGACTGGGGAGAGCCTGCAGTGGTCAGCCACGGGGATGTCTTGTGCTTCCTGACACCAGCACCTGTCCTGCAACAGCAGCATTCCTTAACTCCAAGGATCATCCCAGGGGGACACAAGGACCATCAACCCTGAGTCCACAGACCCTGAAGCCCTGCAGTCTCTGCACAGAGCAATGGGCCAGGCTCCCTCCTCCAGCATGGCAAGGGATATCCACTCCCAGCTGAGGGGACAGCCTCCATTCCCAGGCCCTTCCCAGCACATCCCCACCCCTTCACTGCTGGGCACCTCTCCCAACAGGGAAGCCACCCACTGTCTTGCTGCCCCTGGATTGTGCATGTCCCCAGGTCTTACCTGGTGGCCAGGACAGGGTCACCAGCTGGGCTGCCCCTCGCTGAGGTTGATCTGCTCCAGGATCTGGCTGTACCTGCGGGTCAGGGCGTTGGTGTCCCTGGTGAGGTGGGTGAGGACCTGCTGCAGGCCAGTCAGGTGCTGGGACAGGCGCTCCTCGAGCTGGGCATCCTCGGCCCCGCTGCTGTCCAAGGATGTATCGCCGTCGGTGTCGGCACCGCTGGGGCTCTGGTCACCCCCAGAGGCCAGGCCTTTCTCCACCATGGGCTTGATGGCCTTGAGGAGCTGGTAGCGCTCGTAGAGGTCCGTGCGGCTCTCGGCAGCCGGGGCTGCCCCCTCCTCCTGCGGGAAGACCCCTCGCAGCAGGCTGGGGAACATCACCTCCTGCTCCATCTTCTGCGTGGCTGAGAAGTACTGCTCCATGGCCCTTCTCCTACAGCTCTGGCACTGCTGCTCTGGGCTCTTCTCACAGGCTCACTGCTCCCTGGCCCTGCGGGGGCTTTTTATGCAGTGCTGGGGCACGGCCCTCCCCTGCTGTCCTCCCCTGCCAGCCCTGCTTGGGCTGGATGCCCTTGGGGTCGGGCTTGGCTCCAGCCCAGCCGGGGCTCGGCCCTGCTGTGTGTCCCTGGCTCTGTGCAATCTTTCCTGGCCCAGCCTCCCCGTGGCCTTCACCCGAGCTGGCCGGGGGTCCTGCTGCCTCCCCATGCCAGGAGCCACGGGGTGGTGGGCAGCCAGGAGGAGAGGTGCCCAGGGTCTCTCCCGTCCTGTCCTGTGTTATCTCAGTGCCCCAACACATTCAGTCCTGGGGCCCTCTGCCTGTGGCTCCAGCTCCTGTGCCCAGTTTGGGAAGGCTGCAGGGGACAGTCACCTCCCCTCGTTCCTGCTGCCATGCGCTCAGGATGTGAACACTGCGGGGACATTGAGCAACTCCTTTAGCACACACAGGGAAATCTGGAACACACTGGAAATTCACTGGAACATTGTCCCACTGGGTGTCTGGGGACAATGGAGCCTGCTGGTGACCAGAGATTTGGGTGCCCAGAAACATCCAATGCCCCCAAGCTCCCCCTGCATCCAGCAGGGATGTGGACAGGGACAGGGACCTGACTCCATGATGTGTACCTGCTGTGGCACAGTGCCATTGCTGCCCCCAGGGGATTGTGGACATGCGTTCCCTGCCATTGTTGCTATTCTGGGAGAGCAAAAGCCACAGCCAGGGCACCAGACAGCATTGTCTGTCCCTCCATGTCCCTGTGGCACATGGAAATCATGGACAGTGGTTCTGTGTGTGGAAAGCCTCAGGGGTACCTAGTTCCTTTTGGAAACCTTGGTGCTGGCAGCTCTCCCTCTGTCCCTCTGTGTCCCAGCCCTGCCACGCACCCTTTGCCCACCCTTTCCCCACCTGTCCTAGCCCCCCCTCTTGCCCCTTTCCTTGTGTCCTGGCATCTCTTTGTGCCCTGCCATGGGGCCCATTGCTGCACCAAGGAGGGTGGGTGCTGCTGGCCCCGTGCAGGTGCCAGACAGAGCCTTGGCCACATCAGGGCACCTGGGCTCCTGCAGAGCTTCCTGTTCCTCCCACTGCTTCCCATGCTGCTCAGAGCGCCTTCCTAGATTGTTTGCGAGTGACAGATGCTAGGCAGACTCCAATTTCCTCCCAGCCCACTATCCTTGGGACTTGCCAAATACTCTTGATGCTTTGGGGACCCCATTAGCCAAACATGTGACACCAAATCTCTCAGAGCCCACTGGGACACACTGGCTACAGCTGGGGAGCTGCCACTGCCAGCAGGGATGTCAGGAGTAGGAGGACAAGGACTGCTGCTGTTGGAGCACAGCTCAGCCACCACAGGGGCTGAGCATGGCTGGGCTTGGGCTGAGCTGAACTGGGGTGACCAGCCCTGGTTTGGGGCCCTGGAGAGGCGGCTCAGGATCTGAGCACTGATATCCTCTGCTGCCACAGACCCCCAGATTTGGGCAACCTCAGCCCTGACCTGTGGCCCTCCTGGCGGGTCCAGCCCCTGTCCCAGCCTCAGCTCAGAGTGCAGGTCGTGCCACCACATGTGTCCCCAATGTCTCTGTACCATCCCGGGCACATGCTCCGGACTTATCCCTCTGTGGCACCAAGGGAGGGGAGTGTGGCACCATGCTCAGCAGATGGAGCTGGGAGGAGAAGGAAGAGGGGCACAGTCAGAGTGACAGCAGTTGTCTTGCCAGGTCACCATGACACATGGTGGAGCCCTGCTCTCCTGCAGGGGACAGAACACCTGAGTGGCAATGGGAAGGGGTGAACCAATGAATTCCTTCTTTTACTTTGCTTACTTGTGAAGCTTTCACTCTTCCTGTGTAGCTGTCTTCATTTCTACCCACGACTTCTCTTTTACCCTCCCCAATTCTCTCCCCCTTTCCAGCTGGAGGGAGTGACAGACCAGCAGAATGGGGCTGAGCTGCCAGCAGGGCTCAAATCCTGATATCCACAGTGAAGCTCCAGCCCTGGGGCAGATATGTCCTCCCCTGAGGCTATACTAGAGGGACACTATGATGTCTCTGAACCTTCAGGATGCTCCATGGCAGCCCAGAAGTCCTGGGAGCGCGGGGCTGCCAGTGTGTGCAAACCTCAGTGCAGCACAGGGCAGCCCAGAATGCCAGGAGCACCCAGAAAAGGAGAAGAGGAGCACAGGGTTCAGGGCTGAGGGGGAGACGCCAGGTGGCAGAATGGGCACATGGCTGGGCTAGGAGGGGACAGCAGGAGGGGACAGTGGGAGAGCTGCCAACACTGAGGGTTGCAAAACAGGGGAAGGAGCCCATGGCCTTTCCCAAAATAGAACCAATTCCTCCAATTGGCACATACTGCAAGATAAGAAGGGACAGGAGTCCTGGCCATTGACCAGCCATGGTCTGGAGTTGATGCTCTGGGACCCCCAAGCCAGGTCAGGCACAGGACAGGCCTCAGGGAGTCTGGGCCAGGAGCCAGGGCTGACAATGAGGAGGGGTGCCCGGGTTCCCTCCTGTCCTTTCCTATCCTATCTCAACCCCCCACCATGTTCAGTTCTGGGGTCCTGTGGGAGCGGGCCCACCTCCTGAGGCCTGGTGTGTCCAGGCTGCAGGCAGTGGTGCTGCTGGGAATGTCACCTCCCCCACTCCTCCCTGCCATGCACTCAGGATGTGAACACTCCAGGGACATTGAGCAGGCTCTGCCCATCACTGCCAGGCTGAACATGGCAGCAGACTCCAGTGTGGGACATCTCCCTGGGAGTGCTCTGCTGCATGGAATCCTGCATGGGTGTCCTGGGTTGACTATATGATGCTTTTATCCCCAGTAGTCTTGATCCGTTCATGCTGAATAATAAGTTCTCCACCTTTAGGACTTGTTGCAGAGAGTGAAAGGGGCAGAGAAGAAGCAGCAGTTTGTTTTCACACACTGCACTCACTCCTCCACATTCCTGCTCCTGGGCTGTGTTGTCTGTGGATGGACAGACAGTGGGACAGAGCTCTCCTTTGTTTTAGTTAGTTTTAGCTAGCTGAGGCAAAGTTCCCTGGCCTGAGGGTTTTTTTCCCTTTCTCTGGGCCTGTTCAAAGCTGCTCTGGCCTGAACACCAGCAGGGCACCGGCAGCTCACACCTGGGGCCCACCGGGCCGAGCCTGGGCTGCGGCATTTCCAGCGCCTGTGGGACTGATCAGAGACTGAGTGAGCTGAGCTGCAACCCTGGGAGGGGACTTTCTCAGTTTGTCATCTCTTTTGGAGCAGCAAGTGGTTTTATTGTTTAACATTGTTTAGGTTTTATTTTTAATAAATAGGTTTTTTTCCACTTTTCTCCAAGGCCGTATTTCCTCCCGAACCGGTTGGGAGAGGGACCAATGTAATCTGCTGTCGTAGAGGAGCCCCTCTGGGGTTCTCTCTCATATTTGCTCTGAATCAGGACACTGGGTCATGAGGACATGCAGTGGGGACAGATTTGGGACCAAATGCCACAAGGAGAACTGCAACCATAGGACTGACCTTTCATGGCCAATTATGGAGAAGAGATGGTGCCACCTTCACACCCAATACCCCATCCTGGAGTGGAGGCCATGGCTGGTCAATGGCCAGGACTCCTGTCCCTTCTTATCTTGCAGTATGTGGCAATTGCAGGAATTGGTTCTATTTTAGGAAAGGGCACAGGATACTACCTCTGTTGAGTAACTTTCATTGTTGGCAGCTCTCCCACTGTCCCCTCCTGCTGTCCCCTCCTAGCCCAGCCAGGTGCCCATTCTTCCCCCTGGCCTCTACCTCTCAGCCCTGAACCCACTGCTGCTCCTCTCCCTAGTGGGGTCCCCAAAGGAACAGAGAGCATTTGGCAAATATTCATATCCCAAGAAGAATGAGCTGGGGAGCAATCAGAGGCTGCGGAGCCCCCATTCTGCCATGCTTTCTATGAGCAGCTTGGGAAGCAGTGGGGGGGGGGGTGGCAAGAGGGCAAAGCATCCCCTCTATCCCTCTATGCCCAGAGCCCTGTGATGTGCCTGCACCTCCAGGAAGCTCCACAGGTGCCCTGATGTGGCCAAGGCTCTGTCTGGCACCTGCACTCCTTGGTGCAGCAATGGGCCCCATGGCAGGGCACAAAGAGATGCCAGGACACAAGGAAAGGGGCAAGAGGGGGGGCCAGGACAGGTGGGGAAAGGGTGGGCAAAGGGTGCGTGGCAGGGCTGGGACACAGGGGCACAGAGGGAGAGCTGCGAGCAACAAGGTTTGCAAAAGGAACCAGGTACCCCACAGCCTTTCAACACACAGAACCACTGTCCATGATTTCCATGTGCCACAGGGACATGGAGGGACAGACAATGCTGTCTGGTGCCCTGGCTGTGGCTTTTGCTCTCCCAGAAGAGCAACAATGGCAGGGAACGCATGTCCACAATCCCCTGGGGGCAGCAATGGCACTGTGCTGCTGCCACAGCAGGTACACATCATGGAGTCAGGTCCCTGTCCCTGTCCACATCCCTGCTGGATGCAGGGGGAGCTTGGGGGCATTGGATGTTTCTGGGCACCCAAATCTCTGGTCACCAGCAGGCTCCATTGTCCCCAGACACCCAGTGGGACAATGTTCCAGTGAATTTCCAGTGTGTTCCAGATTTCCCTGTGTGTGCTAAAGGAGTTGCTCAATGTCCCCGCAGTGTTCACATCCTGAGCGCATGGCAGCAGGAACGAGGGGAGGTGACTGTCCCCTGCAGCCTTCCCAAACTGGGCACAGGAGCTGGAGCCACAGGCAGAGGGCCCCAGGACTGAATGTGTTGGGGCACTGAGATAACACAGGACAGGACGGGAGAGACCCTGGGCACCTCTCCTCCTGGCTGCCCACCACCCCGTGGCTCCTGGCATGGGGAGGCAGCAGGACCCCCGGCCAGCTCGGGTGAAGGCCACGGGGAGGCTGGGCCAGGAAAGATTGCACAGAGCCAGGGACACACAGCAGGGCCGAGCCCCGGCTGGGCTGGAGCCAAGCCCGACCCCAAGGGCATCCAGCCCAAGCAGGGCTGGCAGGGGAGGACAGCAGGGGAGGGCCATGCCCCAGCACTGCATAAAAAGCCCCCGCAGGGCCAGGGAGCAGTGAGCCTGTGAGAAGAGCCCAGAGCAGCAGTGCCAGAGCTGTAGGAGAAGGGCCATGGAGCAGTACTTCTCAGCCACGCAGAAGATGGAGCAGGAGGTGATGTTCCCCAGCCTGCTGCGAGGGGTCTTCCCGCAGGAGGAGGGGGCAGCCCCGGCTGCCGAGAGCCGCACGGACCTCTACGAGCGCTACCAGCTCCTCAAGGCCATCAAGCCCATGGTGGAGAAAGGCCTGGCCTCTGGGGGTGACCAGAGCCCCAGCGGTGCCGACACCGACGGCGACACATCCTTGGACAGCAACGGGGCCGAGGATGCCCAGCTCGAGGAGCGCCTGTCCCAGCACCTGACTGGCCTGCAGCAGGTCCTCACCCACCTCACCAGGGACACCAACGCCCTGACCCGCAGGTACAGCCAGATCCTGGAGCAGATCAACCTCAGCGAGGGGCAGCCCAGCTGGTGACCCTGTCCTGGCCACCAGGTAAGACCTGGGGACATGCACAATCCAGGGGCAGCAAGACAGTGGGTGGCTTCCCTGTTGGGAGAGGTGCCCAGCAGTGAAGGGGTGGGGATGTGCTGGGAAGGGCCTGGGAATGGGGGCTGTCCCCTCAGCTGGAGATGGATATCCCTCTCCATGCTGGAGGAGGGAGCCTGGCCCATTGCTCTGTGCAGAGACTGCTGGGCTTCAGGGTCTGTGGACTCAGGGTTGATGGTCCTTGTGTCCCCCTGGGATGATCCTTGGAGTTAAGGAATGCTGCTGTTGCAGGACAGGTGCTGGTGTCAGGAAGCACAAGACATCCCCGTGGCTGACCACTGCAGGCTCTCCCCAGTTCCGCTGGCATTCCCCGCTCCCTGGCAGCTGATGGGATCTCCTGGCCCCGGCACCGGAGATGGCTGTGAGCACTGCAGAACCAGATGGTGCCTTATCCTCATCGGAAGAAGCATCTGGCTGTGCTGGCAAGGCCATTGGAAGTGCTGCAGGCTCATGGCCTCCTCTTTATTTTCAAAGAGTAGCACCAAATTGCGAGTGTTGTGATGTGACCATGACCTCCAACAGTCCCTGGAGATTGCCAAGCCCTTTTCCAGCTGGTACCTGGACTCCAAGGGCTTTTCCCACTGTTTTTTCTAATAAAAGAATCCCTGGGAAGCCAGTGTTGTCAGTGTGCTGCTTTCACTCATGGAGTGCCCCAGGGACAATGGCAGGGGGACACTGGCTCTGCAGGGTGGGATCTTTCCAGGACAATGCTGGGGAAATGGGAAAGGGACAAAGAATCCCAAAGCTGTGGAATTGGTTGGGTTGGAAAGCATCTTCAGAGACCACCTAATTCAATGCCCTGCTGTGTGCTGGGACATCCTGCACTAGACCAGATGTCTCAGGACTGTGTTGAATCTCAGGGCCTGTGCAAACTCACTGGGCAACCTGTTCCTTTGTGTCACCAGCCTCAGGCTGAAATATTTCTTCCTTTTGTTGTCAGCAACATGGTCAAAAGTCGGTTACAAACTGTTATAAAATAGTTCATAATTCTTAAGTGTCGCAGACATTTCTCCACAGAAATCCTTCCTTTCATATTTCTGTGTCTTCGGGAGCCAGAGGCCCCCGAAGAGAAGGTAAACAATTATTATCAGCTGCTGTGGAATGCAATAGGATTCACCTTGATTGGCTCATTTTCTATGTTTATAATTAAGAGCCAATCACCAGTTCAAGCCAGGGGACTGAGTCCTTGGCCACAACTTTGTTGTGGGTTCTTTTCTATCTCTTCCTAGCTTAGCTAGCTGCTCTGCAAACCTCTCTCTATATTCTTTTAGTATAATTATAATGTATTAAATCATATCTTAATAAATTCAGCCTTCTGATCAAGAAACAAGATTCACCGTCTCTCTCTCACCAACTGCGACCCACACAGGTCGCGGTAATACTTAAGCACTTCAAACCGTTTGGTTATTATATTGTAAAAGTGGAAAAAAGGGTAGTTATAAGGCATTCGGTACTCAGTGTACCATATTACACCTAAGTAATGTGTACCACTACCTAAGCAAAACGAGCTAGCCCGGACAGAACTGCAAATGGCCAATGAAGTGCCTTAGCCTTCATGCAAATGAAGGAACCCAACAGAAAACCATTCGGAGGATCAAAAATAAATTTTAAAAAAAGGGTCATCTGAGCCAATGAATCTGTGGTGCTCTACCTGGACATCGGGAACATCGCTTCTGAAGAAAGGAAGTAGATCCAGTGCCGGCACTGAGGCATTGTCTACTGGAACGCTCCTGCTCAACCCACTGGCCCCCTAAGCTTTGGACCTTATTAGAATAAATGCTGAAATCACTTTAGCGCAAGGGGTGTGTTCCCATTTTTAACAGCACCACAAAAGCTGATGCCTGTGCACAACTAAGTGTGAATCTTTCCAACACTCTGCCCAGTCATGCAACAGTGAGGGGCAGCAGAGTTGTACGTCTCACCACCTCTGGAACGTAGCCTCCCTCAAGTCGATAGCTCCATGTCCAGACATCCCAGCTTTGGGATACAATGGAGATTCTCATTAACTTGCTGACTGGCAGCTGCTTTCCTAGAAAAGCAGGACTCCTGGGCGCTGGTGCAGTGAGATCCTTGGGTTCCAGCAGCCACAGAGCTGGTGTTTGGGCAACCTGTCCTCAACTCACCGTCCTCCTGGGGAGCCAGGCCAACTCAGGGGAGGGGAAATGTCACCCCCATGTCCAAATGACTATGTATCATCCCCAGTGCCTCCTGCTGAGACATCTCCCATTACTCTGGATGTCCCAAACCCCTCAGAACTGTCCTTGTCCCCCCTTGATCCTGGCCATGGCCCTTTCAGAGAGGGCACTTCTGGGTCTGGCCTCAGCTGCCTCCACCAGAGCCCCCAGTCCCCTCAGCAGTTCACACCCCCACAGCTGGCTGGAGACCCTGTCCCTGCTGCCCACGCTGGGGCAGGACAAGCCAAAGCCAGAATGGTCTCAGCAGCTGAGAGAAATGGCGTGATCAGGAGAGAGGAGATGGGAATCTCCAGTGTATCCAAGGGCTGGGGTGTCTGTACATGGAGCTGGGATCTTGGGGCAGCTGCTGCCTAGAGGGGCTGAGACCTACAGCTCTGCTGCCCCTCACTGTTGCATGACTGGGCCGAGTGCTGGGCAGACCCACATTTTTTGTGCACAGAAATCAGGCATGAGCTTTTGAGATGTTGCTGTCAACAAAGGGATGAAACATTTCAGCCTGAGGCTGGTGACACAAAGGAACAGGTTGCCCAGTGAGTTTGCACAGGCCCTGAGGTTCAACACAGTCCTGAGACATCTGGTCTAGTGCAAGATGTCCCAGCACACAGCAGGGCATTGCACTAGGTGATCTCTGAAGATCCCTTCCAACCCAAATAATCCCACAACTTTGGGATTCTTTGTCCCTTTCCCATTTAGCAGCATGGCCATGGAAAGATCCCACCCTGCAGAGCGAGTGTCCCCCTGCCATTGTCCCTGGGGCACTCCATGAGTGAAAGCAGCACACTGACAACACTGGCTTCCCAGGGATTCTTTTATTAGAAAAAACACTGGGAAAAGCCCTTGGAGTCCAGGTACCAGCTGGAAAAGGGCTTGGCAATCTCCAGGGACTGTTGGAGGTCATGGTCACATCACAACACTCGCAATTTGGTGCCACTCTTTGAAAATAAAGAGGAGGCCACGAGCCTGCAGCATTTCCAATGGCCTTGCCAGCACAGCCGGATGCTTCTTCCGATGAGGATAAGGCACCATCTGGTTCTGCAGTGCTCACAGCCATCTCCGGCGCCGGTGCAGGGAGACCCATCAGCTGCCAGGGAGTGGGGAATGCCGGCGGGACTGGGGAGAGCCTGCAGTGGTCAGCCACGGGGATGTCTTGTGCTTCCTGACACCAGCACCTGTCCTGCAACAGCAGCATTCCTTAACTCCAAGGATCATCCCAGAGGGGCACAAGGACCATCAACCCTGAGTCCACAGACCCTGAAGCCCTGCAGTCTCTGCACAGAGCAATGGGCCAGGCTCCCTCCTCCAGCATGGAGAGGGATATCCATCCCCAGCTGAGGGGACAGCCCCCATTCCCAGGCCCTTCCCAGCACATCCCCACCCCTTCACTGCTGGGCACCTCTCCCAACAGGGAAGCCACCCATTGTCTTGCTGCCCCTGGACTGTGCATGTCCCCAGGTCTTACCTGGTGGCCAGGACAGGGTCACCAGCTGGGCTGCCCCTCGCTGAGGTTGATCTGCTCCAGGATCTGGCTGTACCTGCGGGTCAGGGCGTTGGTGTCCCTGGTGAGGTGGGTGAGGACCTGCTGCAGGCCAGTCAGGTGCTGGGACAGGCGCTCCTCGAGCTGGGCATCCTCGGCCCCGTTGCTGTCCAAGGATGTGTCGCCGTTGGTGTCGGCACCGCTGGGGCTCTGGTCACCCCCAGAGGCCAGGCCTTTCTCCACCATGGGCTTGATGGCCTTGAGGAGCTGGTAGCGCTCGTAGAGGTCCGTGCGGCTCTCGGCAGCCGGGGCTGCCCCCTCCTCCTGCGGGAAGACCCCTCGCAGCAGGCTGGGGAACATCACCTCCTGCTCCATCTTCTGCGTGGCTGAGAAGTACTGCTCCATGGCCCTTCTCCTACAGCTCTGGCACTGCTGCTCTGGGCTCTTCTCACAGGCTCACTGCTCCCTGGCCCTGCGGGGGCTTTTTATGCAGTGCTGGGGCACGGCCCTCCCCTGCTGTCCTCCCCTGCCAGCCCTGCTTGGGCTGGATGCCCTTGGGGTCGGGCTTGGCTCCAGCCCAGCCGGGGCTCGGCCCTGCTGTGTGTCCCTGGCTCTGTGCAATCTTTCCTGGCCCAGCCTCCCCGTGGCCTTCACCCGAGCTGGCCGGGGGTCCTGCTGCCTCCCCATGCCAGGAGCCACGGGGTGGTGGGCAGCCAGGAGGAGAGGTGCCCAGGGTCTCTCCCGTCCTGTCCTGTGTTATCTCAGTGCCCCAACACGTTCAGTCCTGGGGCCCTCTGCCTGTGGCTCCAGCTCCTGTGCCCAGTTTGGGAAGGCTGCAGGGGACAGTCACCTCCCCTCGTTCCTGCTGCCATGCGCTCAGGATGTGAACACTGCGGGGACATTGAGCAACTCCTTTAGCACACACAGGGAAATCTGGAACACACTGGAAATTCACTGGAACATTGTCCCACTGGGTGTCTGGGGACAATGGAGCCTGCTGGTGACCAGAGATTTGGGTGCCCAGAAACATCCAATGCCCCCAAGCTCCCCCTGCATCCAGCAGGGATGTGGACAGGGACAGGGACATGACTCCATGATGTGTAACTGCTGTGGCAGCAGCACAGTGCCATTGCTGCCCCCAGGGGATTGTGGACATGCGTTCCCTGCCATTGTTGCTATTCTGGGAGAGCAAAAGCCACAGCCAGGGCACCAGACAGCATTGCCTCTCCCTCCATGTCCCTGTGGCACGTGTAAATCATGGACAGTGGTTCTGTGTGTGGAAAGGCTGTGGGGTACCTGGTTCCTTTTGCAAACCTTGGTGCTCGCAGCTCTCCCTCTGTCCCTCTCTGTTCCAGCCCTGCCACGCACTCTTTGCCCACCCTTTCCCCACCTGTCCTGGATGCCCCTCTTGTCCCTTTCCTTGTGTCCTGGCATCTCTTTGTGCCCTGCCATGGGGCCCATTGCTGCACCAAGGAGTGTGGGTGCTGCTGGCCCCGTGCAGGTGCCAGACAGAGCCTTGGCCACATCAGGCCACCTGTGGAGCTTCCTGGAGATGCAGGCACATGACAGGGCTCTGGGGACACAGGGACACAGCGCATGATTTGCTCTCTTTCTCCCCCCACCGCCTCCCAAGCTGCTCATAGGGAGCATGAAAGAATGTTTGGGGGTGACAGGGCCTCAGCAGACTCTGATGGCTCCCCAGCTCATTCTCCTTGGGATATGACTATTTACCAAATCCTCTCTGTGCCTCTGGGGACCATGCAATGGAGAAGAGGAGCAGTGGGTTCAGGTCTGAGAGGGAGAAGCCAGTGTGCAGAATTGGCACCTGGCTGGTCTAGGAGGGGAAAATGGGAGATCTGCCAACACCGATGGTTGCAAAATTAGGGATGGAGCCCGTGGCCTTTCCCAAAATAGAACCAATTCCTCCAATTGCCACATACTACAAGATAAGAAGGGACCGGAGTCCTGGCCATTGACCTGCCGTGGTCTCCACTCCAGGATGGAGTGATGGGTGTGAAGGTAGCACCATCTGTGCTCCGCTATGGGCCATGAAAGCTAAGTCCCATGGATGCAGATCCCCTTGTGGCATTTGGTCCCATCTCTGTCCTCATGACCCATTGTCCTGATTCAGGGCAAATATGGGACAGAACCCCCAGAGGGGCTTCTCTAGGAAAGCAGATTGAATTGGTCGCGCCCCCAACTGGTTTGGGAGGAAATACGGCCTTGAAGAAAAGTGGAAAAAAACCTGTTCATTAAACAATAAAAGCTAAACAATGTTAAACAATAAAACCCCCTGCCGCTCCAAAAGAGATTACAAACTGAGAAAAGTCCCCTCCCCGGGTTGTAGCTCAGCTCACTCAGTCTCTGATCAGTCCGTCAGGCGCTGGAAATGCCGCAGCCCAGGCCCGGCCCGGTAGGCCCCAGGTGTGAGCTGCCAGTGCTCTGCTGGTGTTCAGGCCAGAGCAGCTTTGAACAGGCCCAGAGAAAGGGAAAAAACACCACAGGCCAGGGAACTTCTTTGCCTCAGCTAGCTAAACTAACTAAAACAAAGGAGAGCTCTGTCCCGCTGTCTGTCCATCCACAGACAACACAGCCCAGGAGCAGGAATGTGGAGGAGTGAGTGCAGTGTGTGAAAACAAACTGCTGCTTCTTCTCTGCCCCTTTCACTCTCTGCAACACGTCCTAAAGGTGCAGAACTTATTATTCAGCATGAACGGATCAAAACTACTGGGGATAAAAGCATGATATAGTCAACCCAGGACACCCATGCAGGATTCCATGCAGCAGAGCACTCCCAGGGAGATGTCCCACACTGGAGTCTGCTGCCGTGTTCAGCCTGGCAGTGATGGGCAGAGCCTGCTCAATGTCCCTGGAGTGTTCACATCCTGAGTGCATGGCAGGGAGGAGTGGGGGCACACCAGGCCTCAGGAGGTGGGCCCGCTCCCACAGGACCCCAGAACTGAACATGGTGGGGGGTTGAGATAGGATAGGAAAGGACAGGAGGGAACCCGGGCACCCCTCCTCATTGTCAGCCCTGGCTCCTGGCCCAGACTCCCTGAGGCCTGTCCTGTGCCTGACCTGGCTTGGGGGTCCCAGAGCATCAACTCCAGACCATGGCTGGTCAATGGCCAGGACTCCTGTCCCTTCTTATCTTGCAGTATGTGCCAATTGGAGGAATTGGTTCTATTTTGGGAAAGGCCATGGGCTCCTTCCCCTGTTTTGCAACCCTCAGTGTTGGCAGCTCTCCCACTGTCCCCTCCTGCTGTCCCCTCCTAGCCCAGCCATGTGCCCATTCTGCCACCTGGCGTCTCCCCCTCAGCCCTGAACCCTGTGCTCCTCTTCTCCTTTTCTGGGTGCTCCTGGCATTCTGGGCTGCCCTGTGCTGCACTGAGGTTTGCACACACTGGCAGCCCCGCGCTCCCAGGACTTCTGGGCTGCCATGGAGCATCCTGAAGGTTCAGAGACATCATAGTGTCCCTCTAGTATAGCCTCAGGGGAGGACATATCTGCCCCAGGGCTGGAGCTTCACTGTGGATATCAGGATTTGAGCCCTGCTGGCAGCTCAGCCCCACTCAGGTGCTCTGTCACTTCCTCCAGGTGGGAAGGGGGAGAGAATTGGGGAGGGTAAAAGAGAAGTCGTGGGTAGAAATGAAGACAGCTGCACTCTCACAGACATCTTTTCATAAAATCCTTTCTTTAGGATTTTCCCTTCTGGGAAGCTGAGGCCCCAGAAAAAGAATGTAAACAATGGTTATCTGCTGCTGTGGAATGCAGCAGGTGATCCGTGATTGGTCTCCTGTGGATGTTTGGTTTTACTGACCACTCATGGCAGAGCTGCTCTTGCTCTCTGCCGGAACACAGACCATTGTTATTCATTCTTTTCTATTCTTAGCTTAGCTAGCCTTCTGAGAACCTTTCCTCTATTTATTTTAGTATAGTCATAACATAATATATATCATAAAATAATAAATAAAGCCTTCTGAACACGAGGTCGACATTCTCGCCTCCTCTCTTCGTCTGCAACTGTGCTGCTGCCACAGCAGGTACACATCATGGAGTCAGGTCCCTGTCCCTGTCCACATCCCTGCTGGATGCAGGGGGAGCTTGGGGGCATTGGATGTTTCTGGGCACCCAAATCTCTGGTCACCAGCAGGCTCCATTGTCCCCAGACACCCAGTGGGACAATGTTCCAGTGAATTTCCAGTGTGTTCCAGATTTCCCTGTGTGTGCTAAAGGAGTTGCTCAATGTCCCCGCAGTGTTCACATCCTGAGCGCATGGCAGCAGGAACGAGGGGAGGTGACTGTCCCCTGCAGCCTTCCCAAACTGGGCACAGGAGCTGGAGCCACAGGCAGAGGGCCCCAGGACTGAACGTGTTGGGGCACTGAGATAACACAGGACAGGACGGGAGAGACCCTGGGCACCTCTCCTCCTGGCTGCCCACCACCCCGTGGCTCCTGGCATGGGGAGGCAGCAGGACCCCCGGCCAGCTCGGGTGAAGGCCACGGGGAGGCTGGGCCAGGAAAGATTGCACAGAGCCAGGGACACACAGCAGGGCCGAGCCCCGGCTGGGCTGGAGCCAAGCCCGACCCCAAGGGCATCCAGCCCAAGCAGGGCTGGCAGGGGAGGACAGCAGGGGAGGGCCGTGCCCCAGCACTGCATAAAAAGCCCCCGCAGGGCCAGGGAGCAGTGAGCCTGTGAGAAGAGCCCAGAGCAGCAGTGCCAGAGCTGTAGGAGAAGGGCCATGGAGCAGTACTTCTCAGCCACGCAGAAGATGGAGCAGGAGGTGATGTTCCCCAGCCTGCTGCGAGGGGTCTTCCCGCAGGAGGAGGGGGCAGCCCCGGCTGCCGAGAGCCGCACGGACCTCTACGAGCGCTACCAGCTCCTCAAGGCCATCAAGCCCATGGTGGAGAAAGGCCTGGCCTCTGGGGGTGACCAGAGCCCCAGCGGTGCCGACACCGACGGCGATACATCCTTGGACAGCAGCGGGGCCGAGGATGCCCAGCTCGAGGAGCGCCTGTCCCAGCACCTGACTGGCCTGCAGCAGGTCCTCACCCACCTCACCAGGGACACCAACGCCCTGACCCGCAGGTACAGCCAGATCCTGGAGCAGATCAACCTCAGCGAGGGGCAGCCCAGCTGGTGACCCTGTCCTGGCCACCAGGTAAGACCTGGGGACATGCACAATCCAGGGGCAGCAAGACAGTGGGTGGCTTCCCTGTTGGGAGAGGTGCCCAGCAGTGAAGGGGTGGGGATGTGCTGGGAAGGGCCTGGGAATGGAGGCTGTCCCCTCAGCTGGGGATGGATATCCCTCTCCATGCTGGAGGAGGGAGCCTGGCCCATTGCTCTGTGCAGAGACTGCTGGGCTTCAGGGTCTGTGGACTCAGGGTTGATGGTCCTTGTGTCCCCCTGGGATGATCCTTGGAGTTAAGGAATGCTGCTGTTGCTGGACAGGTGCTGGTGTCCGGAAGCACAAGACATCCCCGTGGCTGACCACTGCAGGCTCTCCCCAGTCCCGCTGGCATTCCCCGCTCCGTGGCAGCTGATGGGATCTCCTGGCCCCGACACCGGAGATGGCTGTGAGCACTGCAGAACCAGATGGTGCCTTATCCTCATCGGAAGAAGCATCTGGCTGTGCTGGCAAGGCCATTGGAAGGGCTGCAGGCTCATGGCCTCCTCTTTATTTTCAAAGAGTGGCACCAAATTGCGAGTGTTGTGCTGTCTCCTCGACTTCCAACAGTCCCTGGAGATTGCCAAGCCCTTTTCCAGCTGGTACCTGGACTCCAAGGGCTTTTCCCACTGTTTTTTCTAATAAAAGAATCCCTGGGAAGCCAGTGTTGTCAGTGTGCTGCTTTCACTCATGGAGTGCCCCAGGGACAATGGCAGGGGGACACTGGCTCTGCAGGGTGGGATCTTTCCAGGGCCATGCTGGGAAATATGAATGGGACAAAGAGTCCCAAAGTTGTGGGATTATTTGGGTTGGAAGGGATCTTCAGAGACCACCTAGTGCAATGCCCTGCTGTGTGCTGGGACATCTTGCACTAGACCAGATGTCTCAGGACTGTGTTGAACCTCAGGGCCTCTGCAAACTCACTGGGCAACCTGTTCCTTTGTGTCACCAGCCTCAGGCTGAAATGTTTCATCCCTTTGTTGACAGCAACACCACAAAAGCTCATGCCTGATTTCTGTGCACAAAAAATGTGGGTCTGCCCAGCACTCGGCCCAGTCATGCAACAGTGAGGGGCAGCAGAGCTGTAGGTCTCAGCCCCTCTAGGCAGCAGCTGCCCCAAGATCCCAGCTCCATGTACAGACACCCCAGCCCTTGGATACACTGGAGATTCCCATCTCCTCTCTCCTGATCACGCCATTTCTCTCAGCTGCTGAGACCATTCTGGCTTTGGCTTGTCCTGCCCCAGCATGGGCAGCAGGGACAGGGTCTCTAGCCAGCTGTGGGGGTGTGAACTGCTGAGGGGACTGGGGGCTCTGGTGGAGGCAGCTGAGGCCAGACCCAGAAGTGCCCTCTCTGAAAGGGCCATGGCCAGGATCAAGGGGGGACAAGGACAGTTCTGAGGGGTTTGGGACATCCAGAGTAATGGGAGATGTCTCAGCAGGAGGCGCTCGTGGCCATAAGGTGTCATTTGGACATGAGGATGACATTTCCCCTCTCCTGAGTTGGCCTGGCTACCCAGGGAGGACGGTGCGTTGAGGACAGGTTGCCCAAACACCAGCTCTGTGGCCACTGGGACCCAAGGATCTCACTGCACCAGCACCCAGGAGTCCTGCTTTTCTAGGAAAGCAGCTGCCAGTCAGCGAGTTTCCCTATTGAGGGCAAACAGAATTCCCTCCAGACAGAGGGAGGATTTCAGAGCTCATCTGCTCTCTGTCTCTCCTCAGTCTGGGCAATGTTGCAGTCTTGTGATATCCAGAGGAAACGGAGCATGAGGGGCATACTGGGAGAGTCCTCGGCCAGCCCCACTGCAATGGCACCTCTGGCTGGGACATGATGGAGCTGTGCCTTTGGAGCTCCCTGGTCTCCATGCTCATTGCTGAGACAGGTGTTGAACCATAAGGAATGGATGGGGACTGGTTCCTGCAGAGGAGAGAACCATGGAGGGGGCAATGTCCCTCTGGTGGTTTATCTGTCTGTTGCTCAAGGGTGGGATCTGTGTTCCCTGGAGAACACTGCTGGCTGTGCTGGTTTAGGCAGCTGTGGAGTTAATTTTCTTTTCTCATTTCTGTATTGCCACTCTGGTGTAGGGATTGCAGCACATGGAAACGTGGGAGGAAACACTGTTGGGATAATTGATCTCAACCAACCCACAGGACATTTCAAACGATAACACATCAGTATATATAGTGTGGGGAAGAAGTGAGCCACACTTGGAATGATGGCCTTTGTCTTCCGAGGTCAGCATTACCTGTGATGGACCCTGCAGTCCTGGGGATTGCTGAACACCCACCTGCCCATGGGAAGTGATGAATTAATTCCTTGCTTTGCTCTGTTTGCATGCATGGCTTTTGCTTTCCCTATTACATTGGTTTTATTTCAGCCCACATCTTTTCTCATTCTTGCCCTTGATTGTCTCTCTGATCCTGCTGGTGGGGCAGTGAGTGAGTGGCTGTGTGGGCCTTGGTGGGTGGCTGGGGTCAAAGCCTGCTGGTGTCACAGTGAGGGACACTTGCAGTCCCCTGCAGCCATGGCTTTGGGCTTGGGCAGCGCTCAGCAGCCGGAGAGGCTCTGGTGCCCCAGGGCAGTGTCACAGCAGGACACGGGGTGAAGGTCCAACCATGGCTCTTGAACATGACCAGTGGGTGACGCAGGATGTCCCCAAAGGCCGGTGACCTGGGGCAGCTGGAAGGGTTTGCTGACGTCTTGTGGGCTGCTTGCATCCCCCAGGACCCGTGGGCCTCTCTCTGGGAGCCGCTGTCCCTGCAGCTGGCTCCGAGCCCGGTGTGCCACAGGAACCTTGTGCCTGCTCTGATTGCAGGGCATTGCACCACGCTGCCCC
Organism: Ammospiza nelsoni; assembly: GCF_027579445.1. Taxonomy (NCBI): domain Eukaryota; kingdom Metazoa; phylum Chordata; class Aves; order Passeriformes; family Passerellidae; genus Ammospiza; species Ammospiza nelsoni. The sequence goes on along the minus strand of NC_080634.1, from coordinate 33,860,272 downwards.
AGGGATGTGCCAAGGCCTGACAGGGCCCTGCTGCTGGCCACTGCTGCTGGCCACAGCTGGTGAGAGGTTCCTGCCCTGGTCCCAGGGGGATGTGGGCAGACAGGGCAGATCAGGCATCCTGGTGTGGCAGGGGGTGCTGGCTCTGTACCCACACTGTTGCTGGCCAGCACGGGGAAAGATCTTCTTCCTCCAGATTGTTTAAGCAAATCAGAGTGGCAGCACTTCTTTTAAATCTGTTTAAGGACATCATATCCATGAGAGAGCAGTGACCTGGCACTGGGCTCAGTGGGAGTAAGACAAGAGATAAAGCACAGTTTTGATCCAGAATATTGAATGAGTAAAAAACCCCAAATTCCCTTTTCTAACCAGTCCCAGACATCCTAATCAAAAATCCTGCCCAGCCTAAGAATGGGGGGCTGCCAGTTCCCCTCCCTTCCCACAGGGCAGGTTCCCTGTCTGTACACCCTTGCCTTTCAATTTTTGTGGTGCTCTGGCCTTATCTGTACCACTGACTGCTGCCTACCATTTTCCTCAGCTGATACTGGGGGAAAGCAGCCCACAAATTCACACCTGCTCACCTCTGGTCTGGCTCTGTGGGTCAGGCAATGTGCCTGTAAGCCAGCAAGGTGTGCTCAGGGCTAAGGCAGTGGATGGAGGGCATCATTCCCGTCTGTTCAGCCCTGATGAGGCCTCACCTGGAGTGCTGTGTCCAGTTCTGGTCTTTCTGGTACAAGAGAGACATGGACATACTGGAGAGAGTCCAGTAAAGGGCCACAAAGGTGGCAGAAGAGAAGGAGTATCTTCCATATGAGGAAAGGCTGAGAGAGCTGGTGGTGTCCATATTACGAAAGAGAAGACTGAGAAAGTTGTGATCAGTGTTTGTAAAGATGTGATGGCGGTCAAGAGATTACTCCACAATCTTCCTACTGGTCTTCAGTGACAGGACAGGAAAAGAGTAGCAAGCACAAACTCAAACACAAAATAAATCTCATCGAAACATGAGAAAACCTTTCTTTTTTTTTCCTAAAACTGAAGGTGCTCAAACACTGACACAGGGTACCCAGAAAGGGGGTGGAATCTTCATTCTCAAAGATATCCAATGGTCCCATTGTTGACCTTGCTTGAGCAGTTGTTGAAGCACATTGCTCCAGAGGTGCCTTCCAACCTCTCCAGCACTGACTCTGTCCCTGTCCGTGCCTCTTATCCCCTTTGCTGCCAGCCCAGGAGCTGGCTGCAGGCTGGTCACAGCACCTGACCAGGAGGATGCTCTGCCAGGCCTGGGTGGAGGTTGGAACACTCCAAAGCGGGGCTCCTTTGGGGTGGGCCCCACAGTCTCTGACTCTTGTCATTGCCCCTCCAAGGACCCTCCTTCAGACTTGGAACCTTCATGTTTCTCCTCAGCTGACAACTCCTGAATTTTAAAAGTACTTTTTCTAACTCCGTAGTCACTTTTAAATCCTACTGCTGGCCATATTACTCCTTTATAAGCATTTTCAGAAAGTATCACCTGTTCATTATCACCTTCTTTTAGCAGCATTACTCTCTAGGCCAGCTGCCACAGTTGGGCTGGGTGAGACCCAACAGGCCAGCACAGAAGAAGGTGAGTTTTCAGGCAGAGCACATAAGAAATTCACATTCTCTGGATAAACCCACTACTTGTTCTCCTTCTTCACTCCTCAAAACTGCCCAGATCAAGGCAGCTTTCCCATGGTGCTGCCTGCAACCCGTCTGCCCTGGGGGAAGGGGCTGGACTCACCATCCTGGGCCTCCAGCAGTGGTAAGGACAGTGGTGACAGGGCAGGATTGGAAAGTACCTGGCAGACCCCAGGCACCTCCTCACCACCACACTCAGAGCACAGGGATGCAGTGGGACCCCCGGCCAGCTCAGGCAAAGGCCACGGGGTGGCTCAGAAGAGATTGCACAGATCCAGGGACATGGTGTAGCTGAGCCCCAGCTGGGCTGGAGCCAAGCGCAGCCCCGTGGCCATCCAGCCCAAGCAGGGCTGGCAGGGGAGGACAGCAGGGGAGGGCCGTGCCCCAGCACTGCATAAAAAGCCCCCGCAGGGCCAGGGAGCAGTGAGCCTGTGAGAAGAGCCCAGAGCAGCAGTGCCAGAGCTGTAGGAGAAGGGCCATGGAGCAGTACTTCTCAGCCACGCAGAAGATGGAGCAGGAGGTGATGTTCCCCAGCCTGCTGCGAGGGGTCTTCCCGCAGGAGGAGGGGGCAGCCCCGGCTGCCGAGAGCCGCACGGACCTCTACGAGCGCTACCAGCTCCTCAAGGCCATCAAGCCCATGGTGGAGAAAGGCCTGGCCTCTGGGGGTGACCAGAGCCCCAGCGGTGCCGACAGTGACACAGACCCAGCCTTAGATGAGGGTGCAGACAGCAATCTGGAAGAACGCCTGTCCCATCATGTCAATGGCTTGCAGCAAGTTCTGACAGACCTCACCAAAAACACCAAGGCCCTGACCCGCAGGTACAGCCAGATCCTGGAGCAGATCAACCTTAGTGAAGATCAGTCCAGCTCTTGAGCCTGCACTTCCCGTCTCTGAGGTAAGAGCTTGGGGACACGCAGTGCCAAGGAAGAGCTGGCTGAGGGGTAACAATACTTTGTCCTCATGCCCCATCAGCTGTGTGGTGTTATAATGTTTGCATCACACCCCCAAATCCCAGGAATTCTGAGTCTGCACTTCACTGCTCAACAGAAACATCCTCCCGTATTAGTCTTTCTCAATTGACATTGGTGCAAGCTGTATCAGCAAACAAAGGCAACTGAATGAGCTCCACACTGTCCCCAAGACTCCCCAGTTTGCAGCACATCCAATGTCTTTCTGCTGCTGGCCAGACACAAATGATCCCAGGGACAAAAGGGATGGGTGGTTGAAATACTGTGACTGGATTCCAGGAGCTGCCAGACACTGGTGCTCCAGTTATTTATCTTTTTTCTCTGGTGGAAAATGCAACAGTCATTTTTAGGGAGGAGTTTGGCACTTTCAGGTTTCCAAATATCAAACTTTGGCACACCACCTGCAAACAGCTCAGACACTTCAGTCTTCCCCTAGCCTGAAAAGGAAAACCATTCTCCATGCTGGTGGGACTTTCATCCCCTGAGGCCCCTTGGGGAGACCTCCCCATGATCCATTAGAGATGGGGCTCATGGCCAAGGTCATTGTAGTGAAATGGAGAGTGTAGAAAAATAATAACAACAGAGGGCATTAACAGGGCTTTACCCTTATTTAGGAAGACAGCCAGACAGCAATGAGGACATCCTGACCATGTGTGTTATCCCCACAGGGTCTGTTCTTCAAGTCCAGTGACACTTCTTCTTGTGAGTCAAGTGCCACTGAAGAGCATCCTTTGTGGGCAGCAAAGAGCTTGGCTGTCTGCCTGCTGGGTGCTGTCTGAACCATCTGACTTGTCCCGTGGCCGATTCTGCCAGCAAGCTTCCTGCTTCATTTCACTCCTGTCCTAGGGGGATTTCTGCGGGGCAGAAATGAGTGGTTTGTGTTGCTGCTTTGTAGAAGGCATCTGTAACTTTGAAAGGATGCTTTTTCCTGCGTGTGCCTAAACCCCTCCAAATCGTCTCTTTGGAAATGTAAATAAAATGCAAACCTTGTGCAGATGTGTCCTGTGTTTCCTATGAGCTGTCACTTCTGTTGAACTACCGTCCCCTGGTACATGAGGGTGAAGGACCTTGGCCACCAAGGCCACGCTTCAGTGCAGGGAGATGAGCTGCGTTTCTTTGGCAAGGCTTTGAGATGAATCTTCCCCCATCTCTCTGTCTCTCCCACCTCGCAAAACCTCAGTAATACTGCCATCATTCTGTGCTTGGAGCTAAATCCCAACCTGCTCCCCAGCATACTTCCTTCCCTCCTACAGCATCCCCTTCTCTCCTGGATTCCCAGCACCGTGTCCTCTCCTGTGAACAACCTGTTGGAATCCTCACAAGCTCCAGCAAAACAGGTGAGGCAGTTCTGCTCCTCCTTGCTTGGTCATGACACACTCCAGAGCTGAGGACAGAGGAGGAGGTGGGGATGCTCAGTTGGAGTAAGAAGGCAGGACCTTGCTCACTTCTGATCCCTGAGAACTGTGGGAAAACCAGGACAAAGCCCTCACTGAGTGGGTGGACAGGAGCTACAAGCTCTTCACAGGCAGGTTGGACCCTTCAGGACAGGTTGAGTCCCACCCCCAAGGGACTCATTTCCTCCCAGACACACCACCCTTGGGAAATCCTCTTGAGCTGGGCACTAGAGGAAAGTGCGCCTTTGCCTGTTCAGAACATTTTAAAAAAATCTCAGCTGTTGAAATAGTGCTCCTTTGGCTGAACAGTGCTTCTCCATCAACTTTCCACTTTTGACTATAAAACTCGAGATCTCTGAGCATCTGTGGTGAGAGGAGGATTGCCACCAAGCCCTGTGCTGCAGGCTCTGGTTGTGTTGTTCGTGTTGCTAGAGGTGCTCTCTGAATCTGCCGTATCACAAAAGTGAAATAACACCCTTCAGGCTGAAATCAGAGACTCATCAGCTCCAAAAGCCTCCATCTAAAATGAGCAGATGTTCTGCAGATGGCATGCGTGTTTCCTCCCTCACCTCCAGCCAGCTCCATGCCTTGCTTATGTATTCATGTTGACCCCTTTAGCGGGGTCCTGATTTCTTGGCAGCAAGTGAAGATCCACAGCACTCTAAAAGGAAGACAAGAGCAGGACCTTCCTGCCTTGCTTTTATTTTAGTGAATCTCTAATTACACAGAAAATAAAAGAGAAAAATTGTTGTGCTGTTTAACAGTGGAATGTACTGTGGCAGCTGAGATCTCAGACACAAGCCTTCAGCTGTGTATCCTGAGAAGGTGGGTGGAGCTGATAAATGGCTGGAAGGCACCAGTTAGGAATGCTGACAGTGTTTGCACAGCACATGGTGTTTGATTTAGGAGTGGTTCTTGAATTGCTGAGTCTCTTAAACAGAGGCTGACAATTCAACATATAAAGAATAAAAACTTGATAAATACTTTTATGGATAGTACTATTTTCCAAACTGATGCACAGTCACAGAATCACAGAGTGGTTTAGGTTGGAAGGGACTTTAAAGATCTCCCAGTTCCAAACCCCCTGCCATGGGCAGGGATGTAACCTACTGGGTCAGTTTTATCAAGGCCCCATCCAACCTAACCTTGAACACTTCAAGGGGTGGGGCAGCCATACTTCTCTGGGCAACCTGTGTCAGTGCCTCATCACTCTCTGAGTAAATGTATGTATCAGCACAGAGATGTTCCAGCTCATGTTATATAAATATTTATACAATTTTCAAAAAGCACATATTTATTCCCCACAAAGTCACTGTCATGTTATTTTTCTTTGGTAAAACCAAATTTCTAAGCACTAATATGATTATTTTTATGATTCATATTGTAGTTGCTGATCCAAGGTCCAGGCACAGGCTAGTTCTTTCATGAAAAAACAGGGAAAGGATGGTCCCTGCCTGAAAGAATTTACAGTCTTGGAAATATCCCTTTTACATAGAATAAAAACTGTGGGCAGAGGAACCACACCAGTATGTTCATCACACTGAGGACAAGCCATGGTTGTTGTAGCAGTAGAAGAGCGTTGTGGACTGTCTGAGCTGGCAACTATTCCTTTTGCTAAAGTGGTAAGGATTTCTGTTGTGGAATTGAATGTCCTTAGCCACCTGTGATTCTAATTTGGGGAAATCTCTCAGATGAGCAAGGTAAACTCATCTACTGCCCTTCACCCTGCCTGAGTGAAAAGCTTGTGTGAGCAGAGAGCTGATGGTCCACCCATCTTTTCATCTCTGCAGCTGCAGAAGGAAAGGTTACCACTCCAGCATTGAAGACATGGTGGGTGTGAACTCTGTCAGCTATATCCAGGATATGATCTGAAACATCTACATAAGTCAGCCCAAAGAATGGGATTTGCAGCCCTTAGAGGTCCAGGACATGCAGATCTTCCAGGTCTCCCTGTTTTCTAGTAAGCATTAATCTTTTAAAATTTATTGCAAGTCACAAAACCTGGGGTCCCAAGCAGACCTCATTGGTGCATCCAGCACTACCAGTTCTGCTGGTCTGGTAAAGGGAAAATTCAAGCATTTCTATTCAAAGCAGCACAGATAACTCAGACAGAGGATGTCATTGAGGATCCCTGAGGATGCTTAAGAGAACCAAAAGCAAAATGTAAGATGGGTTCAGTGATAGGTTTACCCAAATGCACAAAGCATTCAAGAGTCTGGGCCCAGCTTGATGGAGCCTTTCATGAGGACAGGCTTCAAGGGAAGTGAATCAGTCTAAATTCTAACTGGTTTCCCCTCTGTGCCTCAGGCTCCTGCTCAGATCAATGCTGTCTTCTGAGAGGATACAGATCCAGCAAAATTCCTGGGGTATTCAAAGCAAGAAAGCTGGTGTCCATGAGCACAATGCAGATTTTGTGCAAATTATTTCCTTATATACCATACCAACAATTTTCATAATTAATATCTCCCCCAGGAAGATTTTTAAGAAGTGTTGTATTTGTCTGAGCTTTTTCTTTTGGTTGCTGGCAAAAGGAAGCATTTTGAAATAAAAGAGAGTGAGGCAAGGTTGGTAGAGGGGATAACACCTATTATTTAGACCAACAGAAACTGGAAAAAAAAAAGGGAAAAAAACCCCCATGCAAGCTGAAGCAGAATCTGACAGATATGGGAATGTCTCATGGGCCCTAAAACATGGATAGTTTTATCCATCTGTATCAGCTGATCTAAGAAAAGATACTGTCTCTCATTACAAACTTTATGTTACATCTCTGGACAATCATGCCCATGGCAATTTTGCAACCAGAATGAAGCGAAGACACAGAAGTGATGAGTGCCCTGAAGACAAATTTGGAAGCAACAGTGCACTTAGAATGACCTGGAATGAAATAAAGTAGACCTTGAAGGGCTGTGGTCTGGTTCTGGAGAGGTTATTTAGGCTAGCTCTGATGTAACACTCTGTGTTTAATAAATTAACACAGACAGAGAATCATCATAGAATCACAGAGTGGTTTGGATTGGGAAGGAACCTCAAACACTATCTAGTTCTATCCCCACCCCCCACCCCCAACCCTGTCATAAGTGGGGACACCTTCCACTAGAACAGGCTGCTCAAAGCCCCATCTAACCAGGCCTTTAACATTTCCAGGAATGGGGCATCCACAGCTTTCTCAACCTGTGCCAGTGTCTCATCACTCTCACAGTAAAGAATGTCTTCCTTATATCTCACCTAAATCTCTCCTTTTTTATCTTCAAGATGCTCCCCCTTGTCCTGTCATAATGTACTCAGGCAAAAATTCACTCTCCTTTTTTTATAAATCCCCCTTTAAGTACTTTCAAGTTCACCTTCATTACATCCTTGTGAGTGTTTTGATTTTGTGATAGTCTTACAACCACTAAATCTGAGGTGCTGCCCACATTCTATATTTGGTGGATACAGGATATTAGAAAACAATGTCATGCAAAGATAATAATCAAATATTTATGGTCAATTTAAGAGTTTATGTTCAAGCAGAGATTTGGGTTTGGTTTTATTTACCTTGCACAAATTACTCAGTGCCCAGAGATTGTATGGGTGAGGAAGAAAATGCCACCACCTTGGACAGATTGTAGACACCCTGTAGATCTGTCATCAGTGTGAGTGAAAAATGGGATCAGTGAAATTGTTTGGGATAAACTGTGCTTTAAAACAGCAGTGCACTTAGGCCAAAAAGCTGTGAAAGTGTTGACTGGTTTTGATACAATCAGTTGTCAAGGCAGAGGTGGACGCACAGGCGCACCTCACAGGGCTCCCTGGAGGTGCCTCCCTTGGAAGGGATTATTCAGCCCTCAGTCACCACTCACACAGCAGCACACGAGGTGTGTGCTGGCAGCCAGCCTGAGTCCACCCTGCACCTTGCTGGTTGCCAGAAAACTAATGAGCGAATACTTCCGCTTTCAGGCTGTCCCCTCCCCTCTCCCTACACCTGCAGCTAGAACCAGCACTCTGCCTGGGACAACCTGGAACCTCCGTGGCAGCAGCTGGGCTGGGAGCGGGGGAAAGCTGACCCAAGGAAGAAAGACCAAGTGAGAGGATTGGAGCACAGCTGGGAGCCATCCTGCGTGTGGGGTAGGACGCTGGCACTGAGCAGCAGGTTTTCCCAAACAGCTGAGTCCTCAGCTCCTAGGGAAGATGAGCATTTCATCGGAGCACAAGCCCCTTGGGAAGCAGGTCACCGGCAGCCTGCATACGGTGAGTAAGGTATGTCCTCAAGGGCACAATTCCCTCATGCAGGATCAGAGCACCCCTGTTGGGCTACATTTGAGTGGGTTTTTTTCCCCCATATGCTAATCTGAAGACACCAGGCCTTGCCAAATAGATCCCTAAGAAGAAGATTCTAGTTAAAAAGCTATGTCTGTGTGCACCTGTTGTGTTACTGGAGGGCCAGGTCTCTCACAGGCATGCAAGATCTGACAACAGCAAATAACCAGAGTGGTTCTTCTCCTTTGGCAAGAAATGAGATTCAATTAATACAACATGTAATTGGTCAGTTCCCTAAATAAAAGCCTGTTGTAGGTTTTGGGGTTTTCAACAAGTCTTATGAGTGTCATGAGATGCCAAAGCTGCTCTGTGGTGTTGACATGCAGGATCATCAGGTGGGAGCAGTAGTTTTTCTACCTATAAGGAAGATTTTTGGCAGTCTCAGACAAGCAGCATGTTACTAGGTGGGAATCAGTGATGAGATTATTTCTTTTTACTCTTCTCTGCTCTCAGTCTATTGCTAACCAGTTTGTCTTCTTGGTTAAAGCTGAACAATCCCTTCTCCAAACCTCTGTGTATTAAGAAAACCAACCTTCCTACGTTGCACTTTTCAGATGTAAGTTGCAAAATGCTTCCCTATGGAAGTAACTGTTTTACAGATTAGTAAACTGGAGCACAAATAGATGGAATAACTTTCCTGAGTGTCATCTTGCTGGCTAATTACAGAACTGGGAATCAGCTGGTGCCAGTACTTCCAGTCCACTGGGAACCACTTTGATGCCAGGCCAAAACCATTAATCAAGATGCAAGAACATGAAGTTGGCCTACTGTATAAAGGAATAATTGTTTTCTATTTGTATTAGTGACAAACAGCACGAAACATCTGACCTGCCATCTGAAAAAGGAGCAAAGGCTCAAAAGCCTGAGAGTCTCCTGTCAAATGGTCCCTGGTGGAGAGTGCTGTAGGTAGGTCTTGGACTAATAGCAAATCTCCTAGGGAGAAACTTGACTACAGAAACAGCTTTGGGCTGTGTTTTTCAGTAGGTGGAAATCACAAGATAGTCTCAGACAGAATAGTACTTGTCTTCTTGACCCAAGTGTAAATGATTGCTCTTGAAATGAAACTGCCCACACTAGTGCAAAGCAATATTCCAGCAGGGTCTTTGACCTGAATCTCCTCTTGCTTCCCTGGCTTGCTTAGGGTGTGAGAAAATTTCTGCTAAATCTGATAGTTTGCTCCTGTTTAAAGGAAAAGTCTCCATTGCACCAGGCTGTCTGTTCCTAGTCCCATCCTTTTGTCAGTTCTGCGCTCGTTAAATCCTCTGTCAGCCAATCCAGCTCACTAAGATGAAAGAGAAGCAGAGCTGGCATGAGGTGAGCAAGACAGCACACAGAGAGGTACAAGGACAGAACAGGGAGAGGGCACAGGAGGCCCCCCTTCTCTTGGTGTGTGCTGTGAGATCAGCTCACGTCATCCCGTGGGTCTGTAGCCATGTGATCCAGCTAAGCACTTAAGTACACACTTCACCTGGGGCATGTGACCAGCAGCATTGAGGCAGTTCCTTTTGTGATCAGATCCAAGAAAGTGCAGGTGAACTGCTGAAAAATAGGGCTGTTTATTGACTGACGCCTTCCCAATGGCAGGTGTGGCCTGGCCTGGCTTGTGACTTGCATTACAGTAGTGCTGGCAGGAGGAAAAGAACTCACTCCTTTCTTTCTTTCTTTCTTTCTTTCTTTTTCTTTCTTTCTTTCTTTCTTTCTTTCTTTCTTTCTTTCTTTCTTTCTTTCTTTCTTTCTTTCTTTCTTTCTTTCTTTCTTTCTTTCTTTCTTTCTTTCTTTCTTTCTTTCTTTCTTTCTTTCTTTCTTTCTTTCTTTCTTTCTTTCTTTCTTTCTTTCTTTCTTCTTCTTTCTTTCTTTCTTTCTTTCTTTCTTTCTTTCTTTCTTTCTTTCTTTCTTTCTTTCTTTCTTTCTTTCTTTCTTTCTTTCTTTCTTTCTTTCTTTCTTTCTTTCTTTCTTTCTTTCTTTCTTTCTCTCTTTCTCTCTTTCTCTGTTCTCTCTCTATCTCTCTTTCTCTCTTTCTCTCTTTCTCTCTTTCTCTCTTTCTCTCTTTCTCTCTTTCTCTCTTTCTCTCTTTCTCTCTTTCTCTCTTTCTCTCTTTCTCTCTTTCTTTCTTTCTTTCTTTCTTTCTTTCTTTCTTTCTTTCTTTCTTTCTTTTTCTTTCTCTCTTTCTCTCTTTCCCTCTTTCTCTCTCTCTTTCTCTCTCTCTTTCTCTTTCTCTCTTTCTCTCTTTCTTTCCTTTTCTTATCATCTACTGAGTACTACATAAAATGACCAAGTGCAAAGGGAAGCTAGTAAAATTTTTCAGAACTGAACATACAAGAAGGTCAATTTAAAAAGTCCAGCTTTCCAGGCATTCAGGCCTCCTTCAATTCACACAATGGTGTTAATACAGAGGGTTAAAAAATGCAAACAAACACACAATCTTTACTTTTTTTCCATTTTAAGTCCATGTCAGTTGCATGAAATTTTTCCTTTCCTTCCTAACTAAAGCCATCATACATTTTTAGGTGCTTTGCTAAAGAGCTTCTGTCCTGCACCTCTGACCTGATGGATTTTTATGTGTTACTTCAGTGTTTGCAGCTGAACCCCTAGATGAGTGGAAGCCAATTCCACCTATTTATAAAGTTTTAAAGGCTTTAGTTTCTCCTTTAAAGAGGAAAGAACGGTTCAGATTATAAAAATGAAATAGCACAGCTTTGGGCTCTATCTTTGTCCCTCTGCACATGGGGTGGGTGAGAGCTCATGTACTGCTCTTGCTGTAGGTGGCCCACAGGGACAATGTTTGTGAGCTGCTTAGGAGATCAGTGTTGGTCCTGTAGTCACTCCCAGCTTTCCTGGGCAGGGTACTTCTTTTCCCTCTTTCCCACCAGGAAAATGGCACTTTCCTACATCCCAAAGATGAGGTGAGGACTTAGTCATTTAGAAATGTCCAAGTCTTTGCTGCTCTGGAGGTGAGAGCTGTATAAGCATCCTGCATCTGCTTTTTCCAATAAATCAAGTGGAGGTTCCCATCTGATACCCACAAAATGGGAGCTCATATTGTTCTTCACACCATCATTCCATCTCCAGCTGTAGTAATTACATATCCTCTGAACAGAGGACATAGTTCTCCCAGGATTTTAGAAGCTGTGGGAAACTTAGAGGAAAGAATTCAAACAATTATTATCTGTCTTTCTGTAACCATTGTTTATAGATATGATTCTCCAGAGTGTGCAATTCATAGTTCACCAATAGTGTGAGAGAAGATTCCTAAAGGCCAATCAGGTTTTAGGTCCACCACTGTTTCTATCAGAACTGTAGATTTCTAAAAATAAAGTGTCTTCTCATGCCTTCTGATGATGGAGTCTCTGTATAGCCTTTGGCTGTTCCCAATACAATAATCTATCTTTTCCTTGACACTTCCATGTTGATGACCTCAGACTGATAATGCACATGGCTTTTTGTCACTATTTTTTTTTCAGTTGTCACCAATTGTGGAGTTAAATGTTGGTGGGGAGATGTACACGACAACACTGAGCACCTTGAAGAAACACCCTGGCTCCAAGCTGGCAGAGATGTTCACCGGCCAGCCCAAACTCAGGACTGACTCTGAAGGGAGGTTCTTCATCGACAGGCCAGGCACCTACTTCAAATACATCTTGGAGTACCTGCGCAGTAACCAAGTGCCCACCCAGTGCATCCAGGACGTCTACAAGGAGGCGTTGTTCTATGACATAGAGCCTTTGATCAAGCAGCTTGAGGACTCCCCGCAGATCTTTGGGGAGCTCGTGGCGAGGAGGCAGTTTCTGGCCCGCGTGCCCAACTACAGCGAGAACATCGAGCTGATGATCCACATCGCGAGGGCGGAAGCGGTTGCGTCCCGACAGTCCAGCGTCATCGTATGTGTGGTCAGAACCGAGGAGGACGCAGCCAGGTGTCAGGATGCCTTGAACAGTTTGGACATGGATAAAAAATCCGTGGTGAAGTTTGGCCCCTGGAAGGCTGTGCCCAGTATTTCGGATCTGCTGGACTGCATTCAAATGGACGTTGAAGCCAAAGGGTACAAAATATCCTTTCAGCCCCATGTTGCTGAAAAAGGTTTTCGCTTCAAGTCGCATGACTTCTTCTACAAGTTCTTGTTCACCTGGTGGTAGCAAAGTGCTACCATTGATAGGGAACATCAGAAAGCAATCACTGGAACAAATTAACCTGGACTGTGGAGAATAAAACACGAGCTATCGGAAGGATAGGAAGAAACACACAGGCCAACAAAAGGATCTCCTTTGTCTGTTTTCCATATCAAAGAACACTTAAGAGCCACTTTACTTGGGATTTAGGGGATAACTTTTTAGAGGTTTTAAAAGGCTCCAGAAAAAGGAGGAATTTCACTCTTCAGTGTTGCTTACTATTCATTCAGTTCAAAGAGATGGATCTGTGAATTGAGCCAACCTCACTCAACCCAAGGGAAATGAATAATCCCAAATATGTCTGGTGGACATGTAGAGTTGCTCTCTCACTGCAAATGGGAACAGGCTGCATATGTGGAAATCCTGACTGAAACAATGATATTACCACATACTCAAATTAAATTTGGTTTCTAAATGGGAAGGCAAAAGCTATTCTTCTCCCGCCTTTCTACACTAGAATCAGGGTTAAAAGGAAGGATTCAGTGTCCTGTGATCACTTCTTCTTTCTCCAGCAGACAGGCTACTCTCTAGTCAATGTATTTATTACCATTGTTTATTATTTGTTCTGAAGGAAAGACAGAGAACCTCAGCTACGGCCCCGGATAAACAAAAGGCAAAAATACCATCACTGATTTGAGGAGCTTATAATCTAAGGACACACACGCCTCTTTCAGACCACACAATCTTAATCTTTTTCTTGTGACACTCATTATTATGATGATGCTATTTCTAACTATATAAGCTCCTGGAAGAATTGGGAAAACCTGCCATGATTTGGTGGGAAGGAAGTGGTGCTGAAGCAACAGCCTGCAAATTCTCTTTTACCAAACACAAGTTACATTGTACAAGGCATTTTAAAAAAATCTTAGAATTTGAAAGTTTATTTTTATACTGGAAATGGCTTGGGTTTAATCACTCTGAGAATCATAATGACTGATTTGATAAAGACCATATTTCCTTCTTGGAGGATGGATTTCTTCCAGTCAAGGACAATAACCATAGAATCATAGAATGGTCCCTGGGATTTCAAATAAAGAAATTTTTAAATTTTTTTGAATTTTGCAGAAGTGCTTTATTTAGTGACATTTCCCCCTCAAGATCCCTGAATTCTAAAGACCTGAAGTTTTGTCTTTAGGATAACAGATTTGAGCCACTCCTAATTAAGCTGTGCTTCAGATGTGCTTATCCTAGCATGGACCTCCCCCCAGTGACAGCCGTGAGTCACTCCAGGCTGCAGGGTAGTTCTGCTCTAGGTGTGAAGGGACTCTGAGACCTCTCACATTCATAGCCTCGGTAAGAATGGACACAGTCAGTGTCTGAGAGGACAAAAAGGTTTCAGAAAGAGGCTCTTTTGATCCTAACCAATTGGTTGGTGGTGCTCAGCCTGGAAGAAGAGAGATTGAGGAGGCCTCCCAGTAGACAAAAGGCTGCTTTAAAGAGATCTGTTACACTTTGTCCATACTAAGGGTGGGGAAACTTGCTTAAGTCACAACACCAGAGATGAAAATTAGATATTAGGAGAAAAAAAAATCTCAGTATAGAATAGTTAAAGCCTCATACCAATCAATCTCTTAAGTCTATAGGACTGCTGCCATGAGAACCTTTAATTGGCACACACTAAAATTCTGTGTTCAGTTTGGGGCCCTTCACTCCAAGAAGGACATTGAGGCCCTGGAGTGTCCTGAAGAAGGGCAGTGGAGATGGGGAAACGTCTGGAGCACAGGTCTGATGAGGAGAGGCTGAGGGAGCTGGGGGTGTTCAGCCTGGAGAAAAGGAGGCTCAGGGGCGACCTTATCGCTCTCTACAACTCCTGAGAGGAGGGTGCAGCCAGGTGAGAGACAGATCAAGGAAAATGGCCTCAAGTTCTGCCAGGAATACCATCAGGAAAAGTTTATTCACTGAAAGGGTCATCAGATATTGGAACAGGCTGCCCAAGGAATTGGTCACCATCCCTGGAAGTGCTCAAAAAATGTGTGGATGTGGCACTCAGGGACAGAGTTTAGTGGTGGGCTTGGCAGTGCTGGATTAATGGCTGAACTTGATGATCTTAGACATTTTTTCTGACTTTAGTGATTCCACAGTTCTGCTGGAAAGAATTTTTCTAATTATTTTCAATTAATTGTTTTAATTAATCATAAGAAGTATATTATTTATTAGCATTGTATTGGTCCTAAGTCACTTTTAGCCAGCACGTAGAAAGTTTCCTTACACAAACTGTTATTGTTAGAGTTTGATTGGGAAAATCATTGAAACTTTAAGCTTTGCTAAACTAGCCCTGATATGCTTTGGTGAACAAAACCTGCGAGAGAGAGAGAGATGTATTTCTGAAAGTGGACACAAAAAATGCAGAATGTATAGATTACAAGGGCATTTTGCAGAAACCAGAAGATAGCAGAGACTCCTCAGTATGTGCTGCAAAACTCCCTACCTGGGAGAGAGATAGCGAAAATACTGAGAAATGGGGACTGGTTAACATGAGAAGCAAGAATAAATAACCAGTAGAGGACAGAATACTAATTAATGAAGATAATTATGTCATTTAGAACCAATGAGCATTCATTTCTTTGTTTGCTAAAAAAAGTAGAAAAAGGTGGGAAAGTCAGCTTAAAATCGAATACTAGTGTTAGGAAAATTTATCTACAACAAACATCAGAGGTTTATGTCCAAAAAAGAGACAGAAGAGTTCTTTTACTTTATTTGAATAAAGGGAGAGGCCATGGGGCATACCCCTGGGATCTCTTAAATTTTTGGAGGACGAAGCCTCCTTTTTTTCCTAATTTCCTGGGCATTGGCTGAGGTACTTGAGAGGTACAGACTTCCCAATACACCTGATACCAAAGATTGCCCTCTAATGTATAACCCTCCCTTTTAATTCTTAATTCTTATAGAATTTAGGGTTTTTCTTCCCCATTGCTTCTTTCATCTTTCAGTGTCTTATTTCATTTATCAGCAAACCTAAAGATTATTTGTAAAAGCAAATATCTTTTCCCATTCATCAATCAGTGGAATCTTTCCCATTGTTCCTTTTATCTCCCAGTGCTAGTTTTATTTACCAGCAGACCCACAGCTTGATTGTAAAGACAAATCCGCTATTCCTCTCGCTAGTGAAACCTGGATGTACTTTGTGGGGAAAGAGCGTGGGACACCCACCCTGGGGCGGGGCGGGCGGGCCGAGTCGCGGCCGCCATGTTGGTCCCGCGTCCCCATGGCAACGGGAGGCCGCCGGACCATCGAGTGCGGCCTCCGGGCGGAAAGAGAGGCCGCGCCTGGGCCCCTCCCGCCACAGCTCTATGGTTCCACTTCCGGGTTGCGCGGCGGCGTCATGGCGGCGCACCTGAAGAAGCGGGTGTACGAGGAGTTCACCAAGGTGGTCCAGGTAACATGACCCCCCTGGGCCAGGATGGACGCTCCGAGCTCTGCCGTGTGGCGGGAGGTGCCGGCGGGTGAGGCGGAGCTGTGGGGAAAGCCGCCGGCCCAGCCCGGCGCCGAGCCTAGGAGTGCTCCCCGCTCGCCAGGCGTCGGGGCTGGGGCGGCCCCTGAGGGGTTGGGGAGGAGCGGGGCCGGTCGGCCCCGAGTTTAGGAAGGCTGGAGCTGCTGAAGGGGAGAGGTCTGAGGGAGGGTGTTCTCCTCAGGGTGAAGAGGGAGAGAGGTTGTGGAGTGTCCCTCACTAGAGATACTCAAGAAGCGTCCGGGCGCAGTCCTGTGCAGTGTGCTCTGGGATGACCCTGCTTGAGAGGGAGGTTGGACGAGGTGATCCCCTGTGATCCCTTCCAACCAGACCCGTTTTGTTGGTTCTTTGACCTGAGCAGGGCCGGCACTGCTGCGGGGAAGAGGAAGCATCCCCCAGCCAGCGACTGGGGAAGGAACTACAGCGGCTGTCTGGGCTGCTCCAGGCCGGTGGGAGTGGGAGAAGCCGGTGTTTGCCCTGGATTCGTTGTTTGGTGTTGGAAGCAGCTGGATTTCACCCAGCCTAGGGTGGGGAGAGGCCGTGTTTTGCAGGGATGGGGACTACCTGGGCAGGACAGTAACAACCACAGTGGTCTGAGGGTGGGTGTCTCCCTGAGACAGATGAAGGAGGGGCTAGTGACCCCCCTGGGACATGAGAGCTTCCTTAGGCCTCCACATGTTCAGTCTGGGCAGGAGTGGGTCTGGATGCACTGTTTCTGAGCCTGTCCCTCTGCCCACAGCAGCAGCATGAGGACCTGTCCACCAAGAAGCTGCGGCTGACCAAGCCCAGCAAGTCAGCAGCGCTGCACGTGGACCTGTGCAAAGCCACCTCGCCTGCTGATGCCTTGCAGTACCTGCTCCAGTTTGCCAGGAAGCCCGTGGAAGTGGAGAGCGTGGAAGGGGTTGTCAGGATCCTGCTGGAGCATTATTACAAGGTGGGGAAGCTGGGAGCCAAACATGCTTGCTCCTTCTGCTCCTGTTTGCTTGGTGTGGGATGTTGAACAGGGGCTCACAGACTCCTCCTGTGTTGCTGACTCAGTCTGGGCTGAGAGTGAACAGCTGTAGCCCTTGACCCAAGTGATTTCTGATTGTGTTACTTGGTCCCTGTGCTGATAGTTTCAGCAGCCTGTGACAAGTTATCCCTGCTCATGGCCTGTGTGCAAGTTAACTTGGCAAGGGACAAAAGACCTGTCAAGTTTTCCAGGGAACCGGGATTTTGCAGCTGGGAACCCAGCTGTCTAGAGCTGTTTCAGCTTTATCTAACACTTTCCTGACTGATGTGTCCTTACCTTGTTCTTCATTTTCTCTAGCAGTGGAGAAACCTTTTAGCTATTGCTTATGTGGTGAAAACCAGCACTTTTAAAGTCCCAGAATCATGGAGTGGTTTGGGTTGGAAGGGACATTAAAGATCATCCACTTCTGACCCCTCTGCTAGGGCAGGGACACCTTCTGTTAGACCAGGTTGTCCAAGGCTCCATCCAGCCTGGCCTTGAGCACTTCCAGGCATGAGGCAGCTTCCCTGGACAACCTTTGCTGGGCCAGTACCTCACTGCCCTCTCAGTAAAGAATTTCTGCTTAATATCTGCTTAAAGAATTTTCTGCTATGAAAAAAGCTGTCAGAGATCAGTCTCTTCTCCAATTAATAAGCAGTAGAACAAGGAAATGGCCTCAAGCTGCTCCAAGCAGGTTTAGATTGGATATTTGGAAAACTTTCCAAAAAGTTTTGAAAAGATTATCAAGCACTGGAACAGGCTGCCCAGGGCAGTGGTTGTGTCACCATCCCTGAAGGTATTTCAAAGATGGGTAGATGTGGCACTTGGGGACACAGTTTAGTGGTAGACTTGTTAGTGTTGGGTTAAGGGTTGGACTTGATGATCTTAGAGGTCTTTTCTAACATAAAGTATTCTCTGAGTCTATGAAATACAGAGTTCCTAGTCAAATAACACAGATTATTTGTGCTTGGAGTTTTTTTATAGCCTGTATTAGAAGAGAGACTCATGAACCTGCAGATGAGATCACACTGGCAAGAACACAGCCTGTTACAGAATCCAGCTTTTAAAAATACTGCTTTCAAAACTGCCATAGCTGACATTATTTTACTTACAGACAAAATTTTCAAAAGAACTTGTTTCTTAGTACTCCATAACACACTTTCCCTGATCATCCAGAAACCTGACCCTGAAAGCTGTAACTGCAGTGGAAGTTATGTGATGATTTATTTGTTTGAAGTGTCATTGTTTTGTTTAAGATGGTCCTGTAGCTTCCTGCTCCCACATGCCTATAGATTTTGGTAGGGCAGTCCCCATGTAGTCCTGATGACAGTGTCCATTGTTCAAACACATAACTTCAACCCTAAAATAAAAAACTCTTCTCAGTTCAGTTGAGAAAGGGACTGCTACCTTGGGTGTCACATTTGTCACTTGGAGGCTGTGTGTGGCACTGAAGTCTCCCTTAAACACTAGACAGATATAAATAACAGTTGTAACTGTAAAATTTCTTGTTGAAAGATGGGATATTTGTTACTGTAACTTTTCTGCAACTCTGTGTTCAGTGTTGCACAAATGCTTGGTAAGATCCATGTATGACATCCAGATGACTTTCTGCCTTTCTGCTCTGCATTGGATATCCTTGGCAATACAATGAAAGAGAGACCATCCAGTTATGACCAGAAGTCATGTGTGCATGAGTCTGTAGAAGCCTCAAAAGAAATCTTTAAAATGCATGAACTTTTGAAATTAATTTTACAGGAATATTAATTGATGAGACTTACTTATGTAATTATCACCTGTGACAGCATTTGCTGTTTCTTAAATGAGTAGATGTATGTAGGTAATGTATGCTGTTCTCCTTGTTTTTCTTTAACTTTGCTGTATTGGGTTTTTTTGGGGTGTTGTTTCTTTCCAGGAGAATGATGCCTCTGTAAGGCTGAAGATTGCATCCTTGCTGGGGTTGTTGTCAAAGACTGCAGGATTTTCCCCAGACTGCATTATGGATGATGCCATTAACACCCTTCAGAATGAGAGTAAGTCTCCTTTTTGATGTGGTGCTTGAGGTCTAGGTGGAATCATGCTGTCAAAGCATTTGGGACAGTGGCAAGGCCTTACATCTCAAGTGTATGATTGGGAATTGTTGCTTTGAGTATTTATTTTCTGGTTTTGTGAAGGATGACAGATAACACCATGTTCTGAGGAGGAGAAGAATGTTCCTCTGACCTGCCTGCTCTAAATCTTTGTTCTAAAGGAGTGCAAAATTTGCTTTTGCATCTCCATCTGAGAGCTGTTGCTTCTGAGGTTTTCTGTTCTACAGGACAGTTTTGCTTAAAACTATTTGCTTAAAATATGTTTGAAGAGGAGTTTATTTATATTATGCTGGAGGCCAGCTCATCAAGCTGTATCAAGAGGAGTGTAGCCAGCAGGTCAAGGGAGGAGGGTATTCTGCCCTTTTACTCAGCACTGGTTAGGCCACATCTGGAATACTTTATCCAGTTTTGGGCTCCCCAGTGCCAGATTAGTGCTGGTAAGGTTGGGTGAGTTCAGCAGAACCACTGAGGTGGTAGAGGACTGGAGTATGTGATGTACAAGGCATAGCTGAGGGAGCTGGGCTAGTTCAGGCCTTGAAAGGCTTCAGGATGGCCTTCCAATGTGGATCACTCTGTGATCCTGGAGCTGGTAAGAGTTCAGCAAAGTAGTGCATAGCCTTTCACTCTTCTGTTTTGCAGAGTCTCACCAAGTCCTTGCTCAGCTGCTGGACACCCTGTTAGTGATTGGCACAAAACTCCCAGACAATCCATCTGTCAGGATGAGACTGGTAGAGGTAGCCTGCAAGGTAAGGAGGCCTCCCTGGGCCAGGAAACTTTTGTCACGGCCACAGAAAAAAAGAAAGGTAGTCAGTATTTAAATTATTTCTGTTTTTCTCAACAAACTGTTACAATACTAAGATTAATAACTGCTAGGAAACATAGCACGATGTTTCAAAGTTATGAATCCAGTTACATGTGCTCATCTCTTCTTCCACAGCATCTGACAGATTCTTCTCATGGTGTAAGGAATAAGTGTCTTCAACTAATTGGCTGTCTTGGCCCAGTGGAAAAAGGTGTTGCAAAAGAGGCTGAAAGCCAGGCGGCCAAAGATGTCCAGAAGATAATAGGAGATCATTTTAATGATCAGGACCCTCGAGTTAGGACTGCAGCTATAAAAGCCATGGTAAGTGTAGCTGGTACTGTGGAAGAAATGGTTTGGAGTCATATCAGGGAGCTGAGAGAGGGCTGCAAACTAACACAGAAGTTTGTTTTAGAGATTATTTTAATTAACTTAGTAAAAGCCTGTTCAGTGTATCAGAATTACCTGAAAAAATAAGCTAGGTCTTGAAATATCAGAGTAACATGAGATCTTAAAGGACATTTGAGTGATTCATAACTTCTGTTTCAGGTATAGCTGAAGAAGCTTTTTCAACTTGTTCATTCTTTTGAGTGTGTGTAGGCTCTTTCTTTTAGAGACAAATTTATATCTTGATTTTGGTTACCAGAACTACAAGAAACCACTAGTGCTCCAAAATGCAGTAGGTATCTGTTTATGATAGGAAGCCTGTGTGAAAAGTCCAGAAAGAATTTAGTTTGTTTGTTTTAGAGCAAACATTTATGTATTGCCTCATGATTGCATTCATTAGCATTCTCTAATTGTTCATGAGATATACTATATACTGGAGTTTTTTTGTGTGGGGACCCTTCAGAAGCTTTTAGCTTTGAAGAAATGCAAGCAAAGACCATGCATTTCAAAATACTGCTTAATGTGAGTTGCCTGTGAGTGTATGGGGATACAGAAGTTTCTCTATTACTCCTAAAGTTTATAATAATGTTCCATCTACTGTGATGGTCAATGAGGATCTTTGAATTAATGTTATTTAACTCCAGAGAAAGAAGGAAGATGCATTTGAGGAGGTCAGATTGCACGTGAATCTCTCTGAAATCTCCCTCTCCTAGATGTTGTACTTACTCATCCTTCTAAAAAGAAACAATGTTGGACACCACTTTGCTGTCCCTGTGGTTCAGTACCAGAAGTATTGCCATGAGTTTTCATGCCATGTAAATGCTACTTTTGGATCCATGTTTCAGGAATGGTAAATAAAGTAACTAATTATCTGTTGTAATTGTGAATGAATATGGCTACCACTAAAAAGTTATTTGAAGGTTGGGAGAATGAACAGGCAGTGTATTTGTATAAATTGTTTTTCCATAATCTAAGTATGAATGATTATGATGGTTAAAAATTATACTGAAGTCAAGAATATTATTTAAAATACTTACGGTCAAGGTAATGCAGTATTTTAATTATAGCAGCTCAAACAGAAAAACTGTGGTGAAAACTTAGTCTGTGTCCCTTAAACCTGTACTTACACTTTCTTACATTGTTTTGGTTTTTTTCCCTGTAGCTACAGCTTCATGAAAGAGGACTAAAGTTACAGCAAGCTATTTATAGTCAGGTAAAACCTTGTATTTGTTTTGTACTTGTCTGCACATCTTTCTCTTTGAGTTCTGTGGCAGTGTGTTTTGTGAGGAGGAGGGCACTGAGCAGAGGAGGAGTATTTTACACTTAGGTAGTAGATATTCCTTGTTGTTGTATAACAGTGGAAATAAAAGGTTATTTTGCATCCATTGTGCTTAAATGCACTAAAGCATGTGCTTTGTTGTATGTTGTTTGGGGAGGCGATCCTGGGCAGTGCAAGGCATGATGAAGTCATTCCTGTCATCTGGCAGTTATAGTCTGCAAGTCTTAAACCCTTGTTCACTGGAGAGTACCCATGAAGCTTGCCTTTGTTATATCAGTAAGGCTGTGCAGCTGCAGCCTGTATCAAGTCAGTTCTGTTGCAGACTCACATTTCATCCTTCCTGCATAGTACAGGCAATTCTGGAGTTTATAACATGTGCCTGGTTGACTTTATTAGGTCTAGTCTGCCTGATCAAACTTGGGAATACTAGAGAGTAGCAGGGAAGACGAGATTCATTTTGATTTTTAATGTGTCCTAACTGTGGTGAGGATGTTGCTGACATTGTGGGAAGGGGATGGCAGCTCAGGTGGAGATGTTTCAGGTATATTGGACTAGAATGTTCTTTCAGGCCTGCAAGCTGTTGGCAGATGATTACGAGCAAGTGCGCAGTGCTGCAGTTCAGCTGATTTGGGTCCTCAGTCAGCTTTACCCTGAAAGGTACGTCCTGCATGCACTGTCCTCAAAGTACTGGCCAAGTAACCACCTAATCCTGAGAGTTTTGTGCTGGTAGGTCTGAGGAGGAGCTGCTAGAAAACTGATGTGTACAAATGGCTGATGCCTGATGAGAACGCACTGATGCAGTGAATTTTGGTTCCTAGTATTTTGTTGAACATTGATAGGAAATCAGCATGATTGTTTGTTATTGATGCCATCCAGTATGAAATACAATTAAAAAACTGATTTCTCTATGTCAGCATCGTCCCGATTCCTTCTTCTAATGAAGAAATTCGCTTGGTCGATGATGCCTTTGGAAAAATTTGCCATATGGTTAGTGATGGTTCCTGGGTTGTAAGAGTACAAGCTGCAAAGTTATTGGTAAGTTGCATTATTTTCTTCTCTAGCAGTGAATAGTTTCTCTTAAGTTACTTGACTTTTCATATATATTTGAAAAAAAAAAAAAGAATGGGAGTATGTTTAAAACCATATAGGTAAATTTCTCCCAAAATTCTGAGGTGAAATAAATGAGGGAGGTTGAGGAAACCCAACGGTTTTTCAGCTCAACTGTGCAGTGATTCTTCCCTTGAGAGTAGATGGTTGAACATTAAAGAAAAAAACCAAATCCTTGTCATAATTTCCTGCCCCTACTTCTCTACCACAGGACATGTGAACCAATGGAACTCAAGAAAAGCCACATTAACCTCAATGGGAAAATTAGATGTTCTGATTCTTAAGTTCACTTTTTTAGACTCTGACATACAATAGTGTCAGGTATTGCATAAAGCTGTTAGAATGAGTGGGTAAGATTGAATGCCATGTTGGAATAAATCAGGAAATTATATGGTACAGTTTAGAATAATCCTCTTTTTTTCCTTTTGATATTTTTTTCTTTTTAGGGTTCTATGCAACAAGTTAGCTCTCATTTCTTGGAGCAGACCCTTGACAAGAAACTCATGTCAGATCTGAGGGTATGTAAGTGTTTGAGTTTGTTTTCCTGTGTTTAGGTGCTAAAATCACACAAGAGGTGTATTAATATTGAGTGTGCTTGTTCATCTTGTCCTTGCCTGAGGGTTGCTGAGAGTTAATTGATGATGACAGGTTTTGTTTTAGATTAAAGTCAATGAAACAATTGCTAGTTTTAGATTTCATTAACCAAGGATGTAAGAAACAGCTCTAGGCTATTCAAGTTTTTCAACAAGTGAGAGGTAAATGTTTGTGGTGTTCTGAGAGCTTTTTGGCTAAAAGCTTTGCCTATTGTGTATGGAAAGATTGCATCCTAGTTCTAGGAGCAACCTGTTGGAAACATCTGAAACATCTGATCAAAAAACATCAAGATATCAAGAAACATGAGTAGCTAAAGGCTACTCAACCCTGTGAGCAAAATTTTTCAGTAACATTCCTTCCTTAAGCAACCTGCTCAAGGTTATGTTAATTTTTTTCTGTCTACAAAAGAATGATTAAGGGCTGCTGGTTTTTGTGTGCTGCTTTGTAAAGACTGTTAAAGAAAGTGCTGTGCAGCTTTATTTAGAGTGTGTGGGAAAAGGAGACAGACTAGCAAGCACACTGAATGAATATCCCATTTTACACATTGCTGAACTCTGGATAGGGTTGCTAGCATTAAAGTATTTAATTGCAGTTTTACAAGTTGATCTGCAAAGTGATAGCATTTTTGCAGATCACTTATTGGCTTCTTAACTAGATGGGCCTTTGTTCTGACCCAGTTGGGCTGTTTTTGCAATGGATGTCTAAGAATATGTTAATTAAAATGTGTTTGTTATTATCTTTTCCCTACATCAAAACTACAGAGAGTTAGTGGCAGTTAGAAATAGCCACAGAAGAGTAGGTGCTGTTTGCTTTTCTTAGCACTTGTATGTGTGTCAGTGTCTAAGCCTCCAGCTATATCTGTTTTCAGATCCAGTGTAATATTTTGTTCAGTCATCTTTTGAAGTTGACATGGTTGTAACTGAAGTGTTTTTTGGACAGAGGAAGCGCACTGCACATGAACGAGCCAAAGAGCTCTACAGCTCTGGGGAGTTTTCAAGTGGCAGAAAGTGGGGAGATGATGCTCCCAAAGAGGAAATTGATACTGGTGCTGTCAACTTGATTGAATCAGGAGCTTGTGGGGCTTTTGTTCATGGCCTGGAAGATGAGATGTATGGTAAGTGTTAACTGGGCATGGAACAGCTAAAGGGGGGAAATCTGTGTGGGCTGATGGGCATCATTGTGGTCTCTGATATGGCAGTTGTTTCAAAGGTGCTGTAGTGTTGCACAGAATTTTGGACAGAAGTGTTCAGTTGGGTAGAAAAAGCAAATTGCTTCCTATAAATGGTAAAGTTATAGTAACATATATGGTAGTAAGTGGCTTGCTTCTGGAGTGCAAAAACCCACTGGGATTATTTTTTGTTGTTGTTGACTTAAATTTAACAGTTGGATGTGATCAGAAATTGGCATAGTTACTGCTGTTTGAAAATGGTGTTTTGTCAGCAGGAAGGAAATTGATAGAATCATTTAGGTTGGAAGATACCTCTAAGACCATTGACTCCAAATGTTAACCCAACACTACCAAGTCCACTACTAAACCATGCCCCCAAGTGCCACATCCAGGTGATTTCTGAACACTTCCCAGGATGACAATTCCTCCACTATCCTGTGTAGTCTTTTCCAGTGATTGACAACCCAAATGTTTTCCATCTAAACCTCTCCTGGTACAGTGCGTGGCTGGTATTTGCATAAGCCATGAAAATGCCAAGCTGTGAATGTCATTTTTGAATTTGCTTTTAATGTTATTGGAAGGACGAGGTTAAGTTAAAACATACAAAACCACCACAACAAAAATATTGTAGATTGTGTTGTACAAGTGGGTTTATTGCTCCATGAGTCCTGCAAATAAATGCATGTTTTCCCAGTAGCTAAACTCTCCCTGAAGCTTGAAAGTGCACCTTCCTTTTCTTCCTGATTAACACTAAAAAATGTTTCACTGGTTCAGCCCCTTGGCCCAATGAAACATGTTCTCCAGTTTCTTGTGCCACAGGTCTTGAGTCAGTATGCTGCTGTTGAGGAATGTGGAAAAAATGAACGAATGTGAAATGTACACAGATCTCTCTCTCTCCACTGCAGCATTTTTAAATACTGCTGAGTTCCCCCTGACTGGTAACGCTGCTTGAATTCCATGTTGTAGCTTAAATCTGAATTAGTGTGTCAGCTTATGAAAACAATATCAGCAAAATGTTTCTCTTCTCTTAATACCTGGGTCTTAATGACCATGGGGACTCAGAGCTGTGACAAAAGCATCATTATTGAGCAAGCAGAGGTCTTGCTGTCTCTGCATTTTTATACTTGATCAGAATCCTGAGGAGTCAGATGTCTTCTTTAAGAACAATAGGCCTAAAAGCTCCACACAAGTTCAAGTAAATGTTTTCAAGATGACCTAATTTGAGTGAAAACTAGAAGTATGTCTAAAACAACAATGTTTGCAAGACATCAGATTAATTACCATTTTTCTGATCCTAGCACATAAATGTTAGGGAAGCTAATGAGGATGATTGTAGGGAAGAGAATCTCATCTCTGCCTAACCTTGTTATATTTGGGTATTCTTCAAATTCCTGCAAAGTTTTACAGCGTAAGTAGACTCAGGATGCTTTCTGATGTTTTTTTTTTTTTTTTTTTACTTTATTCAAATAATTTTAATATTTAGGTGGTACCTTTTTCCTTTGTCTTGAGGAGTATAAAGTCAGAAAGCAGAAGACTTTCATTTTGTTAACTGCCAAAACGTTGATTCTCTGGGGCTTTTCAGCAATTCATAAAGTGCTGCATAGGAAGTTAAAAATGCAGTGAAAGCTCCAAGCAATTAAAATGTCAGGAAGAATAAAACAACCACAGTTTAATTAACTAAATTAGTTTGCTTAAGTTACCAGTGTTACTGCTATGCTTGCAAAACACACTATGAAATATGCAGTATTTATTGATGGACTAGAGACCTGTTTTTCACCTGCAGGTCCCTTTTGCAGATGCTTATGGCAGCAGCAGAAGCTGTGTCAGAAGTGAGACTTGATTTGAAGATTTGTCTGTGAAAAGGTCCCCAGTGGGTCCCTGCTGAGGCTCTGTTGCCTTCAGCATTTCTTTAGCATCTCCTGTCCTTAGCCCAGCCCTTGAAGAGTACAAGACCTCACTGTTGGGTGAATGTCCTTTTAAACCAGACAGTTTTAATTAATTTACAGTGGATTCCCTGATCCTCTTTTAACAGAGGTTCGAATCGCTGCGGTTGAAGCCCTGTGTATGCTGGCTCAGTCCTCACCTTCTTTTGCTGAGAAATGCCTGGATTTTCTGGTTGACATGTTTAATGATGAAATTGAGGAGGTCAGATTGCAGTCAATACACACAATGAGAAAAATCTCCAACAACATCACGCTGCGGGAAGACCAGCTGGATACTGTGTTGGCTGTCTTGGAGGTAAGAAATTCTTGAGGGCAAGAATTGCTTTCCTGCTTGCTTTGGGGTGCTTAATTATGTACTGCTAATCAGTCCCTTCCTCTGAGAGCAAACCCACCCTTTTTGGGGTTTTTTGACTCTTTGAACTCTGCCAAATGTTCCTAGAATCTGGTAGTTTGTAAGCACCAGGACAGCAGAATACTTCTGAAAGAGACAAATTTTAGATAAAAACTCTTCCTTTGATCACTGTGCTGTTGCCTCCATGTGTTTCCTTCTGTCCTGTGCTGAGGTCCAGCACTCCATGCACTTCATGTTGCATGCAGCTTCATTTTCTTTCTGTGTCCTTGGTTCAGCTGCTTTTGGTACACCTTTGCTCACCAAGCAGAGCTGGCCACCTACATCTTTGCTCACCAAGCAAAACTGGCCTGACATCTTTTTTCTGTTGAGAGTGTTTGTCAATGTGCTCTGCCATATAATTTTGAGTTTTCCTAACCAGCATTCTCCTAGTCAGTGTTCAGCCAGGATTCAGGGAATAGCATGAGTCAGGTGCTCTTCCTGGTTGATGAGCTTGATCCAGGAAGAGATTTTGGCTGTATGAATGGTACTGTGTCAAGCTGGCCTCTCAGACCTGATTTATTTTCTGAGCTATAGCCCCTGGGGCATTTTTTTTAAATCTACTGCTTGTGGTAGGCAAGTTCCTGCTGCTTTTGGGAAGTGCCTTGGGAGGTCCTGCAAATCCACTGCTTCAATCTCCTCACCTTTTATTTCCTTGACTCAGGGCAGCAGTTGCTGCTTTCAGTTGTGCCTCAGGAAGTAGCAAACTAATTAAAGCTATTTTATCAGTCTCTAACAAATGTTTTGGAGTATGATCTGACTTTGCAAATGCAGCAATGAGCTTCAGGTGCCTCACATTTTTGTCATTATTTGCATTTGTTTAAGCTGGGAAGCTGTGCATTGAGAGGTATGAAAATGTCCTTCTTAGGCTGGGCTCTTCTGTGGTGACTTTACACATAGGGTTTATCATACATGGTTTGTGGTTTATATTATCATAATTATCATCAGGCATTGGGATAGCTTTAGTGTAGAATTACTAACATTTTAATGGATTTATCTGATTCTGAAACATGCTTGGTGCTTTTCTTTAAAATCCATCTTCTAGTACAAAACTAAAGGATGTGAAAAAATACCATTAACTTTGGTGCCTAAATTGGTTCCAGCAGTGTAAATATGGAACACCAGGGTGTTGAGGGTAACTTCTGTTTTCACCACACTGCTTTCACTTTGTCAGAATAATTGTACCAGGTACTCCTTGCTTTCTGACCTGACTTTGGAATTTTCTTTCCCTGTTGTCCTTGATCTCAGTTTCTGTTGCTCATCTGTGTCCCTTCATGGTCTTCTGTCTTGCTTGTCTCTGTACCACATTTCTGGTGGGTTTTATCAGTGGTCTGGAGTAGTTTATGACTGTGGTCATTCCAGTCCTTAGAGTTGTCTTCTCTGTGGTCATAGTCTGTCTTTGACCAACAAAAGCCCTTTGATCATTCAAGTGTGTTGGCTGTCATTTAATAGCCTTTACAAGAGGATTGCTCTTTCTTTTTTTGTGTAAGACAGTGATGAATGAGCTGTTGATACTTAGTAAATCATAATGTAGAAAAGGTAAAATCCACCACTGAAAAGCATCCAGTTCTTGTAGCCTATCAAATTTTCACAATGTGTCCAATAGCACCAGGCAAATGCTGATAGCAAGGAACATGATGATTCCTGGATGTGTAATGTCAAGGTGGTTTTTGGCAGAAGGTATGTAATTAATTCAGCTGAATATTCTAGTCTGTCCAGCCATTGACATATCCTCAGTGCTTACTTAGACCCTCTGGAGGCTGCTGACTGGGCTGAAAGCCTGTGGAATTGAGCTTCCTGGTGGGTTAAAAATGATAAAAAGCCTGTGGAATTGAGCTTCCTGGGTTAAAAATGATAAAAGGCTGCTGCAAAAATGCTAAAACAATCTTTGGTGATTGTTTTACTGAGTTGTCCAACACCTTCCTTTTCTGTAACTGCAAAGATACAGCATCACCCAACCAAGTAGTGATTTTTGCTCTGCTTGAGCAAGTCAGCAGTGAAGCAGTTCCCATTCATTCCAGTAAAGGAAGCACATAGGAGGATGAGACCTGGAGTCCCTGCAGCACTTGCCTGGTCTGTCACTTCATCTGTGCTTATTTAGCTCTGGTGACAAGAAACAGGCACTGCTGTTCACAGACCTCTTTTACTAACTCAGCCAAGGAACAGAGGCTGCCACCTTTAAAGTAAATGTGTGTGCAGGCATGTTTCACTCAGCAGTCTCTGGGTTGGGTTTCTATTTTAGGATTCTTCAAGGGACATTCGGGAAGCACTTCATGAACTGTTGTGTTGCACCAATGTTTCAACTAAAGAAGGCATCCATCTTGCACTGGTGGAGCTGCTGAAAAACCTGACCAAGTATCCCACTGACAGAGAATCCATATGGAAGTGAGTGTGTTCAGTGTCCTTGTGTGTCTACTTACTTTCCTCTTCTTTTTAGTAAGTGAGGTGCTAGGAAATACTGAGCTTGCTAAGGAGGTAACAGGTATTGCAGGTGAACAATCCTGTTACTCTGTAAATATGTACTTATTCATGACTGGTGTAGAAACTCTGTGTTGTTCTTGCTTGTCAATACTTGCACTGGGAATCCAGATCTGATGACCACTTCTGGAAATGTGCCCCTATTCCAGGCACTCAATGCATTCACAGGAAAGATTAATTCTGTTTGAAACCTCATCTCTTCTATGCAAGTGTTTTTGCTCACTTGACATTGTGTTAAATACTAATATTTACCAGCAGTTGACTGTATCAGTTGTGATAAGTGGATTGGCCATGTGGAATTGGAATATTGTGCTGTCAGAGGAATTTTTCTGTCTAAGTAAAAAGAAGGAACTTTTGCAGCAGATTTTTTGGTTGTTTAATGGAAGCAATAGAGGGAATGGTGCTCCACACACATGGTTTGAGATGGAATTCTTAGATATTACTAGAAACACTTGTTTTAGCCTGCTTTGACTTCCAGTGTACTTTTACATAGTTTTTGGAGTTTGTGGGTTTTGAGATTTTACCTCCTATCTTCCCTATTTCTGAAGAAAGAAAATGCACTCATTCATTAGTCTTTAGTATAAAAGCTTCCTGGACAAGTGTTAACTATTTTGTACACACTTTAAAATTAAAAAAAAAATTACTGCATGTTCTTTCAGTTTTCTCAGATCATATAAAGTATTAATGCAAATGGTCAATTGTAAAGAAACAGTGAGCTTGGACAGCAGGATTTTCTTGCTGACTGTCTAAAAGTGTTGCTGCAATATAAAGTAGTAATGCTTTAGAATGTTACATTTTGAATGTGCCTGTTTACTAACATATATTTCAATCTGTATATTTCCAGATGCTTGAAGTTCCTGGGAAGCAGGCATCCCACTTTGGTGCTTCCATTAGTCCCAGAGCTGCTGAGCACACATCCGTTCTTCGACACTCCGGAACCAGACATGGATGACCCAGCCTGTATCTTTATTCATGAAGCCAGTTGATAATTTTGACTGCAGTAGATTTTATTCATGATTTCCTGCCTCTCACATTTTTTCAGCCATTTCTCCCTGTAGCAGACAAACAATCCAGTGCCTGTTTCTGAATCCCTTTGCACTTAGTTTGTTACTCAGCAAGTGATGGAAAAACTGTTAGCTGGAACCATCTTCATAAATATCAGTGGACTATAATTGGTCTTCTTTTTATGCTGTGATGAATAATCAAGCAATTTGTCAAGGTTTAGGCTTTACAGATGAGCCCTTTGATGTGAAAGCATTTGTCTAGTTGCATTAGTTTTGAGGATGCTTTAGCTTTTAAATAAGAATGTTTTTTCATATCTGTGTTCTTTTTGCGTAAAAGTTTTTCTGTGCTCACTGCTGTGCAGTTTATAAAACAGCACCAACTCTAAGTACAGCAGTGCCTGAATCCCCATAATGCTTTGAATTTTTCATCTTTCTGAAATAATTCAATATCAGAAATTCTTATATTATTGTTAGCTCTTCTGGTGCTTTAGAATGCAAACAATTATTGATACACCATTCTCCTCAACAACACAAGATGCCTTGGAAATGCATTTTTCCATTGTTTTTCGCCTTGCTTCCCTTCTCTGTGATGGCAGAACATAATGTTATTTCTGATGCATGCTGAGACACGTTGGATTGGAACCTTCTTCTAGAAGCCTCTCCTTGTTTTTCTCTCCAGTCACAGGCCATCAACCAGAAATTCTATACGGATTAAATGAATGCCTTGTGAGAATTGAAATGAGTTGGAATCAGGTGGAGAGAAATTAATCTGTAATTACATGGTTTAGTAATAATTTGAGTGAAGTTGCCCTGTGAATTGAGAATTAAAGGAACATTGCAGGGAGAAGAATGCTATTCTTTAACTCAGTGCACTGTCCTGCCAGGAACCAGAGAATATTATGTTAGAGAGTGTTTTGGAGATAACTTGCCACCAAATTTTACAGAGGCATATTATGTGAAGATAGGCATGTGAGCCAGAAGCTGGGGTAAACCTGAATAGCATGTTTCCAGTGTAAACTGATATTTAAACCATGGATTTGTTTGCTTCAAAGTACTTAGGAAATTTGAATCAGAGCTTATGTTTGGGATCAGCCCTGTTGCAGGTGTCAGCCTTTGGGCTAACTTCTAAAGCCTTTGGCTGCTCTCTATTTCTGCAGGTCTCAGACTGTGAAAATGTGTTTTCTAGTTCAGAATTATCTTTCCCTGTTTGATTCTTTGGGTTGCTTAAAGCCTGTGCAGAGTGATGTTTTTCAGGGCATTTTAGGAAATGCATCAATTTTCAAAGATTTGACAGTAAATATATAATTTTGGACACTGCTAGGGCGCCAGAAAACTTGAGCAACCTGGTCTAGTGGGAGGGTGGAGTTGGAACTAGTGGTCTTTAAGATCCCTTCCAACCAAACCACTCTGTGGTTCTGTGTGCAAACTGGTGAGCACAGTGTAAGCTGTGAGGAAGAGTGAAACTCCTCCACCTAATGTGCATGGTCTGTATTTGGGATCCCTGGCTCCTTTCCTTTGTGTTGCTTCTGAGCCATCCCGTGTTGGCAGTAACATCCTTTTTCCAGTATGGCTCACCCTGTAATGTTTGCACTTTGTACTTGATTTTAATCTGCTCAGACAGCTGTTTCTTCGGGTTTTGCTCAGTATTTTCCAACTACAAAGAACTTCCTAGACAAATCCTGGCCAAAGAAAGGGTTGTTGATGACTTGTTTTAACTTCCCATCCCCATGGAGCTCTTGCTGTTTTTCATTTTTCTTTAACAACCCATTTACAACAGACATTGCTGTTCTGGTTCTGATTTTTAATGCTGCTAAAAGTTGCCCAACAATGCCTGCCCTGTTCTCTGACCATACGTTCAGACATTATGCCTATCTTCGGGACAGTCTCTCTCACCTGGTCCCTCCACTAAGAGTAAGTTGAAATAAGTAAGTTTGACACCTGTTAGAAATATTGCCAGTCTCTTTCATGTCTTTCTGTGTGCAACACTTAGATTCTGAAAGGTTTTTCTCTTGTGTACCACAGGAATTAATATTGAAATGTGCATTAAGGCAGGAGAGACAAATGTTAAATTGTTACAATATGGAATTCGTAATATTTTGGGGACAATAGTAACATCATTGCTCTCAAATGAGAATAGTACGTGGTTTGCTGGTTAGCTAAGAATACTGGGAGGGCAGTATTCCTGGGAGTTTTCTATAGCTCTGACTGTGTGTGTGGGAAAGGCCTTTGTAGATCTTCCAACATTTCACTTGTGCCCTACCTGAACTGTTTATTCATGGGTGAAATGTGTTCCATTCTGCTTTGCAACATGCTTTTCCTGCATGGAAGTATGGGTCGGGTTGAAGTTGGCTGTATCACAGCTCATAAAATGAGTGGTGGTTTGTGTGCTCTTAGACTTCCCTTGGCTTCACAGTGTGAAATGTAAGATAAGGAAGATGTTTCCCTCAAAGGGATGTTAAGTTTAACCTGAGGAGTGCAAGTGGATTGTAAAGTGGGGAGAATTGACTAACAAAGATGCAGATTTGAAAGCCTTGGTATAAATTTTGTATTTGAGAAATTAATTGAAGCTCTCAGTTTCTTGTTAAATAGATGCCAGCATTTTGCAGTGTTGTTCCTTGTGTTTGACTTTC
The DNA here is from genome assembly GCF_027579445.1 of Ammospiza nelsoni. Lineage (NCBI taxonomy): Eukaryota > Metazoa > Chordata > Aves > Passeriformes > Passerellidae > Ammospiza > Ammospiza nelsoni. Next base: position 33,827,491 of record NC_080634.1, on the reverse strand, counting down.
CTCTTATTTTTTTTGTTTGTGTGTGTTCCTTCTCACTTAGTTGCCGGGTAGAAAGCTGGTGTCCTCTGCTGTGTCTCCCAGTATTACCCCACATGAAGATCCTTCCCAGCAGTTCCTGCATCAGAGCCTGGAGAGGGTTTACAACTTTCAGCACCTCGACCCACGGGGCATACAGGAGCTGCTGGAATTTACCATCCGGTAAGGCTGCAGGCTGCCCTCTTATGGAAAGATGTGTTAGGGTGCTCGGTTACTCTGGTGCAGGTGCTTTGCTTCTGAATATGAGTGTTGTAATTTGCTGTCCAGCACTTAAGCTTGAGCCTTCCTTTAGAGACTTTTTTGATAAAAGAGTGTTCATGACCTGTTTTCAAATCAAATGGATGATCTCAGGTCTGGCACAGCCCCCCAGAATAACCAGTGTGCATTTTTGGCAGGGAGCATCTTTTCAGCACATGGTAACAGTAAGATAAGGGTGTTCTTTTGGGGCTGTTCACTTATGCTAAAATACACTCTAAGTTTTGATGGTTTATGAGTGACAGCCTTGTGTTTTGTGTTTTGTTCTCAGTTTTCTGTCCTTGTAGTTTTGATCATATTATTTGTAATGTACATGCACGAGATTTTCTTTTTTTTTTTTTTTTTTTTTTTTTTTTTTTTTTTTTTTTTTTTTTTTTTTGGGGTGGGGGGAGGTATTGTCCCATTTGCTCTTGCATTTTCTGGGTTCTGTGGACTTTCATTCAGCAGGAAAGGATCTGCTTCTGGAATTTTAGGTTCTCATTGCCAGTCCCACTTACAAAGGACTTGGGCATTCCTCATCAGTTTTCAAATCAGAGAGCTTTTCCAGGAATAGAAAACATTCTTGCATGCTGCTGTCTGCTGCTGTATAGATAAGCGTGTGTGGTGTTGCTTCTCAGTGTGGGTTTTATGCTGTCTCTTCCATTTCATCTCTAGACTGATTTACACAAACAAAACACTTGAGAAGGATCCTTTCAATGGGATTCCTCTGCTTGGAAAGAGCAAAAGAGCCTTATTTTAAGAATTAGGAAAACAATCCAAAAAGCTTTGTTTTGAATAAGGAATTTTAAAAAAGCTTAATTATTTGAATTCCTTCAAAATAGCTGCCTTCTGTTGTGTGTATGTTGCTGTGAATCACTGTCACACCCATCTGCAGCAGAGAGTAAACAGTGTGCTCCTCAGTGAAAACCCAGCTGTGGGAGCTGTGAGGTTTGTCCTCAGCTGTTTTGCAGCTGCTGTGTGCCAGCCTAAAATACAGTCTCAAAGCATTTAATGCACTAAACACTTGAAATAGGTAATCTCTAGGCCAAGCATCCAGAACCTCTCCAGCATGAGGGTCTGGGAACCTTCCAGGCCATGACTGTTTTCAGTTTTTGAGTTGATGTAAATCATTGCCTTGGGTTTTTTCCTGATGGGATTGCCCCCCAGGAAATCATACTAAATCAACTGCTCTTTTCCATCCTTAAGACAAAGGGAGGATTTTGACAAAGGCAAAACAAGTGTTAAAGGTTATTTTGCAGAGGGCAAGATATCCCTGCACCAGCAGTTTGGTTGCTGAGAGCAGAAGGATAGAGGCAGCTCACAGCAGTGGATTTTGTCATGGAACATAACTCTCTCCTCCTTTATCATTGTCATCCACAAAAATAACAGACCTTGTGGAGTGTGTGTCTACTTGGGACTCAGAGTTTTGGCTGCAGAGCCTGAGGGGGGGAGCATCAGTCTGCAGTGTGGTTAGAAATATAAGACAGGCTGTTTAGCAAATCTATCTGTGGTTTAGTTTCTCCATCTGTACAAGAATATTTCTTTTTCTTACAGGGATGTTGAAATCTGTTTAAGATTTGTAAGGAAATATAATTAGTGGAATTGGAAACTGTATAAGACTGGGAAATGGAATATCTGCCTAGTTGTTAGCTGAGAAATGACATCCTGTTCCCCATTAGTGTGTTGTGATGGGTTGTGACATGGGAATTGAGGACCCAGGAGCTTCCTCTTCACTCTGCTCTTTGGGAAGAGATGAAATGGAACCTCTGTGTAAGGCTGAGGCTGGCTTGGCTGTTGGTGCATTGCCGTCAAAGGAAAGCACAACCCCTCACTATGAGAGACATTGAGGGGCTGGAGTGTGTCCAGGGAAGGGCAGCGGAGCTGGGAAGGGCTGGGAGTGTTTATCCTGGAGAAAGGGAGGCTCAGTGGGACCTTAACACTCTCTACAACCCCCTGAAAGGAGGCTGTGGCCAGGTGGGGACTGGTCTCTTCTCCTAAGTGACAAGAAGATAGGTGGAAGCTGCCTCAAGTTGTGCCAGGGGAGGTTTAGATTGGATTGTAGGAAAATGTCTTCATGGAAAGGGCTGTCAAGCACTGGAAAGGGCTGCCCAAGGCAGTGGTGTATTCACCATTCCAGGAGGGATTTGAAAGACATTTAGGTGTGGCACTTGTAGTGCACTTGGCAGTGCTAGCTTAATGGTGGAACTGGACCATCTTAGAGGTCTTTTCCAACATAAATGATTCTATGATTGTCTGCTTAGGAAAGATTTTCTTTGGCTACATATTATACAGATAACCTCATGGATTTTTGTTAATGTCTTAGGGCTCAGCAACTCTGGTTTGGCAGAGCCAAAGATTCAGAATTGCATCCTAAATGCAAAGATAAATCTAAAATAAACAAAAGAAAATGATCAGCTGAAAAATAAAATTGATAAATTAAGTAGGAAATGTGGAAGTGACAATTTTAATAGACTTTGGATGAAAGCAAGGTGTAGAGAAGAAAAGGTCACATCATCCAGCCTATTTTCAGTTCTGTAAAAAAACCTAATTTTGTTTTTTTAATACACACGTCAAGAAAACTTGGCTAGCAGTAGAGAACTAAAGCCTTTTGGGTTCCATTAACTGACAATTTTTTTCTATCATATTAAAAGCTGCTTATATTGCTGTATGATTTACAAGAATTACCATGCGTGGTAATGGTAACACACCATCTAGTTGGGCAAATATCAGTACATCAGATTCTACCTTGGCTTAAAAGGGCAGCTCTATTTCAGATACACTTGGTTGCATGAGCCTAACACATTCCAAAGAAGCTTTCTTAGCCAACATGAACAGTTTGATTTCCCAGCAGTGTAACACAAATGGGTCGTTAGCTGCTGTAGAGGGCTGGAGTGTTTTAAGTTAAATCTGGAGCTGCCACTCTGTGTGGCTCCCATGGGGCTGCAGAGTTATGTGGGTTGACAGACTTAATGCTTCCACTGCTGTGCTGGTGTCAGCTTCCCAGAAGAAGGGACATGCCAAGTCCCAAGGTGCAAACTGCTTTGTAGTGCGTGTTTTGCTGCTGTTTCTGGTGCTTGCTCTAATAAAAACAGGCAGCAGGAATAGCTGCCTTTATTGTCACTGCCTTCCAAGTGTGTTTGGATTAAACTGTTCTGTCTCAACATTATTTTCTCTTTTTTTTTTTTCTCCACATGGTTCAGTGATCTTCAGAGGCTTGGAGAGCTGCAGTCAGAACTGGCAGGGATGGCAGATTTCACTGCAACTTACCTTCAGTGTCAGCTGCTCCTCATCAAGGTTTGACTTCATCTGGGTTTTTTTTTGAGCTGTTCTTCAAAAATGCCCCCAGTCCATCACAGTGGCATGCTTTCATGTTTTGATGCTCATGCTGAAAAGAGATGTGTGATGAAAGAGGAGGTTCTGTGGATTTCTGATAATCCTGCTTCCCTCGTGTGGCAAATAATTTATGCAGTAACTTTGCCAATGCAGACTTCTGCTGCTGTACCCAGGGCTTATGTTGGTTTTCAAGCATTTTGTCAGTGCAGAGTTTATTTTCTGACAGCAATCACACTGAGGGCAACTGTGTTAGGAGAGTAACTTTTCCCTGCTGGTGGCTACTGGAATGGTTTTTGTTAGACTGCTACCACAGTGATTTGCAGAGATAGCTTTATTGGCACCAGTGCCAGAGGAGTTCTTAGGACTTGATATCAGTCATGCTATCTTTTATAGTGCTGAAATGATCTATTTAGTTTTAGCAGGTCAAGTGGCTACTTAGACACCATTGCAGCAGCTCTTTGCAAAAGTCCCTTTTCAAAGACAGCTTCTTGCTCTAAACAGGAACTAAATTTTTACTTCATAGGAAATCTTGAGCTGGAAAGGCCACTCTAGTTCCAACATCCTTGCTATGGTCAGGGATTCCACTGGACCTGATTGCTCAGGGCTGTAAGCTGGCAGTGGTATTTAAGTGAGTCTCTTGGCATTCTTTGGTGTTTGAGGGTAACTTACACACATATAAAGCAAGAACTAAAGCAAGCAGCAAACAGGTTTCCAGCAGGGACTCAATGAAAGCTTTGTTATGTAAAACCAAGGGCAAATTTCAGTTGCTTTGCTAATGCATAGTTGCCAGTTGGCATATCTCATGGCAGGCCTCAAATCCTTGGAATATATTTATCACCCAAAGGTATTTCAGATGAGCAGTGGTACAGTTCAGTACAATCCAGCTGAATCCAAAGTGAAATGTGCTGTGCAGACAGAGGACTAGCATTTGGAGATAGCTTTGTTGCCCTTCTCCAGGGTTTGACTGGAACGAGCCAGATGGTTTTTGCATCTGGCAAAGGTGTGCTCTGTTTGAAAGGGTAAAAGCTGCATCAGCCATTCTTGGCTTGAACTGTAGAACAGTCAGGAGATGAGTGATGCAGAGGAGTCACTAATGTGCACAGAATGAAAAGTAACTGATTATATCAGGAATCACAGAATATCTTGGGTTGGAAGGGATTTTGAGAATCATCTAATTCCAGACCCCTTCTTACAGTCAGAGACACCCTCCACTCATACAATACAATTAGAAATTCTGTGAACTTGAATGTCCAAATAGCCCTTTTCAGTAGATTTCTTTCCAGTTGCTTCTTTTCCCAACAGGAAAAAAACTGCTGGGAGAAAAAGTATCATTTCCCAGTCTCTCAAGGCTCAAAAGGTTCCATACCTTCAAAGGCTCTACATACCCTGTGATTTTAGGGGTAGCTAACTGGGATTTGTGGGCCAGCCTGGGTGAAGGACACAGACTGTATGTTCTTGAGGCTTTGCTACAGCCAGCCTTGTGCACAGCTGTGTCTAAGGACAGGCAACTTCAAAAAGGAGGCAGTGATAGAAATCATCCACTCAAGCTTTCTACATTTTTTTTATATAAAGCAAAAAGCAAATAGGGTGTGGTAGACAGTTGGGGGTTTTGGTGTTTTTTGTTTTGGTGTTTTTTGTTGTTTTTGTTTTGTTTTGGGTTTGTTTGGTCTTGTTTGTTTGTTTTAGTTTTTCTGGTTTGTTAGTTTGTTTGTTTTGGGGTGGTTTTTTAGGTTTTTGTTTTGCTTTGTTTTTAATACCAATGTCAGCAGCTGAATCAGACACAATATTTGTAATAACTCCAGGATTTTGGTGGGGTGGAGGAAGGTTCAGAAATGTGGCTGTGGAAGTAAGTGTGTTTCTGGGGACACTTGTTTTTATTCCCACTTTTTGCCTTCTCTCTGAGATTCCCCTGATCTTGGTCTCAGGGGGTTGATCACAAGTGGCCTCTTGGTTTTCTTTATGAAGTACAAGGAATTTGGCTTGATGAGTCTCTCATTCACAGCTTTGTTAATATTATTCTCAACTTTCTTTATATTTTCTAGTTGTATAGGTATCTCTGTTTCTTTATAGAACAATGTATATTTTGGAGGCTTTCGTTCTCTGTCTTATATTTAAAAATACAAGAGAAAGCTTTGGCATGTTTTTTCAACCAGCTGTTTAGACTGAATTGGATATTTATCATCATTTCATGTTTTTTTCTTGTAGGCCTTGCAGGAGAAGTTATGGAATGTGGCAGCTCCCCTGTACCTGAAACAGAATGCATTGGCATCTGCTGCAGCAAAACAGGTGAGCTGGAAGCAGCTGAGGGAGCCTCCTTGGGGAGGAGTCTTTGGTTGGCCATGGAACAATTACACACTTCTAACCTTCCACTACCATAGTCTGTCCATGTAAATCTTAGTCCCCCAAACTGGGATCATTTCTCTTCTCTTCAAAAGATGAGTGGGGAGGGAGGGAAGTTCATGACTGCTGTAAAAAGGCAAATATCACACTCATCTTCCAGAAGGGTAAGAAAGAGGATCCAGAAAGCTGTGGGCTGCTTGTCCTTGCCTCTTTCCTGGGGAAGGTTGTGCACCAAATACTTTAAAAAGCTGTTCCTAAACAAGATCAACAAAGCTTGGAACAGCCAGAATGCATTTCTCAAGAATAAATTATGGCTGATCACCACCACAGCTCTCTATGGTGGGGGGACTGGTGCTGTGAACACAGGGAGGACGATGGAAGTTGCAGAGCTTGGATACAGTCTTTTCCATTTCTTTTGAAAGAAATAATTTCTTTTCACATAATTTCTTTTTCACCAGACTTGCAGGTGAATAAATAGGTGATAAGGGTCCTGCAAAATGAGGAACCAGTTGATATGCTGGAGGGCATGGCTGCTGGTCTGGACAGACTGGGGGACTGGGATGACAGGAACCTCATCATGTTCAGTACATTGAATATGAGACACTGCAGGAGCCAACTGCAATGGGGATAACTTGGTTTGGGAAATGATCCAGCTCTGGGGGGGTGCCATCTGGGGAGCTGTGTCATGTGTTGGTCCCCCCAGTAGAAGGAAGAGACTGACAAACTGGATCAAATTCAGCAGAGGGCCACCAGTGTGATCAGGGATTGGAGCACGTTACCTGCAAGGAAAGGCTGAGAGAACTGGAATTGTCCAGCCTGGAAAGAGCAGGCTTCAGGATGGATTTACTTCTGTCTAGCACTGCATCATTACAGGATATAAAGGAGACAGAGCCAGACTACTCTGGACAGGAGGCAGTTGGCAAATGATGAGAAATTTTAATCAGCTGTAAAGGGAAAATATCCTGTAAGGATGGTTAAGGAATGTTGCCCTGAGAAGTGGGGGGAATCTCTGTTGTTGGAAGTTTGCAATTTGGTGTGGCCCAGAGTTACTGGATCTAACGAGACCTGCTCTGGGCAGGGAACCAGGCTAGATGGTTTTTGGAGGTCCCATCCAATCTGAGTTATTCTGATTCTGTGATGTATAAATTATCAGATCCTTGAAAAACTGAAGCTAAACCCTGAGAAAAGGTAAAGAAGCAAGCAAGGTCTGGTAACAAGTAGTCTGGTAACAAATCTAGGGTCAAAGCAAGTTCGTGGATCTTTTGGGAAACCTTGCTGATACCGAGTCCTCAGATAATTAAGATGTAATAGACAGGTACTGCTGTGCATCAAAGCCTTCTCTGCTGTTGATGAGTAGAAACACAAGCCATTCAGCTTTTGAAATCTTCTCTGATTGAAATGTTTGTCTTGGGTGCCCTCTTGAGTAGTGTGTGAACCTCCTGGAAATGTTTTCTGTTGTGGTGGTGAATGTAGGTCACTTGCTATCAGTGCAAGATGAGTGTTCCCTGTTAAATAACTTGCAAGTTCTTTGGCATCTGCACAGTCATACTGAACTCAGCTGCATTAATTTGAGCACTTCCTCTTGCTTCATATGCTTCTTGGTATGAGATAAAAATACCAGAATCTGGTGATGATGGTTGTACCAGGACTTGTCTGATGGCGTTTTATCCCTGTGGTGTCTGGCAGATCCTGGCAGAAACTTACAAGATGGAGTTCATGTACAGCGGAGTGGAAAGCAGACAAGTGGTCATCATTCACCACATGAGACTGCAAGCCAAGGCCTTGCAGCTGATAGTGACCGCCCGCACCACCAGAGGGTGAGCATGACCTGGCCTAAGGAGCTTCTTAGGGTTAGCTCTAAGATTGCTGTCCCTAAGCTTTGTTTAAAAAACCAGCAAGGATAAATTAGACACATAACAGGGCAGTGTGCCAATAACCATTTGCTAGAGTAATTCAGAACAAAGACCCTTCTTTTGCCTTTGATACAGCTGAATAGGGACACAATCCTGAATTAGATAACAAAACTGTTGGGAAGATGGGTGTTGGGGGTTGAGTTCTCTCATTTATGAACATACAAATAGGTTAAAAACATTGAAGAGTTGATATTTGGGACCTGTTTAAATGAGGAAAAGTCACGTATCAAAAGAATGGACCAAACATGTTTGCTTCATTAAGTATTCATTGCTGAATTTTTAGCATCAGGAAAGTATTGTCCTCCTGACTGATGTGCAACTGCTGTGTGTGACTCAGACAGAAACTGCTCCTGTGCAGGCTTAGGTACATGAGAGGCTCTGAGTGGTTTGTTTTGGCTGCTGAAGTTAAAGAAGTGACACGTGGTTGTAGAATGAGAACTCCAGCTGGTGAAATTAGAGCAAATTAGCTACTGTCCTAGTTTACTTCTGTTTCAGGTTTGTTGCCATCAATTTACTGTGTTACCATGGAGGTCCATAATCTATTTGCCTTTTAACCACTTGTTTTATAGGTGGAAAATGAGCATTTTCTAACAGTGGCTTTGGGAACTTTATTAGTACCTTATGCAGATGGGGGGTTTTATGTGACAGGGGGATATAGATAAGTGAGGAATACTTTCTTGGTTCAAAAACTGTAAGATCATCTCATTTTTAGGAGGTCTAATGGGTTTCCAAACCACCTAAATGTGTATAGCCATAGAGCCATTTTTCTTTCTTTGAAAGTAAATCAAGGAATATTATTTTCATTACAGAGTGGAACCTCTTTTTGGGATGTGTGAAAAATTCCTCCAAGAAGTGGATTCCTTTCAGAGGTGACAAACTCTATTGCTTCTTCATTTTGTATAAGAAAATCCCACCACCATTGTCATCAGGGGATATTCACTTTGTTTTTCATCTCTTCACATCTCCCTTCCCTGCTGTCCTACATTGGGAACTGTCATGGGATAATAATAAACCAAGAAGAACCTTTGTAGTTCAAGTCCTTAACATCAGGATATTATGCTGGTACTTCAGAAACATGTGCTCTGAATTAATTTTTTATAGAATAGCTGATTTTTTTTCTTGTATTTATAAAGATTTATCTACTTTGAGTAGATGCTGTTTTCATAAATACTTAATTTTTTTTTTATTCTGTCTCCTGGAGTCCTGAGAGTGTTTTGACCTTTCAAAGATTAATAAAAAGGCAGATTACCCTTGAAGTACTCAACATGTAGCAAAAAGTCAGACTAGAACTCTGCAGTATCTTTCCTGGCCCTGTCTACTGCTTTTGCCACCTCTTAGTAGTCACCTTTACTTCTAGGGAGAATAGATGTGTTGTCAATTTGATTATCAGATTGAGTCTAGTGAAAGGTGTCCCTGCCCATGGCAGGGGTGTGGGAGCAGGTAATCTTTGAGGTCCCTTCCAACCCAAAGCATTCTATGGTTCTGATTCTGTGAAACTATGATGAATTCTGCTGCTCCTGAGACTCAATGCAAGGAAAAGATACACACAAAATGAAGAGTTTTGTCCTCCAGCTCCAGCTGGGCATTAAGGTAGGACAGATTTGGTCCTGTTTTCTTATCAGTTAACCAGCCACAGCTGCCAAGCTTATAATAAATGTGAATTTAGTCAGAACTAGAAATAAAATTCTGCTCAGCCAACTAGATACGTGTATCTCTGGACTAGCTGTCCAATTCCCTGCTGAGTCATAAAATCATGGAATCACTGAGTCATAGAATGGTTTAGGTAGGAAGAGACCTTAAAGACAATCTTGTTCCAACTCCCCTCCCATGGGCAGAGACACCTTCCACTAGACCAGAACTCTATCCAGCCTGGCCTTAAACACTTCCAGGGATTGGGCTTCCACAGCTTCTCTGGGCAACCTGTGCCAGTGCCTCACCACCCTCACAGTGAAGGATCTCCTTCTAAAATAGAATCTAAATCTTTCTTCTGGTAGTTTAAAACAATTCTTATTTGTCCTGTCATGATCTGCCTGGTAAAGTCTTATTTACAAGCCCCCCTCTAATTACTGAAAATTTGTGATGAGGTCTCCCTGGAGCCTTCCCTTCTTCAGGCTGAACACTCCCAGCTCTCAGCCTGTCTTCATAACAGAAATGCTTCAGCCCTCTGAGCATTTTCATGGCCTCCTCTGTTCTTCTTACACTCTGAACTCCAGAACTGGGCACAGTACTCCAGGTGGGATCTCATGAGGGCAAAGAAGAGGGGGAGAATCCCCTCCTTTGACCTGCTGCCCACACCACAGAGCCCTTGACGGTGTCAGTTTGAGCACAAGGCACAGTCCCAACACAAGTAGCCAAAGTCATCTCTTATGGATGAGACACAGCAGAAGGGGAAGGCAGGTATCTAATTCTGGCATTATAACTAAATGTAAGGATTCAGTAGCTTGGCTAAAAATAACAATACTGTGGGAAAAGTTGGAAAAATATTTGATTTTTAATCTATTATTGACACAGATGTTTCATCTCTGAGCTCCCACATATGCAAGGCAGTTTTGTAGATAAATTGCTGGACTTAATGCCCAGACTTGTGACATCCAAGCCTTCAGAAGTGGTCAAGATTCTTCAGACAACACTGAGACAAAGTACCTTCCTCCACCTTCCTCTTCCAGAGCAGGTTGGTTTAACAGAAAATTAAAAAGTAATATCCTTGTGGACTGTCTTGGCATCTGACTACTTTCTAATATACCAAGAAGCTTTTAGAATTCAGGGTCTTGTCAGACACAAATCTTATTTATTTCTTGTTTGTCTTCTTATCTAACATCCTCAGGACTACTGCTAAAAACATTAAAAACTTAGTAATTCCTGGCAATATATATTAAAAAAAAATCCAAAGTATATGAAGGTCTCTGTTAAGAACAGTAGTAATTATGATTTTTTTTCTTTCATCTTTCCCCCACCTTCTGAATTTTGCCAATTGCTTTGTCCCTAACAGCTCCATAGAGCCACTGCCAATATCATTGAGCCTACTGGTGAATCTGATAATCCCCTGAGGTTTACATCAGGATTGGTTGTGGCACTGGATGTTGATGCAACTCTGGAACATGTGCAGGATCCCCAAGGAACTGTTAAAGTTCAGGTAAGAAGTCATTTGACATAAATGCAAACAAGATTATGTCTTGGGACAGTTTCTTAAAGGATGTCAATATTTGTAGATTGCAAATAATGATACATTTTATTAGTAACAATGCTGGATTTCTGTGTCTTGACCAGTCATTCAGAAGCTGGAGGGTGCTGAGAGTTGACTTGGGTTTGTCTGGAGTCTGCTGAGAGTTGACTTGGGTGCAGTTCTGAGAGTTTGCTTTGAGCACTTGGATGTCATTCTGTGCTTCCTTGTGCACTGTGCGTGTTATGGACATGAACACCAATAAATGCTGGTGAGCTTCCAGCTGGTCTGGTGGGAGGAGAAGCAGCAAAAGAAGTTGTTCTGAGTGGCACAAAAATACACAGGCTCTTGGCTTTCTGTATTTCCAGCTTTTCTTCCTGCTGCTCAATCCCTAGTTTTGGATGCAGCTGAGGAGGTAGGAGTGGTATGATCCAAATAAAATATGCAGCATCACTGCTTAAGAAAGGAACAGAAACCTCAGTTACAATGCAGAGGAAGAAGCTGATGTCAGTGTGGCCTTTTTTCCACCTGTGCTGTGGGTTTGAAAGGCAGCATGTAGCTGTTATATCCAGGGCAGCTGAACTCCTGGCTCCAAGCTAAAGCCCACTTGTCTTGCCTTCCTAACTCAGGCAGTAAACAGCAAGTAATGCACTGTTCCACTGTGCAGATCCCCCATGCACTTGTCATTCCTTTGTTGTTTTTTTTTTTTTTAATTTTTTCTTGTTCCCCTCTAGGTGTTGTATCCAGATGGACAAGCACAGCTAATCCATCCTAAACCAGCTGACTTCCGAAATCCTGGCCCTGGGAGGCACAGGCTGATAACTCAGGTTTACCTCTCTCACACAGCCTGGACAGGTAATGTTAATGATACAAGTTAATGTGGCTGTGTGGCTGCACTTCCATTAGATACAAGTTACATCCCATAGTCTGGGAGGCTCTGAGGATCCTGGAGCTGTGGTTTATCAGGCCTTTGAGTAGTCACAGCTCCCTGTTTACCAGGCACTGTTGCTCTGTAAGGAAATAGAGAGGCTGCTGTTTTGGGAGAGCCCTGAGAGCCTTCACATGAGAGCTGCGTTCAAAGTGAGGTCACCCCTCATGTGTAGAGCAAAGTCAGCTCTCAGAGCCAGGTCTGCATCCTCAGGTAAAGGCAAAGGATCACGGTAGACTGACTCCTTGTAAGTCATTGTTTCAGGTCTCACTGGTATCTGAGCATGGCAGGGAACAGAACAGCAGTACCATTTCATTGCTGATTCAACTTTCACCCTTTTAATGCCCTAAAAATCCCCCCTTTTGTTCTGAGATGATGTGACTCCAACATTCGCCTTCAGTCTCAGCTGCTGTTCACACTTCCCCATGGAAGCACTTCAGTAATTGGCTTATGGACTTCAAACAACAAAAGCAAAGTGTATTTCATTCACAGCTCCTTTTGTCCTGTTTTCTTTTAATCCCTTCACCTTCATTCAAATGTGGAGGTTTCCTCTGAGATGTTTTTTTTCCTAAGCAATTTTTCATTGGATTTGTTGATTTATTTTTTTTTTAAACCAACAGAATTTGGTTTATTGTTGTGTTCCTTCACATACCCTTTTTTTTTTTTATATAGTACTCTCATGGTGTAATCACTTATCCTGCTGTCTTTGTTTTGTTTTGGAGAAGAAAACATGGTACTGTTTCTAGGACTGGAAGTATCTGGGTTTAAGGGTTGATCCTATTACTTCACCAGAGAGAGCTGAAGTCCTTATTTCTGCTTCTGCAGTGTTCACTGGAAGGGCATTTTAAGCATGGCCCTGAGGGATTCTGTTCTGGTGTCTCCTCTGGGCATTATTTTAATCATTAACTTTGACACTGGAACTTAGGCATATAAAACAAGGGGAAGACACTAAGCTGGGAGTAAACAGGGGCAGAATTGCCTTAAAATTCAAGTGGAGAAATTGCCTTGAAATTCAAGACAATAAAACTTGTTAAAGGCCAGTAGAAAGAGTGTGCTTGGGAAGGAGAATGCCCCAGTGCAAAGCACTGATTAACTGCCAGGTGGTGAGCAGAATGAAAGAGGTGACTGTAGGCTGCAAATAAGAGTTGGTGGACTGACAAAAAGGGGAGCTCAGGGAGCTGTTGGCAGAAGTGTGGAGTAACTGTGCAAAAGAGTTATTTCTTGTGTTCTATGTGGTGCTGATGATGTCTCAGCTGGAGATCCCCTGTTCTGCACTTCTAGACGTGGCATCTTAAAATCCTGTAGGTTTCAGCAGGTTTCATTTAGGTTTCATTAATGTGGTCCTGCTATGGGTTATCCCTGGTATACAGTTAAGTCCCACACACCACCTGGTGCTCCCTCCCCAGTGGGACAGGTAGAGGATCAGAAGGGCAATGTGAGAAAACTCAAGGGTATTACACTGTGCAGCAATAGCTACAACATCCCTGTGTTATTGACACTATTTTGGTCACAAATCCCAAACAAGGCATCATGCAAGCTACTATGAAGGAAAATTAACTTTATCCCAGCCCAAACCAGTACAGTCCATACAGAAAACCTAAACAAATCTGGTTTTCAGTCTAGAAAGGAAAATTTTGTTGGGTATATAAATCCAGCAATAAGTGCAGGGTAATACTGTATATACTGAAACCCCTGTACTGTTCTGACCACTGAGAAGAGTAAATTGAAATTATCCTATGGACAGTATTAGGGACCTTGCTCTGCCCAGCTGCATAGTTGGTGAAAGAGAGGAAGAGGCTGTCTGGCATGCGAAAACTTCCAAAAAAAGAGAATCTTCAAGTAATCTCCTGTGCCACAAGTGTTGCCAGATGTCATCTGGACTGATCCTGACATAAATACAGTGAGCAGGGCCTGCTAGTTCTGTGTGGATTTTAATGATTGTTATTATTTCATTGGAGTTACCTTCCAATAGTTATTTTAGAAAGTTGCAAGTTAGTGGTAAGATTTAAGTGATGACAGAGAGGGGGATAAACCTAGAACAGTGCTTAGTTCTGCTGTGCTGAATGTAATGCCAGAAGCTTATTTTCACACACTAGACTGGATTCTGGTCGCTCCAGAGCAGCTCTGTACATACCCACCATACATGAAATTAAAATTCATTTGATGTTGATTGTTCACTGTGCAGTGCAATCACATTTGGATTGTTCTATTTTTTTCTCTGCAGAGCCATGTCAGATTGAAGTGCGATTGCTGCTGGCTTACAACTCCAACAGGAGCAAAGCATCTTCCAGAGCTCCTAAATCTACTTGGAGTGAGAGCTTGGAGGCTCTCCCACCCCCTGAAAATGGCATAGAGGGGACCATCCCCTTCAGCAAACCTGTCAAGGTGTATATAATGCCCAAACCTGCCAGGCGGTGAAGGCTGGTGCTGAAAAACCTGTTTATGGGCTTTGTTGTGTCCAAATGCAGAGTCCATGACAGCAAACTAAGCCAAAACAGCCTTTACATGCCTAAAGAGAGTCAAAATAAAGCTGCTGAGGAACAGGTCTCTTAGGCAGCAGGCAAATACAGGAGTTACTCAGCTAGTTAGGAGTGGTTTCAAGAAAATGCAGGTTTTTCTATATTGACTCCACAGAAACAGAACAGTTCACAATCAGCATTCCAGTAGTAATTTCACTGGGCTGTACCTTCAGTTTTTATCTATCAAAAGTCTTTCTCCAAGGCCTCTAGGTTTTTCTGCTATGTATATACTATGTAAATGCTTGATCACATAAATCAATGTTATTTTTACAGTACTCTGAAGTGAAGCTGAGGAGTTCAGCATTTTGTGTGGGGTTTTTGGTTTGTTTCTGGGGTTTTCTGGGTTTGGTTGTTTTAGTTTTGGTGTTTTGGGTTGGGTTTTTTGGTTGGTTTTTTTTTTTTTTTTTTTTTTTGAATGTCTAAAACTTGCATTTGTACTTTGGTACCTAATTTCTTAACAGAAAAAATAATATTCTAAAAAGTACTGTTGTTCTTGTGTGGGAACAGCACCTAGGAAGGAAATTGCCAATTGCTGTTCAACATCCTCTACAGCTGTACAGAAGCTGGTCCAGCTCTGGGGAGGGCACAGGTTGTTCATGGTGCAGGTGGCAGAAATTCAGTCAGCAGGAGGTGGAGTTTAACTGACCTACAGCAACACAGCAGTTTGTCTCCTGTTGCACCTTTGTACAGCTTGAGGAGCAATATGATTAACTACCAGTTAGAAAATTCCTAACCACAACCCACTAAGTTTTACAGGATCTGTTTCTGTGTGACGATCCTGGCCTTGCACCAGTCTTAGTGGGATGTGAAAATCTATGACTTTCAATTTGGCAGCACTTTTGGCACTCAGTCTTTCTTGTCAGTTGAAGTAGCCAAACACCCTCTGTTCAGCAGCAGCTGGGCAGCTTGTCAGTGTTCCCCTCTGGAGGTGAGCTGGGAGTACAGAGGGACAAAAATTTAGTTAAAACACGATCCATCTGGCATTCCTGTCAGGAAGTGTGTCTGTGCATTGCTTCTGTGTGCCAGGCTTAGTGGACTGAGTAGCCTCCTATAATTTTTAGGATTTTTTATCCTTTGGTAGGATTTTTTAGGAGGGCCTAATGTGTGAAGCATTCTAGTGCAGCAGCCCAAATGTTGCCTGTGTTCATGAATCAGTTGGGATTTTTGTCTTTTTAAAAAGAGGTGTTTTTTTAGAAAGTAAACAAAACAGTGAAGAAATAATTTCCACTTGTATTTAGTGTAAATAACCCCTTACATGCTTTCCTACAATAAAATTGGAAAACTCCTGCTATTCTGTTTCTTTTTTTATAATATGAGTGAACATGGATGCCTGCATGGTTCTTGGCTAGTCAGATCACTGCATGTTTTTTGTGATTTAAATTTTTTAGCACTGGTGAGTTGTAGCCCAAAGGCTCATAACCATAAAACTTTGCTGCTGCTTTAGGTATTCTTGAATTAAATTTACTTTCTTAGTGCTTCTGCTCTTACAAACTGGTTTTTGGTGTTTCACCTTTAGGGCACTGCTTTGAAAATTGCCTGCCCATCTGACAGCTGAGTTGTTATTGTCTGACTTGTCTTTGGCATCCTCAGTTCAGTTCCCAGCAGACAGGGTTGATGTCTCTCTCATTAGGAGGCTGTGTCTGGGCAGATATTTGACAAGTTGAGTGAGCTCATTACAGACTTTTTCCTTTTTCTTTCCCTCATTTTTGCATTTCACCAGTATTTTGTGCAGTTTGTCATCTCAGTAGTGTTTCTAATTTAGATGGTGTCCATAGGCTCCAGACCAAAATGGATGCTGTGGTAGGCACAGCAGATATTTTCAATATCAAAATTTAGGCATCTTTCTCTCTTTTGCTAAGTACTGGATCAAATTTCTACTATTTTGTTCCCCTCATGATGTCCTTGGTCCCCTTCCATATAACATACCAGGCAAAGAGTGAGTGCCTTCTGTATTGCTGTGAGAATCAGATACTGCAGGGCTGTGGAAAAGTTCTTCCATCTGTAATTTCAAGATGCCTAAAACAAGCTGAAAATGTAAGACTGCTATGAACATTTCCAGTCTGCTAATGAGAGCATTCTGCAGTTGGCTTCTCTTCTGTAGGTTTTTCTCTGATTCCTGGTTTGGATCATGGAAGAAATCACAGCTTTTCCTTTCCTTCTTCAGTTTCACCTGTGCAAGCAGATGACTAATTCATCATCCAGTCTAAGCCTTCCCTCTTTAAGGTTAAAGATCCCCCTGCCTTGTCCTATCACTTCATGCCCTTGTCAAAAGTCCCTCTCCAGCTCTCTTGTAGCCCCTTCAGGTACTGGAAGGAGTTTCAGGTTTCCCCAGAGCCATCTCTTCTCCAGGCTGAACAATCCCAACTCTCTCAGCCTGTTTCCACAGCAGAGGTGCTCCAGCCCTTTCAGCATTTTCATGGTCTCCTCTGGACTTACTCCACATGTCAATACCCTTATGTTGGGGGCCCAGGGCTGGATGCAGCACTACAGGTGGGGTCTCACCAGGGTGGAGCAGAGGGGGAGAATCCCCTCCCTTGGCCTGCTGCCCACATGCAGCCCAGAGAGGCAGATGAGTCCTTTGAGCTGCCAGGGCACGTTGTTGAGTCATGCTAAGCTGCTCACCCACCAACACGCCCAAGGTGCTGCCTGTCAGAGCTGCTCTCGATCCATTCTCCACCCAGGCTGTGTATGTGTATGCATACTGCCCATTTTGCACCATGGTCCAACATATGGGGAATTGGAAAAGAAATCTGCATTAAAAGCAAGGCTTATTGTAGTTGCTGAGATCCAGATGTTTACTTTTTGTTCCCATCCCCAGGTTTGAGACATTAAGGTTTTTCTGCTCTCAAAAATACCAGAGTTCATGCTCTGTGTTGTCTCAGAGGCACTCATGCCATTCACCCATTGTCCTTTAATTCTGGATAATTGTTGGGCTTCTGCACTGCAATAGCCTATAAGATGATTGATCTCAGAATGAAAAGAAAAACAAAGGGCTCTAGTCATGCACAAAGATAATTTGCATCTTTCATCCCTGTTGAAGGGGGAACAGAGGGCTTCAAATGACAGTCACCCAAGTATGGGGAGTTTCTGTTCTCTCAGGTGGTTCCAAGTCTAGGAACAGTGTGCCAGTACAGCTGCAGCCACAGGGAGATTAAGCAATTTACAAAGGAAGGGCAAGTAATTTGCTAAGAACCAAGGATGTTCAAACACCCCTCACCTCTGCGTTGTACCTGCTAGTTAGATGGAAGCAAGAGGGAAAAGAATCTGGCAGAGCAAGTAGAATGCTGACCTCACATGAAAGAGAAGTAAGTTAGTGGTTTGAAAATGTGTTGTCCTGTTTACCATTAACTTTCTGGATTTAATTTAAATAAGGCATCTGTGTATGTGGGAAACCCAGCTTTGAATGCTTTCAGTGGGAGATTCATATCCAGATTGCTGAAGTCCAGTGAAATTCATGACACAAATTTGGAAGTAAACAATTCAATTACTGAGTCAAGAGCTCAAAAAACAATGCATAAGTGTATTGGGAGCAAAGTTGAAGCTTATGAGACGTTAACTCAGACCTGGTGTGGCTTTCACCTATCTTATTTTAGAAAGGACCAAAAAAATGTAAATGGGCAGGGACACTCACTGCAAAAAGTACAAAGCAAGTTCTTGGGAAGATGAATGAACAGGGTATGCATCTAAATCACGACTGCATGACATCACTGAATCATTTAGATTGGAAAAAACCTCTAAGACCATGGAGTCCAACCATAAACCTAGCACTACCACACCCACACTAAGCCGTGGCCCCAGGTGCCACATCCACGCACCTTTTGAACACTGCCAGGGATGATGACTTCCACTTGCCTGGGTAGCCTGTTCCAAAGCCTGGCAACACTTTTGGGAAAGATATTTTTTCCTAATATCCAATTTAAATCTCCTCTGGTGCAACTTAAGACTGTTTCTTGTCCTGTCACTTCTTAGTGACACTCCAGTGACAACACTCTCCTCTCAGGCAGTTGTAGAGAGCAATAAGGTCCCTCCTGAGCATCCTTTTCTTCAGGCTAAACATCCCCAGCTCCCTCAGGCTGCTCCTCATCAGACTTGCCCTCTCCACCATCCTGTACTGGTCATCATCTTGGGTTCAAGCTCATAGAGATGATTTCCTCTGAAATCCTGTCTTGTCTAAGTTAGAATCACTTTTTAAATCTTATTTCACTGGCATCTTCCATTTTATTCTTAGTAACAGGCAGTGGGAATGCAGAAAAGCTGTCTTTTTACTTTACAGTTGGCTAATGCAGCATCAGCGGGACCTCAAAATATAAAGTTTTAAGGCTTGCGGATGCCAGGCTTTGCACAAATGCTGCCCAATGTCCCTTAAAAATGCTGCTCGTGTTGCATTCGGTGTCTGTGAGCCTTTTATGGCCTGTTCCTGCGGGCTGCCAGCTCACACATGCTGCTTCACAAAGATAAAGGCTGGGGACTGACCCGCTCGGTGGCAGAGCAGCTGGGGTGGAATCTTCCTGGCTCCCAGCCCAGCCGCAGCTCGGCTTTCATTTCAGCGGCAGGGTGGGAGTTCACTGCCTACTGGGAGATCGTTTTCCTGGTGGGAGGCAGAGCAGTGGTGGATGTGAGAAATCCTGCCCTACAAAAGTGCATTCCCATGATTTGGGCTATGAGCCCGTAATTTTAACAAATTATTTATGGCTCTTGCTGAAAGCAGCAATTTAACAAAGATACCAGTTTGAGCTCTGCTGGAATTTTTTGATGAATCAATCCCAGCTGCTTCCACCATCTAGCAAAGCAATTTCAGGCACCAAGAAGGAAATCGGGCTTTCAGTGACTGGAGCAGCCCAAGTGGAACAGATGCTATTGTGGGAACTGACAGTGCTGACTCAGGAAGCTGTGACGAGAGCAGCAAGAGAAGACATGGATGGAAAAACTTGCAGCAAATTATCTCCTTGTTGACACCAAAATTTTGTACTGGTGCTGGGGAAACTTAGCAGTTTACCTTTAAAAAAATAAATCCATTTCTTTGCACACTGCAGCTCCCTGTTTTGGAAGTGGAATCTTCTGCATCCTACCAGTTGCCAAATGAAGGGAAGAATTAAGAGGCTGCAGCACAAAGCTGGGTAGGGTACACCTCAGTCAGCTGGTAATGCAAAACAAGGTCTGCTCCCTGTGTGCCTTTTGGGAGGACAGATCATGTGGCGGCGGCAGGGTGAGGAGCCCACAGTATTTGTCTCAAATGCAGGACCTCAGCTAAGCAGTTTTGGTGAATGTGGCATCACCAATAATGTGCCACATTAACATGAAAATATGTTACAAAAAAAAAAGTAAAAAACAGACCTGGAAGAGAAAGATAAGGTGTTTGCTCGACTTCTCCTAACGGTGTAATGCGCATGGTTCCATTTTTTTAAGTACTGCAGTGTTTTCTCAGCCAAAGCATTACCAAGCCTCTTCCCATTTGAGGCTGCCTTAAGGCCCAGAAGCTCCTAAAATAAAACAAATATATGACCATGATCAAGAAAGTCAAACCGCCTTCACTATCAGATAACATTTAGTGCAAAAAGTCTCCACACTCTGTGGGCTGGTAGGAACTCATTCTGCTGGCATTCCCTCAGGGTGACCACAGTCCTCTGGGTCAGTAGTTCACCTCCTCCTTCACACCAGGCAAGTTGTGCAGAAAAATGTCACAGCAGCTACAATGAGCATTATACCAGCTGCTGTGTCAGACAACACAGATGCAGCTGGAAAGGCAGTTCCTGCTGGGTTATGTAAGATTTTGCCTCAAATGTAGCTACACTAACAGAAAACATTGCTGTCATTAGGAGACTGCAAGATAAAACTTTCACTTTCCCTTTGCTTTTACATCGCTCTGTATTTTATCAGATAAAAGGTTCTAAATGATTACTAGAGCAAATAGCAGAAAAAGAACATAGTATTCTGTGTGCCTTGGGAAAGTTATTGTGCTCTCCTATCAATCTAAGCCTCTCTACTACTGCTTAGGTAGCTCCAAGTGCCTCAGGGCTTTTACCATTTTGTCTTGGTACTTTCCTTAATACACACAGAATTAATATGCACAGAGCAATAAATGGTGAGCCTGGTGGGGAAAAAATCTACAATAGGTAGAACTTGTGACTGGCAATATTGATAGAAGCCCACCAGGAACAGCAACCAAGAGAACTGTTTGAATCTTCAGTGTAATAATGTTTGTTGGAACAACATTTAAATCATCAGATAATGATGACCAGTAACAAGTCTCACACGCATCCCCAGCTTGCCAGCAGTACCTTGCTAGCAGCAATTCAGACTGATTTTCTACATATCAATGTTTTATGCTGCAAACTCTAGCTTTGTAACTCATGTTTCTGATTATTTTAAGCATGTAAGAACTTCTGAATAGATACTTATTAGACAGCTCAATCCTCAAAACTGGCAGTTAATAAGAAAATTTTTAAGGCCCAGGTTTTATGCTTATACCCTGCTGACATTTTTTCCCCTTTTTCAGGCTCAATGAAAAATTTAAAAGTGCTCTATTATGTGATGTTCATAAATTGGCAAATACCATGACTGAGGTCACCTGCAGGAGGTAAAGTTCTATGTTATGGGTTTGCTTTTTAATTTATTTTATTTTTAACTTATTTATCCAGTGGTGGTAAAGTGCTTCTTTACCATCACTTCATATCTACCATTTGATTGTGCTCATCGGCTATTTTATGGCTGCATTCCAGTAGCCAGTAATGTAATAAAAGTATTCAAAATATAATTTCCTGATTTAGTGAACAGGTGATATGTTAAGTAACAAGACTATGGATGGCCTTCAGAGGAAAATTAGGTCAATCTCAACAATACATAGAAATTATTCTGTCATTAAACGATTTAATTACATTAACAGCCCCGCCTTTTGTGAGCCCTCGATTTGTTTAAATCCTGAGCTAATAAACTGTCTTTGCATTTTCGATGGTCAGCGCACAAATGCCTTGGCACGCAAGTTCACACTCCACTGAGTGCAATTTGATCCAGCAGAGGTGTGTCGGTGATTTGGCCGCGGGCCGGGCAGGCGGAATGAGCGGTGCTTCAGCAGGTGGAATGGAAGACCCCGCCCACTCTGACACCCTGAGCAGCCAGGGCATTGTACTCCGCCACTGCCTTCTCCGTTTGCAGCACCAGCACCTCAATCCCGTTCTTCTTCAGATAGTCCACAGTGGATGCTGGAACCTCGGAAGAGAAAAGAAATCACAAAAGCAAGAATCAGATTATTTTCCCCTTAAACTGTAAAAAAACCAGACACATACCATTTGTTAAACATGACTTAAGTCATTGCCAGTAGCCAAAATGACAATGCTCAGATAGGTCTAAGATTGATTTAATTTTTTTTCTCTTCAATAAAGCTGCTTTTATACACATAGCTCCCCTACCTCCTTAGCACACTTTAAAATGTGGTCCTCTCTTACAAAAATAAATAGAATTGAAGCTAAAGGAATTTAATCTAAAGAAGGTGTTATTCATCCCACCAGAAAGCTAAAGACTTGCTTCTCACCGAGTAAAGCTCAGCACTTCTGATCTGAGCTTTCTGTAGCTAGTTTATCTGCTGAAATGACACCCTGGCAACAATTGTGACAAGAATGCCTAATTACCAAAGTATTTACAGCAGGCTAGAGAGCCAGTTATAACCTATTGCAAGAGGAGGGGACTAATGACATTCTGAAAAATTCTTCTTGTTTCATTTGCTCCTGTAGCAGAACATAAACCTGTTTACTGCTTGGCATGGACACTAATACAGAGGAGCTCAAATGATGTTTCTTTCAGGACCTGAGGGACCCCTGACAGGAGCTGATCCTCAATCTTTTTCCCTCAGTGAAGCATCATCGATTTAATTTTTTTCCTCCTAATCAGAGGGAGAGGGAAAACAAACAGTTCTTTTTATGCTTGTCACAGCACAAAAACCTACCTGCAAAGCCTCACTCATGCCACGACCAATCACCACAGTTTTAACTCCCTTCTTGACGACTTCTTCAAGGTCAGCTGGCTGCACTCCTGGAGAATGCTAAGTGTCAGGGAAGGAAAATAATAGTCTGTGTACTGACAGCATCAGGCAGGAAAGCTGTGTCTGTGTGTCCTGAGCACAGAGCAGCAGGGTAAATTAGCAGAACCAGAATGTAACACAACTCTCTTCTGTACATACACACAGTAGATAACATTAGAAACTGAACAAGGTATTTAATATGCAGATGAAGGATGATAATTATTTGATTGATGGCAGGATTATAATTCCTTATTAAATAATCAAAACTAAAAAGATGCATTACAAATTTCTTAAACTTTTATGTCTTAACTTCTGGCATTTTATAAATATTAACAGTTAAGGTGAAATCAATAAATTGCAACAATACTGTTGTTTGATTTCAAAATAACAAAATCTGCTTGAAAGAAAGACGGTTCCACGCCAAAGTTTCCTCACTTTAAATACAAAGAACTCCTCAGATAATTGAAATTATTAATTAATTTTCTTGTTTACTTTGCAAATCTCACTAAAGAGGACTGAAATTTATTGGGTAACTTAATTTCAGTTAACAGCTTGGATTTCTGCAATATTCTTTATTTTGAGAAAAGAATATTTGAATCCAAACGCCTCAGAGAAAGAAGTAACTTACACAGCACATTAACAGATGTTTTAAAAACTACACCCACTTACTGCTATTATGCTTTAAACATATGAATGCATAAACACACCTATAATGTTAATATAAAACATTATTATGTTACCCTAATTCTCCTCCTGGATTCAGTTTCTATCTGTCTCCATGTGGTCAAGAGTAAGATACTGGACATCCTGTGGCTATAATTTGGCCCCTCTTTGGTGTGTATTTTTAAAACATAAATATTATTTATGTTTTAAAGACATATTTAAACATTATTATAAGAAATAATATTACTATTTATTATTTTATATAATAACATTATTTTATTAGATTTATGTCTAATTATATAAAATATAATTAATATTTTATATTATAACAGGCAATAATATTTATTAGTATAATATTATTATAAATATTTAAAATATTAATTATGTTTTAAGTAATAATCCTCCTTTTTATTTTAAGTAGAATTCTGAAGTTCAGAAGTTTTTGAGAGGTCTGAGTTTCTCACTTGAAGCAGCTAATGCCACGGTGGACTCATGGAGAATGGGGCAAGTAAGACTTTCCCAGCTAAAACAAACACATGAGCTCCTAAAGCTGCAGGTGAAAAAAGCCTTGCACTGTAGAGTGCCACTTCCAATGCATAAAATAAACTTATTCCACAAGAAAGTCTTTAGCATGGCTGATGTCTGAAATTTCAGTAAAAGAGATGATTCACCTTTATGGTTCTCCAAGTTCACAGAATCTTAGAACACCTCAAGTTGGAAGGGATCCATGAGAATCATTCACAGGACTATCTTAAGCTAAGCCACGACTTAAGAGCACCATCCAGACGCTTCTGGAACTCCGACAAGCTTGCTCTGTAACCACATCCCGTGGTAGAGCCCATTCCAGAGCCTGAGCATCCTCTGGGTGGAAAGCCTTCATCCTGACACCCTCTCAGCTTGACTCCATTGCCATGGGTCCTACTGCTGGTCACCAGAGAGATCAACACCTTGCCTGCGCTGCCCTGCCTCTGGAAAGTGTAGACTGTGATGAGGTCAGCCCTCAGCCTCCTCTTCTCCAAGATGAACAAGCCAAATGCCCTCAGCTGCTCCTCATAAGCTTTGCCCTCAAGGCCTTTCAGCACCTTCATCACCCTCCTTGGAACACAGTCTAACAGTCTGATGTCCTCCTTAGGCTGGGGTGCCCAAAACTGCACACAGAACTTGAGGTGGGGCTGCTGCAGTGCAGAGCAGAGTGGGACAAGCACGTCCTTCAGTGTGCTGTGCTTGACACACTCCAGGACACGTCTGGCCCTTTGGGCTGCCAGGACCATGGGCTGTGTTCCCCTTAGTCCATTTACATTCCATACCCACACCTGGAATTCAGAACTCACTTGCATAGGCAGAGCTTTCTCAGACCAAATCACTCTAAGTGCTTGTTTGTGACGGAATAGGCAATGCTTTTCCTTTGGGGTTTTTTAAGTAGACTCAAAACTTAGACAAGAAGAATTGGTGTGTTTTACTGCAATTACAATAATTAGATTCTGGAGAAGGTTTGCTGTCACGTGAGAAGCTCTCCTGAGACATTAAAGCCACGGAACAAAAGGATTTTCTTTGGTTACACAGGACACTTTGATGCTAGCAAGAAACTACTGTTGCTACAGAAAACATGTAACATGATGAAATAACTGTATCATTGTTGATTTGACAGCAGATTTTCTTGCCTGCTCTGTTCTCTGGCCTGCATTTCAGCAATACCTATGTCTTTTCTCCTGCCATTAGCAGATGGCACTGAAATGCAGCCAGCCAGGGAGAGAGGGTGCCATTCATCCCCAAGGGTTAAGGCCACAATAACTGTTAGTGCCCAGTTACAGAACCTTGCAGGGCCAGTCATACAATTTTCCTGATGAAAAAATGCTTCACTAGACAGCAGTGTGAAAGCAGAGGAGGAAAGGAAGCAATTTATTTCCAACTAGAGTGCAGGACATGACCAGCACTGCTTGTTTTCCACACTTCAGTTCCAGCTACCTCCAGGAAAAACATGCTTAAGGAAAGTAGGCAAACAACTCCATCTTTAAAAAACTAGGCAGAAAATGCAGCTGATGAATCTCACAGTTTCCAGTGCTGACAAAATTAAATTTTTGACAGTTCTTCCTCAACATTGGAGATGCAGTCTAGAAAAAGCTTAGTTCTATTCTTAATATTTGTTGTTTGCTATTTCTTTTCAAAGAAAATCACCTCACTCCTCAGCTGCAAGGATAGAACTGACCTAAAGCAGGAGCTTTACAAGTGATTTACATAAGATCTTACTTTAGATATGCACTTTTTACTTCCTGATTAAATAAAAAGGATGCCAGAAAACCTAGTTCTCCAGAGAACCCAACTATTCTTTTTCTCCTCCAATTTTAATTTAACATTGTTAAATTAACATTGTTTTTCAAGTCCTCTAAAAACTTACGGATTTAAATGTTTTACTTGTGACAAGAAGATATTCCTTGTTAGAAACTTTCAAAAGAAAGCACAGCCTCCTAAATGTTAGTAAGTGCCTATAATTTGAAACCAAAGTTTTCCAGTGGTTGGAATATAAAAATGTGGTTGAGATGGGAACTAGTTGGGAACTTTTTGGCTATTGTTACCTGTTCTGCTTCTCCAGCCATGTGCATATAAAGCACAAAAATTATATTGTCAAACAAGCAGACAGCAACTCTCCCACAAAACCCAGCCCTTTGAACAGCCAGTGAAAACTTATTTTTAAATAAGCAGGCCATAAATGAAATACATTTTAAAAGGTTACATACACAGCTACCTTTTTCTCTGCAAGGTGCAGATATCTGCATGACAACAACACCTTTCTCTTGGTGTTATATATTCTGCATAAACTGAACTCTGACAGGTTAAAAAAATTCTATTCTCCCAAAGATTACAGATGAAGTTGCAAAGCCAAATGCTTTGTGTTTCAGTTGTGTCAAAATGAATCCAAGAGAGCTGCATCCTCTGCATTGATATGGCTGCAGGTGCTGGGCCTGGTCACTACACTGCTATTTTGTGCTTTAACTCTTGCTTCCAAAGTGTAGAACTTCTTTTTTCCTAGCCAATCATCTATCCCAGTGCAAGTCATAATATGGGGAGAATTATCAACATCAAGTTCCCATCATAGCAATATTTGCTATACTGCTTCTAAATCAGAAACACCAATACTGCTCCATGCACTTCCTTCCAATTCTGATTGCATTTAGAGATAAACTTTAAGGGCAAGCACTTAGCATATGGCTACCAAGAGAAGTCACTGTGTGATTAGCCTGACCATGAGCTTTTCACAGAGAAAATAGTGCATGAGACACTGTATCTGCATATTTCTCCTCTGAAATATGTACAAGGGACCCCAAGGAAAAGGATAAAAACTAAACCACATGCAATGCTGTCTTCCAAACACGCAAGGTCAGCTACTGTCTATTTATTTTTTGACTTTTCATAATTTCTTTTCCTATCTCACTCAAGATAACTTCTGTTTAGATAGTCTGAAGAGAGGTTGTTACGGTTATCTTACGAAAACTGCACTCTTAGACAGATGAGGAATATTGTTTGAGAGCTCTAAGGTATGTGAGAGCTGTCTGGTGAGGGTGGCTGTCAGAGCTCAGGGCAACAATTGCTATATCCTGTTGCGTGTAGGACACAGTGGGGCTGCAGCCCTCTGACCCCTCCACAAAGTCACCTCCAAAACATACACTCAGTTCTTACCAGGAAAATCTAATGGCTAGATGAAAGAAAAAGGCAGCTCACTGAATTTCTGTCTGTAGCTTTAACACTGTTCTCTGGACCATTCTGAGAGTCCTGTTTTAAATGCAAGGTACTAACCAGCAAACTTACATTAGTCCCGGTTTCTCGCCAATCCCATGTCCGGCTTCCTCCCGGCCATACTTTGCAGTCCTTATACGTTGTAGAGCAGCCCTTCACCTTCATCTGACCCCAAGAAAGGGAAGCAATTTCAGGGGAAGACATCACAAAGCAGAACTGAAGTCTGGAAAAAGGATATTTAATACTTAACATCAGGCCAACATATGCAGCACGTTAATAAAAACGGAAAATTCTGTCCTCGCCCCAAGGAGCTAGGAAGGAGATGCTGTTACAGACTTTATCCACGTGGTTTTGTGACAACAGACTTGAACTGAGGATCAGCAGATCTGTTGAATTACCAGTCCTCTTGGGGATTTTGTGCAGGATTTTGGGCAAATCATTTTGTGTGCTAAATCTGTTCAAGTATTGGATGTTCAACTTTTAAAACTATCAACAGGGATCAGATCCCAGAATATCCTCTCACATCTGGGTTTTAATCTTCTCTCCAAAATGAACAATAAGGATGATAATAATTTCCTAAAATATCATAAATCTGCACTATTTCATTGGCCACTTTCTTCTTTTACCATTAAAGTGGTAAATGAGGTTAAAAGGAATTGCCAAACAAACCCAAACCCAACAGTAAAGCCATGAACCAGAGTGTCACTGTCACATTGCTACAGAAAACAAGACTTTCAGGGGTGTAAAGGGGTCGAGCCTTTCCCCAGACACTGCTGACAGAGAGCAAGTCTCCCAGGATTATATATCCAAATAAAAACTTGTCTAATTGTTTGACTTCCATCTTCATTGTTTCAACTTAAATCCATTGTTTCTAATCCTTTCTATTGGGGACAAGTAGAGCAGCTTAATCTTTGTCTTTTTCGCCTTTTTTTGTTTGTTTGTTTGTTTTCTTGATGATTTCACACAGTATTTTTCTTTTATTTCATTTAGATTAAATAAACATCCCCTCAGTCATGTTTTCTAAGTCTCTGCTTATTTTCTCCCTTTCTCCTTTAGCAGCCAACCACTGGTACACATCTTCCTTTGATGTCTGTTGCCTGGAACTTGCCAGAGCCTTATCAGTGCCCCTGTATCCCAAGTGTTTTGGTGAGCCCTGCAGCGATGTTGGGATCTGCTTCCACAACCACTGCTGGGCACCAGCAGGGCAGGGACCCTGCCTCACAAACTCCCTGTCAGCTCCCCACAGAAACCTTCCCCTCCTCAAAGTCCCCCAGGTACTGCAGGCTGATTGCTGTGGTGATTCTGGCACTGGATGCAAAGAGAGGAATCACAGCGTGATGATCCCCTGGAAATGCTTTGGACTAGCATGGCAGTCCACTGACACCTCTCCAGGGCAGAGTCACCTTTCTGCCCTTCCAATTCACATGGTCTGAAATCCCCATTTTGAAGAAAATTTTATGTTTCTCCAGTAAAAAAGGTCCACCTCTGCCTAATCCAGAACATCTCTGTGGCAGATCCTTCCAGATACACAGATTCTCTCCCTTTATTGTTTAATTGTTTACATTCACCAGGATTGAACAGTTTGAATTAATTACATGAACCCTGGCAGCACAGATTAAAGGCACTGCCCTTGCAAAAGATAAATCTTGGCATGACCACGCTTCCAGTCCTCCTGGAAGCCTCCCTTCCTGTCTTGCACGTGCTACAAAAGATGCAGCACTGCCAGACAGGACGTGCTCTCCTTGGATTGCCAGACGCAGATCTCAGTATCCCACGTGAAACACTGCATGAAGGAAAAAGTGCATTACTCTGGATTCAGCACAGGACTGGGTCTGCCAGAGGTCCAGGGCAATTCTTTTCCTTCTCACTCTTGTGTGGAGTTAGTGGCACATGTGTCCTGTCAAACAGGAAGCAAGGCAAGCACCTACAGGGGACTGAAACTTGCTTGGATTAATTCACTCTAGATTCTCTCATCGCACATCCACGATGCAATGGATTCAAGCAAGGATTTGTAAGACTATTTTTCCAAAGGTCTGCCTGAAGGGATATTCCAGCTGAAGAAACAACCAGCAGTAGTCCCAACAGAATGAAATGAAAGAGTAAAGGCTGAATAAAGCAGCCAGAACCTGGCTCTGAAGAATAAAAATAATTTTGCCTGTGCTACTTTTCAGATGAAATGGTAGAATTAGACCTGGAGGTTAGGCAGAGGTGGATGAACAATAAGATGATCAGGAATATCACCTTCCCCAGTCCAAACAGTATCATAAGGCTGGAACTGTGCAATCAAAGAGCCAAAAAACTGCAAATGAGAGAGCAAGGATTCCATGCTATCTTTTCCAAACAGCATTAAAACAAGTAAACAGCAGAAATGAAGTGACACAACTTACAAGGCACAAATAAAAAATTATCTTCTAAAACCATTTCCCATAATACTGCCAGAGATTATCAGTAAAGCCACTAGAATAAATAAGAATATCTTAGAGTGAGAATGAACTCATTGATAGAAACTTTGGGCATCCTTGGATGTAGAGCATGCTCCAATCACTGAGGAGCAGGAAAATAGCTCTCAAACAAATTATTTTTTTAATTATTCACTGTGAGAAATGTAAAGTATCAAAATATACATTAGCACTTAAGATCAAAAGAGACCTTGAGTTCACTGACTTGCAAGTACAACCTAAAATTGCAATTTCTGCAAACTGCAGTAGTCCAAACACAAAGAGATGAGGAGCAGAAATGGCTAAGGACTCCACAAGCAAAGTCATGAGAGTTTAAAAACATCAGAAATAAAGGAAGTAGAACTCAAAAGGAGGGAAAATGCACGTTTATGTCAGGAGGCTATACTGAAAGAGAGAAACGAAGCGCTGGATAAGGATGGCAGAAGACAAAAGCAGCTGAGAAGGAAGCGGAAGCAAGCTGAGCAATTGAATTGCAGCTGGGCAAGCTGGTGGACTTTAAGAGTGCCAGCGCACCTTTCTTCTGTGGAGGTAACCAGCAACAAATGGAACAAAGAGGTGGACGAGAGCAATGCACCCGATGACATTTTAAGATGCTGCAGAAAGAAAGGAAGTTTTGTAAAATCCAATGGGCAACCTGAGACTGAAGAGGATACAAGGGGAAGAGTAAATCGGTGTGCGTGAAGTTTTGGGCAGAACAAATTCCTGTAAGGTGTCAGAAGGCAATGTGGCTCTCCAGCGCTGCCTGGGAGCAGGGTCAGGAGGAGGGCGACTTCCCATTCCAGGGTATGCAGCAGCCAGAGGAAAGTCAGGATTAAAAACTGACAGGAGGGAGGCAAACAGAAAGGACGGGAGAACTTTAGATCAACTGTGTAGGGAGGGGGAAAGTGTCAAGTTCACGAAGGAGGAAGACACACTTTGGGAATTCGGCAATTCCTTTTCGTTGGGGAGCCTTGTAACGGCAGTTAACCGGGGAGGTCACGGGGAGCTGGTAGTAAGAGAAGAGGGGGAATAGCATTTGGTGAATACAGCGGAGAGAAGCAAGGAGATAAGGACAGAGACCGCTGAGAAGCACCGCGGGAGGGGTGGAGGGAGTGAGTTGGGAAGGAAGGCGCAGTTCAGGACCGCCCGAAGCACGGCCTGGCGTGAGGGGCACAGGGACCGGGACCGGGTCGGGACCGGGACAGCCCCGGCGCGGGCCGCGCGCTCCCGCCCGCTCCCCTCACGGAGGCTCCATCACGCGCCCGCACTCACCGCCCCGCGCGCGCGACCCCACGGCCCCGCCAGGCTCCGCCTCCGCCCGGCCCCGCGGGGAGGGGGCGGGGCCTCCAGGCTGCCAAGCTCTCATTGGACAGCGTTTCCTGCCGGCCCCGCCCTCTGCCAGTTCCGATTGGTCGGTCCGTGGATCTACCCCCGCCCCTGCCCCGCCTTGTTTTCATTCCCCCTCGCCGCGCGCGGCGGAGGGGAGCCGGCTCGCACCGCTCTGGCCGCCGCCCCCTGCCCTCCCCTGCCTTCATCGTCCCCCCGGTGCATTGTGGGATAGTGGCGGCCCGGCCCGGCAGCGCCCCCTCCTCCCTCCCCCTCCCCAGCTCCTTCTCCATCCCCAGGTCCAAGATGGCGGCGGCGGCGGCGGCTCCTCCGGCCCCATCCCCGCCGCCCCCTGCCCCGGCGGGCCCGCGCTGCCCGGGCTCCTGGCCCAACTTCGCCGTTGTCTGCTCCTTCCTTGAGCGCTACGGGGCCCTGCTGGACCTGCCCGAGCTGCCCTTCCCTGAGCTGGAGCGCGTCCTGCAACCGCCGCAGGAGCCAGGAGACCAGGGTAAGCGACTCCCATAGCTCTCCCGCCAGCCCGCTCCGGGGCGGCCGGCTGAGGGGGGCCCGGGGGGCGGAGGGGGGGCCGGGGCTGTCCCCCCCCCGCCTCCTCCCGGCCCCGGGGGTGGAGCGCGCCGAGGGAGAGGAGGGGCCTGGGATTCCCGGGGGGAGGGGAGCCCTCTCTCCCTGTTTTTTTTGGGGGGGGAGCAGCTATTTGTGTGTGTATATTGGGGAGAGAGCTGCCTGCCCCCGCGGCGGGCTCGGGAGAGAGGTGGGGGGACTTCCCCTTCCCCTCTCCTCCCTCTCAGTGCCGCCTGTGACCCCCCTCCGTCCCTCCCTCCCCCCCCGTTTCCCTGGGTTCGTTCCCGAGCTCTGTGCGGGTGGGACTCCTTGCAGAAAACAGGCATAAGACGAAATAACTATTTTCGTTCAGCTTGGCGCTGGTAGCCGGTCTCTCTTCCACCTCCTCCCTTCCCCACAGCTTGGGGGGCGCTTCACAGCCTCTTCCCCCCCTCCCCCCCAATATCTCTGCCCGTTTTTACCTCTCCCCCGAAACAAGAAGGGCACGCACGCACACACATGTGCAAACACATGGGAATGTCCCGATCCCCAGTGAACCCCCCCTCCTTCACCTCGGTGTATCTGGGATGAGGAATGGGGGTCACGGAGAAGCCCTGAGCCCCCCCATGGCTGCTCTTGTGGGCCGTCTCCTCCACACACACACAGCCAGCCATTGTGTGCCACCTCCATCCCTCTCTTCTCTCCCCTCCTCCTCCCCCATCCCCTCTTCCAGTTGCGGGGGGGACAAGCTGTGTGCTCGCTGCCGCTCCCCCGCCGCCACCTGAGACGTGCGAGCTGAAGGCACAGGTTATGCACTCCGCTGTTTGCTTCCGAGCTGCTCTCGCTCTCCTCTCCTCCCTCTCCAGGAGCAGCTTTGGCTGCCAGACTCTCTAATCCCGGCTGCCCGCGGTGGATGCGGAGGGCCCGGGCCGAGAGAGCAGCCTGGGCAAGGAGGGCTGTGTGGGGGCGGCCGCAGGAATACAGAGGGGAGGGAGCTTGTTGCTCTTGATCTCTTGTCTCTGTTATTCGTTCGGTTGTTGCCTCTGCACTCTTGCCACATAGGGAGCCCGTGCTGCGCACGGCGCATGCTCGGCGCGGCCCCTTGGAAACTTCCTGCTGCTGGAGGAGCCCGGCTCGGGGCTGCTCCTGCTCCGGCAGCCGCTGCTCCCCCCAAAACGCGCTCGCCCTCGCCTCCTTCCCGCCGAGCCCACCCTGCCTGCGGCGGGGAAGGGGGCTTATGTGATTAAATCGGCGTGTAGGCCTTTCCTCATAGAAAGGAAGTTGTATTTTGCTAAGTGCAGGTGTCCTTTGAATTCACAGCAGCCACGGTTGAAACAGAGTGAAATATAATTAATATGTTTCCTCCTCGTGTTGTCTGTCAATATGAAAGAGACAGCTGAAATCTACAAAATTCTTAAAACAGGGTTAGCTTTGTGGAAAAACTTATGTTTTGATTCAATTCCCCACCACTCCTGTACCTCTTACCTTATATGAAGGATTGTATCGTTTTTGAGAAACCACTTAGAAAAAATGTTGTTTTCTTAAACTGTTGCAAAACTTATTAATAAAAACCACCAACACATTTAAAAGTTTGAATTTTTAGTGAAAACAGTAATTTTAAAGTGGTGTTTGCAAAGAAAACTTAATGTTCTTACTGTGTTGCATGGAGTGGATATATAAAAGTAATTTAGTTGTGTGAGCTGCAAAATAAATTAAACTGAAAGGGTGAGATAGTGGCCTGTGTTTTAAAAATATGCATATTATTAAAAATATGCTTATTATTATGCATATATAATATGCATTAAAAAACCCTCAAACACCATAATTTCTGATGACTTTTAGTTGCATGATGGGGGTTGTCAACAGGGTGGTGTTTACTGCATGACTCTTTTCTAAAAAGATTTCAAATTACTTCTCTTATGGAGTTTGCTTTATGGGTTGATTTGATACTTGTCAAATGTTTAAACTTTTCTTTGTATCGCCCTTCCTGTTTGGCAAGGGACAGGTTATTTTCCCTGCTTTAGAAC
Source organism: Ammospiza nelsoni (assembly GCF_027579445.1). NCBI lineage: Eukaryota > Metazoa > Chordata > Aves > Passeriformes > Passerellidae > Ammospiza > Ammospiza nelsoni. The sequence continues at coordinate 33,794,267 of NC_080634.1, read as the reverse complement.
AGTCCCCCCAAATGGGAGCAGATGCAGCTTCTGAAAATGTAATGTCTGAAGTTGTGGGGTTCTTTGCTTGTGCCTGGTGTAGCTGATGTAACTGTAGAGATAATTCTCATCTCTATAAAAGAAAGAGTGGAGGTGTGAAAAACAAACTTGGATAATTCTTGATGTTTTGTCTGATAGTTGGTGGGTGTCTTGGATATCTTTTCCTTTGATAAAACCAACTTGTTGGGCTTGGTCTGTGGTCCTGGGCTATGGTACACATTATTGCTGGTGTGTTTTACATTTTTGGGAAAATAGCTGCAGTGACTAGGTTTCTCTACTGATATTTGCTTCAGGTAGCCCTCAAGGTGGTGTTTTTAAGGGTACAAGTCATAAAGTTGCTAAACACTGATGGAAAACTGAAGGGGTTCTTTTATTGCTGAATATCTGTAATTTACAACTGTATGTAGTTTTCCTTGGAATGCAAAAGGATTTTGATTTCAGTTTGCAATGTACAGTTAGTTTCACTTTTGATACCAGCTTTGCTTGACAGTGGATTTGCAGTGGCATAGTAAAATTGAAAGAAATGTCTATGGAACCTCAAAGTGTTGGGTTCTTTCTCCTGAATTTTTTTAGAAACTGGAGCAAGTTTTAAATCTGAACTGTGACATAAGACCTATTTGTAACTCCTCTTCATATTACTTTTGCAATCAAGTAAGGGAATCAGTAGTTTGAGGGTTTCCTTAATTATCTTTGGAAATGTTTTGATGCTCAGCAGTTTAAAAATGTGGGGGGGGGGGGGGTTGTGGGTTTTTTGTTTGTTTTTTTGGTTTTGGTTTTTTGTTTTTTTTTTTTTTAAGCATGGCCTATATTGTCTGTAGAGTTACTCTTGGGAGATGCCAGCAGAAGTTACTTCCTTTATATTAGGATCCCTAAGGAGAACAAGGAGCTTAAGTTTGGATGTTGTTCAGCAGTTGTATAACAGTGATATTTTCTTTCCTGTTAACAATTAGAACAAAGTACTTGCTCATTATTAAGGCAGCAAGGTATAACCTTTCCCTACAAGAAGGGATGCTGAGCAGATGCTGACAGCTAGGAAGCTATCAGTTATTTCTTAGAGGCTTTTTAGATTTTTGTTATCACATAGACAGTGCTTGAACTTTGCTGTATTACTTCTACTTAACTGAGAATTTCAAGGCAAATAGTAAGGACAGCAATGCTCAGGTATGAATAGTTTTCAATAATAGTCTGACTGATTGAGATATCAAATTAACCTGTATTAGTTGCACATTAGATACTTTAACCAACTGTACACAGATGGGATTTAGTGGGTAATGTAAAACATACTTGATTGGGAAAGTAAGAATGTATAGTGTTGATTTCACCCCTCAGTATTGAATAGTGGGATAAACTGATAGATTTGGAAGCAGTCTGCTACTTATAAAAGCTCTGTGATAAAATAGCTTGATTTTTCTGGCTGGTGGCTCATTTAAAAGTTGCAACCATTCAAAAAAAGTCATATGAACTATAGTTATCTGGTGAAGATTTTATTTTATGAAGAATAACTACCTTGCATTTATGAGTGCTCATTCTTGCTTTAAGTACAATGTTGTGACTAGGGTTGCAGTTTTGACACTCTTGAATGTCTTAGGAAGAAGTTGAGTGTCTGTCAAGATGGTGACAGTGTTAACTCACAGAATTTGCTAGTTGCTATGCCTGCAGAAGTAAGTTGTTTTTTGTAGGGTTTATTAAAAAGCAACTGCTGTGATTTAACCCCAGTTGTAAGTTCAGCCCCATGCAGCCACTCACTCACTGTCCCCTGGTGGGATGAGGGAGAGAATTGGAAGGATAAAAGTGACTCAACCAGTGGGCTGAGAGAGGCAGTTTATTAAGGAAAGCAAAATGGGGAATTTGTTCACCACTTGCCATGGGCAGGCAGGTGCTCAGCTCCAGGACAGCAGGGCTCCATCACGTGTAAGGGTGGCTTTGGGGGGACAAATGCAGTGGTTACCAACGTTCTAGTCTTTCTTCTAGCCCCAACTTTACATGCTGATCATGGCACCCTATGGCCTGGACATCCCTTGGGTCATTTGGGGTCAGCTGTCCTGCCTGTGTCCCTTCCCATCTCCTTGTGCACCTCCAGCCCCCTCGCTGCTGGGGTCTGTGGGGAGCAGCAAAAGCTTTGGCTCCATGTGAGCACTGCTCAGTAATAACAAAAGCAACTTGGTGTTCACAGGCACAGGTTGCCCAGAGAAGCTGTGGCTGCTCCATTCCCTGGAAGTGTTTGAGGCCAGGTTGGATGGGGCTCTGAGCAAGCTGGTCTTGTGGGAGGTGTCCCTGCCCATGGCAGGGGGTTGGAACCAGATGATCCTTAAGGTCCCTTGCAATCCAAACCATTCTAGGATGATCAACACTATTTTGAGGTACAAATCCAAAACAAAGCCCCATACCAGCTACTATGAAGAATATTAACTCCAAGTCCACCACAGGAACCCAGTATATGATTTTAGGTGGAACTTCTGGTGGCTGAGAGCTGTCATTACAACCGCATTGCTCTGCTTATAGATGCAAAACTAAGGTAATGCTACAGATCATTCTGCATTATGCTGTGGTACTGCATCTCCTTTGCCTCTGCTTGCTTCCAAAGGCAGAACTGCAAACTGGAACAAATTATCACAGGAAAGCAATACTTGTTCTCCTTGTTCTTACAAACATGCGCTGTAGTGGCTTTCTTGTTTCCTCGGGATTTTTTTGTTTAGTTGTTTTTTTTCCTTGGCTTGTTTTTTGTTATTGTTGGGGTTTTTTTGAGATAGTTATTACTTGCAGTAGAAGAAAAATTGCAAATTTAAATAGTAAAAAATGTGGTAGAGGGGAGCAAAACCTATATTTGTATTTAGGGCTGTGTCTAAGGAACCATGCTATCAAGTCACCACATCCTTTGTGTCAGTAAATAGCTCGAGAATTGGTATAAATGTTAATTAAGCACTTGGTCTCTTGTGAATGAAAATATTAGTAGAATGTTAGCTTGCACAACAGAAATCTAATTTTACACATGACTACGCAAAACACTTGCTGGTTTGCCAGGTTCCCTAGTGAGTGAATGGGAGAGCCTCTCCCGGAGGTGAATGGCATCTTCCAAAGTGTGCTAGGCTGCATTAGCTCATCGATTTTTGCAGGCTTTTCTTAGCAGTGTGGTGTTTGATTTGTTCTTCATTGAAATGGTCATAAGTACACATGCTTTGTGTGTGCTTTCCAGTGAAATTGCATCACAGTCTTGTTGCTGAAGACCATACTAAAGGTGGTCTTGAAAATAGCAAGTGAGTTTTATGTGGATTTCCAGTCTGAAGCGCTCTTCCATACTCTCACTGCAGCTCAGACTTCTTTATCACCTTTGACTCTTGGCAGTCACCCTGACAGACTGACCTAGCCTCGAAGATTGTTGCTTAATTACAGCATGAATGTGTTATGTTTGTTTGGAGTGTTGTAATAAAACCACTCTGCACATGTTGACAGGGGTGTAAATGATTTAAAGAAAGACGTGGTGAGGTGCAAATGCCTGGTGGGAGGTTCATTTTCCTGATTATTTTCTCCCCTTTTCTGTCTTTATGATGACTGCTTAGGTTAAGGGCAGGCAGCTATGGAAAATCTGTGCAAACCATTTATAAGCAGTACCTGTTACTACATCATAGACCTGAAAAAAAACTCTTTGGGTATATCAGAACTTACTACTAAAGCAGCAAGTTCTCTTTTATAAGGTGCTGTGTTTTTCTTGATTCTTCTGTAGATCTAAAACATTTTTTCAAATTAATTTGGATACTGAAATAATTTGTTTTCAGTAGGTTATGTCTGTGGTTTTTTATTGTCATTGCAATACTTCTGGAAAGCAATACAATGTTAAGCTTAAGGGTTCTTAACCATTCTCTGAAGAAGTTAACTATTAACATTGCCTTAAACTGCTGCTGAATATTTATATATCTAGGAGAAAGATACCTGAAACTTTGTAGCTGTTTAATATAACTAGCAAAGGCAGCTCTATCTAACGACTAGGAGCTTGACAGACTCTCAAGCTCAAGATGACCTGTGTTCCCAGTGATAAAGGTAGTGAAATGGTGTTCTGTTAATGTGATTGATTTTTTTCTTGTATTTAATGTTTGATAATCAAGTGTGTTTGTGTACTATTGATCAGAAGTTACAGGGTTGATGTGACTCTTAGATAAAGTTGTGATACGTTGCAGTAACCCGTAATATCCACAGAAGATTGATTAGTATTAAAAGTAGGTGATAAATGTGATATGGAAGTACTGTCAGACATTGCTTCCCTTTAAATTTAATAATTGATATTGTACATAAGATTTATTACCTGGTTTCAGTGAAGGATTAATTCATTTGATGTCCTCTTATGTAAATGGCCAAGTTTTGACATAAAATGTTGGTAGTGTCTGTAGTGCTGGGTGGGTGGAGTTTATTCTCACTTTATATATTGCTGCATCTTCCTCATTAACATATTAGGTGTGTGGCTATATTGATATTAGAAGCTTTCTGCCCTGAAACTGTATCAGGAGGTAATGCTTTTCATCTGCTCTCCAGGCCTGAGTGGTCATGTCTTTTCACACCCAGTGAATAAGAAATTTTAACTGCTGTTCTGAATCAGTCAAGTAGTTATCACCTTTATGCAGGCTGACCTGACTGTGTTTGTGGAATGTAAGTATATAATAGTGCCTTCCTGCTGAATCTAGGGACTCAACCAAAACATTTATGTCAAAGCCATTAATCCACCACCTGTTAGTAAAATGCTGCATTTTTAAGTTAGCAGCGAACTACTGGAGAATAAAAACATAACCAGTGAACTTCAGAACTTGGTATATTTCTTCTGTGCTTGTTTCATTTTTTACTGTGATGGAGGCTCTACACTCCTGTTTCTAGACACCAAATTAAATAATTTGTTGAAGATAGACTCCAGTGGCTTGGAGATGATATCCTCAAACAGCATAAAAGGGTTAAATCTGGAGAAAGTAAGTAGCACATCATTCTTGCACCAACTTCATGGCAAATAAGTCTCTAATGCAGAATAAACTCATCTGGGCTACGCTTCAGTCAGTGTAGATTAATCTGATGTTAAGGTCAATGTGCCACATCTACACATGCTTTTTGATCATTCATTTAAGGAGTGAAGTTTATCTTGGAAATAATTATCTCATAACTATTCCTATTTTGCTAGTTTTTCCATGGGGAGATTTCACACCTTTATGTGTGTTGAGCTGGCATGTCAGCTCATCCCAGTGTGCTTTCATATTTATGCTGTTAATGCAGTTTTTGGTAGATTCCACATCTCATGATCCAGCATAGAAGCCAGGTGAGCACTGTACTTCTGGTGAGAGAAGCAGTTCAGTCCTTGCCAGTAGCACTGCCCATCTGAAAGAGATGGCAGAATGCCATATGGAATGGAAAAAAGGAACTTGGGACACTGCTCTTCAGGCATAGATGAGCTACAGAGCATCTGAGGCCCCCTCAAAGTTCAGCCTTCCTAGGGATTATGCAGATTCTGTTGGAGCACGTGTCTTCATCAAGGAAGAGTGATATGCTTTCAGTAGGTGGCTTTATTGAATTCCAACACAGCTTGCATGGTATAGAACTAGAGGAAAAGCTTCTGATATTACTTCCAAGTCAGAGTCTTATTCAGGACAAGTGTATAAGACCCTGATGGAAATTCTTGTGTCCGGGGTGAGATGGTGTTTAGTGAAGGAAGCTCCATGGCAGTGCTGTACTGTAGTACATTTGTATTGGAGAACTTCATAAACATCAAGGTGAGTTGTGTGTGATTCCATTATCACATGTAAGGTGGAAGTTATGTTTTAGCCAGCATTCCATCAGTACTTTGCCTTGGCCAACTTCAGAGGTTTGCAGAAGCTCTAAGAGTTTCTCAGAATATTCTCCCTCTACCCATCTTTGTCGCTCAGGGTCTTCCTGAGTTTTCAGCACTTACCGTGAACTTCTTTTCTCTTGTTTGGGATTATTTTAAGCTGTATTGTGTAGTGTAAGAACAGTTAGCTGATAGACATGTACAATTATTAGTGCCCACTGCTTGGTACATACACTTCTGAGCTCATCCCAAAGCTGACATTTAGACAACAGAATCACAGAACAGCTCAGATTGGAAGGGAAAATGGTGGGTCATCTGGTGCAACTTCTGTGCTCAGTCAGGGCCATCCTAGAGCACAGTGCACAGGATTGCATCCAGACAGTTCTTGAATAACTCCAGCAGGGAAACTCTACAACCTGTCTGGGCAGCCTGTTCTAGTGCATGGTCATCCATACAGCAAAGAAGTTCTTTCTCATAATCAGGTGGAACTTCCTGTGCATCTGTTCCTGCCTATTGCCTTGTGTCCTAGTGCTTGGCGCCACTGAGGAAAACCTGGATCTGTCTTCTTGGCAGCCTCCCTTTGGATACTTACAAATATGGATGAGATCCCCTCTCAGCCCTCTCTTCTCAAGGCTGAACAGGCCTCAGCCTTTCCTCCTAAGAATGATGCTCCAGTCCCTTAATAATTTTCATAGCCCTCCACTGTACCTGCTCCAGGAGCTCCATATCTCTCTTGTGCTGAGGAGCCCAGAACTGGACACAGCACTCCAGGCGTGGCCTTACCGGGTCTGAGTGGAGGGGCAGGATCACCTCCCTCGCCCTGCTGGCCGTGCTTTCCCTAAGGCAGCCCAGGATACCATTGGCCTTTTTAGCAGCAGGGGCACTGCTGGCTCATGGACAGCTTGTTGTCCACCAGCACCCCTGGGTTCTTCTCTGGAAGGAGCAGAGCTGCTTTCCAGCAGGTCAGCCCCCAGCCTGGGCTGCTCTGTGAGTTTATTCTTTCCCATGTGCAGCACCCTGCATCTGCCCTTGCTGAATTTGAGAAGTTCCTCTCTGCCCATCTCTCAAGGCCCTTCTGAAGGGCTGCACAGCCCTCTGTGGTCTTGGCCACTCTTCTCAGGTTGGTGTGAACTTGCTGCAGAGTAATCTGTCCCTTCATCCAAGTCATTGATGGATGAGTTAAACAATACTGGATTCAGTGTAGAACCTTGGGGGACACTGCTAGTGACAGGCTTCCAACTGGACCCTGTGTTTCTGATGATGACTCTTTGGGATCTGCTGTTCCACCCCGCTGTCTGGTCATCCAGTCCACACTTCCTGAATTTGTCTATGAGAATGTTGTGAGAGACAATGTCAAAATCCTTGCTAAAGTCATGGTTCACAATATCCACTCCTTTCCCCTTGTCCATCCACTTAGTTGTTTCATTGTAGAAGCCAATTGGGTTGGTCAAGCATGATTTAATGAGTCTATGCTGACAATTCCTGATCACAGTGACAGGAAGAATTCCTTTGTGTGGGGTGAAGGAGAGGACAGGAGCTACTGAACTGTCAAGAAAGGGCAGATGATCAATAGATAACTTAATGAAGAATGCTGTGGCTGTGTGCTCACTACTGCCTCAAAGCCAGTTCTTCTTTGGGAGAACCCATTTTAATACCTAATTCTCTCTCTGGGCCATACAATGCTTCTTTGTACAGCTGTGTTCCTCCCCGTTCATGACAACTGGGAGTTGAGGGAAGTATTCAGGACTTTGTGTTATCTGCCATTGTTGGAACAAGTGTCCTCTGGTATCCTCCCAGGACAATCTCTGTTGTGCTCCTCTGGGAGGAAAATCAGGAGCATGGCTGGTGAGAGAGCTGACTTGCATTCCAGGAGCATGTCCCGATGCAGGCAGTGTGCACTGGGAATGCCGTGTGCACTGCAGGGCCCATCCCACGGTGGGGGAGGCTGCCTGCAGGGCTGTGGAGCACCCTCCCAGTGTGCTGCAGGTTCTTCATTACTCCCTACTTGAGCACTGATGATGGGGCAGAGCAGTGCAGCAGTGTTTGATGTTTCTTGAGTTCAGTAAAATGTTTAAGCCATTGAGAAATAATAAAACTTGTAAAATGTGTGTATATTTTTTTACATCCTCCAGCCTTGCAGTAAGAGCATAGTGTTCCAGTTGTGGAATAGCAAGGTCTGTGGCAGTTCATTACACTGAGCTGATCTTTCTACACTATTTCATTACCCTTTCTCCTCTTCCATTTTTTCTCCAAATCAATGAACTTTCCTTTGCTTCAACTCATCTATAAAAACTCGACTAACATTTTAGCGTTTTAGCATTAGGTATTTCTTAGCAGCCTCTAGCTTTTGTCAGTCTCTCATCTCTTCCCCAAGAGCTAAACAAAGCTCTTAAAGCTCAAGCACCTGAGAATTTCTCAGAACTACTGTAGCAATTCTGACCATATTGATGTCTAGTGGTCTGGGGAAAACAATTTTCCTAAGTGAGAGAAGGCCTATTTTTCAAGATTCCCGTGCTTCAGCAGCTCTGTTTTAGTGTTCAGTTTCTTTCCATTATGATCATTTAGGTCTTTTAGTACTTTGGAGAAAAATGCTGCTTATACCCTTGAACTCACAAGCTTGGTTGATCTTTGAAGAATGGAGATATTTGTGAAATAAACAGGGCAGGAGACTTTTTCTTCTTTAAATGCCTTTATTAAAAGTGATCAGCTCAGAATTGGGCAGTTCAACGGAGCTGCAGCTTCCCGTCGTCTCTCCCAGGGCGACTCAGCGGAGGAGGAGGAGGATATGCGCAGCTTTGTCCACTAGGGGCAGAGCTGGGGGTCCGGTCCTCGTGGGAGCCTTTAGGGCGTCGTGACCCCTTCGGATGTTGGTTTTCGCCGCTTCGCCCCGTCCGCTCCCGGTTTCAGGACGACTCCTGTGCTCAGGGTGAGAGGGACTATGAAGGTTTTCCGCATCTCTGCAGGCTCAGCACTCCGTTCCTGACGTCCAGACATCACTCCAATCTCTCAACTCATAGTTGGCTCGTTGTTTGGGGCTCTTTTTTAACAAGCTAGAAGCAGTAGCTTCTCATGGCATGCTGGTCCTGGAGTTATCTTGTATATCTACCCCCCCCTAAGTCTCTTCTCCTCACTGTTCGGGAGGTACCCCACCCTTCACTGTCCCAGAGAAAAGCCATTAACTCGCCCCAGCCAGGGCTTTTACTGATACAAAAACAACTATTAACGACAACGACCCGTAATTGTCATAACACACAAGCAGCACCCGAGCAGCAACAGTGGTAACATTTTCCTCACAAAAAAAATTAGAAGAATTTTGTTCATAACATTTGATATCAAGATATTTGAAGCAAATAGTACCTTACCTACCCTGATCTCTAAAATCCTCTTTTCCAGGAAAATGGGGCTTATCAGCATGAAGTTCTGCCTGGTTTTTTGGTTGTCTATGGCTATACCATTTTTCTATCCTAACAGTGGTCTTGAACCAGTAGTATGCTGAATAAAACTCCTTGTTTAGGTTTGTGTGTAAGTAAACCCTTAATTCCTAGTCTACTCAGTGTCCCTCTGGTACTGCCCTGGCTATTTTCCAGCTCATCTACAGCTATCTAGGAGCACCAGTGCCAGGGCACGTTTATTGCCTTTTAGTATTAATGGCTACCAGGATATAAAGGTTTCCTCCTGAGAACAAACTGCAATGTTTCACAAAAGCTGTATTAATTAGTAAATGATAAAGTGTGGAAATTTTAGTTTGATCCCAGAGCCTTCAGTGTGGCGTTCTTGTAATTATCAACAATATATTGCCCTCAAGCATCCAAGGTGGAGAGGTGTGTGATGGGTGCAACAACAGCAAAAAGGAACACTTAACCCCCCCCTCCCAGTATTGCCTGGAGGTGATAGTTAAGAGGGAACCAGTTTAAGCTGCCATAAAGTGGCCATGTGAATGCCCTGCTTTACAAAAGACACTTCCATTAAGTGGCAAAATCATCCCTTAAACTGTATGTTTAAGCTTATACAAAATCTGTAGCAGACAGCGTTAGCTGACCTCCTAATAACTGTGTATAAAGGTTAAGAAAGTTTAGCAGCAGGTAAGAAAAATTGATATGGCAACAAGGGAGCTTTTGGAAGACCTGACCTTAATAAAGGGAGACCAGAAGGAGTAGTCATAAGTCAAGGAATAAAAGCACTATGTCCTAGATGATGAAGCATGTTCACAAAGCTAGTAGATGTCTCTGAATGCAGGTTGGACAAATGGGAGCAGGATGGTGAGGATAAGCCTGAGGGCTAAGGGTTGGTTTGTCGGCTGAGTAGAAATTGTTTGAAAGGTGGAAATCTAACCCTGCTGAAGTCCAGGAGAACGTATTCATAGCTAGCAGTAGATAGAAGGAAGTTAAAAAGTCCAAGTGGAGTTTGCAGAACATGTAGACAGAAAAATGTCTTATGTGACAAGAAGAAAAATCTAGGAGACATGGATGGCTAACATCATCAGCCACATTGCAGTGATTAAAATCAGTGTGTTACTGAGAACTTAAATAACCTCTTTGCATAAGGTGTCATTATTAGACTAATTTGTGATATCTTGATTCTATTGCCTTTCTTGCAATAATGATGAAATATGGTAAAACTGACATATTAGGAAATTATATAGAACACGGTTCATAATGTGGAAGCATGCTGAATTGCCTGGATTAGGTATTAGCTTGGCTTTCTGAAAAGGTACAGCTGGTAAAAAAGATACAGGTGTGTATTTGAGTAAAGAAATGGAAACCAGAGTGGCTAGCATGTTTAAACGCTTCAGCAAAGAGGAAATCAAAAGCAAAGAGCTTTTACATCTAGTTTTCATAAACTTCATGAAATTGTAATTTTATAGTTTTAATAGTTGTAGTAGTTATTCTCCAGAGAGAAATATTCTGCTGTTTTCTTTTGAAAGCATGGGTGATTTCTCTGAAGCAAAGATAGGTGGCTCCTGTTTGACATATGGGTACATATGGATGCAGTCTTTTTAAAGAGGTCACTGATTAAGGTGGTTGACTTGGTGTTCCAGAGCAACCTTATGTGGCATGACCCACATAGTAACTCTCTTGCCCAGCCCTTTCTTTGACGTTATTCTTTGTGGCAGGAGGAATCAGGTGAGGCATGGAGAATGTTTTTAGCCTTTGGAGTCTACAGCCCAGCATGTTAATGCAAACTGATGTTACCACTGGTCTGTGTTCTTGCTGTGGAGGGGCTTTGCTTTCTGTCCAGCCCTGACAACCCTACCTGGCAGAAGGCTGGCAGAACACGTGGGGGTGCATCACTCCAGCTGAGGCAACCACTGAATGTGAGTCAGTGTCCAGAGGGAAAGCACCATCAGAAACCCTAAACTGATTAAATAACAGGAAGTTGGTGAGAAAAATAGATTATTTTTTATTGCTCTCTATATATACTACTATATACTGTAGTATAAATAAAGTAGAATTCCTAATTTATTTTATTTTTTTTTTTTAATATTGTGGGCAATAATCTCATTTGCCAAGAAACCAGAAGGATGTTTTTAAAAAGATCAAGGTGTAAGATGGCTAATTCAGCCTAAGGGGAAACACTGCTGTTGATAAAATAGTATTAGCAATGGGCAACAAAACTGCAAATTAAGGAGAGTTGTAAGTATATATTATAAAGGAAAATGTTTATGACAAATACATCCCAAAGTATTTAAAATTAGCTGTTAGCTCAACAAAATACTCTAGGTAATACTGTGATAATTCAGGAAAGCATGCCTATTAACATGGTCATGGAATTTTAAAATTAACAAAATAACAGCATGAGGAGTGGGCAGAGAATCATACTAAAACTTGGGGTATATATTATTTTGAGTATATGTATCTACCTCTTGTTTTGTTTGCTTGTTTGCCTCTATCTTGATTTTAGTGCTCAGCAGTGGCAGCTCCACCTTGTAGGATAACACGGAACATAGAGGAAGGAGGACTGCATGGCAGCTTATACTATTGACATCAGAGGACATTTTTAAAAGTATTCAAAGCAAGGCTCCTAGAGTTTTGCATTCCTTTTATATTGTAAAACTAGAAAAACAGTGCATTGAATGAAACTCAAAAGTAATTGAGATTTTGATGCCTTTCAAATGTTCTGTAATTGCAGCTGATTGCTGCAAATTATTATTGAGGCCAGAGCCCAAAATACTTAGAAACTGATAAATGTTGTGTTGTAGTGAAAATACTTTAAAATAAAACTAAGACCACTAAGTTTCTTTCTTTTATGTTAAGCCAGGCTCTATGAAAAGGTGATTTAAAGCTAACCTAGGGGCAGGTAATTTTGTTACATGTGCTGTGGGTTTTCTTTACTCGCTTTCTGAAACAGCAGCGGATGGTCAGTGTCACATGGAGTGATGTGCACCATGGCTTTCTTTTCCAAGTGCCGTGCTCAGCTGTTCCTACTGTTCTGTGTGTTTGTCTTCCTTTCTGTTTTGTCTTATATGGGAAGGGAAGGATTTGATGGCAGAAATTTTATGCTTTCAGATACTGTTGTGTGTCTGGGTTACTTTGTGGCACTTTGCATCTCTCTGCAGCCCAAGCCGCCAGGTTCTTCCCAGCTCCTGATAGCATCTAGCTGTGGTTGTGTAGGTTGGAGGGTTTGTATCCTCAGACATGAGGACTGAGTGATGGCAGGCATTATGGAAATGGTAGCTGCAACTCCAGTGTCCCTTCAGGCTGTTACCCTTGTCTTGCTTTCTAGCTCAGATTAAAAGTTGTGTAAGAGGTGGCTGATGGCAGCTGAACCCGAGTTACTCAGAGGCAACAGAGCTGCCAGTCTGGGAAAGGAGTCTGAGGCTTTGAGGCTGCCTGGACAGGAGATGATGTCGACCCTGAAGGGAACAGTCTTGGCTCCCCTGGGAAGCTGCAAGAGCCCCACAGTTACAACTGTTTCTTGCAATTAAAAGAATTATGTTAACAGGGGTAGATATTTTAATAGTGCTGACAGGTCAAAACATGAGTTTGCTCATAGAAATTCATACCTGAGAGTTGGGCGTTTCAAGGAATAGAGCTTCTGTGAGTCTTCACTTTGTGCATGATTTGGTTACCAGCTCTCCAGAGGATATAAATGGTTTGCTTTAAATCTAAAGCAGTCTTCATTTTAGATCTAGGCCTAAGGAAGTTGGTGAAAATCACGCTGTGTACTACTTTATGTACTACTAGCACTTTGTCAGACAACTGTCTTGGACAATTCTGCCTCTTAAATTTCTATTCTTACATGCTTCCTGGGTTTCATTAGACATAATGAACAAAAAGTTGGTACTAATTCTGAAATTATTTAAAAGAACCCTCATTTTCTGTGCCAACTGGGTTAAAGTTGTAGAATTCTTGGTTTGGGATCATGAATTCATCTGTAGAATGACTTTCATCCAGCCATGTGACTGCTACCTTTCACAGAAACCTTTGTCAGCTGCTAGAGATGTTCCTCTGTTATGATTGTTTTGTCAAAGTCTCTGAGATATGGTGCATCTCATTCTGGATATCTGATTTTTTTATAAATTATTTTAAAATTTCACTTGTACTGCTGCTAGATTAATGAACTGATAGCACCTTAGAGCAGAACAGGCGTGCAGTTACTTATTTCCAGCTGACAGGGACGCGTGTTCTGCATTGCAGAATGACTTGAGTTGGCTTCACCTTCAAAGTTTGCTTATCCTGATCCCTAAAAAAACCTCATGCTCACATAATGCTGCTGCCTGTCAAATACCAAATGCTTACTGAATAGTACTCAAATGTTTCTGCACCAGTTCCTCGCTGCCGGATGTTTTGAAAAGCATAAAATGTGTGTCTTTGCACTGTAGTTTTTTTCTTGTACTTCTTTAGGGTCCAGTAAATAAAAAATATTATGAAAGAAATTATGGTTTCTAAGACCAGGTTTTCAAAAAAAAGGTGTCTGCAATATTTGACAGCTACTGAGAAACTACAAAGAAATATTTAGCTGTTGCTATGGTTGAGAAAAATTGTTGAAAGATGAAAGATAAAATGGTGAATCCCTGAGTATAAATGACTTTTATTTGAAATACAGATTGGATCACCAGTGACTGGGGAAAAAAACTACTATTTCTAAAATTAAATCTGAAAAAGGACAGAAATGTCCTTGTAGTAGATCTTACATGATGCGTGGAAGAGAATAAATATTTGGGATTCTTTGGTGTTGTGGGACTTAGTTTTGGGTTTTTTTGTTGGTTGGGTTTTTCCATCTGAAGAGAAGATTGAGGAATTGTAACCTTGGTAATGAAATCTTCTTTAGAAAAGTGGGTTTTATTCAACCTAAGTTTTTTAATATTGCCATTTTATTCAAGTGAGAGATGTGGGAGAAAGTGATTTTGTGGTATAATCAACATCCTCCCTCTGTTAATGCTGTTAATATTCACACTTGAGAAATGTGGCAAAATTGACACCACAGGAACTGTAACAAAACAATGTAAGGGATTAAAATGCATTTACTTGTTTTCATATAGTGGAGTGAAAAAGGACTTTTATTCAACTTATCCTCTAACAGAAAGTGTTAAAAGCAGCTTGTTATGTTCATTACATGAATAAAGCTAAATAAAGCTGACAGCTTCTTAACTACTGATGTATACAACTCTATACACTTAGTTCACTGCACTGAAGATGCTTCTAGTTTAACATAGCAGGATATAAGCTTTCATCTGAAGTTAAATGCTGCCATGCTCAGACATTTGATTTTGTCTGCTGGAAGTGTTTGTACACAGATGAAGTGTTGGAGCTAGAGTCAGATCTGCAGTGGTAACTCTCTGTTTAATGGGGAGCGTAAGAGCTTAGGGAAGGGTTTAAGAACAAGATGTACCCACCCCCAGTACCTGATAACACTCCTGTATCTTTCAGAACTTCCCCAGCCAGGGGTGGTTTTCACTGGAAAATGTTGCCAGACACTCTATAACAGAATTAATCTCTTCAAGTGTATTTAGCAGAGCACCGATGTTTTACTTCAGGATGGGCTGACTCTTCCTGAAAGTGTGTTTCTCTCTGTGGGTTGTAAATGGATTATATGGAATTAGCTCAGGTGTCAGTATCTACATTTGTAGATTTCTGCCCAGGTGCTTAGATGAATACTACTGCTATGTTGCTGCCCTTTCCTATTTTTTAAAGGCAAAATATCTACAAAATTCCAGAAGTTTAGTATAGGAATGAAAATTCAGGCTCCTTTTCACAGGAGTTAGAGCATTTATTTTCTAGTTGCTTGCCTTCTGTCTGGGCCACCCTCCTAGGAGGGAGTTGTAATTTTGATCCGAGAGTGCATGAAGACACTGAATTACATTTTAGCACTTCAATGGCTGTGCAACTTCTTCGTGTTAGATCAAAAGGTGAGCATGGTGAACATTGCCATCCCAACTTCTTTTGCTTACATCCTTTCTGCAAGTGTGAGCCTCCATAATTGTAGTGGCCAGCAAGTGCCTCAGTCCAGGCTGACATCGGGGTGTAAATCCTCCTTTTGCTACTGATATTCCCGAGGGGTTGTGCTTCCTGATATGTGCCTCTGTAGCATTTCTTATGGCAGAGTTGGACCAAGCCCTCTGATCAACCTGCTTGTTCTTTTTGTTACGGCTCTTAACTCCACTTGGGCTTTCTGTAGGACACCTCTGTGCCTAGCACAAGTAGAATGGGCAAGTGTATTCTGCAACCTGCTCCAAAGGCTGGCTCCCAGTGCCTGAAACTGGGCGTGTTGATGCCACCCAGTGCGGCTCATCTCTGCCGCTTCTTCCAGTGGGAAAAACCCCGAACTACTGAAATTTCTCTGAAGTGAAATTACCCCAGTATATCCAGAAGCCATGGAGATGCATACTTGCAGTGAGGAGCTGTGAAGCACACTCGAATCTACTACTAAAGTGTAATCTTTACAATTACCTTTGTCATACATACACTTTATCTGAGAATTGTAATTGCACAGTTCAGGGCTAAGGAAGGAAATGAGGAGGATTTTCTGTTCACGGTTTAGAAGTCTTGGTTGTACTGGAGACTGAGATGCATCAGCAGGCAAGAGAATCCTGTAGTAATTTTAGTTTCCTGTTTGTATCAGCTACAATGAAGCCAGAATGGAAGATACCTGTGCTGCGGTGTCTTTGCTTTTATGGGGTGTGGTCCCAGCAGTTTCTGTCAGGGTTTGGATCTGCCCAAATGAAGGATCAGCAAGTCAAGTGCACTTGAATTTAGACAGTAGAAATGTATGGTGTTGTCTCTGCATGTGAGTTAACTGCCAACAATGGCTACCAGTGACAGTTTCAAATGTTTTCAGTACCTCTTTTTAAAGGCAATCTGCTTGTTTGCATATTGCTGCCACAGCTTGATTTGTCTTACTTGCTCCTCACATGTTCTAAGTTTGTAGACTAGAGCCCATTTTTTATTCAATACATTTTTTGAGTCAGTGAACTGGGCTTTCATTTGCTGTCTTTCCTGGAGCATTTTTGGTTTCTAAAATAGATTCTGTGCTATTTTTTCCTGAATTGTTTTCAAAGTAATTTTCTTTTTTTCTTCTACCTCCTATTGTTTTTCATTGCACGGTACAGCATGCTTTTCTTGCTAAGTTTTATGCTTTTTTCTAACATCAGTGCTGCTTTTGTTAACCTTTCTGCTGTTCCTTATAATATATTAGCTTAAAAAGTCCCCAACATCCCCAGGCACTTAATAGCCAGAGAATGAAATAGGAGGCCTGTGAAAGATTAAGTTATCTTGTCTGCTAAAGGGCTGCTGAGGAACAGCTCTCCAGCGATTTTGTTTACTTTCATATGGCCTTTAATTCCAGCTTCAGGAGTTATGTCAATGACAATGAGAGTGATTTTTTAAATCTCAGTTTCATATACAGAGAGAAGGTAACTGATGGAGTGTGAGCATTAGAAAGCAAAGCATAATCAGATTGAACTGCAGACAGGGGAGGATTGTAAAATAAAAGATATGGGAGGAAAGGGTGCTCAAGGTGGTGCTTTGAGTTTAGGAAAGAGTGTTTGGGAATCTGCTTCTCAGGAAAGGACCTGGTGGTGGTGGTTGACAGCCACTGAACATGAGCCAGCTGTGTGCCCAGGTGGCCAAGAAGGCCAGTGGCATCCTGGCCTGTATCAGCAGTAGTGTGGCCAGTGGGACCCCAGCAATGACTGTCCCCCTGTATTCGGCTGAGGCCATACCTCAAATTCTGTGTTCTGTTTTGGGCCCCTCAGTGCAAAAAAGACATTGAGATGCTGGAGTGTGTCCAGAAATGGGAAACAAAGCTGGTGAGGGGTCTGGAGCACAAGTCTGGTGAGGAGCAGCTGAGGGAACTGGGATTTTTTATTCTGGAGAAAAAGAAGCTCGGGGGACCTTATCACTCCACAACTGCCTGAAAGGAGGTGGTAGCCAGTTGGAGGTTGGTCTGTTCTCCCAAGTAACAAAGAATAGGGCAAGAATAAATGGTCTCAAGTTGTACTGACAAGGTTTAGTTTGGATATTAGGTAAATTTCTTCATGTCAAGCACTGGAAAAGGCTGCCCATGGACATTTAAGATGTGTTGATGAGGCACCTGGGGACATGGTTTACTGCTGGGACTTGGCAGTGCTGGGTTGAACTGATACAATGAGGTCAGGATGCAGCTCTGTGAGCAAGGTCTGTTATGCTGGTGATGCAACTTACCAAAAGAACTGGGGTAGAAAAGGCATTTTGGTCCCAGTTCAGAGCACTTTCCATGTTTGCAAGCGGCAGTGAAAGAGGTGGTGAGCTGGGTTCCTCGCATGGGGATGTGTGGGAGGGGGTTTACCAGCAGGATAAAAATCTTGCCTTTGCTGGCTAATGTTAGAGTGACCTGTGCTCTGAATAGTCCAGGTAAGAGGAGAATCTTCTAATAGGTATTTGTAGAGACAAGAGAGATAAATGTCCTCAGATATTTGTGTGAAAATGATCTAGCTGGTGAGCATCCAGATTTCAAAGTGCTTTCCTAGGATAACAATGTCATTTAAATGTGAGCGTGGTTTGTTTGTTTGTAATGCCTGCCAACAATCTTTCTAGGAACAGGATATAAAACTGGTACTTGGTGACTTGTTCATTCTGTTTTGATCTGTGGTTTAATTACAGCATGTTTAATTGCTCTTTTCATTCACTCAGGAGGCAGAGCAGTTTCATTTTTTCCCCTTTCCTGTGCGCCTTTTTTTGGTTTTTGTTTTTTGTTTGTTTGTTTGTTTTTGTTGTTTTGTTTTTTGTAGGCACACAGTTTGGTAGGATAATACTCATCAAATGACTCAAAAAATAAGATATTTAGATTGTCCTTTCAAACAGGAACAACTGCTCTTTTTCTCATGAGGTCACATGATTCCAATTTATTATCTATGTGCCAAACTTGCTGTGTGAAGATGAGGCTCCTTTAGTGCCACAGTTTTTTTACCAGAGGTTTACTGAATTTTCTTGTTTGGGTTCAAAGTAGGGAGTTTTATCTTCCCATGTATTTAACATGCCAAGTCCATACCAAGCCTGCCATTTTTCTCTGATCCATAAACTTCTGTGAATAACTAAAAGCGTCTCACATTTTCCTTATACTGAGTTAAGAAACAAGTTAGATAGTTCTTAAGAATATTTATGTTATCATAAACCAGAGGGGAGATGTTGTTCCCTTTCTTTGACTCAGTGTTTGCTAGTTGTTTAATGAAACAGATGAGGGACTTCTAGATTAGCTTCAACTAAACAGAAGACAAGATGTTTGCTGCCTCAGACTGCTCGTGGGACTTCAGACTTTACACAGAAATTAAGGAGAATATTAAAGATGCTGGAAATGTGGTCACATGCTTATTGGGGACTCTTGTGCCTTTCGTAAGGGATGCAGCTGACTTGTTTTAAGGAAATTTATGCTTAAGGATCTGTCTGTAAAGGGAATTAACTGCATGGTTAGCATGATAAGTGGTAAATTACCATAGAATGGTTTGGGTTGGGAGGGACCCTAGAGATCATTCCAACCACCCTGCTGTGGGCCAGGACACCTTCTGCTAGACCACACTCCTGCAAGCCCCATCCAGCCTGGCCTTGAGCACTTGCAGGGCTGGGGCATCCCCTGCTTCTCTGTGCAGCCTGTTCCACGGTGGCCACGTGCTGACTCTTTACTGATGTCTGAGGAGATGCTCCTGCCTTTGTTCCTCCAGGACCGCTCCCCCCGGCCCTCACTGCAGAGCGATTTGAGCAGGGTGGAAACCTCTCCTATTTGCCATTAAACTCCGTGCAGGGTGCCAGTAGCTAATCCACATCAGCTGTGTGCAGGGTGCCGAGAGATGCCTTCCCTTAGCAGGAGGGAGGTGGGAGATCATTAATGATCTCATCAATCTCAGCTGTCCTCTGGCTCTGTGTGGTGTTATTTGACAATGCAGTCATAGTGCGCAGAGGTAATTTTGGTCAAGGTAGAAGGATGAAAAAGAATGTATGGTTAATGGAAATATTTGCTGTGTATGTCTTATGAGTCATTTTATTTCCTACACTTGCCAAAACAAGTTAGCATGGAAAATGGTTTACTAGTGTAACTGGGAAGACCTGTTTGTGTTCGTGAAGCATGAAAACTGCCAGCAGCCTTTGCATCCCAGAGTTTTATTTTTTGTTCCCTCCGCCCCAGGTCCCCCCAGCACTAAGAGTTCAGTGTTCTCTTCCTGGGTCCCAGAAGGACAGTAGGCACAGGCTTTGTAATCCACATCAGTACCAGGTGCTCTGTCTAGATCATGGTTCCAATCCTCCTCTCTGTGTCCAGCACTCCAGATCTGCTTTTATACCAAGGTTTTTTGTTTATAATAATTTTCAAAATAACAGATTCCCCCATCCTCCTTCTGGATTCAGGATTTGGTCATATTTTCTGTTTCCTTCTGCTGTTTCAAGGTTTTTTAGGTGAGTTGTAAGCCTTTTTGTTTTGGCAGGGAAAATAAGTAGGGGTGAAATGGGGTTATGGTTACATGAGCAGTTGTCTTTAATCTGTGGATGTGTAGGTATTTGAAAGTTACAGCTTTTCTAGCAAGCTGATGGGGTTTTCACATGTTTGTATGTTTTCTCTTCCATTTCAATTATTCTAATGCTCCCGAATTTATTAGACATGTGGCTGATGTATAGGATGCTCTCTGAAGTGCTGGAATAGACAGTGTGGTGTTCAAAGGACACTTGTGTGAGGCCCAGATGACAGCCTCCCCTCCAGGGAAGTGTAGGGTTTAACAAATGGGCTGAACTCCACCAGAAGCTTTATAATGGTTTAGGTGACTCATTCTTCCTGGCTTATGACTTCTTCCTATGAAAAGTATGTATTTTTGAATATCTAGCAGAATGCACCATGCTTTAATTATAGTTAATTCTTTGAAATATTTGTACAGCACTTTTGTAAAAGAAGAACTACTATGCACAGTCTCCTGGTGTTTTCTCCACTGCTTAAGCATATTCTGAGAAGGTTTTAGAGAACTCCTGTATTCTGTTCCAGAGAGATCAAAGTTTTATAAAAGTTTGAGAATCTAATTCATATTTAGAGGGTTTTTTAATATGTTCCATCATGCTTTCTTGACCAGAACCTCACACACAATGGCAATTATACAAGAAGCATGCTGTGTATTGTTCCTTCCCTTATGTGAAATTTTTACAAATGCAGAACATTTACACAAGTTCCTGAAATGAGTGATGCAGGTCCCATATGAAGGAGATGAAATTTTGCAAAGGAGATAGCAGTCTACTGTTGTTATTTGCTGAAACCAGCCGGCAACACAACCCAAAATAATTATGCTCATCTCTTTGGTGTTATGTTCTTCCTCTTACATAAAGGATAGAAGAATTTTGTAAAAATGATCCTTACTGATGTCTCAATTCAATGAACTCTTGTCAGGAATTCTCTCTATAGTGTGAACAAAAGTAAGTTATTTTACAGTTATGCAGGTTCAATGCATTTCTGAGAGGATTGAAGTTTTAGTTGTGTTTACTAGTGCAGTTTTACTCCCTGCCAGCTAAGTGCTTTGGGAGAGATTTGCCACCACTCTTTGGCCTTCCAAGGCCATCTCCTTAGGTGGCTTTTTGGACAAGTCAGGTGTACATCCTGTATCATCTGCAGTTACTTTGGATTCAGTACAGTTTGTTTCTCAGTCCTGTAGGCTTCTGCTCCTCTGGCTATTGGGGCATGTGGCTGGTCAGGCTGCACTTGACACATTCCCTAGAGAGCAAACTAGACATCAGTTTTCTTCTCCAAACCTCCTGCCTCCTTCATTACACCAGGCATGTACTGTGTCTAGGAAGGGAAGAGGCAAAAAGCCAGCCTAGAAATCCAGTCAGTAATATTGCATGATACATGAAAAGCATCTTGAAAGGGTAGTAAACAGAGAATGGATATGAAGTGTTCAGTGAAATTTGTAAAAATCATCACATCGATGCATCATGAAGATCCTAGAAATGCAAGAGCTGAACTGCTGAAACTGAGACAAGTGACATTTCTGTAGATACTAACACAGCTCACAGGAAGTGTTGATGCAAGAATGTGCATATTACTCCAATTTTAAAATTTTTTCATGGTCTCCATTTTTTTCTCACACCAGAGCTCTAGCAGAGATTTTTGTGGTGACTGGGAATTTGATTATTTGAAGCAAATCACCTGTGCTTCTTTAAACTAGGATTCCTATCAGTACATACCCATAGAAAGGTCTGATTAAAAACAAACAAAAAAGGATGCTGAACAAAAGCTTTGATTCAGCAAGATTTTGAATACTCTGGCTCAGTTCCATGTCACACAAACACAAGCAGAGGTTTAATTGTATGACTTAAAATAGATAGAGTTGCTCATGTGTATAAAGTGCTTTGTGCTTAATTTTGTTAGTGCCAGCTGCTTGGCACTTATTGGGGTTAAGACCTTTGATCTTGTTCCTTTTAAAATAGGTGTTAGTTCAAAATCATGAAAAGCATCAGTTTTGAGAAAAAGCAAGGAGAGGTACTAGGTGTCTTCAATATGTAATGGAAATATTATATGCAAATGAAATTAAAAAGAACAAGCCAGGACTTGTTGCTTATGAATTATCTACACTGAGAAGAGGTCTCTTTAATGATATCAGGCTGGTATGTTTTATGTTTGTTTATTTAAGGAGTTTGTGTATGAAATTTCTTTATTTCTGAAACAACACAAGCATTTTCATCAAACTGATTTTTTAGCAACACAGTATGTTCACCTGAAAGTTGAGGCATTTGATTGAAAGACAAAGAAAAGTTGGGTGAATTCAAGTTAGATATTGAAAAGATTAACACAGGTAATGTATAAATGAGTAAAAGAACAAACATCTCAGTGGTATCTACTTTAAAACACACACATTTGATGTCCCAGCTGTTTATCCTGTGTCAAATATAATTCTACTGGACCAGCAGAAAAATCATAATCATAAATTATGAGAGTAAAAATATTGGGTATAAAGCTTTCAACATGTGTGTGCTTGAAGTACTGAAAATGCTTTTAGAACATAAAATTGTATGCAAAGAGTAGAGAAATAAAAATACTTGAAAAGTTAATTTTTGAAGTTCTTCTCAGCAAATTACAGATGAGAAAGCTATGTCACTGGACATGTAGAATTTAATTAATAATTATCAATTGCTTATTTCTTAGAAGCTGTGCTACTCATTGACTTATAAAATCAGTGTTCTGCAAGTTTGCCACTTGGTGGTGCCAAACTGATTTATAAATCACAGATGTGAGCTGAGACTAGCTGTTGAAATTGTTTCTGAGGCATGTACACTACGAGATACATAAATTTGCTTGGAAAACTTTGATTTTGTGACAGCACTGGTGCAGCTGTACTTAGCAACATTTGTGGCAACCATCCCTCAAGCCCCATATCTGGAGTACCTCTCTGTCCCTCCAGTACAAGACAGAGTAAGTGTATAGCAGAGCTGCATCTATGAGAATAGAGTTTCAGGAACATTTCTTCCATACCATGCACCTGGTGAAAAATAATTTGGATCCAGTGATATTCCAGGCATGGTGCATGGGGTTTCTGGCTTTGGGGTTTCTAAAGGCAGCTGCAGGTGTGCTGCTTGCAGTATTATTTTTGTGGGTGTTTGACTGGAGTAGTTCCTGTACAGTTGTGGTTTTAACACTGCCAGAATTTCCACAGGTTTATCACTGAGCTTTATATCCTTGAATTGAAGAGTGATGATTATCCTAAATGTAAATCTAAACAAAAAGACTCATGATTAAATTAACCTTCTTCCATCTCTCAGTTGCAGGGCAACTCTTCAGCCGGCTTCAAGTTTCTGTTTTATTAAAATGTCCTAATTTGTCACAGTGTTTCAGTGTTATCAGTGTTTAGCATTGAAGAATATTTGCACCAGACTTAACAACTTCTTTTTTTATTTTTCTCTCTCTCAATACTACAGTACCAAAGGAATTGGTGGAGCTTCACTTGAAATTGATGAGAAAGATTGGGAAGTCTGTCACAGCAGACAGATGGGAAAAATACTTGATCAAGGTACAGTGTGCATGTTGTATTACTCTGCAATGCTGGAATATGGTTGTGATGAGCAGTTGTGTGAGCAAGCCCTAGTGTGAGCTACAGGAGCCTTGGGCTGTGCCAGCATCAATAAGCATACATCAGATCCCAGCTTAACTTGCAGTCTGCCTAGGCTTGTGAGAAAGGTCTCTGAAAATAGGCACCATCTTCTGCATGTAAAAGAGTGCCCACCCTCATAATTGGCAGGAAAATACTTTCTTGAATATTAAGACCCCAAATAAAGAAGATTTAGTAGCCTGCAAATGGGTTAAATTGAGCAGAGATTTATACAGTAGCAGTTCATTGTATATCACTTGTCTGAATATGATTTAATTACCGTGATTTAGCTGAATTCATGCAGGAACCATGCAGAGGTCTTGTAGTACATATTAATAATAAAAGAAAGTATTGCAGTGATTTATATCTGCATGATCAGAATGGCACAGCTAAGATAAAAATGTAATTATGCATCAGTAAAAATAGAGCATCCCATTGTTTTGCATAATTCTGTCTTGGTATTTTAATTGCAGCTGTATCTTTGTTGACGCTTTACATACAAATAGTTTCTAGTTTAAATAATTTACACTGCTTTAAAAAATAAGAATATATGGATAGTCAAAATCAATAGGATACCATTTCCCCTCTGGATGTGTTCCATGTGTCTTTTATTCTACAGAATTGTAATCTTGTTATTGTCTGTACAGCCATGATCACATCTTGCTTAGAAATACAGCATCTTGTAATACGGTAATAGCAACCATACAATTAATGGCACTTGGCAAATCCAGCTGCAGGTGTCCCCCTTAAATGCTCTTTGTAAGTTCTACAGAGGTATGAATTTGTCTTGAGGTTTGTGTAACCTTTAAGATGATGATGTTTTTAGGGCTGGGAATGTTTTGAGGAATAATGTGGTAAAGGGCCTTTTTTAATTCTGACCTGTTAACCAACTGTAAAGCATTGATGGTAATCTTTAAAAATAGTAGTGTAATAATTTATTTAACTTGTGTGTACTTTGTGTATTACCAACTACTGTGGTTACTGAATTGTGTTAAATTCCTTAATAAATCCAAAAACCATTGCAGCAAACTGAGAAAACCCAACTCTGGCTCATGAACTTATGTACCCACTGGAGCCACTTACCAGTTGTGTGATAAGCAGAAAGCAGGGCGATAAAACAAGTTTGAGGGAGTAGTTTGGAAAATCTTCTTCAAAGCAGTTTGGAAATTCTTCTTCAGGGAAGCAGTAAGGAAACCCTCCCTCACACCCCTGTTAAGACCAAGTAAGTGTTAATAAATTTTACTTCGTTTAACAGTCTCCAGAGCTAACTTGAAGCTTATTCTGGCCAGTGGTTCAAAGGAACCTTGAAGAACAAAGGAATTTGAATATAACTAATTAGAAAGGTATGCTAATATTGTCCCCAATTCAAAGGCGTATGATTAATTTAGAAAAGCAAGGAAGAGTATTGGGAAATGCCACAAAAGCCAGGAAAAACTGAAAAGGTGTGGAACACCTGAGAGCATTTTTCCTTGATGCCTGCAGTATTGTTCCACATATTATTGATGACACTCTAAGAGGCAAAGTTGACCTGGTTTTCTTTTGTTAGAAACTACTGATGTGTTCCTTTGATAAAATAGGGCTTGATATATTCTAGTTGTTCTTATTTAGGCAGAAACTTTAGTGGAGGGCATTCAGATTTACATGCCCTTAATATTTATGTATGTATGTATTATTATATTTTGCTTATATGCCAACTAATTATAAAACTTGCCTCACTTGACTGTTGTGCATATAAAGAGTATCATAAAAACTGTCTCTGAGCTGTGGCTGGTATTTTGATAGATGGATATATTTTGGGATAGGAAGTGAACATGGTAGTTGAGAGTTCTTGCCCTTCCCTCTTCTGGTGCTGAACCACCCAAGTTGGATCCACCAGCATGTGCATTAGTTTTTTATGGAAGAAAATGGCTGTAGGTCTCTGTGAGTCTGACTTTCGTCCTCTGCACAAGGGATGTCTTGTGGTCATGTCATGTGTAGCTGAGGTAAAGAAATGCCTGGTCCTAAGCATTCCAACAACCAAGAGGGAGTGTCCAGCTTAGCTGATTTTGAGAAACATGTAGTGAGGTCACATTGCACTGTCTCCTGACAAAGTGCTTTACTTAACTATTGTCAAAAATAACTTACATTTTTTTACAGAGAAGATTTCTCTGCATTGCTCCATCTGAAACCTTCAACATAAAATCAGCACATTCCGAACACATTTCTGATTGTTAGAATTCAGGTGTTTGTAGTCCCACCCAAGAAGACTCCTTTGTCAAGGAGACTCCTCTTTCACGTTCCTGTTTTCCTTGTTTAAAGTGAACATTTGGCATGGTAATAGTGTTGGATGCCATCATATTTGCTTTGGAATTATTTGAGAGAGATTTCTTGCAGGCTGGGAAGGTGCTGATCACTCTTAGTATGCAGAAGCCAGGAGTTTCTGCATGCAGCAGCTTTGTGATCAGTGTGAAGCATCCTCTCTGGGAAGGCAGAGACTAAGATTTCAGATCAATGAGATGTGTAGTTCAGGGTTGTGACAACGCTTGTCAGGAGAAAGCACAATTATCTGGTTTTTAATTGTTGAAATGTAGTCATTTCAGTTTGAACAGATGCTTCATCAGCTCTGATGTCTCAAAGCTTTTGCTTTGACAGTCACACACTTTGTAGCACATGAAGCTTCTCATTATTGCTCTCATACTTAATGACTAAGGAATGAGCAGCAACTGGCATATGCCCTGAGCAAGGGTTTTGCTATAGAGTTTCCCAGTGTTCTTCATATTACATGGTTGAAAAGGAGACAGAAAGTAGGATAGCCTCATTTTGTGACTGAGCAGGGATTGTCTCCTGCTGTGAGCTTTGGCTTGGCATCAGAGAAGTCCCTGTGCAATATTCTTTAACCTTAGAGCAGGAAAAACTGCTCTTCAGCAGGATCCCTTGTGACCAGTGTTCTTCACTGTTTTCTGTAGGTCACAGCTTAAAGGCATGCTTTATGGTATGCCTGAGCTGACCTAACTGCACCTTACCCTTGTGCCACCTGAGAAGTGGTGTCAGTGC
The DNA here is from genome assembly GCF_027579445.1 of Ammospiza nelsoni. Lineage (NCBI taxonomy): Eukaryota > Metazoa > Chordata > Aves > Passeriformes > Passerellidae > Ammospiza > Ammospiza nelsoni. Next base: position 33,767,871 of record NC_080634.1, on the reverse strand, counting down.
TGGGGTAGTGGAGTGTTGGTCATGTAGCTGCGGGGACAGGGGAAGGGTAGCAGCCCCTTTGCTTGATTGGAGCCCAGGTGGCTTGTTTTACATTATGAATCTGTTAATCTGTACCTTTGGTGGGTGAAATTTAGGATTATTTTTGCTGCTGTTTCCAGAGGAAGCTGCATTCAGATGTGTTTGGCAGGTTTCTAAGTAGCTTGGTAACTGTATCTTACGTTAATAATAATTTGTTGACTTGGAGACTGCACTGTTCTGACTGAGTCCAGCCTTGTAGACTGAAGGGCAGCAGCACCTCATGCACTGATTAGACAGTTGAGATTCAGCAGTGGCACTTCAAAATAATTCCAGCTGGAGATGTAGCTGTGATCAGCTTTTGCCTCCTCATGGATATTTCCACTGGAATAGCCTCACTAAGTGGAGATCCCCCATGTGTCCTCAGCTGATGGGCAACTTGTCTCTTCTCTGAAAATTGGCTTAAGCACATCTGAGTTGTTTAAGAGGAGAGGGAATTTCTTCTTCACCTTTATTATTTGAGCTCATGCTGATTCAATTTATTTCTCCTCTACTGCTGCTTTTTCTGGTGATAGAATTTTTTTCCCCGTATTGGTGTGGTTGAATTTATTTGCTTTATATAAATTGAAATTGGCTATATTTAAAATATTTTAAAATGTTTGTCAAGCAGCTTGAAGCTCAAGATATTTTAGTAAAGAGTAATAATTCCATGGTGTGGAGTGAGTAGCAGTTGCATTTGTTATCTGCAGTAGAGTTGAAGGACTCAGAGGGCCCCAAGAGACCCTGGCAATTTGTCTGCTAAGTGCTGCAAGGAGATATAATAGGAAGTCATGTCTGCTTGAGGGAATTTATATTCTAAATATACAGAAATAGAAAAATGTGAGATATGTGTACAGCAAAGACAATAATACCTTCCCATTCCAGAATCATGCTACCTAATTTAGACTAATTTAGTTTAGAGAATCTGGTGGTGATCAGGACCTTGATGATCTTCTCCTCCATAAAAATTCAACAGTGCTTGCTAGTGTGCCTCAGTTTTACTTTTTGTTTTTTTGTAAGACTTTCTGACTGCAATCCCAAAGAGATCACATATGATTAATTATTGTGGTAAAGTACTACTAATAAAAAATTTTAAAGTTGCTTTTTTCTCCTAACCATAAATTATGCTTATTTTGTTTGTAACAGATATGTCAAGAATTCAACAGCACTTGGGCTTGGGAGATGGAAAAAAAAGGATACCTAGAAATGAGTGTTGAATGCAAACTGGGGATTCTGAAGGTACATATTCTTCAGCTAAGGTTCTAAATTACTGCTTCCTCACTCACTTTAAGGTCTTGCAAACTTAGCTTGACTGAACCATAAGCACATATATTAAATATAGACCTGATCTTGAACAAACATAATATTGTTCATTGTAGTGGGATGAATGTAACTGTGTGTAACACTTTGTTTGCATATTTTTCACATTTTGTGTGAAAATAGTCTCATGCTTACTGCTTTGTCAAGAGCTTTTTGCCTGTGTAATACACACTTTGAAATGTGTTTGTTTCCTTGCTGGATTCCAAAGGCAAAATGGGACTTCATCTTTTGTGGTCTTGACAAAATTGTCAGGGTTGGTTCCAAGTTATGTATGGGTTCTCTTGTAGAATGAGATAATTTGTGCTATGTAATAAAATTTGAGAATTAGCTTTCTAAGCCAGCCAGGTTAAAAAAAAAAAAAACAAAACCAACACTTGTCTCTCATTTAAAAACAACATGGTCTGGAAAAAACCTATAGCTACAGCTGACACACAAATCCAACAGAGAGAGGCCTAAAAACAAGTCACACTGAAGTGAAATGAGCTGACTTTCTTCTTTCTGTTTATATTTTTGATATCTTACCAGTCTTTTTACTTTTTCAGTATCTCTGTGAATGTCAGTTTGATGACAATCTGAAGTTTAAGAATATCATTAACGAGGAGGATGCTGACGCCATGCGCCTGCAGCCCATTGGTCGGGACAAGGACGGCCTCATGTACTGGTATCAGCTGGATCAAGAGCATAATGTCAGGATGTACATAGAGGAACAGGATGACCAGGATGGATCCACTTGGAAGTGCATTGTTAGGTATTCCTTTTTTTTTATTTTGTGCAGTTTTTAGCTGTTTGTGACTCAGGCTCAGAAATGTCTTTCAATAAATCTTTATTTCTCACACAGTAGGATTCATGACAGTGGGATTTTCTGCATTGAATCTATGTTCTAGTGAAAAATCATGTACAGAAATAACTCACAGATTTGTTGGTGGCAGCTATCACATAATATGTTTCCTGCTAGTTCAAACTGCAATGAATATATAGAAAGGGTAGCAAGAGAAGACTGTCTTGAGGATGATGGCTCCATATTCCTTACTGGCCAGCTAAATGCCTTAGAAAACAGAACACTCTTGCTTCCCTAACTTCATCTTTGTTAGGAAAGCTCCAAGTAGACAGATTTGTTCTTGGGGAAATTATATTGCAATTATTCCTGTTGTAAGGAAGCCAGAGGAGGCCAAGGAGGTGCTCAGAGGGCTGGAGTACCTCCCCTTCGAAGACAGGCTGAGAGACTTGGGATTGTCCAGCCAGGAGAAGAAGAGGATCCAGGGAGAACTCAGAGCCCTTGCTAGTACTTAAAGGGGTTCAGGAAAAGGCAAGAGGGACTTGTTGGAGGGATGTGTAGTGACAGGAGAAGGAGGAATGGGTTCAAACTGACAGAGGGCAGATTTACATTTAGTGTTACAGAGGAGTTCTGTGAGAGTGGTGAGGCAGTGGCACAGGTTGCTCAGAGAAGCTGTGGCTGCCCCATTGCAGGAAGTATTCAAGGCCAGATTTGATAGGGCTTTGAGCAACTTGGTCTTGTAGAAGTCCCTGCCCATGGCAGGGAAGTAGGAATGGGTTGGTCTTTGAAGGTCCCTTCCAACCCAAACTGTCTGCAGGTTATTTACACTGCCATGACTTCAGAAACTGAGGGAGTCATGCAGAAGTATTTAAGCCACTATCAAGTGGCTTAATCAGACCAGAAAATGATAAGCATCACTACGAGTTACGTATATACAGCTGTTGTGGGGGAATAAAGTAATCATGTCCAGACAAACAGATTAAGAGCTGATCCATGCATCATCCATCTCTTCCATGCATTATAGACTCCAAAATTCATTGCCAAAGGAAGAAGAAACCAGGGTCCTGCTGGGAAGGTTCTAACACTCCACACTCACAGCAGAAAACCACAGTAATGCATTAAGAAATCTGAAATGGTTTTAAAACCTGTGAGATTCCACATATTGTGATTGTTGCTGGCTTCCTTTCTTTCTGTAAACCTGGGAAAAACAAATTGCTGAACATTGACTTTGAAAAACAGATGTGAGACCCTTATTATTCTAGTCCATTAAGAAAGCAATGACTGTTCAATCATTGCTCAAACTCTTTATAAATTAAGGTGAATTTTTTTTTAAATTGGATGTGCAGCATAAATAAGGAGTTACAGTGCACTGAGATTCACTCTCAGACACATGTGCACCAATGATTTTGCTGTCATAACTTGAGTTGATGGAGTTTTCTAGACAACTTGATGTTGTTTGTTGCATGTGCTAAGGATAAGCACTTGCAAAAAGTATCTAAATTAATTTGCTGTTTGCTTTTGCAAATTTCACTCAAATTATATGCTTGCTTCTTTGGTGCATGAGCAGAGAGCTGTTGTTTGTTCACTGCTGAGAGAAAAAAAGAAGCAGCAAAGAATAATCAGTGATGGTTAATGAGAGGGTAATTAATAACAGAACAAGTAGCAGCTTGGATCCGGACCCAACAGTAATTGAGTTGAGATAGTTAAGTAGATATGATCCTTCCAAAAGCAATATTTTTATTTTGGTATGGATAAATTGAAACATTTCTGACTGCAAAAGTGCAGCCACTGCTGGGACAAGCATTTCAGTTTGCTTGTGTTTTCACTATAGAACTCTATAAGGTTTTCAGGGTAATTAATTTAAGGAGATAATGTTTGTTTACTCTTCATGAATCCCTTTGGGTTAAGTAAGTGGCTTATCAGACAGTGTGTTTTTCTCTTCTAGAAACCGCAATGAGCTTGCCGAGACCCTTGAGCTCTTGAAAGCGCAAATTGATCCTGCTCTGTTGAAAAACAACAATTCTCAGCAGGAGAATTCATCACGTGAAAGTCCAAGCATAGAAGATGAAGACACCAAAAAGGGTGAAGAAGCAGCCACACAAGGTTTTCTGCTTTCTTTTCTCAAAGTTTAAGTGTTTTGTTGTGGCAGTGTTAGAATTTTCAGCCTCAAAAAAAGTTACTGTGTTAGTTTAGGACTTTAAAAAAGCAAATCAAGTAAATATTGAATACTTTGAAATTCTGAATATATTTGGAAGTTTTTCAATACTTAATTTCAATATTTAATCTCAAACACTTATTTATAGGAAGAGAGGTGTGTAAAAAATGTTTTCTCAGTAGCTATTTTTTTGCTGTACATTTTGTATAATATTGTAAATCCTCATTATTGTATGATTTTGTGGAGCATTGATCCGCTGCCAAACTTCTCCTGTTTTAGCAACATTAAAATTTGAAAAAGAAAAGAAATCTGCTTGTGCAATGCCATGATTGAAATCAAGACTGTACTGGGTGTAGTGTTTATTCTTGCTTTTGAATTAGAATCAGAAAAATATAGGTTATTTCCTTAAATGTTTCACAGTTGACACAATATTTCAACAAGACGTGAGCTTAAGTTAAAACAATTTAAAATGCTAAGACATTGTTGAAGTGAGGCTGTCCTTATCTGCCTCCATTATATTGTTATTATTAAAATCACAGAATTATGTAGGTTGGAAAAGATCTCCAAGATCAAAGCCAAGAACCTTTTTCTTTCCTTATTATCATGTCATTGCACGTATTTAGTAACTTGCCTGACTTGTTGGTTTGTGCATTGGTTTTGCTAAGTATCAGTCAGCCTGAAGTATTTGACTTTTTAAGAATCTGGTCTTCTTTAAGGTCATGAAAAACTAGAAGCCTGTTATCCCAAGTAATTTTACCCCAGTTTTACTACCTGGTCTTATTATTTAGTTAAAATGCAGGAAAATATTTTTACAATCAGAAGCCAATTTTAAGTATTCTAGTGTGTTAGTCAGTGTTTCTACAAATGTGTTGAAGTTAACTAGATATGTGGAATTAGCCAAGATTTGTCTTGGTTTTGAGTATCAGAGAGAAGGAATTACTATTCTATTTTTCTTTGCAACAAGCAGTGTAGAACAGAAGAAATAAATATTTAGGTGACATTGGAGTTGTTGTGGAGGTACTGGAGGTGATAAGAGATGATTGTAGAAATGACGGTAAATTGTGATAAAACCCACCAGAATTATCTTTCAATCTGAGGCATTTCCAGTATCTAACTCTGCATATAGGTGCCAACACAACCTGCGTAGTTACAACACTGCAGAATTAATTCCATGTACTGATTGTGCTTTTGTCTCAGTCAAGCCAACTTAAATCATCTGATTAAGACCTCTTCTTCAGATACAATTTTGCTTTACGTTGAATTCAGGAGCAGCCATTTTAAATGTCTCTACTGTAGATAATTCCCCAAATCCTGTGGCACACTCACCTGGCTCTGTACTTGCATTAGACTGTGTACTGGTGTAAAAATCACCTCTAGGCACTAGTTGCAGAATCATAGAATAGTTTGGGTTGAAAAGCATCTTTAAAGGCCGTTTAGTCCAACCTCCCTGTGATAAGCAGAGACATCTTCTACTGGATCGATTTGTGCAGAGCCCCATTCAGCCTGACCTTGAACACTTCCAGGGATGGAGCAGCCTCAACTTTGCTGGACAAACTCTGCCTCACCAGCCTCACAGTGAAGAATTTTTTCCAAATATCTAATCTAAATCTCTCTTCTCTTAGTTTAAAGCCCTTCCCCCTTGTCCTGTCACTCCATGCCCTTGTCAAAAGTCTTGTAAAACCCCTTGATGTACTGGAAGATGCTATAAGGTCTTTCCAGTTCTTTCTGCAGGCTGTCTCTCAGCCTGTCCACAGCAGAGGTGCTCCAACCCTCTAAGCATCTTCATGGCCTCATTCCTACAGGTACATGTCCCATGTATGTAATGAATAATGAAATTATTTACATTCACAGTGATTTGAGTGCTGTCAGTGTGTTCACAGAACATTCCTTAGAGCCTTTCAGTTGAGAAACTGTAGTATCTCCTCCTTGTAGTCCAGGGATTGCACTGAAGGCCCTACTAAGAGGTAGGGAAAATATGCAGGAAGACCTGACACTTGTTGGCTTTGGCCATTTTCCACAAATGACTGAATTAGTACATGCAAATACAGGGTAACCTAACCCAATGCTTACGTGTTTACTGGCCTGACTGACTCTAGTAGCGTTAGGAGAGCTTGTGCGTTGACTGAGTCACTTTGTGTATATGTGAAAGGTTTTGTGATTAGTTCAGGGAGTTAAACTATAGAACATCTGTTGATTTTTGGTATGGAGAGGTTTTGGGATTCTGGTGATCCTTAATGAAGTTTGGGAGAAAGCTGTAGGTGATGGGAAGAAATGGCTGAGCAAAGTTTAGACAGACAGAAATAGAGGAAAAGTGGAAGAACTTGGACACAGAGAAAATACCTCATTCTCACTGCTACAGACAAATATCTTTGCAGAGGCAATTATAGGGGCTCTGAATGGGCATCACTTCTCTGAAGGGGGAAAACCCGGTCTTGAGCCTTCAAAATGCGCACCTCTAGAGCACCTTGCCACTTCTGGAGCCTTAGAGATGCATCTTTACTGTACTGATACTGAGGCTTATCTGGATACATGTCTTGTATTTGAAAATAGAAGATCTGTGAATTCCTCCTCACTGTTCTTTTCTAAAATGCTTAATTTCTTCGATGTAATCATTAGCTGTCATGTCCTTTCCCTTGTATATTTTTAACCACATTCAGAAGCTCTCATCATGCAAAAAAACCTGCACTGGCTCAGTTGGAGAGGGGTGAGCTAGAAGGGGAAAAAAAAAATCTTTTTGTTTGCAGTTGTGGCATGCCTGCAAAAGCGTCTTCCGGGTGGCAGGAGCTGCTGTTCTGGTATATACAGTGCTATTGTATTTGCTTCTTCTAATTAGTACTGTATCTGGCTGACACAAAATTATATTGTTAAAATACAAAACCCTGAAGTATCAAGAGGCTGTGGTAAAAATAAATAACAAGCTGAAGTGCATAGTGACAAAATAGCTGTATGGTTTATTCTAAATGCTGGAACTGTACTTCAGGCCCTAATGATCTAAATCTGAGTTAGCAAAGTTGAATAACCTGATTCTTTAAGCTCTGCAGGTTTGCTGGGATGTGCTACTATTCATTGCTTGTTTTAAAAACTGCAGATGAAGTGAGTGTAGAATATTGTCTGCATGTAGGAGATGTAGTCATTGTCTGGAGAACCTGGGTGAATTTTGCTGTAAGCCATAATACCGAATGTCTTTTCTCTGAACTGTTGAAATACAATAGTTAAGTGTATCTTGAAATAAAAACATGTATAAACAAGGGACTCGTTTCTCTGAGGAATTTCTCTTGAAGGCCATGGAATCTTACACCATGTTCTGTTTTCTAAAATAGCCCAGAGACTCAAGTGAGATTTCATGCCTCCGCCTAGATTTTATGTATCCTCTGAAGTATTGTGGTAATACTGAAGAAGGGACTGAGATGTGTGTTGAAGGAAGGATAAATCCAGAGTTCTGCTGCTGGCTTCTGAAATTTAGGTTTATCTTGATATACAGCTAGACTGAAGAGTTGTTCTATAGCTAAACATTGTCAGCCCACTTGTTTAATGACAGTGTTAGACAAGCTAGATTTCTACTAATTCAGTAAGAGAAGAGTCCTTTGTGCAACTTGGGCTGTTGGGTTTTTTACGTATGCCTCTGTTTTGATGAAGTTCTCTGTAATCCTATAGGTCCTTTGGTTGTTTCTTAGCTGTTTTTCTCTGTCAACAGAAAATCAATTGAAAATCAAAGAAGAAAAAGAGGAGGTAGAGGAACAGTCAATGGAATCGGAAAGCCTTCCTCCTCCTGTGGTCAAAGAAGATGAAAATGCACTTAAAATTGAGAAAGTGGAAGAAAAAGAAATTATAAAACTGCCAGTAATAGTGAAATTAGAAAAGCCTTCAGAACACAATGAAGAAAAGCAAACTGTCAAGGAAGAAAGTGACTCCTTTAAGGAAAATGTCAAGCCTGTTAAAGTAGAGGTGAAGGAAAACAAAACAGAACCTAAAGACCTAAAAGAAGTGAAAAGCTGTATGGACAAAATAGCAGTTCATGAGCCAGAGAGGTTAGAATTTTGTGTTAATGTCAAAACTCCACAAGAAATTGTGGAGAAATCTGTGGAAGAAAGTGAAAAACTTAAAAATGACCAACAGGCAAAAATACCACTTAAGAAGCGAGAGATCAAACTGACAGATGACTATGACAGTCCAATAAAAGGGCCCCTGTGTAAATGTGTGACTCCAACAAAGGATGTCTTGAAGGAAGAAGGGAAACCAGAAGAAGAAGCTTTTAAGAGAGTCCCTACCATTACTGCTCTATGTCCTGATGGGAAAGTGCTAGTAAATGGAGAGGTTAGCTGTGAAAAAATAACCCCAAGTGTCATACAAAATAGTAAGTCAGAGCACTCTGCTAGTGCTATGGAAGACAGCACTTCATTAAAGGAGAAAAATGGAAAAAGCGGGGAAAAAGTATCAGACTCTCTAAATTCTGTTATAAAAACATGTGAGATTGAGAAAAACGCAGTAACTGTGCTGAAAGAGATCGGGGCTGTGGTCTCTGAGGTTTCTAATCAGAAAGTGCCTTCAAAGGAGGAATCTAGTCCTGTGGAAAAAGAGTCCCTTGACAGCACAACTGCTGAGACGGTAGCAGAAGAGGCTTCAAACTCTGAAGACTGTGCCAAAACAAATGAAGAGAAACAAGCCACTGATCTCAGAAGTGACAGCATGCCACCACCCAAAGAATGTTCAGAGAAGCTAGAGATGTCCCCAAATGCATCTGCTCCTGCAGAACTGCCTAAGCTTGCACTGGCTGATGAAGAGACTTTGAAAAGTAAAGATGAGCCTGAGGAGAAAAACGACTCTCCAAAAGTTGCTGAGATACCTCCTGCATCCACTTCACCTGTTACAGTAGAGAAACCTGTTCCAGAAAAGGAGGACTCTGATAGTAAAATGGCTCTACCTGAGGAGAGCAAAGTAGAAGAAAAATCCAGCCCAGAAAAACAAGAGGAAGAGACAGAAGCTGCCAAAACAGAGCCAGATAGATTAGATGATGCCCATGCATCTAATCCAGAGGACTCCTCAGAGAGTAAAAAGGAATCTCCAGTAACTAAAAGCAAATTTAAATATAAGCTAGTTTCTGAAGAAGAAACCTGTGCAACAGAAAATAAAGAAATAACTTCTGAAAGACAAAAAGAAGGAATTAAATTAACAATCAGGATCTCTAGTCGGAAGAGAAAGACAGAAACACCGCCAGAAGAGGTCAGCATTGGCCGCACGTTAAGGCGCTCACCGAGAATATCCAAGCCTACTCCGAAAGTTGTGGAGACTCGGGATCAGAAGCCTGAGAAGAAGCGAGCTGAAGAGGAAGAGGAGAAACCTGCAGCAGCACAAAAACCAGAACGAAAGGAAGATGCAAAAAAACAAGAGAAGGAGACAAATTCTAAAGTTAACAAGGTAAATACAGTTTTATTACTTGTGAGTAAAGAAAACCCCCAGTCTTATCTATAAGGAGAATATACTCTTACATAGGAATACTGAGGATTATGTTCCTTTGGTCAGCTTTTGCAAGAAACTAGCTTTGCAATCAGTTAATGAGCTCAACCAATTTAAAAACACCCCCTAAGAGAGTGCTAATATCTATTTACTTTTTATAAACTTTGACAGTTAATAAATCTGTCACTTAAACCAACCTAAGTAGACCAAATCAATCTGAGTGAATGCTTCTAAAAAATGGCATGATCAGGTGTGAGTCTGTCTGGCTGTGTGGCTGAATAGAGACTTGTAACCCTCTGGATTTACTAGATGGATTCTTGTTGGTGTCTGGTTGGTCAGAATGATCGTAAGCTAAAAAGGAGCCAACAGATGGAGAAGAATAAAAATATTATGACTTCTGTTTCTAAGTGAAGCTAAAGATATTGTTGTGGTGAATTCATGATATAATTTAGCTTTTCTCATATATGTGCTACACATTTTAATGTGAGTACAGGATTTTGTTTCATATTAACTTCTGTTTATGCAGAAGAGATCTTTAAAAGTACATGATGTAAATATATCACAGATCCATTTGTATGGTGTGCTTCTGAGACTGTGTATTTATAAATAACCCTTTATTAATTTATCTTCTGTTTTCTCTGGATGTGCAGCACAAAACAAAAGATGCGTTATGAGTTTATATTTTTTAAGTGCACTTTTTAAAATCAACTTGTAAAATCCTATTAATTTTCCATGGAAACATATTTTTGACTGATGTAGTTTTCCCAAAGCATTCTATTACTTAAAATGTTGAAGAAAGTTTTTTACATACTGATATGTTGAATAACCTTAATAAAATGAACAAACACTTGATTTTTCAGTGAATGGTAACATCTATACTGAAAAATGCTGTCCCATGCACAGGGAAATGAAAGCCAAATTTTTCATTTGAAGATTTTAATTAAAAAAGAAAACATGTGAAAGTAAGAGGGATTGTAAGTCCTGAAAGTTATTAGTATTTTGAGGTACTGTTGCTACAGGTATTTTAACTGTTTTAACTTGATTTCTATTTGTGAAAGAGCAAGAGATCTAAAGATGTTTAATTTTCTAAAATGGTTATGATAGAGGAAGAAGTTTGAGGCTGTTAAGCGTCTGTCATTTAAACAGGATGAAGAACATCAGGATCTTTAATTGCTTACTTTTTGTCTTGGGGTTCCTTTTCTTTGTAAAGATGGGTCTTATAAAAACTGATTTGAAGTTATGATGCTGTATGATGAATCCATAGCCTAAACTGAGACTCTGTAATGGATTTCAAGTACCTTTGCTACTAAAGCTTAAGTAACAGTAAAATCTCTAAACAGGTAGAAACTGATGCTAAGAACCTGAAACAAAATTTTACCAATATGACAATTGCTGCTTTGGTGCAAGTCCATCCTGCAGGAGAAATAGACTATTTTGGGCATTTTAGTTTATTCAGCTTATTCAGGTCTGTGAATAATTTAGTCAAAATCCAAAAAATATATTTAATTAAAAAGCTGAAAAAATTATTTTCCATTTTCAGTGTCTGTGGGAAGGGGGTGATGAGTTGTGAGAGAATGATGGGTGTGAGAAACAAGTCAGTCAATGGGAAGAAAAGTTTTTTCTGTTTGACATGTTGCTTTAAATCTAAAATATCTTAGTTGCACAAAGTAGTTTAAGTAATTCAGAATAGTCTTCTGAATTTTAATTGAAACCTGTTTTTTATTCAAAATATAGTAATATATATATTCAAAATATTTTAATTCATAATATGGTATATGATGCAAGGGGGTAGATGCCCCTTTGATTAGCAAAAAAAGAATCACCAACTGAATCATGTCTTCAGTTAAGGAAAAGAAAAAGTATAAAAGAATGAAAAAGTATAAATGTGAAAGAAGACCTAGATAGAAGTTATGCACTTAAAAGGTGTAGTGATCTTATTTCAGAAACAAACACATTTTCCAAGGTAAAATAAAATGCATAAAGTCTTTGGGAGGCATGTGGGAGGAAAAAAAAGGTTCTCTTTGGGTTGAAGCAAGTTATCATGAAAAAGTCAGAAAGTTTAAGTGTGAAGTTTACCATGTTCACTATGAATTTGGCATTGTCAAAGTAGAAGAAAATGGTCTGAGTGGAAAAATTTGTCTTCCTACTTTTAAATCTTACTTGAAAATTTCTTTCTGCGCATAGATGCAATTTTTTCCTCTTTATATGGTTGCATTTTAAGGATCTTGGGAAGACAACATATTCGTTGAAATGCTCTGCTGTAAATTTACTGCAGCTATTCTGACTGAAATGAATTGTTTTAATCTGGAGGCAAATATTTTTTTAAGATCTAGGAAGAAACTCTGTGGGCCTCTTTGTGTTTTTTCTTTGAAATGGTGTCTCATAGAGAAGCAAAGTTCGGTGGACGGGTACGCGGACACGTGGCAGGTGGAAATACTCAAGTAATGAAGAGACTGAGGACTCTGAGAGTGAAAAAAACTCTGAGGAGGAGGAAGAAGAGGAGGAAGAGGAGGAAGAAGAAGCTCCACCTGCTGATGACGATGAACCCTGCAAGAAGTGTGGCCTTCCCAATCATCCTGAACTGGTAGGATTTGGGGAAAGCTTCTGTGGGTTGTTGTGTCAGATTTGGTGGATTGGCTTTGATGGTGTCTGAAGGCAAGTCATCCTTCAGGGTGGCCATATGTAGGAGTGTGTCTTCTCGTTTCTAGCTGGTAAACTCAGGAGTACATGAGTTACCTTGAATAAGGAGGGAAGGAAGTTATTTTTCCTGTTTCCCAAAACAAAAATAGCATCTTTTACAGGGTGTAACACACCTTAGCCCATTGGCAATCACTCTGGGTGACCCTTTGAGGTTATGCCTGCAGTTGCAATGAATACAGAGGAGGCAACATTAAAAAGAACCCCATCAGTGTGATGTCTCCTTTACAAGGCATCAGTGGCATAGCCACACAGCTGCATAATCATCTTCATTGGATGTAGCTGCATCTCACCCTGAGGACTGAGTACAGTGAAATCCCAGACAGATCACAAGATTTTGCTATCTCTTGTGGTTCTTACTTATTTGGGGTAGATGCTGTCATGAATTCCTCTGTTTATCTAGGAAATCATCATGTGCAGTCCTGAATCCAGAAAAGAAGCCCACTCTTGGGTGTTTGACAGATCTCCTGACATAGCTGAGAGAAAGTTTGTCCTGTAGGATGTTAGAGATAAGTGTTTCAGTAGATATACACACAGCTTGTGCCAGCTTTGTTCTCAAGTTTTATGCAAAGGGATATCTCAAATTTTACCCAGCTAAGTATGAACTTTTAGTAGTTGCCTAGTTGTGGATGCCTTGTGAGCCTGCAAGACTTCGTCCCTGCTGCCCAGGTCATAAAGTTATCCTGACTGAGAAAAAAGGCCAGGTTTCCTGCATAAGAGAGCACAGGGAAAACATGTCTTGTTCATATGGAGTTTTCCACTTATTCTAGGATCTGGAAAGCGTTACCAGCTTCTACACTAAGGGCACATAGTCTACACAGTCCAGTAGTACTAAAGACTGAGAAAATACAGTAAGAGGAAATGTGGTGTTAGCGTGGAAAACCGTGATAAATAAACTTCTCCATGAAAAACCCCCTGGCCCTGGAAGTGTGGTACAGGATAAGTGATACAGGGCTTTTTTTTTTTGTTTTTTTTTGTTTTGGCACAGTCCGAACACTTCTGTGTTGGCTGGGGAAATATTTGTGGAGCTTGTTACATGTGAGTGCCAAAAGATACTCATGACATATTTTGTTTGCACAGATTTTGTTGTGTGACTCTTGTGACAGTGGCTACCACACAGCCTGCCTTCGCCCTCCGCTGATGATCATCCCTGATGGAGAGTGGTTCTGCCCACCTTGCCAGCATGTACGGTTCCTGTGTGACTTCAGTCTTCCTTGCAGTTCCCTTGTGGTTGGGGAGATTGGCTGTGACTTTAACAAGTCCTATCTATAATCTTTTTTGCCTGTTAACAAATAGACTGGGATGAATGCTAGCACTGCTGATCTTCCCTCCCGTCCATTAGTAAAACTGAATTTGTGACATGGTCTTCTCTTTCTTAGTTCTGCTAGTGATGAGTGACTGTGTGTTGCTGATTTTTAGATGGGAATCTCCAGTCACACTGATTATCTCCCATCTTTGATTAAATCACAAGACTAGTACAGTATTAAAGATACAATGTCTTAAATTTTCCCAAAAGAAGCATTTAAGTTATTGTCCGGGAGGCAAGAGCAGTAGGCAACAAGGAATGGATCAGTAGCCGCAGCAAGCAGCTGTTTCTGAAGTGTTATTCCTTCTTCAGAGACATTTGCTCAGAAGCTGGTTAGAGAAAACTGCTGTTACTGATGAATCTCAGGGTATACTTTGTCTCTGATAGGAAAGCCAGGGTTGTTCTAGTCAAGTAATAGACAAGTATCAACTCTTATTCCAAGGTTAGAAGCAAGGTTGGTACTTGGGAGGATAAGCAGAAAGTGTGTGGTGCTGCTCTTGTTAAATTAATAGGAAACCATTTGTACACATTTTCAGAATAATCTGCCAGATCCCAACCCCCTTCCTTGGTTTTAGAGAAACTCTGTGCCAAAAGGGCTGTTGCCTGACAGTAAGCTAGAGACATTGAGCATGATGTGAGATGACTCTGTTTGGTGCTGGGTTTAGTTGTCTTCTGAGGAGTGTTTTTAAGCAGTGATGATTTTGAATGTGTAAGAATGTTTTCTTTACACTTTTAATTATAGCTTTTCCTTGTTTTGTTGCTATTAAAGTATTGTTCAGTATGAAAAATGACAGTTTGTAAAAGAGTGAGGAGCACCCTTGGAAATAGTATAATGAGGGCATTAATATGGACTAAGGCACAATTTGTCCATTAAAAGTCATTTTTGCTTACAGCTCCTTGAGTATTTGATAAGGAAATTATCCTAAAGTGTATTTCTGCTTTTTGCTGCAGTGCCCACTGAACTCATCTAGTTTCAACCTCCTTTACCATGAGCAGGGACACCTTCCACTAGACCAGGTTGCTCAAAGTCTCATCCAATCTTGACTTGATGGTGGAGCTCATGTTTCAAAAAGACAGGCTTTATTGTAAAGTCTTGTTCGTTGAAGAGGAGCCTCCAGTAGCAAGGCTTCTTCCAGATACAGTCTGAGTGAATGAAGAGCCTGAATGTTACTTCAGTGTGAAAATTGGTTGTGAAATAAACTAATACTGTTTCCTTCCTTTAGAAATTACTTTGTGAGAAATTAGAGGAGCAATTACAAGATCTGGATGTGGTCTTAAAAAAGAAGGAGCGTGCAGAACGCAGGTACTGTTGTTTGGATGCACTCACGGCAGTGCTGTGCTGGGGGTGGTAATAATTGAGCAAGCATCAAGATAACTGGGGACTAGGGAGAAATGCAGTGATGAGACTGGGAATTGGTAACACCAATTTTGACTTCCCACTGATTATTGCTGGCTCAGTGCTGGGACAGCTTGTAAGAAGGGGGGAAATAACTGGAAAAGGTAAGCAAATACATTTGTACTAAAATTTGATTAAAGTGCCTGAACACAGATTTGACGTTCTTGTACCAATAGTTTAAGGGTTTCCAGCACTGGTTCAGCTGACTGTCAGTCATCTATGGAATTCCTGCTGTAAGCAAGTTTAAGTCTTGACTTTGCTCCAGAAGTCATCCAGATTATTGTGGGATTTGAGAGTTGTTACTTTAGATCCTGTTAAACTCCGCCTAATGTACAAGATTATGCAGCAAGTGCTGTAGGGCAGTGGGTCAGTGGAGCTTCACAGTCACAGCATATTCTGACTTGGGAGGGGCCCACAAGGATCATCAACTTCAACTCTTCAGGGAATTGCCCATGCAACCCACAATCTTGGCATGCTGACCAGCTATCCACCCCTGCCTTTACCAAAGGCTAAATGCAAACATGTTTACTCCATTTAGGAACGACAGCCTTAACAGTTGGAACATTCTGTTGGCAGTTTTCAGACCTAGAAATGAGGGACATGAAACACATTCTGCGTAATTTATACTTTTTAGGACATATATTGAGTATTTTGCAGAATTTAATAACGTCTGTATGCATTATTAAACAAAACTTTGCATTAATTATATCTTAAAAGGCCCTTTTAAAGAAAGTAATTGTGCAGGCTTATATTTGTGGCAGAGACTGTAATATTGTATGAGATGTAGTGAGTCAGTGCTGGGAAGATGGGAGCACAGTCTGTGTCTGCTTTCAGCTTTCTCCAAATCTGTTTGTTATTGCAACAGCAACAATGATAGTGACAGATCAAGTACCAACTGTTCCTGATGTTACTACTTCTGCTCAGTGTGTATCTAGATCATACTGTGGTGAAATTATCCATTGCCAATTGTGCTGAATTTATAGCTGTGGGAATGAAACTATTAGCTATTTTTATGAGTGAACTCCAGCAAATACACAGCCTCCATCTGTGCAGAAATATGGGACACACAGGAATTCTGTTGCTTTGCTTTATGGTGGGAGTACTCTTTATTAGTGAATAGTATTTTTGGACCTACTTTAGTAAATATTCTGCTGGCAAACATTACATGGAATGCTAGCTTTTGCCAGTCTGTCTTGCTTTCTTGAAATCACCAGTGTTGCATAAAAACACAATGTTCTGAGAGCAACAGGAGAGCATACAGTTGATGTCATAGCAGTTTTCAGTGTCTGAAACATCTGTTTAATAACTGTTTTACAATTTGATCATCCTCATACCAAATGAACCTAATGCTTTATAATGTATGCCATAAAACTGAGTTATAATAGACTTCACAATGCAATCGTTGAATATTGAAGTCTTCCAACTTAATGCTGTATTGTTGCAAATAACAAGGTAAAAAGGCTGAAGAATCATAATGCCAGAGGAAATTAGACTTGTTATTACAGCTCAGTGTATAAGTTAAAGCAGGTTGGTTGCTTGGGGCACAGACATACTTGAATGCAGTATCTCTGAAAACTCACTATGTGGTTGGTGTCTGTCTTTTTGGGAAAGAGAAGAAATCCAACTCTGTCATTATGGATCTGTCTACCTAATAGGTTCTTTGAATCAGTGTTGCTGTCATGCTTTCTGAAGTAGTGATGTTGTGCTCTTTCCAGCTCTCAGGAATCTGACTGAGGCTGATTCAGTTGCACAGCTGTGTGCTTGCACATCCCCAAACTGTTATGTCACTGATTTTTAAAATGAAACCTTCAGGTTTCCTGTTGATTTACAAATACATGGATGAAATTATACCTTTTCCCCCACCCTTTTTCTGTTTATGAATTCAAGGTGCTACCACAACAACCTGGCTGAATTTCAGGTTTCTCATGTACAGACCTAATTTCTATAATCATGTCCTACCACCAGCTGGAGGGAATGGACATTAAAGCCTTCTGGGATCTCCCTTTTAATCCATGTTAGATACTCTGAGACTTCTTGATGGAAAATCCCTCTAGGAACTACTTGTCTAATTCTCCCAGGCTAAACCAGGTGGAGTACTTGCTTTCATACACACTTTCATGACTTCCCTGCAGCAATTTTTGCAGCCATGTAATTGAGATAAAATGTTGTCTTGAATTTGCCTAGGAAGATGTTACAACCATCCAGTACTTATCTACTGCTGCCCTTGGAGATGTCTTGGTTCAAATGTTTAAGCTCTTGGCTAAAGTCTTGAACTCCTGTCTGCCACACAAGGAATAAAGAATTCATTCGATACAGTTCCGTATTTCATTTCAAGACCTTGACCTCAGCAGGATTGTCTGTTCCATTTGCTGAGTTCTTAAGTAGTGTATACTCAAGCCAGGGAGAAGAACAGCAGGACTGGAAGACTTTGCTGATCATGATTAAAAATAGATGAATTTTTCTCATCTCCTGTCTCTTGATATTTTGCATTACAGAAATGAGAAATTGAGTAAACCATCAAAAAAACTTGCTGAATACTAAAATGTTTGCACTTCTAGTTCCTTTCTCATTTCTGTAATTGTATTCCTTGCCTTAAAATGTTATTTTAATTAATTTTCAAGGGCATAGTGATTTTGCACAGCATCCTTCCTCCTCATCCAACCAATTTAATGATGCCCAGATGGATGAGGATTTCTTTTCATTTGTCATGTAGGAATATCTATATTAGGATGCAAAACCAATTCCTTGTATAGACGGCCAGTCATTTCAGTAGGCATAATGATACCAAGTTGTTGAAGTCCACAGTCTTTTTACCTGTAACACAACCTAAAATCCATTTTTACTCTTTGTAAGTATTATTTTAGGAACTGTGCTTGTTCATTTTATTTAAGAGTATTATGCTAGAAAGTGCAGAAGGCTACTCAGAGGACTTTGAAAATTTACTTACATTCTTTAGAACTTAATGAAATTTTTGGAAACAAAATTTTTAAACATAGATACTATTATTTGCAAAACATAACACAATGAAGTAAACATAGCTGAAATTAATATATGTCGTGGGCATTGTTGCAGTTATGTGCATGATGTGTCCTGTTGCAACTCAAGTGTAAAGTGACAGGCTAATATGAGCACTCACTGTAACTTCAATAGTCTGATTTTTTAACTTCAGTTAAAAAATCCATAGTCCTTCCAGACACCAGTAAATGCCACCAACTTTCATTGTGCTCTTAATGTCTTTAAATTGCCCCTTGTTTTCCTGGAAAAAAGCTACTAGCTAGGGACCTGTGGTGATGGGAGTTTGGTTACACTGGTTATCCTAGTCTGCACTAGTACCTGGCTGTTCTTCCTCAGAGACTGTTCTTTGGAAGTTCTCTTCAGCAGCATGAAGATCAGCATGAAGTGCTGCTTGTGAAGTGTTAGAAAACCCATCTCTAGTTAGACTGGCAGATACAACAGGACTTAGAGAAGACTTGTGTCCTTCAGGAGCCTGAGTTGTCCCTGAGGCAGTTCATATGATGCAGAATGTCTGTGTTGAAGAAAGCTAAATCTAAACTGAATTTTGCTTCTGTAGATTTAATTCTGTAACATACTGTTGACAAGGAGGACAGCCTGCTTCTCATTCTCCTGTATTTGAGTACTTCTCTGTCTCCCATCTTTGGTCAAGTGTTCTCTACACTGATCCATCCTGTTTTTTCAGCCCTTCTCTATAGGGTGTGTCTGCTGCCCTCCAGTAGCTCCCACTGGCTGGCTCTGAACTCTTCAGCTGGATCACATGTTTCTTGGAGATTGTGTGGTGCCCAGATGGCTCTAAGTGCTCCAGCCAGGTGTGAACAGGACTGACTGCCATGGCAGCTGTCCTTCAAGGTGTCTTGTCAGCTGTTGTCCTATTTGCACATCTATCATCATAGTTCTTTGAGCAGCGGTTTGATTCTGCTGATCTTTGCTCAGGCTGTTCGTCTCTGGCAAAGAATTGCTCTGTAGGCAGTTACTTGTCCCCTGGTGTTTCTAGAATTGGTTCTTCTGCTTGGGTCTAATATCTGGCATTTATCCATTTTGGATTGCATCCTATGTTTACATATTTTTTCCAGTTCAGTATGATTCTGAATTCCCATTTTATCTTTCATCACCTTCACGATTGGTGGTAGTTACAGATCTGACAACATAATCTTCATCACAGCATTAATATTTTTCAGTTGGTTTTTTACTTGCTTTTTATACCCCAAATTCAATAATTTCTGTGGTGCCTGCCCACGGTCTTCAAGTACTGTTGATTGTCAGAACATATTCGCAAATCTCTTACATTATACACGCAGAAAAATGTAATCACATGAGAATTAGCATATAATCCCAATTTTCAGTAATTTTTCACTTGGAACATCCTCTTGGGATGCTTCTGCCTAGTAAGAACTTCAAATGGTGCTAATTTTAGCTTTATTTTAGATATCTGCAGACTTTCTGTAAGCTTATTTTCATTTTCTTTCTCTCCTCAAGAAAAGAGCGATTGGTGTACGTGGGTATCAGTATTGAGAACATCATTCCACCTCAGGTAAGCTAGTGTGTCTGTGTGGTATTATTGCTTTATTTTCCAAACTTGTCGTCTCTCAGTGCAGAGGTGCTAGTAGCATCTTGGAAAAAAAAAATCAATCTATAGAGATCAGAAATAATTCTAGACTCTTCATTTTAGACTGAATATAGTAGAGAAAGCAAGGGAACTTTATGGTGTTTATCAGAGCCACTGATGCCACCCAGAGTCCTCTCCCACTGAGGGATTGCAGGACTGCCTCCCTGCCCATTACAGTTGGATTTTGAGTTGAGTGCTCAATATTCAGTAGTTTGTAAAGGTGGGAAGCAGTTATTTAGCTCTGGTGTTTGCTGTACAGTTACCTAGGTCTAAGCTAATTGTCATGGCTTTCCTTTGGAACTGATAGAAACAAATGTTTCTGGCTTGTGATTCAGAGGGAATGTGTAGTGTCTCTAGGCCACACAGCATTTGCATTCAATGAGTGGATAAGGTCACGTGATTAAGAACGGTAAACATTCAGCATTTCATTTCCAGATGCTTTTGTATGGTTTCCCTTGAGAAAAGAGGAAAAATGCTTTGATTCACATGAAGAACAGCCTCTTCTCACTTAAATACACTAAAGCAAGTCTCTTGAAGTGTTAGCCAAATGCTTTCATCTGGAATTATATAGTCTGTTCTTTGCAGTTCAAAATGGAACTTTTGTTCATTTTAAACATTGACTTTCCACTCTGCCTGGCTATAACAAGGCCAGCTTCTTCTCCCTGTCTTTGAATAACAGAAAAACAATTTCAGATTTTACAAACTTGCCAAAGAATCTATGGCTGAAAGCAAATATTTGAAAAATGCAGCCTCGGGGCAGATTATTTTGCTTTAAAATTAATAACTTGCAAACAATGTAATAAAACTAATCTGCATTAAACTTTATTGAAACTTCACTGTGTAAAGGTATCCCTGTGCTCAGCATGTAGAGGTGGTGGCCACAGTTTGTTCAGCTGCTGCATTCACTAGTCCTAGGAGTATCACCCGAGGCATGATCTCAGCATTGCAGCATAAAGACAATGTTCCAATAGCTTGAACCCTTAAAGTCTGTGTTTGGAAAGTTATGTAGCCTGAAAGGGCAAAATGTGGAAATTCACCTGAACTGCTATAGTAGGTCACTATATTACAAGTTAAAATGTCATGGGTTGGGCATATGAGCTTTCTAGACAGAAGGAATAATCTGTATTACAAATTCATTTATAATGAGTATGAAGGGAGGGAGGAGATAATGTTCTTTTGACACTTCTGTCTTATCTGAACAGGAGCCAGAAATACCTGAAGGTCAGGAAGAAAAGAAGAAAGATTCCAAAAAGCCCAAATCGAAACTTGAAAGGAGATCTACCAGAACCCGAAAGTGCATAAGCTACAGGTCAGCAGTTTGTTAAAATAGCTTGTACAGCAAAAGTCATACTGTTGTTTCCTTTCTGAATCATCCTACCACTCCTCATGTAAACTTCTACATTTAACAGAGAAGCCCAACTAAAGTGTCTTTGTTCTTTCCTCTGAATACGGATTATGCTCAGTGGTTGTGAGAGCATAAGGTGATATAGTGAAGGGTGATGCATTAAAAAAATGAAAATGGATGGGTGTTTTGTTCAGGAGTACTGGAGAAGGTTTTGATACTACTGCAGTTTCTGGAGTGAGTTAAAGCAGGTGAATTAAACCTTTCCTTTCTCTAGCACGGGAGACTTCTGCTTGTGTCTCAAAAGGCCTTCAATTCCTTGCTCTCTTCCCCCTCCCCACCTTAGACCATCCTTACAAGAAAGGGTTATGAAACTTAGAATGTAATTATCATACAGTGCGTCTAAAAATGAAACTCTTTAGAGAAATATGTAACTCTTTAGAGAAATTTTGACCAAAATGCAATTAGTAAATGAAAGTGCCAAGATTCTGCATTCTGAAAATAGGATAGGTCACTAAGGTTTTCAAAATGCAGCATGATTTTAATTACAGCTTTTGTTCTCAGTGTATTACCAAGTTGTTTTTATAAACTGCTTTCTAAATAATACCTTGTGACACTCTGTATCATCTTCAGTCCACCAGGCAGGTAAAGTGCCCTTGGGATTAGAAAATGATGTGGTTGCCTGAGAGATTGTGGTGGTTTGTCCTAGATACATTAGGAATATTAAAAA
Organism: Ammospiza nelsoni; assembly: GCF_027579445.1. Lineage (NCBI taxonomy): Eukaryota > Metazoa > Chordata > Aves > Passeriformes > Passerellidae > Ammospiza > Ammospiza nelsoni. The sequence continues at coordinate 33,746,021 of NC_080634.1, read as the reverse complement.
AAAAAAACCTCTATCTTTCCAGCAGTAGCTCTTTGTAAACTTTTATCATCAAAAACTAACATTCCAATACTAGAATAACAAACTTTCCAACAATAACCATCATTGGATTTATAGTCAACCTGGTTTGGCTGCTGAGGAGAGGCATGGCATTTGCATAGGCTGGGTTTTCCAGCCTGGTCAGAGCACTCTGTCTGACTTTGCTTAGCTGTTGGATTTTGGTAACTTTTTGACTGAACAGGAAAAGTCACACTAATGAAAATGCCATTGCTGCTTTGGGAAATCAAGCATTCCTGTATGGAATGTTGTGCTACAGGCAAGACTACACAGATCTGCTGTTATGTTAATGCCAGCTCAGGCAGCATCTGACCAGGAGGAAAAAACCCCTTGCCTGTAGGGTGTGTGTGGCACAACTTCAGCAGGACTCATGTTGTGCAATGACAGTAATTTTTTATTGAATGTAATGTTCCAGAAAAATCAGTCTTCTGATAAAAAGTGATAACATTTCTTACAGACTACATCATACACATAAGTTTGAGCTGGTGAAAGTATTACACATATCAGTGTGTCAAATTTACATGTCTGCAGTGAAGTTCCACTGGTGTCACTGAAAGTTGTGACAGCAGAGGAAAATAAATGCTTAAAGTCTTATTCCACTGGGAAAGAGATCTGTATTGTGGAGCATCCTGGTTCTCTAAGGGATCTGTAATCCCTTTGTATCACTCTTCTGTTGAGTCCTCTCATGAACAAGTTAGCAATAACCTGCATCATGAATCAAGCAGCAGCAGAAGAAATTATGTTCCATTACACCTAATGGACAAGCAGCTGTCAGCTCACCCTTGTCTGAGCTCAGGTTATTTGTTAGCAGTGGTTTGAAAGCATTAAGTGATTTCTCACATTTTAAAGAGGATTTTTTTTTAGCTATGTGGAGGGAAAACAGTGTTTGAGTAATGTGGAACTAATCTAATTGATGGAATAATTTCAGAGTTATTTCCTTGCTGGGTAAAGCAGCCTTGAGAGTGGCATGCAGTTGTTCCTAAGGAATATAAAGATATCAGAAGTCCATCACCTTATTTTTAAAGGAGAAAGTGTTTTATGCTTACTATTGGAATACAGAGTAAAGTAAAAAATATATTTTTTTCTTGTACTGCCAGAGGTTTCTATGGAGGACCAAGGTAAATATAACTGTAATCTTTCTTTCATGACTGAGAAGTGGAATCTTTAATGAACATATTGTCCAGTTGTTAGTTGTCTGTATCTGAAAAAAATACAACAAATACCTTTTAAAAAAATGAGAAGAAGAATTTGCATCTAAATAAAAAACCTTTTCTATATAGTTAATAAAATTTGTACTTTTGCATGTTGGAGCTCAAAGCATCTATTTTTATGAACAGGTAACAATCCTTTTTTATGGAACTTGAATTCATAACTGAAGAAACAAACTGAGGTCATCTGTGTTGAAAGGATTGGATCTTTTTTCCTCAGTTTGAACTTCTCTTTAAATGAGCCATTCAGGGTGCCGAGATTTATGCAGTTTTATAAAAGCTGTTGCAGGACAAGCAGATTCAAAGACTGCTTTTGTTTGTCTATTCAGTTATGTAACATTGCATTACAACTTACTTATGTAGATTTATGAGGAACTTTGTGTTTTATTTTATCTGTTCAGCTTAGAATGTTGCAGATCCACAAAGTATCATGAGCTTTAAGAGTAGAAAGCAACTATGTGCAATCAGTTCTGAAGGAAAATGTGGACAGAAAAAAAGAGTTGTACATTGAGTTTAATAGATGATTCTCAGGCTGTTTTGAAGGTTGGTAGAGCTAATGTAATCTAATAAAAATTGTGGAAAAATGGTGAATACTTTGTATGAAAATGCTATTGAAACCATTTTAAAGAATTTTCAGATTATATTTGTTTAAATTCAGAGGCCTATTGTGTAAAATGGGAGGGGATTTCTGTTCATGTAACTCAGTAGTAAGACAGACAATGGTAAATAATCCTCAAGCAAGTAGAAGTAAGAAGCACAACTTTGATAATAAAATAGCCATTTAAAAAAAAATCTGCCCCATTATTTCAGTTAAATATATATATCCAGCCCACTCTATGCAGTGTAATTTCTTCAGATTTTTGAGGTATGTTTTTGTAACGATTTAATTAAGGTTCACTTCAAAGTGGTAAATGGAAGCTGTTATTTTTAGGTTTGACGAATTTGATGAGGCAATTGATGAGGCAATTGAAGATGATATCAAGGAGGCTGATGGAGGAGGTATGTTTCTTATGTTACTTGTTTTGCACTGCAGTGGGGATGGAGATGGAGAGCAAATTAATTTTGATATGAGAAGCAATAAATATAACTCTCTCCCTTTAAACTCTGTAGTTTGCCGGGGGTATTTTTTTACTGCTGTATTTTGGAGTGGCCATCCCATGCTGCCAAAAGATGTAAGAAAATTAGTAAAAATTGATAGTTAAATCTAGCCTGTGCAGGTTTTTATATTATGTAATGAATAAGTTTTGGATTTGAGATTGAAATGGCAGCAGTGCTATTGACATTTGTGCCCTGTAAAAAGAGGACTCACAAATTGGTCTGCAGTTGGACACCCTAAAAGTCTGGGTGTAGGAAATTGTCTTAATATTCACTCAGCTCTATTAGCACTTCTTATCTGAACACCATAAAAAGTGAAATTCTGTTCTTTGTTGCCGTTAAGGCAACATGGGACCAAACCAGAGATCTTCAGCACTATCTGAGAGGGATGGAGGTGGATTTGTGCTTCTGCATCACCTTAACTTGCCTGAAGAAAACAGCCATGAAACATTGTCCCTCAGCTATTTGGCCTGTGGCATCACCAGACACTCACCAGTTTCAGAAGCTCGTGGATGTAGGCAGACAATCTGAAAATCTGTGGGTGTGTAAAACAAGGTTCATTACAGTAAAAATAACTAAATCTCAACACTAAAACACCTTTTCAAAAACCCCAGTTCTTGGCCAAATCACAACTCAAACCCTTCATCTCCTAAGAAGGATATTCAGCATTATGAAAAATGTGTATTTTCTGATAATTTCCCTCTCAAAAGGCACTGACATGGTAATAATGTGGTTTGGGGTTGAGTATTAGAATGCAGACACTTAACCATGACCTTCTGCATGCGCCTCAGTATTTCCAAGTGACCGCAGCTGGGCTGTGTATGTCAGAGCAAGACTCTGGACATAGTCTTGCTTGACAAGAAAATACTCTGCTTGACAGAAAATAAACTGAAGGTAGGCACGTGCAAGAAAGATCTGTAGAAAGTTAAACAAGAAAATAAACTTGTTATTGTTTCCCCTTTCTCTTACTGAATTCAGGCATTGGCAGAGGCAAAGACATGTCAAATATCACAGGTCACCGTGGGAAAGACATTTCCACAATCCTCGAGGAAGAAAGGAAGGAGAACAAGCGACCACAAAGGGCTGCTGCAGCGCGACGTAAGAAACGACGGCGACTAAATGACTTGGATAGTGACAGTAACATGGATGAAGAAGAGAGTGAGGATGAATTCAAGATCAGTGATGGGTAGGTCTGCAATTTAACTTCCACCACAAGTCACTGACCTCTGCAGGCTTCTGTGACTCTGGACTGCCCCTGAAATGACCATCAGGAGCATGTTTCCAGTGCTGGAATGGCACTGTACGTTGCCAGTAAAAGTCAGAGAATGCTAGAATGGTTTGGGTTGAAAGGGACCTTAAAGATCACCCAGTTCCAAACCCCCTACCATGGACTCCTCCTGGCCTAGGGAACATTGTACTGGAAAAACTGCATTCTGGATCCATGTGCTGACATCATCCAATCTGTATTTTAAGCCTAATACTTGCTGGAAACCAGACTGTGATGTTTGAGGCCTTACTGCAGGCTTCTGTTGGTGAAGCAGCCAGGTGGGCTCAGTTCTCTGGCTGATGTGACTGTCAAGCAGAAATCTGTAACAAAAATGTAGCTAAAATGAGGCTGGTTGTTCCCTTTTAAAAATTAGAGTTGAAAATTCCTATTTTGTAGGATTTTTTTGGCCTGGTCGTTATTTAGAAATTGGAAGAGGAAAATTTTCATTATTTAGAGCATACAAAACCTGTCAGGCAGATTCTGAAATTAGTTCTTGATTGCTGCTCTGTAGGAGGTAGATTTTGAAAACAGTCAAAGAAATGGCTTATACTGTAAAAAACAAATGCATGTCATTGCTCTGGCTGACTGAAACTCACTTTCCACAGAATTTCTCCTCATTCAGTCTGGGCAATTACTGTTGTTAAAAAAACTGATAATTTTAGATTAACTTTATGCCTTAATGAAGCAACATAATAAAGCAGGCATGAGGTTGTAGGCTCTTTACCAGCAACTTTTAAAGCTTTACACCAATCATTGAGTCAATTTACTAAGTGTATGGAAAATCTATACAAGATAAATGCAAATTTTGAGCTTTGTTTTTCACCTGTGACTATGCTAAGGACATTTCATTGGCACCCTGAATAATTGAGCTACACATGCTGGAAATTTCCAATCAATGAGTGTAGCTTGTGGAAATGTCACAGAATTAATAGTGCATTGATCTGTTAAAGTGTGCTCATGCATTTTCAACTCCATCCTCTGCTTAGGGCTTCTGGATCTTACACTGGAATTTAGATTTAGCTGGCAGCCAAATGCAAGTGACTGTGTACCTTCAGTGTTCGATGGTTTTTAAAAAAGCATGACTCACTTGAAATTATGGGAATGTTATGAGCTTATAAGGTTGTGAGGTGCATGTTTTGCATTAGAGCCATAGTTTTGTATAAAGACACAATATTCTAATTTTCAGAAGTTGTGTGGGACAGTTCTGGGTTTGTAAAGGGAAGGTCACCTTTGCTAGAACACTGTTGGTGGTTTTTTCCCTCCACAGTTACTGCTGTGCAGACATTACATTGCAATGAACAATATGAACACTCTAGAATCTGTCCTGTGTTAATGCCACCTGCAGTGTTGGTTTGACAGAGTGTTTATATCCACCTGCTGTTGTAGTGTGCTGTGTAATGTCATGCACTATAGCACCATGTCCCAAATACACAGCTGAAACCTCATGTCAGTGATGGCAGCTTGCTCTCTCTGGGTCTTTGCTCCTCATTATAAGATTTGTGCTTTTTTTGTTTTTGTAAAATGGTACTTACCATTTGCTTGTAAAATACAAGTACTAGTTCAATCCTTTGGTTGTAACACCTAGCTCTGTTGTCTGGGGTTTTCCTTTGAACAGATCTCAGGATGAGTTTGTTATATCAGAAGAAAATCTGGATGAAAGTGAAGATGACCCACCATCAAATGAAGACAGTGACTCCGAGTTCTGCGCCCGCATATCCAGGCGACACCTCTCCAGGCCCATGAGGCAAAGCAGGCGGTTACGAAGGAAAACAGTCAAGAAAAAATACTCTGAAGATGATGAAGATGAAGAGTCTGAGGACAATTCAAGCAGAGAGTCTGGTGAGTACAAGCAGTCTTTGATATTTTAAATACTCTGTTCTGGAGAGAGAGAGAGAAGGGCAGTCTGAGCTTCTGTCGCGACTGACTAGCTTGTTTGCTTGCTTTGGTGAAGTCAGATGTCATCTCTGCTGTGAAGCAGTTTGCTGCTTGTTCTGCTGTCATTATTTTTCAGGAAACTGATATTAATCACTAGGTTTTTGGCATTTCTAGATAATGATGTATTTAAATAAATGCTTGTGCTATGATTCTAGAGGCCACCATTGTGGATAGTTGCAGCTACCTCTACTACCTCTCGTGTTTGGCACAGGATTATAGGAAAGAGGATGGAGAGAAAAGTGTGCTTCTTTATAGCTAGTAGAAGACCCTCTGAACGCAGCTATGAAAAAGATTCGGAAAGAAACATTTTCCGTCACTTTTATGGAAGAAAACTTCAGTTGTATGGTATTTTGTGTTTTCTGGGAGGCTTGAAAGCAAAGAATAACACCTTGAATCTCTTTCTCCTAAAATTATCCCTAAAGTCTTTAGTAACTTGCATCACAAGAGAACCTAATAATTCATGTTATTCTACTTGTCCTTCAACTACTTCATTTTCTCTTGGCATGGTTTGAAGTGTGAGAATAGTACCTGTGCACTACATAAACTCTTCATGATCAGCATCTTTCTCTGAAGACTGTCCTCCTTGTTTCTGCTTCATTTGAGACACAGACTAGAAAGTGCCATATACATAAGCACTCATTTTTTCTCACTCTTACTGTGAATTTAAGGTTCTAACTATACTGGAGTGTTAACTTACTGCAGTGTGTGTTATGTTACCAGTGTTTTATCTGTCTGTCTAGATTATGGATGGTGGACATGTTGGAGTAAATTGGTTTGGAATACTGATTTCCAAAAGAAAGGTTCATACATGGACAGATGAAAACAAATATAGGAGTGATTATAGTGAATGTTATCTCCTTGTCCTCAATGCATCATTGCACTGATCATAAGCTCTTACCAATAAAGATACTGACAGAAGTCTAAAGAGATTGTTTATTTGTTCTGTAATACACAAGAACAACTGTTTGTTTCCTGGTGGACACATACCTGTGATAAAATCAACTGATTCCTGTATCATTCCATATATATCTAAAGTATAATGTGAACTGCATGTTTCTCTTTCTCTCTTACCCTCATTATTGTCCATCAGGATCTTGCTTTAACCCTGTTTTCAGCTAAGAAAATCAGGTGCCCTGCAAGAGGCTTTATTTTCAGTCTCCAGAGGTAGAATTTCTTTCTGAAGCTGGTTGTTCTTGCTGACTTGCTTTGTTTCTTTGTCTAATATTTTAGGAAGTAAAGAGGATGCCACTTTGTTCTGTGGCTCATGTCAATCTCTAACTTAGAAATGGTGTGTGACTTTTTTAGAAATGTATCTTGGGATAATGGTTCTGGCATAGCTCAGTGAAAAGCAGATGAAGTTGATTTGAGGCTATTTTCAACTGATGTAAATAAATTTAATTTTTGAAGACTCTAGCTGCAGTCGACTGGTGCAGGAAGAACTGTGATTGGTGGTAAGTTTCTTCTGTATGGTTTCTGTTTTAAGCAAACCCACGATTGAGTGAGACTGGTTTTTGTTGTTAACTTATATAACTCTGATCTTGGAGTTTCCTCTTGTCAGTCATTTTTCATCTACCTGTTCTTAAAAGTCTTCTAATAGAGTACACATTATTTAAATTTTAAAAGCAGAACAGACTCTCTGGAAGCACTGGTAATGTGTGCCATCAACTCCACTTACCAGTAAGGTTGTTTCCACTGTCGGGAGTTATAGAGACGTCTTTGACACCAGTAGAGATGGAGCAACAAAAACACCATAAGGAAACTATCTGAATTAGGAAACTTACCTAATTTTTTTATGTGATGCAATTTTGCTTTGATGGACTAATGCACATCACTGTTTTGTTCCATACAGAGAGTGGTGATTACACAGATTACAGTGATGATGATTACCTGGAAACTAGGAGGAGAAGATCAAGAAGGAATCAGAAGAGACAAGTCAATTATAAGGAAGATTCAGAAAGTGATGGCTCACAGAAAAGTGTCCGATATGGGAAGGAGTTGAGAAGAGTTCATAAACGCAGGCTCTCCACTTCGGATAGTGAAGGTAAAATAAACAGTCCAACACTTCCAGGAGCATGTGTATGTCAGCATCAGCACAAAGGGAAAGTTATGTAATTCCAAGATTTCAGAGAATTGTCTTTCTAGAGTTCCTTGATGTTTCTCGGAAACTCTCCTTCTGAAACTCACTGGTATTTTATGATGCATTGAGTCACTTCTCAAATTTATCATTGCCCCTCATCCTGACTTCCAGGTCTGAATTTACTGCCTGACACAGAGTGTTGGGATTCGAAAATTGGCAGTAATACAGCTGTTTCAGCATTTTTTTGTTAAGAGGTTACAAAGCTGCATCCCACCAGCCTCAAAAGATTCTCTTATGTAAGAGGAAGGGCATTGCCACTGGTGCCCTGACTCTGTTTGTGCTGGTGGTTCAGACCCGTTCCATCTCCTGTTTAAGGAGCTGTACCAAGTGCAGAGGAAGCCTCTCTCACTAATGTCAGGCACACAATGAGTGGTTGGTGTCCTTTGTGATTTATAATTAATTAGCTTTTACAAAATCAGCCACAGACTTTGGCTGTTTTGGATTGTGGGGGCCTGGATTATCAGACCTTCACTCTGGCTTTCCAAATGCTGAGCGGTGCAAGTTGTGATGGATACCAGGCTTCCTCAGAAAATGAGCTGTCACTGGCTCCCTGAGTGCCTCAGTTTTGGAGGGGCTCTCCTGAGATTACAGAGTGGTAGAGTATCTTCTAGGTGAAGGGAAACAAGTATGTGACGCAAGTCTGTAGTGTCTCAAAACCATGATCTTCAATGCAGCCTGTTCTCAGGCTCTGTGGTGGCTTTTTTTTACCAGCACTAGTGGCTTTAAACATTCTCTGATTCACGTTGTCTTTTCTTCATGAAGTCCCACTTCCTCAGGTATTTTAAGTATTGGCTTTCCGTATATTAAAATCAGCACCATTTGGCACCTTTCCAGCACTGTCACACAGTTCCCACAGTATATCATAAAACACATAACAGTGTTACTGGAATTGTAATTGCTTTAAAAATAGAGGAAAACTGACAGTCTCAATCAACTTGAACCTACATTAAATAATACGCTTTAAAATGAAAATTCCCATGATTTCTAATGGGAATCACAAAGAGACAAGAAATTATATTTGCCATTTGATTTTTCAGTTTCCATCTTTTTTCACCACAGCCACCAAAGATGAGTGTAAAGGCTGTCAGGGTGTGGGCAGTATTCCAATATGCCAAAACACCAAGCCTCCCATTAAGAGAAGAAATTGTATGTAATTTGGAGGTGGCAGGGGTATAGTACAGCTTTGTGTATGCGTGTGTGTGTAGATATGTGAATTTTATGATAGAGCAGCCATTATTTGGGTTCTGAGTTCCTGTCAGGGTACAAATAAAGTGCATACAATGAGATGAGGGGTGCAGTTCTGTGTCATTCCCAGCATGGAGTTACCAGTTTTAGGGAAGAGCATACCTACTTCCAAAGCCTCTGGTACTTCTCAGATTGGAAACAGAATATCCATAAATGATTAATACTTGCTACGTTAAAAGTTAATTTAAAAATTATAAAGAATGCAAGCCTTTTGGCTTGGTTGGGGAACCTGGGGAAGGAGACAGAAATGTGTGTGCTCAGAGAGCTGTCTTGTTGGTGAGTGTGAAAGATGAACAATAAATGTTGCACTGAGATTTGCTAATGGCTCTAAGTCTGCTGCTTCTTCCAGAGAGCTACACATCTAAAAACTCTGAAGATGATGAATCCACAAAGGAGTCCAAGCGATTGATTCGAAAACGTCGGCGAAGTACAGATGACTATTCCGAGGAAGAAGGAGAGGATGAGGAGGAAGAAGGGAAGCCTGTCCGCAAACGCCTGAATCGAATTGAGACCGACGAGGAAGATGTGTGCGAGAACGCCAACGACGACGCAGAAACCCCCGCTCCCACAGAGAAGCTGCCAGCAGCACAAGCCCCCCCAGACAACCCCAAGAAGCACTGCTACCGGATAGAGAGCGATGACGAAGATGACTTTGATAATGTAGGGAAAGTAGAGAGCCCTTTGGACTACAGCCTGGTGGACTTGCCTTCCACCAACGGACAGAGCCCAGGGAAAACCATTGAGAACTTGATTGGCAAGCCAGGCGAGAAGACCCAGGCCGCCAAGGACAGCACAGCCAGCGCCAGCCTGGCGCCCAACGGGACAGGCAGTGGGCAGGAAGCGGTAGGGCCGGAGGAAGATGAAGATGAACTTTTGAGAGTGACTGACCTTGTTGATTACGTCTGTAACAGTGAACAGTTATAAGACTTCCATTTTTGTGCTAATTTATTCCACGGTAGCTCATACCAGCGGGCCAGTTATTAAAAGTTGTTTTATTTTTCCTAGAAAATTCTCCACTACAGTATCACTTTCTAGAAGCAAGAATTTCACCAGTCCTGCAGTCTTTCTGTGAAGTGACCAGTTTTGAACTTTGAAGATGAATTGCTGTAAATTCCCTCTCTTACCCCCCCTTCTCCTTCCAAGTCCATGGTCCTGGGTAATTTCACTCACAAAAACCTTATAACAACAAGAGATTTGTATATTTTTGACTTTATATTTCCTGAGTGCATACAAATTTGTGGAAATGGGTGGCCTAAGAAAGCATTCCAAATCAGTCAGGGCCCAAACCAGAACTGGGGTGGGTTTGGCTCAGGGGGTGGGGGGGACGGGAGGGGGGTGGTGCAGAAGCACTTGTGCTTTAGCTTTTTCATATGAGATATATATTATATTTAAATGTTCACAACTTAGATTACAACTTAACAGACAGTTAAAAGCAAAATTAATGTCTGTACTGTCGCATTTTGTGAGTTGTAGGTTAACATACCATAGCTCATTTTAGTAATCACCTTCATGGAAGCAGTTTGATTTTAATACTGGAGGCAAACAGAATTATTAGAGGCCAAGAAGGTACCATAAACAAGAACTCTGCTATTCATTATGACTTGCAGACTTTCCTAATAAACATCCTTTAAAATGTTTGTACAGTGAAGTGTACTGTAATGAAGTTTTTGACAGTTGAAACACTTTAGCCATGAATTTCTAAAGTGATCTCATGCACAGTTCATCAGATGGCCTTCAATGCACAGTGTCTAGAGGGAGGACGTTTTGATGTCAAGTAAGTCTGTAAGCACTGCAGACTTTTACAGACAAAAGAACCCTGCAGTCGCTGCCCGGCCACGTGAGTTTCATAACCAGTTGGAATATTCTGAACAAAATGTGTTTGTACAAACGGCATTGACCACAGAATGACAGTGCATAAGAGGATGGAAGGATTTTCAAATAAACCATGACTGGTCCATTCATGCCCTTAATATCTACTTCAAATTGAAGTAAACAAATGGAACAGTTTTCCTTTTGGAGGTTTCCTGTTTGGGGTTTGTGTGTTTTTATTTTGGTTTTGATTATTTGCCTGGATGTATTAGCAGGTTTTGAATGTAGTTGTTGGCCTTTGGCCATTAGAATTTTCTTAAAATACATTTTAATAACTACCATGTGACCAACTGATTTCAAGAAGGCAGAGTTTCTGAGAGAAAACGCTTGACTCCAAGACATCTCATCAGCTTTTCAGCAGGCATGAAGTGATATGTGCTTTTATTCAAGGGGAAAAGAAAAAGACATTGGAAGAATAAAAACCCCACCAAATCAACATGGGGCACATCAAGAGCATTCCGTTTTCTCTGTACTCTGATTAAGATGTAGGCTGTAGCATTTGTACATGTTATAGGACACAGGCAGCTCAAACAGATCTGCCAAACGTTGAAATCCAAAAAGGTCACATCTGTTAATCCTTTTGCTCTGAGATTTGGATTTTTGACTGGTGTTTATGTCCATTGCCGGCAATGGATGCACCAAACCTGCTGCTGCCACTAAGGAGTGAGTTCTCCTTTCCTGCCCCACCTGATTCCCTTCCATTATATTGTATTTACTAGTTAATCATTAAGCACTTCTGTTTTCTTGTACTAAAACCAGCATTAGGCCTTTACTAAATACCTCTCTAGAAAACCTGGATCCAAATTTTACCTACCTTCTGGCCTTTAAAATCTTGGTTTTGTTTCCCCACCTCTTTCTCCCTGAGGTCTGTCAGAACCACTCTGTGACTTTTACCCCTTTGGATTCTAGCAGTGCACATATCATGCTATAAAACTAGGATCAGAAAGATGCAAAAAGATGGAACTTGCTCATTATCTGCTGTGCTAAGCAGGCTTGTGATTAAAAACAAAGAGAAATCACTCTCTACATGACAATTTAATTTCATCAAAGATTAAATGTTTTCCTACCTTACTGATGTTAAAAATTAACAGTTAAATTATTAAAATGGGGTGGTGAAGAGCCACATAAGCTTAGAATGAGTTCTTAAAAGCATATGTAGCCTTTTAAGCTACTCTAGTGCTTTTCTCTGCCTAGGTGATGCATAAATGCAGTACTTCTAATGTACTTGTGTGTTAGAACAAGTAAGGACATAAGGCTTCCACTTGTCCGTGATAGTAGTTGCTGAGTATTTTAAATTCTTTTAATTCTTGCAATGCAAACTGATTCACATCCATCAACTCTGTGGAGTCTATAGTTCCTCATTTGTTTTGCCAGTGCCATGTTTTCATATGCTGCCTGATAGAGCCTTTTATTATCTGATCAAACATTCTTGCTTGTAGAGTCAACTCCAAATGCTGAATACTTAGTTGGGAGGTACTTGTGTGTGTAAGAAAATTCAAAAGAGTTACAATTCTGGACATACCAATCATGAGAAAAATTATATAAAAGCAGGAAAGACCAGGAAGCAAAATAGGAGCACTGAAGCTTGCATCAGAAGTGTCATGTTTTAAAAATTGCCAGTTGTTACCAAACTGTACTTTCTATAGGTCTCTTCTTAAAGCAGCTTTTCTGTCTTCTAAGAAGTCACCTTCATACCTGAGATGGCTTCATCCCATAGGATCTAGAGTTCCTCCTCAGATCAGTGGGAATGGTGTGCAAGGAAAAAGTGCAAAAAATGCTCTGGAAAGTATTACCATTTTAAAACTTGGTATTTTTGTCATTTTTAAGGCTTCCTGCTTGGTGGAAAATGTATCATCTCCTATTTGGGAAGATGGCATTTTCTGACAAGAGGCCAGCTATCACAGAGGGTTCATACCTTTACAGTATGTACATGTGATTCCAGAGTGAAAATGTCTTCCTGGTGTCCTTACAGTCTTGTGCCCTTCTGTGCTCAGTGTGAAATCAGGAGTTGGTTGTCTTTGAACAGTGATCTTCAGGTGTAGGTTTGGGCTTAAAGCTCAAACTGTATGGGAAATGGGAAACAGGCCAGGGATTGTTTTTAATGAGACCAAGCAGCTCTGGCTGAACATGCTGAGCATTTCTTCAGCAAACTCTTGTTTATTCTACACTGATTATCACTAACAGCTTTGTCTTTTTTTACCAGCAATCTCTTTTGTATATAACTGAGTGGGAGGACAGCTGGTTTCTATGTGTAGTCTAAGTAGCACTGCTGGGAAAAACATATAGATCAAGTGGAGGAGTGGATTTTTTTTTGCCACCAGGATAAATTCTGGCTATTTGCTTCCCTGTGTGGGGTTTCTATGACTCAGTGACAAAAAGCACACAAGCAGGGCCACTGCAGTAACGATTGGGGTGTGTTAATCTAAGCTGTAGGGGGATAGAATTAACAAATGGGTTGGTTTCACCACAGTTGCTGTCTTCTGGTTGTTGATTCTGATAAACCTGAGCATATTCTTGATATAAGATGGAAAGTGGCATCATATTTAACAACAGTTAGCGAGGTCAGTGCTGAACAATTGACTCTTTGATCATTTTGTACATGCTGAATTACATTTTAAAATCACTGCATCTTCCTGACTATTTTTTTGAATTAACAGATTGATCTGGTCTAGCAGCACTTAGGAGAAACAAGAGGTGCTTTTTTTCTTAAAAGCTCATTTTTGAAGTGTCACCTTCAAAATTTTGTTGTATTAAGTGTCTCGGTTACTCTCCATATTATGGGAGCTAATGACTTAGTTGGACTTGTTTTCTGTTCACTTCTGTTTCCTAATTGCTGTGTCTGAACTTTTGTTGAGAGACCTTACCTTGAGAAGCTCAAGGGGCAAAAGACGTATGTTCACAAAAGAAAAATTGTATGGTAGTGGTAATTGTGGTACACCTGTTCTGATTTCTCTTTACATCTATTATTTGAACTACACTGGTATCCAGATGCTGCGACTGTGTAATAATTTTATTCCTTCATTGTCAGGGGGTCCATTTTATACCTCTGTTTTCAGGTGCTTATAATAACATGGTTTTCATTCTTTTTTTTTTCAGTAGGAAGCTCTAGCCTAAACCTTCAAATAATGATTTCAAAACACATATTTTTACAAACTGCTTTTATGAAAAGTAAACAAGGAGTTTTTATGGCACCTGCTTTTTTAAATTCACTTTCTACACAGTGATTTAAATAAATCATGGCAGTAATGTTCGCCCCAAGAACTGGTCTGACAAAGAGATTTGTATCATCTAATTTTAAAAAGCTTTGTATAGGCCTTGAAAATTCGGTTTGATACATGTGCAGTGACTACTATTCACAAATTTGTAATGTGGTTCTGATGTGCAGTGTGTACCCTAGGTATGTATTTGCATTTGATGTATGCTTCTGATCCAGAGGGTAGATAAAGTCCTTAAAAATATATATATATATATATAAATGTATGTAGAAGATCAAGTATCTTCAAATAAAACAGTAACTTTGGGGGGAAAATTGCATTGAATATGTTATGGGAATCTCCAGAAATAAGGCAGCAGAATTTTTGCAAGTCTTTAAGTGTTCAAAACTTCCATAGAAGTATTTAGGATATTGTCGGAAGTAAGGATTTACAGGATCAAGATCACATTTGCTGGTAGTGTCCCCTTCCCTAACAGTTGGCATAGGAACTGTATCTCATGTGAAATGAGGGAAGGCAGAAAGTAAAAAAATCCAGCAGAAATTATCCGTTGGGTTTGTTTTTTTTGCTGGTATATCCTGATATAAGAATTTTCTGTGACTAATTTTTGATGCTTTACTCAGTCTGAGACCTAATGCAGAGCTCTGGCTTCAGAAATATTTATCAGTTGGAAATTATTTCTGGAGACCCAGCAGTTGGGGTATTGAGGATTACTAGTCACTTTGGAAAGTCACATCACTTACCAAGCTCTTCTTTTAGATTAGTATAACTAACTGAGGTAGTTCTAAACAACAAAAATATGGCAGTGATTGTCCCAACACTTCAGAGTAATTTAACTTACTTTGTACGTTGCAGAAGATGTATATGGCTTAGTATAACACATAAATAAAAGGTTGAAGAGAGCTTCTGGGGGAAAGAATAAAACACTCTACAGTAGATGAGTTTTTAGAGTTGAATCTGTGGTGTAAAGCATTCAGATTCAACTGCAATTAAAAGCAAGTCTTACAACCTTGGTTTTTGACTAGCATTTTGTAAATGCTAAGCCCCCACACCTGAGCTGAGGAGCAGGAGAGGGGACAGCATTGCAGTTAAAGGGGCACACGTGTGCCAGCAGATCTGCTGTTGCTCCATACAGCCCCAAAGGTTGCTGAGGAGAGCCGATGGACGGCGCGGCTCCGTTTGTTCGCTGGTTTACTTTGTGCACTTTGCAGCACTTTGTGTATAGTCAGTCTCACTGGGTCCCCAGGTGCAGACAAGAGTCACTTGCTCCTGCTGTTGGGATGCTTGTTCCAATAATGGGGAGATGGGGAATGGATGGAGGGAAGTGGAATGGAATAGTGTGTATGCAAATTCATGCCACTTGCAAGTGAGGTCTTGGACAGGCCTAGAAACTACTTGTGACTTGCTCTTTACAGGCGGGATTTCCAAAGGAAGGTCTCCATTTAGGAGAATCATCCTGATACTCTCCTTTTCTCATCCTGATTTTCAAAGTAACTGGAAAATGTACTTGATGTCTCCTTCCTTGAGGGAATAAATAATGTTCCTCCATCAGTGCAATGCGGATGTAGAAAAAATTAGGATCAGTCCGTAGATTATAATGACGTTTGTCTCCAGAGGTGACAGTCAAAGTCCACACAGTTTGCTTTCTTTATTCTTCTTACTGTGTCCCACACAACTGAACTTGCATCAGTCTGTCAGAACTTAAGTGGTTCTGCAAGGATGAAGTCCTTCTGCAAAGACATATGATAGACCTAGTAACCAGTGCACTGTTAGTTAGAACTGATGAAAGTCCTTAATAGATACTGATCTGCCACTCAAGGCAGTGGTAGGAAAGGAAGTCAAATCATAAAGCTGTAAGCCTTGTTTAGTTTTCCATTTTGTACTCGTTATATGGACTCTAAAATCTTGTACAGTACCTTATTCCTGTCCTATGTTCACTCAAAGGATGCTCCTCCCCCCTTACTGGCATTAAACTGCCACTAAACTGTTGCCAATGCAGTTGCTCCTTCCTGCCCGTGTTTCACAGCGCTCCTGCCTCAGCCAGGGGACAGATGGGACTGATCCAAATGCATGATGTTACCATTCCTGGGTGCAGGGCGGTTCTCACACAGGCACAGATCCTGTCCATGAGACAAACACTGGGGATTCTCAGTGTCCCACATGGATGCTTACCCTCCAGTATTCTTTTGACAACTGGATCAAATCTGCCAGACAGGTCTCTTAAAATTTAAGGTATGCTTACATGAAATACATTTTTGTCTTGCTCCCATGTGCTGTTTGTGTGTTTGCAAAGACACCTTGAGTTCCTTAAAAATGGTCTCCACAGCTGGCCTCATCTTCTGTTTTCTTTCTCTAAAGAATTAACACAGTAAAATTTGGAGCTCTTTATGTAGCATTTAATCCTTGCATTTTTTGAGTCCTGAACCTTGTTTTTTTTCAGTTTGTCTTCAATCATGACTTGCTACAATATCAAAGGGAAAGGACCTGGGGACACACACTGTGTGTGTGGGAAGGGGGGGAAATATCTTGAAAAAACTGGAAGTGTTATTCTTGTTGCACATAAATTGGGTGGTGCTTTCACTGTCTTTTCCCTCCCACTGGTAATACCACGTGCATGTAAAACATGCTGCGTTAAAACTTTTTTAAATGGAAATCATGGTGGCATAGTGCTCAAAGGGTTAACTGCAGTTTATTAACAGCTAATGTTTTTAGATTTGCAGTACACAACTGTTTAAATACTGTATTCCTTGTAAATGAAGTAAGAAAAAATGTTAAGGCTGGTGCCAATATTTTTGTTAATGAATTGTTCAGCGTTGTCTCTCACTACAGTCTGGTCAGAACTCTTTGTGTATAAGCTGGGCCTGAAGCCATTTTATAGCTTGTAGGCCTAATTGTGTAACTTTTCTTTCATAATGGTTTTGTTATAATATCTACTGTCATTTCTTTCATATAAATATGACATGTAAATTGTCATAATAAAAAAAAATTGAAATAACTTGATGTACAAAGTATAATGTGTATTGGAGATACAAGTGCTTTTTAATGAGCATTACACATGCACATGCCTTTTTTAGTTTTAGAGCAAGCACTGAGTAATGACTGCTGTGTATTGTTCCAGCCCATGATGGTGCCACTGCCTGCCATGGGAATGGGCAGCTCCTGGTTTATGTTGGTTTTGTTGCGGCAGCCCAGCTGACAGAACCTTCCTTTCTTTGAGCAGCTCTGGCTGACGGTGGGGAAGACCTGATAGATTTGTTTTTTCAGTCACAAACATTTTCTCTGGGTGTTCCATCTTTTATATGCTTTTTATATCTCATCTCATAGTGATGTTGCAGTCACTTGACAAAAACCAGTGTGCCTGCAGCCAGCACTGTACCCAGGAAGGCTCTGCCAGCAGACAGCCATGAGGTGTCCACGTGGTGCACAGAGGAGCCAGGTTCATTTATTTAGGCTGAGATGTGTAAACCTTGGAAATAATGGGGAAAAAAACAGAAGTCTGAAGAGACACACTGAAGAAGCAGGTGTTCTGACACGTGACAATGGACATGGATGATATTTCAGGACTTTACCAGGAGAAAGTCAGGGAGAAAGAAACAAATTGAAGAAGGGAGTGGCTTTTCTGTGTGAATTCCTGAAGCCTGTCAATCTTTATTTTAAATGTGTCTGTGGCTGCAGTTAAGCTGCTGCCTGTTTCTGTAGTGATGAGAAATTGCTGTGAAATCCATCCCCTTGCTCCACTGCCAAAACTCAACACTTCCATTTTTAACAGATGAACTGGCCACCTTACGGCAGGCAGTGCTGTGGAGAGAACAAGCTTCCCTGGATGGTGACTCCTGCCTTCTGTGCTAAGGTGACAACCCTGTGAAGGTACCTGCTGCTCTCCATTGCCTCTGAACACGGCCCTGGTTGATTAAAAAATCACTGTTGGACATCCAGTGTTCAGATGTCAGTGTGGGGCTGGATCCGAATTCACTTCTTAAAGCTCTTAGAGATGAAGGAAAGTTTTCAGGTAAGGCCATTCTGTTCCACTCTAACTTAGAGGAAACATCTGCCTTCCCCCTCTAAGCTGCAGCACTCAGTACTCTGGTGTGAAGTGTCTGGATTGTGTAAATTAAGGAGGATGTGGATTTCTTCTTCTCTCTTAATGCCTCATCCTCAAAACCAGCTTCCTGCCTGCACTTAAACTATCCCTTTTCCCATTTTCTTTTGGAAGAGTGGTATGCCACAGAAGAAGGATGTGCATTTGCATACTGGAAATTATCTCTGTACTACTCCACTGCAGTGGCTTCAATCTGCAGTAATTCAACCCCAACCACTCAGAAATCTTAATTTATAGTGATCTAAAGTTGTTGTGTGATGTGGAGTTAACTACAAAGGTGGTGAGAACTCTCTGTGGCTGATATTACAGCCACATTAGGTAAGAGGGGGTGAACATCAACAGGAGCATTGCTTTATAGCCACTAAGTGTAGTGAATGGTATTTCCATGTATTTGAATCTCTTCCCACCTGCTACCATAGTCTGATCTGTGTTCTGGGATGAACTGCAAATTTTTGTTTCCAGCTGACCACTTCTCTTGGTGTGGCAAACTTGAAGATGGTTGAGAAATTCCCCTTATGTCCTTGCCTCTAGTAGTTTTTTTCAAGCTACTCCAGCAGTGTTTAAATATCACTTCACTGTGAAATTTGCTTTCATTTTAGTCTAGGTGATTATTTGTATGAGTAACAATTATTTGCATTATTATTTACTTAATTAAAATCCAAAATGGGTAGGCATGGCTGACCAGCTTTCCAAAGCATTGCCAATACCTCAAACTGAGAGAACCATTTTATGTAATGCTCTTTGTTATCCAAGACTGTAGCTAGGAAAGTCCAGAGAAATGAAAGATGGAGACCTAAGTTCATGTTTGTGAGAATCTGTGTTTGCACACAGGTAGCTAAATGACTCCTAAAAAGTAAATTTCAACTGGTAAAAGGGAAGGTTAACATCCATGACAAGCCAACAACTTGCTTTTGGTACATTGCTACAGCAGGAGCATTTGCCATGCTGACAAGTCAGGGAGAAGGGATGTTTGCAGTGATGCTGCTCACTCATGGCATTAACAGGAGCATCCCCTGACAGAGATGTACTTCCCTGATGCATCAGTAATCCCTGTTTCTCACTGCAGTAGCAAGAGAAATGGTGTAAATCCAGGGGAGAAGCAAGGACAGTGCTCATGAGGGGGTAGCAGCCTTCCCATCCCTGAAATGTGCTGTTCTGTGACACCCCCCACTTGCCAGGTACTGCAGTAGTGTCGGGCTCTTGACCCCATCACTGCTGAGGGAAATCAGCTGCATACCCTTTAAGCAATTCAGGTACTTGTGATTTTCCTTTTCTTCTCTGTGTGCATTTATGAGACATTAGGTGCTGATCACCCACCAGAAATTCCCCTTCCAGCATCCAATAATGGTAATTGTGAATCTGCTGTATTTTATTATTATTTATTATCTTTCCCTCTGTCATCTGTCCAACAAGACTTACAGGCTAAAATAGCTGTGGCAGAGATCAAGAAGCATTTGTACACTGCTCTAAAGCACAAGTTGCGATTGTTGTGGTGTCCTGTGCAGGGCTGGGAGATGGACTGCATGATCAATGTGGGTCCCTTCCAATTCAGGATATTCAATGGTTCTGTGACTGCTCTTGGTACTGTTAGATTATAGAACTGAACGTTTTGGGTTGGAAGGGACATTAAAGACATGTTCCAACCATCTTGTTCCAAACCCCCTGCCATGGACAGGGACAGCTTCCACTACACCAGATTGCTCAGAGCCACATCCAACCTTGCATACTTCCAGGGATGGGGGAGCCACAGCTTCTCTGGGCAACCTGAGCCACCATCCTCACAGGGAAAAATTCCTTCACAATAGCTAATCTCACTGTGCCCTCTGTCAATTTGAATCCTTTTTCCCTTGTCCTGTCCCTTCATAGCCTTGTCCAAAGTCCCTCTCCAGCTCTCTTGTGTCCCTCTTTAGGTACTTGGAAGGGGCAGTACGGTCTCCCTGGAGCCTTCTCTTCGGAGAACAGCTCTCAGCCTGTCCCCACAAGCAGAGGTGCTCCAGCCCTCAGCCATCACCGCAGCGCTTCCCTTTGCTCCTCTTTAACAGACAAAGACAACTTAGCTTGAACCTCGCTACCAGCACCCAGAGCTGCGGCCGCGCCGGGTCCCGCGGAACGGGAGCGCGGCGGTGACATCACATCCCGGGCGGTGCCATCGCGTCCCGGGGCGGTGCCATCGCGTCCCAGGGTAGTGATATCGCATCCCGGGGCGGTGCCATCGCATCCCAGGGCGGTGCCATCGCGTCCCGGGCGGAATCGCATCACAGAGCGGCGCGTTCCGCTTCCGGCGGCCGCGATGGTGGAGCAAGGAGGCGGCGGCGGCGCCATGAGCTTCCTCAAGCGCTTCCCGCCGCCGGCCGACGGCGTCCGCCACCAGCAGCCGGACACGGAGGCGCTGCTGGCGGGGCGCAGCCTGGGCTCCGGCACCCTCTACATCGCCGAGAGGTGCGGGGACACGGGGGTGGGACCGCCCGGGGCGGCCTGAGGAGCCCGGGATGGGCGCTCGGGTGAAGGGGCCGTGATGTGGGGGAAGCCCTCAGGGTCTGTGAGGCTCTGCGGGCCGCCCCGCTGCTCCTGCTCGTTTTAAAGCCGGCAAGAGGGAGCAGCACCCCAGGGACCCGGCTGGCTGGGGCTCCAGGGCCGGCCTGGATGGGACTTGGGGCAGCCTGCTGTAGTGGCAGGTGTCCATACCCACGGCAGGGGCTCGGAACGAGATGGCTGTAAGGTTCCTTCCCACCCAAACCATTTTGTAAAACTCAGCACGATGGAGAAATGTGCACTTGTAGCCCAGAAAGCCAGTTGTATCCTGGGCCGCAGCAAAAGCAGCTTGGCCAGCTGGGCAAGAGAGGAACTTCTGTCCCCTGCTTTTGTGAGACCCTGCCTGGAGTGCTGTATTCAGCACTGGAATCCCCAACATAAGAAGCACCTGGAACTCTTGGAGCAAGTCTGGCAGACACCACAAAGTTGATAAGGGATTTGGAACACCTCTTCTATGAAGACAGGATGAGAAAGTTGGGGCTGTTCAGTCCAGAGAAGAGAAAGTTGTGTGGAGACCTCATGGCAGCCTCCCAGTATCAGAAGGGGCATGCAAGGAGGGCAGAGAGGGACTCTTTGATAGGAACTGTAGTGATAGGACAAGGAGGAATGGCTTCAAACTAAAGAAGAGCACTAGATTGGTTATTAGGAGAAAATTCTTTACTGTGAGCAGGGTGAGAGCCTGGTACAGGTTGCCTAGAGAAGCAGTGGATGTCCCATCCCTGGAAGTGTTCAAGGTCAGGTTGGATGTGGCTCTGAGCATCCTGGTGTAGTGGAAGGTGTCCCTGCCCAAGGCAGTTGATCTTTCAGGTCTTTTCCAGCCCAAACCATTCTGTAATTAAAATAATGGCAGCTCTTCTCTTTTGGCAGGGGAGTAAACAGGGCTGTTGGGTTTCTGCTGTTAATAACTACTCTGGTTCTGTGAAGTCTGTCATGTTGCATTAATCATGTGCAGACTGTACTTACTAGGCAGAAATCAGTCTGGTTATTCTGGAAGATGTTATCTGAGCTCTTTATGGTCTCCTTTCAATTCTCCCTGCATTGTATAGCTCAGGGAGACAGCTTGATGATTAAAACAATGTAATTTTCTTTAACCATGGAGAAGTACTCATAATATATTGTGCAGTTGAAGAACATTGTTGGAACAAAAGCATAATTTAAAAAGTGCACTTCTAAAAACCTCAGACTAGGAAACTTTTATGAAATGGCCAATATTGTCAGAGGAGCTTTTGCCCTACCTGAGCTTGTTAGTGCTGTGTTGGAGAGGAATCTCCCTGGAATTTTGTTCACTGTTTTATTTTGTTTGGTTGCAGCTACCAAGACTTCTCTTTGTGAGGTATCTTCTCTGAGGAGGTGTAATGTTGAGTTTCCTTGTAAGTTGCTTTCAGTAGACTTTTGTGTGAGGCACCTGCAGGTCTGCCAGCTTCTTCTCCATGTGTTTCAAGTGCACCACAGAGCTTTCACCAGAGTCGCTTGTTGGGATGAACAGAAAACACCAGTGTTTGCAGGAATGGCATGGGAGAACTGGGCATCCAGGAGCAGAGTGTGGCTCTTGATCCATGTACCCCACCGGCAGCTGTAAACATTGAGGACTGGATAGTTGAGGCTAGGAAATAAACTCCTTGCTCCCTCTGTACGAGCTCTTGCTCTCAGCCAGATTTTGCAAGGCCAGGAGTCTTCTGTGAACTTCCCATTGGTTTTGTCCCACGACAAAAAGCTTGTGAATGCTGAGTTTTGCGCATGGTGGAGGTCTTGCTTTCTGGCACTGTTTCTGTTCACTGTGTGACATCATTGATTACAGGCACCCAAATCTAGTTTGAGTGTGATTTCTCAGTGTGTAGAAAGATGTTGATTGCTCTGATACAAAGGAGACAGCATCCTGGTGGTGACAACCTGTGCTATCTCTTGCTGTGGTTAGGGATGACAGTGAAAGTGGGGAAAGCAGAGGCTATGGCACAGAAATTGTGACTGGAGGAATACCCATAACCTGGCTCTGCTGATCACAGAACTGGCTGTTTTTCTACCTACAGGCTATACACACATCAGATCTATAATCCTCTAGGAATTATGACACTGACCCACCTTTCAGTGTCCTCTTTGTCTTGGAAAACCACATTTAATAGCTTGAGTTACAGATCACACTCTGGAACCTCTGTAGCTGACTTTGGAATGATAGATATCTGCAGGGAGAAGAAGATGGAGAGTCAGGGAGGAAAATTCAGCATTTAGTGCAAATGTGATAAAGCTGTGGTGGGTTTCGGGTTCTTAGCTTCACATTCTTCTTTTACCTCAGCCATCAGTTAATGCTCTTGCAAAGTCCTGTTCAGGCAGGTCCAGGACTGTGTGTGCCCGCAGGGTGGGTGGGCTAAGTGCCTTGTCCACAATTGCTCATGTTTTGG
This sequence comes from Ammospiza nelsoni, assembly GCF_027579445.1. Classification (NCBI taxonomy): domain Eukaryota; kingdom Metazoa; phylum Chordata; class Aves; order Passeriformes; family Passerellidae; genus Ammospiza; species Ammospiza nelsoni. Next base: position 33,722,972 of record NC_080634.1, on the reverse strand, counting down.
GGTTGGTTTGCTTTTCTGCATACTGTCCTCTGTTAGTTTCTAACTTGTCTCTTCTTTTTCTCCTCCCTCATTAGTCGCCTGTCTTGGCTGGACAGCTCTGGAGTTGGCTTCTCCCTGGATTACCCCACCATAAGTTTGCATGCTGTTTCCAGGGACCTGAGTGCCTACCCAAGGGAGCACCTGTACGTTATGGTGAACGCCAGGTTCGAAGGTGAGGAGTGCTGCTTGCTGCTCCCACGCAGTCCTGAGCGACAGGATTTCCTCCTCTGTAGGAGGAAGTGTTCATTTTAAGTAATTGCTTGTATTTTCTTGTGTATTTTCCTGAAGGGTAGTCATTGTAGAAACACAGCTTAGCATTTGTTTAGAGTCACTTTGCAGTTCTGCTCTCAGCTTGTGGCTGTGTGCACTGAAGTTGCTGAGAATCAGTTCTCTGTCCTCTTACACTGTTCTAAATAATTTAGTTCCTCTGCCAGTCTCCGTGTGATTCCATCTTGAGTATGCTTTTTTCCTTATTGAATTTATGTTAATGTTGCTGCCCTCTCCAGGCTTGATGAATTCCTGCTGTTTCACAGCCAGGGAACTTTTCATTCATTTTCTCCCACAGCTTGGTTAAATACAAACAAGAAAAGGCAATAGGTCATGTTACCAGGCTTTAATGAATCTTTGTAGATGGCCCACAAAACACATCTTTTTGACCATTCTTGCTTTGATGTAGAGAAAGCAAGCTCTCTGTTTCACTGTTTGTATGAAGGTAGTATTTTTTTTTTTTTTTTTTTTTTTTTTTTTCTTCTGGTATACCTGGTAATATTTCAAGTGTGTCAAAAACTGCTGTCACAATTGGAGATTAAATGGGTGTTAGGTCCTGAGCAGGTCTCCTTTTCCCCTTCATGTCTACTGGTCATCACAGCTAAAGGTTAAAATCTGGCATTTAATTTTTTTTTAGTGTATCCAGAAAGTAATGACAAGACTCTGAGGAGATGGAGATGCTTTTAAGCTATTAGTGCATTGTTTCCTTCTCTTATGTTACTAATGTTCTCTGACAGTCTATCACTACAAATAATAAGAGGACATTTGCATATGCCTCTTGGTTCTTCTTCCTCATTTTCCTTTAACTGTGGTTATTTTGAAGTTAAAAGGGCCTCGTCTGAAGAAAGATACTGTTTGTAGCTTTTAATTTATTCTAATTATGGCATTTGAAAATATGGATATCCTGTGAAAGTCTTTAATAGAGTGATTTTTTATAGGTATTTTTGTGGGTATATTTTTTAGTATATCATCTCTGCCTACAGTAAATCTTCCACAAGAGATAAGTTTTACTTTTCAAAGTCTAGCCCTGGCCTGCAATTTTAACTGCTGAATAGTGTTAATCCTTTCCACTTAGTTGGCTTCAGGAGTTTTCATCCACAGTTGTGCAGGGTACATTGTGTTCTTCCTCTCAGAGTTTTGCGTGTGCTCTCTGTGTGTTTGTGCCTTGTCCTCACCCCTTTTTTAGAAAAAGGCACTCAGAGCTTGACTGCATTGAAAACAAAGAGCTGGACTCAGCAGTAACAAGCTGTGCCTGCAGGGGTCAGTTGGAAAAGAAGTGGGTAGCTTCCCTGCACACTTCATTTTTGGGGCAGCTGCCTGGCAGCTTCTTGGTGTCTTGTATTCTTGGTGGTGCCGGTTTTGTGTGTGATTTTGAGTGGTGCCACTCTCAGTGGCACAACCTCTTCTCCTGTAGAAAATAATTGTGCACTTCTGAGGCAGTCAGTGCCGTGTCCCCAGCCCTGAAATGAGGAACTCAGCCATTTTTGTCGGGTTTTTATTCACAGAAAGTAAAACACTGATGCTTATTTATTCACATAGATGGTGTACAGAAGTCAGGAAGCACTGGAACTGTCACTGGTTCTGGGTGCGCTTTGTATTTCTGACATCTTTCTGGCTGACTGGGAATGTTGGAAATGGAGCAGAGATCCTCTGCATATGTCAGAGTCCTCTGTAAGGGTCCATACTGGAAGCTGGCTGATTTTGTGACAGTAATGTTAAGGATCCATTAAAAAATCCATGTGATTTAAAAAATGATAAAAGGGAGTTTGAGCATTGTTGTTTGTAATAAGAATCAGGCAATTTTCCTGAAATACTTGAGTACATTGTGTGACCAGTACAGAAATCTTAACTCCTTAAGTTATGAATGGAGAAGATTTCACATGTGTTGCAAGTGTTGTTGAGAGGGCCTCATTTATCCATGTGGGTCTTGGAGTGTCACATGGATTTTGGGAGAACAGAGTGGAGGTTTTGTGCCCCTCCTAGACTTTCTGATTTGATTATGTGTGTGTTCCTGAAAGAATAAATAAATGTGACTTTTTTTTTTTACAAAGTAAACATGTTTCATCTAAATCTTTCGATTTCTTAAAGAGGAGACAAAAGAGGCTCCCATGACTGAAGGAGAGGGGGATGACAGCGATGATGATGTCGAACCAATTGCGGAATTCAGATTCGTACCTAGCGACAAATTGGCCTGTAAGTGCAAGTGGGAGCTGTGTTTTACTTCCAAGTCCTGATTATATGTGGGAGACACTTGGGTGCAGAGGTGTAAATACCATGATCCTTCAGTGTCCTTTTCTAATGACTTGATTCCTGTGTGCTGGAAAAAATAAAGCAAATTGTTTTATCTGGCTTGAAAAATGGACTCTTCCAAGCAGCTGCTTCTCAAGGAGAATTCCAGTGCTTTAAAATAGAAACTGTTGAGTATAAATACACATTGTGGATAGTCTCACTTGTATACATTTGTAGAGAACATGTATGGAAAATGTCTTTGTAATTACAAATTCAGTGATATTTGAGTCAGTGACAATTTCATTAGAAACATTCTAATGCCTGGCACTACTACTGGAAAGCTCTCATATCCTCTGGATATGACAATGGAGCTTACAGTTGAATTTAAGTTTTAGGAATCTGATGGATGAAATGCTGCAAGTTTTCCTGCAGTAGGTAACCACAGACATAACTGTCCAGAGATAAAGCTTTGTCATCAATGAAATAATGCAAAAGTGCTGTTAAGAGGCTAAAGCACCAGGCTGAAACCTGATTTGTTTCTTACATGTCTTCTGGCTTGTTGGATGATGTTTTCAAATACGAATTCAGTTGTGGTTCTGCTAAAGGAGTATTCTGACTCCCTCTGATCAGTCAGAGGGGGTTTCTTGCCTGTTGCTTTGGGGTGTTGCTGAGGTTTGTCTTCACTTGTGTTCCTGCAGTGGAAGCCATGTTCTCAGCGATGTGTGAGTGCCAGGCCCTGCACCCAGACCCGGAGGACGAGGACTCAGACAACGATTACGAAGGGGATGAGTACGATGTCGAGGCCCGCGGTTGGTAACAGTTGCTTCTTTTGAAATACCTGCCAGCACTTGCATACCTGGTATCTGTCATAATTGTTTATTATTCATTTTGCCTGAACATCCCTTTTGTCACAGGCACAGTATAGAAATTCATAAATCTGCAGAAAACCTGTCATTCCTGTCACAAGTGACAGGAGTTCAGCAAAAGCATTGTTCTGGCTCTCCAAAGCCCACAGACACAAGGAGCAGCCTTTCCCCTTCCCAGTGGCTGTGCTGGCCCAGGTTCAATGGCTGTGCTGCTCTGTGGTCAGTTCACATTGCTGTGTGTATTCTGTACCTGTGTAAGCAGCTTTTTAATCTGTCAGTTAATCTGGGCATAATTTGCCCAGGTGCTCCCCTATTCCTCCACCTCTGAATGTTTCTGGCTCCTAAACTTAAGTCTGCTAAACATAAACTTGTTTTTGCAGAGCTAGAACAAGGTGACATCCCAAGCTTTTACACATACGAAGAGGGATTGTCACATTTAACTGCAGAAGGGCAGGCCACGCTGGAGAGGTTAGAAGGCATGTTAGCCCAGTCTGTCAGCACCCAGTACAACATGGCTGGAGTGAGAACAGAGGACTCCATAAGGGAGTTTGAAGGTAAGACATGCTTTTGTTTTACTAAACAATATGTCTTCGTCAGTGACACAGGCAGTGGGATGGAGTGCACCCTCAGCAAGTTTGCAAACACGAAGCTGAGGGGTGCACTTGACACTCCTGAAGGATGGGATGCCATCTAGAGGGTCCTCAACAAATGTGAGGAGTGGATCCATGGGAACCTCATGAGGTTCATCAAGGCCAAGTGCAAGGTGCTGCACCTGGGTTGGAGCAACTCCCAGTGTCAACACAAGCTGGGAGATGAAGGGATTAAGAGCAGCCCTGCCAATAAGGACCTGGGGGTGCTGGTGGATGAAAAGTTTCACCTAACCTGGCAATGTGCACTCTCAGCCCAGAACACCAGTCATGTCCTAGGCTGTAGCCAAAGCAGCGTGGCCCCAGGGTGAGGGAAGGCAGTCTGATCCTCTGCTGCACTCTGGTGAGACACCACCTAGAGTGCTGCATCCAGCTCTGGGATCCTCAGCACAATAGGATAGAGACCTACTGCAGTGAGTCCAGAGGAGGTCATTAATATGATCAGGAGTCTGGGGCACCTCTGCTATGGAAACAGACTGAGATAGTTAGGGTGTTCAGCCTGGAAAAGACAAGGCTCTGGGGAGACCTTACTGAGGCCTTTCAATACTTAAAGATGGGGATGGACTTTTATGTAAGGCTGGTTGTTGTAGGACAAGGGGGAATGGCTTCAAACCAAAGGAGGTGAGACTTACATTGTTAAAAGGAGAGATTTTTACCATGGAGGTGGTGAGTGTGGATGCCCCATCCCTGGAAGTGTTCAAGGCCAGGCTGGATGGGGCTTGGAGCAGCCTGGTCTAGTGGGAGGTGTCCCTGCCCGTGGCTGCAAGGTCCCTTCCAACCCAAGCCATTCCATGGTTCTATGATATGGAAGTGGTGGCTCTCCAGTTTGGCTAATCCATAAAGCAGGACAAAGTGAATGTGATGCCATGGGTGATACCTCCCTGCAGAAGCTGAGGAAAACCAACATGCCTCTGGCCCTGTGGGCACCATGTTGCCTGCTGTGGATTGAGGGCTGCTATGTTAGAGTGAGCACTTCAGTGTTAAGAACACTTGATTCTTCTTGGTAGGATTTCCTGGAACTGTGGTAAAGTGAAGTTGATTTAGGATTAAAAAAAAATTAAATGTATCAGTCTACACCACAGTTGGGAAGCATTTTCGACTCTAAATTAGTTGTAGTTTTTATTTGGGTTTGGATTTTGGGTTTGGTTTTTTTTTATACCGTAAATTATAAGTTAACAGTTATCTTGACAGAGTTCAGGGTGAATTCTGAATCATTCAAACACACTGAAACAGAATTATTAAAAAAGATCTATTTTTCTGAAGGATGGTGTCTCTTAATTCTATTGATTGTTCAAGTGTGTATTTAAGGAGTAAAATTTCTTTTTTGTTGGGGGAAAACCATCTGATTTCTCAGACTGTCTTTTGTGTGCTGTTTTCCCTACAATATATTTTCTGGGAGAAGAATAGAAAAGTAGTTTAGTAGTGTTGCTTCTTTTTTTAATATATAAATTGCAGTGCTTTTTATATGCCCTCCTGTTTTTGAAAGATGGAAAATGATCCAGCAGTTGTGGATTTCTAGAAAATAATAACTAATTTCTCATCCACAGGGAGAGGTTTTTAATCTTACTTGTTTTTTCAGTTATGTTCAGGTTTACTTTGTTCTGCAGTTTTGAATAAATTTATGTATAGACAACCATAGGTGATAGGCTCCTGTTTCAGCTGTGCCCTTTGTTTGAAAATTTAGTCAGGTGTCTGAATTCCAAAATTCCAGAAATGAATATAAATTGAACAGCAAGTATGTCACGTGTCTCAGAGTAATCTTCATCAATTTTGTTTATTTTTCTGATCTTACTTGCTACAGTACTGCTGCTTGGTTTGCTGCAATTACAAATATCCGCAAGGCTGCTCAGAGTTACTTTATTTTTTGACATTGTAGCATAGAGCAACCTTTCTTTTCAATTGTTTCAGAATAAGATACTAGAATAAAGTTATTCCAAGGAATCATGAAATTTGTTACACCAAAACTTCATTTAAATCATGAAATAGTTAAAATCCAGTGTTTAAGTCTTTTAATAAGACAGAGTGAGGTGAGATTGTAGGAAGCGGTGAAATCTGTAAATGACTGACCAACAGTGCTGGAGCAAACCCAGAAACTTGTGAGCTCATCAGCGTTTCCTTAGGCTGCTCTCAGAAGTTCAGTGAAGGGGTTTTCTGTCCTGGCCACCTCTCGTCAGCAGAGGGCATCCGCTCTCTTTCCCGTGAAAACGTCATCCCCCATCCGCTTGTTTACGGAGCGCTGGCTGTTTCTTTCAGACGGAATGGAGGTGGACATAGCACCAGTAGTTGCCGGGCAGTTTGAAGATGCCGAAGTCGATCACTGAGGAGGACAGGTGCTGCTGTAAGTTCTTCTGACTTCTCACAGCAATGCTTTTCAGTCCTGCAGAGCCCTCCCTCTGTGGAATTTGTGTAGGGTATGTGATCCTACAGGAAATGTCTCATGATGTCAGGATGATGGTGATATATAAGAAGGAAAAGGGAGCTGTAGTTATGACAAATGTAAAAGATGTTTAATGATCTGTGCCAAAACGCCTATTGGCATAAACCATTACCCTGTAGAGGCAACCTACATGGATGTGCCTGTCTGGAAGACAGGTCAGCTTTTTAGTTGATTTAAGAATTGTCTGATCTCAAAGGCTCTTGGATGCTGGTATATGAACACTGGAGGCATCCCTGGGAAGTTACTGTCTTTAGCGTCTGTTGTTTTGTCCTTGGTGTGTTGGATTTCCCTGGCTGTACCAGGGGGCAGGACACTTCACAGCACTCCAAGTCCATCTCTTCCTTCATTATAAGCAGAGCAGGAACAGTTCCTGGTAAAGTTACTGAGCTATCTGGATGGGACTGCTCTCAGGAGTGAACAGCTAAGAGACAACACCCTGCTCAGGTGGATGTGCCAGTGTGATCCCTTGTCTTCCATCACCTGTTTGCTTTTCTCCTCTAAGTAGCTTTACAAGATGTGCCAGTGGTTCCTCGCTGGTGCTGGGAGGGAGAGTTAGAGCAGCTTTTTCTGGGGCTGTCTGCAGAGAGGCACAGGCACAGTGGGATTGTGATGCCATCCTTGCTTCAGCAGTACTGAGTCTGTATGTGCTGCTCAAGTGGTGCTGTGCTGTCCCAGTTTTTCTGTATATCTCAGAAGGGAGACTGACAGCTCCTACCTTAAAGTGAGTGTCCAGCTATCCTGCTTGAAATGCTGGAGAGAACAGCTGTGGAGCAGACAGCCAAAAGCTCAGGGGAGGAAAGAGGAAAGGGGCACAAAAAGGAGTGTGACACACTGAAAGAAAAATGGGAAAATAGTTGATTACAGTGTCACAAAGAGGGTGCAGTACCCAAGGAGGGCTGTTGTGGAGGGATGCTGTATACCTGCATTCCTCCTCTGTGGCTTATTTTTCTTTGTTGCTGCAGTTCTGAAAGTCTCAGAGTAGTCTTGTGTTCCCTTACTGACCTCCACCTCTGCCACTACTCCTGAATTGGTATTTATTGTCTGGTGTAAGAGCTCAAACTTCCGTAGTTGCATTTCTACCCTGGGAAGGACTTTGCAGAACAAAGAGTTCTTAAAAAAAAAAAAAAAAATTAGATATTGGTTGTCCTGCCATTGGCTGATCTGCCAGTTTGGTAAAGGACACACTTAGAAATCAGAGAAAAGCCTTTAGCTGTAGATCAGGTGCTTCTTAGTAAGTGAATGGAAATTTAGACTCTGATGACTCCATCTCCAAGATTACTTTGGTCAATGGTTTATTAAAACAAAAATCATGCTGTTGAAAAATTCAAATTTGACTGCTTTATCTATTATCCCAGTTAGAATTTAACTGGATTAAGGAGAGTTAGTAGCTGATAGCAGATCTCTAAGAGGCATGAAAGTGCTGGTGGAAGTGTTGTTGACTGTTCTTCTAGAAAAGGACGAAATACACCCAGTAAGAAGTAGTGTTGGTTAGTGGAATTGTTACTCTGCCTTCCATGGTACAGCATGTGACTGTGGGAGATGAATGCTCTGAGAGGTGACTGAAGAGGATTTCCTCCTGTGCTTCTGCTTGTGCTGATCGCAACTGAGGGGCTGATCCCTGGCAGAGCAGATCAAGTGACCTGCATGTGCAGTGTCAGGTGCTTCAGTGACATCACTGCAGGTAGCAGTTTGGGATGGCCCTTTTTAGAGTAACCACCAGCCTGAGTGTGTGGATGTAGTCTAAGGAAGTTTAGGAATGTAGGATCTAAGGCAGCAGCAAGGAACTGAAGGTAGAAAGTGACAAGCACAGCTCTTGGAGGTCTGTGCTAATTGCCCTGCTCAGAGGGTGACTTGGCTCTGCACTCTGTATGTAGGGGTGGAGAGGGAGCATTCTGTGATCCTGTGGGTACTCCATGGAGCAGCTTGGCCCTTTTAACCTCCTGAACTGCAAAATGATCTACAAGGAACATCTTGTTGGTGATCCCTTAGAGAGCAATGTGCTGCCCTGCCTCCCAAACAATGCCCTTGTGTGATGCTCATGTTGAATGCCACCCAAATGAGATGTGACAGTCTCCTGCTGAAGCCCCTGGAGACTTGCTGGCAGTTGGTGCAGGACATTTCCAGTGTTCCTGCAATAAGTGGTGTTTTGTCTGTGGCATCACGAGGCTGCAGCAATTGTTCTGAAGCAACTGGTGTGTCTGCATGGGGTGCAGCAGGGTTTGCCAGGCCACCCTGGTGCCTGCTGTGAGCACATGCTGTCCTTAGCTGACCTGAGTTAGAGCTGCTGCCAAAGGCAAAGATGCTTAGCCCTTCTGAAAATTCATGGGCTTGTAGTAAAGTGCAACCAACAGATAGCTACTACTCTGTGCTGCTTAATAACATTGTATTTTAATGCCAATTATGTAAACTTGGGTGTCTTGTGTCTTTCAGATCCATCTTGTGGCACTTCCAGAATAAGCTGTAAAACCGAAGGCATTGCAGTGACTATCGGGAGTTAACCTTTCTTTTGATGACCTAAGTTTAGACATCTAGGTCTAAAAATGCTTGTAGAGATGTTTAAAACAGGGTTTGACATTTGTGACCACTATGGGGTTATTTAAAAAAAAACCAACAAAATAAACAAAAACAATAAAACCTCTTGCATCTAACAGTTGAATGGGGCTAATCAGGGGTCATTTCATAGAATCACAAAATTATTTGGGTTGGAACAGACCTTAAAGATCATCTGGTTCCAGCCCCACCTGCCATGGGCATGGATGCCATTGAGTAGATCAGGTTGCTCAGGACCCCATCCTAACCTGGCTGTGAACACTTCCAGGAATGGGGCAGCCACAGTCTCTCTGACTAAACTCTCTGGCCTTTTAAAGAAGCCTTTGTAGGAATTCTAGGACTTCAGAAATAAAACTGTAAGTAAAACAGAATTTTAGATGGTCCTAGAATTTTCCATATTTTTTTACCTGTCATTGACTCTGTGCAGTAGAAATGGGAATAGAAATGTTATGACTAAAAGGAAATAGGGTTGGCCAAGGATCAAACGAAAAGCTAAATCAAAACCCCCTCAAGTAACTGGCTTTACCATTTCAGTGCTATCCCTTTCATTTCTCTGAGAGCTGAGCTTGGGTGGTAGAGGAGATGGAATGAAGTCTGTAAGGTCCAGACAAAGAGAACCGTTTTGTGTCTTTGTATTAAATGTTAACATTGTTAAATAAACTAAGATTTTTGTATCTCACAACCAGCTCACTGTTGCAGTTCTCCCTCCTTTACTTCAGCAAGCATCTTGAGCTCTTGAGTTTCAGAACTCTCTTCTGTAACAAAAAAGTCTTCAGTGAAGCCAAAGCCATTTTCACCATTTACCTGGATGTGAGGATAAAAGGGCAGAGCATTTGCAGGGTATGCCTGTGACAGAGTTAGCCAGACACATCCCAAAGTTAGGAACCCAGCTTTAGATTGCCAAGATGTTGGTCCTGCTGGAGCTTTCCCTGCTTCGCCTCTCTGTGGGAAAATTGGAAAATTTCTCTGTTGGAAAATATCAGGAAATTCAGGTTGTGCCTCTCTTCCCCCACTATTGAAATGAAAGTCTGGACCAAACTTCCTCCATTTTCTTTTGCTTTGAAGTTGACCTGTGATATTTTGGGGAGGGGATGGGTGTGAGGTATTGCTGTGTTGGTATATGAACAATTTACTGGCCCTACACTCTGCTTACACATAAAGATGTGATTTGGTTCCAAGGTACGTGCTAATTATACTCATTCTTTGTTGAATATTCATTAGGAATGAATATTCAGTCTAATTAGGGATGTCTTAACAGTGTTGTGAACCACTCATGTGGCTGAATAAATGAGGTATTCAGCATGTTATGCAACAAGACATCCTACAGGAATGTCTTTACCAGCCCCTTTGTATACATACAAACGTTATTGTTAGGAATTCAGAGCTACAAAGGAGGATACAGAGTTGATTTTTGCACTGGCATTTGGAGAATCTTGGCATGGTGAGATTTTGGGACAGGTAAAACTCTTACCCACACCATAATTGAGGGAAAAGGCTCATTGAATTCTAAGTCAGCATCCACTGTTGAAGCAGGCTGGTGGGGGTTTTTTGGTGTGTGAAAATCTGAATTGGATGTGGTGTGTCTGTTGTTTTCCACGTTAAATGGCAGCCTGTTACATACCCTGGCAGATGGGCAAAGTTAACTCCAGGGCAGCTGGACTGTTCACAGTTCCTCTCAGCACTCTCACTACATCCAAAAGGAGAATTTCTGTTGTACTAATGTGGAGCTCCAGGAACAGACATTTTGTGATGCTTCCAGTCAAATCAGTGGAGCAAGATTAAATGAGGTGAGGTAGAAACAAACCTGGATGAGTGCTGAAGGTAGCATTGAGAAGTGTCTTGTGTGGATTGATAAGTTTTATTTTCAATAAAACTTTGTATTTAGGCTGTGGGTAAATGTTCTGGACTTCAAAAGCATTCATTCACTCAAATGTAAAATATTCCTTTTTGCCTGCACTACCAAAACCAGTTAAATTCTTCAGTTCCTAGCTTAGGTTTATTTTTTGTTATTTCTGCTACTTTTGTTGTTTTTCTTTTGTTTTGCATTAATTTAGTCAATTTAAGGCTTGTCTAATTCCTAGTGATTTAAAAACAAAATTTATATTCTAGTGCCTGTAAATACAGCAGCTGCTTGTTAATAACCCATATTTTTACCAATTTCTTTTAAACTATATGTTGTGCCAAAATAAACAAGGCAGACATGGAGAAGTCAGATCTGATTTGACCTCTTCACTTTAAGGACTTTGCTTTTGCAGGCCATCAAAAATTATGTGGAAGTAGGGCCTCTAATCTAACAAATCTTGGCTGCCTGTAGGTTTGTATATCTGTTTTTCTCTTTTCTTTGTCTATTTTTATGCTCTTTGAGGTTTATTTTTGAGACCTTTATCCTGTGGGCTCCATGGCTTCAGAGGAGACATCAAATCATTCAGATTTTGAAAGACTTGTTTCCATAAGAAATTATGTGAAAAAGTGGGGGGAAAAGTTATTAGGTATGGATCACTTTAAAAGGAGGTAAAAGAATAAAAAGCAGTAAAGCAAGAAAGGGAAGGTAGAAGCCCCCAAAAGGATCTGTTTTAGAAGCAGAACAAGGTATAAAAATATGTATTTTCTCAGAGGATTACATCTTTTCAGGCTCAGTGTGCTGGTGTATGGTCCTTGCTATGGAGAGTTTTAACAAGGACAATTTTCCTTTGGTAGATCTATCTACACTACAATTGAAGAGCTGCTGAATGATAACCCAGCAGTTCTAGTTCTCTTCAGCATATTAGCAGGCTAATTGGTTTTATTATTAATAACTGAATACAGGGTCATGGATTGGACTCTTGTATGTAAAGCAGGTTCATACAGTTGATTTAATTTTGCAATATAATCTTACAGATACCTTGGAAAAATAAAACGAGAAAAGATTTTATTGCAACAAGGAAGAAATTACATGGAAATATTCACTTCCCCAACTCTTGCAAAAAAGATAGCTGACAATAGTAGCTGTTAAAGACTTCATCAATTTACTGTGGAAAACCCCCACATCTGATTTCTTTTCTCTTAAAATGTGGTTTGTAAGGTGACTTGGATGATGAGGTGAGGGACATGATACTGAGATCATTGTAGAATTTGTTAACCATCTCTCCTTTCAAATCAAGTAACCATAAAAAGAAAAACTGAATTTACTCTTAAATTTGAGAAGTATATTTTGGCATTTTAAAAAATTAAGCTGCAGCCAGAAGAAGAAACCTTGTGCTAGAAACAGAGCTTCAGAGGATAGTACCCATCAGTGGTGTTTGCCTCAGCTGGGGCTATAAAGGCATGCTTGTGTATGTAGCTTTCCTGTAGTTTTTATCTCTGTCATTTATTCTTCTGCATTGCAGATTCTTTTTTTTTTTTAAGGGGTTGGTAAGAGCTACATAAAATCAAGGACAAATTGAGTACTGCATGATTCATCCCTATATCCTGTGTCTATGTGAAGAGGCAGCAGTAATTGCTGATAAGAAGTCTAGGGTTTTGCCTAAAATACCATTTGATGTGTGTGTCTGCAGAATTTTATGGTATTTTATTACTGCTTTTTCCAACCAAGGTGACCATTCAACAGTCTCTAATGGGACAGGATGTTGCTGAGCCTTCCTGGGAGGAGTTGAGGGGTTACTTACCTGCACTCAGGTATTAAAATTATCATTATTAAAAGAATGTTGGTCATACAGGCTTTAATTTTGGTGTAGGGTGCCTCTAGAACAGAGCTGTGGAGACTCTTCTAGGGAGTAGTGTAGCCTTTCTTCCTCTCAGAGGTAGGTATATGGCAAGTGGGAATATGATGATGTCAGTATAAGAAATCTTCAGCTCTCTTTTTGCAGGTGCATTCAGTGAGAAGAAATCCAATAAAATCAAACCTTGAAAGGACAGGGTATTTCTCTAAAATTAGTTTTGCATGCTAATAAAGGTCAGAAAATGGCACTTATGGCTAAAGTGACATATTTGTTTTTTAACAGTCCTTCACATTCATATGGCTTAACTGAAAATGGTGGCAGATATTCCCAAAATCGCAGTACTCATTTACAAAATAATTATTTGAATACAAAGTGGTAAGTCAAATATTTCAAACATGAAATCTGAAAATACAGCATAAAGATGGCACGGAAGTCTGTCAACAGTCCTCTGAAAGCTTTATGTCTGCAGATGTTGAAAATATTTTTTAATGTAGTGCTCCCAAATTTCAGGATTTCATGTCTCAAGATTTCCGAGGAAAGATTTCATCCCATATAAAAACCACAAGTATAGTACCTGAAATGAGAGGTTACAGAAAGGACTTTTATTTAAATGCATTTGAGAAGGACACAGTACTGGCATGGAAAACAAACACTGTGTTCAAGTATTTGAGTCTCTACCACAATACAGCAGTACCTTTTGCAAAGGAAGCTTCAACAGCCATGCAAGTGCTCCCTGTGAGATAATAATCTTGTTTTTCCTAGTGCAGTTCATGCTTTGATCTGTGTGAGCCAAGCCAAAGGCAGAGAGTCTGGGTGAATCCAACACGGGCACCTTCCTGTTCCTGGTCAGGGCTGCTTTCTTTGTGGCTGGATGTACAAATGACTGAACCAGCAGCTTAATCTCCATCCCTCACCTGAGATTGTTGGCTATGCCTGTTTTGATAACCATATAATTTTTAGGTGCTGCCAAGTGGCTATAGGATAGTGGGTGTTTTTTGAAGATCATTCTGATATAGGGTTTATTCTGGAGGTGAAAAAATATAGTTAGAGATACAAGTCTCATAAAGAAACTTCTATCTCAATTTGGAAGGGACCCATAAGGATCACTGAGTCCAAAGGGAATCCAGATACAGTTTATTTCCTGCAGTAAAAAAAAATCAATTATTCTTTCAGAGACAAAGAGGATCCTGCTTGAGGGTGTTGCCCACACATAAGCTTGAACTTATGAAACTTCTCAGATCACAAAAAAAGCTTATTTAAAGTGATTCTGTTTAGTCCACTCTGCCACTCAGTGCAGGACTTTGCCTATGCTGGATGGGTCAGTGAGACTTTCTCTGGCTGAGTTTAAAAAACCTCCGTGCTGGAGACTGTAGCATTTCTTCAGGAAATTAATTTCAGTGTTGCTGCACCCTTCCTCCTGAATGTTTTCCTGGAGTCTAAGCTGAACTTCCCATGCCCCAATTTGTGGCCTTGCTGTTACTTGTTGCCAAAAAGAATGTTGCCCTTGTAACTACTCTTGGAATGATGCTTGACTGTGCTTAAAACATGCTTTCATCTTATTTTTGCAGCCTAAACCAGTCTGGTTCCCTCAGCCTTCCGTCTTAGGTACTTTAGGTCCTTCGTTGTCTCTGTGGTCCTCCACTGCCTGGATCCTGTTTTTTGACACATTGCTCTTGAACTTGGGGACTCCAAACCACCCATGTTCCAGATGTCACCTCATGGGCATTGAGTAGAAGGAGGCAATAATCAAACCAGCATACTCTGCATGGTATTGGCCACCAGCCAGGTGTCAGCCCATTGATTGTGACAGTTTGAGGTCAGTGGTTTAGCCAATCTTTATTCCATCTAACAGACTTTTTGTGTGAGCCCACTTTGAACCGAGAACGCTGTGGGAGGTGGTTCAAAAACCTTACTAAGGTGAAGGTACACTGCATCCCTGCTCCTTTGTCATTCCCACTGCATTCATCACAGAAGGCCACCAAGCTGGTCAAGCATGGATTGCCCTCACTAAGTCTGTGCTGGCTGTTCCTGTGTTTATCTTTGTGCTGTCTGCATGGTTGGAAATGGATTCCAAGACTAAATACTCCACCATCTTCCCACTGGCTGAAGTGATACCAACTAGCTTGTAGTTCCTGGCTTCCCTCTCCTCCTTCTTAAAAGCAGACATAGTATTAGCACATTTCCCATTGGCAGGAACCTCCTCCAACTGCTGTAACTTCTCTTAAATTAAGGACAATTCCAACACTGGCCAACTGTACCTTCATTTCTAGGTGAATCCCACTAGAGTCAATGCATTCACAATCACGTATGTTGTTCCCATTTATTGTTCTCTATTTATTGCTTCCTTTCCAAAACCTTACTGATTTACACAGAGGTTTGGGAGCAAATTTTGCTTGGGAAGACTAAGTGGTACCTCAGCCTTTTCCATGCCATCCCTCACTAGGTTGTCTCTTCCATCCACTGATGGACTTGCATTTTCTCTGGACTATTTTTGTGATTAGTATATTTGTAACTCTGCATGTCCTTTCTCTTAGTTCCAGTTGAGCACTTCCTGGCTTTGCTTCCAAGTGCCTGTGCAAAGCTCTTATACTCCTCCTTTGCTGCCTTTCCCAGTTTCAACTTCTTCCATGTTCTCTTTTGTTGAAAGAAAGCTCTTTGTCTAGCCAGCAGGGAAAAGCTTTTTGTACAAATTCCCAGTCTAACACTATGTGACAGATTCCTTCTGCACATCTAAATCTATTACTGAGCTCTCATGAGCTTTTTCTAAAAATCACCTTACCCCATTTATAGCAGTTTCCAAGGGAATTACTACTGACTTAGCAATTCCCTAAATAAGCAGAATTTAGTTTTGAAGTCCAAAGTCTGGACAGCTCTGCTATTTATCTTCCCAGTTTTCCTCTGTACCCTGAACTCTTGTGAGGACTATAACCTAAGTGGCCACATTCAGGACCCTTAAGAATGGGTCCTACCACTCTGTAGGCAGGTCAAGTTCAGCATTCCCACTCACTGGCCCTTCAGGATTTGAATTACACATAATTACTGAGTTTCTAGGAACTTCATGGATTACATCCACTCATTGCATAAGAGTATTTTGCTCTGTCAGATGATGTCTGTGGAGCTGAAAACCCCTATAAGGACCAGGGTCTGGGAACAGGAGTAGTTTTCCAGTTGTTTGTTGAAAACCACCCTTGCTTTCAAGTCCCTGAGATACTGAACACTTGACTAGATGCAGATTTGGAATTCTTGTTTCTTTGCTTAAGTGTTCTGAACTTGCTGGCAGCCTCAGAATAGCCTCTCCTCTGAGAAGAAAGGTCAAAGTCTCACCTGTTGCCTTCTCCCTTGCTTACCCTCCGCCATTTACATCTACTGCTAAGTGACTGTTGTGGCACTTATTTTCTAAAGAACAGTATTAGTCTTTCTAGTAAAACTGATCTAAAGAAGGGGGCCTTCCTTCTGGTTTTATAGTTAGAAATGTAGCAGGAGGCTAGGCCAGGCTGGATGGCTTTGAGCATCTTGGTCCAGTGGAAGGTGTCCCTGCCCCTAGCAGGGGAGTTGGAACTGGATGGTCTTTAACATCCCTCACTCTACAATACAATTCTATGATATGCTAAGCTGGCACCTGTCCAGGAAAGAGCATTTCATTTTATCAACCTCATGATTATCTTGTCACCAACTCTTCCATTCATAGCTGCCATCTCCCTGGTACTGAAAGGGCAGCATTAGCTCAGTCCCCATCATTACTGATGGTATAATCATGCCTGGACAACTAACATGAATTCCTTTGGCAATAAAACAGAAACCATCTTTGTTCCACTGGTACTTACTGAGTCTGTCTTCACAGTGCAGAACTTAGGCCTGCCTGTGCTAAGTTATAAACACTTGCTGGCATCTATGTTTATTGCAGGAATCCAGAGTTTAATGCTGCTGAAGAATCACCTTCACCAGAACATCAGTGAAGCCATTTTGAAAAATGAGTAATTAACTACAGTTTCAAGATTAAACTCCTGAAAGACCATGAACCACCAGTAGAGTTGTTCATCCTAAAAGAAAACCTCCATTTCATCCTTGTCTTGCGAAAGTGATAGTCAGTCTTCCTTTTCTTCCAAGTGTCCTTTCTAAGAACATTATTTATCATGTGCTTCAGCCAGATCAGGATTCACTTGTATTCTGAATGCTGTCCATATCCTTGCCCTTGTGGATTTTTGCCACAGCCATAAATGAGAATATATTGCTCTTTCCACTGGCAATTTTAAGTTAGTCCAAGGTACTACTGTGAGGTACTTATTACAGCAAAACACAAAAAAACCCTTCTGAAAGTATTTCCCAAAGTAAGAACAAAGTAATTTAACCATCTGAGAGGCTGATGCTGGAAGAAGTAAGACATCAGATTAGCATAACATTGTGACTCTGCCAGTTTCTAGAAGTCTGAAACATCATTTCTGCTGACAAATGGATTCTGAAAGTAATTTTTACAATTGAATTTAAAATGTCCCTTCCCTGATCGTCTACTTTCATGATTCTGTTTAGAGGTTCTTTATACAAGAATTTGTCATCATAACAGGTCATTTTCCTAGATGCCTCATTATTTTGTCCAATCGTGAAAGCAAAAATTCTATTATTTTCTTATTTTCAAAAAGTGTCAGAAAAAATTCACTTCATGTTAAAATTTGTAGATCTGCACTCCTGTATTCATCAATTCAGTTTTCAAATACAGCAATCTTCTCTATACTTGTACCTCAGACACTATATTTGTTTTGAACTCTTGATTTATAAGGTCTCTTAAATGTATCCATGAAACATCCTTATTCTGTAATGAAATATTTTTATCACCAATAGATTACTCAGTCCTTCAGGTGATCCACAGACCTGAGATCTGTCACTAAATGTTGGCTACAGTTGTGACACTGTGCAAGAAGTGACGTGTCCTGAGTATTCACTTTTTAAAACTGCTCAGTCTGGAGGAGTTCCTTTCCTTCATAAATCAAGAGACAACATTCAATGTATTTTGTGTGTATATTCTAGATGTTAACTAATGACAAACCACTATTTATGAACTTTCCTAGAAAGGTAACATTGCTCCCTAACCACATTTTAAGTTCCTCAAGTCATGGGTCCATTTCAGTTAACAACTGTTGATTTTCTTATGTCAAAAATCACCTGGAGGTTTGCTGCAAAGCTGTTCTGCAGGACACATCTTGGCATGCAAGCAGGACATGGGGTTTCAGAATGCCTCTTGTTTCTTTAAATCACTTGCCAAAAGATTAAATCTCATATACTTACAACCTTTAAATGGTAAATCTTTAAATGGTTATGAGGTTGAAATCAGTTAATGAAAGCTAAAGCTGAGAAGTATTACGTGGTCTGTCAGGACCCGAGCAATGCCGATCAGCTTGGCCTATGACATTTCATTAATTCCTCACTGAACAGCTATCAAGCTTACTCTATTGTTCAGTCATCCTGTTTAGAGATCTAATTCAACAAGATTGTATTTAAGTGAATTTTAGTTAGGTTTAAACTTCCGTCTTTGTTTTTGGCTGACTGAGAGTCAAGGCAAGTAGAACACACACAGACATGAACTCAAGAAAAGGAAGTTTTTGGTCATAACAGGATCCCTTTCCAGTGTTTCCTGTGTATATTTTACATCCTGCTCTGCCTTCATCACTCTTGTACCTTCTAATAGGATTAACAGTCATGAAAGAATTTGGGATTAGCAGACTGCTGCTTTATATACCCTAAGCAGAAAGCTCAAGATTTGTAGGGACCAACTGTAAACAAACAACAGCATGAAGTATCACATGGACCATTTTCATCTTCACACAGCTAGAAGTCAAAATCAATAGCTTCCAAATTAAAACCAGAATTTAAGTTAGGAAAAACCTAGTTGCTAACACTTCTTATTCTTAAACTAAGAGCAGACCGTGTCCAACAGTGACCAGGGAAAAAACACAGAATGAAAACTGCAAAGCTTGCACACTATGGGGATAAAATATTTGATATCAAAAAAGTGGTAATTGAGAAAGCATATTTAAAGCACTTGTCCCAATACCTGTGGGTCGTTTTTTTTCTAAAATTTATCATCAGTTTTTGTAAACTGTCACAAAACAAGACAGATGCTGTGTGGTAACCAGTATGTTTCTCTTCTTGAAGTTATTCAGGCTGATACTTACTTTCAGGGAAGGACCATATGATCTTCAAAGGACCTTCCCAATCCAAATAATTCTATAATTCACTAAACAGTGCTGCAGGTACTCTATACAGAGCATTAAAAAATGGTAAAAATACACAGCCTGCATTTGCAAAATGAAACCATGATTCTGAATGATTTCAACACATACATTATAATTTACTATTTTCTGGATTTATTTAATGCAAAAGTCAAACACTCTCAAATAAAGAGCACTTATTTCTTGATTTATGAACCATGTACTAAATAACACTTTCTCAAACACGTAAAGTATTAAGAACTTACCTAAGCATGGTGCGAGCCAATATACTAGTGAGTAACTCAAAAATTTGTCATAGAAACAATCTGCATGTAATGAAAATGCCAGTGCTGGGTTAAATATTGCTCCTGTGAGATTTCCACCTGCAATAAGATGTAAACAGTATGACATCAAACCATATTTTTAAATACTTACTTTAAATTCAAATGCACAATACTACAAGAAATCTATACCCTGCAATAAAATGAATTAGCAGAAACAGTTTGAACAGGTAAAACTCTTCTGAAGTTATTCACCTGATGACTCAGTAAACAGTTTAACTGTTTTCTCAAAGGCTTTAGAACATATGAAGGGTAAGCTATAACTTCCTTTATCTCTTTCTAGCAAATATTCTTTAAAGAGATAGGTCTGGCTAATGCTGAATGTTTCTACTGATAAAACTAGAACCTATTTCTATATCACGATTTTAGAGGAGACAGAAATTACATAAGCCTTGTGTCACATGAAACACACATGCAAGATAAAAGAAAAAACTTTCAACTAGTGTTCTTGCTAAGCTGACCTCTATACTTTCTTATAAGAATACTAATATTATTATATCAATATACAGAATGTTAGGCTTTTCACATGGTATACAAACTGTGGAAAAACTCTATATGTTGTTCAAAGAAAACAGAAGCACTGTCTTGTAGAAGGAAGCCAAGCATCTTTCCTTGTCTCTGATTTCAGATGTAAATGAAGTTGCCTAAACATTTTCTAAATAACAAGATCCAAACATGTTACACTGGGGAGTAAACTGTAATTACACTGCAGATGAACCTGGAGCTAAGTGTGTTTAATTCTGACATGTGTTGTTCCTCTCATTGCAATGCTGCAGAAAAAGCATTACTCATTGCTAAATTACCTGTATTCCTGTACTGTTAGCTACTAACCACCCCTACCTGTTTTATCTATTAACTTATTACCACAAACTATTCCATAATTGCATCTGTATAATTCCTCACAGTTTACTCTTAACTCCTCCCCAAATAAGCTTGTATGAGCTTTGAACTTACCCTTTGTACAAATACCCTGCTGCTGTAATCCTCATTTGCTATGACTGTGCAATCATTTATCCAAAGTTTCAGTAAGGTCTTTGTCACTCTTCTTCAGTATTTCTCTTTCCATATTCTCCTTATTATTTCTTTCACTATTATTACAGTTAAGGAAAATTTTAATCTTTGTTTGCCTACTCAGTTTACTGGGGTTTTGCACTTGTTCTCAGGAGCAAGTCAGATTTACTGTGCAGTCTGTTTTCCTGCACACTGACATATTAGCAATGTCCACGGTTGCCAGGAAGCACAGCTACAATAATTTACTTTGCTTTAATCTGTTTATGACTCCACTGCTTCTGCTGTTATATCCATAAATGTACAATTGAAAGCACAACTTCACTCTCAGGATGCAGTTGGTAAATATTAAGCATTAGACAGAGTTTTAACTGCTGTATTTCTTCAATATTCATTACTAATAACTACTGGAATATCAACCATAGGCCGGGGCACCACTATAACCTTACTTAAAATTATTCATTTAGCACCTCAGTCTGTGTAACAGAAAAGACAAATTGTTTTATGGCAGAAAAGGTGTAATCTCTTTGATGGGGTATGCATAAAAACTTTAAAAGGGGAAGTAATGCCCCACAGTGCATGAGAAAGTATTTTTATGTTTTTGCCTTTATTAAAGGCCAAAATTGGGAAGAAATTCAGAATTAAAAATATGTATGTCGTTTGTACCTTGATATGTTAGGTTCAGAAAAATCTAATCAATTTCATATGATTCTGACCTAACTGTAATACTGCCTGTAAATGAAAAAGCCCTCAAAAGGTGTATTTTTAACACCTAAATAAGTACTTTCCCAAGAGAATTATACAAAAATATTCTTTACCATTTGTATATGGTCTGCATTCTTAGCTAATGAATCATTTTTAAGGGCAATATGTAAAGACATAATGTTCTTTTTTTTTGGTCTTTATTTAGTAAAAAACAGAGTGAAGAAGTATTGGAGCTTCTGTGTACAGTATGTACTACTATAAAAATTTGGTTTGTGTAGGATTAAATGTAAAAAAAAACTATATAAATCTTTAAATATGAAAAAGTATAAGAAAAATTAAAGTAACAGCTTGTGATTTTGAAAATACTATATAACCTGATGTTATTTGTTGGAGTCAGGTGCGTGGCAGATCTATAAACAGTAAACTAAGAGGTGCAGAAGATTTCCTGAGAATGATCCAGACCAGCTAAATGATGCATCTGTCTGTCTTCTCAGCCTGCAGATGAGAACCCACTGTGCTGGAGGCCACTATTTGTGACACCTGATTTGTAAGTGACTCTCCCTACTGCGTGTAAGCAGCAGAGGTGGGACAGACACGGCTGGGGCTATGCCATGGCACCCACCGGATATATGGGATATGTGCATATTTATGTGCAGCAGGCATTGTCCATGGCCACTTACCAGGCTCCTCATTACCGCCCCAGCCACGACAGCATCTCAATCCCTGTATATTTTTATAGTAGACAAGCAGATTGTAGTTTTAAAGAAATGCAAAGAAAAATGTCCAGGTAGCACAGGGTGTTGTGCACGCGATGCAAAAGAGGCCTGAGGTTTCCTAGAATACGTGCAGATCAATTGCACCAGAGAGTCCCAACAAGCAAAAGTTTATGGCACAGAAGGGCACTTGGTACACTCAGCCTTCACGTGGCACACTTGGCCTTCTCCTGCTAGGAAAGATAGGAACCTGGCCAATGACACTGGGAGTGAATTCTTTGTATGAATTAGCTAAAACAAAGGCAGTGTGACACGTATTATTTTATATGACTGTTCGCTAAGCAGAAGAATGCTAGGGATCAGGAATCCAGATTGCTATGCTTGTAGAAGAGGGAGGAGGATATTTGGCTACACTTCCACCAAGCAACTCAGAAATATATTTAATGTCCTCAAATGCACTGACACCCTGCTTATGCTTTTAGAAAGTAGTTCAAATTGCCAAGTTAATTTTCAAAATTCCCCAACGACTTTCATCTTTTAGGTATTAGCTAATCTCAGCTAAAGATAATGAGTAAAGATTTTTACATTACTACATCTAAAAATGTGACTGTACACTGTTCTGGATGCTATTACGTTAAATAGCATTAATACAGCTAAGCCTTTAGGACAAGGCTTCAACAGCATCCTGGATGTTTGCAGGTAAGTGAAGTGGTCTCCCTCTCTCAAAAGAGATTTGGTGACTCCCTAGATGACTTTTTCTGTGGTGGGGGCAGCAGCAACAGCAAGAGTTCTGTAATCATCTCTTTCACTTCCCCAAGCTACACAATCTCCTTGCCAGTAGGAAAAGGACTCCCAGCAGGGCAGTGCTCAAGTGACCTAACAAGTCTTGTCACTACAGTGGGGACAAGAGGGAACATCAACAGTCAGAAGAAAGAAGTTAAGACTGACTCCCCTCACTTCTCCCTTCCCATTGGTCCAGAGGGGATGCACAAGTGACAGCATCCCAGCTCTGGGAAGCACGAGGTGACAATCAGGTAGGAAAGGCTACCTGTATGGACCCACATGGCATTACAGACAAGGGAGGCTCTAATAAAACAGGCACCTATTTTTTCCCTCTTTTTTTGAATTTGGTCTCATAAGGTATTACTTCTGTATGCATTCCACAAATAACCATTCCCACTTATGATTTAATGAAGTAATTAAATAAACTGCACTGATATGAATTATGCATTATTTAAATGCAGAGCTTCCATATTACCTACCAGTCTGTACCCTGGTGTTGCACAATCAGCACTTTCTCCCGATGCAGCCAGCGGTGCTCTCCCAATGTCACTTAGTAATCAGAGCACATAGTACGAAATCTCTCACACAGTATAAATAGTTGGATTATGAAACAATCCTTCACTGAGATATTTTAACACTTAACCATATGTACTTGCAGACCTGACATCACTCTAACTGCACAACTCATTTCATTCTTAACCCCATACTTGCCTGGAATGCAACCAGGCAAACTTTATATAAACACCAAATGAACTTTGCATACGTAGGACGACACAAAAAGAAATCACCAAGGAAAGTGTAATTTAAGAAAAAGCATTTTGCATCTTAACACTTCTAAGAAAACAGTAAGAACCCCTTCCGTTACAACTTTATTGCGGAAACAGAAGAAAAGAAAGTAAGAAGACTAACCTGCATACACGAGCATGGTGATGAGAAGAGCAATTAAATGGACTCTGTATTTGGGATTAACGCTTTCGGCTTGCAGGACGGCCAGCTGGAAAACGACAGAAAAGAGCAGTTCTATGCAGAACGCCTGCATCTCTGTAGTCTGCATGGGGCTGCTGCAGCCCTGTGAGAGTGCTCCAAGATGTGGCTCTGCCATCTCCAGACTCCAGATAAAGTGCATGAACGCTCTGGCGAGCACCGCAGCCACGAACTGAGCGGCGATCTTGAGTCCCCCCATCCTGAGCGAGGTCCCGCCGCCCCACATGGGCTGCAGGGTCCCGCAGGGATTGCATGTGCTGCCGGCGAGGCTCAGGCCGTGCAGGACGGTGAAGCCGTAGGTGAGGGTGAGGGCGGTGTGCGGCTTCGGCTCCACGTTGCCGAGCAGGCTGAGCTCGTTCGTGCAGGCGCAAATCTGGAAGGTGCTGAACATCTCCACAAGGAAAGCGAAGAGGAGCGGGCGGGAGCGCAGCCGGCGCCGGGCCAGCCTCCGGCACAGCCCCACGGTCACCACGACGCCGGACATCAGCAGCAGGGAGCTCCCGACCCCACCGACAGCCATGCCGGAGCTCGCCGAAGGTCCAGCCCCACCACCTGCGGGGAGAAAGAAAGCAGGAGAGGGAGGGAAAATGCCCCCGCTTTTCCCTTGGAGGTAGGAACCAGCTTCTGCTGGCACCTGCCAGGAACCTGACTCACCCTCCGCTCGGCGGAGCAAAGGGCAGGGGTGAGGGCAGGGGGATCCCGCTTCCTGCCAGGGCACGGCTTAGGACAGGGAAGCTCTCTCCCGGCTGTCGAAAAGCAGGGAAGGGGGGCGGGGGCAAGGGGGCTCTGCTGCCCCCTCAGCCCCTCTGCCGCGGGACGGACCGGGCTCCCCTGTCCCCTCAGCCTGCCGGAGGACAGGGAGCGGAGGGAGGGCCTGGGCTCCCGGCCGCGGGGGAACGGGAGGGGAGCCGATTTTCCCGGCGGGATCGGCGTTGCGGTGTGTCCGCGGTTGCGGAGCGGCTCCAGCCCCAGCGCGGAGCCGGGCACGGGCTCGGCCGCGCCGCCCCCTCCGGCGGGCGCTGCGCAGCGCGCATGCGGGCGGGGCGCGCGGGGCGCTGAGGGAGCGGCCGGGCGGGCAGGGGGAGCTCGGAGGCGATGGCGATGGGGCCGGCACCGGCACCGGACACGGCCCCGGCTGTCCGCGGGGGTCACATCCCTCGCCCCGCGGTTTGCAGAGAGCTCGTGAGAGAAACATTGGTTATTTATTTGGAGTTGCGCAAGCCTGCGTGCTCGGCGGTGTTCAGCAAAAGGAGCATACCAACTATCAGAACTTTTTTTACTATTTATACATTGTAGCACACACAGGAATACAGAATCACAGAAACAATAAGATTAGAAAAAACCTCTAACATGACATGAAGTCCAACCTGTGACCGAACACCACTATGTCAATAAACCATGGCACTGAGTGCCACATCCAGTCTTACCTTAGACACCTCAAGGAACGGTGACTCCACCTCCCTGGGCAGCCCATTCCAATGTCTAACTGCCCCTTCTGTGAAGAAATTCTTCCTAATGTCCAGCCTAAACTTCCCTTGACACAGCTAAAGCCTATGCCCTCTCATCCTCTCACTTGTCACAAGAAAAGACCGACGCCTACCTGGCTGCAGTGTTCTTTCAGGGAGCTGTGGAGAGATAAGGTCCCCCCTGAACTTCCTCCAGGCTTAGCACCTCCAGCGCCTTCAGCCACTCCTCATAAGATTTGTTCACCGACTACAAGTTGCATAGTTCTCTTATTAATTAGTACTCTATCTTCTATTGGTTAATGATTCTCTCACTTCTCATGCTAATTAATCTCCATGCTCAGTGTTTATCTTTTTGGAGTCGGTGTGTTCCTTGGGTCAGGGGTGCCTGAGCTGGTGGTCGGGATCTCACCCTGCCAGAATTACCTTTTACCCAGTTGGAGCTGATTCAGCACAGTTGCTGAGTTGTCTTTATTAGTTTCTTCCTTATCTTCCTTATCTTGTGAGTTCTACTAAATGGCCTTGTGGCCCACAAATTCTGTGTTGTGTCCACTATCAGCAGTACATCCTTCTTCCCAAGCTCCCCCTAGGTCTGAGGTCATGGAAACATGTTAAGCTCTAAACCTTTACAAGGCAATTCTACTGACAATTAATTTGTGTTTCTAACACCTGGACATCACTTAGAGCTTGTTGGCTGCTCTGTTTCATGGATAAAACCTCCTTTCTTGTTGATCAGGCTTAAAATATACAAAGATCAAACATTAAGGAAAATCCTCTCTTAAGAAAATTTTTACATGCGCCACATTTTGTAATGAGAGGGGCTTCTTTCCTGTGTTTTTGGGGACCTGGTGGTGCAAAATGCAGGTGCACAGATTGATTCAGCCTCTTCCTCCCACTCGCTTGCTGGGAGAAGGGTGTTTGACAGAGTGCCCGGAGGAAGCAGGTGCTGATTCCCAGGCTTCTCCAGTGGAAGCAATGCTAAAAATAGGCATCAGCCTCATTCTGCTGAATGTGGTAATGTTGGCATTCATAGCAGGGCCCAAATGGCATCAGGACTGTCCTGGAAAAATAGGCCTGGGCTCCTTTAGGATAATTATTTGGGCCTGGTAACTGAGAAGGGTGAGCCCAGCATGAGATAACTGGGAAATTCTTCCTGTCCTGTTAGGCTGGGGCTGAATTTTCCTTCAGTCTCTCCCTGCAGTGCTATTTTACAGTATTTGGAGTGGGTTGTACCACTTGCCACTGTGTTTTTCTGGTGGGAAAAGAGAAAAAAATGCCCAAGCTCTAAGCACATGAATGGTTGTGCCATGTGACATTGGTTATACTGATTTAGTTTTCACCCTAATAAAACAAAAATAAATGTATTTTGCAGTGCTTCGTCCTATTTTTCCCCCTCTCTTTTACAGACTGGTGATCTGTTTTTAGGAGTGTCCAAATACTGATGTTATGAACTCTAAAACTGAAGCACTGCAAGCAGCAGTAACCACTGTGCTGCTATTCAATGCACCTGCAAGGAGGGGCAAATGCTGAATGTTTTTCCAGAATTCCAATATCCAGTACTTTTGCCACAAGGTGGCATCAATGACAGTAGATCAGACCTTGCAGGAATGACTTATGCCCGATCAAGGTCCGCAAGGAGGCAATACACAAATCTCTTACTTCCAAGCAACAATAGCCTACCTTTAGTTGAAGGTCAACCTACCAAAAAGATCAGTTGAAACATACAGAATTGTTTCTCTAGAAGGGAGTGACATGACAAGCTCTTCCTCATTTCCAGAAATGTAGGACCTTTGAGACATCTGGGCTTGAGAAGTCTGGTGATAAAAGAGTATTTGGAAGGTGCATTTGGCTTTGAGAAATAGGGTTGTTTTTAACAGGAGAGGGGAAACACAGTAGTTGAACAGTGATGATATAAAGAGAGGAAAGGAGAAAACGCCAGAGCAGTTAGTATTTGGCTTTTACTGTTTGCACAAGATTAGATGTCAAAAAAACCTGAGTGAGGCAAGGCAGGAGACACGACTGTGTTAAGTCATTATGTAGTCTCAAAAAACCTTCATGAAAACTATGCATTGAAACAACTGCTTTTCCCAGCAATGATGTTCTGTAGATGTGATCTGGAAGAAAAAAGCCCCAGTCTCTTTCAGAGCCCTGGACAGATACTTGTCCAGATGACCAGTCATTAATTTTTCATTTTAAAACAGACTAATAAGATGTTTGATTTAACAGCACGGTCTTAAGGTGGATTATTGGAGTGCGGATTGGAATTGATTGTACCTTTTAGTTATCTGTAGGACCAGCTGAGAATATGTTACTTCCTGGTGTACATATAACTGTATTTTTTGACCACTAGAGGGTAGTGCAATTCCAAACAATTGTTCTTGGTGCGCTCCTGTAGGAGCTTTATTTTGTATCTTGCCACAAGGAGATGAGAATAGTAGATCCCGTATGTATAAGTTCAAGCCCTTAATTTTGTAATTTGTAAAACTGAGTGTTCAAGCCTGAAATGTCTTTTAAAATTAATTTTACAACATACAGGTTTTGGTACTAAATTAATTAGGCTCATCAGTTTCTTCTTCTTGGTGGCATTGGTGGCTCTGTCCCATTCCAGGCTGTCCTTGTGTATGCTCTCTCCTCCCTGAATGAGATTCTCTCATGTTCCTGCCTGTTCTATACCAGGACATATATAATTTCCCTTTGGTCTGATTTGTCCCATTTTCTTTTCTCCTCATTTCAGAATCCCTCCACATTCTTTTCTCCATATTCCCTTCCATGCAAATAAGTCTTTGTGTTTTCCTTCCTATTTGTCTGTATTCCTTCTTTCCTTCTTTGCCCAAGCCCTTGTATTTCCTGCTTCTTCTGTATGCAGTTAACTATTCCTAGCTGTTTGTATGGTTTCAGCCCCTTTCCTTCCTAAAATTACCTCATCTACTTCCTTTTTCTATGGCAGGCTGAATCATTCAGAGGGTATCAACATGCCAAGAATTCTTGGATGGGTTTTTCAGGGGGGAAATTGGGCATTATCATGCTGGAAAATGCTGGCAAACACTTCCATCCACATTAATGTCAATGAATAATTGCAGAGGAGCTGAATCTGTAGTTCAGGTAACAATATGCCAGGGAATCTGTGTGCCCTGTTTTCTCTCTTGTGGTTCAGCTGGTTTCCCCCAAAATTAGTCTGACATTTAAAGGTGCCTTGGAAATACAGAAAGTAAAAGTAGTCATAGTGCCTCCAAACAGAAAATCCTTGTTGAGCAGGCCCTGGCAAGCTCAGGCACAGCTTCAGCACAGCTTTTCTTAGCAAGCAGCTATGAAGGTTTGGGACATTTCCCCTTTCTGGCTACGTTTCACAGCAGTTGGATGCCAGAGGCAGAATTTGCACCAGAGGGCAGCTCTGGTGTGCAGAGAGAGATCCTGGTGCATGGGCAGTAGGGAAGAACCAGGAATCACAGCAGCAGGGGAATTGCTCAGTGCACAGGAGTCTGAGCTCTTAGACAATACACCTGGGAGCCTTTGATTTCAGGTAAGAAATGCCACTGCCTGTGAGGGCTCTTGCCATGAGGACTTGGTGAGGGCATTGGCACAGATCAAAGTGTGGGAACTGTAGAGACTCTTCAAAGCTCTGCCGATACCAGCAAATTAAACAGCACCAGCGATGTTCCTGAGCACTGAACTCAGCTCTGTCACTGATTCTCATAATCCTTACATGGTTTTAGCCTGGGCCAATGAGCAGTATCCCAAAATATTCCAGGGTGTGGGCTAGGGGATACATTACAAATAGGCAGACTGTGCTTTCACAGACTTTTTGGGGCTTTCATAGACTGGACATTGGATGCACTGTGCCAGCTGGCCTCAGGGGCAGAGACTGGTCCCAGACTTGTTTAATTTACTAATGTGAGTATAATCACAGTGACTAGGCCTGGCCACTGGACTGAAAATCTGTTTTTGCAAACCCTGTTTGGTTTAGACACCAGGAGCTGAAGGGACCTTGCTTCCATCTGTTCCCCTACTCTGCCCCCAAAGGTTACTGCCTCATACAAAATGGCCAGAAGGTTTATTTGCTCTGTGGTCATGACTGGCCACCTTGCACCTCTAGCACTGAGTTAGCAGACCACTGATTTTTGTTTTCTAATCATGCTGTTTGCTTTGATGGGAAGGACTTTTTTTTCCCCTGTAAGTATAAAAAGCAATGTTATTTTATGAGGTGAATCATGGACACGGGAAATCACTAAACCACCTGATGTTCATAATCTCTGAGGTAACAAGACATATACAAATTAATATAGATAAAATCATTACTTGGGAATGCCCTGACTCATACGCAGAACTTTGAACTTGGCTTTGTCGAATTTCATGAGGTTTGCAAGGGCCCACTAAATTCACTCTAATCAAAAAAGATAAAAGTTTAAAAAGCTGAAGGCAGAGGAAAAGCTTCACATTTTAGAGGCTCTTGCTTTTCAAGGCCATTTCTCTTTTTTTGTTTGTTTTTTCCAACCCCTCCTCTGGATTTTGTAATACAAAAATGATCCTTAGCTTTGCATTTCTTAAGTGTTGCTGTTAGCTGCCATAGCCCATTCATGACAGTGAAGTGACACTTGCTAACAAAATTGCACAGTGTGCAGTCCTTCATTTTTGTTCCCATCATGTTGCTTTCCATCTGTTTGAAGCTTGTTCCAGAATCAAACTGCTTGCCTTAAAACAAGGTCCTGTATTGAACAGGGAGTCCATCAAGTGAATGCTTGTTTTCTCAATATGTCTGCTACACCCAACTTTAAAAGAATTTTTAAGTTACTTATGAACATACTTTACTTGATTATATGAGGTTACATAGAACCATATTTTAAGAATTGTAAATGCCGAAAAAATAGTAGAAGGCCCTGAGATGAAATGACTAATTTTCAAGTATGTTTAGGACTACAATCTCCAAAAGAACCAACTGAAATCTCTGCTGCTGTTTAATATGCATAGTGCCATAGATCAACAAAAATATCATTGTTTTGTTTGCTTTTTACCTGTGTTTTTTCCAGGAAAAAGAAATGTGTAAGTGCAAAACACAATATTCTGCTGAACTTGAAAAGAAAGGTCAATTTCTGAATTGTGCTTGCTCTCACTAATACTTAACTTTCTCCCTATGAAGTACCATGAAAACCAACAAATAAATTACCACTGTGATTTAGAGTAGCTCCAATTAATATTTTTGTACCCATACAGTTTCTAGAGACTATATTGTCTCATGTAGCACTGAAATATATTTAGTATGTCTTTGTGTTTTGCAAGGCTGGGTTAAAGGCTTGAAATCCAGCAGTCTTTTCAACACACTGTCTTTACACTCTTTGGAAACTTTTCAACCTGTTTCACACTCAGTTTTGTCTTTCTCCTTCGTGTATCTGGGTTGTGAGTGGCATTCACTGTACTGTGTGAGCAGGAGGGCCTGTGCTAGTAGTGCTCCCTTTTGCACTTGTTACCAAAGGACCTTGGATTCGATTTTGATTGTAGGTAAACTGTGTATTCAAGTGTAAATCATCTCTCTGTATGATGTTGGTGCACACCTGCCAAGTGTCCTCCTGAGCCACTAATCAGACATCACATTCCCTCGACATGTATGAAAGCATGTATCAAAAAAGGTGTTAGCAAGCGTGCCAGAAGTTTCTTTGTGGGAAAGAAGTGAGCTCTTTTGTTCTCCCTCTCTCAGTTGTTACTGATAATGACTCATGTGTTGCTTACAGCCTTGAAAGTACAATAGCAGTAATTCAGAAAGCAAAATGGAGCTCTGCTTTTCTTTATGAACAGGTGATGAAAGATTTTGAGAGGAGGCAGCCCATCTTAGAAGGATTTGAACCAGACAGTTGCAGCATCAAGCTTGACCAAAGGTGTCAACCAGATATAAAGGGAACAATCACAACTTGTAGTTGGCTCTCATGTTGTCTGCCTCTGGTGCCAAAGGAAAGCTTGCAGAACTGTGGAAAAGGAGCATGATTCATTTATGCCTGTTTTTGTGTTTGCACCTTCACCTTGAGCTGTACCCTGCCCATGTCCATTGTGGTTTCCTTCAGAGAGAGCATTTTGTAAGCTTGTCTTTGCTGGAGTTGCTGTTGATAAGGTGTGTTTGTTCATTGTCTGCTCCTGATGCCATGAGGCTGAAGCAAAGGAGAACTTCAGTGTCAGACAGGAAGATCATTTTGAGTGAGTGACTAGTGAAGTTGCTGCTTCTACTACTAGGAGACATGTCATGCCTGTTTATCATTGCATTCACATAATTGCTTTGAAAGTTTATTAAGATCAAAGCTTTATTAACACAACTGGGTTTCTTTCAATTCACTCAAGCAGATATAGTATTTTTTTCTATGGGGGATTATTTTGCTTATATTTTATATTCAAATCTGTTAATTTTTTTGCAGCATAAGAAGAAGCATTGAGTGGTATTCCTTCCATAAAGAAATCATAACTCATCTGTGAGAGATGAGGTCATCTGGTAGCAAAGCATGCATGCTAGTCAAGAGATGTGCAGTCTAATCCTTACTGCATAACCATGTGTTGTGGACTTGTTTTGAATCCAGCTGAGCCTGTCTGCAGCCTTCTACTTGTCACCTGTCCCTGTCAACACTTGGGTGTATGGATCAGCATTGCCGAGTGGCATGCAGTCACATCTCAGATGGGATCTCTATCCCTCATGTAATACAATTAATTAGAAATCACAGTGATATCGGAATATTGCCTGAGCATTAAAAAGCGTGTTTCACAGCACTATTACAAGATGCAGTGAAACATTGCTCATTTTACTGGGCAGTAAATCAACAGATTGTTAAATACCTTGGCTGAGATGACAGGAAGGCTGTGGATTATGTGGAGCCTCTTGATTCCCAGGTTTTAACCTTGATCACAAAATCCAAGTATTGGCACCCTTGACAGATACTCTCTCCAGCCACTTCAAGCACAATCTGTGCTCAGAGGACTGGCTATGATTTTCTTGGGTTTTCTTTATCTTCAACTGCTTCTACTGAGGTGCTCTGGGCATAAAAATTGATTAGTGGGTTTGCTATTTGCTGTGGACATGCTGGGCCCAATCTGAATCAAATGGAGCTTTGAAAGTTTTCATGAGGGTGAGATGAGGGCACTGAGTATCAAGAGACCCTTTTTCCTCAGTAAGATGTTAGACATCATACTTCAAGACAGATAATAAGATGTTACTTGAAGGGTAACACTGAGACAGAAGATCTTAGAAACAAGTACTGTGTCAAGCCTGCTGCTTCTCAGTTATTCTAACTTTCTATGAGTTTTGACCTGTTGAAGGGTGCCACATTGAAGTCTCTCAAGCCTAAACTTCCATGTCACCTGGGGTCAGATTCAGCCAGTGTACAACCATAGACAACTGCTAATTTTCTGTAATGCCACTGGTTTCCCAGAATTGAAGGTTTTATTATAAACACTCATTTTCTCCCACTTTCTTTGATTTCTAGCCTGCAGGATTTCAAAAAACAATTGAATATGTGACTGAAATGAGTTGCCAGAATTCTTAGGGAAAAATAGTCCTGAGAACCATGGACAGATGCCTGTCTTCTTGGTAGATAACATTTCTGAACTTAACAAATGAAATAGTTTTAGTTACCATATTATTGAGGAATTTGAGTGAAGTGCTGTAACGATTTCCCAGTCCACCTAGGGGCCAAGTAACCATGAAAAATTACACTTTTAAAGTTTATAGAAAAAGTAACTACTGTGCTAACTGCTTGGATAACCACTTAGATCTAATAAAGAGAAATGTTTTTATAGGCATGTCAAGAGAACAGTGATACAATACAAACAAAAAACCATAAAAGCACTAAATTAACAATATTTTCAGGGCTAATTTTCAGGCAAGAGAAAATTTGCTAATTAAATTTAGCAATGACATAAACTTGGAAGACAAAATCAAAACAAAGAAGAACTGGAACATCATGTAGGAAGCCTGCATAATCTTGAGGACTGGAGTAATAGAAGTCATATACTGCGGAGTAAGGAAAAAAATCTGATAGAAGACAGGAGATTGCAGAAAGAGTAGAGGTAAAACATCTGGATTCAGTTGCTAGCTACCAGTGTACTGTGGATCAGCTGTAAGATGTGCCTAGATAAAGGCAAATGAAATCTTGAAATGTCTCTTGTTGCTGTTTCAGAATACGTGGAAGAAGCTAAAGCTCCGCAGAGAGATGTCAATGTAAAAAACAATATTAACACAAGAACAAATGGAAAGATGTGTGAAATGTGAAGTAGGCAATCATTGCTAAGCCAGAAACCAAACACATTTATTTTCAGCTTTGATTCCCATGCTTGTAGTAGCAGAGAACACAAATTCATGATTCAAGGATTCCTTTCCAGTCATGTTATCAGTTATGTTCTGAGAATCACAGCTGAAAAATGTGCGGGCTCATTTACTGTCAATAATACTTCTCCTTGCTAAAATACAACAACCTCCAAGAAACCTGGGAAGTAATTTTAAAGAAAAGCCAAAGGTAAGTTACCAGTTACATCAGGGTTCATTAGGCTGTGCCAGAGCACCACTGACCCTGCACAGTTTGTCTAAACAATAAATTTAAACAGTAAGAGGAGTTTTAATTGAGCTGAGGACCAAACAGATGATTTCAGAAATGCAATGTGTCTCCCAGTCTGCTCTCAGCAGAATCTCCAGCCCAATCTCTGAAAAGGGAATTTGGACCCAAATTGCACAGGGGAAAACTGACTTGCATATAAGAGCAAAACTGAAACTGAAGGTCAGAAAAGTGAGAAAGACATATGTTTGCTTTCAGAAGTAAATGTACCTTAAAAAGAGCCTGAGCCTTTCTTAATGAGCTAGGGCTTAAAAGAAATCTTGATTATGTAGGATTCTGCTTCAGTGTTTGCAAACATGCTCACTCCAGACCAATTCCATAATCTCCAACTGGTAAACCACCAATAACAAGGACAATAAATGCTTAAGATTTCAAGGCACACACTTAGATGAGCCAGGGAACTAGACTTGGTAATACTACAAGGAAATTGAATCCTACTGGTTCTAATGAAAAGGGAGAACGGAGGAGAAAAAAAGGTAGCCTTTGTACACTAAAGAATGCAATGCATTTAAAACAAAACTATTCAAAACATACCAATTTGCTGCATGGATCCCATTGGGTGAAGCATTTAATAAGAATGTGCAAAAACCTAATTTCCTCAGTGTTTACAATCTGAGATAAATCTACTGAACTGATATTAAGAGTCAGTAGACCATAACTCAAACTTCTTCAGAATTGTGACTGATATGTTACCAGGGTAATCACAACTTATATGGAGGCCACAAAAAAGCATAACTTGCAAAAAATAATCTATTTCCTTTAATGACTTGTAATGGGGCCTCTGTTTGAGACCATTTAGTTTTAATTAACTCTGATGCTTTTCAGCCAGGGGTCTGTTTTGGGCTGACTCATCCCTACCTCCCCCTGAAATTTCAGCCAGAGATTGTTAGTCATTTCCCAGTATGATAAGAGAAGAATAAGTTGGTTTTCCGTGTTAAAATATCTTAGAAGCCCAGATGCTTTTGTGGTATAGGTTTTTTGTTCATTTGTTGGATTTTGGGTTGTTTCTTTATTTTTTCTTTTTTTTTTTTTTGTTTTTTTTTGGTTTTTTTTGTTTTTTTTTTGTTTTTTTGTTTTTTTTTTTTTTTTTTTGTTTTTTGTTTTTTGTTTTTTGTTTTTTGTTTTTTGTTTTTTTTTTTGTTTGGTTTTTTTGTTTTTTTTTTTTGTTTGGCAAGAGGACGGGTTATGTGTCAGGTCTGCACTTCTTGTGCCTGTGAAAATTGACCTAAATTTGGCCAAGTCAGGAGCCTTTAAAAAAGAATCTCACTTCTTATGTTCTGGGGAATTGTGCTAAACTTCAACAATGAAATAAAACAGTGGGTGGGAGAATGACAGAGGCTCGATGAGATGATGGGAGAGAGGGGACATAAAGGAAACTAGGACTGGCCTTATGAAGGTGTTGGATTGGCTGTGGGGGAGTAGAGAAAGATTTGCCTAAACAGTTTGATGTGTGTGGGGACAAATATATTGGACCAACAAAACAGAAATGACAGGATGTATGGGAAGTGAGAAACTGAGACTGAGCAAGAGATGTTCCCTATAGGACTGGAGAGATTAACTCCTCCATCTTCTAGGATAATATAAAAATAAGAAAGAAATGCTGAGGTTCTATCATGATGAAAATCATAGAAAATTATAGAATAAATTAATATTTTCCCTCTTCAGTTTTGGCCAGTTTACAGTGAATAAAACTTTGGAACATGCAAGAAATTAGGGGGGAAAAAGGAATTGAGCTGCTGTTGCTTTAAAAGGTGGATTACTGACATATCTATGAGATAACTGAATTATGGTTTTGTAAGTTCATTGTGGTAAGCTCTGTATTTCCAAAGAAGACTCAGCTTACTTAAGACTCAGATTGCATAAACTTGGTGCCTAAAGACAAATGACATCAATCTCCTCTTGAGTGAGTGTTCTTTTTTGAACCAAATGAGGAAGCTGGGACCTGTGGAAAAACAGCACCAACTCAGATAATTAAAATCCACCATAAGGGATATATTCAAAGGGCAATAATTAAGGTGATGCAGCTTACGTTCACTTTGGCATTTTGCAGCCTTCAAATGCTTAGATTTGCAAATTTCAGGAGTGTTCTTTCAGTCTCCTTTTTGTGCGTTTAATTAACATTGTGTATTGTTTGTATGGAGGTAGAGCCTGGAAGCCCTAGGCAAGGATTCCAAGGCTTTGCAGTCACAACACGGAATAGCTGTTAGAAACCCAGAGTTTTCAGTTACTTCTATCTTGGACTGCATTTGAAAAACTGAGATGTATGAGCTTTGGAGCTGGGAGCACAAATAGCAGTGTGTAGTCTCTGATTTGTCTCTTTAGACTGTGTGCTTTTTCGAACTGGAGACATGTTCTCTTTGTGTAATCTCTTCTGTCCTTTGCTACCACCACAGAAGTGTAAATTTTGTGCTGATAAAGATGGTTAGTAATAATTTGTACTATAAAACGTTTTAAAATCCTTAAGCCTTACTGCTTAGAGCTCCCCAGCTGAATATTGCAGGCTAAGTGCTGTTAACAAACAATAGAGATTGTAATTTTGTTTCGTTGTAAGTGCTTGTGGTTTTGAACACATCCATTCTTCTTTTCCTTCCCACAGAGCTCAAAGTGACTTGGGCATGCAGTAGTGACTGTGAAAGTTTCTGGCATCCATGCATTTCTTACAGTATTAGATAAGCTGCTTGGTTTTGTAGCACATGAACCAGGTAGAATTGTCTTCCTTGAAAATGCTTCAGTGAGTGTCACTTCTTGCCTCAGGCAGGCAGGCAGGCTGTCAGGGACAGTCTGTCTGTCTTGTTCTTCATCCAGCAGTCCCCTCTGAGTGAGCTGTGGGAACTGGGCTTTCTCAGGTCAGGCAACTTGTCTGAGGAGCTCAGTCTCTGTGGATGCCAGCCATCGTTCTGCTCCAGCTTTCTTTGGGTCTCTCTTGGAGGTCAGTGCATTCTTTGGCAGCTGTGTCTCACCTTTCTGCTTTAAACTTATTTGGTATGTTTAATACAGGGAGGTTTTGTGATACGCTTTGCTTTCTGCAGCATCCTAGAAGCCTGGATAAAAGATTTGGTGAAAAGAAAAAATAGATAACAGGAGACTAAATATGTTGTGATTTGATTGCATGGAAGTCTGTAGACTTACACCTGGAAGGACTGTGTGGCAAATGTGTGACTGACAGGAGAATTTGGCTCAGATTGCAGGCATGTGGATGAATTGCAGGATCAAAACCTTCCATTCCAATTGGAATAATAAGAAAAGTCATCTCATGTGCTCAGACAAACTTCGGTTTCATCAGCTGCCTTCTCTTGATCTGCAGTAAGTACCAGTGATCACACTTAGTATGATTACTTTGTTAGACAAGGGAGAAGTGCTGCTCTAGATGTTCCTAATGACGTTCCTCTCTGCCACAGAAGGTGACACCACAGCAAACAAAAATAGTGGGCATAGCTAACAAAACAGTTCCCTTGCAATCAAAGTGTAAATAACACTTTGACATTATGACTTCATTGCTATATAATGCTTTGTTTGGAATTGCATTGCAAGCAAAAAGGCAAATTAGTTTAAAGAAAGCCCAAATCTCTGTGGAGCAGAGGTCTCAAGTGTGCTATTTCTTCATTGGCCGTTTTGCAGAGCAACCAGCAAACTGCAGCTCAGCCTGTAAGCCTCTCAGGAGAACTAATCTGGCCTTGATGGAAGCAGAGGCTTGACAACAAATCTGGAGAATTTAGAAACAAGTGGAGATCAGGTAAGAAGTAAAAGGAGTTAACCAAAATAGATAGTATCACAACAAGAGTATCTTTATTTTGTGAAATAACTGATTTTTGACAAGGAAAATGGGATCTCTTGAAACTTCAGTGAAGTAGTTGGTGTGTTGCCACAAAGATAACTGAGCTAAACAGGCGAAAGTGAGGATTAGGGCAAGAAAGGTAACATAAACAGGTGAGGTCAAAGTTTCCCACTTATTTGGGATTTTGCACGATTGCATCCTGTGAGGGCGTTAAACTGGTTGTTTTGTGCCATATTGTCTATGTTAAACTAACAGGTCATTAAGGAAAGACTCATGGAAAATATGCAGGTAAACAGCAAAAGGGGTGAACCCTACTCTGATTTTGCCAAGCTCTGTCTGGGTTGACAACTAGCAGCTGTCACTGCATGTGTGTAGGCTGTGCACAGAGGTTTTTGGCTTATTTGGGTATATAAAATTGTCTGTGACTGTGTGCTTGACATGGTCTGCTGGTAAGTCCTGGGCAAGTGCAAATTCTGCTCTGTGTACTGCCTGCAAACCTACAAAACATCTTTTTTATACTATTTTATAAAGTAGACCAAGACTCAACTGGTTTTGGAAGTAGTTTGCAGAGTGGGCTTGAAAGGGAAATCTCTCATTCCTCACACTTTGCAAAGCAATGATTTCAGCTGCATTTCTGCTCATGCTGGGTACCTTCAAATAATTGTGCTGTTAAAAAAACCAAACCAAAACAGACCTAGAAGGTTGGAGAAGGGGAACACTTTGGAAGTAGAGAACTTCCTATAAAGGTTTTGAGGATTTGAGTTGCTTGGTGAGCTGATTTATTTTTTAAAAGCACTTAAGGTAATGCATTTCAGTTTATTTTCCCTCATGAAGTAAGCCTTGTAACCTGCTGTTTTTGTGATTTTCTCAGCCATCACATTACCTTCCACGGTTTGGGAAAGAAAACCAGGAAAAGATATAGGCACTGGCCATCTCTGATTGGAATTTGTTTAATGATAGCAACCTGCTTAGTTCTTTTTCATGTTTCAACACAAATCTTCAGTTCTAGATTTACTTATTAAGCCTGAAGACCATCTGCTGAAAGAAATTTAGCTCCATTAGTAGGAAGGAACCACATGCAATTCCTTCCTAGGCTAACAAAAGCTGAAGTGGACTTACTAGTGGTTGAATATAGTAGCATATAAGCTGAAAATAATTTTTTTTAATAGCTCTAATTTGTATATGTACATAGTGTGGGCAAAACAGGCAATAAACTCTTGTTATCTTACTCCCTGGCATGACATAAATGACTATCAAGGATACTGAGCAGAGGAGGATTTGGCCCACTCAGCTTATTAGGTTGTTTTCCTGGGTGTATTTCAGTGCCTGTTTGTTACAGAGATTAGTCATGTATCTGCAATGTTGGATGGTTTTCCTCCATTTCTACAAGAGGATGTGCTGCTCCCAGTGGAAATAAATAAATAAGCACAGTAATTCCTGCTCTTTGCCGTACCAGTGGGTGGTTTGGATGTTGTGTGTGTCATGCTGGAGCTGTGAGTTCAGGCTTGGCAAATTATTACTGGATCATTTAGGCTGGAAATGATTACTCATAATTATTGTTATGGTGCTGCCTACAAGCCATGGCCTTGCCATTGTGGGTGCTGATAAAAACATCAGATGGAGGCCTTGAACTTGGTCTGTATAAGATGTGATCCAGGTATGATTTTCATGTATGGACATTTAATGGGATTTTAATGACTTACTGCCTAGGCTGGGTGCATGTTTTGTCTGCTTAGTTTTTAAAACTGAAATGCATCACCCAAAAATTGTGGCATCCCTGGTGACTGTGCAGATTATACACAGACTAAGAGCAGAAGAAACAGGCTAGCTGTTTGCTGTCTTTTTCTGTTCATGAAGAAAGACAACAGAATGAAAAATTAGGATGATTAATA
The DNA here is from genome assembly GCF_027579445.1 of Ammospiza nelsoni. Lineage (NCBI taxonomy): Eukaryota > Metazoa > Chordata > Aves > Passeriformes > Passerellidae > Ammospiza > Ammospiza nelsoni. Next base: position 33,683,793 of record NC_080634.1, on the reverse strand, counting down.
AAACAAGCAGGATTTCCAGCATACCAATTGCTTCTTTGTGGCTGAGCATGATGGCACCATGCTTATCTTAAATTTTGTTATAGAGGCTGCAGTGCTGTTCTTGTGGATTTTGTGTAGATTTTCTTGCCAAAGGAAAGCATGGGAGAAAGCATCCCTGTGCTTGAGGGAGTTCCAGCCTGATGAATAGCATATGATATCTGGTGATACCTGGTACCCCATTGCTCCAGACACACCACTATGCCCTGCCCAAGGGCATTCAGTGAAGCTGGAGACGCTGCAGGTCTCAGAGAGACATTTCTTTGATCCATTTGAACAAGAAAATGTAAGCACCATGCCACAGATATGATCTTTCTGTGAATGTAACTTCTTGAATTTGTTTATTCTGGTGGCATTCTCTGGCAGGAATCTCTAAGGATGAAAATACTAATTTTGAAGCATTATTTTATTGGAATTTAGGTGTATAGGTTCAAAAGCATTGTCCTTCAAAATCACCAGCCCAAGAGATTTCTGTCTGGATGGCAAAGTTTCTTGTTTTCTGAATTTTTCTTGGCGAGTTCACAGTTCAGCTTCTGTGTTGCTCTTAATTCTACCCATGATGCTCAAGGCATTCCTTTATCTGCATCCACTGAGGGTTGTGATCTGGAAGCTGTGCCCCAGGCACACCTGCCTCACAGGGAGCAGCACTGACCTGAACACACATCACAGCACTCAGTCACATCAGGAAACAAGTAAATAAATAACCACAGCATTGCAGTTGGGTAGCCAAGATAGCTTGGACCAAGACTAGATGTCCCTTTTCCCTGGGGTATCTCCTAACCTTTATGCTCCTTCTTTTTGGCAGAGTAATTTCTAAATAGTTTGTTTCACTGTGACAAAATTCCTGTAGCAATTTTTCTTGTGATTATTTCCTTGGGTGCTTTCATGCTTTTTCTCAATTCTACTTTAATATTCGCTTCAGGCACTGCTGAGTACACTCTGGTGATTATTGCTGTGGCAGTTTAAGATGTGTCTGCTTGTTCTGCCCCTCTGGTGTGGGGTACTGCCTCACCTCACAGCTGTCAGAATGAGCAGGTGCTGAGGCTTCTGCCTGATGACAAAACCAAACCAGTAGATAGATGATAAATATGCATCTGAGTTAAGACTCTTGGTTTTGGAGAGAAGCAGGCAAAATGCAGGCACACATTTCCTTCTGCTGACTTTGGCAGAGGGATGAGGGCACCCTCAGCAAGTCTGCAGATGACACAAAGATGTGTGGTGCAGCTGATGCACCTGGAGGATGGGATGGCATCCAGAGGAACCTGGACAAGCTTGAGAAGTGGGTCTGTGGGAGCTTCATGAGGTTAAAAAAGGCCAAGTGCAAGATTCTTCATGTGAATTGGGCAGCTCCTGGTATCAATACAGACTGGAGAATGAATGGATTGATTGCAGCTCTGAGAAGACTTGGGAGTGCTGTGGATGAGAGGCTGGACATGACCCGACAATACTCACAGCTCAGCTGTGTCCTGGGCTGTATCCTAAGCAGTGCAGGCAGCAGGGCGAGGGAGGGGATTCTGCCCCTCTGCTCTAGTGAAACCCCACCTGGAGTATTGAATCCAGCTCTGGGGTCTTCAGCATGGAGGGGATATGGATCTGACTAGTGCTGCAAAAATTATCAGGAGGCTGGAGCACCTCTGCTCTGGAGATGGGCTGAGAGAGTTGGGGTTGTTCAGCCTGGAGGAGAGAAGGCTCTGGGAAGACCTTCCAGTCTCCTGGAGGGGCACCTTCCAAGGCCTAAAGGGGCTACAAGAGAGCTGGAGAGGGACTTTTGACAAGGGCATGAAGTCAGAGGACAAGAGAAAATGGCTTTAAACTGAAAGAGGGTGTAGATTAGATTAGATACCAGGGAGAAATTTTAGATTAGATTAGATTAGATACCAGGGAGAAATTCTTCCCTGTGAGGGTGGTGAGGTACCCATCGCACATTGCCCAGGAAGCTGTGGCGGCCCCATCACTGCAAGTGTTCAAAGCCAGGCTGAATGGGGCCTGGTCTAGTAACCTGGTGTGACTACTAGACCAAGTCTTGAGCTCTTGGTCTAGTAGAAGGTGTCCCTGCCCATGGTAGGGGGCTGGAACAAGATGAGCTTTAAGGTCACTTCCAAGTCAAACCATTCTGTGATTCTATGGGAGCTCCAGCCTGAGGTACCAGCTAACAGCTGCAGAATGGAAATGTCTTAAACTGATGCAGCTGTTGCTAAGTGACTGATCCAAATATAGTATTTTAGTTTAGCATTTTAATTTAGCAAATTTCATGCATTAATATAGCATACAGGTGTTAATTTATTACATTAGCTATAAATATATTTATGGGGTTTTTTTTCACTTTGCATTTGAGACTGTCTAGCAATAATGAGAGGAAATAAATTGAAAATTGATTTGTCTGGTTTCACCATTTTTTCTTAGCTGATCCTGTAGTATGGTTTGCATCTTGCCTTCTGATTCCTTAATTGCAGTTTGCACTTGAGAAAACCATCTAATACTTGAATTGCAAGCTAGCCTCAGTTAGAAGCAAATGACATAAATATTTGGGAAACCAATCAGGAAGCATTCAAATCTTCCTTGGTGACGTGCCTCTTTTAGTTGTACAGCTTGCTTCCTTCTGGATGGCAAACGTCAGCGTTAAGATTAGCCTGGCACTGTGAAAGTCCTTACTTGGCATTTCCTCACCAGAGCGAGCACTGCTGGATTTGTGATACTGCTCCCCTGCCAACGTCAAACGGGCTCAGGCACAGCAGCCCTCACATGTTCATGCTGAAACCTGGTTGGCTCTGAAACAGCATGTTAAAACAAGAGCCAACAGTTTGATGCACAGCTGAGAACTCAGGGACTGATACAGATACCTGCAACTGGATACCCATGAGAATTAAAGAGCTGAACTGAAAGAGATTAAGCAGCTCTTTGTACATTCTCCCCTGCGAAGCGTAAAGAACTGAGAGCTTCATTGTTTTGTAACCACTTGTAAACTAAAGGGGGAAAATAATTACTTCAGCATTGGCTTCTTGAATATGGTTTTATGGAAAGTGCTCTTCCCAGAAATCTAGCCACACAGGCAAAATAAGGAATCCTCAATACACAGATTTCACAACAGAGCATTGACCATCCGGAAGTTTAAATGTTCCCAAACCTGGTTTCCCTTCAGCAAGTAGCTTTGCCCTTCTCTTTCACAGTCTGCATACATCAGCAGTTAACTCACTTTCTGCAATGTTTTTTGAAAATTTTTTACCTTGGACCTCTAGACCCTTTTTCTCTAGACAGCCATTTGCACCTTCATCTCTGTGTGTGATAAAGGCCACTGTCACCAGAGAACCAGTTTCAGGATCACAGTTTCCTGCAGGGCTGCTCTCTTGTAAAGCCTGTGGACAGAGGCTGCCAATTGCAAATGGCAATATTAAATGTTTCTTCCCTATAGTTCTTCCCTGCCTGCTGAAGATTAGTTCTCTGTATGACTGCAGGCCCACATCCCTTCTACAAGGTTTATATTTGTTGCAATTGGAAGCTTTCAGAGGCAGCTTAAAGGATTGATTTCGTCTGAGAGCAGAAATGGGAAGTAGGAACTCTTGAATTCAAAAAGCATTATTGCAGCAGTTTTGCTGCAGAGCCTGAGGCAACGGATTGAGCTCTTACCTAATTTCCCCATCTGCAATACAGCTCCTAGGATGGTTTGGTGCTTAATTTATGCTGATGAAGTTAATTACTTGCTAAGTCAGTAATAATTTGATGAGAATCTCTGCATATCCCAGAAAATGTGGTAAAAAGAAAGGCAAAATAGCCATCCCAAAAACTGTTAATTAACAAACTGAAACAAGATGGTGAGATTCAGGATAGAAACCTCATCAGAGATCTTATGGCCAATTACAGCCAGTGCAACTTGATTGCAGAGGCAGCTTGACAGGAATGTAAAGCTAGAGGTTGGTATGTTCCTGAAACCTCAGTTTTATCCTGGCAGTTTTGTAAGACTATGTGGTATGCTGAGGCAGCCACTGAAAAAGCTCAGGGGGTTGTGTGTTGTTATTTAGCAGTTTCTGCAGGTATCTACAAGGAATCAATAGGAAAGGATTATGCATTAAATAATTTATTAAGCTTTCCTGTGTCCTGCAGAACAATCCATGACTCATCAGCAATTTGGACAGCACTGAGATGTACATCATATCAAAGGAATTCTGCAGGGCCAGCTCTCTTGGCAGGCTTGCTGTGATCTATATCTCTCGTGTAACTCTGGTTATAGTGTGACCAACCAGTACAATGAAATTATTAGTGTCACTGTCCTCAGCCAAATTGCCCCTGAGCTTGTATAGCTCCCTCTATTGGGTTAACTGTCAAAGTCACTCTCTACCCTGCAAAATGGGTGTTCCATCTCTCCAGCTTTTTGATGAGTTTAATAACTTGAATTATCTTGCTGTTTCTATGATATTTTGTCTGCTCCAGGTCAGTTCAGATTATGTTGCTGAAGATCTTTACTTTGCACTTTAATAACATTTTACTGCACTGATGTTTGAAGCTGCGCTGAAATCTCAAATTCAATGCAGTTTTTCCAAAACATTTGAAGTCAGCTTCTATATAATCTTTCTGTTATGATCCACTTAGGTCCTCTTGGACACAATGCAAATGGGTAGAACTGAAGGACAGAGGTTTCACGTTTTCAAAGCTTGCTTGTGAAACATCCAAAATGCCCAGAGACACCATGTCTGTCAGGGCTCTGCAGTTTTTGGTTGCTATTCATGTAACCAAGTGAGGCAGAAGAGCAGAGATAAGGGAAAGAGCAGGGGAAGCTTCCTCTCTGCAGTTTATTCTCCAGGGTTTTATTCAGTCCAGTTTTAAATGGCCCAAGCTACTGAAGTGATTCAAGCTATGACATTTTGTCAGAGTGTGAAACAAAATCTGGCAGAGGTGCTATGACTGAAGGGCTGGTTTTGTACTCTGAAATGTGTGTCAAATCTTTCACTGGCTCCAGTTAAAACAGAATCAGCTCTTCAGAGTCATTCAATTTGAATAAGCTCAGCAAAACCAGCAAAAGAATCTACTTTTGTGGTGCCATTACGCTGTTACAATCTCTCTCAGCCTCACCCTCCTCTGTTTACAGTGCCCTCCCATGCAACTAAGACTTTCTGCATAGAAAAATGAGCTGCTTTTGTTAGGTTTTGAGTAATAAATAACCCTGGATTAGTAGTCTCCGTCTGATGTCTCATTCAGACTGTCTTTTGCATTACCTAGCTATGTTTTTAAGCCCTGACACTGAAAGTGAAAACTCTCAAGAGGCATTCTTTAAAAAGTCAATAGAGAGAGGAAAAGCTAATTGATTTTAAAATTATCTTTATTGTTACTTTCCTTGTATGGTAGCCCAATAAACTTGAGGAGTTCCTAATGAAAGGTAAATTTAGCGCACTCTTCTTTTTCCACACTTCCAGAGTTCTGTCCCCTTGATGTTATGCTTTCTTTTTTATTTCTCCCCACTTATAGGTAAAAGGAAAAAAAATAGCATAGTTCAGAATAATTTAGATTGATTTAAGTTTCAGTAGTCTGTTCTTGTTTCCTTACTGGTTCAGCAGGAGTTGTTGAGCCCAAGAAATGCATAAATGTATTTTTACTGTGTTCTTCCACATTCTCACAGAGGAGGATTCTTCTCATCATAAACCACAATAAAATGAATGGAAAAGTGATTCTGAGTGTTTGTTATAAAACCATTGCAATTCTGTAAGCTGAATCCTGGAAGGAAAACCTGTCATAGACTTGTCTGCTGGGAAATCTGTTCTAGGTAGCAAATTTACATTTTGGGCAGTATTGAGGGTTTTTTTTTCTGATTTCTTTATATTAAGGAGAGAAAATTAGAGTCATGGTTCTGGGACAGTGCAGAGAACCAGTTCACACCTGAGTCCAGGACAGTCACCCAGACAGTTCTAAGAGGGCTGTGCCACACAGTATCACAGGCCAGGACCTTGTACTGCTGGCTGAACGAGAGCCAGCAGCCATAGATTGTTCAGAGATTTCTGCAGGTATTCTGTCACTTGGGAGCCAGGCTCTCATGTGCCTTAGATGTTTGCCTGCCTGCCATTACTATGCTACTTTCCACACTTCCTTCATTGGCAGCAATTCCTTCATGCTCCAAAGGCCCCAGTGAATGAAGAGTGTTTACGACCTCCCCCTTCCCTCCCCTCCCTGTCAGCAGTGCCCCTCTTGCTCTCCCTGGGAGCCTCGTTCTTTGTCTGCTGCTGCCTGTGTTTTGTAAATCAGGGCTGCTGCCGTGATTCTTCACTACAAAAGTGGTGAAGCACTGGAATGGGATGCCCAGAGAAGCAGTGAATGCCCCATCCTTTGGAAGTGTTTGAGGCCAGGTTGGATGGGGCTCTGAGCGACCTGGTCTAGTGGAAGGTATCCCTGCCCATGGGTCTTTAAGGTCCCTTCCTACCCTAACCATTCTGGCATAATTTCCAGTCAAGATGGGTCACAGATCCCTAAAAGAGTGTCTAGACTGTATTCACATTCAGCCTTAGGTTGGCTGGTGGGATCAGGGAGGAAAGGGACTTTCAAAGTGAGGTGAATGATTAAATAAGGCTGGAAGGGGAAAGGAGAGGAAGTAGGAATGAGTAGATGTTTCTTGATACAGCTGGAGAAGAATAGGGAAAGGCAGGGATAGGTCTTTTTTAGACTGCAGGCAGAGGGAAGTTTGATGTAGGGAACCATAGCTGTGACTGCAATTGGGAGATTGAAAGACAAAATTCTGAACCAAATTCCTGGTTTTGGAGCACATCAGGACTGTTTTTAACATCTGGAAACAGGCTCTTCTGTTATGGCACTCATCTCCACAGATTATTGCAAAATGTGGGATTTACACATAAATGGTCAGCCTGTGGTGTGAATTCTTATAGCTCCAGTGACTGACCCAGTGTGTTTGACTTTTATACCTTCACCCACAAGGAAGAGCTTACACCGTTTAAATATGTTTTTTACCTCAGATTATCACTGCCTAGTAATATTTTTCCAAAACCCAAACTATTAAGATTATTGAGAGAACATACAAAACCTAAGCTAAAGACATGATTCTGTACAGCTCCAAAGAAACTCACAGCACAGGGTAAAACTCCTCCCTTGCTTTTAAGCTTGAATTAGCAGCATGCCTCAAAACTCAGATATATGTGCTTAAATTCAGCTGTTAGCTAATGAATCAAAGACTGACCTCACTGTTAAGCCATTGCCCATCTGTATTTTATGACTTCCAGAGATACACAAGGCTTCCAGAATCAAACAGTCATTTGTGGCTTCCCTAGTATTCCCTGACTTGCTGACTGCTCACCAAAGCTCTTAGCTGTCTCTGTGCAATTTCCTGGCTAAAGGAGATCTGGAATGTAAAAGTGTATTCATCACCAGAGGTTTTGCAAGATTCCAGGACTTCAATGAAGCGGTAAGAGATTATTTAAAATTGGAATGGCATGAAAGTTCCTCTGAGTTTTCAACCAACTATAGGGTAACTTAACCAACAAGTAAGTAACCCATAAGAAGAAGCAGAATTATTCAGGCTTGAAGCATCCAAAAAAACCAAACCAAAACAAACCCAGACAAAAACAAACAAACAAAAAAACCCCCACAAAGTTGTAATAACTGTTATAACTGTACCAGACAGATCCTGACCCTTTACTGTGAGCTTCTCAGTACAGAAATGGAGGACTAAGTGGCAAGTGGGAACATGTACAGTACGATGCCTTAACCATTTATCAGGAGTGAAACAGCTGCATAGAGTCAAATACTGAGAAATGTTTTTGCATAAGCTGGATTTTCAACTTCAGTGCTAAGATCAAGAAGTGTAACCCAGAGCCAGCTTTGCTAAGATGATGACCCTGCTTCTTACTCAAGTATTTGAATTCATTCTAGGGCAGAGAAATCATAGCAAACCTTTCTACAGGATGTTAGGAGGTGCATGTCCATGTTAAATATGTGTCAGAGGTAATGTGCTATTTGTATACATTTTGGAAATGATTTTAACTTCTGTTGTGATGGGCATTACATACCATCTAACATCAGGATATTTAAGATAGGAACCAGATGCTACGTTGTGCTAGTCAGGTGTTCTGGCCCTTTCTATTTTTTACTTTGCTTTTCTGGCACGAAAACTCCCTAAAATTTACTGAGGAAATGAAAGATTGTTGCTGTCCTGCTTTAGTGTGTTTGTTTAGCAAAAACATTTGTGCATCATAGATTTGTGTCCAGAAACACATTCCTCACTGCTTCAGTGTACTGCATAATCTGGACAAAATGAAAAGGAAATAGTTGTGATTTGAAACTGTTTTACATACATTTTGCAGAGCTGGACAAACTTACATTATATGTAGGGCAGTGATGAATCATAGTCTGTCTTCTTCTTCACTTCACACCACTATAACAACATTACTTTGCTGGATTGACTTCTGATTTACTAGGTGAGAAACCTCCAGGCAGTACTGTGCTGACCCACCATCACCTTCAGTTTTGCTTGCTGGTGCTTGCTGTTTCTTCATCTTCACAGTATGATATTTAGCTGAGGAACTTTGTAATTTTGTGTTGTATAACTATAGGACTCAATTTTTCTTTTTGTCTTTTTGCTTTCCCTGCTAGTAAAATCTAGAGATCTGTAATTAGTTTTCAAGTCATTCATGAACTCTGTTTTCTTCCATGTAGGCTGAGTCCAATTTGTCTCCGTTTGCTTGAGCAGATTAAATGAGTGGACAGGTTATTGCAGATGACTAAGTGGGCACATCCTAACAAGTTACTGTCCCTCAGCTAAGCTTCAGCTCCTGTGATTTCACATGCTCCTGCGTTCCTCCTGCATCATGTCAGCCAAGGTATTTGGGGATTTGATCTGAGTCAAAACACCTAGGAAAACTCCTAGGTGGACCAGTTCCTTGATCCCTTCCATTACACAGCTGCACAAATAGCTGTGTTGGCACAGTGCAGGGAGCAGCTCAGGAACAGAGATGCACAGCAGAGTAAGAATTATTGATACTGGTGCTGCTGACAAAGAAGAAATCATCAGGCTGTGCCCCATGGCAGTGCACTGCTTGTTCTGCTGTGTGTCTGAAGGGGAGGAAAATGCAGCTCTTATGTGATCACTGGGAAATCGATTGTTCAACTGAGTTGGTCTTTGAGGCTGGGGTCTGGTGCCAGGCTTCTTCCCACAGAACACAGGAGACCCTTTTGAGGTGTAAGAGATCCCCTTTTTCCTCCATGTTGGAAAACGGCCATCTGACTTGAACCTGAGTGCAAGGCAAGATGGATCCTTTGCCTGAAAACCCCTGAACCCTTAGCTGTGAGTGCTTAGAAATGCAAATAAAAAGATTTACATTTCACTTATTCCTTTCTGAAGTACCAAATTGTGGTTTGCAGTGGTAGCTTTCTATCCTGTTCTTATGCTGTTCATGAACGTCTTCCTCCTTTCATTTAGGAACTCCCTCTGAAATATCCAGCAATAGTTTCAGACAAATGAGTCTTGAACTTTGGGTAAATTCAGAAATCTCTAAGTATTGTAATTCCTGGATATTCCATTAGGATTCCACATTACTACAGAGCAGGAAAATAGCAAAACGTAAGGGTTCTTAAGATTTTGGTGAGATTCGTTGGCAGCAAATATACAAAGGTTTAATAAAAATAATTTCTGAACTGAGTTAACTTGTGTATTGATTGTCCCTCAATTGTCTAAGTTGTCTCTTCTCGAGGCTGAACATGCCCAGCTCCCTCAGCCTTTCCTCATAAGAGAGATGCTCCTGTCCCCTCATCATATTTGTAGCTCTTTGGGCAGGTGCTTTGGGCAAACACCATAGTTACACAGCCCACTCCAGGAGCTCCATGTTTCTTTTGGACTGAGGAGCCTGGCACTGGTCACAGCACTCCAGATGGATCTCTCCAGGGCTCAGTAGAGTGCAGTGCACCCGGTGTACATGGACCAGGCCTTAGGTCAACCACGTCAATTTCCTGACCTATCCATTCTCTGTGTGGTTGAATGAATGTATGTGGTAAAACATCTTGTCAAACAGACATGTTTATGGAGTATTTTGGGCTCTTCTCTTGTCTGGCTTCAAAATTTATTTTTTAAAATTGTCAGCATGCATCCGTGTTTCCGAAAAGGTTTTGGGATTTCAAGCATGGTGCAAAAGGAAGTCACTCTTCAGCTCTCAGTTCAGGGCCAAAGGGTCACTCTTGGGGTTTAACTCCAGCTTTGATGGAGCTCCCTTTATGGATCCAGCAATTAAACTGAGCTGCGTGGCTTTTGCCTCAGTTCATTCCCTCCCCCCCCACCACCCAGCAGCAATCCTGTAAATTCCCATGTATCTCTGGGATTCCTGACACGGTCTGATCCTGTCTTATGAAGTGATGGGACTGATACATATTACATTGAACTACATAAAAACCTTCATGTTGCAACCAGACTACGGGCAGAGGATGCTTGAGGGAGCTCATGCAATCTGCCCGTGTGCGTGGATTTGAATCCAATGTTAAACGTATCCGACAGAGGGAAATGCTTCCAAGTGCACAATTCCACAGCAGGTTCAGCAGCTGAAATCAGGTCTGTGGCATTCCCACTTTCCCTATCAGTCCCAGACTCGAGTTCTCGCTTCCTCCATTTGTTTACTTTTGCGATGTTAATTTTCGGCTGGTTTAGCTCCCGAACAAACTTATCACGGGAGCTGATAAATGTTGGTACGAGGGGGAAGGGCGAGACTGTGGCAGCGCTGCCCTAATCTGTCGTGTGTAGGGCATGCTGTCTCGGCACAAAGCTTGTCTCCCTTTTGCCTGGAACTACCTGCTTCACTTCAACATCTCCCCTTCGCACCTCTACAGAGCACGTCCCAAGAACACCTCGGCATGCCCGTGCTCTCTTCCCGAGAGCCCTGCGCTGTACGTGCAAACCCCTCCTCTGTTTCTCTGCAGGCACAGCTCAAGCGCTGAGCCGAAAACTCCTGTTAACTAGGGTGACAAGTTTCTAGCGAGCTGTGCATCACGGGGAGAGGGGACACCCGGATCCCGGCAATATAAGGTATAGACGCCTCGGCTTGTGCAACACAGCAGCAGGGCAGAGCCCGTTTTACTCTTGCCTTTTTTGGATCTGCACGCACACAGACCTCAGCACAATGGAGCCGGCTCCGCGATAGCGCAGCGCGATACGAGCAGCACACATAAAGTCATCGCGGCACACATAAAGTCATCGCAGCGTCGCTCGCCAAGGGTGCAGTTGCCGGCCATCCACTCCCCGCATGGCAGCTCCGCTGATGGCGTGATCGCCCAAGACTCCCACGTCCCAGCCAGGCCAGCGCCGCTCCCGCCCTCTGTCCGGCGGAGCTGCGGGCTCCGGGACCGCCTGCAGCCGCAGCCCGGCCGGAGCTCAGCCCGAGCACAGCCCGCGGCTCCCCGAGGCAGCGCACCGCGCTCCGGGGTCCCGCTCTGCGGCGCCGTCGAGGTACCACCCCTCCCAAAAAAACTTTCCCCCGCGGGCCACTCGGAGCGATGCCGCGCCCCGGCCGCCGCCGAGCGGAGCGGGAAGGACCTGCCCCCTACCCTTACCCCCGACCGCTTCCCCGCCCCGGCGGGCCCGGCTGCCCACCTTGGCGGCAGGGGGGTGCGGGGCGGGCCCCCCGGGGCCAATGGCCGCGGCAAGGCGGGCAGGGCGCGGGGGGCGGCGCCGGGCCGACAATAGGGGCGGTGTGGGCAGCGGGGCGGGCGCGGAGCCGCGGGAGAGCCGGGCAGCACCTTGCGGCGGGCGGAAGGTGAGTCCCGCCGCGCCGGGCAAGGGGATTTCCTCGCTTGTTTGGTAACCGGGAAGTTTGCGCAGGGGTTGAGCGGACGGGTGCGTTCTTCTTCAGCTTTTCTCTTCCTCCCTCCTTTTGAAATTTTCTTTTAGAAGGGGGTACTGACCCTGCCTTCCCCCTCCTGATTTCCCCCTCCTGCCTCCCCGGCTCATTCATTTAACAAAGGGAGTTGTTCTCAGCCCCCGGGCTTGGCGAGCGGGGAGCCCTTCGGGGCCGCATGTTTGGGGTCCCGGCGCACAGGTTGGGGTGCAATCGGGGCTCAGCCCGCAGTTTTTGCCAAGCACCCCGTCCTGGCTTCGGCTGGAGGGGCGGGCGCTTTGGGCAAACACAAAGAATTGAGGAGCTGGACCCATGCTGGGCGATGGGGTGATGAAGCCTCGGGCTTTGTGTGTCTGGTGAAGGAGGGATGGAGAGGTGGGAGCTTGTCTTTTAACCCCTCCGCCCGCGGGTGTGTACGAAACCGTGGCTTTTTTGCTAGTTAAGTACTTAAAAGCAAAGCTGAACTTTGGGATCGTGGCATAATTCAGACTGGAGGGAACGTCAGGTGGTCTCTAATCCAGCCTCCTTCAAAGCAGGGGCTTCTCCCTGGGGAGTAGGGAGCAGTGAAGGGACGTCGGAGATGGGTGGCACCTCTGGGTGCTCTTGAATGCACCTGGAGCTCGATGGAGGAGGCAGCGCCAGCAGGACAAGACTTCAGAGGCAGTAGCGCTCCTGTCTTCTCTGTGCATGGAAATGCCCCAATCCACAGCTCTCCCATGCCTGCAATCCCTGGTCTTGTTGCTTTTGTTATCCAGAGGGCTTAAAATTCATGATTGTTGGGAATAGCTGGCGGCATCCATATGTGTGTCACGGTGCATCTGCTCCTGCTGAGCGTTCCTTGATTCTGATTTCAACATTGCCTCCAGGAGTTTTTTTCTTCAAGGAGCAAGATTTATAAATAAGTGTCAAACCCTGACTCTTGCTTGGGACTGGCTGGAAGGTGTGTACTTTCTGTGGTAATTATGTATGAGAGATGCATGTGTGTAAGAACAACCATAAAAGCCGTTCAGTCAGCCACGCTTTCCATTTTCAAAGTGAAAGCAGGTATTGTAGCCGGGGGAAATGGCTGTGTCGGGCACAGACGGAAGAATGTTTGTTTTCTTTGCTCGCAATTACTCTTTGCCCAGTGGCTTAGGGACGCCTTTCACTGAACCTCCTCCCCCTTCTCCATACCTGGAGTTTCCCGGTGCTGCTTCCACATTACCTGGCCAAGCAGGGAGCATCTTCCTGTCTGCTGCTCCAGTATCTCTTAGTGTGGGTGTGCTGATCTTGCTCTCAGCTTTATAGGGTAAGGCTGGAAAAACTCCTCCTTGTGGAACAGTTTGTGTGTGTGTCTCCACTGGATGCTTGGAGACTGCTTTTCCCTGTGCATTTTTTTGTGGGTAAGTCAGAGAAATGAAGCTCATCTCTGCACAGGGAACAGAAGGTATGGTGGGAATTTGAATATTTCTAAATACTGATTATGTTTAACTCTGGATTGCCTGTCTTGTGCCATGGAACAGAATTTGTTCACAGCTGTACTGTATAGCAAAGCAGGAGTCTAAGACTGGACAATTAACTGCCAGGTGATTTTTTTTAGCCTTTTTTGAGTCCTGCATCTTTAAATGGGATAATATAACTGCTATTCTTTGATTTGGAAATGAAAGCCAAAAATAAACTTGAAGAGGAAAATGCTCTTGTAGCATGACAGCAAGAATGCTTTTACTGGTTTCTGAGGAATACTATGTGCTCTGGATGTTGCGCAGAAAAAAAAAGAATAGGGAAAAGTGAGGCTTTTAGTTCATGCTTTTTTGTGCATCATGGGGGTATAGGAAGAAATATGTGACAAGTCCAATATAACTGCCACAAGTGAAAATATATTGCTTGTTTATTGTGTTTCTGATTGCCTTGCTTGCACTGGATTGAAAACTGATGCTAGCTCTCTTTGCTTCAGAGGTCAAAGAGCTGTTTTATTATCCTTTTCCAGGTTTCTGAAGGGAGACCTTTTCTCTCAGCTTTGATTCCAGTGCATGAATTTCACCAGCTTGCTGACTAGTGTCTTGTCTTTTTATAAATGTGAGCTGGAGTATGGCTTCTTTTCTTCTTTTTCCCTTTTGTGCACCTGTCTCACTTCCTTGGTGTGGGAAGGTTTGTAATTTCAAAAGCTTGTTGCTATGATCCAATTTCCTTATATGCTTAAGAGCATACAGAACGACCTAGAGCTGAAATAAACTTTTCTCAGTTGAAAAATACAGAAATGATCCAGAGCTCCAGCCTCAAAGTGTTCTGGTTTTACAGTTCATCCTGTCGACAGCAGATAACAGAAGCAAACAGACTTTGCAGATGGGATCTTGTGGCTCTGAGGGGTAACGCTCAGTACTCCAGTGGTGGTGACTGCTCCTGGCTTTGTGCAGGAAAGGGAGCTGGCTTTTGTCCCATCTCGCCTCAGGCACATCCTCAGAGGTGTGGATGCCTTTGGGTCCTTCCATGGCCTGTCTTCTTTTTGGCACGTTACACTGGGGTGCGCATTGCAATTTCAGGGCCCTTCATGGGATCTATTTGATGAAAACATGGATGCTCCAAGCTCAAAACATGGCTCCTCTGAGCTGAACGTGTCTCCCCAGGCTCTCAGTATGATCTGCAGAGAGAAAAAGGCCCTTTTAGCATGTGCCTTGTGTCACCCTCCAGTAGGTATTTCTCAAAGAGGTCAGAGAGTTGCACTCTCAAAATGCTGATTCCTCTTGTAGTCTCCCTGGTCTCCTCTGTCTCCCATGCATTGTGTTGTATATTGGAGCAGCTGAGAGGAGTTTTACCTGCTCCTCTCACTTTGGGGATGCAGGCAGCATTGCTGACAAATCCATCAGCAAAACCACTGTTGTAGCATGGCTTTCCCCCTGTCTCTTCATTTTAGCATTTTTTTGTTGGGATGGGGGAAGAAGAAACAACAAAAAAAAAGCCATCTGAGAAGTGGATTTCCAGGGGAATTTGAAGAAAAAGTCCAAGTATTCAGTTCTGGTTTGTGTGCTAATACACTCTTTCAGGCTGGCAATCCAGGTGTTCCAGCTTCCACTTGTACACTATCAATCTCTTGAGTGTAGTCTGAGATGCAGGTTAAACAATAACTTCTCCTCCATGGCTTCTTCCTTCTTGCAATCTGTACTCTTTGGACCTGCCATATAGCAAGTTTGTTTTACTCTTAAGCTGGTCTAACTGCCTTCAAGCCATTCTATTTCTTACTTCCTGTCAAAAGTCAGAAGTGGTGCCGAATCAGGCAACCTTGTATCATCTTAGGTTTAAAGAAAGGAAGAGAAAAGGGTGACTGGTGTAGAAAAAAATGTCCTAGCTTGTGAAAATTGGACCAAATCATAAGATTGCAGAAGTAGTAGCCAAATGTACTTTCTGGAAAGAAATAATTTCCACCAGAGTAGCCCTTTGTGATTCAAACTACTGTGTGAGAGACAGTGGACAAAATATATTGTGATTGCCTTGCAGCATATGACATCTAGCTGCAGACAGTTCCTTGATCTAGTGGGCCTTTAGCTGTGGGACTGTGAGGAAGTCAAGTGGGGAGTATGTGCTGCATGCAGGCAGGTGAGACATAAAGACTTGTGTCATGCCTTTATTTTATTCTTCTTTTAACATAAAGTCTGTCCACCTGTAATCTTAAAGGAAAATGGGGGAGGAAGGTAATTGCTATTCAGATTGTGAGTGTTTTGGGAATGGAGAAGTCATTCAAGTTTACCTTAAGGCTTTGTTTCCTGCCCTTGTGAGCTTGCTCCGTGTAGTTACAGTGTCTGTCCATGGCTTACTGCTGATGGCGTTTGATGACTTTCCAGGTGGCAGCAGAGAGAAGGAAAATCAAGTACAAAAGGTTAGGAGACAGTTTATCAGCCTGGCTTGCTGAGGTCACAGCACTGGTTTGAGTTACTTACTCTAAGCATCAGCTTTGAACTATCACCTTTCTTAATGACTGTAGTGGCACACCAGTATTTTACATGATGCTTCCTTTACAAGGCAAAGCCCATTTCTGAGGGCTGATGTTCTATTCATGAAGTAAGAGCTGGAGTGAGAAATATTTTTAATTGAACCAGTGGCTTGCATCATGTGGGTTTTTTTTTTCTGTTTTGCATGTAGTGTAATGCAAAATACCTTGTCACTTATTTAGCATGAAGAAATCACAAGATAGATTATTATTGGTACCTACATATTCCCAAAAGCATGTTCTCTGCTGATCCTAAAATAAGAGTGGCTTGGCCTCTTAACCCAGTCTCTTCTGTGGAAAGAGTACAGAAGTGATGCCTTTTGTTAAACTTGTATTTAATTTCCCCAGCTATCTGTAAGTAAACATTATGCAGTTTTGCCAACAAGCTCAACTTGAAGGCTTTGTACCAGGATGATTCTATGGTTTTCCTTTAGTAGGTATTTCAAGAATGCCTTATTTAAATCAGGCTTTGAGAGGATAGAAGTCACAGCTGGATGTGGAATTCATGTGTTTCCAGAGTTCAGACCTGTTTGGGGTGAAGCAAAAGCTGATTTCCTTCAGCAGCAGAAGGGAGGGATATTCCAACCTCTCCTTCCCAGTTCTCTGCACACTACTGAAGCTGTTGGATTCATTCAGCTCAAGGGTTACCTGTGTGACAGCATGTGTCAAGGCAGAGGAGAGAAAAAAATGAGGCCAGGCTTGTAATGTATCCTCTGCTTTTCTCGCTCATTAAATGGGTCACCTGGGCCTGAACTCCTGTGTCCCTTCGCATGAGAAGGTGGATTTGTCAGGTGACAGCTGCAAAGACCAGGGAGTGCACAGCACAGAGAGGGATTAGCAGCAAATGGACACATCAGGATTCGAAATGCAATATTGATTAGCTCATTAAAATTAATAAGACACTCAATTATCAAAGTCCTGTTACATTTTGCAGTTCTTCTGGAAATAGAACAATTTATATGCCCTTATCCTTTCAGGAATACCTCACACAAGACAAATTTTAATGTCATTTTCCTCTGCAAACCACAAAATGTGTTAACTTTTAATAGAGCCCAAGTTTGTCAGTGTTTTATTTAGTAGAACATTGGTTTTGGTAGGGAAATGTTTTTAATAGACTCCAAGATGTAGGCATAGTACTAAAAAGTTTCTTTTATTGAGAATTATCTAAATTAGTGTCTAATTGGGCTAATGTTGTTTTAGGTAGGGTCAAAAACTAATAATGGGCAGATATTCATATACTGGCCAATTTTAGCAAATCAGACAAATCTGTCTCAAAATACAGCACACAGAGAGGCAGACCCTTTGATTCAAGCTCAGGAACTCAAGGAACAACTATCTGGGGCATAGAAAGGGCATGTTGCTCCTAAAAGGGAAAAGAGTGAAATTTTTCCCAGTTCTTCAGAAATATGTATATTGCCTCCATAATGCATAAATGCAATTTTTAAAGCTACAGATCTAATTGCCTTATGGAACCTTAAATGGCTTAGAACTGGATTTCCAATGTGAATTTCTCTGCTTTACTAAGTATTGTGTGGGATTCTTTTTTTTGTTTTGTTGTTTTTTTTTTGGTTTTTTTTTTTTTTTTAATGGTATCTTTAATGAGGGATTTGCTTGAGAGGGTTTGAGACACCTGACACAGGGCCAATCTTGCTGAAATGAGAAATTGCTCTGGAATACTCAGTTTCCATGCAGGAGAGAGGCTGGAGGAAGATAAAGTCATAGAACTAAGATCCTGGAATGATTGCTAGGTTGCTAGGTGGATGGCACTTCTCATTGATGTGGTCATTGCTACTTTTTTTTTCTACAAAAGTTTGATTGATTTTTTTTTTTTTTTTTGCCACATTGCTCAGGAGAGCTAATTTTCCTGGTTAACCACAAGATTATAGTTCCCATCCCTGTTTTGCTCTGCTGTTGTGCTCATCTTCAGTCCCACTTTGGAATAAGATGTGTGTTCAATTCCAGTGTTGCTTCTCTGGTCTCATGATCACAGGGATAACAAAAAAGCTTTGGGAGCTGAACTCAAAAAAGTGAGACCCAGAAATGAAATGGTGATGACACCTCATAGTCCTTCATGAAAACCATCCCCTTTCTGATAATCAAAGTCATTGGTAAGGTTCTTTGGTAAAATGTATGCAGTTGTGGGTGTGCGTTAAGGTGTTTGATGCTTTCTGTTAAGCTCCAAGATTCTGGAGATGTAAAAGTTATGCAAAAATATGTGTCATATAAAAAAGACTTCTCCCACTCCTATCTGTAGAGAAAAATGACAGAATTTGATCCAAATGTTCCTTGAAGACTTAAATACAGAGATTTAAGCACACAGGGGCTTTGGTTTGAGCCCCCAGTTCCTAATTCTGGGTGAGGAAGTGATGGTATCCACTACCTCTTAGCAGTGAGTTACTAGCATTATAACTTAATTCTCCAAAATCACTGAAGTCTTCACTGAGTAGCCTTACAGAAAGCCAGAGAAGTTGTGAGGGAAGGAAGGAGAAGAAATGCAGCACCAGCAACAAGTATTGTCTCACAATTATCTTGATCTAATGTAAAAATCTGCATTTTAATTTCTGTCTCATCAAATTTCTTATTGTTGCATCAGCCTATATGTCTTGGTAATCAGGTAATCTGGGAAAAATTGCAGTCTCTTACATTTGTGTGTGCTATAAATTCTTTTGTGCAATTTTGACTCCCTTGGTAGCAGAGAGAATGCTGTGAATATGGTACACCCTTTTTACTCAATCAGCAGGAGTCTCATCCACTACCATGCCACAGCCAAAAGACTCTGAAGAAGTGAGACTGGAAGTACTTTTCCAGCCTGCTTCAATTCCTTTGCATATATTCCTAAACCAGATTTTGGAGAGCATGAATAAAATTAAACTGGCACTTTATCTGGAGCTGTAACCTCCAGTGTCAGACTTGTGTCTTGCCATTTCTGGGAGCCTTGACAACAATACTGAACTTAACTTGCAGTGTGTATGGGGGAGCTAACTTTTGTATTCTTCCTGTTTGGTTTCTTTTCTCTGCTTCCATGTCTTGATCATATCTCTTAAACTATTCTTTGCTAGTTTGTTGGTTTTCCTTTTGCCTTTCTACAAAAACCTTGTTCATCTCCTGCCTATCTTTTCCCTGGTCACTCCTAAGACTGATGAGAAACAGATTCCTCATACTTCTGTGATCCTGAAGATACTGGGCAAGCACAGATGAGCAGCAGGGAGGTAAAATATTTTGTCCTCCACCCCAGTACAAAGCATCTTCTTTGGGGCTTGGGAGGAGGATGAAGACTGGATAGAGGAAGAAACCCATTATCTTCCTCTATCACACAGGTAGTTTTGGTAATGAGATACCTAGAAATATTTAAATCTGTAGATTTCATTAGAAAGGCTGAGGAGGTAAGGGTAGGGCTGGGAATGACAAGAGCAGGACTTGATTCAAGAAGAGAAAGCAAACAACTCAAGATTCCTTCTGGGCTCTCCTGCAAGACACAAAATATGCAACAGTGTATTCCTCTGTGTCGGCTGTCTTTAGATGGAGGCAGACGGCCACAGGCGATGTTTGGATTCCAGGTTCAATAAAGGCACATCCTTCCCTTCGAGGAGGCAAAACAGTGTCACTTGTTAGAACTCAGAATCCATCTCTAAATGCCTCAGTGACTTGTCATCAAGTGACTCAGTGCGCTGTCATAGCAGGGCTTGTGCCTTTCACATCTGAGTTATACTTGCTGAAACAGTGCCCTGCCAGCTCATATGAACAGTCCCCCCTCCCAAGCTTGTTTCCAGTTGACTCAGGTGAAGAGGGGATTTGGGGGTGTCAGGGCAGGAGAAGGCTGCAAGGGCAGATCAGAAATCTCACTACCTTGTAGACTTCAGAATGCCAGCTTTTCATTTGGTTTGTGTGCCTCTGAAACAAGTCCTCGAGTTGCAAAGGAAAACATTCAGAAGTGATGAGCTGTAAAAAATTGTAAGAATTTAGTAATTTAATTTGTCCAACCAACAATGTCTATTCTTGCAGGCAAAGGCTTTGTTTAAAGTTATTTGCTACTTGAGAAAAATGCTAATGTTGAAATGCTTTCAGCTTGATTTCCTTTATCTCCTGCAGCTCACTAGATGATCATCGAGATTTTTTTTTTTTTTTTTTTGTTGAATTCACATAATCATTTTTTTTTAAGAGCTAATTCTTTCTAACACTAGGTACATCCTGCAGGAGTCCTTCCTGCCTTCTGATCCAATACTTATTCATCCTGGGACGTAGTCCAAATGCCACCAACAGTGTTTGTGTAGGCTTTTTTTTGTTTGTTTCAAAAACATTTCATCACATGATGACATATGGCAGCATTTAATGTGTAAATGTGCAGTTTAGGATGTAATGGTCATGAAGACGAGAAGAATCTCACCTGAGCAGCAAATGGCTTTCTGCTTTTTACATCATACCTGCTTTAAATTTAGTATTACAGTGGATGCTTTGTGTTTGTGATGATGTTGCTTTTTGAGTCCCACCCTGTTATTTTGGCTCAGTATTGAGGAGCAGTGACTTCAACGTGATCTCATCCAATGTGTGGTGTAGCTGTGTTTGTTTTTGAAGACTTGAGATCCTGTTCCATCTGCACTTCCTGTAGCTGTAGGTAAATCATCTGAAATCCAAGATGATGAGCATGCCTGATCTCTGTGTTCTCCTTTCTCATGAGTTCATGTGCTTCCCTTACATGATGGGCCTTTTGTGAGCCTTTTTTATTTTTATCGGGGTATGAATGGGGTTAGCAAGGAATGGGTTCTCTGTAAACATAACTTGTGCTTGTTTCAGCAGAAAAACTCTCTCTGTGAGGGCTCTAAATTGCTAATGAATTAACTACAAATTTTGGAGGAGAGTGTGGTTGACTTAAGATTCTTCTCAACTAGCATATGAGAAGCTTGTGTTTTGTTTTTTTTTCTCAAAACCAGCTTGCAGTCCCCTCCTCCCCCAAACTATAAAGCAAGGATGCGATCATTGGCAGCTGTTTTCCTTTTGATGTGGTCAACTCAAAATTAACATTAAAAGTATAATTCTGAACTTGGAATTTCTGGGAGACTGAGTGCATGATGAAAGGACAGGAGGGATCTCTCTCCACCTGCTGGGAGTGTGCTCTTTGCTTGAGTTTCTTAGGCACTGAGATGGGAGGATGAAGCTTGACACAGCTGAGCTCATTGTGGCACACAGCCATCCAAAGGCAAGGGTGCTTTTCCCTTTCAGCACTTGGCTGTGAGCTGACCTGGCAGGAAACTTTGCAAAGCAGTGTGAGTGACTGTAGCTGTGGTGTAGTATTAAAGATCACGGAGCTGCCTGCAGGTCTGAGTGCTGGAAGTAAGGTCTGTGAGACACACGGTGAGATCTGGCGGCTCCTCAGAACTGACACTCAAGTAAGTGCCTTTTAGTTTTGTCATTGGGATACCTGCTGTGTACAGCTTTTTATGTTGCTTATTTTGTTCCTACATCCCTCTATCCCCAAGCTGTCTGAACCTCTAGCACCTGCCCAGTCAGCTCCTGAGGGACCTGCTTATGCTGCAGAGCTGAAAGTCCTTTGTGCAGAATGGATTTTATAGAATCATAGAATTGCTTGGCTTGAAATGACCTTAAAGGTCATCTAGTTTAAACTCCTCTGCCATAGGTAAGGAATTTTCTTCTAGCGCAGGTTACTCAAAATTCCATCCAGCCTGGTCTTGAACACTTCCAGGAATGGGGCATCCACAGCTTCTCTGGGCAACCTGTGCCAGTGCCTCACCACTTTTATAGTAAAGAATTTCTTCCTAGTATCAAACCTAAACCTACCCTCCTTCAGCTTAAGCCCACCCCCCACCTTGACCTGTCACTCCATGCCCTTGTAAAAAGTCCCTCTCTAACCTTCTTGTAGCCCCTTTAGGTACTGGAAAGTGCTTTAAGGTGTCCCTGGAGCCTTCTCTCCTCCAGGCTGAACCGCCCAGACTTTCTCAGCCTTTTGATTTTGACTCTTCTCTAGCTGGTTCTCTGTCTTTAATAAATGTCTTTGTGAGAAAGACCCTGACAAAAAATCACGACTGGATCATGTATTTCTCCCCATCCCATTGTTCTGTTGCTCTCAATCCTTCTTTGATTCCATATGGAGGAATAATTCTTGTAATCCCTGCCATGCTGTAGGGACTTCTGTGCTTTGATTAGTGGGTTCATTTTATTAGTGTAGCAGAGCACTTTTGGAATTTTTCCCATCCCCTATCTGGATTATGTCTTGTGTCATGTAAGTGTTATATGTATTCTTGAGAAGTTTTTCAGAATTGAGAGAATGATTATAAGCTGGGCCCAAACTTCTTCTGTTGTTTAGCTGGAACTATATGTTTACTCTGAGACAGAATTAAGTTGCTAATACTGCAGCCAGTCTCACAAAATTAAAGAATCCTAATATTTTGCTGTTCCCCTTCTACCTTGCAGTCCTCCACTTCGTAGCTAAAGTGCAATAGTGTAGGAGTTGTACAAATGTTTGATGGCTTTTTCATGGAGGTGCTGTGATTCTTTGTCACCTTCTATGTAAACACAGCCAGTAAAGGCTCACAGTGAGCATAAAGCACAACTGTGCTGGAGAAATAATATGCTTAGTTCTGTCATATAGGTGTAAAGGGCAAACAAGGAAGCAGAGGCACAGAAGGAGTAGGAAAACATATTTCTGATATAGCATAATGTAATTTTATCTCTGAATACCCTGCAATATATACAGAAAGACTTCAGCAACATCTGTGCCTCAGAATTCATAGCCAAGATGAAAACAAAGCTTTCATCTGGCAGGAACTCTGCAGCAGGTATTTGGTAAGATCTGCCTGGCATAAAAGAGCAAAAGCCAAAAGTTGTGGAGAGCTTTTTCTTTTTTTTTTTCCTTTTTCTTGTCTTTTCCCCCCCTACTTCTTTTCCTTTTCCTTTTTTATTTTTTCTTTCTCCTCTCCCTAACCAGGAGGCCTAACTCTCTCAGTCGCCTCTGTGTTTCAGTGGGAACATTCAGGGACTGTGTTAGCAGCACTTGAGAGCCTAACCTTGAGAACAAAAGTAGTGTTTCATGTGGTTACGTACTGAAAGATGTGGGTAGGCATCTAGTGGGAATCCAGAAAGCGCGTGGGCGCTTGATTCCCTCGGAAACTGTTGGGATTTGGCACCTAAGCTGGTAAAGTATTTTAAAAAACTCTTAAATATCTTTCTGAAAATTGGGTCTGATGTTGCTAATCAGTGTGAAGGGTGGGGGGATTTTTTTGTTGTGACGTAATGGTGGCTTTGATCTTTGTTACTTTCTAGTAGATAAACAGAAGGAACTTGAAGGAAAGCAACAGAAGCAACTTTGGGATTGGAGGGATTGACGCAAGAGGAAGATAAAAGCTATGTACTTGTGTAGTTTTTATAAAGTGAGTGGGAAGGCAGGGCTGCTATGGGCTTCTGAAGGGTATAAATGCCAAGGAATGGAGGGTGTGGAAGAAAGAAACGGAGTCTCTACTCTGCAAGTGCTTGTGCAGGCAGGTAGCCTCACACACAGCCTCATTCAAAAGGAGAATTTTCATAGACCCTTGTGAGTGTCACAGGGACGTGCTGCTGAGGAACAGAAACACTTTGTGTGGCAGCAAGGAAGGTGCCTGCTTTGGTACTTCAGTCCGGGTAAACCACTAAAATCTGCAGTTGTTGGCACCTCAGATTGGTTGGCATCAATAAATGTCATCACATCACACAAAAGCTGTTTCCCATTTGCGCTGGCCTTCCCAGACAGGAGGAGCTTTATGAAACTCCTGTCCCAAGCTTGGATTGTTAGTGCTTGAATCTCCACCCTGCCTTACAGCTGGCTGCCATGGTGATACAGTTTAATCTCACTGATCACTTGTGGTATCTGAAACTTTCACCAGGAGGGAAAAGCAGGGTGACAGCTGCTCCAGGGCACAGGTTGGTAGGAGGGGAACACCAGGTAGGTAAAACAGCCTGTCTTGGGACTGTTCTTCTGAGATGTTAGCACATCTCTTACTATATCCACTAGGACATAAATATTATATTTATGTGTGAGGATATAGTCCAATAAGATTTAGGCATCTTGGGGAGTGCTTGATGTCAAAGGTGTAAGAAAGCTACTTGAAGATGATAAACCATTAGCAGAGAATATTGAGTCTTAACTGCTGGAGGTGTTGGGGATGTTCCTGTGTCGAGTGCATTTTTTGCAGCCAATAGATCCATAAACTAATTTGAGGTAATTACTAAAGGAAAAATTAGACCAAATAGAGAAATGTTAATAAGTCACCAGAGCTGGATGGCATTCAAGAATCCTGAGGAGCTTGAATGTGAAACTGCAGAACTGCTGGCCAAGCTGTTTAATTTATCACTACAGACAGCCGCTGTGCCAGAGGACTGGGGAGCTGCCAGTGTGATTCCCAACTATAAAAAGGGCTCTAGAGGGGATCCTGGGAACAACACAACAAAGAGTCATGCTACCAGAAATGGAAAGGATCTCTGAATATGTAGAGAAATGTTAACTGTTAATGGGAAAGTCGGTGTGGCTTCTGAAAATGAAAATCCTGCTTCCCAATTCCATGAAGTTCTGTGGGGTGTCAGTAAGGAAGGGTTAAAGTGGATATAAGATGTTTGGATTTTCAGAAAACTTCTGTCAACACCTGAAGCTCCTGTAAGTTTGGAGGAAAGGCTTTTTTATGGTTTGAAAGCCACATGGATAATAGGAAGTAAAACATTTGGGACAATTTCACATCTTATATTGGAGAGGGAAACATCACTTCAGCAGCAACCACAAAGGCCATCATCCTCATTGGGAAAGTGATAAATGACACCATTTGGCTTTGGTATAAATGCTCAATGCACCCATATCTTGTGGGTGATGTGCAGTTCTGGTCTCCACATCTCTTGCAGAGCACAGTGGCATTGCAGAAAGGGCAATGAAATGGGCTACCTTCCAAGAAGAAGCTAAAATAGTTGAGACTGTTCCATATAGGAAGAAAGGAAGGGGCACAGGTTTAAATCACAAAGTCAGCAGGTAAAGGTAATATGAGCCATCAGCTCTCATGCTTTTACAACCAGGGAACTTTTGATTAAACATGATGGGCTTTGATTTTAAAATAGGTGAAAGACCGTACTAGTGCAGTGGAGAATTGGTGGCTGTAGCCTCAGAATAGGTAGAATTTGGTGACAGGCTTTCAGGCATTCACCTGTGCAGGAAAAATCCCACTTGCATTTTGCAAGACTCTTGCCTTTACAAGAATCTCTGTGTGACCCTTCCTTTCCCCAGGGCTCTCCTGTGCAGTTTTTCATAGGAAGCAATTATCCAGGTGGCTGGCAAGTGTTCGACACTCCCTTGTGTGCACAATGAGCTGGTTTTTTTTTTTTAATTATAAGTGACTTATTCCTCATAGAAGTAATTTTTTTTAATGCTGCCTTCAGCAGGGTGTGCATGTGAACTTTATTTTAATTAAGGATGAGGAATCTGTTTTACATAACTATATCCCAGATTCTCATGAGAGAGTGAAAACAGCCCTGAGGGATTGATGGAAAGGACAGTGAAATCGGGTTGCCTCACTGATGGGAGGCCTGATTCCAGTCTCTGAGGTTTTCTGTACCTGTGGGACTTGCTCCAAGCTGGTTGACAGCCAGAGGAATTGAACCAATGCAGAGGCATTGCCTCCTCACAGCTTTATTTTGGGCCACTGATTTGTGGTTCTGGGCAGATACTGGCATGGCTGTTGCAGCTCTGCCTGAGGTTGTTGTCCCTGTATTGGCCCAACAGGATGTGAATCTGCCTCCAAGCCCTTTCAGCCATGTCCTGTTGCTGGCTCAGACAACTTCTGCCGTATTGCCTGTTGCCATGATCTTGTATTGGAACATTTGGTTTACCCATCCCCTTGGAACAGGGGTGCCTGTTATGATCAAATATGATCCTCACCAGCCAGCTGAGTTGCTAATTTACTAGCAGCACTAATGGGATTGGGTCAAGATGGTTCTCTGAATCTTTGAGAAAGAAAATAAATGGTGCTGGAAGTCACAAACAAATGCTCTTGGCTAAAATTTGTTCTGAGTTGTAAAACCTGGACAAGGGACAGGGAGCAGATGACCAAAGTATTTCTGTACCATTAAGGAGGGAAAATCCAGGGTGTGTATGTGGCCTTTTGTTTATTTATTTTCCTGTTCAGAAAAAAAAGTGATAAAGGTGTTAAAACTCAGCTGTTGCTAGAACTGTACTGGAAGTGGAGCATACAAATAAAAGAGGATCTCTTTCACTGTGTGCAAAGAGAAATATGAAAAACAAACCACAAACTCTGTAAAGAGGCTAATAAAGTTTGTGAGTCAAACCTGGCATGTTGTTAGCACCTGCTGCTTGTTTGTGGTGACTGAAGCAAGCACCTCTTTCAGAAAGCATCTCATACTGGAGATAGTTTTGCTCTCCTGTTATCAGAACCTCAGTGTGTTTGAAGAAGCTGAACTGGTGACAGACTGCACAGCTGAGACGTTCAGCTTGATTCCTGCTGAATCTGGTGGTAGCTGGCATTTTTTTCTGATGCCAAAAGCCTAGAGAGATTTGGCATGATGCCGCTGCATGAGGACAATGTTGGTTTTGTTCTATTTCTGTTTCTGCCCCAAGAGCTGGCTCTAGAGAGTGTCTAGAAATTGGCTTCTCTTCCCAGAATCTTATATGAATCAAAGGAGAGTTTTGATGCTCGGCTCCTAATCTTTCATTGAAGTGGCAGTTCGTGCCATTGATCTGGAAAGTGTTTAAAAGTTAAAATTGATGGGAATTAACTGGTGATGCTGGGGCTTTGCAGCCCCAGGTGGGCATCTGCCACCAGTTTCCTGGGGAAGGAGGAAACAGATGAGCAAGGAGGTGGGGCAAAGATAAACCTGTGGGAATAGATGTCCTTCAGCTGTTCAGCAGAGCAACATAAATGAGTGCACTTTAGAGAGAAAGGAATGTGATGGTCGTGTCACAGCTTGGATGTGCTTTGCTCTGGGGTGAATTCATAGGCTGGAGCATGTGCTTTGAGTGGAGGTCAACAGACTCAGCCTGATGTGAGGTAAGTGGGGAACAAGGTCAGTGTCAGTCATGGCAGTCTGAGGGGATGTGCTGAGGGCTTTAAGCACCTCAGAGGGCAGAAGCTGTAGAGAAATGTCTGATGGTGAATTTTTTTTCCAGAGAAAGAGTCCTGACCATTTTCTTCATCTTAACAGAACGTGAGAAAATGGCTTCAAGATATGCCAGGGAAGGTTTAGATTAGATATTAGGATTTTTTTTTCCCACAACAATGTTATAAATCATTGGAACAGACTGCTTAAGCAAGTGATAGAGTCACCATCCCTGGAAGTGTTCAGAAAATGTGTGAATATGGCACTTGAGAGGACATGGTTTAACGGTGAATGTGGTGGTGGTGCTGGGTTGATAGTTGGACTTGATGATTTTAAAGGTTTTTTTTCCAGCCTTAGTGACCCTATGATTCTATGACATGAAAATCCCATTCCTGGCACAGGTGGTTGGAACAAGAACACTGTAAGCTGTGCCAGGAACAGTGATGCAAATCTCTGCTTTATGCAACTTGTGCCCTATGGGGAGTAGGGTAAAGTGTTGTAATCACTTGATAGTTTAAACCAAGAACAAATCTGTGAGACTCATTCAGGTGGAAAGGCAAAAGAGAGCGAGCAGTGCCAATATCCCTGATTGGGAAAGTTGCACAGAAGATGGATAAGGATGGCAGAGCACTGCCAGTTCCTCCTGCTCTCTGAGCTGTTTCCATTCTGAGAGGGGTGCCAGCTGCAGCAGCTTCTGCCTGGCAGCCTGTTCCAGCAGCAGATGCCTTGCTCGAGTCACTTGCAAAATTAACAGAGGGTTGGAGGATTGCAAGTGCAGAACCAGAACAGGACAGAACCCTGGAAGATGTGTTTCTTCTCTGCTGTGGACCTGTGTGACCTTTCTCAACCCACTTCACCTGTCCTCAGTTTATAGAAGGGTAGTGGAGCTACTGTGTACTTTCAGGTATTCTGTGTTACCTGGCAGAAGTTGTTCTTTTACCCACGCTAGTAATGTTTTATCACCGAGTAGTGTTTTATGCATGAATGCTTTTCTGTGCAGTGCTTAAAATTTAGAAAAAGGTCCTGAAATTTTATGAGCCTCCTGTATAGGCAGAGCTGTTCAAGGGGGTGGAAGAAGGAGGAGTTGTATGCTTTTCTGGAGAAACTCTTGTGCATTTTCTCTTCCAAAATAATTTCAGGCTAGTTATTTATATTAAACCTTCATTAATTCACTGTACATTGTGAAACAGCAGATAGTGGGCTCTTTTGGAAAAATGTACAGATTAGAAGATGCTTCAATACATAAGCCATAAGCAAGGACATAAGAACACCTTAAGGAATCATGTGAAGCGTGATGCTTTCTGGGCCTGCTACACAGCTGCAAAGCAGTGGGTGAAGTCATATTTTGCCCACACAGCTCTCCTAAGCCTCAGTACTTTGAGTTTTACTTTGCTTGCTTTGGCTTCTGAGGCAGCTGGGGTCTGGAGCTGAGGCACTCCAGTGCTTTGCTCAGTGTCCCCAGAAGACCTGCAAACTTAGCCAAGCTTTTGGGCTTGAAAGAGATGAGATGTGTAGCTTGAATTGCAACTGGGTGCCTCTAGTTCTGGGAGGCTGTAATGACTGCGACCTTTTGAGATCTTGTTCAAACTGTTTTTGTTGCGCTCAGACTGGAATGTTATGTTCTTTGTTCCATCTCCTAAAAGGCAAACTTTTCTGTAGAGGCCGCTTGTGGCTTTTAGAGTTTGATATATATGGGTCAGGGGAGGAAGCAAGCATAGACTGTTGGATGTTTTCAAGTGCTGAAAAAATCCTTCTGAGTGCCTGAAGTGTGTTTCAAGATTCCAGCTGGATTTTTGCAAATAACCTCGGTCTTGATTAGGAAAAGAAATGAGCCCCCAAATGTGGATTGCTTCCAATTTGTGTGCACACAAGTGAGTGGGCTGACTCTTTCCTGAGACAGACCTGTGTGGTAAAAGGTTCCATCTTTAATTCTGAACCCCTTCTCCTGCAAGGAAGCACATAACATCT
Organism: Ammospiza nelsoni; assembly: GCF_027579445.1. NCBI lineage: Eukaryota > Metazoa > Chordata > Aves > Passeriformes > Passerellidae > Ammospiza > Ammospiza nelsoni. The sequence continues at coordinate 33,654,942 of NC_080634.1, read as the reverse complement.
CAGCTACCATTAGTGAAATGTCAGTTTTTTCAAGCAAAATAAAAATATGCATTCAGTAGTTAAAACTGAGGTAAAAGTTTGCAGTGTGTCTTGAAAGGGCTCTTCTTGTTGCCTGTACACCTTTAGGCTTGTATCTTCAAAGAATCACAGACTGGCTGAGGAAAGGGAACTCCAGAGGTCATCTGGCCCAACCTGCTGTAATCAAGCAAGGCAACCCACAGCCAGTTATCCATGACTGTGCCCAGACAGCATTTGAGTATCCAAGGATGGAGACTCCACCACCCATGACTGTGCCCAGACAGTATTTGAATATCCAGGGATGGAGACTCTGCCACCTTTCTGGCCAGCCTGTCAGTGCTTGGTCACCTTTACAGTGAAAAAGTGTTTCCTGGTGTTCAGAGGAGTCCTCTGTGTTTCAGTTTGTCCCTGTGGCCTCTGGCCCTGGGCATCACTGGTGAGAGTCTGGTTCTGTCTGCTTTGCATCCTCCCTGCTGGTATTTATAGACATTGACGGGATGGATCCCCCTGAGCCTGTGCTTCTCTCGGCTGGGCACTCCCAGCTCTGTCAGCCTTTCATCATTGAAGAGATGCTCCCCTCAGCATCTTTGCAGCCCTTTGCAGGACTCTCTCTGGCCTGTGTGCCCCTCATAGAGGAAAACCCAGAACTGGACCCAGCACTCCAGGTGTGCCTTCACCAGTGCTGAGGAGAGGGAAGGATCATCTGCCTTGAACCTGCTGGCAATACTTGGCCTAATGCAGCCCAGGGTGCCATTTGCCTTCTTGGCTGCAAGGACTCACTGCTGGTTCACACTCAAGTTGTTGACAACCAGGACCCCCAGGTCCTTTTCTGCCTGAGTGTTTTCCATCTGGATGAACCCAGCACCTGTATGTGCCTGTGGTTGTTCCTCCCTGAGTGCAGAACTTTGTGTTTCTCCTTGTTGAACTTGATGAGGTTCCTGTAGGTGCACCTGTGGTTCCCTGGGTCTTCTGGAACATCAGGATTGACATTTGCTTTCCTCCAGTCTATGGGCCCTTCTGCCAGTTGCCATGAGTGATCAAAAGTTACTGATCCTGGCCTTGCAATGGCATTCCTGGATACACCCTGTTAGGGCCTGTGTACTTATTTAGAGTGTCTATCTGCAGATGTGAACAGAAACTTCTAGAGGAGGGCTAAGGCTTGAGAATCAAGCTCTTCTTTGGTCTTCCTTTCTTCTCTTCTTTCCCTCTCTCCATTGCCGGCTGACCTCAGTCATCAGCTACTGCTAGAGGCTCTCTGCTTGCATGACAAGGCTATTGTGGGTTTGGCTTTAGATTTAAAGCCCTCAGATAATGTGGCTTTAAAGCTAGGACACCTCTTTTGCACAGGTTCTCGTGCTGTGTGGGGCCACTTCTGAGGTGGTGTGCCATGTACATACACAATTGGGTGTCTTCTGTGCAGTGCTTGCTGTTTATTCCTGGCTGAGAAAGGGACTCTGCCACAAGGGCTGGCTGTGCAACTTCAGCTCAAACTGCCTTAACTCACACTATTTACTTTGGAAATTACAGTTTCAATTGCTGCTGATAACCCAGCTGATTGTTATGTTTTACATTTAGCACAGTTTTTTTAGTTCTTTCCTTAATGACTTATGTAAATAATTTTAGAAGACTTAGCATTCATTTTGGGGAAGCTGGCGTATGGGGCTGCAAGGCTGGCAGCAGGTGCTGTAAGTAATCACTCTTCTAAATTAAGAAACACTTTCTGAGGCAGTAGGTTAATTTCTGGGTAAGCAGCCTGCATACAGATTCTTGGAATCAGCTGGATCTTGACCCAGCAAATGACTCAAGGCTTTGTGTCGATTTGAGTTATCTCACTGAAACCTTTCATTTTTAGAGGAAACTGGGGCTGTGCTTGAATGTCTGTTGAAACTGTGTTATCAGGTTGAAATCTGTGTCACCTGGCTTTGTGCTTGTCTTTGTGCTCAGTCTTCACTGCTGTTGGAGGTGTATTTGGAGCATGGACAGTGTCATGGCTTAGCCAGGTCAAGCTGCCTGGAGCCAGCGTATCTATCATAGAATGGTTTGAGTGGGAAGGAACCTCAAAGATCTCCTCATTCCAACCCCCTTCCAAGGTCAGGAAAACCCTTCTAGACCAGGTTGCTCAAAGCCCCATCCAACCTGGCCTTGAACACTCCTAAGGATGGGCTATACACAGCCTTTCTGGGCAGCCTTTCTCACCACTCTCACAGCAGATAATTTCTTCCTAATAGAAAATCTAAACCTTCTGCTTTCTGTCAGTTTGAAGCCTTTTCCTCTTCTCTTATTACTACATGCCCTTGTAAACAGTTCCCCTGCACATTTCTTGTAGACAGTATTTGGGTACTGACAGACCACAGCGTTCATGAGTGGCTTATGCTGAAGTCTGTGCTGCTGTGGGTTTCTCTCATTAGTACAAGAGCAAGCAAAGTACTGCTTGAGAGCTTTGTGCTGTTTCTTTCTCCACCTCTGTGCCTGTGAGAGGATTTCTGCAAAAGTATTTCCTCTGATATCTCTAGTGGAGCTCTCATGGGATCTCCCAAGCAGTAACTGTTGACCAGATTGTGCTCAAGTGCTACCTGTCCCTTTTGCATTGTCACAGCTCTGGCCAGCATTGTTCTTGCTCAGGAGTTGAAGATTGCCTGCAGAAGTTTGACCCACTTATTGTAAAACCACTCTTGAGTCTGTGAGGCTGATGGGGCCAGTGGTGTTTGTGACTTGAAAAGTTAAATGATTTTTCATAGGCTCTACAGAGGAGAAAACTAGTAAACTCTGAGGAAACTGGTAAAATGTTAATTACTGTTACTACACAGAGTATGATTTTGGAACACTTTGTCTAACTTGTGGAATAGAAAGGTCCAATTTTTACAAGCTCAAGCTCTCTTTAAAATCTATCTTTCTGTGTGAATATTGTGCCAAAAAGTAATGTGAAAGGTGGATTTTCTACTTACATTGAATCCCATGTAAAGTGGAATAGAGCAGGAAAAGTGCCCTTCTATAAGGATTCAAGAAAGGAGAGAACTTCAGATAGCTGGAGAGGTCTCGGGACTTTAGCTGGTCAGAGTGACCCTGAGATACATTAGAAAGTCTCTTTTCCCAGCCTGGCGCCCAAAGAAGGAGTCAGGGCTCTTCATTTCTCACTCTCAAGGTTGTTTATTGTATCTTATCTATAAAATTCTTTCTCCTGTCCTGCCAAGGTCCGCTCAGCAAGACAGTCAGAGGCACTCTGCCTGCCCTTGGGGCAGTGTTATCTTTTTGTATTGAAAACTACGTGTACAATGGTTACAATACTTTCCAATGCCTATCACCTATGTTAGACAGTGAGCTTCTACTCTAAACCAATCTAAAAGTGCCAACATCACAGCAGAAGATGGACACCAAGAAGAAGAAGGAGAAAGGCTGGGCATGCCCAGATCCCTCCATCTTGCCCCCTCAAGCCCCATTCTAAAAACCCCAAAAATCTATTTTTCACCCTGTGATAAATTCACTGTCATTCTATTTAAACTGTCATGGCTTGCAGATCTTCATCTAAGGTTGGTAACTTGCTCCATGGGTCACAATCAAAACCAGAGGCATCTTGGGCTCTGTGCCAGGGTTTCTGAGCCCCCTGGCAGGGGTCTTGGCAGTCCAGGACAGTCAGAGGGAAATCCTGAATTCTAACAGAGAGGAAGAATGTTTTTTGTTGCCTCTATACAAAAGGGGCAACATGGGACTTGCCCTATCTTTGGCTTAGGGTTGGTGCTTCTTGTGCCGTTGGATGTTCAACCTAATATCAAACTGGTGCTTGAAATCGTATACCTGCTAAAAAGGTCTGAAGCCACTTCCTGCACTCTTTGGCTTGATTTTTTTTGCTATGGTCAATCATCTTCAGAATAAAATGCTCTTAGACTGGAAAGTCAGTGTTGGGACACAGCTCTTTCACATTTAAAAAAAATAATAATCCAAATGACAGACTCCTGAAGGTAGAACTCATTTCTTGTGAACAGCATTACAGAATGACATGGCTTTTGTAATTTTTTTAGGTCTGTAATCTCTTCTCACTTTTTAGATTAAAAATTTACTGACTTCTTTGCTCTGAAATGTTGACAGTTTTCCATGTGCAAAGTGTAACAGACAATATTGTACTTCTTCTCCATAATGGAAACTAGATGTGTAAGCAACTTGGTTTTTTGATAGCTCAGCTTTGCTTGAAAAGCTGAATTCTCAGGTAGCTCTGAAGGCAAATAGTCCTCTTCAGGTGACATTCTGGTTCTGTGGGAATTGGGACTGAAATATTTTTAAAAAGAAATGGTGAAGAGGAAGTCATACACACTGACTCTATGGATCTTCTGACAGTGGATGCCTTGTGGGTTTAACAGATGATCCAAATGCATATTGATGCTTTCAGATGATCTCAGTGTATTCTCTGGGATGCTGTGAGATGTCTGAAACCTTGGAATGGAGAGGTGCAATGGGCAAGAGCTGGATGGGTTGGTGATGGGAGCATAGGAACATGCTGATCTTGAACAGGCTTTTCAAAAGGGGTCAGAATTTGAACTTTCTTCAATTCTGCAGGGAAATCTTATTTTCCCACGAGTTAGCTCTGTGTGGGCCACAGGAATTGAAAGCATCAGGTAAATAAGTGACCAGATGTTCAACAGGTGTCTGGAAGGTTGGCTTTCTGAATGGACTGCAGAAAAGAAGGCAGAGGACCAAAATTCTCTGCTCCAGATTTGTAGATTTTGATAGGTAGTTTAAATAGGTAATTTAAGAATATTGCTTTGCACCTTTCTCAATGACTGCCCTAAACTCAGTCTATCCAAATATTTTTTCCAGGCCACATGAAGAATTTGTAATGCTTTCTGTTATCAAGAGCAGAACTTGAAAGAGTCCTGCACCATACCAAATATATGAATGCTGTGTTAAGGAATTTGGACATGTTAATAAAAACAACATATTACTCCACCACTCTCTCCTCTGAAATTAAATGTGTCAAGCAAATTGCTGAAACAGTAGACGGAAACTTGGCAATTACGTTTGTGTGGCAATTTGATTCTGTTCTCCCGAAATACCTCTGGAGAGCATCCAACTGTAGCTCTGCTCTGATCCCAAGACTACCCTGCAGATGCCCTGAGCACACAGACATGTAAGCAGCAAGCTCTGGCGGCCTGATCTGTGTAGTTGCTAGAAAGCTTCAAAGTCTGCTTTGCTCTCAGAGGGCTTTCCATTTGGGAAAGGAACTGATACCATTCCAATTTTAACTCTGGAAGAGGAAGGGAAAATAGAAAAGCTTCAGAGAAGCAAGTTTTTGTCTAGACTGTGGAGCCAGCTGGGTGTCTTGTTCTGTCTTGTCAGGCTGCCTTCTTGTTCGGGGCTGTGTCTGAGTGGTCGACAAGTGCATTAACTGTGGGAAAATAAACCCACTTTTGGTGTGGCAAATGAACCCTGGTCTCCAATGGCCACCCTCTGCCACAGTTGTTTCAGCACTGCTATACTGACCCATAAAAATGCACAATCTTCTTTCCTTGTCCTTTCACAGTCTTCATTTGAAAAGCTTTCCTCTGTTTTTGCCTTAAAAACTACCTTTGAAACGAAAATTCCCTTTTGTTTCACTGACTATAAAGTGTGCATGATAATTACAGGACAATTGCTGTTTTAGGTGAGATATTGCAGTGTTTCTGCAGGACAAAACCCTGCTCCAAACAGGAGCAGTTCAACTTCTCTCACTCAAACCCCAGGGGCCAGGGACGAGGAATTTCCTCAGTTTTGTGCTCAGCAGTGACCGTGGTATCTGTGTGGATACAATTTATTGCACTGTAAGTAATAGTTTAATGGTCTTGCATGTGATAAATGCTGGTTTGTGCTGGTGTGTGGTTTTCAATAGTATGGCAGAGAATTACTTAGGCCTTTTAATCTGCATCGTTCAAGAAGGCAATATTTTAAAAATGTGATTATGATATCAAGGGTTTGTGAAGTGGAGGGCAGAGAGGCTTTTGCTGCTCCAAAGTTTTCCTGTCAAGAGAATGTAAGTCATAAGCATGACAACTATGGAATTTTTTTTGTGTTTTGCTATTTGATAGTTTTTTTATTCTTTGAGTCAGGCTTCTTTCCTTCTCCTGCATTTGAATCCTTTTAAAATGACTAGCTTCAGGGAAAAATGCAAGCATAGCAAAATACCTGTGGAAGTCTTCTGTCATTTGCTAACTAATTGGTGCTTTTAGAGTAGTACCTGTCTTGTTTCTTCAGCAGTATGTCTACTTAGCTGTGCTCTTGCTTCAAAATAAGTCATGTTTCATTCTCTGAAAGCCCCACTGTCCTTGACTGTCTTTTAAACTTTTTTTTTATTTTTATAATTTGTTTGGGTTATTTTCTGTTGGTTGCTGTCAGGAAGGTGCTGTGGTAGCTAAAGAGGCTTTTCCTCTTCCCTGTTGTATCCCAGTTGCTCCACTGGTTATTTACAAGGATGCGACCTGACTTGCACCGTAGGTGTTGACCCTGTCTTGTGCAAAGGCCTGCTGCCTCTAGGGATCCAAATAAAGGATCTTTTTAAAAATTGGATGCTACAGACCCTATGCTGTTGTCTGCAAAACCAGGGGCTTTGATTTGGGCAGGACCCAGACCCTCCATTCAGAGCAGTGGTACTGTACAAAGCCTTTGGCCCCTGGGATGCCTGAGTTCCTCAGCTCCCTGGAATGCCTGAGTTCCCTTGATCCCTGAGGGATTAAGGCCAGATAGGATTGAACAGGGCTCATAGACATGTTTCCTTCAGGAGAAGCACTCAGCTCTGGCACATACTTACCTGGTCAATATTTGCACAGTTAAGAGTGGGATAGGGATGGGAAAGTTCATCAGCCAGTGGTGAACTGGTTTCCTGAGCATCAACACCATTAGATTTGGTTACAAAGGCACTGTGTGGGCAGAAACTGGCCTCTCAGCCCTCAGTGCCTCCTTGCTGTAAACCCATCCACCCTGTCCCAGGTCGTGTTGGGGATGGCAGTAGCTATTTTAGGGCAGTTTTGGAGGTATTGGGTAGGAAAAGATAGGGATTTGGGTGCTAGAAAAAAGTACTAGAAAAGCATCTGAAGGTTGGGGGTATTATTATACAAGTTAAATAATACCGTGGATGCAACTGCTTTGTGGTTGGGGCTGTTTTAAAGTGTGGTTTATTTGGCATTGAATAGCTATCAGAGAGGTGTTTTTAGCCACTGTGCTTTTAAAATCAGCATGCTAAACCCCCTTGGAGTTGTGAGAATATGTGCATATGCAGACTGGTGTTGGTTGAATTCAATTGTTACAAAACACACCCTTGGAAACCTCATCTGGGATGGTGTTGGCATGTCCCTCACATTTTGCCAGTTTTCAGAAGCTGTCAGGTAGTACTGTGTGGGAAGTGTTGCAGGGATAAATCCTGAAATCCTAATTTGGGCTAAACTCCCACTGTTTTCAGTGGGTGGCTTGCTGGCATTAAGGCCAAGTACCCCTCAGCTGTTACAGATGACCTTTCTGTCCTTTGAAAATCAAGGATATTGAGACTTGATGCCTCTGTCTTGTACTAGAGATCAAACTGCAGGATTGCAGCCCTTAAAGTTTGTACATGTGCTGAGATTTGTGAACAAGAAGTTGGTTAACCAAAAACATTTCCAGTAACTGTTCTTTAGATTCTCAGTAGTGCTGGTGAAATGCCAGAGATCTGGAAACAAAAATTAGCTGCTGATTTAGAGCAGTGCATGAAGAAGGCACTCATTCTGTAGAGGAAACACTGATGTTCTGAAAATTCTACTTTTCATAAATAAAGAAAATATAACTCCATGTATTTTAAATGGAAAAATTAAAATTCTTTCTAATTACCAGCATAAATTTATTGAAATTGTTTGCTCAGATAACTGATTTTTATTTTTTTTAGGAGAATGTTTCTATGAAATCTCTGCAACTTTTGTCAGTATATTGTGTTCCAGCGAAATTGAATTAAATGTATTTTAGAAGTCAAGAGTCTGAAAGTAGGTACCTGAAGTTCCTGACTATCACCAAGTGGTTGAGATCATAAGTTGTTCTGGCTTTGTCTCTCTATGCAAGAAAGAGGGAAGATGTTGTGTTTGTGTTGGCAACACTTAAGAAAATCAAACAGTAAGAAAAGAAAAGAAAAGAGGCCCAAATCGCTCCAGAAAATGTTGCTGTGCAAACCTTGGCTGGCAGAAAGTCTTCCCAGTTGAAGAACTTCTTTCCTACATCTCAGTGGAGCGTCAAAATTAAAGTCTGACTGAACCCAACTTGATGTCAGCCTCAAGTGTTATGTAAAGGTACCCTGAGAACTTGCTCAGTTGTGACTGAGACTCTGAAGCCCACACTATTGTTTTTCTTGCCCATTTCCCCTTCAGTGGTCACTGCCTATTCATATTTCAAGCCCAGGAGGGCTCTTCTGTCCCATCACTGGGACTCCAAGGGGGAAGAAGCATTTTCAAATCAGTCCATGCCCCCCTTTACCTCTGAGTTCCCCCTCAGAATTGTGTACACAGCTCTCTTTTTCCTTTTTTTCTCTTCCTGGATATATGTTTCTAGTGCTGACTGAAATTGCAGAAGCAGCTGGAAGGGCTTCATCTCATGCTGTGTGCTCTCTAACTACCTGAATTGCCTTTCCTTTAAAGACTTGATTGACTGATAGGAGGAGGGCCAAGCAGACAAGAAGTTCTTTGGCTTTCTCCCCCTCTTGTGCCTCCAAGATCACAAATGAGGTCTGTGGGAACTGGGACATGAGCTGGCATCTCCCAAGTACTGGAACTGTACTCCACACACTCAGTTTCGTAATGAGGGTGTTATGGTACTGATCCCAGCTCTTCTGCTGGTTCTCTGCTCAAGGTTGTCACAACCACTTCTAATTTGTCTTCATCACTAAACTGGGGCTTGGGTACTGAGGAGTAAAAACATGCTTCAGACCAGTAGTCTGAATGATGTTGTGTCTCTCTTTCCTTTGAAGCCTCCCTATCAGTTTGTGTGGCTTGTAATTGCAGAATTGTAGATTGGCAGGAACCTCTGTGTGGATAGTCTAGTCCAATTCCCCACCTCATGTAGTGGTAGCTGAAACAGCTCAGTGCATGTCTAGTGGGGTTCTGAGCATGCCCAAGGATAGAAATTCCCATTATCTTCCTGAGCAACCTGTGGTTTTCTGAGTTCTGTGGTTTTGTGTCCATCTCCCCTCATCCCCATCCAGAAAAAAAGTATGGTTTTGTTGTGGGGTTTGTTCTTCCATTTAAATGGAATTTCCTGTATTTCAGTTTGTGCCCACTGACTCTTGTCCTGTTGCTGGATACCACCAAGAGGAGCCTGGTTTCATCTTCTTTACATCTCCATCAGGTATTTATTGATAAGACCCCTCTGAGCTTTTTCTTCTGCAGGCTGAAGTATCCCAGCTCCTTCAGCCTCTCTTTATATGCCAGATACTCCAGTCCTTTACTTTTCTTTGTGGACCTTTGCTGGACTCTCAGCAGTGTGTCCCCGTCTCTGTTATACTGGGGAGGGAAGGACTTGTCCCAGCACTCCAGATTTGTCTCACCAGCCCTCAGCAGAGGGGAAGGATCCCCTCTCTTGACCTACTGGAAGTTGTTTTTCCTAATGCAGCCCACATGCTGTTGAACTTCTTTGCTACAAATGTGGTTTGGAGGCTCATGGCCAACTTGCTGTCCACCAGGAATCTGAGGCCTTTCTCTGCTTTTTCTGCTTCCTGTCTGCCTGTTGGCTCCCAGTGTGTGCTACTGAGCAGCAGGGCTTTGCACTTTCCTTTGTTGAACTGCAAAGGTTGGTGTTGGCCCATTTCTGCAGCCTGTCCACGTGCCTCTGAGTGGCCTGCCTGGTCTGTTAGCCACCACTTCCAATACTGTGTCATCCTCAAACTTCCTGAAAATTGACTTTCTGCTGCCACCCATAATCTTTCCTTTATAAAGAATTCAGAGCCCTGGGTGAAGTATGTAATGAATCAAATCTCTCAACAGTTCTAGAAAGTACATTGCTGTTCACTTGGGAAAGTCAGACAGAGATGAGGCAGCTTCACTAGCACTAACAGAACATTAAATGCTGTGCCTTGTAGTAAAGGACTTCATTATTATTATTTAGGACTTTCATTCCTTGAGTCTCTGATACTTCATGCAATACCAGCTCTTGCCCTTTGCTACTACCATAGCAACCTGCTATAAATGTCGCTATATAATGTGGCTTGTTGGCCAAAAGCAGGACAAGGAATGCTTTCTAGGGCAGGAAATCCATGGGATCAGTAAAAAAGTGCAGTAGAATGAGGGAAAAATCCCACTGCTATTTTATAATATTGCAAAGTGATTTTTCTTTTTCTCTCCCAAACTGTGCCCTAGAGGAAATAGAGGCATCAACCGAAATTCTCTCAATGCTTTATCTATAACCCCCTCCCCCAAAACCTACATCCTAGGCACCATCTAAACCTCTGGGCTAACAGATGGTGTTGAGAGGAGGAGGGAGGGGGAGCAATTTGCATCTAAATAGCTGAAATAAGAAAGGGTCACGTCCCACAGACCAGCCCCACTCACCTGCTGTTTAAATCCCCCTGAGAAACAGGAAAACGCACTTGGTTTTTAATGTCTGTGTCAGCTGTACTTGCTCACTGAAACTTTCTGCCCTAAAAAAGCTGCAATCCTCTGCATCTTGCTGTAGGGATTCTGTTCTGCCCCCAAAAGAACAAACTTTTAAGGCTTTAGTTCTCTGAATGGATTTGACAGCTGTGTCACTTCTGTTTAGCCCTCCCATCAGAGTGACTGTTGCTGTTGGTTAATGTAATTAGCACAAGCACTGATGATACAGAAAAGGTTCAGAGCAAATATTCCCTCTTCTGCCAGCTTGCTACTCTCAGGGCTGCCTGATTGCACCTTCAGAGGTGCTCTTGCCATATGGTCCTGTGGACTTGTGATGCAACATTCCATGCTGGGTTTGTGTGTGTAGGTGGGATGGGCTTTGGCTCTAGTGACCTCCAGGCTGCAGCCCAGTGGGGATTCTGATCCTGCAGGACTGTGCCATGGTGTTGGATGGTTGTGCTTAATCCTGCAGGCATGCAAAGGCTTCCTGACTGTGTCCTGTAAGAATTCCTCAGGTCTAAGACCTTGCTGCTTTGTAATGATTTTGTGTTGGAGTGTAAGGGTCTTTTGCCCACCTCTGTTACGCATTCATGGAGACTGCTCTGGGGCTACCCCCCTGTCCTGGCAGCAAGAAGTGTGCTTCTGTCTCTTCAGGCAGAGTTTCTCAAAGTTTAAGGCTGTGGAAAGCCTGTAATAAGGAAAACCTCCACCATTCTTCATAATAATGGACACATTCAAGACCCCAAAACCATCCTACCTTATTTCCCAGTGATATTTGGAGAGGCTAGAGGGCTTTGCATGAAGTTTAGTCTTAGTACAAAACACCAAGATGAGCAAAACCTCGTTCTACTCATCAGTTCCTTGGGCTTCCACACTCAAATGCTGAAAATAAATAATGTGACCATAGTCCAGGGGGTTCAGGAACTTTATTACTGTTGTCTGTTGACAACATCTCTACTTCCCAAGAAGGCAGAGGCATTGAAAGGTTGAGTTTGGCAGACTGGAAGGCTCTGCAGGATAAGGAGTGGTGAAGATGATGTCTGGGGACTCACCACTGTCTGCTGTGTGTTGATCTGGTAGAATAAAATGTCTGCAGAGGAGGATTCCTATTTATGGAATTGCAAGACCTTGAATCTCTCCTTTCTTCAGCACAAGCCTGGAGGGAATAGGTGAGGTTAACCTTTGCTAAGCTCCTGGGCCCTCCCTCCCACAAGTGTCTTGGAAGAGGAAATGGCGTCTAGAAGTATCTTTGTTATTTTTTTTTCCCCTCTCATTTAATTCCCAAGTATATTTCAGTACTTTGGGTAGTAGTGGTTGATGTGCATTAGGGCAACGTGGATCTGGGCAACAGCCTTGTTTACATGCCTCTGGGGAATAAATTTATTTATTTTATAATTTAATATAGATTCCAATTAATAAAAACAAGATAGAGTGTATGAATGCTTACAGAAATAACTGGGCAATGCACAATACCAAATTATATTATTTTAGAGCAGTCTGTGGTACTTTATAACTTTCCACAAATGTTTTTCTTTTTAGTACTTTGTCACTTGAGGATAACTATGTTTTATAAATGGTCATATCACAATATGCATACTCACTGTCTGGGAGTAAACAAAATAAGTGAGTTAACTGGGGTGGTGCAAGTTACATACACGCACGCACACATCAATGTGTGTGTGGATATACATGTTTATACATCCACACTGTCTTCTGTAGGACAGACCTCTGCCCTGCTCCTTCTGCCCCCTTCCCCAGTTCAGTGATGCAGGCAGGTGACTGGCTCTGACAGCTGTGCTGCTGGTCTTTGCTGTGGATAAAATGCTTGTTATGCAGCAGGACCCCACAGACCATGTAAGAGCAAATCCAGAAATGAAAGATATTACGGGAAATATTTATTTTCCCTGTTTTTTTAAAAAACAAGACCATGTAAATTGTGCATCTGTAGCAGAGGTGCATGTTACTTTTTGACAAAGGAGTCAAAAGGGGGATATATGAGGAATTAGGTGCCCTTTGAGGTGAGGTTTGCAGGTAGTGGGATGGAGACTGGGGAAACTGGATTTCACAGACTCCTAGAATTGTTTGTGTTGGAAGGAACCCCAATGATCATCCAGTTTCAGCCCCTTGCCTTGGGGACTGCCCTCTACTGTGCTAGGTTGCTCAAAGCCCCATCCAACCTGGCCTTGAAGACTTCCAAGGATGTGATATCCACAGCTTCTTGGGCAGCCTGTTTCAATCCCTCAGCACCATCACAGGAAAGAATTTCTTCCTAGTATCTAATCTAAACCTGCTCTCTGTCTTATGGCCATTCCCCCTTGTCCCGTAACTCCATGCCCTGGTGCAAAGTCCCTCTCCAGCTCTCTTGTAGCCCCTTCAGGTACTGGAAGGTGCTCTAAAATCTCTGTGGAGCCTTCCCTTTTCCAGGCTGGACAATCCCACATCTCTGAGCCTGTCTGCATAGCAGAACTGAGCATCTTTCTGGTCTCTTCCAGTTCTGTTCCAGCAGGTCCCTCTAACACTGAGGTCCCCAGAGTGGGATGCAGACTCCAGGCAGGGTCTCACCAGAGTGGAGCAAAATGGAGAATTGCCTTCTTCTACCTGCTGGTCACAGTGGCCTGAGATGTAGCTGCTTTTATTTTAGCAGGTTTCTTTTTGTTTCTTTTATTAAGTGGCTTACCAAGTGGGTGACTGACACTGGAACATTTATTTCTGTATCTTCCCAAGCTGTCTCACTGGAAGAGGAATTTGCTGTACAGAAAGGACCATTCTGGTAGCCTACAGTGTTACTTCAATCGCTTTCTCTGTGTGGAACTAAAATACTAAAGAAAAAGATGTGCTGGATTGGAACCATGCCTAAAGCAATTCTTGGCATAATGGGATTATTTTACTGACTTTTAATTAAATAGAGTTCTAACTAGTTTGTTTTGAGCATACATACAGCTCTGATTTGTTGCTGTTGGTCTAATTGCCTCCTAAATTAAAGGTATCAATATTCTAATCCACCTTCTCCCTTGGGATACTGGCATTAAAAGAGGATGTGGAATGCTATGTAAATGATTTACAGACAAGCAATATAGAAAATGGTCTTTAAAGGCATTAGCCGAAACTTAGGTCTCCCCTCTACCTGTGATGTCTTGACAGAGAGACTGATGAATTGTTATTTTTCAGTATGTATTTATTTCTGTGTCCTGACAGGTCTTTTAAATGGTTAGAAATGTAGTCTGAGAAAAATGCCAATAATCTCAGCCTTTGAGGAAGAAGCAGTTAATGAATCTTCAGGGAAATACCCAGAGTCCAGATGCTCCGTGGGGAAGAAAAGTTTGGGAGCCAGTGGACCAGGGGTTGGGGACAATTCATCATCTCAGATCTAAGCTGTCTGCTGACAACACAAGATACTAAAATGGCAGAATTACAGGCTTATTTTCTTAGGACTACTTTTTGAGAGCCCATTTTAAAAAGTCATGATTTGGGATTTGACTTCTTCTATTTAAGATATATTGGTTAATTTTTGTCAGAAATAAAGCATTACCTTTTTGCAGATTTTTAATTATCTTTACGAATTGAAACCCTTTGGGGAAGTTTCACCTATGTGGGATATAAATTCAAATAATGCTGTAAGTTTGAAGAATATATATTAGGCTCAAATCCAACTTCTTACTTCAAAGCTAAAATGGACCTTACAAAGTAGAAGGCCACAAGTTTAGATGTCTGTTTTATAACATTTTAATAGAGTCGCAGAGACTGACAAAACTTTTGTCAATGTAGGATATTTAAGCACCTCAGATAAAACTAGATGCACATTGAAGAGTGTTCACAGGAAAACAAGAGTTATTTCCAGCCTGAAGAGATTTTGCTTAAAAATAAAAGCAGCCAAACATGCATATGTTGGGAGGCTGTGAATGAGCACCTGCAAATACCAGCAGTACAGGAATAACCAGGAATGGAACAAAAAGTTGGATGGGGCCCTGAGCAACTTGATCTGCTGGGAGGAATTGCTGCACATTGCTGCACATGGGCTGGACTTAGTTGATTTTTAAGGGCCCTTCCAAACCAAGTCTTTTCTATGATTCCTTGGAAACTTGGGCCGAAAGAAACAACGGGAAAGAGTGGAAGAAGCAACCTCATCCTTGCAAAGAAGACAGTTCACTTAAGCTGTGTTGTGGATTGATTTGAAGGATCTCCTTTCCCCCAGCAAATGTATTTTACTTCACTGAATCCCTCTGCAATGAGTGTAAGAACAGGAAAGATGGAGTTAGTGCAGGCTGTGCCACAATATGAGTATGAATTGTTAGTAAAGAGTAAGGCAGCACTTGCCTTGAGACAAGTGTAAATGGCATAAAGTGAAGGGGGAAAAAGTGGTTTGGGAAGTGCATCCCTATGCATTGCTCCTGGGTGTGCTCAGGGACCAAAGCTGGGATTTCTTGAGAGCTGTGCAATAGCTGTTTCCAAAACTGACTACCCTGTTTCTATCTTGAGGTTTTGTAGCAAACAGAGCTGTTACTGTAGAGGTGAGAGGTGAAATTATGGTGTGCTAGTTACAGAATTTAAAGTATCCTTTTGTACTCTCTTGCCTTGGATAGGAAGAGGGAGAGTGGTCAGGTAACCCGAGGTGAGTGCTGGGTTTGTGTGGCCAAAGCACTGAGAGAGCTTTGGGTTGTGGGTAGGTACCATATCTCTGTGGCAGCCTGCTGCAAATATTCTTGACTCTTTAATTGCTGAAATTAGGGGAGGATGATCAGAAAACTGTACCTGGACTTGCTGCATGCTGTGCTCTCCTAATTCTTATGCTGATGGTTTTAGGAGCAAGTAGCTGTAGGACTTGAGCAAGATGACTTAAAGCAATGGGAGGGAATACTGAACAAAATGCCTTAATTCATACAACTTCCTAGAGCATCTGTCTTTGGTTGTTGTCTTCATTTTGGAAATTGGTTGAGTTTTATCTATCCCTTAGCAAAGGTACAACATTGTCTATAGAGAGATTCTTGTCTGCCCAGTAGTGGCCATAAAAAGATTTTTATCATTTTAATTACACAAAGGACAAACTATAAACTGGCAAAGCAGTCTTGAGATGAATAAATCATGCATACTGGCAATCCATCGTAATCCATCCATCAGTGAAATCCCAATTCTGCTGAATGTGCAGTTCATATTGTCGCTAATTGTATGATGTAGATGCTTGTCCACTGGGAATTGGATGGAAATTAGCAAGTCACTTGCTTCAGATGCTGACAGGGCTGTGAATGGGAGCTCAGTCAGTCTCCTCTGGGTTGGGTTTTATGGCTGCAGTGTTGCTGCTTCTTGAGAAAAAATGAATTTTAAATAGGTAGCAGTGAAGATCCATGCATCCTGCTGAAAGCTGCTTAGGTCACTGTAGCAAGAACAGAGGATAAGAAGATCTGTGCCCCAGAAAAGCACAGATCTTTGCTCAAAGATGTTGAGGAAAACCTTGCCTGCTGTATCTAGCCTTGCAATTAACTCCTACTCCTAATTACATAGTGCTTTAAAATGGGCCTGCCACTGTAATAAATGATGTTGTTATATTTTCTTTTGTTCAGTGGAGTAAAAATAGTTCACTTGGCTCATGGGCTTTATTTAACTGAGCGCTAATGCAGACTTGGTTGTAATATATTGCAGAAACAGCAGTTCCTTTGTGCCAGTCCTATAGAGCTTTCTTTTCTCTACTGACATACAGTAACTAAGATTGGAATCTGAGTAAATGATGTGATAAAAGGCTTGATGGTGCTTCCTAAAAACAAACTGCTGCTCATTAAATTAAACGATGATAATTCTTAATGGACTAGTTAATGCTCTGCAGTGAATTTGGTACAAGTAAGCAAGTCTAGGGATGTGAGACCTTGCCACTATGGCTCCTCCTGTATGTTCTAGAATCATCAAGTAGGTGGAATAGGGAGTTTTGCTAGATAGCATATAATTATAAACACAGAGGTGGTGTTCTTGCAGCAAAGAAAACCACAGTGACAGTTTAAATCGGGGAGAAACTGCAAACCACCTTAGGCTTTTTCATTTTCCCTTATAAGTGAACTGCTCATAGAGCATTTCATGTATTGCACTTGAAGGAGTAATCATTGTAAACCTGAAGCAGATTTATATGCAGTTCTCAAATTGCTTGTCTTCACTGACATTAAATTAGCTTTTGCAGCACTGGATATTTGATGGTGCTTGTCTCTAAATTCAGTTTGTCTACAAAAACCTCATATTTGATGCAGAGCTTATCCTGTCTTTGGAGAACTATTCATTCTCCCCTCTTTTCCCAGCTTTGAAGAATGAAAACTTTTAAAAAGCAATGTGAAACTGAACCAATCTTTGTGATTTTATTTAATTGAAATCTACTGCCAGTATGAAAATCCTGGCTAGCAATTAAGGGAATGTGACAGCTTTGCCAGTCATTACATAAATACTATGGAGCACTGGGCTTCCTACTGTCATTAGCTGCAATGAACACAATGGAGCTATACACAGGAGCAAGAACTACTCTGATGATAAATGTTTGCATTTCCAATTAGCACTGAACTGTTGTGGCATTTTCCCCTCAGTCTAATTGAGGGTCTTGGGTGGTTTCATTCACTAACGATAATTGGGTTGTCTTCTTGCTCTTTACTTTCCCAGCAGCAAAAGAGTTGAATGAGTTTTGCTCTTAAGAACATTGGTTTCCTCCTTGCAGGTCTCTGTGTCTCAGCGTTTCTTCACCTCAGAAAAAACTCAGCTTTTACAGGTTAACGTAAACTTTCATCTATTTATGTCCTGTGGCTTTTTGCTAACCACTGCATTGCAGTGTCCTCTGTGCCTGTGGGATGTCATTGACTTGATCTGAAAATGTTCTCGTTTTCTTATATGTTTCTTACCCCCACCCCCATTGCTAAGTGACAGATCTCTGGATTTAAAAAGGTGCAGTTTTTGCAAGTGCTAACATGTATTTAAAGTGTGAATGCATTGTACTGGGAATTATTCCACATTAGGAGAGAGCAGGGCTTAATTCTGAGCCCTGTGCCCCATGTCCATCTTCCTGCATTGGAAACTTTTGAATGGAATAATGATTAATGATTCAGCTGCTCTCAGTTGCTGTTGCTGCTAATGTGTAGTTAGGACTCTGAGCCAAGTAACTTAGGCAGGAGTAGTGGGGGTGGTTTTAACTGTGTGCATTAATATATTCTCTTTTTGCTGCTTCTAGTCATTTCCTCTGGAGCACAGATTTCCTCCAGGAAACCTGCTTATATGGGCTTTGGATATGCTTTAGCATAAGAGGCCTTTATTTTTCCCACCCTGCTTAGCAAGCTCTGACTCCAGCGACTACTTTGACTTCTGCGGTTGAAGCCCTGCCCTCCTGTGAGCAAAAGCAGAACCAGAGCCAAGGCTGCTCTGTGCTGTGCTGGAAAAGGGAGCCTGTCCTGACATCTGCAACAGCCAACTTGCTTGTTCAGGCATATAGGGGGAGGGGAGGCAGCACTTCTGGAGATGAGGAAATAAGGAGGATGATTTGTGGGCTGAGAACTTTTAAAAACGATACTCTTGGTCCTTTCTGTTGTAGCTTGGATTTTATTTTTTTTTCCTCCTTGAATATGGATGCAATTTATTTCTCTTGGGCTGTTTAAAAGCCCTGTTAGGAGTGGGTAAATGCTTGGTGAGAATGAGGAGGCTGCTGCCCAGGGATGGGATCAGGCAGAGCTGACCTCTGCAGTTCTCCAAGTTTGAGTATTGGAGCACAATTAAGGGGAGTTCATCACGTGTTCCAGGTACTTGGGCATAGCTGGCATTGATTGTGAAGTGGTTATTGTTTGACACAGCCATTTATTTGTGCAACAGCTGAAGCCAAGTCTAAACACGGCAGTTTAAGCTGGCATTGCCTCTCTGTGGTTTTGGATTCAAGCCTAATGCGGTGAAAAGGGCTTGACCTGCCTCAGTGCTTCTAAAACCCTCAGTGTGCCTGGGTTACTGTCACAATGGTCATGCATGGGCCCACACTGTGGAAGATGGTGAACATTGGGCCTTGATTGTTTCTAACAAAACAGAAAGAAGCTTCCTTAACTTGAATGAAAGGAGAACTCTGTTGCTAGGAATCGAGTGGTTATAATTAGTCTGTTCTTCTTTAGAAGCGTATCTGTGCGGTAGGATGGGTTAGCGTGGATATCTGCCCAGGGAGAGATTTTGCAGCTCTCCTGCCCACTACAGGGATGTCCACATCCTCCTGCACAATCTGGGCTAGGGAATCCCACCTTGCATTTAGCCCAAACTGCTGGGATTGAATGAAAGGCTTTTTTTAAAAGGACCGTCCAGACTTTCAGCTTTTAAAATTCCAAGCCATGGGACTGTCCAGCTTTTCCTGTTGAGTTGTAAGTGGTCAGTCATCCTTTATGTCTGGCACTATGGAAATAATACTGGCAGTGGAGCAAGACTGCAACTGGTAGTTGGCCATCTGCCATGAGAATGTCTCTCTTCCCCCTCCTCACACCCACCCACCCACTCGTGCTGTAGCAGTGGATGCATTCTCTTCTACGTGTATACTGATGTTGAGAGATTATTCTTTCATTTAGTTTAGCAATTTCATCTGCATCTTTAGGTGTTGGCAGCACCTGCAGGGATCTAACAGGTAAGTTCTAAAAAGACATCAGTAAACATTGCTGTTTTGTAATTATTTATTTGAACTTTATGCAAGCCTGTTGTTTAGTCTGTTGGGGGTTTTGTGTTGTTTGTTTGTTGTTATTTTTGTTTTGTGTTTGTTGTAGTTTACATGTAAATGCAGGGTCTGGGCTGGTGCTTTGCTGGTCCTTGGCTTTTTTTGTTTAATTGGCACGTTTACACAGAGCTCAGATGTGCAGTAACTGGTTGGGGAGACAGCTCCATGCTAGGGTTTCTGAGGGTTTTTTAATCACCTCTAAATGCGGTGATCGGTCTTTCCTCCCTCAGAGTGTGTTGCAGCTGCCTTTTTTGTGACAGCATGTGTTCCTGGTCCCATCTGCTGCTGGGTGGAGGAAGAAGACACCTCTTGCCTCTTTTTCAGGTGGAACGCGTGGGGTGCCCTTCCTTCAGCGTGAGACTGGTGTTTGAGACTTAGTCCCACGTAAAGTAATAAAAAACGAATGACTGTCTTCATCCTGTGTGGAAACCCAGCTGATAAACTCTGATGTTACTTTTTCTGCTGGGATTTGCATGGAAGCGTGACACACAGGGAGGGAATCTGCTGCTTGCAATGTGTTTGAACAGAACAGGGCACAGCCTGTGCTCTTTCTCACCAGGGCAGTGTGAGGGGGAAGGAGGTGATGTTAACTGTGTGTGCTCACAAGCAATTTCTAGCCATGGGGTGGAAGGATGCAAGGATACTGGTGCAGAGGTAAAACACTTGTTCTGATAAGGATCAGCTCAATTAAAGGTTAAGAGTCTCTCTTTTTTTTTTTTTTTTTTTTGTTTGTGAGCAAGACACCCTTTCCTCACCCTGCCAACAACAGAATACTTACTAGTGTCTTGGAGAAATGGGAGATTTCCTTCTGGAAGTAAGCAGAGAGGAAAGAGCAGTTGCTGAGCATCTTCCTCCTCCCCGTCTTGTTTAATACAGTTTATTCTTCTGTAAGTTGTAGTGAGTAACTTATAGCTACTCTCTTGCCAGACTGCATGAATTATAGATGTCTCTTTTATGAGTTTTCATGTTGACTCCTGCAATTAGTATGCATTGGATGTAGTTATCTGTATGGCATCTACTGCAGCGTAGGTTTCAGCCTTTCTGACTTTTTAATTGCTTTCTGTTTTAGCAATCAGTCATATGTCTGTCTTGCTAAGGAATGCAAAGAGAAGACAAGCAGCTTGATAGAAACCTAGAGTTCAGCATGGAGCAGCAGGTTTGAAATGATGTGCCCAAGTTAAGTGGAAGGAAAAATGACATACATAGAGGGTCTTTGTTCTCTCTTTTTTTCTGCTTGTGTGTGTGCTAGAGTAGGGTCAGAATGTGCCACCTACTTTTGGGTCCCACTCTGCAAGGTGAATGTCTCAGGAGGCTGTGCCTGTACTACAGTTTATGCCTGTAGTTTAGGAATAAACGTCACAATTTCCAAGGCATGTAGATGTGACACTTGAGAGTGGCATTTAGTGGTTAACACCATGGTGATGAGTTAATGCTTGGATTGATGATCTTAGGCTCTTTTTCAACCTTAATGATTCTGTGATTGTCTTTTGTGTTATATCATCTTAACAAAGATCAGCAGACCTGCATGGATCTTTGCATCTGTCAATGTACCCTGAGCTCTTGGATGCCACTCTTGGCACCTGTGGGTGCTGTTTTCTGTTCACAACTTCTGCTTGTTCACTACTTCTGCTTGCGCCATCTGCCTACGTCTGTCTTCTTCCTGTCTGCATAAGTGTTTTGTAGGTGTAAAAGGAGAGTTTGACAGGTTTGCTGTTGGACTCTGTTGAGTCTGGGGCAATGATATGTAGCTAATGACCTGCAAAAGTTGATTGGAAGGGATAGGGGTGCATTGAAGGCAACCATAACTTGACTACAGCAGTCACAGATTGCAGTATGTAATAAAACTTATCATTATTACTGTGTGCTGAAGCAACTCAAACTTTCAGTACTTTCAAATGTCTACAGAAACAATAGTCCTACATTACAGCTATGCCTTCCCTAGTGGTGTCTATGGAGTTTGGTTTGAGTGCTGGTATTTTAATATATATAGTAGTTGAGAATAATTGTGTCTGCAGCTAAAATGTATTCCCCCATCTGACTCTGGTTGAAAAGTTCATGTGCTGTTTCATTGCTTCCACTGTTCACTTAATCACTCCGTGGAAACCTAAGATGGATTTCTCAAGGCAGAGTCGTGCTGGTGTGAAGAAGGAAATAACTCAGAGCAGCGATGCTTTGCATTCCTGTTGGAATGGAATGGCTTGTGCCTAGCTGAGTGACTCATTTCAGTGGCCTAGCACTGATGTTCTGCTGGCTGGGGAAGTGATTGTCTGGTGCTCTGAATTCGGGCAGTGCCCACATGAGGGGGTTTGTTTAAAGCCTACTTACATGTGAATTGGCAGGAGATTATTTTAGGAAGAAGAGAATTTGCACAGCCAGTTGGGCTGCAGTGAGGGAGATGGCTACCTCTGTAACCACTTGGCCTGGCTCTGGGCTCTCAGCTCTGCCTTGGCTGTATAATTCTGTCAGGACAGGGTTTCATCTGCCTACTTTGAAGCCAATAGAAATTGAAAGTATAATGATATTGCATTTGACCTCTGTATTACAGTGGGAGGATTTATTTAAGCAGGTTTTTTATTTTCCCTTTAAATATATAGTGGCACAAGGCTTTTGGGAACCCTCTAGTGCAGCTATTACAGGGGGGAACTTCTGTGGAATCAGTCTCTTAGTTTTGTGGATCAAGGGATTTCTCTTACCGCCCCCCATCTCCAAACAGCTCATGTAACTCCAAACATAAGACTTTGATGAAGAGAAAGGTCTGTGAACTTGAGTGATGGAAGGAAAATGAGAGGGTGTACTATAGGCTTTGCCTGCAGCAAAGGTGCAGTTATCAAATAGGTGTGAAACAATATTGGTTGTAAAACTATGTAACTTCTTAGCAGTTACTTGCTCTTTCAGGGAATAATGTAAGATAAACAAGAGCTTGTACTGCCAGTTTCTATCCCTGCGGTAAAACAGTAATTCACTTGTGCGCTGTCCTTTCTGACTGAGAGATTTTGAAAAACTTTCTTATATTGAAGAAACTGAGAGCAGATGTCCCTGGGGTTACACTGGTGGAACTGAGGGGGAGGATTCTTGACATCCAGAGATTTTTCTTGTACTCTTTTTTTTTTTGAGGTTTTTCCTTATGTTCTTTTTCTTTCTTCCAACACTAGACCAGCCTCTGCCTGTAATCTGGGGCTTTTTTTATTCTTCCTCTCACTTCTTTTTCTCCAACCTGGAGCCGCATACTGCTCTATTTTGATCTGATGTTGCATCCATTCCCCAACTTCGTTAACTTTACTCTTTCTCCTGCTTAGTTTTGTGCCTCCGACAGCAGGTATACTGAGCTCTCTGCTCAGTGGGAGAGGGACCCAGAAGTGAGTCAGTCTCCATCCCAGCCATGCGTGCAGCTCCAGGAAGTCTGGCTGATGGGGGAATCTTTGGATGCACCTTTATTCAAACCCCCGTTGGGGGTAAATCAAACTGTTAGAGCAGCAAATGTGGTGCCACTCCTGGGGAGGTCTGTTTGGCAGGCAGAGGGCTGCTAACATTCCTTTTCCTTCTGCTTCCCTGTTTGCAGTGTATTCCTAGCACCTTCCTGGCAATTTGCTTTTTCGTGGTTAAATAAGATCAAAGCAGAGAATGCATCTCTTATGGGACACTGCTGCTTATGTTGTTTCAAATGGTTTAGTTGTGCCAGTTCGGTTCCAGCCGCTGACACTGTGATGTGCAAAGCCCATCAGGAAGGGCTCAGTATCTTCATGTTTCACAAGATACATGTGCCGCAGTGGCTGCCAAAATTATCAGTTGGGTTTTAGCTTAGACTTTTTTCCACTGCTTAGGCAGGGAGAGTATTCGTTTGCACCAACCCCTTCATGGCTGGCACCCCAGCTGTCGCTTAGTTCTGTTCTGTTTTATACCCAAGAATGGCATGAGGCTGAAGTGTGAGTGGTGGGACATGCACAGGGCACATGTGAGGACACGCCCAGACACGTGCACAGATAATTTCCCCCCACCCCTCCCAAATGCCAAAGCTGTCCCACCATTAAAATCAATCCCCAAATGCTAGTCTGTCATTTAATATTCCTTTGCATAGCTGTATTGGAAGGAGAATGGGGCTAGGGGCAGACCTTTTACAAAGTTCCCTGTGTGTAAAGACTTGCCCAAAGCCTTACAGGCTGTACTACACTGCCAACCCTCCCATTTAAGGGCAACCGTGAAGAAACTGGGAATCAATCAATGGAAGCAAAGCTGGAGCTGCAGGCCAGCCATGGCTTGGCAGGCAACAGGGAAACTCTGCTCTTGGCAAAATCCGGCACATTGCTGCTGAGTGACTTCCGTGGGCAGTGTTTGCCTGCCTTAGTTCCCCAGAGCAGTGAGAGCAGTGTGCTCTGGGTCCAAAGCTTGCCAGTTACACTGAGGATCAGTAGCTTGGCTGAGGAAGACTTTGAAGGCTGGCTGGGTGCTGTGTGGCCATAGGACTGTGGTGCAGTGGTGGGATGTGTTCAGTGTAACTCAGTGTCACACTGAGTCCAGCCTATGGAAAGCGGCTCCCTGGCAGTCAGCAGTGATCTCAGCTTTGTAACTGAACTTCTTACTTGCAGAGAGCAAACAGCTTCTGACTTCTTGCCACGCTGCAACTTTCCCCGAGTGAAACAACTTCCCTTACTGCCTGTGAAAGTGGTAAAGCCGTTGAATTGCTTTTTCCACCCAAACAGAAATTGTTTGCACTTTGGTCTTTATTCAGCAGTTAACTCCCAACTCACTTTTGAAAGAAAACATAGTGCAGATGAATTCTAGTTTCCAGAAGGATCTTGCTGCAGCCAGACTGTGCTGGGAGTAATGCTGATCTCATTTGGGTGGAACAAGTTAGTTGTTGCAGAATAATCTATTACCCTGTTCCCAAGCTTCCGTCTTTAAATCTGCGCAGCAGGGATTATTTACTTATGGATTTAAGTGTGTGTTGGGGATCTGGTTTCGTTTGACCCTCCCAACAGAACAAAATGCAATCAACTTCCTGGCAGTTGGAGTTGCTCCTGGAGTGTGCAGTTACTGCAGGAAGGCCAGGGCTGGCTTGGCACAGTCAAGGGCTGTGGCACTGCATCTGAGGGGGTACAGCTCAGGGCTTTGCAGCCACCTCTGCCTCTGAACCCGCTCAGCAGCTCTTTAGCAAAGGAGCCTGAGCAGCTGCATCAAAACTCTGAGTACAAACTTCATTCTCTGTGTTGTGCTGTGCTGGAGACTGATGCAAACCTTTTGGCAGTTTTATGAGAGCTAGCATGGATCTGAGAGGTATTACAAACTCAGCAACTTGTTGGCTCCTCTCAGGTATCCTTCCTCTTCACTAAATCATGTTTACCTTCTCACCCTGACTTCTGCTCCATGGTTTCTTTGAGAATTTGTTGTATCCTGAAACAGGCTTTTCTCAGTGATCGATAATGCAAATGATCGAACATAGTCTTATTAACAGAAAAAGAAAAGGCGTCTTGAGTAGAATTTTTTGTGCTGACACAAATTTTTATGCGGGGTTCGTGTTGCTATCGTTATCCTTGGAAGAGTTCAAAAAGCCAGTGGATGTGGCACTTGGGCATATGGTTAATGGCATACACAGCAGTGCTGGGTTAATGGTTGGGCTGAGGTTGCAGGTCCATCTGCAGATACCGGCTTGTGGTTTACTTGGTAGTGTGTGGTTTTAGTCCACAATAAGTAAATAAATAAATATGGCTTCTAACCTGTTTTCTTTCCCAATTCCTAGTAACGGCCTCCCCAGCTGAAGATGTCTAACAATGGAGTTGAAACAGAAGACAAACCACCTGCTCCTCCAATGAGAAATACCAGCACTATGATTGGTTCAGGAAGCAAAGATCCCGGGACTTTAAACCATGGCTCAAAACCTCTGCCTCCCAACCCAGAAGAAAAGAAGAGGAAGGATCGGTTTTACCGATCTATTTTGCCAGGAGACAAAAGTACAGTATTTTATCTCTTATAAATCTTCTGTCTTGGTTGTTGCAGGGTACATAAGGTACAGTCTGTAGATACGTTTTTTGTAATGATTGCACCTTTGGCATTTAATCCATCTTGCTTTTTTCCACAGGATCATAGAATACTAGAATTATTTGGGTTGGAAGGGACCTTAAGGATCATCTTGTTCCATCTTACTTGTCATAGGCAGGAATAACTTCCATCAGACCAGGTTCCTCAGAGCCTCATCCAGGCTGGCCTTGAACACTTCTAAAGTGCAGCCACAGCTTCTCTGAGCAACCTGTACCTCTGCCTCACCACTCCCACAGTGAGGAACTTCTGCCTAGTATCTAGTTTAAACCTGCCCTCTCTTGTTTTTAATTACTTCACTCTTGTCTTATCACTCCATGCCCTTGTCAAAATCCTTTTGCAGGTCTCTTTTATGCCCCCTTTCTTGTAGTGTTTTGTTTTTTTTTTTTTTTTTTTTTTTTTTTTTTTTTTTTTTTTTTTTTTTTTTTTTTTTTTAATTTATTTTGCCTTTCCTATAAATTATGAGAACAGTGTCCCTGAAAATCTGGACTAGCTCTGGGACTAGCTCTGTTACTTCCCAGCCTAACTTGTCCATAATGGTCTAGAAAACCATAAGGTTTTGTGCCAATTACAAGCTGGCCAATAAAGCTGGCATTGGCAATTGGTGGAAAGCAGAGGGAGGTCTTTTGCTTGTTTTGTTGCTTTAAACAGCAAATAATTTGAGTTATACAAGACTAATATGCAATTTCCTACTAGACCTGTCATATTTTGCCTCGTGGCCATTTACTCTGTTCTAATGTCTGGGTCAGGCATTGTCTACTTGCTTTTAAGAACATTCTGTGACTGAAAATTCTTGCATATTTCTTGTGAACTGAAGGAGTTTTTCATGTTCAAGGGACTGTAACAGATGGAAAAAGAGATAGGAACTGTGAACTGTACATGAAATTCTAATTTTTAGGATGAGGATATTTTAAAAAAACCTCTCTCCTATGAATCTTTTGAAGTGATGCAAAAAAAAAAAATCATCTCCTAATATGTGCTGGTTTCTTTTTATATCTGACCTATTTTTTTGGAGTTCCTCTTCGTAATACATCAGCTTTTTCTGTATTGCAATGGTTTCTAAGCACTGGGTAACTGAAGTCAAGACTAAATACCTTCAACTCCCTGGCCTTCAGGAGGGAGGCTGCTTCCTAATTTTTATTAGCGAAAAGACAATTGAAATGATAGCTTCACTAATTTAAATAAGCAAGGTGGTAGATAATTTTCTACAAATTGAGTGTGGCATACATTATTTTTATCCTTATCTGATACCTTTGGCAACTTTGGATTGTTTTACAAATGTGGGATCTTGAGCCTGCAATCCAGAAACTCAATGTTAAAAGTCTGCTGGGTCTGGGTTAGAACTTGCCATTATGAATATGAATCCTAAAAAAGCTGCAGGATTTTAGTGTTGACTTACTTAAAGGAGAGGAGTTTTTAAATCACCAGGATGAACTGCTCTAGAGATCAAAGAAATTACCTGAAACTTGTAAAGGAGCAAAAGAAGTAGAACTTGAAATGCTAGTTTGAGTTGGATTATGAAGGAGAACTACGAACAAGGAGAAAAATGAAGGTTTGGGGAAAATCAGCAGACAGACTGCGACTGATCCAAAGCTGCCCATGTTTACTGAAGATTGGCCAACATGGCAGATGCTTCAAGACATGAGAGATTTTTGTTTAGCCAAGCCCAGCAGATCCTTCTGTTGCAATACACCTGCCCAAACGAGAATGGTTACTTCTGTCCTCTAATTCCTGTTGAGCAAAAAATTCCTTTAACACTGTCACCTTCACTTCAAATTGGTCTATTTCCATCTTATGAAAACTTCTTCTGGTCTCATGATGACAGCTAAATTCCTGTTGTGTCATGCTGCTTAAATGTAGGGAAATTGTTCAGTGTTCACAACACTTCTCTTTGGTTTGTGCCTGAAATGATTTGGGTGTTATTTTTTAGTTTTTATTTTTTTAAAAGGGAAGTTGGTTTCCATTCAGTTAGAGGAAAGTAATTTTGAGCAAATCTGTGCTTATCCCTGTACATGAGCAGAAGTGTTGTATAAAGGACACATGGGGCATAAATCCAGGGCCTCATGCATGTTTGCACACTTGCATTGAGCTATACCCCTTGCCAGGCAGCTCTGAAGATGTCATGCACTGCCTGCAAAATTTAGGATGTAATTTGTAGTCCTCATTTCCTCTGTCCAAGCCTAAACCACAAATCTGGCATTTAAAAAACCCGTTGGTTTAATACTGGGTGAGTCCTGCCCAATGGGATGCAGGGTTTGTGTGACTTGTTGCTCTCAGCAGGACTTGTGAATATTTTGAATTTTCCTGGGCTCAGGGGACTCATCAGTGCCAGACTGAGGGTGTCAGTCTGGCTTGAATGGGGCACATTTATCTCCTTTGAACTTTGCTCAGCTCAGCTGCAGCTTCAAACAGAGGCAATGATTTTCCCATAAGGTGACAGTGTTCAGCAACCAGGAGCCCTTTCCATGGTGACTGGGAGCACCTGAGTCCATGTTAGCAGTGGTGAAGACCTTTCTCATCTCAGTGTGCTTCAGGATGGCCTCGCTGCATGGTCAGACATCATGCTTCACAGTTGCAGCTCAAGTTGCCAGAACATTGTAAGAAAAAATTATGGGAGGCTCTCATAACAGCACTGAACATGGAATGAGAAGGTGATGAGGTGTTTGTGGGAATAAAGCCTTTGGTGGTGGTAGGTAGGTCATCTTAAATATATGATATTATTTTGCTTTTGTATTTTTTTTAAATTATGATTCTTCAAGTCTTTTTAGCTCATTGCAAAGGTAATGCAATCACTTAAAAGGGACTTTAGTGTTTAGCCAGACTGGGACTGCCTTTCTCTTTAGTTCTTTTTCCCTTATACCACCTGGTTACAAGGCAATTGTATTATTAATGGTTTAATAATGTTTAGGCTTCTAGATCTGTCAGATCTGCCTGAATGTAGAAATAAAAAAACCACCTAAGACTTCTGGATAGCAACCTAATGCCCTTAAGCTTTGTTTAGGAATATGTTCAGCTCTGCTGTGGCAGCTGCCCTGCACCACGTGTGGGTGTTCATTGTGTGTGCAGAGCTCTTGTGTAGTGGCACTGGTAGAGGTGTCCTCTTCTTCCTCACCTGGGCTTCTGGGCTGAGATGGCACCTCAGTCCGTGGCTTGGAAGAGTGGACTGATCCTGTGGGCAGACCTGTGGGATATGGTGGCTCTGATGGTGCTCCCTGCACCCCTTTGCCTCTGGCTTTCCATCCGGCACTAGTGCGTGCAGCAGCCTCTGTGCTGCAGATGCTCACCATCTGCCAACCAGCAGCTGCTCCTGCCTCCTCCACGCTCCCTTCTCAGGGATGGCTCCTCCAGCATTGCTCTTTTCCCCTTGGCACTCTGTCACTCCTCTGTGACTCAGCTTCCCTCATTCCCTTTGTTTGAAAGAGGGATCAAAAACAATCTGTTCCATCTTTGTGTCCCAAATGGAGCATCTGATCCTTTTCGTTCTCCAAAATTACTCTATACAACTGTAGCTCTGTAATGATACAGAGAAGAGTGCCAGAGCTGGCACTGAAGGAAATGGGATTCAGTCCTTTGGGGCCAGCCCTGAGCCTCTCTACACACCAACCACAGCAGTGTCTTAAAGAATTGCTACACTGTTAGCCTTGCAGGCTTCTCAAACACCTGGGGTTTGGCCTTCATGTTGCCATAAGTGCACTGGGGAATGTCAGCCACAAAACAATTTCTGTTTGGCTTTGGATAAAAAAGGGGAGCAGCTGGGAAATGTGAGTAGTTTGCTCGCCTTCTCCTGGCTCTGCTGATTTTATAACTGCAAGCAGCAGCAGAGCCGACAAGAATGTGGTTCTTCCTTGAACTGATCTCAATTTCTTGAATACAATAAATGCTAAAAGGAAGGTGGAGTCTTTAATACATAATGAATATGGATGAACTTAATCCAATGCATAATGATAATCTTGTTTGAAGACCCCTGTTTAAAATTTGCAGGGTGCATCTGCTTTGATGTATTTCCTTCCCTGTTTCTTGGTGACTTCTGCTCCTCACCTGTCAGATTCTGCTATCTTGCTCATGTCTTTAAAACTGGTTATTAAAACTATCTTTAGTTCATTTTGTGAGGGGAAAAAAAAAGAAAAAGAAGTGCTTTTGTTCATAAGATTTTATAGCAGAACCCCACATTATATTTGGGTTTCTTCACGAACGTTTGAGGAAATAGGATGAAGGAAGCAATTTCTAAGCAGTATTTGTAGTTAATTTTGTCCCCGGCTTTTGTATGAGAGGCAAGTGCATATTTAAAAGCACATAATATTGTTTTGTTGGGTTTTTTAAAGTTGCTTAAAACAACAAATAAAAATATGTGTTCAAAACTGACTGGCTTCCACTTACTGCCACTGTAGAGCTTTTGGCTCTGACCTGTGTAAGTTTGAGTGAATATTTTAGGTAAATACCTCTCATGCTGTTGAGTCTAGATACACTAGTTGATACTTAACATACTGAAAATATCAGTTTCCTTCTTTTATGTTTGTCCTGTGTTACAGGGCTTTTATTTCTGTTATCCACTCACTGTGGTTGCTCTTAAGTGTGGGCAGAAAATTTTTAAACTTTCTGTTTGTCTGCTTCAGGTCAAAATCCTATGACTAGCAAAAATGGGGTGGGGGAGTGATTGTGTAGGTGAATTAGAAGCTCTTGGGGAGATTATGGATCTTGATGCATCTATGGATTTTTTTTTAATTGTTGTTGTTTTTGTCTCTTGCAGCCAATAAGAAGAAAGAGAAAGAGCGGCCGGAGATCTCCCTCCCCTCAGACTTTGAACACACGATTCATGTTGGGTTTGATGCAGTCACGGGAGAATTCACAGTAAGTGAAGCTGGAGGAAGAGAGAACTGTGTGGTTTAGCTTATTGCTAGGAGGAGCCAGGGCCCATTAATCTTTTATATATTAATGCTGGAAGGGCTATTACCATCATCTAGTTTGATCTCATTTGAAGCACATCTGCAGAGGCTACCCACTAATTCATGCTGAGAGACTGTCAAACTTGGCACATCCCAGGAGCTCAGGCTGCCAGCAAACTTTTCCTTTCCTGGTTTTTTGGCTGCTGTGGTCAGCTAAACATGGTATATCTGTCTTCCTCCCTTCCCTTCTCTTCCCCCCCTTCCCCCTGTAGAGCTGAAATAAGTCTGTAGCATAGTCTGTGTCCCCCAAGTGGGGCTCTGAGAGTTTTCCTTTGGGAGGCACACAGCTGTGTACAGCTACTTAGGAGAGAACACGTATGTGCTGCCCTAAGGCTAAATGTCAGATGCTTTTATGTGTGATGTGTTTTTTTGTTTATTGACATGCAAAATACTGTAAAGACAGAGTGGTATTTCATCATCGCATTTTCACTCTTATTTTGGTTATGAGATAGTATTTCCTAGCAGCAGAAGTTGTTTGTGAACAAGGTGTTTCTGCCTGTCTGTAGTGTGCTGCTTTTTCAGGGACTTTATTCCCCTACCCTGAGTCATGTGCACACGTGGGTTTTGCATGGCAGCCTCTAGACTTGCCCAGGTTACTCCAGCTGTACTAGTGGGGCATTACCTGGGGGGTGCATCCAGCCTTCCTTTTGAACAGGGAGGATAACTTCACTGCTCATGGATCCCAGTCTCTGCCACTTTGTCCATGCAAACTGTTATCCCTGCTGGTGAGGAGGGGCACAAGTCTGGCTGTTTTTCAGGTGTGTTTATCTTTTGACTGAAATTATGTCCCTATAATGAAATTCTGAGCTTCAGGTGTGGAGTTAACACCTCTGCTTTCCCAGCTCTGGTTACAGAGGGCACCACACTGCTGTTACCAAAGAACTCTAGTGCTACCAGAAGACCCAAATGAGTGTTGCATGTCCATTGTGCTGAAGGCTATGCAGTGTATGTTACTTCCATAGTCTTTCTTGGATGTATATAAGTATGTGAATACTTGTGCATAAAGGATTTTGTATTTTGTTTTGGTTTTTTCTTGAGACTTTTCCCAAAGTGCAGCAATTTGTTCTTCTCCTTTCTGGTTTTTGAATTTGGTCTGCAAAGGACCTGGGAGTCACCCAGAGACCCAAGAGCAGAGGGACATTTACATGCCCAAGTGTGATTTGTAGCACAGGCATTGGCTGGGGACACACACATTCACCACCTCATTTTCTTTCCTCTCCTCTTCTGTCCTCCTTTCTCCCTATTTCCCTCACAATACTGTGTAACTCCAAAAGCTGGGGCAGAACAGTGACAGTGGGTTAATGTTTTGTGCACATTAGACCAGCTGTGTGTTACCAAGGTGCCTCTTCCCACAGGGAATGCCGGAGCAGTGGGCACGCCTGCTGCAGACTTCCAACATCACCAAGTCAGAGCAGAAGAAGAACCCCCAGGCAGTGCTGGATGTGTTGGAGTTTTACAACTCCAAGAAGACCTCCAACAGCCAGAAGTACATGAGCTTCACAGGTACATGGTGATGGTCTCACGTGGCTGCTTTTTCCAACTCTCTGTGGTCAGGGCATGTGGGGCTTCTTTTGTTTAATCAACAAGTAGGTCTCTCTTTTCAAGGAAAATGTGAACGAGATTCATTGGCTGCTCAGGCATTGTTCTTCCTTTAAAATGCTCTTCTGTTAATCTGGATGCCCAGCATAGCTGCAAAAGAGGAGGTCAGTCAACTGGCTGAGCCTCCCAAACACATCCTTTTTTTGATGCTCACAGCCAGCATCTGGAAGGCAGATCCCAGACTGCTGGGGCTGGGTTCCTCCTGATCAAAGTCCCCAGAGAAAACAGGCAGCTAAATTTTGCACCAGTTTCAGTTTGCAGGGTGGGTGTGGATGTTGCTTTTTGTGTACTTGGGGTGAGAACCTCTCGGCTCCCATGTGCCATGGTTGGGGAATGGGCCTCAGCTGCCTGGGTGCTTGAAAATTGCTGGCTGGGTTCCTCTAAAAGTTGAAGCTGCCAAGGTTTTATCTGCCCTCTGAAGCCCATCTGCAACCACCACCTCTTTTCCTTTCAACTGCAACTCCTTCCCTTTCTAAATATTAACCCCTACTTTGGTTCTTCCAGGGGGATAGAACCATGTCACCAGATCTGGTACTAATTAGGAAGGCTCCAAGCAAGGATAAAAGCACAAATATTCCCCATATGTGCCTGGATAGTCAAATGAGAAGCCCATCAGTTGACTTGTGGGGTCCTCTGTGCTATTCCAGGAAGTTTAGGTGGCTGAGACTGAACATTTTGCAGTCAGGAGTCAGCTGCAGTGCCTCTGCTGGGGACTTAGTCATTGATAATATTTTGTGTACATGGATGGAGGACAATAGTCACTCAGGTTTTGCTCTGGGCAATTCCACCCTCCTACTGCAGGGATTTGTGACCCTTGCGTTTGTCTGCATTTGTTTACCCTCTGTTCCTATATCTTCCAGGGTTCAGCTGGTTCTGGGAAGCTGGAGTGAGGGAGCTAAGTTCGGGAGCAGCCTTTTTGCCTGCCTTTTCTAAAGAGAGCTTGTTCCTTGCTCCTCTCCCCATTTTTGCTGCATTTATAACTCATTTATAATGGCATTATTATCTGTCTTTCAGATAAATCAGCCGAGGATTACAATTCATCTAATACATTGGTAAGCCTCACATTCTATCTTGGCATTAAAAAACTTGCAAAAACTAGTTAATTACTTGTAAACTTGTAGTTTGCTTAATGTTTTAAAATCTGAACTATGTATATTTGTATAGCCAGTTCATGTTTATAAAAACAGGTGTGCTCCTTTCACTTCTTTTTTTTTTAACTGGTGGGGAATAAAGCAGATGGAAGTAGGATTTGTAGTGAATTAGTGAATGGAAATTAGTGAATTAATTAGTAGAAATAGGTCTGTTTTCATAGAAGTTGGTCTTTTTCTACACCGAGAATTTGATAACCACTCTGCTGTCAAGTTTTATTTCTCTGTAAACTGTTTTATAACAAAGTTTATTTACTAACCTGTGAGGTCTGATTTACTAAAGCTAATGTTGGTTAACCAGACTAATCTCTAGCAGAACAGGAAATAAAAGGTTCTCCTCCTCTCTGCTTGACCTTTACTCAGTCCTTGCCAGGGCAGGCACCACTCCTATTTGCTTTGTTAGGAGACATGATAAATTTTTGTGTGTGCATGTGAGATAAAAGAAACAAAACTTTCAGTGTAAGATGGTTCATAAAACTCCACAATTCCCGCAGCTCTTGTTTTATCATGGCCATGTCATTACCTAGCATTGCCTTTTTTTTCTCCCTTCCAAAGGCAGCTTATTTAGATCTGATCATTTGGGACTCTGGAAAAAGAAACAGAAAATGTTTCTGCCATTGTTCATTATTACACATCATTATATGTCAGTCCTCAGAAGTTTCAATGTCTGAGGTTGGATTTTTAAGTAAATCCCGAGAAAAGCAATAGTTACCAGTCTACTGAGATATCCAATGCCTTCCCTCAGGCCAACCTTTAATTTTGGGGATACTTAGGAAATTCCCAGTACATAGCTTTTCCTTGTTGTTTTTGACCAGCTAGGTTTTTGTGTTATGTCAAGTGCATTTTGACAATTAATTGTCAAGATGATGATGATTTCAAGTATTTTAGGCTCAGTGAAATACTGTGTTGCTTTCCCCCTCTTTCTGAGGATTTTAATACTTTTCCCCCCACTACTCTTAGGGAGGTGATGATGCACAAACAGAACTGGTCTAGTGGGTTGAGGACCTTACCAAGTTTATTCTGAAATGTTTGTAGTGTAAAGAATGTTATGAACTTCTAATCCAGTTTCACATGCGTAAATTTAAAAGTGACTTTCATTCCTAATCACAGCATTGCAGAAAATTCTAGATAATTTTTAACCACTTGAAAAACTGTTTTTAAACAAAATAATTGTTCCTATTTTTCTGTAAATTCTTATGGGAAGTAATTTTAAAAGAGATTTGAAAAGATTTTTCCAGATTCTGCTTCCAAAATCTCACATTAATTAATTAATTCTCAATCACCATACCAGAAGGGATGCTAACCTGACCACCTAACTTTTGGAGAAACCATTAAGAGTTTGATGTGAATTCTGGCATTTAAAGTCTGAAATCTTCATGCTGAATGGTCAGGGTTTGAAGCAAGCAAAAAGCCCTAAGAGACAGTATGAATAGGGACAGATATTTCCAAACTTGGGTGTCCCAAAACTTGCTGGTCAGCTGTGTGGGTGTTGGGAAAGCAGTGAGAGAGCCCAGGTCTCCTCAGGTCCTTGGGAAGAGGGTTGCTGTCACTCAGGCAGATGGGGAGCTCTGTCTGAGCAGTTGTGTCAGGCAGTGTTGGACTGCACATCCATTTCCCATGAAGACCCAGGAACCCTGGGTTTGACTTTTTCAGACACTCTAACTCACCACCCTGTTCTGATTATTGCTTCAGTGCAATCTCTGTTAGCAGCTTAATCCAATGTTTGTGATTTTGTTTATAACGTGCGATTGGGTTTTGATTTTTGCTATTTGTGCAACTGCATGCAGAATGTGAAGGCAGTCTCTGAGACCCCTGCAGTGCCCTCAGTGTCTGAAGATGAGGATGATGAAGATGATGCAGCTCCACCCCCTGTGATAGCTCCACGACCTGAACACACCAAATCTGTGAGCAGAAATTCTCTGTTCAGCCTGCACTGCTGCAATCACAGTCAGGCCGTGCCTGTGGCTCTTCGTCCCTCTGCATGGCTTGATGCTGAGCCCTTCTTGGGAGCAGGAGGGAGGCAATGGGAGCCATTCTTCAGGCAGAATACCTTAGTGCTGTCACCTTCCATGTTGTGGGGGCACGAGTCCTTGATTAGTGATGCTAGTTGTTAACAAAGCAGCTATAGAAATGCATCCCTGACAACAACAGTAACAGGATGAATAGAAGTGTTTAAATCTTCACCTGACTTGTGTGTTTTTCCCAACAAATTAGATATACACCCGCTCTGTGATAGACCCTCTTCCTCCGCCTACCAGAGATGTGGCCACCTCTCCTATCTCTTCTCCCTCGGAAAACAGCACAACAGCACCCGATATGCTGGTCAGGAACACGGAGAAGCAAAAGAAAAAGCCAAAAATGTCAGATGAAGAGATACTGGAAAAATTAAGTATGTCCTTGTTCTCTAAAAAAGTTAAATTCCAGGTCCTGCTGTGTTGGTTTCTCAGAATGTCAACAAGCTGAAATGTTTCCCTGTTTTGCGATCCCTTACTGAAGGCATGGGCCCACAGTCACAACACAAAACTGGGGGAAGATGTAAGGGGTGAGCTTGAATTTAGACTGAGCCCCTGTGATACTGGCTGAAGTCTCCAGGGAGCTGCAGATCCTCAGGCTCTGCAAAACAAGCCTTGAATAAATAGCATCTATTTAACTATGAAGTCTGAGATCGTTCCACATCTTATTCTGCAGCTCTGAAACATGAATGATTACATTGCAATGTTAGACATAAGGTGTCTAAAAGATGGAGAGAAAATTAATGCATCCCCAAGTTTGCCTTCCTCAGTATCATGGTGTAAAGTGGCTTGGTTATTTTTAAGTGCTTTAACATTTTGTGGGTAGCCAAATTGGTGGGTTTTTTCTGAGAAAAATTCATCAAGTCTCTCAGATGTGTCCTCCTGTCTTTAACAGTTCCTACCTTCAGTGCAAGTGCTCCTCTGCTGCCTGGTGGTTTTGGGTTATGCTGTGGCATATCCAACAGCTGAACCAGCTCTTTGATGCAACTGATTGCTATCCTCAGCCTGGGCCAGGTTTTGTTAGAGCAGAGCATTTCTAATTCTTTGAACTACTAATCCTGTATTAATTACATCCATGGCTTGCTTGTCAGTTGACTGAAATTGTGTTAGCACCTCTATGATAAGGCTGGCCTCTGGTTTGAGGGTATATTTGTCAGTATTTCAGGAGTAAGAGTCTAGTAGTTAGATGAAGACTTAATCTGAGGCTATAACTTTAAAAAAAAATTAAAATATTAAAATGGTATCTGAGTAACTAATTTCTCTAAATAGAGCCTAAATTGACTTGATGGTTTATTAATTGGAACTGCTTGCTGTTAGAAAACTCACACCCATTGTTTCAAAACACCAACTTTACCAACTCAATTAGCAGAATTTTTGTATCATTAAGGATTCAAGACATTTTTGTGACCAGGCAAGGCGAGCAGCAACTGTGGCAGGAAAAAAAGTGCTATTCTAATAAAAATACACCCACTTCAGTCATGCAGAGAAGTGCAAGTGCTACTTTTGGGAGTGTTGGGAAGCAGATGTACCTTCTGACACCTTGCTTGCTCCAGGTGTCGGCTTCTATATGTGGGCTAGTCCCACATATAGAAAAATGTTATGAAGTTTTAATCTTTATTCTTAATCTAAGTAAAAATGTCTTTCCACTGAGGGCAGTGGAGCTGTAGTTGTGCAGAGAAGCATCCTTTGGATATTTTAGTTTAACTAAAATTATTAAAACTGTAAAGCAAAAATATATTTACACATACAAAATATGTGCTAAATGCATGCAAAGGTTAAAAGGAGGCTGCTCAATCCCTGCCTCTCAGCAGAAGCGCAGCATTGGTGCAAACATTAATGAATCCTCACCTGACTCTTTGGAAGGTAGGAAATACAGCATTAAACAGGGCAAAACTGGCAACTGCCACTTGTCACCACAGCATTTTGTCCAGTCCTTGCCTTGGGGAAGCATTTGCAGTCTGAGCTTGTAGCCTGTGTTAGGCTTTAAAGGAAAACTTCTGAATATTTGTCCAGAAATACCAGTCCTCAGGGCAGACAGCATTGCTTCTGTAATTGTGGAGTGGGTTTTGTGAAGCCAAATTTCTCTTCCTGCCCTCCTCTCCAAACATGGGTGATATTCCCTACTTCTACCTCTGTCTGTCCTAAACCCTCTGGGTTTGACTGCTCTCCAGTGGTGTCTGAAAATAGCCTGCTCTTGCTCTGCTTGCTACTGGATTTCTTGGCTTAATGGCCACGAGCAGTTTCTTTGCCAGCATTGATCTGTTGGGGCTCAGCCCCAGACCCTGTGAGAGCAGCACCGTATGTCGGCAGCTCCGGGGACTTGCAAGCACCAGCTCGGGTGCTGCTCTGCATCCCTTGATCCTTTTAGCCACCCTGGTGCTGTTAGAGAGGAGGCTGGCTCCCAGCTGAGCTCTAGAAATTGCTGGCTCTGGTTCCTTCCCCTAAAAAGGGTGTCATTCCTAACTCATAGGGGAGTTATCAAAATCAGTTTAAGTTTGCAGCCACTTGCAGCCCTGTGCTGTGGAACACCAGGCAAAGTGCTTTTCCCTTTGAGGAAGGCAATGAGAGACTTCTGGTTTTGGGAGAATGAGCTGAGGTGGTCTCAGGTTGGTCTCCAAAAGCAGAGGGATGCTGGTAACTGCTGCTAAAACCTGTGCTGCCTGTCAGACTCCTGGAAGAGCAGCTCAGCATTGCCCAGGACAGACAGGGGAGATTTGGCTCTGGAGGTTTGGCTCTTTACTTTCTCTCCTGAGTCTTGCAGCCCAGTCACTGGGTCAGTTAATGGTTGTGGTTGTGCTGGTAGAAAAAGATCATAAATGCTTTTTTTTGTTGCTACAAATTGTCATGCTGTAGGGAAATCTTTGACTAGTTTTATAACAGACTGTTGCCTTCAAGATGATTGAGAGCCCAGCTCCAAATTCAGAGACATTGCAGTGCAGGGACATCTTAGATCATCCAGGGTGTTAAAGCTGGGAGTGTAAGTAGCAGGTTTCCAACAAATTACTGTTTTTCCATATGTCAGGCCTGTCTATCCCCATCCTGCACCTAGTAATGACTGCAAGTGAAAGTTAAATGTTCTTAATGTGTGTGTCCCATCATTTCTGGAGGGAAGTTCCTGATACAGGGGAATGCTGCAGCTGGGATAATAAGTGAGTAAATAACTGAGGACTTCCTTGGTGTCCATGTGTCTCTGGATTTCTGATGAGTGGTTCATGAGACAGAACCTACTGTGGTCAGTGGAGCTGTTCTTACAGTTAGTTCTTGTAGCTGTATGAAAAAAGTCCTTGAAAAAAATCCTCTTTTTTTTTTTTGTTGTTTTTTATAGGAAGTATCGTTAGTGTGGGTGATCCAAAAAAGAAGTACACGAATTTTGAGAAGATTGGACAGGGGTAAGTATATGCTTCTTCTCTGGCCTAAACCTTTCACTTTCATATTCTAAGAAGAATTCACTGAAACCAGGCTAAGTTAGTTTGCTGGAAGGGCTGTTGGGGATACTTGGGAAAGTTTCTTTTGTTTGGTTGTTTATTTATTTTCTTTGTTTTGTTTTTGTTTCTGGCTGTTTTGCTGGGTTCCACATCCCCCCAAATCTTTTCCTGTTCCCGGCAAAGTCACAGGGACTGAGCTTTTGTGGAATTGTGTTGTAATATAAGAAATTATGCCATTAGATGATCAGGTTGATAAATACAGCTACAAGCAGGGAAAGAACTGCAGGACCATCTTCAGTGTACAGATTTGCTTCTGAATCAGCTCTCTCAAGGCATGTGCTGTGCTCCTCTGAGCAAGGTAGGGGGGAAGTAGAGGTTGTAGGAGAGACTGTACTGAGGCACAACAGAGATCTGCAGTCAGATCCCTGTGCTGAGGCTCAAACTCCTGTTTTCCTCACTACAATGCCCCATTTGTTTACTTCAGCTGATCCTGTTGCTCTGTTATCATGTTGGGCATTCTGCAAGCCAGGATAGTGTGGTCATGCCACTTGAAATGGAATAAACTCACAGTCCTACAGTTTGCTGGTTTAGCAGCAAGGGTTTGGATGACCGTAGTGTTCCTTATTAGGAACTTTTCTTCCCATAAATCCTCTGGCTTCTGCCTCAACAACAGTCTTGTTCAGAAATATTTCAGATTATGTTTGCCACTGGAATTATTGCATGTAAAGGAATGGGATTGAGAGCACTTCAGAGACAAGTGGGAAGGGGCATGTGTTAAGCTCTCACTTTTACTTCGAGATACTAACAAATAATTTCTTTTTCTTTTCTCTGTTTTGTTTAGAGCCTCAGGTACAGTTTACACAGCAATAGATGTAGCTACAGGACAGGAGGTAAGTGCTGCCAGAGTACCACAGCAGTGGATTTTGGATCGTGTCCCAAAAGTTCAAGTTGATGCTACAAAATAAAGACTGTCTTTCAGGGATTCATGACATCTTATTTTTAATGAGGTCTTTACTTACTAATGAGACATGGTTGAGTGGTCTGAGCAGAGAACTGGAAAAAATGACTTCACAAGTTTTGATTACTGAATAATTTCATATTTATAAAGATTCTTTCTGTTATTGCAAAGGCTAGAAGCAAATGTTTGGACTGGGCAGGTCCTCAGGAAAAGTTTCTCTCCTCTTCCTCAAGATTGCTGCCTGTCTCCATACAAGCTCTTATTTGCCCTCTGCTCCTTTGCTTCCTGCACTTATAGGACTTAACTTGGATAGAACAGACTTTAATTGCAGACATCCTTTGCCCACTTACTTTCTGTCCTTGAATTATGAGACAAGGAATGCCTGTCTTTTCTTTTTTTCCCTCACAAATATTAAAAAGTGCCATACTTACTGCTGGCATCATAAATTAGTAGTCATGGATATACAGCAACTGTGGAAACTTTTATTTCTAGATGGAGGATTTTTTAAAAGATTAAAGTCTGTTATTCCAGATATATTTATGGAAGTCTGCAACAACGTGTGTCTACTTTGCATTTGTACAATGTAACAGTTATTCACCAGCAAATTTCATAATTATACTTTTTGCTGAAATTCCTTCTCTTCCTTTTTCAGTTCCTGAAGAATTAATACACTTTAATTGCAGCCTTTAAGGAAGGGTTCTTAGATTTATTTTGAAGCAATGACAAATTTTATAAGAGGGGGAAGTTCTTTGATAGTTTTCTGCTTTCTTTCTGGACCCCTTCGGTGACTCCCATGTGAAAATTTGAACTTTTGTATTACAACAGACTTTTAAATCATTCCCATTACACTAGTGTGTTCAGGCCCTGAATTTTTAAGTCTGCATTTGGGATCACTGTAACTTTGTAATGCTGTTCCTTGTGCCTTTCTGTGAAGTACACTGAACTCAGTGCATGGAAACACTGGGAATTTCTCTATCTGCATAAAATGCCTTCCCTTTCTTCTTCATCTTTCATTCTTCTCTCTGGTCTTGTACAAAGAGCAGCCTGGGGTTTTGTTTTTGTCTTCTTAAAGTACAGCCCTCATGAGTACTGTGGAAAAGCAGCATGTCTGTCTGCTCTTGCCTTCTCATGTGTTGGGATTTTTCTATAGTCTTCCCTGCTATACTATCAAAATGCTAATTGTATCCATCTATATTGGCACTCTGTGACTTGGTTTTTTTTAATCCTTGCTTTTGTGAGTTACTGTAGTTGCTGGCTCCAGTTCATTCACCCAGGCCTCTTTCTCTCCATGTAGCAGTTTTGTAAAGCAGTTTTGTAGTTTCACTTCATTCCTTTTGCCTAAATATTGTACCAAAGGCTGTTGAGTTGTAACCTCTATGAATTATCTCTGCCTCCAGCTGTGCTGAGCAGGTTTACTATTTGAAAGAGCCTCTGAGGGCCAGGGGCTCTCACAAAGTACTGGTAGTGTGGAAACTTGAATACAAGAGTTACCAACCTGTTGTAACTCTTCCTTCCTGCTCTTTGCATACATACATGCAGAGCAGGCATCCTAAAACAGGAAGAAAGTTACTAAACCAAAGGGTTGCAGCTGACAAATCCATCCCTGTTGCCCTTCAGGCATGACTGGACATAAAGCTGACTCAAATTCATTTATTTTCAGCCTTTTATCTTAACATTGGTGCTTCTCTCCCCCAGGTCTAGTTGTGACAAAAGAAATAGAGTTATTACCTTGAAGTACCAAACATGGTTGTGTTATTTACCCACCCTACTTTAGATTTCTAGAAGGCAAAATTTGCATGGTAACAGGGAAAAACACCAAAAAATTTCCAGAAAGATCCAATTAAAAATAAAATATATAATAATCCTTTCAGAAACAAAAAGTTTACCACTCCATACCAGAGCAAGGGGATCTCTTCTTTGTTACCAAGAAGCTGTCGATGGGAGGTGACTCTCCAGCTGTGACACTAAAGTCCAGTATGAAAATGGCAATTCCTCTTGTTCTTTTTTTCATTATCATCCATCATAAGTGGAAATGGACTGGCTGCAGGAGCCTGCAGAGTTATGGAATGGTAATTCAGTAGCTGATGATGAAACAGTGACCTCATGATCCAAAGGTGTTTTTCCTCCCTCATGTGGATGTGGGACTAAATTGACTGGTACTGGCAGGTTTCTGGGGGCTCCTGCAATAATGCTTTACCTGATCTCTTTTCACTGCAGGTTGCAATCAAACAGATGAATTTGCAGCAGCAGCCCAAAAAAGAACTGATTATTAATGAGATCCTGGTGATGAGGGAAAACAAAAACTCCAACATTGTCAACTACTTGGACAGGTACGTCAGTATTTGCAGGGCTCACAAAGGGACACTGGAAAATGCTTTCTTGTCAGTGTCTTAAGGGTTCCTGGCTCAGCTTAGTGCAGGTGTAGGACAACCTTGCACTGCTTAAAGCATTGTGGGATTGTGGGTGGCCTGGCAGTCTTTCCAGAATGAGAAGAAACAGCTATCTGAACCAGTGTTAATGGGATGTCTAGGCTCTCTTCAGAGATGCTGGTAACTAAGGTCCTGTCAGGACTTAATTTTTCATCTCTCTCCTTTGCCAAATTTGACACAACAAACTTCCTGCTTATTTCCTTCCTGTTACTAAAGGAGAAGTAGATAGAGTTTGAAATGTATTATTTCTATTAGCTTTCCTCTTTTTTTTCTTCCCCACTGAGCAATGCTGGTGTTCTGCTGCCAGAGGAGCAGACTGCTTGCAGGGTTAGATGCAGTGCAGTCCCTGTGACTGTCCATGAGGTTTGTGCACAGTAACATGACAGCAGTGAGGGTGAATGGCATGTAGCACATAACCTGAAGTCTGGGGAGACCTCAGCACAGCTTTGCAGTACTTTAGGGGACTTTTAAGAAGAGGGAGAGTGACTTTTAAGGCAGTTAGTGATAGAGCAAGAGGGAACAGTTTTCATACAAAAGAAGGTAGATTTAGGTTAGGTATAATGGAGAAATTCTTCCCAGTGAGGGTGGTGAGGCACTGGCACAGGCTGCCCAGAGAAGATGTAGCTGCCCTGGCAGTGTTCAAGGCCAGGTTGGATGGGGCTCTGAGCAGCCTGCTGTAATGGAAGGTGTCCCTGCCCATGGTTCCAGGTTTAGAACTAGGTGGCCTTTAAGGTCCCTTTGAACCCAAAGCATTCTGTCATTCCATGATGCTGAAAGCCCAGCAGGCAAAAGCATTTAATGGTGGCTTGAATTCACCATCAATATCACAGTGCTGCCTTGTGTCAAGCCTGTGTCACTCACTTGTTAAAACTTTTGCTAGCTCCATTTGAGCTGCAGCAAGATTTTCAGTCTGCTGCACTCAACATGTGAATGTAGCAGTTCTGATGAACCACAGGTTTGCCTTCTTGTAAGGGTAAAGACTGCTTGGATAAGGTGGGCTGCAGATTTTAAATTCAGCAGCTTGGGTTTTTTGGAAGATACAACAAAGGGATGTGACCTAGAATCTCTGGAAATTTGAGAGAGGATTTGCACACTTTTTTTGCTCTGCACGTATATGAAGATCTAATCAGCTGTTTCTTTAATAGGTTTCTTTTGCAGACTTTTAATATCTTAGCCAAAAGAGGTGGTACTTACAATCTGCAGCAGTTGATTTGCTGAATTTTTGTGTTGCTGTGTCCCATACATAGCTGTAAAGAGCTACTTTGTTGAGGAGACAGAAAAT
The DNA here is from genome assembly GCF_027579445.1 of Ammospiza nelsoni. NCBI lineage: Eukaryota > Metazoa > Chordata > Aves > Passeriformes > Passerellidae > Ammospiza > Ammospiza nelsoni. Next base: position 33,611,844 of record NC_080634.1, on the reverse strand, counting down.
CTGCTCCTGAAATTTTTATGACAGAGGTGTGTGTGCAGGGCACACACCCTCTTCCTAGAGAGAGGAGGGTGTGTGCCTAGTGTAAAATGAAACAAGTGGTTAAGAATTGCAGCTGGGCTAGAACTGTTACTTTCCTCTGGCTCATTAGAGCCTTTGTTTTGACAAAACTGTTTGAGAGCCAGGCTCTTCCCATTAGAGAGCGTCGCTGTTTACGTTCACTTCCCTTGCCTAGCCAGTGCATCCCAGCTGCAGGATAGCTCCATGTCCTGCTGTCTTGTTCAAACTTTCAGCAACAAAAGCTGCTGCTTTTGTCCTCCACTTTCACTAATCTTTTTCAGAGGGATTGGCTTTTGTTTGAGTGCTGCACATGGACAGAACAGCAACTGGGATGAACATGGGGGTCCTTGTGCCTATTATGCCACTTCAGTTCTGCAACTGCAGGATTCTGTTGCTGGGGAGCTGTGTCCCTCCTGCCCAGCCTAAATGTGCTTATGCTTCCCAAGTGCTGAATAAAACTCATATTTGGATGCCACTTGTTGGCTTCTGCCTTCTGCTGAGGGAGGTGGAGGAAGGATGTGCTGATCACTGCAAGGCCTGGTTTCTGCTTTGTGGTTTTGTTACAGTGTCTGCCTTTCTGAGTCCCTAATGGGAGCTGCAAGGTAGTTATTGGCATAAACCAGCTCTCTCAGTTCCTGCCCTTGTGCAAGGGTTTCCTGTGCTTTGTCCTCTGTTAACTGCCTGGCCTACTTGCTTGTGGTTAAGCAGCTTTTCTGCTGCAGCCATAGTGGCCAGAGTTGCACAAAGGTGTGCTGTGATATTTAGGATAGTGACATGGCCTATTTCAGCTGTACTTAGGAGCTGGATTTAGAAGCATCTGGCTCTGAAGACAGTGACATCAGTCTTCTGTACAGACAAACAGCCACTTGTGCTGAGTTACCTGCTGGAGGTCCCAGAAAGAGGCCCTGAGTCCTGCTTCTAAAATCAGCCATCTAAACACAGGCTTCAGGTGCCCTATGCTAGACAAAGCAAACTCCTGCCCTTTAGTTTTGTTCTGAACAACTCCTTAACTTAATAAACCCCCAAATGAGTGATAGCCTTGTTTACCCCAACCCCAAACTGTAGTAAGGATGGATGGTCAGTGAATAAAGCTGAAGATGTGAGACAGTCATGCTACAAGAACACACTGGTTTCTTCCCAGGCTAGATTTATGTTTGCATGTTGGAGGCAGGTTAAAATTCTGTAATGAATGAACTTGGACTTCTGGGCAACTCCAAATTCCATCAATTTCATCAATAAAGGATGTGTATTTGTGATGGAGAGGGCTTGGTGAACAGCTTCCTAAGGTATCCAAGTGGAGGCTGAGGAACACCTTACAGGATCAGATGTTGGCTGCCCTTGCAGACCGATGAAGAGAAAGCTGTAGATTTCCTCACAGATTTTCATCGGGTTTTTCTTACAGCCATCTTGTTCTGGAAGGTGACTGTGGGTGACAATAGTGCTGTGCCTGATGTCACATCACAGCAGCGTGTAGGTGTATGGGCTTCCTGGTGGTGTCTCTAGAACTGCTGAGAGAGTGGGTTTGAGTCATGCCTGCAGTGGGCAGCTCAGTGACTAAGCCTGGCAGGAAAGTGGAAAGATCCCTGAGACAGTACCACCCTGGACTGACATTCCTTTGGTGGCAGCTGGCAGGGAGCCACTGTTAAGTTATCCTCTCTGTGTGTTATGTCAAATCTATCAATTATTGAGTTGCCAGGATCTTGGCACATGTTTGTGGCTGCTCATGGCTCAGCTTTGGTTTCACAGTGTGGTTCTTGGCTCGCTCCGTCTGTTTTGGCTGCAGAGAGATACCAGCTTGCTCCCAGCATGTGGAACCTGAGATTGTCATGCAAAGAGCTCATTCTGCCCTCATTCTTACAGTCAAGTGCATTTGAGCTGCAGAGAATGCTACTGGCAGTAAAGGGAAACCTTGTGATGTCCATGGTGGGTGATGTGTTGAGAGGGTGCTGATAAAATCTGCAGACAGCCTGATTTGGCAGAAGTGAAGAAGTAGCTATGGCATAGGGGCAGGAAGAAAGAGTGTGGATGGGGTTGGGCTTTCAGAGCCCAACAGGAAGTTAATGACCCACAGAGTTAGCAGAATGCTTCTGAAAGCAGTCTTGCTGCTCCTCTCTCACTCAGAGGGGCTGCTCTGCAGGTGGCACTGCCATTGCTGGGTCTGTAATGCTGGGAAAACAAAATGCCAGTGCATCAGCTTCTGTTCCATAGTGGAGTTTGAGACCTTGGCTGCAGGAGCACAGCCCTGTGCCCTTGGGCTTTGTACCTTGGAAGAATCTGCAGATGGCACCTCCCTACACAGCCCTTAGCATCAGCAAGCCAAGACACCCCCTTTGTCTCTGGAATTGAAAGCTGTCCATAACTGTAACACTACTGTCATCCAGGTGCAGCTCAGGCCATTATTACTATTTAGGGGGATTTTTTTCATCAACTTAGTGTTGTCAGTGTGTCCTTTGGGGGTAGATGCCACACTTTGCTCACTCCTGTGATATCTCTCATCTCTGTCTACTTTCCATGCCAAGCTTAATGGCTTCTTTGTCCTTTACTGTTCCTTTCTACCTAGCTGTTCCCTAGTACCTATCCCAGCTTTTGCATTTGGCTCCTGCCAGATCCATGCCTCAGTAGGATCAGTGTTTTATAGCAAAGCAAATGTGTCCTTGATGAACTCTAATGCCAGATGAAGCTTTTTTTTTTTCTCTGTCCTCTCACTTTTGGCTCATCTGTCCACTCACTTGAAAAATGAGAGGATAGGCTGAAAAGGTGGATTTTCATACTGATGATTCCTTCCTTCAGGAATGTGTCATCCTGATGTATTTATTGGTCGTGGAAGTTTGTGTTGATGGACCCAAAAAGGGCAGAAATAGTTGATGGTTTTTTGGGTTTGTTTTTTTTCCATTTTTGTTTTGTTTGTTTGGGGGTTTTTAAATTATTTTTTGTTTGTTTTTAATGAGTTATTGCTGAAGTCTTCATCTCCTGTCTTCCACTTTTAAACATGGGTACACACACACTCAGCAGAGAGGAATATCCCAAGTGACTGAGAAAAGCCACTCTCATCTCAGCTGTCTCCTCCCCATCTTCCTATGAGCCTTTTTTAGAAAAGACCTACCTTTTGGGGATTTCCTTTTTTATTTTAAGTTTTTAGAACTGCTGTTTTTCCCAATAAGATGTACTCTTTTGCCTTTATGAATGGTTCTGAAATTTTCAGACCAAACCACAAACTTGTTTGATAATATGGAAAAGATTGAGGTGATTTTCAAATGCACGATGCTTAAAAAAGAAGTGATCTGTCATGATTGGTTGTGGGTAAGCATCTTTTGAGTCACCCAGAACTGTCCCCGGGCTGAGGCAAAGCAGTCAGTTGCTTAGGACAGCAGGATGCCAGAAGTAGTGAAACAGCCCTCAGCCACCTCTTCCAGTGCAAGAGCCACTGCTGTGTGCCAAATATCGGGGTTGCATGCTTGGGCCCCATCCTTGAGTAGGAGCTCTTTGCCTTCTCTCTCAGCAGCAGGAGCAGTGATTAAAGTCAGGTCTGCATCCTTTCCATGGCAGAAATACTCAGCCTTGCTTTTATGGACAGGAAACTTGTAGCCAGCTCTCCCCCTACATCTCTCCTCATCATTCTGCACTCACCCTTCTCTTTGGTCATTCAGGTTGTGATCAGATGCTCCCATGCACAGAAGGTACCAGGAGTATGTGGTTCCCCAATACTGTTAATAGCAGCTCTTGTTTTTATTGCACTTGTAAGAGAGCTTTACAACCCTGTGCATTCTGAATTTAAAATGTGGCTTGGGCTCTTCAGTTACCTTGTAGGAGAAGAGCTCTGGGTGGTGATGGAGTACTTGGCAGGAGGCTCCCTGACCGACGTCGTGACGGAGACCTGCATGGACGAGGGACAAATCGCCGCCGTGTGCCGGGAGGTGAGGCAGCACCCGGAGGGGGCTCTGCTTGGGAATGGGACATGGACTTCCCACAGCCTCTCACTGACTCCACGGAAATGCTTCCAGCTTCTGTAACGTGACAGTCATTCTTTTAGAGGGTGGATTTCACCTGTGAGGATGCAGCATACAATGCTAATGCAAGCCTCATGTTTCACCCCAGAGGCAGGAACTAGAGTGGGAAATGGGGGTGGGATCCTCTTGGTTTTGTCTGTTCTTCAAGTCTTTTGGGACTAACTTGTCCTCCTACGACCTGTTGATCCCAGTGTGACATCTCTCTGTGGCCCTGCACATACTGAATATATGAAAGGTCCTGACACTTACTACCAAAAATGTACAGTCTGTTTGAGTCCTTCAGTTGGCTAATTGTGACTGGTGAATCATTTCATGCACAGTAAGAATATCTCAATTATTTTTCAGTGTCTCCAAGCCCTGGAATTCCTCCATTCAAACCAAGTTATTCACAGGGACATCAAGAGTGACAACATCCTGCTGGGAATGGATGGCTCTGTCAAACTAAGTATGCAGGGAACATTACTGCTGATGATTTGTCAAACCATGCCAGTTATCTGCTCTGGGCCAGGCATTTTAGGGAGATGGGTGTTTGAGGTGCTTGATGCTGTCATGACAAACAGCCTGTAGAAATGCTACTGTAGATACTTCTGTGGCATTTGTTTTAATGGAGATTGGCAAACACAAATCCTTGTGAACTGATACCAGACTTGAAGTGAGGCTCGGGCTTCACTTAGCTTTGGGCCATCTGTTTATGTGAACTAAAATAACAGTATTTTAATGCTACTCCAGTCCAGAAAGCTGGGTTGGAAGGTGTAAGGCTACAAGTCTTTATTTATGAGCAACCCCTTCAGTCTGGAAAATACTGCAGGTACTCAAGGGCCAGGGGAAGTGGAGGGAGGATTGAAAACTGTGTAACTAGAAATAATTTAATCTTACAATGCCAACCCAGACTGGAGCCTAAATGTTGTTTCCTCCTTGTGGTATTGCTAGTAATGAAAATCTTGAGACTGTTCTGCCTGTCGGGTGCTAAGGTAGCTGTTGTGCTTGTCATTGTCCATGCAGAGATAACCCTGGAAACCAGTGAATTATTATCTTCCACCTATAGCTTTAACAGAATGGTGCTCCCTTTTTCTTCCTCTCAGTTCTGTTGGCCAGCACCCAACAGGCATAAATAAATCTATTTTTGTCGGCAGCAACAGCAGATATGACTCAAAATTCACAGAGTGCAGATATGCTGAGTAAGGTGGGGTTTTTTACACATAATTGCTTTTTAAACTAAAGCTGAACTTTGATAGAGCCAGGTCTCAGGAGCATTAGCAATGAATAACTGATGGGGGCCAAAGTGCTCTATTCTTATGGAATAGTTTCTTTAAGCACAGCATGCTGGTGCCAGGCTGTAGTTTAAAGTTAGAGAAATCCCTGTGGATATGATGCAGTAACCTTCTGGATCTGAGCTGCTTGTTGGCTCTGCTGGAAATTTGCCCTGTTTATGAACCATATGTCCTTTCCTGGTATTTACCCTTGATGAAAACTCAGCTAGGAATCAGTTTAATTTTCATAATTCTTCCTAAAATTAGACCTGTGATGCCATAGGGGGTCAGGATGGGCAGTGCATCTTGCTGTGTTGATTCTTCTGGGCTCACAAGAAGAGCCCAGAAGTTTTCTTTTGGTGAGCCAAATACAAGTAAAACATAGGGTGCAGCAGTCTTTGTATGAGGCCCTCCATATTTCTCTCTATTCAAAGAAAACAACCAATATAAATTTAAGTACTTTAAATTTAATTCTGAACACTCTTTGCTCTATAAAATAAATGCTTCTTGAGGGATGATATGTCTACAGGGGAAGTAATACCCATGGACTGCAAATATCACCAGACATTGCAGCCTGTGGTCAGGGGGGTGTATCTAGTTCAGTCTTGCATTAATTCCTGTTTTCACATACCCAGGAAGGGTCTTTAGACCATATATTACATAGTGTGGAACATCTGTGTAATGCTGCAACACAGGTGAGTGTCTTAACTTCGGTGTGTGGTTATTTCCTGATCACCATCTTTCACACAGACAAGTCAGCAGGTCTGGAATCCTCATGGCCTCAAAGAGCCAGGTTTAGAAACTTAGCTCTAAACACCATCCTCTGTGTTAGCCACAAAACCACTCCTCCTGTCACATCTGCAGCAGCAGCACACCAGACAGGGCAGCAGGGGGAAGTGTACTGTAGCTCTGGTGTCTGTAAGGGTTGTTTTTGAAGAAACTTGCTGATTCCTATGTCTTTTCCCTCCACTCTATTTTAATTTTGCAGCTGACTTTGGCTTCTGTGCCCAGATCACTCCTGAGCAGAGCAAGCGCAGCACCATGGTGGGCACGCCGTACTGGATGGCCCCGGAAGTGGTGACGCGGAAAGCCTACGGGCCCAAGGTGGATATCTGGTCCTTGGGGATCATGGGCATCGAGATGATCGAAGGAGAGCCCCCCTACCTCAATGAGAACCCTCTGAGAGTAAGAGAGTGCTTTTCTCCTCAGGTCTTCACTAAGCTGCTGGTGGAGCTGAGCTCATGTGAATCCTCTGGTGTGGTTTCATCACCTCCAGCCCTATCTAACTCAAATGATCCTGTGGCCTCCTTAGATGTCATAATGAGAAAACTGAGATAGTCTTACTAAAAAACCATGGTTTGCTCTGGGTAGCAGAGGTGTGGGTTCTTCTATGAGTCAGATCATGCCCACTCATAATTTCCCATTTTTTGGGATGCTAATAGAGGCAGAAGTTCTACCTTAAGGCAACAATGCAGTCATGTCTCAAAACTTTCTACCCTGGGAATGAAAGAATTCTCCTCTGAGAAACCTGGTGTAGTGGAAGGTTCCCTGCCCGTGGGAGGAGTATTGGAACTAGGTGATCTTTAAGGTCCCTTTCAACCCAAAGAATTCTATGTTTCTGTGATTCTGTTGAGTTTTATTCTAGTACGAACTTTTTCCTATGGGCAAATTTTTCCTCCTTGCATGCTCCAAGTAAATTCAAAGTGTCATAAGCCTTTAGACAGGGCTTAAGTCTCCTGATGTCTTTCCTTTGTTTAATTATTAACAAAAGGAGATATGCTGTCAGCATGTAGGGACATCACTGCTCTTATTATAAGCCAGATTTATGGCTTTTTCCCTGGTTACACGGGTTCGAGGGATCTAGAAAAATTCTGTTCAACTTTTTTTTTTTCCCATCTCTTGCATTGGAGGGGATTTTTGGGACAGAAGTGTAGCAGCCAAGAAGACTATAAAGAGTAAAACAGTACTGAGTTAAAGTAACAATACTTTGGCTTCATTTAACTCAATTTTGCCAATTCCCAGGCTACCAGACTGCTCCCATGGGACATGTTGAGTGATGTGCTCAAAAAGCCTGTATATTAAAAAGTCTCTGACAGATTTCTGTTTCTTTTGAAAATTAATCCAGGAAGTTTCTCACATGAAATCCTGAAATGGATGAATTTTGAGTCTCTCAATTCTCAGAGGAGGATGTACGTGAATGCATTATCCCCAAGCAGTAGCAAAACTGCTTTTTTCCTGCAGGAAAGATGCCCAAGGGCCTGCTGGGCATCCTTTGTGAGGAGCCAGCTGCATCTTTATAGTGTTGATGTTTTAGGCCTTGTGCACTCAGGCAGAGTACCAACAGAAAAAATCTATTTAGTCAGGGTTACCTTCCCATGAGGATATAGTCATTACAGGAGTAGTGATAGAGTCGTGCCAGTTAACTTCCCTATGTAAACAGGGTCTGGAATGTTGGTTTTGTCCTTGCAATCTCCTGAGAGGGCTGCAGGATCCCAACCCAGATTACAAGGGCAAAACAATAAAGGGTTGGATCTCATCCACAAAAAAATAGGGCTGGCACAGCTATTCTGTTTGCTGAAATGTTGGCATTGATTAGTGACCCTGATAAGGTGGGGTTTTTTTCCTCCCTATTGAACTGTGGGGAGGGAGAGGAGAAATGGGTGTTTCTAATCCAGAGGTGGAATCTAATCTTCATAACCTCCTGTTTCCTGGGTGCTTGTTTTTGTCTCAGGCCCTGTATCTCATTGCTACTAACGGGACTCCAGAACTGCAGAATCCAGAAAAGCTTTCACCCATATTCCGAGACTTCTTAAACCGCTGTCTTGAAATGGACGTGGAAAAGAGAGGCTCTGCAAAAGAGCTGCTACAGGTATGTGATGGGGAACAAGACTGGGACAATATAATCACACAGTCCTGAGTGAGGCCAGGCTTGGGGGTGAGATCTTGTTTGAGGTCTTAAATACTGCACCAGCTGAAAGCACAAAGGTAAGGTAGCCTCTCAGGGGGAAAAATCAACTGAAAACCACAGCCCTCAAAGAAAAATCCATAATAAAGTGATAACAGACTGCTCCCTTTCCAGTACTGGCTACTGGCAGCAGCTGTGCAGCGTGTTCTGTGTCCAGACTCAAACAATAGCTGTGTCCCAGGCCTGCCAGAGCCCCGCTGTTCCCATGGTTTCTTCATGTGGCTGGCCATGACATCTGAGTGTGTTGTCCTGTCATGCTTGTTCCAATTTGGACAGCAGGAAGGCTTCTAGCTATCAGATATTCTGGCTGTCTTCTTTTGGAAGGAGGGATCACTAAGCTCTTTGAAGTGTTCATGGCTTCAGTTAACTGGAGCAGTTCACTTTTACACATTTTGCCTGATACTACTCCTTTGAGAGATGATGGAACAAAGCTTGTGAGATATCTTTATTATAGAATGGCTTGGATTGGAAGGAACCTTAAAGGTCCTCTGGTTCCACTTCCCCAGCCATGGGCAGGGACACCCTACACTAGACCAGGCTGCTCAAAGCCCCATCCAGCCTGGTCTTGAACAGTTCCAGGGATGGGGCATCCACAGCTTCTCTGGGTAACCTGTGCCAATGCCTCACCACCCTGTAATCAGATATGTCACTGAAAACCTGGTGTAAGTCTGAACTCACAGTGAAAGCTGAGAACCAAGCTGCCAGGATTTTTATCAGCATGGATGAGAAGTGTGTTTTGTGCATTCTTCCTGTCAAATTTGCCACGAGTCTTTATAAAATAGATCTGTGATCAGGAACACTCAGATCTTAAGAATTAGACTGTTTCAATTTTGTTTTCTTTTCTCTTCACTAATTTGTGTAGTGGCTCAGACTTGGATGTGTCGCTGCCTTCTGTAACTATAATGAAGCATAAATGTCTGACAATATGGTAGTAGCTGAAAGATCATTTTTTCTTCTGGACTTTTCAGTCCTAAAATATCAGAAAGAAGTTATGTTCTGTTCCTCAGTGCAGGAGAACATTCTGACTGTAACACTTCAGCCTGTTATTAACTGCCTTGTGGCCACGGAATTTTTACTTTTCATTTTTTTCCATCTCTGAAGCAAGTTGCTTTGGATGATTGATCCCTTCTGATGCTTAGAAGTCTTGTGGATTATTGTTGCTTTTTGTTTTCAGAACAGCTTGTGGACTTGACCTTCACTCCCACCTAAGAGTTGTTTTGATAATCAATATTGTTTTATTTAAAGAAGAGCACCTGTATAGGAGAGTGAATGGTGCTGTGTTGCAAGCTCTGTGCTGCTCTCCCAAATTTCAGCTGCTTTGCAAATTTCTGTTATCTGGTAGAAGGCCAAGGCAATGCTTTCTCCAGACCTGTGAAAATGGGGAACAGGGAAATGAGAGGTGATTCCTGCACGGAGCCCTGTCCCTTGTGTCTGAAACCCATGGGTTGATTTTAGTACACCTTCTTTCACACTGGATTTCACTATAGATTTTGCAGCTTTATAATTCACCGGGGGAATTTGCTGAGTTTTGCTCAATCTTGAACATATGCAAACATTGGATAATTTAGCATGTGTTGGGTGCAAATCTCTTCATCGCTTCAGGCAATCCCCCAAATTTTGTCATAGAATCCAGAGCTTCTGGATTGATGTAGTCAGAGACTAGAGCAGGTTCTCAGATTTCATATGGGTTTAGGTGAAAATGCTTGGAATAGCCACTTCTGGAGCATACTCGGAAAAATCTAACCATTTTTCCTTTTGTTTTGTCCTAGCACCAGTTCTTGAAAATTGCAAAGCCTCTATCCAGTCTCACTCCTCTGATTATTGCGGCTAAAGAGGCAGCCAAGAACAACCATTAGAGTGGTGAAGTCAACAGAGTCATCATGTCAAGACTTTCAGATATTCATTTCAGAGACTGAATTACTCGCCCTTCTCCCCTTCTGCTCCTTCTTCACAGGGGTGTTGTTAAAACCTTGACTTGCCCTGGAGGGTGGCAGAGGCATTGTTCACTGTATGTGGAAGGGCACACAACAGGACATGGCTGATCTTACATGGTGAACTGTCCCGCCATCTTTGTGATGGGGACAAGAGGGGAAGAACATTTTGTATGGGTGAGAAGATCTTTCTGAGAGCGTCTGAACCTGACTTACACGTAGTGAAGCCAGTTTGTTTTCATATTTCTTACGGTGTTTATTTTTAAAAATAAGGTGGAGCCTTACACCATGTTTATCTTATTAAATTAAATCTTCTGCTGGCTGCACTTTGCCTGCTTCTGCCAAGCTGCTGTTACACCATGGAGGCTGCTCTGTGCTCCGGATGACTCGAGGAGGGGAGGAAGCAGGCAGCAGCACTGGGAGCAGCTGTCAGCTGAGAGGGGAACCAGGGGGTGAAGGTGCATCCCTCCTGCAGCACTGCTGGATGCTTCAAGGAAGCTTGGACAAAGCCTCTGTGTGCTGCCTGCAGCCATTGAAGAACTCGATTTATGGATGATCTCTTTGCCAAACGGTGTGAACTGCCCCCTACTCCCCCTTCCCCCTTTAGTGGCAACTCTACTAGCTAAACAAATCTCAAATAATTTTTGTTGTTCTAGGAAATAAATCACAGGAAGAAAATGACAGAGAGCTCTTTTAGGGTTGTTTCATCAGTGCTGTGAGGCTTTTTAGAGATGCTGCCCTGTGTGATTAACAAACAGAGCAGTTACTATTGTAAAGACAAGATTTGCCCACAAAATATGTTGAGAACTCTTGTTTCTTAGAGCAAGTCCAATGGAAAACAAACTGATGATGGATGCTGCTTTCTCTGTGGAGATGTGGGGACACAAATTTTTTGAAGTGATGGTTTCTTTATGCTACTGATTCCTTGGGTTGCCCATAGTCTGTAACAAACAACAGGAAATCTGGAACTACTAGAAGAGGGACTGGTTGTAAACACTGGGCTGATGTTAAACTGTATACTGATTTTTTAATAAAGTGACTGCTGTGTTTCTTAACTTGGGGATAGAGGAGAACTGGAGAATTCACTGTCACCAGACAAGTCTGTCATTGCTCATATGATCACCAGATACTTGGATGTGTTGGATGAAGTAATTTAACCTTGTTGCTTACCTCTTCTGCAGTCCTGGGATAGCAAGTGGCTCCCAAGGGCCACTTTACACATAGTGAAAACCATACAAAAATGTGTATTGTAACTGTGGGAGCTGCTTTTCTGTACTGCTCTGGTCACATATGGGATGAGTTTAAACCTATCCTGGAGTAACCTCTCATCATTCTGTTGGACAGAAATTCATTCCTTCCTGCTGAGATCTGCTGCTGGCTCAGCCCTTTCCTCCCTGGACCTGGGCTTTAATTAAATATATTTTTCTGATTTGGCCCCACAGTCCATGACAGCTATTACACTAACTTTACTGGTGTAGGTACTGTGTGAGTTCTTTTGCTTCTGAGGGGCGCCTTCTATCCTTAGAGCTCCAAGGCAGTCACTGTTTGACAGAAGGCTGAGGGGTGAAGTCTGTTCTCCCAATTTGCAGCCTGTCTCCCTTTGTGTGTGTATATTTCATCTCCCAGTATTGTTAAGTTTCCTCTCACAAAGCTTGTATCCAAGGATGAATTCCTTGAGCAAAACAGCAGAGCTGCCAACCTGGAAAGGGATATGATCTATTGATGAGCTCATCTACTTGGAGCTTAGGTGGAGATTGTGGAATGGAAGGCCACTATGCTTGAATAATTCCCTTTGAAAAGGACTTTGTATTCCCTCTGGAAGACTCAGGATGGCATATGTGGGAGGAATAGAATTAGTGGCTAGATCTCTCTTGATCTAAAATCTCATTTGACTGGCAGATTTGGCAATTGACTATTTTTCAGGCAGCTCAGGGTTCAATTTGATCCACAATGTGTTTAATGTCTTTGACTTGTCTTTGATTCCCTTCCCCACTCCCTTCTCTGCATCTCATTGAGATGAAAACCTTAATGCAGATGTGCCATATCTGTGAGCATGCACGGGAGCTTATTTTCCTCCAGCAAGATTTCTGCTAAACTTCCCCAAAAAGGATAGGAAAGGTTATTTTTATGTGTTTTAAGTTGCTCTTCTGGATCCTCTATTGCATAATGAAAAGGGATCAGCAGTGACTGTTTATCCCTCATCCCACAATGTGCTTCTGTCTCGTCATCTTCCACATGGACTCAGTCATGCCTGGTTTCTGTTGGCTGCTGGAGAGGGGTGTTGCCAAAGCTCACTCTTTCTGCTGGGAAAAGCTGCAAGGCTGTGCCCATGCCTGTGTGTCATCTTGTCCCAGGCTGTTTTGTCCCCACTCATGCTGGGTGAGTGGGAAAAAAAGACGATTGCTACAGTGTGCCTGGACCTAGTTTCTAGTTACCAGACACATCCTGGTTTTATGCTCTCAGAAAATATTTTAAAATCTTTTTAAAAAAAATTGTAGTTAGCCTAATCTTAAGAGAATGGGTTTATTTTGTTCTAGTTGTTCTGAAATGCATCCTTTCCTCCCCTCTCCTTTCATGTGTGAGAGGCCCAGCACCAGCACCTCTGCTAGCTCTTGAAGAGCCCTTTCTGTCTGCAGCACACTCTTGTCTAGAGAGGGCTCTTAAATAGTGACTTTCTAACTTAAAATTTAATCTCCAGGGCTTATTTTCAGAGAATATCTTGTTACTTGAAAGTGACTACAACTTGACAGCTTCTTGGTGCCTTTTTCCCCCCCCAGCTCTCTTTTATTCTAGAGTTGAAACCATTTTTAATCACAGCTCTTAATTATTAATTTGCCTAATATTAAAGTTCTCTCTTCCATATTAGAACATGAAATATTCAGTTGTTTTGACTGTCCTTCCAGAAAGCTGATTTCCTTTTTGGGAATCTCAAGCAATCTTATACCAGAAATAATTTCATATCCTACAGGCTTCGTGGAGGGAAAGGATAAAACTCATGTTCTTTTCTTAAACACAGAGAGTTGTCTTATTTGAGTATCAATTGGTATCGTCATTAAGACTTTTCCTATGTTTCAAGAATGGGTATTGATTCTTTGTATTAGTTTAGCTATTAGGGTTTTTAAAAGATTTTTTAAACAAACAATTTGACTTGTGTCCAAGAGTTTGTGTGTGAGGGGGGTATGGAGACTACGTGGGAAGAGGGCAGGTTATTTGGACAACACTCTCAGGCACATGGTGTGATTCTTGGAGTTGTCCTGCTCAGGGCCAGGAGTTGGACTCAGTGATCCTTGTGGATCCCTTCTAACTCAGGATATTCTGTGAGGCTGAGAGGGAAGAGCCAGGACAGGGGTGGAGGGCACAGCAGAACTAGCTGGTTGCAGCAGCAGGGGCACACCTTTAGCCATCCCTGAAATGTCTTCATTGAATGGATGTGTTTTTAAGGAGCATAAATCTGACTGATTCGTTGCTACAGGCACTTCTCTAGGCAGGCATTATGCTCCTACCAAACTGCCTTCCTCTTTTAAACAAAAGGGGTGCAGGGATTTCTCCAGCAAAGGAGGCTCCTTGAGAAAGGAGGTTTCCATGGAGACATTTGCTTGACTTAAACAATCTGGCAAAGGCTTGAGAAGAGGTTTGGCGGGTAGACACCACATCGACACCACTGTTTTGCAAAGCAGCTGGAGTTGCTGCAGTGTTTTGTTGCCAACTTGATGCCCCTTTTGGTTTTGAAAAAGTGCTGAGAATGTTGCCTGGTTAGGATTGTGAGCAGTATAAAAGTCTGTCTCTTCTTAGCTTAGCTGAGATGTCTGTTAGTATCCTGATCCATCTGTCTCAAAATGCTGCAGGTCGGTGTAAGTAGGGCACGTCTGCAGCAGAGGACTCTGCAAGAAAGGATTGCAATGGTCTGTAGTAGGTGCTTGCTTTCTTAGAACAAACTCACCCTTCTTGGCTGACAGCAAAATTGGTTCTGACCCGTTTCTAAGAATAATACTTGTTTGAAGCCCACTCCTAATTAAGAGCATAGTCCATTTGTCTGGTGAATGACATCGTCAGTGTTAAAATTGCTGAAGGTGAAATGATTATCTGCTTGTCTTTCCCCCATAACACAGCAAGACTTTCTAATGGCTTCTTATTTCAGCTGTAATGGAGAGCCTGTATTTTGGGGTCATAAGCCCAAGTGGATGGAGCATATGTATAATGAATGCTGTAGGATCTCATAGTTTGTTGCTAAAGATAACTCACTGTGGCAAAGGTGGGACCTTAGAGAAGCAGCTGCCAGCTTTGACAGGGAATGGCCAACAGCAACAAAACTGCAATGCAGATGGGAGCTGGACAGAAACTTGCTGCCAGAGTGGAGCCTACAGTGAGTGGTGGGAAAGACACAGAGTTGGTCCAAAGGGTGGGATGAACCATTAAAATTCCAATTACACACTTGCTGAGGAAATTCAGGGAGTGCCACAGCAGCCTGCTGCATCTCAAGGCAGCATCGTCTCTGAAGGAGGAGAGCAGAAAGGAGCCTGAGAAGCGAAAAGGTGCTGAAAGTGGAGTGTGGAGCAGCAGTATGGCTCTGAGTCACAGCTTGTGCTTAAGAGCTGGAGCTAATCCAGGAGGTTCACAAAAAATGACAAAATTCAGCTGAAAAGGAAAAGTGGAGCTAGAACAGAGGAGATGGCCTTGATGTGCCAGGGAACTGAAGAGAGAAGCCAGATTTCCTGAATGTGTGAAACAGCAGAAACAAATTTAACCGGCTTCTGTGGGTGACAAGTAGCTTGTTCCCTCCTGCCTTGCAGCATCAGTGTCTTGTCCTTTTGAGATCAGCTCTGCTTTGGGATCATGTCAGCAGCCACCCAGCTTCGGCCTCGTGTTTGTAAAGAAGGCTTTTTGCTCTGCTCCTACTGACTTCTGACTGCAGCTCTCTGCTGTTGGTAGATGTCTTTGTGTTGTGTCCCACCTGGAAATACAGAAGTTGTTGCAGTTTTAAAATCTGCTGGGTCATGTACTTCTCCCCATGCTGCCTTGGCATAACTCCTGTACTGTACTGCTGGGTTTGTTAATGTGCCAGGTCAGCTCAGCCATTTTAAAAATAAAAATTGAAACCTTGATTAATTATTTGGTTCCGCTTGACTTGCTGTTTCAATGATCCTTGCAGTGATAGTAGGAATGAATGGGGGTGCTTGAAGGAGGGGTTGTGTTTCTCTGACCTATTTTAGATTAATCAGGTCTTGTTTGATTGAGCAAAGTGACTACACTAAAAGCTGTTGCAGCAAGTGTGAGTTTCACCACTTATTTTAACTTGTTTGGACACAGTTAATATTCTGGAAAGCAGTCTGGAAGCAGGATCTAGACCACAGCTCAAACAAGAAAAGAAGGAAGTTTGTTTTCTCTGCAGATGAAGTTTGGTGTCTGAGACTCCTGGTATGGCGGAGGAAATTGGGTGGTTTTGAGATGGGTAAGTGCACCCACCTTGCAGAATCACTTTTTCTTTTAGGCTTGGTGCGATAAGGCTGATGCAAAGAATAGAAGTTCATCATACTGCCTGGGTATCATCTGACCTGGATGTTTTACTCTGAGAAGCCCAGCCTGGTGCTGAGAGGTTTCTGAGGTCAGCACCTGTGGAATGTGGGGGTGAGGAGCAGTGAGAAGCTCTGACAAGCTCCTGTGAGTCAGCTTGGTGCTGAGCCAGGTTTTAGAGAAGTCACTGAGAGACAAGGGAACACCTTGAATGGGGGACTTTACCAACTAGAACAAGGAAATCAATGTGACTCCATAAAATCCCCTCTGCCTAGAACAGATGCTGGAGCTTTATACTGCTTTCCATCCATTGCTTTTCCAGGTCTTTTTCAGGAAAGCCAGAGGAGACACCCATCAAGTTGTGTTTTACAAAGATAGGGGGCTCACCATTTGAGCAAGAGGAATGCTGCAGCTCTGCTGGCAGGGATTTGGGGTGATTCTCTTTGCCATGATGTGGTAGCATCCCGTGTTGGATGTCCTTGTCCCATTAGAGAAAAGAAACCTGACTGGACCAACACCACCTCCCCTTCATAGAATCATAGAATGGCTTGGGTGGAACGACCTGAAAGATCCTTTAATTCCAACCCCCCTGCCATGGACAGGGACACCTTTCACTAGACCCAGGTTACTCAAAGCCTCATCCAACCTGGCCTAGAACACTTCCAGCATTGGACATCCACAGCTTCACTGGACAATCTGTGCCAGTGTCTCACCACCCTCACAGTGAAGAATTTCTTCCTAATATCCAATCTAAAACTTCTCTCTTTTATTTTGAAGCCATTTCCCATTGCCCTGTCACTGCATGCCCTTGACCAAAGTCCCTCTCCAGCTCTCCTATAGCCCCTTTAGGTACCAGAAGGTGCTCTAAGGTCTCCACAGGATCTTCTCTTATCCAGGCTGAACAACCACTCTTCCTCAAATGCTTCACAAAGGAGGGGACCAGGCAAACTTTGCTTATGGTAATGTAAGTCCCCAAAAAGTGTTCCTAAAAATACTACTGGATTGGTGTTCTGGTAGCTCTACCCCCTACCCCATGGAGGGGGCATAGTGTGTTCTAACCAGCTACCATTGCCCATGATTTCTGGGGAGAACTTTCTTTCTTGGAAGCTGCTTCTCTTGAGACTAACTTGGTTGAGTTGCCCAGCAGTGGATGGGGGATGGCAAATGTTGGACAATGAAAGATGGCAAGGCTTTAGGAAATGGTTGATGTTGATTTCAGTGAAGTATAACTTGTCTGAAGACTCTTCAGAGCCCAAGGGAGTTTTTCTTAAAGGTAAATTCATAATCAAATTTAAAAGCAAATAATTATTGAAGGCTTATTTCATAGCTTAATAGTTGGGGAGTCAGATAAATAATTCTGGAGATGGACACAAGGTGATGACACCTTGCATTAGATCAGCTGCTCTATGGAGGGGGAGCAGGGGAGGAAAGACACCAAAAAGCTTTGGAGAAAACACAGCTTCTGAGGGGTCTGAGCCAGACACAGCAAACTGGCAGCTCAATCCTAGTGGGAGCAGTTATTCTCTGTGTAACTGCATGATATTAATTTATTTAGGAGTGACAGAGGGGAATAAGTGGTGGGAGAAGGAATACACTGGCAGGTCCCACAGAGGTGTTCTTTATCTCATGCTGCAGGAACACTGCAGCTCCTCGAGCAGGGCAGCTTTGACTGGGTCCCCTCATTTCCTAGCAGCACCAGGAAGACTTCCAAGTTTTGGTTCTCAAGTTCATTTCTGAGGAGGATCTGTAGCTCGAACAGGGTAAGCAGGGAGCTGGCTAGGCTTGCCTGATCCTTCTCATTCCTGGGGCTGTGATGCCCTCTCCCGGCAGCTGCACCGAAAATCCTTTCCTTTCGTGCTCCTTTTCTGTGAGCAATGTAAAAAGGAACTTTTTGTGTTTCTTTTGGAGGATGCACGCTGAAGGCAGCCGGCGCACACAGGCATGGATAAGGAGATCATCCTGACGTAGAATCTGGTGCCCTGCTGTCTGTTCCCTTGTGATCACCCCATCTCCAGCTTTGTTCCTCTCACATTTTTAAGTTGCAGCAGCCTTGTAAGGCAAACGTGTTCCCCCAGGCCGTGGGTTATGTGTGAGCCCTCTGCTCCCATCCCAGCACGGGTCCCTAATGCTCACCCACACCCTTGTGCTTCCCCCAGGGCTGGTGGGACTTTCTGCTGGCCAGCCTGCCCTGACAGACTGGTTAAGCCTGCTAAAGGAGAAGGGGCACCGTGCCACAAAGGCTGGCAGGGTTGAGAGCTGCTGGGCAGAGGCTCCTCCCCTGTGGACGCAGCCAGGGTGAAGTGAGCCCCGGCTCATCCCTCATCCCACACCCTGCACCCTAAAACCACTAATCTGCATAAATTTGGGGCTACAGCTCTTGTGGTGGTCAAGGTCACGGTCCTGCTGTCCGTGTGTGCAGCTGAAATGGTGTCCAGGGCTCAGGTGTGCCTGGATCATGCCCTGGAGGGCAGTGGGCAGGTAAGAGCCCTCTCTCTTCTCACCAGTGGAGAGCTGAAATGCTCAAAGGTGTACAGGGAAGTGAGCTTCAACTGGCACGGGGGGCAGTGAACTGAGGAGCAAACTGTTCCCTCAGTCCCCCTCCTTTTCATTCCCCAGCCCCATGGCTGCCTGAGCAGTGAGTCCCTCGATGAGAAGCATCCACTGCTTTTCTATTTGTCACATTTTCTAACCACATCAGCCACTAATCCCACTTCTCTCTCAAGGCCTTTGTGTTTTGTGGTCACTCTAAAGCCCAACCCAGGGACACTGTAAATTGTCCCGTCTCTTTTGCACCACGAAGAATCCACCAGGTAGGTCCCAGCTCAGGAAGGACCAGCCTGAGGTCAGTGGTAATGCTGGGGCACAGAAAGATGGCGGTGTCCCCAGAGCGGGCATCAGCCAGCTCAGCTGTCCCCTTGCACAGGGACAGTGGGTTGGGTGCTCCCAAGTGGCTGCAGGAGCTTTGGGCAATGTCACCATTGGCACTGGTGTGCTGGGCAAGGGAGGGCTCATTGATGGTGGGTCCCACTGGCCAGCCTGTGTCTCCCTGCCTGTGCCATCCACCATGTGAAGGGTAAGAAGCACCCAGTAGTTCTCTGGACTTATCCTGGTGGTGACAAGTGTCACAGTTTTAAGAGCCTGAGTGGTGGGAACCACCTTTGCTAGTCCAAAATGGGACAGCAACTCTGACTGCGCACAAAACTCTTTGACTGCTCAGTTCCCTGAAGGGTGTTTTATTACTCTGGGAGGGTGGGGGACCTTGCTGCAAGATCCCCACTGAGGAGCAGCAGGATGTCCGCATCCCTCTCGAGGGGCAGGGGCAACACAGACCTCCAGGTGCACTGACCAAAGAGGAGCAGGAGGCAGCACAGAACTGTGTGTGCTGCCTGTGTGCTCGAGAAACAAAATTCTAAAGTTTTGTTTTGTTTCTTTGACACTCCTGAGGTCTGTCACGATCCTCCCTCACCATTTGCCATTTACACTTCTTGGACACAGAAAAATTTGGCCAAGGGATGTTTTATCACACCCTGCTCTTCCCCATTGGTCCTTGCGTGATTTTCCCCTCTGCAAGTCCCTTGGCCTCTCAGGGTACCTGAAGCTGTATCCTCCTGGGTGTGCTGCAATCCCCTGATTTCTGGACAAAATGATGCTGTTTCTTAAAGAACAGCCACAAACCATGGAACAAGAGTGAGGGCTGTCCCTTTCTCCCCCTAGCCAAGGCTGCACCAGCTCCAGCAGCAGCCAGCCCTGCTGTGGGAGAGCGGGCAGCAGAGCTGCTGCAGCCACAACTGTGACAGGCAGACTTTGTCCCCACCAGCTGCTTTGAGGACAATGTAAAAGCTGCCTCCATCCACTCAACACAGCCTGTATTTCTGCTGGGGGCTGATTCCCCACAGCCAGGCTCTTGGAGAATCTGCCTGATGTCCCTTCCTGCCCACCTGAGGGATGTGGCTTTCCCAGAAACAATGCTCAGAGCCCCTTGTTGAACCCCAGGACTTTGGAGGACTTGCCTGGCATTTTGGCATGCACGAGGTGATTTTCTGAGTTTATATTTCGGCTGAATTTATATTTTATATTATATATAATTATATATTATATAATTATAATATATATATTATATAATTATATATTATATAATTATAAATATATATTATTTATCAGGTGGGTTGCACACTCCAGAAGGAACTGCCATGTCTTGGGCTCAACTGGTTGGACTCTGCACCATTATTCACAGCCACTGCTGTGCTTGAGAAGGGACAGCAGCATTTCTTGGGAGCAAGAGCATTTGGAAACAACTCTGATCAACCCAAGCAGCCTGAGAAGTGTTAGTGAAGGGCATGTCCCAGAAGCAGGGCCAGGCCCAGGTTTCCATGCAGGCTTGCCAGCATCCCTCAAAACCTGCTGCTCCCCATTTTCACAGTACCTCTACTTTACCCTGTGTCTCCCCACACCAACACTTTGGGGGCAGCTGGTGCTCTCTTGTTTCTTTTGTGTTGGAGCTGTGGTTCAGGCTGGGAGATGGCAAGAGGACCTCCCAACCTGCCCCTTCCCCTGCAGCCTCATCCCTGGGGCTTGATGTGAAACTGACTGTGAACATCTTTATTCTTGGACATGCTGTGCATTGAGGGGCTGGAGGAGCCTCTGCTCTCTTGTGATGGGGCTTGGAGCTGGCCAGGGTCCCTTTCTTCCCCCTCAGCCCATCCTGTGTGCCTCTCGGGACGGACATTTCTGCTTTTTGGTGGGATACTACTTGTGGAAAAAGCAGATGCTGCTCTTCCCTGACTGTGGGTCTGAAGCCTGGATCAGTTCAGGTCACTTCCTTCTCCCCCCACCTCCCGTATCTTTCCTGGAACTGCCATAAACTGTGCCATTTCTATCACAGGTCTCGTGGGGACATTGTTACCTGCATGAGTCCCTGCTCTGAAAGTTGATCTGTTCCTTGGGCCAGTGTGCTGAGTGGGATGGGGGACATGATGGGGACACACACCGGCCCCTCGTGCTGCCAAGGCAGTGAGTTGTGAGAGGACCTAGGGTAGGAGGGTGTGAACATTTGTTCATTTCCCAGCAAAATCCTCCATGATGCGGCTGGCAGCTGGGCAGGGACACCATCCCCACTCCCTGTTTGTGCCATTTTTGCCCTGGGTTTATCTTCTCCTGACACAAACAGAGGAACAACTCACTGGGTTCAAGGCTGACCTGCCCTGCTCTCCCCTTGGAAAGGGTTTGTACAGCACCAGTTCCTTTGCAGATATTTCCTTTATGGACTCATAATCTCCAAGGCTGGGCTTGCTGGTGGCAGGGCCCCAGCAGATCCTTTATTCCCAGTTTCTGGCAGGTCTAGGACATTGACTGGAATGCTGCGTGAGGATTTTGTGCTTGAGATAAGCTGGTGAACTCTGAGCTGAAATACTGAAGCCGGAGCAGCGTCTGCCCAGCTGATCAGTCCTTTGCCAGGGGTTTGGGGAGCAAACTGATGCTGAATGCTTTGCATGTGTATGCCCAGAAGAAAGCAAAACCACAGGAATATTTTAGGGCAGAGAACAGAGATATTTGGGGTTTTTTTTTGCTTTTAGGAGGTAAGACTATGGTAGAGCTTTTAATAAGCTTTTTAATTTTTCAGACTCTTATCTCCACTGAAGAGTTTTTTTGGGCTGATGATGTTGCTCAACCCTGTCCGTTTATCTCCATGTAACCCTTGGGTTCATCCACACTGTGAGGATGCAGCAGCTGGAAGAATGGCAGCCTGAATAGGGGTGATGGTGAAGGCCCTTCAGAACTTATTCTGGGGAGTTTCTGACCCTACTACTGTCTTCAAAGGCAGAGCAAAATGCTCTGGCTCTCTGTGCTTTCCACTACTCCTTCTGCCTTCCAGCCACCCCCATGCCATGCTTCCCCTTGTCTTGGACCTTCAGGACTCCAGTGTGGCCCCGTGACAAAGCTGGGCTCAGCATGGCCCAAATACGTAAGGAGAAAAATCCAGTGGATCAACTCGGAAGATTAAAACTGCAGGGCTCCTGGAAAAGCTGCTGCTTCCTAAATCTCATTAGTGCTACCAGTCTTCTAAATCTCACCCTCTCCTGCCCTATTTATCACATTTCCAGGAATTAGACCACAAAGCAACTAATTTTTCTGGAGGCTCCCACACAGCTCCATGCATTTTTGCTCCAGACAGCCAAGTGTTAGTTGGAGAACCACCAGCAATAGAACCAGCTGCTTCTACCTTCACGTCTTGCATTTATCTGATTCCAATTCTCCCAGTTCCACAGGAAGAGTGATGTTATTTTAGGACCAAGTGCTAAGGAAAGATTAGCTAAGGAAAGATTTCAAAGTGGAGCTCTTCTATGCCTTCTGCTCATCGTTAAGTTTCGGAGTGAACCAGGCTGTCACCTCTACAGCTCACCCTCTATTGAAAAGTTTCTCTTTGCCAAGTGCACTGCACAAAAAGGGCTGGACCATTCCTTCTGCCCATTCCTGCTCTGTTTCCAAGGGCAGTTTGCTGAATTTGCTTTTGAGGGACCTCCTGATCTGTCTTTAACAAGAAAAATCCCAAAGTGAGAAACCACGGGGATGGAAAAATGGCACCAGTGGTGATTCAGAGAGCTCTCCAGGGCTGGAGGGGATGTTTGTTTAGCTTCTATTGCAGTGAAGAGCTTTTATGGAGCAGGGGGAGCTGCATGATGTTGTGCAGCTTTCTATCCTGAGAAACTTTATTATGGGATTTTGCCTCTCTGAAAGCCCAGGGTGCATTGGAGGTTACAAAATCCAACCTGCTTTTGTTGTACCTGCTGTCCCCTCTCCTCCCCCTTCAAAGGAAGTTATAACTCTAATAGGATTTAGATATTAAAGCCCAAAACCATGCAAAACCCCAAGTAAAATAAGCAGTTTTGCACTCAGGGTTGCTCAGAAATCTGGTGCAGTGGATTCCTGCCTGTAGCTTACAGTTGTGGGAAATATTTTCATGGAGGACGTTCAGGAGTTTTAATTCTGAGGGTCAGCGATGACACATCTTTCCCAGATCTCCTCTGGGATATTTCCTCAAACCCCATCCTTTTGGCACTCAATTCTGCCAAGGTGGGATGTGAACACCAACCTCTCCTATTCTGGGTGGGCAAGGGGTAAATGAATCAATCCCAGGTTTGTCCCCAAGTCCCGGGTGTCTCCCAGAGCCGTGCCACGAGCAGCTGTCTGCGTCCCACGGCGAGATTTTAATTTCTCTAGCCGTGGGGAGTGAATTTATTGAGCCTGTCCTGGCCCCTCCTCCCGTGGGAGGGACGGCTCCAGCAGCCTCTCTAATAGCGGGTGTCACAGAGCGGTGCCACCATTGGCGTCCCGGCGTGTCACGGGCAGGGGACGCGGCAGCCGCAGAGCAGCAATCGCCGTCCGTGCGCTCCCGGCGCGGTGAGTCACCGCCTCCCTCCCTCCCTCCCGGCTCCCGGGATGCTCCTGACGCCGAACTGCGCCCCTGCCCCCTCTCCCCTGCTTGCCCTGAGAGTTAGCACCGAGCTGGCGAGGCTTTTGTCACTTTTCCTTTGTTGCCTGTGGATGTTTGAGTGCGTTGGTTGGGATGCGGCAGCGGGAGATTGACCCGGCTCCCGCCCGGGCTGGGGAGAGAAACGGAGCCCGGAGAGCCGGGGGACAGGGAGAAAGGAGAGCAAAGGGGAGGCAAGGGAGCGATCTGTGAGCTGGGGGCTCGCTGGGGAGGAGGGAAAGGTGCCCAGCAGTGCCGCTTCTCCCGGGATGAGCGGGCTGTGACCTGTTGAGCGGATGAGCGGGGCCGGGATGAGGCGGGAGCGGCTCCTGGGGTCGCTGTGGCCGGGGCAGTGTGGGAGGGAAACCGCGGCTGAGCATTGGCAGTCCTTGGGATAAAGGGCTGTTTCCATAGTAAAAGGGAGAAAGGAGCCTCTCTCTTTCTTCCCCTGAGCTTGCCTAGCGTGTGAACGGGGAGCTTGACTCAGGAACAAATAACCCGTGAAAGGGGAACATCTGGGAACAGCTGTAAATAATCACGACTTGGTTAGAAAAGCTGGAAGCAGCACTACGGTCTGCCATCTGCCCAGATGCTGCAGTCACCCCGGGAGCTCTGATGGGCAACTGTTGGAGAGCAGCTCGGTTTGCAGCTGAAACACGATTTGACCCTGGCTTTAGGCTGCTGCTGTTGTCTGAACGCTGCCACATTATTTGTAGGCATAACCGCAATTAGCAGTGAAACAGAGGAATTCTCACTCCTAAGAAAGAGTGAATTTTAATTCAGCATCAGGCACCGAGCAGGTGTGAACCTGGGGACTGGCACAGGGACAACTTTCAGTTGCAAAGTGCAAACTTGGATTAGCTGGAGGTCCAATGCATGATGTACATCACCTTCACTTCCACACTTTCTCTGGGAATCCTGACCTGATAATGCAGCATCTCCCCTGATAAGTTCTGAGAGATGATACCAGGTGGAAGGACAAGAGAGAACAGAAATAATTTCCTACAGATTTTTCCTTAAAGATTTTAAGCTGCATTTAACAGGAAGGACAGGCATAATATACCATGAGACCAGCTGGATTTTAATTAAAAATTGTTCTCAATGCGAAGGGAGACAAAGCTGCCACTTTCTTTATAACTTTACTACTGAAATGTCTAAAAGTTGTGCAAGATTTTCAGGGCAACTTGAAATCCTTGCAGAGAATACAAACACAAAGCTTGTTGTCATGACCAGTCCTGGGACTTCCTTTCGCCATGACGTTGGACCAAGGAGGTGAGCAAATGGTGTCTTGATGTATCATTTCTGGTGATGGAAACACCGTTCTTTAAGTTTAGTTGTGTCAGCTTTTTTGTGAGAATGCCTGCAGCTCACAATGTACCTCTGTGCAGGTTGTTACCAAGCAGTTCTGCTTAGTGTGATAAAGTATCAGCTAAAATAAAAGAGAAAGTTGGGTTTTTGTTTGTTTTTTCCCCAGAAGTTTGTGGCCCTTTGACAGTATGACCTTCCTTTCTTTGCAAACCCAGAGGCCCTCCTTCAGGCAAACCTTTCTGGTTGTGTGCAGACACTTTGAGAAGCGACTCTTACCAGCTGAGACCCATGTGCTCCAGTGTGGAGCAGATCCTGCCCATTGGCAAAGCCCCAGCCTGGTGGCTTTCCATGGGGGACAGGCTGCAGGGAGCTCTGCAGTGGTCATTCCCTGCAGGACCATGCACATGTGCAGCAACAGCCTGGCTTTGGTCCAGACCTGACGCCATGCCCAAGAATATCTCATAGGAAGAGGTCTGTGCCCCATCCTGGAGTGAGCTGCTGTGTGCTGGCCTGTAGAACTGCCCCAGAGCCCTCTGTGATGTGCAGCTAACAAGGGTCTTGGGCTGTGTTTTAGGTGAGCAGAGAGCATAAAAGGTGGGAGAGGATCCTTTGTGTTACAGATCTCACTGAAGGGAAAGAAAGGAGCTGGAGTGGGGAGAGCAGCTTGGATTCAGGACCTGTGATGCACCCTGGGCCGTGCCTCCATGGCAGGATGAGCCCTGAGGGGGCACAGGCTTGGCTCCACACTGCGCCCTCTGCTCCAGCCTCAGACACAGGGTGTGAGGGAGCTGAGCATCCAGCCTGCAGGTGCTCCTCTCCTCAGCATCCTGTCCTCATCCTGTTCTTCATGGGCTGGGCACTGCTCTCCCAGCAGCATTCAGGCAGGACTCACAGCTGGCTGCTTTTTGGTGGCCGAGGGCTTGGCATTTTATGAAATCCCAGTCAACAGAGGTCGTGTTCCCTGTTATTCTCCCCACCAGCAGGACACTGGCATTTGCTGTATTTCTTGCTCTCTCTAGAAAAAGAGGAGGAAAGTAGAAACAGTGACATTTCAGAGGCTTGAACAGTGAGATGTCCCTGCCCATGGCAGAGGGTTGGAACCAGCTGATCTTGAAGGTCCCTTTCAACCCAAGCCATTCTGTGATACATTGATTTTATGAGCATGCCTATGTCCTGGTCTCATATTGATAATTTTCTCCTGTCACTGTTTGGTTTGCCAGTCTTCTGGTGTCTCCAGGGAAGATGTTGTGTTAAGCACAATGAAAACCTGCAGTCAGGGTCAGGATGACTCTCCATGCTCATGGCCCAGGTCCTTTTGGTGGCTGAGCAGTTGTAGCCTATGTGAGTGCACACGGTGCTGCAGCAAGAGAGAGATGAAGAACCCTGTCCTGGGACTCATCCTTGCTGCTCTGGTGCCAAGGGAAGCTCTTGGGGCCACCACAGTGTGCCAGCTCTTTTCCTTCATGGACGCTTGCAAGGAAAGGTGGCAGGGTGAGAGGTCAGCCGTGGTGGTGGTGTGCTATAATAGCAGCAGGGAGCATGAGAATAGCAGCAGGCAGGGAAAAAGGGCAGGGCTGGGGAATGAGCACATGTGTGAATGAGGCTGTGCTGCTGCCTGGGGGGGCTGCTTTGACGTCAGCTCCAGTTTTGGGTGCAAGAAGAAAGAAGCACATGTCTGCAAGCAGGGTAGGGTCCAGGAGCATCTCAAAGCATTGCTGTAGGCCTGCTGGAGTCTCAGACTGGAGTCTCACTGCTTGTGCAGAAGGGCTTTAGAGTCAGTCCCTGCCTTATGCTCCTGCTTCTTTTCCTCTGTTCTCCAATGGAACTGTAAGCAGTTTCTCCAGCTTCCATCTGCTCCAGTTAGGCTGGAAGGCCCTGGAAGGTTTTCAGCCCCTGAGACACTTTTGCAGCACTGAGCCTCTGTGACAACCACAGGCCCAGTCCTCCCTGCCCTGGCTGCCGCCACCGACTCCGTCTGGTCCTTTCGGCAGCTGCTCTTAACCACTGACCTTACTTTGGAAGGTCTCCAGAGCTGGAGAAATAAAAGACACTTTAGAAAACGGGGAGGGGGGAATTGGCAAAAGCAGTTGCTTTTTAAAAGACTACTTACTTCTTAAGATGTACTTGCTGCTGATTAACCTTTGCTCTGTGATTGCTTTAATTGATTCATGCCTCAAAGCCATCAGAAAGGTTCTGTGGGGTCATGGTGCCTCTGTCCTAAGAGCTCTCTTTCCCTGCAAAGCTTTTAACAAGTTTTTCCTTGAGCACAACCCAATCCTTGCAAGAAATGCAGGTGAATGACGCCAACCCTTTTATCTTCTCCATCCCTCAGATTTTCCAGCCTTCTTCTCAGTGCTTTGCTGCTGTGACCTCTTCCTTCCCTCCCTGCTGCCAGTTGGCAATCTGTTACCAACAGGCTGGGCCTGTTCTATATTCCTTTGCAACTCATGGTGAATGCTGTTTGGGGGGATGGGGGAGTGAGTTTTTGGCCCCTCTGTGAAAATGAGGCACTGTAGGGTTAAGTACTAATGCCCTCAATCAGCCTGTTGGTGCCTTGCATGTGGTCCCTGTGACTGCTTCATGTCACCCCATATACAGAATTTCTGTGGCTGTCCCTTTGTATGGCAATAGGATGACACCCCCCCGGCAGTTGTGGCCTTATGCTCTCCATGCCAGGATGCAGGAGTTCCTTGAAGGTGAACTGGCAGGGCTTGCTGGGTTTAAGCGATGAATGCTCTCTCGTTCTAGGCTGGGCTTGTGCCCTGGAACTCTGGATGTGTGTGAGACCATTCATCTGGCCTATTTGGACATCTGCCCTTGCATGAGCTGGGTTGTGCCCATTTCTTTTTGCTGGCTGTTCTGGGCAATCAGGGTGACCACTCCAACACAGAGGAGATGAGAGAAAATGGCCTCAAGTTGCACCATGGGAGGTTGAGATTCGATTTAAGGAAAAATTTCTTCACTGAAAGGGTGTTCAAGCATTGGAACAGATTGGCCAGGAAAGTGGTAGAGTCACCTGGAAAAAAAATGTGTATATGTAGCATTTGAGGACATGATTTAGTTGGTAGGCTTGACAGTGTTGGGTTAATGGCTGGACTTGATGTTAGAGGACTTTTCAATCCTAATGATTCCATGATTCTAACCAGTCCTCCAGGAAGGCCAAGGGAAGAATCAAAACACCCGCCCCAAGCTCTCAGCTAAAGAAATCCCATTTTTCCTCCAGGATGCTGGAATGTGGGTGCTGCTCGGTGCTGATCCAACAGATCTGACTGTTCTGCATGTCCTTGGCCCCGAGGAGTTCCATCAAGGCTCTGCCCATGGGTTGTCTGTGCTAATCTTCTTGTTTTGCTAAGCAAACTCCATGTCTCACACCAGCAGATGGATGAAAATTAAATGAGCCATACAATCCTCACCTGCTCATCTTGTGGCACTGTTGGCACAACCCTGAACTGGGAAACTGAGGCTCTGTGTGATGGCTCTGCTGCATCCATAGTCAGAGGTTAGGTCAGGGGATCTGTGTGTCAGAATATCTGGTTGCTCTGAAATGAGTTCAGAATTTTCTGAGTTGGCTTATGCAGAATTGTGGCAGTGTTTAATTAGCTGAAAAGGATTTTTCTCTGAGAACAGCAGCACCACATTCTTATGGTGCAAAAGCTGGCTAGCCCTCATGCACTGGGATACTGTCAATGACTAAGTGGATAAGCTTCTGTCTGGTGGCATGGAAAGCATCCTTTCCTCCCCTCCTTGCAGGGTGTTTTGCTCCAAGGCTGGAACTTCAACACCCACACTCTGCGGGAGGGCCAGCACTGGGGTCTTCAGCACAGTGTCTGTCCAGGGTCCCTGTCCTTTGTCCAGGCTGAAGAATGCTCTGCAGAGCTGCTGAGCAGAGGTACACAATCTGGAAACCTCTTTTCTTCTCCCCTCTTGGCTCAGGGATGAAGTCTTCCTCTGGAGATGAAGCTTGGGGTGATGCACAGCCCTCGGTGGGGCTGTGGGGCTGGAGAGGGTCCCCCACATTGTGTCCTAATCTCCTCATCTCCCCTTTACAGTAAGGCACAAAGAGCCACTTAGGCATTCCCAGGAGCAGAGAGGGACCCGAGCCAGGGCATGCTGAAATGCACAAAGTAGGATTTATATCTTCAAAGAAATATTTCCCTCCTTTCTGAGCTCTTTTTAATTTTTTTTCTGAGGGATTTATTCCTCCTCCTCCTCCCGCCCAGGCGGGCTTTGAGGCGTGGAAGCACTTTTCTTTTTGCCTCCCCACAGTGGCTTTTCAATGGTGGGAGAGCGACTTCTTGGAAAGCTGTGGGCCACCCAGGGGCTGTGCCCACGTGCTGCACGGGGCTGGCTGGGAACCACTGCACACATTGCTGCTGGTGACACTGCCTGACCACAGGCACAGTGACAACAAAACTCCTCCCTTCTGCTGCTGACCACGCTGAAGTGTGGGGGGCAGCATCTCACCCCAGACTGGTCATGTTGAGTCTCTGTTTTCAGGCTTGACCTGGGGAGGTGTAACCTCAGCAATGCTCCTGATTCGCTCTTTGAGTGAGCAAAATGACACCCAGATGTGGACATCTTGCTGCTGCCATCTGGAGATGGGGTTGGAAGGTCTCTGTGTGATCACAGATGGAAGGTAGCTGTTCCTGATCCCTTTTGGGGTCAGACTTTCTGCCTCTGCTTACCTGGACTGCCAATGGGCAGAGTGCTGGCTTCCCCAAAAGGCTCTGTCCTTTTGGGGTGGGAACGCAAGACTGAGGTAAGAAGTGCTGTATAACCCAAGATAAGGGGTTATGTATGAGGTATATGAAGGCTGATTAGGGTCAAAAACAGAGGAAAGGCTCTGCTGAGGGGTCTGGCACCAACAGAGCCAAAGATACCTGTCTGTCATGCTCATTTCTGCAATGCTGAAAAAGTGCCCATGTACCCAAGAACACTTGGATCAGATTATGCCTGAGTCCAGCCAAAGACATGGCATTTGTAAAAAACTTTTCTCCACCTCTTCTTTTTCTTTCTTTTATTTTCTTTTTTTTTTTTTTTTAAGCAACTATTCAGCTTTATTCAAAACACTCATTTTGCTCCTAGCAGGCGAGAGGGAAAATCTATTGTAGCTCTCTGAGACCCTTTTACAAACATGATGATTTCCCCTTGCCTGTTTCCATGTGAAGCTGAAAGCATTTGTATAAAACCCATTGTAAATGGTCTGAAACTTGGCCAGTAATTTCCTGGGCACACATTTGTTAATGTAGCCTGCAAAGTGCTTTGAAAACGAAGAAAAGCAGCTGTGATTTCTAATGATGATACGTATGATTAAACAAGGATTCTGCAAGTGCTTGTGAATAATGAGCCATCTCTGGGGACTGCACATTGAGGACAAACATGCTTCAAACATAGAATCATAAAATGGTTTGGGTTGAAAGGAAACTTAAGGAGATCTTGTTCCAAACCCCCTGCCATGGGCAGGGACACCTTCCTCTACATCAGGTTGCTCAGGGCCCCATCCAGACTGGCACTGGACACTTCCAGGGATGGAGCAGCCACAGCTTCTCAAAGAAATATGTACCAGTGCCTCACCACCCTCACAGTGAAGAATTTCCTCCTAATATCTAATGTAAACTTACCCTCTTTCAGTTTAAAGTCAATAACTGCCCCAACCCTCTCAGTTTGTCTTCACAGGAGATGTGCTGCTGTTCTCTGATCATGTGAGACTCTTGAGAGAGGTATCTTGAAGAAATAGACTCTAAACAGTCCTGGGGAAGGGATTTGGGAGAGGAAAAATGTGCCTTGTGCAAAAATGTGTTTCAACTTTATGGCTTTATTTTCTATGGTGATCACTCTGGAATAAAACCAGGGATTAAGATGCCTTTTGTATGCTAAATTCTCATGGCTGATGTTGGGTTTTGTTTCAAGGTGAATAGATCTCACCTTGGAGGGAGGCTTACTTCACCATGTAAGAGTGTGTTTAGAAATTTGGGGCTGCAGCAGTGTTTCCAAACCCATTCTTAGCCATCACTCATTCTTAGCCATGGGAGCTCCTCAAGAGCTTCTCAAATTGACCTCAGAATATTGACTGGTTGCCTGAGAAGATCTTGCCATAAAGCATGGACCCACAGCTGAGGCGCATGTGGCTGGGCAGGGCACACCATCCATTCCACATCCCACCCATTCCCAGCACAGCTCCTGCTGGATGTCCTCTGTGATGGGGGATGTCCTCCTGTGTAATAGATACAGGACATTGGCAGTCTTTATTTGAAATGGGATGGTTTATTTCTGTCTGTTCAAAATGTGGTGGGATGTTGCAAAAGGTAGGGCATGAACCTTGGTGGAAACCTCTCCATGTCTTTGGAAGCCACAGCCACAGCCTGTTAGAGGTGTGCTACAACAAATGGAATGGAAAAGCATTGTCCCCGCAGTCGCAGAGCTGTAATTCCTTGTTAACCCCTTCTACACGCACATGTGTTGGTTGGTTCCCATGTGAAGCCCCCTGGTTTCTTTCTGCTGATGGCTGTGTTCTTCCACCTCAGGAGCCAAGAGATAAGCAATGCACGAGACATGCCTTGCACGTGTTTGTCCCAGGCTGCACCCTCCCTGGGATCCCAGGCAGGGCTTATCAAGAAACTGCAGAAGGTTGTACTGATTAATTATAATTATCATCTGCAAGGGAGAGGATATAGATTATATTCTTTTTCATAGGGAGGTTACAACTATCTTTATTTTATTTGATCTTTTGTTTCATTTCCTGGGTTTCAGGAAATGAAAATTAATTAATTTCCTGAAAAAGAACTGAAGGAAGATGATAGTCAAATAAAAGGGATCCTAGACTGTGATCCAGAGCCTTGGGCAGAGTGCAGGGTAGAAATGCAGGTTTAAGGGATGCTCTTTGTTGGCCTTTCTGGCTAGTGGCAAGATCTGTGTGCAGCTCATGGCGACGGTGATCAACCAGCAGCTTGCCAGGAGGTTTTATTCCTTTGCTCCTGTTGGTGTGATGCTGTGAAAGAATCCCAGAGGAAACGCCAGGAAGTGATGCCCTAAAGAGTGATGGCAGGAATCTCCAGGCTAAGGAGCTGCAGGTACTGGAGAGGCGCAGCTCAGATTCAAGGAATCTCCCAGTCCTGGCATGGGGTTCACTTTCTCTCCAAAGCCCTTGGAAACAGTGGAATGGGCAGAGTGGGCATCACTACTTTCTTAGGAGAAGCTGGCCATGCTCAGGGGCTGAGAAATGAGCATCTCCGTGTCCCTCCTGTGACTCCTGTTGCCCATGTAATTCTTTTTGCCCAACTCTCTTCTTGAGTGAAATGTATTTGTAAGATCTGGAAAGAACCTGCAACCACAGAATCATGGAACCAAGACACGTCAGGATGGACGGGACCTCAGTGGGTCATTGGTCCAACCTCACGGCTCAAGCAGTGTCACCCTAGAGCACATTGCACCAGGTGGTTCTTGAGTATCTCCACTGGGAGACTCTTCAGCCTCTCTGGGCAGCCTGTTCCTGCACAGGGAAGAAGTAATTCCCTCTGCTCAGGTAGATCTTCCTGTGTCTCAGGACTTTAGCTGGTCAGAGTGACCCTGAGACACATTAGAAAGTCTCTTTCCCCAGCCTGGCAGTCGAAGAAGGACTCAGAACTCTATTCTATTCTATTCTATTCTATTCTATTCTATTCTATTCTATTCTATTCTATTCTATTCTATTCTATTCTATTCTATTCTATTCCCGTTCTCAAGGTTGTTTATTATATCTTATCTATAAAATTCTTTCTCTGACCCGCCAAGGTCTGTCTAGCAGGTTGGGTTGAGGCACACTGACTGCCTCAGAGGTGGCGTTGTCTTTTTATACTAAAAACTACCTGTACAATGTTTACAATAACTTTCCAATACCTATCACCTATGTTAGACAGTGAGCTTCTACTCTAAACCAATCTAAAAGTGCCAACATCACAGCAGAAGATGGAGGCCAAGAAGAAGAATGAGAAAGGCTGGGCATTACCAGATCCCTCCATCTTGTCTCCTGAACCCCCATTCTGAAAACCCCAAAAAATCTATTTTTCACCCTGTGATAAATTCAGTATCATTCTATCTAAACTTTTGTGGCTTGTAATTCTTCATATAAGGTTGGTAATTGTTTCTTCCAAGGGCTAAATAAAAGGCACAGGGGTCTTGGGCTCTGTGCCAAGGTGTCTGAGCCACCTGGGCAGGGGTCGAGTCCTCCAGGGCAGCCAGAAGAATTTCCTGCATTCCGGCACCTGTGCTCCAGTTTCTCGAGAGGAGCCTGGCTCCATCCTCCCCGCAGACTCTTGGGGTGAGGTCCCCTCATGGTCGTCTCGGCTCGAGGCATCTGGTGAAACGGACTCTGCTGCCGGTGCTGGAGCTGCGCCAACCGCTGGGACAGCTGCTGAGAGAACCATTGGGACAACCGCTGGGACAACCGCTGGGACAACCGCTGGGATAACCGCTGGGACAACCGCTGGGACAACCGCTGGGACAACCGCTGGGATAACCGCTGGGACAACCGCTGGGACAACCGCTGGGACAACCGCTGGGACAACTGCTGGGATAACCGCTGGGACAACCGCTGGGACAACCGCTGGGATAACCGCTGGGACAACCGCTGGGACAACCGCTGGGACAACCGCTGGGACAACCGCTGGGATAACCGCTGGGACAACCGCTGGGACAACCGCTGGGATAACCGCTGGGACAACCGCTGGGATAACCGCTGGGATAACCGCTGGGACAACCGCTGGGACAACCGCTGGGACAACCGCTGGGATAACCGCTGGGACAACCGCTGGGATAACCGCTGGGACAACCGCTGGGATAACCGCTGGGATAACCGCTGGGACAACCGCTGGGATAACCGCTGCCCGCGAGAGACGCCCCGCGCCAGCCCCGCGCCGCTCCCCGCGCCAGTCCCGCGCCAGCCCCGCGCCGGTCCCGCGGCGCTCCCCGGCCCCGCCGCTCGCGCTGCCCGGGCCGGTTGCAAACCGCCGCGGCGCTCCCGGCCTCGTGAGCTTCCCGGCGCTGCGGTGCTCCCGCTCCCGCTGCTCTTGCTCGGCTTGGAGCGAGGCGTTCCCCCTTGGACAGCCTGAGCTGGCCGTCCCCCCACCACGGCCATACCGCGGCCGCCGCTGCGCCGCCTCGCCGACAGCGCCTCACAGGCCCCCGCGTTGTTAGGTACGGTGTGGGGACACCCCGTGCCTCACAGGCCCCCGTGTGTTGTTAGGTGTAGTGTGGGGACACCTCGGTGCAGGGGAAAGGAAAGAAATGCTCAAGAGGCCCCAAGGGAAAAAGCTACAGGGCAATGCCAGATTTGGCTGCCGTGCCTTTGCCCCTTGGAAGATGAATGTTCCAGCCCAGTACCCAAAAAGACAGAAGATTTTAATCCTTGCTTAAGCACTGGCCTCTCAAGCAGGTTCCGCTTTTCAGTGCTTTCAGCATTCAGACTGTGTGGCTGAACATGTTTCCTGATTTTTCTTTCCTTCTCTTTCCCCTCTCATCCCCCCAGGCTATTTCCCATGCTTTTCCTCACTGTCTGCCAAGCAGTGGGAAAGCAGCAGCCCTGTCTGACTGCCTGTGCTTATGGGGGCTCTTATCTGTGAGCGGTGTCTGTTTGCCATGGAAAAACCTGGAGTCCCCGGGGTTTATGGAGCAGAAAAACATATGTTACTGCTTTCATGCCTCACTTGTTAAGGAGTTCTAAACTTTGCATCCTACTGATGCATGTTTACCTGCTTGCTCTTTGCTCCCGTGGCTTTTCCAGTGAATAGATGCAAGTTTGCTGTTTCCCTTCTCTATCCATTTAACTTTGCCTGGTAAAGATGGGCAGGAATTGCAGACGATCTCTGAATTTTAAGAGAACTGTGCTTCAAATCTAGATGCAAGGACTGTGAAGCCTCTTGCTAAGTCCTGCCCAGGACCAAATTGGTTTTTTTGGCTTCTGCATCTGTCATTTGTTTCGGTGCTGTTTGCCCCTTAGGTGGTTGTTGGGCCCGGTTACTGCGATATCTTCTTTCTTGGGATCAGATGCTTGTGAATTCCAATGTATCAGCATCTGATGTGGTCTGAGGTGCTGCAGATTCAGCCAGACCTTGGGAATTATAAAGTTTTTCTGGCTTCTAATTGCCTTGCCCCAGCTGTGGCAGCAGACTGGCAATTTACCTTGGATGAAACCATGAAGGATGAAACCATGGGACAGAGGGTCATGGAGAAGCTGGAAGGTGGCTGAGTGGTAAGGAGGGAGCTTGTGTTAAATGGAACATTGTGTTAAATGGAACAATTACTTGAGAAGATGGAGATGAACCTGAGGGCAGAGACCAGGGAAAGTATGCAGAAGTAAAAGGGGAGGAGTGACGCCTGTTTAGAAAGACACATATAAAGAGGACAATGGAGTGCCTGGAGATATGAATACATTTTAACTGAGAAGCACCCTTCTGACTGTCCTTGTGTCTGTCTTTTTTTTCCTCATTCTCATGTGGGACCTGGCACATTTAAGAGGGATTTCTCCTGGACGTGTCCTAGGAGTTGCCACTGACTGTTTGCTGATACAGCAACAGCACAGTGTAAATGCATTGCAACACATGAATCTTGCAGAGCTGTAGAGGGAGATGGGCTCTTCTTAGGAGTCACTGCTTTAAGAGTGAAGCAGCCTCAAATTTGGTGAGTTGTCCTTGGTCTTCTCTCTCCCTGTCAATTCTTTCCTTTGCATCTCTATGCAAGCATCCCCTTTTGTCTAGTGCCTCACGCATGCCTTGTGCTTCACTCCTCAGCAGAGACCCAGCAGTCCCTGAAGCTGTGGGCAGAGCTGCTCAAAGGCTCCCATTTGCTAGGTGAGCCCTGTATGCCCAGAGGGAGCAGAAGCCTTGGATCAAACCATGATCTGGGAATTGACAGGATGGTTTCTGCTTTGGACAAGAGCTCACTGATACTTCTTCCTAAGATCTAATCTCAACCTACCTCCTTTCAGTCTGAAGCCATTCCCTCCTGTCCTGTTGCTCCCTGCCCTTGTCAAAAGTGGAGATGTGCTAGAGAACATCTGTCCTCTCTACTTGACAAGATAAAATTTCAGTCCAAGATTATGGCTTTTGTAGAATTCTTTGGCCCTTTGCAGGCTTCAAAGGAGCAGCTGAGTCAGATCACTCTGTCTGTTGGAGGCTGGGAGATGAGGAAAAAGTCTCTGGGAAGAAAAATGGGAAAGGATAGAGACAGAGGGACAGATGGATGCCAGCAGAAGCTGGATCTGAAAGCAGTTCACAAGTTGTGTTTTTTCAATCTCTTGGTACTGAAAGGTGTTATTGCCATAGTGATACTGCTTGGACAGGGGTCAGTGGGGATTCAGGGGATGCCAGAGAGAAAGGCATCTTTTTTTGCTCTCTTTTGGCCAGCCTGATGTTCTTGAGAGGACTGGAGGCTGGTGGAGTGGGTTGTGGGCAGCAGGCTGTGTTTGTCTCCCTCATTCCCCAGGCTCTGGTGCAATGAGGTGTCCATTTTCCAAAAAACACATGGGCTTGGAGAGGTGACTTGATTGGAAAAACTAAGGGAGGAGGTAATGAAATTCTTAATTATACTGGTGTCACAAGTACTCTGAGATGAAGCTCTTATATTGCCCAGAGAAGTTTTGCATACCACATCCCTGGATGCCACATCAAGGCCAGAGTGGATGGGACTCTGAGCAGCCTGGTCTAGTAGAATGATCTTTAAGATTCCTCCCAATCCAAACAATTCTGTCACTGTGTGATGAAGCTGAAAACACCTTTCCCTTTCTGCTGGGGGTGAGTCCAGGGTGAATTATTTAAGCGTTCAGAAGCTCAAGGCCAGCTGATGTTTGATACATGAGAGAAATTGGATGCTACAGGTATCAGGTAGCCTGTGCTATGGGTGAACAGGTGTAACCTGGACAGACTGTGGCTACTGTGTGCCAAAACCCATGGGAATTGCCACAGAAATCCCAAATAGCAGGTGACTATCCACTCCATACAAGGATAGTCTCAGGAGGAGGAAACTACAAGGAAAGACTAGAAAAGCTGGGATCGTTGAAGCCAGAGAAGGTTTAAGAGGAAACATCCATATGTGAGTAAACGGAGGAAGAGTTTAAGCTGTCACTGTATCTATGACAAACAAGGCATGAAGTAATGTCCTTAACTGTAATACAAGGGACAAGACATTGGGAAAATAATCTGCCAGCTTTTAGTTATAAAGAGATTTAGGACTTGTTCAGCCTGTCTTGAGAGATGGTGGGATCTCCATCACTGACAATTTCATGAGGAGTAAGCTAACACCTAGGTTTAACACCTGGCATGCTGCTGTAGCCAGACAGATGATGTGGGCAAGGTTTCAGGATCTCCATAATCTGTTTTCCTGTCAAATCCTGTGTGCTCTTAGACAAATATTGATGTGTGAGCCTTGTACCCACACCTGAGAATGTGAGTAACAAATGTCATGGCCCCTTGACAGCAAAACTAATGGGTTTGGTCCAGTGTCCTGAATTCCTATTGCTGAAGGAGAAGGGCTGAGCAAGAATAGATGCTGTGCTTTGGTGATACAGGAACTCATATTTTGGGGATCCTTTTAGGAGGTAACAAATATTGCAGTCCCATGGCATGTGACAACCCTCTGGTAAGAGCTCTGAAGGCTCATCTATTAAATATATATTCAAAAGCTGTGGCTGTTACTTGGGAATTGCTGGGTTTATGCCAGGTGTACTTTAGGCCAGCTGATGAAACCAGCCGGATCAGATGTCATGTGCACCACATCCCCCCAGCTGTGCTCTGGGAATTCTAGAGCAGGATCACCATCTTGCCACATGAGACTGGCATCAATTTTTTACTAAGGGTGACTTGCTGGTGCCAGGATCTGGCACTGCTGAGCTTCTAGGGATGGCTTGACCCCACTACATCCAAGCATCCAGGTGTGTGGTTCCCTATGACTGTCCTGGGTGGACAGACACATCTATCTCAGGAAGGCATTCAGGGTATGACATTCTTAGTGCTGCATAATTAGTATTGGTCCAAACTGAACCCCCTTTTTGTTTCTTTTCCATCCTCTTTGCTTGTACTCCAGCTGCCAATAGGCTGGGCATTTGGAAAGGGTACAAGAGGAGTGTCTTTTCTGTTTTAACTTGTGTCTGATGTCTCTGATTTGTTTGTGCTTTCTGCAAACTGGTCAGTTATTTGGAGATGCCAGTCTGCAAGGGTTTATGCACTGATTTCTCCAAAGTCACATGGGGATCTGAGTTATTTCCAAAACCTTTATACATCTGTTTCATCCATGTGTATAGTGCAGCAAACTGTTTATTCTTCCTCTTAAATGATTGTTGTTAGGTATTCCAGGATTTCAACATGGTTGATGTGGACTCAAGGATGTGATGGCACTTTTAATGCCACAGAAAAACATCTCTGACTAACTCAACTCCAAAGAAGAGCTGTATAATGGGCTTCTTTACATGCCCACACAAAACTGTTTTCCTAAATCTTTCCTTGAAGTCCCAGTAGTGCCTTGCTGGGTGAGCCATTCTTCACCTAGCACTGGTCCCCGTGCTATTTGCTTCACTGCCACTACACTGGTTGCAATTTACCACCAAGTTCTTTGTTTTTAATTATGATTATGAATAGCTCTCCCACATGTACATCTTTGCAACTGGTCTTTCTACACTTGAAAATCTGTTCCAAGTAAAGTTGTTTCAGCCAGGTAATAACTATTTCTTAAGGGATCAGTCTCTGCAGTGCTGCAGTTTTGCCAGGATGAGAGAGCTGTTTACCTGGGGGTGTTTAGTTCCTTTTCTACATGAGCTAGTTAAACTGATAGCATGTTTCAAACAAGTCACAGTGATGCTGAATAATTCCCATAGCTAATCCTAGATTCAGGTTCATATGACATAATTTGAAATGTGCTCAAGTTAATGAATTCATTTCCCAGAACCTCCTGTATAGGCAAAAGGAGGCAGAGGTAGACCATCAAAGGTGACTCAGAGCACCTAAGTAACAACCAGAGGCAGCACTGACTGCTAAGAGGATTTGCAGTGACCATTCTTCTCAGCTGGCCATCTCCCTTTGGTGTATAAAATTAGGTGGGATGTCCTCAGCATCATTTCCTGCTGGTCTCAGCATCTGCCTGGGAAATCTTTCTCTCCTTTCTCAAATATGGAAAGCTTACCCAGCAGTCTCCCCATAAAACTCATGTTGTTGTTTCAGGAGGAAGATGAGATAAAGGCACTCAGATGGAGACCCGTTCCACCAGCCACAAGAGGATGAAGTTTGGCAAGCTGAAGGTGGTCCGTCGGCGCCTGCTGCAGCAGTACGAGCAGCAGCCCTTCGTCTCCTGCCTGGCTGGCTTCTACAGCTGCCGCTGGAAGCGCTACCAGCGCGAGAGGATCGAGCCTGGGAAATGCTGCTGCAACCTGGTAAGCCAGCTCAAAGTCTGCACACACTTGGGTTTCTGTACTGGGGCAGGGAGGTCTAAGCAGACAAGGGGCTGATGGCATGGAATCCCAGCCCAATGTCATTTGGAGTCTGCTGGGATCTGTTGGGCTGTTAGGTTTTGCTCTAAATGCTTGATGAATTGCTGCTCCTGTGGCAGGCTCTATTTGTCTGACAATAAACATGGAGTTTGCACCAACCTCTCCTGGCCAATGAAACATCTCAAAGCCATAGAATCAAATGAAAGAAGTAACATTAAGGTTGGGTGGGCAGTAAGAATTGAAAAAAGGTTGCTCTACAGTGCAATTTCCTCTCATGTGAGGCAGTTAAAATCCTGTTCATTTGGGAAGTAATGAGTTTTCCCTGAGAACAGGTAGTGCAGAATATGCTTTTGAGGACATTTTCCTGGTTACAAGGGACAGGATGGGAATTCCCCTCCATATTTACTTCAGTTAGAATTCCAACACCTAGCTACATATGTTAGGAGCAGCCTGAAAGTACCTGCCATTTGCTTTGATTGCTCTGGCTGCCCATAGCTCTGACTGCTTGTCCTTCCTCTCCCTCTCCAGCGGGAATGCATGTTTTTCCCATTGCTCGTTGCAGCTTTCTGCTTTTCTCTGGTCTTTCTGTACACATGGGGTGAAGGTAAAAATGACTACAACAGCTTTGACTGGTAAGTAACACCTTTTCCTCCTCTACCACCCCTTCAGCTGGTCACTAGGATGACTGGGAAGGG
This sequence comes from Ammospiza nelsoni, assembly GCF_027579445.1. Lineage (NCBI taxonomy): Eukaryota > Metazoa > Chordata > Aves > Passeriformes > Passerellidae > Ammospiza > Ammospiza nelsoni. The sequence goes on along the minus strand of NC_080634.1, from coordinate 33,572,203 downwards.
ATGAGCACCCTCTGCAGCAGCTGTGGTGCAACAGGGCGCTTTAGTAATGAATCAAAGATTTGGCACCTTAAACTCTTGCTTACAGCATCCAAACTGAATGTCCAGTGACTCTGGAGGTGCTGAGACTTGGTCTTTGCTTAGGTACAATTTTTAGGTGTAAGTGTGAATTTAGGAGAAAGGGGAGAATCATCGTCACAAAAATTGTGAATGGAAGGACTAAATAACTCTTTCCTTCTCTGAGTCTTTCTTTTCCTCCTTCCCTTTCCTCCCCCATTCCATGTGAAGAAATACTGTGGCTGGAATCAGAGGCATTGCAGCAGCCATCTCACTGAAAGAGAATTCTATGTTCTCAAATTCAAAAGTAAGAAATAATCATCAGGGATTTATGCACATCTTTTCTTTCTGTACTACATAGGCAACAGTTATGCAAATCTGGCCCCTAAAATTAAATTAAAGCTGCTCAAATATTATGGGAAGGAAAGGTATAATAACGTGTTTTAGTCTGATGGTTAATGCAATCAGGGATTTTGGGAAGGAGGCTCTTAATCACTTTTTCATGTTACAGCGTAGGCTATTCCTTCGCCCTTTGTTTTATTGCTTAGAAAATTTCAGAATTTCAAGGAAGAGGGCTGTTGGTCCTCTCTACTCCAGGTGCTAACAAAAAACATTCTTACAGAATTTTATTGGTTTATTTTTAGGTATAACTATGGGAACATGGGCTACTGGTTTCTCTGGTCTCTTGTTATCCTGATTGTGGCTGCAATCTTGTTTGCATATGTCTCACTGTTACTGGTAAGTAATGCTCCTTGTGAGCTGGCCTTGATTTGTAGTCCTGAAAGGTGAACACAGGGGTGGCTTTAATGTGTCAGACCAAAGCTCAAGCTAGTCCTCCATATGATCCTTGGACAGTGAAAGTCAGGAGATGATCTGGAGCACAATGAGTGTTTACAGCTCCCCGTAGCTACCTGCAAAGGACCAGTTTCAGCTCAGGAGTCTCTGAGCCTGATGTCATTTCTGTGATTTCTTTCAATGGTATCCCTTTGATAAATGTATACAATTCTTCCTTGGACCCAAGGAAAGCTGACCCAGCAGTGTCTGGATTTAGATTTAGGGGAAACGAAAAATTGTTGTTTTGGCAGCAGGGAAATATGAGCTCTGAGTCATGTAGCGGTGGTGATACATCATCACAGCTGAGTTATTCTTCTAATCCTGGATAAAAAGGTCTACTAGAGGAAGGAGAACAGAACTTTTTCACTTGACTGACTCTGCTTTGCTGGAGGATTTTCTTCAGGTAGAGGCTATAGATGTGGTCAGAAAACACTGCTGAAGTTTATGCTGAAAGAGGTTCCTGAAATCTTCACTTCTCCAAATTCTGTGAAATTTTCTGATATGATGTCTGCTTTAGTTAGGGAAACATACCAACCCCAAAATTTTCCTAAAATTCCTACTTAATCATCCTTTTTCTATGTTCTTTCCTTCATAAGAAAGCTCTCAAATAAAGACAGATTTGTACCTGTTCTTCCACCTTCTTAATCCAGAGCTATAGGCCAAGAATTCACTTTGATTCTAGGTACTGGAGTTCACATCTGGAGTACCATGCCTGCTCTGACTTTCCTTTGGAAATGCCAGGTGCTGAGGGTGAGGTTATGGCTTTGTCTCACCTCTGTGACCAAGACAACCAGCTTTTATCATCCATTTCTGCTGTTCTCACTCATTCCCTGATGTGTCATCATACACTCAGTCTGTAAATTGCTCATGACAGGGAACTTCTTTTGGCTTTGTCCATGCAGTACCTAACACAATTGGTTTCTGGGGTCCTTTTTTCCTGATGAAGTACAAATAAATAGAACTTTTATTCTAGTGCTAGCAATAAAAACCCCAAAGTGATAAACAGACAGGTGCTTTTTCATGCCCACAGCAATCAAGAGCATTGAAAGAGATGTGGATTGACTGAGCTCTGAAAGGGACTAACAGCAATAATTAATTACAAGGATTTGGTAACACCATGATGGCTCATGGACTATCATTCAGCAGAGCCCCCTGGCATCCCCAGGGGCCATGGAGTGGTGTGGGTAGTTTGGTGGTTACAGTACTACTTGGGGCAACTCTGAGCTTTGCCAGAGATGCCCATGTGACATGGATACATCTGAGATGGTGCCTCAGCAGGCTGTGGATCTGGAGTCAGCCTCAGGATCAGACTAACTCACCATAGTCCATGCTAGAAACTGGCTTTACAGGATTTCCTGGGCTTAAGGAGCCTGAAGACCCCTGGGGCTTATGTGACAGCTTGGTCATACTCTGTCTGGATCCAAATGTCAGCCAGTGTCCAAGCAGTGCACTTTCTTTGAGCATTTTCCTGGTTTTGTCACCATGAATATGATGTCTACAAGCTGTCAAAGCAGGTGATGGGCAAAGTAAACCAGAAAGGAAGATGAAGAATATGAAGTGAAATTGGTGTCCTACAGGGTTTAGTTCAGTCCTGGTCTTACTTTTTATTATGTAGCTGCGTCATCCTCTTCCTCTCAAGCCTCTCAGTTCTGTCTAATGAGGCTAACAGCATTTGCCTTCCTCAGAAGGGTGAGCATGGATAAACCTGATAGAATGCAAGTAGACTGGATGGTATCTGACAGCAGGAGAAACTTCAGAGGTTCCTCTGCTCTGGGAACAGCCCTGCAGAGAAGGTCCATTTCCTTCTTGCCTTTATGAAGCTGTGAGGTGACCCAACCAAAGCTGTTGGGTATTTCTGAGGGCACTTGTCCTGCTTGACAGCATCACCATGCCACCATGTCCTTTGTAGCAAGACTGCTGCATGCATCCATGCTGGGCAGTGGGTGCTGGGGGCATGAGGCTGCTACTTAAATGTTATTAGGTCATGAGGGAAAGGGGGGCAAGGAAAGTTACCACTGCCACCACTTACACTCCTGCCATCTGAAAACCCGAAGGATATTGTAGCAGCCGTGGCTGGGCAAAGCTCATCCTAGCAGGGCTCTTTCAGAGGAGGACTCTGCCAGGAATCCCTCCCTCCACCAATGTTTGCAGAGCTTCCCTTTCATTGAGGGCTTTGATGGACCACCCAGCAAAACACTGGGAGCCTCACGGGCTGGTAAGAGTAACTCAGCCCTTCCACACCTAAATAAGTCATTAAGTGTGGGAACTATACGATAGGTGGGTTGTTCTAATACATTTCAAACAACTGATGGCCAAATAGGTTTCTGCCATGATGAATTACATCCCAAGTTTTGGTTGAACAGTGTTGGATGGTGAGTACTTAGGTGATGTTTTCTGGTGGTGTTTTGCATGAACAGCCCACCACATCAGAACACTGAACACCCTGATGCCCTTGCTGGAGCAGAAAGATTTAATATCAACCCTTAGATGGTTTTGCTTGTGAACACCATACCCTCTTTCTTATTGATGGCACCCAGCTGGAACCTGTGAGCCTGCTTCCACAACCCTATTGTGACCCACTGGAGCATACAGACTTCTGCCCACCTGCCTCAAGTGGCTGAAGAAAATGCTGCACAAGAAAGGACTAACTGTCTAGACAAAGATGCTCTCCATCCACATGCATCATTGTCATTTGCTCACACAATCGATTTTAATTAATTAAATTGTTCAACCACTCAAGACAATTTTCTCATCCCCATTAGGGCTAAAAGGTTAAGCTGAGGGGTCTAATTACAGAACTGTTTATGCTCAGTGGAGAAGAAAAATATTTTCTTGTTTAGTCTTTCAAACCCCAACAGATAACATTTGCCTCTCTGCAGTTCAGCCATGCTTTTTTCTAAGGGTTGTGAGGAGGTGACTCGTGACTGTACAAAGTAAAGAGGTTCAGATGTGTTGTGGCCTCTTCATTCATACATGGAGAGGACCTAAAATAGTACATTGACACTGAAATATAAAATGTGACCTCAAAACTCCATCCCTAAGAGACTGGGTTCTCATCCCAAGTTCTGAGTTTTTTGCCATAAAGTGAATGAATAGAAGGACCTGAATCCAGCTGCTGTGAACATCTAAGTGAGTAGATGTTTCAGGTGAGCCAAGTGCCCAAGTGCCTGCTTGCATGTCGTTGTAGTGTAGGTTCAGAGCCTGCCCACACCTCACCAGAAGTGTCGAGATGATTGCAGGGTAGTTCCCATGCTGAAGTGGAGTAGATTTAAGCATCTGCTGTCCACATTTTGCAGAAAAACCTTGTGGTCAATGCAGCCACTCAGAAAGAGGGAGACAGAAATGAAATTCTCATTGCAGTGAATCCATTTCTCTTGCCACTAGGAAGCATCCCTTAATCACCACTTTGCAGGTAGATGGTGGAGGGTAGACACTTCCACACCTCATTTTATTAAAGAAGAGAACAATGCAAGAATTTGAGGCTGTAAGATTCTGGGAGATGATGGGATTGGCAAGAGGGACCTTGACTCTAACCTTGGCAGTATTAGTCAGAAACCCACTGATCACCTAAGCCCTCTTCTCTACTTATATTAGATAATCCCAGAAAGTGTGTGGAAGCAATTTGGAGTAGACAGACCAGTGAGAAGACACAAGGGAGTATTGCAAAACTGTATCAGTGGAGATTTAGGTTAAAAATTAGGGGAAGATTTTTCACCCAGAGGATTGTTGGGCATGTGAACAGGCTCCCCAGGAAAGTAGTCATGTCTGAGTGCCCTGAGTTCAAGAAGTATTTGAACTATGCTCTCAGGAACATGAGTACCAGACTCATGTTAGTACCTGACTCATGTTAGTTCGTGAGTTGATTCAAGAATCGTGGTGTGATTCTTGGTGTGATTTTGTGCAGGGCCAGAAGATGGACTTTGATGATCCTTGTGTGTCCCTTCTGGCTCAGAAAGTTCTGAAAATGTTTGGTTTTACTGTACTCAAGGACCAGGTCTTTGTGTAACATCACTTGCAGCAAAGGAGCAAGTGATGTTTGGTCTTTTTGCTCTCATTTTTCACCCTGAAATAGATTTCAGTGGGGCTGATTTAAGATCTTTAGCAGTATTTCAGTTTTCTCTCAACTGCTCCCAGATTACTCACCATGTACTGGCTGCATTTATTCCATTACAGGAAACCAACATGTCAAGAAGCACTTATGTTCACTGCTGAGTTTGTCATAGAATCATAAAATGATTTGTGTTGGAAGGGACCTTCCAAGGTTATCTAATTCCCGCCCCACTGTCATGGACAGGAATGTCTACCACTAGACCATGTTGCTCAAAGCCCCATCCAACCTGGCTTTGTATCTTGCTTCAAATCAGCACGATCCTGGAATGAGAGTGTGTTTGTAAATGGATAGGAAACAACTTGCAGTTGAGTTTCAGGAGAGAAGACCCTCTTCCCCCAAATCTGTTTATCTTGTTTTCCTACAATCCCACTATCCTACAGTCTGGAGGGACTTGCATCATAAATGATCCTCCTCAGTAGAGCACTGATGTCTACTAACAGACACTTTTCTCTAAGCCCTGATACCTGGTGATACTGGTCCCAAAATGATCCTTTTCAGTGGTTGGGAAGTTTCCCCAGGCATTTAGACTCCTGAGCATAGACCTATGCGTTTTCACAGCAGCAAAGTGAAAGTTTGCTGCTGAAGGTGTTTTTTGGAGTAAAGTTAATCTCCAAATTCACTGGTTACTTAGGTATGGAGCTATGTGAAGAAGCTCTGTATGAGAACTGTGGACTGACTTGCCCCATTCTTGGCTTGTTGGTGTTCAAGGTATCTTGGGTTGTCCTCTGTCCTGGCTGGGGTTTGCAGCTTGCTTCACAAGAACCCTCTCCAAGGGCTCCAGCTTGCCATCAGGTGGAAGAGACATGCCAACCACCGAAAACTGGAGTCATTTGATCCCCAAGACACTTTCCTCTGAGACAGGTCTGAGATGTGCCTGTCTCTTACATTCCCTGTGGTAAATGTGGAAGAATTGCCTTTTTTTTTTGTCTGCTCTGTACTTTTGTGCTGTTCTGGGGCATTTTTTATTCCCAGACTTCTCTCCCGTGGTCTATATTCCTCCAATCTCAATAAATGCATAGAAAATAGTGAAGGTTAGTACTGTATTGATTTATACAATAATAATTGACCCTGGCCATCATCCCTCTTTTAGAGTCTGTCCTCACAAAAAGTCATTGTAAGCAAGTAACCCAAAGTGCCCAGTTATCTGTTACCTGGGAAAATGTCTTTGATCCTGAAGGGCAGTCTTGATATGTGCTTGATATGTGCATTTCAGAATCATTTTTACTGTAGCACTAAACTTTTCTCTCCATACACCAATCGTGCACACACTGACATTGTGCAGGATGACCTTGTGTAAAGTAACTTCCCAATGCGAAAATAATTCCAGAAGTGCCTCATGGGCACAGGGCACCCCCTCCCACAAGGATGCGTACAATCTCTTCTTGATTTCCCAGGTCCTCGCGATGTGTTTGCTTGCAGAAGGTCAGCGGCTGTACCTGCACTGGAGTCACAAGGTGGGGAGAGTCAGGGCTTTCTGGTAACTCTAATCTATGCTTGTAATTGAGTCTGTGGTGTTTCTTTGCATGACAAACCTCTTGGACTATGGGAGAGGAGGAAGAGAGGGAAGAGGTTAATCTTACGAGATTGAGATACCCATGAAATTGATATCTCCACCTGAGCTGGTCGCTCAAACTCCTTTTGCAGTCAGTGAAGGGAAATGAATCCTCTGAGGATGCAATTCATCCAGCTGGTCATAGGCCTCTAAATTAAGATGAGATGAATCACACTCAAAAAACCTTTTTTTCCCCCACTGACTCTAAAAGGTGCCTGCAGTGACTCATTCAGGTGAAGATGTCTATATTTGACTCATTTACGTATGGTAACATGAAGTCAAAAGCAAAGTTTTCATGAGAAGCACTGCATGATTTTCTGGATCAGACCCCAGTGAAACAGTGAAAAAAATGTCTGCTCTCTCCACAGGAGAGAAAGGTGGCTTTTCCAAGGCATGTTGGTGCTTAATGTCTTTTGGTCTTTGGATGGTTCCCTGGGAGTTTTAAAGACCAGGCTGGATGGCGCCCTGAGAAATCTGATCTAGGGTCCATGGCAGGAGGGCTGGAACTAGATGATCTTTAAAGTCTCTTCCAAATCAAACTTTCCTGTAATTCTTAATTCTATTCTAGGGTTTGGAAATGCCTTTGGGAGTTTTGAAGACACAGGAACAAATTATCAGGGACTTTTGCTGTAAAATTATGGGTTAGAATAATCTTCTTTAAGTAATTTTTGAGGCTATGTGAGGCGTTTAAAAATGCTTCTCTGTCCATGCAGTTTAGGGAAGGATGCAATGTGATTGCAGGCTGCAGGAGGAAGAAATAACTGAACATGTGGATGCTTGATCCTCTGCTTCTTCATTTAAGTAATGGAAACTGTGTGATCTTTACTATTTGAAAATGGATTCCAGAAGAGCCAGAAAGTTGTAGAACAGTTTGTAAAAAACCAACCAAACAAAAATATTTTAAAAAGAATAATAATAAAAACCAGGATTTCTTGGGTGCAAAGGGATTAGGGATAGATTATTAAATTATTGATACATAGAAGATGCCCTGAAGAATGGTTAGGGCCTTGGTGCAATTACCTTTAGTTGTCAGCAGAAAGATGATATACCAAGAAAGGTCTGCCATTACCACAGTGCAGGTACCAAACTGAATAAGAAGCTGAAGAATTGACTAAAACACTGCCTCACCTTTTTGGTTAAAAAGTGAACCCTCATCTCCTAATTATGGGAGGGTTTTCCTGTTACAAGGCAGCTCATAGAACAAGGAGGTTGTGTTATTGTCCCTTTTGGGTGGAATTTGTCACTTCTGAGTTTAGAAATTATGAATTCCATCTGCAGGTTAGGGATTTAATGTAAGCTGATCACCTAGGCTCCATTTATATCAATAGAGAGAGAGGCATATTCCATCACAATGCAAGCAGGAATGGGTCACCTCTGAAATTCCTCTTTCTCCACTGATTACAGAGAGAATCCTGAGAGCTGACTGAGTTGAGTACCCAACTCCTGGAATCAGTCCTGCCATACTGATAGCATTGTGGATTTGGTTTTAGACTTGTTGGATCCCTCTGTCTCTGAACTGGCACAGTCAGTCTTTTGCATACAAAACAATTTTTCCAGCTGCCTAAATTAGCCATGACTAGGATGGATGGCATACCCTATGCAGAAATACTGAGGCTGATTTATGTCTTCTTTATGTCCCCCCAGATTGGTACTTTTCTCGTCCTGGGCTTCTCTATTGCATGCCTGTTTGCATTATCCATACTCTGGAGAGACCACCGGAAAACTGTCCGTCTGTCATTCCAGGTAAGGAGGGTGAGGAGGTCTGTTTGGAAGAGCAGCTTGTTTATAGGAGTATTTTGTGACAATTGGCAGAAGATACTCTGTATGGTGGATGTTTTTCATATGGTTTTTGTTAGCAAGGTACATTCTGAGAAAACTTTTAAAATGACTTTACATTTCCTGTTGGGGGAAAGGAAGCTGAGGCCTAAGGCTGAGTTTCAAGCTATGTGATTTAACATGTCTCTGTTTGGAAAGATATAGAAAGTAACAGCCCCTTTTTTTTTCCTCTCCCCAAAATTGTAGATGTACTGCTAAAATTCAGCTGTCCAGGGCATGTAAATCAGACCCCTTAGGCTGCTAGGTTTGCTGGAGCAAGAGCTTTCTCCCTCATCCCTCATCCCAATCTGCTGGTACAGCACATTTTCAGACTTCTGTGACTCAGAAGAGCTTAATCTCCTGAGGGCATGAGCACACTGGGCTTTGGGGGAGCAGGTGGAGAACACTGGTGTCAGGTGAGACAAAATGCTGGATGCAGGAGGTCAGAGTTCATAGTTGCTGGTCTCCTCAACTCTCACCAGATCTGAAGGTGGAGGCAAGAGCTGTCCAGTGTTGTCCAGTGTCTGAGCATCCAGGTCCCCACTTGTATTGGGAAGGAGGAAGCATGTAGCCTTTGACTACACAGCTGCTTTGCAGGATCCAAACCACTCCACAGTTCTATGATTTTATGCTATTTGGGTCTGTTACTTCTCCCCTATGTGTCTTAGTGCCTGTGAAGGCTGGGAGAGCAATGCAAGAGGACTGGCAGAGGAATGGAAGATGTGGTGTTTGTAGGGAGTGGTTAATTGCACATTCCTGTTCTACAGTTCACTAACCACTGGGTTGTGCACTGGCAAAGGCAATGAGAAACCATCAGCTTCTCCTCCCCCTGACTGACACCAGGGGATGTGGATGAGGAGAAGGAGACACAAAAGCCTTTGAGTTCCCCAAAGATGCTTTTTATTTCAGGCATCCATGCTCTTTGAGATGGTCTCCCATTGCTGTTCCCAAAGGACACAAACCTCTTGTAGATACTGTGCCATGTCCGTTAGCCCAGCAAATCTATCTCAGGTATTCTGGACATCTCAGATGGCACCTCTGCTTGCGCAACTGATCCTGCTTCTGGTCAGGAGAAGTTGGTATTGGGTGTCCAGGGCAGACAGTGTCACGTGCAGTAACGTGTCCCAGTGACTGCTGCTTTCCTCAACCCTTCCATCTTAGAGAATCGAGCATCAGGACTAAGAAATAGGAAAGGTTTGCATCTGGAGAGTTGGGTTTTTTCCCAGCACATACCTTAATCACTGTCAGTTCCAGCTGTAATATTTGCCACAGGGTGCTGATGAGTATGAGAAAACAATGGACTGGTTTCTAGTTCAAATTTTCCTAGTTTTAGGAAAAATGTTATACCAACAACTATTTAGATTCTGTATTTCTGCTTGGTTTACAACTCTTTTCACGCATTCATGCTAAGCATAGGAGTGATTCTTGTTTTATGATCTTCTTATTTAATCTTTAGGATTAAAGAAATCACATCTAATAACTATATCTGTCCATCAATATTATCTAATATATCTGCTTCTATTATACCACAGTAGTTAGTTTCATACCACAGCTAGTAAATACCACATTTTATCACTCAGGCTTGTTGACCTCAGTTTAATGATTTAACTGCAGCGTGGTGTGGTGTGGAGATAGCTATTGCCAGGATGGGATTGGACTGGAGTTGTTTATATTGGGTTAAACTGGAAGATGCTCACAGATTATGGCATATGAGTAGTGGCAGTCGTGTCCTCATGGAGGAGGGCAGTTGTGTCTCCTTCAGCTGATGTAGGAGAAAGTAAAGAAGTGAGGAGCACTCCTTAGGATTTGACACACTCCTTCCTGGCCTGAGCAGGGGCACATGTCTCTCCTCTGACTCCTGAGGTGTTTGGTGAATCCAGCACAGGTGAGGGAGAGTGGTTAACTGCTGGTATCTGCATCAGGAGCCCATCCAGGTGTAAGAACTGTAGCTCTGATGGGGATTGTTTCCATCTGTCTCCACAGTTCATCCTTTGACTAAAATCCTTTTTTTTTTCCTTGCCAGGTCACAGCTCCTTACCTCCATATAGGGGCAATTGCCATCATGGTCCTTCTTGCCTGGCCTGTGTCTTTTCATGCCATCAGAGCAGATAAGAAAGGTATGGCAGCTCTGGGTCCTGCTTATAGTGGGATAGAAGACATATACAAGCATGGGGAAAAGAGTCATGCAGGATCTCTTTCCTCCCACACCTGCACTCCAGCTGGAGGAGACTTTCAAATTCTGCATCTCTCAGACAAATTAGTAGGGCTGGGGCCTATGCTATGCACTGCCCTGCAGCTGTCCCAGTGTGTTTCTGGTTTGCATTTTACCTTGCAGTGTTTTGCCCTCTACTGAGGCAGTGATCTGTGTTGAGACAGAGGAGACTAGCAGAAGCACCCATGTTCTGAGTCATGAGTGAAAATTTGTTTGGCCCTCTGCAGGAGAACGCAGGCAGTGGCAGCTCCCCTGCTGAGTTTTGCTTGCTGTGTACAGAAGGGATCTCCAGTCCAGTCAGACAAACCACTTCAGACTAGTGTATCTCAGGAGAGGCCAGCTGAGATAGGGAAAAAGATCTTTTTGCTCAATTCCTGGTGTTATCTCATGGGAAGTTCCTGCCCACCTCTAGAAGGAATGAGCAAATGTTGTAAGGATGAAGCCAGATGCCAGGAAAAACCACAGAAAAACCTGACTGGGAGTGTTTGTTTTTCTCTTATTGTTTCTCAATATAGCCAAAATTATCTACCTGACACCCATCTTCAGATACTGGTTTGCTATAACAATCACAGATAGAATGGGTTGGTGAAAAGGTTTTTTTCTGGTCTGAGACTTTTCCTGTTTAATTGCAGCTAGAGAAATTGGGAGAGGATACAGAGGGACCCTAGACATTACATACCACCATGCCTGAGCTACTCCTAGCTTAGTACATCATCATCCTAGTGTAAGCCCAAATTCCTTCAGAGCCACTGGCACAGAGGATGGTGGTACCCAATCAAGAAAGAGGTGTTGGTGCATAGGTGCTCATTACTCAGAAGAACTGTTGTGATCCCTGAGGAGAAGGACTCCTGGGGCTCTTGGGCAATGTGTCAACAGATTTGGGAGAAGACCACGGATAATGAGTTAGCAAGTTTCTGAGGTGCAATATCCATGCTCTCGGGGTCTGTAGGATCTAGGTCACACACAGAAGGTCCCTACCAACCATCTGAATGAACCAGGCAAGTATTCAAAGTAAGGAGATGCCACATAGTTGAAAGAGAGGTAGCCACTCTTCTTCACTGGGAATGAAACTTGAAAATGGTGCTTGTTCTCATCTGAGTAAGAAAAAATTAGCATCCTTCTGCTGAGGATTGTTTTTCTACATATGGAGGAGATTTTGTTGCATCATGTTTAAATAAAAAAAGAAATAAAGCCATATCTTGCTGTCAGGCATAGTGAGATGTAATTAAAGCTTAAAACCTGCAGTCCTGACTTAGACAGTGTGCGTCCTTGCTTTGACCAATTTGTTTTCCTGGGTTGCATTGTTTGGAGAGAAAATTAAAATTAGGGGAAGAAGGAAAGGAAAAAAGGATGGGACAAAACCCAAAGCTACTTAGATGAAGGATTGGATTAAAAGTTAAGTGGCAAGGCAGACTCATGTTACGATGTGGATTAACTCTAGCCTTCCTCCTTCAAATTCTTTCAGTTACTCAGATGATAATTGTTGGTCCATACCTGGCTATCCTTCTCTTTCTTTTCTTGATACCTCTGGGGATGTACTCTCCCTGCATCAGAGAGATGGGAACACTTGGACCAAAGCCAGCCCTCATTGGACACCGTGGAGCACCAATGGTAAGTCTAAAGAAGTTATGTTGTTTCTTCATCCTGTGTCTTGCTACTTTCTTCATCATCTTTTGTTGTTTCTTTTTTTTTATTTTCCATGAAATCTGTGGAAGGTGGGAAACATTTCTGGTCATTGCGACTGCATGCCAAAGGCATCACTGCATGGGCTGGCTTACAAGCAAAACAATGCTTCTGAGGGACAAGACCAGGTTGGAGGGGGCCCTGAGCAACCTGGACTAGTGGAACATGTCTCTGTCCTGACAGGGGAATTGGAATAAGGTGATCTTCAAGGCCCCTTCCAACCCAAACCATTCTATGATTCTGTTATTCTTCTACACAATAGGTTTGGCTAAATTGAAAGAAAACAAACAGTAGACTTTAGCAACATAATGATGCTCTCTTAATAAAAACCAGAGATGTTACAAAGAGGCAGAAGACATTTGCAGAGTCCTCTAGAGTGTGCTTGAAAATTATTTGCTCATGTGCCTTTTTTTTCAGCTGGCACCAGAAAACACTGAGATGTCATTTCTGAAGACGATTGAGCATGGTGGGGATGGGCTTGAGACAGATGTTGCCATAAGGTGAGGGCAAAACATCACATCTCCCATAATATATGGTGGTTCTTCTAAGAGCTGGAGACATGCAGCTCCAGGCAGTTGGGTTTTACTGATGGCTGGGACAGGGTCCCTCAGCTGTCATGTGATGACAGGGGCTGTAGGGCATGGTTATTCTCAGGAAGTCAATAAGCTGCAGCTTATTGATTCAATGTTCGTTATTTCTGCAGTGTGTTTTAAATGCTTGGCAGAGTACAAAAACAAGCCCCTAATCTAGCCTGACTTCCAGGTCACAGTGAGGGTTATATCAGGTCTACAATCCAACAGATCTTTAATTGCCTTTGGTGAACCCATTGCCATGAAATGCTAACATTCTGTGCAGGATGAGCTGTTCACAGCACTGAATGAGAAAAACACTAACATTTGGACATTCTACTGAACTAGACCTTTCTATAAAAGAAAATTTTGTGTTTCTATCACTATCCATTCAGAATTCAGTCCTCTGAAAACCACAGAAACACTTTGATGTCAACAAAAAGAGATTTCAACCATGAGTTACAAACCATTTTTGAGGGAGTCGGCCGGCAAAAAGGTCACCTCCTTCACATTGCCCCTAGGGAAACTGAGACACAGACAAACATGACTTCTGTGAGGCCTCTAGAAGTATTTAAGCTGGAAATAACCTGGTGTTGTGAGCCTCAGCATTCCTCCACATTGCACATTCTGCAAAGATCTGCTATGCTCTGCTGCATCACAGTGGCCCACGCTGCTTGTACTGTGGCATTCACAGTGGCCCACCTGTTCTTCTGACCTGAGTCTGCTCATGCTGTGAATGAACCTGCTCCCCAGGTGATCTGAACTCTTGCTCTCTGGCAGCTATGATGGGGTTCCTTTCCTCATGCATGATGACACCTTGAGAAGGACAACTAATGTCGCAGAGGTCTACCCTAATGACACTGGTAAAGCTGCTTCATTCTTCTCCTGGGATGCCCTGCAGAAATTGAACGCTGGAATGTGGTTTCTTAAGGTAGGCATCATAAAGGGCTAGAAGCATTCAAGGTCAATTGGATTGGACTCTAGGCAACTTGATCCAGTTCAACACATACCTGTTTATTCCAGGGGGCTTGGACTAGATGAGCTTTAAGGGTGTCTTCCAATGCAAACTTTTCTGTGATTTCATGACTGTCACCAACTGGATGTAAAAGAGACACCAGCTGTCTATTATTTAACAGCATCAGTGTTAGAAGAGGAACTGGTAGTTGAGTTAAAACTCAAGTCGGTGTAAATCTGTCAATTTGGGTCTCTTTTCTTTGTCCATTTTGCCTTCGGGCTAAGGAGACCTGTAACAATTGGCTGGTGGGTGTTCTTGTGTCACCTTATCAAGGCAGCAGCAGAGCTCATGGGCTGGGGGAAGAAGGAAAGAGCTACTTGTGCAATGTGCTGTTTATAATATTCAGAGCTAACAAGGTGGGACAGAGAAGCACAGCAGAGCTAGCTTTGAACTATGCAATTTAGGTCCCAAAAGCAATATCCTCACTAAGGGAAGCTAAGCCTGGGTTAGCTTCCCCCACTTTTTATGTAGAAGAAATAAGCAAAATAAAATATCCCCACCTGTTGAGGACTCACATAAAACTTTTTCCCTCCTAGAGATACAGCTGACTCCCAGAGCAAACTACCTGATTGACTTCCTTTTTTTTTTTTTTATATCTGTTTATTTCTAGAACAAACCATTTGTAGGGATGGGCTCCCTGTCAAAGGCAGATCAAAAGCAGGCAAAGAATCAGTCCATTTACACGCTAAGTAGTTTTTTGCGCCTCGCAGACAGTCACAATAAACTTGTGATATTTGATCTCTACCGCCCTCCAGAGAAACATCCTTACAGGAACTTGTGGCTCCGCAAAGTCCTGGACGTCATCCTCAAAGAGGCGAAGATTAAACGCCATCTGGTAGGGTGGCCTCACTCCATATCCCTTTTTCTTGCTCTCCTCATTGGGACTTTGGGGCATACTCTGCATGATTTCACCTGCATAAAATTGTCCTGTTGCATTTCACTTGATTTAAAAGCCATCATTTGGATGTATTATATTCCTAATATTAGCTCCTCAGAAGGTTCACAGCAGTGTAATTCTTTAGCAGCACAGGAAGAAAGCTGATGTCTTTGCCCCTAAACAGCACCCCTTCATAAATATAATAATTGTCAGTCTATTCCCTGCTACCCATGCTTGTTTTATATATTGCATTAAAAATTCTGGCTTAAATTAAAATAAATTGCGAGTCTTTATTGCCTTCCTCCCCCTGGCAGTGGATGAATGCTAAACTCATGGGAATCAGGTTATGTACCCATTGATGTCTGGGGAGTTATGCTGATCTGTATCTGCTGAAAATCTTTTCTTCCATGCTGGAAGAATGGTAGAACAGAATATTTTCAGTTGTCTTTTCCATAAACCAAAGCTATATTTTCATTCATTTTCAACACTGCATCTTTTGTTGGGCTGTGTGAAACGTGCTCACTGATTTCCAGTAGATAAGCAAGGAACAGTGGATACTTATTTCATGATAAAAGTGACTTGCAAGTTCTAACCCTACATCTGAATATTATTTGATCATTGGGAGAAACATTGGGAGAAAATTTGACAGGCTGGGATAAGTCCCTCAAGATGTTATCTTTCCTGGGCTTGTATGAACAGCGGGGCATATGAGGGGCACAAATTCTTCTGCTGAGAATTCACTGGTTCCTCTTGCTGCCTGCAGGTCCTGTGGCTGCATAACAGCGTGAGGTCCTTTGTTCAATCTGTTGCTCCAGGGTTTCAGCACACGATGGGCAGAAAGGCACCAATAGAAGACCTATTAAAGCACAATATTGTCAAACTCAATCTGGTCTACACTGACATGTCCAGTGAAGATATCCGGTAGGTTTCATCCCCAAGTACAATCTTTGGGGTGCACTGGACTATGTTTGCCTCACTCATGGGGCAATGTCTCCCTCCAGTGACCAGTTTCAGATACTATAATATTTTGGGAATAGGTCATTCAGGTCAAGTAGCCATCCCTGATGTACTTTAGGGGTGACAGGCTGCAGTTCACTCCTACTGTTGATTAAGAGGTGGCACATGTAATTAAATCCGGCTGTCCTCAATTCCATACCGATCAGGATCTGAGGATCTTCTGCTAAGAACAACACAGCTGTATCCCAATTTCTTGTATTTTTATTTGTGCCATCTCCAGTCTCACCAACACCGAATCAAGGAGAATGGACAATTATTTAACCTCCCATGGCTCTTCCACAAACACCAGTGGGAGGGTATAATGCTATGGTGAGAGTCACCCTCTGGTAGCTGGTGTTTTGGAGACATCATTTTTTGTCTGTTACTATCAGTACTCTGTTGCATGTGACACACTGAAAATGCCATTTCTATGATTAAAGGCTCCACATTAATTGCAGGAGTTCTCAAAATGCTACTCTCACAGGGCAAAATAACACAACAAACCACCAAAAAAACCCCAGCTTTATCTGTCCAGCTCTCCTTTTGTAAATATGATTTTTTGCCCTTTCCAATGCACAAAACCATTGAAGTCTAGTTGAAATGAAAAACTTTAGTCCTTTGGGCAAGAATAATGTTTTCTCAATTATAATTGTCACAAGATGTAAAATCATAGAATCCCAGAACAGTTTGGATTGTAAGGGACCAGCTAGTTACTGGTCACCAGCTTTCACCACCAGCTAGTTCCAACCTCCCTGCCATGGGCAGGAAAGCTCCCACTTCACCTGGTTTCTCAGAGCCCCATAGCCTGGCCTTGAAACCTCCAGAGATTGGGAGTCCATAACCTCTCTGGGCAGTCTGTACCAGTGTCTCAACCACCCTCACAGTTAAGAATTTTTTCCTAACATCTGATCTAAACCTTCCTCCCTTCAGTTTAAGGCCATGCCCCCTTATCCTGTCACTCAGTGTCCTTCTAAAATGTCCCTCTCCAGCTCTTTTGTAACCCATCTCAGTACTGGAAGGTGCTCTAAGGTCTCCTCAGAGCCTTCTTTCCTCCAGGCTGAAAGGCTATAAAAAATCACAAGCAGATTCATTTGGGTAAACCTTGGATAGTTCCTAGGTAGATTTATAAATGCTGATATTGATGATACATTACTTTACCTTTATACAAGGAATGACTTGTATAATGAATGAACTTACTTCATATTGTTTCAATAGTTTATAATAACTTGAGAAATGATCAATAGCTTATAATAACTTGAGAAATGATGTGTTGATGGAGCAATCATAACAAACTTGGGTGGCCAGCTTTGAAGATTAGCTCAGCTGGTCTAACCAACTCAGATGCTCTAACCAACACCAACATTGTGGGTTCAATCCCTGCCTGAGCCATTAACTGAAGAGTTGGACTCTGTGGCCTTCTGTGTCCCTTCCAAGTCTGGTGATTCTGTGGTGGTTTGGAGCACACTGTGGGAAGATTATGGAATAACATTAACACTGCCTAACCCACAAGTAAACCATGTCCCCAAGTGCCACAACCACATGTTTTAAGTACCTCCAGAGATGATGATTTCAGCACTTCCCTGGGCAGCTGATTTCAAAGCTTGATAACCCTTGTCATGAAGAATTTTTTTCCTAATATCCAATCTACAACTTCCCTGGTGAAGTTTGGGTCCATTTCTTCTTGTTCTATTGCTTGAAGATCTTCCATGAAGAAAGAATGGTAGAACAGAATATTTTGGTTGCATGTTGAAGGAAGAGACTGGCCCCTACCTAGCCACAATCTCCTTTACAAAAGCATTGTTACATTGATTCATGTGCCAGAAGGATTAGAAAGGTTTTGACCTTTTGAGTGTTTTATCTGAATTTGTTTCCAGCTGTTCAGCTATTCTGTATTGACCAATTGTTAATGATTAATTATTGGCTGGTTGGCTTTCCTTTATGTTCCTTATGTAGGTCCTAAAGTAAGCACTCCCTACAGAAGATTACAACCATTTCCCATGATCTTCCCGAATCTCCTTGAGTAAGCCCGAAGGAAGTGCTAATCTCCTTGCTCAATGAAGGTTGTTGCCTTTTGGTCTTTTAAAGGAAATATGCCGCGGCAAACATCACCACCAACTTCTATGTGGTCAACGAGCCATGGCTCTATTCCCTGGCATGGTGCTCTGGGGCACACTCTGTGACCACCAATGCCGTCCACTTGCTGAAGGATCTCAGCCAGCCACTCTTCCTCATGGTAAGGGGAAGTTTTCTCTGTCTGAGGGGTGGGAAATAAGGTTGGCATGTTCATGATTACCTTTGGAGACGATGGGCCAGTTCACACATGGATAAAGCATCCTTTAAGGGTCCTTTGCATAAGAAGGACCTGAGTTGAAACCTGGCTTACCTGGAACCTCAAAGCCACTGCAGGTATTACCACACCCTTCTCTTCTCCTGGCTCAGGATGAAGCACCCTACTTGTTTGGGTTATCACCTTAGGCCTTGAGATAAGGGGAAAAAAGTCGTATTGAGACTTGTGCAGGAAGAAAGAAAGGGCCTTTGGGGCACAAGCTGATGCATGAAGATTTCCATTTCTGAGCTTTTGAAACACCTTACTGATGCCAGAAGTTACTCTTTTTCCAGAGGGTCCCACTGCCCTTGTCAAACTTGGTCTTCTTCTGCAAGTCCAAGAGAAACAGCACAGAAATAAGCCTTCCTTCCGGGAGGAATTTTCACATAATTTCTCTATTTGTTGTTCTGCCTTGGACAACCTGTAAGGCCAAGAAGCACCTTTAAGTCTCTAAGGGCTTTAAATAGTCAGTTTCACAGTCTTGAATTAGATTTTACAATGCTCCCCTCCAGAGAAGTGCAGTGTTTCAGTCCATTCTAAGTTTGGGTGGAGGTCCTGTGTAAGAATGAATCTTCAGATGCACTTAAAGAGGGAGCCACCCCAGGCTCTCTGTGGTGTTCAGTAAAGGGCAATTTTGCCAGAGAAAATGAGATGCCACCAGTTGATGTTATATTTGGGGTGAAGCTGAGAAGTGCAAGACCTGCCTTACAACAAGAGGTCTCTGTGGCATTCACAAATCTTCTTGGCTACACAACAGACCTGCTTGTATGAAGGAGAATGATTTGGCACCAACATCCACTGCTGAGCGGCCACCAAGCGCTTTAAACACCCAAGGGATGTTACAGTAGATGCAAACCAGGCAGCTGAACAGCCATATTCAATCAGGAAGAAAGAGCTTGAGTAATGTTTTTTGCAGACCTCGTGGTCCTTAGTGGTGGACACAACCTCTGTTGTTTTCTTCCAGACTCCACAGCAGTACAGCATCATGTGGATCCTGACAGATACGATCTCTGCATTCCTCATCACACTCATCTTTTTCCTGCAGTGGTAACTACCAAGTTGTTAATGGCCTGTTAAAAGATCCTAACCTGATCTTTTGCTCCAGGTGGAGGGAAGGAGAAATGCTTTCAGGTGACCTGAAAGGTTAAAACTACACTTGAAAACACTTCCTTGCCTTGCCTTGCCTTGCCTTGCCTTGCCTTGCCGGAAACTTCCCTTCCCTTCCCTTCCCTTCCCTTCCCTTCCCTTCCCTTCCCTTCCCTTCCCTTCCCTTCCCTTCCCTTCCCTTCCCTTCCCTTCCCTTCCCTTCCCTTCCCTTCCCTTCCCTTCCCTTCCCTTCCCTTCCCTTCCCTTCCCTTCCCTTCCCTTCCCTTCCCTTCCCTTCCCTTCCCTTCCCTTCCCTTCCCTTCCCGTCCCCATATGGAAAGGGAAGAAAGACCCAAAAGTCCCCCAAAACTTCTCTGTTTCTCCTGCTTGCTCTCGCTTTCTCTTTCCATTTTGGCAACTTAGACATTGCTTACCCTCAGGATTCAGTGGAGAACTGGTAGATTTATAGTAGCAACATAAACCAATTATCAAAGCTGCTGGGCTGAGAAAGGAACTGATTTTTCTCTTATTAGTATTTGACAGTGTTTCATTGGACTGATTTGTTGGGACAGCTCTCAATGTTAAAATTTGAGGCATCCCATGTCTTTCTGCACATGCCAGAGCCCACCGGAATTCCGTCCTCCCAGAGAAAAATGTCTGACTCTCTCACAGAAGCCACATTTTGTTTCCTTCCACTCTGTCAAAGATTATTGGGAAATCTGGAGTTCATGGAGTGGGCTTACCCCAGCTGGTCATGTTTGGTTGCTGGATGTTCTGCTCTGCCACAGTTGTATGAGGAATGTGCCTGTGCTCTCATCCCAGTGGTGCCCAAGGAAAGCAGGATGTGCTGGGCTCAGCTCTTCAGGCGGCTGGCTGCAGATGGGTGGGTGGGAGGATCAGAGCAGCCAGCCCAGGGGAGCTTTTTGCAGGGTGCTGGCAGTACAGTGATGCTGCTGGTGGCAACAAGCAGAAGTTTGGGAAGGCCCTGAACAAGCACTCTGGGCTGCTGTTAACTGTGACTTGCTGTGGCATAGGAAAAGGTTGGAGTGCTAGTATTGCTCTGAGATGGTGAAAAAATTAATTAGTAGTAGTTTGGCAGTGATGAACTAGCAGCTGTATGGGCATTTTTGCTGGGCATCCAGGTTTTTCCCAAGGCAAGGTGGTTCCTTCCTTTCCTTCCCCTCTTACCCTGCTCTGCTCTCCTCAGGTCCTGCTTTCCCCTTGTTTTCAAGGCTACAGGTTTCAGGCTGGTACACAATCACCCCTGTAAAGCATCACCACCACCATCAGACCTTCCCATGTCCAACTTCTCCAGGATCATGTTCATGTTTTTTGCATCCCCAGCCCTCCTGGAACCAAAGGGCCATTAGCAGTGCCTCAGTGCCCTGTGTGGTCTTGTCAGGTTTACGAACACACCAAAATCACAGTTTTAAAATTTCTCTGTCTGCTTTAGAACCAGTGTTTGTAAACATTTTGGGGGTTTTGGAGCTCTTAAATCTTGCTTAGAAAACAGGGCTTAATCAGAAAGTTGCCTTTAAAATGCTGCTGCACACATGAAGTGTGGGTGCTTAGACACCAGTCATGCACTTGAGTCCTTTCTCAGTAAGAACCTGAGAAAATCCCAAAATACCTGCCCTCACAAAGTAGGAAAAAGCTGTCCAAGGCAGCAGGGGGCTGTGAGGAACACCACAGCAGGCAGTAGCCTGACCCCGGTGCTTTGCCCCATGCAGGTGGCGAGGGAAGAATTTCTCCTGCTGTCCTGCTGAGGACAGTAACTCGATGATAGAGAATGGTGGCTCCTACAACAAATTCAAGACAGGTGAGCGGGGCAAGGAGAGCAGCTGCATCCTGCTCAGGGTGGTCTCTGTGGGAGTACTGAGATCCTGATGGGTGGGTTGGTGACAGGTGTCCATACTTTAAGTATGGAAGTGTCCATACTTAAGTAAGGAAGGTTATGAGGAAGGATGCAGTCTGGGTTATCTCAGCCCCAGACCCCATAGCAGCTCAATCCAATTGGCCCTGCTTCAAGCAGAGGCTGGAGCAGACACCTCCAGATGTCCCCTCCAATACTCATTACTCTGCAATGCTGTGAAAAGAGACACTGGAGGCACTGAGAACTCTTGGTTCTGCCAGGCAGGGTGGGATTGGCTGAGGACCCTCCCACACACCACATTTCTGCACCCATGGAGCTATCAGCTAACATCCAGACAAAATGACCCAGCCTGGGCTGCATGCATTTTCAAACAGGTTCTGTTTGCTCACAGTGGCTGTCAGAACAGATGCAGATGTTTGGTAGCTCACTGTGTGCCTCCTTTTCCAGAGCTCAGCAGCATGCCTCCCGTCCTGGCCTGACGTGGGCAGAGAGGGGACACGGACCTGCCATCTCCATGAGAGCTGGTGGGGGCTCAGATCTACCTGGTGAGGAGGAGCCATTTGCCTTCATGGCCCTGCTGGAGATGAGCACCAACCTTCCTCTCCTACAGCTTTTCTCACATTCCCATGCCTGTCAGGGATCCTTGGGGTGCAGGAGAGCGCAGATGGAGTTGCAGCCATGAAGATCTGTGCGTTATGGTGAGATGCAGCAACCACAGGGGAGGCACCATTTACCTGAGACCACTGGCATCCCACAGGGCAATCATTCCTGCTGTGTGAAACCCTGTTTCCACACATGCTGCAAAGGTCTGAGCATCCTCCAGACCTCCTCGTTCTCAGGTGCCCAGATTTCTCATATCAGACCAGCCTCTTCTCCACACACTACCTCCCATCCTCCCCCATTGCAGGTGTCCTCCATCCCCAAGAGCACACTGTCCCCACCACGATGGTCAGGTGCTGCTGGCTGGCTTGTTACAATCGGTATCTTTCTGTAACAGAGGCAGGGGCAACTCTGGTTTTCCTTTTCCCACTCTTGCCCTGCCACAGAGCCTAACAGGACAATCTCCTCCCCTTGTCTATGGGCAAGGACATGTGGGGGCTGAAGGACTTTTCGGTGTCTTGGCCATGTAGCTACTGGGACTATGACCTGTAAGAACCACTTTTCTTCAGAAGGATGGAGCTGTGTGTGAATTGGTTCCACCAAGTGTTTGCTTTTCCCTTGGGAAGGTCTGTACACCTGTACTACAGCCTGGGATTTATTCCAATTTTCATTTCTCCCAGTGGCTGCTGGCACACAGTGGCTGCTCTGTAAGGGAGATGTAAACATCTCTCAGGTTTAAGCCATATCTTTCTACTTGAAGAGATAATAAGAATATGTTTTTTGTAAATTGCAAGTGATGTTTTAAATACATTTTATCTCTCCTATCCTGAATTGTTCTTATTTCAGCAAACTGGGAAGGGGAAAGAATACAGTATTTACCTAATCTAGACTACAGATATTTCTTATATGTGAGCCTTTTGTTAAATGAAGTGATCACAAATGAGAGGGCAGCATTAAGTTTCAGAGTTATCTGTGCTGAGAAGCACCCAAACATTTCCAAGTTGTAATTTTGGAGTATTTTGGAGGCTAGAAATGTGAAAAATTAAGATCCTCCTTTGGAAAAAGGCTAAAGGGCTGATGAATTGTTGTAGAGCAGCTCCAGATCTATGAAATATGGGGAGTGGATGGTGTTATATCCCCCTCCCCGTGCCCTGCATACATAGGTGGTTCATAACTTTTTGTGGGTACCAGTCACATAGGGAAAGTGAGCAGCAAAAGTAGGTGGGGAGTGTGTGTGGGTTAGGTGTGGTGTGCACCATGGGCTCCTCAGTCTGTGCCCTGGTGTCCAAGTGAGGGACTTGGCTGTGGCTGCCCAACCACTGCCTGTAATGTACATTGGGAAAAGCCACCTCAATGCTCTTTGATCCATGTTATCTAGCTGCTGCTTGGCCAGTATGCACTGGTAACTCCCTGTACTCACCCTCCTCATCCTCAGAAGCCTTGTCTAGGCAGAGCCTGGCCAGTTAGACCTGTGGTTTCCTTTAATGTTTTACACTCTGTCACATCTCAGCTACTAATTTTGTTGCTTCACAGCTAGCAAGGTCTGGCACCTTGTTAAGCACATGACAGGTCGTCTGACTGCCACACACAGACTTTTCACCCAACACTTCCTACATGCAGTGATTAGGCTCAGAACTTGACTGGAAGATTCAGCCCTTGTCAAAGAGGACAAGCAATGGACTTCAGTGGGTTTTTTTACCCCAAAAGAAAAGATTTCAATTAATTTCCAGTCTAGGTACACTGATGGGTTGTTCCCCCTTGATGGAACAATCAGGAATTGCTCTCATCAGGAATTGCACAGTGCAAGAAGTCTTGTCCACAAGAACAACTCGGGAGCCCTGATTCCCATCCCTCCCCTGGAGATGTCACCATGACTGCACAGTGCAGAACAGCCTCCCACAAGCCACTTGATGCTTTTTAATTAGAGTATTTCACTTGGACACATGTTTTTTCATGTTACATCGCTTGGTGTGAATACAAAGAGGCCAGCAGATGCTAATACATAAGACACACAGGCACACACACAGAGTCCCAGCCCCGCCCAAAATTATGGGGTGCATGGGATGCCAACAGAGCTGTAAGTGGAGGGTGGTGGCAGGGGAAAGATGACCCAGGACAGCTCTGGAAAACACTGCTGTGCTGCATCATCTGCTGAGTGTGCAATGGGTGGCAGGGATGGCTGGAGACTCAGAAAAAGCAGTGATGATGTGGTGATGATAGGCATGTGTCTAAGGACAAGTGGGATCCCTGGGACAGCTGGATCATAGCAGCTGGGGAAGGGAGAGAAATGTCAGAGATGGATGGTGAGAAGGCAGCTGGGCTCCCAATGTAGCCTTGGTGTAACCGTGCTCCCATCACCAGAGTGCTTTGGGTAGGGGATAATGGAGGAAGGGGATCTCCTAGCAGCCCTGTCTGGCTGGTGGATGTCCCCATTCAGCCTCTCATTCTCTTTGATGGAGCAACCAAAGTCGTAAGTCACTGCTGCATCCCACTTGAATGTCACAGTCCTCGAGGTCTGGTAGGCAGCACTACCAATTCTGCCTGGCACACCATGGTGCTGCAGACCTGAGCTCAGCTGAGCCTAACACAGCAGCACATGACACCCCACAATATGGACTTGTACAAAGCAGTCAAACCCAGCCCAATGCACAGGAACAAGAGAGGCCTCAACATCTACTGAGATCCACTCAGTGTGGGTTACAACAACACCAGATCTTGGTGGACAATTGTCCCTTCTCTTGATACCATGTCTTTGAAGCCTGGATTTTGGAAAGGCACCCCCCAGGCTTCTCTCCTGCATCCTCCCAGACACAACGTGGTTTCAGCCTCCTCTCTGCCAGCAGGTCCTGTCTCTGCTCCAAAGTGGGCTGGTCCGCACTGTGTGGCATTGGGTGGCAGATGAGACAAACAGCCAGCAGATGAGTACAGCCAATCAAAGATGGAGAAAAGACCACCAAAATCAAGGGTCTGCCCTTCTGTGAGTGGTTCAGATCCAGCTAGGACTCATGAAGAGCTGCTTTACACAGAAACACACACAAAAACCACAATAAAATCATCAGCTGGTACAAACCCGATGGCCAAGCTAATGTTTGAATTACAGCCCAACATAGGCTTGGCTTCAGTCTTCCAAGCATGGGGTGTTCAAAACCCCTATATCCATATTGAGGTTTGCAGCAAAAGTTAAGGTTAATTTTTCTGGACACAGGGAGCAAAAGGAGATAATTAATTTTCCAAGCTTCGCTTCCAGCTGAACCCTTAGGTTGAGAAAGATGTGCCTTACTCAGCCTCTGGCAGTCATGGCTCTTGGGGGGTCTCTGGGCAAGGGATTGTTCTGCACGTCAGCATCCAGATACCGGCACGAAATACAGGATTTCTTTTTTTCCTTTTTAATATTTTAAAAAATAAATAGAAGAAGAAACAAACCTTCAAAATTTGTTCTTTAAATATTTCCAGCATTGCACGGATAGGACTTTAGTACACTAGCCTGTTTGATCAGTAGTTTGTTTATTCTGATTCCTAGTTAAAATGTGCTCCTCCCTCCCTGCTTTTTCTTTCTGTACATCTTAAGAACACAGTGTATTCTTTTGTAATGACTAAAAAACAAGCCCTGCAGTGTTCACTGGAAATCTTTCCAGCATGGGTCAGGGCTCTCTTATTCCTCTTCAAACCTGAAATTCCCAGAACTTCACCAAAAACATGTTAGCATCCTAACAGCTCTCATATTTAAGAAAAAAACAACAAATGAAAACAAAGCAAGCCACACACACACACAGACACACACACACACAAAAATCCTCATCCAAGAGCCTTTGTGACCTCCTGCTGGAGTGTCTTTGCCTTGGTCACTCTCTGAGAGCAGTGGTGTCCCCTGGAAATCTTTGAGGTGTAGGATTGAGTTGGGATGCAGGGTGAGGAAGGTGAGTAGGAGGTCAGAGATAGTCATCTTCGCTGGAAGGGGAGGTGGGATTGGAGCCCTCAAGGTCAGAGTCCATTGAACTCCCTGATGGTGTTCGGCTCATCTTCCACATCTGGAAGGCAAAGTTTCTTGCCCAGCTGCACGGGTATCCCACAGCCCTCAGCTGGTGAATCAGCCCCATGACCATGTGCCAGTGGCTTCTTGCAGTTCACTTGCTACCCTTTGCACTCCTCTGTTTGCTCATGGCTGTTAGCATCTGGCTGATGTATGAGGTCAAAAGATCATCCATCTTGTACCCCTGAGGAGGAGAGGGAAGATGTTACCAGCCTCTGGAGCACGCCTTACAGTGTCTGGCTTGAGCCTCCTGAACACACTGGCTACCAGTTCTTGCTTTGCAAATTTTCAGGTACATTTTGACCTATTCCACCATTTTCCTTGGGTGAAATGTCACCACCACAAAGAATACTGTCCAAACATAATTTGCAACTTTGAGATGAAGGAGTTCCCTGTCCCAGGATGCTGCTGAGGCTGAGGACAAGGGGAGCTTTGGACAGGACATAAATTTTCAAATGGCCAACAAAATACTGAATGCCTCGGATTAGTAACAATCCAAAAGGAATTTTTATCCTTTGTGCTTTGGGTTTAAGATAGTCTAGGAGAAAGTTTATTGCTGTGATTGTTACTAGGGACAAGCTGGGTAAATGGTATTGGTTAAAGGGCTCAGGAGTACCCCTTGAGCCCATATCAGCTTTAGTGTGTTTTTCAGTCCAGTTATAGGGAGCAGTCACTCATGCTCTTGACACAGCAACATCCCAAGCACCTTAGGCTTGCTTGTTAGTTGGATGGTGGACCAAGTGAAAGCCCTGATTCATTGAGCAGAGCCATGGGAAATTCAGAAGAAAAAAATTGTATCAGTGGCTCTTCTGAGAGACCATTTTCAGCCCAGAGAATTCCTGAGACACAATTTGCTGCCAAATCCAAAGTCAGGATTTGGTCCAATCTTAAATGCTTCTTACCAGGGAGGTCTCACAGAGCAGCTTGCTTCCTCTCACCAAGTTGCCAATGGTTATGTGGAAATACGTGTTGCCACTGCTCCAGTTGGAGATCTTGGTGAAGGGGTGAGTGATGAGAATATCCTGGTGGGAACACAAAACTGACACTCAACATGCAAGAGAGCCTCAACTTCCATGAGGGGCTGTGGACACTTCTCATTGTCGCTGTTCACTTTCCATCACAGCAGGCCAAGGATGTCTTACTGTGATGAGACTCGTGGGAATGGTAGTGAGATCAAGACCAGATCCTCCAGAGCTTGTGGAGGACTGCTACACTATAGAATGGTGATGCAGGTGGTGGAAGTAACTAGTAGGATCTCATTTACTCCAACTCCTGTCCTATTGCCTGTGAAAGGATTAAGGAAGGAGTGTGTGCATCCTCCAGGTACAGGGCCCTAATAGTTGATGCTCTCAATCTGTATTTTGTTGAAAAAGTCTGGGCTGCCTCAGTGCAACAGTGAATTTCTGTCTCCAGAAAATTTTCTGTCTATCCAGCCTTTCTAACCTGGCTTAAAGAGAACTCTCTAAGTACTGAACAACATGCTCCTTGGGATGTCTTCCATAAGGGCCTGGGGACTGGGCTCAGGAGTATCTGGTGAATACCCAAGTTTTGCTTACCTTGGTTTTGGGATCGATGAGGCTGACTCCATGCTTATTGATGGCAATTAGGAGGATTTCTGGATAATTTGGCTCTGTAGTTTGCTGTTGGAAAAGTGATGATCTGGTTAGGGGACATGTCAAGCAAAATCAGACCCCTTCCTATTTCCTCTCTCCCTGTCTTCTTCTGACAGCACTGGCTTCTACTGTCCTTGATGGAACTGTAGTGCCACGGTGGATGGTCTGGATTTGGTTTGTGGTGGGTACAGACACATCCCTGGGAAAAAAAAAACAGGTTCCCCTTTGCCTTGGCCAAACAGAGAAGAGCTCTTGTGTGTTCAGCAGCACAGCTGTGGGAACAGCCCCAATGACTGAGATATGCTGAAGCTCTACAATGCTTCTGTCTGGGTAAAGAGGGAGATCAGCAATGAACAAATGTGTTTGCAGGTCTCCAATTAAGCATATTACATTTTTCCCTGTTTCATCAGGATTGTCCCAGTCTAGTTCAGATCTGAAACCCCTCTGTGGTACAGGGCTCCTGATCTTGGCTAAAAGCTGCCAGAGAACCCTAGGGCAGGTACCTTCACTTCAAAGAATGCTGATCCAAATGTAGGCCACTTGAAGATAATCTTTAGAAAGGCAAGCTTGGCTTCTTCTCTTGTTTTGCCTGCGTGTTTGTTGTAGTATGCCACGACGGACTGCAACAGAGAACACAACAGAGATGGAGGGTTTGCAGAACCTGGCACCAGGGATGTTTGGAGAAAAGGAGCATCAGTTCCACAATTATAGACTCATAGAAGAGTTTGGGTTGCAAGGGACCTTTGAAAGGTCATCTAGCCCAACTCTCCTGCAGTGGATGGGGCTGCCTTCCACTAGAGCAGCTTGCTCTGGGTTCTGCCCAACCCAACCTTGATGTTTGGTTCTAGCCTCTGTTCCAATAACACTTCAAAAATGTGCTGGCTGGTCACCGGAGCAGGGCCTGGAACAAAGGCGGGTCCTTTTTAAATAAGCTGAGCTGCTGACTCCATTAAAGAGATTATAAATTGTGATTATCCAATTTATGCAGCAGAGGAGACTGAGAGACCTTCAGCCCAGAGATCCTGATATCAGACAGGAAACAGAAAGCACTTATTGGCCTATTACTTGGCAGTGAGATACCTCTAATATTTTAAGGCTAGACCTGTTTGCACCTGTGCCACAGCTCTCCCTGTGTAAAGCAGTAGTCTGCATTAAATGACAGACCACCTCTTCATAAGAACATCTCTTAGCATGTTTCCATCTGGCTTTGCATCCACCAGTACAGCCACAGTCTCAGGCCAAGAAAACCTGGGGCAAGGCATGTGTATGTGAACATGCAAGTACAATCTCTCCTCTTAGTGATGCCATGGAAGCTGAAGCTCTGGTAAGGCTCCAGAAGGACCAGGTGTCACTGATTTTGGCAGTCCAAATTCAACACTGAATGTCAGACAAGTCACCTAAGAGACTGGGCTTCTCTCAGCCAGGTCTGGTGTATGAATCAAGCTGCTGGTTTACCCTTTTCCAGTCATCTGGAGAGAGCTGCCGGATGAGGTCCTGAGGCACCAACTCCTTCAGGAGTTTGGGGATGCTGGGGAAATAGGACTTGTCATCCTCAAACTTGACCCGGTAGATGAGAGCTGCCAGCTGCAGGACCTCCTCCCGTGAGCACTTGTGGTAGCCACGCAGGTACTTTGGTAACTCCTGCACGGAGGAAAGAACAGCAGAAAGATAGAGACCATGTCTGTGCACCTTCACTCTTACATGCTAAATGGAGTTTGTGGAGGTATCCAGCCCCTGGTTAAGAGGCTGTTCCCTGTGAACATCTGCAGGTGGACAAGCCTTTGCAACCCACTCCTAATCCCTCCCAAGTCTCCACTGCTACTGCAGAGTCCTAGCACACCTGGTAATAGTGGAAGATTGAGTCCGCCATTGAGTCCTTTCCAGGCGTTGTGTTGGTCCACAGTTTTTTCATGAAGAACACTTGGTAGGTGAGGGAAGGCACTATACCTGGGCAAGTGAAGCAAACATAACACCTAGTGTGAGTATCAGCTGGCAATCAGTGTCTGCATCCAGCAGTGCCCATGTGCCACCAGAGCCTGCAGGGACAGGGACATTCACAAGGCCAGCTGGGCTCTGACTTTGCACAACAAACCACGTCACTGCCATGCAAGGCTTTAATAAGGTGGGAAAAGTGTCTGGGTTCACTTGCATAACCGTACTTCATTGATAGCACCCATGCCTAACACAGGACAGAGTTGTACCCTGGAGGCACCTGTGTCTTACAGCCACTGGTAAATTCAGCAGAGCTGCAGCCAGTTCCACTTTGGATGTGGTCAGTGAGGTGAGATGAATCCCACCACTGAAACCTTCCTGCAGGCACTTCCTGGAGAGATGGCCTCCAGCAGGTGCTTCTCACAGGGGCCAGGAAGAGCCTTGGAGCAGAGGTTTTGCTGCTCCTGGATGGATCACCTCCCAGATGATGTCCCCAGGGATGGTGCAGAGAGCACCACTCCCACCAGTGTGGCCCAACAGATCACAGGATCACAGAATCACTGAGGTTGGAAAAGACCTATAAGATCAAGCCCAACGATTAACCCAACATGGCCAGGAGCACCACAAAGCCATGTCCCTAAGCACCACACCTACATTTTTTTGAACACTAGAGGACAGTGATTCCACCATTTCTGTGAACAGCCTGTTCCAATGCTTGTGGCAGACTATGTGGTCAATATTGTTTGAAAGGCATGGAGGGCAGTGGAAGGCTGTGTGTGACCCATGCTGGGAAAAAAATCATCATTACCATCTTTTGCTGGTCTTGCTTTCTTTATCCAGTCTGTCAGGTGTCTCACAAAGTCAAAGAAGAAATCTCCCTCCGGCACACTGATGACCTGGGGGACACAGCACATAGTCACAAAAGCTGAGCAAATAAGTCATACAGTAGAATCACAGAATATCCTGAGTTGGAAGAGATCCAGAATGATCATCAAAGTCCATCTTCTGGCCCTGCACAGGATATCTGTAAGAATCACACCATGTGCCTGAGAGCATTGTACAAATACTCCTTGAACTCTGTCAGGCTTGGTGCCATGACCACCTCCCTGGGGAGCCTGCTCCAGTGCCAAACCACCCTTTGTGTGAAGAACCTTTTCCTAGTATCCAACCTAAATGTTCCCTGGCACAGCTTCATGCCATTCCTTTGAGTCCCATCACTGATCACCCCAGAGAAAGAGATTAGTGTCTTCCCCTTCCCTTCCCCTCATGAGGAAGTTGCAGACTGCAATGAGGTCTCCTCTCAGTCTCCTCTTCTCCAGGCTGAACAAGGCAAGTGACCTCAGCTGCTCCTCACACACCTTCCCCTCAAGGACCTGCACCATTGTAGTAGCCCTTTTTAACACCTTTATTTCCTTCTTATATTGAGGTGCCCCAAACAAGTGGCAAGACTCCACAGGCAGGGTTGGCCATTGCCCAGCCCATCTCCTGTGGTTGTGCTCACTGCTTTGCACTTCTTACACTGATGTGTTATGAACTGCTGACGTGAGAAAGCCAATGCCAGCACCTTGCTTCAGGCTCTGTCTCTAATTTCACCCATTACTCCTTATTGCAACTTGTTCCACCACAACCCTTCCTTTCCCTTTCTGATGACTATCTCCAGAGATTTCTCTCAGTTGCCAGAGGCAGCTCTAAGCTGCACATTTTTCTTACTTAGTCCTTTCTTATAAAACCAACTCAGCAACAGGCTAGGAGAGCTTTGCCTGTCTGTGCTTTAAGTTCTTTGGGGTGACTGCTGTAAGTCAGGGCTGTGGGACTGCAAACCTCACCTGCATCAGGTCAGATCTCACTTAGGAATGCCACACAGCTTGTAGAGAAATGCTTCTCACCACATGGCTCTGGCTCCACCAGCGTGTACCTACTGCCAAGTGGGTTATCCTGGGTACCTCAGAGCTGCCTCAGCCCCTGGGTGGGTCACTCACCTTGTCGGAGATTTTGACAAAGAGGCTGAAGCCCTCAGAGGACTTCAGGAGCAGCCTGTTGGAGATGTTCTGGCAGAAGTCCTTGGCTTTTGTGCTCGATTCCACCTCAAATGCCTACAAAGAGAGGAAGATCACCACTGCCATCTAAGGGTTAATTTCCACTTTTTGCTCTCTTTGAGGACCTCCAGGTGCACATGCACAAAGGGGTTTAGATGCCCACAAAGGGGTTTAGATGCCCACTACCAGTGAAATCAGTGATACTGTGGACTGGGGCTCCGGGCATTGAAGGGATGTCTGCAGAAGCTCTGTCATGCTACTGCTGTACCACTGTTCTTTGTGATGCTGTATCTATATTCTGTACTGGCTTATCCAGAGCTGTCCAGGCAATGCAAGAGATTTTTCTGATCCAACAGTGAAGTTGGATCAGATTTGCATGAGGAAAGAGGGGTGGGAAAGACAGAGTGAGAGATCTCCAGGCTGATTTGTCCTGTCTCTCCAGTGATGATGAAGAAGTCAAATGCCTGGCTTAGACTAGGTCTAAGCCAGATGCCTGGCTTCTAGATAGCTGAATAAAGGGAAAATGATTCCTGTTTAATGGATATCTAAAGCATGGGATATTTAAAGGTCTGTCCCCTTTGTATGCACATTCCAATTCTGGTTTTGCCTTTTGAGCTGTGCTCAGCATTTGCATTGCCTCAGTTCTGCTCTGCCCACTTAATGAGATTCAGCTCCTAGCAGTTTAAGGAACTTAAGCTTTTGATCACCATTGAACCACCAAACTACCAGGACCCACGTTCCACATCCCACAAGAGTCTGATTTG
Source organism: Ammospiza nelsoni (assembly GCF_027579445.1). Lineage (NCBI taxonomy): Eukaryota > Metazoa > Chordata > Aves > Passeriformes > Passerellidae > Ammospiza > Ammospiza nelsoni. The sequence continues at coordinate 33,540,225 of NC_080634.1, read as the reverse complement.
GGGATTAGCGCTGCTAGTGCTCAGCACCACATCAGTGCAGATGCATGTTGTACTGGAATGATGCCACTCTCTCCACCTGGTGACTTCCATGGCCAAATGGATCACAGCACACCTGTCCAAGCGTAGAAGTGCTGCCTACTGCCTCTTTCTACTGGCTCTCACATAGAGGCATGTGTATGAAGTAGTGTCATGCTCATTGCATTGCCATTAGGAAAAAATACTCAAAGTGATGAGAAACCCCAAGAGTTCCCTCAGCTCTCCATTACAGATAAACAAGGGCAATTCCAGCTGCGGCAGAGGAATCATCCTTTTCCTTCCATGGGTGTGGACTGTTTTACAAATAAACCCATTTAGAAATACAGAAATTTAGTTGTACCCAGGGGTATGAGGAAAGAGAGAAATGTGAGCCTCATAGAAAGACCAATCAGTAGGTGAGACAGCAGTATCTGCAAGGACATGCCTATCTGCTCTGGCATCAGTATGATTAGCTGCCTTTCCAGCATGTAAGATGCTTAGTGACAGCTTCCTGAGTGCAGGTATCATTTCTGTGTCATCTCAGGTCAGAGGGGGTAATTTCAGTCACCTAATTGCCAGTGCTGCAATTGTCTGCCCAATTCCTGGGGGGGCCATCATGGTACCCCTTTGAGTATCATTGGGGGACAACATCTGTTGGTTATACTCCAAATAACTGAGAGCCAAGGCCTGAGAGCTTGTGTTCAACTGTGAGTGAATAGATTAGCCCATCCAGTTTCCCTCTGTCTGCAGTCATACTCTAAAGCCTTCAGTGAACACCAGCAAAGCACCCATGTCTTGAAAAACACAGCTCACAACAAATCTGAGTAGACAAGGATGGATTTTCCTTGTTATGCTTTGGCCCAGAGGCTTCTGGAAAGGCTGAGCTTTTCTGAATCAGAACCAATATCAGCCTCTTCTGAGATTTTTGAGAATAAGAAAATTGACAACCATCCTGACAGAAAAGAATTTCCTTCTCCCACATTTACCTCATCAGTGTCATCAGGGAAGTAAACCTTGTGGAAAATTTGGGTTGTTTTGTGTTGAATGGCTTCCACTTCTACCAGATGGGGTGGGTATTTTCTGGATCCATTCCTGAAAAACACACAGTGGCAAGTGTCACAGCATCATCATAGCAAGAATCCTTTTTTTAAATCTTCCAATTTTAATGCATATCCTTTTGAGTAACTTCAGCTATTTTCTTAATATTATTTTTCTTCCAAAAAGGAAGAAAGTGACTGCAATGGACCTGGACGAAGTTGATTAATTTCTATTTTTCTGCACTGCTTATAAGAAACCCAATGTCCCTTTCAATCAGTTTGGTGGAACAGAGAGAGGCTGTGAGCTTTCACTGTGCCCCCAGACATCAAAATATCTCCCAGCTGTATTTTTTCACACATATTTGGAAGTTGTGGTACAGTCAGGACTGGGAGTCTTTCAGTGCCATACCTCAAGGCTTTCTGGAGTCTCTGGATGCAGTCTGCTGCCAAGGGGTGATGTTTCCGGGATTGCAGGAACCTCTGGACGTGGGGCAGGAGGATGTTACTCGGAGGGAAAAGGCCTGTACACAGCCACAACAGCTCCCAGCCTTTCTCTTCACTGTATCTGCACAAGAAGAGACCCAGGAGGAAAAGAAAATCACTCATGGCACGGACACTTCAGATGTTGCTTTGCCCAACACAGTCTAGTGCACTTGGGCCAAGGAGAACAAAGAGCTCTTACTTGATGTGGTTGTCTGTGAGCTGCTTGAGGGTCTGGCAGTAGATTTCATCCTTTAGGGGTTCAGCTTTCAAGGCACCTTCAAATATTTGGTCTGTCAGCTCATTGACTGAGCGGGTCCTTTTGGATGGGTAGTCACCCATATATTTCAGCACAGGTGGGAGGTGGGAGTCAAGGATGAGCTAACTGGGATATTTGGTGAAGGCCGTCTGTTGATGATGTTGCTAAAGACATCCTACACATGACTACAGAAGTGGCTGCAAAGGGATATTCTGGCATCAAACTCTGTCTCTAAGGCCACGTGGACTGACTAGGGCTGTGGCCATCCACAGCAGGTTCATTTGGAAGAGAGTCAGCTGAACCAAGACAGAACAGTGTCAGTGTGTGTGGATCAGCAGGACCCAACAACTGGTCCCTGAATCCTCACTGATTAAGAAGTAGACACACCTCAGATTTCAAGGATGCTTAAGGTACAGATTTGTGGTGCAGACCCATTTCCAAGCCTGTTGCATGTCCCACAGCCTTTAAAAGAGACCTCAAACCTTTCTTTGGGCTTTGCTCGGAGCCCTAAAGAGCCAGTTCAGCTCTTTGCCTGTCAGACCTGTTTCCCAAGGGGACTCCCAAGCAGAGGAAGGATATCAATAAAGGCCATACAGGCTTCTTGGGACAGCTCCTCGCTGCCCAGGATCTTCTTCAGCAGCGGCTGTTTGATGGGCTCACGGGTGTAACACCACAGCTTGTCCTTTCCACGGCTCTTGGTGATCATGACCCGGCTGAGGGTGTGCTTTGGAGGTGGTCTGGTGGCAAACACAAAGCAAGAGGTAGAGAGATTACAGGGATCATAAGAAACAGCTTATGGCCAATGTTTCACCTAGGATGGTTACTCACGGCATGTAGCTAATGAACCCTTACATCAAAAGGGACATCATGATTTAACAAGTATCCAGCTCTGCTCAAAGAGAACCACTTGTACTCTCCTATGGCTCAGAAGAGTCTCTTATAGACCCTACCTCACTAATGACACCACAATCACCAACGCTATCCCAAAAAGCTTCTAGCCACAGGAAGGATGATGGCAATGAATGGTCAGGCAGCCACACTTAAAGAATATCACCTAGCATAAGCCTGACAAGGGGAAGACATCTCAGAGGATCTGATCTGCCTGTTTGGATTGCCAGCCCATCCAAACAGAAATGGGAGCTTTGGTCAGCTGCATTCAGCAGTGGTGCGCATTTAAATTTTTGGAACTGAGATGAAAATTCCTATATAGCCTTAAGAACATCCTCCCACATAATATTAAATTTCAAATTGCTACACCTCTGCTGAGAAGAAATACTTTACAAAACCTTGTCTGTGGAAAACCTGCAGCTCAAATGCCATGACCTAAACCAAAAGTTGCAGTTGTACAAAGTCACACAATGGGGTATTTAGAGTCTTTCTCAGCAGCAAAAATTTCCCGATTCCCAAGCTACCTGCAGATGGACTCCTATAATTTTTGAGAATGGTTAAAAAAAAATCACCTAAAATAATCATAGGAAAATTCCTCCAAGGTGTACGGCTTTACTCTTTCTTCACTGTCTGAAACTGCCATCTGTGAGGTTCTGATAACATCTTGTCGTTGGTCAGGGGTCATTGTGACCAGGGCCTGTGGGATGAAAAGCTCTCTGTTACCTGGTATCTGATGTATTCAAAGAGAGGAAGCAGATACAAAACAAGAACAGTGAAAGTGAGAATAATCCATCAATTCCTGTGAACAGTCAGTTAGAACTGCACAGTTGTCATTTCTCTCTGCCATTCTCAGTCACTGATGCAAGGAATAACAATTATTTCCATATTGTTGATCACTTCCTAAGGAAGATACTGTGCTCTGGAACCTACAGCTCCACATGTGAATGTAGCAGTTCCCTCCAACCACAAACACACCTTTAAGCAATCAGGCCAGCTGGAAGGATTTAGCGCAATTCATGGACATTCCAAGCCACAAGTTTGTGGTGTCCTGAGTGCCAAGATCAGAAGAAAGGCTGAGATCACTTTTGCCTTGGACAGCTTGTCACCTCTCTCATCCTCTTTGGTTTCTGCCTTACGTTCAGGGAGACTTGGCCAGATCTAAGCACTCCATGAAGGCTTTGACCTCCCAGGACATTGTACCAAGTTGTGTAATTCCATAAGACTGCTTACCACAATCTCCAACGGAGGCATGGTGACGGTAGGCAAGACATAGACGGAATCAGTTGGGAAATCCCCTCTCTGCTTGGTCCGCTCATTGAACCCATTAGCCCACCCCGAGTTCATCACTTGTTCTCCTGTGTCCTGGTCCAGAACTATCAGGTCTCCTTTAAGGAAGCTGAGGAACCCAGATTCCTCTCCCACTGCAAAAAACCCAACCATTGGTTAGAACTGTTTTGTTTTTTCAAATTCCTCAGGAATATTAAATCTATCTCTACATTTACCACTGAGCTGGACTATTTACTTGCCTGGATTTGGGTTGTCTTGGAGAGTGACCACATACTTGGATCGTTTCCTTAATCCTTCAAGGAAGGTCACCACCAGGTCCCGGATGTCCTCTGCATTGTTGGAGGTGAAAGTGTATTCATCACCTTTAATGGTGGCCAGGGTGAAACTCTGCCCTTGCAGCTTTCCTCCTCTGGGATATATTTTTATAGGAGACATAAACATGAAACATAATGACATCCAGAGGCAAAGCCTGGAAGAAGACTGATCTATGGTGAGATTGCCAGCCCAGTCTATTCCTCCTTACCTGCTGCTTGACACAGCTGTGATCTCTGGGAAAGAAAGCTCTAAGAGAACCTGCTCCTGTTCATCCACAAAGTACACCCCTGTCCAGTTGACAGCTACAATCACATCATTTTTAGGCAGGCTTGGCCCTGGGGTTAAGACAAGACATTCAATCAGCTCATGAAGGGTCTTAGGATATAGAAAACGTTTTAAAGGAGGATGCAATTATCAAAAAGCTCTCTGGTTTTTTAAGGGAGAGAAATAGTGGCAGACCCATAGACTGAGTCATTGCTAATCAGGACGCAACAAAAATAATGTGTCCAAAAAAGACCATCTAGATGGTCCCCTTCTTGTCTCTGGAATCCCCATCTCTCCTTCCTTTTGCTTTAGAGCAGCTTGTGCTCTGGGGATGTGCTCTACTGACTCACCTGAGAATTTGAAGGCTTCATAAAATCGAGAAAACAGCAAAGGCCACTTGAAACGTGCAAAATCCACTACTTCTTCCTTGACCTTTTTTGGGTCTGCCCTCTTCTGAGTATAAATTCCCTACAGAAAAAAGCAAACCACAACCAACATGAAGCAAAACACAGTTATATCCAGGAAGGAAGCAAGGAAAATCAATCCATGATTGAAGATCTCGGAACAAATATTAATGACCTGAAGATCTTGGAACAAATATTAATGGAGGTCTCAGTGTGGCTAAGGGCCAAACTACTGCAGGAACAAGTGACAGTTTGGTCAAAGTCCTGGCCTTCAGTTTCCACTTTATGGAATAATCTGACTTGGAGAAAGCTGGGCAAGCATCTGGAGCAACCAGTCTCAGTGAGGTTGGCCTCAGCTGACTGGATTTAGCTGGAAGCAGACATTCATCTCTTAAGCCTCTTACTTAGGGCATCCTTAGACACCTGACACTTCTGTACAAAGCTGACAGGCTGACAGGGGATGTGCAAGGTCCAAGTGAATCACTGTGTCTCCACTGATAGTTAAGTTCAGGTGAGACTCCCCATGCACATGGAGATGTTTACATAGTAGGGATCCTGATCTGAAGGTGGCTCCTGATGTTAAATGAATGCCCATGCTCATGCCAGGAACATCACCCCTCATGAGTGGTCAGGAGTACTGGGTAATGAGTACTGGGAAGTGCTGTCGTGTGAAAGTGTCACAAATGTGCTAATTGAGGCCAGGGAGGTTTTATACAGTGCTTGGCACAATAAAGCCCTGACATTACCCAGAGACATGAACCTCCTCTGTAATACAACCGGTAACACCACAATCTCATGTAACAGGAATGTCACCCCTGAGATGGTGTTTCGCATCTCACAGTAAATCTTTGCAGGATGTCTTTTGCCAGATCTTGCATAAAAACCAATGGTAAAGCTGAATATGGTTAGTACTAGCCCTACCCTTTCTCACAGTTTTAGCTTTAGGCCAGGCTAAGAGCTGAGCTATAATGTCTGACACATGTTTAAAAGGCAAATGAAGCTATTGAAACATGACATGGTCCCTGACAGGTGATCTATTGTCCCCACCTTTTTATGTGCAGCTATAATAAGCTGAGCCCATTTTTCCACTGTTTTTGAAGCTGTGATCTCTCTGTCTGGAATGTAGGATGGAATTAGATTTAGCAGCCTTTCCAGTACCATTTCTGACCCATAGTCCACGTAGTACTGCTGGGAAGCCAGTTCTGCCAGATCTTCCTCCTGTGGGAGCCAAACAAATCAAGTTAATGCTGTCACCAAGTCATCAAGAAGCATGTTGTGGAGGCTGGGTGTACTACATAGTTGTGTGGGGATGCTTCTTTTTGGCAGAACTTCACTTCTGCACCTTTTTGCACATCTGAAGTTCAGGGCATTGACCACTGAAAGCTATGATTAAGCCTTACCATGTTCATTGTTAAGAATGCTCATGCAGCACATGGAAGCTTCCAAGCCCAGTCAAGACAATCTGACTGCTGTAGTTCCTGTTTTCCGAGTACCATAATGCCCAAGCTAATGGGTTTCCAGGGAGGAATATTTATCATCCCCTTCGTTGTAACCTATTTCACCATCTCAAAGATACTTGTTGGACCAGACTGGGAGCTGCTGAGGTCACACACCTTGTCACACCGGTACTCCCCAAACTTCACCCCTCGCACGATCTGTTGGTAGATGAGATTGGTGGCCACGTTGTCCTCGCTGGGGTTGTGCCAGGGGGTGAAGATCTCCTTCCTGAAGAAGAGCCGCCACGGTGCGTTGCGCTCCTGCGCTCCCTGCTCCTTGGCATACTGCTCGCACTGGGACACAGCATCCATCACGTGGTCATTGCCACTCCCCAGCGAGGACACCTAGGCAGGGCAGAGAGAAATGTGCCATTCACCTGAACAAATGCAGACTGTTTTAGGTAGAGAAGTCTATTTTTGAGTCACTCAGACTACCTTTATAATCAGAATAATAAAAATAATCAATGGTTCTATGTCATCTAGTCAGCCAAGTCCTGCAGCATGGCTGGGTGAGCCATTACATTTTGAGCTCCAGCTTCCCATCCAGACTGAAAAAAGAGCATCAACATGATTCAGCAAAGCCAATGGTCCCATTTTAAACTATTGTTGATTCATACTGTGCTTTGAAATGTGCTGCTTTGAAGTCATGGACTTGGATCCAACCTAGCTAAGCATCAGAAAAAGCCAGAATAAAAGAGCCTGTCCTGTTACAGAAATTTACATGTCTCCTCACTGGGGTCTGCCATGAAGCCTCCAAAGCACTACATCTCCTCAGACTTAGCATCCTTTGCTGAATGTCTCCTCAAAAAAGATGAAGAATACAGAGTGTAAACCATTTTCTTCCCCACCTAGAGGCAGAGGTGGCCACATCTATAGGTGAGAATATACTTCATCCTCTTATACAGCAGCTCTTGGTATACTTGAGTTTCATTGTCTTGCAGCTGTTGTCTCACCTGATGAAGCTTTGCCCCTCTCATTTATGCTCACCTTTATTTCAACAGAATTTCTGAGAAATATATATTTTTAGGTCAAATAAAGCAGGTTAAATGCCAATGCTGGCATGGCAGTTTGGATTTTATCTCATTTCAGAAGCTTAATTTCAACTGTTAGCTTTCCAATTAAATTTAATTGGCTCCCTTGCATAAAAATCCAGGTAGGATGTTTTACTGGAAATTCATCTCTAATAAGCTTAACTGAGAGTAAGAGAATAGCATCACATAAGCTTGTAGGAGGAAAGGAATTTCTGAAGGTTTCTGGTCCACCAGACTAGTCAGAACAGGTGCCTCTTTGAATGGGTTTCTCTGTGCATTTTCCTGTTAAATTCTGAATATCTCCAAGGATATTCAGAGGAGAGAGATTTTCCTACACCCCAGCTGCAGAGTTTGACTACTCTTTTTGTGAAAATCATACTGACATTTGCACTGTAGAAATAATCCCTCTGCCTTCTGGAAGTTATACGACAGCAAGGAGAACCTCCCTCTTCTTTCCCAGAACTATTCAGGAACAAAAGTTAAGATGTACCTTGTCAAAAAGTGCAATGTAGAGCGAAAAGCCAAATCGGTCCTTCAGGCTGATTTTGTCAGCCAAAGAATTACAGAGCTCTTTAGCAGTTGTTGCAGAGTCTGTCAACAGTGTCTTTGTCGTGCCATCCATAAACGTGACAGGCAGCATGATCGGTTTCTTGGACTTGGTCGCCTAAAGGATTAAAGTCAAACTTTATAATGTTACGTGTATTTCCATACTATTTACCTGCATACTCCGCTACCCCACTATGGTAACCACTTACTAATTCCTGATCCCACTGACTGGCTGCTTTTCAGTGCTACCTCACCATATTTATCAACAGGATAATGTACAGCCAGCCACTGGAAGCACTTGGAAGTCACAGATATTTTATTTACTACATTCAGTCATCAAAGTGCCTAATCCAGAAAATAAAACATGCTTGGGAATGCTCATGGACACCGGAACACAGCTGTATATGCTTGCAAACCAGTTTAGAAAATGAGCAAATTTGCACAAACTGCCTGTTCCAGCCATAATTATCCCCAAACAAGCCCCAGGGACCACTCATGGGAGGCAGTTTGCCTGCAGCCACTTTCATCTAGAACATAGCTTTTGAACACACAGGAGCTTGCTCTGCGCCAGCTGGACTCAATGCCAACAGCACATTTTTAATTTACAAATACTGATGCAGCCAAAAGGATTGATCTTCAACATATACTGGAGCACATCCAGGATGTGTACAGGGAATGCAATATGTTGGAATTTCATGAAAATTGTTGACAGGAATAGGCATTCTGCTGTCCCACATTCTGTCCTGACAGACATGTGGTTCTTGTGACAGTGGAAGGCTTAAACCCTAAGCCCCAGTTCCCTGGGGAGGACATGGAGGGGCTCATACCTGCAGCTCCAGCCAGCTGGGTGGCTGTGTCCTTGTCCCGTTGGCAAACGTCCGCCTCAGCCTCTCTTCACAATAGGGAGCGTAACCTGGGGGGCCTCCGTTGATAAAGTTCCTTAAATACTGTCGGCAGCAGGGAGCACATTGTTTAGACCTTCAGCTTAAGAGGCCAAGCATTTGCAAAAAGTAATGTTTTATTGGAGAAAAGCCCTCTGTGACTAATGACAGTGATACCACTCAGGCTTGGATGTTCCTGCATCACATCACTGGAAGCTGAGAGACAGTAGACAGTCTGCACCCCTGCCTTGTTCTTCTACTGTGCATTTCTGGTTTCAGAGGAGATAAGATACCAGACCAGATAGACCTTTGATTGAAGCCAGAGCAGAAGCTCTTCTGTTCCTGCTATTGCTGCCAGGGATTTCTATCTTTGTATTTTAAAGATGTGTTATAAAATGTTATTGAATGTTGGCCAAAAAGATGGGAGCAAATGAAAAACATGTATAAGTAATGATTCCAGAGGATTGTAAGTGAATGCTACTCAGAACATTTAACTGACAGCACAAAAGATCTTTCACAGTGACATTAACAGATATATCCCTAGTCAGATTTCAAATAGCATTTTGGCCTAAAACAGAATTTTAAGCACTTCAGTGTATGTTAAGATATAACCACATTATTGTAGAGAAAATTAAATCCAGTGATTTCCACAATATGAAAGATAACACACTTAAAAATTTTACACAAACATCTTGGCCAAAATGTTAGCAAAGACTAATAAATCTGTAAACCAATTTTTTCTGAGAGACTTTGTAGAAAGATAGAGTTCTCTGAATGATAACACACAGCTATTCCTTCAGAAACACAGACTGCTTTGTAACACTGTCAGCCATAAATAACATGGCCAGAGAGACAGATATCTCAGTAAATCCTAACTTACAGAGACAGTATGAAGTACCTACGTAACACAGGGAGGTTATAGGAATGAGATCTGTTGAGAGTTTTTTGCAGATTGAGGAGTTCTTGCTAGACAATGGCCGTATTCAGCTGATGCACAATCCAGCCTGCTTGTAATAATGGACAATGGACATGCTCACAAACAATGAATAATGGACATATTCAGAAATGGGGTCGGTATATTCTTGAAGAAGATACAAGAAGAAGAGTCATCAGGACTCAGGAAGTTTGTCAGCAAGCTTGGGAAAGTAAGAAAAAAGTGAGTCATGGGTGGGTCAGACGACCACAGCAAGACGCGTGAAAAATTGGGTGATCCAATCAGTATTCTATTTTAGACGCACGAACAGCGAGGATTAACTAATCATGTACTAGCTAGAGATGCGTGGACAGTAGAGATTTATTAAAACTATAGTCTTTTTAGGTATAATTAATTTGACTTCACTGGATCATATAGAGATTTATTAAAACTATAGTCTTTTTAGGTATAATTAATTTGACTTCACTGGATCATATTGGTTATGGTGTGATGTCCCTGAACCTCTGCACCCCGCAGAGATCTGCTGCAAATGATTGTAAATGGTTGATGCAATGTCAAAGTGTAGGTTTAATTATGCTATTGCTAATAATGAAAAATATGCAATTACATATTTTTTCACATTCCTACTTCCTTGTGACTGAACCTTCCCACCTAGACCCACTGTTAGTTGAAAGAAAGGTGCAAAGAAAAGGAGTGTTAATGTGCCTTGGCCCATATTTAACACATGATGCGATAAAGGTGGGATCCAAAGCATACCTTGAATATCTGGGAGCTGGAATACATATTGAAGACCTGTCTCATTATCAATGAAATCCTTCTCAAAATGTTCAGTTCTAATTGATACTTTTGAATGGCAGAATCATAGAAGGAAATGGATGCTATGCAGAGGGACTTGGACATGCCTAAGAGTTGGGCCTGCGTGAACCACAAGAGGTTCAACAAGGACAAGAGCAATTTCCTGCGCCTGGGCTAGGGCAATCCCAAACACAAACACAGGCTGGGCAGAGAATGGATTGAGACTAATCCTGGGGAGAAGGACTTGAGGGTATTCATGGACAAGAAGTTCAACATGACGCATCAGGGAGCAGTCACAGCTCAGAAAGCCAAACGTGTCCTGCGCTGCATCACCAGCAGTGTGGGCAGCAGGGCAAAATTCTGCCCCCTGCTCTGCCCAAACCAGATCCCCCCTGGAGTGCTGCATCCAGCTCTGGGGCCCCCAACACAAGAAAGATGTTGAGCTGTTGGAGCAAGTCTGGGGGAGGCTGCTAAGATGCTCATAGGGCTGGAGCACCTCTGCTATAGAGACAGGTGGAGAGAGTTGAGGTTGCTCAGCTGGAGAAGAGAAAGCTCCAGGGAGACTTTAGAGCACCTTCCAGAACTTAGAGGGGCTACAAGAGAGCTGGAGAGGGACTTTTGATAAAGGCATGGAAGGACAGGACAAGGGGAAGTTACTTTAAACCAAAAGAGGGCAGGTTTAGATTGCGCATAAGGAAGAAATTATTTGCTATGAGGGTGGGGTAAGGCACTGGAACAGGCTGTCCAGAAAAATTGTGTCTGCCTCATCCCTGGCCAGGCTGAATGGAACTCTGAGCAATCTGGTCTAGTGGAAGGAACGCCCACTTGGCAGCAGGGTTTAACTGGATGACTTATAAAGATCCCTTCCAGCCCAAACCATTCTATGCTTCTGTGATTCTATGATCCTGTGGTTGTATGATTCTATGTCTGAGCCTCCAGAACTACTTATACATTATTTCTGACAAGTGCTTCACTATCCTAAAGAAACCTTCTATTATTAAAGATTTAAACCAACACAACTTCCTGCACCATACTTCTCAGATCTCATTTCCACACTTAATTTAATTTCCTGTGACTTTGCCAGTGATTTATCTTCTTTATTAGATTTCACACTGACAAGGCCTGGGGATGAAGGAGGCATTTCTATTCTTGGCTTCAGCTCTTTCAGTCCTGAACACTCAGTACCTAATATGATATCTATGGAAGTCAATGGAACATCTTTATTTCCAGTCAGGCAATGGAACAAATTGTCCAGGGAAGTGGTGGAATTATCATCCCTGGAAGTATAAAAAAAAAAAGGCAGATATGGCACCTGTGGACATGCTTTAGTGGTAGGCTTGGCAGTGGCTGGATTGGCAGTGGTTGGACTTGGTCTTAGACATCTTTTCCAACCCAAACAATTCCACGACTCTCTAATTTGGAAAGCAGACTGTTCAAATCTAGGCAACAGAACTTTGCCCAGAAAAGAGAAAATCCTTAAGAACAACCTGATTTTCTAAAGTGTCAGCCACTTGGCATCTCCCACTGACTTCAGTCCTGCTGATCCACAGTGCTGCTGAAGATGGGTTACATGTCATCTCATGTGGCTGTTTGGAATTGGATGTTCTCAATATGACACATGATGGGGAACATAGCATCATTCAGACAGCACCTTTGCAAACATACTTCCATGTAAATTAAATCCTTCCCTTTCCATGTGCATTTTTTAGTATAAATTTATATTTGTAATTGGCTGTGCTCTACCTTGCCAGTTATAGTAGAGTAGATGCCTGAGGTCGTACTGTCAAAGCCGGTAAATGCCGAATGCACAGACCTCTGCATATAAGAAACAGAGGAGAAATGTGGGCTATTCTGGTTGTGTGAATTCCACTTGCAGGCTCCCCTAAACAAATTTCCTACCAGAAGTCACTTAATCACATCTTCACACATCTACATGCAGGAGACATCACGTAATTTGGTTGTCTACGTTACCTTTAGAGTCAGAGGAAAGAGACAGTCACTTCTCAGGAGTGACTCATCTGATTGACATTAGACATTGAACCTTGGATCATGAACAATTTCCTTAGGAACTCTCTTATCTTCATTTCTGGCAAAGACTGGGATTCCCTCTACTGTGAAACCCAAGACAAAAGCTTGTCCCATGAGTAGAAAAGAAAATGTATTGGTAGATAATTCATTAGACAAATGTCATCTGCAAGTTACCTTCACAAACTTCTCAGAAGGAGCAAAACATCCCACACAAAGGGACATCAGTATCCAACCCCTAGCATGGCTGCTTTTGGATGGGTTTTGAGTCAGCTGCTTGCAGATTTGACAGTAGATTTCATCCCTACAATAGGAATTAAAAATAATTAAAAGTTAAACAATAAAAAAGAGGAATTATTTTACACTAGCTTCTATTAATAAACATAAACACATAAATTGGCTAAACCAGAGATGAGCAAGTGCCCTTCATTTGACACTTTCCAATTTTTGAATGCTTCATTTAGCAGCTGAAATGAGTTTGAGTTTTTCATTAGCAGACCATTAAAAATATTCATACAAACAAAAGAGATACAATAGTCAAATGGAAAACAGAGAAGTGAGGAACAAGAGTGGGCATTTAAAAGACCAATCCAGTGTCATTAGGACTTCCAGAAATATTTGAATCTGCATAGTCTTTCCACTGGGTCTGATATGGGCAGTAAGGAACATGATCCAGCCTAGTCTGCATTATACAACTTAACCATGAAAAAATAATGAAACAAGAGCTTTGTAAAGCTGCAGATAATATCAAATTTGTTTGAATAGCTCAAGAAAAGCTCAAGAAAGAAGGAATGGAAAGAATGGCATGTTCATGCCTTTGTTTTGATGTCTAACCTTAAGGCTGGCCTGAGGATGCCATTACCAATAATGAAATGGAGCTTCTCCAGGTTGGAAGTGGGTCTGTCCTCGAGCATGCTATTACCCTGCAGCGTAGACTCACCATCATGAAGTCTCTTTGTCACCTGCCAACAAAACATATTGGTCTCCTTCAGGACAGCCAGTCACTGTGGGCCCCCCACCCCCATCCCAAGTGTGTGGTGCTCCCCAGAAGGACTCCTCCACCAGCCAGGAGGGTTCTCAGAAGTTCTTTGATCTAGGATTTTAAAGGGAATGGGAGGGTTTGACTGTGTTTGCTTTAATCATATATGGGTGAAATTAAAAATGGTCCTGTCTAGTTACACTTCCACCTGCTTGGTCCTTTCCCAGGGTTTCTACAATGGCACCCCCTTGTATCCCAGCTCTGAGCTGCTCCTGCTGCTAGGACAGGGACACCAAATTTCTTTGGAATAAACCATCTACTTGCCAAGGAGGACTTGTCCCTTTAATCTAATCATATTAAAATAATCATCAATGTTTTCACAGGCAAAATGGACCCATTGCCCACGCTAATGGTGCAGCTGAAACTGCTTAAGCATAGTGCTGTTTGTGAAAACAAGGATGGCATTTGTCTGCCTAGCAGCTCACTGTCTCAGCTAGTTAACCCCATCTCCATTTAGAGAGATAGACATTCCTAGAGCATCTTCAGAGCCAATTAGGGTGAGCTGAATAAGGCCCTGTTTCTCTCCTGTTTCTCCCCAATCTTCGTGCTCTCAAGCAGGTGTCGCCAGGTAAGATGGTGCCTGCTCTGCAAATCGGCAGTCTATCAATTGTTTCCATCACCCCCACCTGAAAGATTGATCATTCCTGACTCTTTTGAGACAGCACTTCTCAAAAGCTCTCAGCCTGGGGTAACTGCTCCCATGAGGAGTTCTGTCCCTGGCACTGGAGTGGAGCAGAGTGCTGTTGGAGACCCCATCTCTGCTATCTACAGGCAGGAAACTAACAGCAGGGATAGCAATCAGACCATCACAGAGTGGTGAGAGGTATCAGCAGCTGGATGGAGGGCTGTGAAAGAGGGGAGGGAAGGTGCTGGATGGATGGAGAACAGGAGCCGAGGGGAGGCCGGCGCGAGGTGCAGAATGACTCAAGGAGACACGGGAAGCCAACCTTTCCCCTTAAACACTCCTTAAATCTTTCAGGCAGAGAGACAGGTAGCGCCAAACCCAGAGGAGGGCTGGTTCTATGTTGTCTAGGGAAAAGCAGAAGAGAGTCAGAGAGGGCTGCAGACAATCCAACGGCACTTGTGCTGCCAGGCGGCCAAGCGTCTCCCCTCACCTCCTCCGTCAGTTTGGATTTCTTCTTGAGTGTTAAGGAGACCAGTTTGTGCCGCACACTGTTCTTCTTGTGCCCATCAACATGAGTACTCTGCAAAGCAAGAGGAGGGGATGCAAAGTGGTGAGATGCAAGTGCTGAACAAGTGCTCTCTCTGCCTCCCTGGGCTCCTGCAAAAGACCATTAATCCTGAGCAGAGACTGAGATGTGTCAGAGGCTAATGGGAACCAGAAGTCTAGACCCATATTCCTGAGCCTCTGGATAACCCAGGGTTGGCTCTGAATTTTGTAAGTACTCTCTAATCAGTAAGTTTCCCTCAGATCAAAATTATATGAAAAAAGTTATGTTGAATACATGGCTGATTTGTGCTGAGTCCGGGTCCATCCATTTCTGCTGTATGACAGTGGAAATGAGATGAGCAAGGCCACTCTCTGAGACAAGCCATTTGCACAGCAGGTTTTTAGCCGGAAGTCATGTAGCCAGGGATTCATGGACAGGTAGTCCACCCCCTGTGGTTTCATAACTTTTAGCCAGTCCTGTGCTCTGTCAGGTTTCCCAGAAGGACACCTTTGATGTGGGACAGTTCCAGGCACTGACTATATGTCATCATATTATTTGCTGGCTTTCTGCTTTTATAGCAAACTTTTGGGCCCAGTTAACCTTTACCCATGTAAACAGCTTTGAAAAGACCACAATTTCACACCTAAATGACACTTTAAGTCCTGTGGCTGTGATGGTTTATATCCATTATAAACATGAGCTGGTGCTGTAAACCTGGATTTGCATATCATTTTGCTCAGGCAACTTTTTGTACTGTGAAGAGATGATTTAACCACAGTCAAAAAGGACAGCTTAAATTTCCTTCTCTTCTGTACTACCTGATATCTCAGTTGGCCAAAATACAACTTTTTCTAATAAACAAGCAAGAAGTTATGGGCAGAAGGAATGAAAGGTGATTCTTGGTGTATATTTTTACAGAATTATGATCCTTAGGCTACACTCGTCAGGTAATTCACTAGAAGTGCTGAATGGTATCGTCATTTTAAGAACAAGAGATTTGTTAATTTACCTCTGCAAATACTACAGACTTGTCAAGAAAACTTCTTGAAAATTGAACAGCGGCATCCAGAAGATGCCAATGGCAGATTATATCTCATTCTGTTGAATAAATCAATTGCCAAAGATGAAAATGTATCAGCACTGTGGACATTGATTTCTCCAGAATAATGTTTTGTCTGGGAAGGATACTAAGATGAAGTCCTCCAGTGACATCCAGAAGGCACTCAGGATGCAATAGGGATTTGGGTTTTAAAAAATTTTCTTTCCATAGCTTAATCTCCTGGTAACTAATTACTTCCTGCTCCAAGATTAAGGGCACATTTTTAATTTAGTCTCTTCTGACTCAGGGCAGATCAAAAGGAAATCTCCAAGTAAGAAACACAGGACATTGCATTCCCCCCTGTACTTTAGGTGGGGGGAGGGTGGAGGAGAGAGATCAAAGTGCCATGAGAGATATCAGGGCACTTCCTTCACTGGGGAACATTCAGCTGGCGGACATTCAGTTCCCCCTGTGAGGAAGGGACAGGATCACAGGCAAATCTCCCTTCATAGCATGAGCGCAAATAAAATCAACAAACTGATTGCCTGCAGCAAACCCCACAAGTTGTTTCTTTCCAACACATTTCAATATCCAACACCTAATAATAACAACATCTCTTTTACAGCCACAACAGTTACCTCTCCTTCTCCCTGCAGAGCCTGCAGCTCTTTCTTATAGGTCTTCTTCCCAAGAGTCTCATAGATTTTTGTCATTACTGGTATCTTCTCACCCCCATCACTCATGGCTGTGTGGTATTTCGGCTCAGGGAGGTCTCCCATGAAACGCAGGATTGTGATCCATACAGCAAGTGCCGCCTATTTGAGAGGAAAGTCACAGCCTGTTAGCTCACACCAGGTCAGTGGAGGGGGTGGTCCAGCCATGCTGAATCCATCAGGATCCCCCCTGTGGTCTCTCTGTACAGCTGCAGGAGATAAAATACTTCCCTCTATTGCCTGTGCCACATGTAACAGTGGCACACTGTTTTTTGCCTGCAGCACACACCCTCTCTGAATGCTGGGCAGGCTGCTGGCTGGGACCAGACATTCTGTGTGGCTCTGTGTTTGTGCCACCATCAATGTGTCTGTGAACCCCACAAGGGGTTTGCTGCTTGACAGGGAATGCCAACCTTACTAAGAGGCAGGGACTGGCAGCTCCTGACCCACAGGGGAAGAAGAACCACAGTGAAGGCAAGCTCATGGGTAATGTAATATGCATTATAGGCATGCAGGTTCAATCCATTTCTGCTCTTGTACTGCTGGCTATGGGACAAGCAATTCTTCTCTTCTAGCTCTTCACTGATGTGTATGACAAGGCAAGAAGCAACTTATCCAGCTCCCTAGAATCTTTACAAGTTGTGCTGAAGCAACAATTTCCATTGCCCACGTCCTGAGCACCTCATTGTCTTAACACCAAGGTACAGAGAGGGACCCTCCTCTTTAATGCTCCATCCCCCTGATATTCCCTGTTCTACCAGCACTCAAAGCATACTGGTGGGCAGTGGTCATGGACACGTGTAGCAGATGAGTGTATCCCAAATTGGAAACTCTCTCTGGCTGGAGGGTTACCCAGGTTTGCTCCAACCCACCCAGCCCTGCACAAGGTTTTTCATCCCCTGCCTCACCAACTGGTCTCCTTCATCTTCATGGTACAAGAGAGGCTGCTTGAGGGGCCGGCGGATGTACGTGTGTGTTGTTGTGCCCTGGAAATACGTGGCAGCAAACTTGGCAAATTTGTACTCTGAGAGGTCTTCTTCCTCCTCCTCAGGGAGAGGCAATGCTGCATCCAGGTCCTCTTCCTCCAGCTCCTTCTGGACTTGCTCAAGATCCTGTTGTGGAAGGAAACGTCAGACACTCAGCATGGCTTTGGATATCAAACTACCATTTCCCTTTGGGCCTGACTTTTCTGTCAGTCTGATTTCCATCCCAAAACAAAAAGTCAGCTGGAAGAAAAACATGGAATATAGCTCTAGAGCCCATGCAAAGCCCAAGTTTTGAAGGACATGCCTGTGCCCAGGAATATCCCCAGAGCAGTAGAAGATACAACAAGCATGCCCTATGCATAGCATGAGGAAAGGATGTCTAAGAGCTAAATACCATGAGCTGTGATGAACCTAAAAGGAAAGATCTCAAAGGCCACAAGTTCTTGATGACCCTATAATGATAGCACTCTCCTCCATGTGGTAGTCCCAGGGAAAGATGTCAGGATGCCTGCCCATCTCTAGCCACAGCACAATACCCTCTGGGGTCACACAGGAGAGCCTGACCTTGAAGGAAGCCTTCAGAGACCCACTTTCTTATTACTGTACTCTTTCTTGATCTATTAATATTTTGCTAATGCCTGTCATGTGACAGCTAGGCTCCTGTTCATCTCCAGTACCTCAAAGCCATTGGGTGCCTGTCCCTCCTGGCCAGGAAGAGAGGAGGTTGTTCCCAGGAATCCAAACATTTTGTCCACCATTTCTGAGTCATTCACTGGCTCATTGCGAGCTCTCTCCATTTTTTCTAAGAGCTCTTTCTTCCGACGTGCTTCCTCTTTCTCCTTTACTTCTCTCTCTGCATCTTCCCGTGCCAGCTGGGCCAGGCGTACCTGCAAAGGGAGAAGTGCAGTGACTGAACTGCTCCTTCCAAAGAGCTGGCAGTAAGTTCCACAGGGCATGGATTTAGGAAGGCAGGCTGCCTGGTGCTTAGGGCACTCTATCTGTATCATGACTTGGAGCAAATCAGTGACATGTCCATGTCTCAGTTCCCCAGCTGCAGAAGGACAAAGCAATGCATTTTCCCCATTCCTTAGTGCCTGTTTAGGGGTGTTGGTCCATGCACAGCAACTCTCAGTGACCTAATTTTTTTCTTTTACACAACAGCCCTGCATGTCCACACACACAGAGAGTGTCCCAGTTCCCCCTTTATACAATAGCAAAAGTGAATAATAACTATAATCTCTGGCATTCCCATGCAGCAAATCAGAAATTCTGGACCAGACTCAAACTAATAGAGCACAGAGTACTTTGGTGAATTAAATACAAATCACTCAAGCAGGGCAGAAATCCCTTAGATATTTTTGTCATTGCCTCTCAAAGAAGCAAAACTAGTTCCTGGAGAACAGACAGAACTCCACAAAGAGATCAGTCCCCATGTACTTGGTGTTTCTTTTCTGCTTCTTCTTTGGCTTTCTTGGCACTCATCTCCTTTCGAAGTCGTTCCTCTTCTGCCAGCCGAAGTTTCTCTGCTTCCAGGCGTCGATAATACTGTGAGAATAAACAGAAGAGACTTTCTGAATAGGCATCTAATTATTTTTGGAATTATTTTTTCCCCTTTAAAATTGGATCCCAAGAGCACACGACACAGAAGCAGGTGTTTCTCCCCTCTCCCCATTTCCGTTCCTCCTCCACGGTACTCACCTCGCCCCGGAGGCGCTTGTAGAGCCTTCGGGCGATCATGCCGCGGGCGTAGGCCTGCACGGTGAGCACGGCCCAGAGGCGGTGCCGGAAAGCCCTGCGGACCAGGTAGCCCCGGCACCGCGCCTGGAACTCGATGATGCGCCGGCGAGCCATGTGGTACTGCTTGTGGAGCTTGCGGGATCGGTACAGGGCCTGCAGCCTCAGGAAGCCAATCCGCATCTGCCAGAGGGAGAAGGATGAGACCGCCCCACCAGCCCGGGCCTCACCCACCCTAAGCAGATTTCCACTGCTAATCTCCTGCTTGCACGGCTGTAAATACAGGCCACTGAAATCAGTCCCCACAACCTTCTGGAGGGAGGTTCTCCAAGAGGGTGGAGAAATGAAGCTGTCTGGCTGCTGCATTGATTCAAAGCCCAGGAAGGACAAACACAGTTTGTTCCCCACTGAGCCTTTGAGAGACCTCAGGATGTCTGGTTGGCCACTCCAAGGTAGTCACGAGCCATAAAGGTTGCTCCTGTGGAGGTCCAGCACCTGCAAAACCCCTGCCTGACAGTCAAGGTGCTGTCTGATGGCAGGAGGCAGCATCCTAGCCAGCCTGGAAGTGGCTATTTCTATCAAGTTGAAGGCTTGAAAGATTATACTGAGATACTTTAGACCTTAATACACTTTCCAAAAGACTCTGCTGTTGGGTCAAAACCAGTTGGAACAGGGAAGAGAAGAGGACTATGGACTGGGAGGGTGAGAAATTCAAATATGGTTCCACATGGAGATGGAGTACATTTTTTAGAGGAAGCTGCCCTTGAGTTTTCAGTCATCTGGAAACTAGGGGAAGACTTACGAAACCCCAAATGACCAGTTGGTGCAATGGACATATAAGTCACAGGGGAGAGGACAGCTAGAAGATGGTCTCTTCAATGAGAGAACAAAGCAAAAGAGCAAACTTCCATTCATCACTCCAACTGATAAAAGCCAACCTCACCACTTCTGACATTCAATGGGACATTTTGAACCAGGAAACCCTTATGTATGTCCCAGGTTAGAGAGGCAGGAAGGCAGAGGTGTGAGGAAGCACTCCTGTACTTACAGCACCATAGTTCTTCCTGCAGTTATGTCCACGCCAGTATCTCTGGATCATCAGGACTGAATTTCTCACTTTCAGGAAATTGGACCTGCAAAAGCATTTCAATTATTTACCTCTGTGGTTTGGTCACAAGTTATCATCATCTCCTGGGCCTTATTTCTTTGAGATTTGAATCTGAGGGTCCAGGTGGAACAACCACCCCATTTTTGGCTTAAAAATATCTCCTTCCCCAACTTTCCTTGCTTTCATAAAAACTTCTGTAGGCACTCTCTCTGAGAGGTCTCTGCAGGGAGATTATGCCACATTATGGAAATGGGAAGAACAGGAGATGATAGGAATCCCAGCCCAGCATCCTCTTCTCACACCTAAAATCTCATCCCTATGTGTCCTGCCCATTTCATTCTAGCACCTGAAAATGGATTGAATCCCACCCAAATGACTGAGAGCAAACCTCACCAACACCACGCTGCTATCCCTATCTGCTCCTCCAGTCCTTCTCAGCCTGATCTGATCCTACCTGTAGACAACATGGAGACAATTGTGTTGGGAGGCCTTGGGGGGTTTCGTCTCACTACAATCAGTGTGTGTGAAAGACTGATG
Source organism: Ammospiza nelsoni (assembly GCF_027579445.1). Taxonomy (NCBI): domain Eukaryota; kingdom Metazoa; phylum Chordata; class Aves; order Passeriformes; family Passerellidae; genus Ammospiza; species Ammospiza nelsoni. The sequence goes on along the minus strand of NC_080634.1, from coordinate 33,519,240 downwards.
AGTTATTTAGCATGTACCCTTTCTGCAAAGCACAACCTGAGTCACAGCTGTGGCTTGGACACTCAAAGAGCATAAAACCCCAAGAAATGTCCCTCCTCTGCAGGTGAAGCTTGTCCTTGGCTGTGGCTCCCCCTCTTCATCAACAAGAGTGCCATGAGCTACCTGTCCTCTTCCTATGTCTCGAAACTGGGTTGCAAAGGGAATAGTTCTGAACCCCTTGGGCTTTGGGGAGAGCAACTTTAGTAGCAGTGGTGACCCAGCGTTCCCTCGGCAGTCTTGCGGGGATCTCCATAGATTGGAGATCATGGCCTCAGCATGGCCTTCAGGTGGCTCAGAGCCCTCTGCTGCACTGTCATAGCAACACCACATTCCCTGAAGATGGCACTGAACAGGGACAGAACATCCTATTCTGTGCAGGTTTGAGGCAGATAACACAGTTATCCTCTTGTTTCCTCTACTGTTTTCCTCTAGTACTTGCTGCACCTGAGTGTCAACACATCAGGGGTCCCCTCTGGTCATCTAGGCACCAAAGAAGTAATGCAGCCTCCAGGATCCACTTGTTGGATGAAGTATCCCACATAGCCCACCTCCCATTTGGCAATGGGGTTCATACCTACCTGTCTTTATACCCACGGACCACCTTCTGGATGAGGATGACTTTGTCCGTGATGGCCTTGTCTCTCTCAATCTCCAGCAGCATGTCGTGGTGGTCCTGTGGGAGGAAGCAACACAACATCAATGTCTCAGGCTCTTCCTCTGCCTGATATGTGGTCAGAGTGGGTGGTACAAGACCCTTCCCCAGGATAACTGATGAAAATAAACTCTGGGGTCATTTTACATCCCAAGTATTATGCCACTTGCTCACTGGGGAAGTCCTAACATAAACCCTAGTGATCTATAGTCTTCATTCCCAAATGAATCAGGTCATCCAGAAGCTGCAAATGCAATACTTCACAGTCTGAAAACAGCTGAATTACACTGCCCCTCCCTGCAGAGCTCCCTCCTAGTGCTCTCAGCCATGGGAGCAGCTCCTAGGAGCACTGGAGAGGTTTGCAAACAAACTCCAGGCTACCTGGGTCCCATCACTTCTTCCAGCCAAGACTGCAATGCTTCCCTAACCTAAGGAAAAAAAAGCTCTTCAAAACACTGAATTTCCTTTGCCCTGAGGCTTTCAGATACACCAATCCAAGCTTTATTCTGATTCCTCCCATGTTGTGTGTGATGCAGCTTTCTTTCCCAGGCATGGCAAGCTGAGCCATGCCACACTGCGTGCAGCAGAGGCAGTTCCACGTGTTTCCTGCTCTGCTCGACCTCCTGTGGCCCCTCAGGGCCTCCCAATTTCTCTGTTTCCTGCCCTGACAGCTGTGAAATCTTGATAACAGGCTCTGGAAAGAGCAACTAGTGCCAACAAGTTCTAGGGAAGAGATGGGGGTGTTTGTGCTGGCAGTGGGATTTGGGGGTGAATTTAGGTGTAAGCAATCACGGTTTATCACTGTGATTTTTGCTGAAGAGAAGCCTCACCTTCCAAGAACAGCAGAGGAATGGGTTTGTAAGAAAAGATGAGTGTGTAAGGGGCTGCAGGGGACCTGCAGTGTTGGACTGCTCTGCATCAGCTGGACTGATGCAGAAAAGGAGACTGTAGGCACATCTTGGGTTGCGCAAGGATGTGCAGAAGAAAAATGAATCTGTTGTGCTTATGTCCCTCTCTCTGCAGGGCTCTGCATGGGCATCCCTCCTGCTGCTGTGCCTTTTGGGTGAAGGCAGGAGAGGTAGCTGAACCACTCAGCCCAGGAGGGAAAAGGCTGTGCACTGGATGTGATTATTTTTGTGTCGGTATGGATTTGTGAATGCATCAGAGCTGGCACCATGTCAGCACTTCCTCCTGCCTGCTGCTCCTAAACCGGCCCCAGATGTTCTGCCTTAAGCCAAGGTCTACCCACTGACATGCCAGCCCAGAGACCATGGAAAAGAGGTATGTCTTGTGATGGAAAGGAAATGGTAGGAGACACCTCCAGAGGCAAGGATCCAAGATGGATCCCAAGAGGGAACGTGGAGAACCACCCACCTTTAGAAATATCTTTGTCTTGCCAATCTGCCAGTCATCATGCTTCCCCAGCACTGCTTCAGCAATGCGCTGGCAGGTCCCACGCAGGTCACCCTGACAGAAAAGGAGCTGGGATTCACCAGGACCAGACTCATCCACTGCTCCTCCCAGGCCCAGTGTAAACCTCTTCTGGTCCCAAATCCTGCAGTTTTCTGCTAATGAGCTTTTTATGGCTTTACTGTCACTTTGTTTAAGATAAGTGAGACAGCCTGAATACGGTACCTGTCCCTGCCAGCCCTGTAACCATTTTTCTTCACTTGGAAAGCCCAGAGCACCACTGTGACACTGGGGGATCATATGTTGCATAGTTGATTTTGGAGAGGAGGCACACCCCATAAATATCTCTGGAGATTGCCTAGCAGAGAGTGCTCACTGCCTGTGAAGGAGGACTCTCACCTGCTTGTAGGCTGGCTTCACCCCCGGCATGAGCACCCGGTAGCGGTCCACGAACTCCACGAAGGTGTAGCGGATGGGGTATCCCGCCCGGCGGATGCGGATGGTCTCCATCATCCCTGAGTACCGCAGCTGACGGACGCACAGCTCCCGGTCAAACAGCTGGGGGGGGTTACAGGACACCAAATCAAATCACCAGGGGTTTGAGTACAAATCTTTCAGGGCTAGTTCATTGCACTTATGGGCAACCGTGCTGTCCTCCACACGGGCCTGATGAGGCACAGGCTGCTGGAGACATTTTTGATTTTCTTTGCATGGTTTTGTTATCTAATTCATCCCACGCCTTTTTCTTGGACTAACCAGAACAATACTCAGAAGCAGCAGCATGGTATGATATATGGACCTAGAGAACATCAGCCAGGATCTCAATACAAACAATTTTTTCCCCCCTAAAGCACATTTCAGAAGGAAGTAAAAGTTTTAGAATAACATAAAGTAACAAACAGCCAGGACTTTCCACTGACCTTTCACTTCCGCCATGCCATTTCCTATCACTATCAGTACGTTTTCCTTCAAAGGCAGGGACAGAAAATGATCTCTCAGACAATGTTCTCTTTTGCAGTCACCCTGCACAGCTCTGTGTGCCTTTATCTGGGATTGCTTTTCCTTTGGATTATTAAGCCAAGGCCAAAATTAAATTTAGCAAGAAATTACATTTCATGTCACACTGCAGTCTCTGGTTTAGTGTTAGCTCACCCACTTATTTGTTTCATGGGGAGATTAATTTCTCTTTGTCTGATTCTTTCAAACCTCAAACTGTTTTCCTGTCTCACTGAAAGTTTTGTAGACAAATAGTTTGAACAGAGACTTCTGGCTTAGTACTTGTAAGACCTGATGAAATACAGACTTCCTATGCAGAAGTCAAAATACCAGACTGAATTCCAGACACCCAGGTGTAAAAACAGTTCATAATAAGGGCATATAGAATGATTTGCTAACATCAGTTCAGGATGTACACCTATTTCTCATCATTGCCTATGTCCAAAAAGAAGGTCTTGTTCTAATCTCTGCTCAGATGACAATCACACATCAGACATATTGTTAAATGTTTACCAAAAATATTCCATTAACTGGTTTTTACTCTCACCAAAACCAGGATAAGAGCACAGTAAAATGGTCTGAGAGACCACCAGACCTTTTGCTCTACATCCTATTAGGTTCTCTGAACAGCAAAAAAAAGTTTCAAACAAACACTGCTTGTAGATAACAGCCCTGAAATTCAGGATTTTATACTTTTCTGCACTCAGCTGAGCTTTGCTAACAGACATTGACTTTAGATGAAGCTCCAGCCCTGGCTAGATTATTTATTAAATAAAGTTCTTCCTTTCCAAACAGTACCACAATTAAGTTTGGCAGGCAGGAAACAGTGATTGCTCACAGCATCAGTGTCTGATCCTGCAAGGTGTGGGGAGTACATCAAAGTGTGCAGCACCCACCTTATCACCTGCCTTCTGCTGTAAAACTCGGAGAGCCCTTCCATGAGCAGTTCGTGGTCAGGGTGGTTGAGAGCCCTCTCCCTCCTTCTTATTTGCTCCCAAAAGTTTACCCCCATAATGTTCATTGCTTTTGAAGCAAATCACTGTGAACTGGAGCAAGATAACTCCTCTAATGTTTCCTCTGTGCTATTTTACCCTTTTTCCTCTGCTTTTAGAACCATGCTTTTGTAATTGGTGAAGAAAAAAAAAATAGGCAGTGGGAATGACCAAACAGGATTTAAAATAAGGGAGATCCATTGTGAGCAAAGATTTTTAGGAAAACACCCATGGGAAGATGATTTTTAGAAAGCACTGAGCTCTGCCACAGAACTAAACCCAGGGCTCAGCTGAAGTCTCTAGCAGGAAGGAGCCTACCCCCTATGGAAATGGAGAGGAATTTCCTATAGGATAAGGGTCTGCAGGATGAATTCCTTGAGATTGTCCTTGAGAAGAAAGGCAGGGTCAGCCTTTATGCCCTGCAAAACGTTTTGGGGTGCTGTTGGACTGCAAAGCAAGTGCCTGATTTTTCCAACCCTTTAGTGACTCTGTTGCTTGCATAGCAGGCTGTGGGTTGCTTTTCCAAGCATGCAGGCTCAATCCTGACTCCACTGATGCCCACAGGAGTTTTGCCAGTAACTGCAGGGCAGAATGACTCCACGGGCAGTCCCATACAAAAACCAACCAAGAGAGAAAAGCAGGACTTACCATGGGTTTCTTGTACTCATTGGGCTTGATGCAGCGGACAAAAAAGGGCTGGCACACGCTGAGAGTCCTCATCAACAGCTCCAGGGAGCGCTTGAACTGGCTGCTGAGCGTTGGCGAGCGCTTCCTCGTCTCCGCTCCCTGCAAAACCGCAGCGCAGCAGCGCACTCAGGAAATGAAAGGATAACACTGGCTTTCCCTTCTGGCCACGTCCCCAGGAACCTCCTGCAACAGCCAGGGCTGGAGGGGGAGCGGGGCCAGAGGTGGCTGAAAGTTGTGGCAGGAGAGGGGAAGGGCAGAGCCTGTGAACTTGCAATGGCCGGGCACTGGCAGCCTACTCCATATGGCTCTGTGCAGGCAGGAAAAGTGCCATGGTTTAATTTCTCCTGCTTGAACCTCCCTGTGTGACTGGAAAACCCATCTTCCCTGTGCAGAGCCAAGAGGAAGATCTGTCTATAGGAGCAAACAGGCTCTTCTGGGCCATCAAAATTCTCTGTATTACAGCCTGGGGCAGTGCACCTGCCCGGGGATGCTCTCAGGAGCAGTGTGGGCTTCCCTGTCCCCATGCATTGCAGCATGGGCATGCCAAATCCTCTGTCATGGTTCCTTGTGTCAGGCAGGGCTCCTCCTGCTCCCTGGAACAAGAACCAGAGACTCATTTAGGGTAAAAAATAACCCAGGAGAATGCTTGTTGCAGGGTGACTCTGCAACAGTTCCAGAAACTTCTGCTGAGATTCCTCAGCCTGTACTACCACAAATTTGAGTTGCTTTTGGAGAAGAATATTAACTAGACTAAATGAGGTGAGTATTTAGGGAGATCAGGAAGATTTGGAGTATTTTTCTTGGTTCAGCTTCCCTGGTCAAATTAATAATCCAATCTCTATTTTGGGGCAAGTGTTTCTAAATGAGACTGTGTATGTTTCCCTTAATAGTCTCTTCTCCCTGTTTTGGGAAAACCTTGTTAAACCACCTCCAAATCAAGTCCCTAGCTCATTTCACATGCCAGAAACTATTACCTGAGCTCATTACACATCAGTCACAGTGGTACTGTGTGTCTAGTGGGATCTGGTGCTCAGGGAGCCTTTGTGGAGCAGCAGGTAATGCTGGAGGGCTGGAAGAAGAGTTGGGCACCAGGAGGTAACTCCCTCTTAACTAAAGACAGGCTGAGCATGTAACATGACCTGTGACATGACCTGATGGCTAGAGAATTCCCAAAGGGAGAATTCCAGCAGGATTTTAATGCATTTTTCTTTCAAATATCCTCTTATTTGCACGTGGTCAAGCCATGTGTGGAGTCACAAAATCCTCATCTGCACTGGCCTTGCTGCCATGTTTTGCAGTGTTTATCTGCACGTTTCTGTTACTGTGTTTATTTCTACTTTTGCTAAAATTTTTACATGTGCTTCACCACACATCACTAATAACCTTTAACATTCTCATCCCCCAAAACTGAGGAATTCCATAGAATCACAGAATAGTTTGGATCAGAAGGGATTACACATTCCCTCTAGTCCAACCCCTTTGCCACGAACAGAGAGTTTACACAGCTCAGGCTCGATGTGATGTTGAGACAAACCCAATCAAGACAAGCACAAAGTCGTCATGGAATTCCAACAAGAGAAAACCCAGCTCATGCAAACACCACAAAAACCTGGCCTGCTTGCCAAGAACAGCATGGGGGGCTACCAGCGATCTCTCCCAGCAAAATCCTCCCCAGAAGGACAAACTGTTAACAAATCTGGGGTAATTAATGGATACAGCTGCTACCTGCAGAGCACTGGAGAGTCTGATTCTCCTATTTTGTTGCAGATTTTCTGAGGAAAAGGCTGTTTCAGCAAGAATCCTGGTTTGAAAGGCTTTGATGAATGTTTTCTCATCACATTGCTAATTATGCACACGAGGTCACCTCTGTGAGGTGGGGAAGGATAGCCACAGGGGTTGGAAGCAGCAACAGATGCAGGAACAGGGCTGGCAATCTGAAACAACTGCATGTTAGCCAAATTTTAGTCAGTTTGGGCTTGGCTGGGAGAGATAATTTTTAAGCCATGGTGTTAGGAAGGGAGCAAAACTTTGTACAAGGGTCTACAAGGGAATGCACAAGTGGTTTGCTCCCAGACAGCAAGAAATGCCTCTCCAGCTTGCTGGTGCCTTGCATTTCTTTCCTGCATGCATCCAGATCTGGCAAAAAAGCAGTGGTGCCATCTCCATCCTTACATCTGAGGGCTTTTTGCTGGGAGGGGTTGGAAGGAAGGGACAGTGACCAGAGAGCAGCTTGTCTTCCTGTCCAAATAGTCAGAGCAGTCTGGGCTCCCCCTGTCAAGACCACATCATCCCATTCAGGGACGACATTTCAGGGCCTGACAATTGTGCACAGATCCCTCTCAATGGTGGGCACTTTTCAGGCTCTCAGAGGTACAATAAATAACCTGACAAGTGTTTTGCATCAGCCTCATCCTTCAGGGATGGGTGACACCACTCAATTGTGGTTTCTTCTGCCTCACCTCAACACCAGCTTGGAGAGAATCACACCTCTTCCCTTACTTCAACAAAATGACCCTTCAACAAAATGACTTAAAAAAAAAAAAAAAAAAAAAAAAAAGGAGTGGAGCAGCCTCTCAACACAGCCTAGCAAGGCACTGAAAATACAGGATTTACTGCAGAGGAGAAGCACTTTTTAAGCTAAAGCCAGACCCAGTCCCCATAGACTGATGGAGAAAGGGTTGATACTGCTTTTCCCTGGCCAGACACTTCCTAGCTTTCAAATTCTGAGACTGTAACATCTTTGGGACTCAGACTCTCTTCACTTGTGTTCATACAAAGCCCAGTAGAAGGGAGGGTGAGACCTGCGTAAAATGGGGAAAGATGAGCAGGATTCACAGGTGTTGTACCCCAGACTGCAGCACTCAGCCTGTACTTAGCATCAAAGGAGGAAAACACTCAAAAACAGAAGAGCAAAACAAGAAAAAGAAGAGAAATATATGATTTACAGAAAAGGAGCATGCAGAAGAGAGTTTAGAATTATATGCAGACCAGCATGACATCCAGACATGCTTCAATTCTGCTTCTTTCTGCCATCTCAAGCCAGTCTGAACTTTGGAAGTGCAAACACATACATGGCTGTTTGCAGCAACACCAAGACAAAAGGCAAGGAGAATGGCAACTACAAGGAGAAATGTCACTGAGCCAGAAATGGTAGGGGTTATTCCTTCTGTCTCTTTGCACCTTCTCCTCCTTGAATGACAAGGCTGCAGGTGCAGCAGAAACACATCAGGAGATGGCAGCCTGCTTCAGTGGAAATGCAGAAAGATGAAATGCTTGAGGACATCTAGGGAAGGAGGGTGAAGCATGTGCCACCAGCAATACTCTGGGGAAAGGTTCTGGACAAAGGACCACCCTCCCATCTCTTTAGGATTGTATGATCACTAAACTGAGCCATGCCAATGTGACATGCAGTCTCTGGGCAAAATGATGCTTTTCTTTGTAATATTTTTATATGAAATGTCACTGGAGTGACCTTCAGGTGACCACTGAAAGCTGAGGCCACCTCATTCTGCAGCATCATATAGTGAAGAGAGTCTTCCTCCTAAAGGCTGTGCAGTCTGGAAAGTGCCTTCCAATGCAATGGTGACTTGGGCTACATAACAGTGCCAAGTATCACTGTTTTGAACTACAAACTTATTGAGATGCATATAGATATGTGTGTGTATATATATATATATATATATATATATATGAAAAATCATTTTTATCTTGGCTGTTCCACCTTTGCTTCAGTGTCTAACAAATATGAACTATTATTATTCATTAGAAAACCTACAAACCACAAAGTTTAGTTGTAAGATCAACTATGACAACAACAAAACTCCCATTTCCCTGTATCACCTGTTGACATCTTCGGAGGAAAAAACTGGTCTAAACATTTCTGACACATTTTGCACATTTGTCTCCTGGATTTAATCCCACCATAGAATCACAGAATTATTAATTGTTTGGGTTGGAAGGGATCTTAAAGTTCATTTAGTTCCGACCCCAGTGCCATGGGCAGGGACACCTTCTATTAGACCAGGTTTCTCAGAGCCCCATCCAGCCTGGCCTAGAACACTGCCAGGGATGGGGCATCCACAGCTTCTCTGGGCAACCTGTGCCAGTGCCTCACCACCCTCACAGGAAAGAAATTCTTCCTAATACCTCAAGTAAACATTTTCTTTTTCACTTTAAAGCCATTCTCTTTGTCCAATCACTCAAGGCCTCAAGGCCCTCTCCAGCTCTCTTGTATCCTAACTCAGGAAAGACTATTATTTTTGGTACAACTGTAGAGCAAGGCCCAGTGATATGTTCCAATTGAAACAATTTTCACCATGATACAGAGGGGAAGGAGTCCACCTCTGGAATTAATGTCTTTCAGTCATTTTGGGTCAGATCCTCCTCATTGGAATTCCAAATCCAAACATCCAAGATACTGCAGAAGTAAAAAGGGATGAAATTCAGCCCCATGCAAAGAGTTGAATTTTGAAAAGTAGGCTAATCCTCTGGTTATCAAGGGGCTGAGAAAATGTGAGCAGTCACAAAGCTTATATCATAAATTTTTTAGCACACAATATTACCTTATGGCCAAATAACTAGCAAGCAAGGTTTGGAAGTTATCAGAACCAGTCAGCAGTTGAGATGCAACAGAAAAGATGTAAAAGAGGTGCTAAAAGTCTATTTTGATGATCACAACAAAATTTCATATTATCTTGTCTTTGAAGGCTTGGATCTGAGGTCCCCCCTGAAAAAGAAAATGTTTCCACCTCCAAAAATAATAGCATAATAATTTCCTAACCTTCCACCTCCAAAAATAATAGCATAATAATTTCCTAACAACCCAGAAATACAATCCAGGGGTCTCTGCATGTGAGCTGTCTTGCCTCAAAAAGTGTAACACAGGGTGAGATTTGCAGTTGTTTGGAGGAATAATGTCCCACTGCAGCCAATGGTGGCACCACGGTAAACAACAGCCAAATTCCAGATGATCCATCTGACATTATTTAGAATGATTCAAATATCAGGAAAAAATCCTCAAAACCTTGGCTGAGCCTGGTTCTGATTTTATCCAAACCAAATTCCCATCACTACAAAGTTGTTCTGAGTTGTGTCCTAGAATTAAGTGACACAGTCATACCCCTGTATCTATTCAACAAGCTGTAAAAATGCTCTCCAACACATTGGTCACTTGAAATGGATCCTCTATAGATAGTGCAGGAAGAGGAATAAACCAACAGGAGTAAAGCACAATCCTTGCCAAGGAGAGGTGAGTATACAAAAGAGGAACTCATGTATTCAGTTTACCTTTGGTGTGGGTGTGGGCGACTGGCCAAATGTGCTGGATGCATAGCCACAGAGAAACTACACGAAGCACAGGTAAAAAAACAAAACAAAACACAAAACAGAGACAGAGAAGAGCAAATAGTGAAAAGAAGGAATAACTGAAATGGGAGCCTGACATTTTTAGTCTTGGAAGTCCAGTTGTTATATATCTCATGAACAAAATGCATTAATTCTTAGATTTTTGTATGACCCTCTCCTGGATTTTTTCCTTCGTCTTGATGTTCACTTCTCTGAGGTAACTGCCAGTGTTCAGCTCTTGCTTCTTGGAAACAAACTTTATACATTTTTTATCACTATCTATCCAATTTCAGCCATTCCCACTCTTCTACCTCACACATCTCTGCTCTCAATATACAGTGGCCGGCAAGGTGCCAGGAACAAACCACAAAAACTGTAAAGAAATCTCGCCCTTCCTCCCTAATTTTAATCCCCAAATCAGGTATTTTTGATAGAATTTAAACTTTTGCCAAGGGGAAAGACACCCCGCCCCCCAGTTTCCCATTTGTTTTTCACTTTACAGGGTTCCATCCTCCACTGCTCCTTCTACCTGTTCCTTGAACAAGCAGTGCTGCCAGACCATACCAGCTGATTCCTCAGAGGAACAGTGTACAACTCCCACTTAATCCATAATTTCACCTGGCACCACTCAAAGCAATGTTCCTGTTCAGCAAACACATGCAGATAAACCCTCTCTGTGATGACCATGAATAAATGAGACTTTACAGCCCCATGTGCTTCAGAAATGCCCAGTTCACCCCACAGGTTTCATTGTGTACAGGTATTAGGTCTTTCAGGGACCAAACAGTTACTACAACACTCAAATATACAATCTCAGCCAGTTATCAAATTTCTCTGATCTGTGGCTTTCTCAAGTTTCTGGAATATAAGGGCCCCATCTGAAAGACTGAATGTAAAGTAGATGTGGACTTACTTGTACCTGACTCACAAAATCCTACAAACTCATCAATAAGCTCCTGAGGACCAAAGTTTGGAACGTGTAGAGCAAAATGCCTCAGGATTTGATTCAGGCCTTAGCAGAACAGCCACTTGTCTCTCTTTAAGAGATGTTACATTTGATTGACCAAGCCTAAGTGTCTCTGGAAATTTCCTACACATGGGGCCTCACTGAAGCTGGGGGAAGGCATGCACAGCTCCAAGGCATTCCAAGGACACTTCACCACAGAGCTTTGCTACGTGCAGTCAATTTCTGTGACCCAGGCTCACTTGCTCCTTCTTTTGGGGCACATGTCCTAATAGAGGGGCTGCAGACATTAATAAACGTTGGTGGAAAGCAATGGCAAAAACATCTCAGCCCCATGTTGGATCCTGCTTGTCTGAGAATTTTAGTGGCGGTGTTCAGGAAATTAGTGCTCTCCAGGTTCACAGCGACAGTGTGCATGACTAGAGGAGCTTGCACACGATGTTGGATCTTCTTCCAGTTCCATGACATTGGGCTAAAAATCTCTCATTCCAAAAAGAAACTCAGGCATCATTAACGTATCAAAGCACAGAGACCACCACTTGGGACAGATTCTGAAGATGTCTAGTGAAACTATAAAAAAACCTCAAACAGTTTATGTTAAAAAAAAAGGGGATCCAATGTTTTCAGAGGTTTCAGTTCTCAGATCCTAGACAACATCCAGGCAGACATCCCAACTTTGCTATTAATATACTTCCAGCATATTTTAAAGATGCTTTGGTAGGGGTCCCTGTGAGAAAGCTTGTGTGACTGTTTAAACCCTTTCACTGATGCCCCAGAGTGCATCTCTGCTCTGCCCAAAGAAGAAAGAAATCACTTCCAAGGTCAACTGCAAAGCTTACACCAAAAATAAAAAGCAGCAAGGAATAAGCAATCAAAAGCAAAGTAAGCAGCAGCACTGATGCTAAGGGAGTTAGTGTCTACTTCAACAGGAGTATCCACTTCTGAGGATAGCTCTGAACCCAACAGGAGTGTCATGCCAATTGGTAGCTTAATTAGTAATTGATAAATGTTCGTTTATTCCAAATGAAGTCAAAAGGACAATGACCATTAATTTCATCAGGAGTAAAACTGAATGGCTGAAGTTTATGAACAAGGCTTGCAAAACAGCATGTAGCATACTCAAAGAATTGTCTTGGGAATGTAAATATTTCTTTCCCTTGGCAAATAAAGGAATACAGCACTTACAAATTGGCACTCCTGAAAGTCCCTAAATCCCTTGGTCCATCAGTGGCATTGGCTGGCATTTGGAAATGGGACTCCGACTGTCAAAAAATGTGTTTGCTTTGAAAAATGTTATTCCCACACCCTCTGCAGTCCCATGACTTTTGCCTTGGGAAAGACTGGGGAATTTCGCCATAGTGACTGATCTGTATAGGCTTTCAGATTCTGCAAGATTGACATCTTAAAACACTTTCTACTTTAATCCTGGAAGCAGGGATGAGTAGAGAGATTTACATGTCCAACTTCTTGAAGAAAATATTGCACATTTGTGTTACTAAAGTGAAATGGTCACTAATCTCAGCATTTAAGCTGGTATCCCAGTAATAAATGTTCAAACGGGATGGAAAGGGTTTCAGCAGTAACTGCCTTTCTCTGAAATTTCAGGGCACACAGTCTTCTCTCACACCGAGTGTGGAGTAGACACATAACCTCCTGGAGAACTGGGATGTGGAAAGAGGAGCTTTGAAGTTCAGCTTTCATAACTCTCTCTGCTGTTGTAACAGTAAAACACAACTGTTCCCTTCAAGTCTTCTTGTGGTGCTTAAGGACCAGCAAGATTGTCCCTTTGTTCTACTCTGGTTGACAAGTATTTGGCTTTTACTTGGACTCATAGAAAGGTCTGGGTTTGAAGGGACCTTCAAAGTCACCTAGTTCCAACCCTCCTGCCATAGGCAGGGACACCTTCCAGTAGGCCAGATTGCTTGAACATCTGAACACTTTGAGGGATGGGGCATCCACAGCTTCTCTGGGCAATCTATATCAGCATCTCACCACCTTCACAGGTAAGAACTTCCTAACACCTAATCTAAACCTACTCTCTGTTAGTTTACTTCTCATTCTATAATACACACATCTGGATGACCTAACTGGAAGGCACAGTTACTTTCTCTCAGATTTCTACAATCACAAACCTGATTGTTCCAATCCCTACACAAGTCTGAGGGGCCATGATAGCAAAAAAATAAGATTTGATGAACCAAATGCAGTGAACTGGGGGCACAAATGTAGATGCACCCATGACACTGCATTAACACTTCCTGATGGTTGACTCTCACTAGCAGGTTTGGAACACCCCAAGGAGCATCAGAGCAATATGACTCTGCAAATCTTCCACCCCTTCCAGGAACACCCCTCCTCCTGAATAAACATCTTCTCCCGCCTGCATTACCATTGCCACATCTGCTTGGAAGATCTGCTTGATGAATTTGTTTTTTGAGGAATGCACCAGCTGAATGATGTCTCCATGCAGCGTGTCCCTGTTTTTCTCCAAGAAACCTAGAGAAATAATGGGACAACACATAGATGACACAGTGCAACATGGTCAGCACATGAGCTGCAAGCAGCTTCTGGGTTGTTGGATTACTGGATGTTCTTGGTGAGGTAATGGGAGTAATGAGTGGGAAGAGAGAGAGAGACCACGAGAAGGAAGACAGAAGTGCATCTTCAGACTGGACTGAGGATGCAATGGTGCAAAGCACCGCCATTCTGTCACAGGCACACATGAATGAAACAGCACCAAACTCTGCAGCTCATGGGCACAGCTGGGGGGTCAAGTCATTGCAGCCAGAAAAGGAAAACATTGACACGACCAAGGACTACCATGCTGCCCTGCTCCAACACAGCAGTGGCTTGTCTGCCCATGAATATCCCCTCACCCCCTGCAGTGCCCTAGGAGCTGCCCCATACCTTTTGTTTCGTAGTAAACAATTCCAGCAAAATGGTTAATGCCAAACTGGGTTTCGTAGTTATTCTTCGGAGGAATGTAGTTGGTGTTAAGCTTGTGCTGGGAGTTCAGCTTGTGCAACATGGTGGCATCTGTACCCTGTACATGCACGAAAAAATCTGACATTTAACCAAGGCTGTTCCCATTGAAATAATTTTCCAGTCAATAGCACATTTCTTTCTTGACTTGGTGACAATGTGCATTTATGTTGAGAAGTGATATGTTGGAGAAGATATGTCAAGTGCAAAAATTACAGAAATTAATTAAATATCATTGGTATGTAGTTCTGTATTCAAAATAATGCTCCAAAAGGAGTATATTTAACATTATTTCTCTTAAACTTTGCAAATAGATGTTTCTGAGCCTCTTGCAGGAATATTTTCCCATCAGAAACACTTGTTTCTGTGACACTGACGGAAGAACATTTAAGAGAGCAATAAAAACTATAAATAGGCAGGCCACTGGTGAATGTATGTTTGGGGCTGAGCAGATCTCTCACAGGTTGCCAGCATGCAAGTGCAAAGGGGATAAAATCAGGAGGGCCACTGGCAGCAAGGTTGAGTAGAAAAAACACACCTTGGGGAACTTGCTCTCCTCGTCAATGAGGGAGATGATGTTCATAGGCTTGATGGCAATCATGTCCAAGGCATCCTGGTTATCCGTGAACTCGATGTGCTGCCAGTTGATGTTCTCCAGGTTGTACTCCTCCTGCTCTAGCTTGAACACGTGGCGCACAAAGAACTGTTGCAGGTTTTCATTTGCAAAGTTAATGCAAAGCTGCTCAAAACTGTGGAGGGAAGGTCAAGAAAAGGCCTTTTTATATACACACTCGTTAATTTTTTCTACATCTCTCTTCATGCTTTAAGCAATACTCTCAAATCCTGTCAACCACTCAGTAAAGCTGCTGTTGGCTTAGAATTTCCTCATTGGTTCAGACAATCAGTTTTTTTCCCAAAACAATGTTATGTGTGTGGTCTAAATCAATTTAGAAACTGATTGATTAGCTCTGATAATTTCTCATATAGAAATAGGCTTGGTCCTACCCAATCCACTTCACTTCAGTAGAGGTGAAAGGACTGCAAGACCTTGAGCTTGGGCTTGTAAAGGAGGATTAAGACCTGGTTCTCCTTTTGCAGGCTCCATACCTGTTCACAGTGAAGTTCTCAAAGCCAAAGATGTCAAGAAGGCCAATGGATCTCCTGATACTTTTGAGTTCCTGGGAAGGAGGTCTGTAAATTGCAGCATTGATCTTCTCCACGATCCACACAAAAAGTCGCCCATAAATTCCCTGCAACATTCCAAAGATGGAGCTCACTGAGACAGTTCAGCACTTTGTCCTGCTAGTCTGTGTCACCACTTCACCCTTGATGGCACAGGTTCTCCTAAAGCATGGCCAACAACCAGACAGTCCTAGAGGATGTGCTCACCAATGTTTGTGCCAGACTCTTGGCATGGTTTAAAGTGAAGCCAGACAGTCCTTTCCTTGGTTTCCACACATTTCTCTCTACAGATCAGCAGAGCAGAGCCATGTTACACTGCAAGAACATCTTGCTCACTTGAACAAGGTGCTCACTGAAACAGTGCAGCACTGGCTGAACAGTCTGATGATCTAATGACACAGATATTGCTGCTTCAGTAATTCCATAACTTCATGCTTTGAACTGTTGTTAATTTTTATTTTATAAGCTACAGTAGTGTGACCAAGAGGGGAGACTAATTCAAAGGCCCGTCACCACTAGAGAAGACACTGCAGGCTAGCTAGCTTTCAAACCAGCTTGATCGACCAATTCCCCACAGATAAAATGAGGACCCAAGTTGGTCAAGGCATGCCAATAATGCTTGTCTTGCAATTTTACATGGGGCTGCAAACAGCACAGCAGTGATCCACACCTATCCCATCAACCTTCTTCACTCCAAAGTCTCAAGATATTCTAAGTGCTCTGATGGCTTCTAGACTGCTCTATACCTGGCCTTGCGTTGTTCAGCTGTATTTATTGCTGCTTATGTTCCCAAATCCTGAAATTTGGGTGTGTGTACTGGAGGTGTTGGTAGAGTTGCTCTGATTTACAGCACCTGAGGATCTTTCTAGAATCTGAGGAAAAGCCATTTCAGAATGCTGGGTCCTTCAGCAGGTCCCCTTTGAGTACAGACAATCTCCAATCCAGATGCCAAATCCCTTGCAGAGCACGTTACATACATTCCTTCCATCTCAACTCTTTGTACATCCCAAGTAGAACATGCTTTCAAGAGCATTTGCTGATCTGAGCTCACCAAGCACCAAGCGAGACCCTTTTCCTGTGCAGTGGATGCTCCAGTCTCAGAAGGGGCAAATTTCTTCAGCTTATCAAGAGAAGGCACAAGGAAATGCCCTGAGACTTACCTTTACAAAGGCGTCCCTCACATCCAGCGCTTGTTCCATGCTGAGAGGGGTGGAGACAGTTTCACCCCTGGTGATTATGGTCCGGCTGGTAAGGCAGTTCATCACGTCCTGAGGCTCAACCTGACAGACAACATCAAACACAGCTGCTGTACAGGGGCTGTACCTCAAATGAAGACACAGGTTTTTTCAGAGAGAAAAATTAACATTTTTATACTGTATTTTAATCTGGAAGGTGTTCTTGTGACTTAGCATGAGATGTTAAGGAGGTGGGGGAACACAGGATGAGAAGACAGAGCAAAGCCTGCAAAGCTGTATGCTACCAGCATGGGTTAAAGCTTTGCATCACCTTGACCTGTTTTTGTACTTCATCAGACAAATCTCCACTCTCTAAGTGGACAGAGAACTGTGGATCACACTCTGGGCCAGCAGTGCCTATGGAGATGAGGTGATGTCCCTGTTAGCTCTTGAGAAGGCCACTGAAGAATGCTCCAGTCACTGCATGGACGATTTCAGTGAGGGTCATCTCACCTCCCTCTTCAGACACACAGAATATATATGACATCTATCTCAAGTACCATTATGAACTTTATTTATATCGCTGAGGGAAACACCCTACTTTAGGGACTGAGGTATTCTGGATGCCCTTTCTAGTACAATGTGCTAGACCCACCAGAGGGTCTGTTCCTATCTGCTGGAATGAAGGAGACTCAGATAACCATGGAATATCATGGAATCATAGGATATTTTGGGTTGGAAGGGACCTTTAAAGATCATCTACTTCCAACCCCCCAACAGGAGCAGTTTCTGCTCGACCAGGTTGCTCAAAGTCCCAGCCTTGAACATGCCTACAAGTGGAGCAGCCACAAAATCCCTGGGCAACCTGTTCCAGTGCCTCACCATCCTCAGTGAAGAATTTCTTAATATCTAATTTAAACCTGTCCTCTTTGAGTTTGAAGCCATTCTGCCTTGTCCTATCATTCCATGTCCTTGTCAAAAGTCCCTTCTCCAGCTCTCTTGGAGCCCCTCTGGGTACTGAAAGGGGCTCTAAGCTGTCCCCAGAGCCTTCTCTTCTCCAGACTGAAATACTCCAGATCTCTCAGCGTGTCTCCACAGAAGAGGTGCTCCAGCCCTCTGAGTATCTTTGTAGCCTCCTCTGGCTACTCAGCCCAGATGGAGACATTCACCTTCATGCTGCCAATGCAGGACACAATATGGCTTATCCAGGGCTCCTCAGCCTCCCAGAGCTGGTGGTGCAAGGGGAGGCTGGCTCGGACAAAGCTTTGCCACAATACTAAAAAGCTGGGATGGAATCAGAAGGGGACCAGCAGCACTGCAGGGCCACTGACCTCCAGCAATGTTGCCGCAGTGATGAGCGATGCTGACTGAACAACCTCGCAGGCATCCAGGTTGTCATAGGTCCGAGCTGGGGAAAGAAAGGCAGAGGGAAAGCCATCAGCAAGGGACATGTCTCTGCAGAAAGTGGATGGGGTGAGGGAAAGGGTCATTCTCCACTGCCTCCTGTGATGTCTTGGCAAAATCTGGCCATCAGAAGGGAGAGAAAAGTTCACACATCTGCTGGGGTCCTGCTGCTGACTGCAAAGCACCTGTACTCTGCTCTGCCAGACCAGATAGTAAAGAATGTAGAAATGTTTTAGCATCTAAGTGCTTTAGGCTTCTGTCTTCTGAAGAGGCTTTTTAAATCACTGTGTCATTTCTGACAGCAGAGCTGTTTGGTACATTTACAAAGGTATATCCAATCACACAGGCACTTGTCAAACACTCCATTAGTCTCCCTTTGTAAAACCTGAGTCTACTGAATGACCTCTGTCCATATTCGACCTCACAACACTCAGAAACGTGGATGTCATTGAGCACACTGCAGCCTGGCAGCGCTCCTGTGGGCAGGTGGAATTATTCTTTATTCCTTGTCCTTACAATGCCATAATAAACACTGAGTCCCTGGCATGGTACCCTGACAGGTGTTCTGGATACAGCTCTCCATCCCTAAGTTTGGCTCCCTGTCAGCAGGCAGAATAAAGAGCAGCAGTGCACTGGACCATGTATTTTGTCCTTTTACCTTCATACTGCAAGTTGCCCATGTGCAGGATGGCAGCCAGCAGCTTGGAGATCTCCCAGTTCTCAGTGTCGGTGAACATGAGGACCTTCATAGCGGAGCGGATATTGGCGTACTCCTTGCTATCATCTCTGCCATCACAGGTCGTGCAGTTACCCTGGGGGGGCAAACGGGGCACACACTGCATGGGGCAAAGCCAGGGAGCACCAGGGTAGCACCCTAAGCTCTCAGGGCTTCCCTCAAAACCAGCAAGGTTTTGTTTAAGGGATGATGCTGAACTTGTGGATCTGGCTCTGCCCTTTGTCATATTCTATGACTCAGTGCTGAGCCTTGTGACCTACAGTTATCCTGTTGTCCCCAGGTACCGTGTCTGACTGCCATCAGCAGAAGAGAAAAGCTCTCTGAGGTGGGCATAGAGAGCTGGAGGCTCCCACTGATCCAGTTGGAAAGCTGGGTCCCAGCCTTGCTGATGATGCATCAGCCTAATTATACCTGCTTCTATCAGCTCCTCTGGATATCAACACTGGTATATAGGGAGTGGGGTTGGAGATTGCTGGCTTGGTCAGACACTTGGAGCACACACAGCTCAGCCCCATATTCTGCTGAGAACATGCCATCCAGACAAGCACGTCTCTACACCCATCACTGCCTCAAGAGCAGCAGTTCTTATCTAACACCCTGGCTACTTCCAAACATGTGGCATGGGCATCATACACCATCCCATCCAAGCTTGTGTTCTACTTCACAGAAAGTGTGGAAATAGCCTGGTCTAGACACAGGGATTAAGGATTTCCACTAAGACTATGAGCCTTGTGGTGGTGAGACAAAGAGATCTGTCAAACCCTGTGGCTAAGGCTCAGGAAGGTAATAACCAGCAAAGCAGCTCTTGGCTGCAGAAACACCTCTCTTTTCCTTTTCCCTTGCTAAGGACTTTCACCACATCACCCTACCCCCACCAAACCTCTGTTTCACTGCTCTCTCACCATTGCAAGGTAGTTGTAGTCGGTGGCTTTCCCAAGACCCAGCTTCTTCTTCTGCTCCACGGTCATTCCTCTCAGCATGCAGTAGAACACGTGGTAATTCCTCTCATCCTGGGCCTGCAGGAGAAGAGCAAGTGCCAGCTCTGTGAGGAGAACAGCATGGCAAAGGTCAGCTGCCCGCGCCTTGCAGGTGTATCACCTTACCTGCCTGCACACCCGGGACTTCTCCAGCAGGTACTGCTCAATCTTTGCCCCCTCTATGGCTCCCCTTTTGTTGAAGTGGATGTCGATGTACTTCCCAAACCGGCTGGAATTGTCATTACGGATGGTCTTTGCATTCCCGAAAGCTGCAAGAATTATGGTGCGTTAGAGAGGGTCTGATGCAGGGAGGATGATGGATCTGGTCTCAATGAGGGGGGAAAAGTCAAAAGAATGAGGCTGAGAGGGTTAAAAGCAGCTCCAAAGCCTTCCCTTAAGTTGGGCTGGATCAATTTCATCTCAATGTGAGGAAACAACATGTATATCAGATGATTTTCCTTGGAAATACAGAGAGGAGCACAGAGGAGGAAGCTTGGGAATGGGGTGATCTAATCCAGGAAGTAGGGCTAGGACAGCAGGATTTTGGCGGCAGTTGATGAAATGAGAGGAGAGTTGAGCAAGAGTGGCTGCAGTGTGAAAGGTGACACTGTGCAGAAATGACAGAGATGCTGGTGAGTGATTTAATGACTGAGAGTGAAATAAAAGGGAAAATGCTTCCAAAAGGGAAATACAGACAACTAAGCCAACCTCCAGCAGGAGACTTCTCCCTGCAAGCAGACTGTGCAGAGAAAGGTATCCATGTCCATCCTCTGTTGGGTGTGGATGAGTGCCCTAAGCCAGCACACCCTGCAATTTCTGATCCAGGATTTCTGGCAGGTGATGGACATGCACTTGAATTACAGAGCCTCTCTTTCCTGAATCTCAGCAGCGACCAAGTGCATATTCAATAGTGCCCTGTGTGCTTGTCACACTTCTGTTGGTTCCTAAAGGGTTATTCACCAAGCAGAGGAGGTAAAAATCATTGAATGGTTTGGGTTGGAAAGGACCTTCAAGATCATCTAGCTCCACCCCCTATGCCAAGGGCAGGGGCACTTCCCACTATATCAGGCTGATCAAACCTCTATCTTTAAAGGACAACCCTAATGATACTCTTCAAAGAAAATGCAGTTTTTCTGCATAAGCATAAAAGGTACATCTGGCATAATTTTGGGTCAAGAGGGTTAGATAACCTATTTAATTTACAGATATCCAATTAAAACAGTGGGGTTGATCACAGTAACAGCCTGCCAATGAACCTATTAAGGCCACAAGCTGATTCTCATTATCTGGTTCTTTCTTGGACTCCTCTATTTCTTCTTCTGCATTCTGCTGCCATTCACTGGTCTTGGAAGGAAAAGGTGGGGTTTGCTATTGCATACAGCCAGCACAAGGTGCTGTGAAGCTCAGGTCCTATTAAACTGATGTTTTATGGAGCCATCTAAGAATGGGAATAGGATTCCTATTCCTTAGAACCATTCCTAAGAATAGGAATAGAATTTTTGCAACTATGGCCAAAAAAAGCAAATAATTAGTTTGCTGAATGCAGCACTGATGCGATACTCAAGCTCTGCATGCAGTCCAGCACTGGAGGAGGTGGTGAGATTTTTCAAAAGAGCAAAAAAGTATTGATCAGCACTTTTATGTACTACACACAGAACTAGGTAAAATTCAGTGTTTTGTATGTGTTTTCTGGGGGAAAAAAGTACTGTTTTATGTGGAAAACCACTTTCCCCCCTGATTTTTAAAGTAACAAAATAGTTGAAAAAATAATACAGGTTAGCTGAAATGCTTTGCTTTCAACAATAGTTGTCAAAAATATTAAAGGAAACATTGAGAGCTTAGAGAATATTAGTCTTGTGAAAAAATAAATTCAGATGGAAAGAATCTGAATGCATTATTTAGCAAAAGCGTACCTCAAAAAAAAGTTTTGTCACTTTTTTGGAAACTCAAAGTGTGCCATAAGTGTTTTACATTTATGGTTCCTGAATCTGTTTCTTATTTTTTCCAGCAAAAGAATTCTTTGTTATCTGAGGCCTCACCTTCCAAGATGGGATTTGCCTCCAGGACCTGCTGCTCAATCCAGGAGTGTTGGCCACTGATTGCTGCCAGGAATTGCAGAATCAGTTTTGTGCTTTCTGTCTTCCCTGCTCCAGATTCTCCACTGCAAAGACAAAGGAGTGGAGGTCAGTGAGAGCCATGCTGCATCCCTACCAATGTCCCTCCCTCAGTCTCCAAAGGAACTTCTGTCTCTTGTGTCTCTTCTGTTAGCGTGGGCGGGATGACACCACTAAGGATGGGTTTCCAGCACCCCAAGGATGATCAAACCTGGTTGTGGGACAAATGATAGGACATGGTATCAGATAGCTTCCAGCCAAGATCCAGATTTTCTCTGTGTTCCACTTGGCCCAAGCTGTTGCTTGAGTTTGGGTATCCCCAGCAAATGCCATCATTCAACCAGCACCAAGAAGGTTGTGAAGTACTTTCAGTCAGTGCTTTTCCAGATATGATCACCAGACCATGACCCTGTGGTACAGGATCTAGCTGTTCCCATGGGACATCACCACCACTCTTGAGCTGTGATAAGGCAGACTGTGAGATGCAGCCTTTTACCAGGAGGGACTTCCACAGGTCTCCTAGGCTTGTTCTAACCAGGAGTAGGGGAGAGAGGAGAAGCTTATGGGGCAGGAAGCCAGAGTTATTCCTCAAACTTTTCTCTGCACTGAAAGATAACCTCAGTTATCTTGTGAAAGGGCTGGGCAGAAATATTCAGGTGAGTCTATGGCGTGTCTGATACATGGGCTAGCCAAAATAAGTGACCAAAATAGACCTTCCTGACATTAGGTATCTAGCCTTGGCCCCATGGGCAAATAGTTTCACTTTTCAGGCCACTGGCACACTGCATTGACTCTCCTATGGGCCCCCCATGATGCTTTTTTAGACCAGCAAAATAAGCCTTACTGAATGACCTTTTCAGAATCACGTATCTGAAATACTGCACACGGGATGTTCCAGAGTTATGGCTTTTCATTCAATGAAACTTAGGGTAGGCATGCCTTGGGCAAAACGATGCCTCAAACGAAAAAGACTGGAGGTTCAGAATTTATAGGATCATGTTGGAGGGCTGAGGACATCAAATCTGGGTTTGGGACAGATACTGGAAGAAACTATATGCATAACTGTGACCAGGCACTCCTTGGTGCCCAAGGTTGATCGGTCCAGAGCAGAGCCATGCATGGAAACACTGTTCAGGAGCATGAAAGACCACAGGTCCAGTGACCAAGCTTGTCCCCGACCCTCCCTTGTGCAGAAATTATTGTTGTTTGTGTTTTTGATGTCTGTAGGAGTATTGAGCTTAAATTGAAAAGTGGAGGTTAAAAATGAATATGAGATCTATTGAGTTGCACAGGTAAAATACCAAAGTATTGATAAAGCGCCTCTACGAGAAACAGAGTGACTGCAAACAGAGACCTCCTCTGCACTGGGAATATGTGGATGGAAGATCTAATCAGTCACTCAATGTCTGATTCTATCTGATAAGCTGCTCCAAATCAAGCATCTGCTCAGCATCTGCTTTCAGGCTATGGCCCATTTGGAAACTCAGCAACTCACCTTATGATACAGCACTGGTCCTTGTTGTTGCGCTGCATGTTGAAGTAGCAGTTGTCAGCAATTGCGAAGATGTGTGGTGGCATCTCACCAATCTTTTTGTTGGTGTAGAGGCGTATCTGCTCAGGTGAGTAGATGGGTAGGAGCTGGTAGGGGTTTACTGCCACCAGTATTGAACCAGTGTATGTCTGGAGGAGAAGCACATGAAGGATTATGGGGACAGTGAGGTGTAGCCAAGAGACTTTAGCAGCTTGGATGGGATGTGGATGGAGGCCAGAAAAATCAAGGCTTTTAAAAGCTGGATGAAAGATGATGCTCAAGTCAGAGATGCTTGCAGGGGGAGACAGGGTTAAAATGGGAACAGAAGTCCCAAAGTACCTAAATCGGTTCATATTTAGCCTTGCTCATGCACAGCATGGTTTCAAGCCTTAATTCATATTTTGTATGCTCTCAGTTAAGATTCAGAGTCTTGAGAGAAGCTCATATTTGCAAAAATATCACCAGAACCAGCATATATCCATACATATCTGCTGCATTGTACATACAATAAGAAACCATAGGTGAAGATACCTGACAACCATTCCCATATGCCAAGGCAGGACCAGCTGGATCTAAACCATCCTGACAGATGACTATCTAATCTGTTTTTATCAATCCACAGTAGCTGCTAAACTTCCCTCTGCAATGCATTCTTCTCTTCCATCTCTGCCTAACCAAATCTCTCCACACTTCAGTTTAAACCTTATCCTGGGCAGATGGCTATTTTCCACAAAGTCCTGACATATCCCTTCTCATCTATTTTGTAAATGGCCTTTGGTCCAGCTGTCATGGGCCTTGGGTAGCAAACCCCTCTGTGGTATCTTGCTCTTTCATTTCTGCCCTTCCAGAAGCTGTTTCTCTCAAGCCTCTCATCAAAGGACTCATGAACTTTGTTATCTTGCTCAGATGTAGTGCTGAGGTTAGGAGGCTTGACATCCCAACCTCAAGGCAGAGAATAAGGACCTCCTTCCCCTGTTTCATCTGTCTAAAAGTCAGTGTCTAGAGCAGGTGAGTCAATGGGCCTCCACCCTGCGTTAGCCCAGCGGCATGAGATGAAGGCTACTTTCACTCTGTGACTTCAAAGAATTTAAGTCACTTCCTCTAGGTTAATTTTCAGCAACTGAAGTTAAAAGATTAATCTTAACTTTCTTCCCTGCTGGAACCAGCTGTGAAAGCACCCCCACTACTGCATATATTTTTTCAGGAAACAAAATAAGCAATTTCAACATTCATATAATCCTGATGGGTTTTCATCTGCATGGCCTAAACCTAGTAAGGCTTCGGCACAAAGCAGCAAAGTGGCACAGCCAAGGATGCTTGTGAGGGAGAAGAAATAATTTGCCACCATCTGTACAAAACTTGCCACCAGTTCAGGTTTCCTGAAGGCAGCCAGTAGGTGGCAATTGTGTCCCATCGTAGGGAGGATGAAAGCCATTAGGGGCTCCTCACCTTCTACTCTCATGGCCAACACAAGAGAGCAACTTTCAGTTCAGTCCCATATGAGGTTTGACTTTACAGTGCTAACTGAGAAAGGACACAATACTCTTCTCTGTAACGGGGGATTATGTGCCAGTAGGGGAGAAAAGCTCTTTGAGCTCCAGAACAATGTTGTCACAACTCCAAAGGGTAGAAATTGGCTGTGAAATCATGTAGACTGGATTTTAGAAAAAGAAGGCATTGAAAAAAGGGAGCAGAGACATCTCTTCAGAGAAGCCTTCAAAGGGGACAGAACAGGTAACCTCAGTGCTCAGAGGAGGAGGGAGCTCAATTTCTGAATGGCATTACAACAGCAAGATCCCTAATGAAGACTCCTTTGAGTCTTCCTTATTTCCTTAAATTCCTCTTTACAATTTATCATCAGGGGACATTTTTAGGGACATTAATTTTAGGGACATTTTTAATCTTCCTTGAGCTTTAAAAAAAAAAAAATCTAACTCCTTGCAGAGGTCTCTGAAATCCCTGCATTTCCATCACACTGGTCTGCCCTGCCACAAATGTAAACAGACAGGCTTTTAAAGGTGTTAACCATTAGGTATTCTTTCTGGATGCTCCCACTGACCTTTCCCTTGTGATCCACAAAACCCTTTGTCAGCATGAACTCTTGTACTATTGCTTGTTTTCGTAGCTCATTCCTAGTTGATAAATAATCACAATTTGCCCAATTCTTACAGCTGACAGAAGGCAAAACTTTGTTCACTCTGTTGATCAGGGGCCAAAGGGCACTTCCAAGGAAATAGTAGCTTACTGGTTTCTATTGCTGGGTGATGTCAAAGCCCTTTTCTATCTGAAAAATAAAGCTTTACTGAGCGCAGGGACTCTGCTGTAGCTGACCACAGGAACCGCATCTCACAGCAAATTCATTACTGCCTGCATGACCTACATTTTAATTAGCCCCAAACAAATCCTTTCTGAGCCTGCTTCCCTCGCTACCCAGAACACCATGGCTGACTTCATCTGGATTGTTATGGGGTTAAAGCTCTACCAAACATTACTGCATTTTGGCAGCCCTTAGAGAGCAGCAGCAGGTGCTGGTTTCATCTCTAGATAAAGAGATTTAACCTTACTCACAAGTCGAAACTCCCTACCAGACTCTCTTGCTATTCAGCGTAGTTTCTCTTGCTGTGTGCAAGCCAAACCAAGGGCAAGAAGCCTTTGTTGAAGTTTTTCATATTTTGCTGCAGACATTTCTTCCCTTCAAGTTAAGGTCATTACTGAGAAGAACTTAAAGCTTTAACCACATTCACAGGTGGGGGACCTTCCATCTCTGGGAACGTGTCACAACTTCACCATGTGGGTCAAGCTCTGCACCAAAGCAGATGGATGCTCTCCATGCATTTATGAAGCAGCAGCAATGGTGGTGCAAAGTAAATGAGAAGGCCACAACGGTTAACAAAAAAAGGTGATCCTGTGGAAGGCATGACAGCAATTGCAAATTACTTTGCCAAGGGTCGTACTTACCCTCCCGCCGCAGTTTGTCTTATGAATAAAATGTGAGGGAGAAGAAAAAGGGAAATTACATTTTATTAGAGCAGAACTACATCCTCCACAAAGCTAAGGACACAAGGAAACAAGAGGAACTGAAGTTCCATTGGAAAAGTAATCATTTACTCAGCAGGCTCAGAAATCCCTTCAAGCAGTGAAACTTCACTGTCTTTAAGACAGTGATAATTATACCACAGGAAAAAAACCCCCACCTCTGTCTTTAAGACAGTGCTAATTATACCACAGGAAAAAATCACCTCAGTGGGCTGGGTGTCCCCTGCACACATGGCATCCATATGGTGGTACCTTGGCTTTGCAAAACTATCATCAATATTTACCACATCCGACACGAATCTACTCCTCCTAGTGCTATCACTCCTAATAGCTGAGATCTAAGGTTGGGCTCCTGGGCCTCCAACTACACACCTGTAGACACAAGTGGTGTGCATACCTCTCTATCAAGCTATGCATTCTCTGTCATTTTGAGAGTCATTCTGATTTTGAGATGGCTCTAATTGCCGTGCTTTGCCCAGTTTCTGGGATGGCACTCCAAAGCCATTAGTGGTGTGGAGCAATCAAGACACAGTAACCTGGAACCTCTGTGATGCAAATGTCCTTGTGGAATGTGGCCATCCCTCAGGCAGGAACTCTGTAGGACACACTGCACTGCACTGTCACCATCGGACCAGAAGAACTTGTAGAGAAACTGATGTGGCTATTTTGTCACCTCAGCCCAAATCACCACCCACACTCACTCCAGGCTAAAAGCTGCCCTTTGCATCAGCCCTTATTAGGATGATGTTGCCAAACAACACTTTGGACAGTGCTTGTTTGTGTTCCTAATCTTCCTGGATGCCTGTGCATAGCTTGGCAAGGGAGCTCAGAGACAGAGCTTTTTCGAAGGAGCTTGGTGTATTCACAGGCAATCTGATGATACTGTACACACAGAATTGTATCTGAGGACCTCAGGTCACCTGGAGAGGCAACAGGCACTTGCTGGATAATAGACACCCCAAAAGAGACACACGGACACCACTGAAAAAATATCCAACACAATCCAAACTTTCTCAGAGAGAGTGGCAGGAATCCACTTTGTGCCACTGCAGGGTGCCCACAAGCAGGGGAAAAAGGGGCAATGTTCAATGGGTAAATTCAAGTTCCTTGAATGAGCCAATCAGCTACAAATTATTTGCCATCTGTACTTCTTGGGTGGCATTCAGGTTGCTTGAATTCAGTTATCTACGTGAGTGCTGCACCTAACCTTGAAGACAGATGTCCTGTGAGCTGAGGGAGGTTGCACTGTAGACCTCCAGCCTAAAATTTTCTTCCAACATAAACTCCTCTATGATATCCAAACTCCATTCAGCTCTGGAGCATCTGAGACGCATTTCTGTTTGCATGACTGAAAGGCAGTCTTGTCTCAGCTGGCTCTACTGACACCTCTGGTGACTGCCACAGATGCCCATGGAGACACCACCTCAAGTATGAATTTGGGCTATTAACTTGCTAGTTTATCATTATAAATGGCAAGAAAATTTGACTACAAAGAGAGAAACTTAGTTCGTCTAATGTGGGAATAATTTTCTGATTATAGTATTTTTGTCTAAACTGACTATAGGGCCTTAGGCATCATGCACAACAAATAAAGTGTCTGAAGAAGAGATGCATTTGGAGGTCTCTGTTCGCCCCCAGGCTTTGGGGACTTACGGGTGCCTTTTCAGCACCATGTCCCCTTCCTCCAGGATTGTACTCCATCTCTGAAAGAAGAGATGGATCTCTCCCAGAGAGGGACAAGGAGCTATCAATCATATTAACAGCCTGTGCAGCAGAGTGCTGTCTGCTCCATCACTGCCCAGCCCTAACCCAAAATCATCTGATCAAAAAGCACTGGACATCAAGCAGTGATGAACAAACAAAATAGATAGATAAAATCTCACTCATGCTCTGTGAGCTTATTTTATCTGTGAAGTCTGACTGTCTTGCAATTCCCTCCAGACCGAAAATCTAGTAGTCTCTGGAGCCTTTTAAAAATCAAATTACCAGGAGGCTTTGAAAAGGCCTTCAAAGGCACAGCAAGCACTTACCTGAACCTCTGAAAACTGTAGGATTTAAGAGTAATACCAAATTTTCCATATTTGCAGAGGCTGTTTGAGTACATTATCTAGCAGCAAACACATGTGCACTCTGAATTTCTGTCTGAACAGTTTGCAGAAAACTACACAGCATAGAGAACACTGACAAAGTTAGCACAGAGACTTGAACGCTGACTCCTGTCCTGCTGGGGAGGTGGCCTTTGTGATGCTGTCATACAGAAGAGAGATGCAGCCCTGACTGGCTCCCTGTAAACCCCTCAATCTGTGAATGTCTGTTTGGACTGGCAAGGCTGCACTGGGTCCACTGGGCATGACATGACTGAACTGACCTAAGGAAGGACACTGCTGTCCTCAGAGATCAACTGCCAGCATCCCAGGCAGCCCAGGGCTAATAAGCCATGAACTCAGACTGGAAAGGTTTTTTAGAGCTCTTCTGGGAGTTGCTTACTTCTTTGTTCCCAGTTATTTCATGCATGCCTCTCATCATCCTTTCTCCACCCCTTCCACCTCCAGCAATGGTTGTCTTCAGCCCCTTGGGTTAAATATATTAATAGTCCAGAGCAGAAGGGTCACATTCAGCACGTAGTTTACACCTCTACAGAAGTTTTTGCTTTAGGATTACTACAGCATGCTCATGGCCTGGGTTGAACTGGTTACTCTGTATGCAGAAAGCTAATGCACATGCCCAAAACTTCTACAGGGGCAGGACAGCAAGGTGGTGTGGACTTTGCCCATCACCTAACTCATGGGGTCTTTCACTGGGGCATCTAGAAGCTCTGCAATGTCCTCCAAAGTTAGAAGCCCTTCACCACCGGGGAAAAGGCGAAGGTAGAAACCCAGATGCTCAGCTCCCCCTACATGGGTTCCCCCTACATGGGTTCTCCAGTCAGGGCTCCCCCTACATGGGTTCTCCAGAGCTAAGGAGAGCAGGGGGTGGAGTGCAGAACCAGAGGTGAGATGAGGTGGACACTCACATAGATGAGGTGCTCCCGATAGCGAATCAGCAGGTTCCTGAGAATTCCTGCCTCGTTCAGGTCCCCCAGGCGGATCATGTCCTCCACTCCATGGATGGAGGTGGGGTGCATGGGTTTGATGTGGCTGGCATTCTGTGGGGAAATCCAGTGCTCCTGGGAAAAGAGCAAGGCCACAGAAAGGTAAGTCAAATGAGAGACCACTTGGATCAAAGACACAAACGGCCCACCCCAAAGAGAAGGATCAGATGGAAGGACACACACAAGAGATCATTGGCACATGAGCCACAGCTTCTATTCCTGGGTCAAAGCAGTGATGAATTTGAAAGATTTGTAACAGAAGGAGGAAAACATCTTTTTGTTGGAGTTTTATTGGAGCAACAAGAGACAGGAGACACAAGCCATCCTGGCAGGAGCTTCCTCCAGGGCAGCATGGTCATCCAGCACATCAGGAGAGTTTATAATAAATAGCACATTTGTCTTCCCCTTCACAATTGCATTTTCACATCACTGGCTAACCCTCTCCCACAAAATACTGTTGAGAAGAAAGAAGATGATTTAGAAAAGGAGAAGGGGATGGACAGGGCTGGCAAAGTCATACTTTTATTGGAAGTGTTATTTGGACTCAGCACTTCTAAGGGCTTCAAAAGCACTGCAAATTGCCCACAAGGACCTTGCCAAACCAAATCTTTATTACCCTTGAAGGGAGTGAGAGCATTTAGAATTACCTCAGTAAGAAAAAAAAGAAGCACAGAGAACCACCTTGACACAGGCCTTACTCTAAAATAGCCAGCACTGCACAAAAACAGAGGTGGGAAATTGAAGGAGAACCAGTGTTTTGGCACATCAGGTATTGGTAGGAGGTCAGGAAGGACTAGATAACAACAGAGGAACCTCAGGTGTATGTGGGTTTACTCAAAAAACTACCTAAATATATTTTGGGAGCTTCTGCTATCATTGTTCTCAAGAAGGTTCTCAATTTTGCACTCCCAGTACAGCCAATAAAACAGAGACACAACATTGTCTTGTCTTTACAAATACAAAACTATGGCACAGTTGATTCCCAAGGGCATACAGGAAGGCCATAACAAAGTTGATTATCATGGCCCTGGGGCCCCTGGCCTAGCAAGGTCATAGAGCTGAAGAAGGGACATCACAAGCCTTTGTACATACATTGTCTTCATCGTCCACGACCTGGATCTGTCCAGAGTCACACAGTTTAACCACCGCTCCAATGGGAACGTCGAATTCCCGTCCGGTTTTGAGGTCCATCCACACATAATCCCCCTGGAACAAAGACAGCAGTTACACTCAGTGCTGCAGGGAGTTCAGCATCCCTTGGGATACAAGCAGTGGATGTTGCAGCCAAGTCATTAGCACAAGTCAAATGACTTCCCCGGCAAACCACAAACCACCCCTTTGCACAGAGGCTCAGGACAGCAGATGCTTTGCATGTGGCACTTGGGGATGTGGTTTAGTGGTGAACACACTGCTGCTGGGTTAATGTTTGGACTCAAAGATCTTACAAATCTTTTCCAACCCTAATGATTCCATGAGTCTGTGAAATCCCCTGCGAGGTGCCAGCAGCAGAGCATGGTCCACACAGCATATGGACCTAACTCTGTGCTGTCCCACTGCCTTAACTCTCTGCTTCTCAAGCTCATGAGTGGTTGCTGGTCACAGAACGGTTACAGAACAGTGATACAGGCCGAAAAAACCTGCCCAGGTCGAGGTTTTCCTCTGTGTAATGTACAAACTTAGGAAGTCACATTTAGGAGATAGTTCTGAGCTCTGCTAAGCCTTATCTGGAGGGTTGTGGCACCTTTCTTCCTTGCAGAGAACCACTATTAAATATTCCTTGGAGACTGCTGAAAAGGGAATGACTAAAGATGGGTTAAGAACATAAACAGAGAGGCAGATATTTGCCCTTCTTCGGGAGTTCTTCCAGCTACAGCAATGTGTAGGTTGGCTGTTTCTATTTAATACTTCTCAGTGGATTTTATCTCCTGTGAGCACTTTCACTTGAGTCCTGAAGCTTTGCAAAGTTTTAGCATCCATAATCCCAAAAGGCTGTGTCCTTTTACATGTTTTAAATGTTTTACCTCTTTCATTTTAGATCTCTGTGTTTTCATTTTGAAAGACACAGCATGCAGTTGACGCCTATCCATTCACTTCATGTCACTACTGATCCTATACACCCCTGTCAGTCCTGCTGGGCAGGGACTATCTGCTTATCAGCTCTGTGGATATTAAATTACTCAAATGCAAAGAAGCTTTTAAAGAAGCTGTTTTCCTCAATACAAAAGCAAACTCCAAAATAACTCCAAACTAAAGCCCCAGCAGGACCCATGCTGAACAAAGCAGAATTATTTTCCACCCCTATTTGCAAGGTGAAAGGGAATTAAAATGGGGAGCAATCTAGTAGTCAGGTGAGTTTTCATTCATGCACCTGAGATTAATGCTGTGGACTTGTAGCCCCACCTAACACCACATTCTTGGGGACCAGCTCCACTTGCACCTATTAAGCATGATGCAAACGCGGTATCTACCTTTTGAAGTCCTGAAAAACTGCTGGAAGAGGGAGAAGGGAAAACCAGGATGTATCACTTTGCATGTGCTCTGATATAACCCCCTTCCTGAGTATCCACTATCAACCATTCCTGTGGACAGAGCATATTTATAGATTTGGCTTGGCCCAATAGATAGCTGCTAAACAATTTTCATCTCTGTGCTGGGCAGTGGCAACTGGAGGTGTCACCATCCAAGCCATCCATTAAGACTTCCAAGAGACACAAACCTGTGAGTACCACCAGGATGTAAGGTTACACTCAGGGATCCACACATGGAGAAACTACACACCAGGAATTCCCAACCATTCTGTGGCAGACTCTATCCTTGGCAGGTGCTGGCTAGGTTTCCACTAGGATATCAACAAAGTCAACCTGCTTTCATGGAGCTCAGGATCCAGTCCTCAGCTTGGGTTTTCATTTCCTCAGAGTGTTGTGCTGCAGCTCTAAGTCTATTTATCCACCACATAAAAATATAGTATTAACACATTTTTCTCATTAACTGTCTTATCTTTACATGTCATAACTTAGTTAAAAAGGCAAAAAAATCACAACTAATGAAGGCAGCGTCAGGAACAGATACATTATAAATCCATTTATATTAATATTTATTTTTTAGCTGCTTTGATCCAAGACTCTCAAAGCATTTCAGAATGTTCAGCACTGTTATCTTCTCTGCATCACTGGGCAAATTCATGCACACGGTGGGTAACCTGATCAAGGTGTCAGCAAGAGACAGCCTGGCTGCTCAGTTCCTGCTCAGCAGAAAACCTTTCCAACACCTCAGCAGCTCTGTAAAAATTGCTCTTGATCAAAAATCCAAAAATTGTAATGCTGTTTTTTAAAAAAAAATCTCTAATACTGAATAGCTGTAAAAACAGGCTGCTTCATATGGTGTATTACCACACAGCTGAGATAAAAGGCAGGCTCTCCCAAAGGTAAATTGATACTCTGCTAACACTAAGACAACTTCTGCGCTTTGTCTGCCTAATGCACAGAATGCTCATCCCCTCAAACTGCTCTTTTTAAACCCATTAAAGTGCAGTTCCTAATACTGGTGAAAAAAGTCTTATGGGATGGGCTAAGCTGGTAAGCTCAGGAAGGTCGAGGGAGTTATAAAATAACATCACTTATTAAGAGTGCCAACCCATTTCCTTTTCTGACTTCAATCAATTTCACATAAACCCCATGGAAGTCAGTTACATTCCTTCTGCTGAAGCAATCAGCCTCGGATCAGCCCCAAACCCAGCAGATATATTGGGGATTTCAGGGCAATTCATGAGGATTCATGCATTTACCAGCTGCGGCTTGTGAGTTGCATAACCTGCCTCATGCCTACACTGGTGCAGTTTATTTCCCAAAATACATGACAGAGTACTGGAAAAGTGAGAATGCCACCCTTTACAGTATCAACACGGTCTGCCTCTTCCTCCTCAATGCAGCCAGTGGGTTTTAATACCCTTCCAAACTAGAAAAAATTTCCAAATTGCTCTGGGGCAGACCCTCAGGACCTCACAAACTTGGGGCAGTGAAAACCAAATAGCATTGCAAGAAGAGGAAACACCACACAGGGATCCACACAATTCACAGAGAAGATCTTTAGGAGGAGCTTCCAAATGTGAAGAGCAAGAAGGTTGCACTGCAGGGGAGCTACAGTGCTTAGTGGGGGGGGACAAAGGAGGAAGGTGAGAGAAGCTGGCGTAAGCAGTACAAAGATCCCATCAAGAGCAAGACAGATTCCAAAGCAGCCTGAAAGCTTCCAGCCATGCTCAGGGCTTGGGACCCCCTCTCTTACCGCTAACATGGTCGTGGGCTTCAGGACCTGGTTGACATTGCGAAGTAGTGTCCATCTGCCCTGGTCTCTCTCCTGATCTTCCACCACCTCAGGGCATGGCTGCACGAAAACGACTTTCTTCTTCTTCATCATCTCCAAAAGTTTGTGGTGGTACTTGTCCCTCTCCCTGCTTTCTACATGTACTCCACCATGAATGCCCGAACGCAGCGGCTGGTTTGCGCTAGCCCTGTGGCGCGACCATGCCTGCTGCTCACAGGACACCCTCTGACCTGATTCACAATATGGCTCTTGGTAAAGATCTTCTCCTAGCAGGAAAATTTCCATGCACCAGCCATGGTCCTCCCCTGGCCAGCTGACACGCTCACTGTATTGACCAGCCCTGTGGGAATCTCAAAGCAAACTGTACAACTCTGCTTCTCTTCACTTAAATTCTTCCAGTCTCTCCAGCAAGGGCTGATACTCGGTCAAGAACCTGAAGGACACTGCAACTACCCGTTCAGGAAAAACAACTGCAGGATTAACAGGAAACTTCTTCATTTCCCCAGGACTCTTCTCCGTTACCTTCCTTTCTTAGGGAAATAACTGTCTGCCAGCTTGAGGACTTTCAGCACAGAACACTCTGGGATACTTATTAATCCACAAATGCAGTCAGTCCCCACGCAACACATGGCATTTAATTAACCTAATACCTTTACATACCAAATTAACCAAAGCGCAGAGGGAACTCAAAACCAGAGGCCATCTGCATTTTCTTTAAACTGATCGCCTTGAGTAGATCCATAGCAACTGAATTTTAAATAATTGAGTGGAAGGTGTTCAGCGCAGCACGGCCTCCATGCCTATAGGTGAGAGGAGAGCCTGTGCTGTGGATGAAAATGGGCTCAATACAAGGAGCACAGAGATAATGAGGTTGCACAGACTCTACACCTGCCAGCTCCACAGACCCATTTCTGCAATCACTCCTTCTCTATAATGAGGACTGTTGGAGTAAGGACTAATCAGGACCACTGGCCAAACCTTAGATTTCCTTTTTTCTTGTCCTGTATTAGATACACTAGAAATTTCTCATTTTCATCTAAGAAAGGCTTTTCTGGTAATTTTGAGAATTTCAGACCACTATAGCTTGGCCCAAGTTTCATCCATTACAATGTGGAGTGTAAAGCAGTGCCATTTATAGAGACCAGAGCAACTAGATAAAA
This sequence comes from Ammospiza nelsoni, assembly GCF_027579445.1. Classification (NCBI taxonomy): domain Eukaryota; kingdom Metazoa; phylum Chordata; class Aves; order Passeriformes; family Passerellidae; genus Ammospiza; species Ammospiza nelsoni. Next base: position 33,484,449 of record NC_080634.1, on the reverse strand, counting down.
CAGTGCAGCTGCTAAGACATTCTCATTTATCACTGTTTTAATGCAAAGCTCTGCTATTGCCTTGATTCCATGGGGTTTTGAATCCATTTGTCCACAAAGAACAGGGCATGGGGATATGGTTTATTGGTAGGACTGGCAGCGTAACGTTAATGGTTGGATTCGATGATCTTCAAACCTTAATGATTCTGTGATTTTATATGCTTGAAGGTAAGCTTTCTAGACAAAGGAAGGCTTCACAGGTACCCTTCGTGGGACACAGTCTCCAAGGACAACAGCAGATGATGGGTACATTACACTCAGAATGAGTTAGCTCTGCTCAGCCATGAGCAGCAGTGACAACAGCAAGGCAATCCTGGAGGTTTAAGCTGTATTACAAAGCCCTGCAACAATAAGGTTTGTAATTCTTGTAGCTGTGCTGTGGGAAATTAAGGAAGATATCATGTCTCACAGATAAGAAGCCAGGTGAAGATTAATTAGATGGAATGCCCACCAAAGAAGCAAGTAAAAATGTACATGAGGCATGACAGTAATGCAGGGAGAAGTGAACAGAGTGAATGCAGCAATCCCAGGGGAGATGTCTACCTCCAGCATGACCTGAACACACAGTGCTGTAAATGACTGCAGTTCTGCTCCCCCAGAAAGTGGAAGATAGATGTCAATTTAAAGCTGAAAAACAATGAGAGGATCCATGTGGAAGGAAAGAGAGATTAAATGTGTATAAAGGGATCCATAGGACAGGATCTTTGAATTTGAGTGGAGTCCTGCAGAGGCTCTTTATTCACCAGAATGCCTCTCCTCACTGCTGTGCCACAGAAACTGGAGCAGTGTGGGAGCAGCAAATCCAAGAGAGCAGCTGGAGTGTTTATCTCACCTTGCACTGGAGCAGACAATACCATCATTGCTCATACCCTGTACCATATTTCTGAGGCTGTGTATCCCAGTGTGCTGACAATTAGCAAGCTAAGGAGCAGAGGACTGCAATGATTTGCCCTAGGTTATCCTTGGAATAGGATCCAAAGGACAGATGGGACCCTAGAGGGCTGAATCCTGCCTCTGCAGTCCTATTATATGAGTGTGCTTATTTTTCTCCTGGCACTGGGGTTGCTGAAGATCTGTAATTTCACACATCACCACTATATTTTTTGCACTGCTCCTCTCCTAGCAGCAGATTTTCTGGGGACACTTAGGCAGAGCCACACATGTCAGCCAGAGACACCTGGCACTTGCAGTGAGGTCTGCCTGAATGACCCGAGCATGCTGCCTCCTGGAAATGGGAAACCCCATTCCTTGGAAGGGATGACCCAGCTTGGAAACCAGCCTCCCTTCTCCATGCATCAAGAGGCAGAGCAACAGCAGTAAGCCTCCTACCAGCCTGCTTTCTCTGAGGGGATGTGCTATGCCTAATGTGGGAAACAAATAAACGCACTTAGTACAATACAGGGAGGGCCACGGTGGAGGAAAATAAACCTTTAGCCGGCTGGCAGCCTGTCAGCAATGCCATCCGGTTTAGATTACAGCTCCCCAGGGTAACATTAGACCCTTCCCTGCAGAGACAGAAGAATGAGCCAGAAGAGTCACACTGGACCCTGCTCTGATGATTTACTCCACCTCTGCAGCAGCAGGCACAGCTGAGATCAAGGTCCTGCTGTGACACACTTTGTGCATATTCAAAGTAAGGGGTAAATGTTTATCCTAAAGAATTGATGCGACACAGGCAATAAGTTCATGCTGCTGCTGAAGCCTGAGCTCCCATTAAGCGCCATTGCAGTAGCATGGACCTTACTGCTGGAGAAAGAAGGGAAATTTCACCTGCAGGAAGCACCCTCACAGCAGGTGAAACACCTAATTTAATAAAAGCTTGGGTTTCTTTGTCCCAAACTATTTTTCAGTCCTAAAGAAAATGCATCAGTCACTAACAGGGTGGAAGAAGTGTTCTTGAATCAATTATTTTGCAGCTAGCACTGAAAAGCTAAGTTATTCAGTGACAAAAGGTCAGGCACAACTCAACTAACCCAGCATTCCCCTCTCAGCAAGACATCCAGACCCTTGGTAGATGATCATCCCCTTCAAACAAAATATCCTAGCCTAGCCTAGCTTATTCTACATTCAATGGGGAAAAAAAGAGGCACTTCTATGGTCACCAAAGCAGGTAATTCAACTTGGTCAGATGATGCTGACCTAAAGGAGCATGTGAAGAGGACAGTTTGGAGCTACAAAACCACAGTACATGTGTCCAAGGCTAGCTAAGGTGGATATGGAAAAATCAGTGGTTAGCAGAGGCTGTCTGGACTCAGGCCAGCAGTTACTCCCTGCAGCTCTAAAACTTGCTTTTCTAAAATAAGAAAGATGATACCCTGCAGAATGACTGTTGATGCACTGTGTGGGCCAAATGTTATCTGTGGGCCATACCTCTGACTACTGATATAAACCCACCTGTTTGTGCATTTGTGCAGTTGTTTTTTTTTTTCTTATGGAAACAGACACAATCACATATCCAGGTTTCCAGAGCTGAGTCCTTTACTCCCTTCCTGCTCATCTTTGGAGAAAAATATCCTTAGTGCACATGACACCAGGGCAAACACAGAGTGTTCCCCCAACTCCAAATTTCAGTGTGATTTAAAGAGCAGACTGAAATCCAAATGTACTGGTTCACTGCAGCTGATTATGCCAGTTAGGACTTGCAGCAGCCACCTGAAGCCTTCAGGCAGTAGAATGTCTGTGCTCTACTAAAACCACCTATCATCACCTCTAGATATCACCTGTCTGATTGAGTTCAGCTCTCAATTACACAGGTGTACCCTGCTTAGTTTAATGGAGCTCCTCCTGGATTCACAGCTGTGTGACCCAAGGGAGAACCAGGACTGCTCATCGCTATTCTTTGCACTCATCTTTAGTTGTGCATTTGCCACTATCATCAGGAAGAGGTAGAAGAGGGAGAAAAAGCTTGCATTTCTGCTTGATAACAAATGATAGTGTAGAGGAGAAGCACACATGCTGGTAGCCGGTAACACCAATAATATTCCTGTTTCAAAGAAGATTCTGTTCACAATTTCTTGTAGCACATCAGGCACCAGCTGTCAGCCAAGGTAATGAGCTGCACACAAAGGCTTCCTGAAGCAAGGGGAGAGATACAAGAGGAGTTGTTAAATAATTCAATAATTGATGCACTGCTTACTCACCCTGTAACTCCAATACTGACAGGAGTGAAAAAAACCTCCCACAAATGTGGCACTCATACCAACATTTCCCCATTTGGTGTAGAGGGATAGTCAAAGGCTCTGGGAGCAAAAATTATAGATTTAGTCAGATTTACCAGGATGCAACCTAGTGTGGTGTAATGAGGCTGAGCTCCCAGTGATGCCTGACCTCTTCCCTGGCTTTTGGCAAGGAGCTTGTTGTTGACTGTTTGGGACCTCTTGGCTCAGGAGAGGAGTTTAAGCATGCAGACAAACATGGAGATAGAAGATTTAATCCTCGACTCTTACAGCATTACAGCCACGGGTGAAGTGGAGAATCCGGCAATCCGTTGATGCTACAAGCAGATTAGGCTGTCCTTGGGTGTCACCCACCCAAAAGCTGTGCCAGAGCCCTGCCTATCAGGTCTCATGCAAAAAGCTGATGGATGCTGCTTGGGATGTGATTGAAAAATCTGCAAAGATGCAGAAGTGGAAGAGGAAATGAAGACTGAGCCTTTAACCGCATGGCCGGGTCCTGTCCTAAATGCAAATGGACAAAATCCAAATGAAAACAACAGAGCAATCATAAGAAGTCCAAATCTGGAAAACCAGATTGAGGGAAAATAAGAACAGGAGGAATCCGAAGGGGAGCACTTTAGGATGGGAGCACATAATTCAGTACTGTTTGACCATGACATATTCCTTCAGGTCCAAGGAGTAAGAGCTTGCCGGGTACCACTCTGGGAACTTTCAGATCCACCTTACACCTGCAAGGAACAGTCAACCCCATATCCCCAGAGAACCAGGGGTGCAGCTGAATCTCTCTTTAGTTTGCAATAGCTGGCATGATGGAAACTCCTTGCCCTTACCCATCCAGAATGAAATACTTTGGATATTTTTCTATAAATGAATGTTGTTCTATATGTCAAGTTTTAGGAGGATGGTACTAAGGAAATGCCATCTCCTCTAAGCATAGTTCGGGAGGGGTTCCAACAGGTCCCTAAGGTTGGGTGATACCACTCATCTACCTGTTCCCATCCATGTGATGGTACCAAGCCCTGCAGTGCAGTAAATACACCTTAAGGATGAGGCGCCACCAGAGGGACCAGCTGGAGGACTGCACCCATGGGAACCTCGTGAGGTTCAACAAGGCCAAGAGCAAGGCCCTGCACCCAGGCCAGGGGATAAAGGGATTGAGAGCAACACTGAGAAGCACAGGATGGATGAGAAACTGGACATGACCCAGCAATGTGCACTGGCAGCCCAGAATTCCAACTGCATCCTGGGCTGCATCCCCAGCAGGCCAAGGAAGGGGGTTCTTCCCCCTCACCTCCATTCTGGTAAAACCCCACCTGCTCTGGGGCCCCCAACATAAGGAGGACAGGGACCTGTTGGAGTGGGAACAGAGGAGGCCTGACAATGCTCAGAAGGGTGGAAAACCTCTGCTAGGGAGACAAATTGAGAGAGTGGGGATGTTCAGTCTGCAGAAGAGAAGGTTCCAGGAAGACCTTAGAGCCTCTACAGTACCTAAAGAAGATCCAAGAGGAAGCTGGAAAGGGACTTTTGACAAGGGCATGTAGTGATATGACAAGGGGGAATGGCTTCAAGTCGAAGTAGGGTTAATTTAGGCTACAGGAAAGCTGGGGACAAACTTTTTAGCAGGAAAAGGGGGTAATGGTTTTAAACTAAAAGAAGGGAGATTTATATTCAATGTTAGGAAAAAGTTAATTTACATTGAGAGTGGTGAAGCATTGGTATAGATTGCCCAGAAAGGTGGTGGATGCTCCACCCCTAGAAGTTTTCCAGATCAGGTTGGACAGCACTTTGCGCCATTTGATCCAGGTGAAGATGGGTGTGCTTGTTGCAGGGGTTTTGGACTAGATCAGCCTTAAAGAATCTGTGATTTTTTTCTTTGATTTGATACCCAGTGGACCAGCTCTGGGCATTAACCCAGCAGCAACAGTTCCACATGTTTCTGCAAAGTGTTTTGCTGGTTTAGTCCCTGAACTAACTCCCCAGGCCAATATCAAAGCCCCTGTGCAGGCGCAGGGAGAGCAGCAAGAGCACAGAGCTGGCAGCATGGCAGGGGAGTGGAGCTGCTGCCTGTGGGGTACCTGCTGTGGCAGCACTGAGCAGAGCTGATGGATGCTCTGCCACACTCAGGGATGAGCTTTATTCCCTGGATGAAGGCAGAGAACTGTTTGATTTGATTCACGAAAGCAGAATCCCAGCTGATGAGCATGAGAGCTGCAGAACTATGTAACAGATGGAGGTAAATAGGTACGTCTACAAAACATTTTTCTGCCTCTGAGGCATACAGCCTTTTCAAGATCACAATGATTCACAGAAAGGACAGTTTGAATTACATTGTACACTACTGATTAAGAGGGAAAATAATAAAAAGAAGATGATACACAGAAATGTAAATTGGAAAGGATGCTTCTAATCCTGGCTCTTGCAGACTGTTCAAAGAAGCCTAAAAACAACCACATGAATTTAATTGTTTTGGCTGATTTTATTCCTTTGGAAACAAAGAATATTTTCCCACCATCTGCAATAAAAATATCTTTTACTTTTCACACGCAACCTGTCAAATTGTGTTTCAGAGTTTTAGCTTTATCTTCCATGCTGGGGGAAGATGCTTTCCGCTTAATTTCTTTACTTCAGGTTCTCCTTTGCTCCTCCCTGCATTTTCACCACCTCACTGAGATCTAGTCTGCAATTAGTTCTTGTGTACTAAATAGATGTGGGACTATTGTAAACTGCACAGCAATTCCTGCTTGAACAAAGATGCAGACTTAGTACAAATAAGTGCCTAATCATACTGCAAATATATTATTTTCCTATATAGTAGTAGTCTATACTTGTGTAAATACAATTTTCCCAGCAGAAATGTGTCTGTGCTAAGGGTCTGAATTAGCCAAAGTCACAATGATCTGTCCAGACACACCCTACTACTTAAATACAGTATCTAATATTAGGAAATATTCCTTCATTGCCACACCAGATCTGAGCAGGTCTGTCCTTTTTGCACACCATCTATGCTTACCCACTGAGAGCTGTGATGATTACTGAGGAGACTGAGGCTTCTGGAGGGAGGTTAGTTTGCAGCTCAGAGAGGAGCATCCTGAGGGAGTTTTTGATGTGACTGCAGAAAGGAGAAGCTGACTACTCCAGGGATGTGTTTGAAAAGCCATCCCTGAGAAGAATGGAGGTCAGGAGAAAGCATAACTGAAAACAAACAAGCCCTGCTTGACATGGTTGTGATGCAATTCAAAACATCTCAGTATTGCTCTTTGTTCCTTAGGTGCCACAACAAAGGAGCAGAGATCCTGCAATACAAGCAGCATCCTTTCAAAAGGAGAAAAGACACTCCAAGATGTAAAAAACCTGGGTTTAAATTAAGCATCAGGAAAAAATTCTTGACAGTGAGGGTGGTGAGGCACTGGAAGAGGTTGCCCAGTGAAGGTGTGGCAGTCCCAAACCCAGGAGTGTTGAAGGCCAGGTTGTGTGGGGCTTTGAGCAACCTGATCCTGTGGAAGGTGTCCTTGTCCATTGCAGGGGATTGTAACGAGATGATCTTTGGGGTTCCTTCCAAGCCAAACCATTCTATGATACTATGATTCTATGATAAAAGTCTTGAGAACATGAAGCACACGGTTCTTTTTTCATAATGAAATAGAAAACAAAAGAATCCTGCGAGTACCTACCAGAACCCAGAAAAATCTGTATTTCATTGCTTGCTGTATGGTTCTGAGGACTCCAGAGTTGCCTCATATAAGATCACCTTGAAAAGGAAACTCAGAGCAATTTGCTAATTGCAACCACTTGCCTGGATTCTTCAATCCCTCTGCTTACAGTATTGGAAAAACGAACCAAAGTGCTGGTGGTGGGCCCCTCTGAAGGAGGAGGTGGACCAGCTGCAGAACTGCACAGAACAATACCAGCCCCATCTGCTGTAACTCCCTGGAATTACCAAATGCACCAGGACACTTGTTTCTGATGATTTCTCCATGGGTTTCAATTAAACTTTGATGCTAATAGTATATGAAATTCCAGAAGGCTCTCGAATAATGGAGAGACCACAGAGGACAACCTGGCTTATTAAGGGTCTGAAGGGACCAGTTGGCAAGTTCAGCTAGACAAACCCTAGAGGCTGCAAACAGAGGTGGAGTGGAGTTTTTAGGCCAGCACAAGATGATAGAGATTGAGACAACCATCACTGGTCACATCACACCTGCAGTTGCCAGACCCAGCTGAGACAGTCGACTTGTTGGATCAGGACACACACAGATGTGCACTGTGGATGCCTTCAAACTGTGAGCTTGGAACAGCTCTACAGCTAATGGTTTAGAGCTTGTTGGGCACACACTGAAGAGACCTGGCCTTCAGAAAGTGACCATCAACCAGATATCAGTCCTTTTTACACACATGAACCCAGAAACCTGTTTCAAAATCCAAGCCTGGCCAAATAATCCCAGCCACTGCAAACAAAGCAATAGTTACAGCTTAGAAAAGGAAGTTGGACCTATGTCTTACATGAAGATTTTAAGGAATGTTGGCTGGTAAGATTGCCAGTTGGATAAGACTTTCATATGGATATCCTGAACTCTAGTTAAGATTGAAAACACAAAAGAAATAAGCTCGGCATTTTGGCTCAGAAAATAATTCCTGTAGTTTTATTCCTCATGTATCTTTTATTACATGGACAGTCCATTCTGCATATGCTGCACAAGGGGATATGGCCTCCAAAACCCCTTTTGAGAAGGGCTGTATTACAAATAAGTTTTGTTAAATGTTACTCCTGGAACCAAAATTTTGGTTTGGCTGGGGGGTTTTCAGGGAGCCCAGCATGGCAAAGAGGCTTGTTCAGAAACTGGCAGCTAATGGGTGCTCATATGCATACCCAAATCACGTGAAGGGGAATTAATTCATGTGAGTAATACTCATCAATTTTATACTTGCTTTGAGAAACTCAGTAATTGCAATACAGCTTTAATTTTGAGACTGCCAAGAGTATTATCATATAGATATATTAATTAAGGCTATGTTTCAGGAATTAGCTGACAATATCAGCACGGAAATATGGTTAATGCCCCCACTGCATTTTGCTGGAGGCCAACGTTGTTTCATTTCCAGCACCTTTGTTATTGGAAAGACTTCCTGTTCGTCTCACACCTAATCTAGCAATTTTATGGGGTAAAGAGGCAGTAAAATGCCCTCATAAAGTGATTTGTAGATCATGAAAATGCAGTGTGTGACCTTAAGAGTAATTTGCCAGCGATGGTGCTGACAATAAAACGCCTGGCTGGGTGGTAGGGGATGCACATAAATTGCTCACATTGCATTTGCACGGGCTGCACAAAAGGCCCCTGAGTCACGGTGGGCAAATCACCGACCCACGCAGGTGTTTTTCCTGACCTTAAGACCAAGCATAATTTGGTTCTTTCCTCAGCATGCAGGATAAGCCAACCTCTTCTTCTCCTGGGCTCTGCTAAAGTGGCTCTGAGGAAAGGATGGAGGACATCTGCTTTTTGGTAGAAAAGCTGGGAGGGAGCAACACTACCAGGATGCAAGTGGCATTGCTTCAGGCAGGACATGCAAATGAGTGTGCCAGGTTAAGGCACACCAAAGGACCATCTATGGTAGGAAGGTTGCCTAGGGCAGAGTGGGACAGGTTGGATGATATACTTCTTTAAAATACCCTTCTGGTCCAAAATAAAGGGGATATCAAACTCAGTGGTGGGAAGGTTCAGAAAATGGCCATGGAGGTGGATGAGAAGTAAGGACATTGTACAAGTGCTTGGAAGGGAGATGCACTAGGGGCTGCTAACTACAAAAGTCACATCAGGCTTGGGAAATGACCAAGCTGAAAAGCCAGAGGTGTAGGCCAGGAAATTAGCTGAAGGCTAGGAAAATATTTTGGGGAAATAACAGTGTATGCTTACTAGTCCCTTGGGGCTCAGCTACAGTCATTATGGATACAGAATGCCAAGTGGGACAGACCTGGGTCTGAACAAATCTGAACATTTGATATATATTCCCAACTTCAGCCCACTGTAACTCTCTTAAGAATTTTATAATTGTTTCTGTTCAGGAACAGAAGTTCTTATAATTTAGAGCTGGTGAAGTTTTCGCCTTTCACAAAATTTGCCTTAAGGAGGATGAAATCCTTGTAAACTTTTAAGACTGACCTTTGCCCAGTGCAAGAAAGCAGTTGGTTTCCTTTGCCAAAGTCACCTCCCTTGTGCCACCTCCCAGACAGGGCTGGTTTGTGAAGTAGAGAAGAAAAGGACTGATCCACCATCACAACACCTTCCCATGTTTGCAGAACTTATCCATGTGGGTATGGCCAACAGGGAAAGGACAATTCCCTCACATACAACACAGATGCACAACCCCTGCACAAGCTGGGCAGTACTGCTGACCACTAGAGCAATATCTGTAAATACATCCAGGAGTAGCAAAATGGAAATGCTAAAATATTAGAACACAAATTCCTAAATCCCAGTCCACACTTACTCATCTCATTCCTCCATTGTCGAAAGCTCCAGCAGAAGTATCTAAAGTGGCAGCTGGTTCCCTGGCCAACCTCAGGTTATTTCCCTCCCACTACTGAATTTTCTTTGTTCTTCAATAGATTTTGAATTCTTTTTCAAAAGTCTCCTTAGATGAATTCAAGCAAACATCTAAATTATCTTACTATTTTGGTTACATTTATGAACCAACTCAAAATAGATTTACTCTTTAAAAATTCTCACTATAAATTTTCCTTAGAGATTACAATTTCACCAAAACCTGTAATGCAACAGGAAAAACAAAGCCTTTAGGGAAAACACTTTCATTTCACTCAAGTCTGACATGGAGAGTATAATTTTGATGTTCTTATTGGAATTCTGTCTCCAAATTCAGCTTTTAATTTCAATGGAACTATTTTACTAATGGACCAGGAAATGACATCCTGACAGATATTCTCAATTTCTCCCAAGAAAGAAATGCCATATTTCGATTTGTGCTCTTTGAAAAGGCCTGTTATTGCTTTTTCTCCCCTGGGCCCCAGGAGATGTGCTCAGCCTCTTGAACCTGATTGCAAAAGCCAGAGCTAAGGGGGTTTCTTTAGGAAGGTTGCTGTCAAGTCTACTCTGTGCCAGCAAATGATGCTGTGTCTTGAAAAGGGAATGAATTTTACACCATAAGACCCAAATCTTTCAGTGGTGTACATCAGAGTCATTCCACAGAAGTGTCTGTAACTCCAAATCCATGAAATAGTGAGGGTTCCCTTTTTAATTCCTTGCTGTCAAATGTTTTCCAATCTTGCAAGAGGAATTTGATGAAGAGGAAGGTTGCCTCGAACAGGGAGAGACACAGCCTGCTACACAGCCTTTTGTACAGGAGAAGACAGCAAGCATGGTCCCACTGAGGATGTCACATCCTCACAAACACTCCTTGCAGCAGACATGTTTCCTTAAATGTCTGCCTTTTACTCAAATCCCTCCAATTGTCAGTCCCTATATATCCCACCTGAGAACCAACCTGAGTAAAAAGAACAGGAAAAAAAAAATCATAACTTACAGAAAAGATTTTTAAAAGTACATGTGAATTATATGATTTTTGTGAAATTATGGACAAGGTTGTCCAGATAACAGCTGTCTCACACATCTGGGACAGAGTGGAGGGCAGACAGAGGCAGGTGGGTATGAGGGCAGGGGGATGGGATAGGATGGGATGGGATAGGATGGGATGGGATGGGACATGAGGTCTTTTGCTCTGCTGCTTTCACAGCTGGGAGGAAGGTGCTTCCTCCCATTAAGAACAGTAATCAGAGGCTCCACAGCCGGATGACCAAGGGAAATCAACACTTGTGTTGAACCTTAGCAGCAGGATAAGATGTAGACTGGATGAGAGGGAAGGATTTCTAATCTCCCTCCCCAAACCTCACTTCTGAAAAAGGGATTGATAGATGTGCTGGCAGCCCCAAGCTCCACCAGCTGGTGCAGTGTGGCCAGGTGAGGTCCAAGATTCACAACAGGATTTTTTTTTTTTTTTTACAGAAAACATGTAAATACGGTGAGAATTCTTCAGGGTCGGGTTATAGAAACATTTAGGTTGGACAGAACCCTTAAGATCATCAGCTCCAATCGTTAACCTTACACTCTAACCCATGTTCCCAAGCGCCATATCTTTTTAATGTCTCCAGGGATGATGACCCCACCACTGCCCTGGGCAGCCTATTCCAGTGCTTATGGTGAGGGAATTTTTTCCTGATATCCAATCTCAACTCCCCTGGCACAACTTGAGGCTATGATGTGTTGGAGGGTTTAAGAGAAAGGGACAGTTTGAGGAGCTGAATTCCTCCCTTCTTGCTCCAGATGACAGGTCTCAGCAAGTTAAATGCATCTTTAAGAGCTTTGACAGTCATGGAGAAGTTACCATCAAGTAAGACAAGATGATATATGAGCTATTCTGCAAGAGCTCTCCCTGGGGAAACATGTGGCCCCAAGACTGAGTCAAGGTAAAATTTATTATTGATTCCTTTGAAGTTTCCTATACCCTCAAATGAATGTCCCATTGGCTGGGTATTTTGTTACTGCCTCTTAAAAAAGCAATGCTAAACTCAGCTGCACATACAACAACTCTCACTCCAAGCCTTCTCAGCCTTGAATTCAAATAGATGAATGTTTCAGTGCATACACTTCAGGGAAGATGGATCCTGGGGGTTTGCCTGAGGTATCAAGAAGTAGGAATGAATGCATTTCAGACAGGCTCTCTCAGAAGGTATCTCCATGCCAGGGCTGAGATTGCTTGTTCTACCTTTATTTGACATCACACAATTTATATTCCACAGCCATAGCACTGCAAGAACATCTCCCCAGCCTGCAGCTTCATTTTCAGCACACAGCAACCCCAGCACTTTAATTGTCCCATAAACGTGATGGAAAGGATTTGATGCAAAGAGCTGTTAAAATACCAAATGTCTTGAGCACTGCAACTAATGAATGGCTCCCAACGATTCATGTTTCAATCTATATGCAAATGTGCCCTTTGGTTGGCTTGTGCTGGACTTTTCACTGCTGTGTTACAGCTATCCAGGGAAGCCTCAGACTCATAGATCAGACAGATACAAGGCATAAATGGGAGAAGACTTAAATTATTCAGTGTTTATGAGAAAGAGAATCCAAACAGCAGAGTTACACTTTGCTTTTTATAATAACATGATTACAGATGAGCCCTAAGCAGACTTAAAAAATCATTGTTTTTCTCTCCCACCCCTTCCTCCTTGCTAGCAAAATACACAGCACAATAAATCACTTGGCAAAGCTGAATGTATGCTCAAAACAGTGTATGTCAGCTCCGGGTAAACCAGTGCTCACACAGCCCAAGTGGAAGATGTCTGTGAAAGATTTCAGAACCTGATCTCTGCTATTCTTGCCCCCAGCACAGGAAAACATCTCCTGGAGCATCGGGCAGTCACATCTATTTCTGCTCATTTACAAACTGCACAAATCCCCTTTACCTGCATTGCAATGTGCAATTCTGGTCTTAACAAGAAGAAACTAAGCTGGAATAGTGAAGAAAGGGCTGCCGCCATCAGTGGTGGACTGCAGAGTTTGTTTTAAAAGGCTGAGGGAAAATGATTTTGTAGGATTTTGGTCAATTCCAAGGGTACAAAAATAAACAGTAACTGTATACAAACACTGAGAATTAGCAAGAAGGAGAAAGGACAATTTCATCCAAAGGCCAATCCTGACACAAGAGCAGGATGCCACAAATATTCTCAAAAACCAGAAACATGAAAATATTAAGGACCATCGTGTTCATGTAGGCCTTGTGGAGTTTAAAGCTGAAGCTGTACTGCAGACTTTATATCCAAAGAAATGGCAGAGGTATCACAGCAATTGCAGAGCGGGTAGGAGCAAGGAAACAGTGAGACTTTGGCATTGCCCCCAAGAGTCACCTCCCCAGCAGCTCTGACAAACCAGAAGAGCAGAGCTGAAGTGTCTGACCAAGCCTTGGCTCCTGCAATGTTTCAAAATAATTGGAACAACTTCCTTGTTTTGCAGTTGAACTAAAAAGAACTTTAGAGTGTGAGGCATCCGCTGTGCTTGATCCCTCAGGACCTTAATATCTGGCTGAACTTTGGTTTCCTTTGTCTGCTTGGATTAGGTCTCCACTGTTTCTCTTAGCTCTTATTTCCACTCTTCTCCCTCTAATTGCAGGAGCAGGTTAGGGGGACACTAAGAATGGGAGAAACCTGCAACAGCAGCAGTGCTCTTCATACGGCCTGGACACAGTCAGGTGCCTACAGTAACACAGATACAGTAATCTGAAAAGTCTAGCTTAATGGATGAGATTAGCAGGATCACAGAATATCCTGCATAAGGATCATCCAGTCCAACTCCTGATGCAGAACTCGGTCCTCCACAAAATACTTAAATTTTGCAGCATGTTTTATTCCCCTGCAGATAAGTGGGTCTGATTTCTGTTGGGCTGGCCCAGCAACAGCAAATCTGCAGCACCTTGGATTTAAGAGTGGGCTATGGGAGGGTTGCCTACAAGAGCAAGAAGAATGATCTGGCAACAAGAGCCATGCAGCAAGCAGCAGTCTGCTGCCATTTGCCACCAGGAGAGCCCTTTTCCAGACCAGGCTGTGGGCAGGACCAGCACACCCTCCCTGCCTCCAGTCCAGCTCCAAAAACATCTCTACATTAAGTAACAGAGGGAACGTGCATGAATGAGCTGCTGCTGGGCTGTGGAGCCAAACTAACTTGTCAGGCTGCCAAGGCAGGAATTCAGGCAGCCCTCCTTTTCCATCTTCCCTTTCTTTGTGCATGGAAATGGACTTGCCACTAGTAATTTGCTAGTAACTAAAGCTGATAAGTTTGGCTCCCTGCAAGCCCCTGCTGGGGAACAATATTGGCTTTTCTTTTGGATTACTGGGTGGAAGACACAGGGCAGGCAGAAAGCTCTGTGTGCTTTCTCCTCCTCGCTGGAGCTGTGTGCTGCCCTCAGTGCTCAGTTCTCCCTAAGAGGAGTTCCTTGGAATGGATTGCTCCGATGGGAGAATGGAAGAGAAACAGTGTCACAGGCTCATCTTCAAAACTCCTGGATTTATAGCTGGGTGGAAACCAAGCAGTAAGGGCCAAATGCTCAGTGCTCATCTATCCCAGGTGATGATTTGGGGTTTTGTTTGACCTTGCTGGAGAAAGTTTTCAGGGGAAAAGGGGTAGGATGGCAGGACTGTAAGCATGTTGTGCACATTCAAGAATGAGAAAAAAGAAAAAGACAAAGAGAAAGCTCCTTGGAAAGTAATACATCTCATGAACCACATAGATGTGTTTCCAAAATCTTATAGCAAAACTGAAGGAGGCAAAATACAAATATTGCTGCTATTTGTAATTAAGCATCACATAAAGAGCAGTATTTAGGGCAACAGAGAGTCAAGTGTTTCCTGTGTGACTCAGAAAGGACCTTCTGATGGTGTGATTTCACAAAGGGCCTGTACCTGCTAACAACTGGTTAACCTTACTTAATTACAGAGGGGTCCTTGCTCACCATATCCACGCTGCAGAGATGTTTGCAGTAAGCAATAAATTCAATCCAAACCTATTTCTCTGATATTTCTGAGCAACTGACTGGCATCTGAACACACAGGGAGAGTGTCCAGAATTATACAGAAGTATGCTGCAGCCTTGCCTAGACAAGACACTTTGTTTTTAGATAATGAGCAAGGTGCTCAATTTGATTAAAGCTCTGCAAAGGGTGAATTCAGACTGGTACAGAAGACTATGATCCAGCAGCTTACCCACCGAGGGTAACACCCAGAGAGGGACATGACAGGCAGCCTGGAGTGATACCATCCTAGACAGAGCTGTAACAGGGTATTTCTCAACTGCTATGCTGACCTTTTTGCCTGATTTGTTTTAATTTCCACACCCATTTTCCTTGGCACCACTAACTGCATCAGCCACTTTGTGCCCAATGCCTTGGAGCCTTTGGAAGGACAACCAAGCTTCTACACACCCCTACCAAAGTACGGCCTGTTTTTGTTGGGCTCAGGTTCCAGCAGGTTGGGGAAATGCTATAAAAAGCATTTCAGTTGTTCCATAAGATCTCTGGCATTCCTTCCACTCAAAGCTATCCTCAGCGCTTTGTGTCACTGCTGTAAACTGAAGCTATGCGAGTTCCTTCAAAGGTCCAGTGCTTTCTGCTGGACAAAAGCAGATTTACCAAGTAAGACAAAGAATTCAATCGAAATTCTTGGGTAGATTTGCTCTATTGAATCAATGTTTGACTGTGTTGACAAATGCACTCGAGTCTCTGCAGCCCCAACCCAGGATACATGGTGGGACTGTCAGTCCTCCCCAGGTGAGACATGGCAATGAGAAGCTGAGAGTGAGACATGTTAACCCCAGACAAAGGGAAAACACTACAATATGAAGCCCTAAATTATTGCAGAATCTACATGAGACCTGCTACACAACTTCATTCTTCAATTGATAGAATCACAGAATGGTTTGGGTCTGAAGGGACTTCAAGGATCTTGTTGTTCCAAACCCCCTGCCATGGGCAGGGACACCTTCCACTAGACCAGACTGCTCAAAGCCCCATCCAACCTTCCTTTGAACACTTCCAGGGATAGGGCAGCTTCTCTGGGCAACCTGTGCCAGTGCGTCTCCACTCCCACAGAAAAGAATTTCTTTGTAATATTTCATCTAAGCCTGTCTTCTCTTAGTATAAAAGGACTTCCCTGGTCCCATCACTGCTGGCCAATATAAAAGTTGCTCTCCTTTATTACAAGCTCCCTTTACGTACTGCAAGGTGATGTAAGGTCTTTCTAGAGCCTTCTCCTTCTCAACCCCAACTTGCTCAGACTGTCTTCATATCAGAGGTGCTCCATCCTTCAATTTCTTTTAAATGTGCAAAACGACTCTATTTCTAAACAACCAAAGCAGAATTGTTCCTGGAAATTGAAATAAATTTTTGACTAGATGCTATTTTAAGTCAGGCAGTAAGTTGTTTTACTCTCATGCAGCTTTTGGGCCATCCCAGATGAGAAAATAGAAGTGGAACATTGTACGAGGTTAATCTGGACTACACACACAGAGTAATGATTTCCTCTAAGCCAATCAAGGATTAAGGCTAATGAGTATCTCTGCATCTTGTAACAGTCCTTTTAGGGAAATAAGAAAGGACAAAAATAACCTGACTTGACCCGTTCCCTCCAAAAATATATTTTTATTAGTGCCTGTGGTGATGGAGTAAAACTAGAGAAGCTGAAGACAGGAACGATTCACTTACCTGTCGTAGAATCACCATGGTTCCTGTATAAACACATCAGCAATCGCCAGGAATGGACCTAAATCAAAAGAAGTCAGCAATTAATGACTCTCCCCCGACTCAAGAGACCCAGCTTGGGGACTGTCCCAACCCTACAGCACTTCCACAGCCCTAGGTGTGGAAGAGAGCTGGTAGCACTAAGACTCCCAATGCTTTCGTAATATTAATTCCAGACAGCAAGAGACAATCCTCTAAATACATCCAGATTAATGCTGGCACTGTGGTGAATGAGACTGGGACTGCAGGTCGCTTATGCAAGTAATATTTTGTAAACTGAGTCCTAGAAAGTTATCCAAGGATTAACCCAGCAAACACTCTGATACTGATTTATTACATGTGTCTTTGGATCCTGTGGTATGAACTAAAGCACGTGGAGGGGGGGAGTACTGTCCTTAACACGTGACATGGCTGGATGGGTTTGCATCTTTTCCTCCAAACTGCTTTCAAGAGAGGAAAGAAAATATCAAGTCCCCTAGCACAGCCTGAAACTAAGACCTGGAGTGGATGGAGTATTTCCACTCTCTGCTCCAGCTGTTGTGCAAATTGTGTATTTGTGGGATTTACATGGGAAAGTCCCATGCTGCTCCTGAGTCTGTGCTTGCTGCTCTAGTGCCATTTCATGGCTCCCAAAATTAAGTGTGTTGGGGTATTGCGTTTGTATGAATGAAAAATGCTTTCAAAGAATTGAATTTCTGCAGCTTTTAATCTGTGAGTCATCCTTGCTACATGGCAATCAATAATAGTTGTATTTATGGTGTGGAACATTTTCCAGCATAGTAAAAATACTCATGCCTTAAAAAGCAGGAGGAAAGGCACTTGATCTCAGAGACACAATTCCCACAGGACACTGGACATTGAATGCTGATGAAGGATAATCTTGCAGGACACAAGATATTTCCATTCACGGAGGCAAAATAATCTGGACTCATCATAAAAACTTAAGTACTGTGTTTCAAGTTTTAGACATAATTTTCATTTTTATGCTCCCCCTCCCCCCTAGAAAGCAAACATTTCTCAGGGGGATGGGAGGGAGAAGTCTTTCCACCCTTCCCACAATCGTCTCCAGGTGGGATGTCCCAAAGAGACAGACTCAGTCTCATAAAAAAAGTACAATAATGTCCCATGCCAGTGTCTCTACACACTTTCCTCATGGCAAGGAAAGTGATGTCTCTTCCCCACCAGCAGCAACTGCTTGCATTCCATTCAGCAAGGTATAAACTTGGCCTTTGGTGCTGATCCTGCTGGCTGAATTCTCTCTAGCCTCTCAGGTGCAGTGGGAAACAGGTGTTCCCATCCTAGCTAGAAAGGCAGGTTTCATCTCCATTAGCTCCTGCAGAGACTCTAAAGGCCCAACAGAATTTCCAGTTATTCCCTTTTCCTCACCAGGCTGCCTGCACCACCTCTACATTTTCACAGAACACTCATCTATAGGCTTTTGCCATCCTTCAACCACCATAATGAAAGTGCCTTCAACCACCATAATGAAAACATCCATCTGCTAAAACCATCTACATGATCCACAAACATTCTGCATTGCCTGGGAAAGGAGCTGGTGTCCTAAGATCAGCCAAGGCATCACTCTTCTTTAGGAAATACTCACTAGGCAAACTTTGGCCACAGGCCATATTTAATGAATTAATTTTGCCTTTCCTAGAAGGTAGATGAATGGTGGAAAATCATGTGCACACTTTAATAACTGAAAGGCTGTCAGGCACTTTTCCTAATTCTAAGATTGAACCTTCTCTGTAGCACTTTAAATTATTACTCTTCTCTTTAATTCACATGGATTGAAAATAACTTTCTAACCCTGCCAAGTAGTGAGCCCTGAGGCAGACTGCCTAGGGATGCTGAAGAGTCTGTTCCACTGGGAATAGTCAGTGAAATCTTAGCCAGACTCAGAGCAGGCACTGTGGGAGGCTCTTCAGAGGTGTGTACATGATGATCATGGGTCAGTGTTGGACACTGGGGCAGGCAGCTGGATAGCACTTGGAGTTCCCTGGCTGAAGGACATCTGCTATGGACAAATCATCTAGTAGTTCCTTTACCTCCCTTTTCCCCTCTGAAAAACAGAGATCTTGCCCAACAAGGGAGCTCCTAAATACCCCAGACATAAACTTTATGCTAATCAGCCAAGTGACCTAGGTGAGCTGGCCCCACTGGGTGTCCACATTGCAAAAACCATGCATGGGACATCTATTCCAACAGGTTGGGCTAAAGCCACAAGTCCACACCTCAGAACTGCTCCTGCAGTTTCTGCCCTGCTGCTGATGAAGCAAAGTACTTTTCCATGGTTATCTGGGTTCCCAGCATTAAAACAACCTGGCGTGTTGGCATCCTGCTTACCCTGGCCTGTGGTGATGCTGAATAATCTTTCAAAACTTGTGCCAGGTTTGTAAGAGTGTTCACATACCAAATCCACTCTGATTTTAAACAGGATGTTGGCGCCCTGAATCTTTTGTGGGTTATTTTTATTTTCTGAAGGTGTAGCCTTAGCTTAATCTTGTTCAGTGCATTCTGTCCCTTCATGATGCCTTTGCAAGAGAGGTTGCAGACAAGAGGCAGCCAGCTTTCCCTAGGGCTTGCTCAGCAGGGAACACCCCAAAGGGGAAGGGGCAGACTCCCCTGCCTGTTCTTCCCACAGGGATCAATAAGAAGGATTGGGCTTGTCTGAGCACCAGAGAGATCAGCTGCCTACTAATTCAGGAGGGCCCTGGTGGAACAAACAGCCATCTGGACCCTCTGACCCTCGCTGGCAGGTGAGTGTAGGGCACTTCAATCCCAATCCTGGGAGAAGCTCTACAGATGGTCTGGGAAATGAGCTGGGCTAAACAAAACATACCCAGCACCTCTCCCAAATCACCCACATGTAGCACAAGGGCACAGAGACAACCCTCTGGAATGTGTATTTTTTGTAAATACGGTTCATATTGCAGCTTTCTGGCCATCACTGGTCAAGCATCATCTGAACTGAGCATCTGAGGGAGGCAGCGGGGTGAGGCTGAGGGGGCTTTAAAATACACCTGGATGCAGAGTGATGTTTGACACAGAGCTACACATGTCACTTGCTTGCAGGCTGTGGTCAACAGAAGCCAAGGAGCGTTTCAGTATGAGCTCTGCACCACAGTGATCTCCACTGTGGCTTTCCTGCTTCTGAGGACATCCTCAGTATAAAAGGAACCCAACAGAGTTTGACTCTGGAGGGAGGAAGCCTGAGGAACCTGGACAAAGCCATTATGCTGCAATTGGAAAGAAGGGGGTTGCTACTCTAATCTCTTTAACTGGCACTTGTGTGCCCCTTGTTGGCACTTCAGCACAGGAGTCCAACCACATGACTGGCCATACTTCCTGGGGGATCACTCCACTGTGCTAATCCTCCAGAGCACATGCTTGTTAAGCATTGGTCAGAAGAAATTCAGGCATTTCACGCTAAAAGTAAAATCGATTCCTTTCTCCTGAAGTTCTGCACCCTAAATGATTTTCCTAAATGGAAGTGCAGTGAAAAAAGAGAATAATTAATTTATGGGGTGTGTGCATTCAAATTCAATGCCTATCCCATCCCCAACTGTACCCATCTTGGTGCAGAGCCTGTATTTTGGAGAATACCTTGTGCATTTTAAATTGTAAAAAATCCAGAATTTCATTCAGCTTGTGTCCACTTCACTTGACTGGCAGAAATGTGTGTCACCTTAGCTGCACAGAGATTTAACACGTCAGTGTTCTCTGCATGCTACTGCTTTCACCTCCTGCCCTCCTGCAAGGGATCTGAGAAGGATTAAGGATTTTCCAGCATATTTTACTGTTCATCTGAGGAATGGTGAATAAAAAGGTCAGACCTACACCCTCAGAGACAAGCACCTTTGTCCTTACCGAAACCAGGATTACAATCAGGAAGGAAAACAATGGCTCTTGATCATGGTTAAGCTGACAAACCCGCCAGTCTTTGGGATCTCTAACTGTGGGTGACAGTGAGCAGAAAGGAGGAAAGCAATGTCCATACGTACTACTCCTCCTAGTCTTTGTCCATCTGCAACCTGGCATGGTTGGGAAGCTATGACATTTTGTATTTTTGCACTCTTCCTGGAGCCCTGAATGGGCAGCAGGGCTCTCAGGTCAAAAGGCCTCAGTCTGAAGATGGCAGCCATTCATCTTCTTCTTGACTGACAGGGATCTTCCCTGCTAGCTTGATCAACGAGCAAGCTCTCAACAGAGACAACCCACTGCTTCTCTAGGTAATTAGCTACAGCTCAAACAATTCTTAGTGTTAAAAATTATTTAAGTATTTTGTCCTAGAGTCTCATCCTCTCTATCTGCCTTCAGTTTCTCCCCTGAGGCAGTCACAGCTTACCAACTACAACTGACCACATAAATGGGCCTACATGGAGGGTTTTGTCTGGTCTAGCAGAAGGTGTCCCTGCCCATGGCAAAAGGATTGAAACTAGATGATCTTTAAAGTCCTCTTCAACCCAACCGAACCCGTGACTCTATGGCGCTCCTCATTTCTTCAACCTGAGCTTTGGACTAAGTGTTACAGCAGCGGCAATTCACTTGCACATTCCCTTCCTGTAGCACAAGTATCTTCATCCTTGCAAGAAGAAACTGTCATTTCTAACTCCTCCAGAAAAACAAAATCCAGCCTTCTGGTTTTGCTACCCATTATCTCCTTTAATATGGAGAAAAGGTGCATTCTCATGGAAAGCAATGATATTGCCTGGAGGGCAATAAAAAGCAATGAGAATTCACCCAGAGCATTCACTGTTTTTGTTTTTTTTACACACAGGACAGCACACCCTGAGCTTCTGCAAGTAAGCAAACAGTCAAACAGTACAAGATCTCATGGTGGGGATGTGGGGACACGGCAAGCACCACCTGGCCACAGGTTCCCTGCCACAGTGCTGAGAAAGTTCCCTTATTTATGCCTTAATTGCCGCCTCCGCACAGACGGATCAGCTTGGGGTCATGCTGACAAACGGCGTGAGGAATGCCAGGAAGCTCTCACCTCAGCAAGGCGGGTCACAATAGAAAGAAGCTGCAGAAAACATTGGAATTACCATTGCTCATGTGAGAGGTGCATCCATGATACAGCCTGCCTGCAGGCTCTGCCTGCACCGTGAGCAGCACAGAGCCTGTTTTCCTGGAAAAGCTCTGACCCAAATTCAGTGAAGGTCAAGAAAAGCCTTCCCTACAGCTTTTGCATCAGAACTTGAGTGATTACCAGATTTCCAGTGAATGCTGGTCTCAGGGGAGGAATAGCTGCTTGAACAAGAGGTGTGTTTTGGTGTAAAGAATTACCTGCTTGTCAGCTGCAAATCTATCTTCACAGACAACTGAGGGAAAAATGACAGATTCAAGCAGAGCTGCAAGCTGACATGTAAAGGCAAACCTGATAGCAGGGTGGGAAAAGAGCCCCTGGGAAGCCCTGGATCCTCAGAAGGGCTCCTTGGTGTGCAGTGCTGTGCAACTAAACAATGGCCTGCAAGGGCTCTTTTAGGAGATGTGCAGCTTTTTCTCCAGCTATTCCTGCAACACTCAGCCGTACAATGATGAAAGGCACAGGATTAGTGCTAATTAGATTTGAGGGTACTCCCTGTCAGGCTTCTCCTTCTCGTGGGCGGATGCTGTTCGCAGGGAAGACCTGGTAGTCTTTAATTGTGGTGGGGCTTTGTTTGGCTAGTTTGTGTTTTGTGTTTTACAAAAAAGGGACATTCCAGGCATCCTACAGATCTGGAATCTCCAAACCCATAAAATCCCAGCTACTTGGAGTAAAAACAACCTTTCCTACACAAACGAACACAGAGAACCTGCTAATCAATTAGCCAAATAACTACAGGATGAAAATACCACAGGTGCCAAAGTAGCTTTCTGTAGTAAAACAGCCCAGCACAGGAGCAGCCTTGCTGCATTACATATGCAGATACTTTGCATTTCTGTACATTAGGGCTTTTTTCTTCTGTACAAGCAGCTCCAGGAAGAAAGTGCAGTGCTAATGCACATGGCAGTCTGTCATTGTGCAAGTGCAACTGAAACCCAGATAAATGATGCTCGTAACTGAAACCTCCAATAAACAGGGTGTCATCTACACTACATGAGTGACAGACGAGCAGCAGGGGCTGTGCAGTAGGTACTGCTTCCAGCCAAAGATTTCAGTATCCAGAAATAGGGTATGATTTTCAACAGACCCTCAGTAGAGATTAACAATATGAAAAATATGGCTTCTCTCTGAAAACCAAGAATTTATAAACCATGTGCTGATCCCTCCTCATCGGTTAGGCTGACTACGGATCAGTTAAAAATGCAAACAATGTTGTTTCTTTTCACCCAGCTAAAAATCTCAACAATCAGATCCCCAGCAGTATCAAATGATTGAGATAAAATGACTTGGGTTGAAACTGCTGATTTGCACAAGCTGGGAAATGTGGCACCATGAAATGCTGAGACTGTGAAGGGTTTGAAAAGAAGCAAAGGAAAGCAAAGTGATGCTCTGTGTGTTCCTCCACCAAGAGCTGCAGCACTAATCAGAGCCTGTGATGACAGCTCCAGGCTGTGCCATACAGTTTGCTTTCGCAAAGCACTGCACTGGTCAGTGAAAGGACTATGGAGACCCATTCTCCAGCTGCAGGGTCTCAGAGCTTTTTTTAGAAACACAAAACAGTTTGAGATGGAAGGGAGCTTTAAACGTCATCTGGTCCAAATCCCTTGCCACAGGCAGAGACACCTTCCTCTAGATTAGTTTGCTAAAAGCTCCATCCAACTTGACATGGACTACTTCCGGCAATGGGGCATTGATCACTTCTCTGGGCAGCCTGTTCCCGTGCCTTACCATCCTCATTGTAAGAAACTTCTCTCTTATCTAGTCTAAATAAACTCTCCTTCAGCTTAAAGCCATTTCCCCTTGTGCTATCACTACATTCCCTTGTCCAAAGTCCCTCTCCAGCTCTCTTGTAGCCCCTTTCATTACTGGAAAGGGCTGTAACATCCCCAAGAACCTTCTCTTCTCCAAACGGGACAAACCCAAATCTCTCCTCTGAGCCTGTCATAGGAGAGGTGCTCCAGTCCTCTGAGTGTCTTCATGGACCTCTGTGGTCCATTTGATCCTCTGCTTTGTCACTACCAATCTCCTAACAGAGTCAGGTGGTCCATTTGATCCTCTGCTTTGTCACCACCAATCTCCTAACAGAGTTACCCAAACTCTTCCATATTTCAGGTGATGACAATACAGACAGTTCCCCACAGAGGCTGACACCCCCTGTGGGTTTAGCTATGTTGGGGGTGTATTCTGAGCTCTACTCCATGACTACCTCAAATGTAGCCAGGTGGGCCGGCTGCCTCTCCTCCCAGGCAAACAGCGACAGGACAAGGGGACATAGTCTTAAGCTGTGCCAAGAAGGGTTCAGCTTGGATATCGGGAAGAATTTCTTCACAGAAAAGTGATTAGACATTGGAATGGGCTGCCCAAGGAGGTGGTGGAGTCACCATCCCCAGAGGTGTTTAAGGAAGGACTGGATATGGCACACAGTGCCATATTCTATTGACATGATGGTGGTCAGTCACAGGCTGGACTTGATCTCAGAGGTTTTTCCAACCAAATTGATTCTGTTATTCTGTGCAAGAGAGCAACTTTCTGAGTTGACACCATGTCTCAAAAGGTGATAAACTAGCTAACTCAAAAAACTAACCCCAAAACACTGTGGACCTCCGGATGTGATTTTAAGCAGAACTCAAGACAGAAGCAAATTTCCTCAAAGCCAAGAGCCTGCTTTGCGATGCACTCACTAACTAGGGATGGGGCAATGCCTGAACAATTCCTTGCCTCCGCCTGGCCATGCCACAGATCAGAGGAGAGCTGGGAGCAAATACTTGTCACTGTGTTTATCCACACAAGCCTGGGGACCATGGAGTAAGAAAGAAGAATGCAAATCCTAGAGTGGGAGCCCATTAGCGAATCTCTCTGTTGTGGCTTTATGCCTCACATCAGCACCCACCCTTCCCTCTCCTGTGACAGTGCTATCTTTAGGTGCCTTTGTGGTTCTCAACCTTTTCTTTTCATGCTCCAAGTCCCATCTGACACCCAAAGTGGGATGGAGCTGTTTATATGCAGACACTGGGTTTGAGCAAGTCAACAAGGATTGGAAGGGTGAAGGGTCTGGAGCACAAGTCTGATAAGGAGCAGCCAAGGCAACTGGGGGTGTTTAGCCTGGAGGAAAGGAGACTTGGGATGAAATTAGATCTCTTTGTAGCTCCCTGAAAGGACACTGTAGCCAGGTGCAGGGGTCAGTCACTTCTTCCTAGTAACAAGCAACAGCACAAGAGGAAATGGCCTCAAGTTGTACCAGGGGAGGTTTAAATTGAATATTAGGAAAAACATTTTCATTGAAAGGGTTTTCAAGCATTGGAACAAGCTGCCTAGGGCAGTGATGGAATTACCATCCTTATAAGTGGATAGAGAATTTAGGGACATGTCTTAATGGTGAACATGGCAGTGCTGAGTTAATGGTTGGAACTGATGATCTTAGAGATCTTTTCCAACCTGAATATTTCTAAGATTCTCTAAGATCACCTCCGTGACTATAGGGATACACTAGTGCTTCCAAGGCCCAATTCATTCCATCTATCAGGATTATTTATCTCCACAGACTACAGAAGAAGCCTGAGGTGATTGGTTTCATTTTTATGTCCCCTCATTTCTCCCATCCCTGAGCAGCTGTGAATATGAAAAAAGACCACTTATCTGACTCTGAGGGTTTGATCCTCAAACCTCTATTTGGAGGGTTTTGGTAGCAGTGCCATGGAAAGAGACACCTCAACTGAACGAGTCCCAGCCAAAATGTTACATTAAAGCAAGAAATCTCAGAAAACTCCCCCCTCTGGAAAGTCAGAGAATTGATACGTAGCAGCCTCTGTTCATCTGAAGTGGCCAGGAAACGGGCATCAATTTTTTAAGCCTTCAGCAGGAAGTTCAATAGATTTGCCCTGCATTCAATCTCCTTGAAAAGTCCAGCAGGTAGAGGAGCTGAACAAAAGACCTGACCTTTTCTCCCTTGCTGAGCTTTCACACAGCCCGAGCAGAACAAAGGACCGCGGCGGCATCCGATCCCGACTCTGCGCGGAGCACTCAGCACAGCCTCCAAGGAGGGCAATTTCCTTTTGTGCACCAGCCCCCACCGCCCACTGAGCAGTTTTCAACTGCCACAATAATTAATCAAATAAAGTATCCTTTTGCAAGGAGGTCAGGTGTAATTTCAGCATAATCCAGACGCAGCAGGCTGAGCTGATCTAGGGAAAATGCTGCACTTGCAGGCTGGCTGAATGGCGTTTGCAAGTGTCTTCATCTCCTCTTTACCTGTAATGAACTCCCAAGTCTTGCCCCTACAAACAGGGCACATGACAAGAAAAAAAACTAGAAATAAAGCCTTTGTTTGAAACTGGGGGTGAGAGACATGAACTCTTTAGATTATCTCATTCCAACCCCCTGCCATGGGCAGGGACATCGTCCACTCGACCAGGTCGTTCAAAGCCCCATCCAACCTGGCCTAGAACACTTCCAGGGATGGGACATCCACTGCTTCTCTGTGCAACCTGTGACAGTGTCTCACCACCCTCATAGTAACATGTGTCCTCCTAATATCTAATCCAAATCTACCTTTTTACGTGCCCTTTAGTCTAACTCTCTGACCTGTATGAGTGACCTTCTCTCAAGACTCTCCTCCTTGGAGCAGCACAGGGCTGGGCTGTACTGGAAACCCTCTTGCTTGTCCTGAGCAAATTGAGATGTCTGGACAGCACTGTGCCGAGATCAGAGCTCAGAACCTGCCTACCTGTGATTCAGAGAAGCCCAATTAGCCTGGACTGTGCAGACCAGCAAGTGCCAGTGGGGTCACCATGGACCTGCTCCTTCATGGGCTGGTAAATCCCTGCTGTTTAGAGAGCAAATGATACACACAGATGTGGTGGCTGACTTGAGCCTGATGTGCTTTACACTGAATGCTTGGATTTGGGAGGAGATTCATACATGGTACATCCTGTTTAGGGCCAGGTTCAGGAGGCTACAACCTTCTGAGCCCCCCAGGCTGTGTCAGCCCTGCAGCTGAACCACAGACATCAGCCTTTGGCTTAGATGCAGGTGTAACCCTTTGGCTGTATTGCTCAGGCACCTACAAAGACTCTGTTATCTGAAAACAACTCTGTAAATGTCATAGAATCCTAGAAAGATTTGGATTGTCAGGGACCTTAAACATTATCTTGTTCCAACCCCTCTGCTATGGGCAGGGAGCATTTCCACTAGATCAGGTTGCTCAAATAGAGCCATCCAACAGGGATAGGGCATCCACAGCTTATCTGGGCAGGGCAGCCTGTTGCAAAGGCTTGGGAACCAGAAATCTAAGGAAAGGTGCTCCATTTTACAACAGTCTCTAGATGACCCTCCACCACCCAGACAATATATGGCAAAGGTAATTTACTGAACTTAGCTCAGCTCAGTAAATTAATTACTAACCCACTTCTGGTTTTTTACCTATAGAAATGTTCTCTAAAGGGAGTCTTTACTGCAGCCACTGTTTTACCAACTCTATAAATATATTATCCTGTGTTATTCCTTCTTGAATCCCAGCCTATTTATGGAGGAGGGGCTAATGCTGTCCTCATTTCACACAAAGAGAAACTAAGGCATAGAGTTAGGAAGTCACTTTCCCCAAGGTCATGCAGTGGAACCAGGGCACCCGAGTCTGTGCCTATGACTCCAGATCAGAATATCCTTATTAAAGGCAGCTGTTCTACTCTTCTCTATCCTTAAATTGGCATAATAGGCAGCTGTCTCACCTCTGGTCTTGTAGGTCTCTAATAATCTGGCCTTGGCGCTCTCCTTTTGGTGCTACTAATGCTGGCTGGAGCAGGACTTCTGCAAGCTGTTGTAATCCTGTGAGGGCTTTTGTCTCAGCAGGAACCCCTTTGCTGGGATTTTTAGTGAAATCCTCCTTCTGCCTGCCATAACACTATCCTCTTATTTTTCATGGCCTGGAGAAATTCAGGGTGGCCCTTCAAGAGACTGGGGTCAGCCTCCAAATGCAAGGGTTGCTAGGATTAAGTGGGTTCAAATCATAAGACACCAACCCTGCTTTTTATGCTGGGACTTCTGCTGACTCCTGAGGTTGTTTTGCTTGAACAGGGACTGTAAAATTAAGTGGAGACTCTGCTCTGCCCTTTCAGGATGCCTTTGGTGCAATCAGCATCACACCCCTCAGGGCAGCATCAGGCAGTGCTGGGAGACATCAGCCCTGTAATAGTCGGGATGAGAGGGGGACTGACACTCCCTGACTCATTGGCTGCACATGCAAAAAGTCATATTAATTTTTCAGCTGGGGATTCTGAGTCACAGGGGCTGCTTGCTGCTGATCTGTGGCTCTCCTGCTGAGGGTTATGCAGTGCATGGGATGCTCTGCTTTAAAGGGCATCATCTGGCTGAGCTGAAGTCACTCGTATAGGTCAGAGAGTTAGACTAAAGGGCACATAAAAAGGTAGATTTAGATTAGATATTAGGAGGAAATATGTTACTGTGAGGGTGGTGAGACACTGTCACAGGTTGCACAGAGAAGCAGTGGATGTCCCATCCCTGGAAGTGTTCAAGGCCAGGTTGGATGGGGCTTACAGCAACCTGCTTGAGTGGAAGGTGCCCCTGCCCATGGCAGGGGGTTGGAACGAGATAATCTAAAAGGTCTCTTTCAACCCAAATCATTCTATGATTTTATATGTCAGGTGTTGCACAGGCATAAAGTAGAAGTCATTGCATCCTGAAACAGCCTGGATGGACAAAAGGACTGGAGTCTCCAGGAAATAAAGCAGTTTTGCTCCGTGCCAAGTTCCCACTTAGCAAACAGCAGAGCCAGAAACAGGCAGAATTTCATCTGTGAGGAGCAGTGCTAACAAAAGCCTCACTTAGAATGACAAAATTCCAAATAATAGGATTTCTAGATGGTCAGTAGGGCATAGCCCCTCCTAAGAAGCCTTTCCTGCAGGTGTGGCATCCCTAATAGCTTTCTCACCCCACCTGAGATGGCCAACAGGCAGTGGCATCATGCTGCAGGGCACCAGATTTCTCCCATGCTCACCTGTGTCATTTCAGGAAGTGTCTAAAAACTTTGTTTCCTTGTTACAGCTGAAATTTGAAGTGAACTTGATCATCAAACTGCTGTGATTAGGTGACACATCTAAAGGGACAGTCAGAGTGGCCACACAAGCCTTGTTTCCTATGGAAATCAGCCTAGATGAGAAAGCTGGCTTTAATCAGGTCCTTAAACGATTCCAGCATTAACAAACTGCTCTGTTCCTACCCTTCTTTGCAGTACTTTGAGATACTCACACAAAGGAAGGGGTGGCTGTTGATAGGTGTCATTTGCTCCTAGCTACACTCAAGAAATTGGTGGTTTCTGGAGACAGGTCTCATTTCCCTGGCTGAGGTCAACATCACAGCTCCACCTGAAAAGCTTGAATTTTGTTCCTATTTACTTAATATTTTCCCTGACTGCTGAGCTCAGGGCTGGGAGGACAGGACCTGGTTTGCTACTCTGAAGAGTAGTTTGCCCTGGGAGAAAAACAGATCTAACAGGGCATTGGGGGAGATCTAGAGGGTTTTTTATAAGAGGAATAAGGCTGCCCTAAGAGCTTTTACCCTCTGTTACCCACTACCCTAATATGTATTGGTACAATTAAGCTGAATCAACTGCAGTCCTGATTTACTTCATCATTTGGCCAAGAGCTTACAAGCCTTTTTCCAGCCATGGAGAACTCCTGCGGACTTTCAGTAGACTTGACTTGAGGAAGACTCTCACACAGAAACTACAGATGAAATGACCACTCTTTGTTTCTCCAGACCAAAAGCTTGTGTGGGCTGTATGAAATAAACCCAGTGTGTGTGTGTGGTTTCTGCAGCTCATCTCAGCCCAGGGTAAATCTGCTGGCCTTGATGGCATGCATTGATCCAGCAAAGCTGAGGGATGAGAGGAAGCAGGACAGAAATAGCTGGGGTATCACAGCATAACAGCAACCTCCACTGATGCTGGAAAACACCCAGAGGCTCAGACGTGGGAGGCAGCACTCTGATGTGCTCCAGCTGGGCTTGCAGGGCTCCTTCCACCACCTCACCTCAGCATACACGTGCTGGACTCCTCTGTGCCAGTGCAGGAGGTCTGCCTGTGCCCCAGCCCCATCCCCACCGGTGATGAGGGGTGCTGTGTTTGTGGGTGCTCCCCTTCCCTTCCAGCCCCCCAGTTCTTGTGAGGCTGTTTGAGCCCACTGAGCTCGATGGGAGCTCTGCCTGGGCTGGGAACTCGATGCCACCAAGAGGCGAAGCATTTTCTTCTCCCAGCCTCTCCTGTTAGCATGAATTCAAACTCCTGTACACCAACACACACCAGGCACATGGAAAACTAACTTACAATGCAAGCCTCACCCCAACAATGGCATGGGTCAGCTCTGGAAATCACAGGAACCCACACACAAACCCCAGCTTTTCTAGCAGAGATCCAGCTGATCAGTATCTTTGTGGCAATTCCCTAATGGCTTTCAGGAAATCTGATACAGAACCTGCAAGAAATCCCATTAAGCTCCTCTCTGTATCTGAAAACAAAAATGTTTTCAATGAAAGAGGAAGAGAGCAGGTTTTGTTGTATTTCCCTTGGCCACATGACACATGGGAGTTGTACTAAAATGATGGGCTGACACTTTATCTTCTCCAAGATAACTAAGAAGTGCAGTGAGGCTGATATCTCAGAAGAATTCTTTAAGGAGGATCTCTAGGCCTGAACAACTTTTTGGTGAGTAAACAGCCCACACTGGATCCAGCCTGTGGGCTCCCCACCCACTATATTTCTCTGACAGAGGATGCCTAAGGAGCAGTATAAAAGCAGATGTAGTGGCATTACTCTGCAATGTTCCCCCAGAAACAGTAATTTGCAGCTCAAGAACCTCTAGAGCCAAAAAGGGGGTAGTTTTCTTTTTCCTTTCATATACACGCTTTATAGTTTTTAGAGGCTTTTTGTAAACGAAACTTGTCCAAGTGCTTTTTTAACCCAATACTTTGAGAATCCACGGGGTTCTGCCATAAGGAACTCCACAGATGCCAGATTGTGCAAGCTCTTTTTATCTTTGAGCCTGGTCTCTGTAAACTTTGTTTGATGCTCCCTAATTTTTGTATTTCAGAGGAAAAATCTTTCTTTTGCATTTACCATGCAAACATGATCTTCCAGGATCTATAACATGCCTTCTTCCCATCTCTTCTCAGCTTGGAGCCTTTGTCTAAACAATCATTCCTCCTGTGAAAGATGTCCCAGACCTCTGACTTTCCTTTCTCAGAATTCTCCCCAGTGGAATAATTTTTGTTTTAGGTGACTTGAAATGAGATAAATCACCAGAGGAGTGGAATGTGCTCTCTGGACAACAGCAGATATCAGAAGGAACACAGAAGGGCTTGGTTCAATATTTGGGTCCTGGTCCCAGCCTAGCACAGCCCACAGCACCTTTTCCCTGTGCCCTGGTGTTTTGGGCAGGTGAGTCCTGCCCAGGTGGAAGGTGTTTCCCTGCTGGAACCTGCAAGCCTAAAGAGACTAAATCTCAGTGATCAAGGCTAGGCTGGATGGGATTTTGAGCAACCTAGTCTAGTAGAAGGTATCCCTGTAAAAGTCTTTACATTTACATGGAGGTGTTGACAGCTACCATGATCCCAGATTTATCTTCCCATTTCAAAAGTCAGGAATAGCTGAAGAAAGTGTCTTTGTTAGATGGGGCAAAGCCCCTTCCAAGCACAGCTCCCACTGTACAAGCCAGTGTCAGATGGAGAGAGGAGACAAAACCAGGATTCACAGAGGCTCCATTCTCCCAACACTCCACGTAACATCAGGCACAGCCTCTTGCAAATCTTCCTTGCTCCACACTCATAAAGGTGGAGACCAGGCTAGTTGTGCAGCAACAACAGCAGGGCAAACCTCCCCCCAGGCACCTGTCAGTGCACAGCCAACCTCACAGTGCAAGTTTTAACCCCTTTCATGCATGTGAAACTGTGTTCAGGTCATCTGCACCCCGGGTAAATGCTGCGCCATGACACCAGGATGTGGAAAGGAGATGGCAGCAGCTGAACCAACATCCTGGGAAAGGCATTTGCTGGGCCTGCAGCCTAAGAAGAGCTCAGTGATTTTCTGTGACTGCTCTGAGGCTGACAGTGGGACCAAGCACTCAGTTTTTAGATTCCAGCTGGGCTGAGGTAGAAGCTGCTACCCAGGTGCTCAGGCTGGGCAGGTCTGGGGTAGGGGGAGACTCATCTAACAATGCCAAGATATGAAGGGGTCCCCAGAGACTTATGGCTATGGATTTCTAACTTTCTATTTTCATTTGGTACTCAGTCTACTTCAAGTGCCTGCTTTTCATTGGATTTTCATATTTTGCACTCCCATTGCGCAGTTGGGCACAACTGCACTCTGCTCTCTACAAGTGTCTGACTATGAGAATTTTATATTGGATACCAGGACAAATTTCTTTGCAGAAAGGGTGGCCAAGCACTGGAATAGGCTGCTCAGGGAAGTAATGGAGTCACCATCCCTAGAGATATTTAAAAGACCTGTCGATGTGGCACTTGGGGACATAGTTTAGTGGTGGAGTTGGCAGTGCTGGGTTGAGGGTTGGACTTTATGATCTTAGAGGGCTTTTCCAACCATTGTGCTTCTACAGGTCAGAGCAGGGGCTCTCTGCACAGCTCCAGGCACAGCAGGATTGGGAAGGTTTTCCTGGGGTTGGTACCGCATAACCATGGACACTGCTGGGGCAGGGCTGCCCTGAAAAGCTTTCTGGCTCTACCTAGCACATGACTGAGGGACCAGAAAGTCACAACACACAGGTTCATCCCATACCAGTTTTCCTCTAGGACACTGCCTGGCAGAGAGGAGGGTTTCACAGTGCAAAGCTCTCACAGTCTTACGTGCTGTCTCCACATCCTGCCAAACCCTTGGTACAGTGACACTTGTCCCGCTCTGCTTTGAGAGAAAAAAAAACACTGGCTCTGCTCCAAGAAGACAATAACCTCCCTGGTTTTCCTCTCACCCTCAAAAGGGACTTGCAGAACCACTATGTCTGTGACTGGAGCCAGCGTGGTCTTGATGCAGACAGCCAAAAATGTGCCCAGCACTGAGTGCCTGCACCCACCTATCCTGCCAGCCCCTTTCTGCCAGGCTTGGAAGCTGCCCTCTGCAGCTCCAGGAAAGGCTTTGAAAAAAAACTATTAGCTGACAATGCCTTCATTAATCACAGCGTAATCCTTTCCATGGCAACCCAAGGATTGCGAAGTCACAAGTTAGCAAGTGCGAGACACAAAGGCTGCACAGCAGCACTTGGCCCAGGGAAACTTCGTAGCTAGCGAGAGGAATCGGCTGCTCTGGGGAGGGGAAATGACACAGAAATAATATTGCTTTGAAAAGAGGGTCATCCCCAGCCAGGATTCAGATCCCATAAATGCCACTGCCTGTGGGGGGATTCTGTAGCTCCATGAAGCTACTCCAGTCTCACCCCAAAAGCCCAAGAAGAGACTTTGGCCCTACATCTTGGTTTTACAGAAGATCAACAGCTTTCAAACAGGTTGGGGAGAGAAGAAGGACAGTTTGTCACCAGGCCATCACCACAAAACTAAACACAATTTAGACACACATATTTGGGAATTTGTAAGGGCTCAGAGATTGCAAAGCCACAGGTGAAAACAATTTCCACCATCAATGAACAGGAGAGAAGTGCTGTCCTGGATTTTTTTTGCCCTTTTTTGTCCCTCTTTGGTTTTCCTCGGGACAGTTAGGCACAGGGTAGGAAGGAGACTTCACAGGCTCTCACAGGGATGCAGGTTTTGACTGAAGCTTTGGCAAAGCTCGGTCAAAGCTGCAAATCCATTCCATACCTTCACACTACCAGCACTGGGAGCTTGCAGTCCCTCACCTCATGGGAAGAGTAGGACCCACAGCATCATACAGTGGAGGATGGGTGAGGAGTCAGCTTGCAACCACCATGTCCTTTCCATCTTTATGTAATGCATAGGATAACCCCACAGGGTTGGTTCTTGGACATTCTTTTGCCCAGACTATGGAGAGAAGCACTCACACCAACAACACAGCCTAGGGCTGTGAGAAAACCCTCTCAAGCTTCTGCCACCTCCTTCTGCAGGGGAGATTTAACAGCAAGGGGCAACCAGGCAATCTTAGACCCACTGGTGTGCTGCCTTTCAAACTCCCCCTCCATTTTGCCTGCATGGCAGGTCCTCTACCATACACCCCAGTCTTCCCAGAGACACCAAGATATGCCAGTTCCACTGTTCCACTTTCCTTAGAATAATGTAATTGTAAATACCCTAGGAAATCCTGGGATTTTTCTTTGGTATTGTGCTCAGCTGGCCCAGCACAGCCCATGTACAAAACAGGCTAACTTATATTTAAATAGGAGAATTAATGCTAGAATGAGTAACCAGGGTCCTCCCTCTACGACACAAGCTTACATCCATACATTATTAACAAATCACCAATATATGACAAATCAGACAAGCAGAGTATTAAATATCTTGTTAACCCAAACCAGGCAGCAAAATGCAAACCACTCTGTGAGAATTGCCTATCCCACATCAAGCTTCAGCCCCTTCCCAGGGAGACTCCTAATAATTTAAATGGCCTGGAAGGTCCTGGGTGCAGCTTACCAGCACAGACGTGACCCGGAGACACCCCCAAAAACCAGCCTGGGCACAAGCTGTGCTGTGCTGCAGCCAGGGGAACTTGTGCTGCTCTCTGAAGAGCAGCACCTGCCTGAGCACAGCCTGTGCTTTATCCACCTAAATGCCGTGTCTGGAGCTGCGTGAAAGCAGGCAGGGGGTGAAGTGGGCTAGGAGGACACCCGGGGTCTTGTGGCACTGCCAGTGTATCCATGTAGCAGGAACATCCCCCAGAGCCCCTCCCCACGTTTAAGCACATCCAGAGGTATCCCTGGATGTGACAGGGCTGTGGAGCGAAGGGGTGAAGGGCTGCACGGCACACGAGGGCAATGCCCTCCACCCTTCCCTCCAGCTCCCTGCTAGGTGACCCCAGCCAAATTAAGCAGCAGCTAGAAATTACCGAGCCGCTAATCCATGCTGCAGGAGCCGAGCTGGCTCGGGGCTGCTGGGCACGGCCGGCAGGTCTGCGCCGTGTCTCTCCCCCTCCCATCGAGCCCAGCCTCCTGCCCAGGTTCGATCCGCCTCGCTGCCCGCAGCCCCGCCGGGGGCACCGCACCCATGGCACATATCGCACCCACCGCACCCATGGCACCGCGCCCCCCGCATCCCACAGCGCCCCACGGCTGCTCCCCGTCCGCCCGGAGCACCCCGGCTCCCCCCGCTCCGCCTTACCTCAGCGGGGCATGGCCGGGCACGGCGGCGGGACGGGCACGGGCACGGGGCTGCTGCCCGCACGGAGCCGCGCTGCCGCCAGCACCGAGCGAGGGCAGCGCCGGCCCGGGCTGAGCCTCTTAGCGGGGGAGGAGCCGGGCTGCAGCCAGCCCCTGCTGTGGTGTGGGTGTGGTGCGGGTGTGAGTGTGCGAGTGTGGTACCTCCAGCCCGGGAACCGCCCGCGCCGCGCTCCCGCAGCATCCCCGCCCTCCAAAGATGCGTCCTCCTGCAGCCCTAGAGTCTGCCCCGGTTTGTGGTATCATAAAACCATAGAATGGCCTGGGCTGGAAGGGACCTGAAAGATCACCGAGGTTCACCCCCCCTGCCATGGGCAGGGACACCTTCCTCTAGACCAGGTTGCTCTGAACCCCATCCAACTTGGCCTTGAGCGCTGCCAGGAATGGGACAACCACAGCTTCTCTGGGCAAACGACCTGTTCCAGTGCCTCACCATGCTCACAGTAAAAAATTTATTCCTAGCATCAAATCTAAATCTCCCTTCATTAAGTTTAAAACTGTACCCCCTTTTCCTATCACTATCTGCTCATGTAAAATGTTTTCATGGCACCCATGCTACGAGTTTAGCTGCAGTTTCAAGTCCTCGTTGTGCAGAGTCCTGATTAATTCCTAGGAAAAATTGTGGCTGGAAAGGTCCTCCTGCCCTGCGCAAAGAGGTCTCTGGGCTGTGCAGGGACAGTACTGAGGTCCTGTGCGGTGAGGCCAGGAGCTGACAGGCATCCTTGTTTGAATGCACCAGCCTTGTGCACTTGTAAATGTGAAAACTGGGACAGGAAAACACTTGAGATCAGGAAACTCAGAGCTGGGGTTTCACCTAGAAGCTTAACTCTGACCTGGTGACTCCCTGCCCAAATCTGGGCTAGTGTCTTTTTTCCTTCCTGCTGAGAAAGGTGGAGTTGGATTTTAATTGTTCTACAAAACACCACTGAAGTTTCTTACCTAGGTATAAAGCTTGTAATTTTAGCTAGTGGAAGGTGCAAAATATACCTTTATATTTGCAGTGTTATCATAAAAGTTTTCTAAGCTCCACTTTGGAATGAGGGTGCTGGAAATCCTCCTGGGGACCCAACTGAATGTGTTCTTTTGGTGATACTGCAGAAATAAGGAGCAATAAAAGGGAGTCTCCTTGCTTCAAAGCAAACTGGGAACTCTGCTCAAAATGTAGAAGTCACAGCACAGTCACAGGGTTCCTTCCCCAGCCCTTAGAAATGCCCTGCTGATGCCCAGCCCTCAGCTGTGAACTCTCAGCTGACCTTAAGCTCAGGACAGACGATTTGTGACCACCTGGGGCCATGCCCATGTCACTCAAGCCCTCCTCACTGTGTCAGTACAGCTGGTGTGGGTGTGAGGGCAGGCTCTGGCTGTGCCTGGGCTTTGCTCTGGACTGCATCTGATGCACTTGGAATGGCTTGGGCAGCCTTGCCTTGTGCCCAACAGGACCCATGCATGTGTGGAAAGGCAGTGAGGGAGGCTCTGCCAGGAACACAGGGCTGGACTTGCTTCCTGACTGCACCACTGGGCTTGGAGGTGGGATTTGGAGAGTGCAGGGAGCCTTTGGACAGCTGCACAGAACAGACCCCAGCGGCTGATCCCTGGCTATTAACCTGGGCTATTGGCCAAGGATGTGGCAGCACCTGAGCAGTTCTGAGGCACAGGCAATGAACACATCCCACTGCTGAAGGCCCTTCCATCTCTGCAGCCCTTCCTGCTGGAAATCCCTCAGCCTTTTGAGTGGCAGGAGGCTCATATGGCAGGGAATGCATACAGGTTTAAGGTGGGAAGATCCCGGTGACAGGGGATCCAGGTACAAGAATAAATACTTCAGCACCAACTTTCAAGCAGAGGATGGATGTCTGTTCCTCCATGAAGATGCTCTTTCAGGTCAAAGGAAAAACCCTGAACTTCCAACTTATCATAGAATCATAGAACCATAGAATCATAGAATCACAGAATCACAGAATTATTTAGGTTGGAAGGGACCTTAAGGATCATGCAGTTCCAGCCCCCTGCCATGGCCAGGGACACCTTCCACTAGACCAGGTTGAACAGAGCCCCATCCAACTTCTCCTTGGATACTTCCAGCATTACATCACATTCACAGCTTCTCTGGGCAATCTGTGCCAGTCCCTCCCCAAGCTCACAGTAAAGAATTTCTTCCAGATATCTGATCTAACCTCACCCTCTTTCCCTTTAAAGCCATTCCCCATTTGTTCTATCAAAACATGTCCTTACAAAAAGCCCTTTAAAAAGTCCCCTATGAAAACTATTATGAAACTATATGAAACTAATGTTGTGAGCAGAAATCCCTGGCAAATGACCGTGCTGGAAGGATGACGAAATCCTGAAGGACCCTTGGTGAGTCTGGGCTGGATTGTGCTTGGAGCTGTGCACTACTCTATTACTTGCTGCTCATTTACAAACATGCACAGTCTCTGTACCTCTTCCCGCTGATGTGCTGAGGTCCCACAGCAATTGCAGAAGCCCTCTCTCCATGCTGGTGTGCACCACCAGCAGACACAGGCAGGGCTGCAAAGCAACCTACACTTTTAATCCCACTGCCTCAGTACCAGTAAAATTGAGGCGTGGACGTTGGTGGGAAAGCACAGCCTCCATGCCTACATGATGGTCTGTGGCTTACTCAGGCTTGCATAGACTTTTTTTAGAATGTGCACAAAGCCAGACTCAGTAAAGTCTTGTGGTTGACACCAGAGCTCCTGAGCTATGTCCAGCATCAAACATCACAGCTCCATAGGTGCCCAGCCAGATTTGCTGCTCAGGACATCCTCCAGGAGAGTATCAGGATGTCTGTGGGACT
The DNA here is from genome assembly GCF_027579445.1 of Ammospiza nelsoni. Lineage (NCBI taxonomy): Eukaryota > Metazoa > Chordata > Aves > Passeriformes > Passerellidae > Ammospiza > Ammospiza nelsoni. The sequence continues at coordinate 33,446,676 of NC_080634.1, read as the reverse complement.
GAGGTGTTTTGTAAGGCATTCCCCCTAAGAAAGGTCCTTGCAGGATGTTTCAGTGGTGGAGGCAGAGGAGTAGGATGCTCATTCTCTAAGCATTATTTGCTGACACATTTTGTTCCAGAGGATGATCCCAGAAGCTGAAGAGTCTGGGAAGACTCCTGCAAGCCACAACAAAAGGGCTGTTTCCAGATGTCTGCTCCAGGCTCTAAAGGGAGGGCTGCAGAGGCACACAGCTCCTTCGTGCTGCAAAGACTTTGAGCACAGGCAGCTGGTGGAGGGAAGCTGAGATGGAAGCAAGGTCCCTAAAGCTTTGGGTCTGTGTGGTACAGCAGCAAGACTGGAGATTCCCATGGGCAGGGCCAGGCTTTTCAAATGCTCCCCATGCGCATTGTGCAGGTTTGTTTTCCGAGGGAAAGCCATCCAAAATCCACTTCCTCCCCCTGCTTTGCCCATAAACTCTCTCCCCCCATTTTTATTTTTCAGCAATCTACAAAGCTTTTCTCCAAGTCAGGTGAGACTCAAAAAACCAAGTTCCCTGCACTGTGGTAAGTCTGGGGCATAGGATGCAAAGGTTTATAGTCAGAGGAGGTTACCCATTCCTACCATGGATTTTCTCAGCAAATGTGAGTGTAACCTTGTGTGAAAGACTCATGCAGATCACCTTGCCTCAGTCTCAAAGTCTACAGAGAAAATTATTTGAATGGAGTTTGGTGAATTAAGCAAATTTAAAAGGCTCTGCAGAGCCACCTTGTGCTCACCAAAAGCATTCTGGAAGAACACAGCAGTTCAAAAGCAAGGAGTCTGAATAAAATATACACAATTTATTTATTTATAGGAGGTTTACAGCTGTACAATGTTGGCTTTCTGTTTGGACCACTCTGAGCTTGTGCAGCACGATACATCAGTGCCTTTGGAGATGAAGACAAGTCACAGCCTGTTTTAACAGGCAGATGTCAAAAAGAAATGGATTCCACAGAGTGTAATGCCAGGCTGCTTGCAACCATTGAAATGATTAACAAAAGAAATGTGAAATCAATCAGACATGTGTCCTACCCCATTCATGAGGGACTGGAAAGTGCTTTTCAGACATGCCCTCCTCTCAAAAAAAAAAACCAACCCAAAACCCCCTGAATATTTCTGTTTACTTCATTCAAAGAGAAAAGGCATCAACGATAGGAATGGCATTTCAATATTTCCCCTCCCTCATCTGCCCTACAAATAAGAGAAAAAGAAGAGTAAGAAAGGTAATTTTTGTTCTTCCATTGGAAATGTAGGGGAAGAAGGCTTCTGCTCTAACTTTTCCAAAACTTTTTTTTTTCTTAAAAAAAAAAAAAAAAGACAAATATTACTGATATTAAGACAATTTGGTCCTGATATAGAGTGATTTTTTAAGAAGCTATTAAAAAGCTGCCTTTCCTTTCTTTATGGCTTGATTCTCTGTAGGGAGCAAGGAGGTTGCCCATGGGTACCAGGGCCCCACAACTCCTTGGTGAGCTTTGGCACTGCTCCTTGGGGATCTTGGTGCCATTTGGCACATGGCAGGGCACTCCCGGACAAATGGCTCTCCTTTGCTGAAGCTATCCATAGCCTGATTTCCTGTGAAAACAAGGCTAATGCAGGCAGGCTGGACACCTCCATCTGCTGATGATGGTGCAAAGCTCCTGTCAATGCCAAATAGCTCATCCCCCTGCCAGGTGAGGTATCTTTGGGCATCCCTCTCACATATCACTCTGAACATAAGCCTGTGAGATCTTCTCCGAAGACCCAAATAATACCTTCTAGCTCCACAGTCCTGCTTCCATTTATTTTCAGTGATGAGTCTCATAAACAAAACCAAGATAAAATCAAAATATCTCTGAAATGGTCTTCCTAAATTCAAAGATTTGCTGTGACCGTGGGATCAAAAAGTTGCTTTACCTATCTAGGAGCACTTAAGTAAATTCTGCAAGACTCTGAACGAAACTTGGTCCCAGTGGTGGCACCTGGACTTGGAGGGTGCTCAGTGCAAGCCAGGAGTAATTGAGATCTGGAAAGAGCATCATGGGTACCGCTGCTTGCCTTTAAGTCCTGAAAAACAAGACCTAAGAACATAAGCAAATTAGGTAAAAAAGCAAACTCTTAGCTGCAGGACTGTGAAGATGAGGCAAAGGGAAAAAAAGCCCACAAAAATCAATGCAGTTGCACCATCTATTTTTGGTTGCACCAAGAACTGAGCTAGCAGGTACTTTGGAGAACACTTCACCATGTTTCAGACTTAGCAGACCTTTAGGGACTTTAAAAAAACCCCAAACAGACTTGCAGGACAAACATGAGTATTTAGTAGGACAAACAGAAACCCTTTGCTATAGCAAAAGCAGGCTTTCCTGTTCACTTTTGTTGGAGGAAAAGGACTCTGCCCAGGTCAAAATTTAGGAAGACTCAAAGATTTTATCACATGTATTAATTTCCACTTGCATGCAGGTGACTGCAAAATATTTGCTTAGAAAATCTGACTGAAAAATTCCTTTAACTTGCACCACTTTAAAGGCACATGAATAAAACCCCCAAACAGTAGGGGAAAAAAAAAGGTTTGAAACTTGTCCTAGTCAGCTGCTGAAAGGTCAGACAACGGGTTGTTGTTTGGTTTATCTGGGATGGTTTATAAGAAGCCAGATTCTGCCACCCAGTGGAACAAGGAAGATTAACCCAGTTTTCATGGAAATCAGGAGCAGACTGTAGCCACAGACACATCCCCAAGGATGCATTTGGGTTGTGCTCGTGGGACTTGCTCTAGGACTGTGCAAGTCATCCTCCACAACAGGGGACTGGAAATTAAGGTGAGAGATGGACACTGGTATGAATTAAATATTCCCAGCATTTCCAGGCTGTACTGGGAGCAGTGCTCCTCTAGTACAAGCTAAAATCCCACTATTTTTAAAAAGAATTTGAGAAAGCGAGGCACTGAGAAATGATGCACTGTAGGCAGCAGTACAGATGGAGCTCATGGAGCAAAGCTCCCCATCCCTTGAACTTGACACTTTGGCCTTCAGAAGAATCAATCTTCTTTTGCCTAAACACTGAACTGCCCCAGCAGACAACCCACCCCAGCTCCTGGGGTGAGCTCTTGGGATGGGGATGGCATGGAGACATGGAGACAGCAGGCACCATGAGAGTTCAGGAGGCACCCACAGGAGCTGGGTCCAGACTGATTCAGAAACCTGACCCAGAGAACTGTTATCCCACCACAGCTGTTGAGATATTTCTATACTTCAGAGTTGCGTGGGGCTGAACAAGACTTGGGTGGAGACAGCTTGTCCCCAAAATTATGGAGCCTTTGGTCTTGCTGCCCCTGTGGATTTGGGCTGCTTTCGTGGGTTTTCCTTGCAGTTGCAGTAGGCAAACCCATACCCAAAAATCACCCAACAGGCCCCGATCTGTTTGTCCACTTCTCCTTTGCTGTGGTGCCTCGACAGATAAGCGATTACATGGCAATTTCAAGGGAGACAGCTCCATGCACACTACTCCTAACCCAAGCAGACACACTGAAGATGTACTGAAGCAGCTGGTGGGACCGTGGTGGCCACAGGTGTGCGTGGTGGCATGTGTGTGTGTGCCAGCCTGTGTAAACAAACAGCCCCAGGGCATGGTGCTCTGGCTGTCAGGACACACAGCGTGCTCACAGCGGTCCCACAGCGCACGTGGCAGCCGGGGGGCTGCAGAGGATGCCAGCAGAAGGATCATTGCGGTTCCCCAAAAAAAAAGGCACCATTTTTTTAACATTGAAAACACAAGATTGGCTCCTTGGAGTGGAATGCATGCATGGTTCATATACACTTTGCAGATGGTAGGTAGGCTCTGTGTGTTCTTTATATATATATATATATATGTATATGTACGTGTGCATGTTTATATTCACATATGTGGCACCAGAAGAGTCACCCTTGAGTACTCAGACATTAGTGAGGACGTTACTGCTGAGCAGCATCACAGCAATGGTTCCAGGGAGGTCGTTTGACCTCCTGTTCCCCCTGTCCTGGAGGTGCAGCGTGTGCACCGACTGCCGGTCGCTGGGATCCCCCGTGAGCACCACTTGGCCCAAGAACTCGTCACTTATCAAGTTGTGGTTCCAGATCTGCGGAAACAAAACAGGCATGAGGGCAGCTCCTTCAGGGATGCAGCCAACCTTCATGAACTGGAGAGAAGGGGTTACTGGGGACATGCCCTGAGCTGAAGCCACGGAGGTGGTGAGGCGTGGGGGTGTCACTCTGGTAGTGAGAGGGATGAAGGACATGCCTTTTTTCAGATGTCACCGTGGTGGTGAGAGGCTGAGCTGGGGAACAGATCTGCTGTGGACAGTGTGAGGAGAGAGCAAGGGGTCCACGTGACAGAGGGTCTCCATCCCTCAGCCCACTGCTTGCCTGCCAGGTACCTGAACAATGATGGGTTGTCCTGGCTTCTTGCGGTAGAAGAGCCCCTTTACATCGAACTCTGGTGATACCGTGTTCTTCTGCACTGGAGAGCGAACCTTCTGCCCTTCACATTTGATGATCACATAAGGATCAGCTCCTGAGGAGAGAAAAGAGAATGTTTTCTTTGTTGTAGCTTCTGTAATTCCATAGAGTCCTTTTGCAGGGGTGTCATGCAGTACTTTGTCTCCATATCCCACCAGAGGAGATGGATATCTGTCAAAGGGTTTGTCACACTCCAGATGATGTCAATGGCGCTCAGCTGTTTGGCTCAATTTAATTCTATTAGGTGACATTGTTTCTGGGCAGCAGGTGCTGATGGACTGCCATGAAGCTGGGGAAGGGTCTGGATGGAGCACAAGTCTGATAAGGAGCAGCTGAAGGAGCTGGGGGGGGCTCAGCCTGGAGAAAAGGAGGCCTGGGGGTACCTTATCGCTGTCTACAACTGCCTGAATGGAGGATGTAAGGAGCTGAGGGTTGGTATCTTCTCCCAGGAAACAAGCAACAGGACGAGAAGTATGGGCCTCAAATTGCACCATAGGAGGTTTAGACTGGATATTAGGAAAAACTAATTAATCAAAAGGGTTATCAAGCATGGGAACAGGCTGCCCAGAGTAGTGGTATAGCCACCATCCCTGGAGGAAATTAAAAGATGTGTAGACATGGTACTTGGGAACATGATTTAGTGGTGGACTTGGCAGTGCTGAGTTAAAGTTGGACTCCATGACCTTAGAAGGCTTTTCCAACTATTTTCCAACAATTCTATGATTCTATGAAAGGGCTGCCTCTCTTGTCTCCATATTCTACAGGAACACTCCTTCATCACCCCAAACTCTTCTGACCATTGCAGTAAATGTTCCATGGAGGACATGATCCTACTCAAGTCTCCTTTCAGCATCTGCTCTCCTAGAGGCAGGCAGAAATAAAACCATGGAGAGGAGAAAGAGGCTCACACAAGGAAATACCAGATGGAGGATGAAGTTGGAGGACCAAATTCTCATACTACCACCCCACATCTGGAGGGGACCTGAGCTTCCAGGAGAAGGAAAGAGTCTCTCATTAGTGAATACTTTCACCTTGCCAAACAAGTGCTTATTTTGGGAATTTCAGTAGAGAGAGAGAGGTATTCCTATGGAAATTTAACTGCCAGAATGCATTTTCTTACCATGAATTTTAGTGGCTATGATGGAAACACAGACCAGTTGGATGAGCTTTCCTGTCCAAGGGAAATGTGGAAATGAGGAGGAACAAACAAGCCCCTTCTGAGGGCCAGGGATTTTGACTGCCAGACCACCTCTTTGCTAACTTTCTGTTTGCAAGGACCTGGCTCCCCTGGTGAGACACAGCTGCTGGATTTCACATCTGGTTTTCCAATTTACCTTATCTTTTGGGATGCCCCATTAAATTCTCATATTCCATCAGCCAGGGCCAAATTCCTATCTGCAAATCACTATTTCTAAAGTAGTGTATAAGGCCTGGCCTGGGATGTGTGAGAGATCCAACTGCACTGGAAAACACCAAACACACTGTTGGTGGTGGGAGCTGAACAGCTGGAAAACAGCTGGAAAAAAGCAATTCCCATGGGGTTTTTGTGGAGAAGATGTTTCATGACTCCAGAATCTACAAGAAGGAAAGATAAACCTCCTTGTTTCTCTCTGAAGTGAACACTTCAGAGACCTTTGGCTACAGATTTCCCTGCATTGCTAAAGCTGCACTGACCTGTTGTGAATAACACAAGAAAAAACCACATGCCCAGGGTTAAATTCCATCCCCATACACCAGATAGGGTATAAGGACTCCCTTTGTGGCATGTGATAAATAAGCACACTTAACTAGTCCTTGTTTAGAAAAGATCCTACTCGTTACTTTCAGGGATATAGTGACAGGCAGCCCTGATAATAATTATTGGGTGAAAAAAAAAGTATAATTTTAATTGGGTTTTATTAGATTTTTAAAAATTTTTCAATTTTGATATTTTAAATTCAGCTTGAAAGTGTTTGGCTTAATCTTGCCACAATTACCACATATCCTTGACTCAGGAAATGGGGTAGAAAGGCTAGGATCTGATCTATTTCCATGGTGGAAAGGTATTTGCTTCTCTAATGGTAGCCTCTAGACCTTTTATCCCCTAGCAATCTTCTAGTACAAGCCATCACTACCACTGGGTTTCCTGGTCCAGAGGCAGACAGAGCATGGGGCTCTCACCCTGAGCCTCTGTGTGGCTGCAGGACATGGGGAGGTATGGTCCTGCTGCCATCTTCCATGCAGGAAAAGTGATGGATGTCAGAACTGATCTAGATTCACACCATTCCAAAGTGAGCTAAATTTGGCATACCCTCTGCTGATAGGACATTTATCCAGCCCCCAGTGATGAATACCACACATCAGGCTCATTCTCTGTCCCTCTTACTAAGAAGCTTTTAAATAAAATTCCTGACTTTTACATCTGCTTATACTTGAGAGGAAAGCTTAGGTTGTTACAGGACCTCTGCTAAGGGCTTTGGGGAAGTTTTGGGAAGGTCCCAGGTAACAGCCTAAATACAACAGCTCCCAGATCATGTCCACTGCAAGAAGTGAGTTTAGCCCTCCATGGACTTTCCCCTCCTCTGGTGTATGAATTAAGTATGTTCACAGAAAAAAAAAATATCTGAGGATATAAATTCCAGCAATGTCCCACTTCATGAACCACTTCCCAACTCCTCCAGGGCCAGACAACAGGCAGGGAAAGACCAGTACCTCCTTGGGAGTCCTGATTCTTGAGCCCAGCTGCAGCAAGGACATGGATCTGGGATACCACTTGTGGGTAGCCACACATCCCACTCCAGCAGGTGTGTGGTGGCTCATCCAGGGTCAGCTCTCTGCAAGGAAAAACACGTGGCCTTTGAGAGGTGCCCAGTCTTATCCCAAAGAATTTGCTCTGGCACAATGAAGGACTGTACAGGCCATTCATTTAAGTGTTGGACTCAATGACCTTTGGCTGATCCTTGTGGGTTTCTTCCAACTCAGAATATTCTGTGATTTTGTGACTACACACTGTCAGACTCTGTTCCTCACTCCAGTCTCAGCCTAGGTTTGGGATGCTCTCCCATATCATGCTTAGAAGCAGAGTGGGAGCTTCTCTGCATGCCTGTGGAGATACCTGCAAAGATGTCCTGTCTCTTGACCACCCTTAACAGAAAGCCAAGAGCAGCTGCAGGCAAGGCTATGACCATTCAGGAAAACCACAAATCAAAAGCACAGGGCTGCCTCCAAAGAGCCAATTCCATTCAGGAAAACCACAAATCAAAAGCACAGGGCTGTCTCCAAAGAGCCAATTCCTCCCCATCCCTGCTCGTGCTCCTTACCGGCAATCTGAAGGCACGTCTGTGAAAATCCTGAGAAGGAACTCGCCTTCGTGACCGGGGTCAAAAGTGGTGGGGATGATGACGTAGCGGCCTTCCTTCAGGTCCGTCCTCAGGAAGACGCTGCGGGAGTTGATGTAGATGGAGCTGGCCACCTTCTGCTGCAGCGTGTGCATCCGGTAGTTCCTATTCAGCTCCACCTGGGCAGAGATCACAGCGGATTGTCACTGGCTGAAAAGGTACTGGTATCCACCATGGGGGGGAAAAATTGCAAGGATTGAGTCCATAGTGCCAGGAGAGCTGGAGATAAGAGAACCAGGAAAAAGGGTCCCAATTGTGCTGGGTGGAAAACAAGTGTGGATGTGGCTTTCCAAATTCTTTTGACTCAGGGACTCATCTCCTGCATCCCAGCTTAACACTGCAGACCCAGCAAACAACACATAAGGATTAGTCTAATAGATTTCCACATTTGGAGAGAAAAGACTCATCATTGCTTTTAGCAAGAACTGCACAGAATCACAGAATGGTTCTGGTTGGAAGGGACCTTCAAGATCATCTGGTTTCAATCCCCTGTCATGGCCAGGGACACCTCACACTAGAACAGGTTACTCAAAGCCACATCCAGCCTGGCCTTGAACATTTCCAAGGATGGGGCATCCACGGCTTTTCTGGGCAACCTGCTGTCCATGCTGTCCCCTTTGATATCCCTCTTCCTCTCTAGAGGAGGGCAGGCTGTGCTGATGGCACCCCAGAAGCACCCTGATAATGCTTAAATGAACAATCTGGTCATGCAGGGCTGGTGCACCACCCCACACCCAGCAAATTTACAGTGGCATTCAGGCCAAGATGCAGAACCCCAGCCTACCTTATGGATATCAAAGCCTATGGCCAAGTTCTCTCCTTTGCCCTCTTTGCGACTGGTCCTTTTGGGCTTCTGCTGGATGGAGATCAGCACTTCATCTTCTGCCTTCTTCACATCAAACACATACTAGAAGCAAAGAGAGGAAGGTAAGGGAAATATTTATTAATACAGGATCCCTGGACATGGGTGGGGGTGGATTTAACAGATCCAACATCAGCTTCTCCCAGTCCACCTCCAAGCAGGGACAGCCTGGCTTAAAAAGGGTAATACAGAGCTGGAAGCTGGACACAACTCTCCCACATCCTTGATGGCAACTCCTGCAATGGACCAGACCATTCTTCAACTGCTTGTTACATGAAGGACTCAAAAGGACCTGGCTTGTGATCGTGAGAATCCCAGTTTAGAGAGAACAAGATAATTGCAGAGTCATTTATGTTGGAAAAGACTTGTAAGATCACCCACTCCAACCCTTAACCTAGCACTGCCAAGTTCACTGCTAAACCATGTCCCCAAGTGCCACATCCACATGCCTTCTGAATGCTTCCAGAAATGGTGACTGTACCACTGCTCTGGGCAGTCTCTCCTAGTGTCTTTCCCTTCCAATAAAGAAGTTTTCCCTAATATTCAATCTAAACCTTCCCTGGCACAACTTGAGGCTGTTTTCTCTTGTCCTACCACTTGTCACCTGGGAGAAGAGACCAAATCCCATCTGGATATGATCTCCTTTCAGGAAGTTGTAGAGAGCCATAAGGTCCCCTCGAGCCTCCTTTTCTCCAGAAAAGTCTGTTCCAGGAGATGAACTTCAAGCTAGAAGGAAATGGCTCTATGGGCTACACCTGTCCTGGTAAATTTAACAGCATCAAAGTCTGGGCACAAAAACTGGAAATTCGGACATCCAGATTGTTGGAAATCACTCCTGGCCTGGTTTGACTGGAACCAGCCAACACTGCTACCCTGTGGCACAGTTTGTTGTTCCCTTGTGCCAAGATGCTATACACTAAGCACTTGGATGCAGTCTCCTTGATAAGAGGGATAATGTTAATAGAGTTGGCCTCCCTGCTGGTTATGCTGTGCCAGAGAATTGCCATAAACACAAATAATACATTACAGGTCTGGTAATGTTTTGGCCTTCTAGGTCCCTGTAGGAGAGTTAAACACTTGGAAGCACACGTGAAAGCTCCAGAAGGCCTCTGCCCCATTACTCACTTGGGGGTTCTGCAAAAAAGTGTCCTTGTGGTTGATGCAGCCTCCGGAGCGGTTTTTCAAGGGGTCACTGCTTCTGGTCCATGCCCCGTGCAGCACTGCCTCCTCCCAGGTCTTGTGGATGCTCAGGTAGGAGGTGTTGATCAGACGGCACTTGATGATGTCCGTGAAGTATTTGCAGAAATCTTCAAAGGTCATCCTGAGTCAGGAAAGGGCAGAACTGGGTTATGCTGCTTCATTCCCTGGAAAGGTACACTTCAGGGATTTTCTTGATCACCTGTTAGAGAGTGTGGGTTGTCTCTGATGGCTGATGAGTAACAAAAGCTATTCATCAGATATTTCCAGAAAAGATGGAGATACCTTTCTCTATGCCTGCAGTAAATACTTCTTGAGTTCAAACAACAGATCTCTGTGTTTTGGAGTGGGAGAAGTAGCACAGTAACCCTTTTGCCACACAAGAGTAAATGTTGTACTGAATTATTCCTGGTGAGGCTGTGAAGTTCAGTACATTTAGGACAGGTTCTCAGTACCCTGGTGAAATGGTTTGGCCCCTGAGCGGTGCCCTGGAAGAGCACTTTGCAATTCCAGGGCCATGGCCATCAAAAGCCCATGGGCTCAAGCAGAGAGCTTCACTAGAGATCCTACACCTTGGAAGCCTGTTTTCTCTGGCTAACTGTATGCATGGAAAAGATGTACATGCTCCATGAGGTGGGAGGATGCTGTGAGCATGTCCTGTAGTGACAAACCCAGGAGGGACTCACCAGAACTCTCCATCATCTTCCACTGTCATTCCCATCTTCTCCCTCTCACTTTTACTCACTTTCTGCCACTCCTCAGACCTGTGGGAAGAGACCAAGATCATTACTCAGAGGTAAGGGACATGCAAGAATTTGAGGCACAAGGACTGTATAAAGCCAGTCCCTATGCTGCTCTGGTTAGGTCATCGGCCAAACACATGGGAAGTGCAGCATGGCTTGGAGCTTCAACTTCCTTCCTGACCAGTGGAGTTGAATCCAGTCTGGCAGGGTTTTATTTGGCCGGTACAATCACAGCCCTATCCATAAAGATAACAAATTTGACTGTGGCCAAAGGCTCTGGCTGCACCAGCCCTTGGCTCCTCATCTCATCCCCAGCCATCACAGCAGTTGGTGGTGACAGAGGCTGATTCTGTTGAGTGCTCGTTTTGCTGGTATAAGACTGGGAGCACAAAGCTGACCTATGCACATCCTTCACTAGTATGAACAAACATGGAATCACAGAATCACAGAATGGTTTCAGTTGGAAAGGACCTTAAATATGATCTCATTCCAACGCCCCTGCTATGAGTAGGGGAACCCCCCACTAGATCAAGTCACTCAAAGTCCCATCCAACTTCGCCTTGAACACTTCCAGGGATGGAGCATCCACAGCTTCTCTGAGGAACTGTGCCAGTTCCTTACCATCTTAATAGGGAAGAATTTCCCACTGAAACCAGCTGTCCATCCCAACTCACGTGTCACTCCAAGGGCCGTTCCACTCCCGCTCGCCCCACGGGTTGCGCATGCGGATCATGTCCAGCTTCTCCGACTTGAAGAAGGACAGAAGACCATGGCCCAGACGGACCTTCCGCACGTCCGTCACCGCGTACGCGTGGCCCTTCACCAGTCCGCAGGCCAGGCGAGCCTCCATGTCAGCTGCTGACGTGGCCTGGCAGGGGGACACAGACAGTGCTCAGACCAGGGGGACATGACCACCGCTGCAGGGGCTGCGAAAGAAAGCAACTCAGATTTCCCTGCAGATATCTTTAAGCCAAAAAGAAGAGCATCAACAGTCAGGGAGAAAGCCAGCTGGTACATCTCAGATGCCATTTTATGTGCTGCATCCCCCCTTTTCTAATTTGTGTCATGATGTCTCTGAGCTCCCATACTGGCAACTGATAAAGCTCATATACTGGTTATACTGGGAGGTTTGGAAACCAGCATTTGTAAAGATGCCCAGATGCAGACACCAAAATGCCTTTCTCTAGAGTGGATCCCCTCCTAGCCTTAAAAGAGTGCTGGGATGAATGAGGGCTCTTGGACATAGCAACAAAGAATAAAGGATTCAGGATTCACTCCTTTTGCCAGCTTCCAGAAGCGGGAACCCTTGGCCACAATTTATCTGATCTAATTTAGAAGTTTCTAACTGTGTAAAACAACTGCATCCTAAAACACCTATTCCCACAGCACTGTGGCCATACTGGCAATGTTGCTTACTTTGATGGAGCAGCTTATGAGGCCTCCCCTGTTGTGCACCTTCAACACGCGCTCAAAGAGGAGGTTGCGCTTGGCTTCATCAGCGATGTAGTCCCCTTCGGTCAGGTCGATAGGCTCAGAGACCCCACCAGTGAAATCCACCAGGGCATCAGCTGTGTTGCCTCCATCCAGGGCCTCATAACAGCCTGACAACCTGAAAGAGGGTGGCAGGGATGGCACAACACTGGCCTGACATTTTAAGGGGTTGGGAACAATTCTTGGGGCAGCCTCAAGAATGGAGATTGCAGTTGACCTTCAAGTGGGAGAGGACAGCAAACTAGGGTGAAAAAATAGGACCCACATTCCTTGCTGCACTCTTGGACCAATGTAAAAGGAACTTTAAATCACTAGAATAGGTGTTACTTAAAGAAACATTGAAGGGTGTTTTGCTTTGAGGGTAAATTAGGGCTAGAGAAGGGTTTTTTTCCTCAGTGTTTGTCTGTTTGAGTCATGTACTACTTCTCCACAGCAAAGATGTTGTTTCCACTGCTGCAAACTAGCTGGTGAATGAACAGAGAGGAAAATCAGAGTGCCCAGGTCCCACTTTATCCTACAACTGCCTGGGTACCTACTTGGCATAAGCTTTCTCCACCAAGGCACACCAGAACTCATTCCTGGAGTTGGAGTGGCAGTAGATGAGCTGATTGTGGAGTGTGGGCAGGCGGTCATCGATCACCACATCCAGCCACTGACCAAAACGCCAGAACTGGAAGTGGAAGATCCCCACGTAGCTCTCGGGTTTCTCAGGGTTCCATTCCTGCTCCTTCCAGTCTGGGATGACCTGCAAAAGAAGAGGCACACATACCCAAATTATTCCCTTTTTTTGGTGGGATTGACTCTCATCCTGGCACTAATGCAGACAATATCAAAGACAAGGAAGATTATGAGGGGGATGGACTTGCTTACAGTCAGCTGGGGCCAGATTTTGGACCTGGTTCTGCCAACGCAGACTAGATTATCATGTACTGGAATAGCTTAGACTTCTCTGTCCCTTGGAAGGAGAAGTTAAAGATCTTTGTCCTCTTTCTTATAAACCTGCCTTGGACATCTGCTGCTATCTACTTCTGTAGACAGGCTATTGGAGCAGATGAGTTCTTTGCCTAACCAGGGATGGTTATTTTTATGACCGTGTCTTTTGGTTTTTTTAGTGTCAGTAGGGTACCACTAACAAACAGCACCTTCTTTGATTCTCCTACTTGATTCTGGTGTGACTTGACTGGCCCAAGAACAAGTGTGGTTTTCATCTACCTAGTGCCAACAAAGATACATGCAGCAGATACTCTGCATGAGCCTACTCAGTTAAGTAAAAGTGGGAAAAGCAGGATCCCCATTCCCTCAAGGTCTCCATTCTTTCCTGTCAAGACCTACCAAACTCACCCAGGCAAGCACAGGGAGGTGATTTGATGAAAGATAGAAAAGAAGGCCTGAGGTGAAAGAAGCCCTAGAGCAGCTGAGGGTCAGAGGAGGCACAGGTTTGGTGTCACTGCCAGCATGACAGGCACAAGCAAAGAGGAACTGCCAAAGTCCATACTCCGTCATGGCTGCAGGCACCACCTGCTCTGCTTTGGATGGAAAATTCACCCAACAGGTGGGACAGAACACACCCAACAGCCAGGCACAGAGGGTACATGCAGGGGGATCTGCATCTTGTTTGGAACAAGGATACAGAGACACAAGGCAAGGCAACACCACACCACAGTTTAGCTTTTGCTGTGGCTGGAGGCAGTGTGGTTTTACTGCATGGCCAGGGCGGGCTGTGAGGCCATATGTGGTTACTGCAGCTGATGGCTGACAAGGACTGACTTACACAGCAGCAGTGAACTGACTGACTGTCCACAGCCCTGATACTCCACTTACCTGCTCCCAAAGGGTCATGAGCTCAGTGACAAAAAACCCCGAAGTGTCCATGCAAGCATGCATTATGTTATTATGTTCCAATACACCAAATAATCCCTTTTATGTGGAGAGCTGAGGGGATGGAATAGGAGAGGACACAGCTACATTGCATGGAAACAGCCTCACAAGAAGTCACAAAGGTGGTGAAACCACCTTTACTGTCTACCCTTGTCCAGTTGACAGAGCTGCTTTGTTTTTGTTGTTGTTCATTTGTTTTTTGTTTGGTTGGGGTCTTTTTTCTGGTTTTTTTTTTTTTTTGTCTGCTGTCACAAAGCAGGAATTGTGCAGAGAGAATTCCCTCTGAAGAGCCCCCTGACTCCTTAGCTACCAGCAATGATCTAGTCCAGGGCTCTTATTGCTCCTACACTGAAATATTAATGATGCCATCAGCCCTGCAAGCTCACAGCCACTCTTCAGTCATATGGATCAATAGAAGCAGAGCAGACAAAGCCATGAAACAGAGCCACATTTGGAGGGTTTGGGGCTTTATAGGAGTGCTAACAACTGTGCCCCAGAGTCCTCTCTGGAGACTGCCAGGAGAGGTCAGCCAGCCCTCCATCAGTGCCCATGGATTACCTCCTGACTGGAGCTCATCCTAATGAATTGTCATAGGGAGCTGTTGTGATAATCAACTCGCTATTAATGTGGGCTTAGAAATGATCCCAGCATTGATCAGAGGCAGCTTGTCTGCCAGAGCTGGTAGTGACAGCTTCCAGCTGGCTGGGTCTGAGGCTTGCTCCTACTGTCACTGGTGGCAGGACACACAGGTCCCCACCATCCCACTCATTTCTTCCCTTGGGAACAGCTCTGGGAGCATCCTCCAACACTGAAGGCAGAAAAAATGGTCAGCTTTCATCCAGAGCAGGGTCCAGGAGCAAGGACTGGTTGTATTTCTACCCTGACCCAGGAGGAAATGAGGGAGTCTGATCTCCACAGGTGTTCCCTGCTGGAAAGTGTGGCCATAGACCACCCATCCCAGGATCCCAAGAAGTCCTGCACTCAGCTTGGTTGTGCTACACTGGGGTAGTGCAAACCACATTTTTCTTCTTCACCCAGCTGTGCTGCTTTTTCCTTAGGGGTTCACAAAATCTGGAGCTGCAACACCATTTAGTGCAACAAATTTACAGTGAAAGCGTTCAGAGATGGGTAAATTGGGAGCTCAAAAATGCCAGGTTCACCTCCCTAAGCTGATTTAGGGCTCTTTTTCAATTTTCTTAAGAGTCACTAGATAAGAGAAAAAGTACCTGTGACCCTGGAAAAAAAACCTCCCTGATTAGAAGGAGAAATTGGTACATGCCAAGTTCTCCAAGCTTTGTGCTGGGAACTTGCCAGTTCAGAATAAGGAGAGAGGCACCCAGCTGTACTACTCTGCTGGGCTGTGGTACCAAGTGGGATGAAATTGCCCTGGGAGATGGGACAGGGTGATGTATCTGAAAGTTTTTATACTGAAACTGTGCAGGGATAGTTTCAGTGACTGGCAAAAAAAGGCTCATCTTCCCTGCAGCAGAGAGAGATCACACTGGTCCCCTCACTCTCTCCCCAGTTCTGAAGGAAACAAGGATCCACCTGAGAATCACTTCCCCTTCTATGCCCAGCTTCAACCCCCTCTTGACCCCAAAAAACCTGCTCAATACTCCATGAAACCTTTCAGAGAAGAAAGTAAATGTTCATCTTAAATTTTACAGGAAGTTAAAAGGGGCTCAAGAATACCAATATTGAGCTGAAATTTGGTGCTTTATTGTGTGTAGGATTAGGGCAGCTGCCAAAAGGAGCATGAAGAAGACACAAACAGCCTCAATCCTTAAGGGGAACCCATTGTCCAGGCTTTTATTTACTGTGGTACACCAATACCCAGTGAAGTATCTGCAGCAAGAACTCTACCCTAGCAACATAGCAATGGCATATTGTGAGACTTAGCATGCAATAACCCCTTTGGACGTTGCCAGTGGCACCTGTTATTTGGTCTAAAGTGGTTTGTAGTCAGGAACTCTGCTCTGG
This sequence comes from Ammospiza nelsoni, assembly GCF_027579445.1. NCBI lineage: Eukaryota > Metazoa > Chordata > Aves > Passeriformes > Passerellidae > Ammospiza > Ammospiza nelsoni. The sequence goes on along the minus strand of NC_080634.1, from coordinate 33,430,661 downwards.
GATGTACAAGGAGGGGTTTTGTACCCCAAAGTCTGCTAGGACCCTAGAGGGTGTTTGGCCAAGCAGGGATGCATCCACTTTACTCACCAAGCCCAGCATTTCTTGGGGTCTAAACAAAGATATCAACTTGTCTGGCAATGGCCATGGCATGGCTGTAGGATTTGGTGGTGGCTGGGCCTTGGTTTTGGGCAAGATTCAGAGCTCCCACCATCTCTCCAACCAGCAGCTGATCTGCTTTCTCTCTCCTCTCTGCCTGGCATAACTTGTGCATGCCATTTTATACATTATTGTTGGGCTAGGGAAGGCATAGGGTCTGCATCTCTGGAGGTCTGGAGAAGAGGTTGGACTCTTTTTGGGGCTGGTCTGCCTAAGTTCACAGGCCACAGGTACAAAGTCACCTTGCCCTGGCTTTCCCATCACTGCTCTCTCCTTACTCATCTTGGGAGGATGTCAGGCCACCCCTTGAGGAGTACTCACACACATTTGAGTGCAATCTGAGCAGAGGACCAACTGTGATAACACTTAGCTCTTTCAAGGGACTTTTCAATCTGTGTGTCTCAAGAAGCTTCATTGAAGTACTCTCCATTTTTTGGTGGAACAAAAGGAAACATCCAAATGTAGTAGTTTACTTGCAGTCATGGGGCACTCAGGGCAAAAACACTCTCCTGTTCCAATACTTATAAATGTATCACTCCCCTCTGCTCCCCTGGTCACCCTTCCCTGTGTTTTCAGGGACAGAAGCAGCAGGTTCCTGCTCTGTGGCTTGCAAAGTGCTCTGCAGCCTCACGGCTCTCTGTAGACACTTCAGACTAAATATTTTCATGGATGCTTTAAGGACAGAACAAAGCACAAATTAGTTCTGCTGCAGAGGACTCATTGCTGGCCTAGGCCACTCTGAGCTGCTGGCTTAGCCCACACACACACACACACACACACACACACCTGCTCCATCCATCTTGGACCAACAAATTCCACCCTCCCCCCAGCAAGAAATGGTGGCAGTGGTCAGAAAAGGCTGGTCCGACCTCCCCATTAGTCCAGTGGGTTTACAATCTGCAGAACACATTGAGTGAGTCCAGGTGTATGTACTTCAGCTTCACAGCAAGGTGGATTCTCCATGGGACTGGTCTTCAGAGACTCCAAGCAGCCACAGCAGCAGCACAAGTCATCAGAGCCTGCAAGCACTCAGCACCTTGCAAGGAGAGGAACTCCATCACAAACAATGGCTAGGATGGAAACTGGAAAGCAGGGCTCTCTCCAGGGGTCCCTGATGGTTTCTGGTATGGCAGTTACTCATTTTTCCAATGGGTTTTTGGTGTGCAGTTGCTACAGTGAGAGGACAGGGCAGCCTTGTATTTCCAAGCCAGTAAGACCCTGTGTGAATCCCTGATGAATTCACAAGCACACAGTCTTATACTCCAGGCAAATGCAGCAGCAAGCTCATGGTCCCCTTCTCCCCATCATTTGGACAGAAGACAGCACATTTGGGGAATATTTCACAGGGCTGAGGGGCTCCAGAAGCACTGAGCTGTTCTCTGCTTTACCACAGTGCTGGCTCTCATTAAAAAGAAAAAAAAAAAAAAAAAACAGATGCAAAAATGGAACAAAGAACTGAACTGAAAGAAACATAGCTGGAAGGAGAAAAAAGCTGAGCAAGAGGGGATCAGGCTTTAAAAACAATGGAGCCTTTCAGCTGAGCTGGTTCGAGGCCGCCAGTGAAAGTGAGGAGAAAATACATCACCTTGCGGATCTGGGCTAGCTCTGCTATCCTCTCCCCAAACTCCTGGGCATCTGCCTCATTGCACAGCACCTCCTCAGCTCCTGGCTTCTTCCAGAAGATTCCCACTGGCTCCAGCAGCTGCCGGTTCATCAGGTGGGTGAGGTCAGGAGTCCAGAGCTGGGAGGTGCCCGTCACCGTGACCTTGCCGGGTCTCTCCAGCTGCACGTCCCAGCGGAGGAAGCGCAGCTGGTGCTGCTGGATGAAATCCACTCGGAAGATGTGCTCATTGGGATGCAGCAGCCTCTCCCCGTCCTGGGCCCTCACGTTCCTTTGCTGCAGGCTCTGGAACCGCAGCCGCATGCGCCGCGTCAGCTGCTCGTCGCAGGTGAAGGGCAGCTCCAGCGTCCCTGCCCCAGCCGCCATCACCCTGGCCGCTCCTCTGCTCCGTCCTCAGCAGCGTGTGGCTCTCAAACGGGACACGCACGGGGAAGGATCAGACAGGCCCTGGAGCTGGTGTCCCTTCTCCACAGTCACAGCAGTGCTAGGCAACCTGGCCCAGTGATGCAAAACACCCCTGGGGCTTCCCCTGAGCGCCTCCAGATGCATCTGCAGATCCAGAGCTGTTGGTGCTGCTGTGCACGATAATCTACAGGGAGGAGATGTCTCATGTCAGCCTCCCCAGTAACCTCCCTGACAACCATGGCTCATTAGCCCAAAACAAAGCCAGGGATGCCACCTTGGGAGGGATGAGTGGTAGTGGTTTTCTCTGAGTGTAGGTTCAGGGCTAACTCTGGAGGAGTCTGGTCCAAGCTACTGCTCAAAGCAGGACTTACTTCAGAGTTAAATCAGTTATGTTTCTCTGGGCTTCATTCAGTCCATCTTTGAGTATCTCCATAGAGAGAGGTCCCACAGCCTCTGTGAGCCCTGTTCCAGGGTCTGACTGAGCTCATGCAGTAGATAAGCTGCAGCTTGTGCTGCTGTCCTTTGTCCTCTGGCTGTGCATCCCCACAAGATCCTGGCTCCATCTTGTCCACACTCCCCTATCCAGGCAGGATGGAGCTCTGAGCAACAAGGTCCAGTGTCAGGTGTTTCTGCCCATGGCAGGAGGGATGGAGCTAGATGACCTTTAAAGGTTCCTTCCAAGCCAAACCACTCTGTGATTCTACAATCAAGTAGCTACACACAGCAATTAGCTCTGTTTTACCTTCTCTCCTCCTGGATGTACAAACCCACTTTCCTCCTGACCATTTTGGTGGCCTCCATCAGGCTGTGCCATTCAGAAAAAGACAGGAGGGTCCCAAGGGACAAATTGACTGTAAGTCAATGAATAGCAAACTAACATGACCATCATGCCCTTTTCTGCATGGCACAGCTGGCAGGAACCAGACACCACACTGCTCCTGCAGCAGCAAATCAGCACTAGCATCCTGGCATGGTTTTGCCTCTCATTTTCATGTCTCCACTTCTTTTCATAAAAGCCAGACACATCTGAATGGTCATAGAAAGGGTGTTACAGAGCCAGATCACACCTAGAACCATGTAGGGTCATCCAAGACTCAGGAATTTGGAAAATAGCTCTCAACTAAATTCCAGTACCCCATTCTCACTCAGTGATTCACACCACACAGGCATAATGGGAAGCAGGGACATGGAGAAAGCAAGGGGGAAGAAAATGTTTGAATAAAATAACCTCCTAGAATCCCCAGTGATGTGCCAGCCTGCCTTATTTTCTTGAAGGTATTCCCCCTGCCCACACTTAAGAGAGACAGTTTCACTGAGTGAAATGGAGCAAGGGACATGCAGAGCCTATGTTACATCCTGGTGCACACCAGGAACACATTTTCTAGTAGCCAGGGGTGATCTGGGCCAAGATTCCTGGGCTGATATTTCAGAGATACTAAAGCCTGCATCAGCATCTCTCAGTTTTTGCCAGACCCCAAATAGAGACAACATGTGATAACATTGCATGTGTAATCACACTTAGGACCAAGGGGCCCATTATTTCTGTCTCTGAGATCTTCAGCAAATAAGAAATTATTTACTGTGAGCATGGTGAGACACTGACACAAGTGGCTCACAGAATTTGTGGATGCCTCATCCCTGGAAGTGTTCAAGGTCAGGTTGGATGGGGCTTTGAGCAACCTGGTCTAGTGAAAAGTGCCCCTGCCAGTGGCAGGGGAGCTGGAATTAAATGGTCATTAGGGTCCCTTCCAACCTTTATAATTCTATAAATCAAACCTTTCTGAAAGAAAAGAGAAGGCAGGTAAAAAAAGCCTCTGAGAGTTAAAGTAATGGAAAATTAGAAGTCACAAACACCCACAGCCAAATTGCCAAGGGAGGAAAAGCAGTGCCTGGCAAACTGAAATAATGAAGTGTCCAAAGGGACCCAGCCTCTGTTTGGTTGGCATTTCCCAGGGCAAAGCTGGAAGTGAATGATGAGGAAGGATGACAACTTGCTCACTCACCCTTGGGGGATGTTGATGGTGAGGAACAAGCTAAACAACCCTGTGCATCACCCTTGTGATGAGAGCCACAGCAGACACCACAGCCACCATGGCAGGAAGTAATTTTGCTTATCTAGAAGGCAACAACAGCTATCCTGCTCACATATAAATAAAACCCTCGATTTTAACAAAAAATGGGGATGCTGCAAGAAATCCCTGAGCCTGGTGTTCATGCTCACCACAGGAAGCAGAGACTGGAAGAACCACAATACCCAGGGCAGATGTAAAGGTGTGAGGTGAAGGAAGGCTGTAGGAGCTGTGGGTGAAGGAGGTGGTGCAGCCCGCACACACTGGCTGCCTTTTACAGTAAAATCTGAGAAAAGCTGCTTGCAACTTGCTGGTCTCTTGCCCTATGATGACACACACCTGCACCAGAGGCTGAAGTCCCCCTGCCTTGGCTTTCACAGGGCTGACATCTTGCACAGCTGAGGCCGTGGTGCAGATGGGCACAGACTGTCCAAGGATGGGGCACTGAGCACCTCCCTCTCCCTGTACCTCTCTGCTTGCTCCCCACGCCTGCAGCCCCTCGCCCTGCTGCAGCTCTTTGGTGGCTTTCTGGCACACAGGACATTCCCCTTGCACCCCACATGTGAAGGAACATTGCCACATGGTGACATGCAGCCATGGGACAGGCCAGGGATGGGTGCTTTGGCAAGCAGTGACTTGGGAGAGATGCTAACAGCCTGAAATCAACCTTCCTGCCCCAGCATGAGGTGTCTCACTGCCAAGGTGGGACACAGTAAACAGCCAAAGAGAGGGGACACCATGGAAACAAGGGAAACAGGGCATAATGCTGCAATTCAATCATCCTGAATTTTGTTCTTATTCTTAATTTTTGGATTGTTTTGGAATTCAAGGGTCAAATTTGGGATCTGAAAAATAGGATGGGATTTGATCCACTTGGTTAAGGAGAAACTGGCCAAGGCTTTGTTTGGAGTGTGGTGGATTAAATACTCATTCTGCCACCAAAACCAGGATGGTGGATTGTGCATAGACACCATGGATGGAGAAACTTGGGTAGGAGCCACACAGTAAACAGCCAAAGAGAGGGGACACCATGGGAACAAGGGAAACAGGGCCTAATGCTGCAATTCAATCATCCTGAATTTTGTTCTTATTCTTAATTTTTGGATTGTTTTGGAATTCAAAGGGTCAAATTTGGGATCTGAAAAATAGGATGGGATTTGATCCACTTGGTTAAGGAGAAACTGGCCAAGGCTTTGTTTGGAGTGTGGTGACTGCAGTCATGATGACCAATGTCCTTTGCAAGACAGTCTTTTAAGGGAGATTTTTGCACATTATCAGCTTTTCAGGACATGAGGCATCTCTGAGAACCAGTTTTTGACCTGGACAAACACAATGCGAAGCCAAGGTGGTGACAGGCTCTCCCCTGGCATGGGGAATCACTTACCTTCTGCCACAGAGACTCCCGGGATGCCAGGGAGGAGCAGGCAGCCACGAACCAGCAGTTCCCAACCTGGCCCTGGTGCAAGTCATGGGAGCTGATCCCATCCACAAAGAGACGTGGATCATTGCAGATTTCCTGTGGGACAGGAGAAAAACTGGCTCAGTGAACAGACAGGGAAATACAGGGAAATCAGGAGTGGGGCTTCTTGGCAAAGGAAAGTCACTTCCTCTCTTCCTCAGGCTCTCTGCAAACCTGACCTGCAGCTTTCTGCTGGCCTCGCTCATCAGGCTGGTGGCAGAAGGACCCTGCCCTGCCTGCTGCTCTCACCAGGACATGGGCAGCATCACAACACCTACTCCCCATTCTGTCCCAGCACCAGGGCAGCTTTGTCATAATTATCCCTGTTGATAATATAGTTTCACACCATTACTGCCCTTCTAAGTCTCCTCTCAGATGCCTCTACGCTGTGACTGCTTTTCAAAGAGTGAAGGATCTGCTCTTCCAGATCCTAGCACAGCAGATACAAAAATTTCGATGAGCCAAAAGCTTTGTAGCAGAGCCAGAAGGATTAAATATTCATTCTGCCACCAAAACCAGGATGGTGGATTGTGCATAGACACCATGGATGGAGAAACTTGGGTAGGAGCCAGCAGGGAGGTAAGCTCATCCCTCCAACCATGCACCAAGACCATCAGCTTTTCTCTGCCTGGCTCCTGTCAGGCTGCCCTCCCTGCTTCCCACTCTCACTTAGAGCCTGGCCAAGAAAGCACTTAAATAACAGAGGGTGTTGAGCAAGCTTCAGGTGACACACTGCTTTTTTAAAAAGGATTTTTTTCCTGCTCAATCCTGTTTCTAAGTTCACAAACAGCTGGCGGCTGGGAGAAGATGGGACAGACAAAGAGCTGAAAGAACCTTTTCCCCTTTGCTATTACATTTAAGCTGAAGAGGATAAAGGAAAAGCAGATTATTATTCTTCCCCCACACCTCCCAATTTTGCAGGCTGGTTGTACCCAGAATAAACTGCCCCCCCTCCCCTGACTTTGCATATGAGGACTTGTATTACCTCTACCCATAGATTTATGGAAGGGCTTGGGTTGGGAGGGACTCTAAAGATCATCATGTTCCAAACCCTGCACTCCATGCAGAGACCCCACACTAGATTACGTTGCCTAAGGCCCCACCACAGGGATAGAAACCATAGGCACCTCCTGCTATTCCCACCCGGCCCAGCCAACAGCAAATACCTCCAAGTTAACCTGACACAAACTGGCCAGGATGAGAGCCAAGGAAAAGGACAAATCCCTGAAGCTGGCGGTGCAGGATGTTGGGATGAGCGCTAGGGGGAGGCAAGCTGACAGCAGCGAGGGCAGGAGCCACCGGCGCCTCCCGGCATCGCTGAGCGCACACAGGGATGGGAGAGGAGCGGGCTCAGCTCCTGCCTCACTGCACCGGGAAAGCTCCAGCACTGGGGATGTGTCCGCTGCTGGGGGTGTCTGTGAGATCTGCTCCTTGTGATCCTGCTCTTTATCTATCCCATCTGAGGGCCACAGCTGCCCCTTCTGCCCTTGGGGGTATATGAGGATTACAGTAAAGGAGTTGCTTGGTATTACACAGGGGAGAAACACAGAGACACAAAATGGTCTGGGTTGGAAGGAATCTTTTAAAGTCCATCTACTCCAATAAGTGAGGACATCATCAACTGGATCAGGTTGTTCAGAGCTCAGTCCAAGCTGACCTTGAGTGTTTCCTGGGGCTGGGACATTGCTCACCTCTCTGGGCAAGCGGAGCCGGTGTCTGACCACCCTCTTTGTAAAAAACTTCTTCCTCATAGGTAGCCTAAATCAACTGTCCTTCAGTTTGAAACCACTACTCTTTGTCCAGTCTCAACAGGCCCTGCTAAAAAGTTTGTCCCCACGTTTCTTACAAGCCACTCTTGAGTATTGAGAAGCTGCAGTGAGGTCTGCCCTGGAGTGCAGAGCTGGGCTACCACGCTCCCCTGCAGAAGGCCCACACACCACGCTCAAGCCCTGGGACTGGGCCCGGTCCCAGTGATCCTAAGCACAGAGTCACCAAATCAATGTGGTTATAAGGAATTTCTGGACATCATCCAGTCCACACCCCCTAATCAAAGGGTCAGCTACAGCAGGTTGCTCAGGACTGTGTTCAGTCAGGTTTTGAGTATCTCCAGGAATGGAGACTTTGCAACCTCTCTGGGAAGCCTGTGCCAGTATTTGGACCACCCTCACAATATCCAGTCTTTTCTCATACTTAAATGGAATTTCCTGATTTTCAGTTTGCACACACAGTCTCCTGTGCTGTCACTGGGCACCACTGAGAAGTTTGCCTCTGTCTCCTTCATTCCCAGCTCTCCAGTATTTATGGACATTGTTAAGATTCCCCTGAGCCTTCTCTTCTCCAGAGTGAAAAATCACACAACCATTAAGAAGACTTCTAAGATCATGGAATCCAGCCATTCACCCAGCACTGCCAAGCCCACCACTAAACCATGTCTCTTAGCACCACATCTGTACTTTTCTTGAATATTTCTAGAGATGGTGATTTCACTGTTTTCCTGTTCCAATTCTTGAACACCCTTTCAGTGATGAAATGTTTTCTAATATCCAATCCTTCTAAAGGGGAGGGCAGCACTGCCTCCTTGTTCTAATGCCATGGAACTGATTCTGTCAGGATGAGTCTCATCCATGGGTCAGTCTCCCCAGCAAAACCCCCTGGGAAGGTTTGCCATATTCCTTAGACTGGAGCTTACCAATATTAAATTGCTTGGATTCTTCAGTTCCCTATTGAAGCTTCTGAGTTTCCACTCATACATTTTGTACCTGGTGTAGACTGTGCTGCCTCAATCCACTGGAATGACATTCCCTGTATTCTTTCTGGCTGTATTGAGGTGGGAGCCAAGGACCAAGGCACTGTTTAAGCCAGGCTGCAATGCCCCAGGACTGCATGGAGCACAGTGGGGCCCTGGTGTGTGATACAGAGCACACTCGGAGCCATGGAACACCATGCCTACGTACAGAAGTGGTTGATGGACAAGATACCAGTGGGAACTAGGTCAAAAAGCCAAGAAAAGCTTTGGAACATTTAGTGCTCCTTTTCCTGTGAAAAGCACTGGAAGTGATAAGGAGCTTGTTCTGCAGCCAGATGGAATTACAGGGCCTGGGATTTGCATGTGCAAAGGGAGGAGGGAAGCGGAGATCCCCAGACCAGAGAAGGTCATGACCTTGGTTTCCTCCCCTCCCTGCCACGCAGCAGACAGAATCCAGGTGAGCAATAACATTTATCCAGGCAGCAAACAGCACGTCACCCTCCCAGAACCATGACCCCGAGAGGGGAGGGCAGCACACCAACATCTACACCCACACACACCCTGGGGCCTTCTGGGTTCAGGCTTCAGCCACTGCAGAACCAGCTCAAACTGCCTCTTGCCACTTGAGGCTCCAGCAGGCAGGAACTCCATCCTGTCCTTCATTTATCACAGCCTGATCCTGGTTGCTCCTGGTCTGGACACAGATGGAGAGCAGGAAGGAACAGGGAGGGGAAGCCAAAAGCCATGGCTGCAGGGAAGCAATGGTTTTAATGTGTGGCTCTTAAGTCTACCTTGGCCAAGGGAGCCATCCATGTCCCTTTACCCCTAAGGAGAACCTGTCTTGGAGGATCCCAGGAATCACTGAATCACTGAGGCTGGAAAAGCCCTTAAGATCACCGAGGCCAACCATTAATCCAACATCTCAATGTTGACCACTAGATCATGTTGCCAAGTGCCACACCTACATGTTCTTTGAACACTTCTGGAGATGGTTATTACAAGGAACCTAACCACCATCAGAGATGATCTGCCCTCCCTAAAATTGTCTGCTGAAATGCCTCTGAGCTCCAGGCAACAAAACACAATTTAGAGAAAACCTGTGTGGATGGTTCTGTGGAAAGATTCAGATTGATAACACGAAGAGGGCCAAAATAGTGATTCAAAGTTCTGGTGATTCATATCCTCCCTCCTCCAATGGATGTGGGACAGAGGTGGAAATCAGAGCCAGAGCAGGTCCCTGTTGATAAGGGGCTGATTGCAGAGGTCTGGCTTATGACAGCCCAGATTGGGACAGTTTGCTTCCTCTAGCTTTGGGTTTTTGAAGTTCATTAAGGCAAAAAAGAATACCCAATCAGACCAATTATCTGTACTTTTTTGCTTCCCACCCAAAAGCACATGGTCTTTCCCTCTGCTCTCCCTTTTGGGATACTTTCCCAAAACACACAAAATTTTCTTCCAAATACATGTAAAGCAGAAAATATCTTCCTCACCTTCTCCAGCCAGTCCAGTTCCACACAGGGCTGTAAGGAGAAAATCACTTTCTAATTTGCTTTATAATTGGTGACTGTTTTACCATAAATGTTTCCTGGTGCAGGTTTCTGAGGTTCAGATTGACTGGGGATCTGGACCATGTCCAGCCAGATGTGGGGAGGGAAAAGCTATGGCAGGAGGAGGAATAACCACGGGAGATGCAACATCTGCTGCATGCCAGGACCATTTTTTGCTAACAAGATTTTGTAAGGAACAGACTAGTCTAATTTCATTGCAGAGCCTGGCTGTTTCAGAACAATGCCTTCACTCAGACTTGCAAAATCAGCAAAATAATCTATTAGCATGGCTGCATTCCCTCCCTCCCTTCTGAGCAACTGGGAACCGAAAGGATCCTGTCTTAAATGTCACTCACACAGACAAGAGAGCAAGAGGCCCCCAGGCATGGTGAGCAATGGTGACACAGCAGACACAAAGGTCCCTGTGTTGCCCTGCTGCAGGTATCTGCAACTGGGATGTGATTTTGCAAAAAAGGGGAATTAATAAAATTTGCACCAGGGTGACAAAGGAAAGGGAAATGGGGTGAATTTAGAATACCAGCTGTCTATGCTTTCAGATGCATTAGTATAGGATTATAGAATCAAGGAGTGGTTTGGGTTGGAAGGGACCTTAAAGATCATTTCTCTTCAGCCCTCTGCCATAGGCAAGGACACCTTCCACTAGAGCAGGTTGCTCAAACCCCATCCAACCTGGCTTGAACACTTCCAGGGATGTGGCAGCCACAGCTTCTCTGAGCAATCTGTGACAGTGTCTCATCACCCTCACAATAAAAAAATTGTGTTGTTATATCTACTTTTGATCCATCCTTTTTCGGTTTAAAGCCATTATCCCTTTGTCCTGTCACTACAGGCTCTACTAAAAACTATATACTTGGCAGATCAGCTTCACGCACATGGAAGGAGGGTAGGCTTGGCTGGGAATATCTACACCCTACAGAACTGTTTGTGGGGGTTTGTACTGCCTCAGTCAGGCATCCCTAATGCTCATCCACTCACAGTACCTCAGTGTGTACACATTTGTATTGTTATCAGCTCCCACACCATGCACAGGGCACTGGACACTCCACCCACAGCAAACAGGACTTGCTTGTGAAGGGAGGCATCCAAAAACACACGCTCCCCACAAACTCCTTGACTCAGTTTGTGACTCACAGCATCATGCAATGGCGTTTGTTCTGGCACCAGGAAGACTGGGGGCAGTGTTTGTTTTGGCACCAGGAAGAGTGGGAACAGAGGCAAACAAGATCTAAAGGTCAGTTTGCAGGACCTTATCAGGTCCCTCTGCAGTTTTATCTTCCGGGTATCCAAAGTACAAAGGCAGCCAGAAAAGGATAAATCAATGAGAGGTGGAGAGACAAGAGGCTGTGAGAGCACTGCACTTCCCCAGGAGCAGATGGAGAGGGACTGAAAGGAGAATGGCACAACTACAGAGACTCCAGACCTGTCATTCCTCCCACACACCCTTTCCAGGGATGCACTCTTGGGAAGTCTCACCATTACTCCATCCAGGGCTTCTTCAGTCTCTACCCAGCCAAGACAGCCTGGCTTTTAGCATCACCACATATCCAGACACAGCCCTCCCCAGGCCATCTCTCCCACAGCAAGTGCTTTTGTCTGGTGGCAGAGCCGCTAAGGAAAAAAACCTCCCTGGACACCAAGAGCCCCGAGGGCTGCAGAAGTCACTGCCAAAGCAGGAAAGTCTTCACATGGCTCACTGACAAACTGTGGACGGGATGCTCAGAGCAGTGAGAGGACATGCGAGGAAGAGGAAGGAAGTAAGCTCCCAAGGCTGTTTAACTCCTCTGACAGATAGACCTCTCTGACTCAGCACAGGGCTGCTGCCACCTTCACCCAAGTTCCCCCACCCTCCATCACATCCCAGTCGAGCTCTCCTACAGAGCTCCTTTGACCCCCTTCCCCTGGGAAGGACTTGCAGGGTGAACCAGCCCTGATTTGGCAGTATTGTGAGTTTAAAATACACCCACACCCAAAGTTTGCCCTCCCACATGGCACACCATGCTCTCAGTTGCTCCAACACCTTCAGTTGTGAGGTTTAACCTCAAGCAGAGGAACTGCTTGGCTTGAAACTGAGCATGAAGCCCCAGACCTGGAGGATCACGGGTATGAGGCACAAGTGAGGGACCACAAATCACAGGCAGGAGCCCAGAGGATGCTCCCCATTTGCACCACTTTTGAGCCATCAGTCCCCACCCTGGAGGATGCAGAGGTGGGGCCATGCTGGTGGAAAGGGAGGAGCCTATCCAAGCAAGTCCTGCTGTGAAACACTACAGTATCTCAGGAGGAATGGTCCAAACCCAGCCAGTGAAATCCTGAGCAAGCTGATGTGGCCACGAGCTCAGCTGCACTGTTTCTGCCTCCAAGAAACATAATTCAGCAGCTGCTCTGCCTGAACCCCAAATCCTGTGTCCTAGTGAAAGCCAATCCTCTAAAACAGGATTTAGAAATCTAAATTGTGCAGGGGTTTTCTGTTGGTTTTGTTTGTTTGTTTTTAATTAACCAAAGAGCCAAGTTATTGATGGGAAAAGAAGAACTGGAAGCTGCAAAGGAAAACTACCTCCACACTCCATTGTGCATATCTCAGATCAAAATCTCCAAACTGCTTTTCTGTGGGGACACCTCCCACACCCCTTGAGCCATACTTCTCCCAGGGCAAGGAAATACCCTTTGGTTAGTGATTGTGTCCCATTCAAAGCACCTCCATTCAAAAACAGGACTTGACCTCACCACAATCTAAATTAATCCCTGACTATGCAAAGATTATGAAAAATGAGGTTATCATGAGTTTAAGCCATTTAAAGAAACTACTTCCAGCCCACGCTTATTCTGGTTATTCATACACTGGGTGTAGCTTTACAAACAGAATCCTGTTTTATGAGAAAACCACCCTCTAGAGATGTGGAGTCATGAGCTTCTGCTAACTGGGAGAAGGGACATTAATTCTTATGTAACTCTGTCAGTGGCATTTGCATCAGACCACAGTCAAAATTTAACCACCCATGACCACTCTCCATTAAGATGGTTTGTTCATCCTTTTCCTTCTTGGGTGGGGACTGGGAGCAATGCATCACTGAGCAGTGGTTTCTTCACAAAGATCCAGAAATACCGAAGAAGCATTGTTTTATATTTCCACTCTCACTCACTCACTCACTCACTCACTCACAAACTCACGCACTGCACACTCACACACACACTTACACTCTTTGTATTTTATTTTCCTTCTGCAAGAGGCAGCACCATGCCTGATCAAATCTTTTCAAGAGCTTCAGTGAAAGGCACTTGCTCCAGCAAGAACACCTGCCCTTAACATAGACAAATCACCCCAAAATCCCATCCTCTCTCCCAAAATCCCATCCTCTCTGAGGGCTCATAGATTAGAGCTCAGGGGCACTGCAGAAACTCCCAGCCTGCACCAAGATTAAAAGCCTTGGCTGATTCAGAGCTTGCAATGCTGAAGCAGCTCTGCTATGAAGATAGACTGAGAGAGTTGGGGTTGTGCAATCTGTAGACAAGAAGGACCCAAGGAGACCTTAGAGCTCCTACCAGTGCCTAAAGAAGCTCCAAGAGAGCTGGACAGCGTGCATGAAGTAACAGGACAAGGAGGAATGGCTTGAATGGCTTTAAACTGAATAAAATCAAGCTTAAGTTAGAAAATAGAAAGAAATTCTTTCCTGTGAGGGTGGTGAGGCACTGGCACAGGTTTCCCAGACAAGCTGTGGATGCCCCATCCCTGGGAAAGGCTGGATAGGGCTTTGAGTGGTGAGGAACACATTCAGTGCAAGTATCTTGGTGAGCAGCTGCAATTTGAGCTCTGGGGAGAGGGAGCCCAAGCCTGAGACAAGAGGCTGTGAACTGCTGACCAAGGAACAAAGGGCACCTGTGTCCCACCCATGTGACCTAGGAGACACTAGGAGAGCCTCCAGGCTTTCCCATGCTTGGACTTTGAGAGGATAAAAACATAAGGTTTCCTTTGTTCGGGGTCCCTCCTCAGAGGCAGCCGCTCAGACTATTTTTCTATCACTGCACCAAGATGAAATAATTTTAATGATCCAGATCTCTGAGGCTCTGTTCTGGGAAAGCTGGGGTCACAGTAAGGAAACCTGCTCTGCCCCTGAGTGCAGGGAGCCAAGTGGGGCACCCACTGTCTCCCCCTACAAAGGGGTCTTGGTCCCAGCGCAGGTGGGGGGAGTGTGACTGCCAGAGCAGCTCCTGGGTGGCTGCACAGGGAAGTTCCCTTAACACTGAGCAACCAGGTCCGGTGGAAGATATCTCTCCCATGGCAGGGAGGTTGGAACTAGGTGGTCTTGAAACCAAACCACTCTGTGGTTCTGCGATAAGCAGCTCTGTAATTGCTCCACAGGACAAATGTGCCCCTCTAGGACCCCAGAGCCCAGTCTGGGAGGGAGGATTTACACATTCCCAGCCATGGAGCTCAGAGGCAGTGGATGGCCAGGACTCCTTTCTGTGACACCCTCTGCTATTGTTCTGCTCTTCCTCATTACCAATACAGTAATTTCTTGTCACCAACACGCAGCTGCACTTAAAAGCACTAAGAAGCACGCCATGAATCTAATGCAGGGATTTTACCATCACTTTTGCTTTTAAGGCTGTGTCCTTCTGATGCTGAGGACACAGCAGACTGGCTGGAAATTTCTTATCCAAGGCTGCACTAGTGCCAAGCAGCTTATCAACTCCAGTTCCCTCCAGGGCTAAGGGGCAGAGTGTGCTTGCCTGGCACCATGAGGCCATGGCCCTGGGAGGATCTGGCGAGACCTGCTGGAACACAGCCAGGGTCAGCATCACATCTAATGGGAGAAGAGACCTTTTAAAAGAAGTGCAAATAAGAACAGTGAATCTCTTGTCCATCCTTGAGGGATGGAGTAGCCTATGAATGGCTTAAAAATGTAAAAAACAAGGTCAATTCAGAGATTGCATTAAATGATGATCAAATCTTTTCCTGGCAAGGAACAGCCAGACTGGCAATCATCTGCAGTTTTACTGAAAACAGCAGATAAATTAACAGGCAAGTGGCTCATAAATTCTTAAGACAAGAAATGCAAAGGTCTGGAAAGATTTTAACCCCTGTGATTGACCCCAGGCAGAGTCTGTTGACTCTGTTCAGAGGAGATGATCCCTCAGTCAATCCAGCAGCACAGAGGAGCCCCAGTGACAACACTAACCCCAAGCATTCTTTGGGAGAGACCAAAACTGAGAGAGACAGGCCAAGACACTGCAGAAAGCTCAGTAAAGACACCTCTGGAGCACAGCAGTTAGTATTTTAGTCTTTCTGGAAGAAACACCTCCAAGTGGGACACCAGAAGGTTTTTGCACCCAATTGCCATTGCCAGTGTTAAGTCCCTCTCTGCTAAATCTTGTGAACTTCAGAGAGTAAAGAACTGCAAGAACCTAACCTCTGTCCTACCCATTATCTTCACTCTTGTGTTTCTGCCAGCTTCCCAGCCTGCACTACACACTGGGGAAATGACCTTTTAGTGCACAAACTTGTGGGCAGGGAAGTGCTGGTCCTGCTTTTAGTGAATTAGTTCATTGACTCCTTTCCCCTTCCAGGAAACCCCCAAGGGGATTGACTGCATAACCCTCATACAGCAAGAGAAAAGAGCTAAGTGCTTAATAATGTAAAGAAGAGTGGAGGTAAGAGATGCTCTCCCATTCTGCAGCACCTCCGCCAAAGACAGCAGCATCCAGTCCAGGAGACAATGGACATAACATATCCTGCATGACAGGAAAAGGGAGAATGGCTTTAAGGTGAAATAGGGCAGATTTAGATTAGGTATTAGGAAGTAATTATTCCCTGTTAGGATGGTGAGACACTGGACCAGGCTGTCCTGAGAAGTTGTGGATGCCCCATCTCTGCAAGTGTTGAAGGCCAGGCTGCATGGGGCTCTGAGCACCCTGGTCCAGTGGAAGGTGTCCCTGCCCAAGGAACTAGAGGATCTTTAGGATCCCTTCCAACTCAAACCATTCTATGATTCTGTGAATGGACAAAACCCCTATACACATGTCATAGTAGATATATACCAGGAAGGCAGGGAATGGCTATTGAAAAATCCTATTTTCTTGGCTTCTAAAACAAGATTTCTCTTGTCTGTCTGGGAAAAAATCTCAGGGCTGTGACTGGGAGCATGTCTCCCCAGTGCCATACTAGGGCTGAAAATGCCATGGTCCTAGTGCCCTAAGATCTCCTGCTTCCATAATTTTTCCCAAAACACCTGGCCTGTCTTTCTCCCCCCACAACTACTCTCTCAGGCTTTCCCCTCCAAATGACATTGCCCTCATCCAGGCAAAATAACATTACCATTTTGCAAGAATCTACCTTTATGCTCTTTAATCAGCGACAATCTCCCCTGACAATTAATTCCTGCAGAGCTAATTCAGCACTTGCAACTAAATACTGGAGAGAGATAAAAATACTGAGAAACAGGTATGGAGGAAAAAACTCTTTCCCTGAAGATTGGGAGGGTGTACACTTCACCCAAGAGAGTTTCTCTGGTGGTTGCAACCATCCAGGCTTGAACTCACAGTGCAGGGATGAGCTCAGGCTCAACAATGACCACAGGTGACCTTGAGCCACCCAGTCACTGTGACACTGCTTGGACAGGAATACACTCAGCACACAGCAGCCCACCTGCCTCCCAGAACAGGGAGCAAAACACCATCTCCATGTTCAGCCTTGCTCCCTGGGAAGAGTTGAAGGACCAGAGCATGCAGCTCATGCAGTTCAACATCACACCTGTGCATGATGTAAGCTAAGAGATGCTCTCCCATCCTGCAGTACCTCCTCCAAAGACAACAGCATCCAGTCCAGGAGACAATGGATGTAATATATTCTGCATGATAGGACAAGGGAGAATGACTTTAAGGTGAAACAGGGTAGATTTAGATTAGGTATTAGGAAGAAATTCTTCCCTGTGAGAGTGGTGAGACACTGGACCAGGTTGTACTGAGAAGCTGTGGATGCCACATCCACCAGGCTTCATTTGCTTCCCACAGGTGCAGAGATGCCCAAATTTGTGCTGGCTGGTGACTCATCCCAGCAGCAGGTCATAGCTTGGCAGGCTGAACCTGAACCCAGTGTCCTCCTTGCTGCAGAGAGAAAACAAGCCCTGGGTAAAGCCCAAAGGTGTTAAAGGCAGACCCTAACCAAAGCCTGCAGCAATCCCATGGCATCATGGAAACACTCTGTATCCAAGGAATGAACTTGGGACAGTGATGATTAGAAGAGATTAATTCTTTCCCCACAGGGTGGATGAGTCACTTCTACCTTACACCATCATAATTTTTTTCCACAGGGGATCAGCAGACACAGCAGATGCCCCAAATCTCCCCTTATTTTTGCCATCCATCCTGCACCTCATTCACCCCCCTCTACTCATCTTTGTGCCACCCCTTCTTATTTACCCATCTCCCAGCCATCCAGACCAGCTCACCCAAAGCACAGACCAAACCTCTCACTTCCAAGGTGCGCTGGCCAGCACTCCTGTCCCAAAAGGAGAGGGCAAAACTCAGCTTGAGAACCAGGCCGAGATTTCCACAGAGAGTGGTACTGCTTGCTGGATACAGATTTCCCTCTCCTTAGCACAGCAACATACAGAGCACAAGGGAAAGAAGTTTCAAGCAAGGTGTTGGGATTTGAGCTAAGCTCAAAAGTTCTGTTTCACTTCTAATGCAGCAGCCGAGTGCTGCTGCCAAAAGGAGCTGCTGATGCTGCCTGAGTGATCTCCACAATCTGCTTTGGCAAGGCAACGAGCAGCCAGCTTTGTTTTTAAGTGGATTCACTACACAGGGCTCTGCAGGACCCCCTTCCCTGCCCAGGCTGATGCTGTGGTTTGCCTCCCTCCGAAGCGCTCCAGTAATTGGCTTCCTGGCCTCGCCGGGCCGCATCACAAAGGCGTCCAGCAAACAACCACCGGAGCCAAAACACGATTAGAGGGCTCAAACAGCTGCTCCCTCTGCAAAGATCTGGCATCCAGAGCAGGGCCAGAGGCCAAGGAAAGCAGGGAGGGAGGGAGGACACCCTGCTGGAAATAATAAGGCTGAGCCTGTTCCAGGAAAGGCTGCAGTGCCGGATGCAGGAGGAAGTCGAAGCAAAACAGCCTGACCAGGGAAGGGACCAGAGCTGTTCCTCATCCTCTCCCTTTCCCCTCTGCCCAGAAAAACCAAAAACAAAAGGGAAAGAACTGCAGAGATTGGGGGTTTTGTTGTTTTGCTGGGGGTTTTTTGCCAAAGCAGCCTCAAGCTTTGGGAGTGCATGGAGGAACAGGGAGGATGCTGGAAGAACAGCTGGGGAGGCAGAGATGCACACACGGAGGATGGACTGTATAGATCCATACTAGCCCCACGGAAGGATGAGGAAATGAGATCCTGCCTCTGCCAAAGCACATTCCCAGCACCCCAGTGAGTTCACTGTGGTTGCTTTTCACATGCAAGTGCTTTATCTGAAAAATCACAGAATGGTTTTCATTCAGAAGGACCTTCAAAATCATCTCGTTCTGACTGCCCTGCTGTGACCAGGAACACCTTCCATTAGACCACATTGCTCAAAGCCCATCCAACCCGGCCTTGAACACTTCCAGGAATACAGCAGCTACAGCTTCTCAGGGTACAATTTATCTCCTAAGTCTGATTTCTTTCCATAGATCACAGATGACAACTTTCCTGAGAAAGCAAGTGGTTGTTTTTAATAGTGGACGGCATTTATTTCCATTCTCCACCCACTCTGTTCTCACAGCAAAGCCAGAGACACTATGAGCTCTTATGTTTTATCACAGTTTTAGCTCAAGCACTCCAGAACAACCCATGGCCATGGCCCTGAGAGATAAAAATGTGTGCACACCATCCCTTCCCTGTAAACAGTATTCCTGGGACTGGGGATTCCATTTCCTGGTAAGGCAATCCCCAAAACAGCATCTGCCAAAAGCTGGGAGTATCACTACTTGTTTTTTTCTGAAACAGATTTAACTGTGATTGCCTAAGATAAGATTTGCTGGTTGTAATTGAAACAAGATGTTTCTGTGGTTTAATAACTGCACCATGCCATTCAATAGCACACAAGCAGAACAGTTGATTTAAGCTTCATGGACATTTTGGACTCTACTGAATCCTGCATTAACTTGGAAAAGCTGATAGTGATTGCTTTCTTGCAGAAGATGTTGGGATTTTTCCTGGACTCCCTCCCTTGGAAAGCCAGCATGAATTCAGGCAGAATCAGGTCCAGCAACTAAAAATGTCATTTTGCATTTTCTGCTGGCACAAAGCAATTCTCCCTGTGAAATTGAGTTACTTTTGCTGAAATGAACAATTGAGAGAAAGAACATAGAGAAATATTTTGAGAAAGAGGTTTCTCGAAACTTCAGCAGCAAACAGGGCAGGTGTGAGCTCATATTCTTTTTTTAATGGTGATTCTGTGGTCAAGGCAGCTGAGTAGGTTGGATCAAACAATCCTACCAGACAGAGGCATCATGAGTCTGCCACTGCTGAGCATGCATTCCTTCTGGCACCCAAATTGCTGGCAAAATTCCCTTTATCTGGTGCACAGGCAGCAAAACAAGGACCACCTCTGTGCCTTGTTAAGCCACAGGACCTTGCTGGCACATGGGACCCACTTCCAGCTTCCATTCCCACTGACAGCCCATGCCAGAAAGAGCCCTGGCCCAACATTCTATGCTAATTGCTTCAGTGATCCCCTCCTACCCAAACCGTTCTATGATCCTATGAAACCGCAGAGCTGGGTAGCTGGAAAAAGTCTGAATTCACTCTCTGTTTCAGCAGGGATGGGTCTGAACTAGGTGAGCATGACACCTTGCAGATGAGGTTCAGAAAGCTTTCTTGGCTTTCACAAACTCACGCTCTGCAGAGCAAGGCAGCAAAAGGATAATACCTGCCTGAACACCAAGGGCTGCAACTGAGATGAAAGGCAGAAAAGCAGATGGAGAAAAGCTCTGAGATGCTCAGCAGAACACAAGGAATCTTTGTCCCTCTGCAAAGGGATCCCACCCTCTGTCTCTAGACATGGGGCTGAAGTAATATAGGTGACCTAACTGCAAATCAGCAAGGGAGTATCAAATAGATCCCCATCTTTTAGTCCCAGAGAAAGTTGTTTAGAAAGTCTCAGCTATCACCTGCCTGCTATATAAATGGGATGTGCACAGTGTGTTCATGCTGGCCCCCACAATGAGACCAAACCATGTCAGCCCTGTGTTCAGAAGGCAGCTGTGCACAAAGCCTCTTTTCCTTCCAGCAGACAACGGGAACAAACCAAAACACACACAGGGCTTTGCACAAATCCTGTGTCCAGGCAGAGCTGGAGTGGAAGACACAAAGGCAGAGCAGAGGGAAGTGAGGTCTCCTCCCACAAGGAGCCCAGTGGGATGCTGGAGGGCTCAGCCCCTCTGGCCACACAACAAGAGTCAGTTCAGCTCCCTCTCTCCCTGCACACAAAGCCTTTTGTACACCCCCTCCAGACTGCCCTCGTCCACACAGACACAGCACTGTCTTGGGCGAGGCCAGCTGATTTTCTGGGCTGTCAGCGGCGGCGAAGACAATGACAGCAGCTCAGGCACCCCCACAACACTCAAATGCCACCAAGCCACGTGTGGAAAAGCACAGGCTGGGCAGAGAGGGCTGCTGCTCCCCACGGGGAGGGAAGAAAACCCTGGTGTGTGAGATGCTGGGATACTGCCACTCCCTAACCACAATTATCACAGCTCCCTGGGACTCCGTGTGCTTCGTGGCAGTCAGAGCACTGCACTCGTGGGCAACTCCAAGCAGACAGCCATAACAAGACATACAAATTCCCCATACTGCCCGCAGGTCCTGATGTGTATCCTTTGGGCTGGCACTGAGGACAGCAGAAGAGGGACTGGCAATGCTGGGGACAGGCAATGTCATCCCCAGCCTCCTGCAACCTGCCTTCACGACAGACACAGCAGCACAGGGGTTTTTGCACAGAAGAGGAAGGATGGGTATAACCACCCTCTCCCCCAAAGATCCCAAAACCATCTCACCTACCCAAAGCTTATCTTCTTTTCCCCTTCCAAATGGACCATCAAGAGTATTCCAGTGGAACGTGTCCCTGTCCTTGGCAGGAGGGTTGGAACTAATTCTTTAAGGTCTCTTCCGACTCAAACCATTCTGTGATTCAGAGATAACACTCTGCCTTGCTGGACCCACCAGCCTTACAGGAGTACACAACACCGACCCAGCTGCAAACCATCTCTCTGGTTTATGCTTGGGGGAAATGAGTCACAGAAAAGCCTCCTTTGCTCTTGGACCTCACTGGATGCAGAGAAGCTTGGACCTGAATGCAGCAGGTCTGCCTGGCACCCTAGAGGCTCACAATATCAGGTCTGGGTAAATAAATAAATGTTGCTGGGGAGAGGAGATGTCGACTGGGGCTTGACAGCCTCGATAAAGGGCTCACTGTGCATTTTTAGGGACACCTGAGAGCAGAGATGGTAGGAAGCAGTGCTGAGGAGCAAGGAGATGGGGCACTTACTTTGGGTCGCTTCCACTGGATGCCCTGAATCCTTGACTTGTAGAAGAGGGAGTCATCATTGGCGGGGAAGAGCGGGTCCTCGAAGAGCTGCTTCCGCCGCTGGCACTCCTTCTTCAGCGAGGCGTAGCGCTGGTTCTCGTAGGGCTTCACTGAGGAAAACATCCTTCCCCACCGGCTCTGGAGGACAGGCAGAGCAGCAATGAGACGGGCCATGGGCTGCCCAGGGACACTCAACCCTCCTCTGCCACTCTTGAGTGGCAGCACCAAGACATGGTGGCTGAAGACAACCAGCTCTGAGCCCAAGCGTACCTTGTTGATGCCTTGGGGTTGGGGACTCCTATTTATCCCCCAAGCTGGCCAAACGACACCAAACCAGGCATAGCAGTAGATAATAACTGGTGCCCTGCTTCCCAACAAATTTCTAACTCATTTGGGAAAAACACAGCCCTCAGAGGCAAAGGAGGAAGAGACACCCCCTGCAAGATGGGTGTGCACAGCTGTGGGGGCTGAGCCCTACCCAGAGCTACCCCACCACAGAGCCTCAACTCACAAAACTGTGCATTTCATGACTTTGTCAGAGACACCAATTTCTCAGCAGACTTTATCAGATCGGTTTTTAATTAAAAAAAAGGTCTCCTGGCAGAGCGCTGCGTGTTTCTGGATTAATTATTCTTTCCTGACAAGCGTCTTGCTTCCAGAGCAGAGATGTGCATTTAGCAACCCAGACAACAGCAGGAAACCATTGCTCAAATGCCCCCCAGAGAGAGCTCAGCACTTCTCCACCACCCCTGCCTTTCGGTCACTGGTACCAACCCCTTTGCTCAGGCACAAGGAAAAGGACTGCTCTGCATAGCTCCCCACTACCTAATCACAGACTCCTTCCAGAACTCCTTCCGTAAAGTTTCTCTTTATTTATTTTTAACAGCTATGTACAATCCTTATCTCTCCCCAAAATGGGATGTCCTTTTTCAAAAGCTGGCCATTAGTGACCTCTGTCTGGAAATATCTAGTGTGGTTTCCTAAAGAAATGGGAATGTTTGTGCTACATAACCATGGAAGCATGGAATCATTGAGGTCAGAAAGGACCTCTAAGGTCACCTATGCCAATCATTAACCCAGCCCCGCAGCGCCAAGCCCACCGCTAAAGCATGCTCCTAAGTGACATAATCCCAGCTTTAGTCTCCAACACGGTAAATCTAAGGGTGCTCCATCCAGTGGGTGGATGCATCCAGCAGGCTGACCTCTCATCCCTCCTGGTGAGACATACAGAAACCATATGCTTGCTGTGGTATCACAACGCGTGGTGGGATAATGAAGTTGTGATAATGGCTAATCAGAAGCAGCTAATTTGTAAACACTGAAAATCCCAAGGATTATTTGATCACTGATGGTTGGCACCAATTTAAGCAGCAGTGTGACATCCCATGATGAGCCACTAGGATTAGCAGAAGGAAAGTAGGTGTCTGAGAGCTAACTAATGCCCATGCTGATGATCCAGGAGCATTGCCCACCCAGCCAGCCTTCTCTCCTCTGGGAGAGACAAAAACACTTCACTTATGGAAAGCTGAAGAGCAAAGCACAGGTTTTAATTGACAACATTTATCAGCTTGATTAGCAGCACAAGTGCTCATCACTCAGAGCTCAAGTGAACCCAAAATAATCCCCTTGCTGGCTGCTCCACAGGTCTGTGCTACTGAGGAGGAATTGCAAAAGCAGCTCGTGGGGATTTTCTCCCTCCCATCAGTACCAGATGCTTTGTAGCATCCCAGATGATATAAAGAGGCCCAAGTGGATCACCTGCCCTCAGAAAAGCCTTAAAAATAAATGGCCTGATATAAACCTGTAGCCATGATATTTTCTGAAAAATCCTTTCCTTAGGATTTTTTCTCCTGAGAAGCTGAGAGGCCTCAGGAACAAAATGTAAACAATGGTTATCTGCTGCTGTGGAATGCAACAGGTGGATCTGTGATTGGTCTCATGTGGTTGTTTCTAATTAATGGCCAATCACGGTCAGCTGGCTCGGACTCTCAGTCCGAGACACAAGCCTTTGTTATCATTCCTTCTTATGCTATTCTTAGCTAGCCTTCTGATGAAATCCTTTCTTCTATTCTTTTAGTATAGTTTTAATATAATATATATCATAAAACAATAAATCAAGCTTTCTGAAACAAGGAATCAGATCCTTGTCTCTTCCCTCCTCCTCAGACCCCTGTGAACATGGTCACATAAACCCCCAAATAATACACCAAATTTACTCCTTGTGGAAAGGCTGGCAGCCTCACTGAGCAGTCAGGGAATGCACCCAGTAGTCCAATCCACCCTGCTAAGAGGGCCAGGGAAGGCACTGGCCTTCAGATCTCCAGCAGAAGAAGGGGTGAAAAATAAGGGAGATTTACCCAGAGAGGTCATGGGGACATCTGGCACAGAACAAGCTGCTTTTGAGTGACAGTGAGGCCAAGACTTTCACAGTGATGGCACTCAATGCTAAAGAGACACAGGGAAAGCAGCAGTGCTGGGAAAGGATGGTTGGGAACTGCCTTCTGCAGGAATACAACAGGCTGAGAGAGGAGAAAGGTGCTGTTAGCTGACATGCAAGATGAATTGCTTGGACTGGTGCATGAACTGGGCTGAGAGACATGAGAGGATATTTCCATGGGATCTTGTGCAGAAGGAACCAGTGGGATTAGGAAGGGAGCCTGGAAGGGAAGGGAGGAGGGAGGTCTGGTGCCTTTCTAATAGCCATGCTCAAGTTAAAGGCAGGAATTATAGGTTTGATGTAGGAGATGCTGGATGCTTCTCTGCAGCCTGTACCATGGCCAAGGGCTGGCACTTGGCTGCTCATTCATAAAATTACTGCTACACCCTGCAGCTTGGAGCTGTGCTTTCCAGTGATCGCTGCAACACTGACTTTCACGAGACACCCTGTGCAATGTCCATCCCTATGAGAACAGGGTGGCAGTCATCTCAGCCAAGGAGTTCCAGCCTTTCTGATGCCCAGATCTGCCTGAAATTTGCCCTGCAATCCCACCCTACAGTGACTGTCACCTTGCTAGCCATCTGTCCTCGCTGCAGGGCTACTCTCACATGACAGCCTCTAGATGGATTTGAGTTGCAAAGGAAATGCCAAGCAGAAGGGGAAGGGACACTGTTCAGGATCATTTAGAAAAACAAACAAATAATAAATAAAACACCTTGCAAAATAATTAAAAGGAAGGGGTAGAGGGAATGTTCTTAGGGCAGCGTTAAAATTCATTACTCTCTCTAATTTGCACCATTTCATGCTTACCAGGCTGAACTTCACCTCTGCCACGTTAAAATGCCCAAAGGCTGTCTAATTACTCTTTGCCTTCTTGGACCAAGCTCAGCTGCTCCAGGAGTGACAAGAAGTGGGTGTTTTCATGCCTGATTTGAATTAACAACTCTACACTTGCATATGCATGTGTTTGCCTGTGAGCAGGGAGGGGAATCTGCACTCACCACTCAGCACGAATTTTTATTAACAGTGGTCCGATCCCCTGTCCTCAGTCCTGCCATGAAGGAGTTAAACAAAAAAAACACTTTGTTGGAAGACTGAGCCAGACTCAGGAGTGTTGTGGACTCCCCTTTTCACCTCCAGCATCACCCAGGTGCTCCAGCTCCTGCCAGCTGCTAACAGCCGTGGCTCTAAGAACTGCAACAGGGAGAAGGATTGAAAGTGTTTGCACTGGCCAGGACCAAATGCCTGCTGAAAGGCTCTTCCCTCCTCCCCTCCAAACATCTTCCTCTCCTTGCCTTCCAGCTCAGAGGCTCCTTGGGTGGCTGGCATGGGCTCACCAAGCTTGTGCTATGCAAGGCTGCAGTCTGGCCAGGAGCAAAGCCTCCTTGCTTGCAGATCTACAGGTGCCTGCCTCCAGGTCAGACAAAACACTTTGTTCCAAAGGACAGGATCTGCTGCTCGTCAGCTCTGTTCCCACGAAAAAGGAGAGGGCTTTGATATCACATTGCAAAGCAGAGGATCAGCCAAGGAGAAGACAAAGCAGGAACCAGGCATGTGGTTGCACAACCCTCAACCAGGTGAAATGTTATGGAGCTCAGTAGTGGGGTGTTCAGAGCAGCAGGCAGGCTTTTTATAAATATGTTATTTAAATAATTTTTTACAGCCTCCTTGGGTGTTTCTGTTGACAGACATGTGGCAACATCAGGGTTATCCTCTCACCTACCAACACAGAAGTCCAGCTCAGCAGAGGAAACCCTGCTGATGCAAGGGGAGCTTTACACACTGTTTCTCCACGGCTCAGAGAACAAGAAGAAGAAGCAGTTGAATTGCCATTCACTGTTTACACTGAACATAAGATAAGCACTCCACACCTCTTGGCCAACAACTCTATGCCAACCATGAACAAAAAAGCCTCAAGTCATCTTAGAATGACAGAATGGTTTGGGTTGGAAGGGAGATTCAAGATCCTCTACTTCCAACCCTCCCCACACAGCTCCTCTTGGCAACCTGTGCCAGTGCCCGTGCCATTCCCAAAGCCCTTTCCCACTCCCAGCTGTGCATGCACCTAGGTTTGCTTTGGACCCCAAATGGCGTGGCGCAGAGCCAGCAGCACAGTGCAGCATCCTGCATTAGCAATGCCCACGGGGAGGGGAAGGTGAAACCACACTGATGGAAATCAGAAAACAAGACATCATTTCTTCTCAAATTGACTGTGGTTAACCAGGGAAGCTAATTCCCATGGGAAGTTACAGGTAGCTCGTCTCCAGATGTTTTTGAGCACAGTTGGACATCTTTACAGAGCAGCTGCTTTAGCCAAAATGCAAATTACTGAACACTCACAGTGGTTACTTGCTGAAACAAAACTGTTGAAGAACAGAGCACTGAATATCCCCTTCTGGCCTTTATTTCTTTTCTTCATCAGTTCATATCTCTGTTCTCATTTAAGAGCTAAAGGGGAAATAATAATTTTCACTCTTAATTATGTTTATATCAAGCTCTGATTTTAATCAGTGATTTGCTACAGCACAGATGGCATCCAAATCAGGACACCTTAACACGGCACCTTTCAGCCTGAGGGTTAATTTTGCATGAGCAACCACAGGGACTAGCTGCTCCCCCTCAGAAACTCAGAGTGGTAGATTTAGCCCCCAAAAAACATCCTGGTGGGGCTAAGGGTTGTTTGTTCTAAGTGAGTAAACCCTCTGGCTTTTTGCAAGCATATAAGTAGAGCAAATGCTCCCTGATGGATCCTCCTCCTCCATGAAGCAGGAAAAAGCATCACTCTGCAGAGATCCTGGTCCCTTCTGCAAAGCACTCCAAGACCTGCAAAGGAAGTTGCTGTCTAACAGCTGGCTATTACTGAAAATAAACTCAAAAAAAAAGTCCTTTTGACAAGGGCATGTAGTGATAGGACAATCTGGAATAGCTTTAAACTGAAAGGGAGTATGTTTAGATTTGATATCAGGAAGAGATTCTTCCCTGTGAAGGCGGTGAGGCACTTGCACAGGTTGCCCAGAGAAGCTGTGGCCACCCAATTCCTGGAAGTGTTCAAGGCCAGGCTGGATGGGCTCTGAGCATCCTGATCTAGTGGAGGGTGTCCCTGCCCATAGCAGGGGGTTGGAACTGGAAGGTCTTTAAGGCACTTCCAACCCAATCCATTCTCCAGTTGTATGAACCAAGAGCAATCTTCCATTAAAAAGCGCATTTGCACCCGGGCCAGGAAAAGGGCAGGGTCACACATCCTGGCAGAAAGCTGCTGCAAGTGACTCCATATCACCAAAACGTGCCTGGCTGTCAGCATCTGCACAAAATCAGCTGCAGATAAGATGTCACATTTGGAGGCTGTTTCCGGCAAGACACAGGGATCTTTATCACACTCGCTTTATTTCCTCTGGATTTTTTTCCACCATAACATCACTCCTTTGTTGCTTAACAGCAAAATGATAGCACAGGGACAGTCATAGCTAGTCAGCAGGTTTGGATGTTTGTACAGGATTGGGACATTTTGTTCCTGGGAGGGCCAGGGTTAACAGGGGGGTCTGGGCATCCTTGAATAATACCGATCTCCTTTAGGAGCCAGCCGGGTGTGCTGACCAGGAGCTCCCTTTCTGCTCGGATGACTCACACTGGGACAGAGGCCTTTGACTGGGGAGTTCCTCATTCCTTGCAGCTGTGAGTCATGCTTGCAAACACAGTCAGATGTTGGAGCTGCAGGAGAAGAGGCAGCCCCACACTGGGAGCGCTCTCATAATCCTGCGCTGGCTCCAGCTCTGCCTGGCCAGAGCTCTGCACATAAATGGGGCTTGTGGCACTAGCCAGACCAGCCCTTCCCTCAGCACAGGCTCTAGGATCAGATGGGACCAGGACACATGTCTGAAAGCGTCCTGACACAGGAAGGAGTAACAAGATCAAAGCAAAGCTGGTGGCAGCCTCTCCCACTGGACCAGAAAATGCAGGAGGCTGGAGGGATGCAGGAATAGCAGGGAGAAGAATGAAACAACAGCAAAAGGTGGTGGCAGAGAGACAGACCCAAAAGCAGTGGAAAGAGCAAGGCAGTAACATGGCACCAGGCAGCCTGAGGGAAAGCAGAGATGGGCTGAATATATTCACCACTCAGGGCCCAGCTCAGCCCAATCCATTTGTGGTTTGGGGAGAATGAAGAAGCTAAGTTGTGGGTTTCCTTCCACATGCTGCTTGGTCCCTCACCCAGCATTACTGCTTGTGTGATGTTAGGCTTGTTTCCCAGGTCACAGAAGGGTTAAAAACCCCAGGAGATCACCAGGAGCTGCAGGACGAGTAACAAAAGGTGAATTAATAGGCTCTGCCAATGCCAAGTCCCTGGAGATAGCCATGACTTCACTAACCCCTCGTGCCTCAGCACACCCTGACCCTGGTTAATAATTGTAAGGAGCAGCACAGGGCCAGCAACACCAAAGCACTCCCAAGCTCACTCAGCAGCCAGTGCAGCTTCCAAAATAACACCTTTGTGCAGGAGAAGGAAGGAACCTTCTCCAGCACATGACACTGCTCACACAGAGCAGGTTTTCAGGCACTGGAAAAATACAGCCTAGGAAGAGCAGACTCACACACACGGAATCGAGCCTCCTGCACTCATGGTCATCCAGACACATGGCTCCTGCCTAGCCCAGGAGGGCTGTCACCTCACATGAGGATCATGTTGAACACAAACCA
This sequence comes from Ammospiza nelsoni, assembly GCF_027579445.1. Lineage (NCBI taxonomy): Eukaryota > Metazoa > Chordata > Aves > Passeriformes > Passerellidae > Ammospiza > Ammospiza nelsoni. The sequence continues at coordinate 33,401,957 of NC_080634.1, read as the reverse complement.
CACACCCCATGAGGACACAGAGATGCTGTGCCCTTCTCAGCATCCATTTTGATCACCAGAAGAGGAGGGGAGAGGATGCTATCTTTGCAGGTTTGGACTGAGAACGTGTTTTTATTATTTATTCAGCATTTCTAATTGAACAGCTAGACCTGCTCCTTTTAAATCCAGTCACACTGACTCCAGTGGGAGCCTTGCACCACATCAATACACTCACACTGGTTTTCCTGCCAGTTGAGCAAAAAAAATTATGGTCTAAAGGCAGGCCTGTGCCTTTATGAGGTGGAAAGAGAGAAGGACTAGGACAGAAGAATAACAGGGCATTACTTGATGTAGCCATGTGTGCCTTTTTCTTGGGCATTATGGGTGACAGAGGTTTTTATTTAAGAGGTTGAGGAACTGGAAAATCCATTCAGAGAAGTCATCATCAGTGCAGATAAAATGCAGCACGTCTCCATGCAAATGCTCTGCCTTCAATCGCTTCCGCAGCCTCTGGGATGATTAAAGCAATTGAACTTCAAACACGAATTGGGGAGGAGCAGAAGAGATAACGGGGCTGCAGCTACTCTGGGAGAGTGAGGAGAGGCAGCTGGATCCTCAAGATCATCCCTGCCAGGCTAGCTGGGATGTTTGTCCTTCTGGCTGACCCAGAGCATCCTTCCTGCAGCTTCAGCCCTGACCACTTCACAGCGTGCCCCTTCTCCCTCTGGAGCCTTCAAGGAGAGGCTGGATGGGGCATGTGGGATGTGTGCCTGCTCATGGCAGAGTACTGCAATGAGATGGTCTTCAGGACCCTTCCAACCCAAACCATTCTGTAACTCCATAACAACACCATTCCCAAGGCAATGGGTTTCTTCTCTCTCCATCACCTTCACCCCTTGCTGCTGGCAGAGCCCAAAACTCCATCCCCACAGAGGCCCAGAGGTACAACCAAGTCCTTCAGGTCTCCTCTCGAGAGTTCCTGGCCATTCCCAGAAATGTATCCCTTGACCCGCTCCACTTCAAGGAGCATAGGAACATCTCCTGCAATTCCAGATGATGGAGGCAACCCAAATGCTTCTGACAATAGGCTCCACACCACAGGTTTCACCCCAGTCCTACAGCTGCTGGCCTCAAGTCAGGTCTCAAACCTCTGCCAAGACTCCCACCTTTTGCTAATAAACCACTTCAGAATTTTCTCTTTGCCTGACCCAAACCTGAATCAAAGCACCAAGGCACTCTGTGAACAGGTCCAAGAAGGCACAAAGTCCACTTCAGACTTGGGTCCTCCCTCCTCAGTTTTCTCTTTGACAGGCCCTCAACCCACTTGCCAGTCACTTCCCAAAACCCACATCCTATAAATTCCAAAGTCACAATAGCAAATATCAGACCACACATGGGTACCGACTCATAAGAACACTCTCCTTGTCTGTAAAACTTTCAGGATTGACCAGCAAAATCTGCTGGGTTAAAATTTAATTTTACCTCCTTTTCCCTCTCTCTTAACTGAATTTTTCTTACTGTGACTATTCTAAATCATCATGAGCACAAAAGTAATATTTGAAGGCTTGCAGCAACTGAGAGTGCTGCTGCTTTTGAACAGGTCTCTCTTAGGCAGACGGGACCACCTCAAATCTGTGAGATTTATTAGAAATACTTGTTATTGGATCCACTCAGCTCTTACAAGCTGAAAGGTCTGAATGCAAGTTCCCACTGTCTTAATTTGAGCTCTTCAAACTGTTTCTGCCTTGGATTCTGCAACTCCCCCAACCTCCAGCCAGCTTTCCCGCCCCCCCATTATTCCTTCATTTCAGCAGTGCTGCCCTTCTCTAAACACAGAGGTAAGAGTTTGCCATACAACCCTTGGAGCAGAAAGGCTGCTGGTTTCTTCTGGCAGGGACTGGGCATAAACTTTCCCCTTCCTTCAGGGAGATGGATACAGGCCACAATGCTGGGCACTGCATCCACTCTGTGTTCCAGACACAGAGTAATGGAATGGTTTGGGTGGGAAGGGATCTTAAAGGTCATCAAGTCCAACACCTTCTGCCATGGACAGGTACACCTCTCACTTTTCAGTGAGGATTCCTCCTCTTATGAAGACCTATTGCCTTGTGGCAGCCCAGCAAGGCTGGTGCTTGCTCCTGCTGCCATGGCTGGCAGCCAGATCCATCACCCTGCTCCCACCCAAACAAAAATGCCCACCACTGCTCTGGGGTCTGTCTGGATTCCCTGCACAGCCTGGCTTGCCCTCAGGAGGAGGCTCAGAGCATGTTCCTAACCCTTCTGAGCAGCAAGCAGACAGTGTGGGCTGAGCACAGCGCTCTGGGATCAGGACTAAGCCCCTTCCTCCTCTCCAGACACTGCCCTGCCCCAAGCTCTGCATCTCTTCAGACACTGATGTTGCAGCAGCTCCCGGCTGGAGCAGCAGTCTGGGAGCATGGATGAGATGCACCCTGTGACACAGGGAGGGGTTTCACTCCCCTGCACGGAACAGGACCCTGGCACAGCCCGTGTCAGATGCAATAAATCACCACTCCCCTGCTCCTGCACGAAGACCTGCCCGGATCCAAAGGCAACACTGGCTGGGCAGGCAGCCAGCGCACACCATCCCCATCCGGCACTCATGCAGCAGTGCTAGCCTGGCTAGCTGGCAGCTGCAGCTTTTATCAAATCAAGGCTTCCCCTTGCTCAGCAGAGAAATCACCTCCCTTAATCACCCCTAAGCAATCCTCACAGTATTTACACATGCTCAAACAACTGGTAGGACCAGCTCTTCAAGGATTTGGGAGCAACAAGCCTGCAAACATTTCATAGGATGCTTCTGATTATCAGGGTGTGCCTCAGAAAATATAAAACAAATGAAGCCCAAACCCAGAGAGACAAACAGACATGCATCCTTCATCTCTATACAGGACAGGAGGAAATGGTGGAACAGCCCAGGAGGGGCTGTGAAGGGATGGAGTCAACCAAAGCCACCTGCATCCTGCACTATGGAGTCAGGGGAGCTCAAACCAGTGGAAATGTGATGAAAACTGGGTCAGAGGGTGCTTGCTGCAAGGGAGGGATGCCTTTTGTCACCCAGAGAAATCACTGTATGGATTGTTTGGAGATGTAACCAAAAGAACTCCAGCAACAAGCACAAAAACATGGGGCAACATGGCTTAAGGGAAGATAATGCAGGAGCAGAGCTGGAGTTTTGCCCTTTTCACCAGGAGCTCAGAGAGACCTGCTGCTGCCTGTCGTGCTGTGGCTACATTGGAAGCAATATTCTGGGTACCTTTCCTGGTCTGCCACAGCCCTGTTTGATAGCTATGTCTAGGTCACAGGATAACCCTTGAAGGAATCAACCAGGGCTGCAGTCTCCCTCACGTAAGGATGAGCTGCAGCCAGGCAAGGAGAAAATTTTATAGAATCATGAAACCACAGAATGGTTTGGGTTGGAAAAGTCCTTACAGATGATCTAGTTCCAACCCCTCTGCCATGAGGCATCTAGAGCAGGTTGCTCAAAGCCTCATCAAACCTGGCCTTGAACACTGCTGAGGATGGGGTATGCACAGCTTTACTGGGTGGCCTGTGCCAGTGCCTCAACATCCTCACAGGAAAGAATTTCTTCCTACCATCTAATCTGAACCTGCTCTCTCCCAGTTTGAAGCCATCCCCCCTTGTCCTATCTCCCCATGCCCTTGTAAAAAGTCTCTGCTGTCTTGCAGCCCCTTTATGTTCTGGAACGTGCTCTAAAGTTTCCTTGAACCCTTCTCTTCTCCAGGCTGAATAATTCCAACTCCCTCAGCCTGTTTTCATAGTAGAGGTGCTCCAGCCCTCTGACTGTCTTCATGGCCTCTCCTGGTGTCTTTCCAACATATCTGTCTACTGCTAGGGGCTGTGATAAGCTGGGAAAGTCTCTGCATGGTATGGAGAAGGAGCCCTCTCCCACAAATCATTTCAGAGCTTCACATTAAGGCTTCCAGCCTCCCAGCATGGGGCAGACTTTAGGTGGTTGGGATGCTCTATAGTCCCCTCTCCCTTTAACCTTGGTTCCCAATGGATGGAAGTCACAGGACAGGAGGGAACAGAGCTGATGCTCAGATGGATGGTGGAATGACTAAAACTGGTCATTTCTGCACAAGGGCAAACCAAGGGGCGCGGAGAGCTTTTCTCTGCCAGAAGAGTATTTTAAGGCAAAATGCATCAAAGTGTTATTGAACTGGGACACAAAAGCTGCAGGCAGGGGCTTAGGAGCTCAGTCCAGCCCCTCTGAAGGGCTGGACCAGGCCCAAAGGAGCCAGGCTCTGACCTAGATGCTGCAAACCCCGCGGGCTCCCAGCACGGCTTTGCAGGGGTATCATCTGTCACATCTCCAGTCCAGGAAGATCCCCAAAGCATGAGGATCTGCAATTTTGGCTGAAAAACTAATGCATCATGCAGAAAAACAAAAACTGTGAAGTCTCCTTGGCCACAGAGTGGAGCAGAAAGTATTTTTTCCCAGAGAGGGTGAAAAACTCAATGGCAACCATTCCTGTTTCCCTCCACGACCTCAAGAAGTCATCCCCATGTCAAAGGGGTGCCTCCTACAGTGCAGGTGAATGAAAATTCTCCATGGTCTGAAAGGGAGAGCTCAGAGCAGGTAAAGGGTTAACGCAGCCAGACAAACATAGCTTCCATGAAGCCACTGGGTCTGTGTCCCTTTTCTGCAGTGCCCAGAGCCCGGCCCTTTCTCCCTGGGTAATCAGCTGGAAGTGAGCAGAGCCGAGTGATCACCGCCCCTGTTCCCCACTCGTGACAGTGTCCTCGGGGCTGGGAGAGGCAGGAGCCCCGTCTGGGCCTCGTTCCCCACCTGTGACAGTGCCCTCGGGGCTGGGAGAGGCAGGAGCCCCGTCTGGCCCCAGCAGGCCAGCACAAGCCCACTGCCGAGGCTTTGTGCCCCACAGCCCCTCAGAGGAGCAGCTGAAGGTGAAGGCATGAAGACATAAGTAAGTAAACGGTGCCCAAGCGTGCGCTGCCCCACCACGGCATGAGCAGAGGGCAACAAACACCTCTGGGTGGGCTGAGGAGGCGTCTCCAAGGAAGGGGTTTCACCTCTGGACATCTGCAGAGAAAGGACTTGACAACTCTGGAGATTGGCGAGGAGGAAGAGAGAGAGCCTGATCCCAGCCTTCAAGGCACAGCTGCATCCTTTTCCTTCTCTCTGTATTAACCTGATGCTGCGCTGCTTGGAGAGAGCATTAGGAGAAGAATCTTGGCATCTCTGGACAGCCAAAAATATCCAGTAATTAATGCACAAGCGTGAGCAGATTTAGAGGATGCACTCGTTCTTCATATCATCATCCCCCAGCACAAATACTGCCTAAATTCCTCTTGGGATCAGAGCCAAAGCCTTTTTTAAAGCATGGATGCTTTGTTATTAATCCGTGCAGCAACCAGGAAAGGGAGAGATGGATTCATTTTATTGAGGCATAATCAAAGACAAAAAATATCTCAGCTGGGCATCATCTGCTTCATGGCTGTTCTGGTCCCACATCAGGAAGATGGTGAGACCTGCTTGGCTAACACAGCCCTTCCCAAAGGAGACACGGGGACAGGGTGTCTGGACCACAGAGTCCTGCCCTCCCACACTGACAAATGCTAAGACCTCCTTGTATGACAGCCAAGCACCTTGCAAGAGAGGTGACGTGCTCTAATTCACACCCTCCTACTCTCCTCTGGTGTGACACAGTTGCAGAGCCTCTAGACAAGCCTCCTAAGCTAAACTGAATGAATTCACACCCCAGAACCAACACTGCCCTCAGTTTAAATTGCTCTTCTGCCTGCCTGGAGCTCACCCCTTGGATATATTCGGAGTCAGCAAGCACATCCTCTCTCTGCCTTTGTTTCGCTGGGCTTGGCTTTTATAGCCTCGTATAATAGCTCTCCATCCCTCTGAGCTGCTTCAGAGCCCTTTTCCCTGCACCTGCTCCAGGCTGAGTTAATCCCTCTCAAGCACCAGATCGAAGAGCCTGGTCCTTCCACGTTAACTCTTCCGTGCCCATGTCCCACAAACACCCTTTGCCTGTTTCCCTTCACCTTTTTGCAACACCCCCAGGGGCACCCAGGACCAAAGCAGCCCTGAACCCCCAGTCTCAGCTATCCCAATACGATTCAATCTCTAAACACAGCACAAAGACCAGACACAGCATGCCCCAGTGTACAGGCTGGTGTACAACTTAGGGGCCAGCCCCATAGCCTGAGCTCAGCTGTTGCCCTCTGGCCGAGCACCCCATCCACCTCTCAGCTTGGTTTTGCAGGCAGATCTCAGCATGAAAAATGAGAATGAGCTCAGATCCTCCCTTAAAGGCTTTAAGCAGATTTAAGCTCTGCTGCGTGGGCTTAATCTGTCCAGCAGTGCCCTTTGTCACCTCCCCCAGCCCCCCCTGGCAGAAATCTTCTCCCCTGACATACTCCCACATGCACCGTGTAAACTGCCAGCACATCCAGGTAAAGGAGACCTGGAGCATCTCCTTTCCCCAAAAATGAGAGCACAGCTACAGGCCAGTCCCCTTCAGTAATAGTTCTGGGTTTCCATCTCCCTCCACCTCAGAGGCTTGAGAATACCCATGGCAGTTGTCAATCACCAGCTGAAAGCTCCCTTGAACAGAAAATGCCGTGGTGGACACAGCAGCGGGGCAGGGATTTTCTCGGGCTTGTGGCCATGTCAAAGCCACACCTCAGTCATTTCATACAGGGACTGGGGTGCTGATGACAGGGAGCAGGCTGGACTTGAGTCTGCCACAAACCTGACTGCCTTGGTCACATCACTTTGCCCCTATTTCATGTGTCACTGCTTTGCAGATGGCATTATTCCTTCTGCGTGTCATCATGGTGTCCTTACAACATGACAAAGGGACTTGATTTCTACTCTGAGCAGGGCCTGCTAGAGCAAGCCCTGCTGGCTTCCTCAAAACCTGCTTTTCCTTTCACTCATGACTTGATCCTTAATTCTGGTGCCAACAAGAAAGTTTTTCCCAACCAGTTCTGGCACATGGCTGCTGGCAAGCACCAGCCACCAAGCGAGCCAGCCCCCACGCACACAGCAGCACCTGTACACAGGCACCCATGCAGGAGGGGTTCAGACCTCACATCCCACTCCTAAGGGTACAAAAAGGGTTTCTGAAAGAGCATCTCTCGCTCCCCCTTGGGTTTTACAACCCCACTGCCTGGGTCATGGGCTGGAGCTGAGCTCCAGGAGATTCACATGAAAGAGCTGCTTAAATAAGCAGGAGGCAGCTGATGTTCCTGGGAAGAGCAGGTGGAAATAGAACCCACCAGGACAGATATGCCTGTAGCAATATATTGCACTGAGCAGGAGTGAGTGGTGAGCACTTGCATCAGGCTCTGCACCTCCATCCATGCCTGACTCTGCTGCTTTTCCCCTGCCCTAGTCCTTGCTGCCCCAAGGATGCTGCCAACAGGTGACTCCTGCTCTCACCTGTGTCCCAAAATTTGTTCCTCCTCAACTCATTGCTACCCTGAGCAGCAGGGCCAGCCAGGCTCCCTGCACCTTGGGCTACCCACTCTCCATGTGCAGAGCAACGGGTGAAAGATGCAGCTGCAGGGACCCCGTGTTGCCTTCCCTCCAGTTTAACAGCGGTTCAGCACGCTTGGAACCCAGGCTGACCTGGGCAGGAGGATCCATGAAGATATAAGATGGGATGGAGATAAAAGGTGCCCTGGGGAAAGCCTGCAGCAAGGTCCTTGCTGGATGCAGAAGACAAGCAGCTGAGGATTTAAGAGCATTCTCCACCGCACACTGAGCTCCCTGCTCTGCTTCCAGCTCCATTTGCTGTGGCTGCACTCCCCACCAAGCTCAGAGCTAGCACAGCATCCAGGCAGAAATGGTAACTGGCGATAAATAACTGGTTATCTATCCAAGCACGACACAGGCTGGATCTGCAGAGCCAGGCGTGCAGCCCACACTCACCTGCAGCCACCTGAGTGGGAGGTGAGGGACAGAAGACCAGAGCCACATCCAGTGGGACACCCTCTGCCAGAAAGCACCAAGCTGGTGTCTCAAGCTCAAAATAGCATGTTTCAGGGAAGGGAGGAAAGACTGGTATTTGGGAAATCCAGATTCCTATCTCAGCTTGGAAACGCCAAAGCCATCAGTATCCTGCACCCCAGCAGCGAGTTAGCCTTTCTTGAGAGCAGGAGCTCTCTCTCGCCTTAACTTTCCAGGAGACTTTCCAAAAGCCCTGCGTTTGTCCCAAAAAAATTGAACAAAGAACAATACTGAAACCTCAGGATTTTTTCTCAGTGCAGAAATCCTGCTGCTCTCCAGCCAGCACCCAGGCCTCGGTGCTCAAAGTTTCTGTCCAGCCCAGCTCCACAAGCTGAACTGGGGGGCACTTGTGGGGTTTTAACCATCCGGGACGCAACTTTCCCATGCACCACGCCGAGTACCCCGACTTCAGCACCCCCAAACACCGGCGCTCACACCAGCGCTTGCTGAAGGCAAAGGCAGCAGCGTGCTCCGCGCAGGGTGCCCGCTTCGGGCTTTTTTCCCCAAATCCCTTTAAGCATTAGACACACACACGCTCGCACACCAACACACACGCCCCCACCCCGGAGTGCAGCTGCTGCGCGGCTCCCAAAGCCACAGGTGCCCCCGAGCATCCCCCGAGGACGCGGCGGGACCCCGGGCGGGGCGCGGAGCCGTCCCCCCGCGGCGGGAGCAGCGGCGGGGCTGCAGGGACGAGCCCCCCCTCCCGGGGCCGGGGGGCGCCTTACCTGCCCGGGGCTGGAGCGGTGCCCGGTGCCCGTGCCGGTGCCGCCGCTCCGGGCGCGCCGCTGCCCGCAGCGCTTCTCCTCCCGCAAGCACCGCCCCGACGGGCGGGCCGGGACCGGGACCGCGCCTGCGCCCCGCGCTCCGGGCGCCACGGAACCGGCACCGGGGCACGCCGCGGAACCGGCACCGGCACTGCGAACGGCACCGGGGATGGGAACCGGCACCGCGAATGGGAACCGGCGCTGGGATCGGGAATGGGAACCGGGAACCGGATCGGGAACCGGACAGCGAACCGGCACCGGGAACTCTCACTAGGAGTGGGAACCGGCACCGGAAACCGGCACTCCTCACTGCTGGGAGCTGTGGTCGCTACTGGGAGTGGGGACTGGCACCACCCGGTAGGGGGAAATGGGAACGGTGCCAGCTTGGGGACCAGTCTGGTGAACCGGGATCCGGGTCCAACATTGCCCGGGCACCAGGACCTGGCATCGTCCAGAAAATGTGTCCATCACTGGGAACAGGGGCTGGCACCGGTTTGGGTAGGGAACAGGAATGGGGAACTGGGGCTACCCTGACACCAGCAGCACCACCTGGGAGCTGGAACTGGGACCAGCACCTGCATACCCGGACACTGGCACTGCCACTGGGACCTTCCAGGCATTGGCACTTGGCCCAGCATTGCCCTGGCACCGGATAGTAGGACAAGGCACTGCCTGGGACCTTGCCCTGTCACTGGGAGCTGGACAAGCTGGAGCACCATGCACCACCACCAGCTGGGCCACCGAGACACCAGCTGGGACTGGGAGGCTTTGGGACATAACCCATGGAGGGTGCAGGGGAGAGTCATCAGAGATTGTAGGATTTGGGTGCAAAGGGCACATCCCCTGTAAGGAATAGCATGGGACATGGTCACAGAGGTTGAGGAGATGTGTTTTCCAGCCCAAGACCAAAGTTAATCCGCTTTTCTCTTTTGTAAGAGGAGAGCTGAGGCACTGGGAGGAGGGGATTCAAAGGCTGGGCATGCACTTGGCCCACCTGCACATCCATGGAGGTCCATGTGCAACAGGCATCGTGGGGCTGGTGTTGGGCCAGGTGTCCAGGCTGCTGGAAAGATTTCCCAGCTCACAAAAAGACATTCAAGAGGGGAAAACCAAACAAGAGCCGCACAAAAGTGCATCCTTCTCGGTGGGAAGGAGCCAGTGAGGTTTTTACAGACCCACTGTCAGGGGCAGCTCTGATCTGATGTGCTGACTTGACACACAAGCCTGATTGGTAGTGTTCATGGTTGATCATAATTTAAGCCAAAAATAGATGGCAAGGAAAGAACAACTAAAGAAAACATTTGGAAGTGACAAGAATAAACTTCTCACATTTAAAATCGTGGGTGGTCAGACTCTTCTAAACAACAAAAAAAAAAAGGGCTAGAAAACCAGGATTAGCTGCTGCCTGCCAGTGACAGTGTAAATGCTTAAGGACATCTGCTTGCCACAAAAGCAGTAATGCAGCGAAATTTTGGTGATAAAATTAGAAAGGAGGCCGTGCCCAGAGCAGCACTGGCCTGGCACAGGCTTCTGTTCCCATCGAGGTGTCACCTGCAGCTGTATGTGGTCACCACGAATCACATGAGTGGTTCACCTCCGCTAGGACCAGCCATTTCCTCCAGTTTCTCATTATCTGAAACCCTCCTGAACTTCTTGTATTACGGCATTTTCCTGTTAGTTTTGTAATTTCATTACTTATTCAATTCATACAATATTTGTGCTACAATTATTTCAATTCATTTATTAGTTAAATGAATAGGAAAGCCAAAAATCTGTAGTTGCATTAAGGCTCTGTTTGGCAGCAAAAGCTGTTTTCTAACATTTTTTTCCTTCTCTTTGCTTGTTTTCCCCTCTCCCCCACAGATCTCAGAGCTGCTCAAAACCAGGTGTTTCATACACCTCTGTTCTGTTCCCTCATTAAAATCACCCAAGAAAATGGCCCTAACCTGTATTTAGGTCTCAAGCCTGTCAGTGCTGAACCATCATCCCTCCATGGTGGGAAACTCCAGCAGCAAAAGGCAAAGAAAAAAATAAAAGACAAACCTTCAGTCTATGAAGATTTTTAAGGGGGAAGAGCAGACCCTAAACAGGTCTCCAACCCCAGAATCCCCTTTATAGTCTTAAAACCAGCTGCCAGGCAGACTGGGCAGGGATGGAAGGTGCTGCTGCTGCCCCCTGGGAGGGCAAGGAGAGCATAGAGCCTCTTTCGATTTGTGATGTGTTTTAATTGAGAGACACTCCATCAGTGTAAGTTAATTAATGTGGTCATCCATCCTTCCTCTCAGCAGTACAGGTACCTCTTGTCCAGTTAGTCAGCGTGGGCTTGCTTTAACAGAAAGTAATTTCCTACTGAGCTGTTTCACCAGTTTGACCCCAAAGCTGCTGAAGGGGAGGATCTCACTGCTGGGAACATGGGGACAGAGGGGCACAGGGTGGAGTTTGTCACCCACAGGGGTGATAAGTGATGCTGTGCAGAGCTGGATGAAAGGATTAAAAAGAGGAAAAATGAAAAGAGAAAAAGGACTCACCCTTGAGACAAATCAAAAGCAGGAGCCTGGCTTTTATTTTGTTAGCAGGCTGGAAAGCACTAGGGAAAAGCTGGAAAACATTAGGGAGAAGCTCTTCCACCGCATTTAAGCAGCAAGTGAGTCCCCAGACAATCCTCTTGCCCCACAGGGAAGTGGAGCCCCAGCCTGCACTCGTGGCAGGCCCAGATCTTCCTGATTAACTTAGTTGCATTTTCGATTTCAGCCTCAGTGGGGGAAGGAAAATTATGTAAATAGGATTTATAACGACACTTCACGTGTCCTCAGTGCCATGCAAATGAAGCCACAGTGACAGGGCTGACATGGAGGCTGTGCAGGGGAAAGGAAGAAATAACAATGCTTTAAAACCAGACCCCAAAAATAAGTAGGAATAAGGTAAAAGGCAAAATGGATGAGGAAATCTGAAGCTGGTGATTCCTCCAACAAATAGAATATCATGATTCACTCTGGGCTTTCAAAGCAGATAACTTAGTGAGGTTTTCCTTCCTCCCAGGAATATTTGTTGTTCCTTCTCATTCTGGGGGCCCCCAAGGTGAGATTTAATCCCGGGATGGTTCGAAGTGAGTGTCTGCCTGCCCAAAGCAGTGGGAGTTGAAGAGCTGCTCAATCCTGCCATCCCTGCTCCTGCAAGGCCAGCTTTCCCCTCCCGAGGGCATGTCTGGGTGAGAAAAGTGAGATAATTGCAGATGGGCAGTTGGTGCCTGTATCCTCGCTTTTATGCCATGGAGATTCAGGGAGCAACCTCCAACAGCCCCATCCCCAAGGCAGGAGCTGCCTGGGGAGAGTTCTAACTCTGGTGAGTGATCCCATCAGGGTGCAATCTGCTTCTCCTCTTTGAAGACATCACCAAATGAGCTTCTGGTTGTCCGTCTGCACTTGAATGAAAAAATCTCATTGTTCAGAATTCTGTGAACTTTTTCATCCCTGAGTTGCAGTCTCTGGAATACCAGTAATGTATTCTCTCCTTTCCCTCTCCACATGATTGCAGCATAATCTCCTACTCACTTGATTTATTTAGGCAGGCCTTCAGATGCTCCAGCAATGGGAGTCATTTAGGTCCCTCTGCAGATATGTATTTATTTATTGCTGTTCATTTAAACTGCAGAGCCAGTTGGCAGGAGAGACGCAAGACTGGGGTCACAAGGATGTTAAATTATTTGCTGTCAAAAATAGCTGGTTGAGAAAGTTAAATTAAGCAAGGTCACTCAAGGTCATAGTCAATCACCAGTGGGAGGAGATGGGCATTAATTAGCTCTTTTATTTATGGGGGTCACCATGACCAAAGGACCAGCAGTTGTAACAAAAAGGCCAACTGTAGCAACTCCTCATATTTTTGGCAGAAGCAGCTCTTGGATGGGAAGCTGAATTGCTGCCCTTGACCATGTTGGAGAAGTTGAGGCTATTGAAAGGCAATGTTGTGATGCTCAGCAAGCCCCACAAAGCATGGGTGGGAGACTTTCCCCTTTCAAAGCCTGTCTCGGGGCTGAACTCAGCAATGCTCCTTCCACAAAAAACCTTTGCCAGCGGTTGGGGAGGTGCTTAGCATAGAGAGGTCTCAGAAGGCACCTGAGATACTTGGGGATATCTTTGGCTGCTCATGCAGACAGGCCCTTGACTGAGATTTTGCCACCTCCCTTGGCAGACAGTTCAGAAGCTGCATATCCATTCTGCTAATACTTGTATTTCATTTCCCATTTGAACTTCATCAGCAGCTTCTTGCTATTATGGGACCTCGTAATACCCTTTTCCTCCTTGTTTAAGACTGCCTAGGGTCAGGCCTCTCCGGCCTTTCCATTCTCCTCTACCATGCACTGCCAGGGACATGACTTAGTGGAGGAATGGCTGGGCTCAATGACCTTAGAGGACTTGCCCAAGTAAGTGCTCCAACTCAAGTAAGTCTATGACCAGTTTAGGTGGGAAATTCAGTTCATAAACTGGGTAGGAATAACCTGGCAGCCAGAAGATCCTCACTTTGTAGCTTGCTGCATGACCATGCCCAGGAGAGCAGCACGAACACGACAGCCAAGTATTTAATGGCAGCAATGACATCTTTACCCAAAGATCTGTATTGTAACTGTTCATCACGAAAAGACCCCCTTTTTCCCAGTTTCTGCAGACAATAAAGGTGGAAACCATAAGCCACCCTCTCCCCACTGAGTACACTGGTTGTGGTTCGGGGTGCACATGCACTGTGATCCGCACTGCGGCCAGCTGCAAACAGCTCATGCTAATTGAGAACTCTGCTGGGAAATCCATACCATTAATTAATTGTCTTTATCAGCACTCGCTTCTGCACAGTCACAAATCAGCTCTCTACTGGGCTGCCTGCTAGTAAAGCAACACGGAAGGGAAACAGCAAGGAGCTCCTTGATTAGAGGAATGAAATCAGGGCATTGGGGTATGTACTGGAGGAAAGGATTGATGCTGCCCCTGAAAGGAGGGTGGGAGCTGTGGCCCTGAGAGATGCTGAGACTGGCCTTTCTGAAAATTTAGGGAGGTAAATCAGCAGAGGAAAGGTTATCTGGGATTGTATCTAAAGAAGGTAACTCAGGTATCACAAACCAAGTTCTGGCAGCACCTGTCTGCTTAAGCATTTAGTCTTCTCCTCTATCCTGAATCCTCCTTGAATTCTTCTCATTGGAGGTGACACCAGGTGACACAAGCATGAGAAATGGGGCTGAGGTCCCCAGTCTCTTGGCCATGTGAGCAACCTTTTGCTCAGCACTGCATAATCAGAAGAAAGCTGGACTTACTCTAACACCTTTCCTACTCTGCATTGCTCTGGTCTCCTACATGAGTGCTTCACAGAACCACAGAATGGTTTGGGTTGGAAGGGACCTTAAAGATCACCTAATAACAGCCCCCTGCTGTGGACAGGAACATCTTTTGCTAGACCAGGTTGCTCCAAGCCCCATCCAACCTGCCCTTGAACACACCCAGGGATGGGTAGGACCTCTGTTACAGAGACAGGCTGAGAGAGTTAGTGTTGTTCAGCCTGGAGAAGAGAAGGCTCCAGGGAGACCTTAAAGCATATTCTGGTGCCTAAAGGGGCTACAGGAGAGCTGCAGAGGGACTTTTAACAAGGGCATGGAGTGGTAGGACATGGGGGAATGGCTTCAAAGTGCCAGGGAAGGTTTATATTAGATATTAGCAAGAAATTCATTTATATGAGGATGTTGAGGCACTGGCACAGATTGCCCAGAGAAGCTGTGGCTGCTCCATCCCTGGAAATGTTCAAGGCCAGGCTGGGTAAGGGCCTGGAGCAACCTGGTCTCATGAAAAGTGTTCTGTGGATGGCAGGGGGCTTGGAACTAAATGGCCATTTAGTTCTCTGCCAACAAAAACCATTCTACAATTCCTGGCCACAAACCCTCCAGGGCTTTGGTCAACATTCAGCCATGACCACCCTTCTGAAGAGGGCCAGGGCTCAGCTGCTTTGGCAGGAGTACACCTCTGCCTGAGAGCAGACAGTGTTACAGAAGTTCAGTCAATTATCTTGATTTTTACACAGGATTTTCCACAGTGAAAAGCAAGACTGTTTGGAAAACAAGCAGGTTGCCAGCAATCCTACATTCCCTAGAGTGGAGAGGAAGGAAAGGAGCAAATGGCACCGCTGTCCTCTCAACTGCTCTTTGTTTATGACAGGTTAGAAGCAACCCTAACAAATGCTGCCTCCAAACCATCCTGACAAGCATTTTTCAGGCAATTTGCCTGCCCTTTCTATTCCTCCCTGAAAAAAGGAAGTTTTTTCCACTTCTGCCACCATCTCTGCCTTCACCTCCCAGCAGAGAGACATGGAAACTCCTGATCCAACAGCTCCTGAGCTGGGTAAGGCAGAGCTGCATATCAAGGCTCTTCCACAAAACTCATCTTGCAGATAAGTAGTTTGTTTTGATAAAAGATCAAATAAGATCTTGGATTGACAAGCCTAAATCATCCCTGGGATCACTTGAATTACTTTGGATTTACACTGGTATAACAGAGACCTAGTTTTGCTTGATAAAATCTTCCCTCTCCTACCAGACATGCTCTCTGTGCAAAAGCAGTGGCTTGTTCCTGAAGGACTCACAGAAAGGCAGAATTCACTTTTCCTAAGGAAATTTTGGAAAACCCTGCTGTGTTTTGAGTTTCTCCTTGTTTCCCAGCTGCCTAGCAATATTGCCCATTTATAAGGTGTAGATACATCAAAGCACTGCCTGGTTCCTGTGGCAGAAGACTTTGTTGTTCCAGGCAGTGACCCTCAGATGTTACTTTTGGACTGCCCTCCTTGGCTTTTGGAGTGGCCATACCTGGAGAGGAGGAGCAGGGAAGTGTTGGACCTCGTAGGAACACCTTGACCGAGTCCTTGCTACCACTAATGTAGAGCAAAGCTCCCAGAAGACAAATGTGATTCAGATGATTCTCTGCAAGGCAAGACAGTAAGATGAGTAGCCAGTGGATCAAAAAGGACAAATTTTCCCAGGAATTTATTAATTTTGTGCAGTATATTTCTTACTGAGCTACCTCCAATGAACTCCAGGATCTATGGACTGGCCACTCACATCCCCTGCACTTCAATGAAATGGATGTTTTGGAGGGGCTGAGGTACTTTCTCATGGTGGCCACGTTTTCCAACTGTTCCTTTTCCCCTGCACCAGGAACTATGCCCTCCTGTTTTCATCACTGACACCCCATGGGAACTTGACCCCTGTGAATTTCCCCACCACTTCCAAGGCAGATATTTTCATTCCACAACCTTCTCCTCTTCAGCAAGGAACATCTGTATGACATGTCCTGGAGGCTTGTAGGGTACTTCCTTCTATGTATTGTTTATCAGCCTAACCTTGACCTAGCATCAGCGTGCAGCCAACTCTAGCACTTGTGCTGACTCCTGCACTTGGTGAGGAAACCAACTCCAAAATCTGCTCCCAGGTGTCTCTGATTACAGAACTCAGGGGAAATTGCTTGGGTATTAATTGGAGAGGTCACCTCCACACCTCAGCTTCATCCGGGCTGAGATTCAAACACAAGGTAAGCATAAAACCATCAGTGCAGTCAAGATTTATTTGCTGCAGTACAGACAGGCTGGAAAGGTAGGCTGTGGGGGAAAAATAATAGTGACGTAATTCTTTGTGAAAACTCCAGGAGCAAGGCGCTTCTTAACATCCTCATCTAAGCTCTGAACTGTAACTGAGATGCTGTGCTTGGGAGTTCACAAGAGCCTTGACTTGGGTACTCAACATTTGCTCAGAAATCATCCTCACTACTTGCAGTGTCTGGTGATTGACTTCTGCCATGTCCTCCCCTCCAAGCTCTATGTTTTAGGGGAAAAATACTGTACTGTAGCCAAAAAGACTATGTAGGAGAAGGAGATGTTCCCAAGTGTACTTTTTTCAGAGATCTTTGACACCAATAGTCTTTCATTGCTGCCAGTCTGAGAAATGAACTCAAGCATAATTTTAAAAGCTCCGGATATGCTTTTTTAAAATGCACTGGGGAAAGCAGCAATTATCCAGCACAGCTGATGAGACTGATGCTTACCAGCAGACAGTCCCCTCACACACCCATAATCTGGATGCCAATGAAACCAATGACATCTTACATACCTCAATTTCCTGCTTTTACAAAGTTTTAGAGAATGGGAATGTTTCAGTGTTGAGGCGAATATGAGTATTTGCCCAGAGAAGCTGTAACTGCTCCATTCCTGGAAGTGTTCAAGGCCAGGTTGCATGGGGCTCTGAGAAACCTACTCTAGTGGGAAGTGTCCCTGTCCATGACATCAGGGTTGGAACTGAAGATAGATGAGGAAGTAGATGATCCTGAAGGTCCCTTAGACCCAAACCATTCCATGATTGTAATTTTAGATGCTCTGTATCACCACTGCAGCCTCAGGCATTGCAGACAGGGTGACAAGGCCCCCTAAGTTTTCAGAGGGTTCCCAGAAATGCTTCTCCACAACCCCCAAAACTATGATGTGTCCAAGGCCTGCCTAAACTTCAGCAAAGCCTGCTGATTTATCTATGGGGTTCTTTTTCAAACTTTATATACTTGGCCCTCCAAATAGCTTTCTCCCATTTTTTTGCACAACACAACTGCATTAGTCAAGTAAATGAATAACGATACAGTTTCTGAGGAGAGCTGTGGTGCTGTCAAGAAGCAGTTGCCTCATTAAATCTGTGTCATATCTACTTTCACTCACACAAGGAGGCATGTCTTGGCTGCTGGACAGTGGTCAGGAGCTGGGAATTTGGGCTTTTTTTGTGTTTTGGATTCTCAGTGTTTTTTTTTTTTTTTTAATGAGTCAGTGTTGCACAGCCTGTAGGATGCAATGACAAAGAAATCAGGAATGCTCTGATGCTGCAAAAAAGTAAATATTAATCCATCTTCTGGAGAAAATTATATGCAGCTCACAGTTAGCATTTTCCTTGCAATGTAGAAGAAGCAGAGTTTCTCCATTTCTCTCCTGACTCTGCAACTGTGCAGTCTCGTGCTGCAATTACTGATCTCATTAATAAAGCACTGCCTGACCTGGCTGGGATTTGGAGAGGAGATCTAGGGAAATGATAGCTATTGCAAGAAGAGGTAGGGCTGATTCACAGCTTGGCTATCTTCCCTCTGAATCAGCAGGAAAATAATTAATATACAGGCTAGCAATGGGAGACAGCAGCCAGCAGTCCTCCTACAATCTGAAGTCCTCCTTATTTTTCAGTAACTCAGGTAATTTTACTTACTTTCCAGTTGTGTTAATTAGCAAAAAATTGTGTGAATCATTTGGTGAGGAAAAGCAAAGACAAAATTATTAGCTTTACCTTTAATTCTCAGTGGAGCCTCTTGTTTAACCTGGGGAAATGTTTGCCACCTAAATGCCCAGGACTTGCCACAATGCTTTTAGTGGACCTCAAGTAGTCTGGGCTGTGGAAGTTCATAATTTCTTCTGCATGGGGTGTGTGGGAGGGATTTGGGATGCCTGACCTGGGTGTTGCATCCTTTGAGAGCCCCTGATCTTGCTCAAAGATTTCCTGGGGGATGGCATTGTCTCATACGTACATCTCTGTATTTTAAAAGGGAAAAAGAGAGAATAAACAGACCCAGCAGCAGTCATACAGCACAGAAAGACCAATCACCATGTATGAGGCTGGGAAATCTTACTGCCCAAGGATATAAATCCATCTCAAAGCATCCAGATTACTTCATCTTTGCATATGGCGTTTTAATGGCTGATGATACACACAGCCAGTGGAATGTCTTTTCATTGTTAGATGTCTGCCAAAAAGAAGGCATTAAGCCAAAAAGAGACAGAGAAAAAAGTGTTTCAAAAGTTCCTATTTCAACTCTGAAGCCTGGAAAAAAAACTGAAAAAGCCCCAACAAAACAACCAGTTTACTGACATCAAAAATTTAGAGAAAAAAGGAAGATTAAATTCCCCTTCACATTCAGCTTCTTACAAGGTAAAAAACCCAAAGGAGGGACAAGGCTTGTATCTAATTGGTCTATTGGGGAATACTTTCCAAGTCTAGCTTTGGAGGGGGCAGGCAGGGGATGCTGTAGGATCCCTGTCCCCAGAGGTTCCAAAGAGGCTGAGCTGTGCAGGGCATGGCAGCTGTAGGGGTGGAGCATCGTGCCAGCTCTCACTGGCTCATCTCGTTCCCCCAAGGGGAAACAAGGTAAGTCCCAGGCACAAACACCCCTGTGCTTTTGGCACAGCTCCCACTGCCACAGTGTGGCTGGGTGCCAGTTTTGATCTGGGGATGAGTTAATCAGCGAGACTCTTCAGCCAGGGACACAGGGCACCCTAATTGGAGAGGCATTGCTCCAGTCATACCCACAGATGAGTGTTATCAGCCTGAGGTCTCTGTCAGGAGAGGTCCCACAGCCTCATGTCTGGGTGAGTGCAAGTGATTGCAGGAATCACATCAGTCACTTCTCATTAGCCAAGCCAACGGAAAAAAAAATCCTTTAATGCGAGACCATAGTAGAGTTTCAGTCTTCATATTGACATGAACCATACCTTCACAGCTCATAGAGATATATGTTCTTTTCCAGGACCCATGTATGAGACTTAAAACTACTGTCACACCATAATGAATAAAATGAGACTTCCCCTGCCCTCTCTAATTTGCTGACTTCTGACTTCAAGCTTCAGGAGCTTGAAGCTTCAAGCTGCCATCTCTGATATTATCAGAGAATATATATATACAATTATAGTATGGCTCTCTAAGAAGAGACAGCCAAGCTGGGCATGGATTCAGGCAGAATAACACCAGGGTTTCATTTGAAATCAGAGGTTGTAAAGAGATGTTCTTTACTTTCAGCCTTCCAACATGATGATGTTTCCACTCCAGATACAAATTACCACCGTTGCTGGAGGTAATTGTCTCCAGTACTGTGTTTAGCACTGTTGAACCTAATTAAGGCAAGAATGGCCAGGTTTTTATTCTGATTTAGGATTTTGCCCTTAATATGTTTAAACATTGATTTCTCCTAAAGCCTGATCATCACGAGTTTGACCTGAGGTTGTTGCTCTCATGGTTTTACAAACCTGACAAGAGGCTGCTGATGTGCCCTGTGATGCTTACTGGAGCGGAGGGGATCTACTGGGATGTAACACAGCTCATGGCACGGAAAAAAGGCTTTTTATGCCACCCTGAACATGAACACAACATGATGTGAGCATATGGACAAAGCCACTTAGTATCAGATGTCCTGGGCGTTACTGAAGAGCCACAACCACTCTGGAGGGATGTGCACGAGTGCCTCGGTTGCAAAGCAAATTGATAGTGAACTGTCAAATCCAGGGGGATGTGGCAGAAAGATTTTCAGCAGAAACAATTCCACAGCGTTAATCAGCCCTCCTGCTTTAATTAATGTCAGCAGCAAGAAAACAGCTGGAGTTTGTTTGTTTTTCAGATAACCTATATAAAAATATCCCTTCTGTAGCAGCTCTGTTTTCATGCTGTGGCTTGCAGGTTCATTGTTGTTTTTCATTTTGTAACTAGCACTTAATCTTGCTTTCATTTCAGCTGAGGTGGGATGTTAAAAATGAGATGACTAAAGAAAAAATCCCAAACAAATAGAAGAAAAAAACCCCAAAACAAATGAACCCTCAGAGGACTCTAAATGAACAAAACCCTGTTAAGCAATAAAACCCTGTGAAGCAATGACTCACAAGTGCCTGGACAGGTTTGCCTGGCTGCAGAGGGGATCTGCTTGTTCTGTTCATCACTTCTCCTACCTGAGAAGTTGGATTTGTCCCCAGGCTTCTACAATACTGCAATATTTTAACAAATGTACTCCGTTCCACTGTTCGGCACTGAGTCAACCCACCAGCTATAAGGAAAAAGCAGTGCTAAGGTTAGACATCCACATAAATCACTGCAGCTCTGATACTCGGCCAGCCTATAAATACTAGGGCTTTGACATCAGTTTACATCAGCAGAGTAACTTGCTTAATTCCATTTCTGCGGGATCATGTGAGCTGCTGTTGATTAGCATTCACCTGCCTGATTTACAGGATGAGAGATCAGAGTCAGCACCCTCGATGTCCCAAGGTGTTGTTGGGTGCTGTGCCATGGGCACGAGGTCCACAGGACCTGCACACGCTCCAGCTGGTCCCTGTGTTCACTCTACGTGTGTGTCAGGGCCACTAATTACTGCTAATTTCATTAAGTTGGTGTGTGCCTCTTGCATGCACTATAAAGTCAGTCTGAGTGAAGATGATTAATGAGGTTGGATGTTTTTAGTAGCTATTTGTATTGCTGTAGCAGCTGGAAAGTGTCATGCACTGAGAGCCTTGGGTGTTGCATGTGAGCAAGGTGAGATATCCAGCTTGGGGGTGACTTACCTTGGAAAGAAGTTTACGAGCCAGGATGCTAAATTAACTATAGTGATTGCAAAATAAGTCTAAAGTAAATCCACAAAGTTTCTGCTTGTAGGTTGGGATGTTTTATACATCGCACACAGTGCTTCACACAACATTAGTTCTGTCTTGGCAAATACAGAGTTTTATGTGTCCCTCACATACAAAAGGTGAATGAGGTGAATGAGGACATCATCCCAGCTCTGTTCCTGCTGAGGGTGCAAGGAACCTCTTCTTGAGCTCGTCACATTTTCTCCTCTTGGGTGACCAAGTTTGCATCGAGGCATTTATCCTTGTCCTGCTTCTGTTAATCCTCTTTCATGCTAGCACAACCATGGTCCATGTCCCCATAGGGACCCATCAGAGAACCCCTCAAAAATGACCCACAGAAGAGACAGACCCATCACAGCTTCATTAGTGACTTCATCGTCTTGTCCATTTCCACAAATTTAGGAACAAATATCCAGGCTAGATAGTCAGCTCCTCTGCTAACTCTGTCCATACAGCACCATGAACAGCCAAATCTATGATTGGAGCCATAGGGATTTAAGTGGTGCAAGTACAGACCTTCACTTTTAGCCTCTGAACAGGCTGAATTAAAAAAAAAAAAAAAAAAAAAACCAAAACAGCAACAACAATGAAAAAAAAAAACAAAACAAGCACCAAGAAACAAAAACCAAGGGGGAAGGAGAGAAATTAATAAAGCTGCAAGTAAATTGGCAGTCTTGAAAGAGAATCATCAAGCTCAAAATTCAATTTTCTGTTTGGGAGGAGGGCTTTGACTGAACCACAGTGTTTTTATCCCCAGGGAAATTTCAAAGCATTACTCAGCTCTAGACCAGCCACAAGCTCAATATGCAAAGTTGGATTTTACCCAGCCTCAGAGTTCTGGCAATGCTTGTCTGCAGAGTCTTGATGTGCCTCTGTATGCAGCACCACTGAGGGGAGATGGCACAGCTTGCCCCAGCCATTTACACCGCTGGCTCTGAGGTTTGCTGCCCTGGGTCTTGGCCCCTGAATAGTTTACTCCAGGTTGTCCCTGCAGATATACAGCTTCAAGAGAGAGAAGCAGGAGAAAAAGGGGTCTCTGAGCATCTGGGAGAACAGCCAGAAGAGGAGAAAAAACCTTATGGTCATTACCAGACTCTGGCTGCCAGGGTGTGACGAGACTTGCTGGATTAGTGCCTGGTTGTCCACAATTCCTGCCTGGAAAGGTTCTGCCCTGCAGTGATTATCCTCCTCTCTCACTGAAGGGAACAGGAAAAGGCTGAAGCAAAGGCTGTGCAAATTGCACACTCTGGGCTGCCCACACGTTCACCTGACTCCTGCCTTCTCCTCTCCCACCCATATCACCGACCTGCAGTCCCTTCTAACTGGTGTGTGCTGGGAAAGGCCTTTGAAGGGAAGATGGTGCTGCAGTGTTTACAGCCAACACTACTCTCTGAGCAAGGCCCAGTGCCCAAAGGGCCCCAGTGTTGCAGACATTTCTCCACAGAAATCCTTTCTTTCGGATTTCTGTGTCTTTGGGAGGCCAGAGGCCTTCGAAGACAAGGTAAACAATTATTATCAGCTGCTGGGGAATGCAACAGGGGCACCTATTTTGATTGGTGATTGGTTCATGTTTTATGTTTATAATTAAGGGCCAATCACCAGTGCAAGCCAGGGGACTGAGTCCTTGGCCACAGCTTTGTTGTGGATTCTTTTTGTATCTCTTCCTAGCTAGCCTAGCTGCTCTGCAAAACCTCTCTCCTTATTCTTTTTAGTATAACTATAATGTATTATATCTTATATTAATAAATCAAGCCTTCTGATTCAAGAAACAAGATTCACCGTCTCTCTCTCACCAGCTGTGCCCACTCAGGCGCGGTAATACCCCAGCACAAGGCAAAGACTGGGGAACTCTACTGCCATGGAGGCTCTTGGCTGCAGGCAGGCAGGTTCTTAATCCATGCAGGATACACAAACCCTGCTGTTGTACTTGCACACCACTGGCCAAGATGTACAACCACCCATCTACTGAACAGCATCCAGAAGAACCAACCAGCCCTGTGCAACACAGACACCAAGAATCACCTGGGAAATGTTGTATTTAAAACAAAATTCTTTAATAGCTTGTAATATAAAGCCACAAATTAGTGCTTGACTGCAGCATGAAAAACAAACGAAACATATTAAATATTTCAAAGCTACTGTGCTTTGGAAAACAAGATACGCTGATACATATAAGCCTAATGTTGGTTACCAGCTGGTTTGGTAGGAAGAGTCAGTTCAGTGTATCAAAACTGTCAATAAGCATTTCTCAGTGTAGCTGTGTTCTACAAGTTAACTGCTACTCATCTGTCACAGTGTTATTATCTATCTGCAACAATGTACTGAATTTCAGGAAGAGAAACCCACATGTTGGAACTCATAGCGTCCACATTAGAAAGTTTGGTCAGGTAATGAACAGGAGATTTCATATCCACTCCAGGTGGATAGATGGTGTTTGATCAGACTCTATCATCATCCACGCATTACACTGAGATCAACAATCAACATGACACAGTCATCAATTTGGAAAATCAAGAGAAAAGCTAGTTTCTGTTCAGTCTAAGGAGTAAATGCTGCTTATGCTGCTTGAAACCCTCTTTTCCAAAATCCAGGGAACAATAGGATACACAAACAAAGTTCTTCCACACCTTTAATGTAGAAAACATTTTGGTACATAACTTGCTATGAGCCATTTTATTCAGCACTGTCTTTGGAGAAACATATATATGTTCCAGAGCTTTGGGGACAGAAGAAGGAATCTAAGATTGTGCTTATAGCTATTCCTGTGGATAAATAAGCAAAAGACCCTTTATCTTTGCATTGTTAAAAATCTTAACAATCTTCTTTTATCAATTTGTGTGATATACATGCAAAAAAGCCTCAAAATTGCAGGCACTGTTTTAGGGTCTCACATCAACTCTGAACTCAGTTCTTCTTAAATCTACAATTACATACTTAGTAAAACCTAAAAAATTTAAAGAAGTAAAATGGGAGAATTCTGCAGTAAAGCAAGAGGTTCAGGCATTAAACTTGCCTCTCAAATTGTACATACAAATCCCTCTGTCCCCAGTCCTGTTTAGAGCATCTGGCTGGGAGCTCCAATAAGGGAGATCCACATAAAGTGCTTGCTTGACTGCTGCGCCCTCACCCTGCCTGTCACTGAACTACACAACCTGAAATAAACACCTCCTGTACAGCTAAATCCCTCACCCAGCCTTCAGAGCCTGGAAAGATGCAACAGCATCAGGAAGGTGGGTAGCCAGGCTCAACTTTGAGTCAGAGGCAGACATGTATTGGATAACTAACAGGAAAGCCAGTAAAAATAGCACTGGGATTCCTGCAGAAGCAGGACTTAAAAAAAAATATTTACCCCCACCTACCAAAGACTTTGTCTTAGAGACCTCAGGAGGAAACACAGCCCCAGATCTCATAAAAGCCTTGTAACAATGAGATCAGGCACTTGGCAGCTGTAGGCAGTTGTGCGTGAGAAACTGAACAAAGAAACCCAAACCCAATTTTAATAGTTACATAGAAAGTTCTCTGTCTTTAGGTTACAGACTCTCAAAATAAGCTGGCAGAAGACATTCCAGATAGGTCAGAAATGCATTCATTCATGTACAAAACATTTCAAAACATGTGTCATGTTCCATCTTCATAAAACCACCTCTAAGTCATCTACAATGAACTGAATGTAACAGAAACTACATCACTTCTGTGGTGAAGAGAGTCAACATGGAAAGTTAAATGTATAAATAGCAAAACATCCAAGTATCTAAAGTGCAGATACCAGGAGGGTGGTTGATGTAATACTATGGGATTCTGTGCTTAATCTTTTGTTATTCTCTTTTCATGTAAGATTTCTTAATCTCCTTCTGGCTGTGCTCTGCTCATGTGTAATAAAGCCTCCATCATTTATCCCTCTTCATGGTAAAGTCTCACAGTCAAACAGCACTTTGCAGTTAAAGCCTCCCACTGCCTACTTATAAAGTGCAGATGGGGTTTAAAGTAAACTGAAAGTTTAACCTGAATATGTTAATCTAAATTACAGGGCACACATTCCCCCGAAATGGATGTGTGTTCCTGAATTCTGATGTCTACTAAAGAAAACAGCATTGCTGCTCTGTTACAGCTCCTCTGTATTGAATTGTTTTACCACCTGCTATTAAAATGCTGTAATGTATCCACAGAGAGAAAACAGGTTTTAAAAAATGGTATTACTGAAATTCTTGAATGCAGATTAAACAAGTTGATAGTGACTGCGAGAAACACTGGTAGTATCGGGAGGATTTTCTGTTGCTGAGATTCACATGGAAGTGTTTGATGAAAAAGACATTCAGCTGCTTGAAATGAGGTGTTAGAAGCAAATCCACAATGGCCAAAAGAACCAACGGCATTTCAAATCATACAATTCGCCTTTAGCCAAGCAAGACAGCACAGAACAGGATTAAAAGAGAATGAAAACTAATTAAAGAGCAATATTTTCCACTATATCCCTCCTAGAAGATTTCACTACACCTGTCTGAATTGAAGTCCTCCTACTCGAATCTCTCTCTAAAGCAGCCAGACTTACACAAAGATGAGTGGCAGACTGAGCACAGGCTGTGGGTGACAGACACCAAACAAGTGAGGATATTTACAGGCAGTGAACAGTCAGCCAGGAATCAATACAACACCACTGCCACTCCCAGGGGCTGCACAGGCTAAGTCAGGCTGCTCTGATGTGCACACATTCAGGCAAATGTAATTAAGGGCACAGGTATGGTACAATACATGACAGAGGTAGACTGGCAAGTGGTAACACCGCATATTTCAACTCTGACTGGAGGGAGTTTTTAAACACCCATGGGCAGTACAGCAGAAAAACCATTAAGATGAAGTCTGGAGATGACTAATACTGCTAGCCAACAGCACTGCCTTTGAAACATGGATGAGATTTCTGCTCACTGGAGAATGCATATCTTGAGCTGTATCTAAAAAAATCTAAATTCCCAGAATTAGGTATGGGTTTGATCTGTACTGTGAGAGCAATTTTGAAGTTTTCCCTCTTATTTCCAAGAAAGAATTTTTCAGCTCATGGACTGCAGAGCTACTTACTGCTCATCTGTGTCAAATTGATTGTTGTACAGTGGCAGATTTCCTGGTTCTTCATAG
The DNA here is from genome assembly GCF_027579445.1 of Ammospiza nelsoni. Lineage (NCBI taxonomy): Eukaryota > Metazoa > Chordata > Aves > Passeriformes > Passerellidae > Ammospiza > Ammospiza nelsoni. The sequence goes on along the minus strand of NC_080634.1, from coordinate 33,375,620 downwards.
ATGTTAGGGAATAGAAGAGTTCATTGTTATCAAGTCTGTACAACACATCCTGCAGACACCTGCTACTTCCATAATTCTCTTTAAAGTAGCTGCTGTCTGCAGGAAAAGTTTGTGATATACTGCTCTAAGGTGTGTAGAAAAAAAATCAAAATTGTCATACAAGCGATATAAATAAAAAGCAATTAACAGACATTTAACACATTACAGGAGTAAGAATATATCTTTCCAGGCACTAGAAAAGGCAGTCTGAATTTCAATGACATGTAGTTAAAACTGGCTTGTCATTTTCAATATCACTCACAAGATCAGTAAGGCAGTCAAACCAAAGCACCCATGATTTTAGATTATTTATGTTAAGAAGGATACACAGGTAAATTACATTTCTCAGGGTCTAATATAACCTGCTGAAAGAAAGGCTGCTGGCAAGGTAGTAGAAGTGTGCATGTTTTTGCTCATTTGGAATGCAGGAGAAAGCCAATTTGCATTTTTTTTAAAGAAAAAAACATCAACAAAAAACAATACATAAATGAAAAAATAACAGCACTATAAAATTAAAATATTAACTTTTCAATTTTTAAAAAATCCTGACAATTCAATCCAACAAGATCTGAACCCCCATCACAGACTTCCTAGTTGCAAAGAATCAACAAATATAAATATACCATACCATTGCAGAGATGCCTGATCAATAAGAAAGTGGCTTTCCAAGACACTCTGGTTCTTGCAATTAATTAACTAAACAGAGTGCCCAGATCCTTCAGTAACAAAACTAAGGCTACTAAAATAAAGGCTTTTATTCCATTTCCATAAAAATAGTATCATACCAAGCAGATGTCACAAGTGACTGTTGATATGTCTTGCTGCTGCACTGCTTCTCTTACGAGACTCCTTCCCTAACTTATGAACACATGTAAACATACTAAATGAGAAAATGGGATACAGTATGTGGAAAAATGCTTGAGAAAGCCTGGAGGTGAACAGGCAGGCACTTATTTTCAAGCTACATTTTTGAAACAGTTCTCAAATATCTTTATAAAAAATATACCTTCTGGATAATTAAAGACACCTGATCCATAACAGCTTTTTCCTACCTCTGTGCTAGTTCTGCTAAGTTCTTTCAGTCTGAAGAGCACTCAAATTTCCCAGCACAGATGCTGACCTTGTCTATGGAACTGGAACCTACTGATATCAAAACTATTCTGAAATTACCCTTCAGGTGTCTTTATAGGGTGCACAGGTTGAAATGCACTGCTATCAGCATGTGCTTAAACCTCATTGAATTCACTCAAGGTTAAGTATCTTTTTCCAATGCAGTTTGGGGTTATTTGATCTCAAGGGTCCAGGGTTGTCACATAACAGAAGCCACATTTTAATGTGGAGGTTCACATCAGTAGAAGAGTTACTGATGGATGTGAGAGATGCAGAGAAACTGCAAACAGAGAAAAGAGACCATTTTAGCCAGCACTGATTGTTCAATAGTCAAGACTCTGAGACCTGGGAAACAGCTTTACAGCTATATTACCATGCTTTGCTGCTGTGAGCACATTGTAAATCAATACAAAATGGGATTTTGGATCAGTCTGAGTGTTTCCCTTTTTTCTTCATGGCAAGAAGGACAAATCAGTCAGAGCATCGAAAGCAGACAAAAATTGCATAGAATGGCGGCAAGTAGGCACAGAGATAGACTCTGTTTGTTGCCCCAAAATTAAGAGCATCAAAATCACAGCCTTCATATGAGGTATATTTTGAAAAACTGTGTTAGTTTAATGTTTTCTTTAAATTTACTTACTAACTTTCATCAGCTGGGTAGATAAAATTTGCAGAAAACAGTTTGTCCCCCTCATTAATCCCCTAAGTCTGGTTTCAAAAGTTGGTCAGCTTTCTCACAGACTAAGAATGTGATAGATTAAAAGCAAGCAAAGCACTGCCCCTTGTATTTGGGGATATCCTCAGCCTCAGTCTTGTCCTTTACTCCTCCTTCAAAGTTTCTGAATAAGATGCTGCTGAAAGTCCCACCAATATTTAAGACTTGTAAAGTAAGAAGATGATGAATTCAAGGCTGAACTAGAGCACATCTAAGGTGTTTGTCAATCTGTAGTATGAATGGGAAATGGGAAGTTGAAGAAAGGGATAGAAAAGTTAGGTATGTAAATAGCAATTACAAAAAATTTTAAAAGAGTGTTTCTTATGTTTCTACAGTCACTCCACATGTTTGCAATGAATCACGGGTCAAAAAATTAGGAACTGAGCTCCCAGATGCAAACAGGAACACCTATAAAGCTTCACCATTTCAGTATCTTCCGCTGGTCACACTTTGGAACATCCTCCATGAGGAACCTCTCAGTTGGACTAAAGAGAAAACAAGCTTGGTAGAAAATTAACTAAATGGCACAGGTATCCCAACCATTTTGCTTAAAATATAAATTGCAAAGGAGGTTGTGGAAAAGCAAGGTAGAATAAAGGCCTAAATCAACCATTACATACTTCATTAATTGTATAAAAGTGCAAGGTTAAAGTAGTTTGGGTTAAGCATTCAGTTCACTATAGGCCACACAGATGCTTAACTTGGCCATCAATTGCCTAGTTTTGTCATTTTTGTCATTCAGTTACTAATATTAGTTTAGACCACAGAAAGAACAAAAACTGAATGAAAAAATGTAAGCAATCCACTTCAAAAATGGTTAGTTTTCTGTGACCAGCACGAAATATTACCGCAATATCATCAGCTGTACAATATATACATAAAACCCTTGTGTCTTAATCTTTGTTTTAACAACTTAGAATAAAGCTGCACTAAGTGCTATTTCCCTAGTGTGCCAGCTCTTTGCTCTGTTCCAGCCGACTGGCCTTGCAGCACAGAGAAGTCCTTTAATAGCAATGGTACTTGGATTGATCCAGAATTTTGACACTTCAGCCTGAGCAACTGTTGAAATGCTTTATTCAGCCAGGCCAGGTGATCGCGTGCGGCTGCCCAGGGCTCAGTCAGAGGTTCTTGGGTGGCTCCACAAGAAGAACAGGCCATATTCCAAAAACAAACTGTCAAAAGAAAAATAGGAATAGGGGAAAGATTCCTTGGAACATTATGTTTCTTGGAACTGAAACCAAACACTATTAAACATAATCTAATGATAGGATGAAAGGGGAATGGCTTTAAAATGAAAAAGAGTAAGTTCAGATTGGATATTAAGAAGAAATTCTTTACTTTGAGGGTGGTGAAATACTGGCATGGGCTGCCCATAGAAGCCATGGATATTCCACCCCTGGAAATGTTCAAGGCCAGGTTGCAGTACCCGAAGGGCTCTGAGTAACCTGGTCTAGTGGAAAGTGTCCCTTCCCATGGCAGGGGGGCTGAAACTAGATAATCATTGAGATCCCTTCCACCCCAAACCATTCTGTGATTCTAGGAAAATTTCAACTGCATTTCTTGGGATGTAAGCAGAAGTTAAAGACAGTACCCTAACAGGCATAATTATTGAGCCCCACCAACAGTTCAAAGCACAAGATATCCAAATGTACACTAATAAATACAAAATACAGCTTGCTTACCTTCACCTTTGGCCTGTGTTTCAGGAAAAGTGTCCTTGTATATAAACTGAGGAGAAGGAAAAAAGCATGCTTAAAATTTCAAGCATAAGACAGCATATAAAATAAGGATTTCCTGATTCCAGTTTCATTTTCCAACTATAAAAGAATTGTTTCTGTGATTGCAGAGCTACCCATTCTGCCTAGATTTAGTCAATTCAGGAGATGTTAACCTCCAGTCAATCGCCCTGTAGCAGACTAATCCACAAAATAATTTACCCTATCACCTATGTGGGGAGAAAGAAAGAAACCCTGAGAGGTAAAAAAAAAAAAACTAACCAACAAAGAAACCCCCAGGGACTGGAGTCTGCCATTTTAGAAGGATGAAATTAAATCAGTGTACCACAAAATACAGCAGATGTTAAAGGGGGAAAAAAGCAGCATAGCTTGATTCTACATCTTATTCTTAGATGCTTTCTCCTCTCAGTCGATCTTTTCCGGTGAATGACCTCACATTTTTTTAAAAGGCAATGCCACTTTGTGGCATGTTGGGAAAACTTTGCCTATGCTTGATTCCTGCAAGGAATTTTTTTTGAGGCAATATTCTAAAATATTACCTCAAGCTCTTTAGAGTAGCAGACAACCTGTAAACTAAAATGGAGCAACTGTTTTCCATATACCTTGACATATTTCTATGTATATATACATTTACATATACGTAGGCAAATATGCCTACATATATGTAAATGTATATATACATAGAGATATATATACACATAAATGTAACAATGAGCTATCAGGTCATCTAATGGAACTGTACTTATTTTCCTTGCATTTTCCTTTTATTAGTTATTTTAACATCGGACAAAAAAGGTCAATTCTATGTTAGATGTAGAAAAATTGATATATAATCAAGTTCTCAACTACACAGGATGTAAACATATAACAGACATTCTCTTTGTTATTGTTAAGTGGTAAAATTTTATTTAATTAGATGATGAACGAACAGCAGAAATTCTTCACATTTCAGTTTACATTCTATTCTTGTCCCTGGTTCCACTAGATGGTGGTATAGAGCAAAAATGAGAAAAATCTGCTGCCTCCAGACTTGCTAACTTACATTCTTGTTTAAGCCCTTTTGAGAACAGCTCCTCTAAAACTACTTTAGCCATCACCTTCTGCACTACAGCAGGATGCCTGCTGGTTTTCAGGAGTGACAGTGCCTATCAAAAGATTTGTTAAGCTCCTAAATTTAAACATGTTTTAGTACTTCAGGATTGCTGCTCAAGAACAGACAAGTATTAATGGCTTACATTCTGAAATTAATATACTGTCAAACAGTTTTGGTTTAACTGCCACAGGCTTCCCATTTCTGAATTAAATTTTCTTGAAGAATCATGACTATTTAAAGACTAGTGATTACATTTTGAAAAATATAGATTAGTTTTAAGAGAGTTTTTAGATCAGTTACAAAGAGGAAAGAAAACAGTACACCAGTTTAATAAGTCATTTTCCTGCTCTTCTGGATGGTACAACATTCTGAAGTCCATCTGAAGCTGAGAAAACTTGTAAGATCTCTGTGAACTTCCAGTTTAGAAAACATTTCCTACCTTAGCAGGATATGAAGGTAAGAACCCAGGCCTGTGAGAATATGCCACCATGCATGAAACTGTGTCACAGCTCCCACCACAGGAGGCATCTTCTCTCGTAATGCTCTGAAAGAAAGGAATACCATGCAATGGAATAGTTTTTCCCAGCTAAGCAATCTCAAATCACAATGTTGGATTATCAGATCACACATTATTGTTTCCATATCTCAGGCATGTGCTGGACAGGGGAGGCTTAATGAAATCAGGCTTTCAGCAGGTGAGGAGCAGCACTTACAATTTACACTGCCAGTACAAAGAGATATCAGACTTTCTTATACATTTAAAGAAAACAGACATTTCCTCATATGATGAGTGACCAATTTCTTCTGGACTCAAATTTCAGGGAATATACTTATGGCATCCCACAGTCCCAAATGAATCCTACCACCCTCCTCCACAAGACCCTGTGAACTACTGTCAATAGGATGAAATGTTGAGTTTAAGGTCCAAGAGAGGAAATGAGATTTATCAGACATCATCACTTTAAATTGGGCATTCACACCACCTATTTTGCAGGTACATGGAAGCTCAACTTGCCTTTATCTGTTGGACTCTTAAAACAGGGACAAAATGGGTGTTTAATGAGGAAGCAATTAAAGGAGAGGGTCTGAGATACTCCACCAACATGCTTTGTATTTTGTAGTTATGGGGTGTGAGCTACTCGAGAAGGGGCTGAGGGATGGAGATAAAGAAATAAAGAGAAGGAACTACATTGCTCTTATTTCTCCTGCTCATTAGGCTTCTGCAGATAATGCCTATTTTGGTTGATGGTGGAGGAACTGTTTGCATCTGCTGGTCTTTTTTTCCACTTTAATTTCACTTGTCAAAATAAAAAGTGGAAAACAACGATTGCATGTGTTAAGCAAGAAAAATCTGCAACTCCTGGAATACGTCCTTACTGCTTGATATTACAGTGCTTAGTCCAAAGCTGCTCAGTCACAATTACTAGCACAAAGCTCCAATTGAGTCAGCCCAGCAATGACACAGTGGAACATGCAGCCTGGCACAAACTTTGAGCCTTTGGATGGCAGGAAATTTCAAAGCTCAAATTCAAAAGTGCGTGGTTCCAACCAGAGAAAAAACTGAGTGCTACAGAGTTTTTGCTATTTTGATTTTTTTTTTAAATAAGCTGCAGATTTACTAAAATATGGAACAAAAAACCCTGAATCAAAACCCAGTTTTGAACTTTAAAACCAAACAGAGCAGGTAGGTGGATGATTCACAAGCTAGACATCCAGAGAATAAAGAATTTCAAGGGATTTGAATGTATTTTCTCCAAGGGTTCAGAGTATAATACCTTCTGGAGAAATCCAAGGCTCTGCAGATGTCTGACTAAAGCTAGTAAACAAGCATATTTTTTTTTTTCTATCACCATAACCACACAAGTCTTACAGGAAAGATGCAAACTTTTTTTCCCCTTATGAAATGAGGAGGGAAGAAAGTGCCTCAGCAGCTGGTGTCATTTTTGGGCCTAGGAACCAGTTCAAAACCTCCATGGACCCACAGCAGCTCAGCAGGTTTGGTGAATTGGGGGTTGTGATCTCACCAGTGACGTGAGGCAGCTGCAAAAATCAACGCTCATGCCAATATTTGCAAAGTAACTGTAAACCGATGCCAAATTATTGGGCCAAATCCAGCACAGTTATCCGTGCTGCCAAATAACTACTCTATCCCATCTATATCAAGTGCTCCTAGGGATGAGGATCATGTATTATATTAATTTTTAAAAAGTTTCAAGAATACTCTGTTGGAATTAACTTTCAGTTTGCTTAACCCAGCACAGGGATTGAAGAGCCGGAAGGGATGGAAAACTTTAGACTTCTTTACAGCACACTGTTATTTAGCTCTTACAAACCAGCCTACTAGGACAATTCTGTACAACACAGATTCCATGGCATAACGGTGTTTCAAATTGTCAAAAATGTATTTTTCTGAATGCTGGAATTAACATTTCCATCTCCTCCAGCTTGCTGAACAATACATGAATTGCAACTAAGTGCTGTTTATCGGTAACATGGATATTGAAATAGGTATTTCCTGAGCAGTAGTAGCAGAAGTAGTTGTGCATGTCTTCTTTAACATGCAGAACTACTGGTTTTGATATTTTCATAGGAAATGGAAGAGCAGAAAAGAAAACCCAAATGAGCAGGATAAAAAACCATTCAGATGAAATCAAGTCTGAATAACAGGCTTTAGTCATCCACAGACTCTCAAAATTACTTCAGTGACATTATTTCTCTCAGTTTAATTTGAAGTTAAATAGAAATTAAAAACAAAAATTCTATAAATGGTTAAAAAAATTTAAAAACCCCTGTTGAGTGCTGACTCTAGTCATGAGCAATCTGCATAAAATCTCATGGATGTTTTGTAGGCAGCATGCCATACATACAATGAGATGGACTTGAATATGCACCTCAGAAATAATCCAATCTTCGTACTTAAAGGCTATTAAGAGTTATCCAGACAAGTGAAAAAACTCACCTCAATTTATCACAGAAAATGTTGTCCACATTCCAGAGAAAAAATCCCATTAAAAACACAGTTAAAGATGTATATCCTAAACCTCTAAGCCATGGGTATACCCTAGAGAGAGAAATAATGCAAAGTTTAGTTCAGAATGGTTAAAGATACAGAAATATACTAATATATACTACACTAAATATGTGTAAATACAGAAATGCTGTTATATGTAAATAAAATTCTTTATCAATTTGGTTTTTCCCTCAAAAGAAAAAAATACCAACTTCAAATATCATCTGTTTAAATATTGTATTTTACTTCTTCTCTCTCCTGATCTCATATTCTCTGAGACTGTTCTTTTACTTTTACTTCTGTAATTATAAACGTTTTCTAAAATACTGCCCTCTCTGAGTGAAACCAAAAAGTGGGAAAACTAAAGTTGGCTAAAAGGTACTAATTCTTCAGTCCTGTGTATATTCTTTCATTAAATAAAAAAAAAAGAAAAAAAGATCTCTGTTAGCAAGTAGGACTCTCATTCCCAAAAGAAGAGGGTCTCTGCCAAGAGATGATATCTCTGTACCAGGGAATTTGTATATATATGGTCTTTCAAAATTCCTCTTTTTTTCAGTGTAGACCACCATGACCAACAACTAACTAAATCAATGGTATTAAACCCCAGTACTTTTATGTTCATCTTTTAGTTGGATGCTACTGGAAATAGAAAAATGTCAATTTAATTTCAGCAGAAAAAAATTTTTCTTCAAGATATGGAAAACACACTGAAGAATCAGATGCAAGAAAGTGCATCATTAATAAATTTACTTTCCCTATCCACATTCAGGTTGGACCATGAAATTGTAAACTTCCAACATGGAAGGCTCCTTTCCCACTAATAAGACAAGTCCAAAAGTAAAACCAAATCCAACCCTGAAAGGCTGCCATGAAATACTGTTCAAGTTATTTTTAAGCATTATGAATGCACAGTTGAGATTCTGGGTTAAAACACATTCTTGAGCTGCCTTTTCCTCCACTGTGTGTGTTACAGCACATTTCAGAGCTGTGAGCACTGAGAACCAAAATGTGCAAAACACAACATGTAGCTTGCCCTGTGGAGGAGGCTCTAACCAGACACAAGCTGTACATATTTACAAATTGACTGCCAATATAAACTAGCAAAATTATTATTTGTTTAGTCTAATAAATGTGTGGAGCACCATGCAGTACATAGCCAAGACTACACTGTAATATTACCCCCTCAGAGCTCCAGAGACAAGCAAGACCATGACACAACAGAGACCTAAATAGTATATCAGACATGCTGGCAATTAGGTAATTATAGCTGGAATTATTGAGGAATAAACAGTGGTGTTTTGTGAAGGAATCAACTGGCATCACTTATTAACAGGGAACGTGCTTTGTGAACAGAGAACAACATTTGCCCACTTGCAATCTTGGGAGGAAACAGAACTAAGAAAGAGATGAAAAGTGTGGGGGGAAGAGGCAGGAAGAGGAACAACTGGTGAGGATAGGATGAGGTAGTAGCCTGAAAGGAATAACATGCTGTTCTTTGGAATTTTTACTGTAATCTCAGAGTGACTTCAAAACCCACTCTAAGAAATACGAGTGACAGGAAGTGAAGATACAAGAAACAAGCAGAAATCAGGGTCAGTATGTAAGCTGGAAAAGGCTTTGTCAAGTGCTAGCACTACTGATGGAAATACAGGAATATGTTCTAGCCGTGCAGAGAAAGTAAATCCAAAAGTGTGCTTGGGGATGAATTTTAGAGAAAAGAAAGGGTACCTTCATGTTGGCAGAACTTCTCTAGCAGAACTAATTTAAAATTAGTAGTAGTTTAGTTAAAATTTAGAAGAAGTTTAAACCTACTTCTCTTCCCATCCCAACTTTCTACCCAGTTTGCATAGTAACCAACAAGGGAACCAAGTCTTTGTAGGGGGCTGATTCAATGAAGTGATCAAGCTAATTAAGAATATACACTCCAAGCCCCTAGAACTGAAGTGAAAAGTAGTTAGGACTTCAGACACAGACTTGGCAGGAGCAAAACAATCAGTGATTCTTTGAGAGGGAAGGTGGTGATGTTATTGATAAAGACAGAAGACTATGAAATGTTTCAGAAATAATGAGAAAGCATAACTGTGTGGAACTTGCAGATGCAGAAGAATAGGAGGCCCGAGAGTTTGTCTACACAGACAGAAAGAAATTTAATCTAAAAGACTAGAACTGTGTTAAATCCTTGAATAAGGACAAAATTAAAATGACTTCAATTTGATTCAATTTACTTCCCCTTGGGGGCGAATAAACATAGTGTCACTTAAGATCTCTAGGCGAGGATTAAAATTTCCAGTCCATAGATTTAAAAAGTGCCTTTAAATTGATGATTGCTTCTGAAGCTGCAACACACTATCAGTTTTAAGTTCTTCTTGCTTAATAAAAAAGTCTGTGAACATTTGCACTTGGTCTGTGGGAATTTCTTGGGGAAAGCCAAACCACATGAACTGAAATGGCAATTGGAAGGTGATTCAATGAATGTACTTGATTCTTGTGGGCCTCTACCAACTCAGAATATTTGAGAATTCTATACTTCAAATTCACATTTTGTTAAATTCTTCCTTGTGTTCCTGAACAGACATAGGTGGAACTTGAAACAAAGTTTAACAAAAATCACATTTAGAATGATGACAGAAATAAGTAATTTTCAGAAGCAATCCCCAAATGCATGAGAACACCAAATATTCACAGGAGATAGACAGAAATGGGCAACCAACTGAGCCCCTGAGAGCTAAAGGTATGTGTTTACTTCAATACTGATTAAATTCCATTTTCCTTCCATTTACCTCCCTTTTACATACCATTTTTAGAGTCTGTGCTCTAATGATTCTAATACTTCTCAGTATCTCCTAGCGCTTTTAATACCTTTTGTTTGTTACAGTTTTAATTTGAATTACCATAGCATTATGCTTGATTTTATCCAATAAAAATTGTGAGAAAAACTATCATGTGTCATTATTTTTTAAATACTTGAGCAGGGAAGAGGAAAGGAAATTACTAAGTGATGGTTCCACTCTGCAGTCTTAGTCTTAGCACTCTCCCAGTATTATCATTAGAGTTTGGACATTAGCAGCAGATTTCACACTATCCAGCAATAAGAAGACAAACTCCATTTCTGTTTAAATCCCAGTCTAACAGCTGAAGCCATCAGCAGAACACCTGACAGTAAACACTGACCATAAGTGTAGAAATCTCAGTTTAGTTTAACGTTATCACAGTGGCTTCAAAAAAGTGCAAGGTGATGAGCCAAACCCTTTCAACCCAGGGGAGTCCAGGAGCTAACATTATGTACCTAGTTAAATAAATTCTCCCATTGCCAATTTCTCGTGCTAAGCTGACAAAAAAAAAGGTGCAAATACTATGTTGTAACTTACAATGCTGAATTAAATGGTTACTTACCATAACACTATATAAACAGATCTTAGAACTATGATGGATACTAGTGTTCCATACATGATCTGAAAATAAAAAAAGAGATCAAATTCAGCAGTTGGATTCAAGAGACCTTATAAAATAGTCCAGGAGTAAAAACTTTTGAAGCCTCTGTTTGTTTTTTTATTTTTACATCTCAGGAAAATAGCATTTCTTCTAACTTCATCTCCAGAAAGCCTTCTGTTAAAGTTTAAATAAAAGTGTGATTACAAAGCATGTCCTTTATACAATTGCAGGAAAAGTCAGTTGTGTAAAACCAATGTTCCACTGTTCTGAATTAGAAAGCAAACACTAGATGGCACTCAGAAAGCATTCTGAAATCAAAAACGGTAACCAAACCCTATTATCTCTTCTCGGTGCATTTTAGCCCAGGATTGTGAAAGCATCAGCTAAAGCTGTTTTTGAAAGCTGTACTTCTTTCATTGATACTTGATTAGTATGTTTTCCTGAAAGCAAACACCTGGGTAGACTATGTGCTATTCCCACACTGAGCATCACTATGGGGAGAAACTTTCCAGGAAGCATTTCAAGCAACTATTGCAGATTGTTTGGATTCAATATAATTATATAGTGGGAAGGCTGCACAGTCTGAAAAGATCCATGAGCAAAATCAGACTCATTGTAGGCTTGATGAATTTGAATGCAATCACCTGACTTATAAAAAGTCAAAGTAATATATTTTTTTCCCTCGTGATCTTTAAATCACTCTCTTTTGTTCACAAACTTAAAATCCATGTAACAGCACCTCAAAGACACAAAGATTAAAGAAGAGAAAAAAATTTAGCCAGTCATGCCTGAGAGTGATGTAGAAGTCACTGCAGCAGAGAGGATTTTTAGACACTGGTGACATTCAATTACTTTCTTTATCTTTTATTCTGAACACTGGTTTCCTTCATCCAAAAGGCAATTTGTTCCAAGCAGCTGTGCTTTGCTCTTTTTGCCTCTCTCCAGTGGCCCACAGGCCTTCCAGTAATTTTTCCTTCCTTGTTCACTGACTTAACTTTCTCATCTTGCTTCTAGTTAGCTACTATCTAATTCTGCCTTTGCTTAACATGAAATAGAAAAGTTATAAACCTTTGCTGTCTTTTTTTAAAGGCCACTAAACCTCACAGAAAAAGTGTGCATACAAACCAGGGTTCTTACCATGTTCTAGTGACCTCGTCATATCCCTTCTTCTTTTCCACTGTCTTTGAGACAGGGACTGCCTCTCAATCTGCTGTAACTGGGACATTCAGATCCTACTATCCTGTAAGCATGTCTAGTCATCTCACATAAAAAAGGTTACTGTAATAGTGCAAAGTGAAACCTTCCTTCCAAAAGTCCATAAAGGCAAATCTGCAAACTCTTTTTAGATTTAAGGACAAGGTTAGTAGTGCACTGTATTATCAGTGCATATATACAGAACAAGACGGACAACAGAGCCCTTATGGTTGACAACAGGTAAAATAAGCCCAATACTGACTATTCAAAGTCAGTCAGCACAGCAGCTCTTCATTTGCATTCAGAACAAGATTAAAGAACTTCAGTAAATAAACTACTACTATTGTGTGTTCTGCTCTGTAGAGCTAAACAAAGCAAAACTATTTGAAAGGCTAATTGGTTCTGGCTTGTAATTTATACAGAGCTGTTAGTTAATTCCAGTCCCCTTATTGAAGTACAGCACGTAAACCAGGAAAAAAAGAAAACCAACACAACCTGCTAGACACAGCCTGAGTATCAAGTGCTTATCAGTCCCAAGCTAAGGATAGGAAGGAGAGTGCTCAGGTGTGCTAGGTGCTGCCTGCTGGTACAATTCTTCATTACTAACATTTTACCTAAAAAGATCCCACCACACAAATATATTATCAGACTCATTTAAAATAGCTCTTTTCATTTTTTCTAATCAAATCCAGCAATTTATTCTAAGAGAGGGATGGTGCACAGGAAGATACTCATAGGCAGAGCTCCTCCAGGATCCAAATTACAGTTTGATTTGCTGATTTTCTCCTTCTTAAAATTTCCATCACTAAAGCACTCCTTTGCAGTACAGATGTGGGAAAAACCTATCCATTAAGAGCAATTTCTGTCATACACATTAGGGGTTGTGACCACCCTTATGCTTGTACCCAAATTGCTTTTGAATTCTTTGTACAGGGAGTTCAATAGTGTCAGACTCTACCTAGAGAAACAGATCTTACAGGCAGCCCAAAGCCCAGGTAAAATGTTACCTTTTTCAGCAGTTGCTAAAAGTAGGAAAGAGCAAAAGCTAAGAAAAGCTTTCTTTGCAGAGTTTCTGGCTTGATATTTCCTAGTGAGTTAATGGCTTGCAGAAGAGGACAGTATTAATGGAGGAAGGAAGGGGGGAAAAAAAAGAAAGAGAACCTTGGAGTGACTGAAGAAAAATATGCCCATCGTTGACACTTCAATTTTTTGCCTTTTCCGCTTCCCCACCCAAACAGGTTGTTAGCAGTAAAACGCATTTGTGTTTAAAAGCCTGTGAAAGACTGGAACAACAAAGGGTTCTGCTCTGCATGCTCCAATCCTCCTCGCTGAAGGTGAGCACCCAGGAGATACTGCTGTGATATACAGAGACTGCAGCTGCTCACCTCCCCCAGCTGTTTCTTTAGAGGCTACACATCAAACTGCACAGCTTAGTTCAGATGTCAGGCAGCAGTGCTTACTTCATCTCTTTTACCATCCATGGCTTTACTATTTTTATCATGGTAAAACTTTGTTAGGTATTACCCATCCATCCAGAGAAGGACAAAGTATAATATTATATAAAAAAAGAAAAATCTGCCTTATTCAAGTTAGCTCAATTTTTTCCATTCCTTTAACTTCTTTTGTCTTTCTTGTCTTTAACTAAGACATCATTTAAATGACAGATGACAACCCAAGCAAGTTTTCTGCTATTTTGTCTCACACTGCCATTAAACTGTAAGCCAAAGAACATAATTTTACTGCAATTGAAACAAAAAGAAAGATCAGAATCTCAATCTTCTGTTACCACTAGACAGTTCCCTCTTTGCTGTTTCAGATGCAAATAAAGCTCTGCATATTTCAGCTTTGAAGGTATCTTTACAATTGAGGGAAAAACCCAAAGTCTGATGAAGACACAGTGGATTGTGTCATAAGAAGGTGAAATATGAATAACTTCCTAATTCACAAATGGGAAGTAAGCACTTCAGGGCTCAATGTCTGGAAGCATTTTTAATGTGGAGGCAATTAAGCAAATCATACATAAAATCACTTATGTAAGTTAGAGGCAAGGTTGAGAGGGAGAGCATACAAAACTGGTTCTTCATCTACCCTTCCAGTACAGAAAGCAGCAATAAGCTGCTATTTCCACTTCTCTGTTTCCTCTGCTCCTGGCTTTCTACCTATCTTTGGTTAATAAAGTCAATTTATCAGCCTCAAATATTAGTATTCACATTGGGCACTGTACTGAGAGATTTTGGGTTCTTGGCAACCAGCTTATCTAATACTCCAACCAGCTATCAAAAGATAGTTCAATACTTGAATGTGGAAGCTATATTTGCAATTTGCAACAAAGAAAACTGAGCTCTACATGGGTTTGGATTTCTGGAGAAGAAATGTGAGCTGAGAGAAAAAGGAAGGACAACCCCAAGATGACTCTGAAACACCAAGTAACTCGGCACAGTTACAGCTGTGTAGCACCACATGCTGCCTTGACAGCTCCTGAATGAACCACCTCAGATTCACTGGGGTTGGTCCTGTTTAGATGCATGCATGTGATAGCAAAATGACACACAAGTCACTGCTGCTGTAGAACTTCTGGGACACTGTCTGCCACAGAAAGCCAAGCTTCCTCTCCGAGAACTTGTAGAGCTGAGCCTCAGGGGAGTCAGAATATCCTTCCTCATTCCCTAAGATACTGTGCAGGTAGAAGCACCAGCCAGAATGAAAGCTGTACTGGCTTGGGAAGACATCCCCCAATGAACTGTGTAAGAGTGAAATGTCACTCAAGTTAGTTTTATACGTGCTCATCAGCAGGACAATGCCAGAACAGAAAAAGCTCTGTGGTGTAGACACACCTGAAAAGGTCATTTTGAACAGAATACTGGGGAACCTGAATTTACAGAAAGTAAGAACACATTCCATCAAAAGGCACAATGTATCAGCCACAAGCCTACAATTAACTATTGCCTTAGCAGCAGGAGGGACTCTGGAGAGCTATAAGACATCCAGTGGGTCCACATACATCCCCCAAAATGGTGAATCCTGCAATTCTGAACAGGTTATGCCTGGACATAATATATTCTTCATGCAGTTTCAGGCTCCCTTACATACTTTCATACTTCTATATGTTTCATCTTGATTTCACCTTGTTCTTTGCACTTGTATATTTAAAATACCCCTAGAGAAAAAAAATCTATTAATTTTTTTATTAAGGCAAATGAAATGCCTTTTCCTGCCATGCTTACTTTCTTCCTCTTACTCAAAGTCACCTGAAGAAGTAAATCCAATACTTGCATTTTACTTCTATCAAAAGTTAAAAAAAAATCCCTGGTCATGTTGTTATGCTGTAAACAGTGAACACATCCAGGCACTCCCTCCCCTCCTTTGGTGATCTGTGAACAGTTTAGAACAAGAATAGTTTGTATTTGTCCATCAGTGCATCTCTTCCATTTTGAATCAGTCCTCATCCTCATCCTCCAGGTATCCCAGTTATCTCTTCATTTCCCCCAGTACTCAGTGATAACGCTGAACTTTGTATCATCACAAATACCAGCAGTACACTCTTCTTTTTCCTGGTAGAGGTTGTTAAAAAAGAAACCAACGAAACAAATCAGTCCCACTACTGATTCCAAGAAAATTCAGGCTTTTTCATAATCTCCTTTACTAATTTTTCACTAGTCACTACCTTACCCTATTTGCAACTCTCCTACTCATCTGTTCCTCCAGCTGGCTTTGTTTCACATGGGACACCACAAGAACATTCCAGAATGCCTATTTTTTTACATCACATTTCCTAATGTAGAAGAAACAGCTATTTAATCTAATTTTCTATTAACCTTTTAATTATTTGTTTGCTAAAATTTGCCCCAAACTGTCACAGCAGATGACTACACAAATAAAACAGGTTTTTAGAACTATGTCCCTATTCTCATAACTTGCCCCACTAGCTGAATGAGGTTTCTGATCACTCCAAGTGATCAGATATGGCATGCTGCAAGCAGACAAATCAGGATGGAACACGTTGCTTTTTATGTAACAACTTCCTAGGCCTCATCATATTAGGAGGAGGCTACTTGTAAGACTTGAGTTGAAAGTTTAACTTTCAGAGTAACTACTTCTGCTTCCAGGGCTGTCTCTGTATGTCTGTGGATCACTTTACTCTAGCAGCCATTCTTCCCCTGCCCCTTTCCTTGTATACATGTGGTAAACAGGGATGAAGAACTAATCTGATTTAAAATTAATTCTAAGGAAAGTTTCAACCTGTTGAGTTCCATAATCAAATTCAGACCAGAAAATAAATTTGTGTGCCAGATGGAAAAGAGGAGAGAGGCACAGCTGTTTTCTGTGACAATGATACTGGCTTAAAAACAACCAGGCAGCTGGGACGTAGGGTTGTTTGGCACCTTGAAAATTAGGACTAACAGTGCTCTAGCCTGAGAGATTTGAACATAAGCAAGACAATATATGCCTGTAAAGGCCATTAATATATTTCATTTAATTGATGAGGTAGCAAAAATACTAGATTAGTTGTCAAACAGGAATTAGTTTTTTCCTTCTAATGATGTGCTGCCTCTACCTACCCAAAACACACATCTCGTTCCTCCTACAGTTGAAGCACTAAAACCCTTAAAGATCTCCCTTAATATGTGGATGCAGAAAAAGTAGTTGGTCTCTATTGCTACTGTGCTGTGGATAACAAACTGAAATCACCTTTGTGCCCTGCTGGCAGCTGGCAATTTATGAGCCTAAATTGGAAAGACAAGTAGAAAGTAATTTGGGGAAAAATAAGGCTCAGATCCTGGTTGCTAAATATAATAGGATCCTTTTTTCCATTCTTACTGGCCTCCTTCCAGAGGAAAAAAAAAAAAAACCAAACCAAAACCATAATCCATACTGAAACAATGAACAATAAAAAGTTATCCTTGTAGTTCTTCCTCTTTTTGCAAGGCTGACAACTCAAAAAGATCACAGACAAACATCTAGAGGAGCCAAATGCTGCTCTATCTCCTGATGCTACTTTCTAACCCAGTAAGAAAAATTGTGATTTAAACTGATTGCATGACCATATTTAATTTTACTTCAAGTCTAAGTGACTTGAAAAGCAGTTTGAAAATACTTCCAGAAATTATTTAACTTTTTCTTTTTAATGCACTCTAAAATAATGTACAAGTATTAAGAATATAACCCTGTTTAGCTGTGCAGTCAGGGAAATTATTTCCTCAGGATTTACTACATATTTGGCAAAGACTGTGAAAAAATAGGTAGAGTACTTGAATATTTGGAATTTGGCCATAACTTTATGTTCTCCATAAAAATCAATTTGCCAGGAATTGTTGTAAAAAGTCCAACAATTTTATGGGATCTAAACATTTTCTACGCCAATTCCTCATGTATAAATTATAACAGGGAATTCATATTCTGAACCTAAGAGAAACCAGATGCAGAAAATTAAAGGTCTGGGACAACAGTTTAAACTTGCTCTATTTCCCACTTTCCCAAAAAATTGTAATATCTACTGTTTTAGTTTTCGTGACATGGGGCAACACCTATGTCAATGCATCAAACTGGACTATAGTGAAGCTGTGATGTATTTATTCCAATAAATGCACCTTGGGCAAATAACTGATTAAAGAGATAAAAGTTCATTATAAATACTAAGTTTTGCCACTGCTGTTAACAAAACTATTCTAAGTCACTTCATTCAAAACTGGTTATGACCAGCTCAGTAAAAGCACGAGTAATTGTCACTTTCTTCCCAGCCAGTATTTTTCTGCTGGAAATGTAAATAGGGGAAAAAAAGAAAGGATTTAATTAATACCATCAAAAAAAATCCACACTGCAATTTTCTCTTTTATCTACAGGTAGGGTAACAATTCATGTTTCTAGGGGAGATTTTTTGGAGCAGCTGAAGATTTATTCTCTTGATCAGCACTTCACTAATCCACCAACACGAGCCAGTTATCATTTTTACAACTGCTGATGCAGCAGGCACACTTTGACAAGCAGTGGCACTACCAATTTCAAAAATTAAGGCTTTAAAGCTCTGTCCTGCAAAGAGCTCTGTGCTTTTTGCTTGGCAATTTTTCAGCTGTTATCCCTAATCAAAAAATCATAAATGATGGAAAACTACCCATGGCATATAGAAATGAGCATAATTTCTAACCTCCTGTGAAGAAGTAAGCGATGCAAGTCCTATCCCCAAAGGCAGGGGATGCATATTAATACTCCTGGGCTGCTACAAAAGGAGCCTGTATCAAATGTTCCATTAAGGCTGTACAAAGCAGTCTGCTACATAACCCTAGAAGGCATTCTCTGCTTAAACTCACCTTGAATATCCACAAAGTAAAACTGAGTAGTTAAAAAACCCAGTAAACTAATGTGCTAAAGCTGAGAGAACGTGGTGCTAAGTCAATCAAGACATCTAATGATGTAAGGTCATAGTTTCAAAGCAGCTGCTAATGGAAAACAGCAGAAAGACTCATTTAGATGTTCCTCTCTCACACACCTTAGGGTCACATCATTACACTTGCCACTGATGAAAACCATGGGAAATATTAGGTCACAAGCTAAAACACAACACACATTGAAGCATTCAAGTTTTTCAGGTCACTAAGTAAGAGGATGGTGACATGACAGGCAGCAATACTGCTTAAAGAAAAAGCAAACAGCAAATCGTGCTTCCCTTCCATCTTTCTTTCAGCAGTAAAATACCGTAACATATTCCACTAAAATAGCAAAGTTGAAAACCAAAATTAGCTGCTCCAACAGAACAAGATTTACCTGATGGAATACAGGCTCTTTCAAATCTAGGTAAACCTGGAAAGATTAAAAAAGAGAAATAATTTGCAACAGAACCATCATAATATTATTCATCTAAATATTGCCAAGGCGTCTTCTGTTCGAATCAAGCCATGAGTGCCTGTCCATGCACCATTAAAGTTGATCAAATATTTGAAGTTTCCTCTGGCAGAACCTGAGGTTTTAACTGTGGAATTATTATAAACTAAGAAGCACCAATAAATACCAATATTAACAACTAACATAAAGCTTCTAATTTAATAGAGTTGACTACATCCAAAACCAATTAAGATGCTGAAGTTACTAGATGTTCTCGATACGCACAGCAAGAAGAAAACATACTCAACTCTAATTTGCTTTTCTTGTTTTTGACAATATTTAATGTTTCAATTAATTTTACAAAAAGCTTGTAGTTCTTCCTATTTGTAATACAGTTAATTTAATTTATGTTCTTGAAGAGGGAAGGGCACTAGACCTCAGGCATAATGTGCCACAAGTGTAAAAAAATTTAGGAGAAATGGAAGAGGCAAGTATTTCGGCAGCTGACTTATAATAATACTTTAATTTTAAAAGAAATGCTTATCAATAAAAATATGTAGGAAATTCAATCTGTGGTTGACAATCAGCATGAAACTGAATTTATTCATACAGGAAGAACACTCCACTGACAAAGGGAGTCAAGTTAGCTGTGACACAAAAAAAATTAGAAGCATTTTAACTAACAGATAAGTTCTTCTCTTATTCTGCCTGTTTCAGAACACCAGTCTGCATCCTGGACTGGATATAAAAGTTCACTTTTTTGCAGGCAAACAGAATGATTCTTATTTCTACAGATGAATTAAAGTGAGAGAAGCAGGAACATAGCTTATCCAAGGTCTCATACCAAGTCACTGGCAACTGTTTTTCTCACATTGCTGTTCTAGCAACTGGATTCTTGCTTTTCTTCCTTATTTATTCTGTACAGTGGTTTAGATAGAAAGGTTTTAGGTTTCTCTGGCCAGCAACATAATTTTCTCAACAAAAGAATAATTTGTCATTCTTGACTGGAAGTGACAGAGATTTAGTATTGCCTCTATAACATTTCTCCACTGCCAGAAAAACTGCCAACCTAAGGGTGAAAATGCCATATTAGAAAAAGTTACTTACTATGCTGACTACGACGCTGTATGTTATTAACAAGAAAAGCAGCGCATAATTGACTGTATTCTTGTACTTGAAACATTCATACCTGGAAGAGAGGATAAAGGAGAGAGACAACATTCATCACTTACCATATAATGGATCCAATTTCCAAGGTATAATATTAGAATTTTTGTGAGAAAAATTGATCCAAATTATTCTTAGGCCCCTCAAGAAATTCTAACTCCTTAAATAAAGACACATTATTGTAAGAAAAAAATTCACGCTCCTAGCAGTAAATGTTTTTTAAAAAATCTAAGGCAAAAAAACTCTAACACCAATAAGCTCAAGCATATGCCAAGAAGTAACCCACTCTAAGAAAAGAGTTTGTGAAGCAGAAGTGTTTTCAGAAGGTGCTTACAGGGTGATAATGGATGGCAAATTAGAAATTAGTTTAAAATGCAACACAGCTGTCAAAAACATTACTGAGCAAGCAGCAGTGTAGGAAAAGGACTGCCTGACAAAACACTGAACTCAGATTTGTTAAAATGTAGACTGTTTATGGCTTGAATACAGTTGCAGTACATTTGCTAGATTGGGAACTGGTAAAAGTGGAAGGTTAAAGTACCTGACTGCTCCCAGTATGTAAAACAAACAATTAAAATTACCTTCACAATCTCTGCACTACAACTCAGTCTCAGCTGTGATGGAAATACACACACATCCCAGACTGTACCTACATCAGAAAAAAGGTCCAAAAAACCCCAACAAAAATGAAGTTTGAGAAGCCCATTATCATCTGGGCTGGAGGAAGCTGTCTATATAATTCCAAATTATATCTGTCTAGCTCCTTTTTTTATAAACTTGGAGAAACAGACACCATTGTGAATTGATAAAAGGAAATAAAATAAAAACACACATGGGAAACAAAAAGTCTAAAGGCAGTACAATGTGCTACATTGCAAAATGGCTTGCTGAAGTAATTACACAATTTGAGAATCAGCAGAACTGAATGATGTATAAGGGAATGTCCTGTGCACAACCACCTGCAACTTACCTTCAAGCTAACCAAAACAATTATTAAAGGCCTCCTAAAATACATATTAGCTCATTTTTTTGAGCATTTTAATTGCTACCAGACATAAATACACAGAATATTATTTGAGTTAAAAATGCAGTAACAGACTTCAGTACTTCTGAAGATAATAAAGTAACCACTGAACTAAAAAAAAAAAATAACAACTCAGACATATTTTTATAGCCACTCCTCATGCTTTTTTCTAATCACATTCAAATCAGACAAATGCAAAGGCAATTTCAAGGAGATAGGGAGCTACAGTGGAAATATTTCTACTAAAAGAGGCATTATGATTCTGGTCCTGAATTTGTACAAATCATACTAATGTATGAGTCACAAACTGAGGGCAACTTCCATAGATACAGATTTAGTCCTAAAGCATCCCATCTCCATTGCAAGCAACCAGTATTCTTCACCAAGACATCACAATTTTCAACAGCTGAATATTTGATATGTTCAAATATTTTTTTTCTCTTTTAGTCTGCAACAAGTTGATCTATCATTTGGATTTACCAAGTGACAGAACAAATCATATTAAATGCAGACCTTGCAGCAACAGGCAAGAAAAAGCCAACTTAGGGTATCTTTACAGTTGTCAAATGCTACATTGCTCCCAAAATTAAATGGGATAACATATCCTGGCATCGCATCAAGCTGTCATGCATGTTCCAAGACACTCTGCCCAAAATATGCATTCAACTCCTCATAAAATCTTGTCCCTTTAATTTTCCAGATGAGTGAAAAGCAGGTTTAGCCAGAAACCTGAAATTTGCATTTTGAGCCAGACTGCATAATAGAAATGCAGCTCAAATAAACTATAATGTTGCTAATTTTGTAGGCATTACTGAAGTTGATTTTATTGTATCTGCTGTTTTTATACAAGTAGCACTGAGTTCTGATTGTATACTACACATTCTTTAATGAGTGGGGCTTTTTTCCCCGACTGAAAAAAAAAATCTCACTGGTAAAATATATTTAAATTATCAAAAACTAGGACTAAAGCCAGCCTGGTTCTCTAATATCATAATGCTGTACAAAAACAGATCTCACTGAGAGTAGTAGAAGCTTTCTATATATGCTAAATTTGGCTTTGGAGACTCTACATTTCAAAAGTTAACATTTCATAAACATTCAAGAAAAAAAATTAATAAATACTTACAGGCAGTAGACAAACACACAACAACTGTATATCATTGGCAGTTCATCCAACAGCTATAAAAAGCAAAGACATCAAAACATGAAAGCTACTTTTAACACACAAGCTTGTCTAAGTTAATTAAGGAGAGAGTAAGTCTTAAATAAACAGGAGTTTTTAAGTCATTTGGATATCCATCGTCTGGGCTGTACTCTAACACGTAGCACTGTCAAACCCTGTTCAGCTACCAAAGCTGCTGCATTAAAACCTTATTACTCTGAATCTTTTGAATATTATGCTTCATAAACGCCCACACATTCAAAGAATCTTGACATTTTTGCTGCTCATACCTCTTAAAATATTTGTAAGAATTAATTCTGTAAAGCCAGGCTGAAGACCTTCCCATCTATGGCCTTAGAGTCAGTAGCATCTTCTTACTTGACAGAGAAATTGTAATGTAATATTTCAATTGCATAAAATACAATTTTAGTCTATTAGGATGGGCAATATGCTCACATGTTTACTTCCTAATTTTAGAAATTTCTTACATTGCTTTAATTCAGAGACAGGGCTTTGTTTTTGTTTGATGTGGGGTTCTTTTGGGCTGTTTTGTTGGGTTTCTCCCAGAAATTATGATGGCATATAATGTTTTATTATCTTAAATAATTTTTATATTTTGGGAGAAGACTGATGTGTTACAGCTAAAACAGTTATTTCTCCAGGAACTTGCCATCTTAATGAACAGAATTAAAATGGTAATCACAACAAAGTTGATTTCTCATTAGCAGGTAAACTCAAAATTGCCATTTATCATTATAAGAAAGAATCATAGCATCATTTTCTTGTAAAATTTCTCACCAAAGAACTTTCAGGAATTTCTGCTTATAAACATACAATTAAACTTACCTCCTCTTAAGAAAGACTGAAAAATCTTTCTTTCATGAAAATGGGAATGAAAAAGGATAGAAATGGATCAATGAAGATCCATAGCCTCTGATTTCTAATATGTTAAGCAAACATTAATAGTTAGGGCTTTTAGAACTTTTAGAGCTTGACTTCTAAGAAAAACAAGAACTAGATGCAAAAAAGATTTTGACCTTTTTCCATCATCACTCAAAGTTCTTGGTGGCTGTGTCTGTAAATAGTTTTCCTACCACTGCTACAAGGTACTTAACAAGTTCATAACCATGTTACTCTGAGCAATGGAACTTGTTAAAAGCAGTAAGCAGCTTACTCAAACTCTTTTATAAAGCCAGCCTAATTCTGCTTGGTTTGGGACAATTTTCTAACTGCACAGTCAAAAACTTCATCTTAGCTTTGAAATTTCCTATTGTGGGGAAAAAAGAAAGAAAAAAAAGGAAAAAAAAAAAAAGTGGATCTAATTCTTTACAGGAGGAGAGAGATCCATTACCTTGAGTGTGAAGTATTAGCTTGGTGTGATTTGGTCATATAAAGCTCAGGAACTGTTTCACAAGAGTGCTCAACAGCTCTGCTGCCAAGCTGCCACTGATAGGGCAGATGCTGCCTCTTTCCCCACATTGCCACTGCTTCTCTCCAGTGGGGGGATCAGACTGGTCTGACTTACAGGGAGCAGGTGCAGGTGCTGAGCCAGCACACAACCAACCTTGCAGAGCAGGGTTAAAATCCCAGGACCTGTGCATTACAGGGTCAGGGACCACAACAGGCAGCACAAAGACAGTATCAGGAACATTGGCAGCAGCTGAAGCTAGCAGGCATGTTCCATGCCACCTTGCCATCACAGTAGTTTATCTTTGCTGTGATGCCTTAGAGGGGACAAAAGAGAAGCAATTGCTGAATTCAGCTTCATAGTAATATATTTTATAAATTCAGAGATGTGCCTTTCCAAGTCTGATAGGCATTAGCTACAGGATTAATTCATGTGGTTATTAAAGAGTGTGAGTCATTTAACACCTCATTAAAGAAAAAGGTGGGGGAAGAATGAGAAATACAATACAGGAAAATCTTTCAAATTTGGACAGGTGCTTACACTCTTAAGTTCATATGCTGGCAGCATCTCAGGGATATTGCAGTAGCAACAAAGAGCCTCTCAAAAGATCTTAACTGCAATTTGCATGCAGAAGACAATGACTTCTGTATCCAAAGGAATTAATGCTTCTAGGAGTACTGTCAAAGGCATGCCTGGACAATGAAGAACCATGGAAAGAAGGGAACTCAGGGAGCTGATTTCACTGGCTAAATAAGTATTTTGTGCATTCCTCAAGAATCCAATCAAGTAAATCCCCATTAAAAAAAAAAAAACAGAAAAGGGGTGAACTCCTCAGAAGTATTCTAAACAACTGCTTTCAAGAACAGAAGTGTTTACATTTTTCTTAATTAAGCAAATTGAATCGATCATTTACAGTATTAAGACTGCAAAACAAATGTAAAAAAAAAAGTCTCCTTGAATAACTATGCTGATTTTTAAACATAACGAGGGATAAAGTGAATGAAGAAAGTTTATTTACTAGTTGAACTGTTTCCTCCATGGTGATCAGTAAGCAAACAATTGGAATAATTATGGACCACTTGTGGATTTCACTTAGCTGCCAAAATAAATGTACTTTCCCTGCCTCACACGAAGCCTTTTACATCTGTTGACAAGATGATGCAAGACATTCCTGTTTCCTTATCATCTGCTTCTGCCCCACTTTATTCACCACAGTTCATAGGTCCCTTAGTTGTTCTTATGCAACACAAGAAGTATTGAGCAAGTAGCAGCAAAGTGACTTGGATTAAAATAAAGCCTCTACACACACACAGTCTCCAACAACAACTGAAAAATAACCCAAACCAAACAAAAAAAAACACCCCCAAAAACCCCACCTGAAACAAAACAAACAAAAACCTACAATCTCTCCATTCATAAAAGGTTTTAAGTCTGGATCATTTTAATGATCCTGATTTCAGGGTGCCCTTGCTCACCTCTGCATCAGTGTGAGAAAGAGGATTTGAAATACTGGCCATGATAGAAGCAAGCAGCTGAGGGAAGTAATATGAAAAAGGTGGAAATTCAACGCAGTTTCACCACCAAATACAGGTAAATAGCACCCTAATTTGGGAGAGAGTGGTGAAATGGCTGTACAAACCACATTTTCATGCCAAGAAAAGCACCAAATATTCTCACATGGTGACAACGGTACACTCTGTGGAAGCTGACAGTCTCCACCACATGCCAGAGATACAAACCAGAGCATTATGGAGGCAAACATCAAACAATCAGCAATACGTAGGTCCCACTGTGATCAGCAGAAATGCAGGATTCAATTCAGCTGCCACAGCATAGTTGCCTAATGCCACCTGAGATGCTCTGTCACTCCCAATACACCCATCCAAGACTGGCAGATGTGACAGGAGTCTAAGAAACCTGCACCTCTGTGGTAGGGAAGCTGGAGGCTTGAGAGAACACTCACAGGGTCAAAATAACACTAAACATTTCTGTTTAGACAAATGAATCTTTTTTGAGCAAAGATTGCCAATGGAGTCTGGACAATGATTCAGCCCAGCCAACTGCCTGTCTCCACTCCACTGATTAAACTGTATTTCCACTGACTGTGGTGGGAACACAGACTTCCAGCACAGACTTTTAAATGTAGGTTTCTTAATCTTGAACAACATCCCACTTCACCCTGACTTTAATTCAAAGATGCATTTCCTTATTCTTTGCAGATGTAAAAGAGGACAACAGGACAAGACTTCCTGCGTCCATTTAGAAAACAGGAAATACCAGGACAATCCCTATGTCCTGTGACTTGTTACAGAATGCTGTCTACTTGAAAATAGAGGGAAAATGACTCAATTACCACTACTCAGAAGATACTGATTTCAGTATTAATGCTACAGCTCCATCTAGATAAACAGAAACATAAAGATGAGAAAAGTTACAATAAATAATAATAACTCCAGTTTATACTGCTTGCTATTATGCCAAAGCTGTGAGAATTTTAAAATAACATCTTGTG
This sequence comes from Ammospiza nelsoni, assembly GCF_027579445.1. Lineage (NCBI taxonomy): Eukaryota > Metazoa > Chordata > Aves > Passeriformes > Passerellidae > Ammospiza > Ammospiza nelsoni. The sequence goes on along the minus strand of NC_080634.1, from coordinate 33,349,202 downwards.
TAAAAAGATAACATGATTTCCCAGAGGATAAAGTGTCCTTTACCACCATAAGCAATTGATGATAGCTCTTATTTTAGATGCAAGTACATATTTCTGTATATAATCAGTGGAAAATACCTACTGAAACAAGACCTGCATTACTGCCTTGTTTAGAGCAGGAGTGATGTACAATGATACTTAAGGTAGATTAACTCATTTTATGCAAGTTTCATCTAGACAAGAAATGGCAAAATGACTGTACAGCAAGATAGGCACAGAAAATGATTCACAGCTACTTAACAGTACTCACCTGCATTTCATACTTCAGGGTCATGTGAAAGCACCAAGATCCCAATCCCACAGCTGAAAACAAATCAAAACTATCATCAGCATAATAGCACCCATGTAAAATTTTCAGGTACATTAACTTAAATGCATGAAATGCATGCTTAACAGTGAGAAAGAAATTAGAACATCAGCATTCTACTGCAGAGACAAACCCCCCTTTTTCCACAGCCTTCTACTTTATATATTAGTCACCAATGAAATCCCTGAATTTATGGGGCTTTGGGTGTGAATGTCCTCTTTAATTCCTCTCAGTACTGTGTCCGATTAATTGGGCATAATCTCAAAGAGGAGAGGAGCAGAGGGAATCCAGAATGAATGGAATATTATATATCAATCTATCTTTTCCCTTTTTTTTTTTTTTAATTTTAAGTGAATTAAGATTTCTCTGTTCCAACCCTTCTATAAGGCAAAGCATCATTCAATAACCAGTACTCCTGAAAGCCTCTCAGTATTTCTGCTCACTGTCCAGTTTTAAAACATGTATTTTACCAAAAGCTTTTTGTTGTCTCCATAAAACATGGTGTTAATAACACCAAGGTCTGGGGTTTAATACCCACAGGGGCTGCTCATTAAACAGCTAGACTCAATGATTATTGTGGCTCCCTTCCAACTCAAGACTACTAAGTGATTCAAAAACAGAAGTGAATTGCTACTAGAACTCAGAACTAGAAATTCAAGGTAAACAAACCAACCTGACATAGGGTGGATTTGTTTTGTGATATGAGAACACCATTTCCAAGCCTTCTCTATAGAAAGATGAGCTTCTAAGAAATTATTTCTATTTATTTGAAATACTTTCTTTACACATTCTGAGTTTACTTCTGAAATTACTTTATGAGACATATACTTTGCCTATACAGTTTTTTCAGTCAGGCATGAATAATGCTTCTTGGAAGTTAGATTTCTCTGTTTAGAGGAAAGCTGGTATAGTATTTAATGCATCATTCATTACTTTGAAATATTATCAGTAAAACACTCTCAATAAACCCTAGCTCAGTTTTATATTGCAAGAACAAGTACAGTAATGTGATATCTTGTCTTCCTTCAAGAAATTATGTTTTACCTCAGACTGTAGTCTTAGAGAAAGCCAAGTAATTTGCACTCAAGTCTTGATCACTGAGTAGTGCTGCTATATTTTGTGGCTAGACTATCACCTTGTCTACACACACCAGTCAAGTTTCACTGATGCATAAACAAGAATTCTATCTCTCTGCACTCTCTAAAGGATTGCCAAGACAGTCAAGAGACATGTCTGGAGATGCTTCCTTAGCTGTTATTAACTAAAACTGTGATTATTACACTCACTCAAGGAAATTAAATACCTAAGCATGTAGCTTTACTGAAATACAAAACTACTTTACTGTAATACAGCAACATTTCAAAACGTATTACCAAACACTTCAATGTCATTATTTCTCTGGGAAAATTAAGCAGAGTTCCTACCAGAAAACAAACAACCACATGCATTTCTGTAAATTTTGATTACATTGGTTTGCTTCTGAAAAATCTTTCCAAACAGCAAGCTATAACTGCTTTCACCTTCATTAAGATTCTGATGAGAAATTCTCATAACCATTTTTCTATGTATACAGAATATGTGACAACAACTGTTCATTCTGGAGGAAAAAACCCATTAAAATCATCATTAAAATAGTGCCATCCATTATCCTGTCTGTCACAGAATACAAACTCTTACAATTTATAATAAATGTCATTTTCAAGTACGGGCAAAACCATTGCATAAGAAATTTCAACCGATTTTAAATTAGCAAAATATGTGGTTGGGGTTTTCTTGTTCGTTTTTGTTAATGTTATTTGTGTTAATAAATCTCAACAATCAAGGAATTCCTCGCCTTCCTCCTATACAGTAAGAAGCAATTATTTCTAGACTAATTCTTCTTCAGTCTTTGAAAAAAATCTAGCATGCTGCAGATATTAGTATTTCAAGTCCGTTAATCCCATGACTATAGTTAGTTTTTACAGTTAAAATTCATAGAACCCCTCTTTCTTCTGTGCAATAATCACACCTGGAGTTTCTCTGATTATGAAATTTTACTATGCATTGTAGAAAAATAATGTTTTATTTATAGTATCTATATAAAATAGATACCTGGAAGAAGAAAAGCTTACAGGGACAGATCTTATGGTTCCAGGCTCGAGACATTTTTAAGAAATATCTACTTCACAAAAATCATCTGCAATGAGACATTCTGCCAGCTTTGTACTTTTCAAAATATGAGTGATCACAATCCCTGCAATGACACAAGTTTTCAAGAGAAGCAACTCTCCCATACAGCCACTGACACACTGAACAATAAATTTGCTCCTTACCTTGTAAGCAGTTTTCATATTTTAGGTGGTTTTTTTTTGGCAAAGGAGCTTGACTCACTAAAAGCTGCATATTGGTTGGGAAGCTTTAACACCATCTGAAGCAGTAAGTACCATTTCCTCTCTAACTCATTTTTCATAAATGCTACAAGTCACTTGGCATTTTTACATCAGTGAACCTCCCAAGTTACAGGGGATATATATCAATTATGTATTAAGCACAGAATACACATTAAATCACATTATTATGAGATCAAAATTGCACTTCAGAAGACTAGAAATGCAAAGTCAGAGCTGTTGCTCTATGCAGACTAACAGGGTCTCTTTCTGTCCTGCAGCAAACACGCTGTGTGGTTACTACCAGGGGATAAAATAGTGGTTGCTATGATGATGTAAAATCAATGCACCTACAAACTTTGCCTCATACAAATACTGTCAAAAAACTTATGGGCAATACCTATGGCTAGAAATAATTGAATATTATACAAAAGATCCAGCTCTCTATATGAACTCTATAAACCTCCAGGATTTTAATCCTAGAGGGATTTTTTTCAATAGTTTTAGGAAGCATTAGAAGCATCAGATAATCAGTGATAATTCAGTTTGATGTAACTATTCCACCAGCACTCAAAATTCTCATTATGAGCCTAAATCCTTTACAGAAAAATCAGTTTATTAGGATTTCACAGAAATGGTAACTATACAGGCACTGTATGAAAATATTCCAAAGGAAGGATGCTCCAGATGCAAATACCATTATTTAAGTATCTAGACATGAACTAGTTGTCAAAGCTTCCACTAAGAGAATGTCATTATTAAGAGTAAAGCAGCTGGCCAAACAGGTGTTTTATAACAAGTCAGATGATTCTCCTGACTTTACTGACTGCACTGGCAGACAGAACCCTCTGCACAGGTAGACACATACATTTAGGTGTTTAAATTTGCAGCTAAATTCCGTTTTATTTTTTTACAATGACAGAACCTAATTAAAGATAAACAACAACACACTGCACTATTAAAAGTTAAAGAATGAAACAAGATGAAAAAGTAGAATTAAATTAACTACTTTTAATGGATTATTTTGTGTTGCAATGGTTTCCCCTCCACAGCATAAGAGACAGGAGAGACACTGGTTACTCCAGAGGTACAGCTCTACAATTCACGCCCAGCTTGGCTGGTACTACTCCCAGACACTGCGGTACAAGTGTCTGCACTAGTGAGTTGTTGGAACAGTCTGTGCTATGAATGTGGCCTGTTCCAAATGAGCACTTTCCCCAGGCAGCTTCCAGGCACAGCCCAGCAGCCGGCAGAGTCCGGGGCCCGCGCTCAGCAGCAATCTGTACATGGTCACCTTGTTTTGGAGGCTAAGATGAACAGACACGGGCTGTTCCTCGCTGCCTGGCTTCAGCACTCAGGAATGTTCCCAGCCACAGCTGATTTAACAACACTGACATGGCCCTGGGAGCTTCTCTACAGGTGTTAGGTAAGAAGAAGCTAATTAACTCTGACTGAAGAGGTTCTAACAACTGTTTTCACAGACACAGAGTTTCACTGGAAATTAGATTTAATAAGTTGCTTAAGAGTTCCTATGGCTATTCCTAATATAGAAAAAATTTTACACCTTTTTTCTTTCCTCCACTTTGGCACTGCTTGAATGACTGAGCCTTTATTAAACAGGCCAAAGAAATATAAATGAGAACAATCCTTCCAAATTTCAAGTGAAATATCTAACAAACCTTACTTCATCAAGTGCTTTCTTATTTCATTAGGTTCAGAAGTTACACTTCTTTATATATGTATTTATATACACACACAGTTTTTTAAAAATCGAGACCCTTCAAAATCACAGTTCCCCAAGATGTACGAGGAACTGGCATGTGTAGAACCTGACACAACACTCCAGAATTATAAGAAACTACTCAAAACCAACTGCTTATTCCTTGAGGTAGGAATGGTTTGATTATTTGTTCCACCTACTTCAGGTGACGCAACTTACTGAAATAATGGCTTAAGATTATTCTTCATAATTTATATGCTGATTAAATGGTTCTCTACAGCTTAAAAATCATACAGAGGTCCAACTGAGTTAATTGAGAACATGCACTTTATGCTGAAAGGCAGCAGAAAAAAGGGCTGAGAACAGTGTGCTGTATCTCAAAGGCCTTACTGAAAAGTGTACCTCAGTATTGTCACCAGTATGAACAAGAAATTTATTTGAACAATTATTCAGAAATACCCCTTGTTGTGCTGCCAAGATCTTACCATGTATATGAAACAAACAGAACTTTCATAGTGCAAAATGCATTTACTTCAAAAAGGAAATAAATGTCAGCCAAAGAGATTGTGGGTATAAAAGGCAAGAACTGAACACGGTGTGGTAAAACACAAAGAAACTGACAATCAGCTAAATGTCTGGAAGCATGCAAAAGAAGCAGCTGATTTGGATCAAAATAATGTCTAGAAACAACACCTCATGTTCTCAAATGCTAACAGATTTAATTTTAACGTTGGCTTTGACAGCTGTCTTTTAGTATCTTGTAAAATCTCAGTAACTATTCAAAGTTGCTAAAACCGAACTAAAGTACCCTCCCTTCCACCCCCATCTTCACAGCAGAACTGTTAAAGAATTTCTCCTTTAACAAAAGAACCCTCACTTAGAAGCTCTGCTGTATGGTCTTTAATGAAGCATGCTGTCTCAAGTGAAATCACAAGTGTGTGTTAAATTCACTATCTTTTCACAGATTAAGTCTACATATATTTCTAATAAATTAAATAAATAGAGTGAAACCTGTTAATAAATAGAATTCATACAATGGAAAGCATTCTGTCTGGTACTTCTTACAGAAAGAATTTTCTGTACACTTACTCTATCTCCAGTTCAGTATGCCTCTTGTTCAGTCACATGCACAGAGAGAATGGCAATGTTCCTGACATATTTCAACCATATTTAAAATTCTTTTTATGTTTTCATTCACTGCTTTTATTCTGTAGTAGAGCAAATGTTAAGTGGTTTGTGATTCCAAATCATTTTGTTCCTGTTTTTCACTGCAAACTATAAAGTCTTCTACATCTCTTTACATCTTTCAACTGCTGTAAAACAGGATTACAAATATTGAAGCAGACACAAAGCAGAAGGGAAACACTTTTGGGAGAGACCTTTAATGTTAGGTTCCAACATATGAGATAAAAATGAAGCCATTTATCACTTCAGACAGGAATCAAAGCCAACTCAGTCACAGATGAGACTAGATGGAACTCAGGACTGCCTTCCAGCACTGCTGTCTTAATACAGGCTGAGCTTCCCCTTCAGCAACACCAGAGAGAGGAAAAATTGAAATACAAGGTATTTACTGTGATCAAAGACAGTTGGGTTTGCTGGCTTTCTGTTTGTTTTTTTTTTTTTGTTTTTTTTCTTAGTGGTGTTTTTTGGTGTTGTCTGGGTTTTTTTGGTTTTTAAAAAATATTTTAAACATTGAATGGGATATGAGAAATGTCCATCTGCTGTGACAGCCTGACATTCTGGTCAGAGAGTGACTGCACGCTCTGTCCATCATAAACTGTCACTGACAGAGGTCACCACAAATCATGGTGAAAACAGCTTCAAACTGAATTTTAATTTAAGGAGTTCCTTTTCATAGTTTAAATAGAATGGCAGTATGGGACACTTTGATTCAAGAACACCCAAAGTCAACTTCAGCAAACATTTACAGATCACTTCTACCACCTCTTTTTAAAAGTAATCCCTGACCTTTAAGAATTCTCTCTGTTTCATACTGAGACAAAAATTGAAACCATAGAAAGCCTACAAGTGGCTTATTAGAAAGTGCTCAGACAATATGAAAAGCATTGCATTGTTGCTGCCTATGTTTCACATAGATCAGGAAAGGTAATATAACTGAAAACTGGTGAATTTGCACCTTGTGTATGTTACAGTTTAACTGGTATCAAGGAATACATTTAGCACATGGATATGCATTTTTCAACAAGGTCCATCCACATACATAACAGGCCAATTTTAAAAGTAACTTTTATCAATCCCTTACCACTCCAAAGACGGGGAAAAACCTCCATAAAGACAGGAGCTATAGCAAATACAGAAATCCTGTGAAACACAGAAATTCTATGAAATCTAGTTTTGAGACCCAAGTGCCAAATCTGAACCATCTTCAAATGTCTTTTCTCATAAGGAACAACACTTCTAGTCACACAATTAACATTTAAAAGGAAGTTGGTTATTTTCTGAATTTTGTCATTTTAGAATGGACAGACTTCCCTTGAGTTGATCTAAACATGAATATCATGTTGCTCTTCCATTCTTGCAAAACTTCCCAGACATGATGGCTGGGTGATATATGCCGAAGAGGAACTGGAAACAAATTTGAAGTCATGAAAGAATGCCTTTCCAGTTCCCTCTACATCTTGGCCACTTCTTATATTACTCTCCCAAACAAATGTCACAAAAATACTAATATTGTGAGAAACTGTTTGTAAGTAGAATACACAAAACACCTTCTGTAAATCATCAGAAAAGTACAGAGAGTGAGCTAAGATGCACTGAGCAGAACCCAAAGCCAGAAAGGGATCACTTTAAAATCTTTTCAAATTATTTAGTGAATTCTAATCTCATCTTCCTCTAACAGATACAAATTTCTGTAAACATTAACAAGTGTAGCAAATTGAGGTCTACTTTTCGCACACATAGTATTTGGATTTAACTACCGGGTTTATCAATATATAGATATATTTTCCATTGCATATCTGAGCTCTCTTTATAATGAAAGAGCAAATTAAGTTTTACACATACCTGTAAGACACAAATATGCAGCTAAATACCGTTTTTCAAGGCCATCTTTATAGGTCTGAATTGCACCATAGATTGGAGGTAGAATGAAAATCAGGTTACTCACTGTGTTCCCTGTAGGACAGAAACACAAAGCAGAGATTTAGAATTGGGTACTATGCACTTTAACTAAACCTAACAAAATTACATTCACTCATTAGAGACAGGTTCAACAGTCTTCATCCAGAAAGTGACCCAGCAAAACACCACTGCTCTCCATCCCTGGTCCAGTGGAATGTGTCCCTGCCCCCAGCAAGGGGCTTGGAACTAGATGGTCTTGTAGGTCCCTTCCAGGACTCTATCCTACATTCTACCCAATGCAAAAAAATGACATGTGCTGCAGAGACCAGAGAAAGCAATAAAAGCCAAGAGCCCAGCTCTTGTACAGTGATTTAGATTTGGCTTGTTTTTCTTTTCCCAACGGTGCTGACCTAAGCAAAAATGCCAAGAAATCCTGCAAAGTTTAAGTGAAACAAAAGGAAATGGTGTATCTCTCAACAGAAGGGATGCAGATTCAGCTTTTTCACTTAACCACAAATCATAATTTTGAGAATAGAGGTTATGTTATGGGAATTAAATGCCATAAATCTGGAAAAATGAGCAAATCTGTTTCAAAAAAGACTTATACAAAATAAACTGCACATTTTCACACACCATCAGTTAAATATATATAAAACTGAAATCTAATTTGCCAATATCCCAATGAAATACACAATTTATGAGGTTATGAAGAAACCTCCCTCATTTCTGTATTTTTTATTCAGCAGAAAATCCCAAAAGCATTTCACATTCTAGAACAAGGAACAAGAGAGAACAGGTCCTTTCTGAATCACACCCCCTAATTCAAGCAGCTATTTTTCAGGAGTCCTACTTGCCAAGATCCATCCAAAAGAAAAACAAAACATAAAAAATATGTTCACATAACCCTAAGGTATTGCAGCACCTCTAAAACCAAAAATCCATACTTCACAATTTTAAAGAAAATTCATAGTCAAATGGAAAAAAGGTTATTTCAGAACACATGTAGCAGAAATGTACCCAGCTCCCTTGAACAAGGTAGCTCTTCCATATTCTCACAAAGTACATACAAATCTCACTTTGAGACAACCTTCTCAACCAGTTTAAAATCTCATCCGATTTTTATCAGAACTTCTTGAAATCACTTCCTTACTGATTTAACATAATATCCTGCCCAACCACGAATTTCACTAAGTTATAACAAGTCAAATCAGATGTGCCAGAGATCTCACTCTTCTAGACAGCTCTGAATTATGTTCCTCCATGTAAAAGAAGCCCAGCTGAAAACAAAAACCTTCTGTAAGGATATACAAGTTTATACCAATATAAAAGGCCTTTTTTGTGTTTAAATTCTTCGTGGAATCTTTACTTTTTTACCACATTCCCTTATGTGTTGCAATGGGTAGTGATTCACTTTCAACACAGACCACATTTGGAAGAAATTCACTCAGAAATGCTGTTGTGTGACACACTGACCATTGCCATGTCCTCCTGTAAATCATGCAAACATGTCATTTAGTCTTGAAAAGTAGAATAAAGGTTACATAGTCTGGATAGCGAAACTTCAGCTTTCTAAAGCAGTGCTCAACTATGCCTATTTTCAAGAGAAGTTAGTAGACATTATATAAATGTCACTGTTCAGGGTCACCTGGTTATGAAACTGTCAAAAGCCTGGCAAAAATTCAAATATGAAAATGCCAAACAAAAGAAATACCATGATGTTTATCCACAATTGGGAAGGCACATGACTGTGGAAGAGACTTGCAGTAGGATAACAAACTTCAGATGGGTGTAAGAATGCAGAAAACAGATTCTTCTGTAGGAAAGGAAAGGGAAGGTTTCAACACTTCCTGTAAAGCTATAATGACATTAAATTATTGAAAATTTATGAGCATTTAATCTGGGAACATCTTGCTGAGAGAGGAAATACCATAGACCTAATCTAGCTGTCCATTCCTGCCACTCCTTCTCTGCACTTTTTGGCCCATATTATTCAGAACATTTGCAGCATGGATTAGGCAAGCCTATCTGCAAACATACTTACTGAAAGTTGTATACATTTTTTTAAAAGGGGAAATGGGGGCAGGGGAACAATAAAGTCCTCTGGCATGCTGCTAGCAAAATTACTTTTTTCGAGAACAAAAACTTCAAGGCCTCTTGCAAACCCAGGTCCCCAGGAATACATATTTCATAAAAGTCTAGCTAGTCTTTACAGGATTATCCTCACACAGAATAGCTTATAAATTCATTAAAAGGGATTTTTACTAATTCCACCAAAAAATGGCAGGGGGATATGCACAGAGATTAGCAAAGAATACCAAGAAAGAAGAAAAAAGTGACACAATGCAGACTCATAACTCTACAGTTATTTAGCAAACAAGGAAGTGAAACAGTTATTTAACAAACAAGGAGGTTGAAAATGGGAAAACAGTTCAAACTGCCAAAAAGATTCTTATTTTTTCACTACATTTCCTTTTTTAAAACAGGGGAAACATAATGCAGCAGAGCTCCGTGGGAAAACCAGCAAATGGAGAAATTGCAACTAAGGCATGAGGCAAAAGATATGTAAAATGACTAAAGAAGAAATTATTGGCTGTGCCTATAAGAAATAGGGCACATCAGAAATTTGACAAATGCACATGGATAGACCTGAGCTTAACTTTGTACAGCATTCTTATATTTCACTACTGGATTCCTTGAATACTGGTCCAGGGAGTGACCTAACTTTTCTTTAGTGACCAAAGACTGCTTTTTAACATTTTATCTTCAACATGTCCATCAAAAGAAAGGCAGAGCACATTATCTGGGAGAGAAATGAATGAACTTGCAGACTGAAATAACAAGAACAGGATTAAATATGATGGCCATGAACACACCTTTCAATGTGAATATGAATCCTTATTCCATACATAGAATTAATCTATTTGAAGAGGCAGAAAAGTATGGTAGCTGACCATAAATCATCACTGTATGCATCAAACCCCTTACATTTATTTCCAGTAGAGGCAGTGAAAATAGTTATGTCTTCATGCAAGTCAACAGTGGAACACACTGTTCTCTAGTTATTGATAGAAGAGAAAGCTCATCAGGTGCAAAGAAGCTGCACTCAGATGGGAGTGATGAATGGGAGCCTATAATTTCAGAAGGGACAAGAATTGCTCAGCTCACTGTACAAAACAATGGCTGGATGGAACAAGACTGTGCTCTCTAAAGACATCGTTTGTCAACGCAAATGACAAAAGGGAGCTGTTTGAACTGAAGGATAATACTGACAATGACTAAATAGATATAAACTAACCCTAAATAAATGCAGGCTAGAATAAAGAGGAAAGCTTCCTATTAGAGAGGAAATATTTACAACTGCTTCCCAACAGAAATGAGCAGCACAGTGAACCTGCTTTCAGAGTGGCGCTCGGGAAGCTCCACAATCAGATTACATGATGCAGCAGCTACCAGAGTACTAAACCAGACCGTGTCCACAAAGATTACAGATGGTACTAGGTACAGGGCTAAATTAAGGTCTAATCATGATAATGTGACTGACTGCACCAATTTCCATAAAAGTCTTTCAAGACTGTTTTAATGCAAATCATTGTTTCAAAGTAATGTTTTATTCATTGAGAGAATGCCATAAGGTACCAGAACAAAATCAAATTTATGCAAAACATCTTTTCAACAAGCTTCTGTCTGTAGGAAGAATAGTATGGGTGTTAAACCACATCTGCTTGCCATTCTACAAATACAGCAGTAAAACCTGGTAAGTCTTTTTCTAATGCATGTACATTCACAGCCATCTTCAGGCCCTAAGAAATATGTGTGCTATCATTAACACACAAAGATCTGTATAAAGACTAACCAGAAATACAAACAAAAATAACTTGGAAAGGGAAATAGTTTCTAAAGGCAGACCCAGGTACAATATACAGCTTACTGTTAGACAGACACTGCAAACACAGTTAGGAAAGACACAAATTTGAAGTACCTTTCATAAAATCTCCATTTTTCCAAATATGTAGTTAATTCCACACTAGAAAGTAAGTGCTACAATAAATTTGGATGAAGAGTCAAAAGAGGAAAAAAAAGTGAAGCTGTAAATAAGTTGTAAAAGAACATGGTCATAAAGGAATAATAAACAATGCAAAAAGGTAAGGAAAAATGCTGGGAGTTAGAATAAACATGCTGGTTTAGGTGAGGAAGGAAAAGTGCTATCATAAAAAAGAAGAAAAAATTATCACATTCAACTACTGACAAGGTGATCAGTGTGATATATCATGTGTTAAGAGATGCTTTCTCCTACGTTTGTATACAGAATGACAGCAAGATTCACCAAGCACAAGGATCTTTTCAAATTTTAAAATGTTTGACAGAGAGAGCAAGAACAAATTAAGACTTTTCACTCTCTTATTGTTTTTAAAAGACTCAAATCAATAGAAATAAGTGGTACCCTCAGAGAGAAAAGAAGAAAACATTTGCTGTTTAAAAAATTGACTATACATAAAGCATAAAGAGCTCATTTAATATCACTACTAACAAACGCAACATTCACCACAGTAAGATTTTTTATTATTGTAAGGTTTTTGCATCCCACTGTGAAACAAGAGAAAGGTATATATTTTAGAAAATAGCAGCTGCTTTCCTAAGTTTTAATAGAGTCTAAGAATCCCTTTAAGTAAACACACAAGCAAACATACAAAGTTTTGTGTCTGAAAACATCAATTTCATTGTCTGGATATGATGGTGCTCTGCAGAGTCAATTCCTGGATCATGTAGCTTTATCTTTTTACATCACTGCAGGAAGAAATATAATTATAAAAAACAAAGCCTCTCAGATGGCATCATGTAGAACTTGACTCATCCTTCTATCTGCTTTCAGATATAAGGAATTCTATTTCATGGTTTTGTTTCTGGAATCACCTCACGCAGTTCTGGTGCAAACTACAGCTCATTATTAGAGAGTTTACCAAGTTTCAAGAAACTGCAAAGCAATGCAATTCAGGCATATTTGAGAGCATAATCATCTACCATTAGGTATGCTCTCTGCTCAGAAGAACCAACTACCCAGAATCACCTGGTTTGGCCACTAACTTCAACCTCGCACTATTTTCGCTCACGGCTTATCACCAGGAGGGCAGAGCAGCAATTAGATTTTCACTTCCAACAGCCAGTTTCAATATATTCCACTTCAAAGTCTACAATAACTGCACTTCAGAGTGTCAGGAAATGAAAACTCCTGCTTCCATTTGATATTTCAGAAGGACCTCAAGGGGAGAAAACCAAGTCATCCCAACAGGAATTTTGCCAATTTGTAATTACTGGACTCCCTACTTGCTAATGTGCATGAAGGATCAATATAAACTTCCTGTCACTTACTGAAATACAACAGTGTTACTGCAGGCTGGAACACAGGACCAATGCTGACTTAAAAATAAAAATTATAAAATAAATTTTTAAAAAATGGGAGCTTGGGGTATTTGCTTTTAAGCTACAAGATCCATTTCTTACGTTGCATAATTTTCCTTTCCAAATACTAAACTAGCCTTGATTTTGTTTACTGGGACATTAATTGAAGTTACAACTTCAGCAATTCAGCTGCAACTTGAACTGGCTACCACATTTCTAAAAGCAAAATGGGAAAAATACTGAAGGAAACAAATACTGAAGGAACTAATGAACTGTATAAGCTGTGTATGAAAGCTTCCTGAGGAACTATAAAAATGAGTACACATAAATAACAACACCAATCAATGGATCTTTACTGAGACTACTAGATCTTTCATGGTGTTTAAAATAATATCAGAACTCTATGGAGCAAGTTCACATAGATCATAAGAATCATAAAATTAAAAGAGATAAAACAGCACAGCAAAATGTAATGAAGTGCATTACAAAGGAATGCTGCATTAATCTAGCTCTGTATAGAAATTGTCATACTATTATGAGAAAAACTGTAAGGCACAAATGAGAGGGAGGGAGTAGCTACAACAACTAGGAAAAGGAAGACCTGAAAAGGGAAAGAACAGCTACCTAAATCTCAGCCTGACAGAAGCTACAAGAAAGCAACGTGGCATCCAAAGGGTTTACATGGGGGAAGGATTGAAAAGAAATATTATTTGCATTACTTAAGAAGAGCATTCTGATGAGCACTAACAGGCTGAACCAAGGAAAAGGGAAGTTTCGGTAGGACATCTAGAAATCTACCATCTGGCAGCAGCAACATCTCCCAAAAGAAGCTGTCAATCCTGGAAGAGTTTCAAACAGAATGGATAACACACTGCAAGATACATGAAGGAAACAATGCACTGTGGGTGAAGAGAGGTGGGAAACAAGGTAGGAACACAGGCTCCTTCCCAAGGCCAGCACCAGCTCAGATGCATACCAGTGGACTGAGCACACCACGTTCCAGTCACACGTGTCTCAGCCCCAGCAGCAGCACAGCTGCTTCCAGAATGTCCAAGTGCTGGGACAAGGCCAAAAAAACTGAAGGCAACATTGCTGCTGCAGAGCTGATGGCCAGCTGGAAGGTTTAAGTGTTTAAAGTCAGAATGCAGGGCAGCACTTCTAGACCTTCTAGGCTGCTTCTCCCTTGCTGGGCCTCCATTTCTCCAGGATAGCACAGCACAGTTATGCAAGTTGATACCCTTCTGAAGAGGTAAACCATTCCAACGATAGATTGGATTGGGGAGGGGTAAAGAGGCAATTTTAGGGAAAAAATTAGTTATTAACAACACAATTTGATTTTTCTTTCCTGTGCATATTTATAAGTGGATCCAAAATGCTGCATCGAGCGATACATTCCAATATATGGTTTCACATGCTTTATATCCCAGCTGCAGAATTCATTCCCTTGACATTCATCATACTAGTCCAGCTAATATTTTTAGATGGTTTAGTCTGATTACACTATTTCATGTTGTACTTGTGTCCTTCAAAACAATCAAAAAGTATTTAGAAGAGAAAGCTCTCGACACTGCTGACTAACAAAACACACACAAAGTAAGCTCAGTTCAAACCTGTAAAGTGTGGGTGTATTTTCTTATGCACAATCCTCTTTGGAATGCACATCCTACAAAAGCCCTTATTATAAACTGCTTCTGAATTGCCCTAGGTTACAATTAAGCTATCCTTTTCCTTACCCTCATCTCTGCAAACTGCTTTGCTACTGTATAGTAAAAGCTTTAGAAAACTACAACCTAACAGAAGACTATACTAACACTGACTTTGCTTCTTATGTAAATTATACTAAAAATAAATGAGAGAAAGCTGATACTTAAATTCATATTTTAAAGCTCCACTTATTTCCTCATAAGAAACCAATACCCTTGAAGATACCCTTGCAATCCCAGAAATACAACAGTTGTGTTTATAGTGCAAGTTTAGACAGTGAAACATTGTGGGGGCAAAGAAATTTTTGCTCTTTCCCCTCAAATCCAAAACACATTGGCGACCTATTTAGTCTCTTTTACTGGAGGGTCTAAGCAACCCCCGTCCTCTGTCTCAATATCCCTGCAAGACAGGCTGCATAAAGCTGCCTGAGCCATAAAGAAACCTGCATAAAACAGAAGTCCAGACCTTCAAACACCAAAGTGCTCCTCTAGCCACTTGACCATCCTTAGCTGCCACAATAAAAATGAATGAGTTCACCACACCACTTCTCATAAGTAAAGCTACAAAGTAGAAAATGCAGCCACAGTAACAGCTGGGTACTTTCCAGAAACAATGTTTTTGTTACCAATTCTCATGTTTAGCATAGTGAACTTCTCCTCCTGGAATTTTTAAAGGCTATCACAAGTGAAGAAGTAGTGCCTAAAGCCCCAGAACTTGCACTGATTTTTTTTTTTGTTTGTTTGTTTTGAGGAAGGGTGATTCTGATTTTTTCTGAGGGATCTGTCTCAAAACTTTTCATGAATGAAGTCTGAGATCAGCATGAACTGCTCTTCCCCAGAAGAACATTAGAAGGGCAGATTAAAATGTGGAGGACCAGCTGTGAAGTTTAACAGATAATTTGAAGTTTAACAGATAATTATGAAAGCAATTGCAATGAAAATATTCTGAGGTGATAGGCCAGAATAAGGATAGCTACAACACCTAAATTAAAAAGC
Organism: Ammospiza nelsoni; assembly: GCF_027579445.1. NCBI lineage: Eukaryota > Metazoa > Chordata > Aves > Passeriformes > Passerellidae > Ammospiza > Ammospiza nelsoni. The sequence continues at coordinate 33,333,590 of NC_080634.1, read as the reverse complement.
CAAGTAGTCTCTTCTCTTTTGAAGCCTATTATCTTATTGTAGTTGTGCGTTTATCACACCAATGCCTGTCACAAGCACAGGGCATCGTGGAACATTAATAAATGGTTTTTGCATTTTGAATGTACCATTACCTGAAAAATAACAGTATTTAGAAATGTAATAATAAAGATGCAGGAATCTATTCATGACCTTTTTTTTTGAGACTTCAGGAAGCAGCTTGAACAAATATGATAGTACACACCTCCTTTACAGGACATTTTACTCTTAATCCAAGAAATTCACAATTAACCAGACTGCAAGGAATAAACTTGCATTACAGCCAGCTGCTATGCCATCCTGTCATATTTTAATATTGCTTTCCTAGGGTATGAGAAACCACATGGAAAAGAAAGCATAATTTCTCCAATAAACATGAATCTAAGATGATAGCAAGCGCACCAATTACTTTGAAGTACACCTGGAAGGATTTTGAAAGCAAATTTAAAGTAAAAACAGTTGACATAGGCAGATCATTTGAAATACCAATCTAGAAAGCTCGCTAAAAGCAAGTGCTTACATCTGGAAAATGCAATCAAAGTCTAAAGAGATTAGGCTAAGATGATGTAAAGTTAGCATATTACATGCAAGAAGCTTGTTGCTGAAGGGCAGATTTACTTCGTTTATATCCTTCACTGGAAAACAAAATAAAACCTATTTTAAATGTTATTTTAAGGCAGGTTGATGATGTCAGACTGGAAGGAAATAAAAGACATGGAGATTACTGTTCAGCCCCTGCTAAAACTAAGCAGTGACCAATATACTACACTGATCATCCATGTAATTTTCATCATTAACTCCTTCCAGTCATTCTTCTCCTATGGTGGCATCAGCCTCCTGGCTTCCTGTTCAGTGCCTGCACCAACTCCTTTAAGTTTAAGGGTCTGTCCAGAGGAGAAGGCACAGATTTCAGAGCTGACAGCTTTGAGCTACCAAGTACCTCCAACCCAGCATCTGTCAGTCCTCACTACACTGGAAAAACTAACCTGAGGCACAGAAGCTGTGGGTATCAGCCCAGAGGCTCTGGCAGGACTGTCCCAGGCACTGTGCAGTGACAGAGGAGAGCTGAGCCTTAGGGGAGCCCAACATGCTCACTGGACGGTGAGCAGCAGAGAATAACGTGCGCCAGTGCTTCTGTCCAGGTATTTGTAGCTTTAGCTTGGGTAGTCCATCTTCAAAATCCAAATCCTCTCACCTTCTCTTTCTTCCCTTTCTTACTATGAATAGAGATTTCCCCTGGGTGTCCAGAACAATTAAAGCCTCTTCTACCAATGACTCATGCCATTCTTTCGCCCCATTTGGATGGCAGGAAATTAAAGGTTACTACAATACTACATAAAAAAATAATACTACATAACTGTAGGAGAACACATGAGGATAATGAAATTGGTCAGCAACCACAGCCTGATTCAGCCACTCAAATACTGATTGGTGACATTCACCCTCTTATCATCAGTAGTAATAAAACATTCCTTCTGCAAATAACCATATTTTTTCTTTTCTTTTTTTTTTTTTTTTTTTTTTTTTTATTGCAGGGCTGCCTCAAATGAAAAACCCTAAGGCTAACTGAAACATGTGATGACAGGCAACTGATCACAGATATGACCTGGAATCAACATCTTCAATCCTAAACATATAACTTTATCTCTATTATGTAGGTACTTCATTTCTCCAGTCTTCATAACCTTTTCCAGTTAATGTAACAACCTCCAGCAAAAACTTTCAACAGTACCCAATTAATTCAATAATGCAAGAATCAAAGGTCGTCACTCCTAGTCTACAACTAACTCCAACTGTACTCTTTAGTCACTGTTCAATTGTCATTTCAAGACAACCTTCTTGTTCATGCTTGAAAAATTAAAAGAAAAATAATAGCAATCATCTATCATCCACAAATCTTGGCAAAAGCTATTCATCCGGAGAGAAAATGAAGCTTTTCCACAGAGACAGTAAGATCAAAGCCCATATCTTAATTATCTCACAGTCTAAACCAAATAAAGAAAGAGATATAAAATACACTGAAGGTTCAAACTTTAAACACTATCTTTTTGTTATAAATATAAATTAATATAGTACCTACACAATAATAGTTCATAAGGTGGGTGGCAGGAATTTGGGCAGAAATCTGTTTTAATGAATAAGATACAAAATAGTTGAAAACCATATACAAATTAACTGTGTTCCCAACACAAATGCGGCCCAAAGGCTGGCATAGGAAATCTTCCAGAGGAAATGCCTGAGACAATTGTAGAAAAAAAAATAATACAAAAGTCAAGTGGAAATCAGCATGGAACAGCTTGGAAGGAAACGCATTTAAGAAACGGAAAGAGCTTTACAGTATTTCTCTGCAGCCCAGAATAGAGGGGAAAAAAAGGACATGTAACATTAAATTGGGATAGACTCAACAGTTTCAGCATTTCAGTACAGCACCAACGTTATGCATGGTGCAGAAGAATGTATCTGAGGAGCCTTGCAGGATTATAAAACTTGGGCCTTGAAAGATTTAACAGCCACCAAAACTCTGCGTGTAAAGCAACTGTGCTATCACAGATCACAAAGGCATAGCAGTTTGTTAAGTGAATGAAAACAACATCTGCTGTATGATTTCACTACCACAGTGCATTTCTCTGCTGCTTTCCAAGGCACTGACACAAATCAATTGAACTGGTTCTTAGAGAGACACTGCTCACCAGTAGCACAAACCAGCAATGATCCTCTGGTTTTTGCTCTGCTACATCAAAAGAAAGCCCTGAACTTCCACACTGCTACTGCTAGCAGCAGCTTAGGGAGATAGCATTAAACTGGTATGAACAGAAGTGCATTGCCAACATTTTTTCTACTAAATTGAAAAAATAAAGCAAAAAATTTTGTTTCTCTGATTTTCCAGGCAGTTTACTCATACCCTGGGGTCAGCACATTGTATATAGCTTATTCTTTCTGCTTATACAGCTTGTTTTCACAACTGTGAAAAAGACTTGGAAAAAAAGAAAAGACATCCATTTTCATTTGTGAACAAAATATCACCTGGAGCAACTCTGAGTTTATATATTTGTGAGTTTTATCTTAAGTCTATAAGATTCAAAATCTAAAAAAATAAATAAAGTCTGCATCCCGTGTAAGGAATGCAGGAATATCAGTAGAAATACACCATGCACCTGTGTGCAATAACCTCCAGAGCAGCTCAGCTGCTGCAATCTGGGGTCAGCACCAGACCTGGAAGCCTCTGGCAGGAGAGCAGCACTACAAACTCCCTCCAAGAACAATCCAATCTGTAATGAGACTCACACAAACATGAAAAATTTGCTGTGCAAGAAAAGGTAAGTACTTGTAGAAGAAAAACACATCCATTTTACCTAGAAGTAATGTAAACTCCTCTCTGTGACAACAAATTCAGTTCATCAGTTCTGTTGGTCATTTTTGCTTCCTGTTGCAGATGACCCATTTGATTTCAGAGCCAGCCAGATCTTCAAGCCTCTTTCTCAAAGACAAACAAGTAATTTTTCAGTTTTCCCTGGGTTTCCTCAATGAAGCTTAAAATACCCATTAGAAGGGATCACAATAGCATGCTTTCCAGTCAGGAAGCAGGTCTTTGATTGAACAAACAAATGGTGTTGACCAGACAGGATGAAGAAAGAGATGTCATTTGTCCATCAGGTTAACACAGAAATACCTCTGTCCCAAGACTGAAAGTGTCCAGACTAATTTTCATGCTCAGCGCTCTAAAGGATTTGTTTGAGCTAATACTCTGTTTCCCAGGTGCTGATTCTTGTTCAAATGAAAATCCTTATCCAACATGAATTAGCAATAACTAAAAATCTAGCCTACAGAGCAGTGGCATCATGAGCTTACTGCAAATAATGAGTTCATTAAAGCATTGTATAAATCAAGAGCTTCTAGGGTCATGTCTTATGACTATTAAGTTGATACCTTGAAATCCTACTAGTTGGAATACATACAACATTCATACAAAACATGAAGATGTTCAGATCACCCCTAACACCACATCTTTTCCTAATTCTGCTTGTCTGCTTTCCTGCCTGAAGAAGTCTAAATCTTGCCATCTCAAATATAAAAGTCAAGTCTCACACTAACATCCTGAACCTTGCCCAGCTTAATCAGGCCACACTCTTGTCCCCTTCTCCAGTTCCTCTGTTTATAGAGGAGAATTGCAGTATTACCCAGACTTGGCAAAGGGAACATACCTTCCTGTTCACAAAGCCAGCCAGAGATTCTTGAAGAGACACTCACGCTGCACATACCATTTCAGGGTCACTCCAAGGACGCTGCATTCAGAAAACATGTCCAAAGGAATCAAGGAACAATGAAAAACCAAATATAAGAAACTAAAGCCCCAGAACACAGCTGGGAAATAGACATGCTGCTGGACACTAATCTCAAATTTGAAATAAAGTTTGGAATTTCCTTCAGGAAAGTGCTACAATGTGCAGGGCAGGTTGAGTCACCAGTTGGTGGAGAGGCAAAGAAATCAAGAGGAATCTTGTAAGGCTGAGGAAGGGACACAAAGGGTGCAATCTCTCCACCGAGACTGACAGAAAGAACAACTTCTGCCTCCTGAACTCCAGACACACTGAAGTACGTACTCTGCCAGAGGATGACGGACCTGACTGTAAAGGAGATAATGATCTGGAGATGCTGACTGCAGTAATCATTTAGAAATATCAGTTTTTTAGTCACTGGTCACAGTGCACATGCAGCATATTTCTTAAAGGAAATTAATTTTTAGGAACTGAAAAAAATATCATGGTTAGACTTCATTTTTTTGAGCTAGCACAAAAACTCTGAAAATTTATAATTGCATTTTCAAGTACAAAGAAGGATCTGTGCCTGAGACCTTAAATCTAAAGAGTACCCAGCAAAACCACTGAGCCTCTACGCTGAGCTTGCCTATATGAGCATATTCATATCAATTAATGGTAAATGATTGACACTAAAGCAGTGTTGCTCTGGGCTTTTTTTACTGCAACGTTCTCTAGAATTTCTCTCTTCCTGACACATTTTTTTGCTCTTTGTAGTACTTCCACAAAGACAGAATAACCAAGCACCTTTAATTCATGCAGCAGCTCAGCTTCTCTGCTAATGGACGGAAGAATGAGTGTAATTAATGAGGCAGGTACAAAGAGCCTCCCAGCTAGAAGGCAATCTAAGGTAGGTAGCTTTGCCCTGACAACCATTTGCAAATGGGTTCTCTTCTAGCATTATAATGTCCTGTTTAGACACACATTTTGAATTAAAAGAACTTTGTGCATTTGATAAACTTTCATGAGCCACAAACCTTGCCACGATCCTCTTGAGGTAGTCAGACAGTCAAATGTGTGAGCACTCACACAAGTTGCGAGACAAAGAACCATATACTGCTGAGCTGTTGGGACTGGAGACAATTCCCAGACTTCCTTTGAACATTTTTGCATCTATAATTAAATCTTTCTTCTTTAAAGGAAAAAAAAAACTTTCCCACTTATATGTGAAAGGCACCAGCAAATATAGAAAATGCATTACATAAATAGCAGTTTCACACAACCAAGACACAGCAAACCCCAGACTGAAGACTTTTTGTCTTTCAATTATGACAAAAGTTTTTACTCTGTGACTAAAAGCTCATAAAAAGTAACTTTTAAGTCAGCAGTGTTCCTTTACAATAATTTATTTTACATTAATTTTCCTATTTCTAGCCACAAATATATATTCTGCAAATTCATATCATGCAGTTCATAAACCAGTCTTCCTCAGTTTGCACATAAGAAAAATTAAAATGTAGAAATGCCATTGCTGTGTTACCATTTGGAGTGGCAGATGTCCAACTGCCAGCTGTACAAGTACTGAATATGAAGCACTAATTATAGAGTAATCAAATGCTTTGTTAAACCATATTTAAGAATTTTATTGTTGCTTAATAGCTACACACATTAGTAGATAAACACACATGTGGTCCATTAGCACAGCATCTATCTGACAGGCTTTAAGCATATCCATAACATGATGGATAAATAAGAACTGATGATTGGGGAAATCAACTTTCCAAGAGCCTTTGACCCCATCTTTCTCAACGAAGGCTGGTGGGAAAACTGAAAATTAAGCTGTCATGAGATCAAAGGTAGAGTTGCATCATGAGGAAAGATAAAAAGCAAGGAAGAATTAAAAATAATATACAAATCATTAGTGATCTCAAAATGCATCAAAACTCTGTGACAAGACTATCTTTAGGCTTTAGCTAAGAATGTACTTTTACAGCCTAGGAAAGGAAATAAGTTAATAAAAGAGTATTTGCTACTGATTCAAAACCAAATAGAAAGAAATACAAAGAAGTGACAGCAGAGACCATCTGGCTTATGATTTTGGTTCTGCTATATTATTTTTTGGAGAAAGGAATCCCTCTTTCAACTTCTTTTTGTCTGCAGCACAAAAAGCAAGCTAGAAGCGTTCATCCAAAAACTCACTGCACAGCTGAGCACTGTTCTGCACACTGCACTTGACTTTACACTCACCATCAATTAGTTTAATGCTTCCTTTACCTTTTTGCTTGCAGTGCTTCCTCAGTTCAGGGAGCTCCCTCAAGAAGCCAAATAAATTTCCAGAGGAAAGTTGTGATTTCCTCCAATGAGGTAATTAAATTTATACACTCAAATCCCTTTCTTAAAGTGTACAGGTCTGTGACACTGTCTTCTGTTAAAGCACTCTTTAGAACTCATCTGTGTCATGTCATCTTTAAATCGCTCCATCTCAGCCAGGCAGTTGGGCTCATCACACCCAATTAAACTTGATGGTGTTTCCTTCATCTGCCACTTTATCACTGAAAGAACAGGAAGGGTTCTTGAAGGCAGACAGTTGGCTTTATTTTAGTTTTCTTACTCTCACTTGGAGAGTACCTAGCCCAACAGTCTCTGGCTGCTTTCCAAAGCCTCTGGAAAAAAGGCAAAATGCAACAGGACACCCACGAGGAACAAGTGACAATCCATACGTGGCAGTACAAATTCAACATTAATGACATTATTCTACGTTTAAGTAAATTTTGCAGGTTTTTATGTTTTAAAGTAATGAACCCCATAGAAAATAGAGATCTGTACAATCTGCAGCTGTATTCTCTGAGCAATGCCTAAAAGGAAACAACAATATTTTTGTGTCACTGTTCACAATGTCGAGAATGCTGGGACAGCACTCTATGCCATCCAAGATGCAAGATAAAGAGATACCTCACACTGAAAAACACAAGTCACCATAATCTTGTCTCAATCTCTTGTCTGAGGCAAAAATCAGAAGCTTGAAGGAAGTGGAACAAAAATAGCTAGAAACATGGGCAGATTCTCATGACATGGGTGTGTTTTTTTCCCAAATAAGAGTCCCATAAGGAAATCCCAGTTACAAGAAGTCACTTACCAGATCTCTAATGAAAACAAAAACTAATGGATTTAACTCTGATATGATAATAATATGACAATAACATAATAATTATGATAATAACAATAATAATTAAAAAATTCTTATACAAAGATATCAGAACATAGACAAGACCAGAAGCCAAGAAAGAAACAATTTCACTAATTCCTTGAGAAGCCTGAAGCAATGTTCTAGACGCTTGCTGCTGTAAATGCCAGCATAAGGATTTCTCTAAACCTGTCATGTTGTAGATGATGCATATTACTCATGGACAATGATAGCTCAAAGCAACATAACTGGAAACATGACTCAAGTTTGATCCAAACTGGAACACAGCATTCTGTTGTTAACTACAACAAATTCGCCCCCATGATTCTCCTGACTGAGAATTATAAGCCCTCATGTACCACACAGGGCTCCTTTGAATCTAAAATATTTGCTTGAATTGGTACTACTCTACGTGCTCTCAGCAAAGGGAGTATGTGAAGACTACTTATATTCACTCACCATATTCTATAAGAGGAGCTCTTACAGGGATGACTGAATCCAAGAAGGGTAAGGCTCCTGTGATAGACATTCATGTCAAAACAGACCCCCAAAACTCAATGCTACGTGGGCTTAACTGGCCTGAAACACCAACCCTGCTAAAAATAAGGAGTAAGCTGTAGCATTTGACTGATAAGCACTAAAACCCAGAACTTATATTTGCCCTTTTTCTATTTTTTTTGTGTGGGAGGATGGTGGGTTTATCCTTTACTATTTTTTCTTAACCAAGTGTACAAAAGTTTGGATAATTCAGCTTTTAAGAACTGAGACCTCGAAAGGTTTAAAGAAGAGAAAAAAACCCCACGTCTACTACTTGCTCTCCAGCACAGAGGAGCCAATCAATGAGAAACCCTGAAAAAGGAATTACCACATCATAAAATAGGTTTGATCAGTGGGGGATATAAGACTCATTTTAAGGCTTAACAGAGTTAAGCTTGCAAAACAATTATTTTTAACTGGTTTTTCATTTCAATTGGTTTAATATTCTACAGATGGATGCAGAGCAGTTAGTCATCCACCTCCACAGGGGAGAAAAACTGACTAGGTGTAGACTCAGAAAGGCAAGAAAAAGCATTTCTCATTATTAAAAAAAATGAACTTTTGAATACATGCCACTGTGTTTGGGTTACACCAAGGGAATTCAAATATGAAGTGCTACACCACCACCTTACCTCACTGCCACATCTCTCACTACATACAGTTGATAAGCTGCTACCATTTATATTAGTTCTATAAGGAGTAAAGAGCAAGGAACTGCATGTGGGCTTTTATAACACAATGTAGCAATTCTGTACTAAAAGTAGCATGTCAAAACCAAATTGCTAAATGGCACAAAAATGTAATTTGTACAGGCTTTCTGTTTGGTTCTTAAGTCTGCAACCTATTTGGTTTGGACCTGACAGTATTCTTCAATCTTTGGGCCTCCAAAGTTTCTTATAAATTATTAACAACCATTAACAACCTACTTATAACAAACATTTAATGCAAAAATTTTTACAAACAATCAGCTGTACCTGAGTGGTACCAAGTCAGAAATGGATTTTCACTCTTGTGTAAGGTAAAACTTCAAACAATATCCCCAGAACACTTATTGCCTCAGACCCTGAAAGCACTGTTAGAGAACCACTGCTGAAGAAAATCTAACCCATCTTGGCATCTGGACTGAAATTAGCTGCTGTTAAGCTAACCCTACACCACAGCAGGCTTACTTACTGTTTTGCATTTTAAACTTAGATCATTTAAATGCTTTACATTACAGAATAGCCCTTATATACAGTTTTTTTCAGTGCAACTGACAGACCAACAAATTGTGGTCCTAAACACCAAAACCATAAGGAGGGACCAGACCTTGTATAGCTACTCTCTTTTTCCTCAGAACACAAGCTTTTCTGCCTCCCATTACTCTCATCCTCATCTTCCTTCTCCTGAATAATCCAAAAGTAGACTAAAAGTATCAGTTAACAAGGCCAACAATGCAGGAATTACTTTAAAAATTTACATGCTAGTCAAATTCATTTTTACATTAGTGAAGAAAAAGAACTTCCTCTTCCCTATGAGAATTATCTCACAAATTATGCTTGACAAAAAGGAAAACACATATATACATACTCTGCAAAAGTCTCATTCTATTTGACTTCAAAGTTTGTCCCTTTCTAAGAGTATTTAATTTTGTTTCCTTTTCAGCCAGCCTGCCTCAGCCATAAATCTACACACTAACTTCCTTTTTCCTCTGAGCTTCTAAGCTGCTTATGCTGCTGTTGTTCATTTCAGATCCTGTTCTTCCTATTCCTACACTCTGAACACTCTTTCACAATTATTCACTTTGGATCCGCACCCATGTCAGTGCTTGCAACCAGGAGCCACAGCTGGGCACGGAAACCCAGAACCTTCCATCTTCTGCATGCCAAGCTCTTCCAAGCCACTGCTGAAGTATCCCAGCTATGTGAAAGGCCTCTGCAGATTGCCCACTTCAAGCACTTCAGGGTGGGTGAGCCTGGTCACTTGAGCACCCAGGGCCCTAACACTTCAAAGGCAGCCACCTACCTCATGCGTGTGAAAGTTTTTCGCAGCACAGGGCGTGTGCCAGGCAGAAGCACATAATTATAACTACTACACCCTTTAAAGTCGCTGCCCAGGACACAAAAATACTTAGTTTTTCAACAAAACCTCAGTGACATAGGGCTTGGTCTTTTATCACCTGCAAGACACTCCTTTCTCAAGCACCTGATGAATGGCCCTGTAATTGAAGCCCCTTCTTTTTTTCCCTAAAACATGCTAAATCCTGAGTGTTTCTGAATAACAGTTTCGAGGTCAAACCAATGGCCTGCTCTCTTCCCAGTGCTCTGAGCTATCCTAAAAGACAATCACTTGAAACAGAGCGACCCTTCAAGCCTCGCTTAACTCGCACCACCTGCAGCGGAGCCACCTGATTGACGACGGTCATCACGGGGCACCAAAGGCCACCTGGGGGAAGGTGTCATCCCTGGATGAAGCCGTATCTTGCACAGGACGATACCTTTTCTCTCCCTGAGCAGTTTCACTTGGTTTGACAGTCCAGGCTGTGCAGATGGTTCCACCTCAAGGGGAGCAGAGCAGCAGACGCGTGTGGCTTCGCGGCGTGACACGCCAAGCACGACTCCAGCGAGAGTCCTTCCCTCTCTTCACCCGTGCTGCGGTGCCACACAGCCAGCCCAGTTCCTGCGACACCCCCAGGACACAGCTCACGGGCCACCCCATCCCAGCCACCGCCGCAGGCCCCCGGCACCCCCGCTACAGCCCTGCCATCCCTATGGACACAGGCCGAAAGGACACGCTGGGGAGAGAGGGGCTACACCATCCCGTGCTTCCGACACGGATTTGTGCGGGAAGGCGGTAAAAAACACCCATTTCCACCCACCGGGGCTGGCTGAGGGGCAGCGGCACCGTCACCCCGCAGGAAAGAGGGGCCAAGGAGGAGGAGGGATTCCCCCGCCGCGGGGACAGAGCACGAAGAGCTGCGGAGAGGGAGAAGGAGGCGGCGGTGGGACGCGGCCCCCGGGGCCGGGGCAGGACCCGGGGCCGGAGCGACCACTCACAGAACTCGGCGATGTAGTAGGAGACGGCGTAGTTCTCCTCGCACCACTCCAGGGTGGAGGTCGGCGGACCCCAGTAACCCTCCCGGTCGGCGGCCGGAGCCATCGCGGCGCCCGCTCCAGGCTAGAGCGGAGCCAGGGCACGGGGCAGCGGAGGGAGAAGGGCGCCGGGCCCGGAGCGCAGCGGCGGCGGCGGGAGAGCGGGCGGGGCCGGCGCTGGGCCCGCCCGCGGGGCGGAGCCGCGGTCGCCATGGGGACGGGCTGAGGCCTGTCGGACGGGGCAGACCGGGGCGGGGAAACACATTGTGGAGGAAAACGTGGATGTGGGGAGAGTGTGTGGGGAAACACCGGTGCGGGGCGTGTTTGGCTCTCAGGGAACCCGCGCGATGCCCCTGTGAGGATGAGGCGGGACGTGCAGCATCACGGCACTCTCCTCACCCGCTTTTCAAGCCGGGGGCAGTGAAGAGGTTTCCTCCCTCAGCTTTCCACTCCGGGTTTCGTTATAGATTTCGTGGAGGGTTTGTAAGGCGAGCGGGGCAGCGTGCTGCCTTCATGATGTTGAGACACAGCTTCACAGCATCGTAGAATGATTTGGGTTGGAGGGAACCTTAAGAACCATCCAGTTCCAATCCCCTGCCATGGGCAGAGTCACCTTCCACTAGATCAGGCTGCTCAAAGCCCCATCCAGCCTGGCCCTGAACACTTCCAGGGATGGGGCGCCCAAAGATCCACCGGGCAACCTGTGCCAGTGTCTCACCACTTTTACATTGAAGAATTTCTTCCTGAAAGCAATGAAGAGGCAAGTGTTCCTCATACTCGTGGGCTGGGAGAAGGAAGGAGTATTTTTATAGCACTGCCTACTAAATGGGGGTTTTCCTCTCCTCTGATGCCTTATTTAGTTTCCTCAGCGCTTACTACGCGTACTATACTTACACCCATAATATGCAAACTGCTTCTCAAGCGGAGTTAGTATCCAGAGGCAAGTACAATCTAAAAATGGAAAGACTTGAGACATAAGGGGAAAGAATAAAGTGTACCAGTAAAGGTCTGATAATGCTGTGTGTGTTTTCTGTTTCAGAAGGTGATCCAAAACTTGAAGAGAAGCTTTGGTCAGACCTTGGGGGCTATACACAGTGCTTACACCCTGCTGGCCAGCAGAATTTATTATACCAGTGTGTAAACACACAGACTTCTTTTTCCACATCTTATTTCTTCTCACCTTTCCTTCTGTAGGCTAAGAAATACCAGTCTAAACACAGACCTTTCCTACTGTAAATACATGGCAGAATACATACTCTATCTTGAAGACCATCTTGCCTTCTGAAGTTCAGTTTGTGTATAATTGCTTCCAGCATCAAGAGATGTAGTTAACATATATCACTACTTTTCTCATGCTATAAAGCACTAAAATAAAATTTATTTTAGTGATGGCAGTGACAATACACCTATATTGTCAAAACATCATCAAAATCCCTCTGGAATTTTTATATGCAGACCTGTCTTCCTATATTTTTCAGACCTACATTACTTCCACAGAGTTAGACTTTCAAGATTGGGGTCTGGAAGAGTATGAGACTGATCAAGATGCATAAAACTGGCTGTAAAAAATGAGGAAGATTCTGACCTGTTTGATGCACTTTAGTTTTTCAGACTTTTGAAGGTTCAGTTAAAAGTTCTTGACAGAAAAACAATAAAAAATTTGAAATTGCAGTTGCTCAGAAACTAAGGAGAGATTTATGAAATATTTTAAATATTAACTAATAGTTAAATATTAAAAAATAAATATTTACTCACGAGGAGCAATAATGGCAAAAATGTGGGAAAATGTAGGCAATTTTTATAACACTGAATTACAGTTGGCTTTAAATAAATAATTAAAAATTTTTGGGTTTGTTTCTTTTCTGATCACATGCATGCTGGCCATGAGAAGATTTGCCACCACACTAGAAAAAGAAGTCAGACATGAAACTAGCTTTAAAACTGGGCAAGATAAATTAATGAAGGGGTTTATGTGGTACATATCAATAATGTGGGTTGTCATCCATTCTGATTTCCTCAGAAACACAAGGAAAATTCATAGCTAGGCCTTGATTTCAATTACTAGGGAAGTTTTATTTATTTGGCACTTTTCTGGAGTATTCTCCATTGGAAAATGCATTTACTTCTGACTGGTTCTGTGGCTTGGTTCTCTGCTTTTGAACTCTGACAAACCTTTCAGTCACTGCTCTCAGAAGGATCGTATTGAAGAGGCAACCCCAAACTATTATAATAGATGCTTTTTTTCCCATGAAAATATTTTGTAGAAGTAAACTTGACTTCCACAAAACCAACTTTGGCTGCTTCAGCTGTTACAAGAATACATATTAGAATCAGAACTTTTCCTCTGTAACCTTGAGCTATGCCTTGTTCTGTCCATTACTGTGCTGGATATAATGTGACAGCCTGAAGTTCTTTGCATCTAAATGTGGTCTGTCTGATTAAAAGACCAAACCTACTCCTGTCCAGGCATTAGGTTTTCTTTGTCTGATCTGTACAACCTATGGAGGGAATGTCTTGTTTCTGAAATAGCAAGAACCAAACAGAGCTACTGAAATGCTTTTTTTCAGTATTACTAAAAATGTGCTTGATATGCTGATGGAGTAGTTTCCTGTGGCCTCAGGTTGCCTGTGGCAAAGGATCCTCTTTCCATACAGTTTAATGTTGCCCTGAAACCTTCTGTCTTAACTGATCAGCGGGTAATTGAATCATGTCGGTTTACACCACTAGAGGGATATGTCCTGTCACTTTAGTGTGTGGATGCAATAGTATTTTGCTTGGCAATGGGAAAGGACTGCTGCTCAAGAATGGCACGTGTTCAGCTCCTTGAGATCAGGTAAATTCAGGGAATGACACCTGAGGAACTCTTTTATCTCTCTCTGCTCTGTGCAAACGCTCTACCATGGCTTGTGCTACTGGTTGTTTTATTTCTGCATAAAATGAGACCTAATAAGCAGATTGTTTAGAACTCATTATGGAGACGTGTTGGGGAAGATTGTACTTATTCCCTCTCATCGGTGTATGTGTGCAAAGGGGAAAATAAAATTGATATAAAATGTTGAAGATGTTTTCACTGCTTGGTTCTCATGATGTTAAAATAAAGATATTAGCCACAAAAATAAAACTGAATTTTGTCCTACATACTGCCTGCTCAAATTTCACAGATCATTATCCCAGAATGGTTTGGGCTGGAAGGGATCTTAAATATCCTCTAGTTCCAACCCCCCACCCCCACCATATGCAGGGACACCTTCTAAAAGACCAAGTTGCTCAAAGCCTCGAACAATTCCAGGGATGGACATCCACAGTTTAATTGGACAACCTGTACCAGTGCCTCACCACCCTCACATAGAAGAATTTCTTCCTAGTATCTAATCTGAGTCTGCCTTCTGTCAGTTCAAAACCATTTCGCTTTGTCCTAAGACTCCATGCCCTTGTCAAATGTGCCTCTCCAGCTCTCTTGGAGCCCCTCTAGGTACTGGAAGGAGCAATAAAGTCTCCCTGGAGCCTTCACCAAGCTGAACAATCCCAACTCTCTCAGCCTGTGTCCACAGAAGAGGTGCTCCAGCCCTCTAAGCATCTTATGAACTCGTCCCTCTTCTAAGGCCTTTTTTTTAATTAGGTCATAGCATTTACATCATCTTAGGTGTGGAATCCTGAGTCACGACTCTCAGCTCTAAAGTCTTTTTTTCCATGATAAAGTTGGTTTCTAAATACTGCATTACTGGCAGCTTTCTGAATTGCCTAATCTATATTGGTTACAGGAAAAGGGCATCAACACCTCTAGATTCTGCAAGCCCAATCCTGTGTAACATGTAATTTATCCCATTGATTTATATGCAAATATCATGAGTAACGTGCTATAAATAGGATTATAAGAGGTTGAATCAGACTCTTTGTAATGTGCCCTGAAGTTTGAGGGCTCTTTATGAGCACTGGTGCCTAGATGATGATAATTACACCTGGAGTAATATCATGGTAAGTTACTGGCACCTGAATGAGTGAAAAAGAGAAGTTGTTTCCTGACATGAAGAAGGGTCTGATCCAAGAAACTCTAATGGACTTTAACAGATCTGATTGCCTGCTCATTGCTAGGTAAAGCAGAAATGCCTGTGATGGAGTTAAATGGAGTCAGGCATTTGTAAATTATCGTCAAGGGGACTAATTTCCTAGAGCCATATAAATATTCATAATGTCCCCAGTGTAATATGGCTGTTCTTAGTCATATTCTCAAGACTATTGTTGCATTTTGGCAACTGATTGTGGTGGTGAATGACAGGATCACAGATTGCATTTCTGTGGATGCTGTGAGCACCCAGCACTGATGGGCTCAGATATTAATACAGCCATCTCAAGAGTGTTATAAAGGATTAATGGAAACAGGGGCTCCTGAGTGCAGATATTTAGGGAAGGAGGAGTGACTTGCTAGCAACAGAACAGTCCCTCACACAGAGGATGGTTGAGTCCTAGAACTGATCCTCAAAGCAGATTTTAGGGAGGTATTTTCTCCTGTCCCCGCCTTTTCAGCAAAAGCCTGTCTACTGAGGTCTATCAAGAGGTATCCCAAACCCAAAACCCGAGGCAGATGATACCATGCACAGCAGACCCTATTTTACCAAAATGGGGATGTTTGCTTTCTTGTAGCAGTGGATTAAGCTCAAGCTTTTCTGCACCTGGTGGTCACTGCTCTGCAAGCACACAGGCTGCGTAGGTGTCTCCAAGCACCTGCAGCTTTCAACCCATTGTACTAGTATGAAGTAAAATTCATGTCACTTTGCACTAATTTTCAGGGTTGAAATTGGTAAGGGAGGAGAGAAACCTGCTATCGATTCCCAAGGGAGGAGCAGTTGACATAGGGAGAATTGTGGAAGGAGAGCTCTTCTCCACTTATCAGAGCTTAATTCACCCTTGTATGTGAATCAGAGCCCTTACCAGCTGTAAAATGTCTATGGTACACTGGTTTACACCGAAACATCAAATGAAAATCTGTCAAGGGCACAAATGGCATGTGCCTCAATCTCATTGATTCTCAAAAGGGTCTGGGAATTGGTTTGCCTTTGTGCTTTGGAATTCTTCTAGTGCTTTAAAATAGCAAAAGCAAATGCCATAACAGTTCATTATTTACACTTGTAAACAGCCTTCTCTGTAGGAAAAAGCATAGCAAGCTGCCTTTTTCTGCCTGCTGATTTATATACACAGATCTCAAAATGAAGAGACTCACACAAAGTTTGTAACAATATTTAAGTGTGTTTTTTTCAGTTTGAATCCTGCTTTACAGGCTCAGCTCACTTTTGTAAATGCTGGCATCTTGTATCATTAGACCTGGGATCACTGGAACTTTTCTACATCCAGTGTCGTATCCTCTATGGTGTTCAGGTGCTTTGTCTCCAAGAGCACTAAATGTCTATGATTTTATGAACTGAACTAAGGTTACATGTCTGGCTTTTTTGGCTGGATGAGGTTAGGTGAGGTAATGAATCTCAGGTCCTTACTCTCTTCTGAAAAAGAACTGCTTTTGTTTGAGATCAATACAGCTCCTGTTAGGTTTTCTGTACTCACAGAATCCATGTAACCTGCATACCTAATTGGCTCTTGGATTTGCTTTGACCTCAGCTGGCTGGAACTGAGGCATTTAAGGGAAGCAATCTCACTTAGAATCACGGAATCATGGAATGATTAAGGTTAGAAAAAACTTCTAAGATCGCTGAATTCAACTGTTAATCTACCACTACCATGCTTACCACTAAGCCATGTCTCCTAGAGCCACATCCACAGGTTTTCTGACCATTTCCAGAGATGGTGATTCCACCACTTCCCTGGACAGCCCATTGCTTCTGTATATTATACCATTCATTGGAGTCAGCTGTCCCTAGAACAAATTAAAAATTCCCTGTTTGAAGTCTGGGAGGAGAGATACCCTGGAGGACAAGAGCCATGAAACATGGGCTCTCTACAGTGCTTGAACAAGCAGCATTGAGTCCGTTTGGGATACAAAATGACAGTAGCCCTTTTTGGATGTTGAGAACAGGAGCAGCACTCCTCTCTTTTATTCTTATCCTAGCTCCCTTGCCATGAATGGAGACAAGAAGGAGTGTGGAGGAGAACACATCACTAGTTCTCTCCTGCAATCAGCTCAGCTCCTTTTGGGGAAGAGAAGGGAGGGCACCAGCAGCTTGCAGTTAAGGTAGGAATCTATACATACTATCATGATATTGCTGTGGCAACAGAGGTAAGAGAGTTTTTTTCCAACAAACATGTTTTCAAAATATTTCAAGGAAATATTTTGGAATGTTCATGTTTCATGTGACTTGACAGTGTTCAAAGCCATTGGGTGGATTAAGCAGGAATTTCCTGGTGATAGTGCCTACCTTGTGCAGGCAGGTGGCCATCAGCAACAAGCTTTGGGTTGTCATCCTCAGTTTGCTAACTTGTCCTGCCAAAGCTCTTCAAGCTTTCTTCAAGCCTTCTCCCATCTACTTTCATACTGCTAAAGTTTCTGGCATCACTGATTTCAAGTGTGAACTCCTGGTATGTATCTGTCCTCCCAGTCAAATTGAGTGTACAATCACAGAATCATAGAATGGTTATGGTTGGAAGGACCTTAAAGTTACCATATTGTTCCAACATCCCTGCCATGGGAGACAGGGTCACCTTCTACTAGACTAGGTTTCTCAAAGCCTCCTCCATACTGGCTTTGAACACTTCCAGGGATGGGGCATCTACAGCTTCTCTGGGGAACCTGTTTCAGTGCCTTACCACTCTCACATTAAAGAATTTTTTCTTACTATGCATTTAAGCCTACCCTCTTCCAGTTTGAAACCATCTCCCATTGTCCTATCACCACATGCCTCTGTCCCTGCCCAGCTGTCCTGTGATCAATTGGAGATTGGTCAAGGACAGCTCAGTGACCACCTACTGCAGGAATGGATGTCCCAATGATATAAGGGTTACTTAAGGCAAATTTTGAAGGAAAAATATTGTCAAGAAGCAAGAAACTGACTGGAAGACAGGCTAATGTGTGAGGGAGAAGGGCTGAAACTTTTTAAATCTGAAAACAGCGTAGGAATGGATTTGGAATAATTAGCTGTTGCCAGTGTTTCCACTTTTCTTATAACTTTCAGTTTAAGGAAGAAAGCACCCATAAACCATTCATCACCTCTATTTTGTATAATGAATTAGTTAGTGCCTGAACATGGAAGGTGATTTATCATACTCTATAGACCCTGTCTACCCAATTGTGTACTGCTTGTCACTTGGTCTCATGGACAGCAAAAGCAATTTCCTTATATTGCTACTCTCAAAAAAAATCCCTAGAACAAAAGGAGAAAACCACTAGGAGCAAACGAAGTCTCAATGGTAAGCAGATGCACATAAATTAAAATGTCAGATGTTAAAAAAAAATTAAAAATTTGAATATCTTCAGTTGTACTCCACCAGCAGTGGGGAAGACAGCTGCTATTCTTTCCCTTGATCTCTAGGAAAATGACATATTTACCCCAAGCATATGCAAATTTTTCTATTTAGCCTGGAAATGAAGTGCATTCTGCTCATGCAATGTTATATTTCTTTCATTTAGTGCAGGAAGGAGGAGGAAAGGAAAGATCAAGTCATTATTTACTTGACAAAGTGCTTTGTTACTTTTCTGGGTATCAGTTAATTACCAGTGAGCTAATCAACTTACACCTCAGCCAAACCCTTTTCTTTACCAAGTCGTTAATAAAAGAGGCTGCTCCTATGAACTAAAGGAGGATAAAAGGAACACAAAGAAATACAATATTATGTTTGCCCTTCCCACTTTCTTCTGGGGTGACTTGTGTCCCTCCTTTTCCACAGTAAATTGTTGATGAGCTGCCTCAGTAGGACAGCTCATTACTAGAAAGGGAAAGAAGGACTTTTTCTGGAGCTTTTCTACCAAGGACTCTACTTTATTGTGGCATCAGCTGTCAAGAAGTGAAGCTGATGTCACAGAAGTGAATCATACTATTAGAGAATGATTTAGGAAAGAAAAGATACCTGTTAAGATCCCCAAGCCCAACCACTAACTCAGTACTTCCAAGCCCACCAATAAACTGTGTCACTAAGTGCCACATCTATATGTCTTTTAAATCCTTCCAGGGATGGTTATTCCATCACTTCCCTGTGATGGAACAGGGTAGTATGTTCCAAAGCTTGACAATGGTTTTGGTGAAGAAATTTTTTCTGATATCTAATCTAAACTGGGGAAGAAGACAAGCCTGACTGAACAGGAAGCTTTCACTGGAACTCTGGGGAAAAAAGAGAGTTTATGACCTTTGGAAGAAGGGGCAGGGTACTTAGGAAGATCACCAGAATGCCATTAGGTCATGTAGAAACAAAATTAGAAAAGCAAAAGCTCAGCTAGAATTCAATCTGGCCACTGCTGTGAAAGATAATAAAAAGTGTTTTTATAAAAGCATTCACAACAAAAGGAGCGCCAAGGAAAATGTCCATTCTTTATTAGAGGCAGGGAGGGACATTGTCACCAAGAATGAGGATAAGACTGAGGTCTCACCTCAGTCTTTAACAGTAAGGCAAATTATCTTTAGGACAACAAGCCCCCTGACCTGGTAGATAGGGATGGGGAGCTGAAGAGACCCCCAGTAACTCAGGAGAAAGGGCTGGGGAGAGTCCTGTTTAATACCTTTATTGATGTTCTGGATGAGGGGATCAAGGACGTACATCTTCAGTAAATTCAGAGATGAAACCAACCTGAGTGGGAGTGTTGATCTGATGAAAGGCAGGAGGGTTCTGAAGAGGGATCTGGACCAGCTGGATCCATGGGTCCAGGCCGAGTGCTGAGTCCTCCTTTGGATCACAACAACCCCGGCAGGGCTACGGGCTGGGGCTGAGGGGCTGAAAAACTGCCCAGTGAAAAAGGACTTGCAGCTGCTGTTTGACAACCAGCTGGCTTAACATGAGCCAGCATGTGCCTGGGTGGCCAAGAAGACCAGGCAGGATGCGTGCAGTGATTGTCCCCATGAATTTGTGTGCACCTCAGATCCTGTGTTCAGTCCTGAAGCCCTCAGGACAAGACACTGAGATGCTGGAATGTGTCCAGGGAAGGGCAACGAACATTTGGTCTTGAGAGTGAGTCATGTGAGGCGTGGCTAAGGGATCTGGGAGTGTGGAGAAAAGGAGGTTCAGGGAAGGCCTTATCCTCTCTACAACTACCTGAAAGAGGTTGTAGCCAGGTGGGGGACAGCCCCTTCTCCCAGGC
Organism: Ammospiza nelsoni; assembly: GCF_027579445.1. Classification (NCBI taxonomy): domain Eukaryota; kingdom Metazoa; phylum Chordata; class Aves; order Passeriformes; family Passerellidae; genus Ammospiza; species Ammospiza nelsoni. The sequence continues at coordinate 33,313,274 of NC_080634.1, read as the reverse complement.
AACTAGTGACAGGACAAGAGGGCATAGCCTTAAGCTGTGCCAGAGAAGGTTCATTTTGGACATCAGGAAGAATTTCTTCACTGAAAGGGTGGTCAAGCATTGGAATGGGCTGCCCAGGTAATGTGGTTGAGTCGCCATCTGTGGAAGTGTTCAAGAAAACACAAGATATGGCACATAGTGCTGTGGTTTAGTGGATATGGTGAAGTTTGGTCAAAGGTTGGACTCGAGGATCTTGGAAGTCTTTTCCAACCTAAATGATTTTTTGATTCTATGACACAGCGAAATTCATAGGTGTGTCACATCAAAACTTCAGGTGAGAGTGGGTCCATCATGACACACTTTTCTGGAAAGTTTCATCCAGAAGCGTGACATAATTATTTCATTGCGGTATGAATTCCCTGATTATAGTATATGAAATTATATCATGGGCATAAATTCTATACTGAATTCTGCCTATGTTAAAGTATTATGACCACAATGGTAAGTCACTATGTATAATACTGAATTCCTCTCTTGGGCAACTTCTCCTTGCACTGACTGCTGAGCATGGCAGCTGTGGACAGTCTGAATCACTCAGTGGTTAAATTCAAATGTCACAGTAGGTGTGACCTAAATGTTAGGCAATGCTTATGTATGGTTTAAACTTGACCCAATATGCTTAACACAAACTGTAGGACACCCTGCATAAACACTGTGTGATTTCTGTGATCTATATTAATATAGCTTTGTAGCTTTTTGGTAGAACCTTGAGTGTGACTGTCTCAGAGAAATGGATACAGTGACTTTTTTGCAGGTTTTGAAGTTTTTAGACTTCAAAAGCCAAGTCTGGTCTCATCACCTGTAAAGTAAGAAAAGCACCCACAGAATAAGCCCTGCTCTTTCTAGGACTGGCTTTTCTCTGGGACTGTGGCTGAACAAAGTTGGCGACTGAATTTTTCTGCATCAGTTTTGCTATCGGAACCAGGTGCCCTGCTCACAAAGAGGTGCAACTGTCATAGGTTAGAGTAATGCTGATGCTTGAATGAAAGAGGAATAAAATTAAGTGAGACTCCAGCACAGATTTGCGGTCTCTCATGCCAGTCTTCCCAAAGAAAGCTGCAGAACACTCAGAGGTCACTGCTGTGCATCAGCCCTTTTGGTCAAAGGCTAAGCAGTGCTTCTGGAAGAATTTAATTGGGTTTTTTTTTTGTTTTTTTGGTTTTTTTTTTTTAATGCTGTCAAATCAAAGATGCTCTCAACTATCCAGAGCTCCTTATGTACCAGAGCCAACCAGAAACAGCTGAGCACCTTCCTCCTTGTACTTCTTACTCCTGTACTTAAAAGGAGCATTTCTACCCACTGCTTCTATTGTCAGGGACTGTGCTATTCACATGACCGTCTCCAGTTTTGAAGGCAATGCTCTCTGAAGGTTTTGGAGGCCAGACTGCTAATCCCTTGACAGGCAAGTGTATTTCTTGACAGTGTGATTGGTGTTGGCCCATGGCCCTTAATGGCTTGGCCCTCTGACAGCTGGCAGTGATTTTCTGACGGCTGGAGCCCCATCACATGCCCCCTGACAGCAGCAGAATAATATTCTCATGCTTGCAATAATGGCAAATGTGTTTGGAAAGCTCATGAATAAAATTCCCTTCTCTGTCTCTTTTTATAACTCTGATGTGCTTTTCTCTTGCCCAGTTTCTCCTTGTATTTTTTTTAACCCTCACTCCACACTTATTTCTCCCACTCTATTATTATTCCTCATGTTATTGGAGTGGCCAGGACAGACACTTCTAATTTCTTCACAAGACTCAATGCTCATTCTTTTGGTCATTGAGCAATATTCCCCAGATATTTTTGGCAGGAAGCTGAGTCCTGTGTGAAACTGCCATGCAGAACCCCTTTTAGTTTGCTCCTACCAGCTTCTAACAATGCTGGTTCCGTCTTCCATCACCCTTGCCTGCCAGCTTTGCTATTTATTTTCAAAACATGCCTTTGACTCTGGTGTTTTTTCTCAGGAAAGTTTGGGCTTAGTTCCACAAGCCTGACATACCTTCTGATTTGAAAGTGCAGAGTACTTGCTCCTTGGGTACAGGGAGGCAGTGGAAAGATGAAACTGTGGTGTAAAACCTGGTTTTAATTTTTGCCTCAGCTCATGGACAGTAGGATTTGCCCTCAACTGAGCAGGTGGAGGTTAAGACTTAGAACTCATCTACCTGACCAAGTAGGACTCAAGGAAGCAGAGTCTGGGGATTTTCTTAGTGGGACTGACTTATTATCCCAGACAGACTGGTCATGAGAGGGGGGGAGGAAGGACATAGCTGCCAGAAGGCAGGAAACCTCCTGTTTCAGCAATCTGGGATGCAAGATTTATTCTCTAGGAGTTCTGGGAACATAAGAAAATAGATTATCTTGCAGTTTGCAATGGCCCCTTCAAAAAGATAATGTGCTCCTTAATCATAGACTGGCAGAATGGATTGAATTGGAATTGACCTTAAAGATCATATTCCAACCCTATAGCCATGGACAGGAGCACCTTCCATTAGACCAGGTTGCTCATAGCCCCAAATGAAGAGACCTACTTCTTTTTCAAAGGTGAGGCAGCGCTGCACAAACCAAAGTGGTACCATTGTTCATCACACCCCAACCTGGCCCTCTTCTATTTCATACCTGTCTTATGATTGCAGTCATTTTAGCAGCACTGAGTGGTGCTCAACACGTCTGGCTCCAAGGCTGAAGCAGTTTCTAGGCTGTGCTTGCTGTCTGAAAAGAGGTCTCAAATCATAGAATCATAGAAACATTTAGGTTGTGAAAGACCTTTAAGGTCATCAACTCCAGCTGCTAATCCAGCACTGCCACTTCCATCTGCTCATCCGTGTCTTTGTGCTTCTTTGCAGGGGCGCTAGCTCCTACATAAAGTTCTTGAAAATGTAGTTTGGACAAGCTTCTGTTCTGTGCCACATGGATGTCTAAAACTAAGAACAATGCCCTGCAATTTCCTCCTTTTGCTGCACATGCTGTTGCTAACAAGGAGCTGCCACAGAGAATCCTTATTTCCATAGAATCATTAAGGTTGGCAAATATCTCTAAGATCATTGAGTCCAACTGTTAAGCCAGCACTAAACAATGTGTCCAAGTGCCACATCCACACATCTTTTAAACCCCTCCAGGGATGTTAACTCCACCACATCCCAGGGCAGCCTGTTCTAATGCTTGACAATCGTTTCACTGAAGAAATTATTCCTGATATCAAATCTAAACCTCTGCTGGCACAAATTGAGACCATTTACTCATTCTATTGCTTGGTACCTGGGACAATTGGTTCCTATTGTATGGGGGTTTTGTTTCAATGGAACTCCTAGTGTCTCATCCATATTGCAGGAGTATCCTGTAGCATGTATATGTTAGAGTAGGGCTGGTTCGTCTCAGATATCAGGTTTTGAATCCTGGCATCTTCTGCATCTCAGGGCATCTTTGACATCCTGAGATGTCTTCTGCATCTCTAGAGCTTTCTTTTCTTGGGTGCTTCAGCAGCAAGGCTGGACTCCAAACATCTCTTCCAACCTCAGCCACTTTGGTGATTTTGTGATTCTCTGATTAGGCTGTGGTTTCCACCCTGCATTTCTTCTACTGTTCATTATCCCTTTCTGGTTTAGGGCCAATAAAGTATTTGAGACTTTTCCTCCTTTTTCTTTTCCCCGAAAGAGATATTTCAGGTTCTTGAATTTCTTAATTCTTTTTCCAAGCTAAGACAGTTAGCAATGTGCTTAAAACTTTAGACTAAGAATCCCCTGTATTGAACAATCCCAAGAGCTGGGACTCACCCAGTTCTAGCACCACTTCCTAACCTTAACACAGTGTTAGATTCATGGTACCACAGAGATTACTGAAAACAGTGAAAGGCTCAATAGAGGATGATTTGGTGACTCTCATTTGAGGAATGCCTCACAGCCAGCTTTCCATGGGATTGCAGGCATTTAACTCCTTCAGCCTTCTTTGTGTCAGTCTGAGAGACTATGGTCCCATCCTCTGCTTTGTGGCAGCAACACTTCCAGTGCCAAATGCTGCACTTTGACAATCCAAGCATATCCAGAGACAACTGCCTTTTTCTATTTGCAGCACATAAAAATCAATATGCCACTTACATATCTCTGACTGTCATCTCAGTCACTTCTGCTCTGCTATTATATGCAGATAGTTTACCTCCTTCCAGCAAAACACTTATTTTCTGCATGAATATGAGAAATGTTCCAAGATTGTGTACACCTTTTAAATTATAGGTGCAAGGAAAGGATTTATGAAAGAAAAGATAGTACTGGTCCCTGTGGACAAAGATATTCTTTCTGGTTCCACAGACCTCTTCTCTCTGGTGACCAATGATGGGACCAGAAGGAATGGCATCAAGCTGTGTCAGGGGAAGCTTAGGTTGGATATTAGGAAAAGGTTCTTCACCCAGAGGGTGTTTGGGCACTGGAACAGCTCCCCAGGGAAGTGGTCACCGCACCAAGCCTGACAGAGTTTGAGAAACACTTGGTTAACGCCCTCAGGCATGTGCGGTGATCTTGGGGCTGTCCTGTATAGGGCCAAGAGTTGGACTTGATGATTCCTGTGGTTTCCTTTCAACTCAGGATATTCCATGGGTCTATGATTCTGTGATTTTACAGAGAACCAAATTTTGATTGTACAGCTCAGCTGTAAGGTGTTGCTGGACCTCTGTCCTGGAGGTGTGGTAGAGCAGGTGAGATCCACAACTGGGGACAAGATGGGATCCAGCAGCCAAGAATCCCCTATACAATTCTCTCCTGTCTGATCTGCCCCAAAGGAGACTATTTCAGGACTTAGGAGCCAAGCTGCTCTTCAAGGCCACTATGGCCTCTGGGGTTGTGATTTTAAAAATAGGATACAGGTGAAAGATGCATGGAAAGGCAACAAAGGAGCAAAATGATGGTTGAGGTAATGACTGAGAATGCCCTATGGAGAATGAGATGCTATGAAGCACCTAAAGGCAAACGCAGCACATAAAGACACCTAATTTAGATATCTAAATCTTGGAATCCCTTGTTCCATTCCCCCATGGAGGCCCAAAGGAGACGTTGGGGTTCCTTCAGCAGTCTTTTTCTGCTCGCAGACCTGGCCACGGTTAATCTCCGATCCTGCCCCAGCTCTTCTTGGGGCATGTGCCAGCAGATGGTGCTCAAAGACCCTAAATTTAGCTTTTCTGCCCTATATCCCAGGGCAGGGGCACCTTGGCACAAGCACCTAGTTAGTCAGGGATTTCCCACTCTAGGCACTGCACCTTGAACCTTCTGTAGAGTCAAATGCCAAGACAAAGTTTCAAAGTTCACTTTGATATCTTTCAGCTCAATCTGCCCATCCCTCCATCCTCCAGGGCCTTTTGTATGAGGAGAATTTTTCCTTGGCAGGGGGGATATCCAAACTGAGACAAACATATTAACTTCTTTCATCAGAGCTGATCTGTTCTGGGGAAGGTCAATTAGTTCATTCCTTTAACTTACTCATAAAAAACTGTGGCTCACATCATATTGGAATAAAAATTCTTGTACTGCCTTGACCTGAGCACAGTGCTTTGATGAGACTCTGTTCCAGTTCAGAGACGTACCCAGCAATCCTCAGGATGGGCAAAGCCACTTTCTTTGACTCAAAAAGATTAATTTCAAGGCAAAAACATGGAAGCATTTCAGCTGATTACAATATACCCTGGACTCAGGCAAAAACCAGCAGTCCTGGGGAGAGTGAGTTATAGCTGTGCTCTGTAGTTTATGTGAGAAGTAAGGTCTGTGTTTACAAAGCAAGGAAAAGTGTAAGATGGTGCTTTTAAGCTGTCAGCTATTTATGTCCCTTGCTTGTTTAATTATGGACTAAATATAAAGGTGGTAGAAACCAGAGCACGCAAGTACTTGATAACTTGGCACAAAAGCAGTGTAGAACCTTTAAATCTGTGCTGCACTACTATTTGCTTCATGGTGATGGCTTTTGAGGAAGTGACAGCAAGAGGTGAAGGTTTGCCTGCAGTGCCAGGGGCATACTGCTTCAGTTGGACAGTAATAATTGTGACCTTGAAGCTTAGAATCATAGATTCATCGAGTGGTTTGGTCTGGAAGGGACCTTAAATATTGTCTATTTTCAACCCCCTGCCATGGGCAGGGACACCATCCTGCCAACTAGACCTCAGGGTCCCATCCAACCTGACCTTGAGCACTCCCAGGGATGGAGCATCCGCAAACTTCTCTGGACAACCTGTGCCAGTGCCTCACTACCCTCACAGTAAAGAATTTCTTCCTAATATCCAATCCAAATCTACCCACTTTCAGCTTCTCTTCAGTAGCTACTATGAATACCTGAATTATTTGTTGCTCCAACTCTTCCTTGCTGGAAACCTCAGAATGATGCTCACCTGAGAAAAACAGGCATTATGGTGTTTGCTCCAAAACTCACAACTGGTTTTGATGGCCAGATCTACAGAAATCACCTTCCCTACCAAAATGCATCTGTCTCTGAGATAAACCACAGCAGAGTATTAGCAAGGAGACTCATGTCCTGCTGAAACTGTAAGAGGGACTTTGGGTTAGCAGGATATAATTACCCAAGCTGGAGTTTGGCTTTGTGACTAGACCTAAACCTGATATCCTTTCACTTCAGAAAACTGCAGTGAAAGATTTCAGGTTAATATCAGCCTCATTCCTGAGTCCCATCCTGGAGATGGTAGCTCCCGAGACAGCTGTGGTGTCCATTGTGGGAGGAAAGAGACGCTGAAAATGGTGTTTAGGAAGCCCTGCAATCCTGCACCTTTGCTTTTGGGAAGAGCCTGGGGAAAGAAACAAGCAATTTGATTGAAAAGGGAGAAATAGGCTAGTAATGAGATAGTTGTCAACACTCCCCATGGATAACCTCACAGCAGCAGAATTATTTATAGACAGAAGTGTCTGAGAACTTATTTTCTCTGACACTGTGGTCATGGCAGAGAATTATAGCTCTACAGGGTGGGTTTTCAAAACCACTCAATTAGGAGCAATGAGGTGCAAAATTACATGTGCAAAGAGACGGAAACGTGGATGTTTGAGATGAAAAGGGCCTTGCTGGCCTGCCAGCACCACGTGACTCCTAACAGGTCAGAAACAGAGCTCTTTTCTGAGATGGAAAATTGTTCTTTTTTATGGATATCTTTGAACACATGACTGTGATGTGCGGAGCCTGAAAACTAGAGATGCTCAGGTTATTGTTTGTTGCTTTGGATGTCTCTGTGTATATAAATCACTGCCTACACAAAGAATTTAGTTTCCTTCTCTCCAGAGTAAGGAACTTAGAAAGAACTTGATTTAAAGTGGAGTTTCTGTTCTGATTCATTCCTTGGAGTAAGTGAAAAAGTATTTTTTTCCAAAAGGGCATATCCATCTGAAGAGATCATCAGACAGAGAGCTGATCAGAAACTTCTCACTATAAGTGCAGTCACCAAACTCTTCCTATTTTTACTCTTCTTTGCCATTACATATAACCAAAAAACTAAAAAAAAAAAAATGCTCCCACCCCGCCCCCTCCCCCCCCCCCGCAAAAAAAAAAAGCCCGACCCATAGCACTAGACTGAAAATGAGTGGTTCTTTCCTTGGATAGGGAACATTTTCTCAGGGAAGATTTATTTTACTACTAATATTTCTTTGTTAGAGTGGACTGGCATTTACTGACCCTTGGGTTTGCGAAGGATCCAGTCTTTCAGATCACACTCAGTCCCTGGTTAAAAATGACCCTCCAGTTTTGCTTTTTCTGAGTATGATGAACTTTGGAATTGAGAGGAGAATACAGTTCACTGTTAATTTCAGTTGTCCTCAAGGTTTGTCCAGGTCTTTATTCAGGATGTATCTTCTGAATTAAATTCAGGAGAAAGAAGGGAGGAAAATGGTACCCAGTAAAACAGTTTGCAATAGAAACGTTTCCTTCTGTGTTGCAGCAGAAGGTGACACTATTTCATAGAATAAAGGAGCAACCACTGATTAAGGGTCATAAAGGTGCCTTGGTTGTTATTAAGACTGAATTTCAGATGCAATGATTTGAATGGCAAAGGGCTCCAAAAATGATCCATTGGCTCATTGGGTCACCTAGGGCATGGGCTTTGCTCCTTTTTTCTTTCCTGCTTCTTCCTCTGCTTTCTTGACACAATCTCCATAATTTTCTGTGATGTATACATACAATACAAGAGTCTCCTTTCCCTGCATCCTTGTGCAACTATATGCAAGCCACATCCATCACTAGGTGGGACTAACTTCATTTTCCTTCACACATCTAAATGCAAACATTTCCCCTACATTTGATTGACCCATCCTCAGATCCCATTTTTAGTCACAGAAAAGAAATGGCCACTGCTGATGTAATTTCCCCACCCATTTTAGGTGCCTGCCTTAGGATAAGTCAGATGATGTATCATGGCTCTAATTGAAATGAGTCAACCCCTCACTGACTTGGATTGCCTATGCCAGTTATAAAGGATTGAGATACAGCCCCTCTAAAACTTGACCAAGCCTCATGTGCCAAAGCAGCAAGAGGATTTTCTCCCAAGTATTTAAGAATGTAGAAAAAAAATCAGTTTGGCACAACAATGAATCCTAGAGGTGTTGGGCAGTGTTTTGGTTCCCTCTGCGTGTCACACCCCTGTGTGGTATACAAGGACAATAATTTACTCAGCTGGTCCACTGATGTTTGTGAGTCCACGGGACCTGGTGGAGAGCAGAAACAACAGGCTTAGCTGTCTCAGCTGTTGTACACGAGTCAGTAGCTCCATGAAGGAATTTGTCCAGCACAAGTTTAATACCTCTGTCAGAGGTGTCCCATTCTGGGCTGTCCTGACATATGCATCTAAGTCAGTTGATGAGAGCAAACCCTATTCTCCTCAGGATTCAGATTCCATGATGTTGGTTCTCCCTGTCATTGCAGGTGTGTACCCAGGACACGCTGCTTTGTCCATTTGGGAGAAGCATGTGTGGGGTGGGGTTGTGTCCTCCCCTGTGTGCCCTGTGTCTGCTGCTGAAAGGTGCTGTGGATCATGTGCCATCCCTGAAACAGAGGCCAGACTCACAGTGTGATGGGAGACACCTGATCTAGGGAAAAGCTCTATCTGAGACCAGTGGCAATAAAAGGGCAGCCAAGACCTCACTGAAGACAATTCCCAGTTTTAATCCCAAGTTTTCCCCTTCCTTTAGTTTGCCATTATTGTCTGATTCCCACAGCAAATTCCAGGAAGGGCTTAGGGGCAGTGAGTAGGAAGTGCCATTCCCTCAGGGATGCCCCAAGCTCCAGCCTCTGGGGTTGCACAGCTGTTGGTCCATGTACAGGTTGTGTGCCCCTGGTCCTGCCTCCTCTCCACACCACTGCTCCCATAAAATAAGCCTTGTTCAGCCATTATGGATGCAGACTATGTTGGCATGAAGGGAGTGCCATTTATCAGGGGGTTCCAGTCTCTACTCACTGTGTGCTGGCTACAGTGAATCAACATTAATGAGGCAAGTTTTGGTCATTTCTACTTTGTATGCAGAATAATTATTTTCCAACCTCCAACCTTGCAAAATATTACCTAATTGAACAGATGTATTTCAGCAAAGTCTTGCGAGACCAAATCCTGCTCCTCTTTAATAGGGGCAGCGTGGTCTGTGAAATCCATTGCGACTGAAATCTGCAAGGCACAACAGCACTTTCAAATGTCTCCCTTTGGTGGATTTAATAGGCTGAACAAATGGAGACCTGTGGTGAAATCTAAGATAAAGAAATATAAAGAAAATATTGTGGATTACACAAAACCAAGCACCCAAGCTAGTTCCTTTAAATGCCCTAGGACAGTGGAATATCAAGTATGCGGGAGAACTATATGAAACTCATTAATTCACCTCAGTCAGGAATGCCTGCTCAGGAAAATGCAAGCAGGAATCTGCTGGTTTTATGGTCTGAATTAAACTAGAGGTGACATTTCCACGTGTTATCCCTGCTTTGTAAACATCCCTGCTACAGAGTCCTATTTCTTTTCAGGGATAGCTGTTGAACCAAATGGAGGTCAAGAGCCTATTGCTTCCAGCCTTAGAGGCAGTGCTGCTCTTCAAGGAGCCTTTGCTTTAGAGCTAAATGGTCTCACTGCCAGGCTGTAACTGCTGTCCTTGGAGCAAGCTGTTACACAGCCTCGGAAATGGTTGGTGCTTGTTGCGTGAGCAGATTACAGCAAACGAGCTGAGCCACAGCAATTTCTTGGATGTAATCTCATCGCCAGGCAAAAGCACTATTACTGGTCTCAGTTTAGCTCACGAGTGGAGAGGATGAGCCTAAACTAGATTACCTCTCATTATCTGCAGGCTGCTGATGAGCAGTATCTCAAGACAGTGTAATGTGACCTTGTGCTTGTGTCTTCAGGCATTAGGAACATGGCATCTGTGCTGCTTGTTTATTTGGGTGTTGAAAGCTGTAGCAAAGAAGGAGTCCAAGTCTTCATGTAGAGGGTCCTAGCTCGTGTGCTCTGTGACCAATAACTGCTTTGTGGGAACATTCATGGTAGACAGATACAGCAGCAAATTGGGGTGATCCCCTCACGCCATGTAGGAGCTCATCCCTTTATGCCGGACATTTTCTCTGCTCCTAGGGGAAATGTTATTCATGCAAGCACTGATAAGACAGAGGAACTCAAAGCTGATATATGCAGGGCTCAATCAATAGCATCAATAATTATATAAAACACCTCTTCACCCCAAAGGCAGAGTCATGGCAGGTTGAGACCTTAAAACTGGGAAAGGATGGGATAGGAAGTAAATGCTGTGTCTGTGAAATTATTACACAGTCTAACCAATGCCAATTGCAGACCACTGCTGCCTCTCCCTCAGCCTGTCTACAGGGACCATACCACGTACCTTTCCTTCTCTACATCTTCACATCTGACATCCCACCTTTTAGCCTGATTTTCTTTTTTATCCTTTTTATTTGATGTGCAACCACCAAAGGAGTAAAAAACAGAGAAAGAACTTGAGTAAGACCTTAAGAGATATGCTAGCAAAATTGTGCTAACAGCAGAAATACATCAGCTTGGATATGGAGCATTGCTTTCTTTTTATCACTCTGCTCATGAACTATACAGAATTTGATCTTAAGAGGAAAAATAAATCAAAACAAGCCTAAAGGAACTCTGAGAGATAGGGGAAGGATGTTTGCTTAAGTTATTTCTCATCACGAAATGCTTTTAGCTCCAGTTCTTAGGTAGGGAGCCAGCTCCTCATCTTACTTTCTAGTAATTAAAAGTAAAAAAAAAAAGCCAACCCAAAAAACCCCTGGCACTTTTCCAGACATTCTTTACACATAGAATTATTATCCATCTTCCAGAGATAATACATTGAGCTAGAGGAGTCAGATCAGAACATGAATATCTTTCTTGTAATTACAGCTCAAAGGAACATTTTTTTTCTGTAATAAAACCTGACAGTATTAAATGGCCTTGATTTTCCATTGCTGTATTGTGGCTTGCTGCCTCATGTAGCATCATATGGCTGGATCTGCACATGGGATAAGTTGGTTGATTTACCACTAAGGTAAAAGCTACAGCTATTGGTTTAACTAGGGCTCTTGCTCTCATTAAACAAAGAATCTAGCCCATTGTTTTCCGTAAAGTTATCTTGAGGTGATGCAGCACATCATCAGTGTTAGAATCAAATTGCCTGACACAGGAGACAATTAGTGCAATAAACAATGAAGAGGTGCTGGGAAAAAATAGCCCAAGGAAAAGCAAGCAGATTCCTCAGATTCAGGGAGACAAACAGAAATTCAGCGGTGCTACTAGAAAAGGTGGTATTGAACAGAGTCAGTCTTTACAGTAAAAATGTGGCAATCCTGAATCTCCTGCCTGAGACCAACTCCTAGTCAGCAGCCTGAAAGAGACAAAACAACCCTCTGCCTCCCTCACAAATTCTTTCCTTTGATTATTGTTTACTTGTTTTCATATCAAACACTCTACTTGGGTGTCTTCTGTCTTGGTTATCACCATTCCCAAGGAATGAACTTCAACTACCTTCTTGGAAGCTGGCTTCTCATGAAACGTTCTTCAATAACAGGTTTTTCATGTCTTCTTAAAACACCTTTCAGAAGCATCAAAGCACCCACTAATCATGTTCTCTGCCTCAAAAATACCTGGATTTGTATGGCTGTATATGGATCATCTCAGATTTGTTGGCTCTAAAGTATTTCATTATTTCACTCTCAGATAGACTACCAGGAGTCAGAAAACTCTTGCTATAGTCAAGTGCCTTTGAATTGAACGACTGAACATTGCCTCCCACCTTGTGGTTTTTGTGTTCTTCCAAGGTCTCATTAATGTAATTCCGGTCCTCAGGTAATTCCTGAGAGATTCCCACTGCTCTCATCTCCCTGTGACATCTTAGATGACCTCAAGGAATCACTCACTCACATCCTAGAGGGGTGGGACCCCACAGTTTGATACCTATGTCTTGATGAGATCAGTTGCTGTTTTACCAGATGAATCCTGGATTATAATTCCAATTGCTCTGAGTGTTTGCTCAAAAGGAAAGGAAAAGCCCCCACAGTTTCTCCACGGATTCTGGAAACTAGAATCTGTAATGATTCTAGATATCTGTAATGACCCTGTAGCATCAAACTGTTTCCCTCAGCCATGAGAGCAGAGATGGACACAGAGAAGAAACAAGCAAATTTAATCAAGCTTCAGCTGGAGTTTCTCATACTTCAAGCTGTGCTGTAAATCCCCAGGCCAAGGATGTCACACAAATCATCTGAGTGCCCACCTGGCAGTATGGCATGGAGATGAAGCCTGTGAGCCAGGAGAGCAGCTCATGGCCCTTGGGCCCAGCCCCTCCACAAACAGGACCTTGCAAGCAGAGAGGAATCAGAGCAGGTGGAATGTTTGCTGTACAACAGACACTTGTTAAATTAATCACAGAGACACAAGTGCTGATTAACTGCTCATACTAATGAGAATGTTGGGTTTTGGCAATGATGCTCTTTTTTTGATTAGAGAGAGTTGTGGATTCTGATGTGGAGGATGTTTCTGAGAGAGTTACAGGGGCTTCACATTGTGACTACAAAAAATTATTTTAAAAGCTTTTATATTAAAAAGGGAATTAGATTCTAACAAGAGAATCACAAGCTGAGATCTCAGGTGTCTTGCTGCCACATAGAGCAATGTGTATGTTTGTGTGCGTGTGTGCGTGTGTGTTGCTGGTTATTTACCTGTGAATTTACAGCAGTTTTAAGTCAATCACACTGATTCAACCTTAGATGCACTGTGGAACTATCAAATTCCCAGTGGTCACCCAGGCCCATGTTTGCCACCTGAAGATGCACAGCAGTTTCGCAGTTCTTTGATTTTCCTTAGGTGTGTGTGTGTCTTCAGAGGGACAATTTAAATGCTACTAATAAGCAACATTGGTTAATGAGATTCCTCTCTCATTCTCACAAGCCTCATTCTTTCAGAGATCTTCTGAAGGACAAGTAATCAAAAATCTGCTCCCATTTTTCCATGTCAATCAATTAACTAGTGCTAGAGCTTTCTCTGGGGCCTGGGCCACCATTAAATTACCTGTTGCTGTGTGGGCTGTGGCTTGGCTCACATCTCTACTTGGTTTCAACCTGAGTAGATTTCAACATGGGGCAGGAACCATCCCCAATAGGCAGATGAGGGCAATGATATTCAACCTTCCCTGTGCTGACCATCAGGGAGCACCAGCAGACATACGGGGGCTGTAGCACAGTGTCTCTTTATCTGTCTGTCATGCTGGACAGCTCTTCCTAGGCCAGCCTTTTCCTATTTTCCTGGTGCTCCAAGCTGTCACCAGGACATGGTTAGCACAGCACTGGGCCCTGACACAACTCTGTGCAGGGGATAGGTACAGGAACACAACTGCACTCCTTGAGGCCCTGGAGCATGGATGGAGAAGATCTTCCTCAAAATCCTTTCCCAAAGCTGGTAGGGAGATAGAAACATCTGCCCAGTGACTATTAACAAAGTGTAGGTAAGACCTTTAGATTTTTGTTCCACATCTAAGTAGATTTATCATTTAATAATAACCACCTACTCTCTGAAAGACTGCTCTGATGGAGGTGAATGACTCTCTGAGCTGGTCTCGTTCCTAGAAGAGGGTTGATGATGCTTTTTTGTAGGGGAGACCCAGTTTTCCATACATTTCTGCCTGCTCTGCTCTGCTCTGGCAGCCTGCTGTCTCACCAGTGTGACATCAGGGAGTCCTCAGCCCACTGGGACAGGAGACAGCCAGACCCAACCAGTGCATAACTGGGGTTTCCATGTCCCTCTTCCCTCCTGCACCTCCAGAGCTCTGGCTGTTTTGTCCATCTCCTGGCGGGTGTCAAGTCCCATGCAGCGATTTGGCCCTGATGCAGTGATCATTGTCAGATAAAATTAATGGAGGTCATCTCATTCACACAGAGGCTGGTCAGTAGAGCAGAGCAGCGTGACAAGCTTTAATTAGATCCACAATGATTGTCCTCCCTGCGGGAGTTGTTTGGTGGCTTGCTGAACAAATTCAGTTGTGGCTGGTTGCTGCCACATCCTGGAGGGCAGCTCCCTTCTAACAAGTGCGGGGAGAAATATGTGTGAAACAAATTGGGGTGGGGTTTGGGGATTGCTTTCCTTCAAACATGTGCTTCTATGTTGTTCCTTCCCACAGCCATGTGTTTGCTCTTACTCTTCTCTTCCACATACACCTTTCCCACCTACCATGCACAAATGGCACACCTATTTCTGCTTTGCACACCCATTTCTGCTCCGCACACCTATTTCTGCTCCTCTCTTACAACCCTTGAGCCTTGCTCTGTTCTCTTGCTCACAGCCTGCCCTTCCCCACTGTTTGATTCCATCACATATTTGGGCTATTTTCCTGTTAGGACAAAGTCCGATCATTTAAACACTTGCAAACAAAGAAGTTTATGGGAAAATTTCCCTTGTTCCAATCTCTGCTGCAAGAGACCTCTGGAGGGGGGTGCAGGCTGGTGTGACCACCCAGATGCAGCAGTAGGTAAGTGAAGATGGGTGAGAGCCAGAGGACCTTCAGGGGAGACCAAAAATGCCTTCTGCTATCTGTTGCAATTGTGTTAACAGTCAATTAAGTTGCCTTGGACTATGGCCAGGCTCAGCAAAGGCATTCTTTAGAGTATGTCCAACCCAGAAGGAAGGAAGCTGTACAGTATGAATGAGCTGGTTGTGTGCTTACAGTTCTCTCTGCTTCAGGCTCCTACGCTTTAGCTAATCACAGTTTTTCTGCCCCCTCTTTCTTCTGTAGACCTCTCAGAGATCATACTTTGGACAAAGACCTGAGCACAGCCTTACTGGGTCTTCAGTGTTCAATATTTTGACAGCTGGCAGCGGGGATCTTCCCACAGCAAGATCTCTGAGCTTTAGTTGGTGTGAATGAAAAACAGAAAAGTGGCAAGCTCACATTCCCACAGATCCAAGTCTTCTCTTCCACCTACACTGCAGAACAGCAGCTCCTTATCCCATCAAACCCACAATCTCCTTCACAAGCTTTAAATGGCATAGTTTTGTCTAACCTTCCCTTTCCAGTTCTTAAACAACTTCCTTTGGGATTTATTTGTACCAAGCAGTGATTCCTACTAGGATGTTGCCAAACAAGGAATTAATTTGTTTGGATGGAGCTATGAGGGGTCAGCAGGCAAATTTAGAAAAAGCTCAAATGTTGGGTGAACCATCATAGCATCTGTCTGTATGAGATCAAACTGGATTTTTCTCTAGGAAGTTTCTGGCATAAATGGGGCAACCTGAGAGAAAATAAATGGCAGAAGAACAAGGATCTACTTCTTCTCACATACCTTTAACAGCAGACTTTCTTACAGCTGAAGTGTACCTGGCATTCAAGCTTGTGTGTGACCCTGCTCTACTGTTTTGTACCAGATTTGATGTTTGACAGATAGTGTTTCCATCAGAGCCTCAGCCTTTTACCAAGTGGCCTTACTGCTGCCCAACTATTCCAACTCATTTGGATGCTATTTTAATGAGCAGAGGTGACAGATGATGCTGAGGTGTCGCAGACATTTCTCCACAGAAATCCTTTATTTCACATTTCTGTCTCTTCGGGAGCCAGAGGCCCCCGAAGAGAAGGTAAACAATTATTATCAGCTGCTGTGGAATGCAATAGGATTCACCTTGATTGGCTCATTTTCTATGTTTATAATTAAGGGCCAATCATCAGTGCAAGCCAGGGGACTGAGTCCCTGGACACAACTTTGTTGTGGATTCTTTTCTATCTATTCTTAGCTTAGCTAGCAGCTCTGCAAACCTCTCTCTATATTCTATTAGTATAGTAATAATGTATTATATATCATATATTAATAAATTCAGCCTTCTGATCAAGATACAAGATTCACCGTCTCTCTCACCAGCACCGACCCACTCAGGCCGCTGTAATATCTGGTGACCCCTCGTGTCAGAGCAAAAATTAATCTGATAAGACCAGAGGAGCAAAATTGCTGCACTGGGTAAAAATCCTGTATGTGTAGCATTTGATGGTTGCTCTGAAGCGACCTCAGAAAGTGGATTCAAGCCAGGAGCTGAAGAACCGAAGATCCTGATTTGGACAGAGTTCACAGCCAAGGCTGACCACAAAGAGAATCTTTCTTCTGGAAAACAATCAGGAAAGATGATGGAAAAGAGCAGCAGACCTGTGGAGCTGGCCAGAGCAAGCTGGACTCTTTCAAAAGGTACTGTTCACTTTTCTATCCCTGATGAACCAGCCCTTCGTAGCTTGTGGCTGTTTGTATGGCAGACCCATGCCTTGCCAGAAGAGATTCAATTCTCCCTTTCAGAGGAGAAAAAAATAGCCCTCTGGAAACATTGGTGCAGGGAAGACGGTTTCTTTTTGTCAAAAACAGATATCTATGAATTCTTTCGATGGGCAAAGCTTTTTGGGTTCTTTGCTGATGTCTTATATGCTTTAGATGCTTTTGTCTGGGAGTGCATGGACTCGATTATCCAGTGCGTCTACCTGGAGGGACGCGTGTTGCCTTCCATCTACCCAGCATTTATAAAGCTTTTCCCTGTCCTGAAACGCAGAGCAGCTTGTTTTCAATGGATATCTAATTGTTATGGCCAAGCTCCGTTTCCACCGCCCTTGGCAGAAGACCCGGTGGGGGACGACTTTGGGTTTTTTTTTCCCCCCCTGCTTCGCGGCGGGGGGGGCTGAAACTTCGCGGCGCGAAGAAGTTTTTTTTACTCTTGCTCCGGAGCATGCTCAGATGGAGCCTCCTCCTTCCCCCCCTTCTCTCTCTCCGGGGGGATGGGAGCGGCCGCTCAAGCCAGCGCCGGCCTCTCAGACTCCGCCTTCAGAAACGGGGGCGGCACCGGTCTCCGAGGTTTCCTCCACGGCCCTGCTAGAGCCGTCACTCCAGGAGATCCCGTCTCCGCCTCTCCAGGAGGTCCCGCCCGCGGTGGCACCGGTCTCCCTGCCCCCGCCAGAGCCTGTGTCGGAGAAGGCCGAAGAGACAGCACTTTCGCCGATTGACCTGTTGCTAAGCAACGGCGACGCTTCGCCGCTCCTCCCAGCTCCGCTGGTGCCCGTGCCGTGCCCGCCGCCGTTTTCAGAGCCCAAGGACGCAGCACCAGCGTGTTCCCGCGTGTCCCCGCCGCCTCCACAGCAGACCCCAGAGTCAGCAGCAGAAAACGGAGTTGAGCCCGCGGGACCCTCGGAGCAGCCCGCGGCGGATCCCACGCTCAGTGCGATTCCCTCCCCAGTTTCGGCTCCCTCCCCGATGCTTCCACCGGACGTCCCAGCAGTCGCTCCGGCAGGGGGTCTCTCCTTCCGTGGAGCGGGGGCTGCCCGCCAGCTCACTGTTGTGGCAGTCCAGCTGCCTGTTTTTGAGATCAGCATTCTCGGCGGTTTGGGGGGTTTTTTTTCGGGGATTGTCCCATGGAGGCCGCCGCCTCTCTTGTGTCCTAGTGGCATGGGGGGGCAGGTGCATCCAGAGAGTTCTGCCTCTGATCCCCAGCCCGGAGGGGATGGGGATGAAGCCAGGGGGCGGATGAGAGACAAACCCGATGTATTGCAGAGGGAGAGGGCACAGTTGGAGGAGACCATAGCTGGTTTGCTGTGGGAAACAAACATTCCCAGACCCGAGATGAAGATTCTCGGGGCAGCTTCTATTTCCCTGCTGCTGGCATGCCTCAGTGGTTTAGGGGAAAGGAAGCGTCTCACTACCTGTGCTGCCATTGTGCTAGCAGCAAGGCTCAGGCCCGTAGGAATGCAGAGCCTTCCTCATGGGTTTGGCCTGGGATGCTGGGCTCAGGAAATTCCTGGGCCGGGCCCGCTGCGAGGCCTCTTGATGTTTCTAGGGGTTCTGGTTTGTCCTACCGGTCCGGGTCCCCCTGTGTGAGCCAGTTTTGGGGTTCCTGGTCCAGTATGGGCCAGGGCCCCCAGGGCCTTTTCTTTCTCTGGCATTGCTTTGCTCGGCTGCTGCTCTTTTGCTTTTCGATCAAAAAAAAAAAAAAAAAAAAAAAAAAAATTTTAAAAATTAAATAAAAAAGATTGAAAATAGGCGGGCAGCAGCTCTGAAGTGCTGAAGCACTGAAGGGCCAGAAAAGGACATTCTAAAAATTGTTCAAATTGTTTCAAATTGTTTAAAATTGTGTTATGCTGTTTCAGGACCAAAAAGGACTCTCAGATGTCCAAAAGAAACAACTTCGGCTGATGGACTGTTCCTGAAACTCAGCTGCATGGACTCAAATTCTCTTTGCATTGTTTCTTGCATTTTTCTTATATTGTAGGATTGTTTTAGTGAATTGTTAGTATTCGGTATTTTATGGGTGAAGGAGTTTCCTGTTCATTCCACATCAGCATTTTTCTTTTATTTTTATACAATTTAGAAAGGTGAGATGTCGCAGACATTTCTCCACAGAAATCCTTTATTTCACATTTCTGTCTCTTCGGGAGCCAGAGGCCCCCGAAGAGAAGGTAAACAATTATTATCAGCTGCTGTGGAATGCAATAGGATTCACCTTGATTGGCTCATTTTCTATGTTTATAATTAAGGGCCAATCATCAGTGCAAGCCAGGGGACTGAGTCCCTGGACACAACTTTGTTGTGGATTCTTTTCTATCTATTCTTAGCTTAGCTAGCAGCTCTGCAAACCTCTCTCTATATTCTATTAGTATAGTAATAATGTATTATATATCATATATTAATAAATTCAGCCTTCTGATCAAGATACAAGATTCACCGTCTCTCTCTCACCAGCAGTGACCCACTCAGGCCGCTGTAATACTGAGGTGTGTCTCCTTTTCCAGGTGATAGGGGAAAGAGCAGAACTCAGTGTGACAAGTTGCAAATCAGCTCTTCTGGAGGAGAATTTCAGTCCTAACCTTTAAGACACGTCTGACAGCACCTGCCCAGAGCATCTGTCTCTAAAACAGTCAATCATAGAGTGAGATTCTGAACAGTTTCCCTTCAATTCTTAAATTGTTCTTTCTGCAGTCTGCCATCTTTGGCAGCTGTTGGCAAAGAGACCAATTAGGGATAGAACAGATTGGATTTGTTCATAGCTTTATTCCCATTACCATCAGTTCCTGTGCCTTTTCTGCACAGGGAAAACCAGGTAGAACAGTGAAAAGTCTGGAAACTAGCTGGAATCAGAAGGACAATGAGAGTAATTTCTTGTTGCACTTGCTCTGAAAGAAATTGTTTCTCTGAACAACTCCAGGGGTGGGGACTTGATTAATCTCTCTGGATCATCATGCAGCTCATCACCATGACTTTCCTTAATAGTCAGTGGAGGGAAAAAAAAATACTTCTCTGGTATGATCCTCCCTCTTCAGATCTTCAACCCTGGATGAACTAATTCACACACAGCAGTCCCCTCCTTTGAGTCTGGGCTGCCAGTCTGAATGGGGATAAAACGTACATAGGATAAAACAAATCCCCACCTTATGCCATTGCTTCTTGTCCCAGCTCCTGAGCTGTCTCTGTTTTTGGTCCAACATGCTCAGCTCTCTCATGATACAGAGACCCTCAACAGTTATAGCAGGATGTCTTCTCAAATAACTCAGAATGGCTTTAAATCGGAAACATTTCTGCTCAGTGTAACTCAGCTTTGGGATTACGTGAGGCATGGGATGAGGCTCAGAGGTGAACCTTGGAGGACCTCTCTACTTTGCTCCATTGGGAAAATACAGAAGGCTACTTTCTAGGACCATCTTGGTTTGAGGGCATAACTCCTGTGGCTCTGCATTGTGCAGCTCTCACCAAGGCCCACTGGCTTCTGGATAAAATTCTGGGTGCAAAGACAGCTCAGATCCCTACCTCCAATCCAATGAATTTGCCTTCACAAGAAGGAATGGTAATCAAACCCAAGGGCCCTAACCTATCCGTAAAATAAAAGACAAGGAAAACCAGGCACAAGAACAAACACTTTCCTACCAAAGTTCAGGAAAGGTTTGGACAATGCTCTCAGGCCCATGGTGTGATTCTTGAGGTGTCCTGTGCAGGGCCAGGAGTTGGACTTGATTATCCTTGTGGGTGCCTTCCAACTCAGCATATTCTATGACTCTGTTTCACTTAGGTGGTAGCAAATGAGTCAGCACAGCAAATGCCTCATTTAGATATTACCTATTATTTTAAATACCTATTTAGCTACTGACTGTGTCAGTCTTCAGTAACTTCATCCCTTGCTTAGCAAGAACTGAGGCAATCCTTCATATCTTCTTTCCCCTGGCTCAAAGAGAAAAATGTGATCTCCAAGGTCAACGTAATTACCTCTCATTCCCATTATAGGAATTGACAAAGTATCCATTTAAAATTGTTATCCTCCCCACCCCTTTCATTGCAAATGATTTATGAGGATGTTAATGACTTTTCTCTTTAACTCATTTCTGATTAGGAGTGGCATATTGAGATCCATCCTGGATAAGGGATGGATTCCTATATATTCTAAAAGGGGGAGTATGGCAAGCTGGAAAATAAGGCAGACTGCTGTTTGTTTGAAAGGAATAAAATCCTTCTTTTGGCTGAAAGAGGAGAAACAGCTCCAGCTCCAAGTCCTCTGCTTACAAACCTTAGGACAGAGCAAAAATAATCTGTATATAGAAAAGTTTAATAGAGACTGGCTTATTTCTTGGACATGCAGGTGAGAGGACAATGGAGTGATTTCCTTAATCTGTTAGTTCCCCACCCAGAAAAAAGTCAGTAATTTTGACTCATTTAATCTCTCTGGAGCTGAGTGTGGCTGTCTTCCCTCTAGTAAGGCTGCATGTCTTCCCTAGCAACAAAACCCAACAAATCACACTTGGCCCCTGGCTATTTCAAGCCAGCAGAAGAGTCATGCTTGGCCAGGCTATGAAAAAACACTCCATAGAACCCCATTAAATGGGAAAATTTGGAAATTTCAGCCCTGTCTGATGATGCTGGATGCTGCCAGAAGTGACAATAGCCTTTGGTTTCACGTGTTTGGAAACTACAGCGCTGATGTTGTCACAATGCAATTAGCTGTAAGTTTTTTTTACACTTTTTTAATGGTGTTTCCTAAGACCACAGCTACACACCATCTGAAATCAGCTGCCAGTACTAAGCAGACCCCTTAGCCAGCAAAGTCATTAATTTAGACCTAATAGTGTGTATCTTGTTGCTATAAGTCCCCTGGGAACCAGCTGTGGGAACAACCTAATTCCTTTTCTGCCTGTCCTAGGAAGATCCTTGTGGTAAGAGGGATGAAGAAGTAGCTTCAGGGTCCTATAGATTTTGTCTGGTGTGGTGATCATGATGTGAGGATCTCAGGGGCTGCACATATAGCTAAGCAGCATAATTTATACTGTAATGACCTTGCCAAGATATTAGGAAATATGTCCAGATGATGGAAGGATGAGCAGGGAAGTTTTGGATTTAGGGGATGGTGCTTGCACACTGCTGCCCAAATCATCACAAATACCTGCAGGATTAAAGTGAAACACATGCAGGGTAAATGTAGGTGCAATAAAACGGAAGAGGAAGGTGCCCAGAGAAGCTGTGGAAGCCCCATCCCTGGAAGTGTTCAAGGCCAGGCTGAACGAGGCCCTGAGCGACCTGGTCTAGTAGAAGGTGTCCCTGGACAAGGCAGAGGTGTTGGCACAAGATGGTCTTTAAGGTCTCTTCCAACGCAAACCATTCTATGATTCTGTTATTCAATGATACAGGGACTGAATAGAAAATCAGGATACAAGTGGTCAAGTGCTGCTCACACATCACTGCTTGGCTCCTGTTCCACAGGTATGAAAAGAGCAATTTCTAAAATCTCCCTGACTGTGGCTGAGCAGAAGCTCTTGGTGTAAGTATAGCTATTAGCATGAAATCTTTTAAAATTAAAAGAGTTAATTAAAATTAAAGGAGCTGTGTTTCTCTTCTTGATTTCAGAAACCTTGCTGAGAAACCCAAGATCTGCCATTCCCTCTGAGTGTTTGTATTCTGTCTGCAAGTGAATCCAAGCTGCCTTGATTTACTCACCTCCAACATCTTCCCATTACTGGCCCTTATAATTACAGGGTTGGTCTTGCAAGGTGTCCATTGTGAATGAACAGGCAGGATCTTATTCCTGCTGCTGTTGGTGTAGTGGAAGTCTTATAGGTGCATGAGGATCCTAGTTCTGTGCTTTCTGCCTTAGTTTCCCCAGTGGGAAAAGGAAGATACTGGCTTTGGAAAGCATGGGATATCAAGCAGCTGGGGATAAGACCTTTAGTGAATTCCCTTGTCATGCTGGGTTTCCTCAGCCTCCCTGAGCGCTCTTCACTTGAGCTCTTGTCCTGAACCAGAAACAAAGCCTGTGGCCAAAAGAAGAGGAAATCAGCTTTCCTAGTAGTGCTTTTCTTGGAATCAAATCATAGCAGGATGGTGAGACAGAAGGTGAGTTTGTAATCACCTCCTGAATATCCCTTACAGCCCTTCTCCATTTCAGAGGCTTTCTCCCAGCCCTCCCTGTCCCTCTGTCCTTTCCCCACCTGGTTGTTGGAGATGGCTGGATGTCTCAGAGATGTTTCTCCCATATCTCAGACATTGAAATATTTCTGTACTTACTAATTCCCTGTGAAGTGTCAATTACAGGTGGATTTTTGGCACAGGGAGGGGAGAGGAATTTATCTCTCTGTGGGAGCTGTACCTTGAAGGATAGGGGACATGAAGCCCCATCATGAAGTGGTCTTCCCTTCAGCACCATCCAGTCTTTTGGAGTGGAGATGGCACCCTTGGAAAGTTTGTGCAGTGCACAGCATGACAGAGTGCTCCTGGAGGATCAGCCATGGTCCTCCAGCCACAGACCCCTCGGCAGGCTGAAGGGCCACCCCTGACCCATGTCCTTGGCAAGGCATGTGCCCTGGGCAGGGAACAAACAGCCAGGTCTCTGCCCTCCATTCCTGGTTTGAGCCTGGCAGGCATGAGTGGTTTGGGTCTGAGCTCCCCGGCGCCATGAGGAATGTTTTGATGAACAGACGTGCTTGTTCAACACCGCCTCAGCTATGTGCTAATTAAATCCAAAGGGTAATCATTATTTCATTGAGTTTCCTCCAGCACTGTAATTCCATCTCTGCTGTGGCAGAAAGCCCTGGACAGAGAGAGTGACAGGGGGTTTCTTTCTTTCTTTCTTTCTTTCTTTCTTTCTTTCTTTCTTTCTTCTTTCTTTCTTTCTTTCTTTCTTTCTTTCTTTCTTTCTTTCTTTCTTTCTTTCTTTCTTTCTTTCTTTCTTTCTTTCTTTCTTTCTTTCTTTCTTTCTTTCTTTCTTTCTTTCTTTCTTTCTTTCTTTCTTTCTTTCTTTCTTTCTTTCTTTCTTCTTTCTTTCTTTCTTTCTTTCTTTCTTTCTTTCTTTCTTTCTTTCTTTCTTTCTTTCTTTCTTTCTTTCTTTCTTTCTTTCTTTCTTTCTTTCTTTCTTTCTTTCTTTCTTTCTTTCTTTCTTTCTTTCTTTCTTTCTTTCTTTTCTTTCTTTCTTTCTTTTCTTTCTTTCTTTCTTTCTTCTTTCTTCTTTCTTTCTTTCTTTCTTCTTTCTTTCTTTCTTTCTTTCTTTCTTTCTTTCTTTCTTTCTTTCTTTCTTTCTTTCTTTCTTTCTTTCTTTCTTTCTTTCTTTCTTTCTTTCTTTCTTTCTTTCTTTCTTTCTTTCTTTCTTTCTTTCTTTCTTTCTTTCTTTCTTTCTTTCTTTCTTTCTTTCTTTCTTTCTTTCTTTCTTTCTTTCTTTCTTTCTTTCTTTCTTTCTTTCTTTCTTTCTTTCTTTCTTTCTTTCTTTCTTTCTTTCTTTCTTTCTTCTTTCTTTCTTTCTTTCTTTCTTTCTTTCTTTCTTTCTTTCTTTCTTTCTTTCTTTCTTTCTTTCTTTCTTTCTTCTCCTTTCTCCTTTCTCCCTTCTTCTCCCTTTCTCCCTTTCTTCTCCCTTCTCTCCCTTTCTCCCTTTCTCCCTTTCTCCCTTTCTCCCTTTCTCCCCTTTCTCCCTTTCTCCCTTTCTCCCTTTCTCCCTTTCTCCCTTTCTCCCTTTCTCCCTTTCTCCTTTCTCCCTTTCTCTCCTTTCTCCCTTTCTCCCTTTCTCCTTTCTCCCTTTCTCCCTTTCTCCCTTTCTCCCTTTCTCCCTTTCTCCCTTTCTCCCTTTCTCCCTTCTCCTTCTCCCCTTTCTCCCTTTCTCCCTTTCTCCCTTTCTCCCTTTTCTCCCTTTCTTCTCCCTTTCTTTCTCCTTTTCTTTCTCCCTTTCTTTCTCCCTTTCTTTCTCCCTTTCTCCCTTTCTTTCTCCCTTTCTTTCTTTCTCCCTTCCCTTCCCTTCCCTTCCCTTCCCTTCCCTTCCCTTCCCTTCCCTTCCCTTCCCTTCCCTTCCCTTCCCTTCCCTTCCCTTCCCTTCCCTTCCCTTCCCTTCCCTTCCCTTCCCTTCCCTTCCCTTCCCTTCCCTTCCCTTCCCTTCCCTTCCCTTCCCTTCCCTTCCCTTCCCTTCCCTTCCCTTCCCTTCCCTTCCCTTCCCTTCCCTTCCCTTCCCTTCCCTTCATTACTTCTCTCTCTCACACACAGGTGGTTCTTCATGCAATGAGTAATTCCTTGATGAAGAACCATGGCAATGGGACAGAGTCACATAAATTCTATGGGAAACTGGTCAGAATCCAGGAGTGTGTCTGGAGTAAAGGAAATCACTCTGGGAAACAGCACTTATCCTCTTCTGGTGCATTTCCAAGTGGGCAGGGGGACTTCTGATCTGGCCAATACTTGTTCGTATTTGTCCTTTGTCCTTGCTTGGCCCACCCCTGGGGATCTGTCGTGGTCAGCCCTTGACAATTGCAGGGTCCCTTTTGTCTGTCACTGCAGAGCTGGGTCAGGCCCCACTGCCAGCAGGGTCACCCTGCATTCGGTTCAGCCCATGGGAGAAAGATCTGTGTGGAATCATGCAGGAGAGGGTTAAAAGAATTCTATTCCCACTGGGAGCAGGGACCTGAGTCAGCAGAAGAGGAGGGAAGGGTTGAAGGCCCACCTGATTTGCCCCTTGCAAACCCACTCCTGCAGTGTGTAAGAGTGTGTGTGCTCACTAGGATGGCTGCATCCCCCCTCTGCTCCTGCTTGCACAGGGCTGTGCAGTGAGGAGGGGCCTCTGCACCACCAGTGCCCAGGGCTGTCTGGGAGACCTGAACTGAAATTGGATTTTGTGCTTCACTGACTGATATCAGAAAGATTTAAAAAAATTCCCTTCTGTTTGAAGCAAGAGGGGTCTTCTAAGGGGGTTTGGGTGATATGATTAAAAAATCTACCAAATAATAGAGATCAATGAAAGTGACTTCATTGTGGCTTAATGCTTGGTATTCACTTTCTGTCCATAATGAAATATTTTGGCTTTAATTTGCATTGTTTAGCCTGTCTTATCTTTACCTTTCCCCTTGTTTTTGTTTTTTTTTTTTTTTTTTTTAAATTTTATTTTATTTTCCTCTCTGAGATATATCATTACAAGAAACAACAAAAAGGGAAAAACACCTATCTGGACTTCTGGTTACCACACTTCATCTGTGACTGCTGAATTGAAAACATCTGTCTCCTGTGACTGCTTCAGTCTGAGTCTCCTCTGGCTCTTTGGAGTTCATCTCACCCGACCTCCAAGTTCTCACGTGTTAATGTCACCCTCTGTGACAGCCACCCCTGACTCCCTGTGGACTGTGTTTTGACGCTGTCCCTGCCAAGAGGGAGGTGAGTCCTTTTTTGCTCATATCCTCAGCAAGATTTTACTTTTTTTTTTGTGGTAGAGGACCCTTCCCAGCCTTTATCAATTCAGCACAGTCAGACTGCATCTCTTTGTTGCTGTTGCGATATACGTGCCAGGCAAAACCAACCCCTTATAAGTAGTTCTGCAATTCGTATGAGGTTTGAAGAAATGTGGAGGCTTATCTGTCTTCCAGTAGGCTAATGGGAAAAGAGCCAGGAATTTCTGAGCTCTCTTCCCAGCCCTGGCTGTATGCTCTTGGCTTTATGAGCTGGGATCTCAGCCTGTGTTATGTATTTCCCTTGATTGGCCTGACACGTCACTTACCAGATGAAGATGGCTCCTTACACAGGGGAATTTATGCTTCCTGAATTCACAGACTGCACTTTCAAAAGGCACCACAAGGATCATCCTATCTGACCTTATGTATACAGAAAATAGACTTTTCTCAGAAATTGGATTAAAGCATCTCCTTTTGTAGATATCTAATCTTTATTTCAACATAGGAAGCCCTGGTGACTTGGCAGCCTCCCTGATAAGCTTTTCCAATATTTAATTACCTTCATAGCAGTGAGTTGGTGTCCACTTCAAAGACTGAATTAATCTTGTTCTATCTTCCACCTATCATGTCTTGTTCCCATTATCAGCATAGCTGAAGAGCCTCCCCTTCTCTGCCTCACTATCAGACAGCTTTTCCCTAAGTAAATACCCATATGTAGTGATCCCTTTCAGCCTTCTCTTTGATGAAAAATGTTATGTTCCTAAACCTTGATGTTGACATGTGTGCGGCTGGTCTCTGGCCTTCTGTAAGCTCCCCAGCCCCTGGTGTGTGGCCAGCAGAATTGACCCATCACCTCCCAGCAGCCCTTGCCTGCTGTCTACTAAGGCAAGAAGGAGTCCTTTCTGTGAGACCTTCCTTTGTTTTGGATGCCCAGAGATCTTTGTCAGCCTCTTCTGGCACAGCAGCTTGACTGGCACTCATCCATCCCCAACTCACAGTTCAAGGCAGCCTCTCACCCTTTAGGGGTGAAGTGGCCTCTGTCAGGGTATTAGTCTCCTAGATTGGTATTCTATTGACTCTCTCTCCTTCCCTGGATGTATCTATGTATCAGCCCAGAACACTTCCCATCCCACAAACCTTTGAACTGCTCCTGAAGACCCCTTCTGCTTCTCAGTCCCCTAAAAGTCCTTCTGCACTTCCTTTCAGTGCCTCTTTCCCAGCCTGAGGCAGCCTCTGGGCTTAGAGCCCTCTAATCCTCCATGCCTGGGCTTGCTTCAGTCTGCTTCTCCATGGCTGTCCACACTCAGCCTTCTCTGTTAAGGAAAGGTTTACAACCCCATCCCTTTGCAGACATGTTTCATGATCTGTCAAGAGGCCAGTTCTGACACCATTTAATGCATGTTTTGTTCATCTCATCTAATGCAGTTTAGAAGGGAAAAGCCGAATACATTGGAGGAACAGCAAGGTATGACATTGCCACAGCTGCCTTTATCAGCAGAGGCTCAGGGGCTGAAGTGTGATGAATGCTGATGAAGGTTTCCTGCTCTGCCATCTGACTGTTTACAGACATATGTCCAGACTGTAAGTTCGCTGATGAAATCCCAAATCACTTGCTCTGTTGTTTGGCTAAGAACTGATGGTGCTCACCCTTCTGGTTGTCCCCTTCTACTCTGCCAATATTGCCATGACCCAAGCCCTGTGCCAGCCCTTTCCTTTTCCCTGTGGTTCCCCAAGGCTTGTTAGACTTCATGTTGATGGCTCTTTGAGTCATCTCTTGATGGCTCCTGAATGTGAGCTATCCAGGCCTACTGGTCTGACAGATGCCATTACAGCAGACAATTCCCCTTGCTGCAGATTGTTAGCTCTCAGCTCCTTCTCATGCTGCCTTCTTCCAAACAGGGCCTAGAGAGGTCTGTCAGGGATTTCTGAGTGACCGCCTGTCATCCTGCTGGGCACATCCAGTGGTCAGCCTAATCCTGACCTTATGCTCCCTTTGTATGTATGAAATGTTTGAAAAGATGTCTCTGAACCTCAGGCCTAGAGATTTTCAGAGCCTGAGCCAGACTGCCTTGCCCCATCAAGGATCTACTGAATGAGCTTGGTTTTAAAGCAATTTATACCCATGCTCACCTAAACTTTTCTGCCAAAAAGAAGTTAACCTGAGGCAAAATCTGAATCTTAATTACAACTCAGTCCCCATCCCCAGCAAAATCAGTCCTCCTTGGACAAGAGAGATCAGAAGGAAAGGGTTTTTTCCTGTTGTTGGGGTGGAAAGAATGTGGATGATCCATTAATTTCCAGCGCTGTTGCCTTTAGCTCTGATAGATATGTTTCTCTCTGGTGCAGTGCCATATCTTTGAATGGATGAACGTGGTGGCTGTGCTACTTGTCTGGAGGTCTGGCTGACTCATGTCAACACAGATATTACAGGAAATTGACAGGCACTGCCTGACCAAGTGATATGCAGGTGCTCATATGAGATCTCCAGGCTTTTGTTTTGGGAATTCCCAGAGACTTGCCATGCTCTGTATTTTGCAGTGGCTTGCATCCCTGGTTGTGCTGACATTGCACCCTCCTCCTGGCAGCAAAGTGCCACGACCACCATGAGGAGGTGCAGTGTCATGGTTTCCTAACAAAGTCATCTCAAGGACAGAAGTCTCACTATTTATGAAAAGAAGTGATATCTAATAATTTCTTGCCCCCCCTGAATGCATGCAACTTCTGGACAAGCAGTGACAGCTCTGACATCCCTCTTAGCAGTGCAGTGTGTGCCAGCACCACTTCTGCTGCCATGGCTGTGATGGGGATAGATCCAGAGGCTGCCACCCTAGCCAGACCCTAATTCCCTCCAGAATCTCACTTCTGCCTGTCCCAGTACAGGGAGATCAGCAGCAGCTCTGTCTCTTGCCGGCACTATTTACCTGGTGATGGGGCAGCTAGTGACCAAGATCACCATCATGGAGCAATTTCTGTTATCTTTTCCCAACAGAGCACCCCCTTTGTTCTCTGCGCATGCTGTCTGCTCCCTGTTTTACCTGCAGCATGTGGCAGGTGCATGGGAGAAGAGCAGATCCCCCAGTTAATTTCTGCAATGCTGATAAAAACACTATCTGCTGCATCCCAGGCTGTCCCTGGGGCTGGAAGGTGCTTAATGAGGGAACCAGCCTTCAGCAGGGGCTCAGCAGGTCACACACAGCTGAATCTCAGCATCCTTCCTTGTCACTCAATTTCATGGCCTCGTTACCCCCTCGTTACCATCTGTGGGGGTGAAGATGAGGAGTTGCCTGCTCAGGCTGAGGCTAGATCCAGGTTAGAGGCTGGGGAGTACATTTAGTTTAGACAACAGGAAACTTTTTTTTGTTATAATCATGCTGAGGCAGTAGCACAAGGTGTCCAGAGAAGCTGTGGATGCCCCATTCCTGGAAACGTTCAGGGCCAGGCTGGATGGGGCTCTGAGCAACCTGGTCTAGTGGGAGATGTCCCTGCCCATGGTAGTGGGGTTGGAAAAAGGTGATCTCCAAAGCCATTCCAAACCATTCTATCATTCTGTGATTAAATTCTGAGTGTAGAGTTTCGCAATCATCAGGGAAGATCTAGTATGTAGTGGATCTCCAGAGCCTGTCAGCTTCAGGGATTTTGTCCTTTCTTCCAACTGCTTCTGAGATTAGCTCAATCCCTGGGAAGAGCCATGCAGCTTTTATTTAGGCTTTTAAACGTATTTTGAGAGTTTGAAGGAGGGAAGATAAGTGATAACAGCAAATATAATAAATTCATCCCTGCTTGTGCTCAGCACTACCTTTGTAAGATGGAAGGAAAATCCCTGTTCTCGGAAAAGTAAGTATTTTGCTTGGAGGTGTTTGAACCTCAGGGATCCTTGGATATATGAGAGGTTTGGAGTCTGAACAGCCCCTCTAATCCCAAGTCAGTAGCCATCCCCATTGCTCAGGTGGTCAGGCACAAAATCTTTCACTTCCCAAACTGAACCAAGAGCGTAGGGAGATGTGATGAGGAGAGACCCAAGCTTGTGGGACAGAAGCCAGGCAGGTCCAGCTGCAGCCAGAATGCCTTGGCTGAGTGTCAGAGGAGCTCAGTGCCAAAGCTAATAAGCCTGCCAGGAGCCAGGACTTCCTTACTTGACTGAAAAACTAGGCCAATGGTGCTTGGCTGGCTCCAGAGCTCTGCTGGAAACTGCATAGCTGCTCTGCCATGTGAAACTGCTGCTTCAGACTGGGCTACTAACTTCTTTTCTGCAGCAGATAATGCAGGGATCTGTGGCACTAAAATTCACACAAGGACACAAGGATTGTCCTGGGAACTTTCTCCTCTGCTGTGGCTTGCAGGGGGAAAAGAAAGGAATGGCCACCTCATTTCCATTCTGCTGCTGGGGCTGTTACTGTCATTTCAATATCCCTTTCGTGACACTAGGATGGGATCTTTGCCAGCTGTGGGGCTTCTACTTTGCTTTGGAATACTGGAAAAATGCATTCTTTAGAGCTCTGACTTTTAGCTTCAGGAAGGGGGGAAATGTAAAAGTGTAAGGCACTGGCACAGGTTGCTCTGAGAAGTTGTTGGCATCTCATCCTTGGAAATGTTCAAAACCAGGCTGGATGGGGCTCTGAGTACCCTGGTGTGATGGAAGTTGTCACTGCCCATAGGAGGGGAATTGCAATTAGTTGATCTTTAAGGCCCCTTCCAACTCTAACCATTCTATAATTTTATGATTCGACCACTGCTTTTCTGGGGTGCTGGAACCCTGCAAACTGTATTTGCAGAGTCAATTCAGAAAAGCAGTATTTTTCCCACAAAACAATGAACCCCAAACCCATTGAGAGCGTTGTAGTGTTCTTTCCTACTGAGGAGCTGGGTGGCAGAAGTAGAGACAAGAATATTCTTATGGGGAATGTTTTAGGCTGAAAAGGTATCTCAATGGAGAATTCAAACCCAGCTGGGAAATAAATTCCAAAGGCAGAAGCCCACTGGACTTGTCAAAAGGCTTGGCACACCATTAGGGCAGTCTTGGGGCAAGTAGATATGGACTTGATGTAGTCTTTGTGGGTGCCTAAAATGACCAAGGAAAAAAGAACAACACTGTGATGAGTTTTGGGTAAAACTAACTGAAACACAGTATTAATCATCTCATATTTTCTGTGACAATATCTTTTTTGGATATTGTTTACAAGACCCCTGGGGCAGGATCATTTCCAATTTAGACATGGTGCAGAGTTTGCCTTGGGAGGTTGAGGATGCTGCCACAGGACATTTAACAAAGCGTGGTAAAAATAGCATTGTGACATGATTGCCACCATGGATTATCCAGGCATTTCTCATGGGATATCATAGGTATATGTTCCATGCCCTGCCCCTTTCCTGTTTATTCAAGAGTATTTTCACCTCTGCAGTCTCTGGCATGCAGGTCCCAGATGGCACTCTGACAAACAGACAGTTGTTGGGCAGGGGGGTTTTGGAAGGCAAACAATCACTTTCTTTAAATTTAAATGAGAAAAATTCCACGAATTAGTATTTCTGGGGAAAATTAAGAATTTTTACACCAGTGATTAGGATTAGACGCAAAATAGGGGAAAGCCTTGCCCCTTGTGTTCCTGCAAAGGAAGCTGCATGTAAGGACAAAACCAGAAGCTGTTTCCCACAGTGAATCTCACAGGAAAAGCTATGCCCTCTTCAAACTCTTCAGAAAGTTTCTTACCTTTGACATAGACAGCAGATTAGCAGGTAGGGGATTACCACGGGCCTCAGGATGACCCCTGTGGTCAGTGGGGAGTTACCAATGCAGGTGACAGGTCTGATGATGCAGAGCTTGTCTTTCAGGATAATTCCTAACCAAATAGTCCAACAGCTCACAGCCTTACATACATTTACCTTCACAGCAGACCAGCCAGGGCCAAGTTTTAAGTAGGCAAGATGCTGAGAGGTACTTGGGAGCCCTCAGAACATCTGTTTAGAACCTAAGGTGGGTGCAGCCATCACTCTTAGAGTCCAGTTACTATTGGGACGAGGGACTTGGAGTGCTCATTTTATAGACAGCCATCCTCTTCTAGCTGTGCATTCTTTTTCGTGACTGCATGGGATGGTTTAGCTCACTGATCTGCCTGAAATCTGGTGATCTTCGATTTTTCTTTGATACTTTGAAGGGCTACACAAATTCCAGCTTTTGTGTAATGTAGAGGAAGGTCAGGACAACCTCTTTCTACTACTCTGCAGTCACAGGGTAACTTAAACCACCCATTCAAACACACTTCATAAAAATTGCCATTTGTGTATCCAAGCCCATCCAGAAAGTCCAGCATGGCAGAGGGGTTTGAACCTAGTTTCTGGGTGGGTAACCCATAACCTTTGGCCCTCTCTAGGTTCTCCATTGGCTGAAACCCCCCCATATCATGTCAGGACAGTGATGTCACATACTTCTGCCAGTCCCTTGCTTACCTCTGGACCATTTATTTGTGTTTAATCACCTCTAAATTTAAGGGGCAGCTTGATTGCCCCAAAATGCATCATCACGTGCCACTTAGCAGCAGCATGCTACCAACATCATGGCTGGTAAAAACCCACCAGCTCTGATGTGCCATGCTCCCATCAAAAGAGGCTCTGGGAGGAAGAAGCCGTGTGTTTCCTTTAACCTACAACAAAGCAAAGCAGTTCAAAGAGCCGGGAAAGGAGGTTAACAATCTCTTTGAAATGTAGGTTCAAATTCCCAGCACGGTCCCAGTCAATTATCAGCAACTGCTGAGACACTTGTAGTACTAAGGAGGAAGAGGAGGGAGGGGAGCATGTGATACAGAGGTCCAGACAGGCAGCAGCAGGGGTTAAAGGACATCACCAGGGTGGTGGTGAGAAAGTTACCAGGATTTTTTTCAGGCTGATTAACCCTTCTGTGGTGCACCCAGAGCAGAGGCCAGACCGCTGGAATGGGTGGAGCTGGGCAGGGTGGCAGCACATTCCCCTGCCCAAAGCCCTTTGTGTCTGGCAGGGCTTTTCCGAGGGATGCACGGTGCCTGGCACAGTGGGCTGCTGCCGCTGCTGCTGCTTTCTCCAGGGCGTTCCTCTGTGGCAGCATGAGCCACTTTTATTTTAATCCCATTACTGAAAAGCGGTGAGTGCAGGGGTGGGGATGGGTCAGGAGGGGGTGGGTTTGTTTTGGCGGTGAGGATGGGTGCACACAGGCATACAAATGCTGAGAGACAAAGGCTGTGATTAAGGGCCAGTACTCCAACTCCCTGCTTATTACAGGAAAGGATTTATCTGATGGCCTAGTTTCAGCTCCAATTTTCTACCTTTTAATCAGGTTCCCAGGTCTCCTTGTCCACTCAAAGAAGAAAGGAAGAGGAAATCTCAGGATGATGAAGCAGGAGTAATACTCTATAAACATGCATGGGTCAGAAGGTTTTGCTACCCCAAAACTTTCCTGGGAGGCAGATCCCAGGACGGGCAGAAGAATTATGCCCAGCCATGCAGCATTTGTTCCTGGCATGGCAAGGGTGCATCAGTGCTTTCCCGCCTGACCAAGCCAGGGTTGTGTGAAACAAACATGCTGGAAATAAAAACCTTCTGCAAAATGGAAAATGTACAGAGGAGCAGCTATTTTTAAAAGGGACAGCACCTACTGCTGTTATGAAGTCAGCCACATAATCAGTCAGCAAGGGACTTCTGTGGGCTGACAGCTGACTGCCAGGAGAAATGGTTCCAGCAGACTGATGAGAAGAAAATGAGAGTTTTTGGGTACTGAGAGGTGCATGTTCTCTAATAAAGAGAAGATTGTCAGTCCTGTGTTGCCCTGGCCACAAGGCAGATGGGGGGAAGCGACCCTCGCTGTCTTTCCCCATGTGCTGGAAAGGAGGGATGAGATGCTGATAACTCTCCAGCAGACAGAACACCACAAGCAAATGCAAGCTCACTCACTACTTCTTCCTCCCTTTGCCAGCCTAGCCTTATTGCCAAGCCTCTGCTGAGGTTTTCCTGCTTCTAAAAATGTTGAGCCTGTAATTAAAATGCCCATCTTGCTTGCCAGGGCAAACATATCCGGCCACAGAGCTGAGCTGGTTGTGGAGACAGCCAAAGCTTGCAGCTAACCAACCTGGCTGGCCTTCCTGACAGGCATGGCTTTCCTGGCACAGATGGCTTTCCTGGCATGGGTGGCTCTCCTGGCATGGGTGGCTGTTGATGCCTGACACCAGGTCCATCACACACACAAGCTGACAGGAAGCTTGAGGGAGGGCATCCTGAACTCATCCAAGCCCTGATGTGCCCTTCTTCCCCTGTGGGGACATCAATGCTGTTTCAGGTGTTTCTGCCCTGCTGGTGCAGAGGGGACATGCATGGATAATGTGGGGGCTCATGTTTCTAGTAGAGGCTTGCCTGTTTCTTCCCATTCAGAGGGTTTTGGAAAGGCTATTTAAATAAATAATAATCAAAACAATTAACAATTATCAACACAATAAATTAAGTCATTAATTAAATAATGAATGAAAAGGGGTTGCAAAATAAGATGTTAAGGCAAGGGGGCAAAGGAATACTGGGAGGGATAAGATCTAACACAGTGCTGGATCATCACGTATGTGGGGCATTCACAAGGACGTGGGAGAATACAGCTTCAGACCCTTGGGTCCCAGGATATTGTCCTTCCTCAAGAGAGGAAGACATTCTCCACCTTCTTTGACTGAGCCCACACCCCTGGGCAGACCAAAGGGGTGTGTGGTGTAGCCTCATGGTCATAACCTTGAGGTGGACACCAGAGGAGCAGTCATCTCTAATGGTTGGTGGTGGTGGCTTTTCCCCTGCAGTCAATAATAGTCCTATGAGCAAGATTTGCCCTTCCCTGGTGATCTCACACCCAGGCTATCATCTGACTGCCTTGTGTGCCAGCTGGGAGGATGGGGCATTTTGGGAAAACAGGTAAAGAACTAACAGCCTCTTCCAGGCTGCCTGCAAGTCTGCCTGCCTGAGTGGAAGATGCAGCTGTTCCTTCAGGCTTGGGAGGAACAGGAACAGGCAGTTTCCTCAGTGAGGCTCTGATTGCACCGCTTTTATACACAGCACCAAGAAGCCTTTAAAATGAAATTTGCTACTTAAGAGCAGGAACACCACTCTGGAGAGGCTTCTGTTTATTCTTTAGGTGCAAAGGCTCTGCATGGTCCTAGCCCTCTGTACAGCAGCCCCAGCTCTGCAGAGGAGGGTGCTGAGACTGGATTACGTGTGTCTCACTGCCAGAAGCTCTGTGGTTGGGCAATGTTCAGCTTTCTGTGCTGTGGCATCACTTCTGCACCCCTTTACTCCCTTCCACCCCCACAGACTCACAGAATCTTTAGGGATGGAAAAGACCTGCAAGATCATCAAGTTCAACCCTTAACCCAGCACTGCCAAGTCCACCCTCAAACAGTCTCCCTAAGCACCACATCTACATGTTCTTGAATGCTTCCATGGTCTTGTGTGTCTCCCCACATCACTCTGTCTGCTGCAAATCCAGCCTTTCAACACTAGCAGACCATGTCCTGGATGGGTCAAATCCACAAAGAAATCTCCACCTGCTCCACAAGCTTTGGAGCAGGTCCTGGAGCAGGGAATTTGCACCACATGCTCTCTGCTGCTTCACGGCCACGTGTTCCTAATTTCCTTCAAGTCAACCAGAGAAGCTCACAAGTCTTTCCATCACTGAAGAACACAGTAAGCCAAGCACCGTGGGACAAATCCTGCCCCCAGTTTGGAGATCCAGCACCCATGGGGGCAGTGGGGATCAGCAGAGAAGGAGAGAAGCCGTGTTGCACTTCAGACCCAGTGACAGCTGCCACCCGCTCAGCATTAAAGCAATAAATCTGGGGGATCTGGGTTTATTCTCCTCCAAATCACTTTATTATATTGTGAGTAATCACAAAGCCTTACAATGCTGCAGGTTCTTTAGGAAAACAGACTAACACAGCGACAGTATTTGCCAGCTTTTGCTAAGACTAGTTTAGCTAGCGGCTAGCATGAGATTACACAAGGAAATCTTGCAGTCTCCAATTGGATTGTCACATTGGGTTTTAAATTACCACAGTGCTGCAAAGACAGTAACTTTGACAGTAGGTGATAACCGTAATGTTTCATCTATGTACAGGCTTAAAAAAGTAAACAGCTTTCTTTAAAAAAATACATTTTCTGCCAGCAGAAAATAATTCTCTTAAAAAGGCAAAATCCAGTAAAACCCGACATCTTTCCTCACAAACTGCCCCTGTCCTGCACTGCAGTTTGTTTCTGTTCCCCTCCAAATCTCTGCCCACAGGCAGCCCCATTGCCTTTTTAAGAAAATCAGCGTTTCCTGTGATTGTGAAGGCTGGTCAAACATTGCAAAGGCTCAGTAGAGGGGAAAAATCCCCAAAACTGAAGGAAGGGGTGAAAATCCCACTCTAAGCTACCCAAACAAATTATTGAAATTGAGATAGATGGAAATGTGGGAGTATTTCAGTACCAAATTTCCGTATCTAAAGTTAGGTGTTGACTCTGACTTTTATGGAGTCAGTGGGTTTGGGCAACAGGGTTTCCACTTTCCAAGACTTTTGGGGATATGAGGACAAAACCTGAGCTTCTTCCAACACTCCCAAGGACAATTGTGAGATGAGTTTATATCTGCTTCACTTTACATGGATCTCCCTAAATCAAACATTGAAAGTGGCCCTGATGCAGGGCTTAGAGACCAAACTGCAGATCAGCTTGACCCTCCACAACATCCCATCCCCCTGGACAAAGCATGCCAGATGTGGACCAGACCTCAGCAGTCACCACTACTGCTCCTATAAGCAAATTGGAGGCTTCACACATGGCATTGAGTCATGTTGTGCTGCCTTCTCCCACTTCCTCCTAGACTGGAGAAAAAGAGGGTCCAGAGGGGTTCCACAGCATTTCATCAATGGAGAGAAAAAAAAAAAATCAGCAAAACATTGAGGACCAGGCTTTTAATCAGATTTCAGTTTATCAGATTCACTTGGCAACGAAGGAGCTGTGTGAGAGAAAGAAAAGCCACAACTCTGGAAAAAACTCCAAAAGATCTTTCCTTTGATAAGCAAAGTGCTTCAGGCCCACAATCATCAGTGTTAATTCTTCCCCTGGCATGTTCTCAGAAGTGTTTTGGCGCTGCAAGTTACCTCACATATGCCCAGATGAGCTGCAGGTGTTGTGCTCAGATGGGGAATGTCAGCCTGGAAACAACTTACTCTCATATCCTCTAGGACTGCATCTTGGTTTGATAAGGTCATCAAGAAAGAATCCCTGTCAAAGTTTCCTTCCAAGCTTCCCCAGAAAGGGAGGAGGAATTCTTTTCAATTTTTTTTCTTTCCTGAGCTAGGTTACATGATCTCTTCCCTTTGCAGCCTCCTTCATCAAAGGCTGGCTCCTGGGTGAGATGTGGCTGTTAGCAGACCCCTCTCCTTCCCTTCCTCTGCTACACATCATCTCTGACCGATGGCTCACTGAGGTTAAAAAGAACAGGAGGTTGCCAAAGCTGGACCTAAGTTAATTAGACATGAAAAGGATCAAGGTAGGAAAACAAGGAGAAATTGGTGGGAAAATGTCTCAGCTTACTCAATGTTTGTTGCACACCTACGCAAATAACGTGTAAAACCCAGTACGTTAAGTGCACCCTGTGTTCAGGTTTGTCTGGAAATGTTTCTTCAAGACTGAAAGTGCATGACAGAAAACAGGGTGCTGCTAATGAAGGCAACATCCAGAAGGCACATTTTGGGGAGTAACAATTAAAAGAAGGATGATGCATGGGTTTGTAAGCAAGCAGCTACAGAGCTGGTACGTTTTGGTGTGTGCTCTGCAGAGGTGTAGCTTTGCTCCTACAAACGTGTCTGAGGCATGAAGGGTTTGCTCCAGACTGAGTGTTCTGCCCTGGGGCCTGCAGAGCAGCTTGTCCCCGCATGGCGCAGCATCACCGCTCCTGAGCCAGCGGCATGAGTGAGCACCTCAGTGCGCCGGCTAAAATCCGGAGCCTGTGAATAACGCAGACCCGAGAGTTTATAAAATCCACAAACAATCAGCTATTGGCAAATACAAATATATAAATTATTGACAGTTTTACAAAAGGCACACTGCAAGCCATCTCAGTCCGACACCTGTACAAGTCCCACGGCCCCCCACCCTCCCTGCCGCACCCCTTCTTCTGCCCAGTTTTCATCACAAAACATAAGGTGCTGCTGCTACGGATCCATGGCTGTCATGGCAACTGAGGACTTCTTTTTTGGTCAGCCCAATCTGTCGGTGGTACTGTCCTTCTTTGATGGTCTTGAGACACTGTATGTCCTTTCCTAAGGTGATGCTTTTGATGGAAGGCAGGTATTTCAGCAAGGTCTTTGGTAAGGATGAGATGCCTGTCCCAGAGAGGTTTAGCTCCTGTAGGGAGTTCAGACCAAAGATAACTTCAGAAGACAGTGACTTCAAGTTGGGATTGTTGGATAAATCCAGAACCTGGAGGGCTTGGAGTTCCTTGAAGCTCTGAGGAGATAACTCCCTAAAGCCACGCAGGCCACTGAGGGACAAATGAATCAAGTCTTTCAGCCCTGTGAAATCTCCTTTCTCAATCTTAACCAGAGGATTTCCATCAAGATTTAAATATCGGAGAGGAATTCCTTGAAGGTTTGGTACAAATGTTAGCCTGTTTCCAGAGAGATTTAAGTTCTGGATGTTGGGAATGCTCTTTTCATGGTGTCTTGTAATTGTGCGGAGCATATTATTGGATAGATCCACATTCAGGGTTTTGCCTTGTCCTTTTGAAGCAAAAATGTCCATAGCTATATCCAAAAGTTTGTTATTGCTCAAATCTATGTCACTTAGAGGAGAACTGGAGAAACAGTCTTCCGGAAGGACTTCCAGAGAGTTATGACTCAGATCCAAGGACTCCAGGTACCGAAGCCTGGAGAACGTCGTGGAGGAAATCTTGGCAATTTTGTTGTAGCTCAGGTCGAGACTCACCAGGGTGGTGTATCCAGGGCCAGTAAGCATCGATTCATTTATTGTTTCCAGTTTGTTTGATGATAGATCCAAGTAGGAGGTGTCCAGGGGGATTGGGACAGGAACAATGTGGGAGCCTATTCCACTGCAGTCCACCTTAGTCAAGCTAAAGCTGTCAAAGAGACCAAAGGTTTCCACTTCACAGTGGCAGCCAGGGAAGCAGGTTTTTGTGGTACCAAAGCAAGGAAGGAGAAGCAGCAAATTGAACCAGGCCAGGAAATGCATTGTTCTCCTGTAAAACAAGACAATAGAAGAGCAGATCTAATTGCTGTATAAATTACTTTATGAATGATGTGTAACTGTTTGACTTATGCAATCTTGACCTTTCTCTTTACAAAAGGAGAAATTAAGCATACCCTTAAATAGCATGGATATCCCAAAGACTTTTTCTCTCATGTTATGAATCCCAGTGGGAAATTAATGGAGAAAAAAAAATTGGGTCAGCAGTCTTTACACACATAACCAAACTGAGGCAAAATTGGAAATGAGCTGTAAGAACAGTAGGCTGCCTTAAAGCATGATCTATCAAACATATAAACTTTTGACTGGACCATGGAAGAAAAGACCAGCTCCTTACTGCACAAATGGACATCTCATCTCCCTTCCTTGGAGTTCAGGAGCAAATTTTAGAAGTCTGGATTTGTATCAGGTGGCTAAAAACAATCCTCCTTGGTCTGGTGGCAGCTCCTACCAGAGCAGAGGAAACGAGGCTTGTTCAGTCTAAG
The DNA here is from genome assembly GCF_027579445.1 of Ammospiza nelsoni. Taxonomy (NCBI): domain Eukaryota; kingdom Metazoa; phylum Chordata; class Aves; order Passeriformes; family Passerellidae; genus Ammospiza; species Ammospiza nelsoni. Next base: position 33,273,382 of record NC_080634.1, on the reverse strand, counting down.
CCAGCCTTTGCTGTGGTGGGCCCAGCCCCCTGCACAGTGAAGAGAGACAATTTACTTCATAGGGAGTCTTTGGGGAGCCTCTGCTAATTGCATTAAGTGTTCTCTCTGATTAACAGTGCCAGTAAGCAAGGAGTTCTCTCCACTGCTTTGGCTTTGACCCGTCTCCCTCCAAGACAGTTCTGTCTCTCCATCATCTCACACAAGAGATGCAGATCAGAGCTGATCTGCACGCTCCAGCTTTGCTGAACTTATTCAGATGGCATCCTAACAACAGTGGGCAACAACAGCTGCATGATTCCAAGAGACAGCCAAAACAATCTTTAGATCTCTGGAGAGGGTACATAGGAGCATGCCAGCATCCTGCAGGTCAGCACAGAGGCAACAAGGTCTGTCCTCGCTGGTCCCTATTGCAGTCATGGGTGATGACTCCTCATGCCTAGCAAACAAGGTCTCCAGAAGGCCAGAAACAAAAAATCTCTCCAAGCCAGACAAGCAGATCCATCAGCACTGGTCCTTGGCTATGCTGCTGGCCATAAACAAACACTCACGTGCCAACTGCTCATTTAATAAGAAAAAAGTTAAAGAAATCCCTTTAAATGAATGTTCCCATCCCCACTTCAGTCTCCCTGGTCTCTCACCTATCCCTGTTTAAAAGCACTTCATTGACTTCCTTGCAGTATCGAGTTTCACACACAGCCTTTGATCTGGCTGAGATTCCTTCCTCACAGCCCTTGCACCTTCCCAAGACCATTTCCTAGAAATTCACACTTCATCTCCCCTCACCCACCCCTTGTATTCAGTTTCTCTCCCTTTTCAGCATGGTCTTCTTGGCCCTGCTCTCATTCCCAGGAGACTGACTGGGGACTACTTGCCAATGTGCAAAAAAAGCGCAAGGGGGAAAAATGTTGCAAAACTACTGTCCTGATCACTGATGTGAGTTGTATGGCAGTGTCTCCCAGACCTCCTGCAAAGAGAGAGCAGAAACTGGGACTCTGGCCAAGCTGCCTGCAGCTAAACCATTGCTAAAGGCCCCTTTGGGGTCCATTATTCTGTAGAAACAACAGAAAATTGGTAAGATGAGCCCTAGCCTCAGCCCATCTCAACTGTTTCTTGAGAAAACACATATGTGTGCAGAGAGAACATAGGGGATGGGGCTCTTCTCTGCAGACACTTTTCCAGATATCCCTTTCCTAATGACATCAAGGCTGATCCCCTCTGGTTCTGTGCAGACAGACATAGCTTGCTGCCTTCTGCAGTCCCTCCTAAAATAAATACTACTATTTTTATTTTTCCATGAAGCTGCATTTGGATTGCACTGAAATGTTTTATTACCAGGGGAGGTTACAGCAGTGGGGAGGTTCCTTGTAAACTAAAACTGCAAAACCTCAAATGTTAAGTATGTCACCCACAGGGAAGTACCTACATTGGTATCAGCCCAGTCTACCGGCATTTCTTCTCCCAAATTCTACCCAGTGGCTATTCCTACTTGATGTCTCTGTATGGAAAGGACTTCCAACTTTTCCTTCAAAAGTGCAGCTCATTTCCTCATAGAATTGTTTTAGCTCTGGTGGGAGATGAATCATACACCAGGAAGTCCAAAGACACACCAGTGTGAAATTTTACTTTCTGAGCACTGCTAAAACCTTCTTTGGCTTCTTATGGAGCATCTGAACAAAAGTAAGAGGACAAAATCCAAAGCCCTAATTTAACTGGGAATAGACTTTTAATAGGACCTATAGTGGTAGGACAAGGGGCAATGGTTTTAAATCAAAACAAGAATAATTCAGAGTAGACCTAAGGAAGTAGTTTTCTGTGATGAAGGTGATAAAACACTGGCACAGGTTGCCCAGAGAGGTGGTAGACACCCCATCCCTGAAAACATTCAAGTACAGGTTGGATGGGGCTCTGAGCAATTTGAACTAGTTGAAGATGTTCCTGATTATTGTGGGGAGTTGGACTGGGTGGCCTTTAAAGGTCTGTTCCAATCCAAGCTATTCTATGATTCTATGAATTGAGAGAAGATTGAAAACCAATACTGGGCTTTGATATGCACCTGCTCAAACCCTTTTGACATGGGAATTCCCCTCCTGATCAGCCTCAAAAATGATTACCAGATGTGGGCAGATACGGGGACTCTCACTGCAACATCCATCACTTCAGCCAGCAGTAAAGACAAAACATGACACAGCTGAAATACAGTACACAAAGCTCAGCTGAAGCATTTGCATAGCATCTATTGCCTCTCCCCTCCTCACAGCACTGCCACAAATTCTCCCTTACTGGCTCTGCAATTGCTTTGCAGATGGGATAAAATCCATTAGTACCAGTTGGAAACTCCCTTATGGAGCAGCATGGAGCATCACAGGCAAACATGCCACTTGGTTAATAGCTCTGATAAAATATAGGAGAAATAAAGTTACTGGTCATCTTCCAGTCCAAGAAAGAGACTCCTGCATTGCCAGATAACTGGCAAAGAGCTTAGTCAGGTACAGGCATGTTTTATTATAGTGTGGAACAACCAATAGCTCTCTTTGAAATGGGGAAAGAAACAGACTGCAGGCATTTACAGTTCTGTGTACAGTGTGTATTTGAAACTGCACCAAAATGCCTCTGGATTGCTGCCCACGAGCTGCTTTGTTGATAAAGGCAGAAAGCCAAGGTATCCCCTTGTAAAAGGAAGAGGAGTTATCCTCTTGCAACACTGGGGAGTTTCACCTAGGTAAACACCATGGACAAGAAACCACTGGCACCATCACCTAGGACAGTGAGGGCAAAGTCACTGGGAGAAAGCAGCCCACCCTGGGGCTGGTTTAGCCATGTCCTCTTCATTTCTTTGGCTATTGAGGTATGGAGAGATCCCAGTGATAGGTTTTGGCCATCTGGAAACTCTAGGCGTCTTTTTATACCTGCTGACTGCAACAGGAGCTGCTGGGGGTGCAATATCTTCACCCATGTTCCAGGTGCCTGTAGTGACTGCAGGGCTCTGGTCTTTATATCTTGCTCATCCCTTCTGCAGGGCAAATATTCTGAGACAACCATAAGGAGAGCCTGAGGTGGTTAATGGAGCCATTGTTGGACCAAGCTTCTAGCAGGACGCCAGCCTTCTCCTCAGATCCCACATCTCCCCTTCAGCCTGCACATGCCCTTGTGCCTTCTCCCTGCTATGCTCAATCATTGCAATGTCGTGCTGCAAGACTCACACAGAAAACTCACACTGAGATTTCCCAGCCAAAAAGCCCCCAACAGTAAAAGCAGATTGCAGAGGGATGCCAGGCTCAGATGATGGTCAGGGAGTGAGGTGGGAGAGAGGAACGCTTTGTTACTGTGTTGTTGCAAATTCACGCTTCTCACTGTATTTGATTTCTTCCTTCTCCTCTCCTTTAAAGACTTTTCTCATTAGGGAGATCAGCTGGCACATCCCTCCCTGGATGAAAGCCCATTGCTTGGGGACTGGTCCCCCTCTTCGGGAATGCAGATATTAAGACGATGCTACATAGGCTACCTCCAGTTGCCCTGGCAACCACCGAGCTGGAATTCCCCATAGCAAAAAATCAATGACTAATTAAAGAAATAATACAAGGGGAGGTGTTTTAGAGTTTGCTGTTTGATGGAGTCAGGAAACAGCTGCCCTATTCTTCATTCCCTCAGCCTCCCTCAACATGCCTCTGAACAAAGAATCGTCTGAAATGCAGCTGGGGTTGGGGCTAAAGGCCCAAATTCACCCAATGAAGCCTGAAGTATATGGGTAAGAAGTGCAAAAAAGCCCCCAAAACACCAGGTTGTCTCTACGGAGGGATGAAGAGAATGAAATTGCTCCAGAAGGGGATGAAACCAACCTAAGACCATACACATCCCTGGAGATGTCCCTCTCCCCCTTGTCCATGACAGAGCAGAAGGATGCCCAGCCTCCCTGGTTACTGCTTCACACCCCATTCTTGGCTGCATCTTCCAAACCCTAGTCCCTCCCAATAACCAGGTGCACTTGGATAAACCAGTTTGGGTCACTGATCCAACAAAAACCCCTCTGATCTTTCTCTTTCCCCTTTGCCAGGTCAGTTTTCCAACAAATTTTGGTGACCATCCATAGGGTTACCAGCTCTCAAACAGGAGTGGAGAGCACAGAATCTGTCTTTTCCATAGCAGATCACAACCAGACCAGATCAGATATGAATCTGTAAGGCATGGTAGACAGATCCTGGTAATTTCTACATATCTTGCCAATATTGATTCTGGATGATCAGCAAATAGACCAAATTTCAAAGAAAAAAGGCAAAAAGGAAGAGCTGAAGTCCACCTGTCACAAACAGAGTTGTTGCTCCAGCAAAGGACAAAAGAGTTGTATTAGCAACAATATTTCTGGAGAAAAATTTTAGGATTGTCTTCTGCCTCTTGTATCAGTCAAGTAAAGAAATAAACAAAGTCTTCACAGCAGAGCTCACCAGGCCCACTTGGCTGCCAGCACTAATTGGGGTCAGGGGAAAAGGAACATTACTGGAAAGTGAAACAAGTGCATAGGTTATGATAGAGGCCATAAATCCTCCAGACTGAAGGGGAAAAAAAAAAAGTTGGCTCTGGCTCTTTCTCTTTTTAAATATCTTGGAGGCTAACTGGCAGCTGGGACAGCAGCTCCAGAGCACCGGAATGCTCCAGAGTTTCTTCTCGACTACAAAATTGCATAAGAGACCTTTCCCCCCCTTCTCCACCCATTAATTATTCTGTAAAATTAGAATAATTACCGACTAAAGTGCAGCACTAGCAGCAGCTACACTTTTCCAGTGTGGACTCTCCCGGCTGAGCCCAAATGACGCCACAGATGCAATCGCGGTCGGGTCTCCAGATCCCATATGCCAATTTCAGCAGGCAGCAGAACTAGCTCAAACCAGCCTACAGTCAGAGACCATTAAACCCTTGTTGCAGACACACACTCCTCCCATAATAAAGAGACTGCTGCTGACAAGGTCACTCTTTTTTTACTGTTGGATTTTTCGTGTGAATCTATTGAAAGTAAAGGTCATTCAGGCTTTTGCTTCGCCTGCTTCAGATCAGCTCTTCCTGCAGAAGGCTTCCCCACATAAATGCTGCAAAGAGCTCTTGATAAATATTATTAAACCTCACCAAAAATGTTGGTGTAAATGGGAACAGTGTTTTCTGACCCGCTTGTTACATTTTGTTGTTTGCTGGTTTGGAAGACACTTTGCAAACAGTCCTGGTTTTATGCTCCGTGTTTGAGACTTCTGGGGTTTAGGGAGAGGAGAGCTAATGGGAATTCAAGAAGTATGTGGTTTTTATGTTTAATCCTGCATTTGTTAGATGGGTTTGAGAGAGTTCAGTGGAGTTACTCTTGGTGTAACTCTTTCTGAAAGAAATCAGAAAGATTCTGATCTTTCAGCAGGATCAGAATCAGTCCCTTGGTTCTTCCAAATTGCACTTGATTTCATGAAGGCCTCCATCAGGAGACATTGCACAAGTCACTTTTAGGGGATAAGTTATCACCCTTCACTTTACTCTGATGGTTTTATCTGTGAGACTTGCAAAGCTGCTTAGAACAGCAAAGGCATGCCAAACTTTCTAGTGGGATATAAACACAGAGATTTGCAACCCTATTTCCCTTACCAGTGCATGCAAGCATTAGGATAAGGGGAAGCTCAGCCAGTGTGGTGGTGACTTTAGCCCTTATGGTTTAATGTAAAGAGACACCAAGGGCTTGAGCAGGAGTGAAAAGGCATCCTGCAGGTGCCTGAATCCTGCTTTTTGCTCCACGTTCCTGCTCCCTGGGAAAAATCAGAATGAAATGCAAGGAATGCAAAAAGAAAAAAAGAAAAGATTTAACTATGAATTCCTCTCTGCTTTAATTATTTTGCCTGGCAAGATCATGGAACAGATCCTCATGGAAGCTTTGCTAAGGCAGAGGGAAAATAAGGAGGTGGTTGGTGATAGCCAACATGACTTCACTAAGGACACATCCTGCTGGACAAATTTCATGGCTTTCTATGACACAGTTAGTGTTGGTGGATGAGGGAAGAGCGACTGACATTATCTACCTGGACTTGTGCAAAGCATTTGACACTGATCCACAAAACATCTTAATCTCTATGGAGAAAATGTGGATTTGATGGCTGGATGGCTCAGTGGATAAGGAAGTGGCTGGACAGTCACACTCAAAGAGTTAAAGTCAACAGCTTCATGTTCAAGTGGAAACCAGTGTGGAGCAGAGAAACTGCATAAACAGAGACAAGATGGTGCTTCCTGACCTGGACAAGAACCCCACTGCTCTGCATCAAGTCTGTGTTTGCAAGACTTGAATCTCACCAAACCCCATGGAATAAAGGTTGTGGACAGACAGAAGGAGCAAAGAACAAAAAACAATATGCCATTTCACATTTTTCTGTCTTGGTTATTTCCATGTGCTTTTCTCCTCTCTGGACAGAAATTGCTGAGCCAAAACTGCAATGACATTTCTGCACCCAAACATGCTCTCCGTCCTTTAGGGAGATTTTTGTAGATGAGATGAGATAAGATAAGATTAGCAGGGGGATGAGATAGATAAGATTAGCAAAGGCAAAGCTAAATGAAGCATCATAAACATCAAAACCATTTCACAACCCCAAAGGCAAAGCCAAGCAGCCCCTCAAGCCACCACATGGGCTGCAGAGAAGATGTATGTGCCTGACCTAGAGGGAACCCAGCACCTTCAAACCTCATGCAGCTCCACACTATGGATCTGTGTTCAAATATAGAATCATTTAGGTTGGGAAAGACCTTGAATATCATTGAATCCAGCTGTTAACCCAACACTGCCAAAGCCACCACTAAACCCCGTCCTCAAGTGCTGCATCTGCACATATTTTAAATATCTCCAGGGATGGTGACTCAAACACTTCCCTGGGCAGCCTGTTCCAATGCTTGACAACCCTTTTGGTGAAGAAATTTTCCCTAATTTGCAATATAAACATCCCCTAGTGCAACTTGAAGCTGTTTCCTCTTGTCCTATTGCTTGTTACTTGGGAAAAGACACTGAAATGCTTGCTTGGCTAAAAGTCTCTGCTCTATTTTTTTAAATGTAAAATGAAAATCCTTTCTTAAATAAAGAAATGGAAAGACTTATTAAAATAAACTTTGTTACAACTGTTAATGTCACAATTCCCATCTGCCTTGCAAGAGGCCATGGATAATTTATCATCCTAGTGCTTAAACAGCTGGTAGTTTATTCCACTTGTGCAATCTTCCCCCTCAGGCATCCCTCATTCCCCCTGGAGGAGGAAATCAAGGTGCAGGGTGGTGCATTTTGGGATCTGACAAAAGGAAAACATGTGCAGGCAGGTCTGCCAGCCCATAGAGTAACTTCCAGCTCATTTACATCCGTGGCTGAAATACAATTTCTGCCACACTAAAAGCTTTGTGCCTTGAAAAGATGCATTTTGTGAGGGAAGATCAGCCCAACTCCAGGGAAATTTTCCTCAAGTGGGAAAATGCTGGTGCCACAACCAGCACAGGAAAATGAGGAATTAAATCACTGTGGCATCAGGATTTGCAAAACATTCCCACTTCTCTGCTCAGCCCAGAAAGCTGTCAGCTTAATAGCAGTTTATTTCCAGGTAGAGGAATTAGTCTCCTGTGGATTTTGAAAGCAATTTTGCTTTCCAGCCTCAAGTCAAACTGTGCTTGTGCTCAGAGGGGGCATTTCCAAAAGGAAATTGTTCGCCAGGCCTCCTGAGTGGCTGGGGGCAGGGGAAGGCAGGTGTTGGAGTCGTGCAGCACCAGGAGGGATTCACAGGGCTCTGTGGGAGCAGACAGGATGTGAGCATCCCAGCCCCACCATTGCCTCCTGGCTATTCCAGCTGCAGAACCACTCAAACTGGGAGCTTTGGCAGCTGCAAGTGGTTCCCAGCAGCCTGGGATGCATGGAATCAGTCAAACAGGTGCCAGCAAGGGATGGAAGAGCTCAGAACTTTCTCCTGCTCTAGAATCACTTCCAGCATGGCCATCCTGAACTCTTTTACCCCTAACAACTCCTATTTCTTGTCCTCCCTGCTCTGCTTCTTAACTGTGAGCATATCCAAGAGCAGGAGGCCTTACTATCCTGGCACTCAGTGAGCATAAGAGAGACTTCATCTCTGCCAGGAACACAAATATTTTCTTAACCATCTCAAACTCGGCCTGAATAGAATTTTTATCATAGCGACATGTCCCAGAATGGGAGGCCTCCGTTATTTTGGCACAAACTCGGGAACAGACTAGCCCTTCAACATGGTGCTTCGTAGCCAAAGGAGAGGTTTACACAGAGTTTTGTGCCAGTCCTAGAGCATTTTGCTGTAGAATGACCTGGTGAAGCTGCCCCATCACCTCCAGCCCAAGAACCCGCTGTGAGGCACAAAAGGAGCCTGGGAGTGCCCAGGCTTTACCCAAATCTCAGCAGTAACCTAGAGAGGATTAAACCCTCCTCCTTTCTTAACTAGTCAATTATTGAAAACGAAAATGATGCCAGCAAGCTTCTCCTGGAGGCTCAGCCCTTGGCGGCGCACACCTGACAGCCAACCCCAGACAGCTCCTGCTCTGGCTCCCGCTATGGTGATGCTTTTTCACTGCACTCCAGCTCCCAGAGACATGATATAATTCCAGAGGAATGCACTCCAGGATGAACACCATATGCCAGAGAGGCACGTTAAGAGGTGCAGCACGGGGAGAGGAAACCTCCTGCCCACAGTGGATACTTCTTGGTTTTAGCTGTTGGAAGAGCTGATCAGCCATGCCACTGTGCCCAGCTGGGAAATGCCACATGCCGTGCACATCCCTGGGATGGCAGCTACCACGTTCTGTGCCAGGGAAGTGCAGGTTGCAAGGACCCACCAGCAGCTCTCTGGGCAGTGAGGAAAAGGCGTGATGCTTATGGATGTACCCCACATGCCTGATCTGGATTGCTTCCCATCACCCCAGAGGGCTGGCCTGAGCTGCAGAGACACCATGCTGCATGGATGGGTTCCCCCAGAGAAGATGAGCTAGGCAGGGGGAAAGAAACAAGAGAGAGGAGGGAGGAGAAGGTGATACATCCCAGGGTGATGCCTCTGCTCTTGCTGGTGAGACACAAGAGCAAAGAGCAACCAAGAGCAAACAACTCATCACAGTCTCATCATCCTGTATCTCTAATGGCTTTCCAGCTCTTTCTCCTTGAATCATAGAATCATTAAGGTTGGAAAAGATCTCTAAGAGAATTGAATCCAATTGAATCCACTACAACAGAGGTGGCTGCAGATCAGGTTTAAGTACTGCCTCCAACAGCATGCCTTTGTCATGGTGCAGCCAGCACTGCAAAAAATCTTGAGAAAGCAGAGGGAAAAGAAATTCAGCCTGGCTGGGCAGCACCTTCAGCCCTGGCAGAAGGATTTTAAGAGGACCCCATGCAGCTTTAGCTCTCTGAAAGGCAGGAGATGCCAATCTCCCTGCTCCTAACAGCCCTGAGGGGCTGCTGACTTCAGTAAGGAAGGGCAAAATGAGGAGACTGGGAGTTAAGCTGGGTGCCCAATGGCACTGCTCCAGCTGGCCCAGGGATCCTTTGTGGGCTTTTTATTTGTTTTTGTGGCTGGATTTTTGTCCATGCACAATAATCTCTGGGCCCCTTTGCTGTCTGTGGCTCTCAGCGTGCAGCTGCAGACCCTCCACTGAGGAGATAATAAACACAATCCTGGCCATTATTGTTGCAAACAGCACAGCTGGAGGCTCCCATCTCATTCCCCTCATGGCCTTTCTTTGCCCCTCCTCTCCAGTAATTCTTGCAAACGATGAATGCCAGTGCAACTGCTTGGTGGAGCATCAGCTGGGGCTTCAGGAGCTGCCCCCACCCCAGTCAAGCATGTGAGACATGTACTAGATCCAGTGGGTCTCCTACAAGGTTTGGGAAGGGGGGATTTGGGGAGGGGAAGTGTGTTAGGTAGAGCTGATAAAGGGTTTACCAGCAGTGTGCCATTCCCACCATGATCCCCACTGCAGATGATGCTTCATTGCCCCCATGATGGGCAGTATCTCCTCATCTATTTCCCTCCCCTCCTTGGCCCGGGATTCTCCAGTCCCTCTTGGCTGGTGGAGGATTTTGAAGAAAGATCATCTGAAGTGGGTTGGGAGAGCCATTTCCCCAGCGGGACCAATTTCCCACCACTGATGCCACCCTGAGTCCCCATTTAAGTGCCTCAGTTTCCCTCCTGACGCTTTAGGGATGACTAGTACTAGGTCTGAGAGGTGTTCACTCACCCCCATGCCCAGGTTCAATTCCCACCAGTTTAGCTGGGAAGGGAGAACAAGGCCTGTGGGTCTCACCCCACACAGGATTCCCCAGCCAACATTGCCACTGCTGTAACTGCTCCAGACAAATGCTACCACAGTTCCTGGGCACCATGTCCAGCTCCTGCCTTCCTGGACACTCTAGCATCCCTGCTTTGCCCTCTGCAAAATGGGCAGCCAGGCGGTGGGAGAGGGAAGGGGATGGATGAGACTGGCCAGTTCAGTTACCCTATAATCCTATAATTCTTTGAATTGGATATCATTTGCTTTGGTCCTGGACAGATACAAACTGAACTTTTGCAGTAGGATTAAAGTGCTTTGGAGAAAGGATCTCCCCTGTCCTGCTCTGTGAAGTTTGGCCTCACCATGCCAACTGCTACAGACATATTGTTCTCAAGGATGGGAGGAAAACAGGCACTTTTGGGGTCAGGAACATGTCCTGCCCCACTTGGAGACAGGTGACACAAGCCCCATGCACATGTGTCACCTTAGAGGTGTGAGGAATCACAGCTGGTTTGACCTATCAGTTACAACAAGAGTTTGAGTCTCAACTTTTCTTGAGGAGGATTCTCTTATTCAAAGTTTAAAAAAATCCATGAAAATACAGTGCCCATCCCTGAAAGTGTTCAAGGCCAGGTTGGACAGGGCTTTGAATAAGCTGCTCTAGTGGAAAGTGTCCCTGCCCATGGCCAGGGTGTTGAAACTGGATGATCTTTAAGGTCCAGCCCAAACCATTACGTGATTTCTCTCCCCACCCCTGGGTTTGAGCTGGCAAGAATCAGTGGAAAGGAGAGGAATCACCATCACAGAGACACAGACAGCAAAAAAGAATGAGGAAGGGAGGAAGGGGAAGAAAAAGAAACCCTGCAGACACCAGCACTCAGACGTTACACATAGCACATGGCCCTCTGTCTGCTGTGCTGAAGACAAAGTGCTTTTTTCCAGTTTGCCACTGCTCTGACAGGAGATTTCCAGCCTGGTTAATGCAACTCAGGAATGTCCCATGCTAAGGCAGCCAGGATGGTTTAATCCCTTGCAGTGTCTGCAAGCAGACGGGAAGGCTGGGGCGATTCCCAGAGCACAAATTTCCTTCCTCCGCTGCTGCACACCATGAATGCAATAGAAACTCCCAGGAAATTAATTCCACCCCCCTCTAAAAAAAAAAAAATTGCAATAAAAATTAAAATATGAAGATTTCCTTGTAATGAATGGCTGAGCCATTCATGCATTTGCCTTGATAGGTCCAGGTGCCAAGTTTTAAGACAAGAAGCAGCTTGCTCAAGCCAGCCTTTATCTCTTCCCAGCCCTCAACATCTCCGTGTTGGGAAGTTTCTTTTGATAGCCTGCCAAGGCAGGCAGTGTTGCAGCTACCGTGCAGAGCCTGGGGGTGCCAGGGGTCAGGAGGGCTGCTGGACAAGGATGCCTTGTCTCATCCCACCCTCCAGACTCTGCTTCTCCCCACCAACCAGCTAACAAAAGAGCAGAAGGAGGAGGAGGAAGGAGGAGAGACTGAAAGAGGATAAAAAAAAAAAAAAAGCAGTTAGGGATGGAGGGAAAACTCTAAACCTCTGGAAGATGGTGGCTCACCTTTTATTCCCAGCTCAGTCTTGCACAGGGGTGACACTCACTGCTGCTCACTGTGTGGCTGCCTGAGGGAGCACAGGATGCTTTTCCCTATATTTAAAAAAAAAAAAAAAAAAAAAAAAAAAAAAAACCAAACAAAAATAAATCCACAAAACACCTGAAAACTTCTGCATGTTTTTTCCCCCTTTTCTCCCAATTTCTTTTCATGCATTCAATGCTGGTTTGTTCCTTGCACTTAGTTGTAAAGAACAGGGGTGCAGGAGACCCTCATCCCAACCCTGCAGCCTTTCCTGCCAGTCCAGCCTGTCATCAGAAATTAATGTCCCCTGGGATGTCTGTCACGTCCTCGTTCCCTCCAGGCATTTTGTTATTGCTCCCCACAGCCTCTGACAGCAGCTGCTCAAATTCATTCACAAATCAGCAGCGTCTGCCCCGCTCCAGGATGCCGCAGGGGAAAATCCCCCGAGCCTCCTGCCTGCCCCGGTGTCGGCTCCGCTCACCCGCGCACCCACGGCCTCAGAGCCGGGCAGGGCAGGGCAGGGCAGCTCCTCCCGGGCCATTTATACCCGCACGGCAGCAGGCGCCTCCCCGTGCCCTCCGGCCATGGCCGGGACTGCCTCCCGCGGGTCCCCCGGGCCCGGAGCCAGGCCCGCTCTGCCAGGGCGATGGCACACACTGACCCGCCGCGCCGTGAGCGCCTGGCTGCCGACAGCCAGCCCCCGGCCAAGCTCAGCCTGCAAATCCTCCCGGGGACGGGCCAGCTTCCTCCGCTCCTTTCAGCATCCAACACATCCAGCGTGCCTCTCTTGTTCCCGGGGAGATCGGCGAGACGGTCCGAGCCTGCCCTTCCCCGCCGCCTCTTCTGCCGGTGCTCTTCGGCTGCTGCTTCTCACCGCTGCTATAATATTGAGCGGCAATCAATGCGATATTTCAGCGCAACGCCAGCGATCGGCACCGGCTGCTCTCCGCGCAGCAATGGCACAGTGTCCAGCCAGACAAGTTTCCCACTGTAACTTCAGTGAATGCTGTTATTCAGGCGGACGGCAGCTGATTTATCGTGGCAGGCACACGGGGAAAGCTTTCCGTCCGGGAGACCGGGGGCTGCTCGTCCCGCTGCCGCGACGAGCGCCGTGAGCTCAGCAGGGTTCGCTGTGCTTTCCTCGCAGCCGTGCTCCCTCCGGTGCCTTCGCCGCCGCGGAATGGCATTCCCGAGCCGCGCTGGGAGCGTCGGCTAACGGAGGCGATGCCACTGCCCCGCGACAAAAGCCACCAGCTCCATCCGCGCCGCTCTCCTCCCAGGCTTCCCAAATCCCAAGCCAGAGGAGTGAAGTTGACAGACCCTTTTGTTTCCAGAGAGCTTGGCACGTGTTGTGGTTTACTGAGCTAATAAATCTGCCATGGGCTGCGCCTTTTAATGACTGCAGCATTAATAACAAGTTTCCTGGGAGCTGCTTGAAAGTTTACAGGGTGTGTGCACTATCAGGGGAACCCCGTGCTTTCTGACCTCCTGCTTCAGAAGTCACACCCGGCAGCTTCTTTCATTCTTTTTCTTTCTTTCTTTCTTCCCTTTTTTTTTTTATTTTTTTTTTTTTTTTCTTCAATGAGAGAATGAATAAATCTTGCTCGCCTTTCTCTCTCCCCTTCCCATACACACCTTCCCCGTCAGCTTAATCCACTCACAGATGGGAAATTCCCAGGCAGGAATGCCTTTGCCATGCCTTTATCAATACAACCCGGGGGGAAAGGACCCCCCCTCGTCACCTTCCAGCTTCCACACCCCATCCAGCCGACCCCTCCAAGCTTTCGTTTCCTTCTCCTTTCTGTCCTTACCTTGAGTAAGCTCCAGACCCTGCGAGCCTCCCAGCACCAGAAACCCACCAAAAAGCTTCTCTTCGCTCCCGAGAGTTGAGGGGAGGGCCCGAGGAGGAGGAGGAGGAGGGAGAGGAGGGGAGACAGGGAGCCCAGTGTGAAATCAAAGCCCCGAAGCCGGGCACGGGAGGCGGTGCGGAGCCTCCAGCTGCTGCTCGGATTACTCTGCAGCCGTGGCGATCCCGAGACCTCTAGAAAGCACCATTCCACTGGGGGAAGGAGAAGTGAAGGGATTCTAGCTGGAGACGCTTCATCCCGGGAGGGCAGCCGGGCTGGGGGCTCGTACGCACCCACCACACCGCACAGTTCCCCCTCTGGAAAAACTAGAGGTGGGGAAAAAAGTAGTTTGCTTCCATCCGAGACGTCTGTTCTTCCCCCTTCCCTGCACCCCCGGCCTCTGGACCCCTCGCGAGGAAAACTCATCACACGGAAAAAGTTTCCGCGCTCTGAGGCTGGGGAGGGCTCCGCAGCAGCGACCCCGGGCTGGCCCTGCGCATCCCCGGGGAGGGCTCAGCCCATCGCGGCACAGCGTCCCCCCTCCCCAAAAACGAGCCCCACGCTTCTGCACACGCGGGGAACTTTGGAAGGGGGTGCCGGGAGGCGTGCAGGGGCCAGGGAGGGGATAGAGGGCGCAAGGAAGGGCTGGGGGTCAGGGAGGGGATGCGGGGTCGGGGAGGGGCTGGGGGCAGAGGGGGGACTCACCGGGCCGGGGCCGGGTCCCACGGCGGGAGCCGGCAGCAGCAGCAGCAGCGGGGCCCGAGGCCGGCTGTCCCCTCCTGCTCTCGTCCTTCTCCCTCCTCCTTCCCGTGCAGGGCGTGCAGCTGGCCGGGCAAGCTGGCTGCCCCCTTCCCCGCAGGAGGAGGGAGGAGGGAGCTCAACAGATGGCTGCACACAAGGGAACATCTGGGAGGAGGAGGAGAAGGAGGAGGAGGAAGGAGGCAGGAGGCAGGACTTGCGCTAGACTGTGCCACTCCTGAGCTGGCAGACCCCCCTTAACAGGGGAAGAAGCGAGGGGAGGTGTCGAGACAGCTTTGCACACGCACACAGTCCCCTTCCTGCTGCCTTGCATCCCCCCTGGCTAAAATTCCTTGTCGTTCCTCTGCTTTCTTGGGGATCATGCCGGAATTGCCCTTCCAGCACAACCGTGTTTCCAGCTCTGACCTCTGCAGGGCTGTATTTGCAGACGGGAGTTCTATTCCTGAGCACTGCCTTCATTCAGTTTTCCAGCCTTTAGTGCCAAGATCAGCTTTGGCACCCCAGGGTGCAGGTAGGACAAGGCAGCACCAACATTTGAGCAATGCCAGCAGGCAGGAGATAGGGGCTTAGAAACTGTATGATGCAACCCTTGAAATAAATAAATAAAAAGACAAAACGACAAAAAAAAACCAAACCAAAACCAAAAAAAACCCAAACCAAAACAAAAAAAAAAAACCCAAAAAAGAAACCACCCCCCCCCCCCCCAAAAAAAAAAACAACCAAAACGAACAAAACCAGATATTAATCCACAGTGTAGGCAACAGAGACTCTGAACCCCATCACTGGAGGATAGACAGTGCCTGGGACTGTGAATGAGCAGCCCTGCATCAAAATTTCTTGGCTACTGGATGTAGTGGCCCAGTGGTGGCTTTAGTCATGATGGTCATACTGGAAAGAGAATCAGAAGTCACAGATTCATAGAATATTCTGAGTTGGAAGGAGCTCATAGGTATCATCAGTTCCAGCTCTGGGGGGAATTGCCCATGCAGGTATTGAACCCAAAACCTTGGCATTTTTAGCACCAGGCTCAAACAGACTGAGCTTATCTCAGGGTGTCAAGTGCCTCCTGTCATGGTGCCAGGCAAAGGCAAAGGTAAAGGCAAAAGGGACTGCAAGGGTCCATGGGTCACAGAGGACATATCCTGTGGCTGGCTGCAGCTTCTCATACTCAGCATCTTGCACCCTTTGTGTATTACTGGCCTGTGCCACGTCTCAAGATTTGTGGTTACTTGTTTCTTAAAAAGTTTAAGTTAAGAAAGTACAATCAGGCTTCCTGTTGTTTGCTTTTAGTAGCACCAAAATACCCACTTGCCCCCTATCGATGATCAGGGTTTGCTCAGACCACAACCTCCAAGCAGGCCCGGTGCTGAGATTTGTATTTAGCATCTCTCTGTGGTGAAAAAGCAGTGAAAAGGGTTTGGTTCAGTTTTGTTCCGCTCAGCTGCTTTCTCCAAGAACATCACTGCATGAAGATTTGCTGGGTGACCTCCCTGCCCAGCAAGCACAGCTCTGGTCAGAGGGGCTGAAGCTCGAGGCAGGAGGTACTGGGGGCACCAGGAAGATGTCACAGTTGTTCCTCTCCACCCTCCGCATTTCTGAGTGCGGCTTATCCAGGGTATGTGCTCACTCTGCCCGTCTCAGGAGCTGCTTTTCGGGAATTACCATCAGACTGTGAGAGCTCTGCCAAGGGCAGCCCCAGGGAGCCAGAGAGAGGAAATGTGTGCTCAGGACTCAGCTGGGCCGAATGCTTTTTGGGGAAAACCATGGGAAAACACCCTTGTCTGGGCTGTGACTTTCCATGTAAAGTCACAGTGATGTCTCCAGACATGAACAGTCTCTTGTAAGGCTCCATTCAGCAGGGTCTTTACTCTGTTCAGTTTTTATAGCTCTGAGTAGGGGAAGTTGTTGAGCTGGAAACTTTTGTTTAATTTTCCATTTTGTTCATTTTTTTCCATACCTCATTCTAGGCCTTTTCCATGTCAAAGTTGGTCTCAGTAAAGCAAAATGCTAGTTCAAAGGTGAAGAAATTGGGAATTAAATCCTTTGGCTGAGATCCAGTTAATATATAACATCTATATATTGTATATAAGTAGAAATAATACAGGCCCAGTTTAATGTAGTTGATCAAAGTCATGACAAGGACAGGGCTGGCAGTTCTGGGTGATCTAGGGATAGGGATTAGACCTGATGAGATGCTAACATAAAATTAGTTATGCATCCATCTGATTCTTAGCTACTTCAAACAACAGCTGTACCAGTGTCTCGCCACCCTCACAACAATTTCTTCAAAAATTCTAATCTAAACCTCCCCCCATCAGACAGTAGGAAGCCATTTGCCCTTGTTCTATGACTACAAGTCCTTGTCACAAGTCCCTGTCCAACTCTCTTGTAACCCCTTTAGGCAGTGGAAGGTGCTCTAAGGTCTCCTTGGAGTCTTCTCCAGGTTGAACAAGCCCAGCTCCCTCAGCCTGTCTCCACAGCAGAGGTGCTCCAGCCCTCTGAGCAGCTCTGTGGCCCTCCAGCACCCTCCAGGAGACCAAAGAGTTAACTATCATGATAACACCATTTTTAGAGGACATTTAATCTTAAGGTCCTGTTTCTCACCATCACTGTTTCTATTTCTTTGCCACATAAGAGTACATTTTTGTAAAGATAAAATAGGATTTCCCCAGAATTGTGTAGTCCCATGGACTGAACATTCCCACACAAAACCAGCCATTCTGTGTTTGAACAAATATCCCCATCTGTCTCAAACAGTTCAGTGCCTGGTACACCAGAGGAGGGTGAAAGATGGAAATGGAACTTCAGTTTTCTCTCTCCAAACAGCCCTCCTGTACTGCTGATGCAGAGACCCTAGCAGGTCTGGGAACCCTGGGACATTTTCTCCCAGCTAGGTTCTTCCAGGACCATCCTAAGCTTTCCTCAGATCTGTTCCCAGAAGACACCAGATCAGTTCTGTGTTTCTCAATGTCTGACAACATCATGGCTGGTTGGACTTGTTAAAATCCAGAGAATTCTTGTGCTAAAGGAAAGATGTCTGAGTCACTCTGACTTTCTCCTGAATGAGTCCTAATAGACCTGTCAGGGAAAAGAAGTTACAGTGAGAATGAGGATGACATAAACTGGATTAGTAATAAGAGCTAGAGTTGGAGTTTTGCCCCATGATCTCTGAGTCCCTCCCTGAGATCTCATTTCCCTTCCTCTAATTATGCAATCCCAGGAAAGGAGGTTTTCATACACCAAACTGTTGGGAAAAGCCACAAAGCTGGATCAGTGGCTGGCAATCCCCTACCATGATCTTGTCCCTGACATGAGAGTACTCCTTGCAGAGGTGGAAGCCTTCCCTGGCTGCTGTGCAAGGGATTGCTCATGAACCCTCTCCTTTGTGGTGGAGATGGAAAAGATGGCTTAGGAAGCTGTCCAAGCTCGATTGCCATTGATGTGATTTCTCAGAAGGAAGAACCCACAGCAGCAGCCAGCAGGATTACTTGTGAAAGAGCTCAGTTATTGCAAGAAGTTTAAACAAAAAACTGACAACAGCAAACAACATCATCAGTTCCCAGTGGGAAAAGATGAAACAGGGAGGTCTACCTGTCTGCTCTGGGAATGCTCAGAATTAGAAGCAAAGATTTTTTAAACTCCTGTGACGAGTAAGACTTAAACAACCAACCACTTGCAGCTGTAGTTTTTATTTCATTCAGAGGAGCGTGGCAGTCTTGGATGCACTTTGCACTCCAGTTGTGCAGCCTTGGTCAAAATTACAGGTTTTTCTGTAGGTCCATCATCCCGCTTTGTCATTGGACCATGTCCTGTGAGCCCCTCATCAGTAATTAACTGCAGTCAACTTGTTTGGTCTGTATTGACCAATGGATGGGTATTGAAAATTGTCACTTCTTTGCTCACCATGTTGATTATATCTGTATTGATTGAGAGCCAGTAGGAAAAATACACATATTTGGGAAAAGAGGCAGAAGCCAGCTCCTCTTGGTAGAAGCTCCATGGCTGTTGGAAAGGATCAAGGTTCCTCTTGCTCATTCTTCTGGCCTGGCCTCTTGAATTGTGCTCAGCTTAGTGCTGGTGACTCAACTTGACCAAGAGGTACAGTAGAGACCCTCTACCTCACTGTTTAGCCCCTGGCCCTTGCTTTCCCCTCACCCCAGTTGCTCCATAGCCTGGGGGATTTGACACTGTTTTGGTTAGTGGAGTTTATGGATTTCAACTCCCTTGAGATGAGGAAACCTTCTTTTATGCATTTTGATTCAAATTCAGCATCAGAGAGTCAGGCCAGCCCTCTCCATCTCCTTGAACATTTTCAGGCATGAGACAGTCAAGCTTCTTGGGGCAAACTGTGCCTGTTCGTCACCATAGTAAAGAATGTCTTCCTAATATTTATTCTAAAACTACCCTCTTTCAGTTTAAAACCATTCCATCTTGTCCTGTCACTGCATACCCATGTACTAGATTTCTCTCTCCATGGACAGTGGAGGAGACTTGGGCATTTGTCATAGTTCTATACCCACACTGGGGCCAAGCATCTTCTTTTCAGGTATTGTGGAGCCTAAATAGCCCGCCCAAGAGAAGTGTGGGCTTTTGTCCATCTGCTTGCATTAGCTGCTCTTGCAAGTGGGTGGTTGTTTCCCAGCAAGCTGCTCACTAGAATTCTTGTTCCTTTTTTTGAAATGCTGAGACTCCCGTTGCAGATATTTACTTCACTTTGACATGAAGTCAATATTTACCTCTTCAAATAATAAATATTTAGATTTTCTTGGTTCAAATCATTGTATCCTGAGATTTTTCTGCTATGATCTATGGTTAAGCTCTGGGGCCAACAAGTGGAAAAAGCCTTTCATGCTTTCAAGACCTGTTCCTGTAAAGGTATTGGTAGATTGAGTTAATTCTGCTGCTGAAAGGTCACATCCTCATCTGTGTCAAATGCTGCCTGGGGTCATGAAGGTTCATAAGGTCACACAAGGAAGTAAAGAAAGCAAGTAAAGATTTTTATATTTGTTTTTCTTCTCAGTTTTTTGGAATTGCTTCAATTTGGTATCAAGAAATCAACTTATTACTGTAAATTGAAGGGCTGTTTGCATCTTTTTAACACCCTGCTGGGATTTTTATTCAGTTCCATGTCTTTGGATCCTAAATAACCAGAGGTTTCTTTGTCTCTATTTCCCATATAAAATGGATAGAATCAAAATCCTCTTGAGAAGGTGAAAATCTTTGAAGTCAAAGCCAGACTGCCTGGCCTATATTTAATCCACCAATCCACACTGAAGGAGTCTGAGTGGTGCATTCAGGGAATTTGCACCCTACTTGATGCTGCAAGATGCTTTGGACATTCCATCCCCAAAGATGATATTGCTGCATGGGTTGAGGTCCTTTATCCAGAAAAAACAGAGACTTGAAAATTCCCTGGAATTCTGGTCTGTAAAATAAGGTTAATTTACATTGACAAGGTGAGAACCAAGGAGAATAAGGTAAGAGCTGTCTACTGTGCATACAGACTACAGACACAGATCTTAAGATCCAAACTTAAAGAAAACTTTAGGCTGGAAGAGACCTTTGGAGTTCTTTTCTTCAAGTCTCCAAAGTCCATCTTTCATCCCCGAAAGCTCTTAAACTCACATCATATTTTGAATTTGTCAAAGCTCCACCGACTTCACATCTAGAGGATCGTGGGTTTCACGAAACACCCATGGCCTTTGTTAAATGTGTGGATGCAAGTCCATTGCTGGAACAAGCCCTGCAGCAACAGGTATTGTGGAAAAAAGGGAAACCATATATGAGATTTAGATGTTTTTATTTTTAAATGCTGTTGTTGGAGAAAGCTGCTGACATACTTGTCTTGCTGAACAAGCAATGAAACCTGGTTTCCTGGTCCCATGAACATTTGCATCCTGCAGTTTTCCCAGTGTTCCCTACAGTTTTGGTCAGGAAAGAGCAGCCCACAGCCATGCTAGTAGGGCCCTGAGTACTGGATGGTGGACCAATAGGTATTTTCTGGCTGATTAATTGGCATATGCTTTGCAGGATGAATAAGAAATTGCCTTTCCATTAAGAGACCCATCAGGATAGATTAATTTGCATTTAATTCTCCTTTAATTTGCCTTGAATTCTCCTTTTCCCTGGTTGATGATATTAATGAAACTTGTAGGAACTTCCTACCCCCAGAGAGTGGAAATGACAATTTTCTGAAAGTGGGTGAAATGGCCAACATGCTTAAAAATGTTGATGTTTTAATGTTAGGCAAAAGACCACATAGGCATCATTTTGTTCACAAACCAGGCGAAAGGACAAAAATAACTACAGTCTCAATAAAAGGCAGCATTTTTTCTATTCTTTTGCTTTTCTCTAGTCTCAGCTAAAATGCCTATTAATTTCTTTTCTTTTAATTTGAAAGGAATAATTCACCTGTGCACTGAAACCTTCGAAGCAAGTTTTTAGCCCAAAGCACAAGATCATTACTCGATGAAGTTAGCCTTTGAACAGCCAAATTTCAAAGGAAAATATTGATTTGGCATGCTTCAGCTTGTCAATTGAGAAGATTAAGCACTATAGAGTGGGAAATAGAGAAAACAGGAGGCCAGATGCTGTGAAAATCTTTCATCTGGTGGAATTGCCTGCTGAGGGAAACAAGGGATGCCCTTGTCGCTCATACTTTTAAAGTTAGATCAGGACAAGAATGCAAACACCTACTGTCTAATATCAGGATCCTGCTTCCTGTAATCTTAATGAAAGTACTCTGAGAGGGCACAGCACAGTCTTCCCCCTTTTCTGTCCACTAATCACTCTTCCCCTCCCCTGAAGCTACCTATAATGTCCATTGCCATGGTAACCGAGCATGGTATGTATCTCAGACAAGATGACATATGCATCTTTTCCTGCTTTAATAGATACTCTGTTTAGGCTGCAGTCTCCTCTGATTGCCCCGTTCCCCAAAGGACACACAAATGCTGACTCCATGAGTTGGCATCTCCATGCAGGAAGAAGCTGCTGTGGGAAACTGTCATTCAGACCTCAGACCTTAAATCTGTGATGTGTTCCTCTGAGGATTAATTACAGGTACTTTTAACTGAGTGGCAAGGAAATGCTTTTAAAGAAACAATGTTCATTGAGCTTAAAGTATAATTACCTGATAGATAAACTTTCCTAGAGAAATGGGAGTTATTGCATTCTTGGCTTTGCCAGGCAGGTCAATCATTAAAGTTTAACAAATGAAGCCAGTATTTCATCTCAGCAATTTGTCCCAGGGAACATTGATCCACTGGCTGTTTGTTCATGCTCCAAAATGTATGCTCATCAATACCAGAAACCTTGTGAACCCAAGGATGGGGTTGTAATGAAACAAGCAGATAGTTGTCAGCAATGCTTAGAAGATTTACGTCATCCTTAAACTGAACGAGGATGGGTTTAGATTAGATATTTGTTATATAAGAAATTTGTTATGGTGAGGGAGTTGAGGCACTGACAAAGGCTGCCCAGAGAAGATGTGGATGCCCCATCCCCTGAAAGTGTTTAAGGCCAAGATGCCATGGGAATTGGAGCAACCTGGTTCAGTGGAAGGTGTCCCCACATGGCAGGGGGGGGACAGGATGACCTTAAAGGTGCAAGATGATCATAAATGTTCCTTTCAACCCACCCCATTCTATGATTCTGTGGTATTACAAAGAGTGAGCTTCAGAGAAAGCCCAAGATTTAATGATTAATTCAGAAGCTGGTCTTGCTCACAGAAGAGTGCGTGGGGTGGCATTAACTGCTACTAGAGCCTGTCTCCAGCCTTGCAGTCCTTCTTCAACAAATAGACTTTATTTCTGCTGCAAGAGACAAGAGCAGCAGAAGCCCCCGCTGACATGATAGCTGGATTAATAAGCGATGGTGCCTTCTGTGAAGAGCAGGAACAGGCACACACATCTTTGGATGGGAAGAGGATGTAGAGGGAAAGGGCTTGCTGAAGCCCCTGACATCATCCTGACTTGACATCAACCATGACCTGAGGAAGTCCAGCAATGAGAAGCTGGTTTCATGGCGCAGCAAACAATGGTCCTCTTGTTCTCCCTCCTGAGGCACTGAGCTCGGTGTGTTGCCTTCCTTTTATTCACCCACTCCACCTCAAGAGGTAAATGTGTAGGTCAAAGGTGTGAGTCTTGACTTTTCTTGCCAAACAGAAAAGCTGAATGAAGACACAGTTGTTCTGCCTAAATGTATGAGGATGTAAACACTGGCCATGGAAGGATGAAAGCTGCCTCTGTAACACAAGATAAAGTTACACGCAACTGGATATGATGGGGCAGAAAGGTTTTACAGCTGGAAATGTGATGTTTTCTGTCTTAAGTTTTGGGATTAAGCAAGCAAGGCATAGATATAATGGCCCAGAAGTTGTGCTGATTTTTCAAGGATTACCATATTACATATCTGTGGGCAAAACCCTACCTATTTGGTCAGTTTTATCTCCATCCTTCACTTCCTTTTACTCTTTCTCTGCCCTCCTGACTGCAGCAAAACTCCCCAGGAGCACTCTTTACCCAAATCCCAAATTTCAAACCCTAAGCCCCCTGTTTTCCTCTGAAGCATATTGATGACTCAGAGTGTTCCAGGGAGCTGCACAGCAAAGAGTGGACTCCACGGGAGAGAAAAGCTGCATTTCCCTTCTGGCAGTAGTGGAAGTGTCTGAATTATCCCAAGATAAAAGCTGAGGAATATAAGGCAGCTCTGTTTCATTGGGAGGCGCGTTTCCAGGAAGCAGCACTGTGAATGACACGTAGACACCTGAAGTGCCACTTTGCTGTGCTGGTGGGGCTTGTGATTATTATTCCTGCTAATCTAAAACCGTATTTGTCTGTGCTGGCTGTGACAAGGCTGTATTGCCATCAAAACTGTGTGTCTTGATAGATTATCTTTTCCCCGGAATAATACAGAATTATTTTCTGCTGGGTCTGCCTATAACCTTCTCCCACCGAGTGCTTTGCTGAGGCTACTGGACTCTATTGTCCAAATGGTTAATTTTTTAGGCATTATTTGGATGAATGAGTGGTTAGATGAGACCAGGGTTTTTAAAACTGTTCCAAATTTCTCTTTGGTCTTTCTCTTCTTTTGACCTGAGTCCTCTTCTTTTTTTTCTTTATGAATCTTAAAATGGCTCTGCTCTGCATCTGCTTTTGCCCAAAGACATCCATGGTTCCCTCTGTTTGATACATGCTTCTCTGAGGGCAGGTGATCCAGCTGCTCAGGGCAGTGCTGTAGGTATCTGTGATTTTCTGCATAGCAGTGTTATCGAAGAAATATGCCTTTAAAAACCTCTTCTGGAGGTAGATCTCAGGTATGCATGTGCTGCCTGAGAAATACAAATTAATCTTTTCGTTATCTTCTTGCGTTTTTCTATCTCTAATTGCTGTCTTTTCTCCTGCAGCAGTCACTTCAGTGATTATTGCAAGCTTGTGTAATTGTCTGGTGTCACTTGCATAAGATAAGGATCTTAATGGTGTAACACCCATTGTCATGAGGATCATCTCAGTTTGGGTTGTTACTACACAATGTGGGAAAATGAGGAAACCTTAGCAGCCTTCTCACTTGAGGCCATTACTTAACTTCCTCCCTACTCTTAGTGCTCCACAGAGCAACTGTAGTTACAATGCTTTTAGCTAGAAAATGTCTCATTTTCTTTCTTTCCATGGTGAGTCTCGCAAAATAAAGATTGCCAAAAGCACCTTTAATCACCATCCTTATTCATTTTGTACTTGTAGCCAGAGCACGGATATTTAATCTAATCCTTTCCTGCACTTCAGCATTTTTCACTGCTTGCTTCCTATGCAATTTGCTTTAACCATTCCTCAATTGCTTCCACTGGACTTTCCCCACTGTGCTTTAGTATGTCTTTGTACTTTCACTGGTGGCAGTAACGTGCATTAGTTTTGAACTCTTTTCCTTAGTTGTAGGGTGACCTCTAACAGTTCTGTGTAAACATATGTTGCTAAAGGGATGGAAGGGCTGCTGTACAGTACTTTCTATATCATCGGCTCAGAATGGATGCCTTTTTTTTTCCTTACAAGCCAAACTCCCAGTCTTGGTCTGGGATGATTGTATCCAGGTAGATCATAGAATCCTTTAGTTGGAAAAGACCTCTAAAAGACCTCTAAGGTGATTGAGGCTATCTTAACCCAACACTGCCAAGCTCACCACTAAACCATATCCCTAAAAGCCACATCTACACATCTTTTAAATCCCTCCAGGCATGGTGATAAGAGTGTTCAGCCAATTGCTCTTTCCATGGCTCCACCTTCTCTCTTACTTTACTCCCAGGCCATGAGAATTCCTCTTGATGCTCTTAGCACAGGCACACTGTTGTTTCCATTGAACACAGTCTTCTTCCACCTCAATTTTACACCTTGTTTTCCTGGTGCTTCTCTATAACCTAAAGGGGTTTACTTGCCTTTGGAAATTTTCCTCTGCTTTGTTTTGTGCTTTTGTTTCCACTCTCCCATAATCCTTGGCTCTGTTTGCATTTTCCCTCTAATGCTTTTGTTTTGATGTTTGTCCAGCTCCTCCTTGTTTGCTTAGGCCTCCCAATAAGTTCCCTACTCTGTTCCCTATTGCTTCCTTAAATATTTCCCATCTGGTCTCCACTGAGAATTCTTTATCGTTCCACAGTAATGGCCTGAAATGCTCCCCAAGCATTACCTCCTCCGTCTCTCTCAATGACTTGCCTTTTAACTTCGCAGGATCAAATTTAACTCCAGTGTCACCCGTCTTTCCCTTGGGCTTTAATGCATTCGTCATCTTTTCAATAAGTAATTCATGATCGCTGCTGCCCTTCAGCATCGCTATAGACTTTCCCATCCAGCAGTGACTCCGTTGTGCCTTTTCCAGATAATCATGTGGTCCATCTGTTTCAGTGTGTAACCAGCTGGTGACCCTGTGCAAATCCATGAGGGACCCAAATGGCACCAGTGACCAGACTATGCACCCCACTTCAACTACTTCAACTTCTTACCAGTCCAACTCCTCCCATATGGGACAGCTGTTCTTTTGCCTTATTTCTGTTTTCTTCCTCTATGTTTCCAACTTTCACCTTCACAACTGCTTCATGAGCTGAGGCCTTGTTTCAGACACCATGTTGATAAAATTTATATTTTTTCTTCTCTGCAACTTGTTTTGGTGCAAAACAGCAAATCACAGCCAGGCGGAGATCACTGCAGGCTGCAGTAAATATTGCTGTGATAATCCTGTCAGGCATGAGTTTTCTGTTGTTCACAGAAATCCTTGTGCTTTTTTGCTTACAGAGGCAATATTACTCATCTGGGAAAAACAAACAAATAAACAAACAAAAATAAAAACAAGCAAAGAGAACCAGAAATAAGCCTGATACCTGAATTACCTGTGTTTCCAAGGTGTCTGGTTTGGCAGCTGTGGATGTATCGCTCAGCTTTGGTGCTCACTGGTGTGGGGTGAGAGGGAGGTCCAGGTGCCCATCTCAGAAGCCATATGGTGTCTTTAGCCATTCTCCAACCTGCACGACTGTTTCCATGTGTTTGGCTCATCAGTCAGATTGAATTGCAAAACTCTTCCTGCACCAAGTTATGGATATGCCTCTCCGGTATATGTGAAAGAATTGATGCACCACCATGATAGAATTTTCCCAGAAACAATCAAACCCAAATCACCATTGCATTACTCCTAGTTTTGTCATTTAAACCACTGCAAAGCCATATGAGATGAGGCCAGAATGGTGGTCTTTGGTACTCCTTTTGTGTGGTGCAAATGAATAATTCAGGGCAATTCCCATATCTGTGGAAATGTTCAAGTCCAAGCTGGAAGGGGCTCTGAGCAGCCTGTGCTAGTGGAAGGTGTCCCTGCCCATGGTAAGGAATTGGAACTAGGTGGTCTTCAAGGTTCATTTCAAGGTTGATTTGATTCAAATAATTCTATGATTTTATGAATTCCCAAAGAATTTCACTGGGAATCTCCTGCTAGCCCCAACTGGTATCCCCGCAGACAGATACTCCTTGGGATCCCCGACTGTAGGGGTCAATGTGCACAGCAAACCACAAAGACCAGTGATCCCTGATGGCATTTCTGAACAACTGAAGCCTACCTGAAAGCACTGTATGGAGGAAAGAATTGAAATGTGACAAGCAGAGCATCTTTGTCCATCTCTCATCACATTCACTGTGGAAAAATCAATGTGCTACTGGTGTTTCTCAAGAGAAGTACATCAAAAATGAGTAGTGTGAATGTAGATCAGCTGTGATCTTTCTGTGATTACAGTAAGTTCTCTTTTGTGAACTGCTAATGCCAATGTGTATATTGATTGAAAATCCCCTTCCCTCCTTAACAGCTGAAATATTCCTGCCCCGGGACTAACCAGGGCTGAAATAGGACAACAAAGGATGAAACCATCTGTAGCTAATATTTTTTCTTAGCTAACCATAGCCAAAGTTCCAGTGACTTGGAGATCCCAGAGCTGAAAGGATCTACCATAATCATTTAAGTTTACCTGCTGCATCATTAAAGCAATGAAATTTCACACATTATGAAGTTCACAAATATAGCACTGACTATAGCAGAGCATTTCTTCTAAGGCACTTCCACTCCTGACTCACAGCTTCTTACAGTAACAGTCAATACTGCTATGTTAGTCAATAGTTATCAGAGAAACTGATAGACTGTTCTCAAAGACACATTGCTTGGAGTCTGCATTTAGGAAAATCAATGACATTTATCAAAATGCCAAAGGTGGCTCTACAGGATATAACGATCAGTAAAATCATGGTCAGAGTGGGAGATGCTAATGTGATTTCCTCTTCTGGTGGCTTTCTTGAGTGTCCTTTTCTGCTTATAAATTGGAGTGATTTCTGCTTCTGAGCCATGTCCTGCAAAGACAAGATACAGATTTTTTTTTTTGGCTTGGACTGCAAAATGGTACAGATCAAACCATGGTTTGCTTAGACTAGCCCTTCTCCAGGCCAAGTCTTCTCTGATAAAACTGAATTTTCCTTCTAGGTGGATTTACATCTTGTGTCAGTGTTTTAAACAGATGCTTCCATTTTCCTGAGTTGCAGTTCACAGATGCTAAAACTGGGCCATCCCAACAGATGCAGGAGAGAACTGAAGGCCCTAATGGCATCCTGACCATTTTGACTCCCATATGCAAAGCACTGGTAGCTCAGCACTTGATGCTGATGTGTGATGTCTGGGATGGTGAGTAGAGGAACGTTCATGCATTCCACAGGAAGGGACTTCAATGACACTTTTCAATTTTCCTTCAAAATACATTAAATGATAAAGCATAACATCAAAAGTAGAAGGTTTCAAAGAGGTTTGTGGGCATCTGGCCTGTTTTCTAGTTAAACAGATGTTGATATACAAATTCCAAGGCTTGGAAAATTCTAGATCTTTGCAGAGATGCAAACTAATTGGTCTAAAGTACAAGAATTTCTTTCCCTGGGATTTGAGTATTTAACTCTCCTATCTCCATCTCAGAATGCCTAGGACTAATCCAAATTTTTTATTTGCTAAAATTTGTATATTAAACCATGGGACAAGCTTTGTGCAAGTTCAGCATATTACAGCTTGGAAATTCACTAGTAGTTAGAAGACTAAAATTAGCTGTATCCTGGGCAACATCAAAAGAAATGTGGCCAGCAGGTTGAGGGAGGTGATTTTCCCCCTCTACTCTGTGCTGGAGTGCTGCATCCTGCTGTGGGTCCCTCAGTATAAGAAGGACATGGACCGGCTGGAGCAAGTCCAAAGGATGCCATGAAGATGTTCAGAGGGCTAGAGCACCTCTCCCAGGGAGTCAGACTGAGAAAGTTGGAGTTGTTTAGCTTGGAGAAGAGACGGCTTTGGGGAGACCTTAGAGGCCTTTCCAGTACCTAAAGGTGCTACAAGAGAGCTGGAGAGGGATTTCTGACAAGTGGGAAAGGCTTTAACCTCACACAGAGCAGGTTTAGATTAGGCATGAGGAAGAAATTCTTCCCTGTGAGAGTGGTGAGGCACTGGCACAGGTTTCTGAGAGAACCTGTGGCTGCCCCATCTCTGGAATTGTTCAAGGCCAGCTTGGATGAAGCTCTGGTGTAGTGGAAGATGCTCCTGCTGGCAACTAGATTAACTTGAATACTTAAAAGTTAATCTAGTAATAGTTTAATATCAAACTATTAATAGTTTAATATTAATAGTTTAATATTAAACTATTAATAGTTCTGTGATTCAATGGAATAACTGTGAAGGCATGCAATGGAGATGCTCTCCTTACGCTATGCTATTCCCAGGACACCACCCCTCTGTTTGTGTGGTTCCACCCCCAAGGGCAGCATGAAGAGGGGCTCCAGGTCGTGCAATATGAGAAGCCTATGGCATGAGAAGACTGAAGGACCAGAACTTGCTTTTTGCTCGAATTTATTGCAAGCAGAGTTTTTGATCGGCAAACTGCAGCCCCTGCTCTAATTCCCTCCAGCCTTAGGGGTAGAAGTGGGACGAGGAAGATGGCGCACAGTTTTAGAAACAGCATATCATCTTTAACACTGAAGAACATTAACTATCGCCTTTATTGTCTTCCCTCAAGGCCCAGAATTCCCATGCTCTGAGGTGAGCTTGTTACCAGCACCTAAGATGTTGTTGCATTCCTGAGTAAGTAGACATGGCAATGAAATAAGCATAAAATCTCAGTGGCAGCTGAACAACAACTTTTTCGTCCCTCAACCTCCCCCCAAAAGCTTATACAAATGAAAATGAAATTGCACCTCTGGGCTGAGCTGCAGCCGTTCTCCTCAGAGGCCCCTTCAATACAATTGGCAGGGAATGGGGTCTGCTGGCAAGCCTTACTCAGCTCATGTTTGCAAAACACTTTGGAAACAAAAACTGCTGCGCAGCACTGAGTCATGCAATTGTGACTGTGGAAAAGTGGAGTTTGTGGAGCTTAGGAATGCATCTGGATGCCTTGTGGAGAGCAGCTGGGGCCTGTGGGCTAAGTGTAGAGTTCATATTAGCAACCATAACCAGGACTGAGCACTGGGGACTTCAACACTATAGACTGCTCTTGGAAAAGTGAAGTTTTGGGTGGTTTTGTCAGCAGAGCAGCCTGTTTGGGGCTGACAGGCATTGTGCTTTGGACATACATTCTGCTCCCCAGGAAAATAGCAGAAGTCTGGCTGTGCCCTGTGAAGGGAAGCACTGCTGCTCTGGATTAATGCTAACCTTATTCAGAGAAGGAAATTAATCTGACCACAGTAATGTTTCCACATCCAGGACAGTTCTCATCTCCATATTGCCTAACTGCCAGAGTAACTGGTGCCTTTCCTATCTCCTGTGCCCACTGCTCTGTTGGTGATGAATCCCATCTGATGGGTGAGAAATTGGGGCAAAAGGACCATTTTCAGGTCCCCTTTTCTGATGCTCCAGCTCAATATGTGAGGAGCCAATCAGCCATTTCAGGACTCACCACAACCCATGAGTGGATGGGTAAATGGATGCTGTAGGTGCCTCCTTTGTGTGTCTTCTCCATTTCTTCCAAAGGAGCTGACCCAAATATGCTGTAAGCCACTGGATTTGAATCTGCACTTTAGGGAACCTGATATGCTTTATGCTGCTTTTCTTCCAGTTATATACTCCTGCACTTATGGTCCTTTTTTTTTTCAAGGTGGTGGAGGAAGGAGAGAGAGAGGAAAAAGGCCGACCAGGGGAAAAAAAGGTAGGTGCTTCTGTTAAAATCCCTTTGCTTTCTCTTTGGTATTGTGAGCTGCACCAAGCAAACTTCCATCTGCAATATCAATTTGGGTTGATCCTTCCCTCTGTCTGCAGGGAGAGGTCTCTGTTAGCCAGATGATTATTCTTGGAATAATAAAAACTTGCAGCTGGAACCAGGAGCCTGGCTGATGCAGACAATAAATCCAAGGAAGGCATACAGAAAGAAGAGATTGCTTTGTCTTGCCATGCTCAGAAATCTCCCTGGTAGTGTGGCTGTGTGCTTTCACCCCCGAGCAGATCAAAATTAACCCAGCTGCTGACATGGAATAAAGCAAGAGTGTATAGAAGGAAAGCTTTACCTGAAATAACAGTGGTGCCTTTAGCAAGAGAGGAAGGTAGGCAGCCTGCAGCTTGCAGCCCTGTGTAGCAACTTGTGTAAAGACTGAGGAATTGAAACAGAAACCAAAACAAAAATACCATCCTGTGGTACTCTGCAGATACGGGGATCTCCTAAGTTTTGGCCTGACTAATGCAGAGAACAATATCCCAGCAGATGCTGTTATAGCAGAACAGCCTAAAACCAGCAAGCTGGGATGCCTTCAGAATGCATTAAAGCCTAGAATTCCCTTAAATGTGGGCTTAAATCTGTTCCATGTTCAGCAAACTGAAATATGCAATGTGTGTGATTGCCTGATCCCCAAATCCTTTTTGTTCCCAAGGGTCTCAAGACCTTTGCAAGCATTAACGTAACAAAAGATGACACATCAATACATATATAAAGTACAATACAACATCTTTTAAAATCCCTGTCAGATCCCCTCAGCTTTGGAGCACTTGTATGTGGCCAGGAAAGCCTGGCTGGGGTCTAGGAAATGATGGGTGAGCCTAAGAGAATTAGGTAGCTGATGTGTCTGAGCTTAGGCTCTGACCTTCACTAAGAGAACAGAGAGTCTTCTCTTAAATTTAATGATGCCCAAAGTCAGAATATACACTGGTTAAGATTTTGATCCAAAGGTGCTGTGAATCCTCATTGTTAAAGGGTCCAGCTCACCAGGAAAATGCTTTTTTTTAATCTGCTACTCAATATTTTCCAAATTGGCCTTGGCAAGCTGCCCCTTCCCTCTCCTCACTCCCTTTGGAGCCCGATGCCCCTGGATGGTTAAACATTTTGAGGCACAGGGATGCTCGCTGCTGTGCTGTGTGTCTGAGCAGCCAGTCTGCTTCAGGGCCTGGCAGAGGAGCCAAATTCCTTGGCCTGGCCCTCAACCACAAGTTCATCTTCACATACCAGGAGCAGGAACCCTGCTCCCAGCTTTTCACAGAGCCAGAGCTGCCACCAGACACCAAATCCAGAATAAATGACAGTCACACATATTTTGTTTTTGAGGCCAATGCAAACAAAGATATTTTGTTTTTACAACCACAAAATTCTGCTGTTTGCAAAGAATTCCTTGTATCTCCTCTAACACTCACTGTTGTCTTCTCTTCTTACCCCCCTCCAGTGGTTCATGTTCTTACTCACCTTTCCTCATCACATCCCAGAGAAAAAAGCAGGAACAAAGCATATCCATACCATATCCCTGGCACCCAGGAGGCAAGTCAGATGTGTGTATTTTGGGGACATGCATGAAGAAAAGCCCAGCTGGATAGGGATTATATCTGATTCAATCTGGACACTCCTGTCAAGTCCAGAACTAGAAGGGAAAAAGAGCTTTAGCTATTCAAGATTCCTCCCTCCCTACTGCATCCCAATACTGACACCATTCCCAGCATTGTTCTCCTCTGCCTTCTTTCTCCTTTGCTCATATTTAGTAAGATCTGAAATGTGAAGAGCTGCAGTCCCAAAAGGACAGCAATAGAGGAGAGATTAACTGGAATAGGAGGGCAGCTGTTAGAAGGTCGCTCTAGGTTGGTTCCCATCCCTTCTTGCAGTCCTAAGGAAGAACTGGATCCCACACTAAAACAAGCTCCAGAGCCAAGCACTGGTTACCAACAGAGCCCAGCCAGAGTCCATCTCTACCAGACTTGGGAATCTCAGAGCCTCCTCAGCTCTATTTCCAAGTTTGGTGCGACTCTGCACACACATTTTAGGTCACATCGCCTCTCACCAATTCCTTCAAGTGCTATTTTTCAGTGAGAGAAAGAAAAACAAGCTGGTGTTCATCTTTCCTTACTAGACCTTGCCCTGACACCTTTTGTACACCAGTCCTTGTTGTTTCCAATACTCAGACACTGTGTGGTTTTTACCCCAGCAGTTCTGTGTAAACTGATACCAATCCCAGCAAGCTCTTTCTCTTGTTAAGGGGTTTAGTTTGCCAAATTGAAATTTGAGAAATTCAGACCAGAAGGAAATAGGAAGAGCAGTGGAAATTCCCCAGAGAATAGGATCAAAGAGAGAAGTGGGAGGTCCTCAAACACAAGAGTGGAGGGACTTCCCACCAGACCCAGTTTCATCTGACCAGCAGCAAGAAGTTTGCTTTAGGATCTTAGACAAAATCCTCCTGGAATCTGTAGGAATCGAAGAATGGATACATATTATCTGTAAAACATTAATATACTCTGTAGGCTGATTTTAGGGAAAATACCTATCAAGAAATGACCACAATTAACCAACAAGCTCTGAATGTGACCACAGGCGGAATTTTAATCTTATCAATCCTTCCAATAACTCCAGGACAGTCACTGGGACCTCTCCATTGCCACTGAATTTATGGGAAAGGATTCAGTTACTGCCAGAACAGCGCAAGTGATAGGTAGACACAGAGGTAGATGAATGAAGGCAGAGAGGGATGAAAAGAGAGAGAGCACAAGCAGCTGTGATTTTATTACTTCTGACTGCATTGCCCAGACTCTGAGTAAAACAAGATCAAAACCCTTCACTGATCTGTACAGCTCCACGTGTGTAGAAGTGTTAAGACAAACACTGGAAAATTCTTACACCAGGGTCTTGCTTTTCTTTACAGAAAATATTTGCAAATCTTATGTTCGTAGATCTGAGAAGAGCCATGGCTGGTCCCTTCCATTCCAAAAGGAAAGCTGCCTTTTTGGGGGGTGAAACAGACTCAAGTACCCAAGCTGAAAACATACACCACCACATGCTAGAGCAGGTGTAGGTTCCCAGCCCATAGTGTCTGTCTGAAATAAGGAGATAAATAGGATAAATAAGCCTCTTTGGTAAAATATTGCAAAGAAAGTACAGAGCTCTCACTTGCTTCCTGTATTTTGATTGCTTTTTACTTTTCACTGTCGAGTCATGAAATCATAGAGTTTTCAATATTTGGTGAAACAAGGAGGGACATCAATAAAACTTCCACGCTGGACTTCTAGAGGGCAGACTTTGGGCTGTTCAAGAGACTTATTTGGAGAATACCTTGGGAAGCAGCCCTTAAAAACAAAGGAGTCCAGGAAGGATGAGTGTGCTTCAAAACAGAAATCTTGAAGGCACATGAACAGACTGTCCCTGTGTGCTGAAAGATGAGCTGTTGAGGAAAACCACTGGCCTAGATGGGCAAGAAGCTTTTGAAGGAACTGAGGATAAAAAAGAGGATGCATCACATTTAAAAGGAGGGTCAGGTATCTCAGGAAATGTTTAGTGGAGTTGCTAGGTCATGTAAAAAAATAGATAAAAAAAAATTAGGCAAAAGTCCAGTTAGAACTCAATGTGACCACTTCTGTAAGGACAATAAAAAATATTTTTATAAATACATTAATGGTAAAAGGAAGGTCAAGGACAACCTCCATTGTCTATTAGATGCGGAAGGGAATTTAGTAACTAAAGATGAGGAAAAGGCAGACTTTTTACATTAAGACACCTTCTTTGCATCAAGTATCAACAGAAAACAGGTTTTCCTGGGGACAACTGTCCTCCTGGGTTGGTAGATGGTGTCAGGGAGCAGAATGGTCCCCCTTTTATCCAGGAGGAGGCAGTCAGAGAACTGCTGAGCTGCTTGGATGTTCACAAATCCATGGGACCAGATGGGATCCATCCCACGGTGATGAGAGAGCTGGCAGATGAGCTTGCAAAGCCTCTCTCCATCATTTACCAACAGTCCTGGCTCACTGGTGAGGTTCCAGATGACTGGAAGCTGGCCAATGTGACACCCATCCACAAAAAGGGTGGGAAGGAGGATCCTGGTAACTATAGGCCAGTTAGCCTGACCTCAATACCCGGTAAGGTGATGGAGCAGTTTATGTTGAGTGTCATCACACAGCACTACAGGAAGGCCAGGGTATCAGGCCCAGCCAGCAGGAGTTTAGTAGGGGTAGGTCATGTCTGACCAACCTGGTCTCCTTTTATGCCAGGTGGATGCAGGAAAGGCTGTGGGTGTTGTGTCCCTGGATTTAAGCACAGCCTCTGTCACTGTCCTGGAAAAGCTGGCAGCCCATGGGCTGGATAGGAGCACTCTGTGCTGGTTCAGAACTGGCTGCATGGCCAGGCCCAGAGAGTGGTGGTGAATGGTGCTGCATCCAGCTGGGGCCTGTCACCAGTGGTGTCCCTCAGGGCTCTGTGCTGGCCCAGTTCTGTTCAATGTTTTCACTGATGACATCTTGAGGGGATGGAGTCCACTATCAGGAAATTTGCAGATGACATCAAGTCAAAGCCTGCCTGTTCTGAAGCCCTGGGGCACGGGCCTTGAAGCCAAAGATGGAAAACATGCTCACCTTTGGATGGTTTGGGTGACAGTAGGTCAATGTGTGAGCTCTTGTGTCATAGAACCATAGAATCATAGAACTATAGAATCATAGAATGGCCTGAGTTGGCAGGGACCTTCAAGATCATTTCATTCTGAAACCCCTGCCATTGCCAGAGACACATTCCAATAGATCAGATTGCTCAAAGTGTTGTCCATCTGAGCACTATTTAGAGCCAAACTGCTCTGCTGGGTGGGTAGGTGCCTCCTTCAGCTACAGCAGTCTCCTGTCATAAACACTTGTGGAAGTTTTGGGGCTCTCCAGACCATAGCAAGCACCTCACCAGGGGTGCCCAGGCTTTTCTGAATTAGTAAATAGACACTCCTCCTGCTGCTGGGGAGAGAACCATGGCTCTGAGTTCACTGAGCAAAGACACAGTGCATAG
This sequence comes from Ammospiza nelsoni, assembly GCF_027579445.1. NCBI lineage: Eukaryota > Metazoa > Chordata > Aves > Passeriformes > Passerellidae > Ammospiza > Ammospiza nelsoni. The sequence continues at coordinate 33,238,146 of NC_080634.1, read as the reverse complement.
AATAGGAAAATGGTCAGCTTGTTGGTTTTGGCTCAAACAGAGAGCATTTTTCTCATGCCAGTAGCCTTTCAGAGCTGACTTCAGCAGGTACCTCCTGGCTGTACCTTAACAGGAACTTCAGCTCAGAGAAAAAGCTCTCTAGAGTAATGAAGAAGGCATTCATCCCCACCAGCAGCTGGTGTGAACTTGGGTGCCTAATTCAGTTTTGAGGATCTTTATATCTCCTTTTTGTGCTTCTTTGAACAGGGGAAATCTGGCTATATGCTAACCACACTGGAGGTACTGCAAAGCTCTTCTCAAAAGAACACCCCTTCTGTCTTTCCTCATATTATATCCTTGCAGGAGAGATTTTGCTTGGATCAGAGAAGAGCAGAACAAGTTGAGTCCAGGCTTAGAGTGAAGGTCAGAAAAAAATGCTTTTTTACAAGACTGACATTCTCTCATTATTCTCTCTGCACCTTCCTGCCTTTCATGGGACAGTTCAATATTACAGCTTCCTGTTAATTATTCATCCCAGCCTGTATTTGCTTAGGTAAAGTTCACATCATGGATTGCCTGAACCTGCCTGATCTGGTCTCCCTGGGTTGTAAATTGGCAAGGGCTGAGACAGTGGTGACGAACGATGACCACAATGAACAAGCAGTTCTTACTTTCTTATATAAGCAGTTTCAGGATGTTTTGCAATGGCTTCAAGCATGCATAAACTTTGCTTCTCATTTTTGCCTTCACTGTGCCTGGCCGTGGCATCACTGTGTTCCAGAGGAGTTTTTAAGGTCTAGACTTAAATTATGGGTGTCATATGAGTGAAATAAAACACAAGTTAGTGAGGTAATGATTAAAGAACAATCTCAGGTCCTGAAGGTCCCTTTTTTTCCCTTGTAGGATGATGAGCTGTGTGGTGAGATGGGGCATAGGAGAAATGAAGGATGAATGGAAAGGGGGTGACTGGAGAGGTCCTTCGGACCTTTCACATTTCATGCAGCCCCTCTCCTGGGTACTCCAGCCTGGGAATGGCAGAGTCACAGGAAAGAGGTACCAGGGCATGGAAATGAGGTTAAGTGTGGGTTGTGAGCTCCAGTTATCCTGGTACTTTACACTGGGCTGTTCAACCTGATTTAATTTCATAGGAGTCACATAAGCCTTACTTGTTTGAAACTTTAGAGAGGAGTAACATCACTGGTTTCAAGAGATGCACATCAACAGAAAACCAGCATAGACAAAATGAATGAATCCAGCCCCTGAAGCACTGGAGTGGGGAACATCTGCTTTACATGAGGAAGGTCAAAAGGGGCTCCTAGCCAGGAAAGGAATTTGTGATCACAGTAAAATATCCCTGAAATGTCTGAACAGGCCTTAGTTGGGAACAGAAGAGACAGCAGAGATGAAGCTGGATTGCTTTCTGAGGGCAACACTGCACATTAGATGCTTGGTGCTAACTGCTCTAAATAGTGCTCTATCCTGCTTGGAAGAGCAATTTGACATCCCAGGCACTTTGGTGTGATTGCACCATGGGCAATGACAGGAGTTCTTCATCATTCTCTGAGTTTGAAGGTAGAAGGTAATGGAGTGTCAGGACTGTGGGAAAGAGCATCCTCTGGAATCAGACATGGTCAACATGCTGTTGCTGCAGTAACCAGCCCTGCTGGGGAGAAGGGAGATTAAATTTCTGTAAGCTTCACCGCCCTGAAGGAAGGCTGTAGCCAGATGGGGGCTGGTCTCTTCTCCCAAGTGACAAGTGACAGGACCAAGAAGTGACTTCAAGTTGTCCCGGGGCAGTTTACATTGGATATTAGGAAAAATTTCTTTCCCAAGATGTGGTCAGGCATTGGAACAGATTATCCAGAGTAGTGGGGGAGTCACCATCCCTGAAAGTGTTCAAAGGCATGTAGATGGGGACAGGGTTTAGTGGTGGGCTTGGCAGTGCTGGTTAATGGTTGAACTTGATTATCTTGGAGGACTTTTCCTTCCTAAATGATTCTAAGATTCTAACCTGAAGGTTGTCCGGTTGCAGCTCCAGACTACAGGTTGAATAATAACCATGTGCAAATCTTGGGATGGCACTGTGCAGGAGATGAAGGGTTCCCTAACTCCTGGCCACTCAGCATCCTTTATCCTGTTTGCTCAGCTCTGGCTTTTTCCACTCAGGAGGAATTTTCCTAAACAGAAAAGTGATGGTGGTGATTGATGGTGGTGGGCAGTAGTTGCCTCTCTCCTCTCCCTAAAAAGGGTCACATCTATTTAATGAGGCAGGTAAATAAATCAAGGCGTTTATTATCAATATAGTGGGCAAATATGCTGTTAAGCATCTCTGGACAGCACAGCATTTTGATTAAGTGGCCTAATTTCCAGGGTGAAATACCTGACAACTTACTGCATTAAGTAAATAGCTGGCAGATAAAACCCAGGGCTGACACTGAGCATTGCTCTGCTTCCATCTTTTGGGGTGTATGTGTGAGTGTCCTATACATTCATGGTCTCCTCTTACAGAGCCAGTTTTTGAGCTGGGATAACTTCTAACTGGATTATATCAGGGTAAGATCCAGGAATGCTCCTGTAAGAGTAGCTGTTGATGGGGAGGAGTGCCTGTTGCCCTCCTGGGACTTCTCAGGGAAATGTGAGAATGAGTTTAGCCCCAGGGTTAGATTACTCTGGTATAGTACCCACATGAAATCCATGGGTACCCCAAGAGCATCACTCTGTGCTTCTACTTTCAGCCCAAAATGACTTGCTTGCTCCTTTCCCCACGTTGCCTTTTGCTTCCAGACTTCAGCCATGGTACAGGGCCACATGTGGGGTAGCATCATCTGCTGAAGTGAAGCCTTGTCTGTCAGTGGGACAGGGTCTTCTTCCCATCTCCTCACCCTAATTACAGGGGAAGGAGTTACCCTTATATTGTCATAGCTGAGGAAAATATATTTTGGAAAGTACTCAGCTGCTTCCTCCTTCTCAGAGATACTAAAGGAGTCCAGAATTTAGGTGTTCTGCTCTCAGCCCTGTGACTCTTCCAAAAATCTGCCTCCTTTCTCTGGAAGCTGTCCCAGCTCCAGACACAGCAAACACTCGACATGTGTCAGTGAAAAGAGAAAAAAACCAACGTGAACCAACAAGTGCAGAAACATCCAAGCCCCATATGAAACAAAAAGGGGCTTTACAAAGCCTAACAAAGGCTCATGCTTCCTTACAAAAGTCACTATTTAGATTTTTTCTTTTTGCTTCAACTTTCATTTCTTAACTTCCTCAGACATTCTGTGGGCTTTGATGGCAGGTGGGGTTGATGCATTGCTCTCTGTTGCTCTCTGCCCTGATGAAAGCCAGCTCTGGTCCTGTAGTCCCTGTCCCAGAAAAGTCCCTGCTGTCTCAAGAGCTCTTCAGGGAAAGTTTGCTGTAACTGTTTGGCCAGGCGCAGGGCCAGCAAAGCCAGCCCCTGTGGGCTCATCAGGAGAGACCTTGTACTACATTTTCCACTATACTTATCTAATCTTGGCTTGCGTCCATCTAGTGTTTGTGCAGTAATTACCTCACTAGGCAAAACAGTTCCACTGCCTAATTGTCTTCACTCTCAGGAAATTGTTCCTAATAGCCAGCTAAATTTAATCTCCCCTTCCTTGCTCGATCCACCATGGCTAAACCTGCACAGCCCTTCTCCCTCTGCTCACAGTCCTGTACATGAAGTGATTGTATGGTGTTATCTGCTCTTACTTCTCTAGGCTAAACAGGCAAAATTATTTTCTAGAATTCATGTGAGTCACAGCCATTGTTCTTAACTCATTTTCCTCGGCTGGTTCAAATTTCTTTCTGCAATCTTGCAGACCACGTCCAAAACTGAAGTGTGTTCAGCTCCCAAGTGCATTGAGCTCATGAATCAAGTTACCACAAAACAGCTTTTCCTTACAAAAACAGGAATGTGAAAAGAAAATACTATTTTTTTAAGCTTCACCAAGATCTTGAACCCTAGAATCATGTCATTGATCAGGTTGGAAAAGCCCTCTAAGGTCATTGAGTTCAACTACTAATCTAGCACTGCCAAGCAAGCCCACCACTAAACCATGTCCCCAAGTGCCACACCTACAGCTCTAGACATGGTGATTCCATCAACATCTCTGGTGCTTGACAACCGTTCTGGGGAAGAATTTTTTCCTAGTAACCAATCCAAACCTCCCTGGTGCAACTTAAGGCCTTTTCCTCTTATCCTATCACTTGTGACTTGGAAAAAAAGACTGACCCCCACCTGACTACACCCTCCTTTCAGGCAGTTGTAGAGAGCAATAAGGTTCCCCTGAGCGTCCTTTTCTCTGGCTAAACACTCCCAACTTCCTCAGCTTTTCCTCATCAGACTTGTGGTCCCGACCCTTCCTCAGCTCCACTGCCCTTCTCTGGACTCACTTCAACACCTCAATGTCTTTCTTTTCATAAAGGGCCTCAAGAGTTTTCTTTAAATTATTTTTCAATGGCTTTCAGTGGTTGATATATCCTTAATTTTCCTAGTGTAAGGTAAATGTTTGCAGATGATCAAGAAAATAGATCTTTAAAATGTCATGTAGTTTACTGAGTGAATTGACACTTCAGATTCCCACCATCTTGAATTTGCAAATATTTTTGGTGAGGTGGTATATGTCAGGGACAATTTTATGTAGCTTCTCAACTTGAAGGCTTTCCCAAGAGCCTTGAAAACAGCAGCAGAGAAAATTCTAAATCACTAAGTCCTTATTTTGGGCTGAAGAAGTTAATGATATTTTAGGTCTATGTGCTGGAAGTCAGTGTTAGAGAAGAGCAAAGCTGGGGGCCAGGTGATGCAAGGATCAAATGGAGTTCTCCTGTGCTGTGTAGGGATTTAAAAGGTGTGCATTGAGGGAAGTTATCTGGGACATCAGGGAGATTCATATTTGACAGCCATTGAATGAGGAGAGAATGGTGCATGGACCCTGCTGGAGAACTGCCACAAGAAAGGACAGAACCTCTTTTCCCAGACCCTGTCCCCTGAGAGAGAAGATGGCCTTTCCTTGCACCCCTTTGGCAGTACAGAGGACTAAGGAACCCCATCTTGACTTGTATCTGTCTTGTACTCAACAGAGCAACAGCAGAGTCAGGGTCAGGGTCAGCCAAGTATCTCGGGGGACTGCTTGGGAGGCAAGTTTCTGTTGCCTGTCCATCCTGTCTGCTCTGCTGTGACCTCCCAAATGTGTGCTTTGCCATAGCTCCGTGATGTAGAATCCACACACCCTCACATACACAGGCAGCTTGCTTCATGGAAGCTCTATGTATCTGCATTGATTTCTCCACCAGCTCTTTTTCAAGAAATTTCTAGCTGCTATTTTCCTGTTCACAGATAAATGCAACTGGCCCAGTGGAGCCTCATTGTGGGAGCAGGTGGGAGGAAAAAGGGTTGTGTGTGAACTAAGGGGATTTCACCACCCTGGTAGCACCAGTTTCCCCAAAGAGCTGCCTGTTGGGCTGTTATCACCTCTCTGCTGGCTCCTTCCCACGTCTCTCACATCTCTCCCCAAACCCAACTGGAAAGGGGGTTTTTCTTTTCCCTGGGAAAGCTTGTAGCTGATGGGGAAGCTGGGATCTCCCCGTGCACCTTCTCCTCCTTGGGGCCTCAGAAGTGGCAAGTCTGCTTTAGCAATGCACAGGCTCCCACAGAGGACTTAACCCTGACCCTTATTGCCAAGGACTGCTCGGAGCGCCGGCACAGCTGGCATGTGCTGACAGCCAAGCCACGAGCTAAGGAGTGTGTGCCCCCACTCTGCCTTTAGGTCTCCAAGTATTTGGCTTAGGGATTTCACCCCTGTTTCTGCAGGACCCAGTGCCACAACTCCAGTTTGTGCTGGGAACTCATGCATTCCCTCATTAAAGGTACTCCATAGCAGCAAAGAAGAGGATCAAGGGCATGAAGGGGACGTTACCACCAACCTATATGCTGAAATGTTTTGAGAGATGATTGTAGAGGAAAAGTGCCTGTGTTAACTCCTCCAACTCACAATGAGTCTTTGGTCTCAACAGCTGATGGAAAGACCATTCACCCTTGTGAGAGCAATGTGTATGTCATATTGAAACCAGGGGAGGCAGGAAACACAGAGCCCCATGGTGCTGTTGTTGAATAAAGCCATTTTTCAGAGGCAGGACTGGGCTTTAAAACAGAGCTCTGGCTTGTGAAAAAAACTGACTCAGTGTGTGCTGAGATCTGTAGCGTCCCAGGGAGGAAGCCAGCTCGGAGAGGATTTTTTGTTATGGTAGGAACCTCTAGTTAGTTTTCTGTAGCAAAACCATTCACAACGACAGACATGCACAAACACACAGATACAGACACACACACACACGCTCATACTCACAAACACAAATCCTCATAACTTTTCCCTAATGGGAAGAAATTTAGTGATCAACATTTTGGCTTTTTAAAACCCCTTTGAAGTCAGAAGCCGAGGTTTGGTAGTTGTTTTTTCTAAAGCTCTCTGTAACTGCTGACATATGCTGCACATATGGTTTCAATGTGATTAGACTTCCGATCTGGGCTAGTTTTTCTTTCAGACTTGACAAAGTACCTACTTACCAGCCACATATCCATGAGGAAGGGACTTTTAATAAGTTTCCCACAAAGAAATGTACTTCTGCAGATTCATTAAGCAAATATTAATCTCTCCTTTTGATTTCTTTTTCCTCCCTTTGAAATATGTGGGAATTTGCCGAAAGCGGGGAAACTTTAGGTGGGACCATGCTTTCCTTCCCTGAATGCCCTTGAGAAAAATTACTCAGGGGCGATCATACATCTTTGCAGGTGCACTGGGAATTCACACACCACTTGGTCTAGTAAGAGAGCTGCATCAGCAAGCATGGAGCTGAGTTATTATTTGTAGCATAGAAAATGTCTGGAGGCCTTGGTAGCAAATGAGATGCCCCATGGGCCAGATGAGACTTGTGTCAGGGCTGGGAATTCAGCCCCGTCTCCCAAAGAAGATGTGTGGTCTGCTGCAGTCATGGAGATCAGTGCAGATACTACAGTTCTTCTCTTCTTCAATAGTAGGATCCTTTCTTCTTCAATACCATTATTGGGGTATGGGGTATGTCGTGAACACCTTCAAGGTAGAATGACAGGTCAGGACCTTCACATCTTGGAGATTACTGTAATCTGCATGAATCAATAGCCACAGGTAAAGACTCTCCTCACTCTTTTGGCTATTCTGATGATCTCAGTAGGAGTGTATTGCCAGAACAGTTTACCCAGAGAACAGATCCTGCAGCACAGAGGCTGCTACTGGTGCCCAAAGTGTATCAACACCTATGGTGCTTATGAAATTTTGGCCCTCTAATTTTTTTCTGCACACCTCTGATCTCACACTTTCATACAATCATAGAATGGTTTGGTGCCTCACCATCCATATAGTAAAGAATTTGTTCCTAATATATAATAGAAATCTCTCATCTTTCACTTTGAAACCATTCTGATATAATTTCATTTTGCCCTATTAAAATCTTGTAGTTCTGTCATTTCTCATTCCCCTTAAAATGCCTAATCCTACATTGAACTCTCCTAGTCTTATAACTACTACTATGTAGTAGTTATCCTAGAGTGATTCCTGTGGCTATGAATCCTACCCTGTGTCATTAGACACAGGGTAAAATCAGAACAGCTGGTGTGAAAATGCTTCCTACCCTTTCTATCCCCCTCTGTAGCCAAGCAGTCCTGAAGGAACCAGTTTTAAGGGCCTTGTTTTATTGTACATGCTCTAGTTCAGTGCTGGTTTTTTTTGTTGTTTGTTTTTTTTTTTTTTTTTCCCCAGTAGTGAACTTTGCATTTACCCACACTGATAAAAATGTTGTGAACTTTCCTGACCCACGGCCTGTAGATTATGAAGTTCATGAGATACACGATTAACCCTGGGCTGCGAAGTTTCTAGACTGAAGTCAGCTGATAAAAGCAGAATGTGAAATCACTGCTGTGCTCACTCTGCCAAGATAAAATTTTACTATCAGTGAGTTCGTAAACGCTTGCAAAGTACTTATGTAAGAGAAGAATAAAGGTCAGGCAAATACCTGGGTAGTCATGGGGGAAGGAAAAAAAAACATAGGTGCAGAGATATACAGAGTATTTTGACTAGTTAATAAGACTCTTTGATAAGAAAGTGCTGGTGTCACACCCTCAGCTCTCTGGCAAACAAGAAGTTTTTTATGACAGAAATAAAGTAATGAGTAAGCAAGATTTACTCTTGAGATTTCCACTGAAAATGTGTCTTGTACTATCATGCTGCTTTATGCAACACCAGCTACTCTACCAGTTCGACAGGCATTTTTAAACTGGCTTGCCAGCATGATCTCAGCTTTCCTCTCTATGTACCCTTTCTATCTCTTGGAAATAAGCACCTTTTCCCCTTCATTAATTTCACCTCTACCCTACAGGTGCCTACAGGTAGGAGGTAGTTTAATTTGTACAGTCTGGTTAAATGCAAAACACTTTTTCTCAAAGTTTGCTGCTCTCACTTTAGCTTTAAAGAAGCTGGTGCACCCAATATCTGGCGGTGTCAGCTGTATCAGCTGGGTAATAAAACAATGCTCACGTTGCAAACCCATTCCAACTCAGCTGATTTGGTGTTTCATGTCGTTTGCGTGCCTTGAACTCTGTTAGGACAACCTAGGTTAACCTCTGTCAATCTTCAGCCCTTGCCTTTGTGACCTCAATTGTCAAGATGCCAAGTGGGATTTAGATGACAAGTCACCCAAGTGTCCTACTCTGCATGAAAAGAGCAAAGAGATAGACTTTAAAACATGAACTGTGGCACACTGAGCCTTCATGGGATGTGAGAGTCATGTCCTGTGAAGACAGGCTGAGGGGTTGGGGTTATTTGGCCTGGAGAAGAGAAAGCTCAATGGATGCATTCTAGAACCTTCCAATACCTAAGGGAGGAATATATAAAAGATGGAGAGTGACTTCTACATGTCCAGAAAGTGATTTGAGATGGGGGAATGGTTTTAAACTGAAAGAGGGGAGATTTGGATTAGATGTTAAGAGGAAATTCTGTATGAGGGTGGTGAGGCACTGGCACAGATTGCCCAGCGAGCCTGTGGCTGCCCCAAGGGTTCAAGGTCAGGCTGGAGGGGCCCTGGTCAGCCTCATCTAGTGGGTGGCAACCCTGCCCATGGCAGGGGGACTAGAACTAGATGGTGTCTTGCAACCCAAACCATTCTACCATTCTATGATTCTGTGATTTCCAAGTATTCCCTTCCAGTTCCAGGTTCTGAGCAAATTAAAGGTTAATTTGTGATAATCTCACTGAGCAACAGCCCGTTCCTTAACTGAGAAGAGGTCAAGAAGCAGAGGTTTTTGGGTAATAAAAGGAGTCATCTCTGAACTAATAGCGAAATTCAGATTTATCAGCTGCCTGTCACGTACAGCAGCCAGTTCCCTGCGCTGGGAACCACCCATTACTTTCAACTGACTACAAAGCAATAAATGCCAGGCCAATGACATGTCTGAGCATCAAACAATTGTATTGCAGAGATTCAGATGACAATAAAGTGGCTGTAAATATAGCATTTTGCTCAAGGCTGCAAAGCTCCAAGTGGTCTGAGCATGCTGGGTTTTTTCTGCTAGGCAGCTCTGCTGATGAAGTGTTGGACAAGGACTTTTTCCTCTGCAAAGGTCATTCTGGGAAGTCCTATTTGTTTAACCATCAGTTGCCCTGTCAGGACAGTTCACCAAAAGTGTATCTTTTCCAAAAGTGTAACCAGTGTTCTGCTCCTTTGGAAAGCCAAGGGGAAATTCATACAAAACTTCAATTGAAAAATTATTAGTACATTTGCCATTCTTGATGACAACATAGAGAGCTCTTTAACCATCAGGAATGAACTTGTGGACCTACAGAGTATCATTAGCCGTAAAACACTTGTGTTTTTTGTAAGAAAATGAGACGTATCAGAAGAAATAGTTTACAAAATAACCACATCCTGTTTTGAAGATTTTTAAACCATGATTTATCAAAAAGATAACCTAAATGAAACATCAGGTGATGTCCCCACATGTTCTGATGCTTCAGGAGCCCACATCTGTGGACTCAGCAGCCTGAGGAGCACAGAAGGGATTTGCCTTCATGTCTGTACGATGCTGATGCACAGTACAGGACCCAAACTCTCTTGGGCAGTGAAGAGCTGTCATCTCATGCCTTTCTGCAGCCACCAGCAGCAAGAAGCTCCTGTGCAGGTTTGCTGCCTCACTGTATAAGGCTGATACTGGATAAGACCCTTTCTGGTGCCTTCAGGACATGCCTAAATCCAGCTGTGGGACGAGGAGAAATTCAGCTTGAGGATCTCGCCTTTCTCAGTATTATAGGAGAATTTGGGCTGCAAGGAACCCCAGGAGGTGCCAGCCCAACCTGATGCTCCAAGCAGGGGTGGATACAAGTCCGTGGAAGTACACTATGAATGCCTTTTCAGGTGCTCATGGTGAGTATTAGCTTCACCCCAGCTGGCAGACAGAGATAGTCTGGGCTGAATCATCCCTGGCTGTCAAGAATATTCTGTTTCCAACACTGTGCCCTGAATATGGCCCCAATGCATTCATGCCCTCAGGTCTTAAATCTCCTCAGCTTCCAGTTAGGAGTCAGTGGGAATGTACCCACAGGCATCTTTCCCTTTTCTTAAGCATCAGTCATACAGCAGACAGGCTGCCCATGGCACTGTGAAATGTGGAGATCCCAACCTGATTTATTACCAAGGATCTGCTCATTAAAGATGCATACTTTCCAAAAGTCCTCACGCCAACAAAGAACAGCTTCCACAGGCTCTTAGAGGAAAAATCATAATTTCCACAGTCCATGCAGTATTTCTCTGACAGTATGCTCACAGTGTCTTTCAGCCCAGTGGCCAAGGTTACAGCAAATACCTTATTTCAGCCTTGCAAACTAACATCTCTGGTTTAACATTGCTTTAATGAAATCCCAGTGAGAACTCAGAGGGGAAAATAAGAAATGAAAAGGGACAAATATACACTATCTGTCTGACGAAGTTGTTAATTTTACACTGACGACAGCAAAGCCCTGAGGTGTCAGAGTGCTCTTTGCTGATGGTTGACAGAGACTTCATTCACAGCATTAAAATTGTGGCCCTCTTGTAGCATTCAAGGTCCCTTGGTCTTCCTATATAGAAATGCCCTTGAGGGCAGCATTCACTTTTGGCAGGTCAGGGGCTGAGGCATCAAAAATTCCCGGGACACACGTCATCAAGCCCAGTGAGGTCAAAGGATTCATTGTGTGTGAAAGCTTTGGTTAGAGAAGGATTTGCAAAATCAAACCCTGACTGACTGTGAATTGTGCTGGCTCAGAGTAGCCACATCTCTGGGATATGAGAGAGTTGCTTGTTGCAAGTACAGTGGGAAGAACTTGGAGGTGTATTAGGTTTTAACCCTGATGGCTGCTTGGCATGGTCAGATGAAATTTATGTTAAAGGATTGACAACTTAACTGCCTTTTTTTTCTAAAACAGAACAAAACAAAACAAAACAAAACCCACAAACAAACACACAAACAAACAAACCAAAACAAACCCCAAACCCATCAGCATGGATCCTGTATTATCTGCAAAAAAGAAATGACTGTGGTGCTCCTTTTATCCTCATAATAATCTTCACTCATGATCATCTAGATCCATTCCCATCCTCTGGCAGTTCCCATTCTTTGAGTGAGTGAAATCAGGCACTTCCCTAGTTCTTTGTTGTGAAACACCAGGAAAAAGAAAGCAAACCCTGATTTCCTACCTGTTCGTGGAAACACAGAACCATTAATGTTGGAAAATGTTTCTAAGAACATGGAGTCTAACCATTAACTGAGCACTGCTAAGCCCACCACTAAACCATGTCCCCAAGTCACACATCCTCATGCCTTTTAAATGCTTTTTGAGGAATATTGACTCCACCACTGTCCTGGGCTGCCTGTGGAGTGCTGTTCATCTCAGGAAATGGTATATCCTGCCTTACTTATGAACTGAGCCCAGCAAATTGCAATTGGCCTAAGCAGATTTTCAGAGAAAACATCAGCTTTAAATTTCCAAAAGAAACCCAAAAGAAAAAATTCATGTGTTCTAACAGTTAACCACTTCTTTGTTATTTCTGTCTCTACCTTCAGGTTAGTGCATCCATTCCTGTTAGATCAGCAGACCTCACCTGTGCACTCATATGTCTTTCTCAAATACAACTTCCAAGGATATGTCCTTAAGGAAAAACAGTAGCCAAGTGCATCTGGAGATGCTGGATGGGCAACGTAACACCTTTGGCTCCCTTGCTTCACAGCTAAGTGCCTGCTCACTGGGGCTCACTAGGCTGTGTTTCAACTTGAGTCTCACACCTTTGATTTCCTGGCAAAACGCTGTTGTTTTTCCAGCATCACTCTCTGAGGGACCCTTCCTAACTGCTGCACCTCTGTTCAAGTCATTAGCTGGAAACTTGGAGTCAAGCCTGTAAATGTGTGACCCTCCCTGCCATTGATTGCTACCCTCCAAGCGAGAGATTCAAAAACATGAGAAGGAGAACGTGACTGTGAGAACATTTTGGGGATGGTGGGAGTTCAGGAAGTGCTACATTCCTGGAAAGAAAAGCCTGCACTCATGGGGAAAACTGAACACAACAAAGCATGGACCAGCTCCAGAAAGGTCTTGAAAAAAACAGCAGAAAACCTTTTTTTTCATGCTAAGGCCTTCCTTGTTGGTTTTAACCAACACTGATAAAAAATATAAAACAAAACAAAACAAATTCTCTTCTTTAGTAACAGGGGTCTTATAATTGCACAGCCTCTTCATGCCTTTAAACAAAGAGTTCCTTTGACATAGTCCTGCTGGCAGTGAGCACTTTCTTTCCATGTGAATGGCTCCTATTTCCCCTCCTTTTCCTCAGCCTCCCTTGTAACATCACTTCATGCACAATATTTAGCCCAGCCAACCTCCTTTTGGTACATCTATTTCCCATTTTCAGAAATTTTCCCATTCTTTCCAAGGGCCCAGAGTTCTTTGACTTGGATTGCTTTTAGAACCAGAGTGTGGAATGGGGCAGGGGGACGAAGGGAAGAGTTCCTCCATACCAGCAATACTTGCTCAACTGTCGCTGTACAGCATCTGATAAAAACACTATGGTCAGGGAAATGGGCTGATTCAGCCTGAATGATTGGGATGGGAAATGTCCCAATTTGCTTGGCTCAGCACAATATTTTGGGCCAGTGCCCTGGATGATTATTACTGCAATATCCTTCCAGATCAAGCCCAGATATCAACAGGAGCCCATCTTCCTGTTTACTGGCAGCTGAACAAGGCATGGAAGCAATATTCAAGTATCTAAGGTATTTCAAAGCATTTAAGGAATTTCATGAATGCCAGCTACACTGGCAAAAGGCTTCCTTTCCTGTGATACAGTGTAGTTGCCCAAGGATACTGCTGTAGGACATATATATTGTCTAAAGAGTCAGGGCTGACTGAATCAAGTTGTTGTGTCCCAGTCTCCCAGAGGTCCACAGAGTAGCTTCCCTCCTGCAGAGGGAAGTGGTGAAATCACCATCCCTGGGAGGGCTCAAAAATCATTGCAGATGTTGTGCTTGGGGACATGGCTTAGTGGTGACATTGGTGATCTTAGGTTAATAGCTGGATTCTGATCTTCAAGATCTTTTCCAGTCTAAATGATTCTATGATTCTTGGCATTCTCTCAGTAGGTAAGGTTGTTGGGAAAGTTGTTGGTGACAAAGGAAATGCTTGGCTAGCAATGACCTCTGGCTTTCCAGGATCCTGCCAGATTGTCCAGGTTTACAGCAAATTTGGGGAAGAACCCCCCCCAAGGAGCTCTGGTGGGAAAAGCAGATCCAATCGGCCCCTCCCCCCCCAACTGGTCTGGGAGGAAAAAATACCTCCTTGGAGAAAGGTGGAAAAATACCTGTTTATTAAACAATAAAACCAAAACAATATCAAACAATGAGACCCGTTGCCACTCTAAAAGAGATGACAAACTGAGAAAACCCCGTCCCCGGGTTGCAGCTCACTCAGTCTCTGATCAGTCCCTCCGGTGCTGGAATTGTCGCAGGCCAGGCCCGGCCCGGTGGGCCACAGCTGCAGCTGCCGGTGCTCTCCTGGGTGCTCTTTCCAGAGCAGTTTCAAGAGGTCCAAAGAAAAAGGAAAAAAAAAACAGTCCAGGGAACTTCTTTGCCTCAGCTAGCTAACACTAACTAAAAAGCAAAAGAAGAGCTCTGTCCCACTGTCTGCCCAACTGCAGACAACACAGTCCAGGAGGAGGAATGTGGGGGAGTGACAGCAGTGTCTGGAGGAAAAAAACCTGCACTTCTCTCCCCCCTTCACTCTCTGCAATAAGTCATAAAGGTGCAAAACTTACTATTCAGCATAAGCAGAACAAGACGACTGGGGATAAAAGGATCATACAGCCAACCCAGGACACAGATATACTGGAAATGGAGCCAAAGATTTTTGGGTGCACTGGGCACATTGCTGCCCAAGGAGCTGCAACAACACTCTACACCAAAGGCACTGAGAGCTCTCGAGCATCCAGCCTAAATACCCTCAGGTCACTTAAGGGACATCACAGGTGTCTGGGGAGGAACCAGCCACATGGAGGTGTGTCCTTATTCTTTTGGGCTTTGACACCAGCGTCTGAAAGCCCCCCTGGGTGGCTGGAACGGCTGATCTGTTCATGTCCCTTTCACCTTACACACCATGGGCTCACTCCAGCCAGCAACTCATCCAGTCCTTTCTGCCGAACATTTATTTTGCATAAACACACACAGATCAATCAACATGAAGGGAATTCATGGCTTGTCCTGAATCCCACCCATAACATTTAGCAGCAACTGTTGGTTTTCACAGGTATTGACCGCTCCAAATCCCCAAATTCCATGGTTTTCTCTCGAAAACTATAGTGCACTGGAACCCAGACCTGCACTCTAGAATTCATTTCAGAACTTAGAGAACATTAAAATGTGGATGCAAATATAAGTGACACCCCAGGGCTTTCAGGGTGAGTCCCTCCTGGAGTGCCTTTTGGGATTTGTGCCTCTCAAAGGAGAGGGAAAATCAGATGTTGTGATTTCCTCCCATTCTTAATACCCTACACTTCAAGCGTGCTACACTACTCTGTGGCTGGCCTGTCCCTGGAAGTGTTCAAGACCAGGCTGGATGGGGCTTTAAGCAGTCTGATCTAGTGGAAGGTGTCCCTGATGTATCAAATCACTCTGATGGTCACTTTGGTGCTCCTGCTTTTGTGGTTTCTGAGCTTCACAATAGGGCTGAACTGGTTTCCAAGTGAAAAATTCAACATATTGCACTTGCTTGCTCCCATGAACTTCCCATGTTCTGGGAAAGCCACCAAGTTGTCCTGACAGTGGAAATATTCCTTTGCTAAAACGCTCTCAGAGAAAGTGGAGCATTTGAGAAGCTCTTTCTTGCTTTTCCTCTCCCTTTCTAAGTTAAGCTTGTGAACTGACACTCAGCTCCCTTTGTGAAGAAATAATATACAAAAAAGAAGTACCAGAATTTGACTGAGAGCTTCTGCCACTGCTTGTGACCACAGGATGGAATATGTACATCAGTCAACTAAATAAACCCTAGAGGCCAAAACCCAAAAAAGTTAAAAATGTTGTAATATTCTTGGAAAGCATGGTATTTGCATGGTCAGGGTCC
Source organism: Ammospiza nelsoni (assembly GCF_027579445.1). Classification (NCBI taxonomy): domain Eukaryota; kingdom Metazoa; phylum Chordata; class Aves; order Passeriformes; family Passerellidae; genus Ammospiza; species Ammospiza nelsoni. The sequence continues at coordinate 33,222,496 of NC_080634.1, read as the reverse complement.
AGTGAAGAGAGGAGAAGGAAAGGTAATATGAATTAATAAGGAGAAAAAGGCTGTGTACCGGGACAGAAATAGATACCATGAGCTTCTATCAAACAAGGAGGCAAGAGCTCCCATCAAGTCACCTATTTTTGTGCTGCTTTTTCTCACCAAGAAGGGTTTCCTGGTGTGATGTCTTCTTGTGAAGATGTTCTTCTCACAGCTAAGAGGTTTTGGCTTTGCTCTTTGTTTTGTTGTGCCCTCCCAAGAGATCCTGCAGAGGTGGGAGGTGGGTGTACAGAGGGCGTGGGAAGCCCCTACTCCACATGTAACCCCTCACTCTCATTAACTTGGCTGAACTTCAAAGATTCAAAGGCACTTACTGTGGAGCCAAACCTGGCTTCATCAGCTGTCACCCTTCCCCTGGATTCCGTTCCCTTCCATGGTCTTCCTCTCACCCTCCTAAAGTTCTTTTCTTTCTTTCTTTCTTTCTTTCTTTCTTTCTTTCTTTCTTTCTTTCTTTCTTTCTTTCTTTCTTTCTTTCTTTCTTTCTTTCTTTCTTTCTTTCTTTCTTTCTTTCTTTCTTTCTTTCTTTCTTTCTTTCTTTCTTTCTTTCTTTCTTTCTTTCTTTCTTTCTTTCTTTCTTTCTTTCTTTCTTTCTTTCTTTCTTTCTTCTTTCTTTCTTTCTTTCTTTTCTTTTCTTTTCTTTTCTTTTCTTTTCTTTTCTTTTCTTTTCTTTTCTTTTCTTTTCTTTTCTTTTCTTTTCTTTTCTTTTCTTTTCTTTTCTTTTCTTTTCTTTTCTTTTCTTTTCTTTTCTTTTCTTTTCTTTTCTTTTCTTTTCTTTTCTTTTCTTTTCTTTTCTTTTCTTTTCTTTTCTTTCCCTTTCCCTTTCCCTTTCCCTTTCCTTTCCTTTCCTTTCCTTTCCTTTCCTTTCCTTTCCTTTCCTTTCCTTTCCTTTCCTTTCCTTTCCTTTCCTTTCCTTTCCTTTCCTTTCCTTTCCTTTCCTTTCCTTTCCTTTCCTTTCCTTTCCTTTCTTGTATCAATTCACAGGTTTAACATAAGACCCCCACATGGGAATGACTCTAAGTAGTACTGTGAAGCCAGCTGGGGAAAGTCCATTTGGATGGGAAAGAGGTGGAGAGAGACGAGTTACATCTGCTTCACCAACAAAAACAAAGCTGAGGGAATGCATTGGCTGCTGAGGGAAGTCCTCCCCTCTGGGTGAGGAGCAAGGGAGATGAGGGATAGGGGATGATGAAGGGCAGCAACCCCTTTTCAAAAGGAATAGATTACAGTCTTGGCTAAATGTAGGAGGTCAACCACAGCCCAATGGTATTTGGGAGGCTGGCTTTGGGAAGAGATGAAGTCCTGATTAGTCATGGCCAGTGGCAACACCCACAAGATTTTTGCATCCTGTCCTGAAAATGGCTTTATCCACTTTGTATTCCCTCCACATCACCAGGCTGCAGACCAAAGGAAGCTGCAAGAGCCTGCGCTGGGAAATTCCCTTAATTTGGCTAGGAATGCATAATTTATCTCTTTCACCTTTTTAGTTTTATACTTCTCTTGCTGATAGTGAAAGAAATCCAGAATGAAGGTGTTTTTGACGTTTTGCATATGTTTACTTAAATTCAGTGTTCCTATTTCTTTTAGATTAATTCTGTTTGTGTTTGTTTTATTTGGTTGGTGATGGAGTGTAGGATCATGCATGTCTGAAAGACTCTGTAATTGCATTGCCTGTCTTCTGATAGTGCAATTAATCAGGCATATTAATAATCTCTGCTTTCCAATTATTGCCTCCCATGTAGATATATAGGCCTGAAAATCCAAGCCTGTATCTAGATCTTTACAGACTTATCCCTATTAATAACAGTTACAGATGTGGTGACTTCTTCCATAGCCTCTGGCCAAGGAGTGGCCTTTTGTGATGATTTATTTATGCTGGCTTAATTTGATTTTAAGAATTTGGTAATTAACATGGTTTAATTGATGGAATTTATTTCCTTAAAGCTTGGAGTCTTATATTTGATTTATTTCCTGAGAATAACAATCTTTTTGTAGTTGTTCTGGATGGACAGTGATTTGTGCAATTTCTGTTACTGCTTTACTTTCTAATAGTCTACGAAAAGGCTGTTAAAAGTATCTAAGTTTCATATTAAGAGGAGCTTTGAGTAAGATATGGCCAGATTAATGTATGACCTACATGGATGGCAATACATTGGTGGATTATAAACCTGTCAAAAAGCACTTTGCCTTTTAATTATGTTCTTTGGCAGGAAATTATTGCCATTCCTCTATGAGCTCTATTCTCTTAAACATACCCATGTCTTCTCTGAAGGCATGGGTAAGATTTGTTGTCCAGAATTTGGCCACAAAGAGCCAAACTGAAGGAGTCTCCCATCGCTGTGGTTCTGTTAGGTGGGAGAAGAGGCTCCTGATGTGAGCAATGTATATGGAATAAGGAGTTAACCGGGAATTCAGCACAGCAAAGGTGAAAATTTCCCATATATTATTTATGTGAGATTTTTTGGGTACTTTGGCACCTCAAATTCCTCCACAGTGTTGTCCTAACACATGAGGGCTGCTGCAGCACACAGAGAATCCATTATTGGTATGCTACCTGGCCTTTTACAGTTCTGAAATGCATGGCTGGGAATCACCAGCATGAACCCTTGTGTGAAGGTTTTTTTTTTTTTTTGTCTCTGGCTTAGGAATTACAAGGTGAGGATTTGACTTACTGGATGTTGGACTTGACTGCAGAAGGACCGTAGGGTGTTTTCATAAGCAGGTGGTTTGGAACAGCAGAGTTTTCAGCCCAGGGAATTTCCAAACCACTGAGGAACTGAGTCATGGTAGATAAAAGTGAAAATTGCTGTAAATAGTTCATTGCACTTATTATGCAAATGCTTGTATTTACTCTGATAAACTCAAGGAGACCACTCAGCTTAGTCTGGGTGCACCAGGTGTAATTACAAAGTGAAGCACAGTGCAGCATCTCTCTTGGCTCAGGACCTTTACAGACCTCCAGTGAACCCTGTCTGGCCACAGACAATGTAGTAAAAGGCTGCCCTCAAGGACAGAAACTTGGTTTGAAGCCTTTACAGAGGGGCTTGGCTATGGAAAGACCTATATTACAGCTGTCACTGGGGTACAGAAGCTTTTTCACTCCTTGCTATCCATTTTATTGCCAACAGTTCTCATTTCCCTAATTTAATTAGCCAACGAAAGACCATTTACATTCATTAGATAAATCAGCATTCTGCTTCATTGTGAAGCTAATGATCCAGTCTCTAATTCACACAATTACAAGGAACTTGATAAACAAAAGTAGCTGCTGCTAGCAAGTGTCTGCCCTGGTGAAATCCAGCTTTGCCAGCTCTATCCATTCAGCACTGGCCACAGAGAGAGTCCAGTGCTCCCTACTCTGTCCCTTTCATACCTGGATGCTGTAGGGCTCAATGGAAAATGTGTGTGGTCCTTGTTTTTTCTTCTTTCAAAGGCATGAGGAGCCCTCGCTCTGTGTGGTATATCTGCGTATCCACAGAAGGTAGGTGTTGTAAGGAGGGCTGCCTGGAAAAGCTTACTATTCAGCTAAAAATAAAGTATTGGGGTGTTTTTGCAGCTTTGCAGGCAGTTGGTTTGGTCCTGGGTACCGTGAAGGTGGAAGGTCTCAGACAGTTTCCAGGAACAGAGAAATATCCAGCTCAGAATCATGGAATAGATCATTTGACTTCAAAGGGACCTTGAGAGGGTATCTCGTCCAACACTTCTAGAATGAACAGGGGCATCTTTAACTGGACTGAGTTGCCCAAATTCCCATGCAACCTCTCCTGTAACATTTTCAGGGATAGGGCATCCACAACTTTACTGGGCAACCTATGCCAGTGCCTCACCACCCTCATAATAAAAAACATCTTTCTAATATCCAATCTAAATCAACACTCCTTCAGTTTAAAACCATTCCCTCTTGTCTTATCACTGCAGACCCTGCTCAAAAGACTGTCCCTGTCTTTCTTACCAGCCCCCTTCAAGTACTGAAAGGCCGCGAGAAAGTGCCCCTGGAGCTTTCCCTTCTTCAGTCTGAGCAACCCCAACTCTCAGCTTGTCTCCTGCCCTCTGAGCATCTTTGTGGCCTCCTTTGGACTCGCTCCAACAGGTCCACACCTTTCCTGTGCTGCAGAACTCAGCTCTGGACACAGTACTCCAGATGGGTTCTTAATGAGAGTGCAGTAGAGGGGGAAAATCGCCTTCCTCAACCTGTTGGATGTAAGAGTTTGAAATGAATAGGAAGTGGACAACTAAAGAAGTTCATGGTGTAGCATCCAGAGAGGAAGACCAGGGTGAGGAAAAGGTGTAGAGCATGTGGTGAGCTTTGGCTCTGCAGGAAGAGGAGGGTGAAGGGACTATGGAGCTTGCACTGAATAGGGTGTTGAACTTAGGGGGTCACATGGATGGGGAATCTCTTAAGGAGCTGGGCCTTATTTCCTCACCACTTTGGTAAAGCAAATTATTCCTCTTGAGAAACTATGAGAATCTGACCAGAGTCTCATGTCTTTTACACCAGGAATGTTGGAGTCACTCCAAGTTCCCAGAATAATCCAAACTAATGGAGAATTCTGCTTGCATCCCCTTGAGGCTTGGTGTCCAGAGATAGATGACCCTATATGAATCAATTCCTGCCTACAATTTCTTCAGACACGTGACAGTTTGCTTTGAAGTCTGAAATCTCAGCTTCATCCATCTGAGATGAACTCCATGTGGAAGTGACAAGATGTTTTAATGGAATTTGGCTTTCCAGTCACTGCTGGGAGCTTCTACTGACAGCTCTGTAGACCTTGACTCCGTTGCCCTGCTGACACCCCTCTTCACTTTGCAGATTCCTCCAGGGCATTCAAACTCCCACTCTTAGAAGCTTCTTCTGAAGAGCTTGCTTTTGAGATAGTTTAGTCATGGATTTCTAAAGGAGGCATCTGAGCGCAGGCCTTTTCCTGACTGACATAAACTGCTTCAGCCTTCATAGTTAATAGAATTAAAATGAATTAAAGAGAATTGAACTATAATCTTGTGATTTTACTGTAGTCTGATCACCCTCTCTCTAAAGGCGGATAATTTCCAAATTATGAACTACACAACAGAAAGCTGATAAAAACATAAGGTTAGCTGCAGCATTGTTCTAAACTACAAGAATCTATAATCTTTTTTTCATATTTCTAAACCAAGTCCTGCTGTTACCTGGAAGTGTTTATTTTTTTTCCCCTCACCATTAAAAATAAAGCCTATCTATCTACATGAGTACACAGAATAATTAGAAGGGAGAATTAGACAGAAAGGTAGTGCAATAGCTTTCTAGATATCTGTGGAAATGTAAAATACCAGAATAGAAAATACCTTTGTCTTTGGAAGCCACTAGTTAAAGTGTCAAGGCTACTTTTCTAGTGCATGGAAAGGCAGTGGTGCAGCTTGACTCAAATTACCCTGGTGTATGTGTTCCAAGTGGATTAGGTGTATAAACCTCTGGACATCTTTTTCCCTTACCTATACAGAGAATTTATAGACTAAATGCTCACCTTTTGGTAAATGTGTAGACTTAAGGGACATGAATCATAGCCTGACATTTATTCAAATAACTGACAGAGACTGCAGAAAACAAGGAGAAATCTCCAGGTGCATTAACCAAGCAAATGCCTCCAAGACCTGCAGACAGAGACATAAAACCTTTTCCAGGAACCTTTCTTCTGTCAAGTCTACAACTTCTGTTTGTGTGCTTAGGTCACAAGGATGGCAAGTGGAGAGAAAGAGACCCTTTCAGAGGGCAATTCATGCAGGAGCATGAGCTGGCTTGACAATAGATGTACTGAACAGGGCTGTCAGGGTAGGCAGTAATCACAGCTTGTTGTGATGGGAATAGTGTCTTCCTGATATCCGCCCACCACCACGAATGTCAGGGCTGCCACCAAAACCAGCCCGGAATCTCAATCAGGAAACGGCCTCTGCTAAGCAAAGATGCAATCACCTTTCAGAAACAAGGCCCCATACTTCTTTGTAGTTCTGGCTTCAAAATCTACTTGGGTTGAAAACAAAAGGCAAAGGAAAATTCTGGTTCCAAAACACACTAAAAACAATGAAGGCATTTTTGATTTACAAGATGTTAAAACATGAATCCTGAAATGAAATACCGTATGGTTTTGCCCAATATGTCTTTGTTTTCTCTCTCCCCATGATATTGCGTGACAGCAAAGCACACTCCTTGAAGTTTAATGGGAACAATAAGCTTCTTTTTTCTGAGGTGGTAGGGCAAGATATTAGCTTATGCTTACTTATTTGGTTGAATGCTTGTGTTTTGTGAAGGACCTCCCAGTAAGTTTGTGGATTCTGCTGTTGCTTATTTTAACAAATAGGACTTGGAAGCAAAATTATTTGGGTTTGAAATAAGGGTGGTGCTGCAGCTGAAGTCAAGTCTCAAAAAGAACTTACAGCTGTTGATAAGGTGTGGTAAAGGTGAAGGAGTTTTCTTTCCTCCTAACACAGGCACAAACTCTGTGCTGGCATATCTAGCTATGACTAAATATACAAGAAAGCTTGGGGTACCCACTAGACAACCAGCTTGTCTGGGTGGGCTTCTGGCAAAGTGGGAAGGCATAATGTATTTTCCTTCTCTGTATTTGTGTGTTTTAATGAGGCAGGGGTTAACTGTAAAACACATGCTCAAGACGGCCCAGACATGGTTCCTCTAACAGATGCACAGCAGTTTCTCCCTTGCCATGCTAAGTCTCCCTTCCTTTTGAGTTATTTGCAGCTTTTGAAGCTAAGGACTAAGACCCCTGACCATCCACCTTCATTGCTGGGGTCAGAGATGGGACTTCATGAATTTCCTACGATGTGACTGTAAACTCTGCATTGCATGGGAGGCTTTGGGACAGGGAGACACAAACATGAGTGTTGCACACTCATCTCACCCACTTCCTTTTGAATCCAGCCCTATACACAACATTCCCTTGCACATTCAGACCCAATCCTTGTTTCCAAAGTTAATTACCATTCCTCCCTTAAAGGGAATTCCTTCACTGTTGGCATATATCCATGTGTCAATCTCCCTGTATGAAGATGTATTGTGCTGTGTGCTCCGTGCAGAAGTGTCTCAGTGGTGTTTTCTGAAAATAGGTTTGGGTAATCATCCCTGGAGGGTCCCTTAAGCACATTCAACTCTATATAAAGCAGTACTATCTCTGCCTCATTAGCATTTTGCAGAGGTGTGCTCCCTTCCCCCTCCATACTTTTCTCTCTCTTCCCTGAAAGATGGGTTGAGAGAAAGTCCTTCCTCTTCTCAGGTAGCTCCACCACTGCCTCATTCATTGTAGGACCTAAATCAGCACTGCCCATGTGCCTGCTGGGTGCTGTTGTTTTTCATTCTGCTCCATACCCTTCTCCTTTGGTGCCCTTCACTGCGCTTGATACCAGCGTGAGACCCTTCTCCCCTGCAGCTCCTACCATCCATTTATCTCCACATTACCAAATGTTTTAAATAGTCAAGACAATTTCTACACTGATTTTAGGAGCTTTGAAAGATTTCCAGAGGCTCACAGTGCTCACCCTATTTCCCTTTCCATATGCATTGTTGCAAAATCTGCCTTAAAGGTGGTGGAAGTGTCCAGGTGTGGCTTAAAGGTGCACAGGTCTCAAGCTGAGTCTTTGCAAAGTTTCTTCTTGTGTAGAACTCAAGGCATGCTGGTTCTCCCTCCTTTTCTGCTGAGCCCCTAATGTAGGGAAGGTCTCTGCATAGGTACTGTGAACACTCCAGGCATTGCTGGGTGATGGGGAGGATGCAGAACATGTGATTTACCATTTTTTTCTCATGGAACAGCTGCATGAAAAGCCACTAATTGAGTCTTTAGCTTCAAGGTATGTAGTCTTTGATGGCTTTTCTGCTCTCCCATCCTCCATCTGCTGCCTCTCAATCCTGTAGTCAGGCTTCTGCATGCCATCCCTTCTTCCCTGCCAGCACAGCTGCTCTGCTCAGCGCTGGTTTGGGGAACGGATCCAACAAAGCAACAGAGCCAAACCAGATTTATTGGGGATCATAATTTTCTTCCCTAATTCTTTTTATCTTACCCTACTTAGCAATAGCTTTGTGGCATTACACCATGATATTGTAGGAACAAACACTTGGGGAAGGGTAAGGGACAAGGACTGTGAGGCAATTGTTTAAGCTGAAGTTGCCACAAAAGAAAATGTATCAAGAAAACACAGCATGAAATGTAAGGCCTCTAAGTGAAAAAAACTGGGGTAGTATCATGTTCCTTTAAATCCCTCAAGGAATTTGACTCACTGGACAGAGATCCTTTCTGCAAGTAAAAAAAAAAGCACAAACAAACAGCCCTTTATAAATTAGGAAATGCTTATTATCTCTGTCACCCTCTGTTTGTTTCTGTGCCTCGTCCTCTTAAAATTGGAGTCATGGGGACATACATATTGCAATAAATAAACAAGTGCCCTGGAGCTCAATTTTGATTACAAATATTTTATATCTGCATGGATTGAAAGCTTGGCAGCACCCACAACTGAGATCTGTTCAAATATATCTTTAAAGAAAAAGCAAATCATGGCAAAAGCTGAAGCCAGGCTTTTCTCTGCTTTTGCTTCTGGTTTCTCAGCTGAGCACATCCCAATGACATTTCCTGAGGTGTTAGGATTGGTGCTTTGAAAACCTGCCAGGACTACATTTTGTTCTTGGCATTAGAAGCACCAACTCCACTACCTGAAAGGAGCTCTTATCACCTAGGAAAATGGGTCTTGCACTCCAGGGCTTTTGGGGAGGAACATGGAGGTTTTTTTGTAAGTGGGAATCTGCTGTTCACATTAGTCTGTGAGGCAGCTGAAATATTGAGCAGTGAGGCTTTCTGGAAAACACCTTCACTTCTCCTTCCCTGGCATGGTCCTGCTTGGGCTATTTGTTCTGCAACCAAAAGCAGCTCAAATTCCTGAAGCGTGTGGGTTGGGATCTCAGAGGTGCTTGACTCTTTCTGGAAGTACTTAAAAGTTGTATAGATGTGGTGCTTAGGGACATGGTTTGGAGGTGGGCTTGGCAGTGTAGGTTACGCTTGATGATCTTGGAGGTATTTTCCAAGGTAAATTATTGTGATTCTATAATTCTGTGGTTAATGGAGTGCAATTGGAGCCTCCAGAAATGGATTTGACATTGCTAAGATCAAAATCACCTTTCAGGAAGGTCCCTGAGACGACCCAGGCTGTAACATGACCTTGAGCTATTCAGTTCCCCAGGTAGGCACTTAGGTCTCGTATCAAATGTTGGGGTACACCCTGCATACCTAGTGGTGCTACTCTTTTCTCTGCCCGGGCAGAGAAATCACAGGGATTTCAGGTAACAACAATCAGCTCACTGGGGACTGTTTGTGTCTGTCACTTCTCTTCCACCTACTTTCTTCATCTCCTGGATCTGATTTCCCTCTGGTGCTTGGGACTCCCCCTGAACTCCAATTCCTTACACATCCTGCACCAGCTCCTGCTTCTTGTTGTGTGCCAGAGTGGTCTGGACCTTGGACCATCCAGTGTATGTAGCTAGAGTGTCTGAGCCAGGAAGCCTCATGCCAGTTCTGAAAACAATTATAGCTGCGCCTTCAGACCATAGCACAAACTGCTTGCCCTCAGGCAGAAGCTGGGATTTAAAATGCTTGAAGTGAACAGAAACCAAGGAATAGGAATATCAGGCAGTGCAAGATCCTGGAAAATCTGTCCATGTGTAGCACAAAGAAAGTAGCTAAGAGTCAAAAATGCATCCTTCCTGGATGTAAAGAAGAACCAAAGTGATGGGGATATGTCCAAGCAGCAAGCAAGGAGGCAAGACTCCTGTTGCCTGGAAACTGGGAGCTGAGTTGTGACTGTGAGCCTGATGCTCACACTGGAATCACTAAAAGCCCAAACCCTTTTCTGTTCCTGCTCACTAATATGAGGCTGCAAAAACAGAAATGTGGCAAGCAAACATCTCCAGTTTCTTCTCTTTTCAGCACTGGCTTAATCCAGCATCAGCCTGATTGTGTTGCTCTGTGGTTTACTGTGCTAGTCTGATCCTGTTCCCTGTGGTTCGTACTAACTGCTAGAGAGTTTTTGCAATTAATTCTTCTTTTGACATCTCTTTTTGTTCTTACTTAGGCTAAAGGGCTTAGATTCTGAAACAAGCTATGTGGATATCTCTAAAAAAATCTAGGACCTGCAAGAGCAATTTTTAAAATACACTTGTTTTAATGCTTCTCCTTAATTATAGGCTATAAGCAGACTTTCTATTCTGTATTAATGCAGAATCTTACCCAGAGAGGTCTTTGTTCATAGCTGGAATTTCCATGTCTTGCTAAAGAAATCTGCAACTTGATAGTCTGTTTTAAATCTGTCTTTAATCAGCAGTGTTCATCTGCAGACCCTTCACAGAGTGGTCGGGAACTCACTCAGTCTCACTCACTTGAGTGTAGGGGACCCTAAATCAAGGTATCTCTCTGTAAGCAAGGGCAAATGTGTGCCAGTGCTCTGCTGGGAGACCTGGCGAATCCTTCACCTCTAATTTTCCCAACCACAACTTTCAGGGGAACAGCTCCAGAGAGGTTCTGGTGCAACAGAGCATCCCGGGGACTGGCCCACACTGCCAGTGTGGAATCAAAGCCTCCACCCATGGCACCTTCTGAGCATCTGCTGCACTCAGCACAAAACCCTTGCTGTAGTGCAGACTGTGGGGGCTGGGAGCTTCCTTCCCCCTCTTCTCCAAGCCCTTCCACTTAATTTGTGTCATTTTGTTCAGATGCAGCTGGAAAGAATTAAAATGTCAGCCAGGCACAATTGCCTCCATTGAGATGAAAAGCTGCTGGAAGAAACAATGCTAACAAGCATGGCAAAGAGAAAAAGGGAAAGCCTAATGCTGTTTAGCTGGTAATAATTAGCCCCACAAATGGGAAGAGGCAAGATCCAGCGTGGCTCCCGTTCATTTCAGGGGAGGTCCAGTTAGGACTAGGTCAATGAGCACTGCTTAATTGCTGCTAGTCCACTATTGGATGGAGTCTGGTGTCCAAGGTGTGCCCATCATGCAAAAGCATGTAGCAAAACAGCTGCAGAGAGAAAGAGCAGGCAGAGATGCTCCCAAGACTTGGCTGTTGTGGGAGGTCACCTGCTTGGATAGGGTTGCTTGGGGACTAGGGGTTGTGGGGGTGCCAGGGTTAGGAGCTCGCTTGGATATTCATATGTTATCCAAAACCAGTGGGATAGAAGGAGAAGTTTTCAGCTGTTTAAGCTACATGACTGCAGCCCAAGACATTACAGGTAAAGAATAAGAGAGCCAAGGAAATCACTGAAGCTCCACAAGTCTTTACTACGAGAACAAATCAGATGTATCATTTCTGGATCAGGAACATGCAACAGCCTTGCCTCAAAGACTCAGTATTTTAGCCTATTTCCTAGTTTAGAATAAACATAAAATATGGGCCCATAAAAGTACTTTAGGTCATAATTCTTCCCATTCTTGGGTTCCCATACAGACCTCCTTATCAGGGGTGAGTTTCTGCTTATCAAGGTGTATGGAGGATGCCCTAAGTCCACCAGCCCTTCTTCCTTCCTTCTCCTCTTTCCACATGTTCCTTCTTTTTCTGGACAATGTGAAAACAATCCAGACATTCTTGAGCACATTGGGCATACAATCTGAATTTGTACCAGGAGCTGTAGACAATTCCACCCTCCCTTTTCTTCCTTATATACCCCCAGAGTAGTTTCAGCATAGCATACACTTTATAAAACAACCTCCCCAGATGAGAGACTGGGATCAGGACTTCTTCCATGCTGTGTGAGTGGCTTCATTTATACCAGGTTGCCATTGGGAAATAAGGGAATAGAGAGTACTGGGGAGGCAGTGACATCCAAATCACACTGAAAGGACTTGTGAACTCTGGCCAACCTGGCTCTTTAAAGTCCTTCACAATTTCATGTGTTGTTTCAGATTGTTCTTCTTTGCCTGCCCTGGAGTAGGTCCGTGTTTGTCACTGCAGTGTGGTGCTGGTGGCTGGGTTTGCATCCCCCATCAGGTCAAATGTTTGATGTGCCTAGGAATTCCTCTGTTTTATTCAAGCTAAAGCAGTTGGCTTTATAAAAGGTAGGTTCCCTCCTGACAGGTTTTCCTTAAGCTCAGCCTTGAAATCTTTCAAGCAATATTTAACCCGTACCAGTGCTGTGTACACAGATCATTGCTTCTAGAGGGAGCAAGATGGAAACTGAACGAGACATCCTAAACAACAGAAAACGGGGGTGGGCAGAACGCCCTGAAAATAGTTTTTAAGGTTGAATTTATGGCAGAGAAAGAACCACAGGTTAAAGGAAAATGCAAACTTGTACATGATTGAAATCAAGGGATCCAAGGAATATATTTAAATTTTCCTGGGAAAAATTTAGTTTGCTCTGCAGCAGAAGGCAAAGCAGAGGAATGAAAGAGCATTTCTGACTGAGGGAATTTGACTGCACCAGAAGCACTGTGGAATCTGAAGTGTAGGGTTTTTTGTTAATAAAAAGCCCATCATGGCAGTGTGAGTTCATCCTGCAATACTAGCATAGGAGTGCCCTTCACTGCTTTTAGACATAGGGATCAGCCCTGCCCATGACAGTGGGGCTGGAACTAGATGATCTTCAAGGTCCCTTCCAAACCAAACCATTCAATGATTCTGTCCTTATCCAGCTCCGAGGCTGTGCTAAGTGCCATGACTTCTCACAGCAGTGCAAACACCCGGCTGAAGCAATGTCCATCACTTTTGACATCTGCCTGTGTGTGCCCTATCTTTTAGGGCAAGGAGCAGCACACTTCTCCGTTTGCTGGGACAGAGAGCTGTGATCTGTCTTGATGTATGTTTTCAAGGGGAAGGCAAAGGAAGAGAATGGGTACTCAGACAAAGCCAATTCTTACAGTCCAGTGGTCCAGCCAGATCATTGTTCCAGCTAATCCTGTCTTTTCAGATAGCAACTGCTCAGTGGGAAGATGAGACTCTTCCCAGGATGCAGCCGGTGAGCTGTGCAATATCCTCAGCCATGTGAAAAACAGCTTTCTCACCCTCCCATGTAAACTCCTAGTGCTCTCTGAAGCATAATGTTAGATTACCTGAATAATATTGTCTTCCGGCTTCTTTTGGCTAAGCCCTTTCTTTGAGCTCAGATTTCTACAGTGGGGCATTGAAGTGGAAATCATTCCTTACTGGACACTGCTTTAGGGACTTTCACAATCAATATTCTCTCCCTTTTCCCTATTTTATCTCTTCCTTTAGGGCTAAGAGGTAAACAAACTAGCAAAACGTTTGCAAGTGTGAGACATGGTTGCAAAGGGAACATTTCTCCTGTGCTCAACAGCATGATCCCTTGCCCAAATTTAGGGAGTGTTTGAAATAGGAAACAGGCATGGAAAAGATCTCATACATAAGAAATCAAGGAGGATGTCACCTGTCACTCTGTGGCATTGAATGCATTGCACTTTGCACAGACTCAGGAATACTTTACTATGGCCGCATTGGATACAGGCAGCACATCTGCACAGCAGCATAGAGCTCCCCTGGGCTCCCCTGCATTCCAGGATGGGGTAGGAGCCCTCAGCAAACTGCAGGATGCTGCAGCTTCAAAACTTGAGTGCTTAAAGACAGCAATAGCTTCCTGACCCTGTTAGGAAATTGGGATGTGTTGCTGCAGTGACACCACTTTTACTGGTGAAACACCTCTGCATCAGTCCTGGGGCCCTAACTGAAGAAGTCATGTTTGACAGCGGCTAAGCCACCATCTGAGCTTGAATAACAACCCCTGAGGTTCAGTGATGCCAATGCAATAGTCCTTTTGAAAAGCAATTCTTTATACCAGATGTGATAAACTGTATGCTGGAGAAATTTCAACTTCAAATAAGATTTATGTTCCTGATTTCCAGCTTGGTTCTCTTTTGTATTTTATAAAAAATGGCCTCTCAGTTCTCTCTCTGTGGGTAGATGCCCTGCCCCTGGAGGTGGTGTGTCCCCATGAGGCTTTGTCTCCCTAGATTTCACTCCAAGTTAGCTGGGTCCTGCCAACCATACAGGAGACAGTCTGCTAAGGGTGACACTTCTTAATGCAGGTTTTGTCCTGGTTTCTGGCCCTTTTTAACAGAATTTGTGGCTCTATCCAGGGGTCTGCCCCAGGGGTGTTGCCACATCCAGATACCTCCAGAGAAAGGCCTACAAATGCAGTTGATGCCACCCAAGCCTGGCACAAGAGACAGGAACAGCACCTGTGCATGACTTTGCCTCCCTAGGGACCATGGCATCTCATCCTCTTGCAGCTCAAAGCCCTGGCAGGCCAGGAGGAGGCTGCTCCTACAAGACAGTGCCCTAGTTCTGCAGCTGTGCTCCTTCAGAGCACACCTTCCCCTCTTTTTGGTGTTGCCTCCTGGTCCCAGCCTTTGTGAATCCCTGCAGGGGCCTCAGGAAGAGGAATCAGCACCACTCCATAGCCCAGGCTCCCGTCAGGAGGCCATGTGAGGAGGGCTCTGCCATCAAGGCAGTCAGTCCCTTCTCCAGCGCTGCCAAGTTTCCCCAGGGTGCCTCATTAAGCCCCCTGCTCCCTCAGCCCCATGGAGCTCATTTCTTTTTTAATGCACGGGCTGACAGGCCTGGAAACAGCAAACTCAGCAGCTTCATGCCCTGCTCAGATCTGAGGCACTGTGCTTTGGAGCTAATTAGCTGGATTTCAAATCAGAAGGGCAACTGACTGCTGTCTCTGACAGCCCTGTTTCATCGGGACCTCCCAGGAAGATTGCTTTAAAGTTTTTTCTCTTCCCAAGCATGAAATGAAGTCTCAGGAAACATCTCTCTTTTTTCCTTGTTCGGGTAGTATTTTTTGATTGTAGTTTCTTTGGTTGTTTTTGGTTAGTGTTTGTTTTGTTTGTTTGTTGGCTTTTGTTTTTTGTTTTGTTCTGGTTTGGTTTTTTGGTGAAGGGAGGGGAAGCAGGCATTAAATAAATGTATTTTCCTTTGCCTCATCCAATGCATTTAATATTTGCTTTTAGGCAAGTAAATATAATTTCACAGCTCTCAACCACCTCTGTTTCAAGAATCACTGTGGAGAGACAAGCTTGTTTTCCTGGAAAGTCCATACACTACCACTTTCTATCCCTTGAAAATCTTCAGAGCAAGAGCTGCCTTGAAAGAAAGCTGTGCTGTTTTTTGCATGCTATGAGATAATTCTCCTCTGCCTCCTGCTCTGACTCTGGGAGGACACCATGGTCCTCAGTGACCTGCAGGACCACAGGTTTCAGGGCTGGAAGAGGGAATTCTGAGCATCAAAATGGATTTTCCAAATTATATCCTGCATTCTCCATCCTGAGCGTTAAACTTCCTCTACAGCCAGGGCATAGCCAAAGTCAAGAGCTGAATTCACAGATTTTGGCTCCTTGTATGTTGCCAAAGTAAAATCAGCGGTGGTTTTGTGCTGCCCAGCTTTTTACAGTTAGAACAGACCTATGTTTTAAAGTCAGTTGCTTAACACTTTTGCAGACCAAGCGTTCACTGAGGGAGCATGGAAATCTCTTCCCCTCCATAACCTGCCCTGATTTCCTACAGAATTCCCCTAAAAGCTTCTTGTGTGGATTTGAGCCCACCTGGAGTTGTTGTTCCCTCTCTAGCTCATTCAACCACTCTTTTACCTCCATCTCTGGACCCTTAATCACCTCTGTGGTGGAGGCTGTGCTCCTACACAATACACTGCTATAGGCAATTGGCAATCTTGGGAGCTGCTACAATGAATTCCCACCTGAGCCCTCTGGCACCGATTCAGCCAGGCACTTTCTTCTTTATTTCCCTTCTCCACACCCCCAGATAAAAGTAATAAGTCATTAAATTGTCTGTATATTTGTGGTGGTGGGCCTGTGAAATGCTTTCACAATAGCAGCTCCTACAAAGCCTGAGACAAAGAGTCCCACTGGAACTGGCTGCCCTCTGTCACTCCACTGCAAGGTCCTGCCTTCTAGGTGAGGCCCTGATAAAGGAAACATAATGAAACACTGCAGGGCCTCCAGAAATGTGGGAGCTGAGGTGGGGGAAACCTGGTGGAAGGGGCTTTCAAATCTCTGAAGCATAAAGTAGCAGGAGTTATTTAACTGAGTGGAGCTGGTATTCTCCTCCAGGAAAAGCTGGCTGAGCTAGCTCAGCACAAGGATCTCCAACACCACCTGATGCTGGGGGCCTGATGTCTCCACTTTGTCAGAGCAAAGCAGCTCCCCATCATGTATCTGCAGAACAGGAGTGCAGCTCTATGGGATCTGTGGGGGAAGATTTCCTGCTGAAACCTTTGACATGTCCTACACATGCTGCCTTATTAATCCCTCGCAGTCCTCCAGTGGAAGATGGAAGGATGATTTATTCCCCATTTGACTGAAAAGAAATCAGAGAATGAAGAGATTAAAGGTTGCCAGAAAGACGACTTTTACCCTCCTCTCTTGATTTAGACCTTAATTAGTGTCTGTGGGTGTATCTATATGGTGTCTGGAAACAGGGATGAAGCCACTGCCCATGCAGAGTAATCTGGACACAAGAAGAACCAGATCAGAGCAGGACTTGGGCTCTACAGCTGGACCATGTCCCTGATCCTGATATTTTTCTCTCATGTTATGGCACAGCACTGTACTGTGTGGGTTTTGGGTCAGGGCTGCCCAGAACCTGGTGGATCACAATGACTGTGTCATCAAGGTTGGAATAGACATAGAAGGCCAGTGAGTCTGACTGACCACTAACCAGACACTGCCAGGTCCACCACTATCCCATGTCCCTAAGCACCACATCCGCAGGCTCCTTGAGGCATTGATAATTTGGTGATGAGGAGGGGGCATCTGTGGTGGCTTCAGAACTGCAATCTGTGTTGACAAGAAGGTCTCATGGGAATGCACCAAGACACATGGGTAGAGCAGGATCACCTGAGGATGTGACTCAGAAGGCAGCCCATAAATCACCTTTATGTGTTTAGGGCATGCAGTCCTGCTCCTGAGCTGCAAACCCCTTCAGTCTCATGGGTCAGACCTTGTTGCCCTGTTGGGGAGTATTGTAGTTGGAAGCAAATATCTGACTGGAAAGGTCTCACATGCACTGGGCCTGTTCCTGAGCAAATGAGCTCTGAGGGTCTATGAAGTTCTCCTGAGATCAGCAGGTAGAGGTTCAGATCTCATCTTTGGATTTGTACTAAAATTTGTCTCTGTAAAGCACTTAGGCACTGTGGAAATTTGAGGTGATCAGTGAAAAGTGCTGAAAATGAATCATGTTTATTTTCAGGAAGCAGTGATTAAACCCAAGATTTTCTTTTGCCAGAAGTGAAGGAAACTTCTACTCTTTTTAGGTGGTGGTTGTGTGAGGAAGAGGGGGGACTGACAGGACTTGCCTTCACGTGCTATTCATTGCTTTTCATAACAGGAATGAGCTGATCACAGCCTCAGGCACATATCACCCTTGCGTACTGGAGAATCAGGTCTCTGCCTGTGGAGGGGAAACAAATGTGCAGCTGGACAGGTACATGTCTGCTGTCATGGACCTGTTGCTGAAAAGAGGCTGAATCCCAGTGCCCTTCCCTGGCTGCTAACCATCCTTAAAAACTCTCCCCAAAGGGAAGCTGGGCCAAGGTGTGGTTTGCTGTATGAGGTTACACAGCATGATACCATCCAGTATCTCTGCCAGAAGCTACGAATTTCATACATTCTTGCATTATCCCTGTTTTATGAATTACCAGAGTGCTGTGTTTGCGTAGCTGTCATGTAAAAAATATGTGCCTGCCCCACCCCAGCAAGGAGATTTGCCTTATGGTGAGCTCCCAGCTCTGAATCAAGTGTGTTGAATCAGCCCTGCAGGGACACAGCCAAACCAAGCCAAGCAGCTTACTCCTGCACAGTTTATGGATATTGTTCTAGTCCAAATCCTACTTCTAGAAATTGTCAAGACTGGTTGTACTGGAGGGTGATGCATCAGCCAATGCACAGTGCACTTCATGCACGGGGAGCTGAGCACATCATCACGTTGGACAGCATTTCATGTAATAACATTTGCAATGAGACCAGTCAGCATCATGCTCTGGCCAGGAAAACTGGATCCTCCTCCTTCTGGCATGCAGATGTTTTTAACAGCTGCAACATTTTGCAGCCTTTAAAGCCTGCAACCATATTTTAGTTCAGCTTCTGTGTCATTCAATGACCAGGTTTGCAAAGCTAAAAGAGAGGATGAGCTGGCTTTTTGCTTCAAATGTGTTTTCAGTGGCTGACCAAAATGTTGGAAGACAGTCACAGGGGGAAGTGGACAGGTCCTGTGACTCACAAATCAAGTCTGGCAGAAAAGTAGTTTTGCTTACAAGGAGCTGATGGTCTTTGTTCTCCTTGTCCCTGTTTTATAGTTGCAGAAACTGACTGAGAACAGACTCAGATCTGGCCTGTTTAACAAGCCCAGTTTAAATTCAAGTGTACAAATGTGATTAGATCTCTTATAAACAGATTGGTTTTTGCTGGCACAGCTTTCCAGAGGAACTTTTGGTTTATGGTATCTGGCAGTTAAAACCAGGTGAAAGCTGCTGGAGGACTGGACATTCCTCATCCAATCTGTAAAACACACCAAGCACTATAATCCATCACACGTGTTTGAAGCCAGTAGGCAAATTCTGTGCTGCTTTATATCCTGTTCCTTGCCCATTGCCTCCAGGCAGTCACTGTGCTGTCCAGAACTTTGTATCTGGTTTGAACTTTGTTTTGTATCTATGAACTTTATTTCCTCTGGTGCCCTGAGGAATGGGCTGTGCTTCACCCAGGTGATGTGCTGTCTGCCTGGGCAGAGATTTGGAAGAACTTTCTAACCAGCCACTCAATGCAAAACAAAGCCCAGCACCAAACAATTCAGGGGCTGTATCCTGAGGGTCTTGGTTTTGATTCAGCTGGATCCTAGGACCAAGGCTGTAGTGAGAAGGCCCCCTCCAGACCTTGCCCAGAGCACTCAGTCGGACCACAGTCCATCACTAGAATTTATTTGAAAGCTACCAACTGCAGTCATGACTATTTAAAGACTGCATCTATTAAAAACACACACACACACAGAGACACACATGAAAGGGAGCTAGAAATAGCAGGGGCTGTGAGAAATGGGGGCTGAGCTTGAATTCTTCCCTGTCTGAACACATGGCAGCTTGGATGCTTTCCATGGATGGTCCACAGCCACTGTTCATGGCCTGCCAGTAGCAGGGAAAGCAACATCTCCCACACATGGTGACAGCCCCTCTGCCATTACACTTTAGCCCTTTGGTTTATTTGCAGGTTGTTATCACACTATTTATAGCTGGCTCCTATTTCTAACCCCACAGACTTATTTGCCACTTCCAGAGTCCCTAGAGAGCCAGATATGTTTGAAGTGTGACACCTGTGAGGACAAATGCAGAGAAAGTCTGACACAAAAGAGAGATGCAGAGGGCAGACAGGGCACAAGGTACCTTAGGACCATCACCAAACTGATACTGAGGGAGTATCTCTCTCTATATGATATTGTGTGTCGATCCTGCCTCATGGAGTTCACAGTCTGACCATAGTGACAGAAGAAGGACTACCCTGGGATAACCCCCAGGGTCTTTTCTTTTTGCAATATTCTTCTCTCTGTCTCCTGGCTTGTCTCTTCAGGCTCAATTTCTTCTCTCAACATTTCTGCCACTTCTGGAGACAGTGATTGTTGTGTCCCAGTAGGATGAACCTCCCTTGGGAATGAGGACCACCTTCTCATTCCAGGTACAGCTGGTCTTCGTACAAGCACCAGCCTTCCCTGTGGGATGTGCTTCCTCAGGAGCTGCCTGACTCCCAGCCTGAACAGCTGCAGCCCACAGGCTCTGCACCAAGCAGAGACCCAGCACTCTGTGAAAATGTTGGCTGCTGCCCGAACCTCTCCCTGCCCGTTATAGCACAACAGCTGAGAAAGGCATTACTCACAGATGCCTATAATTAGGGTCCGCCACTGCCTTCCAATGGCATCCGAACCAGAAGGGCCAGCAAAAATTGAACAGGTTCTCCTGAGCCACCAGATGAAAGAGTCATGCTCCATAGACCCCAGTCATTCAGTTTTACTGATTTAGCTCCATCCTAAAAAATCATGGCAATCAATGAGAGGAATCCTGAATCCGAAGGGACCATAGCTGAGCTGTTGTTGGCAGCAAGGCATTCCCATAAGTTCGGGAGGCTTTATGTCCTGGAGCTGTATGGAATCCTAAATGACAGGAGTAGGTCTTTATTGCTGAGTTTTGGGATGATTATTTGTGCTTTCCTTCCTGACATGGAAAACTAATTTGCATCATGACTAACACCAGCTGTTTGCTACTGTTGATGAGCTTCAGTCATCTGTAAGTTTTGTCAACAACATCCCATTTTATGCATAGTGCATTTTCCAACATGAGCACCAAGAGCCTTTCCAGCCACCACAGTATCAGAAAATCTATAGAAACAGAGAACGCAATTTTAAAAATTCAGTTATTCAAAATAAAACCTACTTAAAATAATGTATTCAGGGAGCTCTGCATGCTTTTTGAGTAAGCAGGCAGAGTTTATTGAAAACATCATGTGTCCATAGTGTTGGGGTGTCTTCCTTGCATCTCCTGATGGCCTCAGCCCCCAGTTTTGCAAAAACATTTGTGTGGTATTTAAGAATATAAGCAACCCGAGCTGAGGGTCTTTGTTGGGCTAAGATAACAGACAACTGATGGAGACAGGCAGTAGTGCAAAATATGATATTTCAAGGTTGGTGATCTTTTCTGATGAGGATCCATACATTTTTGGGGGGAGCAGGAGAAGGTCAGCATGAATTCAGAATGAATGATGAGGACAAAGAGGCAGGAAAATGCCAGCACAGAAGAGAGATGGTTAAAATGAACTCTCACCAAGATCACAGAGCAAGAAACAGTAGGAGCCAAACCAGAGATTTTTTCCTTTATGTTCCCTGCACACCTCATCTATGCACTATTATCTCCATCTTTGCTGCCATTTTCAATTTATTGCTGCAGTTTTACAGAAGAAAAGAATAAAGCCATGTTGTGCTTTGGAAATTTTATTTTATTTTATTTTATTTTATTTTATTTTATTTTATTTTATTTTATTTTATTTTATTTTATTTTATTTTATTTTATTTTATTTTATTTTATTTTATTTTATTTTATTTTATTTTATTTTGTTTCTATTCCACTTTGCAAGTAGACTATGTAGCTTCATAGCCATGGATAATTCCCATTTGTGGCTCTGCTATTTTCAGAGATAGGATATCCATCATTCTTGGAAGTATATGCAAGCTGACATTTTCTGTTAGACCAAAATATAATTGGATTTGCACATATCAGGCACAAGGTTATTGACCACGAAAACAGAAAGACATCACACAAACAGGGAAGAACATCTGGGAGACACACCAATCTATCTAGGGGCCAGCAGAAACAAAACCTGAATAATAGATGGGCTAACACAACACTACCAATGTCCTGTCTGATTAAATCTACTTCATCAAACATCACCAAGGACAAAAATGTCCCCTTTGCCCATAGTTGGATGCATGATGAGTAAGAAAAATATAGGTGATTTCTTACATATTGCTGAGTTGCTTTAAGTCCTCTGCATTTTGCAGTAGGTGCTCACAAGGCACCCCTGTACCCTGGGAATCAAACTGGTTTGCAAGTATCCCAGTTTTAGGGATGTTAAATTGTTAGATATTGCGTCAAACTGGAAATTTGCAGGCAAACTCTACTTTCCAGTCTGCCATGCTGCCTGCCAGTGGACTCAGGGGATGCTGAATGTGGGGAGAACTTCGGATCTTCTGCTCATGTGCATGCTGGAAGCCATGTATTCATGCTTGTCTTGATGTCTCCATGCTTAATGTTTGTGCAGTCGCTGAATTTGGTCTCTCTAAAAGCACCAGGCTGCCTCTGGTAAAACAGCATGAATTCCTCCAGTGGGTCTGTGGGCACTGATGTTGCACCCACTGTGTGGTCTCTGCCTCGGGCAGGGCTGGGCTTGGTTTGGGGGAGACACACTTGCTGTCAGTGCAGATCTCCAGGGGAAAAAACCAGGTCAGATTAAAAGGACAGAAAGTTAGTTATAAAAGTCAGTCAGCAATTGACCAAGGACTTTGCTGGCACACTTTTACTTTCCTGGGGAGCCAAGGAGGGATCTCTCACTTTCTGCCTGCAACTTGGTGACTGACAGAGACTATGCTCATGTTCAGCACATCTTGGACAAGATGAAGTGGCAGGTAAATTGGAAGTATTGGGTGAGACAATAATTCAATTTCTCTCATCAGTTCAGTTAATGGCTTTCATTTAGAGGGTTCATGGAAGATCATTACTCTCCATTAGCTGCCACAGATAGACACAGACAGATGGCAAACCAGTTTCCTCAAAGCACTCCACTAAAACTGTCTATCTGGGGACAAATCCCTAAACCTGGCTGTCAAAGGAACCTGTCAGGCACATGGATGAGAGTCTGGGAAAATCCCAGGAGCTGGTTCCAATGAGCTTGGATCCTGGTGGGCCTGCAGGAGGTCTGCAGCATGCAAAGGTTGAAGATGACTGCTTAGGACCAGATGTGCTGCAAGGTAAGGATGGACAGAAACTCAACCCAGAAGCTCTGATATTCCACTGCAGAGAACTGTGAGCCTGAAAATCCTTTGATGCTGAGTGTGTGAGGCTGCAGGGAGTAGGAGAGCCCCCTCTGTGGGTCCATGTTTGCCATCCTTTCTGTATCCCAGGAGATGATCAGGAGCCCTTAAATCCAAAACGTTCCTCCCATCTGTGTTTTAGGTGTTTAAAAAACCTCAGAAAATTAGAAGCTCTGCTGATCAGAGTCCCTGGAGCCTCTTAAAGCAAAGATGTCTTAGTGGAGTGGACAAAAAAATTGGGTTCAAAAGACCCATAGTAAATTTTCTTTCTGCTATAAGGTGGGTTTGAAAAAAGCACATTTGCTTTGCATGAAGGATGGACAAAGAGGTACAGTGCCCTCTGCTCCTCTGCTTTGACATGTGAGAGATGGCCCGGGGCTAGTTACACTAGGAGAATAGTGTAAGTAGCTATAGAAAAAGAATCATAGCTTCATCTTTTGTGGCTGGTCCCTTGGCTTCCCTCCTGCAGTTCCCTTATCATAGCCCAGGGCTAGTACAGGTATATGGCAGAGGACAGAGGCACTGCACATTTTACTCAAGGATCGCTTAGGAGACTGCCTGGGAGATAAGTTTTAGCCAAGCTTTTCCAAACTCTCAGAAAAGGAAATTTTAAAAGGCTGGTGTTGTATTTTAACCATCACATTGAACAAGTTTTTTTTGGGTGGAAAGTGTTTTCTTTGAGTTGTTTTGCCCTGTGCTACTCAGTAAAATTGCATCAAGCACTTTTGAATGGCTCCACCTTTTCCAGCATGAGGTCACATTTCTTGGATGAGACTTGTCATTGCTGAATTATCCTGGAGGAGAGAACTTTGGAAGGCCTTGTGAGGGTCTTTTGGGGAGGCTGTATCAACACACTAAATAATGGATGTCTTGTGTGGGCATGCAAACCCAAGGCCAGAGCTATGCCAGGCTTAATGAGGGAAGATTCAGGCTGGGGATGCAGATGCAAGTGCTACAACAGCCCAGTCCAGATGTCTCACAGCTCTTTGTGACCTTACAGCTTCTTGGATGGATTTGACAAGAATCTCTTGGACATTCCTAAGAAATGAGAGATGCTGAGGACAAAAGGCCTATCTGAGCAGCTGAATTGGGCTGTGAGGTCACAGAGCAACAGAAGCCATGACAAGGGGGTGACCTGTGCTCAGGATCGATGCTCAGAGATTGCTGTTAGAAAGCATTCTCCCTATGGACACCCCTCTGCCACGTGACCTCCCTTTCTTCTATCCATGACCTGATGCATGGAGCCAGGAGAGCAGCACCATGACACTGGAGAGAGAGAGAGGGAAAGAGATGCAATAGGAATATCCACCTTTAGAGTCTCACACATGCTCTGCAAATGTCTTTTTACGAGTAAAACTCACCACAGCCCCTGAAGGCTGGAGTTAGTCCCTATGTCATGTTCTGGGACTGGCAGACTAAAAATTACTTCTGCCTCGGAGGTAGACATCAACTAGCCTTGTAAACATCAAACCAAATTCTCAAAGTGTGTCCCTTCACAGGAGCAATAACCTGTGCACTTACTGCTGGCCAGGGCAGCTCCAGGGTAAGCAGAGAAGGGCAGAGTGGGTTGGGCTGCAAGGGACCTTAGAGATCAGTTTGTCCCAAACCCTGCTGCCATGGACAGGGACACCTTCCTCTACACCAGGTCACTCCAAACCCCATCCACCCTGGCCTTGAACACTTCCAGGGATGGGACTGGGCAACCTGTGCCAGTGCCTCACCACTCTTATAATAAGAATTTCTGGCTAATATCTGATTTAAACCTGCACTCTGTCAGTTTGAAGCCATTCCCACTTGTCCTGTCACTCTATGCCTTTGTCCAAAGTCCCTCTCCATCTCTCTTGTCCCCCCATCAGGTATTAGTAGGCCACAATGAGGTCTCCCTGGAGTCTTCCCTTCTCCAGGCTGAACTTCTCTGAGCCTGTCTCCATAGCATAGGTGCTCCAGCCCCCTGATCATCTTCATGGCCTCCTCTGGACTCATTCCATTACATCCACAACCTTCTTATGCTGGGAGTCCCAGAGCTGTACTGCATGTGGGTTTTCACCAGAACAGACAGGGAGAATCCTCTCCCTTGACTTGCTATGGCTGTGCTGCCCCTGATGCAGCCCAGGATGGGCTTGGTTTTCTGGGCTGGGAGCACACATTACTGCTCATATCCTCCTTCCATGTGTTGTTTTTCAGTTGCTTTTTGCCCAAAGGTTACTTCATCAGCTCTCTGTTTGTATCACATTTCTTTTAGGATTGCAGGGGTTTGTTACAGCTACCACAATAAAAATAAAAATCCACTGAGTTAAAGGTCCTCCAGATCCACTGTAATGACTTACACACATGAGAAAAAACCCCAAAACAAAATAGGGAATTGTCTCTGCAAACTGCTAATATTGCCTGAGGTGAGTTGATTTGGACATACCATTTTCATAGTGGACACAAGAGCTTGTAGGGTTTCTGTGCTTTGTTCCTTCAGCCATATTCAATACAGTGATAACTCACTCCAACATGTGGTGTTCCCAAAACCTGCCTTCCTATGGATCTGTGTCTTGTGGTTGATCCTTTAATGCCATGTAAGGGTTCAGGCTTTTCTCCAGAATTTCCCCCTGGAACCAGTAAAGGTTTTCTCCATTGACTATGAGCAGAAAATCTTTAGCTCTAGAGTGCCTCTGAGGTATCCAACTTTCTGCCAAAAGCTTGGTCAAAGACACTTGGGGAAAAAAGAAGAGGACTGCAAGGTTCAGCAGGCAAAGACACTTCCAGGGAGGCAGCAGCAAAGGCAGGATGATTGCATAGTGCTCCTTTCCCTATGAAACTAGGGCAAACAGCATTTCCATTGCTTTTTATTATGTCCTGCTGTGCACTGCCATCTTCCATCTGCAAACATCAAAGAGCCACTGCTGTAGTAACCACACATGACATCTGATGCTGAACAGGAGGAGTTGAAATTCTCAGCAACAGGGGACCTATTTCTATCTAAGCTTCCCAGGCAATAACACTGGAAAAGTGTTTTATAAAATGCGCAACATAATGAGAAGCTGAGAAAACATTTACCAAAAATTTGTTTCTATTCTACTCTAACAATTGCCATCAAATCCTGAAATTTTATTTTCATTTCAGCACAGAACAAATTAAGTTTTAAATAAGGCCTGTATTATGGCCTGAATGAGTAGGACAATGTTTGCACTGGGACCTTTACCTTCACAGGGTAAGAGAAACAGGCTTGTGGCCAAAAAAACAAGACTGGGCAGATGGTGATGTTTCATAGTGTTGTCTCCCTAGACATCCCCACATCAGTTCCAGGAATCACTGTGTCACTTGGCAGATCACAAGCTGCTGAGCATCACTGTAGAGGGAAACTGCTACAGGGATGTGAAGGTAGCACAGCTGATGTGATACAGTCCTTCCTTGGAAAGACGCTGTGTTACACAGGGATGGATTTTGGTCTTGTTGAAGATGAGTGTGTCATCATCACTTCTGCTATGAACTATCTAATGCCCCAGGTAATTCTACATCTTTCTTAGCCAAAATCAGGAAATAAGTGTCTCCTTTACTACTGAACTGCAGGAACATTTAATTTAAGTGCCACTTTAACAGGAAGAACCAGCAGTGAGCCCTTAAAAAGCACAACTGATATATGTGCTGCTTCATCTCAGATATTGCCTCTAACAGTGGTGAAAGGATGGATTTCATACCCTTTATGATGCCACGGTGTGCTGAAATGGGAAAATTTGATCACACATATTTCTGTGTATTAGCAGCCTTCTTGAGAAGGTTGTTCAAGTCCTCCTCTCCTGAGAGAAAATTCTTTCCCCTTGCACATATTGCAGCTGGACTCATCATTTCTGTCCTGACTCAGACCTATCCTTAGCTCAGGAAATGCTCAATGAAATATCAAAAAGTCAGTCCTGTGACTGGGTGAAAGACACTGCGCCTGGGCACAAGATTTCCATTGTGTACCTTGGAAGATGTGGTTGTGCAGCTGCAAACACATCTGTGTAAGCCCTCGGGCTGGAACAGGAACAAACATTGAAGCAGTAGCTTCATTCTGCTGCAGAGAGTATAATTTGTTTTCTGATGGAAACATATGCCATCATTAATAACAATCATTGATTATGCCAGTTTCTAATTGGGCACAAGACACCTTGGCATGCAAAACAGGATAAAACTACATTGGCAGATGATCTGAGGAGACAAAAGTGAGAGTTGTGTGGGTTTATCTGGGGATGTGAGAGTCTAGAAAAGTGAACCAAAGCCTAGCTTGTCTAGTCATCTGCCAATCACACCAAGATGTCATTTTTTCTTTCAGCTGAAGAAAGGCTTGCTCACTATTTCTTTCTTACATATGAGCAATACTCTTCTCAAAAGAATGAACTACATTGTGGAGTCAGACTTATAAAGGAAGCCAATAATTAACAAAATAATTGCTACATCTATTAACCTCAGAGTCATCCTCCCAGGTCTTGGCAGTTGCCCATCGGGGTCATAACTTCCCAGCCTGTTTCATTTTGGCAGAATTTTCAGACATTCACTGCTGGGACACAGAATGACACATATTGTCTGGAATGACAGCTCTAAGGACGTTGCATTTATCACTTACAAGTTTTGATCACAGCTAAATACTCTTAATTTCTTCATATTTTAGTACTGATTCGGATGATGAATGAGAGAAATTTGGAAACTTGGAATAAAATGCAAGAAAGTTTTTTCTGGGTCAAATCGTCCTTTCTTTGACATGTCAAGAACCTGTAGGATAACCAGACCTTCTCAGCTTTTAGTAGTGGTTTAAAGACCTCCTCAGCTGGAGTTTCAACGTGGGCTACACTTTGTGTGCAGCTACCATAGACACACGGGGTTTTTATGCCATCTAGAAGCAGATTCCTGTGAACCAAGTGAAAAAGAAACATGCAGTTCCTGCTTCTTTTAAACCTGACACCAGGAGCTTTGTCAGAAGTCCATTCATCCCCAGTGAATAATCTCCCCTTTCTCTGCATCACTTGTGGTGGTACAGATGATGATCCTAAAAGCAGCCCAGGTAAGTAAATTCCTCTGCAGATTACCTAACTGGGATTTTGATAACCTTCTTCCCTTCCAAATGATTATTGTTATTTATATTTGGATTTTGGTTTCAAACCAGCTTCATCTGACTTGGCAAAAGCTGCTACTGTGCTTTGTTTCCAAGAAAATATTTGGATCAAGCATAGCAACCAGAAGCTGCTGTTATTATTATTTAGCAAATAGCCCAGACCTTTGTTTTCTATCCAAGCATCCCTCAGACTTTGAGGAGTTTGGAAATCTAATCCCACACTGAATCTTTGCAAACAATGCCTCTCTTTGAAATGGGCCAAGCCACAAAGCCAAATCCAATCCTGCCGAACCTTCACGTTGCTCAATACTTGACGTGAGCTCCAATCGCTGCCATCTGTTTCCAACTCTGTTATCCATTACTGCTGTTGTGCTGTGCCTCCTGCTCCCTGTATCCATAGGAAAATGCATCAGACCAAAACTAATGAGGCTTTCTAATATTGCCAATGGTGTTATTGCAGAACTGTATTCATTATGTACCTTGAGGCTTATTAGAAGCATCTGGAAAGTTATGCTTCAGGGGCATCAACAAAGGCTTCTGGGATTTCACCTTCTTCCTCTTACAGAAGCCTGTTTTAAATTTCTTTTGGGCAAACAGCTCCAAAACACCTCTGTTTCATCTCTAGTAAAAATATCACATTAAGTAAACACACCCTATTTATATTCAAAATTTCACTTGCTAGCTTGTTTTTTTGTTTTCGGTTTGGTTTTTTTCCCCCTCCAGAATTGCACAATAAAATTTTAATGATCCTCTGCATATATTATAGACTTATATGGAGATCTATGCTGCTTAAAAGTTAAGCATAAGTGTTCGCTTCATAACAAATTGCTGCAGAGGTTTAGAAAGTCTGCAAAACAACTCTCAGCATGGGGCAATGATAGCCAGGAATAGACATTTATCCTTTACTCTTTAGAGATGTGACCCACTTTAACCAATGTTAAATGGAAATCCATCCTCTCACACAGGAAAAATGTGTAAATTGAAAACCATAATCAGGGCCTGGTTCCTACATAGGTGCATGCCATTTTTTCTTTTTGCCTTCTTGCTTTATGAGTTTCCAGTTCTTGTGGGATTGGGGCTCTTCTGCTGAATTTTAATTTTGAATTTTCTATAATCTCCAGGGAAGATGTGCCATCTCCTTGCTGTTTTCCCATCAATCTCTTTGGACTATGCTGTTTCATCTGTTCTACTAAGGAATATTCACCTCTGAGGCCAAATAATACTGTTCAGACTGTGTCCAAGACTGCAATGCCGGGACAGTTATCTCTCCCCCTCTTCCAGCTCTGTTCCTTCCTTCTTCCCTTATTTCCTACATCCAGAGTGGGCTATGTTCAGGCTGTCAAGGAAACCTCAGTGTAGTTAGTAAGCCTGAGCCATGATCTTTGCCTCCAAAAAGACCCAAAAACCTCAGCCTGATGTGTTTGTCCTCATGCATCACATTCACATAGCTTGGAAGTCTAAGCCACCACTGTTGAGATCTAGGCTGCTGCTGCTCAGTTTCCTTCATCGTTATGGAATTATATGGAATCAGTTCCCTGCCCTCATTTCCCCCTGAACTAATCTAAGTGATAATTGAATATAAACACACAGGTTTTGACACTGTGACAATGCAAGCTGAGATCTGGTTAGCAATAAACTTTATCCTCCTTCATTATTGCACCTCATCTTTGCTTAGTCACTGCTTGGTGTCAAGGGTTTGTTTCCCTGGAACAACGTGTCTTCCTCCCTGGAACAAGGCTTCCTTGTGATGAAATGGATGCTGTAAATGAAGATGTAAACCCAGCTGGAGGGTTCAGCTCCAGGGGTGAGGGTTGGAAAAGTTTTGTGCAAAACAGATCCTTTAACATGGTCCTTTCCCATACTGCAAAAGTTAGCTCACAGCAGAGCACAATCCTTTCTGTATTCCTTGCTGGGAGCTCCTTCAGGATCAGCACAGATGTCCACTCAGGGGAATTATATGCCTTTCTTCTGTTTATCTGTTTTTCTGCCAGACAATGAAATAGCAGGGGTTAGCACTAAACAAACCATGGGGGAGAGGTGTGTGTTTTACAAGACCTCAGAAACACAAAATGTTGATAAAGATACATAAAAGCCTTGGGGGAGACCATGCCCTCTGGCCAGGGAGGGGAGACAACCTTTTGTGTTCTGTTCCTGGAATAGCACAGAACGGGAACACCAGTGGGGAAAGACCTGTATAAACAGTGAGCTGGAGACACAAATGCATTTCCATGATAATTTTGACTTGGCTACATGCACCCATAATTCAATGGCTTCTGTTGCCATAGCAATGGAGTGTCTCATCATTTTCATGTTTTTTTTCTTTGCAACAACCATGGGAGTTGAAGAGGTATTGTACATGCTACATACATGGCTGGAGGTGTTTTAATCCTCCTCTTTTATCACCCAGTTGAAGGGGTGCACTCATTTCCATACCTTGGGTCATGGCAGGGAAGCAGCCAGACACCAGCACCCCATCCCAGTGTCTCCCTGCTCAGGAGGGGGGAATTGCAGGTGGAAGGTGCTTTATGAGTTAAAGGAAGTCCAGGCAGAGTTCTGAGAGACAGAAAATCTTGGCTAGAGGACAGAAAATCTTGGCTAGAGGATGTCTGAACATTTCTGGAAGACTCAAAGTTGAATGCTGACCCAAAGCAATCCCTCCTACAACACCCCTGCTCAGACACAGCAGTACCCACATGCCTGTATATGCTTGGGCCTGGAGCTACCATCTCAAGGAGATTAACTTGTAGAACATCCCTCCATTAGCTCCATCCACTCGAGGTAGTATGTGGTAGGGTTTCCTTTAAAACCCCTCTTTGTGGCCAGCTAAGCTATGTCGGACCCTTGCCTTAGGGCAGTATCAAGCACCAATTGCCATGCACATACTGGGCCCTCAGCTTTGAAAGGACACATTAAAGCACTGTATGAACAAGAAATTAGAAAATTAGAGTAATTAGAGTAAAATAGAGTGTTGAACCCCATGCCATCAAAAACTCAACAATTAGCATTTCTACCCTTTTTTTTCCAACAGTGGTTTCAGTAAAATCTGAAGATGATCCTTTTGAAACACAGAGAGGGTACTTGCAGCTGTAATTTGCAGAAGAAATCTCTTATTTTTACCCCTGCTTCTATGAATTTAGTGCTTGTCTTGGTATATGAGCATTGTAGCTGGGTACTATCCCTGGCAGGACAGCAGGCTGAGCATCCCAATGCACAGGGACCCAGAGGCTTTGCCATGTCCTATCTACTCTCATCCACAGCTGAGCCATCCTTCTCTGGTTTTCCCATTTGAGGCTGTGCTTTGTAGAATGACAGAATGTTTTGGGTTGGAAGAGACAAAAAGACCATTTAGTTCTAACCCCTCTGCCCACCAGCAATGAACCTTCCACTAGACCAGGTTGCTCAGACTCCCACCCAACTTGGCCTTGAACACTCCCAAGGGATGGGGCACCTGCAGCTTCTCTGGGCATGGTGCTGATGATAGGTGTGACATAGCCTTTGAGAGACCACTGGTTTTTTTAGATGTCAATGGCAGGCCAGGTGGGACACCTCAGGGAGGTCAGAAGGCATTAGGGAACAAAAGGGATTTGTGAGACCGCTCCTGTGTGGGACAGAAGACAGTCAAGGGCAGTGAAGGCCCAGCAGAGCCTGTAATTCCTGCCTAAAGCCTGTGTGACACCACATGGATGTGTTAGACCCAGAGGACATCATGTGTGTCACTATACCCTGGGAGTGGAGCTGAATGGGGCTACCCAGCTTCTCCAATGTTTTAGCAGGAGCTAAGCTATTTTCCATCTCCCTGATGGCTCCAAAAACACTCACTTGCATGGGAGCTCAGTTACCCTGTGGGCATGGAAACACACCCTGGCATCAGCTGGAGAGTTCAAATCCCATCAGTGACACTGCCGGGGACACATCTGCCAACAGGCACAGCTGGGAGGGGATTTCTTTTAAAGGGCTGTGCTGGGAGGAAAGGAAGCTTCAATGGTTGGGACAGGAGGGACAAACTCAATGTCCAAGGCATTTTTGGAGGACCTGGCTTCTCAACCAACGGCCATTGGTGTTTATCCAAAGAGATGAAGCCCAGGGCAGCCCAGGACCCACAGTGGGGTTCTGTGCCCCTCATCTTCCCCAGTTTTATAGCAGGGACTTACCTTGCCATCCACAATGTCCTGGCTGCACTGCTCTGAAGAAGACAGACCTTTGCCAGTGCAGCAGGATCATGGATCAGCCACAGGCTCCACTGCTGTCTGACACAGAGCCGTGTGCGAGAGACACAGGACACCAGGCTCCATCCTCCCCCCCAGCCATCACTCTAGCCATGGCTGAGGGCATTGCTGCTCCCTGGAGGAATGAGCAAGGTGCTTTCCAGGCATCATGCTTCAATAAGTGTTTTCATGGATTCCTTTGCAGCTGCAGGGTGCGGGGCTGGGGGGCTGCAGCCCTGGCTTGCTGATTAGCACCAGGACTGCTGCACACACAGCTCGATGAGACCCAGCCTCATCTGAGCAGGGAAAAACCCTCAGAATAACAGAAAATCAGGGGTGGTTATAAGCTTGGCATTTAGGGACTCCTCAGTATTGTCATTCTCAGATGTTCACTGAGAGGGAAACTTAATTAAAATGAGTTCTGAGAAGGGCTTGACACTTTTTTTCTCCAGAGCAGCTCACTGCTTAATTGGAGAAACAAACTGTGTTCAGCAACTTAGTGGAACAGCCAAGGCTTTTTTGGACAGGAATATGAGAAGGAAGGCTGAGGACTGTGAAATATATTTTACCAGCACTGATTTCAGCTTGGCCTAAGGATCAAAATCCTGATAGTGATGGTCTAGTCTGAGTGATGAACTGGCAAATCACACTTACACATGGAAAAATGTGTGACTGGGATAACATAAATCCCCTCCCTTGTCATGCTCTCATGTTTTTCTTGCAAGTGGTTGTACCCTGCACAAATCTCTTTCCTGGAAAAAAAATCCCTCTCTGACAGACCCGATGATGATGCATCGTGTCTGATTCCCAGGGAGCTGGTTTTGGTGGCATTTGAGCATGAGCAGGAGATTAGAGGGGAGCCCAGGGATCAAACTGCCCCAGCTGAATTGCTTTCCAGTCTAACCAGTTGGGAAATGTGCAGTCTACCAGCGAAGGAGCGCTCTCTTGTGGGCTATGCAGAGTGTGAGTAGAGCGTGTGTCAGCTATGTTGGCTCAGAGGTGATTAATAAAGAAAATAAAGACTGGGGAAGAAAGGCGTGACATAAACCGGCACAGCAGCTAAGTGCAACCAGATGTCAGCTTGTTTTGATCTTCCCCTTGCAAAGCCAAGGAAGAAGGAGCACAAATAAACCCCCCTCAGAGTCACAGCCACTTTAGGCACCCACTGAGCTGCTTGAGGCCAATTGAGATGAAAGGTAAGGTCCAACATGTCCCATACCCCTGGCTGGGGGCTGTGGATTGCAGAAGCATGTAGGACAGCTGGCCACAAGGCACAGACATACTGGGTTTGCTCTAACTTCCCCTGTGTTGGGGCTCTGGCAAAGCAGCCAGCAGCTGAGGATGGCAGCTGGACCAGGCAATTAAAGGTGAATATTCTTCTGCCTATAGTCTTGAGAATGTGGTGAACACAAGAAAGAAGAAACACAGATGAGGAGGCTGATGATGATGATGATGATGATGATGATGATGATGATGATGATGATGATGATGAGAAGAAGAGCCTGTTAATTGATACAAGATGGTTTGTTCAAGGCTGACAGCCATACTTGTCCTTGCTGGGTGGGTGAAATAATTTCCCTCTGGACTTAGAAAAAGCTTTTGACAAAGCACAATAGCCTGAAACAAGTTGTTTCACCTCCTGGAGTACCCTCTACCTCTTTGGACCTGCCTAGGTGTACTGAGAGGAGCTCTGTTCACACTGTGCCCATGTAACCATCTCTGCTGCATCTCATGGCCCAGAAGTGTTTAGAAACTAGAATAGAATCACAGAATTGTTAAGCTTAGAAAAGCCCTCAAAGAGCATCACATCACGTCCAATCATTAACCTGGCTCTGCCAAGCACACCATGTACCCAAGTGCCACAATTACATGCATTTGAACACCTGCAGAGATCTGACCCCACCACTTCCCTGGGCAGCCTGTTACAGCATTTGACAACTCTTCCAGGGAAGAATTTTTTCCTACTATCCAATCTAAACCTTTGCTGGCACAAATTGAGGCCATTTCCTCTTGCCCTGTAGCTTGTTACTTGGGAAATAGCCACCAGAAAACCCCAGGGAGACAACTAAAGCTTTTCCCAGCCCAGATCCAATAAATGGAGCTGAGCTAATGTGCAAAATGCTGATTCTTACAGTTAAGCATATCCTTACACACTTCACTGTAGTATGCTTACATACTTTACTATATTGAGATTCCTTCTGGCCCAGGAGAATTTCTCCTTGGCCTTTCCTCTCAGAGGATAATGCTCAGAGGTTAGGATAGGACCAGAGTTGGATACTGCTGTAGATGAACATCTTCACTCCTCACCAGATGGAATATTTACATTGATATTTACATTATATATTACATGGATACCATATATATCACACAGATGGAATACTGCTGGCATATTTACACTCCTGCTCAACACCCCTCCTCCCAGTCAACCAGATAGGAAATAATTTGACAGATCCTCATCTAAACAAGCCTAGTGCTCAGGAAAAGTGGCATAAATTTACTCAAGATGGGGTAAAACATGGCTTGCACATACACCCACGTCTTAGGGAGGAAGCAGAAGTGACAGCTCTTTGCTGCACCTGCTGCATTATGCACTTGGTATTTCAGTCACTCAGAGTGATGTTGATCCAGGTGCAGGCCTGCTCATGTTTTGTGCTCTTTAAAACACAGGCAAAGGTACCCCACATTCCAGTGCCTTATTGTACAAGACCACATGGTCTGCTTTAGAGACAGCTGCGGAAGGTAAAGTGATGGAAGAATGGAGGCAAGGACTGTGTCCCTATTTCACAGCCTGATGCTGGCACTGCTAGTGGGAAAAGACGAGCTGTCCTCCCCAGTGCCTTTCTCCTACTAAATCCATCTGAGAAGGAGGCAGTCCTAGAAACTGGGGAGGTGGTTTCTCACCAGACTGCTCTGTTTTGCCTACCTTTGAGCACTGCAAGCCTCATGAAAACACTCTGACATGGTTTGAAAGGACAAATGAGAACTGCCCTGGCAAGGGTTGGGAGTCTGGGCTCAGAGGCTTTTGGAATCTCTTGATCTGTAATGGGAAGAAAAGGCCAATGAGGTTGGAACCTTGAAAAATTGGAAGCAGTCTATGAGAGCCATGGACAGTTTAGGACAGGGCTTTTCTGACCCTCCT
Organism: Ammospiza nelsoni; assembly: GCF_027579445.1. Lineage (NCBI taxonomy): Eukaryota > Metazoa > Chordata > Aves > Passeriformes > Passerellidae > Ammospiza > Ammospiza nelsoni. Next base: position 33,187,414 of record NC_080634.1, on the reverse strand, counting down.
CTGATAAATCCCCCAGCAGTTCTCTCTACAAATACCTGCAGGCATTTGTGCTACTGGATCTGCCCATGGTAAGCCCAGTGTTTCCTAGGGCAGCAGTTTTGCTGCTTTCCCAGACCTGGGTGCTGCCCTTTTTCTCCTGTGGCTCTGAGCATTCAAGATTTCCCTTCTGGCTTGCAGAATGACTGCCTGTGCCTCGTGCCTGCTCCTCATCCACAGCAGGGCTGGAGGTATCAGAGCAACACACCGTCAGCCTGAGAGGCTTATCATTATCAGCTTAGGAGATGTAGGTCGTCAGGGAATTTTAATCAGCAGAGACACTTTCACATCCAAAGAGACATAGATATTATCAATTCCCTTAAATGGGCACCAGAAGAGATGAGCTATAGCTCTTGGGACTCTTCCTTTCTTCATCGTGTCTGAAATAAAATGTTCCATGAAATGCAGTGATGCTGTGCTGATCCCCAACTGTTAATGCCCTGGTTTTCAGCCACAGATGTGCTTAGAAAGTCAAATTTCTCTGAAGGCTTTTCTTTTCCATGAGGAACATGCTGTTTATTTCTCTCACTTCTCTGGAAGGCACCCTTCATGATGGCCACCTGGAAAAGCTGTACCAGGACACTGCAGGCTGCTGGTGTTTAAAAATGCCTGTCTGTCTTCTGCGTCAGTGCTTATTCCCACCAACAGTTTTGATCTGTTTTCCTCTCCTTCTCCCTGAGGGCATTCCTCAGTTGCCCTGCTGTAGCATTCCATGCTGTGCAGCAGCAGCAGCTAATGGGGACTTAGTGAGGTGTGAGCCTGGATGTGCTTGTTTCAGATGAAGGGATTAATACCTGGGGGCTTGTCTGGGACTCCTGCAGACAGCAGGTTTGAAACATGGCAAGGTTTATCCTTTGTCTTGCTTCTGTCAACATCTTCATTAAATTACAATTCCATTTAAAAAAAAATCACACTGTTGGCATGAAGGAAGATATGAACAATTGGTAATTATATTTTTTTCTCCCTTCTGTGGTTAGTTGAATTGCAGGTTTTGCTCTTTGGGTGGCAGTTACGACTGATTACTTCTATAATCCCAGAAGGCAATCAAAAAGTGAACCTGGGATGTGTTTTGCTCTGTTATCTCTGGTCTTGCTGAAGAGCTAAAGAATGTGTTTAACAGATGTGTTACTCTAGATGGGTTAACTGAGTTTGAGCAGCACTACAAAATAACCATCTGCAACCATCCATGTGGTTCTAATGTCACCTGGAAACAGTCATGTCAAGGATTGCCTTCATAAATGACAATTAATGGGCACTAAAAGTAGGTGTGCTCTGAAACCACATACATTGACCCTCATTAAGCTTTGTCCAGGCTCTGGAAATAATGAAAATATTTCCTTTAGAGAGGGAGGGTTGTCAGAAAGGTGTTAAATACAGTTTTTAAAAATGCCAGTAATCCTTCAGATTAGCTTTTCTGTCAGTCTGAAACAGGGCCAGTTAAATTCCAGAAAATTAGCAGGCACTGGTCCAGCCCTGTGGATACAAGGGGATTAGAAGGCTGGGCCAGAGCATAGGCTTTTCATGGAAGAGAACTTTGAAGGGAGCCAGGGTGCAGTGAAGAGAAACAGGGTGCGGAACGGTGGTGACTCTCCTGCTCCAATGCAATGCAAAGCTGTTGTCAGACACTGCAAGAGCAGCCCAGAGGATATATGGAGATATATATGCATACAAATAAGAAGGACATAGATGGGTTGGAGAGAGTCCAGAGGAGGCCATGAAGGTGCTCAGAGGGCTGGAGCACCTCTGCTGTGGAGACAGGCTGAGAGAACTGGAGTTGTTTCACCTGGAGAAGGGATGGCTTTGGGAATCCCTTAGAGCCCCTTCCAGTACCTAAAGGGGCTACAAGAGAGCTAGAGAGGACAAGGAGAGAGAGGACATCTGACAAGGACATGGAAAGATAGGACAAGGGGGAATGTCTTCAAACTGATAGAGGGCAGGGTAAGGTTAGATGTTGGTAAGACATTTTTCCCTTGTGAGGGTGGTGAGGTACTGGCATGGGTTGTCCACAGAAGCTGTGAAAGTGTTCAAGGCCAGATTGGATGGGGCTTTGAGCAACCTGATCTACTTGAAGGTGTCTCTGTCTGTGGCAGGGGAGTTGGAACTGGATGGTCTCGAAGGTCCCTTCCAACTCAAACTACTCTGTAATTCTATGACTCTATGAACTGAAGATATATATATATATATATACACATAGCTGAAGCAGAAGCAGAAGAGATGAAGACATTGGGTTGCAGGAAGATGCTGCCTGCTGAGACCTTCCATCTAGCCAGGGATGTTCATGCCTAGCTCATGCTCCATACTAATTAACCAGTTAATTCATTGATTTATAGATTTTCTGTAGCTCCTAATTATGGCTAGACATCTGGGTATTGTGATAGCAGAGAACAAATTTTTTGATAGGCAAGATGAGAGCTGGAGGAAGATATAATACCAATCCTGGGTGGCCTGTGCTGTGGTTCGGTATCCAAGTTAAAGTCTATCCAGCAGACATTTGAAAGCTCAGATAATTTAGATAAAATTGTAAATCTGACTATTTTCCTCAAGCTGCCAAAGATGCCAGAGGCTGGGAAAGATCTATTGGGATAGAAGATGTTCTGGTGTAATTTCCTCTATGGGGTTTGTAAAGCCCTTGTGCAAAGATGCAATTCACTGTCATTTCCTGGCTTTACTTTAGGGATAAATGCCAGTTATCTGATCTGTCAAGATCTGATGAATGCTCCAGTGAGATTATGTGGTTGTGGGAAAGTTTGCAACATAGCATAGGCTAAGACATCATGCAGAACGTCAGCAATCCATGAGTCCATTGACGCATTTGGAAATCTTGTTATCATTCGCTGTGTGCAGGCTTGGCCAAAACCCATCATTCTTTGTCTGCCAGAAGATTTATGGTGATATTTTCTGTTGTTGTTTTTTTTTGTTTTGTTTTGGGATTTTTTTGCCACGCTTCATTTAAGCCATTTACTTTTTAAATATCCAAGGAATGACAAGCTTCCTGAACTCTGCAAGTTCTGTGTGGGTTTGCTGTTCCCCTGAGGTTTTCTGTCAAGGCCACCAATGAAATTGCACTTGTCACTGAGTGCGCTGGTTTTGGCTGGGGTGGAGTTAACTTTCTTCCCAGCAGATGTTATGGAGCTGTGTTTTGGATTTGTGCTGAACACAGAGTTGATAATGCAGAGATGTTTTTGTTACTGCTGAGCAGGTCTTGCCCAGAGCCAAGGGATTTTCTGCTTTCACACTGCCATGCTCATGGGGAAGCTGGGTGTGCCAGGGAGGAACCACAGGCTGCACAGGTGACCCCAGCTGACCAAAGGGACATTTGAGACAGTGTGGCATCATGCTCAGTGTACAAAGTGGGGAAAGAGGGAGGAAGGAAAGGACATTTGGAGTGAGGTTTGTCCAGGTCACCATTATCTGTGATGAGACCCTGCTCTCCTAGAGATGGCCGAGCACCTGCCTGCCCGTGGGAAGACATCTCCTTCAGCAGATGGCTTTAACTTACTCATTGAAAGTCTTGTCTGGCTATGCCTCATGTAAAAAAAAATAAAATTATGAACAGTAGCTACTTCGCATATTCTCATATTCTAAAAGTTTTGGAAATGTCCCCTGAAAGAGGAGTGAATTTGAAGGCTGTCAAATTCAACACTCGGGCGTTGATGCCTAAATAAATACATGTACAAATATCTCATCTGGTGTTATGAGACTCTTTCCTGCCAGCTCTAATACTGACTATCTAAACCTGCAACATCACATATTCCACTAATGCCAGTGCCAGAGACATCAGATTTCACAGGCTACAAAATCTGTTTCCAAGAAAATCAAATAAATCTAGCCTTTTTTGGAAAGTGGACTCACTTGAACTTGACTCTGCAGGACTCAGGGATGACCTTTTGGTGTTCTGGTGCAAACCAGATAATCTGGAGAAGAAGGGCTTCCAAGGGCTTGACTGCATCTTGCAACCAGGACAACATGCCACAGCAGGACAATCCTTCCCAAAAATTCCAGTCCCATCAACACCATGGGATATCAGATACTTCCTGTGCTGCAGAGTCAAGAAAGTGAGCTCAGGTTGGGTTGACATCATGCAAACTCAATGTCATGGAAAGGACAAAGTGGAGAGGAACTTCTAAAGAATGAAAGGGTGAAGGTTTACTAATGCCAGACCATGAGGCTGGACTGAAAATAAGTCTTGTCAGTCAGACTTTATGTAACTTTTGTGGTTAAGTCACAATTCTGGTATGTAAGGTCAAATGGTGACGCTGTCTCCCTGAATACCTACAAAATGTCATCCTACTGAAAGGTGATATTGAAGAGAAAATTAGTGTTACATAGCCAATGTGTCTGCACAATAGAAAAAAAGAACTTGGTTGCTCTTTTGACATTAAATAGTAGATCAGTACTCTCCTCTGTTAGTGTTTTCTAGAGGAGCCTCTGGGATATGATTTTTTTTTTCCCAGTGCTGTTCAATAACTCTAGCATATTACTTGGAAGACAGAGAAAAAACATTATTCATATAACTTGCAAATTAGTCTGGACCTCTGATTAAATAGAAATATTTGAAAAGCACCTACTTAACCAGTTGGGTTTGTAAACATCTGGAGAGAAAAATTTATACTACACTTCTAAGGCAGATGTTTGCACTAAGGAGAGCAGAAAAAGGCTTAAAAACAGTGGTTCTGCAACTGTGTTCATCCAAGCTATAGAATTAAAGTGCAGAAAAAATCAAATAGGTTATAAAGGATGCCATGACACCTATATTCAGCATTAAGGAGTGAGGCTTACTAATTGATACTGGTTTTAACTTGGCCAAAAGAAAGAAAATTAAAAATGAACGTTAAAAGAGCATTGCAAGGATGGAATCCTGAAAGCATGCACTATGGCAAGAGTCTTAACGAGCTGTTAATTTATTTTGCCCAGAGAATGACTGGGATGTGAGCTAATTATGGTGTGCAAATGTCTACAGGGAGGTGATATTTATTGTGCTTCCTGTTTTGTTTTGGTTTTCTTTCTCAGGCAAAGGCAGAGCAAGAGCCAGTTGCAGGAAGCTGAAGCTAGACACCCTAGATGTTAAGTGGGTATTTTTAATGTTGAGTGTAATTAGCTCTTGGAATAGTAGCCATAGGAACCCAGTAGATCCTCCAAGGTTGTAGTTTTTAATTAGGGCTCAGAGGATGTGGAGAAAGGCTGATGTGAGTGTTGCTGTACTGCTCTCCCTCAATTTTCTCTATAATCAGTTGAGATATAAGACTTTTCTTCAGGGAGAGCAGAACATGAATCAAGCCTTTTCCCTGTCTGTCTCTGCTGACAGCAGAGATTTTCCAGATAAATCAGCTTTATTCAGCGGCACCCTCTGGTATAATTCATTACAAAACACATTTTGTATCCAGGATGCTGGAAGAGCTCAGAGCAGCAGCAGCAGCTCCTGGGAGGCTGCTTGGCCAGGCTTGATGAGAGAGGTCAGACTGAGAGATTAGAGCACCCTCTCCTGCTCTAAAAATTAAAAGCAAAGTGATGCAGCTGTGGCTTTACTGTCCCATAGGCAATGTTGTGTCACTCACACACTTCAGTGAGCACTGAAGAGTGTTGGGAACTAATCTGATGGTATGCAAATAACATAAGCATTGCAAAGAAATCTTTGCTTTCTAGTGTGGTTGTGGCAGTAATGATAAGCTGTAGATGTGAGGAGGAAAAACCAAGGTTGGGGGACATAAGCAGGGTTTGGAGATATAAGCAGGGTTTTAAAATTCAATGTTTATTTCAGCCAGATGGGTTACATAAATACTTGGGGGTTTTTGCCTCAGCTGCTTGATTTACCTTGTTTGTTTATTAGTGAAACCAATCAGGCAGTGCCAGGACCTGAGCTTGTTTTGCAGAAGTAGGAGTGTTATCCTTAGTCTTGGATACCCTGAGCATGGAGAGATGTGCTGGAGCCACTTGGGATAACCAGATTTTCTGTGGAGGATGGATTAATGCCACAGTTATTACCTAATGGAAGGAAGGTTATTACATCAGCAAAAAAAAAAGAGAAGAAAATGAAGAGAGTGATTAAGTTCTCAACCCACTTTGCTATGGAAAAGTATGAAGTGTTAAGGGCAGAGTAATTATGCTAATGAATAGACTGCCAAGATTATTTTTTAATCTTTCATTGCTGAGATTTGAATGCTATAAACAAACATCCTCTAGAAGTGAGTCACTGGAATTTTGCAGCTTCTCCTGGAGACTCTGAGTCTGCTGACCTGAAGTGGAATTAAACTGTGCAGCCCCATTACTGATACAGAAAGATAGCACTGAGCATATGACATATGGACAGAGATATAGGCATATCTGTACATGGATAAATCAAATTTATAAGTTCAAATATTTTTTTAATAAGACTCTCAACTGAAAATATTTATTTAATGTTATTTTTTGAGTAAAACTGGGTGTCAAAACCTGATATACTGGTAGCATACAAAGCAGTGTTCTGAGTTCAGGCTTGAGTGTGTCTTAGGCGCTTTCCAAATATGAAGCTATTTTATAATCCCTGATAACAATCTTGAGCTGTAACAGCCTTCAATGAAGTGCATGCCCAGGAACCTCCCTGGATTTGGACTGTGGAAATTAATGAATAGGAGCAAATGAATGAAATTAACAGAGAGAGCTGTTCTCCCCACTGCATCTGAGAGACTCTGTGGCTTCCCTCAATCATTAGTCATGAGGAACTGCTCCTAAACTCACGCCACTGAGATGTGTATAATTTATATGATGTAGTTGAATTACAAATTATTCCCTCTAGACCACAAATGCTGGGCCTCTGACCGCAGCTAAATTATTGCAAGGGGCTTCCTAGCTCAGAAGGCATGGAGACATTTAAGGCTTTTCCACGATGATAATTGTATTGCCAGGTCCAGGAGGAAGGTGCCTGAGAATGGTTTATTGGAGGGCTCATCTCTAGGGAGTTATATACAGGATCCATAGAAATAACCAAGAGTCATTACATAATGGAATAGTTTGTATTGGAAGAAACCTTTAAAGATCGTCTAGTCCAACCCCCCAAGAAGACTTTGATGTAAGTGTAAAAGCTCTGTGTATGTCATAATGGCTACAAAAAAAAAAAAAAACAAAACCCAAACAACAATAGGAAAAAGGGGAACATGGCACATCAGCAAAATGATGAAGCCAAAGCTCAAATACACTGCATACCCCAAACCTAAATAGCTCAAGAAGAGGAGCACTCTGCTGTGGTGCAGAGAGATTTAAAGAGCTGTTCTGCAGGAGCCAATCCCAGGAATTAAATCCCACTAATCCAAGGGCAGAGCTTTAAGATGCCAGCTTCTGGGTTACACTGGAGTACAATCTGTACTGAGACGGTTCAGTGTGAGGCAGACTTGGACCTCAGCAAGACCCTCAAGGAACTAAGGGCTTGAGTGGTTACAGCCCAAGCTGTGAAACCCTCAGGAGAGAAATGGACCTCACCAAAAGGGACACAACAAGCTTTTGACAAGGCACAGAGGATCCCAGAGCACCCACCCAGCTGGAATGGCCTGTGCACACAAGAATTTAAAGGAGGCGGGCGCCAAAGCAGGGGAAGCTGACCGTGCGTTGCCTGTCCTCATGGTGGTACCCCCATCCAAGGACAGCCACTGACTCTGGAGAGAGCCTGCTCTGCTGTGGGTGGCTCCTTCTGGAGGTCTCCCTTCGTCAGGCAGAGGAGCTGTGGGTGCATTTGCAGCACAGGCTGCCCTGCAGTGCTCCCTGCTGTGTGTCCCGGTGCCGGAGCATCCAGGATAAAAATACTTCTCCAGGAATGGACAGGTAAACCAGAATAAGGGGCCTGCTATTTTTAGAGCACAAACTTGCTGGGATCTGCAAAGTTTTCGAAACCATGGGGTGACACTGCAGATGGAGGAGAGCCTGCTATGGCTTTGGTATTTCTGTGCTTGGCTGTGAAGGGGGAAACTGTTATTTAAAAAAAGCCCCAAACAACCCTATGACACCTAGTATTTAACCAAGAATATTTGAAGCACACTTGCATACACAAAGGTTTTGACCTGACAGTTATTTAGCAGTTCTTTATCTAAATTCAAATCATAATCCTCCTTTCCCTCATTTTCTGATTATCTGTTTATCCACCTTTCAATTTGTCAGATTTAAGAGACTGAGTTGCCCTTGAAAATTTTTTCCAGAAAGTTTTAAAGTTGTATGCACATACATATGTATCTCTAAGTATATGAATATGTGTGTGTGAGTTTTTGTCTTTGTATGGGCTCTGATTCATATTCACAACCCACTGAGGATTTTTGAGGGAAGCTAATGGCCTAGCTGACTCCACCATTTAATTTTCTTATATAGGTGCTTGTCTGCACGACTTTGAAACTGTCTTTCTTAGGAACCAGAAGCACAGTGTACCCATAACTTGTACTTACTGCTGCAAACAAAGCAGACTCATTCCTCACTGCCTGGTTTCACAGTATATTGCAAAACATATTAAAATGTTTATGTAAGTCTGCATTTAAGGGTTATGGCGTGTCTGACACTGGCTGGACACTTTTCTGAGTGGTGAGGTGGCTGGTGTGGTGCAAGTCCACGTGTCTGTGTGTGGGTTTGGCTCCCCAAAGACTTGTGCCTTGGGAGCTGCTGTGAAGCTTGGGCTGACTCAGCTGTACCTGCATGCACGGAACAGATATGTGGTGAAAGGCAAACGTAATCTGCTTTCCTTCCAGCATCTGGTAACACTCTGCCTGCTTCCTGAAGAACTTGGTGCAGATCTGTCCACTTGTGAAACAATGTCATTTCCCCTGTGGAGTCCTCACAGCTCCTCCTGGGTGCTGTCGAGGCACATCAGAGTGCATCACTTCAACACTGGAAACTCATTCAAGACATTTTCCCAGGATCTCTGGTGGCTGCTCTTTGGAATAATCCTACTTTGTTCCCCAGTACGTTGCTCTGTCTTTAAAATTGGACTGCTTGGACCCTGGAACTGTGACCCCTTCTTTTCCAAAGCCTTTCCCCATGTGGCTGCCAGGTTAGCTGTGGGACGAATAAGCAGAGATCCTTCACTAGCTCTTGGCCACCGGCTGGATTATGTGGTCCTGCAAGAAGAATGTGACACGCCAAAAGCTCTGGTTAGATTTGTTGACTTTGGAAAGCTTTCCTCAGCTTTTATAGGCCCTCTAAACCCTGGCTTCTGTGAGGTGGCTGCACATTTAGGGAAGAACTGGAATAAAGCTATCTTTTCATGGATGTGCATCAATTATAAATTGGATTCTACCATCCACCATAATGCATTTGCAAGAACTCTGCCCTCTCCAATAGAAATTTTGCTTACAATAATGAAATATTTTAGGTGGGCTCATGTTGGCATCATTGCATCCAGTGATGATATTTGGAAGTACACAGCCAAGGAGGCAGCAACCGCACTCAGGAACCATGGGCTACCTGTAGGCATTGTTACATCCGTGCATAAGGGAGAAAAAGGCATTGAAGACACCTGGAACAAGGTTAAAGAAGTTATTAACATTAAAAGTAAGTGCTTTGAGTCTCATTCCTTTTGTTTATTTTTTTTCCCCAGGGTAGGACTGCATTGTTACCCAATGGACATACTTTAGAGAATGAAAACTTAAAGTGATTTAAGTCAAGCAGAATTTTATCTCTGATCCTAATGCAGACAGGGCTTCACATAAAAGAATGCTAGGCATTTTGTATGTGATGAATATAGGTCAAAATCATCTACTACAACCTGAAACACTGGGTCCAGCTTGTCTGAAAAAAAATAATTGTAGATGGTTTTCTGTGCCTGGCTTGTGTAAAGAAGAGTTTATAGGAAGGTTTTGTATTTAAGGTGATTTGTATTGTGGCATATCAAAAATCAATATCAATATCAAAAATCTTGCTTTGATGCTGTGTCCCGTATTTCAGATCTCTCCACCAGACATTGGCCCCATGACATTTTGCAAGAAAAGGCACAGACTTTGGGACAGTCAAGCATGGACCAGATGTTTAAACACAGCCCAGCTGTGTCAACCTAAAATCTGTATATTTGGTGGCAGGGTGAGCATTTGGAAGTTGGGCACTGCTTACAGCTGCATTGTGTTTGTCAGCTCAGCACACAGAGAGGGAAAGCACAAGTTTGGGTCAATGACAGAAATGACCACAACTGCCCATCTTCACCTGTGCCTCACTCCTGTCAAAGCTTCTCTCCATTCCTTCTTTACAGCTCCAGAAATGGTTAACCCCCACAATCTCCCTTATTAGGTGGTACATACCTCTAGAGGTTGAACAAAACGGGTGTGACTCTCAGCTTCCCCAGCACATAACATCAGAACCTGACCTGACAGAGTAGTTCAGGCAGCTCTTTTAGTGAAATAGCAAGAGCTATGTCATGTTGAAAACCCCAGGCAGATTACTAACACTCTCCACTGTCCTTGTGTTCCAGTTATTCTCCTGTGCATGCATTCTGTTCTCATCGGAGGGCAGGAACAGGCTGCCTTGCTCACAAAAGCTCTGGAAATGGGACTAGCAGATGGAAGATACATCTTTGTTCCCTATGACACTTTGCTGTACAGTCTGCCTTACCAAAACATCTCATTCAGTGTCTTTGATAATGACAGCAAGCTCCGGGAGGCTTATGATGCTGTGCTGACCATCACGCTGAAGTCCGGAGAAAGGACTTTCTATGATGCATTCAGGGAAGCTAAAGAAAGTGGTGAAATAATCAGGGATTTGGAAGCCACACAGGTAAACAGTCTTTCCCTTGGGCTTTTCTGGGACCTGTCAGTAGGAAACATAGCAATAGTTACAGAGAAAGTACTGGGAAGAGTCATTCCAGCCTGCACACTTTCATTTTGAGAAAAATACAGAGAAATTTGAATGTGGTCTGTACTCATCTGGAAAGGTCACTTTTCCCAGATGTCTGGCAATATAACTCACTTGATTAAACTGTAGGATCACGATGGGAATTCAAGAGAAAGGGGCTATGCCTGAGGCTCTCAGATTTGGTTTGCTGTGTGCTAGCTGCAATGGACTTGAATTAAAAAGGTATCTCTTGAGGTGGATAAGGTCCATGGATTTTGCAGGGGATCAAAGTAAGATATCCATATGACTGAGAATTTGAGGGGATGAGACAGACTAAAGAAATACTGGATGCTTCTAGAGGGAAATATTTAAGACCATTGCTATTGCATTCTTCTTAGCACTATAGTCAAGGTTATTCTTTGTCAGCATGATCATCTAAACATCCCCGGTAGCCTATTAAAAACCAAATCAGTTTTTACCTTGAGAACATTTACAAGAACTGGAGAATCTTATACTGGTGAAGAGATACAGGAGTTAGCTGAGCTATTCTTCAAATCACCCTATGACATTTTAAAAAATTACAAGTACTTTTAAGGCATAATTTATCAGATCTACATGGATCTACTTTAGAAGAAGATGAATCATGCCTTGAAAGCATTAATTCCTTTCCCTTCACTTTAATGAGAGCCCAGGTTCACTGTATTGAGTGTCAGGTACTTCATTTCAGATCTCTACATCTGATCAATTAATCCCACAAATGTCAGATTTGCCTGTGGTTCGCAAGGGCACTCCTCATTTTTCTCACAGGTATATGGCTGTAATCTCTCTTGACCTACCAGCTGTGAATGACCATGTGATTACAAAAGTCACCAGTTGTGTTAAAGCTTCCTAAATCAAGTCTGGCACGGAAGGAAGCAATGCAAACAGAAAAGGCTCTGTTACCCCACAGAACAAGTTTGCTGTGGCTCTGCTGGGGGATTTTTGCATCTTTGGGGTAAATAATATTTTGACAGAGAATACCAATCCTTTGGGGCATGACACTTTTCTTGTCTTGGTATGGAGCCTCTGACTTCAATCTCCTATTTATATAAGATATTTTAGTGAAATGTTTTGAGGCAGGATAAATTTGTGATAAATTTCAGCTGAACATCAAGCTCAGAATCTTGGCTTTTCCCATCATAATGCAATTTTGCATGGTTTTAAAAATATTTTGAAATTGAATTTTGTGAATCCACCATAAGAAAAGACAGATATTCAAAATCATGCATCTATTGGGTCTACCTTCAACCTAAGATTCTTCAAACCCATTGCTCTGTGAGCCTTCATGTTCTGGTGTCTCACTATTTAAGTTACAGCTTAGCCATGGGGAAAGTATTTTTGCCACCAATCTCGAACAGAAGGTTAGGAGCAGTTTATCCTCAATTTCTCCTGTATTTTTAGGTTTCTCCACTCTTTGGAACAATCTACGATGCCATTTACTTCATGGCAATGGCTATGGACAGTGCACAGAGGAACGGAGTCAGAGCCTCAGGAGCCACCATAGCTGAGCACACAAAAAACTTGAGCTTCCCTGGGTTTAGCCACCAGGTAGAGACAGACAGCTGTGGGAAGGGGCTGGACAACTACGTGGTACTGGACACAGATGGTCATGGGAACCAGCTTTTCCCAACCCACCTGCTGGACATGTCTGCAGCCTCTGTGCTGCCCCTAGGCCGGGCCATCCACTTTCCCAATGAAATTCCACCCAAACCAGACCCCAGCTGTTGGTTTGATCCAGATGTTCTCTGCACTGAAGGTAAGAAAGAAAAGAAAGAACAAAAAAATTGGGTGAATGGGCATTGAGTTCATGCTTCTCGTTTTTCATCTTTTCTCTCACTCCAAGTGGTTACCCCTTTAAATTAGAACTCCCCAAGCAGAAAAGTCTAAATTCAAGGATTTAATATAAAGATGCCCAGTTATCATGCTGTTTGGAATGGGAATCCTGTGCAGAGGTAACACCATCAAGCCACAATATTCTCTTATTGCTTGTTAGATCATAGAATAATAGAATCATTATGGTTGGAAAAAACCTCTAGGATCATTGAATCCTAACCTACCACTGCCAATCCCACCACTAAATATCACATCTACACAATTTTTTCAACAATTCCAGAGCCATTAATCCCACTACTCTTCTGGGCCAATAAGGTTGTTGTTATCACTGTTATATGTTGAAGGGTTTTCTGGGTATAACACTCAACACCTGCCAATATGAACAGTAACCATTATATAACAGAGGCTGCACCCAGCACTGTGTCTCTGTCCTTCTGGGGCACAGGACACTAAGAGGATTTGCCTTGAAGACAGCCTAAGAGAGCTGCACAAGAGCAGATGCCTTCAGCATCCTGCCTGTTCACCCCCGCTCCTGTTTTCATGGAGCAATGAGGAGTGAATGACCATCAAAGCTCAGCTCATTGAGAAAAAATTGATAATCATTACTCAAAATAATTCGAGTTATTATAGATAACCAAGGTAGTAATCAATCTGGGGGCAGAGATATCTGTGCTACTTTCTAGGTTTGAAGGAAGCGCTGTGCACTGGGTTTACCTATTGTTTTTAAATTGAGGCAACTATGGTGCAGTCTTAAAGTTCACAGGAAAGCCAAAATCTCAGGGTAGGGTACTCAACCTCCTCTTCATATTTGCTTAAAATACTAAGCATTTACACCTATTGCTCCAGATTATGTCTTAAACAAATGAAATTAACTACATCTATGGAATATTTCATCCAGTAGCTAAGAAAACCATTCTCCTTGGCTTAGGCATAACTAAGCTGACACATAAATCAGTGTCACTCCATGAAAACTGGAGATGTACTGATCTTGTAGAAACTAGCAAGCAATAGAAGAGATAAGTATAATACTATCATATATCTAATTTTACACTGCCCCTAGGAACAATGTAGCAATTTAACATCTCATTGCAGTCTATAGAAAAATCCCACTGACTTTTTGAGAGCTCAGATTTGTGTTCATACCTTTACAAAGGCATAAAGCTCCAGGCATCTGTCAATTAAACAGTAATTTATTATGATCGCTAGAATTTGAGACTGAACTTTATGGCTAGAATTAAATACAAGCCTCACTCTAGCTTTTGTATGAAGTTAGGCTTGGAGGGGTGTTGGATGCGAAGTTGTCAGGCTGCTGCGCTTCCTAACTCCAGGCTCACCAGGAGCAGGGCTGAGCTGGTGTTCCCAGGACATGGACACAAACACACACACACACACAGAGTGCAGACACAGCCAGTCACTGGCAGAGTAACACATACAGGAGAGTTATGTCTTTACAGGCACTGCTGAGACATGGACATCAGAAATGGCCTGGTGCTGCTCTTATGCACCTCATAATAAGGCTCCAAGTTTGGTAGCAGATCTCACAGCCTCAATTTCTTCAGACTCACAAATGCATCCTATGGCAGATGGTCCAAACCTAAATTCTCCCATAGCCATCTCTCAAACCCTTCAGGCTCTGCAGGGGCTGACTCCAGACTTGCAGTTTCTCATGGGTTGCAGCCTCCAGGACTTCCCTTCCCTGTGAGTTAGGTTGATGTTAAGTCTGTAAATGTCATACACAGTCAGAGAGCAGAGTTACCCAGGAAAAAAACGTAGATGGGGTTAAGAAGGTGGGAATGACTGCAGTGATCAAATGCTTGAAAAAAATGCACAGCATGGTTATGTGTGACCAGCATCCCCATTCTCTCACATACTTGAGCATTCCTGACCCATTCTATCTCTCCCTTTACCCATGTTTGCCCTTTCCCCTAAAGATCCTGTGAGAAGTTTCATGTACTCCTGCAGCTCCCTTAAAGCATTCCCTAATGACTTGAACTCAATCCCATAAATTCCCCCAAGCATGCTGTAAGTTTGCTCTTTCCCATAAGCTCATAATTAGCTTACTTTTACTTCTGGTTAGTTGTGACTATAGTATGGCTTGGGAGGGATGTTTCAAGGCCATCCATCTATTCCGATCCCACACTAGACCAGGTTGCCTAAAGTCCTGTGGAGCCTGATTTTGAACACTGCCATGGATGGGGCAGCCACAGCTTTCATGGGCAGCCTCTTTCTGTGTTTGTGTGAGGGCAGTCAGGGCCTGGGGCCCCAGACTGAAGCAGTGAAATTTCAGCCAAAATGCTCTGACTTTTCCTGAAATAAATACCAGTTTTCAAAAATGCCTTCAGCTTTCACTGCAATGCTCTAGGTCTCAGTGCTTGCACATAGGTGCCAGTGTAACATAAGAGTCATGAACCTTTTGTCAACCCAAATTTCTTCATGTTTGTTTGTGTTTATAGATCTATGGATATAAGCAGAATAAACAGAAAAGTTAGAAACCAGAAGAGACACAGCAAACGGTTCCCACTGGAATTTAGCTTATGCAGTCATATCAGCTTCCCTTAGCTCTCTAGTAAACACACTCATCAGCAAAGTATCTGGCTCCAGTACTTTCTGCTGATGGATGTGTTGAGGAGAACATCAACCTTCTGCTGGTCCTCCTCTTCTTCTCTTTTCAACATTAGAAATCTGCAGCAGAGAATGAAAAAGCCCAGATGGGCCAGTGACTCACCCTGGCTGTTGGCTTGGTACCACAAGATAAAGATTTTTTTCAGCATTTCAATTCTTCAAGAGAAAAGGGCCAAATGTTAAAAAGTTATGAACTTTGCAGAAGCTTCCTCTAAAACTTAACAATTCCCTGTGAGTCTATTTATTTACTTGAAGAAAAACTATTTTTCCACTGGTCCACTGCTCTAAGTCTGGTTAAAAAAAAAAATGTGCATGGAAATAAATAATTAGCATAGCTGAAGTCTTATGTATGCCAAGTTAGTAAGTATTTGTGTATTCATAAACAAACTGCATTAAAATTGTCTTCCAGCATTCTTCTGGCTGAATATTTAACTTTTTAATCCAATGGCCTGATATTGATGTTTTTAATATTATTGCCTAAATCAAAATGATTTTCTAATTCACTTATTCTTTTCCCATCTTTGCACAGGGATTGAGCCTGCTGTCATTTTCTTGGGAGTAATGCTGTTATTTGTCCTGGTGTTGTGTGCTGTGGGCCTGGCTTCTCTCATCAGGTGAGAATTGCAACAGGTATTTGAGTTGGTGCCACTTTTAACTTCTCTGTTAGGCTTGTGCTTTAGCCAGCAGTTTAGACTATGCACATACAGAAAGTCTGATTTTGCTCTTGGCTCTCCAGCCACATATCTCTTCACATTTGTGGTGTGTTGGCCCTGGCAGCATGCCAGGCATCCACCAAAGGCATTCTATCTCTCCCTTCCTCAGCTGGGCAGGGGAGAGAAAATACAACAAAAGGCTCGTGGCTCAAGATGGGCTCAGGAGGGGATCGTTCACCAATTACCACAGCAGCCAAAATGGACTTGATGTGGGGAAATTAAATTTATTGCCAATCAAATCAGAGTAAGATAGTGAGAAATAAAATAAAATCTTAAAAATATCTTCTTCCCAGGCTTAACTTACTCCCAAATTCTCTACTTCCTCCCCAGCAGTGGCACAGGGGCCAGGGAATGGGGGCTGCAGTCAGTTCATCCCACATTGCCTCTGCTGCTCCTTCCTCCCGAGGGGAAGGGCTCCTCACACCCTTGCCCTGCTCCAGCAGCTTGTTGCTGGATGTTTCTAAAACATTAGGAAGGTGGTTATCACTTTGGAAGTGCAAAGGATGACATAGAAACGAAATACAGGAATCTGTTTTGAGGACATGAGGGTTGAAACCAAGTATTTTTCTAACTTGAGATCATTCTTGCCTGAATTTCTGTTTTTAATATAATCATGTTCCCTATTAAACATGTGAGGCTGACCCTCTGTACTTTCTCCATGCACTAAAAAGAAAGAAAATCCCTCTGGAGAGAATTTGAAGCAAATATTTAGCATACATCTTTATTATCAAGTTGATTCACTCTGTTTTGACCTGGGGTTCAGCTCCCTGGTCATTCCCATTATATATGTATTGGTCTGGGCATGAGATCTTAGGAGTAAAGGCAGTAGTGTTCTCGGGAAGGAATAATTTCCCATAATTGCATGTCACATCTGTGTCCCAACTCCATATCCAAGGTAGAAAAGTTCCAGAATGGATTGGTTGGTCCAGGAGCTATGGATTGCTCTTGGCGAGGTCACTATAGCCGCTGGAGTAGTTTGTCTCTAATTATTGATGTCCTCGTGACTGAACTCAGAGTGAAAATAGACTGAAATCAAAAAGCACATTTACTGAGCAGCAATTACTTCAGCAGAGCAGAGTTCCTAGATTGTTCCCTCCAGCTTTGCCTCTCAAATAATTCCGAGACATGTTTGTTTCCACTCCTGAATCATCCCTCCAAACCCAGATATAAGGGCCACCCAGCAAGGAACGCCCCAAACAGCTCCCCCACTTTCACAGCTGCTTCTGATAGAGCTGCAGACACTCATGAGGTCGCCTCCACCCACCCACTCTGTGAAACCCTGCTCTGTTTGCTGGCCTCCTGCCTCTACAATTAAGTAAATAAATGACAATCTTTCTGCCTACTCTGTTTGTAAGATCTTCCACCAGCACCAGGCTGTGCTTGGGAAGGCTTGGTCATGAGAAAAGATGTGTGGCCATCTGCAAGGGAAGAAAAATTCCAGCATGACTCAGACAGTGATTTATATTAGGAAGGGGCATGTCTGGAACTAAATTTAAACCACAGCATGGTCTGAGTTGAAATGTGGAAGCTTTGGTCTTAGCTCTGTCAGGGATCTGCTGCATGACCTTAAATGAGTCACTCCACTCTCTCTGCTTAGCTTTTGGCAGAAGGATGCTTTCCTCCCTGCTTAGGGAGAGGATGTGATTTATCAAGCAAGGTTTTTCAGATGGCCTTGTGAAAGGTACATAAAATATTATTTTTTTTCATGAAGATGAGTTGGGTGGCTTGGGACAGTGTGTTTAGAGAATTGTCATCCCAAGTAAAGCCTGTGGTTATGTGGCCAAGGCTTCCTCTCAGCTTCAAAAAGCTGCCCATGCTCTTCTAAAATGTCCAGAATGATACATGGAGAGGAAAAGTGAATTGTGGTGATTTGGGGTTGTTTTATGTGGTGGCGTCCTTCTACAGTAACATCAGCAAAAGTCACCTATTGTCCACCTCATCAGGGAAGCACTTTAGGAGAGTGCAGATCAGTCATCTGCTGTAGTGTTAACAAAATTCCTTAAGCAAAAGAAGTGACACTGAGGGCAAGAGGGGAGCTTTCCCTTCCCTTTTCTGCTCCTGGCTGAGGCGTTTTTGACTGTCTGATACTGCTGCTTTGTGCTCAGAGTTAGACCCTGATGTCCAGTGAAACAATGGGATCAAAATGATGAGGTGTGATGTCACGTGTGCCATACTGCTCACCCCTTGCAGCTTTTCCCTCTGTATAAACCTGTGACCATTACAAGGGCACATCTTGCTCTGTGCTTCAAAATGCACCATGCTACAATATAGACACTCAGACAGCATGTTTAGACAGTAACTTGTGTCCAGGCAGCTCTTATAAATTAACTACACTTCAGCTTCAGTCCCTAAGAAAGACTGGTGTGCTTAAATGTGGTTTGCTCATGACCAGACCAGCTGGACTAATAAAACTAGTCTTTGTCTCCTAATGGAGAATGATTTGGGATATGACAAATAAAAGCAAAGCAAAACAAAATATGGCTTACATACACATCCAATTAATATTAGTAAGCAGATCAAATCCAGTTGTCTATCTGTGATAAGACCCTTTGAGATGATAGCTTTTGTTGCTATCCATGTTGAAATGGGTAATTCATGACTTGGCGTTTAAGTCCAAACCAAGGCATGGTGATTTGTCCACTTCTTTCACCAACGCCCTTCCCCACTCCCACACCATTTTAGACGTCAAAGATCATGTCGTTCCAACCACTCTGCCATGGGCAAGGACACCTTCAACTACACTGGGCTGCTCAGAGCCCCACTCAATGTGGCTTTGAACACTTCCATGGCTGGGGCTGGCACAGCCTCTCTGGGTAACCTTTGCACCTTCACAGAAAATAATTGCTTCCTAATATCTGATCTAAACCTACACTCTTTCATTCCCCCTTGTCCTGTCACCCCATGTCCCTGTCAAAAGTCCTTCTCCAGCTCTCTTGTAGCCTCTCTCCTTAGGCACTGCAAAGTGCTCTACAGAATTCCCAAGGCCTTCTCTTCTGCAGGCTGAACAGTCCCAGCTGTCTCACCTGTCTCCATAACAGAGGTGCTCCAGTCCCCTGATCATCTTCATGGCCTTCTCCAGATCTGCTCCAACAGGTCCATGACTTTCATAAGTCAGGGACCCAGAGCTGGATGCAGCACTGCAGGCAGGGTCCAGTGGTGCAGGGAAGCCAGGTGTGGGGAATTCAGAGGAGGTGTACCTACCTGTAGTGGGTTGACTCTGGCTGGGTGCCAGGTGCCCACTCAGTTTCTCTATTACTCCCTTTCCCACTGGGACAGGGGAAAGAATAAAATGTAGAATGACCAGCAGGGTGAGACAAGGCAGTTTTATTTCAGCAAAAAGAAAGAAACAAGCGGAGATCTGCATGTGCGAGAGCTGAAGAGGAAACAGATCAGTCTCTACTTCCCATAAAGCAGCAATATTTGGACACTTCCTGGGAAGCAGAGCTTCAGCACACATAATGGCTCCTTCAGAAGGCAAACATTGAAAACTCATGACTGCCCCCCTTCCTCCTCTCTCCCTTAGCTTAAATATCTAAGCTGATGTCATACGGTATGGAATATCCCTTTGACTAATTTGGATCAGCTGCCCTGGTTGTGTCCCCTCCCAAGATCTTGCCCACCCACTCCCATTCCCTTTGGTGAGGGGAGGGAATGTCAGAAGGACACTGCTGCTTGGCAGTAGCCAAAACACTGATCTGGTATCCACACCCATTCAGCTACCAGTGCAAAGCACAGCACTGTAGGGGCTGGGAATGTTACCTCGGTCAGACCCAATGCACTGCCTAAAACTGATAACTGTGACTCTCCAACTCTTGCAGGCAGAGTATCCTGAACAACCAGCTTTTCAGGGGTCCAAACAAGATCATACTGACCTTGGATGACCTCGTCTTCATCAACCCAGAGATACATAGAAAGGTGAGTCCTTCTACTCGTGAAAGGAATCTGGGGGAACACTCTAGAACAGATTTGCTGTGTGGTATTTTCATACTCAAGAAGCTCTGGAAGCGTCATTTCACTTCTTCATGTCATTTTCCTCTGCAAATTAGAAAATTTCCCATATACTGAGTGCTTTTGAGTTTCAGATAAGATGTCAGAGCTTTTATGATGATGTAAAATCATAGCCTTGATTGTGTTTCTTCTGGCTACCAGGGCTTATTCCTTGTTCTTGAGGTTGGATGGTACAACACAGGGCATGCCCAAAAGGATAAACCATCTTAGCTTCTAAAATAAAGTGTCTGCATTCAAATACACTGGGAACCACTCCTGGTCCATTCTGGTTCATACACGGAGCGGGTGACCTGCTGGGGGACACTCCCATGATTTCCCTACCCAGAATCCATGCTGCAGACAGAGCTGGAGTGGAGGTTTACACCCAAAAGTGGTAGCTGCCTAGCACCTGCTTTCCTTGCCTTCCAGAGGCTGACCTTGGACAGTCTGACTGATGCAAACAGCATAGCAGCCAAGAACAGAAGCCTGATATCCGTAACCCGTTCCGCTTCCTTGAAAAGCACAGTGGCCACCCATGAAACCTCCAACGTGGCTTTGTATGAGGTAGGTAGGGACCTCATGCAGTCTTCTCCCACTGCTTCTGTTCACTGGACTGCTCCAGGGGGAAAAGTGTTTGGCTGCAGTACTGTAGGTCCCAGGATGGAGATAACTTGAGCAAACCCTAAGTATGAACAGAAGTTACTCCCAAGCATGGACTTAGCAGTGTTTAAGGCAAGTCTGTCCCAACCCTCACCCTGACACTTGGAGTCACATGGGATGGGAATATTCAACATTCACATGTAACATTGCCAGTCTGGTCCTGTTAGAGAAGTCACCATCTAAGGTGGTGGTGGCACCATAAAGAACCTTTCTTACAAGACAGTCTTTATTTGGTAACATCTCTAATAAGGAACTTTCTTACAAGACAGGATCCAAATAGAGTAATGGAAGCTCAAATTCCCCCTTGTGGCAATAGGACTGTATGGAGCTTAAACAGAGGCAATGGGCAAGAAAAGTCACCCCATCCATCAGGTTTTTCCTGAAAATGCAGCTTTTTGAAAAAATGGCATGGTAACTTTTCCTGAAGAGGAGCAAAATAAAGATCAATCATTAATGCCAGAGAAAAGCTCTGGTCAGAGTTATTTTCCTTTTTAATCAATTTATTGCTGTTTATCAGATATTAAGAAAACTTTCAGGCATGAAGTTGTGATCCAGATGAAGGTCCTGCCTCACCCCTTTTCTGAGGGTTTGCTGTGGATATTCTTATTTGGGTTCAGCATATAAATAATCTGTTGCCAAGAACATTAAAAATCCCCAGCCACTTTCAAAGTCAAGGACCTGAAATTCCCATTTGGATCCCAATGTTATCAGTTGCTCAGAGATTTGCTCTGTCAGTCACCCACCTGTGTTGGAATTAGGGGACTGGAGCTTCTTTCTTAAGAGAAAAGGTTGAGGGAGTTTGGCTTGTTCAGCCTCAAGAAGAGACAACTGAGGCTGATGTCTATAAATATCTGAAGGGATGGTGTCAGAAGAACAGAACCAGACTCTTCTCAGTAGACAAGAAGCAGAAGGCAGAAACTGGTGCACAGAAAGTTCCACCTGAACATGAAGAAGAGTTGTGCTGTGCAGGTGACCAAGCACTGAAACAGATTGTCCAGGGAGGATGTGGAGTCTGCCTCACTGGAGATACTCAAGAATTGCCTGGACACAATCCTGTGCCATGTGCTCTAGGATAACCTTTCTTAAGCAGGGAGGTTGGACTAGATGGTCCATCTCTGGTTTCTTCCAACCTTAACCATTTTCTGATTCTGTGATTGTGGACAGGGAGACCAAGTGTGGCTGAAAAAATTTGAGACAGGAGCAGTTCACAATCTGAGGCAAAGCTCCACCAGCATCTTAAGGAAGGTAGGAATAGGGCATGATGACATGTGGAGGGAAGGTTTCTCAGGGGGTGCTTTTGGCTTCAGGGTGTGTTTGTTGCCCTTGTCTCATGTCTGTCCATTAAATCATGCTTTGTGGTTGTCAACGAGTCTTGTCTGGTGAAATGTGGACCATGCTCAACTGCGTCTGACAAATTTACCATAGATACAATTTACCATAGATCCATATGCCAGTCAGCAGCTTGTAAAACCCCACCCCAGACCTGCTACTTCCAAGCTGGTGCAATGTTAAATGTACAATGAATCCTTCAAGTGACCTTGCCTGCAAAGGCAGAGTGATGTGCCTCATCCCTCCACAGTGTGAGGCACTGGTAGATATTTTCATGTTATATGGGTTGACAGTGTGACACAGACACAGTTGTGCATTTCTCTGGAGTTTGCTTTGTGTTTCCACCTAAGATGCCTCTCAGATGCTTAATTTTGGTCTCCGATTTTATCGTTACAAATGCAAGAAAGCATACTTGTTTTCTAAATCCAAGGACATTAGTTGTTGACAGCTATTGCTAACATAGCAGTGGCATTTTTATGCATGTAAAAGCCACAAATTTACCAGTGCATGTCTCCAAAGACACCATTGATGGATGACTTTGGACTCCCTAGGTATGGTTTTGTTTCCAGTTCAGAGCAAGATCCACATGCTGAACTCAATCTACCCCAGCAAAGCCATTCTGGCCTAGCGAAAGATTCAGTACAGTTTGTCTAAACAAAACATAAACTTCTGTTTAGTTTGCTTTTGCTATCTTGCTTTTTTTGTATAATGGATAGACTAAGGAAAGCAAAGCTTGAAAAGAGTGTTGAGTATCCAAAAATAAGCACCAGAGAGGTTGTTTGTGTCTCCATCTTTCACTGGAAGGCTGTTTGGGAGTGCAAGTGTGAAAAGGGCATCTAGTGATAGCAGAAGCTACCAAGCAGGCGCCTGGCTGACCTGGTCTCGCTGTGATTTGCTGTCTTGTTTCAGATGAAGGATCTGCGTCACGAAAATGTGAATCTGTTCCTGGGATTTTTCTCAGACTGTGGCATCTTTGCCATCGTGACAGAGTACTGCTCACGAGGCAGCCTGGAGGACTTGCTGAGAAACGAGGATATGAAACTGGACTGGATGTTCAAGTCCTCTCTTGTGATGGATCTAATTAAAGTAAACCCATTGCTCCTGCTGAGGCGTGATCTGAAGGGGACTTTTATGATGACTAAGCTATTTCAATCAGAATGTTGGTTTTTTAATAATAACACAGGGAAAACAGATCTGGATGTAATTCTACCAGTCTCTAAATGAGATTTCTTATCCTTATTTTGTTTCCATCTGAGAGAAGCACCATTTGGGGTAATAGAACTACAACTACACAGCAGGACAAGAGGCTAAAACTACATACCAGGCTGCAACTGATCACCTAGGACAACAGAATTTTGTGACAAATTTATTCTTTGCAAAGGCCCTTTCTTGTCATAAATCAGAAATGCATCCACCATAGAACCAAACAGTATCCATCCCCTACCACAGGTTGGCTGCACATATGGTCCCTTTAGCAGCGTTCACACTTCCAATCATGTCCTGTGTTTTTATGTCTGAATGATGAACTACTAATCTGGGATAGGTGGATTCCAGAGAGTAGACCACCGGAACCATTCTTCTAGTCTGTGATCTGTCTTCTGAACCAACTTGAGGGAGATGGGTTGGGCCACTCAGCTCTTCATGGCTTCCTTTGACCTGTTTGGTAGCACTTGTGTCCACTTTCTCATCCTTACCTAAAAGCAGAACTTCTGGGTGCAGTGAGACATAGGGCTACAGAGGGAGGCATCTGACTCTTCCTGAAGTTGTCAGACCTTTCCAATACTACTTTAGGGCCCAGAAAAACCTATTTCATGTACCTAATCCATTTCTAAACTTCTCTCATGGTTTGTTGTTTCGATCACTACTGCATTTGACATAGTCAATGCTGCATTTGATGCCATCTGAGGTGACAAATTGACTTGGTGTCTCTGAGTGCTGGTGGATAAGATAATTCTTAAGGATCAACCTGGATTTTTTTTTCTGTGTTTCATAGGGAATCAGATATTTGCATCACCGAGATTTTGCCCATGGACGTCTCAAGTCTCGTAACTGTGTTGTGGATGGCCGGTTTGTCCTGAAGATCACTGACTATGGTTATAATGAGATCTTAGAGGCACAGAAATGTCCCTATATTCAGCCATCCCCAGAAGGTAGGTGTGATGACAAAATATTTTTTTTTAAATATTTGTCCATTGATTTAACAGATGTTTGTCCAAGTACAATTTCAGGCCGGTGGCCACACAAGGATTTTCATGCTCAATCTCACTGCATCTGGTTTCCTCTATACCATGCATTGTTATAAAAAAGGGTAAGCAAAGGTTTTTTCAGACTGCCTGAAAGTGAAGAGAATAACAGAGTGATTTGGTAAATATATTTTAGTGTAGGCAATGACAGAACTTCAGCTTCTTGCAGTTGGAGAAGGACTGAATTGTTCCTGAAATTTTATCAGTACTGTAGCCAGTAGAATGGCTTCACAGCCTTAGACCCAATCCAATATTTAGAGTTTTATGTTATCCCAAATGAAAAGATACTTTTTCTTGTTAAAATAAGTCATCTAAAAGACAAAATCATGTAGATCTCCTTGAAATAGGTCCTCTACATGCCAATCACCAAAGGCTGCCACATGAGATTCCCACCACTTAAGACCAGCCCTCATGGGACCAGGTTTGGAGACTTGGACAGGATTTCTTTCATGTGGCCGTTGCTTTGGGGTTCTTCTGGTATCCCAATTTATTCTTGAAACTTGTTTTCCGATAGTATTTCATGGTTTGATCCCTCTGTCATGGGATTTGATGCTTACACCTTTTCAGTGTCTCAGATAGGGCAGTTGTCAGACAGAAGACTTCTTCTCCTCCCTTACAGAAGATAAACACATTTACAGTGGCAGAAATGTTCCATATCCCCATTACTCAGAATGCACAGTTACCAGGGTAACAAAATCTCAGTTTGAAGATTCATTTCTTCATGAAGTTGGATATATTTTACAACTGTGTCTTTTGTTCTTTGAACTATTGGATTATAAAGACTGTGCATCAGATTGTCACAAATTACTTTTACAGAAACTATTTTCATCTAAAAAGAACTACAGAAAATATGTTGCTAATTGTTGCTTTGTAAAAGAGCAACAACTGTAACAAGAGAGTCAAGATTTGGTGCCAATATTTTGTCTCAGGAACATTTTCAATCAAAAAAAATGGTGTTAAAGCTTCTGGCAGGGTTGAGATGACTTCTTATGTTGGAAGTTCATGCTGGTGTTATATGATACATATTATTGGTGTGGCAGTTTTTAAGAAAACCCATAGAGTAAAACTTGGAAATTATTTTTTTTTTGGTCAACACAGAAGTTTAGTATTTCTAACATACCACTAGAAGTAAAAGATTTGATTCAGTAAATAATGTAGTATTTTCCAGCCTTTCATGAAATGACTGAAATAAGGTATTCATTTAAGCATTCACTTTGCAATAGTCTGAGTTAAAGTGTAAGAAATGCAATGCTCTGAAATTTTTTTAGAATTGCTCTGGACAGCTCCTGAGTTACTGCGGGACCCAGACATGTGCAGAAAGGGCACAATCAAGGGGGACATTTACAGCTTTGCAATCATCCTGCAAGAAGTGGTTGCTCGGGGTCCACCTTACTGCACATCAGAACTCTCAGCTGAAGGTAGGCAACTACTACAGTATATTTTTGAGGCTTTATGCAGAGAACTTTATAAAAGGCCTGGCCAAGTCCCCTTACTAATAAGGCAATAATGTATTAGTCTCATGACCTTTCTCAGTGGCAGAAGTCTGTTTCCAACACAACATCCATAATAAACATCAAAATGTAGGGTTCTCATCACAGCCTTGGTACATGTCTCATCACTGCTTTCACTGGGATCAGGATTTTGGGTGCTCTCCAGGATGCTTCAGGCCTCTGCAGCACCTTCCGTTCCCTGTGGAAACTCAGACTTTTCATCTTAGTATGGGGTGAAATCTGAGGGTAGAACTTCCCATAGCTTAGAAACTCCTTTGCTTCCCACTCATTGTCCCTCTTTTGTGCATCATGGAGGCTGAAGTTTTTGAGCTGGACCCCTTGCCAACATCCTATTTTGTCCATCTGCTCATCAATTTGTCCTTAATCCTTTCTTTTCTAAAGAGGCCCTCTCTTCAACAGAGGTCAAAGTGATGTATCATTTTGCTTATGTGTATCATAAACAGCAAACAGGTGAAGTCTTTAGGAGCTGCTCATGGTGCAACCATGCTGTGCATCCATGGGAAGAACAAATCCACTGCAGTCAGGGTCAGGTCAGAAGCACTTAAACAGGGAGGGAGTGACAACAATCTAAAATTAGCTGATTTCAGTGACAGCCCATTCTCAACACATTTTAAGCTGGACAACAATCAAGTGGGGTATGACAATTCAGTATGTGCCAGTTCAGCTGGAAAAATGAGGCCCTGAGTTTTCTATGCCTGAAGCTGCTGTCACAATGCGAAGACAGTGATGTTAATGATGTATCCCACTCTGTAAATCAGAGCTGAAACTGTGATGCAATTAGCAGGTTTCTCCCACCTTGTCCCTCCTGCAGAACCTCCAGCAAATGTTGAACACAGTCCTGTTTTCTAACCTGAAAAAATGATGACTTTCTACTCATTGTGTCTCAATCCTAAGGAGCTTTCACTTGTGAACATTAAAACAATCTGGGGAAGGCATTTCCTCTCAGCTGCCCCTGGAAGTATTGGGGCCAGATGTTTGGATTAGTTCATTTGGTGGAGTCTGGAGGGATGAGCCAAAGATCTTTAAAGTAGACTGTAAATCCTGAAAAGCTTTGGGTACTCACAGCAACAGCAGGACTTCTGCCAGAGAAAGAGGTTTTCACTCTGTTTGCTTGCTCTGCACTGAGCAAAATAAGATTTCAAATACCATAACTTTGGTGTGTGTTAAAAGACTGACTTCTCAGGGTTGGAAACCCAAGTCCAGTCCCTTACAAGCATCATTTCTAGGAAGGGAGCTCTAGACAGGGAGTCATTTCCCAGACACTGTTTTGAATTCAACCTCTCCCCCATAACATACTTTCCACTGTCGCCACTCCCAGCAACCTCCTACGTCCTGGTTCCCAGTTAATGATGAAGCATCAGAGGCTGGTATCCTTCCTGTCTGGGCTCAGACATAAACCTCTGCTGTCTTAGAAGACTGCAGGTCCTAGTGGAGAGAGTCAGAGGCAATTTCATTAAATACAAGCCTGCAGGCTCACACATCCATCTGTCACACGTCCTTCCCCCATCCAGCCACTTTATTACTCATAACCTGGTTCTCCGGGGACATGAATCTTCTTTAAATCCTTCAAGAGACTCCTGACAGTGAAAAGCAGAAACTTCCAGCTTCATTTGGCACAGACACTGGGTGCTGAGGACTAAGAGTGACATAAGGAAAGGTCTGTGTCATTTGCTCCTATCAAGGCCCTCCATCTTACAATGTGTTTCCCAATCTTCTCTTTGCCACAGAAATTATAAGGAAAGTGAAGAAGCCCCCTCCCCTGTGTCGCCCAAACGTAGCTCCTGAGGTAGCCCCCCTGGCATGCATCCAGGTAATGAAGCAATGCTGGGCTGAAGCCCCTGAACGACGTCCAACATTTGAGGAGGTGTTTCATAAGGTCAGTAAATAAAGAAGCTGGTGTAATCCCATTGTTTGTTCTTGGCAGCGAAGTGTTTTATGGTTTGGGTTTTTTCTTTTTGTTTTAACTCAGTTATTAAAGAATGAAGACATTGCAGAGCCCTAGACTTGTCCTGGCTTAGGGGTGATAAAGCAGCCTGGACATGGGCTTGATGTCTTCACATTACCAGTGTACTTGCACAGATGGTCTCATGGAGATGAAAGATTTGTAAATTATTCACCTTCAGACCAATTTTTCTTTTAATCTTCTAAAGTGTTTAAATGATAACTATAAGAAAAATTCACCAAAGACTGTTAAAGACAAAGATAGAGTGTTTGGCATAGGAGGTCTCTCAATTCCAGATTGGTGGAAGCTTGGAGAATATCCCAAGGAAATATGACTGTACCTGTGGCCTGTTTAAACAGCTTTCCTAGGTATCTGTTACTGGCCAATCTCATGGACAGGTACTGGCAAAATAACCCCCTTTCTGATCAAGCAGTGTCGTTTCTGTGTTCTTATAAGGTGATAGAATCATAGACTCATTGAGGTTGGTCTTTTAAGATCATCAATCATCATACCACCACCATGTGTGCTGTTAAACCATGTCCTCAAGCGCCACATCCACATGTTTCTTGAGCACTAACACGGATGGTAACTCCAACCATTATCCTAAGCAGTCTGTTCCAAACAGGTTTTACAAACCCTTTCTTTGAAAAAAAAAAAAATTATCAATATCCAATATAAACCTTCCCTGACACAACTTTAGGGCATTTCCTTAAAAGAGGTAAACAAATATGCTTAATTTTTGCCTTTTAGTTCTATGAAGCTGTGAATAATTTTGAACCTGTTGACTCTGCTGTTGAGTTTAAGGTAGCCTCTAAAGTCACAAATTATCCAAAATTTCCAGCAGCTCAGCTTCAGGTCAGGAGGAGAAAGCACAACTCAATGAAGAACTGGGAATGGAGCTGGCAGTACACATGCATGTCAGTGTGCAAAGGTGGATTTAAGTGCTGTAACATGTAAAAAGGTTGTAAGTGTTGCTAACACCCTGAACTTTGTGCCTCTGAATGCAAAGTTTTGCAAGTTACCCTAAAGATTGTTCATGGGATAAATGGGGTTGCAAACCTGCAGCCAGACAAGACTCTGTAACAATGTACATGTTGACAACTGCTGTAAGGTTATGTTTCATCTCACTCTCACTGATTGCTGCCATCACCTTCATTTCACCTTTATCTTTGAACTTTTGCCATTTAAAAATTCAGTCTTTAGCATGACACCTCCAAAGAAATATTTGCTTTTTGTTCCTCTCCAAACTCAGAGTGGTACAGTGATGTAAAGAGACAGACAAATAACTCTCCAGTTTGATTTTCCAGTTCAAAACCATCAACAAAGGAAAAAAGACCAATATCATTGACTCAATGCTCAGGATGCTTGAGCAGTACTCAAGCAACCTGGAAGATTTAATCAGCGAGCGGACTGAAGAGCTAGAGGTTGAAAAACAGAAGACAGAAAAACTGCTGTCACAAATGCTTCCACCGTAAGTATTGGTACTTTAACTGGTAAAAAAATTCCCCAGAAAACCAAACCAAAACCACCCCAAAACAAGCCCATATCTAGTCTGGACAGCACCCTTCCCCAGAAATGAGCAACATTGTAGACCTGACCATCAGTTTTGACAAGCACCTTCAAATCAAACTAAGAAACTCTAATCAATGCTGGTTACAGCCATACCGTGGAAGATCTGAACACAGAAAACCAAGAGTCTGAGCTCTTGAGCATGCACTAGAAAAGGGTTTGTTCCCTGCCATCTTTTTTGTGTTGCTGTTTCAGTTCAGTGGCAGAAGCTCTCAAGACTGGTGGCACTGTGGAACCAGAGTATTTTGACCAGGTGACCATCTACTTCAATGACATTGTGGGCTTCACATCCATTTCAGCCCTCAGTGAGCCCATTGAAGTAGTTGACCTTCTGAATGACCTTTACTCTCTCTTCGATGCTGTTCTTGGAAACCATGATGTTTATAAGGTGAGAAGTAATTTTATTCTGTGTTTCCTTTCCATCTTTTTCAATTTCTATATTTATTTCTTAATATGATGGTATTTGCTAGGTGGAGACAATTGGTGATGCCTACATGGTTGCCTCAGGGCTCCCAAAACGGAATGGAAACAAGCACGCAGCTGAAATAGCCAACATGTCCTTGGACATCCTCAGCTCCGTGGGAACATTCAAAATGAGGCACATGCCAGACATTCCCCTCAGGATACGAATTGGGCTGCACACAGGTAGGCAACTGAACATCAGAGAGCTCCTTCTCAACTGCATTTCCAACTCCGAATTCTGTCTTCATGCCTGCCCTCCAAAAAACACCCTTACAAGACACTTTAAAATCTTCCACATCAACGAGGCAGTTAAAATGGAAAAACAAAACCCAGAGAGGGTTTCTGGAGAAAAGTGGCTTAGTATCATTTTAAGGAGAGAATTTGTATTCTGTCTCAGCCAGGAACTGCATCTGGCATGTTAATCACAAGGGTTTCATCATATGGATAGCTCTTTAATGTGCCATAGCACCTTCAGAAGTGGGATATCGAGTCACCCAGTGATGTCTTTGCAACTCCATTCTGAAATAAAAAAGCACAGAAACACTGGCATATAAAGTGAAAGCATAAAAAGATTGAAGATATTTATTACAGGTTGGATATACTGGAAGAAAAATGTGATACAGCTCTTAAGAAAAAGTTACGTTATAAAGAAAGCATTATCTCTGATGTAGAAGTCATAATGTATTCAATCAACAGAAAGATTGCTTGTTTAAAATGAAAGGAGGAAGTTACATATATATATATATATATATATATATATATATATATATATATATATATATATATATGCAAAATGTAATTAAACTTCAAAGTAAAACAAAATATTCCAATACAGTAGCACTACAGTTATATAGGCAAAAGTATTTTAAATGTAGGAAAATACATCTGCTATTATCATGAATCAGTATTTGTATAATATATATGAACCTTCATAATTTTATACATTTTTTTAGACAACTGTTAATAGATTTTTTTTCTAGCTGTTTGTCACCAGATTTCCTACCTCTTCTTCTAAAGTACCAGGTTCTGCCCACTGTGGGAAGCCAAACAATGACTAAAAATGCCCAGGAGTCTGACCTAATAATGTATGGGGTTTTATCCTTCTGCTTATCTGATAATGTCCACGCTTTTGGAGCTTTAGCGTGCAAGCATTTTGCAGATGTCAGTATCCTGGTCTCTGATGTACATGTTGGGAGACAGAAGCAGAGTAAAGGAAGTATCTCAGTCAGAATATCCCAAGAACAGAGCTGTGACTTTAGCAGAGTTAAAATCAATAATATGAATCCTAGACCTTATAAGACCCTCTTTTGGAATTATCTCTAAAACACATCTCCTTACTGTTTTCTTTGAAGTTTGTGATTCTTAGTTGACCCTTCACAGGAGTGTAAAGCATTAAGGAATGATTGCAGGAGCACTGTGTGTTTTATACTCTGTCAGAAATTAGATGAGACTATGGCTGCAGATTGTCTTGCCCAGAGCAGGAGCCTCTGGAGCACCAGCAGCATATTTTCAACATGGAAAGAGAGGAATTTGCTGTGCAACATCTGCTGCTGCCTGTTGACAGCAGTTCTGCAATGTATCTCCCATGCAGTTGGCCAAAAAATACATCCCTAGGTGATGTCTACAGGGGGTAGTAACATTTTTTTGTTTTTATGAAATCTGGATATCTGGAAAGCAGAATTGCTATGAACTGTTGTATTGGGTGTGAAGGGAAGAGGGTGGAGGACTCTGCACATCTTGTTTTGCATAGATCTGGCAGCGTCATACTGTCATGGGAGCAGCCACAATCACACGTTCCAAAGCAAACCAGCTCTCTGAGCCACAGAGCTCACGGCTGAGTTTGATTAACCCTAGACCCCGATTCTCCTGAGAAAAGATGGATGAAGAGGGAATGATCAGCATCATGAAAGCCTTGGGGAAGCTCTTGGGGGAGAGGAGAACTTGGCTGACACTTTCACTGTACTGGAAAGCATTGAAAAAGGGTGTGACCCTCAGTCACGTACTTCAGCTGCTCTTTGGAAACTGGTGCCAAGAAGAGCTCATGATGCCCTCTCAGAAAAGCAGTAAATGCATTTTGGGCATTGGCATTTTGCCATGCCTTTTCCACCCTGAGGGAAAGCTGCACCTCTGGGAACTTCTGATGGCCCATGCCCATGATGCACTTGTGGCAATGCATAGGTAAGGCAAAGAGGACAGGACGATGAGTGCTTGGTCTGCATTTTCTCCCCTGCTTTAAACACATCCTGGAATCTTGGCTGTCCTCTCTTGAGTTCGCTGCAGGTCCAAGATAACCTGGCTGACTCAGCTGTTTCCCCATTACCCATGCCTGGGCTGGAGCAGGACAGTCAGCCAAAGCAGTGGTGAGAAGATAAGCTCTTCCACAGAGGCTGAAGATGATTCGTGTATCAGTCAGGCTCTCTGGCAGTCAGCCCTGCACTTTGATCTTGACTATTAAACTCCGCAGCGCTGCTGATGGTCTTTGCAGAGTCTTAGCCAGAGCCTCTCATTAACTGACCCTTGCAAGCCCTGGCAAAGAGACACTTCAAAGCAAACCTCTGGGCCTGTGTAATTAAGCAACTAGGCCATGATGTCCTCATCACAGGGTGTCTGGTTTCCTCTGAAACTTGTAACTGTAGGAGATTTACCATTGGAAGTTTTTCTTAGCCTTCTGCTGAAGCTGTTTGGAGAAGGGGGAACACATACAGGAGGTGAAGGCAGTGACCAAATTAAGTCTTAAATGCTTTCAACACAGGGAATGTGTCATTTTGGGAATGCTTATATGGTAGGGTTGGTTTTGAGCTGAGAGCCTTCTGCAATGGGACAGACTTAAAAGCAGTATTCTAGAAAGATAACACCTCGCCCTAAAAATCTTGCCTCTTCTATGTTGTGAGCTTTGTGCAGAAATGTCTGGGTGATTGCACCAGCAGAGTAGGAAACCTGAATCAGGCACTCCCATGGAGGTGTTTCCAGGACTTTCAGGGAGTCTGCACTCATTTTAAGGACATGTAAATGAGCCCTGTAAAGCTGTTCATGGGCAGGAGTGGAAAAGCTCTTGTGGCTCAGTTGACCACATTGACTTGGTCTCCACTGACTACAGTAGAAGCTCGTCTGCCTTTATGTATGCTTCTGAAATGGAATCACAGAATTATAGCATACTCTGAGTTGTAAGGGACCCACAAGGATCATGGAGTCCAACTCTCAAGTGAGTAGCCCATGCAGGGATCAAGCCCATGACCCTGGTGTTCCTAGCAGCATGCTCTAACCAATGGAGCACAAATCCTCCTCAGTGAGGGCTGTTTTTTCAACAGGAACCACCTTTTTCTGTCCTTGCAGCATCTATTACAGAAGGAGCTTTGGTCCTTAATGAGATTTGGGATGGCTACTGTCACATTATCACCACAAAAAGAAGAGAGGCAGTGTTTTGTGACATAGTGTTTTCTCAGAGAAACCTCTTACTGAAGCATGAATAAGAAGTCTCCAACAAGACCTTTTTTTGCTTATATGTCAACATTAACATGCACACAATAAAGACCAGTTAGGGAATCATATGATCCTTGGCTGAGACTATCAACAGTGCCTTTATAGTTGTGTAGAGAAGTGCCTATAGATGAAAACCTGAATTAAACTTCCTCTAGTGAGGAAGTTTAATAGTTCCTCTCCTGAAAAGCTTGAAACAAATTAGACAGCAATGATAAGGATGGAAATTAACTTGTAGGAGATTCTGAGGAGCAGTGTTTTGTCTGAGGTACACTCACAGTTGAAAAGAAACCCCCTTAAATCAGGTTTTCATTATATCCAGCAGTCTCTGCCTGTTGTGTTTTATCCAGTTTGATCCATGCTGCTCAAGTCCTTGTAATATTTTTTGTATGAACCATTCTTCCTCTCTCTTTTTTAAAAAATCTTTTATCAAACAGTGATTCATCAGGCAGGAGTCAATATCTGTCTTACCTCTGAGTTTGCATCCTCATGAAGTATTTTAAAATCTGGCAGCTTTGGGCAGCGACACCTTTTCAGAGGTCACAGCAAGAGGGGTTCTTGTGAAGTTCCCCATAGCTTTCAGCAATGGAGTTTTACTATCTTTAAGATAGATCTGAAAACCATATAAAGGATCAATATTTTTAAATAATGCTAAAATCAGCATAAAATTGCACTGTACAAAACTAAGTAACTTATCATTTCTAAATTAGGCCACAATTGCTACTATTTATATTATTACTGTTTTAAACCCAACATTTTAACCTGTAACCTCTTTATATTATGAAAAGCCTAATCTATAGCACCATTTCAGGTCTGTTGATGATGTACAATGTTCACATCTCTTGTAATCTTGCACAGGAAAAGATTTCCTAGATATCAGTTTTACTAAATCTTAACTCAGAAGGATCATGACATTGAAAAGGCAGGCAAAGCCTGAAAAGGCATATCTCATAAATGCCTCTAATGGAAAATACAGAGAGTCCTGCCCTTTGTCTGCAGGAAGCCCCACACCTTATTGCATTGCTTTTTATTTTTATTTTTGCATTTATTTTTCAAGCCCGATATTTTCTATTGTAGGCAATGAAATTTAGCCTCTCCTCTTTCAGAGTGCAGTCTAAACATTAACTAAGCCAAATGCCCCAGATGAAAATTGTCTCTGCTGTTTGGCTTCCACACATTTTATCTCCCAGTCTGTGCATGATCATGCAGATTCTGCACACATACCTCTCCCTGACAACTTGGCAATGATTCTTTGGAAGCTACTTAGGAAGTGAAGAGATCTTGTATGAAGAATGAGAAAGAGGGAAAAAAGAGGTCTTGGCTAGACAGGCCAGCTAACAGTGTCTTCTTTTCCAAGGAGGGGACACAGGGTGGTCCAGAGTGCTGCCAGCACCTCTTGACTCACAAGGCTGATTTTTAATCCTGTTTCAGTGGGTTACAGGGCATGTCATAGGATCTAACTTTAGTTTTCTTACATGGAAAAAGACCTTTTTAAAATGAGATTATGATTGTCCTTCAGTTTCCATGAACTCTGAAAAAATTTCTCCCAGATGCTGGTGATCCAAGGGGCCTACCACACACGACCTTTCTCAGACATGAAACACCAGCATGAAATCCAGAGCAATGTTTAACTTTTGACTGATTTTAGCAAGCAGCAAGGCCCATGAGATCTTTAGAAAACCTTCTCCTGTATTCCCAATAGGTTTTTTGAGTATAAGAGGAGCAGATGAGATTTGTTTGTCAGTGAACCCCTGGATTTATGCAGGAGTATGTGGGTAATGCAGCTGCCGTGTCTTTCAGGGCCCTGTGTGGCAGGCGTGGTGGGGCTGACCATGCCGCGGTACTGCCTCTTTGGGGACACGGTGAACACGGCGTCAAGGATGGAGTCCACGGGCCTGCGTGAGTGTTTGGGACAGCCACAGAAAGGGGGAAGGCAAATGACAAAGCAGCCTGAAGGAGAGGGCACCAGTTTTGCCATTGTAGGTCGGCCTTTAGGACCCTGCCTTCCAGCTGCAGTTCTCTGACTGGAATCCCGTCAACCAAAAGCAACATGAATCTTGCCCTACTTTCCTCTGGCATGGTTTGGATCTTGCTTTCAGTCAGTGCTAAGAACTCTTAATTCAGAGCTGTTCTTGCACAGTAAAATAATTCACTTACCTTTCACAAAGCAAGGGTTGAAGCATGGGTAGGCACTGCTTCCATCATACCCATGGTCACAGAAATCCCACTGAGACTGGAGACAGCAGGAGCACTGCAGGAACAAGAACATTGTTACACATTAATAGAAATACATATGGATAAATAGGCAAATTGTAGGTTAGTCCCTCAGGAAATGTAGCTCATAGCTGTGTGGTCTTCCTCTACATATTCAAACTGATGTTTTTCTTTCTTATTATTATGGAAAAAAAAATTAACCAGCTCATACCACATCCTTCAAAGGGGAAGGCAATGTGATTGTCAAAATTGAAATAAAAGCTCAACCCAAAAAAAAAAACTTTGGGGGAAATGTTTTAGAAATATTTCCTGTCTTGTTCACACAAGCAGAACAATAAAAAATTTCAGTGAGTTCCAGCAGTGGCTGTAAAACAATCTGAGGAAGATGGGAATCCAATGAATTTCTCCACCTTTGCCCTTTTTGTTCATAGACTAAATGGCAGCTCTGGGTGGAATAAATTACTAAAAATCCAGACATATCTACATGTATAGCCGCATTTTCTTTATGTTCCCTTGCAAACTCCATCTCCCTGCTCTTCATCCCAGTTTTCAAGTTATGTTGGGTGTCTGCAGCAGGACAGTTGGCTATTTTTCATTTCTTTCTCATTCCCTAGTTATACCGTGGCAATAGATAAAACAGAATTCTAGCTGAAATGTTACTGGAAACTACTTAATATCTTTATGAAGAGATGGACCTCTACACTGAGTGTGTTTGGTATCCTTCTCCAGGAAGCCCCCAGCGCAGATCTCCTCTCCCCCTGTGCTCTTTACAGCCCTGCCTGGAAGAATCCATCAGTCAGTATTAAACTCCACATACAGGAGCACCACACAGCTGCACCAGCCACACACCTGAATCGGAGCACTGCTGCTTTGGAGCCCTTTTCCTTGTCAGGATGAAGCAGTGGGGAATTCACAGCATGTGTGCAGTACAATGATCCAGCTGCTTTGCTTTCTGTTCCCAGCTTACAGAATTCATGTCAGCCAAAGTACAGTGGATATACTTCGGAAACTGAATGAAGGCTATGAAATCATACCCAGGGGGAAAACAGAACTGAGGGTAAGAAGGCCTGGGCTGTGTGAAGCACGTCACAGGGGAGTCATCTTGCTTGAGGAATTTTCATATTATTCTCCTTTTTGGCCTTCATACAACAGTCTTCATCTGAATCCTTCCAAAACTGTCCCTTTCATTTGTTTCAATACATTATGTAGCTATTGAAGGACTGTGGGATCAAGCAGTCAGCTGTATGTGCTGGATATAAGTATTTATATAGTAGACTATGTAGTCCACCCTTGACAGAAGCTGCTACTTTTCAATGTCCAAACAAAGCAGTACTAAATAATAATAAACATAATTTCTACTCTTACACAGTCAATAGACAGAAGTAGGAGCTTTGCTTGCCTTAAATACCTAGAATAAAATGTCTGAATATGGCCTCAGGTCTCCCAACAATCTTGCACGACAAGTGGAATCATTCAAGTTCATATGTCTGCAAGTGGAGATTTGGGGTAAATATTCCAGGTCTAGTCGATGGAAAGAAACCTTTACATAGTTAGTGGGGGTAAATTGGCCTTTCAGGAAATTATAAGCCTGAAGTACTTTCAGGGTCTAATTTATGTGAAGATGATTGTTGGTTTTCCTCCCCTTCTTCAGTCAAAGGTGATTGACTCAAATAGGTTCATCAGATGCATCACACCTTACAAGCTAAACCATCCATGGTGGGAGAGGAAGTTATTATTCTGATACTCAGTTCAGAATGAGTTGTAAAATCTCTCAATTAATAATGCTAGTGCTGCCAAATAAGATGATTAGTGATCCTGTAGTTTCCAATTTCTGTTCAGCTGTGTCCAATGACCCAGATCAATGAGGGTAATTTGTAAATGACAGTTGGGACAAGGATAATGACTATCCTCTTTCAGGAAAGTGAAACTCAAATAATCCCTGAGCTATTCTGAAGGACAGCCCAAGATTTCAAGGCATGGTCTGTATAAAGCCAGAGAAACCTAGACAGAAAAATTACATATCAAGCAGAGGGCAGCCAGAAAGCGGCTTTTTATTTGGATTTTTGGTTTTATTTTAGGGTAAAGGAGTAGAAGAAACATATTGGCTGGTTGGGAAAAAAGGCTTCCAGAAACCCTTACCTAAACCTCCTGAAATAAAGCCAGGGTAAGTGTGACTCTGTCGCTGTCCAAGACATTAATTAAAACATCTCTTTTAGAGTTCACAGGCTGAATATCTGTCTGTCCATGTTATCTGTTTGCAAAATCTATATCCTGTTCCTTTGGTGACTTACATGTTCAGGCATAGTGCTGGGACTCAGAAGGGATGCGATTCCTTCAGCACCTCTCCTTATTCACAGTTCCCAAGTGACATGGAAACTTCCTGCTTCTCCCCTAAAATCACTTGGAGACTGAACACCAAGGAGCTCCTCCTTGAATCTCCTTCCTGCTCTAGGTGCATATAGGGGACACATGGGTAGGGACACTTTCAGGTCTCTGGTGTCATCAGTGTATGTGAGACACTCAAAATTTTTCTCCCCTTCCATCAAATTCCTGCTGAAAACATCAGCCCCATTCAGTGTATAAACATATTTCTTCCCTTTCATTCTAACAGAAGAGTAAGAAAGCTTTGTGTTACAAATATTATGGCACTTTTTATGTAATTGAAGATTTAATGATGCTGCCTTCATTAAGTCATTTTCTAGCTTTGCAATACTTGGCTTCACAGAATACTCCCTGTTCATCTGTCACCTTCTGAATGCCTGGAAAGGATGTTGTGGTCAGGACATAAAAACCAGGAGTTGGATTTGTTTGACAAGAACAGCATGGTCACCCACATTAGAAGCAGTCAGCCTTGACTCCCTTTACAGGCAGTAAAGAGAAATACTTGCTAAGGGTCTGATTCAATTGGCCCTTGCAAAATGCCTGGTTTGCTGAGGTCCTAAAGTAACTACTTCAGAGACCAGTGTCTGACAGCAAACAAGGTGTGTTTAATGTAGCTCTGACTTCTCCTTATCAATATTGTTCTACATATGGCCCCATTCCCTCTTAGTAAATAAAAAGATTTCGCCATTTCCTCGCATGCTCAGGACCAGAGGATCTTGTGCATCCATGTGTAATCTCCAAAGTTCACCTTTAACACTGCAGAGACAGAGGTGATCTACTCTTGTCCCAAGGCCCAAATATTTCTTCTTTTGCAGTATCTCTGTCCCCACAGTCACACAGCAGTTGAGTGATTTTTGACAGTAATCAGAGGAAAAAAGTAAAGTTACACAAAACCATATTTGTCCTAGTGAGGGGGCAAAATGAAACTTATACCCCATAGGCGAAATGTCAAATTACAGAAAGAAGTAACTGGATGTTGAAGCAAAGCAAATATTTGGAGAACAGCCTCATGCATAGGCTGTGCTGTTCCCAGATAGATATTGGACATTATGTCCTGCTTTCCTTATCTTGATGATTCATGTTTTGGCACAAAATCAAGAGGCTGGAAGTTGTTTCTCTCTAGTTGGCCAATATGGTGGTTTCAAGTCACTGCCTCCTATAATTCCATAGGGGTTATTGTAGGCTTTTGAGCTGAAGAAAAAAATAAATTCCTCTTCTACTTATTTTTTTCACTCTGTCCTGAGACACCCTCTTTTGGGTATTTCCTTACCATGAGGTCTATGTGCACTTGTTTTTATCTCTTGCTTTACATTGTGACTTGGGTTGCCTAAACATCTACAGCTGGGCAGCTGTGGTTGCCATGCTGAGAGG
Source organism: Ammospiza nelsoni (assembly GCF_027579445.1). Lineage (NCBI taxonomy): Eukaryota > Metazoa > Chordata > Aves > Passeriformes > Passerellidae > Ammospiza > Ammospiza nelsoni. Next base: position 33,148,254 of record NC_080634.1, on the reverse strand, counting down.
TGTTTCCTACTAAGTGACGGTTGGTACATTGTGCTTGGTCTCATGTCCATGCTATGGAACTGAAAACATGTGGGCCATGGATTTAAGGGTCAGGTCCTATGGATGGAAGTTTTTGAAGTTCCTATTCAGAGGATAATTCCTTCTTTCTTGGTCTGGTCAAATCTGTTTTACCTGGTTTTTGTGGGAATTTTGGGTTAACTTTGCAGGACATAGAAGAGCACAGGACAGTTCTAAAGCCTCTCTAGACCTTCCCTTGCTTCAAGGGAAGGTTTCTACACATACACCTGGTACTGCCACGGGAAATAATGGCAGACTGAACATGGAGAAGGTGTTACAAAATTAAGAGATATCAAAACCAAGCATGCCAAGCAGTCAAGCAGCAGACTATCTGTAGGATAGACATTCTTTTGAAATTTCAGTCAGATAGGTTTAAAGGAAGGCTGGGAAATTTTTGATGATACACTAGGTGACTCTCTGGGGGGCTGAATTATCAGACAAGGAAAAAGCACAAAGTTGCGAGTATATAAACATGGGATACTTGAAGTTGGCATCCTGTGATGCTTGGGGACACGCAACATCTTTTCAACTCCAGTGGAGTACTCATCATGTCCAAAAAACCAGAAAGGATAAGAGGTTATACAAAACTACCGGACACAAGCCTGACCTGGAGTAAATCTCAGATGCATTTTGCAGAGCACTGGAAAAATATCCAAGACTAGGAAAAATTCAATGGCTAATGAAATTCAGAAAGGAAAAAAACCCAACCAATCAACCAACCAACAAAACCAAACCAACCAAACAAACAAAAAATCCCCAAACCAGAACAAAACCTAGAGCCAGGCTGATTTTCATTTGCCATTCCAAGGAGATGAGTGGAATTCTTGGTCTACTGAATTTCCTACTTTCACCACCCTGGTTCAGAAATTCTTTTCTCTGGTACTGAATACAGTATTTGAAAGCATCAGAAGTCCTCTATCCCAGCAGGTAGTTTTATTCAGAAACTTTCCCTTTAAATTATTTATGGAATGTTAACTGGAGGGAAAAAATTAATACAATTCAGCAAAGATACTTTTTGTTGATTCTCTCAAAGGCTTTTAACCATTAACCCAGTACCTAGGTAAAGAAAATATGAGAGTTTTTGAGTTTTGACATAAACCCAAATACCTTACCTAGCATGAATTCATTAAGTCTTAATCCAGAAGGGATGATAGGTATTCTAGCCCACTGCCACTCACAGAGATAAGTGCAACCTGATGTGCAACATCACTGAACACTGAAGATGCAGCCAGGAACAGGTGAGAGTGTTGGGGCCCTCTCATCCTCACATGCATGAGGATCAGCCCCGGAGGAAGCACTGAGATCCTTGTTTGAAGATAAATGGGTGACAAGCAGCAAAGGATGCTCAAAGAATCCATCTCCCAACCTCAAGTGAGAAACACCTCTTTATGAGCCAGGAAAAAGACACTCATTAGGACAAGAGGGATTTTTTCTTCCACCCTTCTAGTACAAGGTTGTCATTGTTTTGTCGTTGCTTTGTTGGAGCACCCTGGTAGGATGGAAATGTAGAGAGTCTCTCGTGTTGCTGTTGCTGCTGATGTGTCTTTCTGAGGAGAAAACTGAAAGCATTTCCACTTGGGCTCCTATCTGAAGTCTGTCAAATCTGCTTTTAAATCAAAACTAAAAGAGCTTGTGGACCAAACAGCAGTGAAAAACTCTTGTTGTCCTCCCATAGCTGGAATTATAAAGCAGCATAAAAATATTTCCTAAATAAATTTCATATAACATTTAACAAGAGCTATTCAAGGAAATCAAAGCATCCTCTGTCTCATAGGCTTGATCACGCAATGTCAGGACAGATGTGTTTTGCTTCACGCTCAATCCCTTCTTTTCAAACTATTTCTGACCACCTAACGCAACAGTAAAATGAAGACAAGAAGTATTCTGATCATGGCTGTGGCATAATGACAAAGAAGACTTTCTCTGAAATCTGATGGAGGATGAGAAAGGGAATGAAAGTTGGTGACTCATCTCCCTTTCAACAAGGCTGTTTGACTTGTGATGTGATTGCACCAGCTTTTATATTTAAACAAGCTCTTCCTGAGCATGCTGAAGTTTCTGGGAGAATTGACTGGAATATTACAGAATTTGTGCTAATAGCAAGAAACCCTAAATGCAGTGTTCAGAAAGGAAGCAAAGTCAGAACTCCACAGATTTTCTCCTGCTGGTTTTGCAAACAAGGTGATGGGAAGAGAGGGCCTTAGAAAAGTAACAGCTGCCTCCAAAAGGAGGGGTTTTGCCTAAGGCTGGGATGGATAGTGCAGAACCAGACCTCTCCAGTTGCTCAGACATTTGTGAGCTCAGGAGGTGTGCAAGTTCTGTTTACACTGGATCTTTCCTTTTGCTGTTGTGCAGTGGCTGGAAGTCAAGTCACTGCCAAGCAGTTATTTGATACCTGTGTGAGCAGTGTGTGGAGGTGGGCCTCAGTCAGTCTAATACTGTGCTTGATCACCAGATACCCTGGTCAGGCCTTCACCTTCTGTGGGTCACAAGCTGCTGCAGTGTTGTGCAGACACAGGCAGCAGTGTACTCCATCCCACTGTGGGTGAAGTCCTGCTGGGTGGACTCAAAAGCCAAACCCCTGATGCTCACACATGTGTGGCTGAATTTTGTTAGCACTTCCATAAAGGATCTGAACACAAAGATTTCTTTTCTCCCTACAACAGGCAGGATTTAATCTTCTTAAAAGTTATTTACTTCCATCTGATCTGGTCACCTTGCCTGTCTTTTAAGTCAGTGCAGAGAAGCAGATGTTTCTTGGTGTCGATCTTCTGCTTTGGGATAAACTCCTGCTGTGGTCCAGCAGCACCAACTTCCCTACTCTAGCTCAGAATAGAGCCCAAGATATTTGGCTTAGATGGAGAAATCTCTATTGCAGATAAAAAAATTCCAGGGAGCTAAATCTCACCTGAGTTGTAGATTCAGAGAAGCAGTCATTCCTCATTGAACCCATCAGAATTATATTTTCCTGGCTTCCCTGTCCTTGGGACCCAGCCCCAAAGGCACCATCACTCTTGAGGAAGTTTATAAACAGGGGTCAATGTTTCTAAAAACAAGAAACATGTTCCCAGAGATAAGAATTTAGATAAAGCATGGGAGGACAACTTGTCTAGGCATTTCCATTTGTAGAGCAGAACTGGTCAAAGACCTGAAACTTCACTCTAATCTCCCTCAGGAAAGGCTGTTAAAATTTTGTTCAGCTTTCAGACACAACTGGCTTTCTCCAGGGACTGTTAAATAGGATTTCCACCAGGAAATGTGCCCACAGCTTAGTGAGCTGAGAGCTTCTGAAAGAAACATCCCTGGAAGACCAAAAAGCTCTGAAGCAGGAACTAAATGAACAAAATGCAAGGTCTTCACTGCTGTTTTGTTCTGTTCCTCCCTTTAATGAAGTGGGCAAGGATCAGTGGAATAATGGAATCATTCTCGCAGGATTCATCTTATTAAATTGATTCTGGAAACAGCCTTGATAAAGATATAGTTTGTACTCCTCAATCAACAAAGTCATTCATCTTGTCCTGGCAGAAGTGTCTAAGAGTGCCAAGAGCCCTCTAGACACTTAAAATTTAATTAGCTGACCTCATCCTTTGCAGTAAGTTGAGTGGTACAAGAGAAGAATTAATAAGGCCAGAACCAGGACCATATTTGTTTTCCTTTCTCTCACCAGAAGACACTTACCTTTTCTTTAGTCTCCATTACAGTCTGTTCTTTATTTCAGATGAAACTGTACTGGTTCTTTCTCTAATGGCCTACCTGTTCACTGCAGGTATAGAGCTCATGGGTTACTCCCAGAAGAAATTGCAGAGTTCAAAAGGAGGAAAACTGAAAAACTCCTTGGCAAAAGAGCCTAGATCTGAGGTAGTAGCTGTAGGACAGTCCCCATGTAGCTCTGCTGTTTAGTGTCTGCTTGTGTGTTATTTGTCTGCATTTTACTGGTTTTTCTTCCCCCTTTCCTTCTATTTTTCTCCTTTTAATTTTTTTAAAGTATGTGTTATCATTCTAACATGTCTCATTCAAGAAGTGCTTGGAACAGCAGCAAAGCTGTAGCCTTGTTGAGTGATTTCCTAGTGAATTTATAACCTAGTATCCTATTAATTCCTGAACAACACAGATCATTACTAGGTTTATCTGCAGTGTATTATCAATCAACTCTATGTTGATGTTCATGGTGCCAGGAAGAGCCCAGTACTTGGTAAACACAGACATAAAACTGGAGTTCAAGCATGGAAAAATCCACATTGCCTATTGTTGCTTTTGTAATGTATATCTCCTGCCTAGTGTAATTCCATACCTCATGACAGTAACAGGATGCAGCTTTGATATTCATCATTATGATACTGATGGGTACTAGAGATAATGGATTTATGGTTTGTGTGGAATTTGGAAGTCACATGGAATATGACAGCCTGACCTGATCAAGTAGGAGTTATCAGAGCAAGGCTGGCATAGAAGCATGCACAGCCACATTTGCACAAGTGTGATGTTGCCTGAAAATGATGTACGAGCTGGGATTTTTGATGACATATCTAAAACCAGCAGTAATGCTTCTGCTTACCTCCTCTGGATTAGTGTGCATTTCATGTCCACTCCCCTAACAAAGGAGGGGTGGATGAAAGCTCAGAGTACCTAGATATAGGCAGGTTACAAACCCGTAAGACACACCATATCAGGCAGATAGATTGCTATGAAGACTAAAGTTCCATCCAATTTTCTCGCAAGGATCAAACCCACAAGATAACCGTTGGCTGTGCTCCTTCTTCCCAAACACATATTTTAAAGATGCAGGGTGTGTTACCAGGCTGCTTTATCTCTCTTAAGTGATATTTAAATTTTTGTCTGAAGTTCTCCCTATCAAGGACTTAAGGGCAGAAAATCCTCATTAAAAACATAAAATAAACAAAATTATTTGAATATGGGGCAGACTCTGAAGACACCTGCATAAGCGCTACCATATATGAGCCCCCACTGCTAAATACAAGTTCTGAGGCAAGAAGACCACCCTGCTGATTTACACCTAGGAGTACAAGCTAATCCTCCAAGGCCAGAGACAAAGAGGATCTCACACTTGGGTTAGCCCTGCTTGACAAAACCTGCACATATACTGGTTTATAAGTATTTAGTACATCTATTACCCACAGGCACAGACTTCCACACTGAAGCAGGCTGATCAGCAATACACATTATGGAGAGCAGAAGATCATCATTAGGCAATCTGGCTTAGTCCATTGGAAATAGCAGAAAAATCAATAAGACATGCATACCTGGATCTTTTCAATGGCCCTAGTTCAATCCTTCTTGTGTGCAGAAAGCTTTCAATGGAGGCAATTAAGTCCTCAACAGCCACTTATTCCCACATGCCTGCTTGGTGGTTTAGTGATGTTTCGAGCTAATCTATCTTAGAGGCTTCTGATGAAAGGGACTATGTTGCCAATAACCTTGCTTTTCCTTGATGGAACTAAAGGAACATTATACAAGGATCTCAGATGTAGTGATCTATGGTCCATTCATACAATTTATGGTCCTTTCAGTCTGGGACCCTAAAAGGCTTAGAGTTCCACAGGGACTGCTGCAGTACAATAGGGATCCCCATCTTGGTAATTATGTATTTTGTCGTATTCATCTGGCCTGGAGTCTAGAGGAAGGTCAAGACTGCTTCTCCTGCTCAGGAGTCAATCCTTTAACCTTGAAAGGGTGGCAGTGGAGTCTGCTGTCCTTGGTGTATTCTTGATTTCAAAGAGAAGTGATGGTTCTCGCTGGATCTTGATAACACCACTCAGCAAAACATGAGTAACACCAGAGTGCACCTCCAGTTACCTAAAGATAAACCTCTGGGCTATATCATTAGTGACCCTTTTGTACTGTGGTAGGGTCTATGACCTTAACATGGACCTTCTAACCCACTCATGCAAGTGGGATTCAGCCCAGGGCACCATGGCTGTCACAGACACTTGTGTAAGGCTGGTAGATCAAACAACAGCTGAAGGCTACGCAGGATGAACCATGGCATCAAATGCTGCTGGACAACATCCTCAGGCAGATGAATCCCATCCATAGCATCTTACAAAACTTCTGAAAAGGAGAAAGGGATTTCTCTCTTTAACTTCAAAACACAACAGAGAACTGTGTCACAGAGAGGTCAGTGACTCCTAGGATCCATTGATAGGTCTCAGTTTGTAGATGAGACTTAGACCCCATGCAAGTCAGTCAGAATTCATTCTGGAGTTCTCAGGGGTGAGATTTCACCTGTGTGATTGGTAATGGCTGTATTTGTGGAGGAACCCACTGTATGTGAATCTTAGTACAATCTGTACTGCTCTGCTGACTTCTGGATGTGTAAGCATACAGGTAGTGTATCCTGCATGGACAAAAGCACCAGCCTGGGATTACCCAAAAGTACCAAGGCTCAATATTTCAAGTTATTTTGTCTCCTTTTTTTTGTTGCTGTTTGTTTGTTTGTTTTGTTTTGTTTTCTGTTCCTCAAGAATTTGCCTCTGCTTGCATTCTGACCCCTCATCCTATGAACTCTGCTTAGTGACAGGAGGTCCCTTGACATTCTTTCTTGTTCAGGAAATACCCAAATAATTGCAGCTTGCTGGCCAAACCATTGGCTAGCAAGGTGCAGCTGTCCAGCAGATAAGATCATATAACAATAGGATAGCTTGGGTTGGAAGGGAACTTTCAAGGTCATTTAGTCCAATACCCCTTGCAATGAGCATCCTCATCATAAAAAATTTCTTCCTTATATCTAATCTAAATCTATCCTGTTTTAGTTTAAAAACATTACCCTTTGTATTATTTCTACAGGATACCTGCTTCATGTAGTTGGTTTTTAACATATATTTCTATTCTGAAGTTATTGCACATTCATTGCACACAATGATGCTATGTACAGTTTAAACCATACATTTATGTATATATACAATTATTTATTAGCTATTTCTTTCTAATGTCTATATAATAGCAATGGTGTTATCAGTAGGGACTAGCATTTAGCTTTTTTTAGTTTAAAACAGTTGGAATGGTATTTTCTTCTATTATACACAGTAAATCTTATTCCATATGATGCTTTATCCATGACATGGCAGTTGTAGATTTGAGACCTTCCTAAAACCTTGCCATTTGCTGAGCTTCTGGCCTCTTACAAGTTCTTGGTGGTTATTTTATCTCTGAGAACTCCATCATGCTATAATGAATTTGCAACCCACCAACACATGGTGTCCCAGAAGCTGGGCTTGACAAACCCTTGAAGTATTGCAGCCAAAGATCCACTTCAACTCCACCATTTACCATTTCTGCTTTGGCTGACACAAAATGATGCTAAATGAAAAGTCATGCCTTGGTGAGCAGGGTTACTAACTCCTCTTTTCTTTTCTGTTTCACAGCTGGCCAGATGTACTGACCAGGAAATTGAAATCTGTCCTGAGGGACACAAAGAGGACACTAAGAAAGCAAAGAGCTGGGAAGCATGAAGGAGAAATAAGTTTTGAAGAGGATGAAATCTGAGAAGAACACGACAAAAGAACTAGTAAGATCAGGAGGGACACCTTGAAGCCAGTTCCAAAAGAGCTCACAGTCTCCATTTAGTTCCCAGCTGGCCCAAAGCAATTTAATTAATGAAGCTCTTAGATCTTGCAGAGGGTGAACCTGAGCAGGCAGATGAATCCTGACCATCATCTCTTGTGAAACTGGGCACCATCTCAGAGCTGTATATGTGTGTGGGGAGGAAAGTGAGGCTGATAATCATGGTAGCGCCACTCTTCATGAGCAACTGTCACAAGGAAGAACTCCAAGAATATTTTAGCTGGGTCTGCACGGCAGCACTAAAAAGTCCAGCTGCCCCTGGGCCTGGATTCAAACAAATCAATTCAAACAAATAATGCCAAGTACTAAAATGGTTCAACTGTTTTATGTTAAGTAGTTGTTTTCCTGTTGTTATTGTGGGAAGGTCTGGTTTCATGAAAATGAGTGCAATTGAGAAAAAAATGTTTTGGACAACAACAAAGAATATTTTTACTCCCCCACAGAAATTTTGAATCAAAATGTTCTGTTCCTGTATGTCAGCTTAAGCTGAAATATTTTCTTTCAAATTGACATTTCAGCTGCAAATGCCAATTTAATACTATTTTCAAAATGAAATAACAGTTTTGAATTGAAACAGTTTGGTATGAATCAATATTTGTTTCAAATGCCAAAATGAGATTCTGCTCAAAATGTCAAAATATGTCATATTCGCAAATCCCGATCTAAATTTCAAGAACTTTTTTTTGCTATATACACACATATATACAGGATATCTAAAACGTTATGCTTTTCATCCCAAAGCTGGTTAAAAATTGAAATGCCATGATATTGCAAAACTGAGATGCAGTTCCATTAGCAGAGTAGTACTAAAAAAATATGAACGTTTTTTCCTGCAAAAGTGGGGCTGAGGGAATGAAGAAAATATCATTAAAGCAGTGCAAAGCCTAAAACCCATCGCTCTTTTCCCCTCCAGTCTGCAAGTGGTCTCTAAGGCACTTGTCTATAAAGTAAACCTCCCTATGGGTAAAAAGTTTTCTGTAAAGGATCAGCATTTGGCCCGTAGGCACTTCCACCAGAGCACACTTCCTCAAAGTCAAATAATTTTGGTGCCAGACCCTTCTTCTTCCAAGTTTTTTACTGCTGCTCAACATCTGCCTCCTAACAACCTTCTGAGAATTGTTCTCTCTTCTGCAAGGCTGAAGAGGGTATGGTAATGTAATCAATATTGCCACCAGAAGGTGTTAACTGAGAACACTGAGATTTTCAAGCTCAAATTGAACTCTTCTCATCACACCAATCAAAAAAGATTTTTACTATTCAGATTCTAAATAAGAATCAACAAACACTTTTCCAACTTTCATTAGATATTGAAAATATCATTATGAAACAAAGTGGGTCTGAATTCACAGAGTTAAGGAACAGAGTATTTTCACAACTAATTCACTGTATCAAGTATAAAACATGCACTGTCCAAGTAAGATCCATTTGAAGTATAAACATCTAAAAAGCAAAAACGGAGGGGAAATTCATTCATGCTCTTTAATAATAGCTTTTACTCTTAGGCACCTGGTTTTGTAAAAGAAGCTTTTGCTTTTGTAGTGATGAGTTAATATTCCATGTGGGAGAAGTTGGCCCTTGAAGGACGTCTGTCAAAAAGCTCATACAGCACTCAAGCTGTCAAACAGGGATTAGGAAAGCCCTCACTTTCTGCCCTGTGCTCATCTTCTGTTTGACAATTCATACAGAAAAAGTCGTATGGAAGAGGCATGGGGCAGGTAGTTCTGACACAATACACCTCCAAGTGCATTTCCAGAGAAGAATGTCAGCTGGATTGGTCTGTGCAAACATGCGTTTAAAATCAAACAAGTTCCGCATAATTAATGTCTTTTCCATTATTTTCCCATATGAAGTAAACCATCTATCATTGCTACCCTGTTGCATAGCAGAGTGGGTCATATCAATCTGAATTTTCCATGAAAATGATTGAAAGAAGAACTTCTGCACACAGTTTTGAATTCTTTCATTAGCTTGTAGTCTTCTAAAAGAAACAACATTCTTTGAATTCCTTGTAAAAATTAAGATAGTAAATCTGTGGGAAAGGGTAGTAGAGAAGCAAAGTTCTAGTAACTGGTGACTTTAGCAATCCCAGGATAATTCATTATTCTCTTTGAAGTCAGTGGTAATTTTTCCTCTTAATTTCAACAGGAAGAGGCCAAGGACTCATCCTTGGGTGTGATTACCTCTACTGTTATAAATATAAAACCATATTTCTATTTTCCTGGTGTTGTTCTGTTTAGACTGATTTAGGTTAATTTATGAGATTTCTTCCCATACTGTATCTTTTTTTTTATTATTATTATTATTACTTTGCTCCCAAAATTAGTATTAGAATGTTGTAATGAGGAAGATGTGGGCTGGAAGCAGCAAATGGAAATTTTTATTACTCCACATCAGACTTCTCATGTGATTGTGGACAAGGCGCTTGGTGGATTCTTAGGTAGGGTAGCACACATTGTAGTAACCATTATCAACAGGAACTTACTATATGATTGCTAGAAGTTGTACCACTAATGTTATAGAGTGAATTTTAATGTAATCATGCAAACCCACTGAGAGCTGGAGATGTATTTACATGCAACAAACTGTATCTGAATATAGTTTGTATTTCATACAGTATTTTTAGCAGTCAATTTATGGCATATGACAATAAAGATCCTTGAAGACCTATCCCTCCACCTGAAAATCTCATCCTAGTTTGCATATTTACCTTCAGCTGACTTAGCTTACTTTTCATCTCCCTGTGAGGATAAGGCACCTATGGAGACCCCCTTTCACATATTCACTGGATTATACAGTAACTAAAAGCAGGTGTCAAGAAGGTGTGAGATTCACAAAATCCAAGGAAGATATGGAGTAGCCACAGCATGGATGAATGCCCAAACAGCTACAATGGCCCAGGTCTGGGAAAATTCCCCATGACAGGGCATGTTAATGTGAGGAGCGGTCAATACCACTCCCCACAGCTTATTTCTCTCACATTAAAAAAGGTGAAGATGCTCCTCTGGGGTTTGAAAATTCAGCCATGTGAATGCAGGAGTAGAGCTGAGGGTAAGTAATCCCGGGATAATTCTATGATTCCATCCTCAGCAATGAATCTGTCAAATAGATGCATGAGAGACAACACGTCATCTGGCTCCTTTAAATCCACACAATGGACATGGTCTGGCAAGGTCCTGTGCACAGGCAGGCTCTCACCCACCTTCAGCTACCCACTCACACACAGTGGTCATTGGGGGATGCAACCCTGGGCTAAGGGTTACTGCTGCTCTAGCCTTTCGCACATCCTTTCATTCCCCTGCAGCCAGGCCTGAAAGGCCCAGTGTGGCACTCATCACCAGCCTCATCTGTGTTACAAATAATGGCTTGAGTCATAGAATCATTTAGGTTGGAAAAGACCTCTAAGGTCATCAAACCCACCCATTAACCCAGCACTGCCAAATCCACCACAGAACCACGTCCCCAGGAGCCACATCTACATGTCTTTTAAACACCTGCAGGGAATGGGGACTCTACCACATCCCTGTTCCAATGCTTCACAATCCTTTCAATGAAGCAATTATTTCCTAATACACTATCTGAACCTCTCCTAGTGCAACTTGAGGCCATTTTCTCTTGTCCTGCTGCTTTTTATCTGGGAGAAAAGGCTGACCCCCAGACAGATACAACCTCCTTTGAAGTAGTTGTAGAGAGTGATCAGAATAAAAGAATATATGGGAGAAGGCAGAGAAGCTACAGCTCATCATGCACAAATAGAAGCTGTGTGAAATGGTAGGGCTAGAGAAAGCTCTTAGGGGTAAAACCCAGCCTGATGAAGAGCTATAGGATTGCTAGGTCAGCTGTAGGATACAGGAAGGTTGGGTTAGCACATGGAGTTGCTAACAGACCTCCCAAAATGAATAGAGCCATCGCACTAAGGATTACTTCCAGACCCTGGGTGATTGCAATCCTCTCCTCCAGCCTCCTGCAGCTGCAGTGTGAGCAGCAGCACAACATGCTCCTAGGCCTGCAACTACTGAGACAGGTGAGCAAGGGGAGCTTTTCTGTATTTATCCCACACCAGGGTACTCCTCCAGCCTTTCTAAAATGACCAGAGGAGCGAGTTCTCTGAAGCAATTGAAAGAGAATCCATGTTCTGTGCAGTGCAAGAAGCACACAATGCTTTTCTTTGATGCTCGTTACTTTACAGCTGTTGGTATTAAATTTCATTCCCCAACTTCTTCCTCATTTACTAGAATTTCTCACAATCTTTCCCAAGCTGACTTCCCAATATTTGCAGATGTCAGCATCCTGTGGTTCTCCTTCTTCCCTGAGCATCTCTAAATTCTGCTGAACAGCGCAGGACCCGGTGGAGGGACTGCGAGGACCACCCACAAAAGTTGTCACACGATGCATCCTGATAATGCAATTCTCTGCTTTGGTTCTTGACTCCACACCTGCGACATTTCCCCTTCACTTTGTCCTTACTTGGAGCAAGGTGTCATCCTTTCCTGCACAGGACCTGTTTAGTCAAGAAAATTTTGTCAGATTCTCTTTTATTGACTGCTTTCACTGACACATTACAATTCCTTTATTCAAAGGAATTAACCCTCCTTTTGCCATTTTCTGTTCTCAACTTGGGGCTGTCCAGAAGCCAGACTTGATAGCACAGACCTCAGCCACACTTAAAAAAACAAGAGATGATGAAAGTAAATACACAAATTTTCAAAAATGTAGGTGTCTAAAACATGTTCATTAACATATACAGAGAAGCTCAGGAAAAACTGATCCAGAGCCAATGACCAATGCTGGAATATGTGATATCCACATAGACCCAGTGTCCAGATAAAAACTGCAAAACCATGCATGTAATCCCAGCTGGTCTTAGTTGGTCTTGAATAGAAAGCATTTCTTAAGTGCTGGAGCCTTTTTATTTTCTATTGTTGTTTAAATTTGTCAAATTGAAAACATTCTGCAGTTTTCAAGCGGAAAATGGCCTGGTTTTCAGAGTTTGTTTGCCAGACACCTCAGCTACCCATCTGCTGGGCTATTGCAGTCCCTGGTTCCAGAACAACCCTGGAGGCAGATGTCTCAGCTCCAATCTCTACATACAATCTCCTCCTTTATTTTCTCCTTTTCATTCAAAAGCTGGAACTGAAATAGCATTTCAAAATATTGAAATCCTGCAGGAAACCAACTGACCTTTCTCCACACTAGCCAGAAACACGAGGGCAGGAAGAGTAGGCAGTAAAAAGACTCTGCAAGGCTAAATGTCCGTCCTCAAGGTCTTTTCTCACCAGAAGAAATGCACTGTCCAAACATCACACAATAATATCTGATGGCAGATGTGCTGCAATTAACTTCATGCTTTAATGCATTTTGTGGCTCAGGGCTGTTTGCAATAAAAAAGCATGACAGGAGCATAGCATTCCTTTCCACTCCTTGTTTTGAGCTGTCTGTGATATCTTGGCACTGTGTCCTGAGAACACTGTGTGGAAATAAAGCCTTTGTTTAACCCACTTGTGTGGGCTCCCTGAGGAGGTGACTGCCTGCCCAGCCAAATCTGTAATTCTCAGCTCCCCAAACACCATCAGCAAACAGAAAGCACTGGAGGGAACAACTGCAGGTTGTTATCTAAATAAGGTGCCAAAGTTTATTCATGGATTCAAAGTTTATTCAAAGTTTATTCATTTATTCATGTCATCAAGGTTTCTCTGCCTGACTGCACCTGTCAGGACTGCAACACAGTCAGAACAAAAGGCAAATATAACCTGATACTACTGATGGGTCCAAGACTTTGGTCCACTCAGAAGGGTGACCCAGGGAGCTCCATTCCTCAAGCTATGGAGGAATCAACCTGAGAACCTTCTCCTCTCCATCCCTGTACTTTTGTGCTTGTGTTTCATGCTGGGATGGGTACAGGCTGTCCAGCCCTGGTATGTGGACTGGAGAGGAACTAGCCAGCAAAAGGTGGGCAGGTGGAAAGGAATTGAGTGAAGAATCTGCTCAGAGAGTCCTCCAACTCTGGTGGGACAATAATTTTCATATCCTACAAGATCTCCACCAAATCATTCCCCATATCTGGGAAAATGGGAGGCCTAAGCATTGAGAAGAACCAGCTTTGCATTGTCTGTCTAGATTTCAGTTAAATGTTTGACACTATTTCACAGAGCATTCCCCTGGAGAAACTCTCTGCTCGTGGCTTGGACAAGTACACTCTTCTCTGTGTGGAAAACTGGCTCAGTGACTGAGCCCAGAGTGTGGTGGTAACTGGAGTTAAATCCGGTTGGTCACAGGTGGTGCTTCCCAAGGTATTGCAGCCAGTCCTGCTTAATATGTGTATCAAAGTTCAGGACAAGGGGATGGAGGGCACCCTCAGTAAATTCACAGATGTCACCAAGTTGGGTGGGAGTGTGGATCTGCTGCAGGGCAGGAGGGATCTGGACAGGCTGGATCAATGAGCTGAGGCCAATTGTTTGAGGTTCAACTAGGCCAAGTGCCAGGTTCTGAATTTTCATTGCAGCAACCCCAGGCAGTGCTAAAGGATGGGGGAAAAGTGGCTGGAAAGCTGCTTAGCAAAAAGGGATCTGGAGGGGCTGTGGCCACATCCCTGGGGAGCCTGTGACTATGGACATCATACCCATGTTGCCTAAAATGCTGCAGGGACCTAGAAAAACAGTGTGTCCATCTGTGTGCATAGCTTCAAAACAAATTCCATTCCATATGTGTAATCAGGACAATAATCTGTAGAAGGGCTTGCAGATCTCAATGGCTCTGAGGACTGAAGGCTGTTCTCCCTTCCCCTGAGGGGAAATCTGTGGTTTCACTTGTAGGAACTGAGTGCTGAATTAAGGTGTTGATGGGAAGTTTTTCTGTTTCACTTCCTTCTGGACATAGACAAAGCCCATCAATGTGAACATCACCTTTGCTGCCCGTCTCACTGTCTCTTTGGCCATCCAAAGAGACAATGCTGGAACACAGTGTTCAGCCAATACCTCTTATATTTGTGTGAGTCCTGAAAGATAGAGTGCTGAATGCATTTATCCTCACTATCTCATGCCCAGGTGCAGGAGTTTTCCAGGAGTTGTGAAGGGCTACATGGCAAATCCTTCTGCTCTTTGCAGCTAAAAGGGGAAATGAGTGGAAATGTGATGCTGAATCCTTGCTAAACAAACTTCACCAAGGGTGAAGGAGTAGTGAGATTAGCTCAGCTGGTTAGGGCATGGTGCTAAAAAATGCCAGGGCTGTGGATTTAATCCCTGAGTCATACTCAAGGACTTTGTGGATCCTTTCCAACTCTGAATATTTCGTGACTCTGTGAGTATATGTCTTCCAAGTTTTCGCCAGTCTCTCTGTGGCCTCCTGCTATGTCAGATTGTCATTGTGCAGGGAAAGGAACATCCATGCTGCAGCAGCTATCTTTTTTGCTGTCCCTTATTTGCTATAAGAAGTGGTCCTGGAAAAACCTTTTGCTCTTGATTTTTGTACAGCTCACCCAGTTTCTGCACAGTTTATTTATAGAGAGGAAAAGACCTTCCTGGTGTCTCAAGCTGGAACAAATATTTCACTGTAACTCTTATTTTTGTCGTTCTGAAATATTTTAACTAAACTAAATCTTAACACAATCACAAGGAAATATTCAGCATTAAAAAGACCAACCATAGTCAATGAGTACAGTTGAATACTGCTCACATCTGTAACATTCAAATTCAAGGTTCAACTCAGATGGAAGCATTTTATGCTGTACATGTCAATGCATTTGTGCCTACATGTATATATACATATAGATATGGTATATGTATATAAATGTATTAAAAGCATATAAATGTATTTGTATGCTTTCAACTAAGCAGCATCCATTCACCACCAGAGGGCAGGCACAGAATATGAAAATTAATTGTCTTGTGCTTCCTTGCACATGTCAAGGAACAAACTGCTCTGTGGGCAGAAGGATATCACCAACGTTTTCATTGAAAATCTCCAATGACTTTCTTATCATGGAATCATAGAATAGTTTGGACTGGAAGGGATCATTCAAGATCATCAAAACCACTCCTCCTGCAATGAGCAGGGATACATTCAACTGCATCTGGTGGCTCAGAGCCCTGTCCAGCCTGGCCTTGAATGTTTCCTGGGATGGGGCATCTGTCACCTCTCAGTGACCATGCTTCACCACCCTCACTGTAAAAAGCCTCTTCCCACTATCTAAACCAACCACTTTTAGTTTAAAACCATTACCCCTTTTTCTACCCCAACAGGTCCTGGTAAATTTTTTTGTCCTGAATCTCAACCCTTTCAACTACCTCGTATTTCACAGTCTGATGGCTAGTTTTTGTTTTCTCTGTTTGCCTGAGATCTAAATCTAGCAAAGTTGGTATGAACCAGTGTGTCCACTCTCACTCAGAGTCCTGAGTCCTAGGAGCTTCTGGAAAGGTGCAATGAGCAAAGAAGAGCTTCTCTTTTCACTCATGGAGAGGATAATTTACATAAGTTTTGAAGCCAGAAAGCTTAGCCTTAAATGCATGTACCTTTAACCAGGAGATGCTTATGATATGGCATAAGCAGACCTTTGATATTATGGGTCATGAGATCCATAAGGATCATTGTCTAAAATCCAGTGTCTTTGACCTGAGGAGAAAAAGGGGCAGATGATCTCATCCAGAAGCATCATCTCAGTTTCATAACAAAGATCTTTACAATTGTGTACAAGCAGATGAAAATTTCTGGTGGTACAGAGGCCCCTCAGAGCAGGAATCCTGCCCAGGGCTTTGCTCCATGGGCTGGTGATGTCAGACCCTCAAAACAACAACAGAATGGCAGAATCACTTATGATGTCTGTAGCACATCCTATAATACCATCCCCAAGTGGCTGCACTCGAGGAAACCTGGAAAGTATTTCAAGGGATTGCTATGTCCAGCCTGGGCCGGGAAGTTGTGACTTACACCAGCAGGATGTATACTCACAACCATCAGAATAAACCAATTTTCTGTTTCCTGATGACAAGAGGTATTCATTTCCCTTAATTCAGAATCTAAGTCTGCAGTAGTCACGCACCAGTCCCTTCATCTTCACAAGAGAAAGTCAGAGCTTGTGGAGGTGACTCATCTGCTGGACAATTAGATGAATCATGAGCAAAACAGGCTTTCATTTCCCTCCTTGAGCTTTGGAGAATCTCAGATCAGTGGATCATTTGATAGGTCCCAACCTTGCAGCTGTTCATCTTTTTCACCTGTGACATCATCCTGGAGTTACAAATTTTTATAAGAAGAAGGAGACCAGGATTTTGCTCAGCTCTTCAATGCCATCACTGCTTCTACCTGGGCTTGGCAGGGGGCAGGTGATACATGTTTGAGCACAATTGTGCTTCTGTGTTGCCCATATTTCACCATCCACTGCACTAAATTTTCTGGAAATGTAGCCCACGCACTGGATCAAAAGTTTTATCTGAGGTGCAGCCCTGTTCTGAAATCTGGAAGGAGATGCTCAGAAGCAAATTATGCTAACAGTGTTTTGAAAGATCACAAATAGATAAGCAGGAATTTTTTTGCTTCAGATTGTTGACTTATGTCTGCTTTCTGTCTCCACTGAAATGACTTCAATATCCCCCATGTGTCTTCTTCCTTCATCATTTTGTTCAAAGGGGTTGTTAAATGGTCCAGGTACCTTTGTCCTCCAGCAGTAGGTTCCACCTAAAACACTTTGCACAGGAACTCTCATGATGTATGGCTGTAGCTCAGCAAGAACCCTGAAGGAATTAAGTAAGTGTTTCAATAATTTCAATATCAAAAAAAAAAAAGAAAAAAAGAGAAAGTCCAAAATACATTATTGAGGGTGGGAGATAGATTATTCAGGAAAAGCCAACACACTGAGCAGTAAGCAAAGACATTTTGGAAATAACCCAGAATCCCACTGTGGGCTATAAAAAACCCAATGATTTCAGTAAGTCATGACGCAGTGATGGATCAGAGGGCTGTGGGAAGGATCAAAGGGTGTGAGGAACATGACAAAAATAGAGCATTTCTAACTCATTTCTTCTCTCTCTATGATTCCAACCTTCTTTTTTCTGGCATTTGCCTAAAAAAACAGCCTAGAAGGGGCAAAGCACAGTGTAGATCATACTCTCCACTAACTGTTGTGAAATACTTCTCTGCAAGAGCTGAAAATTACCTGTATCATGGTCAGCTCCAAGGCTTTATATATGTAATGCCAATAATCCATTCACTATAGCTTCATTGCAGCAAAACACCACCTATCCAAAGAAAACACAGTAAAGAGGCAGAAAGAAGGGACAGCAAAAAGGGAAAACTCATTATTTAAATGGTGGTTGATAAATAAGAGTCATTTTTGTAAGGTCTGATTCAATAGTAGGGAGTAAAAATGCTGGAGAGAAAGACCAACTTTCTTCATTCCACCAACCAAAAGAAAACAAGAGGAAGGAGGAAGAATGGATGCTATTACACACTTTAAATTAAGCAGGAGAGTTAAAGAGAGCCATGATCTTTAGCCCCATTAGCACAGAAGATAGAGCAAACTGTTCTTCAGCTTGTTCCACACCACTTGATTCATTGATCCTTCTGCTGTTGCAGTGGTAGAGCAGAGAAATGCAGGAAATATTTGCAAGAGAAACCACATCAATCTCCTTTGGTTTGCGTTTCAAGATAAATCAGATTTGTCACATGCAGCACAGTCTCCTGAACCTGTTGATAAAGCTTTGGGATGTTTCAAGCACGGGCCAGAAGATGTGGAGAAGTTAGCAGAGGGTGAGAAACACCCAGGGACAGTTCAAAAATCAGGGGAGGATGCAGGCTCCCTTCAACCATTGGAGCAGGGCAGGTGCAAGGCAGAAAGTCTCTGCCATTATTTGCTTCTTGAGAAGCTCACATATTGACTTTGCTTGCAAGCCATAG
Source organism: Ammospiza nelsoni (assembly GCF_027579445.1). Classification (NCBI taxonomy): domain Eukaryota; kingdom Metazoa; phylum Chordata; class Aves; order Passeriformes; family Passerellidae; genus Ammospiza; species Ammospiza nelsoni. The sequence continues at coordinate 33,129,732 of NC_080634.1, read as the reverse complement.
CTCAAAGTCTCTCTAAAGGATGGTGCATGTCTGAGGACCACAGCGTTTGGAAAATAAATCCAGAGTAGCCTGGAGATTTTTTGGCCCCCCATAATACAAACACAAATTCTATTTGCACCATTTCAAACCACCTCCCCACACCCCCCTGCCCCCTCCCCAGTTATGACACTCTCTGCAGGTCCTGTCATATCAGTTTACTTGTTGGAAGTTTTTCCCACATGGTTTCCCTCTCTTTTTTCTCTTACTGCCTCACTGCCATGAGCCCCAGAAGCCCCCCTCATCAGACATTGTTTTCTTCCAAGTTATTTGTGTTGTCTTCTCTCAGAAGACTCTGCAGAAGACCCTAACTACCAAAGTCACCCCATCTATATCTGTGGTGAAACCTGTGGTGATGCTGGGAGTCTCCACCATATCTGCCACTCCAAGTGATGTATAACATCACCCAAGAGTTCCATGAATGTCTTTCTGCATCATTATGTGTGTTTTGCTTTCTTTCTCAATTTTCTGGCACTGTCTGTCTAGGCTTCCAGCAGTGTTTGAGGGCCCTGGCACTCAAGAGGAATCAGATGGGCCAGGACTTTGTCCATCCTTCAAATCACTGCATCACAACATGGTTGCAGCTAACTCCTTCACAGCTGGCCACATCTGGTTTGGTAAGTGTGGAGCATCCCATGGGAACTGGACATGCATTTTTACCCTGCCATCTGGACCTGAGGAAGGTTAGGGTTGGTACCAAAGGGGACTGACAAAAATCTAGTCTGGGAAAATGCCAAGAGCAACATCTTCTTTAAGTTCAGGTAAAATTACAGCTCCTGAGATCAGCAGGCACTGTGTGATGAGGGCTGAGATGGGACAGGAACCACAGCTGACCTGGTGACCAGGACAACTTCACTGTTTGGTTCACCACTTGTACTGGCACCGGTGTGTGAAGCATCATCCCAGCAACAAGCTTCCCTCAACAACAGCAGCAGAAACAGAAAAAGAGTGGTTAGAGCAAAGCTCTTGGAACCCTTGTTCCTCCTGTATTTTTTAAAAGAAGAGGCTATAATCAGGCCCAGAGGAAATGGAGCATAAATATCAAACTTTGTTCAGGCTGGGAAAGTAGAATTTATAATTAAAGATGGACATCTTGTTGACAAGATATGATTTATTTTAACTGCGAGCTGAGCACATGGTCAACTTCTAATCTTTTGCAAGTTATTAAAACCAGCCAGTTCTCTTCCCGGCTGTTTTGTTGTGGTTTTTGGGGTTTCATTTAGTATAATTTCTAAAAAAGCAACTGGGCTAACGTCAGCTCAAGATAAAGATGCTTATACTGGCTGAGATGTCTTGGAGGATCTCAGTAGCTGGGAATTTTTCTTTCTGTTCATACATTCCTACTTGTCTCCATGGCAGCCCCACCAACCCAGCCTGTTACCCTCTCCCATGGAAGAGTGGGAATTCTGTGACAGTCAGAAAGGAAGGAGAGGGCCCAGGGCTGACTTTGTGTGACCAGAACTGACCTGTGGCTTTGTGGCTTTTTTTTCCCAAGTGGGATTTGCTGGTTGCCACATCCTGCTGCCTCAGTATGGAGGCGTGTAGGATTTGTGCACGGCAGACACCAGCAGGCATTCTCGCAGGACTGGTGCTTGTAAGCAGTTTATGTGGCAAGATCCTACAAGTTCTGAGGGTGTGGTGTCCCTCCTCGTATCCTCAGGTTTTTTCAGGGGGTTTGCTTGGGTTCATTGATGCTATCAAATAAGCCAGTTTCCCTGTGTCAATACCACTGAGGGTTAGCTTGCCCAAGGGCACCCTTTCCCACAAAACCAGCTTGTTCCCTTCAATCTGGGTTAGTTCTGGGGTTTCCTTCAGGGCCTGCATCAGGTTTGGTTGCTTCTGCTCCACACAGTCCTGCTACACTACTCCACAGCAGATCTGGGCACTGTCCCCACAATATTCAAGGTATTCTCAAAGAAAGCCAGCAGTGAAACAATTTCAGGGCTGTAGGGGAACCATCCGGAGTCAGGTATCTGAGTGCTAGACACTGGGAAATAGTCAACTTGCTCTAGAGAAGGGACAGGTCTCTATGGATGCAGCCAGGGATCACTACCTGGGAGAGATACCTTTACCGAGGGAGATAAAACTGGAGAAGCATCAGCACTCAGGTGTCACTGGGTATCAACCATTGTTGAGCCAAGTTTCTGCAGCCCACTCACCAGAGATAGACAACAGCAACAGCAGCATCTGTGTGAATAATTTCTTCTGCTTCCACCTAAGTCTGAAACTCATTGTCAGCAGACTTCCTATCCTTTCTGTGACAGGACATTTTCCTTTAGCTAGTCATGCACCCTCTGGATAATGCAACTGGCCCCACATCTCTGAGCAGCACAAATGCAGCCATTCTCCAGGCTTGGCTGCTGTGACATCGAGTGGGTCATCAGGCTGCCCTGGTGCGATTACGGGAGGGGTGACAATATCTCTGTGGTGATATCCCTCTGCCAGTCCCAGCATATAGATAAGACAGCATGAGGGGAGGTGCAGCTTGGGTGAGAGATGGACATCAACCCATCGGTGTTGAGCTGATGCCAAACCAAATAGCACCACCATAGTGATAAGGCGTGGTGCCACAAGATAAAGCTATAGTGGACTTCTACTTGAGGCCCAGCACAGAATCACTGGGGCTTTCAGACAACATGCTCACTCACTGACACTGTGCTGTATTTTTTTGGACCACCTCTGCTCCATAAAAGTGCTATTCTGAAGTCCTCAATAAGGTTTTGGAGCTGCTGCACACAAGAAAACTCCTCCAGATATGCTTCTGTTGCCAAAATAATTCAATGAGAAATAGTTCTCCTACTAATTGTTAAACCAGTTGGCCATTAAAAAATATGGAAAATAAAGAGAAGCGCAGAGGACACACACATTTTAAAACAATTACGGAGGTATGTATCCACACGCTTGTGGGAGCCTGGGAATACATAATACTGCAAAGGAATGAATTCATGGACTGGTCTATGGGGAGTATTTTTTTCCCTGTGACTTCAAACTTCTCTCAGAGCTCACAGAGTTTTAGTCAGCTGGCATGCAAGAGAGGTACGACTTCCCTAAGTAAACTCTTCCTCCACTTGCCCTGGAAAAGCTGCTGGGAGAGTCTCTGAGACAGAAGGCTGCAAGCAGAGGTGAATCCTGCTCCTCCTCCTCCTCCAGCCACAGAGCAGGTATGTGGAGATGCATGCAAACCTGGGAGCATGCTGGAAAGTTGAGCTTTTGACTGCAGGAGAGATGGGGCTCTGGCGACTTAGAGCTGCAGCCTTTTGAAAGTAACATGGACAGGGAAGGTACTGTATAAATAAAATATACATGTAAGCTATACATGTTCATTATCATACATGATATAATTAAGAACATGTATCGCTATTGTTTACTTCTTTCTCATAATAGACACATTACTTTTAAATTGATTCTCCTTGTTACATTCTTATTGGAGTAACACATGCAAAATGTACCCATTGCAACATTTAACAAACCACATCATTCACATCTCTAGACATTTTCATCTTGAATCTCCCAGTACGGTGCAGATCTGAAGTGACCTTGTCAGGAGCTGGTGTGACAAAGAGAATGAACATTAACGTGTGGCAGAGGAGCCAGTATATGTTTAGCAGAATCCACAAAGCTGTTTGGCATGTGCTGTTAAAGGACATGGGTTTTATCTGATTTAATAAATAGATCCAGAAATTGATGCTGTCCAGCAGAAGGGAGTCACAACCCCCCTATTTTTTTTGGTTCACCCAAATTCTTTGTCCATAATGGCAGATGTCAGTGCAAAGAGGGGAAAACACACAATGCTGAAGGCAAAACTCTCCTCCAGGCAGGAAGTGACTCAGTTCAGATACTCTTCACGCATCCAGGGAAGAAGATTTGCAGTGATCCCTGGGAGGCTTGCTTTGGTCACTGGTGCCTGTGGGAGCTCTCTGCAGGGTGGCCCAGGCAGGGTTGTGCCTTGGCTGGTGAGCCCAGCCCTCAGTTTGGTCCTGAGACACCCACTGTGGGGCTGGCCAAACTCCCTCAGAGGTTTGTGCTGCTGTAAAAGCATCATGCAGACTTTGCACCCCTGCCCTGGTGCAAAGGGCACATCTAAACAGAAAAAGAGAACACAGGCAATGTGCAGGTATCCCACAGGTTTACACAAGAGCATTGCTTCTGAAATAAAAGAGAGCTTCACATCCAAGGAAAAGAAAGAAAAATCCATCCCACTGCCCTTTCTGGAAGGCATTTACATTATTTCCCATTCAAGCATTAAATTGAATTTATCCTTTCCCCCAAGGGTGCGTTTGGTCATCCCACTGCTGTGCCACAGAGACACAACTGAGCTGTTGGGAAACCAAACATATGTTTTGTCCCTACTGTGAAGCTTCCCTCCCATATACCCTTTTCCTGTGCATCCCATTCTGCATGGATGTGGAGTTTTGGGTTTGCAACCAGCTCAGTGCCTCTGATTCACTCCATCCCCTGGGAATGTGCAAGCTGACAGCTGTGGGACAGGCACGAATGACTTCAGAGACAAGCACGTGTCTGCAAAGCCTGCAGAGGGGATCTTTTTTGTGGAATTTACTGAGTGTTTCATGTGTCAATACGAGAGGAGCGTAATTACCAGCTGAGAAACTGCAGGAAATAAGCCAAGACTGAATGGACGAAATGGAAAATAAAGAGAAGCGCAGAGGACACACACATTTTAAAACAATTACGGAGGTATGTATTCACACGCTTGTGGGAGCCTGGGAATACATAAGGGATCATGACTGCAAAGGAACGAATTCACGGACTGGTCTATGGGGAGTATTTTTTTTCCCTGTGACTTCAAACTTCTCTCAGAGCTCACAGAGTTTTAGTCAGCTGGCATGCAAGAGAGGTACGACTTCCCTAAGTAAACTCTTCCTCCACTTGCCCTGGAAAAGCTGCTGGGAGAGTCTCTGAGACAGAAGGCTGCAAGCAGAGGTGAATCCTGCTCCTCCTCCTCCTCCAGCCACAGAGCAGGTATGTGGAGATGCATGCAAACCTGGGAGCATGCTGGAAAGTTGAGCTTTTGACTGCAGGAGAGATGGGGCTCTGGCGACTTAGAGCTGCAGGCTTTTGAAAGTAACATGGACAAGGAAGGTACTGTATAAATAAAATATACTGTGTTTATGGATAGGCTGAGGAACTGGCTAAACACACTGTGTAGATGGCTCTCTCCACACAGCTGTATATTTAACCCATCAGGGACTTACACCGCAGAGAGTCAGCTTCCTTATGTTAAGGAGGCACCGATTAGTTTACAACAATGCAGTTGTCATAAGCCAGGTTTGTTATCATTCTCTGTGCTTACAGTAGTGAAAGATGGGGACATGTCTGGGTATCTTTTCTTTCTTTACAGGACTTTAGTCTGTTTGTGGAATTGCTGCATTATAGTGCTCTGAAGCAGGAGTGCTGCAGAGATCAGCCTTGTACACTGATTAAATGCCACTCGCCCAGCTCCCCACACGGAATCTTAGCACAGCCTTGGGCAAATCTCACAGCCCCGGGTAAAATGGGCAAAAGGCTGTCTGGCTCCTCTGCTCTCCTTACTAGCAGCACTGTCATTGAGCTCTCCCTGTTGGAGCACGAGGTGTGAGATAGCAGCATTACTGTGCTACTCTTTAAGATCCTGACAGCCTGAATGTCACCTTGGGTGAACAATGACTTACTGAGAGGGTTTTGCTGCATCTGGATTGTTACCACAGGAATTAATACTTGGACAGTATTTGGAACTGATGAAGTTTTAGAAAATCTTTGTTTATATAAAAAGTGACATACACATTTACAAAGCCAAACCCTGGTGTATTTTGATAAAAGTATTTTTGATGAAAATGCAGATATGTTTCCTTAAATAGAATCAAAAGTTAGGTTTTCCACAACAGAAGAAATTTGTTTGTGGTTTTTTTTTTTTTTACTAAGATCATTTCAACTTGAAAATCAATTTATTACTCTAAAATGCTAAAATTCTTTAATTTTCAGTAAAAAAAATTCAAAACAAGCAATCTTTTTTTTAAAGCAGATATTTCTATTTCAGTGATTGTATCAGTACTTTATCTTTTACTAATATAATGATGGATGGATTCAAGGGGGTGGTATCAGTATCATGCAATCAGAGCTACCAGAAGTAACTACCTTCACCTCATTTTTCCTCCTGTTGGATCACATAAATTGAATAGATCTTTTCCCAGATACTGATTCCACTGTCAATGAAAACAAATTGCTGAATTAAAAGCTTGTTTTTTCTCTCTTTTTGCTGCACTAAAATAATATGAGAAATTACTCTGTTTTAGCTCCTGAACTTGAGTTTTCCCGGGAACTGTGTTTCCAGGGAGATAGTTTGTTTTCAGGGTCAGATAGTTTAATCTGCAAATCACTTTCTGCTGATAAAACTGTTTTCATTTTCCCATCTCCTACTGTCCCTTCACCCAGCCCCTCGCTCAGCAAATCTCCAGCCTGGTGAATTTCATGCAATTGTTGTTTTATTTTTTTTCTTTCCTGTAGGGAGTAGTAGAAAAAAACCCAGGTGAATAAAATAGTGAATCTGGCTAAACCTCATGTATCCAATTAACTGAAAATGTTAATTTCTGGTAGGGAAGTTCTTTTGGCTAAACACCTGACACAGGCGCAAGTAGAGGGAGGACAGAGTGAGAAATGAGGAATGCAACAGCTTCAAAAGACAGGAGAAAAGCCATGCTGGGGTTAGAGGAGATGTAGGAGTCCTTATTTTGGTATGCAGACTTGACTTGGCTGTGATTTTAATGAAGCAAAGTCCTGAGCAGCAGAATCAGTGCGTGCCCTTCCCTCCTGGTTTGGCATTTGTTTCTGCCCAGGCTCTTCTTCACAGTTCACCTGGCACAACTGTTTGGTCACTTGGTAAAACAGCTTGAGGAACTGAGCTGGCTTTTTAAAAAGCTCAAACAACAAAATCTCTGCTATTTTTATCCCTGCAAATCCAAACTTCCCAAAGTGCTCTGAACATGCACTGTAGAAAATGCAAAGCTGCAGTCATCCTGGTCACTTCTTGCTCTTCATTACAGGCATGACATTAGTAGTCCATCACTAAATTAAATCAAAATCTCCTATTTTTAAAAATTTATCTTTTTTTATCATGGAAGCCTTAAAAGTTTGAGGTTTGTCTTGCAAAAGTGTCTGTGCATTGCAAGTGCTATTGCACACTGCTGACAGGGCAAACTCTAAACACAGAGCATCTGAAAGGAATTTAAACCTCTGGACACCACAGCATCTCCAGCTTCAGCATAAGTTCCCTGCTCACCCCAAGGGGGTTGCAGATAGAGAGCTTGAGTCCAGAAAGCATGTCAAAATCAGCACTGCAGCCAGCTCTGGACAAGAGAAGCTCAAAACAAGGTGCTTGAGGGAAGGTGGTCAAAACGAGTCTGACACTGGCCCAGTCGAGGGGAACCTGCCTGGGGTTGTGATCTCACTGTTGGACTGTTCTCTTGAGAGCTTAACATGAATTTTTATATCCATTGCACCTAAGCATGCCCTCCCTCGTTGTCTTTGCATGGCATTTTCATGGCTGGACCAGCAACCAGGTCTGCAGGAAGGTGTCCCTAACCACGGCAGAGGGGTTGGAGCCAGAGGATCTTTAAGGGCCCTTCCAGCACACAGCATTCTGTCATTCTATGGTTCTGTAATTTATGCCTCTCATTTTAGGGTGCATTGCAAAGCAAATGAGATGTAAGAGCCCAGATCTTTGGCATATTATTTCAACCATGGGAAAATTGCATTGCAACTGCTCAGGCTTGTGGCTCTGGGAGAAAGCAATGGGAAAACCTGTGTAAAGGTGGGTTTTCCAGCAGCAGTACTTAGCAGAAGGAAGGGAGGAAACCAGCAATTAGACAGGTCCTTCTGCCCTAGAGGGCAGCACAAAGTAATAAATACAAACCTGAACTCACAAACCATCTGAAATCATCTTCTCCATGACAGAAGAATGTCTGTCAGGATGGTGTCCTATTGTGAATAATATCTTCAGCTTAATTGGTTGGATCTAAACAGAAACCATTTCCATTTGAGAGCTCTTTCTATGTGACACCAGACACACTGCCCAGCATGAGAATCTGGACTTCATTGGGAGGCCTGGATATTAGCTCAGCAGCATCTGGAACCACACAAACCCATTAAAAGCCTTGCATCTTCCTTTGGCCACCAGGCTCAAAGGAATGCAGAGCTACACCGGTAGGTCACAGGTGTAGTAGGCTCAGAGTGGGTTAATTTATTGTACTGCTTGTGTCCATCTCCTTATTAGATGATTATCTGCCAGCTTTCACGTGTATTGACCTCTGTGTTCCATTTGAAATCTAACCATAATTACTTTTGCCTTCAGAACCATGAAACTGAACATCATCTTCTTGCTGGCAGTGGTGAACACAGGAACCTTTAACTATCATCCCACAGAGGGGACACCCTGTGAAATGGTAAGGAGGGATTCCTCCTCAGGCCCTTTGGGATCTGCAGTGAGGCTGGGACACCCCCATTGCAGGCACTGTGCAAACAGCCATAGTCTCTGAAAAGGGAAAATCTCCAGCACCAGACTTTCTGTGGTGGCAGAGGTGGGATTTCCAGGGTTAGGGGATGGGTAGCAGGCACTTCTCAGGCTATGTCCTTTTTGTAGTGACAGCACATGAGAGGGGTGGAGGACGGGTGAGGTAGGAAGAAGTGTCATTATGTTTGGGTTTTTCCTAAAGGGGAGCTGGTTAAAAGAAATTTGACCTGATTTCCCTAAGACCGTAGAGGGGTTCTGGGACTGAGACAGAGAAAAGACTTAGACCTAAAATCAACTCCTTTCTATCAGGCCTAAGTTCTTTGTGCTTTAAATAAAGAATCTTCTGTGAAATACCTCTATACCAGCCCTTTTGTAATAGCAGGGAGAGTGACCTCCTCTGCCCTGACACAGCATTGCTGCCAGGGAAGTTGCACCTGACTTCTGCTGGAGGAAAAAGAAGTGACAAAGCCTCTTGCTGCAGTACAAAATTTTCTCCTTGGACTTTTGCAAGCACCTGGTACAATATCAAAAATGTTATTCAGACCTGAACTTTCTACCTTTCCTATCAAAGTATTTCTGACTGTAACAGGCTTTTAAAAATACCTTTTTCCCCTGAATATTGAAGCTGCTTAGCACAAAACTTCAAGAATTTCCAAAATATGTAAAAAAACCCCCTATTTACTAGTTATACACAACTCCCTTATGGGACTCATTGCATTCCTGCCCACCTGCTGTGTTGCTGCACTTCCTGAATTCCAAAGAAATTAAAACCTAGTTTATATAGAACAATCTTGGGAATCTGCTTGACTGAGTAGCTCAGTTCATTGGCTGGAGAGGGAAGTGTGATGAAGCTTGGGTCCCATGTATCACAGAAAAGTAAAGGCTGGGCAAGACACACAATAACCCAAGCAGATTTGTCCCATTCCAGTTTTTGGAAGGGTCACAGACTTGGCTGACTGCTGTGAAGTAAACATGTGCTTGTTTCCAGCACTCCACCATAAACTGGTTTCTTCAAGCCAACAATCCAAGGCTCTAAGCAGTTAACTTAGATAAATTTAGCTCTGACAGAAAGCTGCAGTCAAAGGCTGGGATGTTAATCTCAAATAAACGAACAGCTCAGCATTGCAGATGTCAATGCTGATGATCTTCCTCTGCTGGATGTTTGCTCCAACAAAAGATGCATGTAAATCCAAACACCATTTAAAGAAAGAAGGAGCTACTGGATTAGCTGCTGGGTTCGCTGAAGTCCTGAATTACTATTTTTCATTACAGCCTCACCCTTTCACAAGGCACTTTCCCTGTGGTGACGCCTTTAGAACAGCAAGAGCTCAGAATTTAATATTTCATAACAAGTCTCCTGGAAAAGGCATGAGTCAGAAACTTGTGCCTGTCTCTGACTCACCACTAGTACTCCTGTCATTGAACAAGAACCCTAGAAGAGGCTTTAGGAAGTCAGCAATCCCTACCAGACCCTTGACACAGGTGTGAGTTGCACTGATTACACAAGTTGTGGCATATCTACTTGTTTGCAAAACGAGGCAGAGCTTAATGGCAGGAGCTTCTTCCAAACTTATGCAGCCTTCCAAGGTCAGGCAAGGCTTCAAGGAGGTCATGTTCTACCTCCCAAAGTAAGATGTTTCTGCTAATTCATGTTTGCTGGCAAAGGATAAGCTTTGAAATAATTTACAGAAGGGAAAGGATTTTAGGAAATTCTGTTTTACCTTGGATTGAGTGGTGCAAGAACATGCGCACGACCAGTTATCACAGGTCAGCTGATGTGGGGTACCTGGACAAACTGCTGAGGTTTGATCTGAGACTCCACCTGGGCAAGTCTTCTGGGAATGGCCATGGACACCACACAAGTGCAGGTCAGTGCCAAGTGCCTGCAGCCCAAACTCTTTGGTTCAGATGTTCATGAGTTGACAAAGAAGAACACAAGTGGAGGTTTGGATCCAGCTGCTTTTTTTGTAGGGCCCTTACGAACGTGGATGACAGCTTCCTCCTAGCGCTGAGCAGTGAAGAACTGAAACAGGAATCCAAATGATGCTTAGCTTTTGAGATACTGGATCCTTGTTTTGCCCAGCACAAAAGGGGGACCAGAAGGGGCCAAAAGCTCCTCACCCTGCAGTACTTCTTGTCAATGGACTTGAAATAAACTGATGGAAACACTGGCAAAAAAGATGAAGTCAGAACCCATTGAGCTAAGAGGTGGGAGGAGGGAAGATACACCAAAGAGATGCTCCATCCCACTGAGGTGTGCTTTATCTTTTCTTCCTACTCCTGATGAGGATTAAATTCATGCAGTTTGAGCCTCAGGTGAGTAAAGGAGGTGCAGAAGATAAGCAATATGGTGAGGATCAAAATAGCGCAAAGAATGATAGTTTTAAAAGAAATACGAGAGGGGAGCTATTAGAGGAGCAAAGGGCAGGCAGTGGGAAGTGTAGATTTTATCTGTCCCTTTTACCCCTGGGACAGTTCCACGGATGCAGATAAAAGGCCAAATCCTGCACGATACATGGTGATCTGGGACTGACCTCTCAAGCATTGACTTCAGTGAACACCGGCTGGCTGGCATTGATGGGAGTTGAATCAGAACTTTGACAAGATACTTTATCCCAGAAGGAGTGAAGGGGCCTCTACACTTGTTCAGATTTGGCTCAAAATGTCTGGAGAAACCTGGCATCTGCCTTAGGCTGCAAAGGACCTGCTGCTTTTTCACTCTGGATTTTTTTATCCTTCTGGCTTCTGCTTCTTCCACAAACCAAATAAAAAAAGCTTCGCTCTCATGCCTTGGAGCTAAGCCCAAATCCAGGCATATTTTAGTTCAAAATGAGCAATTCTACAATGGCTTTGCAGGAAAGAAATAATATCAAGTAAAGGCCAGAAAATTTCCTTTTTTTCTCCCTAATATGTTTAGCTGGGGGAGATTTAAGTGAATTGGAGAGGGGTATGAAGGGTTTCAGATTTTTGTAGTCAATTTACTTGGGATCTTTGGGAAATATGTATTATAGGAAGGGCTGTGGAGCACTCTGACTACATCTAGAGTTCAGATGAACACTTGTACTTCTCTGACACATTTTTCTGTTGCCTCCAAAATTTAGATTATGCAAAAGAGATTCACAAAAGACTGACTAGTGCCACACTTCTCCAAAAGCAGACATACCACTTCATTCACCTCAAAGTTCACATGAAACAGATAGGTTTTAATTGTTTTCACTTTTAATCTTTCTTTAATATCTGAAAAGCGTTGTGTGATGTAATCTGGATTCTGCTTCTCCATAAAAATTAAGATTCAACACATTTTTTCTTTATTTCTTTCCTTTCTGTTCTTTCTATAAATATTATATGGCCCAGACATCCAAACACATTCATGACAAGAGTTTTTCTCCAGTAAATTAAATGCCACCTAAGCCTTTCACTTCCTCACACTTCTGTATGTTCTCATTATTAACAAAATATAGCTTGATATTTATGCAAGGATGCTCATCTTGATGTTCCCAATCTTCCTTATGAACACACACTCCAAATTTGGCCTGGACACAAACTCAATCCTAGCTGCTATTAAACAGACTTGCTTCTGGAGGATGGAGTCGATTTTGACATTTGTTTTTTTTTCCCTCTATCTGCTGTTGAGAATTGGCCTGAAAAAGTATGACCCTCACTGCACTTCACAGCTTTTTTCTCTCTCAAGTGCTGGCTTTACAGAATTTGTCTTTTCCATGTTGTGTCACGTGAGTGTTGTCAGAACGCTTTCAAAAGGCGCTCTCCCCATGCAAGAAGAAGGGAACTGTTACCGTGGCAAAAGGATAAACATGGATAGTGAAAGCAGGAAGAGTTTGGAGACTTGCATCAGAAATATTCCAGTCATTGAATAACCCATTTTGGTAAAGGTGCATTACTAAACAAAGCCATGGATAAAGGAAAACATGGTTTAATATCTGAGGGTGTGACTATGAAGGAGAGACAGGTTTTGTGATGTAAGATACTTATATGCTTTTCCACCTCCTTGCTTTGGGACCCACACTCTCAACAGCATGAAGCTTCTTCAAGTACAGCTAACTCTTGCAAGTTGAGTTCAAAAAATCTAATACAGAGATGAAAGTGAAAAAAGTAAACATCAGAAGAAAAATGAAGAAATGGTGCTTGATTGCAATGGAAAAGGGGCAAAATTCCTTCACTTGGAACTTTTAAAAGTCCAGGAGAAAGGTACAAAAAGGAGAGCATTCAGTAGGTTTCAAACACACATAAAACTCTACTATTGTAAGTCAGTGATGTCTCAAAAATGAAAAGAGCATTGTTAGCTGCAGAAAGGTGTTAGGATTGTTGCTCTTGCTGTCTGACTGCTGAGATAAAGTGGTGGGATCAGTGTTTCAGGAGGAGGTTCTGCCTGGATCTTGAATGTTATTTTCCGTATTTATATAATGCAAAAATGTTTTTAATTTGTCACATGACAACCCCTTTTCTCTCCTTTTCTGGCAGGCAAATTCACAGGCATTTTGCCACAACAAAGACCTCCACCAAATCCCTCACGAGCTCCATCTGAATGTAAACAAAATAGATCTGTCTGGAAACCTGATTCAAAGCATCCCTGAAATACCATTATCATTCTACACTTCCCTCCAGTATCTGGATTTAAGCTTCAACCAGATAAGCTTCATCACGTCTGGAGTGTTTGCACACATGATGAGTTTACTAGAAATAAATTTAGCCAATAATCATTTACATAAGCTTGCTCAGAATGGGACAGAGGGGATTGGACTTTTGCCCAAGGTGGAAATAATGGACTTATCCCACAACAATCTCTACAGTGGGATGGCCGAATATTTCATTAATCAAGCTCCAGCACTGCAGTATCTTTCCTTGGCAGATAACAGTATTGTAAGGATATCACACAAGATGTTTCAGGGATCTCCCAGTCTTGTGGAGATAGATCTTCAGAGAAATATCATCATGGAAATAGAAGAAGGTGCTTTCGAGACTGTAGCAAACCTTTCCAAACTCAATCTCTCCACAAATTCAATTACTTGCATCTCTGATTTCAACCTCAGGCAGTTGGAGGTTCTTGACCTTAGCAGGAATAGCATTGAGACCTTCAGCATCACAAAGTCAAATGATGAATATAATTTAAGATGTCTGGACCTAAGTGAAAACAAATTGCTTCACTTTCCAGTCTTCCCTCAGGTAAATAAACTGGTAACTCTGAATTTATCAAATAATTTAATCAAGCTCACTGCTGAATCCCCTTATAATAAAATGGACTACATGGATAATGAATGGCTAGATGCTTCTTTTCATCTTCTTGATCAGAAGCGAAGTAAAAATACAAGTTCTCTTTATTTATCCCAACTTGTATATTTAGACTTAAGTTATAATAAAATCAAATCCATTCCAGATGGGTTCTTTGAGTCAATGTTGTCCCTTCACACCCTTAATCTCAGCAGAAACTGTCTTCAGGCATTTACAGTAGGTTATGATAGTGCATTGCTCTCCCTAACCGTCCTTGACTTGAGCTACAATGCTTTGCAGAACCTTCTCCTCGATGCTGGTGCTTTGCCAAATTTGAGGGAGTTTCATGTTCAAAACAACAACCTTCAGACCCTGCAATTTGACATCTTTTCCAGTCTTCCTAGCCTCAGACTTCTTAACCTACAGAGCAATAACATCAGCCTTTGCCACATGTACTCGGGATTAGCTAAGCAAAGACTTGCTGCAGAGGACAGTGGTTGTGTGTCATTTGTCAATTCTCCTGCTCTCCAGTACCTGTACCTAGCTGACAACATGCTGAGCATCCTACCAGCACGCACCTTCCACAAGACTCCACTGCTTGTCTTGGATCTCTCCATGAACCCTGGACTGAAAATAGAACTTAAAGCACTAGCAGGGCTGGAAAAGTCTCTGGAATACTTGCATTTACATGGCAATAGTCTGATAGATTTAAATATTGACTTGCCTTGTTTTAGTCACCTTAAACATTTAAACCTCTCTGAAAATCAGCTGAACTGGCTGCCTAAGTGGAGTAGTGACACTCCACTGGAAGTTCTAGACCTACGGAACAACAAGTTCAGTACATTAGAGGACAGCAACATTTTAGCATTAGAAAATTCACTTAAAAACTTGTATCTCTCTGGGAACCCACTCAACTGCTGTGGAAACATCTGGCTTTCATCAATGATCCAGAACAAAAATGTCCAGATCCCCAACGTGGAGCACTTAACGTGCCAGTACATTCGGAGCTTTGGGTATTGGGAAGAAATGCACGTCAAGGACATTAGACCAGAAGACTGTGAAAAAGAAGATCTGAAGAAAATCAACATCCTCATTATATTAACATCTGTACTAGTTTTATCTGTCATCATCATTGGTGTGGGTTCATTTTTTTGCTTCCGAAGGCAAAACTTTAGCCACCAGTTTAAAGCATAGGAACACAAAACATCCTGAAAACTGAAGAAATCAGGTGCTACCCTGACACTGTGGAAATGAAGGATATAATTTTCATCTTTGAGTTTTAACTGTGGATTTTATGATGGTTTTGTAGCATCCCTGAACTGCACCACTGTACTGGTCTAGGTTGCAGGAAGGAGGACTTACTCTGTTTTGCATTTGCTTCATTCACATGCAGATCTGCTTAAAAGATTACACAGTGTTAGAAGAGGCCTCTGTAAAGTTCTGCTGTTGCTTTGAGGGATGTAATTTAAAACAGCTCAAAAGAAAAAGGCCTGTAAGGTCTTGAGACCTGAGACTTTTCACTAAGCTCAGATGATGCCATCAGCCAATTAGGAAATCCCTTCTCAAAGTTATGTGCCTCCACAAGATGTTTCAGTTTGGTCTGAGCTTTGCTTTTACCTAGCTGGTTAGCTCCTAACCCTTCTTAAACTGAAATCATACAATGATGGGCCAGAGGGGTCAAAACACAATCTTCACTCAGTGAAGTTGGTTGCAAATTCCCCTCAAGTTCCAAAACAATGAGAATTTAGCTAAAACCAAACCAAACCCAAATGGAAATCATAAGTAGTGTCCATTGTGCTCCTGCCTACCATTTAGACAGCTCACAATGGAAACCAAAGACCGTGTGGTAGGAACCTCTTTGGATGTCTCACTTTTTATGTTAGGATATTGCTCCAGTCACTGGGGCAAGACATGAGAGGTAGATGAGGTCAATTAGTTCTGGCACTTAGTATCCACAAGGGATGTAAAAGAAATCTCAAGCATGAAGCAACTGCTGATATGTTACCCAGATCTGCTCAGAAGGCCACAGGTTCACAGTTTAACTAAAAGAGAAGGAATTTGTCTCTCATGTGCAATACATATTTAACTGGGTATAATGTGAAGAAATTAATTTCTGGGGTGAATACTTTGCAAAAGAAAAATCTTGGAGAAAGAATTTCAACCAGCTAGAATTGGATTGAAATGCTTACATTTTTATGGAAAACTGTGGGAAATTCACAACATACAGTTGCATTTCAATATAGAATAATAATATATCTATTTTTAAAGGTCATGGAAGGTTAGACTGCAAAAACACACCATTGTGAAATGATAGACAGGAAACCTAGTCCTGTGCCATTATTCAGATCAGATGTTCACTGTGTCACCCTAAAAGGTATAGAGGATGAGCTGTAAGAAAAGTTATGTAGATCCTCATTCTGTGATGGGTTTAACACAGCTTACATGCTACATTGCTAAAAGTCAACACAGACTTTATTTTGTATTTTGTTCTGTACCCTGACAGAAAATTCACCCTTTTGAAGTGAAGAAAAGCTCACCAACAGTGGGAGCTTGACCTGCTAATGGGGTGCAATGGCTTCAAAAGTAACTACATCAGGTCTTCTGTTAATGCCACGAACTGTACATTAAGGCATATAACAGAAATAGAGGTCAAAGCAAAACCTGTCCAGGTAAATAACTCAGAGTCAAATTGCTGCTTCACTTCTGTTTCTTCAAGCTAGTGAATATAAAAATTAACACACTACAAAAAGGTGTATAATTCTATTTTTAAAGCAGCTATGTAAGAAACTGGCTGGTGGATTTCACTGTGGAATTTTGTATAATAAAAACATATTTGAATTTTGTAAAAAGCACAGGGTTGTGAATATATTAAATCATCAGTTTGAAATGCTCCACAGATGAAAAGAAAAGCCTTCCTATTTTTTCCTATGGTGTTCAGATTCCACCTTTGACCTTTACGTTCTAGTCCTGAAGAAGGGACAGCTGTTCCATATCTTAGAGCACAGCCAATGGAGACCAAGAAGACCCACTAAAGATGTAGGCAAAAATTCAGAATAGGTTTTTGAGAGAACTTGTGGATAACCCATCCCTGGAAGTGTCCAAGGCCAGGCTGGATGGTGCTTTGATCAACCTGGTCTAGTGGAAGGTGTCCCTGACCATGGCAATGGGGCTGGAACCAGATGGCCTTTCAAGTCCTTTCCAACCTAAACCATTCTGTGATTCTGTGGTTCTACAAATTTGCACACACCCTCAGCAGCAATGGGGCCTGATCTAATATCTACAAAAGCCCATGCTTGAGCCCATCATTGGCTCAAGCCTTTATTCAAGTAGGGAAATAAAGTCTAGTCTTTAGTCCCTAGTCTAGTAGATTGCACAAGCAGCAATCCCAGGAGCTAGCTGGAAGTCCGATGTTGAAGCTGCTGTGCTTTTCCCTTGGTGTGAAGGCAAGCTGAGCTGTGTGCCCAGACACTGTTTAATCTGCCACACACCGAGTTTATGGCTGTTGTGTCAAGCAGGACAATCTCCTTCTCAGAGCCAGTATTAACTTGACTAGTATGGCTGGAATTAAACCTGATGACAGAGTCAAACCCGATTAATTAATAGTTTTCACACTGCTTTTGTTCAGCTCTCCCAAAAGGAAGTGCTTGTTATTACAAAACATCTGGGATTAATTAGATTTCCATTGACTTCTCAGGAGCAAAAGCAGTTTTCTCAAGAATAAGCCTCAGGAATAAAATGCAGTGTGGCTTGTTTGGATTTTTCTGTTAGCAGTATAATCAACCAAGAAGTGACCTGACCCTGCTCCTGCCAATTCTATAATTCTGGATGGGGTGAGGAGCAAGAGGGGGAAAAAACCATGAATAAAATAACAGAGAGGAAAACCAGGGAGAAATGTGAGCCCTGCATGATATTATGCATCAAAATAGGGAGCATGTAGCTGACAGCCCCAGCTCTTGCCTCTCCTGATTGTTACTGTGTCTTCAAGAAGCCCAAATGCCAAACGATGACCCTGCATCAAACGTAGACATTATTCACACATTACACATCTTCCCACCAGTCAGCTCTATTTTCCTAATAGGTTGGTGGTATGGTTTAATAAAGAAGAAAATTAACCCTGTCCCAGCTGACACCAGGACAGTAGGCATGGTACAGGCTGTTTTGAATTTGTTTGGAATTTTTCAAGCAAGAATTTAAACCCTCATTTACTGCTGTTTTGAATTTGTTTGGAATTTTGCAAGCAAGAATTTACACCCTCATTTACTGCTTTTTCATAAAGTTCTTGCAACAGACTTGAAGCTGGTCTTGAACGCTTACAGGAATGGAGCAACCTGTTCCAGCGTTTCATCACCCTCTCAGTAAAGTATTCCTACATGACATCTAAACGTGCCTGGTATCAGGTAGATATAAGTACTGGAAGCATTAGGAATGCTAGAAAAACTAGAATCAGAGAGAGACTTTAAATGCTTAGCAAGTCATGACTCATGTTAGCCATCCATGGAAAACAAGTCTCAGTTTGCAGAAGCATTGGCTTTTTTTTCTCCAAAGTACCCTTTTTTACTTGCAAAATACTCTGTACCCTAACAGAGTATCAGAGTACCAGGGCCTCTGTCTACAGACTTCCCTGCAGGGACTCTACTCAGCCCTAAACTAACCTCAGGAGGTAAGTATCTAATACAGTAAGTGCCTTCTGATATTTTGGGAGCTCAAAGCACGGGCTTTCTTATTCTATCTAATCCCCATGTCATTCAGTACCCTCCTACTTTCCTGGGGAGGAAAAAACTGACACAATAACTTGGATCCCCTGCATCTCCCTGAGAAAGAAAACTAGGCAAGGCAGCTTCTAGCCAAATTATTTTCCATTAAAAATTACCTATTCTGTTTGTGCACACATGTACGAAGGCACAGACACACAAGGCTACTTTAAGAAATAGATCATTTCAGGATTAGCTTTGCTTGACCTAGATTAGAACAGCCTGTGCTAAATGATCATCTGTAATAACAAACAGCCTGTGCTGCTGCTGTTCGTGGATTCCTATTTCATGCCTGTCCATGTGAAACATTTTGATCAAGATTTTCAAAGTGATCACTGATTCATTTCAGATGCCTAAATTTGCAGGCTGCGTCTTGCCAACCCTGAAACAAGTCACATTTTCCAGAAAACTGGGTCCATTTTCTCTCAAAACCAAGGCTCTGTGGTATGTCTTATACAAGCCCCAGGGAAAAAAATGAGGTTGTCCAGATGTATGTATATAGTTATTTCACTTAGAGCTTTCTAATGATAGTTTCTGCTCTGCCAGAGTTGTTTGGAGCACCTGAAGAGCTGAAAAACAGCAATGTCAACACCTCCTCTCCCTGTAGTCTGCACTCAGAAGGACCATATTAACCCAACTATACCCCCACTATCACTCCCATCCTCAGTTACTGTGGGTAAATTTGAGTGAAAAAAGGAAAAACAGACATAAGAAAAGAACAAAAATTAAATGTAGTGTCTTCAGCTTCCTGCCAATTTTGCAGCTATGCGGCCAGAACAGATTTTGGTCCCATGGGTCCTGGATTGGTGAGAGTCCAAATAGATTTACTAAGAAAAAAGAGAAATGAGGAATGAGGAATGAGAGGAGTTTGGAGCCATCAAAATCCTCGGAGGGAGTGATGGGATGCTTTAGAGGAACAGGCAGTGGTAGGTACTTACCCACCTCTCCCCAAGAGTTTAGAGAAGATCAGTGAAGCCTCACCCAGTCTCTTGTAGAGGAAAGGTGAGAAGAGAGCCTAGGAGACAGATAATGGAACAGAAATGAAGGATGATAGAAGAAGCGAAAGTGGAAGGGAAATGGATAGAGAACAGAGTTTTAGTACAATTTATGTCTTCATGAAGGGGAATGGAGAAGCACAACTGGAAACTGAAGAGCATCAAAGAGAGAGGGACAGGATAACTTTGCAAAGAGGTGGTCAGAGATGAGCTGTGCAGAGACTGAGGGGACACAGGTACCTTGGTCAGACAACAAGTCTGTGAAGAATGAAAACAGAGGAGCACATCAGTTCATGCAGGGTGGAAACAGAAGTGTAAAGCAATAAGGGAAATGGGATGAAGCTGAAATGGAAAGAAAAAGAGACTTTTCTGAGGAGGGTCTGTGAGACTGTGCAACACTCTTTCACAAGGAAAAACTTTTGGAGGCTGATGCAACATGATACTAATGAAAATTTTGGCAAAAATGAGGGAACAGTCTTGCAACACTGGGAGAGTCACCTTTCTCCCAAGCTATTGTTCATGGCAGTTCTGCTGCATTGCAGAGCCAAGATAGCTCCAAAGATTTCCTCCTCCTGTCCATGGCTAACAGTCAGAGCATCAAAGACACGTTTGGGAGACACATGGGACACTTTATTGCAGCCTTTCAGTACTTAGAAACATTAAAAAAGGAGAGCATCGTTTTAAATGGGCTTTTTAAACAGGACATGGAGGAATCATTTTAAATTAAAGAGGGGAGATTTGGATTAGGCATGAGGAAGAAATTCTTTACAGTGGGGGGGGGTGAAGTACAAGTTGCCAAGAAGCTGTAGATGCCCCATCCATGAAAGCCAGATTGGACAGGACTTGGAGCAATCTGATCCTGGTGGGTGGCATCCCTGCCTCTGTCGGGGGGATTGGAACTAGATGATCTTTAAAATCTATTCCAGCCCAAAGTATCCTGTAATTCTATGATTTTCCAGTTCGTAAGCAGTGTACTTTGTGAAGAAACATTCTGGGAAGTGACTACAGAGGAGATTCCTCTCTGCTGTTCCTAACTCTCCAGAAAATAGAGGGGAGAAGGGAGTCCAGGGTGTTGGAGATGAGACCAGAGAAGGAGAGGACTCCATTTTCAGGAAGAAAAGCCAACAAAGAGAAGAAAGTCAGGAACAGACAACAGGATAAGAGGTGTGGCATGAGGAAAGCAGAAGAAGAGGAAGAATAGCTTGAATTCTGGGATTTTGGAATAAAAATCACAGAATCACAGAATGGTTCAGGCTGAAAGCAACCTCTGCAGATCATCTTGTCCAAGAGCCCTGCTAGAGCAGGTTCACCTAGAATATTTCCAGAGAAGGGGACTGGATGGGCAGTTGCAAGGAAGACAGCATCATCTCCTCCCAGGAGGATTCAGTTGAAGGACAAGCTGCAAGTTGCAACTGCAGAAGAGCCCATTAAACATAAGAAAAAAATCCCTAATAGTGAGAGAGGCTGAACTCTGGAAAATACTTGTTGACTTTCAAGACTCCTCAGGGTAAAGCCCTGAACAACAAATTCTGACAGTGAAGTTGGCCCTGCTTTTATCAGGCAGCTGGACTGGGTTTTCCAGAGGCTCCTTCCAATTTGAATTATTCTCCAAACCTTTACAAAACAGATATGGGTCATGCACTTAGACATGGAACAGATAGCAGAGAAACTTTGGAGCAACAGAGCCTGCAAGCAGTATCTGATAAACTGATGTCTGTACTGATGCAGTGAAAGGGATTTGACAGTAGAAGTGTCCAGAGAGATGGCAAAAGTGGTTCATGATGTCACATGCGAGCAGAGCTGCTCAGATTATTGAAGCCTGAGTTCACATCATCTTTCATTTTTTCTTCTTTTTTTAATTTCATTTTTTTGTAGCTAAAAATTAAAATTAGTCTTTTCAAAATTTCCCATGAAAGTTCTGAAAAATGTGAGGTTGGGAAATGTGTCCCTTTTAAGGCCGGATCCTCATTTTGAATTCAGATATTCCTACTGCAGCATGCACATTCTTATAGAATGAAATAATCATTGCAACATTGTTTTTTTTTACTATATTTGTTCAAGAGTAGATAAGGAAATGTTTCTATCAGCTAATCCTAAATAGCATCCCTCCCTGCTATCACTAAAACAAAATAAAGCAAAATAAAACAAAACAAAGAAAAAAAGAATATTAGGCTGTTGAAACTGCATGCATTTTTTCATATTTTTACACTCTAGTTAGTGCTGGGACACAGGAAGAGCATAAAATAAAATAATGGTAGTAAACATAAGAAATTCCAGAAGAAAGCTATCAGGTAAGATTTTAGTTTAAAAATTTTTTATTATAAAACTTCCTTCCATCATGAGAACTTATACTGTAATTTGTGTTTTTAATAATATTTACAAGTCTTATGACTCCACTGCCTTTCACTTTAAAATTATACAAAAAATTCTGGCAAGAGTAGTAGATGGAGGAATTTCAAACCTCCAGCTCCATTAATTGTTGTTTACTCTTGGAAGAAGCTCCTTGTAACAGACTTTAGCATATGTTTCTTGCCTTACAGATGTGATTCAAGACCATATGTTTCCTCTAATCTGCTCCTTGTGTTTCACCATAGACATTAAGCAAGTTATTGCATTTCTGAACTGGACCAAACCCTCCTTAATCAAGCTGTTTGGAGAGAATGATGCCCAGTTAGGTGAGGTTCCAGGTGCTTTAATTGCCTCTCTAGATATTCTAAGCCCAAAGTATAAATCTTTATTGTCCTTCTACAGTTGCTGATTCTCCCATCTGGTACCTAAAGTCTGCAGAGGACTGTGTTTAATGTTGAAATTACCCGTGAATTTCACAGTCTGTTTACTGGTGCATTCAGAAATGCCACAAAGAGCACAAAAATCTGTGAAAGCCCCAACAGGACTGTCATGTTGAGGATCCCTGTACCACAGCTACTAAGTGGGTAAACGTTGCCAAAGCATCACTGCAGGAAAAAGCTCTGTACAAAGTGCAGCTGGAAGTGGACCTGCCATGATAACTCCATGCCTAGGTGACCAAACCAGTTCTCTTCCCTACCCTGATGGGTATTTTCTGCTCCCCAGCTTGTGCCTTCCTTGGCAGTCCTTGGGAAACCTATCTAGATCCTGTTGATTTATCCTCATTTTTGGCTCCATTTATAGAATGCTATGCCCCTTACAGGGCATTTAAATAATCTCTGAAGAACTGAACACAACAAATTGGCCCCTGGGACTGCAGAAGCAGAGGGGAAGAGGCTGGACAAGACTGTTGGGAAGTACCATTCTCCCATATTTCCTGATGTATTCCTTAAAGCAATTTCCTTCCTGCAGGGAACACTGAGCCATGGTGTGCCATACTCTAAATGGTTCTCTGAACATGAGGCTGTATGAGGGAAGGGAAGGAAAAGTCACCATGACTTTCAGTCACTGTGATTCGTGGGGAAGGTCTATGGATGCGAACCACCAGAGGTCAGCTTTGTCTCCCTCTGTTGTCCAGATTTTGAGGCACTTAAGTCACTGAGGAAAGATAAAATGAAGGTGCCACCATGGAGTATGACATCAGCATAGCCCAGGGTATCTGAAAGGCAACCAAACATTGGTTTGTGCTTATCCAGTCAAGCTCACTGTTGGATAAGTCAGAATTAGTTCAATAAACAGAGGCTCCAAGTGTTTTGCCTTAACTGGTTGATATGCTAAAACCGATCTCCAAAGTCTTATGTCAGCTTGCTCTCTTAAAAAGTAACCAAAACTAGAAATCAGGATAAAATTTCATCAAAGGAGATTTTGCATGCTCTCTGCCTGTGAACACTCAATGTCATCTTGTCCTCTTTGTTTACTTTTCCCGCCTCCTGCTTCCTTAGACTGCTCATAAGGAGGCTTTCCAGTAGATCCAATAAAAGTGCAATGACATCACATGTTTGTGCCCATGACAATGTGTCACTTCATTTGATTTGCATCATGTACTTCCAACTGCTTTTCAGTAGGCCTCTGGATTCACCCACACAAAGCATTTTCAGATGTTTCCTAGAAGAGTACCCAACTGATGCACATTTAAACAAGTCCCTAATTGCTGTCTGTCTGTGGAGCAATGCTTTCAGCATCTCATCGACCAAAGGTCTTTTTGCCCTACTGCTTCTTCTTTCACAACTGGCTTGTTGCAATTTTGGTCTTGTGCAAGAGTTGTTATGGGAATAAAGTCTTATCTCAAAGGAAGATCTTGCTTTGTTTGGATTAAATAAAATGAGCAATTTTCTTATCTTTTCTCTTCTAATAATAATAAAAAAGGCTTTCTTCAATTAATAAAGCCTAAAAGATGTGCCTAGTACATAGTTAAATTTTCTATACAAACATCCAAACCACTCTTGTTTTTCCACTGCACTGTTTCAGACATTCCACAAGTTAGAAATAAATCTACAGTATGCTATCTGCATTGGGAAGTCATGAAAATTATTTTTCTGGTTAAACCAGTGCAGTTTTTGAAGATGTCTCAATTGTAAATGAACGAGGTCAAGTTGCAATCTGTTCACCAGCCAAGACCTCACAGCTCTGTACACCTCTCCTTGCTTGTAAAGCAGTTTAATAATTTTTCATTTGTTTTACTTGACAAATGGGACAGGCTAAGACTATCTCCAGTATCATTAACATCTTGAGTAGGGATAATTTATCAGGACACAACTCTGTGGTGTCTGCTCCTATCTGCTTTGTGCTTCCTTGCTTTGCAGAGCTCTCAGGTTTGCTCCGCAAGAACCAGTCTCAAGATTAAGGTTACAAAACCTGGCAAAGTTTTCCAGCCAGACACTGTGAAAGAGTTCAGAGAGGATCTAGGAGCAACTGGGAAAGGTGTGAAAAACAGGACTTTTACTAAAAGGCTATGAGAACTGGTTCACAGAGGAAGGGAGAGAGTGAAAGCTTATAAACAGAAAGGGAAAATCTGAATCAGAGGGGAAGCAGAAAAAACATACAGAAAATGTAAGTCAAATGGGTGGATTTTTATAGTCTCACTGGTGGCACAGATGTAAATGTGTGCTGGGATCCACCCTGAACCTGAGGAATGCAGCAGAATCTGCCTCCTCAAAGAGGTTTTTTGCATGGGGAAAGGACTGGATGCTTTCCCACCAGTTTGGACTTAGAGATGTTGAAATGTGAATTATTCAGGACTTCGAAGACAATTCTATCTTGGGTGGCTTTCATACCAGCCTGAGTACCTAAATCCTTCTTGTTCCACGAATGAAAATTGTCCCAGAACAATCAAACCAACATATCCAGGTTCCTGACTGGGGGAAGCCTTTGGTAGGACAGCTTCAGTCACACCAGTGAAGGCACTGCTGCCAGTGGTGCTCACTTTTTGTTTTACCAACAACATGCATGGGACAGCTGATGATATCAGGTGATGCTCATCAGGTTCCATTTGTCCACCAACGTTTTGAACTGTCCTCAGAGGACAACCGAGGTGAAAGCTGGTGACACCAAAGGGAAAACCTCATCAAAAGTGAGATTTTGTACAAAATATTCATTCTTTTAATGCATTTCTTGCTATTTCTTCCCCAGCTGTTCTGTATACTCTACCCTGAACACTGACTTCCTCTCCCTCTGCTCTTCACTGGACTTCTTCCATCTGTTTCAGACCATCTGTCTCAAACAGAACATTAACTCAACAAAATTTAAACCCAAGCTGAACTTTTGAACTGTATCATATTTGAGTGTACCGGAAATTAGGTCAGTGGAATTCATGCACCCTTATTTCATCAAAAAGTGAGGCCCCTCTTCCTTGTTTATTATTTCCAGAACATTTAAATTTCTAGAAATAATAATATTGACTAGAAACAAAACTACTCTAATTGGAACAGTCTTTTCAATGTGTCAAAATATTAGAGTACCAATCAAGTCTGTGCTGTAAAGGGTGCAGGCAAACATGAATTGTGGGCTGGCACTGTATCAAAAATGCAGCTGTTCTCAAAAACTTCTGACCAGGGGAAAATGGTTTCTAGTCTTGACTGTTCATAGTGTAGGCATAAAAACACCACCACAGTCTCATTCAAAAGGTTGAAGGTGAAATATTCACAAGAATTTTTTCCCTTTTGTAATATGTTCTTCTGAACCTGTTGATTTCTACAATGTAGGGGTTTGGATCACCGAGCCTAGCTGAAAGCATTTTTTTATCCATCTTATCATGGAGTGTGTTATTTGTAGCAAATGTAAAGGACTTCAAAGCAGCAATGATAACTTATAAACCTGTGAAGTTGCTTTTAAGGATGATTTTTCATCAGAACTTACATAAAATTCACTTTTAAATGAGTGTGCTCTTTGAACCTGGGTAGAGAAAAAGGAACTTTTTTTTACGTCCTTCAAGTGAGAACCTGTCCATAATACAGTCCCACTGACTGCAGGAATCAGGACTGTCCTGTGTATCAAAGCATGTTTGAAAACTTCCAGTCAAACACAACCAAAAATGGTTGGAGAAGAGCACGACCTGGTTCCTATCACAGATAGGGAGGACCTGAATGAATGTGTCCAAGGACACGAGAAACTGCAAAAGGTGACTCCATTTGGAGCATCCATGTACAGCCCCATTTCCCTTTAGAGTGCTGGAGAAAGCTGTGATACTTGCAGGACAGCAATTCTCCAGAGGAAACTATATTGGGTGCCTGGGGATGAAGAAGCAAGTAAGGATGGAATTAGTTTTTCAGTCTAAAGACTGTGTTAGGTGCAGTCCATTCCTTCCCACTGGGGAAGAGTGACCCAGATCTCAAGAGGATTTTGATTTCTCTGCAATATTGTGGTTACACTCCAGCAAAGCACAGAGACAGATTGGACAAGCTTGAGCAGCCCCTGGTGCAGACCTCAGCCCTTGGCTCTCTGTGTACTGGAGAAGGAAGATAGGCTGGGAGGGCTGAAAAGGTGGCATAGAGCAGCACAGAGGAGGGGATTTTTGGCTGATTCAGCAGTGTAACTCGAGTAGAATCTTTAGCTGCCCACCCCTGATTGGGATGATTAACAAGTAAGTAGTTCCCTGATTATCAGCTTCAGAAGTGATAGTCAATTTAACAAGCCAAATACTACATTTTTCTCACAGTGGGAGGATTGTCCCTATTGGGGTGTTGTGGAAAATGCTCAAATGGGCATGAGAAATTGGCTGGAGTGCAGGCAAAGATCATCTAAAGTAGGAGACTCTCTTTTCCTGGGTTAGTTTTCAGTCTTCAGCCTCTACTTGAAAAGTTCCAGGCAGTGCAGACTGGCATGCATGTGGACATAGGGCACAGGACATTTTTTTGTTCTTTTTCCTGTTGTCACCATTTTTTTCTCTACCCATTTATTGGCAGTGATTGCAAGGCAAACTGTGTCCTTCCCTCTGGCATGGCTTCCCTTCTCCTGTGTCCTCACTCCCTGTTCAGGTGGATCTCACTGCTGAGACAGAAGGATCTTGGTTCTTAATTTTTCCCTTAAATTCTGGCTTGAATCACAGTTCACATGAATTTTATTGCTGGGAGGGCAGAGGTCCAGAGGTCCAAGTAGCTGTCATCACTAGGTAACAGTAGAAATCAACATTTTTCATTTATTTACTGTATTTAAATTAATTATCAGTGTCTGAATATCTCAGTTCCTTTCGTTTAAGGTTGTCCAAACCATCACACTCCTATGGCACTACTGGGCTCTTGTCGAGTACTGAGCCTTGGAAGAGTTAATTGAGTGTAGCAGTGTAGGTGGAAACTAAAAGTAGAAGCTGTGAGTCACAGTCAATTTCTCATTTCCCTGTATTGTTTGTATTGCTTGTACTGTTTTCAGACCTCCAGTTTCTGAAAACTGGCAGCTTTAGCCAGGCCAGTAGAAATAAACAGCAATCTATAATTAACATCAGAGAAACAAAGACCCCAAAGACTAACCAATATATATATATATAGCAGTTACCTGACATCCTGGGTCAGAAACATTCTGATTGTTGGAGAGGTTGTTTTTCGTGAAAAGGTTAACTGATGGCATAACCAAAAAGGGCAGTGTGGGGTTTTGGTTGGCAGAGGGTGGCAAGAGTCCAGCCAGGGCACCAATGCCAAGTCATAGAGGAAATTTGAGAAGCCACTGAGGAAGATAAAGGAGCAGAAAGGAAACTCCAAATTCTAACCAGACAATAGAACACTTTTGATGCAGAAGGGGGAAGAACAGTGGTCATACACACACTGTACTTGCTTAAGATCTCTGAAGGCACTAATGTTGATGAGGCACGAAAATGCATTGTAGAATGCTTTTGGTTGAAGGACACCCTACAGATAATCTAGTTTCAACACCTTCCACTAGACCAGGTTGTTCAAAGCCTCATCCAATCTTAAACATTTCCAGGGATGGACCAGACACAGCTTCTCTGAGAGACACATGCCAGTGCCTCACCACCTTCACAGGAAAGAATTTCTTCTTAATTTCGAATCTAAACCTTCCCTCTTTCAATATGAAATCATTGCCCCTTGTCCTGTGACTCCATACCTTTGTCTAAAGTCCCTCTCCAGCTCTCTTGCAGCCCCTTTAGGTACTGGAAGGAGCTCTAAGGTCTCCCCAGACCCTCCCCTCCTTGAGGCTGAAAAACTCCAGCTTTCTGAGCCTATCTTTCTAGCAGAGGTGTTCCAGCCTGCTGAATATCTTCCTGTCCTCTGCCCTTGCTTCATCCTTGAGTTGGGAGCCCCAGAGCTGGATGCAGCTCTCCAGATGGGGTTTCATAAGGGCAGAGTAGAGGGGCAGAATCCCCTCCCTTGGTGGCCACACTGCTTTGGATGCAGACCAGGATGTGCTTGGCTTCTGGGCTGTGACTGAATATTGCTGGCTCATGGCATGCTTCCTGTTCATCAGTGCCACCAAATTCTTCTGCTCAGGGCTGCTCTCAATCCATTCTCCACCTAGCCTCTGTTTGTGCTATGGAATTGTCCCTACCTGAGTCCAGGACCTTGCACATGGCCTTGCTGGGCTTCGCAAGGCTCACAAAAGTCCACCACATGAGTCTGGCCAGGTCCCTTTAGATGACATCCCTTTCCTCCAGTGTGACATTACAAGGTGTTATGAGAACCAGGGGAAACAGATATTTTTAGCCCATTTCACCTGAGATAGAAAATAACAGTTTCAAAAGACTTCAAAAGCTTAGCCTGAACTCCAACTGTGGAGCATAGTTTACAGTGGAACAACCATGGTTATTGTATAGGTTTTTTAACATAACATAACCTCCTGTACCATTGAATTGCATATGCTCTTCGTTAAGCACTTGCATGTGGGTAAAATATCAGTTTGTGAGAGGTTACCATGGAGATGAGGAGAAATTACAGCCTCAGTCCTACTGACTTAACCCAATGTGCCAACATGATCCAAGAACACCTTATGTGGCTTCACATATGTGTCATTCAGCAAAATCAAGGGAAAGTTCATTGTGCATTCTCCCACTCAGCTGGGAGAAGAGGAAGTAGAATGGAGCTTTGATCACACAGCTTGTGGACTTGAGAAGCCTCGCCGCATAGATACATGGCTCTAACAAGACTGAGGAGAGCATATTTTTTTTTTTTTTCTAAAAGAATGCATCAGGTTGCCTTGAAATCATGGCTTCACCTGGGCTGTATGTCTTGCCAAATTTCAACATGAAAATCTGCATGAATAACCACAGGGAGCAAGCATGAAGGTACTGATATCACTGATGACTGATGATGACTCATGTGACAGCTTTCCAGATGCTGCCGATGGAGATGCTGCCATGGAGCAGCCTGGTACAGGGATCCAGATCTCATGCCAAATAAGGGCACGGGAAGGTAGAAGGGCACAGCATCTTAATGCCCATCTCTCATCTCCAAGCATGAATCCAGATTGCTGTGCACAGCAGGAGGAGAAGGATGATCCTGAAGAAAAGCTTTCTGAAGGAGGCTTATGAAGGAAAACCAGGTTTCTTTGTCCCAAATAATATTTAAACCTTGGAACTGTACTTGCACTCCAGAGGCACTTAACCCACGAACCTCTTAACCATGGTTAACTGATGGGGAAGAGACTGTAATGGTGCCTGTGTCCTCCATCCAGCTCAGCACAGTGAATGGCACAGAGCACTGAGGAAACACCCAAAACTTTGGGATGGGGCATTTGAACAACTGTTCTTTATTCTAGGGATATTCCTTTTCCCCATAATTGGTATTGAGCTGCTCCTAAACTTCCATTTCATGAATGGTACACAATCCTCACCTTAGTTTCTGCTGATTTCTGATCTAAATAAATCAAATTGTAGAGTTCAACCCAACTGTTTTATTTGACTGCCTCAAAAGAAAATTACTTAAAAATTTCATTTCAAGTTGATATAACTTATCTGCAGAGTTTCTAGTTTGGTAATTGAACCAGCAATATGTCAGATAGGATTAATCTTTATTGACCACAGCTCTACCAGCTAGACAGAAGCAGTCACCCTTTAGAGATGTCACTTACGTCTTTAATTTTAAGGGGGAAAATAGTCACTCAAAATTTATAGCAGAAAACAATTTTGCAGTTGTCCCAATGAGATACAAAGCAGATGCCTTCAAGAAACATAAGAAGAGCAGAGCTGACTGATGCCTCCATGGTGCAGACAACTTTGATTCATATTTCAAAGACTGAATTGAGAGTGGATCTGCACTTCCAAACTTGGTTTGTGCTTCTTTCATAAAGGAGACATCCAAACATTGTATTTGGATTTGTTTTCTTATAAATAATATAAAACCCATACTCATTGTTCCTTTTTCAGGCTTGTCTTTTCTCTTATTGTCTGTGCTTGGGAATGTCTGTTCTCAGATTTGACTCCTAGCAGATATTTTCCTAAATGAATTCAGGTTTATTGCATTCTAGTTTTGGTATTCCAGTCTCAAGATGTGCCATTTTACACTTGAAGCATCTCATTTACTTCTAAAGCATTGTTTGAGATTTGAAGGAGACCTGATATTCACCTAAGCTCAAGTACAACTGGCTGAGCACATGAAAATCACCAAGAGTCAGTCTTAAAAAGATCCAGAATAAATCACTGCACCACTACTATTGGAGAATGTGTTCAGTCTCAGCATTTCCAGAACATGTAGACAGCAGTCTGACACCAAGAGAGATCACAAACTTGTGTCTGGGCTTCAACAGAAAATGGGAAATTATCAGGGAAATTATCAGGGAAATTAATGAGTGTAATAACAGCAAAAATAATGATGCACTGACTCTAGTAATTAGAAAAATCACCAAACATAATAAAATGGACTATTATCAAAGGACTCTTATATTAGAAAAATATGCAGATTACAAAGGGAGACTGTTAATGATATATAGAAATTGCATAATAATGTAATGCTGAAAAATCAGTCATCTGAAATTCTGTTTTAGACACATAAGCATTTCCCTTATTTACACAATGGTTGTCTTCTTATTCCTTTCCCCAATATTTACTTTCTTATGCACTTTGTGTAGTTAGTGACATAACCAGAACTCAGAAGGGCCTTTCAAACACAGAATTCAGCTTACCCAAGTAGTCCCTTAAAGTGTCAATTAAAGCTGTGATATGACAGCAGCAGCATTTACAATCCTGAGAGTCAAGATAATATCCTGGTGTACACAGCAAATGACAGAAAAACTCTTCCTGGTGTCATCAGAGTGCAGTGCTGGATTTTTAAGATGCACTTTATCCATCAGGCTCTGATGGAAAAATAATAATAGCAGGTGGGAGAGAAGACAGATGATCTTCTGGTCATTTTGCTCTTCCCATTTGCTCTCTACCTTGTAAAATTTTTTATTACACTTTTGAATCAAATTAACCATTTAAGGAGATCTGATCTTAGTTTGTCACTGGTAGGTATTTTTCCTTACATATAGATAATCTCTTCCACCTAAGCTACAATGGGCTCACATTGTTCACAAAACATGTTTAAATCTTTAGTTTGGTAAAGGATACTTTCTTTTTCCTTTTTTTTTTTTTTAACTTTTTTTAAATAAATGTTTTAACTAATTAAGTCTGGAATCTGATCACCTTCAGAGTCATCTCTTTTTTCAGATATGGGCTCTGAGTTCTGGCCAGATAATGGTCAGAATTCCATCTCACTCCACCATGCTTAAAGCTGGGCAGATAATTTGAGGCGTTGGTCTATAACCAACAGAGAGACAGAGGTACCTGCAGTGGAGTCACATCACTAAGAAATTATTTTACCCACTTTGGGGAAGAAACTACATTCTCCAGAGACTCTTTTCTCTCTCTGTGGCCAATAGTAGAACAACTTAAAGCAGGTACATAACTTTTCAGAAGCTGAACTGAAGTGTCAGATACAAAGAATCATCAGTTATTAAGGGCTTAAGCCATCTGTGCACGTCTTTTCTACTGAAGTCAACACAGCTCCTTTCATTAGTAATAAACTTTTTCAAAGGAAGGTCCAGGAGTGCCTGATTCACCCTAAGAGACTGAATGGGGGCTCAGGTAACCTCTTCCAGACCTTCCCAGTCTGTATCTCTATAATATTGTATGGAATAAGGATCAATTACTATGTCAGTGTCCTCTAAAATCCATCTCTAAAAGTGCCTCGTTCTCTCCAACAGCAAAAATGTGAGCTCAGTGACAAACATCACCATCAAATATGTTTATATTTAATCTGGCAAATCCCACCATTGCAGTTCAAATAGAAAGCACATCTTGTGCAATTTACTCTCAAATATTTACATTTTTGATCTTGCAGCTGGGTATCTCCTGCTTTCTAGCACAGGACAAAGATTTCCAAAGGCACTGCAATGCATACAATATTTATACAAAGTAAAATCTCTCTGATATCGGTTATTGAGTGATAATGTGAGAGGTTGAAGAGCAACCTCACAGTTTATATTTCAGTGCAATTTCTGGTTGTCTAGAGACCAGATGTTTAAGCAAAATGATTAGCACTGAGTAGGTGGAAGGTTTGAGGACAGGATGATAATGTAGAACTGAAGATTATACACTCTCCAGAACCTTATGTGACTATAAATCAGCTGGCTTTTTCAAGCTGCACCAGGAGAGAAATTCCATGTATGCCCTCTGTCAAAATGAAGATTTCTAAGAGTGAAAATAGTTATGGTCTGGCTTTGACAGATTGTATTTAATTACTAGTGGAATGAAAGCAATTTTATTTGAATTTTAAGGCAGAATGAATCTAAAAATCTATTGAAGATCAAGTTCTAACATATTTTTACAATGAAGTTGAATGGATAAATTAGTACAATACATAAAAGTCATAGTGATTCATAGAATTAGTCTTTGGAGAAGGCAAAGATTTCTTCCTGTGTGTATGGAAAAAGAATTATAACCCTGACCCATTCACCAAAATGCCAGATCAGGGATTAATACAGTAAACTACATCCGTCTCTGTCCTTCACAACATTATGCTAAATAGACCTCTTGAAAAGGAGCAGGGATGAAATAGATCAGCCTCATCAGAAAAGGGATGACCACAGTTTCAGGTGCACGGTGCCTCTTGGCTTACAAATCCCAGTCATTTCTGGAAAGAGCACTTCAGCATAGTTCAAGAAGAAATACAACCCTTATTCCACCTCATTTCTACATCTGATGGCATATTATCTTTACACTACATGCTGGCAACCTGACATATATTTTTCTAAGAAGCTCAAACCCAAATGCAGTGGTAAAATTCCAGCATCAGGAAGTTCTAATTTTAATGTCACCAAACTTTTTCCGAATATCTGAACTTTGGATACTTTTTCCTTACTCTGGACATTTTTTACCCAGTTTTAAATGTTGTAGAATGAATCCTACTTAGGACTGACTGGCTCAAGCCCTCAGACTGTGTCCTCTTGCCACATCAGCAGCAATATCATTGCACAATAGCAAAATGATATGATGAGTTTTTCATAGTGACTGATTTATGAGACAATAGTTTATTTTCCTTCAGAGATAAGAAATTAATTAACAGGATCTAAACTTTCTTCCTGCAAGCATTTACTTATGTTCTACACTTCATTTATCAGAGTGGGCCAATTGACATCAGACGCACACAAAGTGCATGAATACTATCACTAGCACAGGGGGTCAAAAACTAAATGAAAGCCCTTAGACAAACAGTTGTATATATTCAAGTGGGTGGTTAGGAAGTCACAGCTTGTCAGCTGAGCTCTGGTATTTGGCTTGTGCATGTCCTTAATGTGCAAGAGCACAACTCCACTTTGACATGAGCAGTGGAAAAGAGATTTAAGCACGAGCATCTCCCAGGGCAGCTCTGTACACCAAGAGCAGGAACATGCACAGTGATGACAGCTCAACAGCAAGCAGCATCTCAGGAAAGGTCAGCAGAGATGTGCTGCCAAACCCTCTGAACCATCCTTCTTCAAACCCACTTTCCAAAGGTCACCGCTGCAAGTGATGGGAGGACTTGTGCACGGGATGAGGAGTGTGTTTCTATTTTAGTTCAAGGATCTGCACAAATCTTGCTGTAGGCTTTGGGAAAAGACCTGTAGATCCCTTGAAAAATAAATCTTTATTTTATCTCAGCACTGCCTCTTTTAAGAAAGAGCAACACTCAAAAGATTTGCACAGCTGAAGTGATTACTGAAATTCCTCTGAAGCATTTACTCAAACAGAGTGAACCCTTGACTAGCAGGAAAAATTTTAAAAGATTATATAAAAAACTTTTTCTTTACAAATGACTTTTTGTTGAGTCTCTGCTGACTCAAATTTGAGAAATGCCACGCAAACGTATGTATTTCAGTGTTGAACATGTTATAGAAATGTGTCAGCTTGTCTGGGTCTTCTTCATCTATGTGGCCAAAACCAATTTTTCAGAAACAAAAGGAAGATATGAGTTTTATTTAACAAGCCATCACGGAGAGGAAGGACAACAGTGTTACTCAGTGCTTTGTTGATACGAGAGGTGTGCAAGCTGAAAGAGAGGTTCTTTGTGCCTTCCTCCAAAAGGCCTGGAAGGACATAAAACAATAAACAAACTTGACAGCACTCAGGTCTAAGAGTGTGCTGAATAAACCTGAAATGTGTGAATTACAATAGCTCATTTGTTAGAAACACAGAGGTTCACTCAGAGAGAGGAAACAAAAAAATAATTCTTGGCACCATCAGGGAGTACACAGCAGTCTGTGATAGCATCAATCTCATAACATATCTCTTTTTAAAAAAAGGACAAAGACTTTTTCAAAGGAGATTTGAAAAGAGAGGCTGCTCCAAAATACTCATCATAGGTCCTGGGAAGGATCCAGTACATAAAACTGGACTGCTCAGTTCTGGTGTGCCCATCATGAGAAGGATGTGGACGTGTTGGAGTGAGTTCAGACGAGGACATGAAGATGATTGGAGGGCTGGAACACCTCTGCTATAGAGACAGGCTGAGAGAGTTGAGATTGCTCAAAAGGCTCCAGAGAGACCCTGGAGCCCCTTTGAATAGCTAATGAGGCTCCAAGACAGCTGGAGTGGGGGTTTTGACAGGGACATGGAGTCATAGGACAAGGGGCATCAGCTTCAGAATGGCAGAGGAAAGGTTTAGATTAGATATTAGGAAGGAACTCTTTCCTATGAGGATGGTGAGGCCCTGGCATGTGTCCCTCAGAAAAGCTGTGTCTGTTTCGTCCCTGGAAGTGTTTAAGGCCAGGTTGGATGGGGTTTTGAGCAACCTGGTCTACTAGGTGTCATGCCTACCAAAGGCAAGGGGCTTGGAACTAGATCATCTTTTGTGCCCCTTCCAACCCAAGGTTGTTGTGTGATTCTGATTCTATGATTATGTATTGCAGGAATTGAAATGTGGAAATTATTGTTATCAATAATTTTAAGCACCAGACAAAATAATTTTGTTCACCTTTGAACTTATCCCAGATTTTGGCAGAATTTTCCAAAAAGCTTCAGGGGGAAGGCTTAGGGCAGGCAAAGAATGTAATGTAGTCCAAACCAACCTTCCTTCTGCTTAACAACATTTCCTCTTGTGAAAATCTCTCTCCAGCCTTCTTGAAAGTTCCTTTCAGGTACTGGAAGATACTCTAGGGTCTCCTACAGCTACCTGTCCTAGAGTGGGACTGGAAACCCTGGCTTTGGCAGGCGCTCTTGGCGTCGCTGCTGCCTCTGCTGCTGTTACGTTGAGGAGCTGCAGCACGGCCCCAGCAAATGCATCAGGACCGAAAGCTGCTGCTGGCTTTCACCTTCCCTCGGCGCTGCTCGGTGTAACCACCAGATGGGGCGAGGCACCCGCCTCACAAGCTCCGAGTGCCCGATGTTCCCTTACGGACCCGAGGGCAGCCCAAAACCGAGCCCATGGCGCCTTGCTACCGCAGAAAGCACCCGGGCAGGACGCGGTGCCGACCTTCACTCTTCCGCTGCGGCCTGCAACCCGCTCCGCCAGCTGCGGCCCGTGTGCTCTCCTTCCCACCTCAGCGTACATAACATTGTTTACTCGTGCCAGATGCCGGCTCCAAAATTGAAAATGTCCAGCGAGTGCTCTCACAGAAAAGCTGTAAACCACACGAGAAATAGTGTGGGCCATGTGCTTTCCTTCTCACTTAAATGTGCAATCCTGATTTTTTAATAGCCTGCAACTAAGCTTGAAAATGGTAAACATTCATGGGTTGCTCCCACACAGAAGTGCCAGGACAGAAAATTTTTGCTGGCTTTCATTCTCCTATTGCAGCTTGTAAACTGCTATAATTATTGGTAGACCGCACTCCCAGCACAGGCTAAGATCCCAGGTGAACTCACCCAGTACCATGAATCATCTGAAACTGAAAAAAAATGTGATTGTACACTTAAATTAGGAGGGCAAGTGCATAGCTCCAGTGTTGGTGCTGCAGTTTGTAGGATGCACAGGGAAAGAGCAGGCTACAGCAGGAAGGTAAAGGCCAGCAACACCTTTCTGATTTGGCACCTATTGTTTTGGAGTCCTCACCAAGTATTTTGAGTATCTGAGCTTATTTGGTGTTGAGATGCATTTAGCTGCTGCCTAGGCAAGTTCATATTCCCATCTGGATGCACTGTTGAAAGGCTACATGGTGATGGGTATGGCCAGGGTCTGTCACCTTTTGTGTTGGAGCAGTCACCAGGCATTTTCAGTTTTGGAGCTGTTGAAGTCAGAGTGTGACTGTGCACTCAGTTGGCCAGGCAAGCATGGAGCCTTTACTGTTGTGCTGCTGCTGAAATGCTACAGGAGAAAAAGCAAAAGCCAGTAAGACCTTCCAGGCACCTTTCTGTGGGAGCACTCCCCAGATGTTTTCAATTTTGGACCTGTATTTGGGGAGAGTTGCAGAGAGTCAGGGTGCATTTAGGTTCTTCATCTTGACTTTGTAGCCTTTCAGCAGGCTCAGGTGATAGTGATGATTAGGGCTTAAAGACAGAGCTCTGGTTTGGCTGGGACTAGAAAATGGGCTTTCAATATCAATAGCTCTCAGGGCTGACCAAGTCTTTTGTGTAAGCCTCAGCTGGCAGCTGGCCTTTTTCTTGCTGGTTCTGGTCACCTCGGTGGTTAGGTGTTAAAGCAGAAAGAGAACTCTGGTTTTGTGGCTTTGGGTGGGAATGCCAAGGAAAACTGAGGCCTAACAGCAGCTTTTGGCCTTGTCAATTCTTTGTGCATTTAGTTTATCTTTGCTTGTCTGTGCATTTTCACCACACCCGTAGCCACCACTCCCGATTCCTGACAGCCCCAGGATGGCTGGGGACGTTTCAAGGGCTGTGCATGATTGCTCATTAATTACTAGGTAGTCATCCAGAGACTATAATCCCGAGCTGATACTATTCCTGCGCACCTTGTTAGTGTGGTTCCCTAGGCCTGGAGAAGACTTTACTTCAGAATCATCTCCAAACCAGCTCTGCTTTGTTCTGTGGTTGGAGCACCTCATTCCCACCTGTTCAAGCAAGTCCTGAGCTATGCAGCTGGACTTGTTCTTGTGTTCACTCAGGATCAGCTATTTTTATTAGCTTTTATGGAGCCTGAACTAGGGTCAGAAGGCTGCAACACAACAGTGTGATCCAGGATTTTAATAAGTATACATCTGGCATTAACAGGAGCGTGTAGAAAACCCTCCTTGTACAGCAGCACCAGTACCCAGAAAAATTGATTGTAGACTGGATGGTGACATAGGCCATTTCTTGGTATATTCAATTTTTCCTTAAGCATCAGTGTCTCAAAGCATTTGCTTTTAGCATTGATTGAACTGTATTCACTGCTTTGAGAGAGAGAGATCATTTTCAGACTCAGATTCAGGCACACAGAAAATCAGAGCAATTACTAACATAAGTGAAGGGAATGGGTCTTGATAATACAATTAAAGGCACTTTAACTATAAGTAAAGATATATTAAAAAAAACATGCAGGTTTGGGCCACACCTAGACTTATTGTCTTATTCCACTTGTTGCTGCAAAGGTTAGACATGATTCTTGGCTACAAAAATGTAAAACTCTATGCTGCCTCCAGAGACAAGGTCTTCTGTGTAAGGGCTCCCCATGCTCAGTCATGCAGTTACATGTGAGGATCTCTAGGAACACTGAATACAAATTATATATCAAAGCATTCCTTTGTTAATTTATGATTTTTTTTTTTGCCATGTGGCCTTATTTTTAGGAACTCATCAGCTAGGAGTGCTTTCAAATTTCTAAGATTTATGTGGATAAATTGAAAGAGACTGGGACACTGGTGCTTCTGCTCATTTCCTTTTCCTCCTAGGAGAAGGCCGGAATAATGAGTTTACACAGAAATCTGCAAATAATGTAACATGTTTTCAGGCTCTGATCATGTCTTCAGCATCCCTTCTAATGAAATGCCTTCCCTAATCAGAGAGAAGACAGAGCCCCTTTCTTGTGCTTGACTCCTTAAATATGTGTTTTAAAGGACACATTGCAGAAGAGTGTTAGGGAGAGCAGAATTTTTCAGCCAACAGAGGTGAAATTCCTGGTGCAACTAGTAATGAGGTTGAGGTTCCTATTCCTAGTTGGGACATGCACACACACACCACAGATACACACAAATGCATGGCCACCACACAGATCTTCTACACAGACACACACATCACTCCCATGATCCCAAATGGCATCAACAGCTGTCAGGGCTTTGTAGCACCAAAAGGGATTCTCCTAGAAAATGCAAGGTCCTCAGAGGAATGACTTGCAGGGTGATCTTACTGGTTGGAAAAAGTGAGATGGACACACAAAGTGATTTGGTCTGCAGAGTCTGTGGTCCCTGGTCACTGGAAGAACGACTGGCTCTTCAGAAAAATGAGGGGGGGATACAAAAGAGTTATTTGTGCTGCCTGAAGAGTCACTCTTGAAGCCTTCTCCAGCATTCTTTTGCCTGCAGATTAGTTAAATCAAGTGCTGCCCTTGCAGAATTACAGCAGACAGCACAGCAGGTGCATGTGACTTGAAGCTGCACATGGCAGTTGTTTCACATCAACAGAAGAAAGCCTATGAGCTTTCATTAGGTTGAATAACATCCCTGAAAAGTGTTTTTTGCTAAATAGAAATCTTGGAGTTAAAAGGCCTGTCTTGGAGCCATTACTTATACATTGTATAAAAGACTGGAAAAATGAGGTCTTAACATACAAAGAGGGATCACCTCACTCTACACCAGATCTCTTCTGTCTTTGACCTACCAATTCTCCTCAACAACTGGCAGCACACAAGACCATGTTAGCTAGTTCTCAGGTTATCCATTAAATGATCTGGTCTTTGCAGAGTTTACAGTTTGAAGTTTCATGATCAAGATGCCTGGTTACCTGCATGGCGTAGTGCCCTTGTCTTTTTTGTTTCTTTGGACATTGCATCTGGGGAATGGTTACCCACAGGTTCTTGTTCCAACTCAATTCTAGCTGATGCTCTAGAGTGAGCAGATCTTTCCTGGCTCATGGAGCAGCTACAGCCTCAGCCTGAGCAGACCTTGTGAAATGTCTGTTGGCAAGGATCACAGGATCGTTAAGGCTGGAAAACACTTCTGATATCATCTAGTCCAACCTCTGACTGGCTGCTTCCTTGTAAACTAGAACATGGCATCAAGTGCCACATCAAGTTGTTTCTGGGCTCCAGGGCTGGCGATTCCACCACTTTCCTGAGCAGTTCATTCCAATGTTTAACAGCCCTTTCCACAAAGAAATTCCTCCTGATGTTCAACCTGAATCTCCCCTGGCACAACTTGGGGCCATTTCCTCTCAATCCATTGCTGGTTGCCTGGGAGAAGAGGTGGACCCCCATCTGGCTACGGCCTTCTCTCAGGCAGCTGTAGAGAGTGAGGAGGTCTCCTGAGAGCCTCGTTTGCTCCAGGCTAAGCAACCCCAGCTCTGGGACACTCCTTACAGGCGTGTAGACCCTGTAGACCCTTCACCAGCTCCATTGCCCTTCTCTGGGCACGCTTCAGTACCTCAATGTCCTCCCTGAACTGAGGGCCCCAGAACTGGATCGACTCAAAGAGGTAAAAGGAGCAATGTTTTTGGGATATCAGTCTCAGTTTCCTAAGATTGCAAACTCTTGCTTTGACTGGTAGAATCTGGATATTTCTGAAAGGGTAAAACCAGAAGAGGATTCCATGAAAGGGGAGGGGTTTGAGTGGGTAGTGTGGGGGCTTGTGTATTGCTCTCTTTAAAACACAAAAACCCAGATGAGGTCCTTTAACTGTAAGGAGTGGGAGATTATACAGAGCCTCAGTCTGGAGTGAACTGATTAATTTTCTTTGTATCAGAACACAAAATTTGAGATGATGACATTTCAAAAAGGAAGCTCTCAAATAGGCTCCTTTATTTTAATTCCATTTCTCTCTATGTGCTTTAAAGCCTGGTGAGTCAGTCTGCCCATGTTGACCTAACACACAGAACAATATGAATAAGGGAGCAAGGAAAGCAGTGAAGACAGGAAAGATTTTCTACTGAAGTAGAAGTTACTTTTACTCCTTAAAAGGCTCACTGTCACACATTTTTGTACTTTGTCATCAAATAAAATACATGTTCCTGGTTCCTTATGACAAAAGTCTGCATCAACCAAATCTTAGAGTTGAATATGTCATTTTTTCAAGATTTTGAGCTAATTTGGAATGTCAGCAACATAATTACTGAGTAAAAATTGCCTTCTTCATATATTGTTGTGTATTCTGTTTTATGATGAATGAATTTTTTATATCAAGTTGTTTTGATTAATAATTAGATTAACTAAACCAGAAAGTAACAGTACTAACTGTTTGCACTGTTCCTGCACTCTGCTTAACCTCATCTATTCTTCCATTTCATGGCCTCATGGATTCTCTGGCAGGCTTCCTATTTCTGTTGTTTCTGAAGAAAGACTGATGGCTGGTTTTGATTGTCTTTGCTGGTCTTTTTTAAACTTTCTTTTTCTTAGCCTGCCCTGCTATGTTTACACTATCCTATTTTCATCATTTAGATGCAGCAAGTGTTTTTCAAGGATGTCTGTATACATTACATTACTTCATAGGTAAAGAAAAATGGAAGCTATTTCAGGTATTGGTATTTCATGACATATGGGGCTGTAATACTTAATTTTTCAGAAGCAGAATTTAAAAAGATATGGTGTTGAAAGCTTAGCAGTTTATTTTGTAACAGTCTGTCTGTAAATAACACCTTTCAGGTACTCAATAGTTTATGGTTTGCCCTTCTCAATGGAACAGTGTCACAATTACCTGATCTTTACTACTACAGAAAATCAGCAGTGTTAGAAAAATGTTCCACCCAATTCAACATGAAATTATACAGAATACTCTACCAACCACACTGTGGCCTCTTGCCAACAAACATTTTGAGAAATACTTTCACTTGCAAACCTAAAAGCTTGCAGAAAAGGATGTGCCTTGAAAAAATAGGAGGCTGTATGGGAAAATTTATCCAAAATATGTAAACCTTAGGACATGCACAACACTTTTCAGAGATATATTGGCTTTTTAAAACAAGATGTTTCATCACAGAGCATTTGATGAATGTGTTGTGGGAAATCATATATCAGATTATAATTTCCTGAGAAAACCACAGTCTAGTAAGTAGCATGGGACTGTTGTGAGAGTGTTTGTCCAGGTCAAATGGAAGCTGGGGCTCTGATCCCATATCCACCTCTTTCAGGTAAAGAAATCAGGCAATAAAACAGGTATTGTAATGTGTGAGGCGTGGTGGATTGTCTGTACGTCATCTCAGGTGAAGTAATGACTTAGAAAGTACTTACAGTCCTTGCTGTGCGGTGTTATGCAAATATAAAGTGAAGCCATAGAGCAGAAATAAGTAATTATATATTACTCAGTCTTCTGGAAAATCCAAGGCCTCACTGCTAAAAGCTGCTCATATTTCTCATTAACTTCCTGCTGATTCTCTGACAAAAAAGAAAACAGGCATGACTTAGATACCTATTGACCAAGAATTTGAATGTCTCAGCTCCACATTCAGACCATGCAGCATTCTGCATGCCAGGTGGATATTGTTCAACTGCTTTATTTTCTAATTTGTGACTGTATCTAGTGCCTAGATTCTGCGCATACAGATAGGGTGGGTGTTTTGGGACAGTGTAGGGGTATTTGACATGGCTTACAGAAGCTAATTGGGGTATTGTGTGTGACTAGTCACAGCCTCACAGAATGCTCTGTTAGAGCAGTATACATGCTAAACGCTGAAATACTCACAGAAAATGAGTGGATTCAGCTTTGGATTTAAAAAGTCACATTGCTCTGGCCTGTATGTGTGCCCAGCTGGAAAGAGAAAAGAAGGCAAGTGCATTTAGTCTGAAAAAATGGATTGGCAAATTAAACTTTATTTGAAAGAAAATTAAATTGTGAAAAACACTTTTTCAATGCAACTCAAATCATCACTTTGACTCATCTAGAGAAAGAATGGAGTGGGGGGAAGTATGTGTATATAAAATTGCTTAATAACAGAGACCTAATACAGTAACTTTCTGAAGTCTGGACAGAGTGAGTTAAAGACATGCTGATTTTCTGCTGCCCAAAAGGCATGTGACACGACTCTACTTTGAAAGTAAAGCATACATCTGTATTTGCATTTCTTTGGTCTTGAAGTTGACACTGTTCCTCATTTAATCAAATTTCTAGCCAGACTATGATATCCAGTTACATCTTTCCTTATGCCAATACAAAGCAGGTCTACAGACTGGTTTAAGATTTCTGGTATCAAGGATCTTTCTGTGTGTCTTGTAACTGCTGCTTAGTGTGAGGTTCATTATCTCTCCATGTTAAATCCTGATCTCTGTGCTTCCAGATTAATCCTCTCTGGTTCCTAGTTTCTTAATCATAAAACTGAAAATTTCTTCTTTTTCCCTTCCTTCCAAAGATACCTGGATTAGTTTCCTTCTTGCACTGTGATCTTAAGAATTATGCCTGTCTTGGTACTGATGTGCTCTTATCACAACATTGCTACAATACAAAGAGGTCCTCTAGAATCAGTAATTTCACTAAAGTAATGAATTCAATAGCTTGTTTCCAGAGAAACATGTGCTTTTCAATTGTTCTGAACATAGATTCTTCCAGAGTTTCTGTTTTTCAAACTCTTTTATCTTTTTCTTTTCCATGTTTTGTTGTTAACAAAAAAGCTCTCTTACCGTCCTGCTAAAGGCACACTGCACTTAAATAAAGGGTGAGCTTCTGAAGCAATTCACACCAGGATCCTGGGGTTGTTTAAATTTCCTCCTCCCTCCTCAATTCTTTTTGCCTGTTACTTAGCACCTGTTTAAAGTAAGAGATGGGGTCTGAGGCACTTCAAAGCTGCAGATATCCATGACATAATGTTAACTGTCTTCTGACATAATTTCAACTAATGCAAGCAGCTTCTTTCAGCAGCGTGACTGCCTTCTTTGCATGTCCCACACCTGCCACTCAGCATTGTCACTGAGAGGCCACATCATTCTGGGAAGCTTTGTGTCATATTTCTCACTACTAACACAGTGGGAATAGCTCCCATAGCTCCAGAAGCATCTGGGGCAGTTCCCTTTGTGTCCCAACTTGGTCATCAAAAGGGTTTTAGGAATGATGAGTAAGTAACCCGGTTAGGCACAGGTAGTTTCAAACATCAGCTATGCTGATGGGAAGAACAATTTAATTTCTTATTAAATTTATTATTTAATAAGAAATAAGTGTGGCTGAATCATTAGCTAGAAGGTTGAAAGGACATATTTTACCATTAAAGCTGAAATTGGTAGAATCAGGCTTTTAACAGGCACACATCAATTTCTACACCACTTTACTATAGCAGTCCTCATTTCCTCCTCATATTCTTTACCTGAAATAGCTTCATGCCCTCTCTGCATTGCTCAACACCTTTTTCAGTGCCCCCAGCTCTTTTCAGTGTTCCTAATTACTCCTGGAGTTTACTCAGCTTCCTCTTCCCATTCATTATCTGCTTGGTTAAGAAGACAAAGTAGAAAGGAAATGGCCTGTTACTTCCCCGGGGTTGCAGTTAGAGACTGTTGTGGTTTGGCCTGCCTTATTTTGTTTCAGATTGGCTCTTTTTTCCACTTCCTATGTAAAGGTATGAATCCAATCCCCAATTACTAAAGATTATTTTGTTTCCTTGGTAGCATTATCAAGAGTTTAGTCAACACATCAAGGAACCTGGTTCTTCCCCTCTGTTCAGTGGTTGGGGGACCACAGTGAAGCTCTGCATCCAATGCAAGAAAGGCACTGAGAGACTGAAGGAGTCCAGTGGAAGGTCAGTGATGCTCAGGGACTGGGACAAGCCTACAGAAGGAAACAGTCGAATTTAATTCAGCCTGGAGAAACAAAGGCTACGTGGGGACATAATTTCAGTCTTCCACAATGTAGAGTGGGATTATAGAGAAGAAAGAGGCAGATTCCTCCTGGAGGTGCACAGTGAAAGGGCAAGAAAAAATGGACACAGGCTATAATTTGGGAAATTCTGATTTAAGGAGAAGAAGTGTTCACAGCATGGATAGGTAAGCATGGGAGCAGATGTTCAGAGATGGGAGCAGATATCCAGAGATGATGTGGACTCTCCATTCCTCCAGATACTCAAAACATGACCTCTTTGAAGCTAACCCTGCTTAAAATGAGAGATTTGAGCACATAATGTCAGGAAGTTCCTTTCTATCTAACTTATTTTGTGATTCTATATATTAATTACTCTGAAACATCTTCTCAGAGTTACTGAAATTCACCAACAGACTAACAAGTCATTTAATGGGGGGAGCAGGGATGAGGGGGAAAAAGTAGACTGACAGACAGATGAGTGAACAAATGCAGTAATGCTATCAGAATCCTTTCCCTAGAA
The DNA here is from genome assembly GCF_027579445.1 of Ammospiza nelsoni. NCBI lineage: Eukaryota > Metazoa > Chordata > Aves > Passeriformes > Passerellidae > Ammospiza > Ammospiza nelsoni. Next base: position 33,085,041 of record NC_080634.1, on the reverse strand, counting down.
ATATACTTGTCCTGACCACTGGCAAAAATGGTAGACCATTAGCCAGCATCATTCCTTGCCAGCTCTTAGTGTCTACAGTAAGAAATCCAGATTATCATTAAGAGTTTGCTGTAGTGCCATTCTGAATGCAGCTGTAGCTGTTATTGGTGTATTTTTACCCATCCTGGCTCCCATGCAGACATGAAAAAGCCGTGTATTATGATTATTTCTGTTGTGTGATGTGTCTACAGGGCACGTTTGCAGGATAAGAAAATACTTAAGTAGCGGCAAGTACTGACAAGTTAAAACGTTAAGGAATCTTCAGGCAATGACACAATAATCAAAAAGGTGAGCTTCAATGAAACAATCATATAGGCAGGAACCGGTTTGGCTTGCAATACCTCACAGAAGTATGTGAAATATGAGAGCTTTCCAAAGCCATTGTTTGGGAGTTCAAGGAGTGTGAGAACTGACAGTAGTGAGGAAATTGAACACATGCAAATTTTATGTTAATATCTTTTGTTAGACTGTGATTGAAGCCGTGGAGGAGGAGCACCATTTCAGGCCAATTTAAAAACCAGGGACAGGCTGTCAGCTTGAGATCAGTCTCTCTTCATGCACAGACATGTGGTCAAGGATTCTTCTCTGTATTCTCTCCTTGAACTGGCTTCCCGTAGTGTCTTCTGAAACGTAAGTGGTCACACATTCTGTGTCTATATGATAACATATTTTATTATATTTCCCACCAGTTTATTTCTTCTGGGACACTACTATATGATATACAGGATATTTGAGACATAGATCCTTAAATGTGTTGACTTGGAAGTAGATGACATTGAAGGATGGTTTGGAATGGTGCTCTCCATCATGAAACTGCTGTGAAAATCTAGTGTGAATGACAGAAACCTGGAACTTGAGTAGCTGAAGTGTGCTGTGCGTGGGTAGAGTGGCAAGGAGACTCAGGACTAGACTAACAAGTAATACTAATAATTAGGATTGATATGCATCAGCAGCACAGAGAGAGCACAGTGTATGGGGAGGTGCCAGAGGCCAGGCAGTGGCTGGGACTGAAACCATGCTGAATGGCAAACCCAGAACAATAATATTCATATTAGCACTGTCAGTGTCCATGGCTTTATACAAACAGAAGATTTCAGCCACAGTATTCAAAAATATACCAACATTATAGCTTAAACCCTTTTCTCAAAAATTCTAAAGGAAAATACTAAGAAAGACAGCTTAGCTTCCTCCAATACACTGTTAATCTTAATTCTTTTAATTTTGGTCTTTGAATTTCATGCAGCCTGAACTGGGGTAGTGAAAATAAAAATAAAGGCAATATAAGCTGGCAAAGCTGTGGGAGAAAAAAAGGGAAAGGATCAGATTAGAAAGATTGTGTGATTCATGTTGTGCTACAAAACCAGCTCATGAATTCTGTCATACATTATTTGGAAAGAGTAGTTTGGACAGAAAACTGCTGGACAGCAACAGCGTTTTAGACAAACATAGCAAATATGAAGGAATGTTTTTCAGAGGAGTATTTCAGGGAAGGAAGGCTGCGCTAATTATAGAGAGAAGAGAGAAAAAGTACAAATAAAAATCTTCAATGGAAGAAAGAAACAAACAAAACAAGACAGGGAGAAGCATGGAAACAGGAGCATGAAAACAGAACTGAGCATGCAGATTAGATTGAGCGTTCCCTGGAATTTTCTGCTAAAATGGAAAAGAAAGATCACTTCTTGTGCATTAAGTGGATTGACTTATGTCAGTTCCTATCCAAGAGATATCCAGAGAATGAGAAATTTAAAGATTGTTGCAACCCTTAACTAGTATTTTTGTCGTTGGTCCCAAGAAGCAGCTAAATATTGCTCCTCCATATGAGGGGCTGCAGAGGTTTAAGTGCACACCTAGGTCATGGGAAGACAAATGCAGCTATGCTTTAGCCCCTTCAGTAATTGGAGCTGTGTAAACACCTGGAATGGAGAGGTGTAGTATCATGCTGGGTAAGACACTGCACAGAATGATGCAAGTCCCTCAGCTCAGAAAGTATTGTGAGAGATTAAAAAGTTGACATTTGTACTTCCTTAGCCTATTATTTAAAATCCATTGAAAGAAATTGAAATCCTTCCATTGGTTTGAGCAAGCTTTGGATCATGTCTTCCTTCACACCTATGGCACTTGTGTGGTATTTTCCTCTGCTGTTTGCTCTGACTTTCCTGCATGACTGAACTTTCTGTTGGTGTTACAGCCAGTATGTGCTGCTGGTGCCGTCGGTCGTGCGGAGCGACGCTCCACAGACGGCTTGTGTGCAGCTGCACAGCCTCAGCGAGCCCGTGACCCTGAGCGTTGTCCTGGAATATGGAACTGTCCGGAGGACTCTCTTTGAGGAGCCCGTGACAGAGAATGACTTCTTCAAGTGCAGCAAGTTCGAGGTATTTTTTCTTTTGAAGCTACTGAAGAGGGCGTAGTAGCTGGAAATAATTCTGACTGCAACTCTCCTTGTCAGTGAGGGAAAGAAGACAAAGTGTTTAAAATAAGATAAACTGTTGGAAAGGCTGACAAAACAGGAAAAAAGACCTGTGGATTGTAGAAGGGAGCTAGAGAAAGACTTTCCATCTCCATTCTCAGAGTGAATAGAGCAAAGCTTTAGATTGTTATCACAGTTGCATGCTCCTTATGGAACTGTTGAAGTATCAAGCAAGATGATAGGTCCCATATAGATCCCAGTTATTCCCTTTCCTGACTCTGAAAGGATCTATACGCACAAGAAAAAGTGTCCCAAGGTGAGGTCTTCCAGAATGCATCAGGAGAAAACACTTCAGAGTTAAAGGTATTTGGCTGTGACAACCTGCATGTAAGCAGGGAAATGCAGAAGACGGAACACAGCTTCAAATTTTATTACCTGGTGACAGATTACGGGCCTTCCTCAGCAGAAATTCCCAGAAATTATCTCACTGACAAAGGTGGGGCTTCTCATGACTTTCCATAAGCTGTTTATGACTCAACTGACAGTATCCTACTCTAAAACTCTGGGCATCAGGGAACCTCAGCATGTCTTATTTACCACTTTTCCTCTGGGGTTTTGCTCCTCTGCAGGTTCCTCCTGCTACTTCTGATGCCCTGGCATTCATTTCCTTCTCAGCCAAAGGTGCCACAGTTGACTTAGCTGAGAGAAGATCAGTGGCAATTCAGAATGTGGATGGTGCTGTCTTCGTCCAGACGGACAAACCCCTCTACAAGCCAGGACAAACAGGTGGATGAAGGGATTGAGTCAGCTAGAATAGTGAGAAATTGAGTGAAAGGGTGGGTCAAGGATGACAAAAACATAGTCTTGTGGAATAAGAACTTCATTTTAGTTTGAAATACCAAAGTTAGTGAAAAATAGAACCAATTCACAAACAGTGCAACAAAATAGTAGAATTCATGTGTTTGTACTTAGTTAATTGAATTTAGAGGATCTCAGGTTCTGTCAGGTTTACTTGAGCAGAGTCACATAAAAATTATTTAATACATAAAATTATTAAAAATACAGAAAATAATAAGTTACATTTGGAGCTAATAAAGTTAATATAAAAATGAAGCAAGCACCTCAGTTCCTGTCAACAACTCCTTCTCCTTAACTGTTGATCTATTTCAAAGTGCTAATTCCATCACAATACTTAAATGACAGTACTAGCTGTGGTGGAGTTAGCTATCTCTTTAACATAATTATACTTTAGTCTGAGTGGGTAATAATTGAAGACATTTCAGCTGACATTTAGTTTGATTTTCTTTTTTCACTGGCTAAGATAATCCTTTAATGTTCTCTGGGCACTCTTTAGTTTTCAAAAAAAGCCTGGTCAAAGTTGAGTATTGAAAATTATTTATCACTGCTAATAAAATAAATGATAGAGGCATCTGCATTTGACACTTGGAGATCTGACACTTGGTGCCAGGTTGATGGTTGGGCTAGACAGTCCTTGAAGTTCCTTTCAACCTTGATGATTCTGTAATCCTTTTTTGTCCTGTTTTTTTTTTTTTAGTGATGTTTCGTGTGGTCACTTTGGACACCCAGTTCAGACCTGTTCAGGAGACGGTAAGTGTGAGTGATAAGCAAAACTTCTCAGGTACCCTCTTGAGGTACCTCTTTACTGAGACTCTCTCACTTTGATATCAAATAAGAAGGGCCTGGGATAGGCTTCCTGATGTTATTTATATTTTGTATTTTGTATATTTGTTGTAACTCCTTATCTTCGCACTCCATCATTTCCCTGCTTTTGTAGAGGACAAGGCTCTGAAAGCACTTGTGGAAATCTTTCACAGCACACAGATTTTGTAGTTCCATATGTGTAGAAAAAGACTGGATATTCTTGCAGAAAAAATTCACAAACAGATTATCCTCTTAAAATTATCTTTTTAATTACAGACATGAGTTGAAAATTGTTTCCCTGGCGCAGCCTTCTCTATCCAGAAAAAGCTGTTCACAGTTTTCCTTGTGTTCTAGTGTTTATCAACCTCCACTGTTAGATTATTGTTTTAATAAATTTTTTCTCTCTCTTTATTTCCTCCTCCAGTATCCCAGAATCATCATTGAGGTAAGAGATATAACATGGAATTAAACACAAACTCCTTTGGGAAGACTGTGCTTCACCATTTCCCATAGAGTCAACAGCTGAGGGAGACTCATCCAGAGCACACCATTTAAAGCCAATGGATTTGAGGTTGAACAGTGGCAATATCCTCTACCAGCACCAGAGGAGAAGAAATCAGCACAACTGGAGCTGTCAGTCAGAGGCAGCGTGGGGTTGCTGCTCTGCCCTTCATTAGAGTTCAAACAGGAGTGTTCTGTCCAGGCTCACCTTGGGAGGAGTACAGCAAATAACTGGTTAAATAGACTCCTTCTCATACATAGGCATAAGAATGGTGACTTTCTGAAATGCCATGTTCTCATGGGGATGGGCTAACAATAAATCATCTTCTACCACATTTCACATCACTACATCTCCCAGCATTTTCTGAGAGAGGCCAGCATAATATTCCTGCTTTACAAAGGCAGCTGAGTCAGAAAGATTTATGCTACGAGTGTTCTAGATAGGCAGCCTGTGTCCCATATACAACCTATGTCCCAACCAGGAACTGTTTCTGAATGATCTGAGGCCATCTGTCAGTGTAGCTAATTCCCAGTTAAACATAGACTTAATTTTGTTAAATCCACAAGCAGAGATGGAAAGTCAGAGCACATGTCATCAGCCCCAAAGCACTCTTAGCCTGTGACTCATTTAGCCAATATGTCTGAAGATGGGCCTTAAAAGAAGGCAAGAAATGGTGATAAAGGTTTTGCTACATATCTTTCTTCCAGGATCCAGAGCAAAACAAAATCTTTCAGTGGCTGGAGGTGACATCGAAGCACGGAATCGTCCAGCTCTCCTTTCCACTAATCCCAGAGCCTATTCTGGGGTCCTACCAAATTACTGTGGAGACAAAGTCAGGTGGAAAAGAGTACCAGTCCTTCAGAGTGGAGGAGTATGGTAAGCAAAGGCTCATAAACTACCCTGTGCTAGCAGTAAGGGTCTGTCTAAGTCAGATAAAAACCATTAATGCAGAGTTTAAGTCCTTTGAATTCTACACATCATGCCTGGAAAAGAAAGATGTGGAGAGAGCTGGGTGGACTGCTGCATGAGAAACAGGCCTTTCCCAGCTATACAACCTTGGATAAAAGATAAATTGGAGAGAGGTGGTGTCAGCAATCTATTTGATTTTGTTATTTCACTTAATCTGTTGCCTTTCTCCTTCACTGCAACTGGATTGCGTAATAACTTTTGTACTCCAGGGCTTAACTCATTTGAGACATTGGCATTACTCATTTTTCTTTAAGAAAGGAGATTAAAGTGATTTACCATGAGAATTGCTGTGACTGTTATAGTTATTAGTATGATATTATTTGATTTTACAGAAGTTACTCATCTTGCCACAGAAGATTATTTTTTCTATTGTCATATACTACAGCCAGTTCCTAGTTAGCTCATTCTTTGATCCATTTCTTCTCCCTTGTTGGTGAAAATGTCTTTGACAACTGTTTTGTTTTTTTTTTACTGTCTTACACACACACACCTACACCTATGTATGTAATGCAATTGCTGATCAGTCATATTCACATTACATTCTCAGTGCTGCCAAAATTTGAAGTGACAACCACTGGGCCAAAGACGATTTCTTTCTTCGATGAAGAAGTCAGGGTGAACGTTTGTGCTTCGTAAGTATCAGAGCTGTAAGGCAACACAATTTTGTACAACAAAGGGTGTAGGCATTGCATGGTGTGCTCTGCTGGAAAGCAAAGATCCTGCTGCTGGCTCAGAATGTGGCTTAGGGAAATTCCTTTAGCTATGACTTTCATGATATAAAATATAATGAATGTTATTATATTCTTCTCCTATGATATTCTTCTCCTATGAGTCTATGATATTCTTCTCTTGCTACATAGCAGAATTAAACCAGTACACTTTGTGTGTGTCCAAATGAAGCACTTCCTACTTGCTAGCTGTTGTGTTTTATTATTACAAAAAATGAGAGTCTGTCATTGAAATTGCTGGCTGTGGTCCTGCCAAAGTGCAGGGTGCCAGGAGCTAAAAGGGTGAATAGGTCAGTATGCTCTGCCTTGGGTAAGGAAGGTACCAAGGAGAAAAAGGTGCAGGGAATGATACCTTGAGTCTAGCACTGTCTTCCAGCTTCAGACCATAAAGAATTATTGCACCAAAACTATGGTGAAGCAGGGTTTTTTTAACAATATGGCAGAAACAGCCTAAAAATAGTAGAAGGGAATTCTGCTAGGGCTGACTGATTTTAATTCCCAACTTCTCTTCTGTCTGTGCTCTGGATACTGTGGAGGGATTTAGAGTCTGCAATGCTCTGCAACTTTTGCAGGTCTCATGTTAAATCCACATGATTGAATTCTCATGTTCCTTCCTCTCCTAGGTACACTTATGGCCAGCCAGTGCAAGGGAAGGCCCAAATTAGTGTGTGTCAGCAGCGCTTTTATAGTCCACTGTGTGTACAAAACTGGAAAAAAACCTGTGAAGCTGTCACTGGACTGGTATGATACATAACAAGTCTTTTCTTCCCTGTCAGCTTTACTACCCAGCATGTAGCACAGTATGCAGTGGCTTCATTAATTTCCAAGGGAACACCAGAGAGGCAATCTTAATGGTGTGATTTTTCTCACTATCTTATAGGCAATGCTGAAAGAACCTCACTAAAAGACTGATTTTTCCCTCAGAAAGAATCAGTAGGAAGGAGGGAAGCTTATGAAACTGTAAATTTGTAATAATTTCTGAAACACTGGGGCTGTGTTCTTACCAAATCTAATCAGCAGAACTCTGCTGGGAGTCTTTGAGGACTTTTAATGTTAAAAGGATGAATAATTTGTCCACTAGCTCAGGCGTAATGTGCTGTGGTCACAGAGCAAAAGCATCATGCAAGATGGGTTTAAGAAGGAGCATGAGCATAGAGAAGACTAGAGGGGATAAGGAGAGAAGTTTCCAGGTGCTAGAGTAAATAATATTGAAACAGTCATCTGGGGTGAGAGCTGGGGAGCAAGAAATGTAAGGTAGGCAGGGAGCTCTTCAGAGATGCAATAAAACATAATGAGGAGCAATTTTGCAAGGCTTGAGAAAAATGGGTTTTCCCCTTTGTGTTGCAATTTCAGCTGGGAAAGGATGGCTGCCTCAACACTGTCATCTCCATCAAAAAATTCCGGCTGTACCGCAGCTATGCCATGATGTATGCCAGCCTCAACATAGAAAGCATCGTCACTGAAAATGGGACAGGTAACACCAAGTGGGCATTGGGAGTAACTGATCTAAGCTAATACATGGATCTTCCTGAGAGAGGAATCCCCTGGATCACCATCTGTGTGGCAAACAGGCAGCAATTATGATTTTCTTTGTGTGGCTCTCCCTCCAGAGCATCACCACTCCATAGAGCTTATAGAAAGGACCAGCTTTCTGCCTGAGTCTGATTTCTGTTTCCTCTTCTTTGTGCTGGGTGTGTCTCACAGGTATCCAGATGAAGGCCTATGACTATGTTTCAGTCAACCAAGGCAATGACCAAGTGCTGTTCAGGAATATGGATTCCTATTACAAGAGGGGAATTCCTTACCATGGTGAGGTAGGTACATGAGAGGATACATTTAGACCCAAACTCCTTGAGGTCCAGCATGGTGATCTCCGTGATGTCCCATTTATGGCTGTCGCCTGAATGTGCTGTCAGCTTCCCAAGATAATGCTGCATAACAGTGTCTGTATAGTTATAGTCCTGATACTCCTAGAGAAAAAAAGAGAATTCTATCACACCCGGCAGGTCGGGGTCTCTTTTCTGCCATAGTCAGAGGATGCCTAAAAAGTGAGTAAGTGGAATGTGATATGAATGGGGAAGAGGAGTCTTCAAGAAAATTCTTCAGACACAGTTATGCCTAAACTAAAGGTAGAATTCACCCTGTGTTGCATCACGCAATCCCAGGGATGTTTACTTACAGCAGTATAGATGTTGGAGCACATTCCTATTTCTTAGCAACCTACACATGCAGGATAAACCAGGCACAAAAAGGATGATGACCTGTACAGCATCATCCTGACGGGCAGTGGAGACTGTGGGTGTGTACAGACATGTAGGAGTTAACAGGTGCTCCTGAGCTCCACAGTTTGCCTGTGGCCATGAAGTCATCTCTTTTTTAGGTGTGTTAATCAATGGTCTCCAATAAATATTCCTCCTCCCTTTGTGAGACATAGCTTATTCTGCACTGATGGGAATTTCCCACTGATGGGAATTTTCCTGTCTCTGAACTCCCGCTCCCTCAAAATATTGAGCAGCATGTGCCTCTTCAATACATTTCACTCTTGATTTCGACTCCCTGCAGCAGTGCTCAGTGTTTAAGTGACCATCATCCAGTAAACAGAGATTTTCTTTTGTTGTTGTTGTTCTTTGTTTATTTCTGAATCCCTTGGGTATTTGTTGTGTTCAGATCACTGTGACAAACATGGAGGGTGAGCCTGTTGCCAGCAGCACTGTCCTGCTGGAGCTCAATGGAGATTATCTGGCCAACTATACCACAGACAAAAACGGCATTGCTGCTTTTTCCCTTGACACATCCAACTTCTTCGATCCCAGTTTGAAGCTGACAGTAAGTAAACACAGGCTGCAATCTAATTCATGAGTAAATACTTCATGGGAGAGAGGGTTTAGAAGGAACACCTGCAAACTCTGTGAGACTCATATAAGCAAACACCACTGCCTAAGAAGAGGCACACTGCAACCCATTTGTGGTTTTGGGTTGTAGTGATCTTCAGTTCCTCCCTGCTTTTCTCTCCCCTTTAGAAGTTCTTTCTGCATTCATCTTCCTTCTCTTTCTTCTGTGTGTTAGAGGACCTTGCTCAGAGACTGCACTGCCTTCCCCATCTAGCCTTGGTGCGTGCCAGCATCTTTCACTGCTGCTGACTGCTTCCCTGCATTTCTGCTGGCACAAACTCATGCCTGTTATCATCACATGGTCTTCTTGTATTGTCATGGCTTTATTCTGGTGGGGTGGAAAGGGCTGAGTAAAAGTGTGTAATTTAGAACAATGCCATTCTAATTCAGTGTAAGTCTCAGCAGTTTATGCAACTGGTCCCAAGCCTGAAAAAAAACTAAAATAATGCCCTTATTGCAATGTGCCAGAGGCATCTGGATGCCTAAAGGTGTCCAGAAGGCCATTCACTCTTCACTGGTGAAACACAAATTTTTCACACCAGTTCTTGCTTGTGGCTTAAATAGCCTCACAAAATCAGTTTCTCAACAGAATATTTTACAGAAAAGAAGCCTTTGCCCCTCACCTGCCTTGAATTTTTTTTTCCCACACTGTTGATTCCACATGCATGGTTTTCCATTTTGTAGGTGAAACAGGCACCAGGTGAATGTGCAGACTTTATCTGGGGGATTGATAATGAGCCCAAAGCCTCGTTCCTTGTCCGGCGTTTCTACTCACGGACCAACAGCTTTCTGAAAATTGAGCCAGTGACAGAGCAGCTCAGCTGTGGCCAGCAGAGAACAATCAATGTTCACTACGTCCTGAACAGAGAAGGCTACAGCAACGCCACACACACAAACTTCTACTATGTAGTAAGTCCTAATGTTACCCCTAAAACACTTTTTTTTCAACTTCTCTCAAACACCCTATAAGGCAGAAATCTTGCAGTCAGACAGTGGTTATGGATCATGGCTCGACCTGATGGCCTTCGTGGCTTCTCAGGACAATACTCAAAATCAGTGATTTCATGGTGGAAGAGAGAAGGTGCTTTTGACCCCCTTTCATGAGACTTTTCTATGCCCAGGTGATGACACAAGGAAAAATTACTCTCAGTGGCCAAAAGCAAGTCAGCATTTCTGGTGGTAAGTTCCAGACCATATTACTATTTGTACTTCAGATCACAGTAACTTTTGCAAGTGATGAAAGCAGAGAACTGTGGCTAAATCAAGTACTAGTCCCTAAATCCCATGACCTGCTACTGCTCACAGAATAATTTTCTTTTGCTGCAGCATCTAGCCAAACTCCCATATCATAATCAGTTTTATCTTGTTAGTAGAAACATATTTTGTTGTGATCAAACACATGGAATGCAACCTTCATATGTTTTATTGTAGTATTTTATAATGCCATGGAGTATTTATGGTCTCTGTGTGACATCCTAGTCTTCACCAAATAGAATAATAAAACATTTTAAAGTTTGGAATAATAGGTATCCCATTTGAAAGGGATGTTTAGCAGTCAACTCTTGAAATTCATTGCCCTTTCAGAAGTCTCAAAATACCAACAAATAACAGTGATCCTGACCTTTATTCTTTCATTGTTAAAAATCAGTTTTCTTGCAGAGCCCGGTCCATTTGCACACTTCAGGAGGTGGCTTAAGTGAGCCTCTCTCCCTATATAGGACTTGTTTCATATTTACCATCTTTAGTCTTAAGCTTAATTCCCTGACCATATACTTGTAGTTTTCATCCATGTAGAGAAGAATTTCTTATTTCTTAGTGTAGAGAGAACTCTCCTTTAACTCAGGATATTGCTGTATTTATCTATTGTTCTAGTTTTGAGACCCAAAGGCAATGAGAAGGGGACCTTCTCATAGCAATTGTGCACAGGTTTCCATGTTTAACTTCTTCCCAGCGTACCTCTCTCTCTGCAAAGCACCCTGGTCTCAGCATCCTCCAGTTTTTATGTGTTACATTGCTGATGGGAGCTGTCCCTCAGCCACTGAGAGATGAGTCTTCCAATATCCAATTCCCTGTGTTAATAAGGTGTTTCTAGATTATGAATATAATATGCTCTTTTGCTGGCTTGTCCTTCTCTGATCCATGTTCCTTCCACAGCTTCCAGAGGTACATTCTCCATCACACTGACTGTCACTGAGAAGCTGGCCCCCAGTGCCAGGTTGCTGCTCTACTCAGTGCATCCTCATGGAGAGATAGTGGCTGACAGCTCCAGGATACACAGTGATATATGCTTCAAAAACAAGGTGGAAACCTTTCCTTTCTTACTAAGGGATATTTTGGGGTTTGCTGAAAAATGGTCAGGAAATGATCTCATCAAGAGCCCTGCACTAGGCATGGCATTTAGGGATGGAAAAGGTGCAGGTATGTCTGGGATCATGAGAAGTCGTCCCTGGAATTGGCACCTATGGTTCAGGCTCAGACAAAACTCTCCCCACGATGGAGAGAGAAGGGTGCCTGGGGGCGGGGGTTATGTGAATTTTTACAAGCTGATCCAGACGGGCCATCTAGCGGTAGGAGCTTTGTCCTACCGAGAACAGTGAGTGCTGATGAAAGGGGAGATTTAGATCTCTGTGCCAAACCGATTCACCTAATCTCCATGGGGTTGTGTTGGATTTGCTAATTTCCAGGTCCAGCTCAAGTTCTCTGAGAAGAAGGGTCTACCGGGCACTAGAGTTGGACTCCACCTGGAAGCTGCTGCCAACTCCTTCTGTGCCCTGCGAGCAATTCAGAGCGTCCTTCTTCAGTCTGGGCAGGAGTTATCTGCTGAGAGTGTGAGTCACATCCCCAGCCCTGTGTTCTTTCGAGCTAGGAACAACCCAGTTCCCACCCGTGATGTCTCTGACTGTATTTTTATTTTTCCCTTGGAAACGGACATCTGTGATTAAAGGAAGATCTAAGGCAATTGTATGCTTTAAAGACAGAAACTGATAGCACAGCACTGCTTTTGGGAAGCATGGCAGGGTAACATATATCCCAAAAATATGCCTTATGTAAATCCTTGACAGCACATTTCCTCACTGTGGAGTGATTGTGTCAAAATTGCATTTTTACTTAATTTTTACATAATTGCATAATTTACATTGCTCAGATAGGCCTTGGGTCCAGAACAAAAGCTGTAGATGTCAGCTAGTGTCTTGTAACACTCATCTCCTCTTTGCTCAACTCAAAACTGCATTTCCATGCTTTCTGCTCAAGTTCACTCCACAAAACCATTGTGGCTCAGAAGGAGGAGGGTACAGCTCAGTCCAAATTGCTTATTCATCTCTAGGTAGGCATCACTAGTTAAGCCCACTGAAGTCTACAGCACTGCTCAGGAACCACCATAAGCTTTGAATATCTGTGATTTTCTGCCTGCCTGATACCTTCCTTGTGCTTAAACTACTCATTCTCACCTCCAGGTATACTATCAGCTTCATAGGGGTGATTTATATGGCTATTACTACAATGGGCTCAACCTGGAAGATGACAAGCCACAGCAGTGTACTCCATCCAAAACCATCTTTTCTGATGGCTTGTACTTTGAACCTGTGAATGTCAGCCGTGATGGAGATGTCTACAGGATTTTCAGGGTATGTGGTCTGTGTGGGAGGCTCTTTAAGTGGGAGGGATTCCAGAAGAATTCATCAGTGTCAGCATTCAACTTTCTCAGGTGATGGTTCTTACTGCTGAGAGAAGGCAGCTGATGTCTGAAACTGCCAAAAGCCTGCAATCACCCCATTTCTGCCTTGTTTTCCTCATCACTTACTCAGGAGCTCTGAAAATCACTGGGCTGCTGCCCATGGGTCAGTAGACAATACCTAAGCAGGACCATGGCCTTGGTTCATGACTCCAGGCATTTCTTGTAGAGACCTGTGTCTGTGATGCAGGCCACTTGGCTCCTGTACACTGGACTCCACTGGCCCTGTACCCTAAGACATAACATCAACATCAGACTCATCATCACTGCTCTTGCAGAACACGAGGTGTCACTGCTCCATAAGAAATACACAGAGCTGAGACATTCAAGACTGAAAGAACAGGATGAACTGGGATGAGGGAGGGGAGAAATGAGGAATGATAATCAGTGATATGCACTGGCAGCTAGTGAATGCTCTGAGTGATTTGATAGATTCTTTCACATTTAGGATATGGGCCTGAAAGTGTTCACCAACTCTGTGCTACGGAAACCAGTTCTGTGCACTGAAGAGAGATCGGAAACGGAAAATTACCCCTCTCACTATTTTGATGCTAATCTCAAGGCCTCAGGTAAAAGAAGGTTCATTCTGTGTCTCCAGTCTCAGTCTATCTGGTCTTTAAAACTGTTGCCTGTATAAAATAACAGCCAGTGTAGTGGGGGTTTTTGGGAAATAGGCCTGTGTGTCCCAGTTTGCATCCTATAGTCTCCTTCTGGCAGTCCTGGCAGTAGAATTAATTTTGTTTCAGGTGCAGGTGCATATAGAAAAAACAGGGAATACTGTGGTGCTGCTTCTTTTACAAACTGATTTTAGTTTTCTAGGGTTTTCAGATCAGAATCTTTCATCAAATCAAAATTCAATTAAATATTTAAAAGTGAAGACTTCACTCAGCATGTGGCACACTTAGCACATAGTCTCCAAGGCCTTTATAGATCAGCAAAAGTTATGATTCTCTCCATCTAGTCAGATTGCTCAGCAAAAGAGCAAAAGTAGCAGCCATAAGTTGCCACAAAAGAAGGTGTTACTCAACATTAGGAAAAAGATCTTCCTCATGAGAGTTGTAATTACACTGGAAGGGGATCTCCAAGAGGTTTTTGAATCTCCATCACTGCTAGTTTTCAAAACTGATCTGCACAAGAAGCAACCTGGTCTGACTTTGAAGTTAGTCCTACTTCAAGAAGTTGGACTAGAGAATTACAGGAGTTGCTCCCAACCTAGATTTTTTAAAACGATTCTGTCATTCTAAGCCATTGTAAAGCATTATTAAGCCCTGATGACAGTACTGGCTGCTGGTGCCCATTTGCAAATCAAAGAGAGCAAGTTGTAGAGAATGGGGAATGCACTTTTTTAACTGAATAGCAAGACCTTTCAGTATGAAATGAAGTTAAATGTCTTGTAAAATAGCTAATATTTCCAGTATTTTCCCATGAGAAAAGAGAATAGGTAAGAAATTGTTTCTTTGCATATCTCTTGGAATTTTCACTGTTATATGGGAGGTGGGAAGTCCAAGAATGCTCAAACAGGATACTTGGTGTTCATTTGTGGTGGTGAAGTGTGCCTGACAGAAGTTCATGTTCTTCTCCCATGATGTCTAATACTGTCCTTTAATCATATCCCCACTTCTAGGTGAAATGGTTATGGGTGGAGCTGGTGGTGGTTTCAGCACTGTTCGGAAATATTTCCCCGACACCTGGATTTGGGAACTGGTTAACACTGAGTAAGTATGTTTATCTTCACTTCTTTCTTCCTTTTTGAGTTGATTCATTTAGCTAAAATGGACTCTGGGAAGGAGCCATGGAACATATGTTTGCTTTGTAGATGTGGGTCTACTTTTCCCGTCTTGATCAATGGCAATTGCAGGCAAATACTCTGTGCTCTGTTCCCTGTCTTTCTGGTGGGGAGAAACAAATAGGGGCTAAGAGTGAAATAAAAGTATTTTTTTAAGGAGAGAGAAGGAGCTTGTTATTTTTCATCCAATTTTTAATTCAGCAGCAAAAACCTCAGTTTATTTATTTTCTTTCAGGCTATCACAGCATCTTCAATTGTAATATTTCCATATTAACTATGCCTTCAGATGCTGTTCTAGAACATTAATCTAAATGTATTGATTCTAATCTGTGTAGTTGGGCATCCTGGTTTTTCAACAATTGGTATTTCTAAATTTAAAAGTTGAGTATTTGAGTGCTTTAACACGTAGTTAACCAGCACCTTTACTTCAAGCATTATAACAATTTTTTAATATATGGAAAGCTACCTTGTAGAAAGTAAGATGAAAACAGAAGTTCTGACTCAAGCAGAAAGCCTATTTCATGATTTGTCTTGAAAAATTCCTAAGATAATTTCTCATTCTGTGTTTCTTATTCTCTTCAGTTCCAGAGGAGAGGTAGATGTCTCTTACACCATTCCTGACAGCATCACAGAATGGAAAGCCAGCGCTTTCTGTGTGCAGGATGATGCTGGGTTTGGCATCTCCTCCCCTGTTTCCATGACAGCATTCCAACCATTCTTTGTGGACCTCACCCTGCCATACTCTGTCACTCGAGGGGAAAAATTTAACTTAATAGCTAATGTCTTCAACTACCTTGACAAGTGTGTCCAGGTATATCAAGTTCCCTTTTACTTCCTATGGGGTTTGCTTATTTCCCAGGGATCTTTTTGCTCTTGAAGGAGGAACATCATGCAAAGGCTTTGGGTACTGTGCTGTGCAAAACAAATACTAATGCAGCAGCCTCCTTTGCTCTGCAGCCTGATTTTTAAGGTCATTCTCTTTCATTTGTAATCTAGCTCCTTCTTTCTTTGTCCCAGATCAGTGCCATACTGGCACAGTCAAGTGACTATGAGGCAGAGATCCTTTCATCAGAGGGCAACACAGCAACAGTGTGTGCCAATGAAAGAAAAACGTATATTTGGGCTGTTAGCCCCCGAAAACTGGGTAAGTTTGTCTTTCTATCACCTTGATTATATCCCTGTTTGATCTTTCTACTCCCCTTTAGGGCAGCATCAGTAATCCACAAGCAGGCATTTCTGGACAGCTCCATTCATTGCTAATAAATTTGCCAATAATTTTGGACTGGATTATGCATGGGCAATAAAAAGACACTGCTCCTTCCCAGTTTTATAGCTGTGTTAATGCACACTGCCTTCAAGTCCACATTGTCTTTTTTTTTTAAAGCAGTTGCTAATTACTTGCATGTGTAAGTGCTCCAAAAGTTGAAATATGAATAAAGGCAGAAGAGCTATAATTAAAATATTGTAACACTGCCCTAGGCCAGAGAAAACTCAGTACAAGGCTAAGAAGAGGAGGAAATTGGTAGTGAATCTGGTTTTTGGCCAGGATGACCCTTCTTTCATTCCTCATACCAGGGCCCCAGGCAAGCACTCATTTCCACTAACAAACTGGTATGGAATCTTGATGCAATTTGGTTTTACTGAGCTGTCTTTAGAGAAAATTCATTTCTCAGCAGTTCATCAGCCTAGGAGCAGCAGTCAAAGCCAGGGGTCATTGTAGACATTGAAGATAACTTCATTTTCTTGGCTGGTGGGTGTCTTTCCAGGTGAGGTGAAATTTGTGATTACTGCTGAGGCCAAACTGAACACCAGAGGTACTGGAAACAGCACTTCTCCAGAGGAGAACACCATTTACAGGGACACCTTGTTTCAAACCTTACTTGTTGAGGTAGGGTTGGAAATCGGCAGGTGCTTTCTGCCTGGTGGAAACTGGAATTCCTGTGGCTGAGGGTTAGAAGCTGTTAGGAGGGAGGGAATGCAGTACAGGGAGGAGGAAGAACAGCACCTGTGTACAGTAGTCTTCTCCATATTAAAATAAGAGTGAAAATCATGGTGGCCACAGTATCCACTGTCCTCCTCCCACTGGCTTCTTTTGGGACCCTGAGCACATGTCCTGACAGCCCATGGTGCCAGAAGGGAGGAGATTCCATACTTTGCTTTTAAGCACCTTTAGCACATGACTTGAATACTAGGGAGGAGGGTGGAGGAAAGATATAAGAGGAAAAGAGTTTATCTTGATCATCATAAAGCAACAGCTACATAGGATTAATTGGACAAAGTCTCTCTCAGAGGCTAGAGATACCTATTTTTTAACTGCTTTTTGAGTAGGAAGGTGGTTTGGAAAGGATCTTGGGCAAGAGAGGGAGCCATGGACCAAGAGATATTCTAGTGGAGCTAGGGTAGGACTGGCTACAAGAGGTGCAGGGTCTGGGTAAAAGCCATATTCACATACTGTCTTACACTGCTGAATGTCATTGTTTCACGGTGATATCTGCACTTTTCTTTCTCTTCCTGACCACTTCACTGCAATCAAACAGCCTGAAGGTATTAAAAAGGAGTTGACTCAGAGCTCCCTCATCTGTGCAAAAGGTAAGGCAAGTTCATTCATTCATTCATTCATTCATTCATTCATTCATTCATTCATTCATTCCAGGGAACTGCTTCACAGGGAACATTCATTCCAAGTGGAACTGCTTCACTGTCTTGTAGATCTTGTCCTACAAAGGCAGAGAGCCTTCCAGGGGAGGAAAAGATACATTCATGTTGTCCTAGGGTGCTTAGGACACAGGGTCAGGGTGCTAGGCTGAAATTCAGAATTTTCATATACCTTTGGCTCATTGAGCAAGACTCTGTGGCATTTTCCTTACCCAGACTGAGGAGTATAACAGTAAAGACTTCTGTAAAACACCCCATAATTTTAACAATTTTTCTTTTCATATTTTCTCATCAGGCACAAAGATTTCTGAACAGGTGTCTCTCAGCTTGCCAAGAAACCTAGTGCAGGGATCAGCCAGAGCTTATTTTTCTGTCATTGGTAAGTTTAGTACTTAAACTGAATGCAAAATGGTGTTTCTCTTGTGCTGCACCAAGTGCCATCTTGTATTCACATACAAGCCTTGTGTAAAGTTGAAGAAATAATTATTCTTGATTTTAGAAGGTAAGTTTTCTATTTTGCAAAATGGCAGTGGGAGGCAAAATTTGCTCACATTTCTCTCATATCAAGAAGGGACAAAGTGGTCCAATAATTTTCATTTATATTGCATTTCAGATTATACTGCATTAGCATATCCAGTTCAGTGTAGTGAAACAGCTGATTCAGATGAAAAGTAGCATAAGACAGACTTCTTTGAAAAAAATTATCTTAATTTCTTGGAAAGAAATCTACAGAACTTTGCTGACTGCATAATTTCAAATTTATCATTTTGCATGATGAAAAACATTTGTAAGTCAATAAGTTCCCATAGAATAAAAGTTTCATGCCCCAAATGACTCTACTAATCTGAAAGTCATTTGTAAGGCTTGGGGGTTCTCTTCAGTGAAAATTTTTTGAGGTTCTGAACTCAGATTGTTTTCTAAACACAGTTGGTTTGGGTGCCCATGTCTGTGTGAGGTGTGCTGATGCTGTGCAGCCTGTCAGCATCCTACCCCACTCAACATGTTCACAAGTACATGACAAAGCAGGAAGCAGGTTGTAATGGGCAGGGAAATCTAACCCTTCCAAGAATTCATAGCTGCTCCTCAGAAGCTGTGCCAGCCACTATTGGTGCTCATTTTTTCCTCTCAAATTCTCAGTTTCTCCCAGGTGTCCATCATCCAGATAAGAAATGAAAAAATGGGGATGGTTTGGCACTTTTCTTCTATGATGTGTCTGGTTACTATGATTGCTCTACATTAGTCATTGCCCTTGGCTTCATAATAAGAAAGTATATAGCAATGTATAATGCTATGTAATAAAACCATGTCTGAACTGGGCTGACTTCTTACATTTTTCACCCTTCAGGAGACATTTTGGGCACAGCCCTGCGGAACATAGATAACCTCCTCCATATGCCTTATGGCTGTGGAGAACAGAACATGGCCTTATTCACACCCAACATCTATGCCCTGGATTATCTGAATAAGACTGGGCAGCTGACTGAAGAGATTAGAGTCAGGGGTATTGGTTATCTATCCAGAGGTAAGAGGTTTTCAGATTCTTCCATCTTCTTCCCCAGGAAAATGCTCACAGGACCAAGCCTGACAGAGTTTAAGAAGCATTTGGACAATGCTATCAGGCAGATGGTGTGATTTTTGGGGTTCTTTGCATGGTTAAGAGGTGGACTTGATGACCATTTTTGGTCCCTTCCAACTCAGAATAAACTGTGATCCTGTGAACTAGTATTGTGATTGTTTGCCTTGAACACTTCAACTCAACATGGTGAGCACTGATCTCTCTGAATTCCAGTACCACAATAATTGCACAGGAGCAGGCAATGACAGCACTCCAAAAACAGCATGTCCAGGAGTAAAACCAGCTGGAATTCACTCAGTGGTTGGCATTATTCACCAGACATCCATTACCTGATACTAAATCCAAAAGTCTTACTTCTTCAGTTGAACAAACAGCAGAACAAATCCTTTTCTCGGATTAGAAAATGTGTAAATGTGCCTTCCTTATTGTGTTTTCAGGCTACCAGAAACAGCTATCATACAAACACAGGGATGGATCCTACAGCTCCTTTGGGTTACGAGATAGAGAAGGGAGTGTATGGTAAGTGATGACATTTTCTATTTCCCTAGCACAGGATCTTTAGGCTTTGAAAAAAGATCCAAGTATTCCGTGATTCTTATTTTTAATAGACTAAATTAATGTAGTTCAGTTAATTTGAATCTCCTAGTAAAGGAGAAATTAATAACTGGAAAGTGGGTAACCAAAGGGTGGTATGATGGTGGGAAGCTGGAGTACATAATGTTCAACAGGAAACTAAAGGATCTGGATTTGTTTAGCCTGTAGAAGAAGAAAATAATGGGAGACCTGGGTAAACTTTTCTTCTGCCTAGGTGGGGACTGTGGAAATACTGTCAGACTCTTGTTGGAGCTGCACAGAGTGAGGACAAGAGTTTGTCCTTACTCAAGTTGCTACAGAGACAACTCCAAGTGGGTAGAAGAAATAAAATTCTTCCCCAGGAGAAGGCCGTAGCACTGAGATAAATGCCCAGAGAGGATGTGGATATCTCTATTCCTAGAGATTTTCACATGACTAGACAAAAGACTGAGCAGCCTGACACAACTCTGGCCTTAGTTTAAGCAGGTGGTTGAACAGGAGACTTCCAAGGTCCCTTCCAACCTGCTTCATAATTCAATTAACTAAGACTAGAAATTGCTAACATCAGTCACCAACATGTGTCTGTACTTTACTACTGCGCTAAAAGAAAGGTTTCAGCACAGTAATGGAGACATATCAGGTCAATTTTTAGTATGAGAATTTTATGTATTTTATTTACTTAAAACTTAGAAAACACTTTCTTCTTTTACCTCAAACATTATAAAGTTCTTTTTACATCATTTTCTATGCACATCCTGTGCACTGGTAAATGTCCTTGGTCTTGTTCACACCACACCTGCCTTCTGTTTCTGGATCACCTGCAGGCTCACTGCCTTCGTGTACAAGTCCCTGGAGCAGGCCAAGCGCTACATCTACATTGATGACAACGTCCAGTCCCAAACTTTGATCTGGCTGGCAAGCAAGCAGAAGTCAGATGGCTGCTTTGAAAATGCTGGATCACATTTCAACAATGCTTTGAAGGTAACTGAGATAAGTATAGCCACAAAATTCCAGTCCTGCTGTCTGGATTTATTTGGATAGGACGCAAACTTACTCTTCAGCACACCCTTACTCTTCTTGGTAGTGTTATCTCGTGTCTCTCCTACACAAGCAGGGCATGATTCTTATGTTTGCTCTTGATGATGAGGTAAAAACAAGTAGAACTTTCCAAGTCTCAGGTTTTATTTTCCACCACTGCATTTTGGGCTCAGCCACAAGCTATTGTCTGCTTTATTACACATGTACAAAAGCCAAGAAGATGCAGTCAATTACTTTGGCTTTATCCTCTGTAAACTTGATTTTTCTTGTTCCTGTGCACACAGGGAGACAGAAATTACTGCTGATCTCAAATCTAACTGATATATGAACTATGAATTAATTCATATGTTGTTTATTTCTAGGACATTCATCCTAACCAGTTCTTTACTTGTTTTTCTTCAGGGTGGAGAAGAAGCTGAATACTCCCTCACAGCCTATGTTGTGGCATCATTGCTGGAGGCTGGACACTCTGCTGCAGTAGGTTTTTGACTGTTAGCCCAGTCAGACATTTGTCAAACTGCTCAAGTCAAAGTCCTCACATCAGCTTTCCTTTACAATGAGGAACTCAAATACTCTTTGTAGGACAGCAGTTGATTGTAGACAGTTATTTTCAGAACCCTGCAGTCTCCTGCAAGTATTTAATGAGTGTTACAATTCAGTTATATATCCAGTGCTTGTGGATTCACTTGAAACACCCTTGAGGAGTCCAGCTGTTTTAGACAATGGTAGTCTAAGTAGGTGCAAAATCCAGACTGAATTTGCCCACTCCATCCAAAATCCACTTTGGAATGTTCTCTGAATTTCCCTAGTCCAAAGTTCAAGCTGTCCAAATCTTCAGTCTACAAACTCACTTTGTGCATTTAGTTCCAATGCCCATTTCCCTATGGAAATCTTAATGGAAGGAAACCATGAGCTGCTGGTTCAAGTACTAGGCATTGGGAAATGAGAGCCAAGTTCTGTTCTCTGTAATATATTTTCTTCATATCCTTGTGACCTTGTTTTATGCCAACTTTGTTCTTGTTGTGATGGGGAGGAGGAGAATTGTTCCAAATCTGACAAACACGTTCTAAATGTGCTGATTTTTTGAACAACCCTCACGCACAGTAGTATCAGCCATCATCAGGGTACACGAGACCAACAGGATGAAAGCATTGTGCAGAATCAAACAGTTCTAGAGCAACATGAATTTAGTTTCCAATATCTTTGTAAGCAGCTCCAAAACCCAGTGTCATGTATTTAAGTGAAGCTGCAGAGACACGACATGGTTAGTAAAGTGCTGGTGATTCTGAGAGGAAGAAGGGTTCACAGAGATAGTAAATAAGGCTAAAAGGTCTGAAGAGTTACCTTGGTAGCTGTACCTAGCAAACAAGCAATGTCCATTTGAGAGAGCCTGCTTAATCATGAGGTCTCAATGCACTTTACATAGTTCTGTAGAAATAATCCACATTTTATTGCTAAAGCAACCAAGGGACAAAGGTTTCTCTTTAACAGGTTCATCTCATGAGCCAGAAAAAGAAACAGTGCTCTCTTATTTTGACCATGCTGCCTCTAAATAAATTTAGAAAGGAGGCAGCATGACTGGAAGGGCACTTTTCACAGGATACACTCTGTAGGCTATTAAACATGCCATGGATCATGTATATTTCTAGCATGAAGAGTCAGAGATTGCAGCTTAAGCAATGATGGAGGTATTTAGAAAGTATTGTGTGGAGACACAAATCCAAGTACCTGACAGCCCACTGTGTTTTGCATTACCAGCATCCCGTTGTTCGGAGCGGCATGAACTGTTTGGAGACTGCATTTAACAGTGGGGTCCACAACCTGTACAACCAGGCTCTCCTTGCCTACGTTTATGGCTTGGCTGGCAGAGAGGAAAGACGCCAGTTCTTCCTTGAGCAGCTGGACGGGGCAGCTGTCAGGGCTGGTAAGTGCAGCATGGCCATGGTAGAGGCAGTGCAGCAGATGGAATGGCCTGTTGGATCTTATGAGCTGTTCTGATGCACAGTTTTGTCAGGAATGCTCTCCCTTCCCTTGCCTTTCATGCCTGCTATGCTACTGAATTTATTTCTAGGAGTTTTTCTGTCTGTCTCTTTTGGCATCACGAAAGTTTGAGCTGTGGCTTATCTATGAAATTTTGAAATAATTTAGGGGAAGATAGAGTCCCCTGAATGTCTCAGCCCAAGGTCTTTCAATAGCCCAAGGTCTTCCAAGATCTTTTCAAGCCCAATCTTTCAATAGAAAGATTGTACCTAATTTTTCAATTAGTTTCCTCTTGTAATGCTGAACAAACCCACTTCCCTTTGCTACATCATGTGCTCCTGTTTGCAACTGCCTTAGCATCCTTCTACTGCACTGCTTTCACTTCAATCCCTCTTTGTCTTATACAGCCTGCTTTTATTATTCCCTTTCCATCCCTTCCTGTTTTCTTTTCCAGCTTGGTAGTAAAACTTACCCAGTTCAGGACACCAAGATCTGACAAAACTTGTTTTTTCCATGCTTTTTACACCCCACTTCTCTGTTTTCAGGTGGATCTGTTTACTGGCAGAGAGAAAACATGCCACCAGCAGAACGTTTCTCTGACTTCTATTCCCGTGCCCCTTCTGCTGAGATTGAAATGACCAGCTATGTGCTCCTGGCTCTGCTCAACAGAACCAAACTCACTCCAGAAGACTTATCTTACGTTTCCCGTGTTGTGTACTGGCTTATCAAACAACAGAACCCATATGGTGGCTTTTCCTCCAGCCAGGTAACTGGGTGTGGTAAAAAGAAAGTGTCTTGGAGCAGTACAGTCCGCAAACTGAATCTTGAAAAATAACAAATCTTTCTGACTGCATGTGGATTTGAGTAATACTGGATAACTGGTGCTTTCATGGGTCGCCTTGTCAAAGGTACACCATGATCTGCATAGCTTTACACATAATTTGGTTTTCAGCAGTGAGAATTTACCTGAATTCCAAGTTGGCCACGGACAGCAGTCACTGCTGACACAACATTATGCCAGGTTTTGTGCAATAATTAAAATCTGTTGCTCCAGAATCACAGAATCCAGAATGTGTCAGGCTGGAAGGGATCACAGGGGGTCATTTGGTCCAACCTCCCTGCTCAAGCAGGGTCATCCTAGAGCACATAGTGTCCAGACAACTCTTGAACATCTCCAATGAGGGAAACTCCACAACCTCTCAGGGCAGCCTGTCCCAGTGCTCAGTCACCCACACAGTGAAGAAGTTCTACCTCATGTTCAGGTGGAATTTCCTGTGCATCAGTTTCTGCCCATTGCCTCTTCTTCTATCACTTAGCACAATCAAGAAGAGGTTGGACACCCTCCCTTCAGATATTTCTGAGATCTCCTTGCAGTTGTCTCTTTTCAAGGCTGAACAGGCCCAGATCTGTCAGCCTTTGTAAGAGATGATCCAGTCCTTTAATCATTCTTGTCATGATGCTCCTCTGGACCTGCTCCAGGAGTTCCATGTCTCTGCTGTACTGAGGAGCCCAGACTGGACACAGCACTCCAGATACACCTCCCTAGGGCTGAGTAGAGGGGCAGGATCAACTCCCTCCACCTGCTGCCAAAGCCCTTCCTAATGCACCACAGATGGTCTACTGGTCACCAGAGCACACTGGTGGCTCAGGGACAGCTTTCTGTCCACCAGGACAAGTTCTACAAGAACTTGTGTCATGTTTCCTTGGCTTTTTGAAAGCCCCCCTGCATTCATGAGTACTGACAAGGCATCAGGGAAATAGGAGCTGCGCTAACCTCACACACCATCTTACACCCGAGTATCTAATTGGGGATCATGTTATTCTTTTCAGGACACTGTGGTTGCTCTCCAAGCTTTAGCCCAGTATGGATATCTCACCTTCTCCAAAAAAAACCTTAATACAGTCCAAGTCCATTTCATGGAGACCCCCAGTAAGATTTTCCAGGTGAACGACAAGAACCGCTTCTTACTGCAGCAGGCGTCCTTACCCACTATTCCAGGGAGTTATAGCGTGGAGGTGAATGGCACTAGCTGTGTCTATCTGCAGGTAAGCAAGCTGGGAACTCATCACCACCCTCTGGGAACTAAGCAGGGGGCTCTCCATGCTTTGTTCCTCTCCATATGTCATGCTCTCCCTTAGGTCTGTGACCATCCCACACTTTCTATCTCTTTCAGACCACCCTGAGATACAACATCCATTTGCCAACAAAAGCTGCAGGATTCTCTCTGTCTGTAAGGACAGCAAATGTGTCTTGCACAGGCAACTATCCACCAAAGTTTGACCTTGTCCTCTCTGCCAGGTAACCTCCTTTTACTGACCTACCCCTGCATTCACAGTTTGGTAAAGCATCCAAGAAAAGAAGTACAGGCAGTTAACTGCTGCTCTGCAGCTTAGGAAGAAAAACAGGATTACTGAGAGCTAAAAATGTCATCCACTGGTCTCCTTTCCATTTGCAGACCAGACTAACATAACTTCTCTCATTTTAGTTACACAGGAAACCGCAACGTCTCCAACATGGCTATTATTGATGTGAAAATGCTCTCAGGATTTGTTCCTGAAGAATCTTCCCTGAAAAAGGTAAAAAATGGGACCAATGTGAATGATAAAGCCTAAGAACATAGGAAGTCGATAAACACAGTCTCTGATTAGCAAATTTGAGCCCATGGGACTACTGCAAAGTCCCTGGGCATAGCCACCTCTCACATACTCTGGACTTCAAATTTGTAGCTGTTTATGTGTTGAAGACAGATCTGTTAGGGGTTGCCAAATTCAGGAGATTAGCCCAGGAGAATTAAGACTTCATATCCCCAGGTCCAACCAACAGCAAAGTTCAGTCTATATTCCCAATAAGCAGACATACACACTACACATATATAGCCATATATACATAATATATGTGCCACACAGATCAGCAGAGAGGAAAGACAGCACTTCCACAAACACAGATAGCACAAATGGCTTTGTCCTTTTCCCTTTTTCTGCCTCATCAGATTAAAATCTCATTTGTGGGAAAGAGAAATAAATAAATACATAAACATGTGCAAGCACATAGATACATGCAAATACACAATGTGGCTCCTCGTGGTAGCTGGCCTCAGGCACTCAGTCTGCCCAGCAGCTGCCCCTGTGTTGGTGGCGCCTGGACATGTGCCTCCTTCAAGGCCTGAGCCCTGCTTCGGTGCCTGGAACTGAGGTCCCCATCCCCATGCATGCATACTGAGGGCCTCTATAAGCATTCTTAACATGCAGTAGGTGAGCTGGGGTCCTCTGGTTTCACAGTGATGTCAGACAGACACATACATGCAGAGACAGGCAAATAAGTCCCCACTAGCTGCTCCAGATGTGCATCTCCAAGACTGTATGGTTTCTCCAGAAGTAGGCTTGGACACTCTGCTGCCTTTGGTAGCTGCCTTGGATGCTCTGGTGTCTCCAACATTTGGGTCAGGTTTCTGCCTGACTCAGGAGCTGGCTGCTGTTCCAGTTTGTCACAGGGGAGCACATGCTGACACACATACTCCCGTCACTACAAGCCTGCAGTCTGGTGTCCCAGGATGCTGGCACCCCAGGCACACGGTCTCTGATCCTCTCTTCAGGGACTTGCACTCCCTGCACACACATTCACATGGAATAGAGAACCTTTCACCCTGGAAAATTGCCAGGAACAGAGATTAATAAGAAGGCAGGAGGGGCTGTGGTAACCAGGTGCAGGGCAGACAAGTGTGTTTGACCACCAACCTGTTCATGTGCAATTGGCCTCTTTTATCTCATTTTCCACCCTTTTCCCTTCCAACTGGATTTTATCCCTCTCTTTGTTACTTCTGGTTTTTTTCCCTAAACACCCCATGAAAACTCTTTCTTGAGTCCCAGCATCCTATATTCAGCCCCATGGTCTGCAGGCAGCATTCCCCTTCAGTCTGCAAGGTGATCCGGGGATATTCTGCTGCTGACTCACCCTGTGGCTCTCACACTCTGACTATGGCAGCCCCAAGGGGGAGGGTCAGAGTGCTCCAGTGGCTCTGCTCAGGATAATGGGATTTCCCTGTGCTCTTAGTGTCTGTGTGCATGAGTCTGTAGTCATACAGCCTGACAGAATCTATGTGAGAAACACTTCTGCCATAGTTAAATTGCTTCAATTGGCATTTTGCATTACTATCCCTTTGACAAGGGTTATTTCTTCCTCTACAGTAAAGTTTAACAAACAACCAAAAAAAGGAGGTCCTTTTTTGATCCTCCTCCTTTACTATCCAGAAATTTGATTATGATGATGACAATTCTGGGGACAACACTGATAAGCAACTAGTTTAGGTTCTTAATACAATTTAAGTTCGCAATAGATGAGTTACCTTCAAGTCAAGACCTGTAATTTTCAAGCAGATAAAAAGAAGAATTAAATTCTCGGTAGAATCTGCTCATACTTTGTGTATTTATAATAATTCAGTGTTCAAGCCTGAATTTTTTTGGCTAGAACTGTATGAAATTAATAAATTTTATTTGTAAGATTTTTTTCTGTTGAGATGATATTCTGTTTGGCATCCTACTCCTCTTCATATACACTTCAAGAAAATAAGCTGGTTTTTAAAGTTTAGAATATTTTAGGTGTGTATGTTTTGATATTAAAATAATTTTGTTCACATTCTTTTCTAAATGTTTTTAAACATTTATTTAAAACTTACAATGGACTAGCAAGTGAATCAGCTTGAGCTGCAGAAATTAATTGTAAATTCGGTTTGAAATGAGAGAATTCTTAGGTTGATGATGGAAGTTACAAGTACCAAAGCTGGCTGGTGGAACTGTTCACCACTGTGACTGGTCTGCACGCATCAGGTTGTAAAAACACTCAACCTGCATTTCTTTATTTGGCGACTAGATGGCGGGGTGGCATAAAAGGAGCACAGCAGCCTCTTCAAACGCATTTTGCTGCGGAATCTGTAAGTCTCCTTGGCAAGTCTCCCGTGCTAACATTGCTGTGTTTTGCCTTATTTAAAGCTTCGGTTTGAGAATTCCGTTGTGGATCGTGTAGACATCAAGAACAACCACATACTCTTCTACCTTCAGAAGGTAAGTCTGGGAGGTTTCCCTTCAGTTTAATAAAACTGGAAGTTTAAAACAGGCTTCCAAATAAAAGAAAAATCGTATTAATAGCATATTAACGATACCAGTGCCTTAAAGATGTAAAAGTACTTCACTCAATCCAATATCACAGGGGATAATGGAGATATGTGATCAAAGTAATTAAAGGGAGAAAAGTAGAGAGAACATTCTTAGGGGTACTGAAGGTGATTTTAGTTGGGAAAAAGCAAGGAAAGAAACTAACAGCCATTTTCTATTACAGGATGAATGCTGATGTGCTGAAAACCACACAAACAGGGAATTAGGTTGGGATAATTGGCAATGGAAATAGGAGGAGGAGAAAAGAAAATAAAAGAGCACACAATTTTAGCAGCAAAACATATTTAGCAACAGCTTTTAAACATTTGTCTGATTTAACATCAACTTTACGAACTGGAGGGACCCGTAGAATAGCACATTGTCACACAGTCTGATGCAGAAATTAATCTGTTCAACCTTAGCCTCAGGGATAGTTATGAAACAGTTCTGATGCATCTTCTTGTCTTGCCATTTCCAGGTGTCCCAGAAGGAAATCAGCTTCTCTTTCAGTGTGGAGCAAAGCCTGCCTGTCTCAGACATCAAACCAGTGCCTGTGCATATATATGATTACTATGAAACAGGTAGGTCACCCTCCAGCAGGCCTCAGTAAAACCTGTGACAAAGGAGGGACAAAGAGAGACCCATTTAGCAATTCTGCTGGTTTTGACTATTAGACTGCAAAGGTTTTGCAGAGCATAAACAGTTCCTGTCCTCCCGTGTTTACATTTCTTGTTTCATTTCAACGTAAAGCAGATAAGAAAGTGATACTTGAGAGCTTCATTCTTACAAAACACATACAAAAAGACATGTGGTTCCACTTTCACTCAACAGTTTGGACATGATGGTTAAAATCAATAACTCAAAGGCAGCACTGTTCCTGACTTCCCCGAATTGCATTAGCTAATTTTTTTACTAATATCATCATTGTAGGCTGCATCAAAAGGATCTTCCTTAGTGGAATTTAAATACTTAATTAGGAATGACAATCCCATTTAACAAAAGAGGAGTTTAAGTAACTAGAACTAGAGAAATAAGTGCCTTTGACCAGCTTGCCTGAACTGAATCCTAGCAGATTAGCAGCAGCAGCAGCAGTCAGAGCATTGACCCTGGAGTGCATTTTCTGCCACCTGATCCACAACTTGCATGGTGACAGCAATGATGTGTCCTGACAAACATGGTCAGAGTGCCCTGGTCTCTCACTATGCAGCCCTGCAACTGGGTGCCTTGACAACTGGGAGTCTACCACAAAATTTATCAAATGTCTTCTGTTTTGTAGCATGTTAATGGCAGATGCAGATAGTCTGGGGTCAGAATGATTTCTCACTCTTATACAAATGTTTTCTTCCTTCCTTCTTTCCAGATGAATATGGCCTTTCAGAGTACAATACTCCCTGCTCCACATATTCCAACTGAAATCAGATGTGTGCCAGAAGAGGTAATGATTCAAAAATGTCAGGCAAGCAGCTGTAGAACAAGAAGAGGATAAGAGACTTGGGTTTTTTCTGGGAGCACAATGAAAAACATGTAGAATAATGAGAAATATACAAATCTCATATTGCTGTAGATCAGAATGACCCATTCTGGCCCACACTTCAAAAAGAATTGGGGTCAGTGTGGATTAGAAACTGCTTTAAATAAAATGCTTTTCCTGACAAGGGAGATACTGTGCAATTGTTGGCCCTGACCATCCATCTTGTTTTGAAACTTATGACAAATTCCAGTGGGAGATTTGTGTAAAGGTTCTAATTTGAAATGTGTGTTCTGTGCCATAGGTTCCTCTTAAGAAATCCTAATCCTGGAGAATAATGTGCTGCTGCTGCTTCTATAGTTTTTACTTGTTTTGGTCTTTCCATTATCCAGAAGGAAAATCCTGAAGAAATTCCTTTGATCCTCAGCTTTTTCAGCAATTGAACTGAATCACCTACAGATGACAGAAGTCTAATCACAGGAAGACAACTTTTGTGCAAGTCTTGCCTCTATCTAGAAAGAAATGTTTTCTTCAGATTAGCATCTCATATTTTACTGCCCTTTGTAATAAAACATTCTGATTGGCAATGATATTTGTCCCAGCCTCCACTCCTTGGTCTATCTAGAACTGGATGAACACAGGAACCTTTTTGACAGGGGGAAGCCATGACAGAGACCCTCAGGCTCAGTGTAATCCCAGAAAGATGCAAAATAAATTTGGAAGCTGTGGGAGACCATAAATCTTGGTTTGGAAGGACCTGGAGAGGTCACCAACTGCAGCCTCCTGCTCTAAGAACTGCCCAACAGAAACTAACCAGCAGAAGGGTGTTCAGCTTGAGAGTGGCACTGGGGTCCAGCAAAAAAAGCAGAATTCAGCCACACCAGGACCTAGGAAACCTTGGGAAGCAGGTAGAGAGTTGCTCTAAACATATGAGAGATTTGACATAGGAACCTAAGGCTGTTTGTGAATTTGCTGATGTGAGCTATGTGCCTTAACACCCTTTGGAACCTGGCTCCATGCCCTGATTCTCTCAGCTCTCTAAATTCCACCTGGCATGTGAAAGCATCAGGCACAGAGCAGCTTTTCATCTGGTAGCACTGTGCATGCAGGTGAGCCTGAAGGAGCACTTCAATGCATAAAATAACATTTATGATCACATATGCCATCTACATCTCTCCTTAGGACATACAGAAATACGGGAATGGAGTTCTCTGCTGGGTTTTTTTTGTTGTTTTGGGTTTTTTTTAAGTTGCATATAAGCTTGGTTTACTGAGAAACAAGATTATTTTCTTCCCTGACAATTCTGGTGGAATTTCCACCTTGTGAAAAAAAATAATGACATTT
Source organism: Ammospiza nelsoni (assembly GCF_027579445.1). Lineage (NCBI taxonomy): Eukaryota > Metazoa > Chordata > Aves > Passeriformes > Passerellidae > Ammospiza > Ammospiza nelsoni. The sequence continues at coordinate 33,054,542 of NC_080634.1, read as the reverse complement.
TGAGAAAAAAATATTGTGAGGTGAGTGGCTTTCAAATCTTTTAATTCTGCTCAAAACATTGAGTTTCTATCCCTAGCATTTCTCTTCCCATCAGAAGCCACCCCTGGGCACAACCTTTGACCCAAAAAAGTCACACTGAAAGCAATGTTTTCATGTTTGCATGAGACCTGTGGTGACTTTTGCTACAGACAGACACATGCTGAGAAGTAAGTTATGACTCTGAAGATGTTAAGGGGCCAAGTGACCCCAAACTCCCCCTTGCTCTCCCATCCCTGTCAGCAAAAAAGATTGTGTGAGCTTCAAGAGGGGTCAGTCAGGCTACTTCAATCCACCTTCCTCAGCTGTGTAAACTCAGCCTGCTGCTAAACAAAAGCCTTTGTTTAATGCCATTCCAGTGAATGGCCAACTGCAAGCCTGGTCAGATGGAAACTGATATGAAATGCAGATGCATTCAAAAGCACAGCATTTAAATTTTACTACAAATTTCCAAAACACTAGGCTGAGAGGGAGTGCATGGAACAATGCCAGCAGTACATAGCAAAATCTGCATTTTACAGCCTTCTTTTACCTCTTTAACACTTTTAACTGCAGTGCAACTAGTGACCCAATATTTTTTTCTCATGGAGCTTGCATCATGTGACGCTGCTGCTTCACAAATTCAGTTTGCTTAACCTCAGTGCAAGTCAGATGAAAAGACGTAACAATTGAAAGGAGCTTTAGATACTGACCTTGTAGGACCATGTGAATCAATCAGAAAATGGCAAGGCCCATATCCCATCTCCAAAAATGGCAAATACATTTACACTCAGTTTTCTTTAATTGCTATAGTTAGAAAGATGCTCTAGAACTCTGAAATTACCATGTATCAATCTTCCCTTTGGCTTTCAGTGTGCAGAAAGGTGCAGTTCCTATGGGACCATCTGCTGTAGCCCATAGGAATGTGCCAGGACAGGCTCTGGAAGTTTTTCCCAGAGTTACAAGCTGCCAGGACTCTGACACTGTTTTGTGTAACAGCAAAGCACTCGTGCTATGAGAAACTATGAGTGACACTAGGCATGGATATGATGCTCCAGTCACTTCCTTCCTTTCCACACAGTGCTCTCCAGCAGACAGTTTTGCCCAGTGCTGGTTGTTTATGGGTCAGTAACAATAAAGAAAACCTAGTTCTTCAAAAGAGGACAATCAGGACTTTCTCTTATTCCCTATTTGCCTGAGACAACTTGGAAACCTCAGCTGTTTAGGAAGATAATAAAAGTTTAAAAAGACAGGCTAGTCTTCATCAAGGACACATCCTCCAGCTTGTTCTGTACAGTGTTCAGCAGTTCAATATATAGCTGCAGAATATATTTTCACTGGAGACAAAGGAAAAATGGCCTTTATGTGAGGGGAATGAATCAAAAAACTTTTCAGGCCTAAGGTCAGGGGTTGAAGGCACAAACAGGCTCTCCCTGGGGGGCATCCTTAAAGTAGTGCAATTAATATATCAGGTAACACAAGAGTATTGTTTTGCTGCCAAGTAGATAATAATAACAGATAAAGGGAGAGAAAGCTGCAGGCTCTGAATAGCATTTGCACGCCTTCCATAATGTGTCTGGAACAAGTTCAATTTCTGGGATGTCGTGGCAGAAAGAAAAATTCTTTGTAACAACAGAAAAATGGATTTAGAAGCAAGATGTTGGTCAATGGCAAAAAGATCAAAGTACTCAAAAAGAGAGTGAGCCTCCAACATTTAGTGTTATCAGCCAGTTGTGAGAGACTCCTAACCCCAAGCTCTCTTTCCCATTCAAGTCCTAGCAGCATCACGCCTACACTGAAGACAGACTTCAAAGAAATGAGACGAGGTAGTCCCTGCTCTAAAAGATGTAGGTCTTATGTCTTGCACTCAACTCCTATGAACTCTTGGTTATATAAAATCATTTTACTGCTTGAAGTGAGATCCACCCTTTCTTTCTCAGAGCACTTGGATTAGACATATAACATTTCCCCCAAAAAATGTCCAAGAAATTTCCTTTGGCCCATAAAGCTGCATCCAAAGACACAAGTAAAAACACTGCTCCTCTGTAGTGCTCTTCTCATAGACCAACCTGCAGTTCAGACAGATTATTTGTCTCTTACATCAACAGTGCCTGAAACTGCAGGAAAATACTTTAGGGGTATGATTACCTCAGTAAAACTCTTGTAGGATCTGTAGGCTGGTGGCTGAATTCCTAAGGGAAAGCAGAACTGTATGACCCTTCTCAAGTCAATCCAGAGACGAAGGGCAACCAGCCAGAGCTAGGCTGTTCTGCTCCAAACTGATGAAGGGAAAGAGAAGAAAATAAGAGGGACTAATGGAGCTTCAAACACCTACAAATCTGTCACTGCAATGCATTTATGAGTCATTTCTGCAGAATGAAAATAAAAAACAGGCTTTCCATAAAGCAGAGAAAAGCCATTGCAATATGAAAGCCTCAGAGAGCTACATCTTTCTACATGTGCCTGTCACAAGCTGTCACCTGAAATGAAAGCAAATGCTTCTACCTTCAGAGTGCAGAAGTTGAAGCTACAAAGAGAGGATAGTTGTGCACAGCTGTGGAATAGAAGAAAAGGGTTAGGGGTTTGATCAGAGGTGAAAAAGTCAGAGAATGATTTGGGCTTCCCTCAGCATGCTAGAGATGGCTGGTCTCAGGCACCTTTCTGGTAGCCAGAAAAGCCAATACACGGCAATATCATGTGCAGCTTGCATCAGCTCTTGGTACACAAGGTAATTTCTCAGTACCAGTCATGAGCTGATTGCTGGCATGGGAGGTTTAGGGGGAACATGAAACCAGACTAGTTGTCCCACTTTGACTAGTTACATTTTATGGATTACATGTCAAATGTTCCCCACTTAATACTCATTGTTAGGTATTTTCTTTTCCCACTGTAATTAAAACCCGATTTGTATTTGCAAGTGTGAAGAATGAACTTATTAAGTACCAGAAATTTTTTGAGGGCTTATTCATATATTTTATTGGTGACCTCTTCACATTTGACCTGAACCCTTGATGCTGCCTATAAAGACCACAAAGAAAGGAGGGCTGAAAAACTCTAATTCCTGTCCATGCAAGGACAGTAAAGCCGCAAAGTACTCCCAAAGAAATGCAGACTCTCTTACTAGCCTGACTATAGCACTGCATTCATAGTTTAGCCTAAAAGCTGCCAGGGAATCTGTGTGCAACTAAGAAAGATAATTTCATTTGTATATCCACTAGTATCCACTCTGAGGCTTGTGCAGGTGCAGTGAGAGCAGTCAGATTCCAGCTTCACTCACCTTTCACTGGCATTTGTCACCAAAACTGCACTAGCACCAAAACTAGCAAAGACAGGCTTAATACTTCAGTTCAAAATTATTCCTGCTCAGATTTCAGCCTCCACACATATGTGGAGAAAGGTCTCAGTTTTGAAAGCACACTCGACAGAGCCACTGAAGCCTTGCAACTGGCTGACCTTCAAATACCTCCGTTTTTTGTATGTCTGCCTTTTCCAGATATCATAGACCACTGAAATAAACTGCAGTCCTCCCCACCACCACGTTTTGTTGAAAAAAATTCCATCACTCATCAAAATCACTGCAAGCTGTGACTATTCCACTAGGGATATGCGTATTTTTTTTTATGACCTCATCATCCTTTCAGCTGCTAGAGGACTTTGCCAAGGTTCACACGTCTTAGAACAATGAAAGAAATCTTGCATGGTTGACTAGAGACCCTATTGACCAAGCAGAACTTTATCTGTAGTTACCATGTTTCAGCATTGTTCCCCACACACCTGGGCCAAACCAAGCATTTCAACCTTTACCATGTCTAAACAAATCGTTACAAACTAATCTTCTAAAAGACAGTGTTATAGGAAGCAGTCATGGCCAAAATCACAGATTAACTCAGAGTTTTTCAATAATTTTTGTAGCTGTAATGACCAAGTTCTTTGCATTGATCTTATTCTGAATGCAGCAATTAACCCCTTCACAAGAAAGCTGAGAGTGCCTACGCCACAAATATATGGATACAGGTCTTGCACACACATCCAAGCTGGCTTTAGACTGCATGAGTGAGAAGGGGTACTAGAATTATATGAAATGTTAGCAGCCACAAAAGCATCAAAAGCAGGAAAAACCATGGAGTTTCAGAGACTCTTGTAATTTCCCTAAAGCCATTTGATGGTTCCCACAGGAAAGAAATACAGCTCTTTTCAGTAATAGTGAAATCTGAGATCAGGAAACCACACAGAAAGACACAGAAATTACTGTGACTGAGCAGCCCTATATGAAAACATTAGTTGCAGTCAAGTAGTATTACTTTAGTTTCTCACAGCAAGACAGATTTTATTTGTAAAGATAATCTTGTTCTGGTTGAACATATTAGTGCCTCAAATAAACCAAACCACAACCATTAAGGCACAATTTTTGGTGTCTAACTGTGGCTGCAGCAGAACGGTTTCAGTGGCAGAAAGATCTCAGTACTAAGCTCGTGGGACATTTTTTAACAAAGATAACTAAATCAAATTTAACTAAATCCAACAGCTCATTCTACTGTTGCCAAGGCTCCCTCTCATTGCTCCCTATCTACAAACGCACAGATGTGTGTGTGTGGGTGTGTGTGTGCACTACAGCAAAAGTATCTGAGGTCTGAAGTTATGGCTCAGGTAACACTCAAAGTTAGGCTGGCAAAAACCTCTTTTTGAGTCAAGAATGCAAGATAATCTGTCTGTGTACAGACATTTCTCCAACATTGCCCAAAACCAAGCACCTCTTCCAGTATCTGAAGCTACAAGAAATATGGAGAGAGACTACTTAAAAGCCCATATAGTGACAGGACAGGGGGGAATGGACCCAAACTGAAAGAGAGCAGGTTCAGAATAGATGTTAGCAAGAAATTCCTTACTGGGAACTTGGTGAGGCACTGGCACAGGTTGCCCAGAGAAGCTGCAGACACCCCATCCCTGGAAGCGTTCAAGGCCAGGCTGGATGGGGCTTTGAGCAAGCTGGTCTGGTGGAAGGTGTTCCTGTCCATAGTAGAAGGTTTGGAACTGGACGATCTTTAAGGTCCCTTTCAACCCAAACCATTCCATGATTCTATGAAATACAGACCTGGTGATGAAGTACCATCTCTCTAACTTTGCCAAAGAGCAATCTTCACAAGCTTCTTGAACATATGCAGCTGAGTTTAAAAGTGAAGCAAGGGAAAAGAGAGGTCAATGTATTATTTTAGTCAGAATCTGGTGACAAATATACAGAAAATTGGTCTACTTCAACCAGACTGTAAATCCAGTCGGTAAATTCCAAGAACAATGGGGGAAACCCTCAAATGTTAATCTGGTATGACAGACTTGGGTTTAGGTCACTTCATGCTTTTCAGTACTGTAACAAGTCTCAGCGTAAAACCCAAAGCCCCTTTTCTTGAAAACAAGGCCACTGGTGTGTGCAGACATTCAGAGAAGTGCAATGAAATGTTGCAGTCTGGAGACGATGGGTTGATTTTGGTTGCAGTAGTGTTAGGGGAGGTTCTTGCAAGGAGCAGGGTAGAGTGGGATCTCCACCCCTTGCTGCAGTTATAAAGGCACTAACATCAAAGGAAGGAGCCAGGGAGGAGTTGAACACCAAACTCCTTTCCTCTGGAGCGCTGGGTGAGGAATGCTGCAGAGCTATTAAACTAGTAGGCAAGGTTTTGTTTCATGGGAAGAGAACTTATCTCTTTCTTCTGACTCCCAGTGAGAAAAATGTGGCTGAAGTTTCTTTTGGCTATTCTTCTCTGGAATGCAGCAGCTGCAAAGGAACCTGAGCCGTAAGAACCACCCTCTTACTACTATTAGTGTTTGTGAAAAGGCTTTAAAGACAGTGCTAGTCTCTGCTAGTGATTTTTCTCTGAAACTTAAATACTGCCAGGGCTCATCTTTTGTAGCTGGAGAGCTAAAGCAGAATGGGCATGGCAAGTGAATCATTTTCATTTCATATGCTCAGACCTTCCACCAATTGCAGAACTTCCACGGGAGTTGATGTGTGCCCAGAAAAGGCAATAGCAGTAGTGACAGCAGGGTGCTTTACTGAAACCAGGTGGGCCCAGGGCTCAGATAAAGAGCAAAAGGGCGAGAGCTGGGGGCAATAGCTGGACTGGGCTAGTTCAGAGCTGCAGGACAGAGTGAGGAGCACTAGCAGTGTGTCCATTTAATCTAAAGTAATTGGTGGGTACTTAATAATAACGGTGTTGTGTGTTTGCTTTATCCTGATGAGGCTGCTTCTCCTTTGCATGTGAATGTGATCACTGATGTTGGGATTTCACAGACAGTATGTCCTGATGGTGCCTGCTGTCCTCCAAAATGACTCTCCAGGACAGGGTTGCCTGCAGTTCCATAACCTCAACGAGACAGTATCCGTCAGAGTAATCCTAGAATACAGCTCTGTTAATACCACTATTTTTAAGAAAACCATGACAGCCAGCAGTGGTCTACAATGCTTCAAGTTCAAGGTAAGTTAATTTTAATTTATGTCCCCATGGGAAAATAATGTAAACCAGGACAAGAAAATTCAAGCAGAGAGCGCAGAAAGGAACAAACAGGGAAAGAAATAAGACTTGTTAAAGGAAAAAGGAAGCATAGGAGATTATCATAGTAACAGAAAAGGAAGCATTTTTTGTAGACATAAGTAATAAGAAAAAGCCCATAAAGGTGATGAAGTTGGTTGAAGTGAGATTGTGTCTTGTTGTAGGAGCCGAGGCCACAGGTATTGCTGTTCAACAGGTTCTGGAGCAAATTACTTCAAGACTAACAACGTCCCCATGTTTCTTCTTTCTTCACAGATTCCTCCTGCCCACTCTGCACCCCTGGCTTTCATTTCCTTCTCTGCCAAGGGCAGCACTGTCAGCCTAGAGGAAAGGCGTTCAGTGATGATCTGGAACACGGACAGCATTATCTTTGTGCAGACAGACAAACCCATCTACAAACCAGGACAGACTGGTGAATGTCCACTCTGTATATAACATGGCCTAAGGAGGCAATTTCCTCTGACAGAATTTCTCTGTCTGGTGTTTTCCAGGCTGAGCTACATTCTAGGCAGTTTCTTCAGAGTTCCTGTTAAAACTATTACAGTATTTGCTGTGGAGATTAGGGAGTCATCTTCAGGATGTCAGGAGACTCTCATCCCATCATCTCTATTATTTCATTTGTCCCTTCCTCCCAGGTGACAGAAGCTATCACTGCTGCTCTTTCATTACTGATGACAGGCCAGGAGAGTGGGTAGAGATGATTAGATCAATACCTGGCATAAAACAATGCTTCCCTCTGTGGTGCTGGTCAGCATCAAAATAGCCTAAACAACAAGAGTGAAATCTGTTACTTTAAAATTAATTATAAGTTGTTAAAGACAAAATCATGCTATTTACCTTCTGGCCTCTGATGTGTTTGGACTCTAGATTTTTATTAGAGTTTTATTTTCTTGCAGAGTTGCATTCCTGCACTTATGTTATCCCCCTATGCATGCTTCACACATAGCCATTAAGCAGAGCTGCATTTTTCTAAATCCATTCCTGTATCAATTTCTAGGCTTTAAGGTTTCTAGCACACACAATAGGAAACCAGAGAAGAAGACTTATTCCCAGAGATTAGTCACATGCAGCCATTAGACTAGATTAGTTTTGCTTTAATTCAGATCTGTTCTATCTACATAGATACACAGAACGAAGAAAAGTTTACCAGTTGGAATTTCATGCCACAAAGGTATACAGTATGGGTTGTTTATTGGTCAAATGGCTTGGTTTTGAGCTGGGGCAAGCAGCGGACAAAACCAAATTATGAAAAGGTAATACAGTTCTTATTTGTTCAGTCATTCTTTTCTGTGAGGTTAAACTTTCATGAAAGTAAACTTTTCATTACTAACATTAAAGGAAACTTTTATTAAAGAGTACGTGAACTTGATGCTAGGGAAAACACCTTTAATCAAAGTCTGTGTAGGGCTCTTCTACCTTCAGATGCATTTTATTATGTGCATCCTGTGCAAGCAGGACTGTTGGAAGATCTGTGAAACTGGGAGTACTAATGAAAGCAAAACATCATGCTCAGCCACACAAACTATGGTCAATGCTAACACCCTGTTTCTTGCTTTTCCAGTGAGGTTTCGTGTTGTTGCCCTGGATTTAAATTTTAAACCTGTTCAGGAGAAGGTGAGTGACCAGTAATATTCCCCTGTATTTAAAATTGCTGGGAGACTACTTCTTCTCAAATTTTAGATAGAGGATTGCTGTGGATAAAAAGGGATGTTGCAGAGACTAAATGCCAAAGAATTAACCTGATTTCCTGAGCACACGGTGTAATCCAGCCTTTCATTAGAGTCACAGGGAAGAAGGCAAGTGTGCAGCAGTTTGAATTCCTGACACAACACCTTCTGTTATCGCTGGGAAAGAGGCTCAAACCCCCTCCACTTTGTTCCCACAGACATTATCTTAGCTCTGACCAGAAAGGCCACGGCTCAGTCTCCTGCTCTTACAGTTCAGCAAATGTTGCTTGCAGGCATCAGTAAATCATCCACCTGGCATTTTGCCTGTTTTAAAAATGGGGGAAATGAAAGAGAAATTGCTGCCACAATTATTTATCTCCTCAGAGGCATTATTTCCACTGCCAGCAGTCCCTCTTCATGCTCATAATCATAAGGAAATTACTGGAAGGGTCTTCACTGGCCTCCTTTCCTGCACTTGTAATGCAGGAGACAGCACAGTGGTAGCAAAAGAGCTGGTGCTAATAAGAAGCCCAAATCATGGTTTGTGTGCAGCTCTATAGCTCTGCTCACTCATACACACTGAGATTACACTAAAACCAGTATGATCCGAAACTGTCCTACCATTCTCATTTCATCTCTCTCCTTTATGCAAGCTTCTTATTGAAGTAAAATTGCTGTTAAACTGATTAAAATAGGAGATAAGGACCTCTGATGAATGGTGTTATACTGAATATTGTTATATACTTCTCACAAGTATATATTCTTTTCCTGAGGAAAAACAATTTGTGTTCGATCAGCCACCTAATATCTTCTTCCATTCTGTTTTTTCTTCTTTCAGTACCCTTTGATTGCAATTCAGGTAAGAAATTTTTGTCTTTGTACTGGATTACTCTGGGCAGATGTCCTTATATGAATGTCCTATACTGAATGTGTCCATACACAGACAAACGTCGCTGCTCAGTACAACAGCAGAAATTAACAAAAACTCCTTAAAACAAGGATACTCTGAGCTTGACATGGACAGCACACCTATAATCATTCCAGCAGTCAAAATTTGTAGTGTTCTTGTGTCTGCCTTTGATTCTTCTCCCCTTCCCCCAGTTTGCTCAACTTATTTTGGGGTATGTATTTTCAAAACTCTAGTGCTGCTAAAAACTATGAACAAATATATGTTGTGAATACAACTACTAACTATGTCAGTACTTTCGTGGCATTTTCTGGGGATTTTTAAAAGAATTGCAGTTCATGTCTAGACAGCATACTTGCAAGTTTTTGTGTTACACTGTGAAGTCAGGGGACTTTATTTTCTTTGCAGTGAGAACATACATCTTTTGAGCCCTCCACATGTTTTTCTTCCAGCCATGGCTGTAAAGAGCCAAGGAAATAGTGTGAATGAGTTTTCTTTAATCTAGCTAGCATAACATATACTGAGAGGAAAATGTCACCCCAGTGAATGCTGAAGAAAGGTTTCCTTCCTTCTTCTGGCAGCTGAAAAAAAAAAGCTGGGGTTGCTAAAGGCCAAGATTTGTGTGGGATAAACTTGGCTGAAGGGAAAGCACAAAGAAGATTTTCTTTCTCTCCCCTCTTGACACAAATCTAGAGCAACATATACTAAAGAGCAGGAAAGAGCAGTATTGTGCAACTTTCCCTGATGATTGAGACTAATAAGTAGGCTGGCAGAGAATGCCTAAATTGGGAACAATAGATGAGACTCTAACAACATTAATAATAACACGAATAATCAGAGTACAAAGACTCAATTTAACTCGATGCATGTGCATTAAGCAGCTTCTCCAGTGCATTAAAGCAACCTGCTCTGTTTTCTTCTCTGTTGCTGGTTTTGTGAGCTGGTAGCAAAAGATTTCCAAGGACAAAAACCCCTGAGTCTGTATTCTTTTTTTCTTCAGGATCCAAGGGGCAACAGGATCTTGCAGTGGCAAAATGTGAAGTCGGAGATGAACATTATTCAGCTGGAATTCCCACTCACTGAAGAGCCTATCCTGGGGAACTACAAAATTATTGTATCAAAGAAGTCAGGAGATAGAACAAACCACTCATTCCATGTGGAGGAATATGGTAAATGCCATCCTTTTTTTTTATTCAGTAGGAAATATTATCAGAGATGAGCCCATATCAAGCAACCTTCTTGACTGCTAAAACATCAAACAGCTTCCTGGCAAATGCAGCTTCAATTAATTGTCATTAAGAACTGGGGAGATTAAAAAAGAAAGAGAACAGTAAAAAAACCCCAAGAAAAATTTACAATTTATCACACAATTAGCCAGCAAAATAATCTGCACAAGAAATCAGCACATTGATTGCAAATTTCAATGAGACAAACTAAATTTTTCCCAGCTATGTCCATGAACTTACTTTGCCAAAACTCTGCAAGGCATCTAGACATCACAGCATTTGTTTCAGAAGTCCTGTCTTCTCTTCAAATTGTTGCAGAAATGCTTCAGTAAGCCTTTGCAGATCAGGCCAGCTCTTAATCATTTTGCCACCTGGGTTCTGATATCCCATTCCCTCTATTTCTAACAAGAAGATATATCCTTGTTTAGGTTTCATCTTGTGAGGGTCTGCAAATCTACAATATGCCAGTGTTGGGTTTTTTGTTTTTGCTCTTTATCCTAGTGCTGCCCAAGTTTGATGTCACAGTCACGGCACCAGAAAGCCTCACAGTCCTGGATTTGGAGTTCACAGTGAAAGTCTGTGGGTTGTAAGTACCAAGTGCAGAGTTGTCAGGAAATATGACAAAGTGGAAGAAATTCCCAAGGACTGGGTAAAGAGCCAAGAGGGCTTAGAGAAGAAGCCAAAATATGTAGGGCCTCAGAAGAGGGTTGACTTGGTCTTTGAGGGTTGACTTGGTCTTTGGAGCTTTCATTTATTTGTCTGCTCATGTCATTTTATTGTATAAGTGTTTGGTACCACATGGTGTTGTACAAGGTAGGTAAATCTTTTGAGGTGTTCCCTGGTAAAGTAGGATGTGTCCACTCCCAACAACCCACTTCAGAGGGAAACCTTCATAAAGCAGAGCAGCATTAAATTCTAGCAGGGATCTTATGGTTCCAGCTGTCTAACTCCCCCTCCAAGCTTGGTGCTTCAGAAGGACCTTGCTTCCACCAACACCAAGATCTTGTAATTTGGAATCCAGAGTTGAAATCCCAATCCTCTAGCAGATATGAGGAGTTTTGATTTGATTTCAGTGAGCCTGGAACTCCAGTTTAAGCTGAAGATTGGAGACAACAGTCTTAATTTGGTCAGTAGCCACATCTGTTCATTATGTTTTGTTTTTTGCATTCAAAGTGTAGCTTTGTTTCATAGGTTTAGGTGTGAAAAAGAACTAATTTTGATTTCTGAGTTGTATTTTGTATTTTGTTAAAGCAGGAGAGTTAGGAAAAACCTGTGAAACTATTCCATGCTCTGGCTTCCCAGCTCACTGCTGTCCCGAATCTATTCCTGCACACATTAGCTTAAGATTGTTTTTCAAGCATTAGCTCACAGACCTCATCAGATCATATTTCCTCTTCCCCTAGGTACACCTATGGCCAGCCTATTGAAGGGAAAGTCAAGCTCAGTGTGTGCAGGGATTTTGATTCATACGGGAGGTGCAAGAAAAGCCCAGTTTGTCAATCATTTACCAAAAATGTATGACACATAATTATTATTCCTCTTCATGCTTTTCCTCTCTTCTCTGTTCTTGTTTCTCTCCCTTTGCTCATCATGCTTTGCTTTCTCTCTTTCATGCTTCTCTTCACCCTACTCATCTCTTTGCTGTATGACTGCCTAGGAGCTCAGGGCACCTCATTTCTCTTCTTGGCCTCCTGCAGGCCTGATGGATTGACATGCTTCTTATTCATGACTCAGTTTCCCATAAACATGTATAAATCATGTTGAAAGTACTGGGAAAGGCTTCACTCACTAAAGAAGGATCCTGTATATTATCAACACCCTTTGCAAGCTATGATCCTTGACAACAGGATTTGTTTTCTTCCCTGTCCAGCTGGAGACAGATGGTTGCCTCTCTCATGTCTTCAGCTCCAACATCTTTGAGTTACATCGCACTGGTTACATGAGGAACCTTGACGTGAAAGCCACTGTGACAGAGAAAGGAACAGGTAATCCCTTCCAGGCAGGCAGAAACAGCAAAAGTGGTGTGGTCAAGAAGGAGAATAGGAGATAGCCTCTGCTTGCTGAGTACCAGAATGTCCCCCTGAGGAGGGTTGTTTTTGCAAGCACAGTGACCATCTCCAGGCAAACTCTGCAGATGCTCTGTGCAGGACAAAGTGCATCTTCTCCTGACTCTGGGCATGTCTTCCAGGCCTGCAATTTACAGCTGCTGAGGTTATTTCCATAACTCGGGTGGTGAGCACCATACAGTTTGAGAACATGGATCGCCACTTCAGAAGAGGAATTCCTTACTTTGGACAGGTAAGCAAGAGCTTGGAGGGCTTGTGCTGAAGATGATTGAGAGGCAATCACATAACAACAATGATGGCAACATCTAGGGGACTGTTTGGTTGGGGGTGTTCTCCCCAGTCCTTTTCCTTACATACAATGCCCTACTGGTAATTCTGAATGCTGAAGACTATTAGTTCATTCTGAGTCTGATTCTGCCAGAAACACTTGAAATCAGAACAATTCATTAGCTAGCATTTCTCTAACTTGCATTTTAAGCTTGCTATAAATCACTGCCTCTCCCTTCAGATCTGACCATCACATGCCAGCCAGACATGAATAGAAGCACTGGTGGATGAGGGAAGAAAGAGGGAAAGGAATTTAGAGCACACAAAAAAATCAAGGAAATAACAAGAGTTTCTGTCTCAGAAAGGTTTTTCATTATTTTGTTTCATGGCAATACCCACATAACTCTGTCAGTTGTTTAAAGGGTAGGGATAAATCTCTCTCCTTCGGTTCATTTTTTGCCAATGAGGAAAAAAATAAGGGGGACCAGTAACACTGAAAGGAGACGAAATTGTCTTTCAAAGGTGGGGTTTTTCCCCTCTGTAAAGTCTATATAACTTTCTTATTTGGTTTGCATTCCCATTCTGTTCTTTTTCTTTAAAAATATCAAAATTAATGCTCACTTCTAGCAACATAGAATTTACTTAATGTGATCTATTACTTGTTTAACACATAAACAGCAGAGACAGTGTAGACAGAATCAGAAAAATGTTTAAAGCAAAGATGTGGAGAAAAGGTTTTCACACACTGCAAATAGCAGCAGCAGACTCTCAAGACTAAGGAAGGAAAAAAAGGAAGGGAGAAATGAAAATATATATTTCAAACTGGAAATGTATAGTCAGAAGGGACTGATCAGGAAAGAGATGATTCATTAAAGTTCTTGCTCCACAAGAGGACATTATCAGTGGTGTGGCAGATGCTGAGGAAGCTCCTGCTCCAAACCTCATAAGGTAGCTCAGATAGTTGCCAAAAAGCAAAGACAGAAATTTCAGTCATCAAGTATGGCTTTGAAGGAAGACGAAAAAGTAATTCTGCTGTTTGGAGAGCAAAGGAGTGCAAAATATCAGTATCTACATACAGAAAAACATTCAACATGTTTCACATTCCCTTTTACAGATCAAGCTGGTTGACAAAGACAACTCTCCAATTTCCAATGAGGTCATTCAGCTATATGTCAATAACAGGAATACAGACAACTTCACCACGGATCATAATGGTGTTGCTCAGTTTAGCATTGACACATCCAAAATGCTTGATCACGAGATCAGTCTGAAAGTGAGTACAAAACAAGGCTGAATAAAGACAAAGAGAGAGATGGCTGCTCTCAAACTGAACACAAAAAAGGATGGAATTAGGTTTTAATTCTGGTAATAAAAATATGTTTTCTTCATCTTTCTTCATTGTGTACAGCTCTCAAAAACTACTATGAGAGGAGTGAGGAAAGCATCTGAGTTCTTGCAATACAGTGGCTTGAATGCAATGGCTTGCTGCAAGGCTGTTCTTTCCTCACCAGTTTTGCTTTAGATGCAGTTCTTATCTATATGCATTATGTGAACTAATCATTCTGATGTCAGAATGTGATGACAACTTCCCTAGTGACATGTGTTTGTTTTCCTTTTATTCCCCACTCCCTCTCCCATTCAGGCAGTTTATAAAACCAGTGACCACTGCCACTATGAAGGCTGGATAGAGCCTTACTACCCAGAAGCGTCTCTCTCCGTCCAGCGCTTCTACTCTTGGACTGGCAGTTTCGTGAGGATTGAGCCCGTGTGGAAAGACCTGAAATGTGGGCAGAAGAGGGTGATCACTGTGCACTATGTCTTAAACACAGAAGGATACAAGAGAATCAGCATCATGAACTTCTACTATGTGGTGAGTATGAGGTTGTGGGTTGGTTTGCTGAAAGGGCTTTGCTGGGCAGCTCTCTGGCAATCCATCCACAGGAAATTACAGCAGTGAGTCATCTTCATGGCATTCTCTGTCCCCCTTTTCCCTTCCTTTTGCTTCTGCTTTGTGACCAGCAACAAGGTCCCCAGCAGCAGCAGTGGGAATATTCAGCATGCCCTAAGGCTTATGTTTAAGCATTTGAGATCATCTCATTGTAGATTGTCCTGTCCACGCATAATGAACCTGATTGCTGCTTTCTCCCTCCAACTTCTGCCAACCCATACATGTCTTGATATTCTCTGCACAGGGCATGGCAAAAGGCAAGATTGTCCTTACAGGGGAAATTAAAGTTAATGTCCAAGCTGGTAAGTTAAGTTGCCAATCCATATTTTTGCATTAAAACAAACAAAGAAACAACCAAACACCCAGATGGTTGAATATAGCAGCAACAGGAAGGGCTGCATCTCTCTCCACCCATGCTTGTGTGCATGACAGTAGCACTACCACTAAGATCACCATAAAGTCAGGTTTAGTCCAGCAATTACTGAATTTTATGTTAGTCAAATAGTGTTCTCCAAAGATCTCCCCAAAGGATGACATAGGGAATGCAGACTGTCTGCTCTAGGGTCCTATCTGAATATGGCCACATGTTCAAATCTGCAATAAATCTGAGACAACCTGGATTGAATCCAGGCCCGTCACCTCCTGGAAAATTGTTCAGTTTATCATATTCAGATTGCTCCACTGACTGGTAAAGTTAGAGACCTGTTGAGTTTGGCTACTATTTCAGTAAATGTTTGATATTCCTTCTTATTGATGCCTTTATTTCTTCTGACAGGCCAGAATGGCACTTTCACCATTCCCCTTGTGGTCAGTGAGAAAATGGCTCCAGTCCTTCGGTTGCTGGTGTACACCTTACACCCTGACAAGGAGCTGGTGGCAGACAGTGTTCCATTGCCAGTTGAGAAGTGTTTCAAACACAAGGTGAGAGGCACTAAGATATAGCAAGCCTTACCTGCTGTCAGATAAATACAAATTCTTTGTGTATACATTCACAAGAGACTTCCAGTTTTGTTTCTTGTCTCCTTCCCCTTCTCTCTACATTACTCCTTTTATTTCTCTCTTTTCTCTTTGGCCTTATATCTTTTCTCTACCTCCTGGCCTTATTGCCAGAAGACATATCTTCCTTTAACATTAAAAACTTTTCAGGAGACCCACATAAATCCCAAATTATTCCTGACTCTCTTAAACTCTACTAGTGTTCGATTCTGTTTTTAGACTTTCTATTCTTCAACATAGTGAACACACTTTAGACTTATCCCACTTCATCATTCAATCTAATTTTTTACTCTTTTTTGTTGAAAAATACAATTTAGGTTTAGCAGAACTAAATACACACAGAAAAGAAAGCCAAAATAGTAGTCTGGAGTTTAAGTATTTCTTCCTCTGTTTTTTTATGGTACAGTTTTATTCATCATTATAAACTCAGATTTCACCAGTAATATTTTTCTAATCTTTAGCTCCTAAAAGCTAAAATGCATGAAATTGTAGAACAGGACAAACCAAGTGAAATGAAACAAAATGTTTCTAGTTGCCCCTCCTATTTTTTTCCACTTATCTTATACAAATGTGAAACAGATTTTGTTCCAAATAGATTCAAAATCTGTTTTATACATTTGCTAACATGGGCCATGGACCTAGGAAAAACATTATTTTCTCACGGTAGGGATTAGTGTATGTAGTCAAGTCATAATAATTTTCCATTTGATTTGATAATGACAACAAAAGAATCACACTTTGTTTCAAATCACTTGAGGTAGGCTTCATTTAAAGAATCTAAATATGCTTATTGCCTAATATCACAAGAATCTAAATATGCTTATTGCCTAAGTCCCTGTAATAACAGAGGCCTGGCCAACAGCTACAGCGGAGACCAGACATTCTCCTCCAGGCAGATCTTCTGTGCTTTAACAGAAAATCCTTCCACTGTCCTTCTTGCCCTCCACTCACACACACAGTCAGAGCAGCCCCAGCAGCATGGGTCAGCCATGCCAACGTCTGTTTGATGAATTTCAGGTCCACTTGGAATTCTCTGAAAAGCATCTGCACCCAGCTTCCAATGTCAGTCTGGTCATTGAAGCTGCTGCCAACTCCTTCTGTGCTGTGAGGGCAGTGGATCAGAGTGTGCTGCTCCTGAAGCCAGAGAAAGAGCTGTCCATGGAAATGGTAAGCTGCCAAATGCCTTGTCTCTTCCCGTTGCTTCTTCCTCCTCCATTACAGTGTCTCTCCACTTGAAATCATTAGACTGAGTTAGAGTTTTACAGCTTCTGGTACGTGCTGGTCATAAGCCATCTTTAGTAGGCAATAATCAGATTTTGTTTCCTGTGGACTGCAAGTCCTCTTTCATCTGGGATTTAGTTTAACCCGTGACTGGTCTCTGGCAGCACAACCCTCCAGCATATCTGCCACTACTCCCAGTTTTGTGCCATCAGCAAACTTGATGAGGGTAGACCCTTGCTGCAACATCCAGATCATCAAGGAAGATGTTGAGCAAGATTAGATCCAATACTGGAGTACCCTGTGGTACATCACTGGTTGCTGGCCTCCAGCTAGACTTTGTGCCACTGGTCACTGCCCTCTGATCCCAGCCATTCAGCCATTTCTCAGTCCAGGAAACAGGCATGGTTTCACACAGGTTATCATCTCAGTTTTGGCAATTTGAAGTATTTGATGGTGCAGTTAAAGTTGATGTTTACATGCTCACAGTTCCTGTTTCCTTACACCTCACAGGTTTACAGCCTGCATCCCCTACAAGACTTTCAAGGCTACGTCTTCCATGGTTTCAATCTAGAAGAAGATTCCAAAGAGCCCTGTGTCTCATCTGACCACATCTTTCACAAAGGCTTGTATTACACACCTGTAATGTCTGGATTAGGCCCAGATGTGTATCAATTCCTCAGGGTAAATGTCCTGTACATTACTTAAATATGCTTTAGTGAGTTTCTGCTTATGTAGCGTTAGATTCTGCAAACAGAATATTTTTATATTAGTAAAATACATCTTTATATTAGTAAAATATTAGTAAAAAATATTAGTAAAATATATTTTTATATTAGTAAAATATTAGTAAAACTCATACACAACAAACTCTCCTCTTAGATCTCTATTCTCAATTGATTCTGGTACCTGCTGTGATTTTCCAGCACACACAAAGCTCCCAACGTGTCTCTGGGCACCTCTGTGCTGGAAACACAGCAAGGGGAAAGAGGGAAGAATGGAACAAATCTCAGCTACAATGTGGTTACGGCTAACACTAAAATGTGTTTTTTACAGGATATGGGAATTAAATTTTTTACCAACTCAAAGGTTCGACAGCCAGTTGTGTGCACTGGTGAGACTGTAAGGCGTCAACCATTCATAGTGAATGCAGGGCACGTGGCTTCTGCACACCACATCAAATCATCAGGTAACACAGAGGACAGGGAAGAGATTTACCTTTCTCCTAAAGGAGGAGGTATTCTTGTTACACACACATGGACAGTACTCATTAACCACTTTGGTTTTTATATTAAATATAGGCCTGGCATTGAATGAGAAAGCTAAAGCTAATGGCCTATGCCCAAAAGAGTTTTTCAGGTCTACACTTCTGATTCATCTCCAGTTTCATCATGGGAATTGTTGGCAATTGGCAGTGTCACACAAAACTAACACTTGACATTGATTCCCTTCTGACCAGAGCTAGTTGGAAAAGACTGTGAGAATATGTGAACAGTAATCAGAGCTAAGAGTCGAGTGTTCTGAGTTCTAGCCCTAGGTCTCACGCTCATGAGAGACCAAAACACTTCAAGCAATGTTTTCTTTTTCCTTTGACGCCAGGTTATACCTAACTGAGGGATATATTAGCAGCATTTAATAATATTGGTGTGGCCATATGTGTATATAAGAATATTATATATTCTCAGTCAGAAGGTAATGGTAAAACACTTACTGTCCTTCATACTGGCCCATGCACATTCAAACCTGTCCTTTCTGGGCATCTCCATTATATGAACCAGGCTTTACTAAATTCTCATTATCTCTTACCAGCTGAAGCTGCTAGGGAGGAACGAGAGAGAGCACTCATCCTTGAGACTATTCGGGAATTCTTTCCTGAAGCTTGGATTTGGGATATAGTTCCAATTAAGTGAGTACTGCTTCTTTCATATCTTTGCCTTGCTTTAGGAATTACTAATTATGTTCTCTGATGTCCTGCAAGATGGCAATCCCTTGCCAACTCTTCTTCCTTTTTGGCCCAGAAGACCTCATTTTTCAGTCATCAGCTGCCCATCTGCCCTTCTCTTTTCCATGGTCTAATTCCAAAGATGTCCCTAAAGACATCTGTTGCCACAATGTGTATACCATGAGTCATATTCCCTTCCTCAGAAGGACGTGTTTATTTAAAATACAGATTTACAGAACAAGAATTCTGAGTTGTCCTTCCAAACTCCAGGATATGATGGGCAGAGGAACATTTAAATGGTTTAAAAATTCTCAAATTTTAGTGATAAATTCCAGGGATTGTATGTAGGATTTCTGCAGACAGAAGAGGGGTAGTTCTGGTCCTCAAAACTTGTTGCATATACTGAGAAGCAAGTTATCTGAAATTTACTGTTTCTGAAGCTTTCATCCTTTTTCAATTCCCACCAGCTCTACTGGAAAAGCCAGCATCTCATACACCATCCCTGACACCATCACCAAATGGAAAGCCAGTGCTTTCTGTGTGGAAGGGTTGGCTGGATTTGGCATGTCTGTGCCTGCCACCCTGACTGCCTTGCAGCCTTTCTTTGTTGACTTGACCTTGCCATACTCCATCATACGAGGAGAAGATTTCCTGCTTAGAGCCACTGTCTTCAACTACCTTGACCACTGCGTCAAGGTGTGTACTTCTGCCCACATTCCTAGACCTCATCCCATCTCCAAAGAAGCTGCAGCAAAATGATTGGTGCAGGTGGCTGGACCTGCTCTTGACTGAGGTACTGCTCATTCTAGCTGACAACAGATTATCCTGACTGGATTTGCCCTCTCAGAACAAAGAGTACAGAGCAAAGGGAGACCTTGTGAGCTGTAGTAGGCCAAATCTGTAAGGCAGCTGTATATCAAGATCCATAGAGAAAGGAAGCAAGTGCTTTGCACATTCACCATCCACAGATATGCAAGCCATCAATGGTTTCACTGGGGTCTTTTCCTTAAGAATCAGGTGTGCATAGAATGCTTAACATCCTGTGTTAACAGTGAGACTATTGAGAGAAGCAAGAGGGAAAACTGTTCAGGTTACATCTGATGGATGATTAATCAAACATCATCATCATCCAAGGCCTTAAATCTGCCCTACACTTAACTCCATATGTAAGCAGAGTGTCTCACCTCCTCTGACAATAAAGCACCATTTGCAATATGGTACAAAACCTTCATCCCATTGCATTACTCTTTCTGTTTTCAGATTAATGTCTCACTGTCAGATTCCCTTGATTATCAAGCCAAACTCATCTCCCCAGAGGATGATGGATGTGTATGTGCCAAGCAAAGAAAGACCTATGTCTGGAATATTTTCCCCAAAGAAATTGGTAAGTGTTTTGAATCTACTTAGTTTTATGTTCCAAGATTGATACTAATTTATATCTTACCTGAAAAAACTTAATGCTTTTCCAACCCAGAGAGCTTGGCCTACCACTGTTCTTCCCAGTTCTCTGGATTAAAAAGCTTCTCCACAGCTTCAGTGTCTTTATCATTGCCGTTTTTAGAGATCAGTTCTCTTCCCATATGTCTCACCTAGAGCGACTGACCATGCATTATGTTGAACTACTTCATCTTATTAATCAGATGAAATGTCTTACTTTGTTCATCATCCTGCATGGCAGAGGTCCATTTCTTTCCTTTTTTTGCTGCTATTTAAGGTAATGTGGTGTTCAGCATTACTGCAGAGACCAAGGATGATGAAGCTTGTGGAGACAAAGCTCCCAGGAACATCAGTATTGCCTACAGGGACACCCAGATCAGAACACTGCTGGTTGAGGTACTGCTGGCAGCTCTTACTGTTTGTCCTGCATTCCTTTTCCCGAGGAAACTAAAACACAGTGGGAGTACCAAAAGCGAGGAAAAGTTTTTCATGCTCCCTAAAGAACTCCTGGTATTGCTCCACCTTCATTTGTCTGGGACAGGGTCTGGCTGCTCAATCTATGACCAAGTCCACTCCTATCTGATGTCCTCTTCCCTGAGGATCAGTGGGTGTTGACATGCCTCCCTCATGCAGAGGAGAAACTGGAAATGAGGGGCTCCATCTGATGTGATCTCCCTTTTAGAAGCAGCCACATCATCCATGAACTTGCAAACTGTTGCTTCAATCCACTTGTTCTGTGACATAAGAGGTTGGGGAAGGGGGTGGCATGTTGACCCTGAATCTCTTCTGCATGCTTTTGTCTCATCCACTGCAAGTGTCTTTTCTTTCCATCTCCTTGCAGCCTGAAGGAATCAGAAGGGAAAAGACTCAAAACTCCTTAATTTGTACAGAAGGTAAGGGTCTTATATACCACTGTTGTGAGAAGAATTGAAAGGAAGTTTGGAGTCTGCACTCTTTCCTGCAGTGTTTGTTGATGGTTTCCCTTTCCTTTTTCCCAGATCTGTCCATATGACAGCTAATATGAGTGTAATATGAGTGAAAAACATGTTCCCTGCTACCAAATTCTTGTGTGGTCTGGTGCATATCACTGAGGCAGCATCTGTGCCTTGCCCATATGTGCTCAGGTGTTGCAGAAAGGCTGTTATGAAGCTCTCAAAGGGAGATGACCTTTCTGTGCAAATTATGTCCAGTGTTTCTTTCACTCATGTTGAGTGCTGTCCTCTATTCCATGGATACCTGTATCTTACAGCTTTCCACCTCTGGTGGGAATGGGAGAGGGAATGTAATGTTCCTTCCCACACCATCTCAGTGCTGATGGCAAACAGCTCCTAAGGTTTCCTGACTGGCCTAAAAGAGGTAAAAAATCTGCTCTACCAATAGTGTCACTGAATGAATTCCCAGGGGTCACAGGTAACACAACCTGTGATCACCAACCTTACCCTGTTTCACTGGTTTCTATTGAGCAATGACAGTGACCTGACCACTTGATCTTTTATTCACAATTTCAGTTTTGCTGTGTCCCCTTCTCTCTTCGTGTTCTTGGTGAATGCTGTGAGTTTCACTTTATTGCTGTCACTTGTGTGCAATTTTGTACTGTGCAATTTGTAACAGGAATGTTTCACTGTTATAATTAGTATTCCTCTACAAATGACAAATATTTTTCTCCACAGATGATGCAGTTATTCAAGACATATCTCTAGAGCTACCTACAAATGTTTTGGAAGGATCAGCCAGAGCCTCCTTTTCTGTTGTTGGTAAGTATATATTTAATAAAAAATAAAAAAAAAAATATATCAACACAACATGAAAGCTCTTTCAGGATTCAAAATGTGAGTTTCCACTCTAGTGTGGGAAACTTTTGAGAAAAGAGACTGATTCTCATCTTGTCCAGCAATGCTCTGCATCAGCAAGATGAAGTTTAAATACCAGTTGCATCACTCTTCACTATTCTGTTTAAATTTAGTGCATTTGAAAGTCTTTCTCTGAAGCAGCAGCACAGTTCTGACTTATGACCTCAGCCAGATTCATACCAGTATGGTGTTTTTCCACACACTCACCTACAAATCAGAGATGCTAGTAGAATCTATTCAGTCTGTTCAGAATATGGATTTGGTTACACGACTCACTAGCCATAAAATCCTTGCTTAGTGACTTTTAGAAGCTCTTTCCAGAAACCGCTTGCTGGGTCTGTGCTACTTTTCCTAGAAATAACAACTAAGAGGTGGTCTGTGATACATCTACATTATCAATGTCCCTTTGCAGCATTAGCTGTTAATTTTGCAATAAATGCTTGCAATAATTAGCTCTGGCTATTCCCTTCCATCCTCTGGTAACAGAAGTTTCCTGTAAGTTCCCTTCATTTCCAGCAAGAAGTATCTGCTTGAAGTGGCACCTGAACAAGGAGTGTTTCTGGTAAGGGCAATTTAGACTATGCAAGGAGAGGCAGGGAAAGGATTCTTTGTTGACTGCAAAGCAGAACAAAGTTGTCTTTGGAAGCCTCCCAACACCTGATAGGTTTCTATGACTCTGCCTGTGAAATGGAAATTACTGGTAATTTGAGTGACCACGAGTTGTGCTGATCCCCCTCTCTCATCTCCTCTTCCCCAGGTGACATCATGGGCACTGCCATGCAGAACCTGCACCAGCTCCTCCAGATGCCCTTTGGCTGTGGGGAGCAGAACATGGTCCTGTTTGCCCCCAACATCTACGTCCTGGACTATCTGAACAGTACAGGGCAGCTGAGCAGGGAGGTCAGATCCAAGGCCACTGGATACTTAGTGAGCGGTGAGAGCTTTGTGGTTCCCTTACAACGTGTGCTGAGATTCCTGCTGAGGGCCTGTGAGCAGCAGCAGCAGCATGGCAGGTGGCATCACAGCTGTAGCACAGCCCAGAGACCCAAGGATTTGCCCTGAACAAGACGTTTTTTACTTTCCTTTATCTTCTTATCTTATGTCTTTTTGCTGACATTCAACTGCCATGTTTTTCCTTTGAGGTTTTGTCTTCCAATCCCCTTCTCTTTTCCCACTCAGGCACAACATGTATCCTGATCCTGTATGCTTATTTGGAGCATTGAGCTGATAGAGCTCTGCCTATTCTCTCAGTGTTTCTGCCAGACAAGATGTTCCATACTTCCATTCATAGGATCCCTCAGAGCTCCCCTTCTGCTTGTTAGATATACATTGCCTTTCCATTCTTTCCCAGACAAATATGTCAGCAAACAAAATAGGGTTTTGCTTTTACATCCAAGAACACTTCCTTTTCCATGTTCTTGCAGGCTACCAGAAGCAGCTGTCATACAAACGTCATGATGGGTCCTACAGCATCTTTGGCACCAGAGATAGGGAAGGGAACACTTGGTAAGTGACTGGGGGCAGAATTGGCTCAGAGATGAATTTACATTCAATTATTATGGTGCAGGTAAGAGGCAGCTTTACTGGCTGAATCAGATGTACAGAGCTGTCTAGGACTGGGCATTGGGAAGTACTAAAGGAAATGTCTCTCCATCCTCTGCCAGGCCAGGTGCATGAGAAGAAGTTGATCCCTAAAGACCCAGCTGACTTTCTGATTCACACTCCTGCTGTCTCCAATGAAAGCCATTGCACTGCGGTGCTCTGTAGACAGGAGCAGCCACAGAGTGTGCTGGACATTCTCCCCATGTCCCATCTAGCTACCACTCCTCTAACTATTCTCTCTCTCAGGAGCACGAACAGGAGGGCTGATTTCTTGTGTTTCTTCCAGTGCTCATCTCACATCTTCATCCTTCCCTTGCAGGCTCACTGCCTTTGTGTACAGATCATTTGCACAAGCTGGTCGCTTCATCTACATTGATGACCGTGTCCAGTCTCAAACCCTGCTGTGGCTGTCCAGCAAACAGAAGCTAGATGGATGTTTCCGGAGTGCTGGCACACTCTTCAACAATGCCTTGAAGGTAGCAGAGAATTACTACTTGGTCAAATTTATACTTTTTCATTAAGAATATGTTCTCCTATTACTGCCAAAAACTATAAATTGCTCGAAATACCTGTCTTCTTCCAAGGGCTAATTCTCCGCATCTTATAATGAATATTTTCAGCTCAGTCAGATTTTGTACACCTGCTTTACATGTTATGTGCACCTGAGATAGGGTTACAGGAGTGCAAGCTTGAAGGAGTGATGTTTTTGGATTTAATAAGAAAAGGCTTCCCTGGATTTGTGAGCTATTCAAGACCTATGTGACTGCTCTCTTTCCCTTCAGGCTGCCTGTAGAACTGTCCATACTCTCTCAGCTGGGACATGGCAATTAATATTGAAAGGCTCTCATCTGTGGCATTTACAGATTATTCCTCTCTCCATGTTGTTTCCAGGGAGGAGTAGACGACGAGCTGTCGCTTTCTGCCTACATCACCATTGCCATGCTGGAAGCTGGGCACTCCAGCTCGGTGAGGAGACTTATCTGATACTCAGATGGAACTGGTCCCCAGCTGTTGCCTTGGGTCCAGCACCTGCTAAATTGTCTAGGTAGTAAGAGAGAGAAAGAGAGGGAGAGAGCTCCCAGAGTAGGGGACATGCTCTGTATCTGCACTGGTTGCTGTGACAGAGAAAATCTCCATCTCTACATTTCTTAAACCACCAGTCTTTGAGCAGAAACTGTACATACCTCTGTGGGATTACATCTTCTATTTGCCAGTCACAAAACATTTAGTGACATCCTTTAGTTTCCAATAAAAAGACTTGATAGGTAGAAACCTACACATGACAGGTAGTAACCCACACACCTTGGCTTAGCTTCAAATTCAGCCCAGTCAAGAAAGTAAGTTGTTGCAGGTAAATCTATAAAATCTACAAATGGAACTAAAAGGTATCCTGGAAAAACAAATGTCCATCAGAGCAAAAGCTGATCTGTCCTTTTCAAAATTTGGCAGTACAAAGGTGACTAGAGAGGAGATGTTAGACTTCAATACATGAGTTAGCCTCCACTTTTTCATATCCTTTCTGGAGACATGGAGTCAAACTGTAAATTTTTTGTGGGTGTAAACCTAGTACAACATTGCAGAATTAAAGTTACACCAAAGTCAGTGAGGATAGAAATCACTAAGTTAGATTTGTTCAAGACAACAAACTCTTGACTATAGAAATTCAGAGCAAATAATTATCATGGAGGTAAGCAGAAAGAATTATCTGTGAAATCTATGGACCAACCTTGTCAAGAACACCATTAAAAGCTACTTGATTTGTTTGATGCTTCCTGTGAAATCTCTCCTTGAATAATTCTGTATTCTCTTTCCTGAAGTCATTATACAAGCTCAAGTCCCACTGTCATTGCTGTGATAGTGACAGGATGAGGAACAAGTTTAAAGAAAATAAATTTTTGAGCAGGTGAAGACTACTATCCTGAATTAAACCCATATGCTTTTTTGTTTTTAAGTACCCTGTAATCCGAAATGCCTTTTTTTGTCTGGAGACTGCATCTGAGAAGAATATCAGTGAAGTTTACACCCAGGCACTCATGGCCTATGCTTTCTGCTTAGCTGGCAAGTCAGAAAAATGTGAATCATTCCTTGAAGAGTTACAGAAATCAGCAAAGGAAGTTGGTGAGTTTCGGTCACTTGGGGAATTTGGGAAATGGGAAGATGGAACAGATCTTACTGATGGTCTAACCTTGACAATATTGAGAGAGTGGGCACATGAGCCAAACCACATGAATGATCTGTGGACTTAATCTGCAGTGCATTCATTGATGTGCAGGGAGTCCTTCTGAGGAAGAAGCCCAGACGCAGTGAGACTCCAAGGCAGTACAGAGCAGTGGCACCTGTAATCAGTTGTGGTTCCTCTCTTTGTTTATTCAGATGGCTCACAGCACTGGGAGCAGGAGCAGAGGTCTCCATCAGACAAATCTCCCTCCTTCCTTGACCATGCCCCTTCGGCTGAGGTTGAGATCACCAGTTACGTGTTGTTGGCATTGCTCTACAAACCCAACCGGCATAAAGAGGATCTCACCAAGGCCTCGGGAATTGCACAGTGGATCATCAGGCAGCAGAATCCCTATGGAGGTTTCTCTTCTACCCAGGTGCCAAAACTACCTTCCACTCCACAGCTAGTCCTAGGAATTGGGGCACGGTTTTAGGGTTCCAGCAGGGCTCTGACTACCTAGTTCTGTTTCTCTTTTCTAATTGCTGTCTGAGAGAAACCAAACCTTCATATTAGGAGACCAAAATACTTTTTTCCCCCCTCTTCTTAACTATAGAAAGTTTGAAACCCTACAAGAGTAATTTGACTAGCAATAAATACATATTTGTGTAGGGGATGAGCCTAGAAAACACCAAGTCCCATCTGTCAGATGACCCATGAGTTGTGTATAGCTCCCCAGAAAACACAGACTTCCCCACTATGAAAAACTCTAGAAGTGCACTCTGCTTCTCAGATTTTATGTTCTGAGACCCTTGTGTCGGGAGAGAGATTCTCCTACCCTAAAGCATACATGAGGGAATGAAATGGCTCCTTTTGTACAGGAACCCTGGAATTATACACTAATTCAGGAAGAAGCAAGTGTGATGGGTATTGCAACAGTGACTTTGATCTCCTCTGCACTGGTCATGCTGTGTAGCCAATTGTCTTTTATTATTTCTTTTTCTTCAGGACACAGTCATTGCTCTTCAAGCACTCGCTGCTTATGGAGAGGCCACCTACAGTTCTGCTTCACAAAACAGAGTCAAGATCACTTCCCAAAAGCCATTTGAGAAGGTATTTTTTGTCAACAACGAGAACAGGCTCCTGGTGCAACAGACTCCCCTTCCAGAGGTCCCTGGGAAATACAGCCTGACAATGAATGGCACTGGATGTGTATTTATGCAAGTAAATGTCTGCTTTCTTCTTCATTGTGTCTCTTATTTTGCATACAAGATAGTCATTGTTTTGATGATTTTCTATCTGACTCCTCTTTATTTTTCCCAATTGTTTGATTTCCCTAAACCATTTAAAGACTCTTTTTTCCATCCCACATCTCTGAGTCCTGGGGAGTCCTGGCATGGAAAAAGAGTCCTTTCTGATCAACATGTGGCTTCTTTCTGGGAGGCGACTCTGAGTACAAGCACCTTCATTGTTAAAGAGCAGAAGTCACATGTTCATCATTGATATAAGCAAGCATCTTCCATATAAAACCAAGTGTAACATTGCCAGAAAACTTCACTAAGTCTGTTTTCTTGGAATGCAAAAAAAACTTTGGCATTCTTGAACAAAAGGGTTTTTTCCTCTTCCAGATAGCATTGAGATACAACATTCACCTTCCAGAGGGGTCCTCTGGATTTCTGCTTTCAGTACAGACATCAAATGCTTCCTGCCCACAGGACAGACCAGCAAAATTTGATATTGTCCTCGTAAGCAGGTAATGTGCCACCAGCAAACCCGCTGCACAGATGACAAGGCACACAGAGAACATTGCTGTGTGTTTTCACTGCAGCTGATGAAGTCAAGAACCACAGGCTAATCGATATGCTGCTGGTGTCAGCCTGTTAGACACAGAGTCCCCAAAGACTCTGACAGGGCCCTCTGTTGTTTCAGCTACACGGGGAAACGCAGCAGCTCCAACATGCTCATCATTGATGTGAAGATGCTTTCTGGCTTTGTTCCTGTTAAGTCATCCCTGGATAAGGTAAACTTAGAGGAGCAAGGCTACATTACCAGAGGCATGGTTAAGAGCCATTCAGCCACAGACGCTGTGAGGTGTTTGCATGGCTGCACTGTTCATTCCTGGGTGGAGGGAATGCCCTCCAGGGAGCTTCAAACACACTGACCCTCCTGTATTTAAAACTAGGAAGGGTTTCAGCTCAAGCCCGAGCAGCTGGCAGCCACAACTGGGCACTGCCCAGGTCGGGAAAGGGTGGGAAACCTCTCAGACTAGCTCTGAAATGCAGATCGCACCAGAGTCAGGTAGAATTCCACGAGTGAATTGCAGCGACTTGTGCATTTGGAAAGAGCTCATACCCCCCGCTAAGTCAAGTGGTAGATTTTTGTCCATCCTTTCAATCTATTGGACTCTATTTGGACTCTAAAAGTCAACTACCAACCCTTGAAACTTGACTAGGAGAAGAATGAATACCAATGCAGCAGTAGGGTCTGAGGCAGCACTTGTTTTGTAATGTTTTACAAATATATTTATCTCCATTTTCTTGATTTAAAGCTCATTGGCAGTCGAACAGTGATGCAAGTAGAAAACAAGAAAAATCACATTCTCCTTTATCTGCAAAATGTAAGTTCTGGTCACTGTCTATTTGATTTTCACAAAGGATGGAAACAGCATGTAATAGGTATAACCACAATATGGATATCCCCTATATGGTGCATTATCATGTTCTCTTCCTCAACAGTCTTCTACTGTTATCACTAAGCTGCTTGCTTCCCAAACTGCATGTAACTTTCCAACCTTCCAAAGAGCTTCAAACTGACAGCTGTCCTGCCACAACTACAAAATCAAAAATGTTCATTTAAAAAAAAAATAGCACATTGAAATTAAACAAAATTCTTTCTTATTTTAGCAAAAAGCAGATAAACACCAGAAAAGTAGTTCCCTTGGGTTTATGCCTCTTTGGTAGGCTTCTTATAAACCTCGGTCTTTCCAACAGGACGTGAAACACTGCTTTCATTCTCCTCTGGAAAGATCTTTTTTGCTTCTCTTACACTAGATCATTGCAAAATTCTGCTTGTAATTTAATCCCTGAATCAGAATTTGCTTAGCAAATAATTTACTCAGGGCACTGTAGAACTAACAGAAGCCAATACCCCAGTGACGGACTCTGCAAATTGATTCCCAGTTTCTTGGTGGCACATAATGTCCATGTCTGAAGTGGAAGGAATTGGAATACCAAACTTTATTATCCTGACTGTTGCGAGGTCCTGGAAAATTAAACTCAGTCCTTTTGGACAATTTTCCCACCTCTGGCAATAGGATATGCAATAATTACAGAATCAGGTGATACAAGCAGCACAGAAAAATCTATTAACTTTTCAGTTCAGTTTC
The DNA here is from genome assembly GCF_027579445.1 of Ammospiza nelsoni. Classification (NCBI taxonomy): domain Eukaryota; kingdom Metazoa; phylum Chordata; class Aves; order Passeriformes; family Passerellidae; genus Ammospiza; species Ammospiza nelsoni. The sequence continues at coordinate 33,025,319 of NC_080634.1, read as the reverse complement.
ACTTTGGACTCTCCAAGCGTGTTTGGATAATGGCTGTCCCATATCTGTGGGTGTGGCATCAGTGGGATTTGGAATACGCAGCCTGTCAGTTACCACCCTTGTCTGCTCTGGATGGTGCTGTACAAAAAAAAGACTGATGTGATCTCTGACCTTCCATCCCAGCTCTCACAGAAGAAAAGGAAGGAAATCACTTTCTCGGTTGAGCAGGACTTTGTAGTGACCCACCCCAAGCCAGCACCTGTGCAGATTTATGACTACTATGAAACAGGTATGGCTTTGATTTTAACCAGCGTGAGGAGTGGGGACAGGGACAGCAGAAACAGTGTGCCTTAAGGGACAGCCGGAACCAGCCCTGCTGCAAACAGCACTCCTCTGCACTCCATCAGCACCTGAATCTAGGGCCAGGGGAGAGACTCATTTCACTTTATTCACCTTGGTCTCATGCCCAAGGTGATCAGCAGGCATGACTAGAAAGTTATTTAAATACATGCACCAGAACAAAGGATATTTCAAGGATCTCCAGTTTAAGCATGAATAGGTTATATCCATCTCCAGGGAAAGGCACAAGAGCTCTCCAGGGTAACAAGAATGTTTCCATTCTTCTTCTCCAGAAGAGTATGCTGTTGCTCAATACTCATCGCCTTGCAAAGAGGTTGTTGCAGAAATGGACTGTGGATTCAAAAAGGTAAGTGAAAGCCAGAAAATAACCCAACAGGCAGATAAGAAAGTGAACTATAAAGCAGCAACAGCAGAATGAGTAGAACAGGAACTATTCTCAAATAAATGAAGTCTCCTTAAGGCTTCTCAGAGAGCAGAGACAGTGGCCAGGTCCTGTCCCATGAACCAGTGGAATCTAAGTGGGGACCACGCTGCTGTTCATGGGAAGAGCTTAGCATCTAGAATGAAAGCCAAAGTGCAGAATAATGGAAAGACCGGGAAATACCTTCAAAGCTTCCCCAAAAGCACAGATACGTACCAAAGAACCATTTACCTATGGCCATCCTCAAAAGTCTTCCCTCTGGAGCCTATGCTTCCCAGACCCAAACAAGGTTTTCCACATGGACTAACAGAAACATTTTCTGTGACAGTAAATACATTTATCTGAGGAGAACACCAGGTGACATGAATCATGCAGGCAGTGTATTCACTAGTCAGAAGATGATGCTGCTGGGCTGTAGAGGAGGTCAGGTCTGCATCCTGCTCACCACAGCAGTTCTGCTGGCTGCTGTCTCATGAGCAGTTTCTCAGGAGTCCAGGAACAGCTTGCTGCAAGACCTTGGTCCAACTTTTGTCTGTTTCACACAGAAAGAACTGACTACCCTGTATCTTGAAAAAAATGCCTGTGTTTTGTAATTTGCAACTCTTGGTTCTCATTGAGGTTATTTTCTTTTGGATTTTCACCTGCAGGAGCACCATAAATGTTGAACAAGGGGTCAAGAACCCTATTTTCTTCTGTCATGAAGTCCTGGAAAAAGCCATTGCATCACAGTGGGACTCCGTGGTGTTGATTGAGCTAGTGTCTGACTCTGTTTCCTTTCACAGCGCATCTCTCCAGCTCTGTAGCACAATCATGTATACCTTTCCACCAATAAACCTCCCTTTTACACTGGGCATTGGCTTTTTTTCAGTGTCACAGAGGAGGCATTTTGATGATAGCCCACATGCCATGACTGCTGGCTGGGGGAGAATGAGGAGAGGAACACCCTTGTCTTGCGTGCAGCACTCTGCCTTGTCCCTCAGCTACAGCTGATAACCCCTGGCCACTCCTGCAATACACAGGGTGTTTAGTCCCCCCACATCCAGAGATGGCACCCACTGCTCATGGCTGCTGGACAGCCCCTCCCTCACCTTTCCTCACGCCCGTGACTGCACTGCCTTTGCCCTCTGGCATAAGAGTAAGTGTTTAGGTGAGAACATCACAGAGTGACTGCATTGTGCTCACCAGAGACAGGTGAGGAAAGGGGCAGCTTGCAGTCCAGACCTGTGAGTGCCTGGACCCACATCCTCCATCTCACCCTGCCGGGCCCTCCAAGTCTGGCCAGAGTTTGTCCAAACCAGTCCAGGATGCATCATGGTAGGAGCCACCAGCAGCGACCCTCCCCGTGTTCCTGCCCCTCTGCTCATCCCCTCCTTCATCGAGCTTGGAGCCGTGGTGGTTCCTGCAAATGCTAACACGCTAGCAGAGCAGCATCAGGAGGGCTGGGGGAAGAAACACGGGGGCAGCAGCCGTGCCCTCGCCCACCCCACAGGCTTCCAGGGCCTCAGTTCCCGCTCCGCTCCGCACATCCTGGTACCAGGGATGCAGCAGGCACACAACGGGACCCGCTGCCACAGGGCCCAGCAGGAATTTAAGTGCAAACTGCTCAGGTGCCGAGGGCTAACAGTGCTAGGATGTGTTTCGACAGGATCCATTCCACCAGGAGATTTGCTAATGGCTGCGTGCGGCCTAGCATTTTTTTTCCGGTGAAAATTAATCATCAGGCCAATGGAGGATATTCCTCTCCCCAAAACATTTTTGTTTTCTCTCTGCACTAAAAAATTTGAGTTTTAGTACTCCACATGGCTTGCCATGCGGGATATGCATGATACTGATGTTATAAAAAGCCACTTTCTTAAGTTCCACAGACAAGAAATTTGTGGGACATGAAATAGCTTTGGGTACATTTCTGATCTGCATGCAGAATGTCAAAATTAAAACATCACTGGCAGTAGGAGGAAAAGGAGGAAAGCAAGAAAGGCTGTGAATTTTGCATTCCTGACACAGCCCAGATTGTAGCAACTGACTTGATTTACATGAGCATCAGGCTGGACTAAAGCAAGAGAAATCAATAGTTATGGTAACAAGGTTGAAAAGGAGAGCAGACTGAGTGGATGTGGATACAGGGTGTATATCTTCCTGAGGAATGTAAGGCCAATTAAGTTAAGGCTTCAGCATCTCACATGGAACTCATAAAAATCCCTTCAGGTCTGGCCAAATATGTTATTCTGTTCTGCAGAACATAGTTTCCTGGGAAGAAACAAGGTCCTGGGGAAAAAAAAATAAAGTGCATTTTTATCATACTTTTGAAATCTTATCTTCCTCTTAGGTCAAACCTGCCTATTAAAACATGAAATGTTCATTTCCCACTGCACTCTCTTCCTTTGCATACTGAAAATGTAATGTTTGTTGCCCAATTTTATCCTTCAACTCAAACATATAATTGCTCATTGCAGTCAGATCTAATAAATATCCCATGCTCATACTCTCTCTCCACATTTTTACATCTAGACCATGTCTCCCTGGCTTCCATTCCCACAGGGAACAGCAATATTTTTAAAACACATTCCAACACCTCCAAGATGTCTGGAACCTTGGTGTCATGTTTCAGCTCTAGGTTTTGTGCTGCACACCTGAAACTGAAGCAAGTATATTAATTGTGGGCTGAACAAGCCAGGGACACGCACCAACCTGAATGTCATTTCTTCTTCTCTCATCTGATAATCCTGAGGTGCCAGGGATCTGGGGAGTGTTCCAGGCCTCAGAGGGTAGAATTACTGTAATTTTTTAGACATACAGACTAAGCAAACTGTGTTGCCCAAATGTGACAAAATCAGGCTCACTGGCCCAAGAGCTGCTACGAGGTACCATACTGCTGCCAACTCAAAGGCACATGCACTGGCTTTCTGTGCTTGGTATTGCACATACCTATTTTAAAAAGGTAAAACTGTTGTGAAGGATGTTGCACTGGGTCAGGAACACTACAATAAGTGGGAAACTCCCAACTTCACCGTGAGTGTCTGCCACTGTCCGTTCACCTGCTCTGGATGTCTTATGGGTCCATGCATGGCTCTGCTAGAAGTACATTAAAAGCTGTTCTGAAATGCAATTTTTATGATAAAAAAGAATTAACAAAGTATAATCACGTCATAGTGTCTTTGACTGAAGTGCTCTGTCAAGCTTACTTCCCTTTTATGTGTTAAGTAATTCTTTGTAGAGTTTATTTGTGCCCTGGGAATTGATTTGCTGCCCATGTGGAGTCCACACTCAAGGATCTGCAAAAGGCTGATGTTATAGCCTAGTTAAGAAGAAGAAATCTAACGACCATACCTTCTTTGAAAAGTGAACATAAATGCTTTTACAGTAGAAGATGAGTGGCATCCACAATGCAGGCAGCAGGATGCAAAATCTAGAGGAAAAATGGGTCTCTCCAGAAAAATAAGCTCTGGTGTAGAAGCATTATCTTGCTTAGGCCCCTCAAATGCTTAGCTAGGGTCAGACAAAGGAGTCTTCAGTTCTGGGAGTTTGGTTGCTCCATCTTTTGACTCAAATCCTCTGTGATCCCCACAGTGTCACAGGCAATAGTGCCAAACTCTTAGACAATGGTACAGCAAGATCTCACCTGTATGATTTAGATGTTCAGATCTTCTGTCGCCCTGGTTTTTTGAGATTTTCTAAGCCTTCTGATGTTGACATTCTTGTAGTGAACTTTCTCACACACTTTCTGTAAATAACTCATTGTTTTTCATTCCTTTATGGAGGAGGAGAGAGTTGATGGACTGTTGGTTTGACCTGTGTCATTGCAGAGGTGTTACTGTCACCTTCCAATCCACTGTCACTTTTGTAAAACTATAAATATTGGAGTCAGAGAATAAAACTTCCCTTTTTTCCTTCACCTTGAGAGAGGTGGTGTGCTTGTGTTCTTTTGTGTCCGTCAGCGACAATCTTCTTCTCAGCACCTGTGTCAAATATGGAATATGAGTAATGACCAACCAATTCAATGATCATAGAAGGCCAGAAATGTGTCAGAACACCCTTCAGCCAACAAATGACAATATCAAATTGCTCTGAGGAAGCAACTCAGCTTTGTTCTCTGATTATTTCTTTGTTGAGTTCATTTGTACCTGGTGGACACTTAGGGAGGTAGGGCTTTGTCTGAACTGATGTGACCCCCACCATCTGATTCATCAGCCAGGTGACACAGAAGTGTGGGCACATGTCTGGCACCACTGGCTGTGCAACACCAAATGTCAGAGAAGGACTTCCTGAGGCACATCACTCATACATTTGAGTGAATTTTTTTATTCAGAGCAACAATGAAAAGTTTCCTCAAGGATTTTCAAGTGGAAAAGCAACTCAATCTAAGCTAGTCCCATAGCTCACAGTAAGAGAAAGCTTCTTTCTGCTTGACCTAGTAAAGGATCACTTTTTGAGGGTCAAGAAAATCCTAAAAGCAAGGCATTACATTGAATACAGAACCTAATAACCTCTTCCAAGGGAATGTCTCACTCTTCCCTTTCTGATACTCCTGCAGCTCAGCACACTGATCTCCTTTCTGGCACACCACTGTTCCTACTGGGCAAACCAGGATCTCCCTTAAGAACATGATTTCAGCAGGACCCCAGGTTGTCACACTGTGTGTATATAACCTGTCAGCTGGGAGATTTAAAAAGTCCTGTTTGAGAGGGAAGAGAGACAGATGAACAAGGCAGTCAAAGGTGAAGGGAATAAAAATCACCACTGGCTATGACAGGGCTCTGTGCATGCTGCTAAAGTGCTAACCTCACACATTTTTTCAGCCTCCTACCCTTTGACTCACTGCCCATAGGGAGGTTAAGGCTGGGTTATTACTGGAAGCAATTGCATAACTGTGCCAGATGTTTTCTACTTCATTTCTCTAGAAGTGATAAGCTCTACGTCCCAGCAGTTCCCCTTCTATCCTTGCTCTCAAGGCAAGGTGTGTCCCCAAGGTGTGTGCGGTGTGTGCCAAGGTGAAGCACATCTGGGAAGTCCTGTGCACTGACTGTGGGATGCACAGCTGGCTCTCCCTTCAGAGCCCATGGCTGCTTAGGAGAGGACTTGTCCTGCTCCCAGGACAGGATCTGTAGCAGGACACTGTGTTGAAAAGTTCCCTGATAAATGGTGTGTTCTCCAGCTGTGTTACACTACTCACACACCTTCCCCTGACTGAAATGTCAGCTCTCCCCTGCCTAACAAGTTGGAACAGAACAAAGCAGAGGTGCAGGAGAAAGGATTAAATGTGACAATATCTGATTGTCTCGCCTCATGCTCCACTAGGACTTTATTTGGTTTTCCTACAGCATCCTCTATCTCAAAATCCTGGACAGACACACCAGCTGAGCCCCAGCTCCTGTCTGCACTGGGAAAGGACTCATGTGTTGGTACCAAACATCTGGCTTAGCTGTAGCACAGAGAGAGCCCAATGGCCTTGCATCATGTCACCCAGCAAGGCAGGAACCAAGGTGATTATGAATATCAGGGGTTTTCTCTTCACTGGCACTTATGCTCATGGCCTTGTGCTATGAAGTGTGGATGGTCTCTGGGGATGGGTGTCTCATGACACCTGTGGGTACCTGTTCTGTTGTTACATAGCCCTTGGGAGAAACAATTTTTTTTCCTTTCACATGCTCACTGTTTCTCTGTATGAATCTTGGCCTGTTTACCTTTGCTCCTGCCACTGTGCACCTCTGGCTCAAACACTGTTCAACCTGACTTGGACATAACCTCAGGGCCAGCAGAACCTTCATGAGATGCCTGTACCTGAGGAGAGAGGTAGTCCAGACACTAACTTTACAGCCAAAGCTAAACAGAAAGTCTATATGCATTTAATATATCTTTTTATATGGTAAATTTTTGTCTGAAGAGTCATATGACTCAAAAAAAAGCATAATTGATTGACCTGAGTGCTGGTCAGAGACACATTTGTAAATGTTTTGGCTTTTTCTACCCCCCTCCTTGACAAAACTCTGAGTAGTACAAAAGTATAAATTAAAACAGCTTGTCATTTGTTACTGCATCAGGGATTATCTTCAATTCTCTGCAATATCCAAAAATATCTGCTAACATGCGAGCAGTTTCCTGTTTACAGGTTTTTAAATTATTAGAGAGTGTTCACTAGTTCCCTTAGACGGATTTTATAATGGGATTTCAGCAATTTATCCTACTCTGTGTGTGCTGTGTACTGTAAGTATCAAACAGACACACACTGGATTTCTCATGCCTCAGGGTAAACAACCTTGTTTATAGCCTTTTTTACAGCATACAGTATAAATTTCTTCTAAGGCAAGACCAAATTTATATGTACTGTGGATGTTTGTTATAACACAGCTGAGAAAGACAGAAAACCTCTAAATACCTTGTATATGGCTTACCCTACAGATGGCCACCTCACATCGCGGAAAATATGGTCACAGGACCATTTATAAAATTCAGCTACCAATCTGGTTTGCAATTTAATCTACAAAGTGCATTAAAATGAAAATAATTCATTGATGGTTTTGCCATGCCCGAATTTAGTCATTTGTTCGTATGACACCACAGAAATATGAGTTATATTTGACAGCCCAGATGTCCACGTCTGGGAAAGGCAGTTCATCTGCTGTCAGGCCCTTCTCTCAGGTTAAATTATTCAACAAGCAACTAAAGTGGATAATCTTTATTCATTCTGACATTTCCAGTTTCATTTGAAGTTTAGCTGATGAAGCTGTTTTATGGTATTTCATTTCATTGTGTATCTTCCTGTTCCTGCTTGGTACAACTTGTAAAATGTTCATATTTTCTGAGGTTTTTTTTAATAGATGACCTTCCCTTCACTGTGGTCTGTGAAGCATTTTGTCTCTTATACAATGAGAAACCCCTTTTTATGTCTTTGGGTGTTGCCATTATTCCTATTGATTTATCTAAGTACTTTTTCCTGTCATACTTCTTTGTCATACGAAATAAATTGCTTTGGGTTTGTTTGCTTTTGCTTTTACTCAGGCTGGGAAAACTAATATCATCATTTGGATTTCCTTTAAAATAACAATACTGATGTTTGTGGTTTTTTTCTCTCCTGTAGTATTTTTTCTGCCTTTAGCTGAACAGCTCATACAATTTGTTAACTGGAGCTGTTCATATAAGTCTTGAGTTTTACAGTGGGTTTTTCCTCACTTGTCACCACACAAAGCTGCTGGCATTAAGGAGAGACATTCCTCTGCTAGAGCTGCTGGTTTCCAACAGGAGTTCTTGGGTGAAAGTGCATGGACCACCTTAGGCATGATACCAGTGTCTTCAAGAAACGTTTCCACAGCTTTTTCTTTTCACACATGCCTGTTCTTCAAAGGATAAAGTTCACTTTATTGCTTGGCTTTGGCCTTGAGGGTCGAGCATTGTGCTACATCCTTGAGGAGACTGAACAGGATCACATTAGAAAAACGAGTGTCTTTCTTGGGATTATTTACCTTTGGTGGCAAAGGTGCCAAAACTGTTTAAGACTTCTGGAGCAGACAAGGATTTCCACATGTACAAGTGTTGTGAAAGTACAGAGAGTATTTACAGACACCTTTTCTTCCTGCAATTGCAGTCAGCAGCAAGGAAGGAGTTGTCCACTCTGCTTTTGGACAATTGGCAGTCACCTACAAAGCTAAAAAATAGAAACTGAAAAATCAGAGGAAACTATACCAGGATTGGGTTAAAGTGATTAAAATTAAACAGCTCAATATCTTACTTTGTTTTCAAGGGAAAATGTGTTTTCTATAGTGGTTATAAACTTGGAGGTGTAGGACACATCAAATTTTTGTGTCATCTTTGCCAGGCAAAGCAGTGAGGACTGTAAGGCTTGGAGGAAATTTTGCAGAATGAGGCATGCTGTGACTGGAATTCATCAATATTCATGATGGCCCGTGTTAACTTATTAATTTCACCTTCTGTGTCAGTCAATCCAAATCAAAACAATATATTTTAAAGTGCTGATAAAGAGGAACTGTGAAGGAAATATTGTGGAAATTTAAATCAGATTGCTGTGATTGGATGCTGCCCACAGGGAATATTACCATGTGCTGAACACAGTTCACATCCCCAACACTGTGGATTTCTGATGGGTTAAGGAAAACAGGGTATGAATCATTCAAAGATTTCTAATATAAGCATTACCCAAATAAATACCCTTCCCCCACTTGCAGAGTCTCTGGCCAAATACTGTCCCTGTGTTCCAGCTCCTCCTTGCTGCCTCTCCCTGTTTCCGGATGGGCCCTGGCCCCCAGCCCTTATCTCCTCCATCCCCTGGGCTGTTTGCAGAGAGCAGCTATAAAGAGGCTGACAGAGCTCCGAGTGGAGGGGAATTACAAGGTGCAGGAAAACAGCAGCACTGCTTGGCTCAGCACAACCTGCTCTGCACCATGGGGAAGGACAAGCTGCCCAGCAAACCAAACATCTTCCTCCTTCTTCTCTTCTTCCTTCCTGGAAATACTTCTCTCAACACAGAACCGTAAGCTACACGTGCGGAGGGGGGAGGGAGGTCTACGTGCTCCCTTTTTCCTGCAGTTTTCTTCCCACTAATAACCAAGCCCTGAGTTTCCTGCACAGCTCTGACAGTGCTCCTGCTCCCATCCTGTAATCCCCCGGCTGTCCAGCCCTGGGACCCCTCCCCACCACCATCTCTGCCCGTGGCCTCCTTCCACCCTCCCCAAATCTCTGCGGACAGTGCCCACAGTCCTGCCCTGGTAGTCCAAACCTGGATCTTCTCAATACCTTTGCCCAAGTATGTTTCTGCCTTGAAACCTCTCAGGGCCTGGGATGTTGGGGTTATCATGCCGGCATCCAGGTGCTCACCTTTCCTGGAGTGTCCTTGTTTCAATCACTGAGTTACTTCTCCCCATTCTCCTGTTGCTTCCCAAGCCAGTTTGTTCCCCTTTCTCCTGCCAGTTTGTTTCCCTTGGCAGCCTCAGATGTGCTTGTTCTCAGAGAGGATCTGTGACCTAGATTCCCTTCCTGCGGCTCGGGGCTGGTGCCAGCACCCTCCCCGGGCACCCGCACCAGGGCAGCTCAGCCTGGGAGCGTGGCTGCAGCAGGGCTCTGCCAGGAGAGGGGCAGCCCGGCACGGGACGGGCAAGCTGGAGCCTGGCGTGCCCACCCCAGCCTTGCCTGCCGGACAGTGCTGCTCTGAAGCCTCTTGTCTGGGTGGGAGCAGCCCTCTCTTCATACCTTGGCTGGGTTCCCCTTGCAGTGCTGACAGAGGCACAGCTCTCACCAGCACTGGTCCAGCAGTGCTCGCTGCAGGGATTTCATGCCCACGAGCACTGCCCCAGGGCTGGCAGAAGGTGCAGCACTGCTGCTGCCACTTGCTGTGTGGTCAGAGGTAAAGCTGCCACTGGGTCAGGCTGAAGGACCTTTGACTCATGCTGTACCATCAATCCCTCATTTGTCTGCCCTGTTTGGGTTCTTCTGGGGTGGATCAGCCAAGCGAGTCTGCTTTGGGGTCAGGCTCTGGTCCCCTGCAGTTTTCTGATTTCCAAGTAATTAAGTAATCTTCATTCATTCTTGCCCAACATCAGGGGGAAAGGGAATGAAACCATACTGCTTAGACCTGTGGGGAGCACAGAACCATAGACTGGCCTGGGCTGGAAGGGACCTTAAAGATCCCTCGGTTCCAAACCCCCTGCCAAGGACAGGGACACCTTTCTATAGAACAGGTTGCTCAGAACTCTATTCAGCCTGGCTTTAAGCATCTCAAGATGGGCTATCCACAGCTTGACTTGGCAATCTGTGCCAGTGCCTCACCAGCCTCACAGTGAAGGAATTTTCTCCATAATATCTAATCTAAACCTACTCTCTTTCAATTTGAATCCATTTTCCCTTGTCCTGTCCCTTGGACACAGTCTCTTTCCATCTTTCTTGTAGGCTACATTTTGTCCCTTAACTAAGCCCCATTCTGGGAGGGAAGAACAGAGAAAGGCAGAGAGGTGGGAGAGAGAGGGGAGTTGTTGGGGTCCCCAGAAGGAAGGCAGGAGCCCAGTGAGGAGGCAGTTCTGAGCAGTGAACTGCTAGGTAGCATAGGTAGTTTTGCTGTGGGTGCAGCATAGATCAGATGCTGCATACAACACAGAAAGGAACCAACCCTTGAACTGAAGACAAAATAAACTTCCAACCAAGACTTGCTCACTGTGCCCTATGCAAGTGGGGGTGTCATTTATTTGGGCAGAAATAGCTGCTGCTATTTCTGCTTCAGAGGTGACCAGCTGGACAGGAGACACAATTTAGGCTCAGATTGCATATTACAAAGAAACATAGTCATCAAATTAGTGCAGCACTGGAACAGATGACCCAGACAGATGGTAGAAACTTCATCTATGGTGTCCTTTGCAAAAGTCCTGTTCCAGGAGGTAAGGTGGGCTTAAGACATCCAGAGGTCCTCTGTAACCAAAATTTCAATTATTTTGGAAGAATGCAGCCAAAGGCATTATTCTCCTACTCTGGTTGTGCATGTAAGCTGTTTTACAGTGCAGTGGACATGCTTGGGAGTACTCTGCATTTGGTCATAAGTGTAAGGCCATAATGACACTTTAATTGGCAGGTATTGATTTGGGATTATGAAGTTCAATGCCTTCTTTGGCTGGGTGCTTGCTCTAGTGAGCAGCTGAGAGTCAATACACAGACAGACATTATTCCACCTTCAGCTACAGTGTTACCTTCTCTGTAGAGACAAACTCACCATTTTTGCCTCAGCCTCCATCTCTGGGGTCTCCCATTCCTCCTTGATGTGTGCCTCTGTCAGAGTCTCTGCCTCTCTCATCAGAACAGCTCATTGCATGCTGAGGTCTCTTTTGGCAGCCCAGATGCTTTTTGTCCTGGAATGTGTGTACATGGGTTTTGTGACCACAGTTGCTTAAAACACTCATGGTGATTTAATTCATCTGTCTCTTCTAAACAACACATCCCCAAACACCTAAAGAGAGGTCTATAAACAGCATGGTTTATATCTCTGTTTCAAAGGCAGGGAAACGGGCCTAAGGGGAAGTTCTGCAAGTTGGCCATAACTTCAGCAGAATAGTGAACAGGAAGAGAAATGAGGCCAAATTCCCCACAAACTAGGTCATGCTGTCCTTTCTGTAGACTGGATGTTATTGTCACATTGCCAGTGCCACTGACAAGGGACAGAGGGGATGGCAATAGGGGAAGCAGCATGGGCTGAAGCCATGGTAAGAAGGTTGTGGAAGAAAGGAAACGCTGGAGAAAGCAGAGAGTCACAAGCTGTAACTCACTCTCTGGGAGGCTGGAGTTCCCTCCTTTCACAGCTTCTGCAGCAGCACTGGCTGAGCAGAGCTGCCAGCAGGCTCCTCACTACATTTCACCACAGTGCTGCCTCATGGTGAAGGAAATGCAGGAGCTGCTGGGATCCCACTGCCTCCACAATGGCTTTAGGACTCCCCAGAAAGCTCAGAGCCCAGGCAAAAATGTAGCTCTGGATGGATACATTTGTACTTGTCCTCTATTCCTTTCTGACCCCTTCCTGACAGTCTGTTACTTATTACTGATTGAGAATTTTCCAAAGCTGACCAACAGTGGTCAAGTCTGAGTGGTAGGAGCTCACTTATTATGTTCCCTTTATGAACAGTTCATTTGCTATTTTTGCTATTCAGTTCTATCATACAAAAGAATCTTTTCCACAAATATCTAAGTCGATTTTTAGAATTTTCTTATCCTGCACAATTATGAGAGAATTGTACTTCCAAGATCATTTAGGTATGTACTGAAAAACAGGGGTCTCAACACAAACTCTGGAGGTTTTCACTGGTTCCTACTCCTTCTGCCCTATCTTTCAACCAATTAATCCAGGACTGAATTAATAATTTGATTTATTAGTAACATGATCCCTTTTATTGAATAACAGCTTAGTTTAAGGGTCCTCTGTGAAGGACCTTTCTCAAAGCTCTTTGAAGATGCAAGTACACTTGAGGTGCAATAAAACACTACACCCCAAAATCCTTTGTGTGCTCATCTTAATAAGGTCCCAACCTGCAAGCACTCACATCTTTGCTTAGCATGTGAAGGATTTGGAAACCTGGATAGGCAAACACTGGAGGAATCAGACAAGTGGGTGGGTTTTTTCCTGAACTGTTTTTAGCTAATGCCTTTGAGTCTCAAAAGGAGATTGTGGGATATACAAAATTCAATTAACAGCCTGAAACCTTTCAAACCATCCTTACTCCCTGCTGTGAAGCCAAACAAAACATCCTTTGTAAAGCACTCTCCATTAGCATAGAAATTGTTCCTTCTACTGCAAGCATTTTCCTGCTTTTAGGCTAATTAGTTAGACCGTTTAATATGTATAAACCCAAAATAAAACGAATGCTCATGTTATATGCACTGCAATTCGCAGGGATGGCAATGGATTAGGCATGCTGATTTGTTAATTTCCCTTCACTTAATACTGTTGCCTTAAAACTGTTTCACATTTCTGATCTTTCTTGCTTCCCTCTCTTCACAGGCAGTACATGGTGCTGGTGCCCTTTCTGATCCACACAAATTCTCATGAGAAAATCTGTGTTCAGCTGACCTACCTGAACGAGTCTGTGACCCTGAGTGCCACACTCGAGTACCTAGGGGAGAACAGGAGCTTGATTGATGACGTGGTGTCAGAAAAAGACATGTTCACCTGCATCCCTTTCTCTGTGAGTATCTCATCCTCATGGGGTGGTCTCTTGTGCTTATTGATGTGGGACAGTAGATCCAAACAGTCCAGAAATGAGAAATAAGACACACTGCAATCAGAGACCCCTAAGCTAAGTCGAACAGAAGAATTAACTCAATGTGAATGACTGACTATGGTAGTTTTACAAGGACTAATTTTCCCCCATTATCAAATTCTGTGTCCCACATGATACTTCTCTGCATGCTTGTGTTAGAGAAGTATTTTGGAACTTTGACTGACAGAATGTGCCCCATGTTTATTTGACATGAGTAAGCCTGAGACGAAAAATAGTAGCGTGGAGTGAAAACTGTAAAAGTTGGGGAATTGTTAAAGACAGTGAGGTCCATGAAATCATATGACTGCTTCTGGAGTTTATTCCAAATTTCTTACTGCAGAAGGCTGGTTGGTGAGTAATGTAAGCAACAGGTTCCATACCCTAATTAATGAATCTGGGTTAATTTTCTTTTTGATAAATCGTGTGACAGAATAAGATCAGGTTCAGTATTTGTCTAAGAAAAGTATATAAATGAAGGAAGGCAATAGTTTTTTTCTTGCTCCCTGCACTGAGTCATTTTTGTCCCTTTAGGAAACTTTCTGACCCAGCTAGCACTTCTTCCTTCAGTGCTCAGTTCAATGGGGTGGATCAGTAAAGCACTCATCCTCTTCATTCTCCTTAGCTCCCAAAATCCAATAGCACATCAGTGGCATTTCTCACTGTGACGGTGACAGGGGACACACTGCACTTCAAGAGCCGCAAGTCAGTGCTGGTCAAGAATTCTGAAAGCTTGGTCTTCGTCCAGACAGACAAACCCATCTACAAGCCTGGACAGACAGGTACTGGGAATTGGGCTGGTATTGACTCTGACAGCAAAACATCTTAAGGGCTCCATTCTCCAGAGGTGCCATACTTGTATGGAAGTTTTCTGGTTTCTTCATGGGGGGAACTAAAGTACTCAGTAAATCTTATTTCCGTCAGCTGAGGTCTAGTTCACGGCACTTACATCATTCCTTATCTCTATTCTCCAGGCACAGCATCTCAGCCAGGTGTAGGCACAGGCTCTGATTCATTCTACTCAAGTAGAGGCACAAAACTGGGATGACTGCAAAGCATAGCCTCCCTTGGCTGCACCAGAATCAACAAAGCAGGACAGGCACTCCCAAGAGATAATTCAATTCAGCCAGGACCTGATTATCCTTCTAAATTTATCTGCCCCTCACTATCTGCAAGAGAAAGACCGTGAAGTAATTGTTTCTATCACTTAGAGATCTTAATTCAGAGCCTGTTGATCCCTGGAATGAATCTGGGTAATAAATTATTGAAACATTTCCTGTGATGGCTACAAATTTAACTGTGGAATTTCCTTTTCTTCAGTTCAGTTTCGGATCGTCTCTCTGGACAAAGACTTCTACCCGCTGAATGAGAAGGTAGAGCCTTCCTTGTTGTTAGCCAGGAGATTTAATTCGTAAATTAACACCACTGCTGTCATCATCCAGAACCACTGAAGACAGCCTTTAAAGCATATGATACTCTCTCACACCATGCTTTACCTGTTCCATAATCTATGCTAGGACACATTCTGCCTCTAAAAAATCCCCCTTTTCAGAAGCATATAGATGTTTAAAACCAGATTTGCAAATCAATGTGTGTGGCTAAGCATGTGGGCAGGGATGTCATTACTGAAAAAATGTGTGGGACAAGTTTGCATGGGTAGTGACAGGTGTGAAGTTGTTTCTGGCAGTGGCTGCAGTCCCACACTTAGAGAGCAGCATGACAAGATCTTGGTTTTATGGAACTGGCCAGGGGTGCAAGCCCACTTTTTGTTTTATTTGACAATCAATTCCTTATGCAGACAAATTCTTTGAAAATTTGTGCTTCATCACATCTTTATACAGTGGTAAGACAAAAGGTCAGGGCCCTAAAATATTATTGTAAGATTCCCTTAGCCACCAAGATCCAAGGAAAAAGAGCAAGTACAGAAAGGGAACAACCCAAAGGACTTCTTAGAAGTTCTTTGTTCTTCTTCCCCTCAGTCCAAATCTGCAAAATAATTCAGTGTGATTAATATTTCTAACATTGATTTCCTTTTGATCTTTCCCCACAGTTTCCCTTTGTCTACGTTCAGGTGAGTGGATAACTACATTATTATTTGCAGAAGAATGTGCAGGCACAGAGCAACCAGTCCCCAGCAGTGTTTTCAGGCTGAAGGGCAAGGGAAAAATCACAGGCCTGTGACCTTTTCCCTTTGGTTAAAGGAAGGCTGAGTCGCTGGGCATCAAAATAAGCTCCAATAATTATTCTTTGAGCTGTAGGAGAAAACTAATTAACCATTACAAGTCATGCTGTGAACAGAACTACACTTGGCAGTGTAGTCTTCCCAGTCAGAACTGGGTCTCTGTCTGCCAAGTGTGGTTGAAATTAGAGACTAGTGTTAAATAAGCTTTCAAAACCAAAGAAACAAAATTAAATAAATAGACATCCCTTGTCCTTCCAAGCATGTTCTTTTTGTCTGGCTTTTTTTTTTTTTTTTTAATGATTGAACTTCAGTGGCAGGCAAAAGTTAATAGGAAGGATGTTTCAATGATTCAAGCACTCACTTTTTTCAGATGAGACCCCAAAATTTATAATTATTATTTGGGATATCTTCTTTTGAAAAAACTTATGATGAGGGCTCATGGACAGATCCAGAAATTAGTGTGCACAAAATTTATTTTGGTTTACACAATTAATGGGCCCTGTGTAGTCAGTCCTTTTACTGTTCCTTGCTGTGTGGGGTTGCTGTGTCCATTCTGCACCATCTCTGTGTAGAGCTGGAGAGTCATCACAACAGAGGTAGACAAAACCAGGCTGTGCCCCTCTTTCGTACCCTCTTTTCAGAGTGCTGTCATTCTCTCTTCCCATCAACAAACTTCCAAAAAAGAGCTGCAGAGCGGTGGGCCACTGATGATGTGTGAATATTGGGAAAAAGAAGAGTAAGACAGTGGGACGTGTGGATTAGCAGGCGGAGGGGAGCATCTCAGAGCTACCTTTTGTTAGGGATGTCCCATGGGGTCCCTTCCCTTTCAGTAAGATGATAGTTTATTGAGCACAGAAATTTAATAATAGGATCAAAAACAAATACATCTTCCAGAAATATGTCCTTGCCTAACAAGCTGAATAATTTAATAACCTTTGTGTGTGTCAATACCATGGAAGCCTTCACTTTTATATCCCTAGGAAGGCCATCTGTGTTTTCAGCTCTAGTCTGTAAAGCATGGTGTTTGTCTGTGCTGCTTAAACCAGCTTATGTAGGTCCTTCATCTTCACCATCCCCTCTCCCTTGCTCAGTGCTCCTTCTCAGCCCACTACTGCCCTTTGTTCGGATTTCACAGCTCTCTACAAGACACTCTTGTGGAGGGGGGAACTCCCAGAGCAGAAAATTCACCAGATTACTCTAGAGTACTTTCTTCAGCCAGATAAGATCTGTCAGTGCAGTTTACTACATGATTGCATGAAATTTGGACAGGACCAAAGGAAGGAGTGGCAGGAGTGAAGAAAGGTGACAGCCTAAGCATCAGCATTTCTAAGGAAATAAATGTCTGAAAATCCACACCCTAGATGTCACTAATTTATCTTAGTTAAGCACAAAGGCAGAAGTCAGTACGAGTCTGCTACTTCTGAACTATTATCCTGACCTATTGCTTATGTAATTAAAAAAAAAAAACAGAACACCTTTCTGAGGAAGAAAACAAACTGGTTTTCAGGCTTTCCCTATAGATACATCACAGGAATGGCAACAAGTTCACTAGCCCAGCTTGAAATGTAAACATTCACTGTAAACATTTTCTTGAATTCCTCTTCTGAGGAAGACCAGTGGTGTCCCTCACAATAAGTGGTGAACTTTTCAGCAGGGTTGAAACGTGATGTTGAAGAGAATTTGGTCAGAGCCATGGGATGCATTTTACTGACTGTACCACCCGCCCAGTTGGCTTTCTGGGAACATGGCCCCCTCTTCTGCCCCCTGACTGATGACCTCCAGCTGGGAGAATGACACTCACATCTCCATTTTTCCTAAGCCCTGAGATAATATCTCAGTGAAGTAAATGCACATAGTCACATACCTTGAGTCACACACCTATCTAGAGTAAATAAACTTTTGTGACAGCCAAGGTACAAGGATGCATTAAACTAGGCAGAACAACTGTGCTGTTTTAGTGACTTCTACAAGAAATTTGGGGCTGAGGGGATTAATTATTGATGGTCAGTTAATAATGAGCAATACACAAATGTAGTAGTGGTGAGACTTCAGCTCCAGCATTAGGAGCATGGAGACACAAGGGAGGGCTCTCAGTTTGATGCCTCTGTGTGGGAGTATACTTTCCTCTGTTCCTGTCACCATTCCCCCACCTGACCATTGGCTTAGGACTCTTATACATGCACATTTCTCAGTCCCGTAGGTAAGTCAGGTGTCTGATTCCTCAGCTGATTGTTTATTGGTACTTCAGCAGTCTTCATTCCAGCCAGGAGAAAACTAAAACTTTGCATGCTGTATGGCCAGTCAAGAAAGCTGAAACTTCCTCCTTTTCTCCGTGTGCTTCACTTATTTCTGATACCAGTTCTGTTCCCTTCTGTTACCCTGCCAGTCTGCCTTGCCTAGCTTCCTGGTCCCATCCTTTGCAGGTACATCTGAGGGGGAGACAACACAAAAGTGTTTAAAAGCTTTCTTGCATCCAAGTTATGCAGAATTGGCAGGTAAGTACTTTCAGAACCTCACAGACTGTTGAATAATTACAGATAGGTATTTCCCAGCTGGGATGTGCATACACTGGGCACTGCACTGCTCTGTCCCTGGCACTCCTGTACTGTCTGGTGACACTGTTACCCTCACCTGCAGGACCCCCAGAGGAACCGTGTGTACCAGTGGCAAGGGGCGGAGCTAGAAACAGGCTTTACACAGCTCTCCTTCCCCCTCACCTCGGATCCCATCCAAGGCTTCTACAAAATAGTTGTGCAGAAGAGCATCTCGTCCCATGTGGAGCACTCCTTCAGCGTGGAGGAATTTGGTAAGGAGAGGAATTTGACAGCAATGCCTTTTACTGTGACTGCTCAATTTGGAATTTCCTTGGAACAGCATAGAGAAGGGAGGGACAGAATGTAACAGGCAATGGGATTCATAGGGGCTTAGCCAGAAAGCACTAAGTGTCAGAAGTGTTTGCTGACTTTACGGCATCTCTGCGACCTGCTCAAGCTCGTATTTGCTCAAAGTGCTCTGGGGAGCACAGGACATGCCAGAATTCCTGTGTATGGCTTGTGGCACCAATTTCAGCTGGCTTTGTCTCAGTTGATTCCAGTCCAGCAGCTTGTTGCAAGTAGCACTAGATATGAATGTAAGAGATGACAATATTTTGGTGACTCTATTTTGCTTCTCTCATCATCTGCATTAGGTCTCTTTCTCCAATCGTAGTCTTCATAGTCCTCTTTATTTTTGCTCTTCCTTGTTTCTGTAAAAGCTTAGAAAACATGTTTGGTAGAAAACTTGTGATTGAAGAACAGCCCATGAATGTTACAAAAAGACTGCTAGGACAGACTGAGTAAGAAGAAATATGCTGCTGCAGGGACCCTTTTAATCCTCAGCTCTCTAACAAAGCTTCTTGGGTGATCATAGGTGTGTATTCTGACCATAGGTGTAGATGTGTATTTTGACCATAGATGTGTATTCTGACTGTAGTGCACATTTGAGGAGGCTGATTGGCCACACTCACAGGCTCTCCATTAACTCTGCATGAAGACCAGATGTTTATTCCAGAAACAGCAGATCCATTGATCAGGACCTGCTGTTTCTGGAATATGCAGTCCATAGATTGCCACTGAAGTCCATGAGAGATGGCTTATTTGGCTTTGAGTCAGGAATGGTAAATAATGTGACCACAAACCAGGCTATAGGCTTCAATGTGCCATGGTGACCGATGGCCTGTTCCTTGTCCCCCAAAGGCCATTCTGAATGCCCCACAAAATTAAAGGTGTTAAGTCCTGTTGTTAGCCTCCTCCTAACCTGATTTTTCTTTCCTTTGTCTTTTAGTCTTTAGTGCACCCTGGGATTGAAATATTGAGCTTTGCCTCCCATCTTAGAGACAAATTTATGTCTAAACTGTATAACCCAGGGTTATTTCCCATTTCTCAGATGTGCACCCACTCTGCTGTTATTTCCTTGCACTGTGAAAAAACCACTCAGCTGCACCACCTGGAAGCAGGACATTACATGCTGCAGTCCAGTCCTGGGCATGAGGAGTTGGAGGTGTAGGGCTGCAGGATGCAATGTGGGAAGAGGGATGTAACTTAATATGTAAAAAAAAAAAAGTAAAAAAATATATATTTTACTTGTGCTCCTTTATATTGGGCTTTAGTGCTGCCTTTTCCACTTGAAAATATAGATCTGAGAGTCTGTGGCTAGATTCACTTTAACTCTGTGGGCATGCAGGACAATATCCCACGGTGCATCTTAGTGAGCCTAGGAGCAACTCTGCATCTCCAGAACAGTAAGAATGAGCCAAGAGAATCAATGATTTGGGGCATTTCGATGTGGTAAATTACAAAGGTTGTGCTGCTCCAAGTCCCACCTGCTAATTATGCAGGTTGTGAAGACACCACACAGGACCAGTGTGTCCTTGTGAATGGACTCAGGTGGGGGATTTCCTCAGCTGTCTGGAGCCACATAAGCCCATGCTGCCAATAAAGCAAGGTAAAGACTACAAACTTCCTTAATTGCCTTTGAACCCAAACAGTGGTGAAGGCTGAGAAAACCTATGGAAGGGATATAGATGTATACTGGAGACCACAGGGAGGGTCATATGAAGATGATCCTGGCTCTGTGCTTGGGTTTCTGTGTAGTACACAACTCTTATTCACTCTTGTCATACCAGACTTTCTCTCTTCCATCTAGTGCTGCCCAGATTCGAGGTCCTGGTGAAGGTCCCAAAGATGATCACTATTAAGGACAACGAGCTTCCAGTGTCTGTCTGTGGTCTGTGAGTCACAGAGCTCCAGTAAATCTCTCTTGCTTATTCTTCACTCTGCCTCTTTGCTGAGGACCAAAAGAAGTGCTCAGGGAGGGTTTTTAAACTTTTCCAAGGCATGTAGTGAACACTTATTTCATTCTGTCAGTCCTGAACCTGCTGCTTGGCCTGAACAAAGTGAAGGGATTTCCTTGTGCTCCTTAAAAGATTATGTCAAACAAATCTGCATTTTTCTCTTCCCAGTTTATTTCACATTTTCTCTTTCTGTCTTTACATTTCTTCAGTTAGAGGTGGTCTATACTCCATACTCCAAGATGTCAGTTCAGACATCATTTAAATTGGTGATGCTAACCCAGTGTTCTCATTTTTAACTCATAAGTCGCTCCTTCTGAGTACCTGGTTGTCTTTCCATTTCTTCATTGAAACCTGAGCAGTTTGTAGTACACAAATGCTCCTGGCTGAAATAATTTTCTAAAGTCAACCTTTTTCTGCAGAGATGTCCCACCTAGAACAAGATGAATGTATCTTCCATGGATGATGGAAGAATCCCACTATGAAAGTGATGGAAATCATTAAAATGTCAGATTAGTCAGCCTTTCAGAAGTATTAGGAAATCATCCACAGAGGTCTTTAAGGAGATGTGTCTGTGTGGCTGTGCCTGATTGTCTCCCTATCTGATTCATTGTTTAACACACTGTGATTAGGTACACCTATGGGAAGCCCGTTCCTGGTTTGGTGAATGTCCAAGTATGCCGGAAATTTTCTCAGTCTGCTTCAAGTTGTTACGGAAAAGAAACAGAATCTGTGTGTGAAGAATTCACTAGGCGGGTGAGTCCCGAGATCAAAATGTAATGGTTTTTCTGAAGGTTAATGGGCCATCTTGTCTCAAGAAAGATCAAATATGTTGGGAGAGAGTAGGGCATTAGAGATAGCATTCTCTCCAAGGAAAAGCAAAGAATCTCAGAAGAAGGCATTCTTAACAGAGAGATAATTTAGCTGGAAACAGAACTGATGATGAAAACCTGACCCCATTGAAACCAGTGGCAAACCTCTAGCTGCCAGCCATGAGGTCTTTGCTATTGTTCCACAAACTGAGAAAAGAGTCTTTGAAGGAATTTTCTAACTGTGAGAGGGACTGACTGTGAGCAAGGAGCAAAGATGAGGAGTAAACAAGAAGGCTGTATAGAGAACAAGGAACAAAGATGAGGTGGTATTGTATATGGGTCAAGTACAGGAGAAAGAGCAACAGGAAGAAGAGAGAAGACAATGGAAGAAACAGGAAGAAAAACAGAGCTAAGGCAGGAGGGAATTAACAAGGAAACCAGTGTGGCCCTTAGAAAACTGTGTCACATACCTCACAGAACACAGAAAATATGTGGATGAAACACTAGGAAAGAGGCTGAACACAAGTTCTTGGAGACAACCCTTGAAGAAATTCTGGAATTTCATGAACAGAAGTCAAGCATGTTGGGTTTGGGGTATCTATTCTCATTCCTCAATGCACAAACTTTGTTCACAGAATTTCAATTTTCTCTCCAATCCCTCGCTTAGGCAGATGCTCGTGGGTGTGTTTCTGGTGTGGTGAGGACCAAGGTGTTTCAGTTCCTACGCAAGGGATATGAGATGAGCATTGAGGTACAAGGCAAAATCACAGAAGATGGCACAGGTACGTAGGACACAAAGAAGGCAAAGTGATGGCAGGCATAACAGGAGCAATGGGCAAATACAAGGAAGGTGGAGTAACGTGACTAGAAAATCATTCATAATCCCTCTTTACTGTGCTCTGTTGCAGGAATTGAGATGACTGGAACAGGCTCCTGTGGTATCACATCCACCATGAGCAAAACCCACTTTGACCTGTTGGACTATGCGTACAAACCAGGAATCCCACTCTTTGGGATGGTAGGGAACTTCTGAGACCCTGGGCAATGAGTGGCACAGCAAACACACAAGTGCACAATCTCACCAGATGGAGTGGTGGGGTGTGTGGGTTACATGGTTCAAGAGGCAGGTGATACATGATGGAGGGCCCAAATGAAGCTGGCCGGGGGAGTTAAAACTACTGAGGAACTAAGGATCCTAACAGATAATTTCCATGGGCTGACTGGGTTGTTTTGCTGAGAATTTTCTTAGTTGTACCCTCAGACAATTCCAGAGGGCATGCCTCACACATTTCCACATTCTTTTCCTTTGTTCTTGTATCAAGAAATATCCCGCCTGGCAAGGAGGAAAAGAGGGAAGAGGATGTATTACTTGTCAATTGCTTTTTGTTGCTAGTCTAAAGCCTGAAGTTTGTTATTGCTTTGTTAGGTGAAGCTGGTCGATGGCACTGATGCTCCACTTGCCAATGAAACCATCACAATTACTGTGGGTGGAAACAAATACAAAGGGAATTACACTACAGATGAGCAGGGACAATCCTGGTTTTCCATAGACACTACCAGCTTCACAGAACTCTCCCTGGAAATCCGAGTGAGTGGCAGAGACAGGGGTAAGCCTCTGTCTTTCTCTTCAACAGGGAAAATGTCTGTCCATGGATTATCAGTCTTTTCTGACAACTGGAAAGTAAGGCAAGTTTCTTGGTGGGTCACCTCACTTCTCTGTGTCTTCTCTGCATGTTATCCGCAATCTCCTAAGCATGCAAAATACAGAACACATCCAGAGTTTTTTCTGTGGATTTTTATGTGGCTTTATACCTGCATTTGTTTGGCCATGAACCTTTTATTCTTCCTTCTCAGGCAGAGCATAAACCTGAACTGAACTGTTATGACAGTGACTGGATGACACCGTCCTACGAGCATACCACGCGCAGAGTGACTCGCTCTTACTCCCTCAGTAAGAGCTTCCTCAATATTGAGCCAAAGCCCGAGACACTAAGCTGTGGCTCCTCAGCAGAGGTCCAGGTGCACTATATCTTCACACCAGAGGCCATAGGGGAGCAGAAGAAAATTGTCATTTATTATTTGGTAAGACAAATTTGGGGTTACTTTGATCTACAGCCACAGAAAGTAGTGTGTAACCTCTAGCTGTGTTCCATGATGAGCAACCAGAGCACTGCTAGATGGCCAGTAATGATGGAGAGCATTGGAAACCTTCAACAGTGCAATCCACATACATTTTTCTAATCTTTCTCTTTTCTCTCTCTCCTGTGTGCAGAATTTTGGGAGACCACAGTAATTGGAACAGACTGTAGCATACTGGCATTAAGAACTATGAATTTGTTCATTTTGGAGTTCAGAGAAGAGAGACTAATTGAACTGTGACAAAACAATGACATGTCAGCCTCTTTTGGGAGAACAGGAATATTCAAATGAATATCCAAATAGAATGTCTTTCTCCCTAAATTTGTTTTTCTGGTTATCCCATTTAATGACGCTAGCAGAGAAGACAAGAGTAGCTTTGGATAACAATAAAAATATCAATAAAACAGACACTTCAGTTCTGGTGGACTGCACAGAACATCAGGGGACTTAGGCTGGTATTCAAAAAAAATAGAAACTTGTGCTAGAGATGTCTATGTGCTTATTTTCAAGACTTCTAACAATTCATGGAAGGACAATATACTCGTTTACTCACTTGCCTGGGAAAATTGATTTTAAGTATGTGCATACAGCAGGTAAACAAACAGTGAGAAACTTCCATTTTTACAGATGTGAAACCCACATCTTGAAATTGAAATATGGAGTTATGGAATAAATATTCCATATCAAAAGTAACTGAATAAAAAGCATTTTTGACTATGCAAAAGGAATCTTTTTCTAGAAATTACATAGGGAATTACAGGAGGCATTTAAGCTATTGCCTACTGTCTGACTTCAGGTACCTTGTTCAAGCTCATATTCTTTGCAGCCTGTGGTCTCCTGTCCCAACTTAGTGCAGTTATAAAACTAATCCTGGTGAAATTTTTCTTCACACTGTTTCACAAACCAACTGAGAGAGGAATGAGGAGACTTTATGGTGTCCAGTCTGTTCCAAATTGTTAGAAATGTGCAGATGACTCCCAGAGTTATGTGTGGTTAGAGGCAAAATGCATTTGAACCTGATGTATATATGTAATATGTACAAAAGCAAAGATATGTTTGATCAATGTGGTGCTCCTAGGAGCAAATATTTTTATTTCCAAAGACACAGTAAATTCCAGCCTGGCACTTGTTGAGCATCTTCTTGGTGTTGCTCACACTCTTACAATTAACCCAGTGAACATTCCTTCTCCTTTCAACACTGGAAACAACAATTCCAGGAAGATTTCTCTGTTACACAGGTGATGGCCAAGGGACAAATCGAATTAGCTGACACCCATGATCTGACCGTGAATCCTGGAGATGGTGAGCAGATCTATGCCTTTTTAGCATTTCTGATGGTAATTTGGGGCAGAGGGGATGTAGGTAAATTGCTTCAATTCAAACATTGAATTTTGTTCAAACCGTGCATGTAATGTTTGAATTTTCAAAATTAAGCCTTTTTATATGACATGGCTTTGGTTAGTTTTGTTTTCTCTGAGTTCCAACAGGTGCTAATTTTTTAATGAGAAAATGTTAGAAAATTTAACCAAAAATAAGTATAACATTTTCGCCATTTCATAAAACCAGCACTTTCTGATGGCCACTCTACCTTATTCTGATTGTGGATGCTTACCAGTGTTGGGAGACTCACATGTACAACAAGCAGGAAGAGCATGCCTCCATTTCTTTGTCTCTCTCATTTCCCCTATTTTTTTGTATTATTCCTGCCTTGTAAGCATGCAAACACATGCATATCTATATTCTAATCAACACATTTAAATTTATTCACATAAATGCCCAAGATTACACATTTAAGTACCAGAGACTGTGATGCAACTTTAAATGTCTTCTGAAAATGAGAAGAGGGAAACATTTTGCAAGTCTGTGAGAAGGAGTTGCACTGAAGTGGATATAAACAGATTATGGCAGTAAAAGATCTTGTGTGCTGTACAAAGTTCTGTATCCTCACTAGGAGCAGGGACTGAACTCCCACCCAGGCTGGTACCAAGGGACATTCTGTCACCTTGTCTAGATTATGACATAAAGCCCAGGCCCTGATAGAGTTTTCCACCACAGAGGGGCATTTTCTACCATGTTTGGAGCAGTAGTTTGGTCTTCAGCTAAGTGCTTGCTTAGCAATAACCTTGCCAAGTTATTCTTTCAGTCACTCTGCAACCTTGACTCCTGTCACCCTTTGCAACGGTTATGTTACTTTTTTGCCTCAACTATTTTTTTTAGATCTTGGAGCTTGAAAGGAAAAAAAGGGTTGGGAGCATCAAGAAATTACGCCACGTGTTAACTGGGGAGAATCTAGAAGGCAGGGAGAGGCCCTCCAAACTCATGAGTTTTGTCAATTCACAATCAGTCCTTGAATGCAGACATCTTCAGTAGCAGCCATAAATTTTAATCATGTGTCAATCTGCCAGCCTCTGATAACTAAAAACGTTCATCAGGAGTGAACTTGACTTTTTTTATCTGGGGAAGGCAAATGCATATAGTGGAAGCCCTTGCATATTGAATAGCCTTTTGCTCTCTCTGTCAGCTTCCGGGACATTCCGGTTGAGCTTCCCTGTCAAAGCATCAATTGCTCCCGTGGCACAGATGCTCGTGTACACCACTTCACCCAGTGGGGAAGTCATTGCCAGTTCACAGGATTTCCAGGTTGAAATGTGCCTCCCCAATAAAGTGAGTACAAGCCATGGTTTGTGCAACTCATGTTTGTCTTGTGGACAGCAGCTCAGTTTAGATTACCAGAATGAGGGCAGAATTCACAATGGATTCATGAAATGTTCTGACCTGATGTTGACTGAGGATTGGTGACCAGAATAAGCTACAAAGCTATGAAAATTTTAAAAAGTGGAGCAAGACAGAAACAAAAAGAGAATCACTCATCTTTATTAATTACATTGATCAAAGATGAATATCTATTAGACACGAGCCAATTTCAGTTCACACAGCTAGAAGTGTCAGAATAATAATGTAATAGTGTCTGGAAAAATGATTGCTTGAATGTCCTTTTGGATTTGCAGGTGAGATTGAGTTTTGCACCCAAGGAAGGTTTTCCTGCTTCCAACACACACCTGCAACTCCACACCTCTCCAAGATCCCTGTGTGCCCTCCGTGCAGTGGACAAGAGTGTTCTCCTTATGAAGCCTGAAAATGAGCTTTCTCCCAGCTCTGTGAGTCTTGGCTACTTTTGGTAATGAGCAAGAACAAGAACCAAGCAAGCCCTCACTAACAGCACTATAGACACAGGGCTATGTATTTTTACAGTTGCATTCCTTACACTTGCTTTTTAGAAGCTGGCATTTACCAGTGGAGTGCTAGGTAGCGTCTGTCCCTGCAAGTGGTGATCTGCTGCATTGTTCCCTGTTATTTGCATTTCTCCAGGTGTATCAGCTTCTTCCATTAAAGGAAAGCCAGGGTTATAGCTTCAGGGAATACTACCTGGAAGAAGACAACATCAATCCATGTGTGTCACTTGACAACCTGCCATTAAATGGATTTCTCTATGTACCCATTTCTTCTGATGGCGAAGGGGATGCCTACAACATTCTCAAAGTAAGCACCAACCTTTCATTTTTCTCTTTTGTTCCCTTTTTGAATTCAGTCTCCTCTCTTCTTCTCACCTCCCCTGAAGGGCTTTTAATAAAAAGATGAGCTCATTTGCTGTAATCTTGCTCACGTTTGTATGCAAGAAAATAACCAAGCCCAATTCCCACATCTATTTAGCCCATGAACAGTAACTGAGCGCTTCTCTAAACCATTAAAACTTTGAAAGGTCTCCTTATAGTACAGACAGCTGCAAATGGGCTTGGATAAGGCAACAGACCTGAAAAATTACCGCTAGTGGCATAATATTAGAAACTCCTCATTCACTCATGTTTTCTTTCTCTGGTTTAAATATGTCTTTGTTAAAGTATCAGTTAATTTGATAACCCATAAATCCACGCATATGCACCCAAAGTGTCCCACACAAAGTTTTTTGGGTACCTTCCCTCCATTTCATACATGCCATTTTCATGCTGGCAGCTGTCCCCAAGGTACTTTCCATCTGATCATGACAGGATTTAGCCTTAGTAGGAGAATAACATGATAGAGACTCCACATCTGTGTCAAACCAGCCTATCTGGAATTTACATACAAGCCTTTCTTATTCTGATCAATACCAGACTTAGGTACATTCATTCATGACATACATACATGACATATCAAATAAAGTTTCTTTTCAAACCATTTTTTTGCATATTTTTTGTTCTTCTTTCTCTTTGTTACTAGGAATTGGGCTTAAAAGTCTTCACTAGCAGCAAGATCCATAAGCCTGAACTCTGCGAGCATTACCCAGAACACATGATGGAAAGGAGTTACAGTGGTTCTAGTACCTTTTTGGTTTTACCTCTCACACAACCTCCTAAAATTTACCACCTTGCCTCTTTCCTTCCCTCTTTGAATCTTTGAATATTAATTACACAGGCAGATCTGATTGCATTCAGATATACTGACCTAATTCAGGATCCCTCCCTTCTGGACCTAGACCTGAAATATGAACTGATTCACCTCTGCCTGCATCTTCCCAGGCAGCCAGATGTGCTGTCCCAAAGTTGTGTGTGCTTGGCGACTCCCATGCCACCCCTACAGCAGCAGAGAGCTAGTAGGCACTAAAGGAATCTTTCAGCACAAAGTAATGGGGTTTTTTTCCCATCAGATCTGAGTTCAGCTATGAAAAACTAAAAAAGGAGCACCTGCTTCTAGGCAGCCAGTTCTAGGAATAGCTAGAGGAACAACTAGGGTAAAAGTGGGGCAAGATAAATGACAAAGTGGTACAGTCCTGTGGTTCAATATTTTATCACTGGGGGCTGAGAAATTTGGCTCTGTTCCCAGTTTCCCCATTTACATGACTTTAAGGGGCTGGGTAGGTCATGTCACTTCTCTGTAGGTTCAATGACTGTGAAGATAGAGAGAATGATGCTGCCTTTTTTTTGCTTGCTTTCTTAAACAGATCTGAGATTAGAAAGACTATATAAAAGACTCACCTATATCACTTTCAGTTACTGAGTTTTATGGTGCAGTACCCCAGCTCCAATTAAACAATTTAGCTTTTGGTCCAGTGACAACTTCTAGCCTCTTACTCATAAGGATCAGATATTTGGTTTTGAAATTGAGGGATTGCCATCAGAGTATGGCTCAAGACAGCTGTCTGCTTCGAGAAGATGTAAAGTCTTCTAAGCCTGCTGGAAAAGCCTTTTGTAGGGTACAACAGTATACAACACTGTGAGATGGCCAGAGATGTTAAGACCCATGTTCATTTTTAAAAAAATTCCTAGATGGAGTGCTAAGTGTGGCTTCTGCTTCTGGTCATGTATAAATGCAATCAGTTCTTCAACCAGATTATTAAACTGTGTGCCACAGTAATATCTGGGGACAGTAAGCTTCAGATTTGATTCTGTATTGCTATAGAAATATGCCCTCAAATCATCATGTATGGTTCTTTTGTCAGTGAGAGGATTTCTGGCAGTGGGGGAAGAATGCTCAACTCCATCCAATCTCTGTAAGAAAAGTAGCAACATTAAGAAAAGTTAAATACTGTGATGGCAACAGAGAAATTTATGTTTCCAGTGGCCAAGATGTCAAAGCTGTTCTTTCAATCTCAAAATTTGACCTAAGAATAGCAACTACCTGGAGGGAAAATAGTTGTCCTGGTTTAGAATGGAGTTTGACACATCTTTTCCTTTCTTCCTGTCCTTGAATAAATTTGCTAGTCTCCGCAATGAATCTGCATGGAGAAATGAGTTATGACATGGTGGAAGATATGGTTGATGGCAATCCTATGGAGACTGTCCGGAAGTACTTCCCTGAGACATGGATCTGGGACATAGTTTCAGTGAAGTAAGTGTTCAAGAGGGTGTAGAGGGTGGTCACTAGGCCAGAAACTTGGACTAGGTTAAAGCCTTGGTGGATGTATCGGTATTTCAGTGAGAGGAGTATTTCTAGTAGACAAAGGCATTTTTTAAGGACATTAAGTACAGGATGCTTTAGAGGAACATGCAAAAGCCAGTGCCTGTATCCCAGCTGGGCAGGGGTTTGCTGTCAGCAGATATTGCTCAGTAGGAGAATGGATGAACACCAGAATACAACTGAAATCTTGTTCTCTGTCCGTCACCAGCTCTGAGGGAAAAGCTGATCTAGAAGTGATCATCCCTGACACCATCACTGAGTGGAAAGCCAATGCATTCTGCACTTCAGCAGACACAGGCTTTGGCCTGTCCCCAACAGTGTCCCTCAGAGCCTTCCAGCCCTTCTTTGTGGAGCTCACCATGCCCTACTCTGTGGTGCGTGGGGAGTCCTTCACGCTGAAAGCCACCGTTTTCAACTACCTGCCTGCCTGCATCAGGGTAAGGGATGCTCACAGCTCTGCTCAGCCTAACAGCCATTGGGAGACTGCAGTGGGACCTTTTTAACCAGCTGTTCCAAGCCAGATGACTGATCTGCAAATGTAATTTCATGTAGGCGTACGTATCTACAAATCCTTGTTGTATTCAGTGAAGAGGGAATGTGTTTTCCTGTCAAAGGTTTGAAAGCTGCATTTGATTCAGAGCTTGAAGTGCTGCTACTGAGAGCCCCAGCCTTGTCATCACAAATTTATGTCACTGTTCTACAGAAATAGAGAACCTGGGTTTTCCACAGATCTCAGAATCATTGCATGCCCAAATGGAAATTCCAGGTTCACCAGGGTGGATATTTCTGTTCAGCCTTTAGTCTTACCTCACAAAACTTCACAGAAGATTTGCTGGAATATGCAGACTTTCTGTAATTTGTTGCATCTGTCCCTAGAACACTGAGGAGAGCTATATAGCTTCACCATTCTTACCTGCATTTTGTTCTAACATATAAAGACAAGAGAAAATTTGGGAAGGGATTAGTACATAATCTCAATTGCCTTTGCTTAGTTTTTTAAAAATACAGATTTTTATTCTAAAAGAAGCGAAGCTGAAACAAGGAGGCCCACTTATCCAGTCATTCTAATGCACTCTCACTTGTGTCCCTATATTTCCTATTTTGTTTGCTATTTTCAGGCTCTTTATTCCACTTTTCCTTGCTCCCTTATTCTACTTTTCTTTGTTCCCTTACTAGCTTTCCCACTGCTGGTGTTTTATCTCTTCACCTAACTAATCATGAGGGAAATCTTTAATTCATGGCACGACTGGTCTGTGCCATTCATTTTCCCAGAATCGATTTCCTTTCCAAAGATGCTGTTCTCTACAGCTACCTCCCTGATCTCCTACAATTGCATAAATTTCAGCAATTTCCTCCTTTGTCAGGCAGCACTTGCTCTGCAATACCCATAATAGATAGCTCCACTACCAATTATTAATACCCACAATAGGTAGCTCCATGTGCTGCACTGTCTGCAATAGCTCCAGATTCTCTCCAAGTCCAGACCTCATGACCCCTCTCTGTACAACTGGCAGGTCAGTGTGTCTCTGGCTGAATCTACTGATTTCCTGGCTGTATCAGTGAGGAAACAGGAGGAATCCTACTGCATCTGTGTGAATGAAAGAAAAGCTGTTGCTTGGGCAGTAACGCCAAGATCTCTAGGTAAGAGACCAGACGACAAGATATTGGGATCAGATAGCAGTGTGTGGCACCAGATCTCTGGTGTGAGGAGCTAGGTGACTCCAAACCTGTTTGGAAGGATCTTCTCTATGTCAGAAGTCCAGCCCTGAGGTTGAGACACTACACTGGGTGTAGTGTTTCCAGGTCCTAAACAAGTGACATGTGACAGGCCATGGCTTTCCCAGCATTTTAGTAGAAATCACAAGTTCCCTTAATGCATGCAAAGAACTCAGGCATTCCAGCTGTGGAGCTAAGAATGTCTTGTCTTAACTTGGTTGGGTCCGAAATTTTTTAATCAAAACTTGCTTTCTCTGAAGCCTCCCAGAAAAAGACCATTTGATTTATGAGACCTTCCCCATCACTACTCTCCATGCTGATAGACTAACACCTGCTTGGGCGGCCATAACAAAGGAGGGGATCTGGAAGGCTGCATCTGGATCAAGATAAAACCTTGTCTCGGATTTAGTTCTCCTCTTGGAAAAGCTTCTCTGTAATGCATCACAGAGTTCTCAGCACAAATACAAATCCGTATTTCCCTGGCTCTGCCTGGCAGGGCTTACTGACCCCTGTTTCCTCCAGGGCAGGTGGAGTTCTCAGTGACCACTGAGGCCCTACAGAGCCAACAGCCCTGTGGCAATGACATCGTGGAGACCCCTGAGAAAGGGAGGAAGGACACGGTCATCAGGCAGCTGCTGGTGGAGGTATGTGGGCTGCTCGTTCTGGTGGCACAGAAAAGCAGCAATAGCAACAGCCAGAGCTACTCTGTGATAAAGGTTTTCTGGTTTAGCCGTGAGAGCAGCAATAATGGCTTGTGGGACTCTTATTCTGCAAGCTTTTACAGAAGAAGCACTGATAAATTGAACACAGGCCAATAGAGGCCATAACTCATAGTGCTGCCATCTCACAGTCAAAGCAGGGTCTTACATTACGTGGAGGGACAGGAATAATAAGGCAGGCAATAATGACAGGGGTTTTTCCGAGACACATCATATCAGAGATAAATGAGAAATCCTTGTGTTTGCCTGTAATAAATCACAGGGAAAGGCTGTGAACAGAACACTAGCCAGAAAGCTTATGCTTCTTCTCCAGCCCATAGCCAGTACTGTGGAATATGGAACAGTCACTGCAATTTACAAATATTTCTAAACAGAATTCTGTTTCGAATTATTTTTATTACACCTCTAAGAATGTTCAAAAAAGTGTAACTAACGTTTTATTTTTGCATTCTTTTTTACACTTCTTTTCTTAAGCTATGTTTCGCAGTGATAAAATCATAGCTTTTCACATGGTAAGTTGCCAGTCATAAAATTAATCCTCAGTATAAAATTCCCAGTGATGCTATTAGCAAAAAAAAGCACCAGCTTGTTATATAGAGAAATTTATATCATAATCAGTCCTCCTTACATTGCAGACATTCCAGTTTTCAGTAAGGCAGAGCTAAGATTCATGTAGCTTCAGGAAATGTTTTGCTAACTGGAATGTAATGATGGAACAACAGTCCTATCTGCTAGGCTTTTTTTGTTTGGCTGATTTTTTTACAAATGGATTTGAATGTATAATACATGAACAACTGGTTTATATTTCAGGAAATTTTCCTAATTTCACAGACCCCTTCAGGAAAAAGATTGTTTGTTTAGTTCTTTGAAGATACAGGAAGATAGAGCACTGTAAAATCTTTTCTCACAGGTGGCAAGGGAATGTAAATTACTGAACAAGTATTAGAGTAACTTCTGTCAGGGTGTCTGAGAGATTGCTCATCCTATCCTGTTATTGTAATGTGGCAATTAATCTACAGCAAGCCCTGACAGGATGAAATCAGAGATTAGCATCCAAGGCTGAACAATTAATTAGCAGGGATGGATACAGTGTAACATGCTTGGGGTGAGCTGCATTGTCTTGAGCACATGGATGCAACATTCCCTGCAGCAGGTAGTGCATCCCAGAGAGAGACAGAAGTGAGGGTGCCAGAGGCCCCAGGGCATCTTCCTGCCCCTCGAGAAACCAAGCCTCATTGAGGGCTCTTTGGGAAATGGGATTTTTTTTTTCACCCAGGAATTTCTCATCTGGAAAGGAAAATCTTTCAAACCATTGCAGTTTGCACATTTTCATTTCCTCTTGGAAATCAAACAAAACAATGGATTTCTCATTTAGTTGCATACCAGAATGACATACTGAGACAAACAAGAAGGTATCTTTTCAAACAAAAGCATTTAGCTCTGTCATAGTTTATCCAGAAAACTTTTTCTCTTTTTCTGTTGTGTTTTCCTGCTCTTTTAAAACCTTTCTGTCCTTTCATACTGAAGAATGAGAGACAATGTAGTCTGATTGTGAGAAAGTGAAGAAAATAACACCATTGTTTACATGCTGGGAAAAATATATCAGCTGGCAAACGCTGGAAACCAGTAGTGAAACAATGGGAACTCTCCTATTTAGAGGTTGAAAAACTGGTGCAGGAATCTCACTAAAATAAATTCTGACAAAAACCAGTTTTCTAGTAAACATTTGATTCCTGAGTTCTCTCCAAAATATTTTCACGCATCTTAACAGAAAAGAGGGAGTCTTTTCTTACTTCAAAGACTAAACTAGAACTTATAAATTGGTTGATCGTGGCACACATTTATATTTTGGTTGTTGTAGATCACATGTAGGTGCATGTGTCACATGTGTAGGTGCATTGGGGTGCTCTAGCAGCCACCAGTCAAAGTTCTTGCATACACATTCTCCCAGTGTGCCAGGCACTCAGCCATCACCACAGCCTGGAGAGTTCTGCTGGATTGGGCCACAGTGAGTGGCAACTCAGATCACCAGGTCCCGTGTTCCTGTTGATAACATCACCCTGCATGTTATCAACCTGTGAAGCTACAGGGCCTCTCTCAGTAAAAAGAAAGAAAAGAAAATGTATTACATTTCATACTTTTTAGCCAGTAAGTTGCAGTTCTCAGTTGTCCCCAGTCTAGCTCATGGAAGAGAAATATTTCTAGGCAATTTTCAAAAAGTGCTTTTTACTTTCCCTTTTGATACTTCTTCCTTTTCTTTGTTGCTGTTTTTTCTCACTTTTTTCCTTTTTTTTTCCCTTGCCCTTTTCACCAAGCCGGAAGGGACTGAAGTGGAAACCACGTACAATTCTCTGTTCTGTGCATCTGGTAAGAGCCATTTGTTTTTCAAAATTTTCTTTGCTAAGGTAGAAGCTAAAGACAAAGGTGAGAAAAAAGATTTGTGAGTGCTCCACTCTACAAAGAAATGTGTATGAATCTGATAAAATTGAACATACTAGATGTACGTCCAACTGTTAGTGAAAACAATTCTTCCTGTGGAAGAAGAGCTGAGGATGTCACAATGTCTACAGTTGGAGAGGGAGAAGCACATTTTTTAGGAAATGAGGCTGGCCAGGTCAATGCAAGGAGAGAGTGTTTGGGATTTGATTCAGTTATCTCTAATGCCTTTCATTTAACAGATGTAAAATCAAAAACCAGACTCTGTGGTAAGTCAGGTCTGCCCACCAAAACATAAAGGGCCAGAAAAATAGGCTAGGAAAGGTGTATTTGTCAGTCAAAACTGGTTGATGATGCCGTGTAGAAGTCCATGACCACCTGTGTGTGCGGATATTGCAGGCCCAATACAAAATTTGTAGGATGGGAAACTTCATCAACAAAATTACAGATGAATGCATTTGTTGAAGTCAGGAAACCTCTCTTCAGTTTTCTCACCCATGGATAGCTGCTACCCATGCATTGTAGATACATCTGGAATTGTGACCAAATTCATCTGCTTTTTATCCCAGAAGAGTCAGTGTCGCAGACAGTCTCCTTGGCTCTCCCAGAGACTGTGGTGGATGGCTCAGCCAGAGCATATTTCTCAGTGCTAGGTAAGTGAAACATCCTCAAAGTGTCACATGCTGTTTTGAAACACTTCAGGCTGTGCTCAGTCTAATGGCCAATTTACACTGTGAATTGTCCCATTGCCCAGGTGACATCATGGGCACTGCCATGCAGAACCTGCACCAGCTCCTCCAGATGCCCTTTGGCTGTGGGGAGCAGAACATGGTCCTGTTTGCCCCCAACATCTACGTCCTGGACTATCTGAACAAGACAGGGCAGCTGAGTGAGGAGATCAAATCCAAGGCCACTGGATACTTAGTGAGCGGTGAGCTTTTGCCTTTGTTCATCCCTTCCCTTGGCTATTGGATAAGGACACTGTTGGCCACTGGCCTGGATGATCTGTTGGAGGCTGTCTCTAGAGAAGAACAGGGTACTGGCAGCTTAGGGGTATTCAATACAGGATCTGTAAGAAGGAATCCCATGCTCAGTTGGAGGTACAGGGTGAGAGACAGCAGCATCCAAACAGGAACACAGAAAAAGCCCAGGGCTGGCAATAACTCAGGATTTCCCTCCATAAGAAATGGTTATATGAACTACATAAATCAGACTATAGCCATTAATCATGGCAGCTGCTTATGTAGAACTTGAATTCTCCTTAGGATTGAGGTGTGAAAGTATTGCTCATCTTTGACCAGGGCAGAATTTTACCACATTAGCTAGGGCATGATGACAGACACAACATCAGTACATGCACACATAGTGGGCATCTGCCAACTAGCAAGGGGTGGTTGTGACTCAGTTATTTTTGCAGGAAAATTGCATTTCCTCTAAAGAAAATGATCCTGTCTTCTGCATTCCTATCCTGTGTAGGACTCACATTTTTAATCAGTTTTCATTTGGGAATCATTCTCCCATTTCTCTCAAGTTTGAGATGAATTTACCTCTCATCCTGAAGTCTTGGGCAGAGAGCAGCAGTGACTACAGATAGCCAGGTTCCAGGTGTTTTTGGAGAGAGGAAGAGAGCAAGAATAGAGATATTCAAAGTTCAGGGTTTCCCTGAACTTCCTTTTATAATACTGAGCAGCACAGGCCACATTTTTGACATAGCCAAGGGGGACAGTGTGTCCCATGTCTGCTGCATTTCCCTTGCATGACTCCTTGAAAAGCACTGCAGCAACAGAAATATATTTTCACTCTTCATTTCAGGGTATCAAAGGCAATTGAAGTACAAACACCGGGATGGTTCTTATAGCACCTTTGGGCCACATTATGGGCAAGTTGGAAATACCTGGTAAGACTTCAGTACCTCTGGCTTTTCTTTTCTGTTTTTATGCCCTCTTATTCCTAAGTGTTCTCTTGTACTTGGCCATTGTGGGGTTTGGAATGGAGGTGGAGATGAAGTGTACATGGGCCATACGACCCCTGATGGATACAGGGCCTACTCAGGACATCTTGGCTCCCTCTATCACTTTCAGGCTCACAGCCTTTGTCCTCAAGTCCTTTGCCCAGGCCCGGCCTCACATCTTCATAGAGGAGAAGCACATCCAGGATGCTTTGATCTGGCTTACTCAGAAGCAGAAGGAGAATGGCTGTTTCCGCAGTTCTGGGACACTCCTGAACAATGCCATTAAGGTAACAAGTCTGCCTGGTTGGCTCCACATGGGCTTTGTCAGGCTGGAACTTGACCATAAGTCACTCTGGCATCAACAGAGTTATTTCAGCACTCGGGGTGTGGGAGGGAGCAAGGAAGCAGGAAGAAGTCAGCACCATCTTCTGAAGGACTAAGCATGAAAAAGAAGCCAGGGAGAATTTGTCCCTGCAGGATGTCAATATGTAGCAGAGGGAGAAGCCAGCGGCACTCTGTGGGATCAACAAGTACTTCTGTTTTTTGCTGCAGGGTGGAGTGAATGACGAGGTCACACTGGCAGCCTACATCACTATTGCACTGCTGGAGATTCCTCTGCCTGTAACTGTACGTGTCTGCACCCCAACCTGAGCCACAGATGGTACTAACCTGCCCTACTAGTGTCCCCATGCCCAGATTACCAGGTTCCTTTACCTTTGGAAAGAAGAAATCCTGTCTGAATAGTATTTCCATTCAAGCCTAGACTGAAGGAACATCTTCCTCCATTTTTTTCCCCTCTCCCATTTTATATACACATTTTATTTAACATTTTTCTGAGTTCTTCTGTGGATGATAACAGATTTGCTCCATACAGCTTGGATTGACTGTGAGTTAAATAATATTTAATTCTCTGAAGTATGCCAAATAGGTTTTCTACACCCACAGAAATCTCCTTCTGTTTCTTAGAATAGTACAATTCTGTTGAACCACTCTTGGGCCTGTTAGGCAGATACAACACCACAGGTCTGTAAAAAGGGATGGCACACTCAGGCATTCATTGTCATTTTCTCTACTTCTTGTAGATGGTTTTGTGGGAAATCCCCATCCTTAATGCTTGAAGGATAAGGTATATCTCTAGGGAATTCCATCATGGCACCTGTGGAAAGCCTAAGGCCTATATCAGAGCAGTGTGGGTTTGGTCATTCTGATCCCCTCACTTTGAGACAAGGTGGTTGTGCAGGTAAAAGTGGGGTATGAATCACAGCAGAATGACAGCTGAGCCAGTGTGGTTGCCAGGCTGTTGCAATCCCTCTGCTCCAAATGTAGTAGGGTATGTTCTGTGTCCAAAGTTTTTTCCTGTGTTACAAGGACAAGCAGAAGGAATTATTGTGTTAGTAAGGTGATATGCATGGCCCTAACTTCACCAGAAGAGCATTCTTCCTTTTTTATGTATTGTGTTTAGAAGCCAAGCTGTCAGACAGAGCCATATTGGATAACAAGGACGTTTCCTAGCTCCCTGTCTGAGTCCAAAACTGCCACTGAATGTGAAGGAAGGAGTTTGTCACAATCTGAGTGGGGTATGGGGCATTTCAAGTTAAGGCGCATGAACAAAGATTAGCACAGTTCTTAAGTAATTAAGGCTCATACAGAGTATTTCTGTAAGTAAAATAAGCCATGTTAAACCCTGATAAAAACCTTAATAGCCCTGTCCTTAGCATGTGTGTCTACTGTCACATCCTGCCATTAGGCTGCACTCCTCCCCAACATTTACCTTACAAACAGTAGTAGGCATAGACACAACCAATTTTGGTTTTATTCTTTGCTTTCTTAAAACTAGCTGAACTTTTTTTCCAAAGGGGTCACAAAAGATTTCATCTTGCAGTACACACACAGTGAAATTCAAAGCACAAAGCAACAGAAAAGTATGTCTTTTCCTTCTAGAACCTTTATTAAGCTGTAAATGTGCTGTTAGCTTTCAGGTCATGGCATGCACTCCCTGCAGAGTTACTTTTTCAATTTTATAGCAGCTTTTGCATAACAAATGAGGAGCAGTCATGTCTTGCTGAGGGTTTGTGGTGTAACAGTGTGTGTTATAACAACATGTAAAGTATTTTACTTTGCTGTAGTGATTGCACTCTTAAACCAATACATGTATTGCTACTGTGAACATCACAAAAAAACTTCCAGAAAATAGAAAAACCACACCTTTTTTTTTTGGTTTTTTTGTGTGGAGATAGAGTTCACCAGCAAACTAGAATCTATATTACTTCCAGAAAGTGAATTTTTTTGAAAATGCCCTGGAAAAGGGGAAACAAACAAAAAGGAAAGGATAGAGCAGAGGGTGAAAGGACAGAACAGTATCAGGGTGATAGCTGGAGGAGGAAAGCAAGCATTCAGTAAACCTAAAGCAAGGAAGTATTTCAGAGAGCTCCTCTTACCCCAGAACACAATCAGACCAGTAATTCTGCGCAAGGAAGAAGAATTGGAGCACTGCTTCACAGTCTTTAAATCAAACAGGGAAAAACCATTCCAACAAGACATGTTAAAGAAAAGTAGATTCAAGATAAGGAGCAGCCTTGGGCTGCCCATTTGTTCAGGAATCATTAGGCCTGGAGGAAAGGGGTACACAAGGGTAAAATCTTTGCCAGACTAAAAAGTGGGATGCTAAGGGTCCACAGGTACAATCCTATTCATATTGTTCCAAGATGGAGCTCAGTATGATCACCTCTGGTTCAGTCTCTCTCTCCTTCCCCAGCACTCAGTGGTGCGGAATGCTCTGTTCTGCCTGGAAACAGCAGCAAATCAGAAGGAAAACCATGTGTACACCAAGGCACTGCTGGCATACGCCTTTGCCCTGGCAGGGAACAGGGACCAGCGGAAGGCATTGCTTGACTCACTTGAAAAGGAAGCTGTGAGAAAGGGTGAGTGTTCCTGGTGGGACGTGGCTTTCACCAGCCTTACACCTTCCGTTGGTGTAAGATTGGCGTTTGCTGGTGGGGCAGTGGCTGCAGGCACTGGCCTCTGTGCGTGGGGAAGGGTGCAGGGAGAGGAAAGACTCGTGCAAAGGCATTGCTTTTCTGAGAGGTTCCTCTCAGGGCCCAGTCCTTCTGTGCTCGGAGGGAGCGCACCAGGAAGCACCAGGCACCATTCCCTTGGTGCTGAGCCCTTGGGGGGCTCTGCTCCCATCTCTCCTCAGCCCCCTCCTCTCGCCATGCCAGGCACAGCTTAGCAAAGGCTTAGCAATGCCCAGGGACATTCCTTCCTTCCTTCCTTCCTTCCAGGGCATGGTCTCAACACAGAACAAAGGTGACCTTGCAGAGCACAAGGCATGTCAGTCAGAGGAGAGTTGGGTGTGCTGAGAGACAAAATGAGCATACAGGGCATTTTGGAGGCTGCAGCACAAGTTCTGAGTCATCAGGGAAAATCCTGTAATCCTTCAGAATTATTCTGTTTAACTCAGGCTAGACAGTGTGTTTAACCAAGCTGTGGGGACTGTAGCCCATAAATGTGAATGTGGAGTCTAGGACAAAGTGGTGTCTAGGCCTGAGGCTCAGCAGTCTCACACTCATTGTAAACCTGCAAAATGTGCAAACCTGACCCTTCCCACATCACCCTGCATGACAGACGCATCGCGGAGGCTCCGTCCTCCCAGCTGGGTCAGGCAGCAGGTCAGGAAGTCCCTTGCAGTATTTACCAGTAACAGCTGCTTGCTGTCTCTCTCCCTGGCTCCTGTGAAGATGGCTCTGTTCACTGGCAGCGGCCTGGCAAGGAGCCCGAGGCTGATCTCCCGTTCCATCGCTACCGAGCTCCCTCTGCGGAAGTGGAGATGACGGCCTACGTGCTCCTGGCCCAGCTCACCTCACAGCCAGCCCCTGCCCAGGAGGAGCTGGTTTCTGCCTCCCTCATTGCAAAGTGGATCAGCAGCCAGCAGAATCCCAATGGAGGCTTCTCCTCCACCCAGGTGAGCTGCTTCCCTCCGGCCACCTCACACATCAAGGTGTCTCAGAAGATGGCACATGTCAGAGAGCCAGGTGGGAGCACAGGAAGTTTTGTCAGGAAGGTGGGAACTGTAGCCCTGCAATGGATCCTTGCAGTACCTCCCATGGCTGCCAGGGTCCTGAGAAGCTGCAGACAAATATGTCAGGTAGTGCCCCTGGCAAGGGAAATCTGTTGAAGCTGCTCTTTCCTTCTGTTTTTTCTTCTTAACACTTTTGGAGAAAGTGAGGATGGAGGGGAGTGTGCCAGCTGGCAGAAAGGGCAGGCTGTAGGAGGACAGGCTACAGGAGGAGAGGCTCATTGCATCCCCTGCTGGGACACTGGGACTCGTCTCTTTCAGGACACAGTGGTGGCTCTCCAAGCCTTGTCCCTGTATGGAGCTGCCACCTATGCCAAGAGCGGGGCAGCTTCCAAAGTGGCCCTGCAATCTGGAGGGGACTTCCAGCAAGACTTCCAAGTGGATCCCAGCAACCGGCTGCTGCTGCAGCGCGTGCCCCTTCCCCAGGTGCCAGGGGAGTACAGCGTGGAGGTGTCTGGTGAAGGATGCGTCTACCTGCAGGTGAGGCTGATGGGCACAGCTGGCATCCTGGAAGGGAGCCCCTGGCCAGCCTGGAGAGGACACAATCATAGGATCATCCAGGCTGGCAAACACCCTGAGATCATCAAATCCTTCCATAGAGGAAGAGGAGAGTAAAGGACAGAGAGAGGGGAGAGGCGGAAGGCTGTGGGTAAAGGGCAGATGATAGAAAGAGTAGAGGGATGTGGAAGAGAGAGTGGGACTGAAGGAGGGCAGTGTCTGCAGTGTAGGGGAGCTGTGAGAAGTGGGGAGACTGGGGGTGAGAGGGTGCCCTCTCTCCCACGTGGAGCACACACACACTCCAGACACTCACGCAGAGCTGCTGGCTGTCCCCTAGACCAGCCTGAGGTACAACGTGCAGCCCACGCAGGAGGAGGCGCCCTTCCTGCTGCATGTGCACACAGTCCCAGAGGCCTGCGGGGACTCCACGGCTCACAAGGTCTTTGACATTGCCGTAAATGTCAGGTGAGTCTGCGTTCCGGTCTGAGCTTTCCTCTTGAGCCCTGGGAGCTGGGGGAGGCGTGGTTGTGCCCAGGGTGAGGCAGTCTGAGAGTGCAGCACATTCCAGGGAAGGTGGGCAGGGGGCGGCTCTTCTGTGAGGGGAGGCTCTGGAGAAAGGACTTGTCCTGCTGTGTGGGCAGCCCAGGGCTGGGCTAGTGGGAGGCTATGCAGATGACTAGGAGAACCTGGCACAGCTGGAGAGGAAGGTGCTGGACTGCCAGGTCTCAGTGGGCTGCCAAGTGTTACGGAAAAGCTGGAATCATGTCCAGCTCTGAGTTGATGTGCACTGGATCTTTGTTGCTTGGTTCCTCAGTTACACAGGGGAGCGCAATGTCTCCAACATGGTGATTGTTGATGTGAAGATGCTGTCAGGATTTGTCCCCTTGAAGTCCTCAGTGGGGAAGGTATGGTGCTGTGTGAAGCATTTCTTTGAGTATATCTGTTTTTAATATGGGACCTCCATTTCTTTATTTAAAGTAGCATTTAATTATTTTCCTGGAATCTTCACCACTCTTAGACCTGTCCATTTTTTCCTCCAGATGCCCCACCTCTCAGCTCTGGAGTAGGGGCGCATGAGGGATGCCAGTAGCAGCATTCCCTTCCACTTCTCAAGTTCTTGTGGTAGCTTGCACTTATATGTGCTGTGTAGCCCCAGAACAAAAGATGGAAAGAGACCATCAGTTCTAATATCAGGGACTCAGGAGCCTTGGGAGATATATGACAGCCATGACAATGATGGTCCCTCATTACATTCTTGTGTCAAGAAGGTGAAGGAGCCTGAGATGGTGGGAGCTGGGGGAAGTCTTAGTATGTGGCTTTATAGAAGAGTGTTTGATAAGTCCCCTGGGAAGTACACTTCCTGTGCTTTACTTCTCAGCCCTACATAGTGAGATTTTAGTGGTGGGGAGAAATTGAAGAAGATTGACTAACTTCCCTTCAGAACATCAACCTCCTCCACATCTCTTTTTCCCAGCTCTCAAACACGCGGTTTCACCAGATCCAGCGAACAGAAGTGAACACAAACCACGTTTTGCTGTACATTGAGCAGGTGAGGACCAACCCAGTGCTGCCATGGGGCACACACTGAGCTCTGCAGCCCAATGGCAGTAGCACAAAATGCAGATAGAGAGCACTGCTAACATCCCCAGAACACGGGTGGCCAGGGAGAGTGTGGGAGCCTGGCCTCAGTGCAGAGGCACAGGGGAGCCCCTGCAGTGCAGAGCCCCCCTGAGCCTCTTCTGCTTCCCTTCCCAGCTGGGCAGGGAGAGCCTCAGCTTCTCCTTCACGGTGGAGCGGGACATCCCCGTGCGGGGCCTGAAGCCAGCCCAGGTGAAGGTCTATGACTACTACGAGACAGGTGAGTGCCAGCAGTGCCCGTGGCAGCGAGCCTGGGCAGGGCACACGTGGAGGGCCACGGGAGCTCTGGGGACCCGCACTGGAGCTCTGCCCCAGCCTGGCACTACCACCCCAGCCCTGCCCTGAGCTCTGGGAGGGCAGAGGGACTGGGGCAGAGCCATCCATGCTGGGGGTGCCGTGTTCATTTCTGGCCCTGCAGGATGGCCTTGCCTGTGCTTGCAGGCAGACCTGCTGCTCCTTGTGCCTCTGCTGTCCTGGCTGCTGTGCCAGGGTGGCAGTGACAGAGCTCTTTGTGCCCACGTCAGCCCAGTGTGCTGGCAGGAGCTGTCTGAGCAGCCCTTGGCTGCGCTGGCAAGGAGACCTGCTGGAGCTGCCTGTGTGGGTGGCTCTGCCTTGCTGCCACTGCCCCAGACAGGGCTGGCACTGGGGCTGCCCCCACTCCAACTGGCATCTCTGGGGAAACTGGGGATGCTGGTATCAGCCTGCTCTGGGAGTCTGGGAAAAGCATCTCTGTGGCACCATCCCTCTGCCAGCAGTGCCAGGGGTCATGACAGCTCTCCCTTCTCTTCTGTTTTCCAGATGAGTTTGCCACACAGGAATACAGTGCTCCCTGCGCCACAGGTAGGGTACTGCTTCCTTCACTGCTCTCTCCATCTTCTTCTTTATATTTTTGGTCTTCCAGACAACACTTGTCTCTTCCTGTTTGAATTTGGATGACATTGGCCCAACAAACAGGCACAGATCTTGTGTGTAAAATAAAGAGCATGGGTGTTACAGACATGGCAAGTTTGCCTTTGGCTGCTGCTGTCTGGAGGAACAGCTGCCTCCTGC
This sequence comes from Ammospiza nelsoni, assembly GCF_027579445.1. Classification (NCBI taxonomy): domain Eukaryota; kingdom Metazoa; phylum Chordata; class Aves; order Passeriformes; family Passerellidae; genus Ammospiza; species Ammospiza nelsoni. Next base: position 32,981,844 of record NC_080634.1, on the reverse strand, counting down.
TAAGGTTCCTGCTGCCCCAGGGCCTCTCAGGACACTGCTGTGCCTCATAACCCTGGGCAGGCAGCCCTCAGTATTGACTTGGAGTCTGAGCTGTCAGGACAGAATACTGTCATCTTTGGGGGATTCTCTGCAACGCAAGGCCATGTGTGTTTGGCCTAGGAGCACAGGTAAGTTAGGAGCTTCTGTAATATGGTCTGACCAAGGTTATTTCTCCTGTCCTATATGGAGTCTTCCAATATGAAGAATGGCAGGTTTTATTTTCCGTCAATAGCCCAGATTCAGGTGTTTGGAATATGGAGGCTTCTGGAAAGCAGAGTTCCTGGGAAATGGTTTTTCACAGGACCTGACTGTGACACCTGAGAACAGAGAAAAAGTGATTTGGACTTGGAGAAGGCAAAAGCTTTGCCTTCTGCTGGTGGTAAATGGTGGCATTTATCTCCTTTAGCATTTCTAACTGGAAAAGTAGAAGAGCCTGAACTGTCACACTTCTATTCCATAGTGCTTGTTAATCTAGGCCGTGTCCATAGGTACAGCTGATTTCTGCTGATTCTGGACCTAGAGCCTCCCTTCATGGAAAAATGTGCATAAGTCCAAACATTGAGTGGACAGTAAAACATTTCCAAAGGGTGTTTTGTTGTGGTCTAGTTGTCAAGTGTGAGACTCATGGGGAGACCTTAGATTTTAGGCTACTTTTCCCCAGTTCTGATAAAAGGCAGAGAGTTTATCTTCCTTGGAAAGGGGGATGGGAAATAGCCGCTTAAAAGGCTTGTCCACTAGTTTAAGTGTACAGAGGTGGCCTGCACTGACTAGAAGGCAGATCTCAGTTGCCAAGATTCCTTCACTGCCCTGTATAGTAGAGCAACAGAGTGCAGTGGTTTTCTTCTACTCTTTGCAGAGAAATAAACAGAGCACACCTCACTGGTACACCAGCCAGCTTTTCCTGTTTGCACTGTGCACATCTCAGTTGTGACAAATCCCACTCTACTTATCTCTCCCTGTGGGTCAGGGAGAACTTCAGCCCTCTCTCAACCTCACACTGCCTTGAAGGTGACACAAGTAGTGAGTGCTGTGGATGACCCTCCACCCTGGTAAAACAGCAACTCTCTCCTGTGCTATTCTCCACACACAACCTGGCTTCCACATCCACATCTTGCTCCCTCTGTCTCTCAACCTCAGAAAGCAGATGGACATATCTCTCTGACTCCTGTTCCCTCCCATCTTCTTTCATCCTTGCAGAGGAAGCAGACCAGAGAAATGACTGAAGAACACTCCCAGATGCTGGAACCTGCCTGCCTCACCACCACCACAGCATGACATTAATAATGCCTGCATGGAATGGAAAGTGAACTTTACAAATAAATTAACTGTACTCACCAATGATTTTTGAACAATTTGTTCCCTGTTCTGATTTTTTCTGTTCATCTTTCAGTCACAGCTTTAATCTCCCTTGCTTCTTAGGTTAAAGAGTAACCCGTCTAACAATGCCTGTGTGCAGGGAAATAAGGCTAACAAGTGAGGGGGGGAAAAAAGAAGACAGAATGATCTAAGTGGGGGTCAGCCTTTCTAATGTATCTGTCTCTGTGTTATGTTCTCTGAACTTATCATCTGAGATGGAGTCTAATCAGTGGAGAAGGATAAGTAGTTCTTGGGAACCACTTCTCTCCCCTGGCTTACAAACCACATCCTCCATTGAATTGGTCTCTGCAGAGGCCTGTCCATGTCTCCCACCATTAGGCAGCCTGGAAGATCAACTAATGTTACATGAAATTCAGCCTCTGCGACCTTCCCTGTAGACACCCCTCCTGGGATGGTTTCTTATTTGTAGAAGAGTGGGAGGAGACAGTCTGCCCTCTTCAATGATTAGAGAGTGCCAGGGGGGCAGGGGGGGATGTGTGCATGCATCATGCCTTCAGCTGCTGCCTTACAATGGCTTGGTCTCCAGTTGAAGATTGAGCCTTCTAGTGGAAGTTTCCATTATCTCATGTGTGCTGCTTCTGGAAGATTCCCAAGAAGAAGCTAATGGCATTTGCCACTAACCTATTTGCCTATGTCTAGTTTAAATGGTACATTCATTTAAATCACATAGCTGCTTTGATGAAATGTCTACAGGCCTCTTAGACACCCTCAGGAATGATCCCCCTTTCTTTACTTTGTCTCATGAAATTGTGGTTTTAACTTCTGAATGCAAAAAATCTTATATGCCTGTTTATTCTCATGAAATGCTAACTGTTAGGTATCATGGCATGTTGTGCATCCAAAGTATGCTCAGTTGGCTATTTCATCCAATTTTTGGTTTAGTGTACCTGCACAAACAGTGTCATTGAGAACAAATAAAATTCTTCATCTATTTTGCTAGATATTAACATTATGTCGCTTTGTATTCTGTTATGTTTGGGGTTTACACACTCAAGGCCTTTTGAAACCTCATATTCAGAGGAGTGTGGAATGAACCGGCTTCAGTGACAGCTGAGCAAGATTTATATACAGTTAAATTGCATTTTGTTTTGAATTAGAAGTAATATAGCCATCTATTTTTTCTACCATGAGGCAATTGCTTTTCCAGAGAAAGGAGGGTCTGTATTTGTGAAATAAGCTATATGAGGGACTCCTATAGGTGTATTTGCTTAAGCCCACATTGGCAGGGTGAAAGGCACCTCTGCATGTAGAAACATGTAAGTAAAACACACATGGTGCCATATGACCTCTTGAACTGAAGCTGACTGCCTCTGCATCCATGTGAGACATCCAGAAACCATTTGGAAAATGTACATGAAAAATGTTTAGCCCAAATTATGAGATATGAAGCCAGGTCCTCCCCACTGAAATTTGCTGAAGCACTATAAGCCTAGTTGTGAAGGAGAAAAAAAATAAAATTACTCAGACAACCCAGAGGAGATCTACGGACCTCCACTGAGGATAAGATGATAAAGTTCTTATGAAAAATGCAAGTGGTTCTTGGTTGAATTTTTGCCTAACATTATCTTGAGTGCCATCATGTGTCACATACAGGAGAACCAGGTGATCAGACCCAGCTAGCAGAGGTTTAGGAAAGGCAGGTCCGGCTTGACCAGTCTGATCTCCTTCTATGACAAGGTGATCCACTCAATGGATAAGGGAAAGGTCATGAGTGTAGGTTACCTAGAATTCAGTAAAGCCTTTCACACATTTTCCACAGTATTTTCCTGGAGAAATTGACTGCCTGTTGCTCAGACAGGTGCACTGTTTGCTGGGTAAAAAGCTGTCTGGATAGGCAGGCCCAGGGAGAGGTGGTGAATGGAGCTACAGAATCCAGCTGGTCACCAGTGGGCTCAGTGTTGGGGCCACTCCTGCTTTATTTTATCAATGACCTGAGGGCATCAAGGACACCCTTTGAAGGAAACACCAAGCTGGGCAGGAGTGTGGATCTGCTGGAGGGCAGGAGGGCTCTGCAGAGGGATCAGGACAGGCTGGATCCATGGGTCAAGGCCAGTGGTATTAGGCCAAGTGGTAAGTCACAACTACACTTGGGTCACAATAACTCCATGCAACCCTACATGGTTTAGCAGAGGACTGGGCAATGCTCGGTTAATAGTAGAACTTGACCTTAAAGCCCTCTCCAACCTAAAAATTTCTATGAATGACACTCTGAAGGTCCCAGTCCCTCTCTGACTTCACTTTAGCTGTTGAGAAGCAAGCAGACCCTGAAAGAATGGGAAAGCCCATAGGTCTTCACTTCTATCTGGGCTGCTGTGAAAGATGAGATTGGACAGGTTCACAGTGTCCTGGCACCTCACAGCAGTGATTTCACAGCGCAAAGGCAATATGTGATCAGAGGTTCATGTCCAAGGATCACCTTGCAGAAAACACCCCCTGTAAAGGCAGAGTGACAAACTTCCAGTACATAATGGATGAGATGCAATGTCCTCTCCCTTAAACAACTGGCAAGTATGGAGAAAAACCTCCCAGCTACTGAAAGCTGTCTGCCTTCTGGTATTCCTGAGGAGTTCTCAAACACCACCTTTCCATGGATGGCTCTGGATTGAAATCTCAGGCCATGACATGGATAGGAAGAGACACAAGCATAACAGTAACAGAAAACAAGGCCAGAGACATCTGATGAGAATCAAGAATTAATTTATTTACAGTGTTGCTTCGTTTTTGCTTTTGAGGTGTCCTCCTCTAACTTCTCAATATCCCATCCTTAACAAGACCTTCCAGGGGCAGAAACACATGAGCTGATACAGCAAGGCTCCGACAAGATGCATTCTTCAGTAATTTCCTTGTTCTGCCTCGACTGGAGGTGTGAAAAGAACAAAGTGACGTAAATATTTTGGTGAGTGGTATCCAGAGCCCTGGATGTCTCTGTGTTCTGGTGGCTATGTGAGTCCAAGCCTGTTAAACTCCGAGAAACTGCTTCACGTAAAAATGCTCAGTTGCAGACAGATAACAGAATGGGGATGACTGGACACATTCAAAATATCTCTGCTACAGAGAGGGGAGGCAGATTTGTCCTGGAGATACATGAGCTATCCAAGCACACATTCTCTCTCAGCAACTGCATTTCCCATGAGAAAGCAAAATCAGCCCGAGGAAGAGTTTGAAAGGTCCTCGTTTAAGAGATGTGAATAACGCCAACATTTCACCAAGGTATTTGGAAGACAATTCCTCAGTACCTTTCAGTGTCTGCAGCATAGCAGATGTGGCCCTAAAAAGGGCAGAGACACAAACGGCTGAGTGTGATGTTTCATCCCAAGGGAGACCCAAATCTTATTTGCATAAAGTGACACTAACACAGAGGAAAAGACAATTGCCACTGTACAAACAAAGGCAGTAATACCCAGGTTGGAGGGAAGGAAAATGAAAGCTGTATCTCATCCTACAGAAGAATTTGGGTGGCAGCGTTTCTTTTGGTCTCTGTACTGACATGGGGACTGCAGTAGGCCCAGTGAGGAAAATGCTGAGAGTAGACACAGGCCAAGAAAACACAAGATCTACAAAGACTCTAGGTCAAGACAACTTGAAACAGTCCCTGCTGGAACATCTCAGTTGTTTGAGTGCACCTACCTGTGGCACAGGGAGCACTGTATTCCTGTGTGGCAAACTCATCTGGAAAACAGAAGAGAAGGGAGAGCTGTCATGACCCCTGGCACTGCTGGCAGAGGGATGGTGCCACAGAGATGCTTTTCCCAGACTCCCAGAGCAGGCTGATACCAGCATCCCCAGTTTCCCCCAGAGATGCCAGTTGGAGTGGGGGCAGCCCCAGTGCCAGCCCTGTCTGGGGCAGTGGCAGCAAGGCAGAGCCACCCACACAGGCAGCTCCAGCAGGTCTCCTTGCCAGCGCAGCCAAGGGCTGCTCAGACAGCTCCTGCCAGCACACTGGGCTGACGTGGGCACAAAGAGCTCTGTCACTGCCACCCTGGCACAGCAGCCAGGACAGCAGAGGCACAAGGAGCAGCAGGTCTGCCTGCAAGCACAGGCAAGGCCATCCTGCAGGGCCAGAAATGAACACGGCACCCCCAGCATGGATGGCTCTGCCCCAGTCCCTCTGCCCTCCCAGAGCTCAGGGCAGGGCTGGGGTGGTAGTGCCAGGCTGGGGCAGAGCTCCAGTGCGGGTCCCCAGAGCTCCCGTGGCCCTCCACGTGTGCCCTGCCCAGGCTCGCTGCCACGGGCACTGCTGGCACTCACCTGTCTCGTAGTAGTCATAGACCTTCACCTGGGCTGGCTTCAGGCCCCGCACGGGGATGTCCCGCTCCACCGTGAAGGAGAAGCTGAGGCTCTCCCTGCCCAGCTGGGAAGGGAAGCAGAAGAGGCTCAGGGGGGCTCTGCACTGCAGGGGCTCCCCTGTGCCTCTGCACTGAGGCCAGGCTCCCACACTCTCCCTGGCCACCCGTGTTCTGGGGGACACAGCGCTGTAGGGTGGGCTGAGGGGCAGGGGCACACCCTGGGACCATTCCCCACCCTCGGGGAGGCTCTGCTGGTGCACAGGGTGGACAGAATGCTGACTGTGGGATGGGAGAGAAGTAGCATTAAGTCTAAAAACTTGAAGTTTGTAGTCAGAAAAAGACAGTAAATTATTCAGTCCCATTCTTAGCAGAGGCATGGTAGTTTTGAGTCCAGATTTTTTGCTCTACACAGCCAAATTTCCCAATGCCTGTGTTTCTGCCCTATCCTCACCTTTTCCAGGTATAGTAGAACGTGGTTGGTATTCAGCTCTGTGCGCTCAATAACAGGGTGGGCTTCCAGCTGAAGAAAAGACCAAGATATTACTGCACTGAAGGAGGTCTAACTGTGCCCCTTGCACAGCCCTGTGGGTGGGATGTAGTCTGGATGAAATACTGCAGCACTCAGGGAACTAAGCCAGCCAGCAGCACAGAGCTGTCTCCTGGGTGGGCCACACAAGTATCATGGTCTCCAGCCCTCCCTTCACCAGGCTGGCTGGAGAAGCACAACCTGGCTCCAGAAAAGCCTCAGCACTGGACCAAACACAGTGATGGAACAATTAAATGAAAATACATTCCATCTGGCTTGCTAGTTGTGCACTGCCTTTATTTTCCAGTTCATGTACCTAATGAGCATCTCAAACAGTTACCCGACTCCTAAAGAGTCACAATGTTATAAGATGGTTTAAGATCAGCCAAGGGAAAAAGGAAACAGCACTATTTTTGAATGTACTACGCATAGACAATGTTTATGGGGAGCTGTTAGGACACAGTGAAAATAAAAGTGCCCATCATCAGTCTAAAGAAAAAATTACTTATTCTATTTTTTCTTAGACTGATCATGTCATCTCCCCTTGTGCTGGCCTTAAGCCATGCATGAAAAGAGACTACTGTACATGCCAAATGTGCAAATGACAGTGACAAAATCAAGCTGAAGCTTTGTCGTTTGCTACAGACATTTGAATGGTCTCTCAAATATAAGAAAGTGGATGTTTTCCCTTTGTATTTAGCATTGGTGATGCTGCACATTGAATTCTACACTCAGTTTTGGACCCCTCACTCCAGACCTTGGAGCAACTCCAAAGAAAGACAATGATCCTGGAAAAGGGACTGGAATGTAAGTCTTATGAGGAGCAGCAGAGGGAAATGATATTGTTTAGTCTGAAGAAAAAGGGGCTCTAGGGAACCTTATTGCTCTCTACCACTCCCTGGAAGGAGGTTGCAGTGAGGCAAGGAACAGACTCTCCTCCCAGACAATTAGTAATAGAACAAGAGGAAATGTCCCCAAGATTTGAGAGGGGAGATTCATGTTGAATATTAGGACAAATAGCTTCACTGAAAGAGAGATTAGGCATTGGAAGAGGCTTTCTGGGAAAGTGGTGAAGTCACTATTCCTGGAAAAGTTAAAAAAAAGAGTAGATAGGGCACTTTGAGATATGATAATAAGCGGGTCTGGTTCTATTTGGTGGAAGATTGCACATGGAGACTTTTTCAACCATAATGACTCTATGATTCAATGTTGCTCACATGACAAACAAGATCCTACCTTCCTCACTGAGGACTTCAAGGGGACAAATCCTGACAGCATCTTCACATCAACAATCACCATGTTGGAGACATTGCGCTCCCCTGTGTAACTGAGGAACCAAGCAACAAAGATCCAGTGCACAACAACTCAGAGCTGGGCATGATTCCAGCTTTTCCATAACACTTGGCAGCCCACTGAGACCAGGCAGTCCAGCACCTTCCTCTCCAGCTGTGCCAGGTTCTCCTAGTCATCTGCATAGCCTCCCACTAGCCCAGCCCTGGGCTGCCCACACAGCAGGACAAGTCCTTTCTCCAGAGCCTCCCCTCACAGAAGAGCCGCCCCCTGCCCACCTTCCCTGGAATGTGCTGCACTCTCAGACTGCCTCACCCTGGGCACAACCACGCCTCCCCCAGCTCCCAGGGCTCAAGAGGAAAGCTCAGACCGGAACGCAGACTCACCTGACATTTACGGCAATGTCAAAGACCTTGTGAACCGTGGAGTCCCCGCAGGCCTCTGGGACTGTGTGCACATGCAGCAGGAAGGGCGCCTCCTCCTGCGTGGGCTGCACGTTGTACCTCAGGCTGGTCTAGGGGACAGCCAGCAGCTCTGCGTGAGTGTCTGGAGTGTGTGTGTGCTCCACGTGGGAGAGAGGGCACCCTCTCACCCCCAGTCTCCCCACTTCTCACAGCTCCCCTACACTGCAGACACTGCCCTCCTTCTGTCCCACTCTCTCTTCCACATCCCTCTACTCTTTCTATCCTCTGCCCTTTACCCACAGCCTTCCGCCTCTCCCCTCTCTCTGTCCTTTACTCTCCTCTTCCTCTATGGAAGGATTTGATGATCTCAGGGTGTTTGCCAGCCTGGATGATCCTATGATTGTGTCCTCTCCAGGCTGGCCAGGGGCTCCCCTCCAGGATGCCAGCTGTGCCCATCAGCCTCACCTGCAGGTAGACGCATCCTTCACCAGACACCTCCACGCTGTACTCCCCTGGCACCTGGGGAAGGGGCACGCGCTGCAGCAGCAGCCGGTTGCTGGGATCCACTTGGAAGTCTTGCTGGAAGTCCCCTCCAGATTGCAGGGCCACTTTGGAAGCTGCCCCGCTCTTGGCATAGGTGGCAGCTCCATACAGGGACAAGGCTTGGAGAGCCACCACTGTGTCCTGAAAGAGACGAGTCCCAGTGTCCCAGCAGGGGATGCAATGAGCCTCTCCTCCTGTAGCCTGTCCTCCTACAGCCTGCCCTTTCTGCCAGCTGGCACACTCCCCTCCATCCTCACTTTCTCCAAAAGTGTTAAGAAGAAAAAACAGAAGGAAAGAGCAGCTTCAACAGATTTCCCTTGCCAGGGGCACTACCTGACATATTTGTCTGCAGCTTCTCAGGACCCTGGCAGCCATGGGAGGTACTGCAAGGATCCATTGCAGGGCTACAGTTCCCACCTTCCTGACAAAACTTCCTGTGCTCCCACCTGGCTCTCTGACATGTGCCATCTTCTGAGACACCTTGATGTGTGAGGTGGCCGGAGGGAAGCAGCTCACCTGGGTGGAGGAGAAGCCTCCATTGGGATTCTGCTGGCTGCTGATCCACTTTGCAATGAGGGAGGCAGAAACCAGCTCCTCCTGGGCAGGGGCTGGCTGTGAGGTGAGCTGGGCCAGGAGCACGTAGGCCGTCATCTCCACTTCCGCAGAGGGAGCTCGGTAGCGATGGAACGGGAGATCAGCCTCGGGCTCCTTGCCAGGCCGCTGCCAGTGAACAGAGCCATCTTCACAGGAGCCAGGGAGAGAGACAGCAAGCAGCTGTTACTGGTAAATACTGCAAGGGACTTCCTGACCTGCTGCCTGACCCAGCTGGGAGGACGGAGCCTCCGCGATGCGTCTGTCATGCAGGGTGATGTGGGAAGGGTCAGGTTTGCACATTTTGCAGGTTTACAATGAGTGTGAGACTGCTGAGCCTCAGGCCTAGACACCACTTTGTCCTAGACTCCACATTCATGTTGACATTTATGGACTTGGGCACTGCAGGGAACCAGAGACCTCAGGAGGATGCCACTCCTTCCCTCTGTGAGTAGAGATGCCAGGATCAGGCAGTGACAAACTCTGAGGCCAAATGGCCCAAAGAATGTGATAAGGGCTTACCCCACTTGCCCAGTCACCTGCAGTTGGAGAAGCCAACAGGTGTGTAGTACACTCCCTTCACAGTTCCAATCCCCACAACTTAATTAAACACACTGTCTAGCCTGAGTTAAACAGAATAATTCTGAAGGATTACAGGATTTTCCCTGATGACTCAGAACTTGTGCTGCAGCCTCCAAAATGCCCTGTATGCTCATTTTGTCTCTCAGCACACCCAACTCTCCTCTGACTGACATGCCTTGTGCTCTGCAAGGTCACCTTTGTTCTGTGTTGAGACCATGCCCTGGAAGGAAGGAAGGAAGGAAGGAATGTCCCTGGGCATTGCTAAGCCTTTGCTAAGCTGTGCCTGGCATGGCGAGAGGAGGGGGCTGAGGAGAGATGGGAGCAGAGCCCCCCAAGGGCTCAGCACCAAGGGAATGGTGCCTGGTGCTTCCTGGTGCGCTCCCTCCGAGCACAGAAGGACTGGGCCCTGAGAGGAACCTCTCAGAAAAGCAATGCCTTTGCACGAGTCTTTCCTCTCCCTGCACCCTTCCCCACGCACAGAGGCCAGTGCCTGCAGCCACTGCCCCACCAGCAAACGCCAATCTTACACCAACGGAAGGTGTAAGGCTGGTGAAAGCCACGTCCCACCAGGAACACTCACCCTTTCTCACAGCTTCCTTTTCAAGTGAGTCAAGCAATGCCTTCCGCTGGTCCCTGTTCCCTGCCAGGGCAAAGGCGTATGCCAGCAGTGCCTTGGTGTACACATGGTTTTCCTTCTGATTTGCTGCTGTTTCCAGGCAGAACAGAGCATTCCGCACCACTGAGTGCTGGGGAAAGGAAGCCAGTGATTAGGAGGGTGGGAAGAAATGAGGCTTTTGCCTTACTGAAAGCACACCATCCTACTGAACTTTCAGGAGGGGACTGACGGAAGGAGGTCTAGAAAGATGTAGGGTACAATGTTTCCCAGATATAGCAAATACGACAGTTGTTATACCACAGGGCTCAACAGACAAGTAATTTTTCCAATCTGGAGCAAATTGTGGTCACTACTGTGTTGACTGACACAGCACAAGTGGCCCAAGTTAGGATGCAGACACATACAGTCACGGGCAGGGGAATCTCCAGCAGCGCGATAGTGATGTAGGCTGTCAGCGTGGCCTCGTTGTCCACTCCACCCTGCAGGGAAACACAAAGGCAGATGCTGACCCCACCCACCTTCACAGCCTCAGTCTTTTCTCCCACTCCAGTAGGAGCAATGCACTATTCTGCATTGCAGTCCTTTAGCTTGCCTCCTTCCTTTTGCAGCTGACCTGAAGGTACCTCCAATAAATACAGAACAGTGTGTGGCTCCCTGCCCAACATTTGCCACTGGCATGGGAATATCCCATCTCCCTATGTGCTCAAGAAGCTCAATGGGCCCCATCTGACTTATGGCCAAGTTCTAGCCTCACAAAGTAACAACCAGACAGACTTGTTACCTTCATGGCATTGTTCAGGAGTGTCCCAGAACTCTGGAAACAGCCATTCTCCTTCTGTTTGTAGGACAGCCAGAGCAAAGCATTCTGGATGTGCCTCTCCTCTATGAAGATGTGATGCCGGGCCTGGGCAAAGGACTTGAGGACAAAGGCTGTGAGCCTGAAAGTGAGAAAAAGAAAGGGCCTGAGCAGGCCTGTTGCCCATTTCAATTGAGAGGGCCCATGCACACTTCATCTATCTGGAAATATGCAAGAGGACCTGGGAAACTGTGGGCCAATTAGTCAGACAGCATGTATATTATATCCTCATCTCAAAAAATTCTGTCCAAAAATTGCTTTCCACTTTGATTTTTGTCTCTCAGTTTTGGCTCAAAAAACCCTGTAATCTTTTTGTGTTGAGGCTACAGTTTGAAGGACAATGATAGTTCATCTGTCTTTGAAAAAAGCTCTTTGAAAAATATCCATAATTGCATGCCAATTAGTTAAATATGCATAAGAGAAGTACTCAAAATTACAAGGAAGAATAATTAAATTCCTGCAAGCTCATGGTCTGCTGGTAGAACTCTTAAACTGTAAATCCATGCTTCATGGGTTTCTAAGAACTCTCCTAGAATTTTAAAGTAAAGCAGAACATGTTAAAAGAGTTTTTGTTAAGAGTTGTTGCAAGCAGTTATAGAGAAGAAGCAGGCATGTGGTAAGAAGCCAACATGCTGTCAAAAGCCAATTACCATTTCAGAAACTAAAAGCAAACTGAGGGTGATGAGTTCTTCCATTATTATCCTTACTTGAAATTGAAAACACATGACAATGGTATATAGGAGCAAGTCAAAACTTTTCAATAAGTCAAAACGGCAACACACATGCTCCTCCAGCCTGTCTTTGCTTAGTAGCATACAGTTAAAAAAAAAAACATTCAGCACTGTTCTTGGATTATCAACCTTTCCACTTGTGTTTCCTCATATGTTTCTATATGGAACCATCTTTTCCAGCAGACTTTTCAGCAGATGCTAGTCGAGAAGAGCTGCAACTGCAACTTTTCAGCCTTCTTCAGTCCGGGTGTTAAATCCCTGCTCCCTTCTTCCCCAGTTTATCTCTATTTTCTTTTTGTTTGTAATGGTCCTGGGAGCCACTGGTGGGAGGAAGCACTTCACCCATAAGCTGGCTGATGTAGCCCATTTATTAAGAAGGAGGCAGCCTAGGGACCACACCAGCCTTGGAAAGCCTGCTGGTCTACAACAGAATTTCCTATTTACTGTCAGGCAGCATTTATTATAAATGTGTGGGGGAGAAAGAGGAGCATATTGGGGGGAGATGCATAGGTGGCATTGAAATCTCACCAGGTATTCCCTGGCTGGCCATAACGTTGTCCAAAGGTACTGTAAGAACCATCTTGGTGCTTGTAGTTCAGCTGCCTCTGATAACCTGCAATGGAAAGATGAGGCAAGATTCAGATGCAAGAAAGAATCTGCTGAGGGATGGGGAAATAGAAAAATAGCTCCATCAGCAAAAGCAAATGGGAGAGGCATAGGTCAGTCCTATCCTAACCAATAGTCAGTGCTGCTACATCCCCATCTCCATGAATGAGGAAAAGCAACACCTGTCTTTCTTCAGAAGGATGACAGGACCTATAAATGACAATGAGTGAGTAACTGTAACAGTGACAACTCTGCACTGCATTGCCACCCCATGAGAAAAGTGCTTGCAACCATCAGGTACAGTAATGCTTAAGCAACACAAAATAATAAAGAAAAAAGCAGCTAAGGGCCCCCTCAGGCATACAGCAGAGACCATCTGTGTATGAGAGAAGACCTCTTTCAACATCTGGCCAGCATTTGGCAGATCTACCCCAGGCAGGATCTAGACAAAAGCCAAAGCAGAAGCAAAATCCATGTCCCAGCTCACCGCTCACTAAGTATCCAGTGGCCTTGGATTTGATCTCCTCACTCAGCTGCCCTGTCTTGTTCAGATAGTCCAGGACGTAGATGTTGGGGGCAAACAGGACCATGTTCTGCTCCCCACAGCCAAAGGGCATCTGGAGGAGCTGGTGCAGGTTCTGCATGGCAGTGCCCATGATGTCGCCTGAGGAGCAGGAGGTACCAGAGGGATGTTAACAATATTTAGGGCTGGCTATCAGAATCAGGGGAAGCTACTGAATGACAGATGCAGGACATATCAGAGAAGAACAAAAAATAATCTTGATTGATAAAGATCCTGGAACAAAACACAGAACATCAGAGAAAAAGAAAAAAGGGAAATGAGAGAAAGGTTAGGGAATGAGAGAAATGTGGGAAGGCTGAGACAAAAAGACTTGCAGAAAAGGAAAAGGAATAGCACAAACAGAAGGGCAAGTGCTCAGGACAGAAGAGATTAAAGACAAGAATGAGCTGTGCTAGAAACCAAGAGAAAGCTGTGAGGTAGGAGGTCAACACAATGAGTCAGAAACAGCACATGGTTCTACTGTGAGGCTGTTAACTCACCCAGCACTGAGAAATATGCTCTGCCGGAGTCTGGTACCACATTTTCAGGTAGCAATAGGGAAAACTCCTCTTTCACAGGCACTCCTGAGAAAGAAACAGCTTCAGTGCAGTTGCAAGAAATAGCTAATGGAAGGGGAGGGGGTCTCAGTGCAAAAACAGGAACTCTTCCTATTAGAAATGCCCTGATTTCAGTTACTTCATATTTCCCTGGCTGGAACAAAATCTCTTCATGAAACCACTCCCAGCCACTTCTAAGCACTGCAGATCATGGGTCTACAACTTCCTCCTGAGTGTGCAAGAAAACAAGAATACATGTAACTCCAGTGCCAGAACTAAAGAGAGTAGGGATGCAAACATCCATCCTAAATCTGTCCTAGCTCATACCATGCTTAGGCAGGAGGGTCAATTCTTTAGGACTTTCTTCTGTCTTATGTCTCAAACTCCATACCAATGGGGCATGTGTTGACTACCCAAAAATGTCAGACTACATGAAATATGGTAGAGGCAGGCCTAAAACATCCCACCCCTCAAACCACACAGGAACAAATAGAGAGTGTGCAGAATGGGCTTTACCTTTTACACAGAGCACAGAATTCTGGGTCGTTTCCTTCTCAACTCCTTCAGGCTTGGATGGGATGAAGGAAAACAAGAGAGGTGAGAAATTAGTGAGACAGGAAACACAGACAGGAATCCTCACAAGGACAGCAGGATATGTAAAAAGAAAAGTGAGGGAACTGAAGAAGGAGAGACAGTCACAAACATTCCCTGAAATACAGAGCTCTGAAATAATTTAAGCAAATAAAAGAAATGTGATCCTAGATGACTGGTGTTGTATGTGGAGGAACGACAGGAAAAAGAGAGGAGAACACTGGAGGACCATCAAATGGATGACCTGCAACTATAGCACACAGTGAGAGACACTTAACATCCTTGTGACAAAGGGACTGCAGCATTACAGAGGGCTGTGCTGAAGAGAAGTCTGCAGTGCTATTTATTGTGATGCTGCAGATGCTTTAGCGGAAAAAATTGTGCATGCAAACAATAGAAATGGAGGATGTAGTACACTGTAGTATCTGTTGACACTACTGCTAGCACATGTGGGCAAACATTAGGGGGTTTTATGATATGGAGGAAAGCTCAGAACATAGAACCTCACTGCCAGATTATCACCCTCAGTATATAATAAACCAATGATTTCCTGTAAAGGCTATCCAATACTGCCACATAATATTTCCTTCTGTTCCACATCACATCAGCAACTCTTCCTGCCACAGGAAATGGGTAAGCTATAAAATTTCAACATGTTTTCATGTGTAGTTTTAAGGGGATTTCTTTACAGCCATCAAATTTCCATAAGTACTTGTGAATCCCTCATCTTTGTCCTGGTGCCAGTCTTTGTTACCAAAGTGTAATTGCGAAACACTCAGCTTAAGAGGCAGTTTGTTTGGCCACTCTGAGGCACAGAGGCAGCATGTGCTGACTGGCACATTTACTGGGGGTGTGTCAAAAGAAGGAGAGAGGCTGTAAAGACAGTTTATTGAAATAGCAGGTGATGGGAGACCTGCTTAGATGGGAGCTAAAGGGAAGATGGATTGCAGTTACAGTAGAAGTTACAGGAAATGTTAATTGCAGCAGTAGACACAAGACATATTATTATGCTGAAGTCTTTATGCAGCCCTGCCAAAGTACAAAGATGATGTAAAGCCATCATATTACCATGATGCATAGTGATGCCATAAAATCATAGACCAGACCAGGTTAGAAGGGATCTCAAAAGATCTGGTCCAACCTAACAAGAAAGGGAGCTAGATGAGATTATCTAGCATGCCATCCAGTTGTGCCACGGTGTGAGCTAAAGGCTCAGCCCTCCCTTCCCAAAGGCTCAGCCCTCCCTTCCCACAGCCCACGTACCTCCACCAGCAGCTGCCTGATGACCGTGTCCTTCCGCCCTTTCTCAGGGGTCTCCACAATGTAGTTCCCACAGGGCTGCTGGTTCTGTAGGGCCTCAGTGGTCACTGAGAACTCCACCTGCCCTGGAGGAAACAGGGATCAGTCAGCCCTGCCAGGCGGAGCCATGCAATGGGATTCACTGCTACGTTCAGGAGTTTCACCTTGTAGGCTCATGGATGGAGATTTCTGTCATAGCTGGGCCCTGCTTCTTTCCCACAAAACCCAAGCTCTCTACATGAGCTGTGCTGTCATTGAAAGGTGACTCTGTTTTGGAGGTTCTTTCACAGAACCTAGGACACCACAGAGCTGAGTGTGACCAGTCCCACTGCTGTTCAGCACATGCTGCCCTGCATGCACGCCAAAGCTGCTGCCACAACAACGGTGAAAACAAAGTGTGAAGATCCCATGTCCTCCCTAATCTCTGTGAGCAATGGAGCTAGCAGAACATCTCTGCTGGTCAGCAATATCTCTGGCCTCAGGAGATGCTGTCCAAGGGCTATAAGGCTTGATGGTCCTGCATGTGATGCCAGACACACAGTTGGACCCTATGAATCCCCCAGTCTTTACTTCCCAAATATCAGTCTTTGCCCCCAGATCAGTCACACGCCACTGAAGTGCTTCCCAGGAAAATGTGTTGCTCTAATATCAAATACTGAACAGGGAGAACAGCACAAAGAAACCCTTCCTGCAGTTTTCAGGAAACCCTGAGACCTTTACCTAGAGATTTGGGAGTCACCAGCCAAGCCACGGTTTTCCTTCCATTCTCACAGAGACAATGAGATTCTTCCTCCTTTTCCACCAGAGTAGCCAGGAAATGAGTAGACTGAGCCAGAGTCACACTGACCTGCCAGTTGTAGAGAGAGGTGCAATTAAGGGTGATCATGAGAAACAGGGAGCTAGGAAGTCATAGAAACAGCTATTTCTTCAGTAGCAAAGGAGCAGGGAACTGGAGTTGTGGGTTCTGCATTTGGACTATATAGGAGAAATAACATAAAAGCTGGGGCAAAGGGTCTAAGGGCTAGTGAGAGATAAGGTAAGAAGGCTAGGTAAAGGCAAGGGGTGCACAAGAAGGTACCCAGCTACAGAGAGTAATTTAAACCTCCCTTACCCTGATGCAGGCAGGCAGGTAGTTGAAAACTGTGGCTTTCAGCGTGAAGGACTCCCCACGCACCACAGAGTAGGGCATGGTGAGCTCCACAAAGAAGGGCTGGAAGGCTCTGAGGGACACTGTTGGGGACAGGCCAAAGCCTGTGTCTGCTGAAGTGCAGAATGCATTGGCTTTCCACTCAGTGATGGTGTCAGGGATGATCACTTCTAGATCAGCTTTTCCCTCAGAGCTGGTGACGGACAGAGAACAAGGACAGAGGGATCAATGTTACATCATTTTGGTGACTACCTGCACCCCTTTTGGCCCACTGAACAGTATTTGCTGTGTGAATGATGGGGCACAGTACATTTGCTACTGTAGGACCACTCTACATCTTCCAGTCCACTCTTTGGACAGACTTAACAATGGCTGAAAGTAATTTCATCTCAAAGGATTGCCAAATAGTCTCTGCAAATAGTGAAGGACAAACACTTTGGGATTCATGTTTTCATGTTATAAACCCAGTTTTATTAAAAAGGAATGAGGTAGCCCAAGGTACTCACCTTATAGGTACTAAACTCCAAATCCAGGTTTCTGGGAAATACTTTCGGACTGTCTCTGTCACCTCTTCAGGAGTGCTTAATTGGTAAGAAGCTGTCTCTGGTGCAATGTCTGAATGTGGAGAGATGAAAAAGAAATCAACTATTGATAATTCCAAACAAGCAAGACCTATATCAACATCAAGCTTCAATCTGAGAAAGTGCCAATCAGAAGCAGATGCTTGTGATTGTAGTGAGCTGTGATACCAACAGCAGTGGAGTTTCAGGGACAAGGCTTATTGGCAAGAAGAGCTAGCCTTCCATTATTTTCTGCTGGTCTCCAGCAGACCTCAAAGTTTGGAAGCCAGCACTTTACAACTTTAAAAAAAAAAAATATTTAGAGCAAAAGCCTATTTAGGCTTCCATACAAGCAGCCTTTTCTCTTTCAGGCACAGCCTTCATGAGATGGTCTTCTCCATCCTAATCAGTCCAGCCAGAAATGGAACATCCCTTGTTGAAGTGGTTTTTGTAGGGTCATTGTGACTCAGACTACCAACTTCCTGTCAAAACTATGGCCTCCTTAAGAACTAGGCTGAAAATGCTCAAACTAAAAACAATCAGCTGGAATTCGGGAGGGGTAAAAAGAGCTATTTTGATTAAAACAAAGTTTTCACATAAAAATTTTTTTCCAAATAAAATATTATGTGTTTGACATGTATTTTGTTTAAACATTTTACTTTACTTTTCAATAACTGTAAAACAAAGATGGGGTGAGTGGGACTTGGTTTGCTTGGCTTTCACAAACAGAAAGAGAAATGTATCCAAGAGCAGAAAAAGAAGAAAAGTTCTTAAAGAAATTCTAATTTTTTTCATCTTTACTTTGGCTAATTGAATTTCTGCATTTGGATAACAATTGAGTAGCCAACAATTATCCATACTGAGAGTGCAACACGCATCTCCAGAGCCTGAGAAGGTCTCAGGGACAGGTGAAAGATGCTATCAGAGCTATATTACTTTGCTCCTGGTAAAAGTGGCAGGCTGCTTGCTTGTGTTTTTCTATTGTAGTATTTCAGTCTTCTTAGTCGTGGTTATTTCAGTTTAAAATAATTGAAAGGCATCTATCCTCCATCTTAGCAACTTCTGTCAGAAGCTGAAATTGTTTTCAAACTGGACACATACAAAAGCACAGGTTCTAGTGCCAAAGAAAAACTCTTTGAATCAGCTATCCAGCTAGAAAAGCTTAAAAATTCTAAGATATTTTCCTTGATATGAGACTGAAGGATGATAGGGCCAATTGTGTTGCCCTAACTGTTACAGTGTAAGAATTAATATAGCCCTTAAAAATAGGATAATAGGATTTATCCATTTGAGACTGGACTTCTATCATATATGTCTTACAATGCTAAGCTCCCAAAGTCTACCAACTCATCACTGAAAAATCTGCCACCCACTTCATAGTTTTGACCATACATAAGACTGGCTGAGTCAATGAGAACAGCCTGAAAATGGTATTGGAGACTCTGTAAGCCATAATCTAGGAATAGAAGTACACTGTAAAAACCTAATGAACAGGATCAGCAGGATAATATTCTCTGCTCTGCCAAGCTTTGCTTACTGTGTGGTTCTGCTGATTTCTTATGTAGAGTTACCAAAGTCTGTCTGGAGATCTACACAACCCATTCAGAAGCTGAAATCTGCGAACCCATCAGCTCAGGACTGCTTCCAAGGTTTTAATTCACAGCCCCAGCTCCTGTTTAAGTATTAACCCCAAAACACAAATAGGATCTCTGTTGAGAACAGAAGCAATAACAACATTGAGTTCCCTTACCGTTTGACCTCATTGCAACCATGGCTGCAGGTGCTCCTAGGCGACTCGCTGCAGGGACAGCGTAGATGTGATTCCTCGGGCTGCAAATCCGAGGTTTCTTCATGTTGGTATTCGTGAAAACCTTTAAACCCATCTCCTATGGGAGAAAAACCAAACATAATTTTTTACTACTGAATCCTGTTGAGATTTACACAGCAGACTTGACATTGGCATTTTACCGCCTCAAAATGGAGAAGCTGTTACTGTGTATGGATTGGACCTTGAGATGATCCCCTGATCCTTGGGTCTGAGTGCCTGGGCGGCTCAGAGAGCCCAAAGGATTTATCTGCTCTTTTTCTAGGACACTGGTTCCAGCCCAATTTCAGCCTAGGTGTCAGGATTAGCCAGGAAGCAGATATAAAGTTTTCTCTCTGGAATGAAATATCTGTGGCTACAATGCAGCTCAAGGACATACTGATTTATCTGAGGTAACTATAATGGCATGGGATCATTTACCTCCAATTAGAATCTCACTTCAAGTCAACCTCAAACCTTTTCTTGCAAGAAAACTTTGAGACTGAACCCTTTTCCACCAAGTGTGAAGCATATCTGGCAAGACAAGTAAAGCTTATGATCCTCACTGAATATGCCTCTGGATAAAAAGAAGTGCCAGGTCATTCAGATGCAGAAACCCTTCCCTTGCTAAGTTTCATGATGCCAAAGAAGACTTAAGCATTCTCAAACCTTCCTCCACACCCTAAACCAGGCCAGGGGGGCTATACCTTTAGGATGCTGTAAGTGTCCTCTTCATTCATCCCCATTTCTGGAACATAGGTGATCCCATCCCGAACTATTGGCTCCACAGTCACACAATTCCATGGGGACTCCTCCAAGGGTACTCTTGAATCATAGACATAGCCATGGAATTCCTTCACTGGAAGTAAGTCATACACCTCGGCAGAAAGAGAGAGAGTATTTGGCATTTTAGTGTCCATTGTCATGAACACAACTGAGGGAGTTGGATACAAGCACCATAACAATCACATCACCAGCTCATACATACACGTTGCCATGGTCC
The DNA here is from genome assembly GCF_027579445.1 of Ammospiza nelsoni. Taxonomy (NCBI): domain Eukaryota; kingdom Metazoa; phylum Chordata; class Aves; order Passeriformes; family Passerellidae; genus Ammospiza; species Ammospiza nelsoni. The sequence goes on along the minus strand of NC_080634.1, from coordinate 32,961,874 downwards.
TCCCTGTGCTGAGAGCAATAAGAATTTGGGAATCAAAAAAAGGATCAAAATTTGGAGATACTGCCTCTTTTTTATGCTCTGCATGTTGCTCTGGTTATTCTGGCTCAAATATGTAAAAAGTTACATTGGCCAAACCATCTGCAATACCTTGTCCTTACTCAGGGATTGTCATTTTCTGCTTGGCAAAAAGCAAACAAACTCTTTGACACTTCCAGATGCTACACCAAGAAAATTAATCCATGCATGAGGAGAATAACTGAAAAATTATCCTCAAACACATAACAGCATTTGGGTCTGGCCAAAACAAGCAGGCCCCTTAAAAAGGCTTTCTAACTGCCATCCCTAAAATCACACAAAACCTCTAAGAAACAACTGCTGCCCAGTTCTCATCTTTTTGCCCACTGGAGGAAGATGAGAAGCAGCCCAGGGGAGCCTCCCAGTTCTGACAAGAGGGACTGTCCCCTGCTTCCACTCCAGCTCTTGCTCCGAGCAGGCTCTGACTTGTTCCACAGACCAAGAACTTACAGAGGTGGGTGACAGGTCAGCTTCTGGCTTCATGAGGAGCACACTCTTGTCCACAGCGCGCACAGCACAGAGGGAGTTCGGCGAGGCTTGGAACTGCAAGTGAGCATCCGAGGCAGGCAGGCCTGCCGAAGGGGAGAAGCTCAAGTCCACCTGCAAGCACAGGAAAGGCTATGTCACAGATGCCCTACCCTCACAGGACTTTTCCTTCCAGCTGAGTGCATTCAGTTCTAACTTCACAAGGTCCCCATAGCCATGCACACTTCCCTCTGGGCTACTGGTCCTTTCCAGCAGTGTCAGGGGAATCAGCACCAAGCAACTTCAAGCATCACAATCGCTCATAAAGTTTTTAAGGTGGTTGTGGGTTTTGTGGTCATTGTGAGTGTGATGAGGCAATCCCACATAGGGGCTAGATGTGATCAGACAGTGGAGCATGTCCTTGAACTAGGACCAGTCACTGTACTGCACCCAGAAACTGTATGTGGAGAGAAAATCATCTTGCAAAGACCCTGCTGTTGTTCTCTTTTTCTTAGCCTGGAGCATCTGCAGGATCAGCAGTTTGACCAGTTGTTAAAGGGAGTTTTATCAGTGTAGCCCCTGCTAGCACTTTTTTTCCAGCAGTTGACCTCCTCCAGGTTAGCACAAACCAGTAAGCAGTGAAGCTGCCTACAACAACTGATATGTTGCCTGTCCAGTGTTAGTGTACCTAAAGAAATTAGCTTAACCAGGCTGAATCTAAATAAGTGAGCTTGAACACACTGCAGTCTTGTGGCTGCTCCCTCAGGAAGTGGACACTAACCTTATTGTTGAAACATAATTCTGTGTAGAACTTGGCTGAATCAGCAATCACCTCCTTTCTGGAGACTGTGGTGTAGACCAGCACTTGGGCCACTGGAGCAATATCAGCTTGTACAGACAACTGTAGTGAGAAGATACCATTGTCTAGCAAACAAAACAATGGCAAAAAGTTAAGGTGCAAAAAACTTTCTCTGGGAGCAGACAGAATTCTAGGTTTGACTTTATGCTGAACTTTATCCTAGCCATTATGAAATTCCAGGCATCCAAGTGGGATAAATTGTTGCTCACAGTGATGTGTAAGTCTCCCTCTCTGACTAAAAAGGCCTGTTTTCCAGTGCACAAGTATGCTAAATTTTGCTTCAGCTTCTAAAAACAGACTATCAGATGTATCTCTGAGAAGCACTGGACCCCCAGAAAATGCAGTGTCAGGAGAAAGATAGTGGCACAGAGGATTAAAGCAAATCTGTGAAAAGCCTAAAGGCAGAGAAAATAAAGGTCAAACTTTTCCCACATCTTAGAGGACATGCACATGTCAATCCCTGCATTTACATGGAAGCAGAGTGTATGTCTGCCACAGTTGCCTAGCCCTCCATAAGAGTGAAAATTTGGTGGGGGAGAGGAACTCACCACTTTCCTGGTCCAAATCCAGAATGTGAGTGCCTCCTTGCTTAATGTTTCCCTTGGCCATCACCTGAATGGAAGGAGAAACTTTGCTGTGATTGTGGTTTTGCATTAGACAAACCTGAAAGTGAGGGGCCCTGCAAGGAGAGCAACGGAGCTCTGTGTCTGCTGCTCACGCCCAGCTCTCTGCCTCCCTGTAGCAGAATCCCTGTGCTCACCCAGAGGGTACAGGGACATCCTTACTTTTTACTCCCAACTCAGACCCTCCTTTTTGTTTCTAAAGAACATGTGAAGGATGACAAGAAAGTGTTTAAAGACCGCTGCCACAAACCACAGCTTTTATTTCTAATCCCCCTATAACTGCCAGTGACAACCTCACTGTATGGCAGGTGCAAACTTACCAGGTAGTAAAAGGTGATTTTCTTCTGCTCTCCTACAGCTGCTGGAGTAAGGATATAATGCACCCAGATGTCTGTGGTGGAGCCACAGCTTAGTGGCTTAGATTTGGGCTCAATTTTGAGGAAGCTATTACTGGGAGAGTAAAAGAGCTTTAGTTGGAGATAATGCTCTCCGTAAGATGGAACAACCCACTTATGATCATAGCAGAAGATGTTGTTTTTATGAACTGCCTGGAAAAGGAGAAAACACATACATAGATCCTTAAACACAGGTGGCCAAACCGGAGACAAAAATTCATGGCCTAATATTAAAGCTTTAGTGTTTTTTTGGTACTGAAGTAACACGAAAGTCAGCAAAATAAAAAAAAACCAAACCCCAACACATGAGTTTGGAAAGTGCAAGACAGGATGGTGGCATCTTTAGCAAATCATTGGGAATGATCTCACACAGAAGCTGGAGTTTGTGTCAAACAGGCTGAATCATATCAGATTTTTGCTTACTATCAGCGTCACTTTAAGGGCTTTTTACACTAATGCATTGCCCTCTCTAATATTCTAGTTAGTCTAAAGGGAAAAACCAAAAATTTTCATTTCTTTCCTTATTATTGGCACTGAAGAAGGGATAGTGCTGCTCAGTTCAGATATTAACAGTGCCAAGATCAACCTACAGATGCTATAAAAAAGAAGGGCAATCTCCAACTAATAATTCAAAACTTAAACTGAACAGAAGTTTAGGAGGAGAGAGTTCAGGTCCTCTTAAAAATGAGAGCAAGGGGAAGATCTTTCACATTTAGAAGGGCAATTCAGAATTTGATATGTCTCACATGCCCTTTTTTCTTTATCTTTCTCATTACTTGGGAACCCTTGACTTTTCTTTATCCTACAAAAATCTGAAAACTTCAACTATCTAGTAGTAACTTCTGGAAAATTCTTTAGGGTTTTAGTGTGTGACAAGGGAGTTGTAGGGAGTAGAGCAAATATAATTCTAAACACAATTATTCTCCCCTACTCCAGGATGTGATATTACAAAATATGCACATTACACAACAAATTGCATTTCCCACTAACAAAGAGATGCGCAGCAGCACCTGTTTGTCTCAGACAAACAAATTCCACAACAAACCAAAACAAAGCAAAACCAAACAAACAAAAAAAAACTCCCACAAACCAACAGGACCTGTATTTAGCAACTTGAAATGCTAAATTAAACTGAGATATGCAGATGTGAGACAGACCCACCCTTGACAAGATAGGGCTGGTGATCTCTTGGAGCAGAATGGACTATTACGATCTCCTGATGCTCCTTCTAACACTGTATTGCAATTGCTAAGCAGAAATCAAATATTTACAAGTTAAATGCAATCATGACCTACAGCCTCAGTCTGCTGTATGACTATTTCCACCAAACTGGTGTCAAGTTCACACAAACAACAAGGAACAATAATCTAAGTACTTTTGCATATATAGTATAAATTTTAGAGCTTCCCCTCCAGCCCTGTGGGGGGCTTCATTATCTTCTCTGTCCAAAGGACTTACCCTAATTCCAACATTTTCCGAGGCCAATGAGGAAGTGTTTAGGGCAAACTCTGCAATGCCCTCTTCGTTTGTTGTATAGTTTTGTTCCTGTCCTCCTTGAACAGAAATTCTCACAGTTTCATTGGCAATTGGAGCATTAGACCCATCCACTAGTTTCACCTGGAGGAGCAAAACCAGCTCAGTTTAGAAGGAGAGGGATGGCTGCCACCTGAATAAGACTGGTAGAACACCAAGGTAAAGACATTGAGCCTGTGTCAGACAAGGAAGCCTCAGCAGCACTTTACATGTATCTCTTTCTGAGACAGCTGCAAACTTTCTGAATACTTTTTCTCTGCCTCGTTCTTGTCTCTGCCTCTGGGTCAGAGGAGTGGATGTGGAGAATGACAAGCACTCACACCCTTGGGGCCTCCAATTGAACAGGTGACTGTAGGAGGAGAATTTTAGTGGACTGGAGAGGCAGAAGCACAAGCATAGAATGAAGGCTGTGCTCTGAGCTGCTGTTCCCCAGTTTGAGAGCTTTCAAAGGAAAGGAGACCTGCAGGGATCAGCAGCACTGAGGTCCAGCATCCTTGCAGAGCTGGGGCATAGATCTGACCAGAAGGTTCAGCAGCATCATTGCTTGGCACTCATGGCATTCCATTCTCATGGTTTTCCTACCTGCCCAAAGAAGGGGACTCCCCGCTTGTAGTAAGTATCTGAAAGCTCAAATGTGACTCTGCTAATGGTGGTTGTGATCTCAGAGAAGCTTGTTCCAGTCAACTCTACTCCTGCAGAAAGAAGCAAGAAGAACTAATTTGCCTCTGCCTAACCAGAATTCCTTTTACTCTCGGCCCAACCCTCCTTTGCTGGACAAACTCTTTGCTTGATAGTCCTGGACTAGAGGCAGGAAAACTCTAAGGTTCCAGAAGAGAGAGAGTCTGCTTTTATGCCTCATTCCTACTGGGCAGGCCCCTCTGCTGGTGTCTCCTGGGCCCATCACATGGCTCTTTCATCCAGATGATCCATACCTGTATCCTCCTCTTTAATCTTGGCCTCTACATGAAGCTTATTCTCATATCCTCTTCTTTTGAGCTGGAATAATTTGGTCTTTACCACTTCAGAAATGCAGCCATAGATGTCTGTCTGTTGGAGGAAAACAAACAAGACCATTATATTCTCATTTATACAATGCTTATCCAACTTAATGAATCCATCACTGTGTGTTGCTCTGAACTGAAAGAGAAGCCCACAACCTCACAGAAAATCTACCTCTGTTGTTGTTATCAAAACTGAGAAAAGACATAAATAACTTGGCAAAAAGCATTTTGAGATATTCCAGCAAGATTAGAGGAAAAAGGGTTTGCAAACTAGACAAATTTTGTGTATGTTTGTGAAGCTTGAAGCTGCCAACACTTGGTATGAGTGCATAAGGAATTAGTCAATATGTGCCATATAAGAAATGTTTGTCAGGCATCAGTTTTTTGGAAAATAAAGCTGCTAACTTAAAATGTGCAAGCCATATGAGTGATACATAAACCAAAGCCTGTGTATTTGTAGAAAGAGGATGACAGCTGGAAAAGTATTTCCAAACTTGCCACCTCTCTTCAGCAAACTCATGTACAAGGCAAGTCTCCACAGAAGAAGTGCCTAGAACAGAGGTTAGCACCACAGTATTTATATTTTCTTTTGACATTTGTAAAACGATTAGTGGAAGAGGTAGCTGTAGACTCATGTGGCTCATGCAGCAGCAGAGCCCAGGGACCACAAGAACATCCATATGCTTTCTTCTCTTGGCATATTTCCACAAGTTATTACTCCAACTTCTGCCAATTAACCCAGTATTGTTGCATCTGTCTGTGCTCCAAACACCTTTCAGTTTCACTCTTGCCAGTTAAAAGGTGAAAAAAGTGGGGGTTTTTTCTGTCTGTCTTTACCACGGCTGCTAAACCCATATTTCTTTCCCTCTAGCTCAAAATGCATCAGTCTCTCTCCTGGTTTCTGCTCCTTTCCTTCCTCTAACACCAGCTTCTGTCCCCACACACTGTCTCCAGTGTAATCCAACTCCAACTCCGTTCTCATTGCTCATGGCTTTTCTCTCTTTGCTCTTACAGTCTCTACACTCCATCTGATTTTTCTGTTATTTCATCTCTTAATTCTCCATCAGATTCCAGCCTTTACACACATTGCTCTCACTGCTCAGACCTTCCCCCTTATTTTTACCTTTCACATTTCATCTTGCACCCAATCTTCTCTCATCCTTCAGCCTTCCTTAAAATACATGGATTGTCACAGAATCATAGAGTCTGTTTTGACTGGAATGGGGCTTAAAGGCAATCTAAGCACCAATTCCCCTGCCATAGGAAGGGCCATCTCCCAACAGAGCAGGTTGCTCAAAACCCCATCCAGCCTGGCCTTGAGCACTTCCAGGGATGAGGCATCCACAGTATTCCTGGGCAATCTGCGCCAGTGCCTCACCACACGTTAACACTAAGTTTGTACGTACTCAGAGCAAGCCTGTGCCTACAAGGCAAGCTCAGTAACGCTTTCTCCAATCACTCTTCCCACCAGAGTAATCCTGACTCACCTGTCCAGAGAACTCCTCACAGACTGCTCTAGACTCTTCACCATAACACAACATGGATGCACGCTCATAGTTCCGGCAGACACGGAAGTTCACGAGGCCGGGAACAGGCTTCCCAAATGTGTATCTACAAGCAGGGAGGATTGAAAGGAAAACAGAGACCTTAGGAATGTAACAGGGATGTAGAAAAATTACAGGCTCATCCCCATTGATGCCAGCTATCTTCCCTAGAGCTGCCTCCTGGATACACAGGGCCATCATAGGAAATAAAAAGCAGAAAGGAGTTTGGTACCACACGCTAGTGCTGATTTTGTTGTGATTCCCCCTCATCCTGGAGAACATGTTGCAAGCATCTACCCAAACACCCAATTGTGACAGAACTGTTTTATGTATGTATGAGCACTGGGTCTTTACTCTCACTCTTCAGCCCAAGCCATGACTCTCCCTACAAAATGTATGGAACGCTGCAAGGCAGAATCCAGTGAGGTGGCCTGAGGGAAGGAGGGCAGCTGCATCCCTCAGGGTATCCTCTCCACAATAACAAGCAGAAGATGCAGCTAAAACATCATTCCTGGGTAAACTGAACTAAAGTCCTCATCCCTAGCACTGTGGCTGGTGTGAAATCCTCAATGACTCAAAAAATATGCAAGAAACACTCTCACAAAAGAACAGATCAAAAATACATTTCTATATGTTACACACAAGATATGTAACTGTTGTCTTTTGTCTAACAGTAGATATAGTCTGCTTGATCCTGGGACCCCAAAAGGATTGAGAAATACAATAAAGTCTCATCTCTCAGCCTCCCGACTGAACTTTCATCAGCAACTCAAGAAAACATTGAAACCAAGCAGAACTTGAAAGAATTACACTCACAGTCCACAAACTGTCACCTTCAGCTCCTCATCAAGAATGCTGATCACCTTGGGCATTTTCACTGTCACTTCAAATTTTGGCAGCACTGCAGTAGAACCAAAAGAAAACAGTCTATGTGGTAGGGAATAACATCAGAATGACACATGAAGGTGCTCGGAGGCTGTTCTGACAAATTATCTAAAAACCTTTTACATCTAAAGGGTCAGATTTCAGAGGCTTCTGTCACCTGCACATCCCACTAAAGTCATTGAAAACCCCTCAGCCAAGCATGGTGCCAGGTAAGAAGACAAGATTACTATACCAGCTATTAAAATTCAGCAGCTTCATAGGTAACACATGGGTTATCAGTCCCACAGCAGCAGGATACAGTAAAACAGAGAGAAAAATCAGTAGAAGTTTCCCACAAATATGCAGACTGCAGCCTGGTGTCTGCATTTTTAGAGCATGTAGATCTTATCAATGTTCAAGTACAGGAAGACACCCTGGCTTCTCCAGTGATACATCACAGGGTGGTATCTCATCCACACCCAGTTGCAGGAGGGGAAGTGGAGACCATCTTGGGAGAACTAGGAAGAGATTCATTCAGGGCAGAGGACAGAGCACAGTCTGCAACTGGAAGAGGTCAAAGCACTTTGAGACTCATCTATCAGGACACCTCTCTGCTGCATGAGCCAGGCCACGTCAGACAATGTAAGAAAGGCTGCAGCTGGCTCACTGGGGTGGGAAGATATGCTGGTTGTTATCCTGTGCTGATGTGTACTGGGATACCATTTTTTTAGCCAAGCAGATGGAAGTGCCATAGTGATGAGAGCACTAAAGGGAGGTTAAGGCACTACAGCATCACACAAGCTACAGGCTTAGCTTGTGGGGCAGAAAAGGCAAGACTTAATTTACAGCCTAGACAGCCCCAGCCTAGACCCAGACTTATGGTGTGACATTTGATAGGTATGTAGCCAACTGGACATGAGGTTGTGGCCTAAAAACACCTCAGAAAGGAAGCAAGGCTTGTGGCTGTCAGCACAGACTGATCCAAGCACTTTGCTCCTCCTGATAGGAGCCTTGCTGAGGTGGGCGTTCTAAAAAACTGCACTCCATGGTCTGGGGCTTAGGGAGGAGTGGAGATAGGTCACTCAAGTGCTTTAGTCTTCTCCTGCTAAAGAGAAGATTCTTTGGAGGAAAAGAACACAGAAACAAATTTCCAGCAATGCTGGGCATCCTGGTCAGATCTCCTGCACTGTTCAATTAAGATTTCATGTCCCATGGGACTAGCTGTTAGGAACTTGAAACTGCAGTGACAGTTACCATACTCCTCCACAGAGAAAGAATGCTGAACTTTCTTCCCAGAGGCCTTCTGTGCCACTACAGTGTAGGTGCCTTGCATAGGTTCAGAGGTGAGGTTGAAGAACAGCTGTATAAATCCCATCTCTAACTCTGCATTTGTCCACTGGTACAGACGATTTTTCTTCGGGTCCTACAGGTAATGAGATCACAAGGAGATTGTGAGAACAATGGGAGTCTGTAGTGAGGTCTAGCGAAGCAGTAAAGGGAGGGACAGCCCCCGTGTTTCAGGAGGCTGCAGGCCAGGAGTGGAGGGCACTAGCAGAGTTTTGGGGGGAGTACACAGCAGGATGGCAGGGGAGCTGTAACCTGGGCCCATGTACATGGTAGCCACCATATGAGTTAAAATTCTGTATAGTTGAATTAGCATAAGGGACCGGCTTAATAAAAAAATAAACAAGAATCATATTGAGGCAACTGTTTACTCTGCCCAGGCTGAAGTGCAATAGATGTGAATGTGAATTAAATGTTTGTACATACCTCAATATACACCAGAGGAATCTAGGAAAAGAAGAAACAAAGCAGCATGTTTAGACAGAGTGCAAGGAACACAGTCAAATGACATGGGCTATGACCACATTTCAGGGTAAAAGCTAATCATCCAGTGGAGTAAGGAAAAAAGTTGCTGGTATGGATCATCAGAGCACTTTGGGTGTGAGAAGATGGGGACAATCCTTATTCTCAGGCACAAAAGTCAGCCAAAATTACTAATTACTAACTCTGGATGATCTGCAGTTCTAATAAGAACAGGTGCACACTGTGGCAATGGCAGATTGCTCACTGTTTATACCAGCACTGTCCATTTGCAGTTTGTCAAACCTTTCCAGGAATGCAGAAGGCAGTTTTGTGCAGAAATTTGACAACAGATCCTGTTAAAAAGATCCAGAGGTGACCCAGAATTTTCACAGTTATCTCAGTATACTGAGAGCTCTCCCCAACAGAGACTATTTTTTCTCCCTTTTCCCACATTTGACTGAAGGCCAAATAAGTTGAAAAACAAGTATCTTGCTCACCATTTCATTCACAGGTCGGAACTCTTCATCCAGAGAGACAATTCTGAACAGGACTGATGGAGAAAGAGAGTGAGATTCCACAGTGCAATCGGTAACCAGAAAAATCAATGCAAAAACAAATGGTATAACAGGCAACAGGGTTGTTCTCTTCTAAGGAAATTCCATTGACTAGAATGCTAGGTCATGCTAGAAGGTTACCCATCTACTATGGGTACATGAATAAGAGGATATTAAGAGCAAATCCATAGCAGTGTGAACATCTTACTGATCACGGGCATCAGAATCTCATTGATCAGGGACAAAGTTAAATTTAAGTTGCCTTTGTCTACTTTGCAGTGAGGCATTTTTATGCCAGAATTCACATGGGTCTTCTAATTTTAAGTAGACTGGCTTCCTAGGAAGGATGAATGCAAGCAAATTACTTCACCACTTGGCTGCAAGTTTGTGTTGGCTCTGGATGGAGAGAGAACTCAGTACCTCTTTTAGGACATTTGTTTTTATCCAGGCCAAATTTAGGAGATCACTGTCCCAGAAGAAATAAATAGCTTACATAATTCTTTCTGTCTTCATTGAGCAAAATCAGCTGCTGCTTTGGAAGCTATTTCATGACTAAGTCTGAGTTTTGGCACTGTTCTCTATAGGATAAATACCCAGTCTTTCTCTGGTTTTAATGCAGACCTCCTAACTGCATGGACCACAACAACAGAGCCCACAGTGAGAGAGGGAGAATGTGCAGGTGCCCCAGATATTTGCATGCACCTAAAGATTCCCCAATTTTTCCCTTTATGGAGTAATAAAACATAAGTCTCAGCCACGAGGTTGCAGTTCTGGCCCCCCTGTGAAAGTAACTGATATCTGGCCAGTATGATCCAACAGTTTTAGTACAAAGTTTGTTTCAAATGTTTGTTTCAAATCTCCACCCCTTTCCTGGTACCTGTCTGTCCGGGCTTGTAGATGGGTTTGTCTGTCTGGATGAAGACCAAGCTCTCTGAGTTCTGGACCGCCAGTACTTTGCGGCTGCTGAACTGCAGCGTGGCCCCCCTCACTGTCACATTGAGAAACACGAAGGGTAATGGGACTCTTGGCTTTGGAAGCTGGAAAGTAAGAAGGAAACTGTGTAACAGACCACCTTTAAAGTCTTCCTGAACTGAAATAGCCTTCCTGAAATAAGAGGTCTAATATAATCCTGATGGATCCAACACAGAGGTGAGAGGAACAATAATCAGGAACAAGAGACTGATTTTTATTTGTCCCATATATATATTCCTACCCACTCCTCCTGCTGTGCAGTGATTGTGCCAGTATTGAGCAGCAAAGGAACTCCTAGATCTAGCACCCAATTTTTAAAAATTCTTACTGCCCTGACCAAACCTTTCCATCCTTTTCCTTTTGACATGCAGAAGCAGAATGGAATAGTCTGTCTTCTCCTTCAGGTTATGTCCCTAGTCCTCGCAGAACATCTCCTTTTCCAAACCAGACATGCCAAGACATCTATACCTCTCTTTTGCAAGTGACTAAGTCAGTCTTCAGCCTAAATCTGACAAACCAAGACAAAAATGCCAACCTTTTCAGTGTCTTGAAGACCAATTCCTCACTCTTCAGGCCAAAGACATAATCTAGGTTGTATGTAACTAGGAAAACCTGATCATTTAGCTCAGAGCATAATCTAGGCTCTGAGCTAAATGATCAGGTTTTCCTAGTTACATACAACTCATTATAGTCCCTGGGGTTTCAATGACATTAAATTATAAATTTCCTCCTTTGCTGGGTTTTTTTCAGATACAGGCAATCACAGTTCTGTGTTCTTACATTAATTCAGTACACACCAGGTGGAAAGTATCTGAGGTCCAAAAGCTCTACCACAATTTGAAGGTACTGAAGTGACAAATTGAGGATGTTGAAGGATGATGGAAAGCCATTTCACCAAACAGCCATCAGGAGTGCCAATGTACTAAACCCACTTTCTTCCCCTGTCCTAGAAAGGGGGTGACTTTCTAGGATTCAGCATCCCACAGTCATTTAGCTTATTAAGGAGATCTCAGCAGTAAGAGGGTGTTGAGGATGGACATGAACACACCTTTAATCAAGAGGTAAGTGAATATCTACATAGTGTTACTCTGGTCATTACTTCTCAGTGCCTTTACATTTTATGCCTGGCACAAAGGATCATCCCACGAGGATGAGATACTCACAGAGAAAGGGATGCAGGTGAACACGTCTTTCTCTGACACCACGTCATCAATCAAGCTCCTGTTCCCCCATAGATCCTCAACTGTGGCACTCAGAGTCACAGACTCGTTCAGGTGGGTCAGCTGAATGCAGACTTTCTCTTGAGAATCCGTGTGGATCAGATAGGGCACCAGCACCAGGTACTGCCTAGGAACAAGGGAGAATGATAGGTCAGAGGAGCAGGAACAGGTAACAGGAGCTGTATAGAAAGAACAAACAAACCAATTGGATGACTACAGCTTTGGCTGCACAGGGAGAAGGGTGCATTTTCTAAGTGTGTAACAACACTTCCAGCATGTCTGTAGCAGCAGGGGAAAGCAGAGGTCTCAAATGTAAAATACCAGAGGAAATGCTACACACAAACATCTGGAAAGGATATGTTTTTCTAGGTTCTGACACAACAGCAGCACTTCTTCCTGGGATCCTGAATAAAGGCAGGGGGGAACTCAATTGTCACTTTTGCTAGACACTGTTAGAAGCATTCAGGAGCCACACAAATGCCAGTACCCAGTGAAAAAATTCCATTGACTACACACTGCGAAGCGTCTGCAGCATTACTCTCACTCCTCGCAGAGATTCAAAACCACCACAGCGTGGTGCCAGATCTTAAGCAAAAACACAAACAAGTTTCAGGTTTTCAGGGAAGCAAGGCTCTCTGTATCAGTCCGACAGGGGATCCCTGCTCAGCCCTAAGCAGCCTCCTTCCTTCCCAGGGTGGCAACTTGCCGGTGGTGTCCCGGTGCCCAGCACTGCATCTGGGAATCAAGCCCGATCCACCTAACGCTAACCACGCTCCCATTTTGGTGGACAGGACTGGCCTCCAGTGGGCACACTCAGAGCAGAGAGCAGATGGGAGAAGAGCCCTCAATACCTCAGCAGTAAGGCAAAGCATTCCCTTCAGCATTGGCAGAAGCTCTGGCACCTTTTTGTCCAACAGCTGGTCTGCAGGGATCAAGCTCTGGCCCCTCAGATCCCACTGTCTGTTTCCCCTGCATTTGATGAAAGCACTACAGCACAGCCCCCTGCACTCCTTGTGATGGGCTCTGTGATGGGTGAGGCGCTCTGTGCTTTGCAGGGGAGGAAAAGACATTGCAAAAAAGCCAAAGGAGAAAAGCTTTGGGATGTCAGGACGCTTCATGTGCTGCTCCTACCACACATATACACTCATGCACACAACACAAATGCCCTTCACATACCAGTGGGGCAAAAGGGGGTGAAGAAGGGAAGCAGGACACTATACCCTCACAAACCTGGACAGTCACAGTCTTACAGTGTCACATTACCCTGCATGAGAAGGGAATTTTCATTCCATTGGCTGAGCTGAAAAATGTGAATTAAAAAATAAAGCAATTTCCAAGCATGCCAGATGAGCTATTTGTTCAATTTCTTCTCATTATCCTTTTTAAAAAGTACTCCCAGCTCCTGGGCATTTGAACTGGGAGTAGGACAGTCAAACCAAAATTAAACCTTTCATTGTCCTTTCAAAACAGTTTGTCTCTTAAGAAGACCTCATTGCACAAACATTTATGAAAAGTTGTCTTTCAAAAGGACTAATTTTGTGCATAAAACTTAGTTGAAATCCTGTCAATCCCCTGAAGTTTTACTGATCTCTCAGTTTCACAGCTTGTTTTGCATCTCTCTCAAGCACTAGAGTTCCCATTTGTAGAAGGCACTTTACCCAGACCTGGTATCTTTATTCCTGGATAAAAGAAGTTAGATAGAAGACAAGGGACAGAGAATAGACACAGGAATACAGCCAAGGTCTCCTGCCTGCCCAGAGACCCCCCAGCATAGCTTACGGCTCTGTGATGGGTGAGGTGTCTCCTGGAAGGAAGAAGAGGAGGAGGAAGATGCCCAATTTGACAAGCAGCCCGTTCATCCCCATGGTACGTGGTGAGTCAAGCAGGCACTCAGTGTGGTCCAGTGCTGCTTTTACTCCCCCTCTGCTCTCCCAGTCAGCCCCTTTATACTCTCCTCTGCAAACAGCCCAGGGGCTGGAGGAGATAAGGGCTGGGGGCCAGGGCCCATCCGGAAACAGGGAGAGGCAGCAAGGAGGAGCTGGGACTAGCAGCTCCAATCTGGGCAGAAGGCCAGGGCTGGGGGGGAGAGGGAGGGGAGGGTTCCTGGCAGGCCAGTGCTCTGTCTCTGCTGGGGCAGGACAGAGGCAATGGAAGAGGAAAGGCTCTAGCTAAGGAAAGAAGGGCTAACGGCAGAGCATGAGGTGAAGGCTTCCATTTCTGGCAGGGCTCTCTGCATGGAGCTGGACATGGCACTGGCCATGGGGATTGCTGGAAGCACAGAAGCTGTTTGATTTCCTTCAAACTGGGAGCAGGAGATTGAGCTAGGAATTGGGAAACAAACCTGGGTGTGTCTAACTCCCACTAACAGGTTGTGAAAACAGGGAATGAAAATTAAAAAAACCTTCCCTCTCCACCCACACTGTTCCCTCTTGCTCCCTGTTCCTGGTCCCATCAAAGCTAATGCCAGGAAAAGAGGCCACAAAATGCCTGGAAAATCAAGTCAACTAAAATGATCTGGCCTTCACCCTGACAGAAACAGGGACAGTGACATGACGGGAAGCTGCCAAAAGTTCAACCCATTAACAGCATGTAACACATTAACCAAGTGGCCAGAGCAGCAGCTGCCCTCACACAGCAGAACATATGTGGCCTGGGTCTTACTTTCCTTCTACTAGTTCTGGTTCCAGATTAAGTTATTGATACATCTAGATCAAATTATTGCTGTTTGATGGAATCATCCTGATTTAATTAAGTGCATATTCATGTAATGCACTGTGATGGGCAATATTGTACCAGAAAGGGAAATGGAGTCTTTAGACCACTGTCTTTACTTGGGCTGCAGCAGAAGGATCAATAGCTCTGGTAATTATTACCCTTGCAAGTGGCAGTAGAATATCTGTCTTATTTATACTTCTAATGCAAACTCCAAAGAATGGAGATCTATATTAGACGATGTAAAGCATAATTTTCAGATTAAAAAGTGTGCAGGATAAAATGATTTTCTGTCTGTCCTACCCTTCTCCTCATATAATCATCAAAACTTTGTTAAGCTGAGTAACTCTGGAGTTAAGAAATCCAAGTGCAGTGCAATTACAAACCTTCATTACCGACCTCATTCTGCCCTGCAGTGACCTGCATAGGAAAAAAGAGGATAATAGTGCATGTGCAATTTCCTTGGGGACTGCACAAAAGACAGCCCAGATTTGTGCTCTTCCTTCAGCATCTGATACTAAAGATGGCTTTGCTTGCCCAAAAGAAACATAATCCAGGAAAGTCTGCCTCACCCACAGAGGAGAGGATTTATACATATGGGCTGGTCAAAGCCTTTTAAAAGATGACAATTTACAGTGGTAAAGGTCAGGAGCTGGACTGATGGAACACCAATCCGACAGGACAAGATGCAAAACTGCACATGGCAGAAGGATCTCTACAGAGATCTACCCTTTTTGTCAAACAGCCAAACAGCTCTCGCAGATCCCAAGTCTGCTCCTGATCATTAGGAGCTTGGTCAAAAATGTGCTCTGTAGCCAAAAACTGAAGAAAAATGCTTTCAATCCATTCAGGCAAGGTAAAGTAGGCACGCTCAGAGACATTCTCATCTCACCTACATATGATAATATGAGAAGCTGTTTCTTCAGTGATATTCTCTGGTAAGGTAACTGATAGGTGCCCTTCTACAGATGCCACCATCATTTTGACAAAGCAAGCTAAGTGTTCAGCATTATTTCATACTGTCTGGCAACTTTCCAGAGGTCAGAAACAACTATCTTTTGGTATTTGAATGGACTCTGGCACAGATAAAATGACTCACCCAAAGAAACTTAGACAACCCAAGATGAAAATTCTGTTTTGACTTCCTACCACACTGCAGTCCCCCCAGGTCCGGCTGTTGCAGTCATGGTTATGAAAAAGCAGACTCCTCCTTGCTGTAACACATTCTCACTTGAGACCCTCATCTCAGTGAACTCTAGATGAGGCTCAGTAGACATCCACTTAGCTAAGTGTGCTAAGATCCATAATTTTGTCTTTATCCACCTTGATACCTTCATGTGTAGCATCCTGTTAAGCAGGTGGAAGGTAATGCCACTGGCAAGGATTTCCTGCAATTATAATAAAAATATGAAGCAAATATATGTAATCTGAATTGAAATGTTGAAGCTGGTTATTGTGCTCCTATGATTGTAGGAATAAGATCTCTCCTCTGCTTTCTCTGCTTTAGAATAAACCATCCCAGCTGTCTTAGCCTCTTCACAGAGGGGAGATGCTCCGGTCCTTTTGTCATATTTGTGGCCCTGTGTTGGACTCTCCAGTCAGTATGCCCATGTCTCTCTTGTACTGAGCAGCCCAGAACTGAAGACAGTGTTCCCAAATATTCACTGTGGGTTTATGGCATTCAAACTCTGAGCCTGTCTCTGCTCTATTTGAACTGAAAGATCATTGCATTAAGAGCTTGCCCACTGCTTCCTCTATCTGCAGTAAGAAAACACACAGGTGGGGAGGAAAACAGGTTCCTGGTGGATTAAATAATTACACAGAATTAGCTGTATTCCTTTGACTCCAGAAGGCCAGTTTCTTGACTAGCTTGCTTAAACATGCCTAATTCCTTCCAACAGAGAGAAGAAGTAGCACAGGTACAAACTTTTGTTTCAGTGCAGTCCAAGATTTATTTTCACTGCTGGATTTACAGAAGCTGCAGGTTCATTTCACCCTCTTCTCTCCCACTCATACCACTGTCATGCAAAAGGAGAAGCTGCCACTAGGAGAAATGTGTTTATATGTTTCTGTCAATGAACAGCAGGCCTCCTTTCCTGGTCCTTCTGATATCAGACAATGGAGTTGCAGGGAATGGAAATGAAATCTGATACTTAGAAGTGAGGGAAAATGACTAGGTCCCCCTCAGAGTTCTGAAGACACCTGTTGTGACAAAGCTTTTATTTGCCTTTATTGGATAAATAAGGGAAAGAGTAGGTCAGGGAATACGTCCCAGGTCTCATCTGGTCACAAAGAGCAGTAATCCAACACTTGTGAACTGAAAATAAATCTATACTGAGAGTAATTGAACAACAAACCTGTCCTTGTAAAACACTTTAGTGAGGGTATGGAAAAGGCAAGTCCTTGGTCCTGTATGAGGCTTCAGTTTGCAGGGCAATGATCAACTCATACCGCTGATGAGGTCGTTGTGAGATGAAAAAGCACATGGGATTTATCTAAGTGTTTTCTCACAGATCCACTGAAACAAAACTTCACAGCTGGAGGCATGAAACTGATCTTTCATCAGGACAGCACAACTTTGCACAGGGCTGTTAGCATGGACCCTGCAAGAGACATGGAACAATAGTGAGAATGAAAGAAAATACTGAGATTGTCTCCTGGAGACAAGAAATTAAAAACATCTGCTTTTGAAGGGTGTAGCCCAGAGGAAGAGAAACAACCTGACCTCCAAAAGGCAGCTGTTAGAAAATAAAATGTACAAAAAGAACCTATCTACCTGCCACAGCTAAGTAATTTTGCCATCACAGAACCAAACTCAGACAAAATTCCCTGTAGTGGCAGTGATAGCCATCAGCATGTGAGTGGCAGTGGTATTTGAATGAAAGTCTCATGGAATGATCACTGCCTTCAAGGAGTTTGTAGGAACAGAAAGCTGAATTTATTCAGGGAACTAAGCCAAGTGCTCAGAGTACTGATCTGTTGACAGTGAGATCTTGGGCAAGTTTTGCTTGCTGGAGAGGCTTTAGAAACTAACTCATTGCCTTAACTGCCATAAAAAGGAAAGGGCCAGGCAAAGTCACCAGATAAAAAAATGTTTTCCCTCATGGAACACACTGACTTTTGTCCAAATAAAGACTGAGATTAAATTAAAGTTCTGACTTAGGTTGGCACCAGTAGAGCAGGAAAGGGCTGGGTTCTTGCACCCAGTGACACCAGCATTCTACAGAATGGGTGCAAGGTGGCTAAAGCCAGTAAAGCCATTTGTCTTTCTGACCAAGCATCTGTGTGCTGGTGCAGGTAAATAAAGTCCTTGGTCTGAGCAGCTGGAGGGAAGCAGAGAATGAGATACTAATACTTGACCTGCTTTTGACAGGTACATGCCTTTACAAGGTACAGGGCAGTGAAAAGTAAACACTATTGAGCTTAGTGCAGTACAGTGACGGCAAGAAGAAAATCTGCCCAGGAAGAAAGCTCCTGACATCTGGAGGAGGAACTCTGGCTGTTCTGGAACACCAGGCAATCTGAATAAGCACTATTGTTTTTAAAACAGAATGAAACTCACCTGGTATCACTTAATACAGAGCCATCCTCCCAAATCCATCCAGAGCTTGTACTGTTCCTCAGTCCAATCCAGAAATGTTCTGCTTGAATAAGCTTGAACAGATCCTAGAAATGATGATGAATTACAAAGTGACTAATGAAAACCAGCTTGAAAATTGAGATAAGTAAAGAGAACAGAGAGCAAGATACATCCCCTCACCTCACTGTTCCTTAAGTGACTAACAATACTGCTTCCCCACACCTTCTAATGACACAGCCAGGAGTCAGATTCAATGATCCTGATGGGTCCCTTCCTACTCTGCATATTCTGTGAGTATATGATTCTATGAACTGTACCCCAGTCTCCTGGAATTTCCTGCACAGAGCTTTATGTAGGAAGATATGTTATTAATATTAATATCAACACCCTACTATACAGCTAACTAGCAAGCTAATAAGAAGTATTAACAATTAAAGGTAAAATCAGGGCAAATAGGGCAGGAAGTGCAGGCACCGACAGATATGTGTAACAAGCCCAGTATGAAAGCTTTTTAAATTTCATACACATTTTCCCCCTATGTGTTTTCAATGTTCATTTCCTTTTAGCTAACTTTTAATCTCTGATTATTGTTAAAAGGTGAAGCCTGCAACAGAAATTCAGCCCTGAAGTAAATTCCCCATCCCCAATCCTCCTCTCTATAAAAAAGACAAAGCCAGGAAATGTAAGTTTATCTTGTCCACCTTTGCAACCAAAGAACAGCAACCTGTCAGAGGTATGGCTGGGCTCCATCCTTATCTCCTGCTGCCATAAACAAAGCTTCAGAGAAGGCATCTTCAGAGAGAAGCATTAACAAAGCTGGCTTGGTTAAAAAGTTGTGGGAATAGGAGCAGCTTGAGGAATCACTGGAGTGTCGCTGGTGGTTTGGAGATGACTATGTTTCCCTAGCACTTGGAGGTTGAGCAATCACAGCCTTTGCAGTACAAGACATGGATAACTAGAAAAGTCTTGTTTAGATGGGTGAGTCTAAACCCTAACCCTAATCTAACCCTAACCCTATCCCTGAGCAGGGATAATGGGTAACCTAGTAGCTGAGATGGTGGTAAGAAAGCAGCGGGAGCAGGAAGGTTTTCTTCATGCTAAAGAAATGGGTAATCTGGGGAAGATGCCTATTTCTCAAGGAGACAGGATTTGTCTAAGCAAATCTGAGAGCCTGGTAGATACTCCCAGTCAAGCAGAGACCTGGCTTTGTAATCCTCCAGAGGACATCACACAATGCAACTTCTGTCCACGGCCTGGAAGCTGTCCACGTTCATCGGACCTGAGCTAATAAGCCCTGGCTCGAGCAAAACCGGATCAAGGTTTCTGCTCTACTTAAGCAGATGTGCCTCAGCGCCCCAGTAATCAGCACTGCCCCTTTCTCTAGGGACAATACGTGCCCCTGCCCCCAGAGAGCACCTGCAGTGGAACACATGGTCCCTTATTCCACCAGCACAGCTGAGGTATTACGGCAGAGGGAGGAAGTAAGCATTGAAAAGAGACTGAGAAAGAAATATCTAAGCATGAACCCAGGGAACGGCATGGGTCACTGAGCAGGAGGAGCTGGAGCGCTCACAGGGAGAACAAGTATTGCTTTTGCAAAGGAAGCACTCCTTGAGAGGGGGAACATATCAGTTTGTAGGCAATGAATACAATGACTGCTCAGTGCCACTGTAATCATTCATATCAGTCTTATTGGGAATAGGAGAGGAGGTGGAGAGGAACAGTGGAGAAGGCTGTCTCCTACCATCCTTCATAGGGTACTCTGAGTACCTGACAGTGACCCTCATCTCTCCGTTCTCCCCTTTGCTTCTCTGCTTCCTGCAAACTTTGTGATGTGTAACACCACAGTCATAAAGCCCTCCTCTCCTTTAAAACCAAAATATTGCTGAAGTGACAGCACTGCTTGTATGCCAGTCACTTGGGTATCTGCAAGGAAATGGGAGATCCTCAAAGCCAAAGAAAACCATTACCATCTCCAAGGTATCATTGATCACCAGGAGGTGAGCTCCTTGTGCCCTGCAGGATTCCTGGCTGGAATTCCAGTCCTTCTTCTCTGTGGAGAAGGAGTAGCAGCTCCCTCTGTAGGCCACCCACTCTTGAGGGCAGTGTGGGTGGCCGTCACCTGTAAAGAAGTCAAAATACTCATCTTCTTCTCTACCATTAACCAGCAGAAACACTTGTCAGCAAGGACCTACTGAGAAACAACTCATTTGAATAGCTGAAATGCAGAAAACTCAAATCAGGACAAGATTCTGAAAATAATAGTGTAATTTCAAAATCTTACAATAGTCCCATGTTCTCTGATGCTGGTGGCAAGCATGCACACACTCACCTCACCCCCAGGTTTCCACTAAACCTCTCAGATACCCAATAATAGGTATCTAGATACCCATTTCAGATACCCAGCTGGCTATCTGAACACAGATCACGCTCTGTGGGTATGGTGTGATCACATCTCAGCTTGGGTGGATGGATTTTAAGCAACTAACAGGAAGCTTCTCCACATAGTCTTGCACCATCTGCATGCCTGGAAATATATTACAGACCTATTTGTTCTATAGTTTACCACTACATTTACCAGGCAAGTCTACAAAGACTTTTCAATATATTTAACTGTTCTTTGCCACAGGATCTGAAATGGTTTCCTGGAGTCTGCATGAGGAATCTATTCTTCAAAATATTCTGGACAGGCAGTGGGTACATAAGGCTGGTAGAAACCTAGAAGAGCTCCTGGTTTTAACTCCATACGATGGAGTTTCTGTGGTTAGATGTGTCGCTGCTCCCTTGCTGTTGGTTGCTCCTGCTCAGCAGCCCTCTGTGCACTTACTCATCTTCCAAATCAAAGCAATTGCCAGGGAGATGCTCAGTATGCCAAAGCCTATGGCCAAGCCCTTCAGAACTGCTGACCACAGATGGGGAGCTGTAAAAGAGAAAAGAAACCACAGTGAACAGAAGCCACATGAAAACTGACTGTGGTTTTACATAGTCCTGGGCATTTCCCCAAGGAACTGCACTATTTAGAGCATCGTGTCTGTATACACTCTGCACATAGTAGACATCACTGTCCCTGCCCAGCCAAACTGGGGCCTCCCCATCAGCCCAGGGCCCCATTTCAGCTGGGTTTGGGGCCACCAGTTCCTGTCTGAACTTCCCAGGGGGTACCTTTCTCTACATCAGCCATAACTCTGCCCCTGCCTGGCCACAGAGCCTGCTGGTCCAGCCTCTGTGGTGGCTGACCCCAGCGGAGGAAGCACCTACCACAAGTGAGCTGGAGCCACCTAGGCACTATGTGACACTTCCTGCTGGCAGGAGCCTCCCAACAAATCCACTCCTGCCTCAGAATTGAAGCTTGGGGCGACAACCAGAGAGCTGCATTGCTACAGCCACCGTGTTCCAGCTTACATGTAAAAAAGAAATCATAAGATCTTTCCCCCAGCTCTCCCAGCAATAACAACAGGTTTAATCTCAGCATCCTGCTCACAGGCTCAGACACATGGTCATGTTACATTTTCCCAGGATACTCCCAAGGCAGTTCTACATTTTCATCATCCATGGTGAGGCAGTAGGATAGGTGAGCCAGCCTTGAAGACCTTGGGACATCTCCCACACTTTCACCACCACTGTTTGCTGTTCACTGGCTGCCAGTGGCAGAGAGTGAGTCCTTGGGGCAACTTCCACTGTAGCCCAGCACAGCTTGCTTTCAAAGGGCTGGTCAGGACTGGCCTGTAGAGGTCTGCTTATGTACAGCACAACGTGTTCACCTCCAGGCTACATGTTGCTTTTCCACTGCCATCTCCTGGAGCTGTGTTTGACCCGAGAGGCATTCAGTTTGCATAAAATATTTGAAACTTCAGCACTAAAATCTCTTCTCTCCCAGACAGAAGAGAGGATGACACTTACTGGTACGGATGAGCTCCAGGGGAGTTTGGTTTGCTTTTTTTATTAATCTCAGTACAGCAGCTGCACAGACAACAGCATTCTCTAAGAAGCAGTAAATATGCAGCTAACTTAGGCACCACATCCTGATCTTGTGATGTTCCAGAGCCTTCTACCCAAATCTAGCAACAAAATCCCCATGGATCTTATGAAATTTGAGGTTCTTCTCTCTTCATCATGTCATGAGACACAAAGAAACACATTTGATCTCTTAGGTGACGTTGAAAACAAATGCAGATCACATATGAAGAATATTGTGAGAAAAACAAAGAAAGCCAGTGCTAAAACAGAAGGTTAAGGGAATCCACTTACAGACAAGAACACATTCTTTACACACTGGAAGCTTTGTCCAAATACAGAAAGTAGACCAGATCAGTAAATAAATAAAAATCAATTTATTTTGATCTTGAGCAGTTTGCAGGCTCACTTGTTAAGGCCAGTTTCTCATCTATAGAGACACACTTAGGCCTGTGGTTTTACCTAGAAGAAGTTTCTAAGGTAACAAGGAAGATCATGAGGGAGCGTTGTTGTAAGCATCATTCTTCTGGTATAAAGATCTTTTCTAAGATAGAGGTTTTCTCACGTTTCCTGAAGCTTGTAGGATCTTCTAGCTCTCCCAAACATAATTTAAAATTAGTGTCATTTCTTATTTTTTAAAATCGTTATTACATAACATTTTCAGAGACAAAATACAGAAATACTTTTCAGTTACACCCTACTCCTCAGCTTCACACAAAGGAAAAGCAGGAGAACTGAAGGACTTGGACTGGGTCTGGAACTTAAATTGATTCTGCTCTCTATTTCTCTTGTTTGTATCCCTGGCAGCTTGGGTTTTGTCATCAGATTAGGCCTCAAGAGAATTAAATCAGCCCAAGGTTAAGGGGTAGGGTGGAGATTTTTCTCAGCAGATTACAACTGAAAACTTGGCAAAAGTGGATAAACATCTGATGAAATATAACTCCTGGTTCTGAGATCACATCTGTACTTTTCTTTTCTGTCCTTTCTTGCCTCTCCAAAGAAGCTGTCTCCTGCATCCTTCTGATCACTCTTAGATTTTAGGGAAAACTGCCAAGACAAGGCAACCAGGATGGCAGTCTTTGAAACAGTTAATCCTTAAATGTCATCACCTGGCAATGAACAGAGCAGTTCACTCTCTATTGTTTCAAACCAACTGCAGAAAAAAGGGAATGATTCATCATCAAAACAAAATCCCAGGGCACCTCCACAAGCCCAGCAGTGGGAGAGTCACTAAAGTTCATAAAAATGAAAAAAATATGGCATTAGATAATTTTGGAAGGAAAAAAAAGAAAAAACAAAGTGAAGTGGGAAAACAGGAAGTGTTTGAGGTGAATTTAAGCTTCACTCGAACTGCAGAGATCAATTCAGGTAAGTGGAATAAAGTATTTCACAAATCAGGATTTTTACCAGCTGCAAAAGGAGCCCCTGCAGTTCACACTTTTTAAAACAAGTTCAATGGTTTCTGCGTGAACCTCAGTCCCCGAACTACATGTGAAGCTCTTGTAGAAGTGGATGGGAGAAGTACCTAAGATGAGTTTGAAACTGGAGGAAAATCTGAATGGAGCATCCAGAAATATTTCCATGTAGTTGTCTGATGAATTGTGGAAGAGTCTGTCGAAGGGGGTAAGTGGATTGGTGGACATTTAATGTAAATATCCAATGTTATCACTTTCTGTTTACAAAACACCCCAACAAGTCTCTCGGTGCTCTGGAGAAATGACTCTGATACTCTCCATTCACTTGCAAGCAGTATGACCCAATATTTTTAGGTTTGTGAGTCCAGATTCAGTTCCAAAACTGAAAGCTGTTAGCATTTTTCAATTCAACTCTTTAGGACAATCTGAAGAATATCATGGCACTGTCCCAAACAGCTCCCTTCAGCTCCTGCCTACCTCAGTATGGGAGCAGCATGACTACCTAGAGTCAAGGAGGAGAAGTTGAGATACAAGGATTCTGTTCCTGGCTGTGGCACAGACCTGGTTATTGCTGTTACTACAAGCACACTACACAGGCTAAGTGACTGCTGTACTGACATTCTGGTAGTGCTGCATATCTAAGGCTCTCTGGAAGCCAAACAGAAGAAACAACCAGGGAAACTTTTCATTTTTGAGGAGTAGCACCAAAATTTGTTGGTTGACCAGAGGACTGATCTACACACTCATGATACTGTGCCTACAAAGTCAGCAAGGGAAAAATACCTGAGAGCACATCTCTTAGAAGTGATGGAGGCAGGAACAGAGTTGAACATAAAGACCTTCAAAAGAAAGGTACTTAAGTGAGCTCCTTAGGGATCTCTTTCATGCTGAAGAAAGCTGAGAAATAATCAAATAATATGCACAAGAAGTGTGTTCAAGTATCAGCTTTCTTATTTTCAGTTGTCTGACCATAGCTCAAAAAGATGAGGTTCCATAAAAGAATGTGGAGAGATGTTAAAAAGAAAATTGCAAACATCTAAAGAGGGCATTGGTTAATCCCCTTTCAACACGGTGGGGGTGAACAGGAATGGCAGGGAATGAAAGGATGTTACTGTGTTTTCTGATGCAACAGAAAACATAATTTCTGGTGAAAACATATGCAAAAGAAAGACTGCCCTCCAAACAGATGGAGTGTGAGTACCAGATAGGAACTGGGGAGTTTCTGTGCTGGCTTTGTTTCCTTAGTGAAACAAGTGACCAGACAGCAGTAAACACCTTAGGTATACAAAATTATTCTGATCAGGGTATAGAAATCTTGTATCCCACAGTGAGAATCACCTTTGCTGTAACACCTCTGAGAATTTAAAGTCAACTATTAGTGTTGCAGCCAACACAACAGAACTCATCTAAAGCTCACTGGCATTTCATAGAATCATAGAATTATCTGAGCTGGAAAGGACCCTAAAGCTCATCTAGTTCCAACACCTCCACCTTTTTGCATGAAGGAAATGCTTACAAAGAAGGATCACCAATGCAAAGTTTGACCCTTTGAAGGTGGTATTTCTACATTAAGCTGTCAGAGGAGTTGTTTGGTGCGACATCTGCAAGTCTAATCAGGGGTAATGGAGAGGAAATAAGAAAAGTAAAAGTTTAAGGAAAGCACTAAGAAAATTTTCCTGATAGTAAAGTGCTCTGAAGAACTGTTTCACAGCAAAAGCTGAAAAATTTCTCACTGGGAGGTATGTAACACTAGAACAGAGAAAACAGCAAAAAATCACAAAAGAATTCTGCATAGCCCCACAGGAGAGAGGCTGGATGATCTCATATGCTTTCTCTGTCTCTGATCTCTGATTAGCATGTGCCTCTAATTTATCTGTATTTGCATCTTGCCTGCCCTTCAAAGAACTATTGCTCACAACCTCTTGCTGCTGACAAGCAGACAACTTTAAACCAGTTTTGAAGAAAAGGATGCCTGGGTTGAATGCCCAGTAGACACTGAAGGAGGTCGGTGAGAGGGAGGGGAAAAATGCTGGGTCTCTATAACTCGTCAGCTTTAATCACATCAAAATATCCACAGAAATTTTAGAACCAAAGCAACAGCTCTCTAAGCTGGCACTCAGAATCACTTGCCAGTTCAGAGTGTTTCTGTTAAGTCTTGCTTTCACTCAAAGTAAAATTTTTGGTTGTCCTACCTGATCCATCTTTCCTCACCTCTTTTCTCCTGTGGAGCTTTCGGCCTTGGAGGAGGAGTCTGAGAGAATCTGACAGAAGTATACGTTACCTCCTCGCTCTCATCAACTGCAGAAATTTGTGATCTACTTGCCTCCATGCCAAAGCAAGGAGTGTGCACAAAAGGATGTTTCTATCAGGCTGTTGAACAACAGGGCTGTGAAACAGGAAGCCTGAGGCTATATTCAGAAGACAAGAAATATGAAGCTGCTACCTCTATCTCCAGCTGCTAAGATAACCAAATTTACAACAGAATGGAGAGCAGCGGAACTGCAGCAGCTTTCATTTTCTAACCTGATGGAGGATGTCTCAAGAACACCTGCTAATGGAAAAGGTGATTAATCACAAAGTTCAGGGGTACTCTAATTGTTGCCAATGCAAAAGGGTGTGGTTACCCCGATGCAGGAACTGGGAGGATTCGTGCTGCTCTGAGGAGCTGCCTTCAGGGCAGAGGCAGCAGGATGGTGACAGCACAAGGCAAAAAAGGTGAATAGTGAGAGTACAAGATGAAAAGTGGGATAAAGCAATGGCTATGGCAAACTGGCAGCCCATCTGGTGTGGGACAGGATGTAGATGTGGACAGCACAGGTTTGAAAAGGAAGCTTTGTGAGCTTTGGACAGTTCCACTTCAAACTGGGAACTGTCTATACCCAATACCAGTGTGACTGTGCTTGAGACACAAGGCAGGCCCTGAGAGCTGGCATTCCTCAAGTCCTTCCAAGGCAACATCTCAGCAGCATCCGTACAAGGAGGACAGGGACATACTGAGGAGAATCTACCCAAGGGGCACTAAGAGGACAAAGGGACCAGACCTTCTGTCCTGGGAAGAAATACTGAGAGCTCTGGTACTGTTTGGTCTGGAGAAAAGATTGCTTGGTTAGGATCCAATTAATGTGTATAAATACCTGAAGGGAGGCTACAACAAGAACGAAACTCTTCAGTGGTGCCCAGTGACAGGACAAGAGGCCATGAGCACAAACTGAAAGACAGAAGGTGTTGCCTCTGAACATCAGGAGACACTTTTTTACTCTGAGGGTGGCTGAAAACTGACATAGGTTGGCCAGAGAGGTTGTGGTGTGTCCCTCAATGGAGAGTGGCCTGGACACAGTTCTGGGTTGTAGGTGGACCAGGTTGTAGGTGGCCTGGCTTGAGCAGGGGGTGGGACCAGATGACCTTGAAAGGTCCCTTCCCAGCTGAACCATTTAGTCATTCTGAGGTCAGCAACAACAGGAAAGGCTATTTTTCTTTTGAAGCATTGACCATTGATGAGAAGAGTTCAAGTTGTGAATTTGTGCCAGGGGAGGTTTAGACTGAATACTGGCAAAAATTAATTCACCATATCAAGCACTGGGACAGGCTGCACAGGGAAGTGGTTGAGTCACCATCCCTGAAAGTATTTTAAAAAGATGCAGATGTGAGCTTAGGGACATGGTTTAGTTGCCATGGCCAGGTTAATGGTTGAACTCAATAATCTCCACCGTCTTTTCCAACCTAAAAGACTCTGTGACTCTGTGCTGGGGAGTACAGATGTTTCCAGCACCCTGAGAAATCTCTTAGCTGTATGGTTGGCTGGTTTTTGTTTTAATCCACATTCTGATCCCTTCCCTTTCATGCTTAGAATGGGGATATTGGTCAGGCTCAGGCTGCACTTCTTCAGCACAGTATCCTACAGTTAATTTCCAATAATAATTTTTGGGCATGCTCAACAAAGGAGTTGGGATGACTGCTACCTCTGACAGGGATGATTGTTCCCCCTTCTGGTGACATGTTCTAAATTCAAGAAATGATTGCACGGGAGGATGCTTACCTGACAGTGAGTGGCCAATTTGTTACAATGCACATGCTGGGGAAGGGATTGGATATTTCTGCAAATTTCTTCACTTGCCTCTAAGGGTGGCATATTGGACCCACAAGATTCATTCTAATCCTAGGTGGGGCCTGTGGACAGCAGGATAAGGAATGTGTGCTTGAAAGGGTGAGGAAGGCATAAGGGAGCAGAGCAAGATGAGAGGCAGATCTCTCCTCAATGCTTCAAATCAAAAATAGAAAAGTCTAAAGAGAGCTCTCAAGCTCAGAGAATTTGCTGTACTAACAAGGGAGTTTAGCTGGGAATACAGTCCATATAGCTGAAAAGTAACTAACAGGATTCAGACACAGCTGAAGTGTCCAGATCTGATTTTGTGTTTCTTTGGTAGATTCTCTCCAGTATGTCCATGTTCTCTCATACTTTGGAATAAAGGTGTTTCTCCCAGTTCCTGCCAGTTTTTGTCACTTTTTAAGTGCCCAGGCTGCCTGCTGGCCCAGAGTGACTACAAAGAACTTTTTGTGAAGAACTGGAAAAGTGAAAGCTGGTGGGAAAGAATTAAGACCTCTGTTTTAATGTGGTTTGCCTTTTTTTTTCTTCTAATATCAGTAGGACGGGAAGTGGAGTGGGAGGGATCACACTGTTGAAGGTGTGAAGGCAACTCTCAGTCATTAAGTAAGTGTGAATAAATAAATCTGACTAATGCAGCTGTGCCATACTGTCAGTATGGGGTCACAGCAGGACTAAACTGATCAGTTTTCCAGGAGTCAGCAGCACTTCTTCCCTAGCTCTTCACTGCTGAAGCAGCATACCGGAGAGAGACCCTTCCAAATTTCTCTTAGACAGGTACCTTTTCCAGCATGTTGGTACATTCACTAACTGCAGCATTTCTTTCTTAACTAGAGGATGCAAGAGCCTCAGAACTCTGGCAAAGAACATCTGTCCCTTCCAATAACAGACTCCTGGAAAGTGGATGTGCTCTGGGAACACATCATAAAGAGAGAGATGTCCTTTGAACAGGCCAGTCTTGCATCTCCCGTTTATAGCTTTATTAATGACACCCAAGATGCTCATTACACTAACTTTGTGTGCTAGACCTGGAATTCCTCTACAGTGGCAATATCTGCAGGAGTTGGGGGAAGCACCTTTATTCCAAAGTATAACAACAAAACATGGAGAGAATCCACCAGAGACACAAAGCGTGGACAAAATCAGAAGGATCGAGGCCACAAAGCAGTTTTGTGAAGCGGTCGAGACGCCTCGCTCCTGCAACACAAGTCACTCTGGAGGCACCTGCTGGGTGGGGACGGCAAAGCCCAGCGACAGAGGGACTGCTGCGGCAGCGGGAGCGAGGAAAGGGCGAGGCCTAGAAGCCTTTCACCCCTGCCGATGCGGCCGCCTGCCTGCGGCTGCTGCGAACCTGCGCGGGGCACAGGAGAGGGGACAGCGCGACGCCAGCGAGGGACAGTCACAGAGCACTTGGGTGAGTTGATGAGCAGCCTGGAGCCCGGCGATCCCGATCCCGGTACCCGTGCCCGTCCCCGTCCCCATTCCCGTCCCCGTGCCCGTCCCGGGGAACTGCTCCCCGCTGTTCCCCGCCGCCTCGGCATCGCAAGGGAGGCTCGCTCCGCGCCGTGAGGGCCCCTCCTCTCTGCCCGCCCTCGTCGTTCATTGGCAGAAAGGCGGGCGGGGGCGGGGCCCCCGCGCTGAGGTTCACCGCCCATTGGCTGATGGAGAGGAAGTGGGCGTGCCCCGCTGCGCCCCCGGCCCTGCCCGCCTTTCTCCCGCCTCGCTTCATTCGCTCCGCCGCGCTCCTGGGCGGGCGATCCCGGCCGCTCCCGCGCTCCCATTGGCGCCGGGCTCCAGTTCCGCCACGCTCTTCCCGGCTTCCGGCTGGCGGAGCGGGCGAGGGAGCCGGTCGGGACGCGGAGGAGGCCGGTGCTGCCTGTGCCTGTGGTCCCCGGGCCGCCCAGCATGGGATGCGCCTGAGCAGAGGGTCTCTCTTCCCTGTGGGCGGCGGCGCCTGGTCCCGGGGCGGCCGCAGGTGGGTGTGCGGCGCTGAGGACGTGGGGAGCGGGCACAGCGAGGCCGCGGGGCGAAGCCGCGCTCCGTCCCGGGCGGGTCTGGGCAGCGGCCCCCGGCTGGAGGAGCCCGGCCGGGCCGCTCCCAGCGCAGCGCAGCACGTTCCCGGGGGAAGCCGTGCCCGGGGCTGAGGGCAGGTCCTGCTCTTGGCCTGAGGAGAGAGCAGTCACGAGCCCTCGTGTCACGGGCTTCCTCATTTCGGTGACCGCGCACTGGAACAGATTGCCCATGGAGGCTGTGGAGTCTCCCTCACTGGAGATATTGAAGAACCGTCTGGGCACATGTGCTTCAGGACGACTCTGCTTGAGCAGGGAAGTTGGACCGAGTGACCCACTTCGGTTCCTTCCAGCCTTACCCATTCCGTGATTTCTGCGTTCCTAGCCTTCTTTGGGTGCCCCATGGCGAGCAGAGCCCCCGCTCAGCAGCCGTGAGCTGTGGCGGTCGGCTCCGGGGGCTCTGGGGAAATCATTGCTTCTCTCAAACAGGCTTTGTGCCCGCCTGCAGCCAGGTGCTTCTTTAATGGAGGGCCTGCCTTCCACCAGCGACTGGAGCTTTACCAAAATCTGCGGCACAAGAAGCAAAGGGAGATCTGTTGCACTGCTTTGTTTGGCTGGTGCCGTCATTGAATGTTTCATTTGTGATTTTAGCATGAACCTGAAAGCCAAATCTCATAGATTATTATTATTATTGTTATTGTTATTAATTATTACTGTTATTATCTTCATTACTGCCTTGTTGATTGGATCTTGCATACAATGCCGTGCTTTCCTCCTTTTCTGGTGGAAGCTGGGAAGGAAGGGAAGGAAGAAACTGCTCTGTGAAGTTGCAGTTTAGCATTATTAATGTATTTCAGATTTTCAGTTAAAGGAGTACTGAAAAGATCATTATAAAGATTAAGGCACTTGAACAAACAGAGCCTGACTAATCACAGTGGCTCTTCCCTGTGAGCTCTTTACACGAGAGCTGTGAAGATGATTGATTAGAGGCCTCATAAATAATTTTCTGCTGACTGGCTTCTCAGTGCAACGCCATAACAAACAGTGGATTATGCCTGAAATCTACTCCAGCATTCAGTCTGCTGGACTCTGCTCTGGCAGCTAATTAACGTGCTCAGCAGCACAACTTTTTGTGGTCTCAAGGCAAATTCAGAAGAGAGCCCCAAATCGGCCCAGTGAATTGTCTTTAGCTGCACAGGAGATTCAGATTTAGTGTCTCCTGGGAACTGTGAGTTGTTTCTAGATTTCAACTTCTCCTTTTTGCAGTCAGAACTGAGGAAGTGGCTAATCATTGACTCCATGACCCTGAAGTTAGTTTGCAGGGGGCTGAAACAAATCCTTTCTGAAGTTAATCCTGTGTTCTCTGTGGCATGTGTCCAGGATGTCACCACCTTGCCATACCTCTGCCTTGCTGCTGGTCTTTGTGGCCCTGGCTGTAGCAGGGGCCGAGCAGTCAGAAGAGAGGAGCTGTGATGTGGTTGGTGATGAGAGCAGTGAGTCACAGATGGAGAGAGCCCTGCTGAAGAAACTGGAGCCCCTGAGCCACATGAGGTACAGCAAAACACCCTGCAGGCCTTGGGGCTGCACAGTGGGCAGCAAGGAAGGGAGGGTTGGGTCAGGCTGCAGAATCGACTCTGGTGGGCTTCCTGCTCTGAAGTGCCCACTGCTCCATGTTCTTTGTAATCCAATGGGCTGTCTTTTCTGTCTTCCTGCTGCAGGTTTAACGTGACTGTGGATAAGGGCAAAACAGAAAACTACATCTACCATTTCAGGGTGTGCAGGGAGGTTAACAGCACCTCACATGACTTTGGTGGCCTGGTGCAAACAGATAGACACAGCGGAAAGACCACGGTGATAGGAAGAATCAATGAGACCCAGGTCTTCAATGGAAGTACGGTTCCACTCAATACTTGGCTTACTCAGTAGCTGCCTTTTGCCTCCTGATGTGGATCTGCAGCCTGTATTGTTTCTCTCCTGGCAGGTGACTGGATCATGCTGATTTATAAAGGAGGTGATTCATATGGCAGGCACTGCAGTGGTGAGAAGAGGCGAGCTGTGATAATGATTTCTTGCAAGCGGGGAGTGACAGCGGTGAGTGACATCTGGGGTGGGAGAGCATCAGGGGGCTGCCAGACCAGTGGCTGGTTGTGAGCAGAGGGGACAGTGAGCTGGCCTCCAGTGTCTGGTGCCCAGCTGCACCAACAGTGATAAAACTGTTTCCTGGTAAAGTTCAGTGTGCGTGGGCACGTTTTCACATGACTTCTCTTTTCCCAAATTGCAGAGTTCATTCAGCATTATTTCTGAAGAGCGGGAAAAGGAGCAGGAGTGTTTCTACCTCTTTGAAATGGACAGCAGTGTTGCTTGTCCAGCTGAGAATTCCCACCTCAGTGTTGGCTCCATTCTACTGATCACGTGAGTCATTTGAAGAGCTGTTTGTGCCTGAGTCATAATCTCCAGTGCTATTTAGAAACGTAGCAAATGCTATAGTAAGACTAAATTACTGCAGTGTACGTTCCCACAGCCACCATTAGATGTTAACTATGCCTCTGAGCTTTTTGGACAAAAGCTCTTGCTCAAGGCATGATGCTGGCTGGTCTGTTCCCACTAAACGTTTTCCTTCATAGCTTACAGACAAGTGCACTGAAGCATGAGAGATTTGACTTCCTAAAATTATGTGATGGCTCTTTGCCAGAGCTGGAAACTCAGACCAGGAGTCTTGACTCATTTTCTGTGTTTGTGCTTAGAGGCACTACTTCACATAATGCTGCTAAAAGATTTATACAAGCAGATTGATAACTTGGGGACCTTTTATGGTCTGGTTTCTATTTACAGCTCTGTTCTTGAGTGGTGCAAGCATTGTTCCAATGATAATGTGATGCAGGTAGCTGGCTCAGAAGAGATTTTCTATAGGATTTCCTCAGCTTTTATTTTCCTTTTTTTTTTTTTTTTAATTCTGCCTTTTAGGTTTGTGTCACTGATTGCAGTCTACATTATTGGTGGGTTCCTCTACCAACGCCTCGTTGTGGGAGCAAAGGGCATGGAGCAGATTCCTCACTTTGCCTTCTGGCAAGATCTGGGCAATTTGGTGGCAGTGAGTAAAAATTCTTATGTATTCTCAGCCTGGCCTATGTTAGGAGAAAAAGGCATTGACTCTGTGGCTTGGGTAGACCTACCACCAAGGTGGAGCACTTTGAAGCAGGAGAAGAGGGTGTCTGTTTCGTTTTTCTTGAGTATGCCATTTTTTAATCCGTGCTGAGACCAATTCCCTGCCTCTTTCCTGCAACTGCTCCTTAACAAACTAGAACATGTGCTCCTCAGGAGTTGACACTTTCCAGGTAGAAATGTTCACCTGGGGACTGTGAAATGCTTACTTCTGACTGTGAAATCCTTCCTTGGTCATTGTAGGCAGTGCTATTTATTCTTCATAATTGCCTTGGCCTGATGTTGCGGCATAACTGTCCTGAGCTTTTAAGACTGAGTAGGATGTTTTTAATTCCAAGGTTTGGGGAGATGTTTCAGGTAGCTTAAGGATAGGCATAATCCCTTAGTGAAAGAGAAATGGCAGGAGCTGCTTTGGTGTGGTGTGGATGCTGAGTCAATTGCAAACAGTCTGATGCTGGTGCTGTGTCCTGTGCTCGTAGGATGGCTGTGACTTCGTGTGCCGATCCAAGCCTCGGAACGCGCCAGCCGCGTACCGCGGCGTGGGGGATGACCAGCTGGGAGAGGAGTCAGAAGAACGGGATGACCACTTGCTGCCCATGTGATAGGCTTTCCACACCAAGATCTTTTCTCCCCATCTCCCCAGTGCTTGTTTAGCCAGGTGCCTCCCAGCCAGTTCTCCTTCTCTCACTTCTGATTTTCTTTACACTGTTTGCTTCCGCTGTCTCCGGTGTCAAGTCCCATGGATGCCTCTGGATGTGAACAGCACTGGTTCCTAATGGCATGTCTTATAAATATAATGCTGGGTTGGGTTTTAAAAGTGCAGCGGAGCCCAGGGGAGAAGTGCTGGCAGTTGAGCAGAAAACAGCAATATGAGTGTTCAGCACTGAGCAGGAATGGGAGATGAATCACTAAGAGGAAAAACAGGGGCATGGATGGGTGCAGAAAGGGAAAAAGGCTATGGGTTAAAACAGCTGACACTGTAAAAGGGATATTCTGTGTCTTTTTATTTTTTTTCCCTAGGATTTACAGGATCTGTAAGACACTGGAATTATTTTTCTCTGAATGCATTTTCAGCTTTTCTAGCTTCTGTGCTGTTATACAATTTCTGGCAGCATAACTGGCACGGAGTGCTCTATGCCAGACTCTGGGGGTGAAGAGGCATTGGCACCTCTGCAATTTTTTGTTTCCCTAATGGCAGTGGTGTGAACTTCTCAACAGTTTCCTTCAACAGCTGTGCAGGGATGCATGCCATACTCTCAGAATGGAGAGGGACAATGCTGAAAAACCATAGGAGTTAAATGGAGTCAAAATACTTACTTCAGTCAAAGTATTGACTCAGTCTTCTCAATCAGTGAGAAGCAAAAGGTAAAGATGTGCTGCTAAGGAGAAGGAACATTGCTGAAACTGAAAATGACATCAAGACAAAATGAGACAGGTAGCTGCCACTTGAGTTCTGACACAGGCTTCCTGAGGTGACTGCCCACACACCTCAGTCACTATCAGCATTGTGATTTCATGCTCCCCAGAAGTTCCTTGTTTTGCAGAGGGTTTTCCTATGAAGCCGTCAGAATTTATTTTTATATCAAAGGAACCATGGAAGTCCTGGCTAAGAATGCTAACACACTGAGAACTGCATAAGGGACTCTTACATGGTCAGCTTTCATAAATCACTGTCCCCTTAAGCATGGTGCAGGCCAGTCTTACGACACTTGCCCCGTGCAGATGGTACTTAACATACTGCCACTGGCTGGGAGTGAGAAAGACCCTCTCTTTGGGCCCTGGTGAAAAGCAGGTACACTTGAGTTGTAGACTTAATGGGAACCTTCAGGAACTTCACACCTTGATTCTAAATTGCTTTTTATTTGAAAGGCTAGACTGAGCAATCCCATTCTACCCCACTGTGTGGACTGGCTGACAACTGCCCTCAGTCTGGGGGGCAGAGACTGAATAAGCAAGCCACCACTGTGTTAACAGTGGAGTACAGACAAGGTTTATGTATTTTTAAGACACTGAGAGAAAAGGGGTAGCTCTGCTTTCTTTCTGGGTTTGGAGTGGGCAAGCAATTCCTGCTTTCTTTGACTTTTGTTACAGCCTCAATCTTTCTCATAATATGGGAAAAATAGGAAGTCAGTAAGTCCGTTACTGTTTTCATGGTGGTGTCTTAAGGTAATTTTTTTTTTGTACAAAACACAACTTTCAAAAATAAAGTGACCAAAAAAACCTGGTGAAGTGTTGTGCTGATGTAGCAAGAGCTTGCTTTGGTGCCAGAGCACCTTTTTTCTCACCCAAAAGTCAAGGGTCCTTAGTGTGGGGTGCCTTCTGCCTGAACCCTTGCCCGTAGTGAACATGTTTTGGTTAGTTCATTGTTTTTGCTGCCACCTTATTTCACTCCAGGTCCTCTCAGGCCTAAGAGGGAAGGCTATCCACATCTTTCAAAACTGGAACTTTAGAGGCTCAGGATGGATGGATTATGCTCCGTATTTTTCTGCAGAAATGGCAGTCAGAAATAACTTAGTGATGAGGTTTGTACTTTCCAAACACTTGGGGTTAAAAAGCAGCCAGACCTGCAAAGCCTGATCAAGCATTTTTTTATTAAGAACACTGAACATGAAATGAAGAAGTGAAACCTTCCTATTTGAAATAAAATCCAGTCCTCAGGAGTAGCTGGTAACAGTGACAGGCTACCTGTCTGCCTACCCTGCCACAGCCAGCCTGCTAAGGATAAACTGGTTTAAGGGCAGCCTTCTCTGCTCACTGCTGATTCTAACCTCCCCCTCCCCTGTCCCCAGATTACATCAGACCAAATTGTGGTGCCAGGGTGCAAGCAAGCACAGGCAGCTTCCTTTGGGCCTATTTGCATTCACAAAGCCTCAGAAGTCTTCTCACATAAAAAAGGATGTCACAAAAGTGAGATTCAGCAACACAGTTAAGACTAGGAAGCTGCTGCCAAATTTTATCCAACTACTAAGCACTTTCCTTCCTCTTTTTCTAACGGGTCAATAAACAGCCCATTTTAAAGATCTCTAATGTTTTCCTACCTATGCTATAAGGCTTTCTACCATGCCACTACAGCTTTCCTGCAACAGTAGGTGCTTAACATAGAGAACAGTCTTATGTTTCACTCAGGTATTCATGTGAAACTTCTAGAAACAGAAAAGCTGAGATACATGGTTTATAACACCATCTTGCTCTCAGGTATTTGGCTCTAGAGAGCACTTACGTCTTCACAGTTTGTGTAACTCCTTCAGGTGTTTTGCCTGTTTGAAATAGAGGTGCTTGTGGAAGAGAATAACTCTGCCCAGGTTTTCACCTCTGGCAATTTGGCTACAAAACTGCAGAATACCACATTTGGTCCTTAAAAAAATTAAACAACCAAAGAACCCCTAAGCAAACCTGGAAGGGCTGAGTAGGAGAAAATCAGCCTGTAACATGAATTCTACCCTTCAGAAATGAGAAGTCATATTAAAAGATTGGTATTCAGTTCTTTTAGGGTGTGTGTTTGGTTTCTTGTAACAGAAATACTTGTTTTACAACAAAAAAAAAACCCAACAAAAACAAAAAACAAAAAAGCCTGAGGCAAGCAGTACAATCCTGTCAGCCTAAATTTTGTCCTGTAAGCTCTCCTGAGGATAACAAAGACAGACACAAAAAGGAAAGAATACAAACTGGTAAGAAAACACACAAAACAAAACCCCAGCTCATTTCATGAAGAGCCTTGGTGCTTCTGGAGACTGCTTTGGATCTGTAAATTATGCTCTAACACAATGGGAAGACAAACCTCGTGCTGCAGGGTTCCCTAATGTAAAACAATCCCCTCCCCTTTGAGTTTCCCATCAATTTGTCGTAAGTACTCAGGAAAAATCCTCTGACTGGTTCTGAGAGGAGCACCTGGAGTGAATAGCTGCCATAACACTTTAGCTTTACTGTCTCCTGTAGACATGCAGAGTGAAGACAAGACAGCTCCTATTGCCACAGGCCTTCAAGTTTGGTATGCATGCTGGAATGGCTATTAAACCCAGTTCATGAGCAGCCTAGGTATTTTTAAAAGTGGAAAAGCACCAGCCCCTTTTGCTCAAATTCTTGTCACCTCTGTCACTTGCAATTTGTTAGTTCCCCTTCACAAAAGCCCCAAGCACAGGTGCTCCCACTGTCCGTGTGGGGCCAGCTCTTCCTATGCCTTGAGTTCTGGCAATGATATTCAAAGCTAAGATCTAGCAGACCTGCTGTGGCAGAAAGGGTTGAAGGGAGTTCCCTTTCACAAGTCTTTCAGGACAGAAAGAGATCCCCTTTACATCTTTATGTGGTGTATACAGGGGAGGCATATTTAAAATCAGGAAGAAGGAGAGTTGTTTAACGGCCCCAGGTGGCAGTTTTCCCTAACCTTGTAGCACCATTAAGAGACCAAGAGATGGGCATGTGCATGGCAGTTTCAATCAGTTAAATTCCTTCTCATTCTTCTTGAATGCAAGACCACAGGGGACTGACTGTCCCATTCTTCCCCACCCCAGCAGGATGCTCCAAAACTGGCAGCTGCCCTGGGGTCAGAGCAAAAGTGAGAACTCTGGCTTCAGAGTTCTTAGGTCTCCTTGAGGACATTGATCTTGGCACAGATCTTGAGAGCTGGTCCCAGCTTGATGTTCATGGCACTCATGAGATGTTCCTCCTTCAGAAGCAACAGGGCCTGACCATCAATTTCCTGTGACCGAAATTCCTCGGCAATTTCTTGGCACCCTGTGGAAGCAAACAACAACAAAAAAAAAAACAATAAGAAACACATGTGCATTGGGCACTCTCCTCATTCCTCCTGCATCTCTGGCAGGTACAGAAAAGCAAGCCAAGACTCTAACCAACCCCTTTCCACACTCTAGTCCACACTCTCCTTGAGCACACAGGCTACTTGAGAAATAAATGTTGAGAATCCATCTCTATGATCTACTCAAATTCAGAAACATGTCCAAAAGCAGTAGGCACCACTGAGCCCAACTCCCCATGCTACTGGATCACAAGATGCAGGAGAGGATCTTAACTTCACCTTGCAATGATGCAATGAACTCGTACACTTCCTCCACACTCCAACGACTAGGGTTGCTTGACAGGAAGACTGGGTTGATGCCATGTAGATCTGGGGTGGGGGGGGCCATATTAGAGTTTGCCAGGTCCCTCTCTCCATGACTGGCCCTTACTGACAGGGGTCCTGGAGATGTAGGGGACAAAGCTTCATCATAGCTGGAATTATCAGAGCCTCGACTCGAGTCTTCCTGGCCCTACAAGCCCATAGGAAAGAAAGAAAATAAAAGGGGTTTTGTAAGAAATTCACAATTACAAGCTGCAAAACAAGACATTGGGAGCAGCAGACTTTGTCCCAACAGTCTGGAACAACTGTCCCAGGCAGTTGGTACAGAGGCAGCTGACACAAGAGCTCCCTCTCTTCCTCACATCAGAACTGAGGCTCATTCCATTCATCTATAGCCCAATTCAAGTCATTCATGTGAAAGACTGCTAATCAAATGGGAAAAGTAGATTGTTTTCTGCCAAGGCTGTCAGCAGGTCTTACTCACTGAGACCTTCAAGATGCACACAGGAGCGAACACAGAGTGCACAGAACAAGTACCAACGTGAATACGCTTCCTGCAGTCCGTGAGGGATTGGAACAGCTCCCTGTGCCTTGTGTAACAAGTGTGTCAGCATGCCCACGGCACATCCTACATGACAGCATCCACTGTGACAAAGTGGTACAGCCAGAAGGGACAAGCCCTACACAGACCTGCCGTGACAGGTGTGTGTCCTTACCCTGTGGCGCTTGCCCTGGATCTTGGTTCGAGCGATTTCAGAGCTGCTGCGCCGTGGTCCCCGTCGGCGCACACGGGCATAGTTGGCTTCCTGGAATTCCTTCATCTTCTTTCTCTGCAGCCGGAACTGATGGCTGCAGCTGACATTGTACCTCAAGTAAGCAGAAGCAGAACAGCAGTTAGAAAGCAGCAACTATCTAAACCAACTACTTCTCCTTGCTCTAGATGGGGATAAGACTCCTCTTTACCATCAAGTTCTGTTCCTCCTCCTTCTAAGACTTCCTCTTGGAAAGAACCAGTCCAGACTTCTGACACAAGCAATATTTGGACACCAAAGTCTTGATCTAACATCTGAAGGGTCAATTAAGTAATTCCCCTAAGGGAAAAAAGACCCATAACAAGCACTCTGCTATCAAGAGGAGGCAGCCATGACTAGTCTAACTTTTCCACGTTTTTTTTCCTCAATGCTCCCTTGTGTCTTTGTCTAGTAGCAATGCATGAGACAGCTACCAGTATGCATTTATGTAGTGAGTCAAATGTACATTCCTCTGAAGAGAGGTTCTTTACAGCCCCAGAATTTCCCCCTTCACAGTTTATTTTCTGAGCAAGCTCGAAATCCTGTTTATACCCAGCATCACATCCACCTCTCCAGACCCAGAAGCATTTACAAATCATTTAGAGTGGTAAAGGATCTCTGTGGCCAGTACGTGCCACAAGAGGAGGATCAGATGTACTGAAAGGTGGTACACTACTTGGAGAAGGGGACACATGCCCAGTTCCAGCAAACATATAGTCACAGATAGGGAATATTACATCTTGCTGTTATTACCTTTTAGCACAGGTCATGGAACAAAACCTCTTGGAGCCACGGAACTGGCTTGCTGGGGCATACTTCCCACAATATTCACACTTCAACAAGTTTGCCTTCTTGTCAAGCTCTAGTGAGATACAGAGTAACACACCAGTTGGTGATCTGAACTGAAGCATATCACACACTCAATGATTCCCAATTCCACTGCTCTTCTTCTGAGCAGACAGATGCCAAGCACTATTTTCTACTGAATCCAGTAAGTAGTTAGCTTGGGAAGCAACTGGGAAAAGAGAAGCACAAGCTCCACTAATTAGGATTAGGGTTAGGGTTATGGATATGGAACAGAGCAGTTTTTTTCTCCTGGTCAGTACCACTTAATGAAACAAACAAAAAATAGCATATTCCTCACATCCTACAAGGCTGTGGAGGAAATCCCCATCACTCTGCCCTGTCCACACATCCTTCACAGCTTACAGTCATCAAAGACACATACAGTTCAGAATCTCCTGCTTACTACTGACACAGGATGTGTAGATCATATTCACAAAAAATAAAAAATAAAAAAACCAAAAAAACCATTGTCAGTCTTCTGGCACTCAAAAAAAGCAAGATCCTAGTTCCATAGGTCAAGTCTCTAAGGAGCTGGCAGGAAGACATACAAGTCCATAATAGATTAAGTTAGTAATACAGAGCAGAAACTTTCTGTAACACACTAGCTAGTCCTCCTGGTCTTGAAACTCACCCATGGAAGCACTATCCTCTCCCAGAGAATTGCTGGACAGGTTTTCATTCTGACCAGAAGGAGCCTCTCCCTGCAATGGTTTCTCAGAGTCTTTCAGCAGCTGAGAACAACCCACCTGGATAGGGAAAGAATGAGTTGGACCCACCAATAAAGGATTCCCTGTGTCCATCACCCTCTGCCAAGATATGTGCAGTTCAAAATTCAACTCAGAAGAATCTCTCTGCCTAACACGGAAGGAGAGATGCTGAAAAAAAGTCATTACTGCTTCCTGACTCACAGGCTTGGTTGTTCATTTCAAGGTCCCCAAGCACTATCTGCCTTGAATAATGTCCAATTCCACGTAACTCCATTTCCCCCTCTTTACTTCAACTTCACTTGCTGCCTATTCAAAATGCATCTCTCCCTCACAGAGAGGAGAGCCTCCTTACAATTGCTGCACTAATTATTGCTTTGGTGACAACTGGAGTAAGAGTTGCTGCAACACTTGTTTTACTCCTTCAAACCCCTTCTCTTTAATAACACCTCTAAATGTCTTGCTTCATTCACTACACTGCCTTCCCTTCCCTTCCTCTTTACTGTCTGTGTCTCAGGCTAAAAATGCTGAATGGGAAAAGATACTCCTGTGCAAAGATGGAAGCCCACCACCCTCCCAAGAAAGTGCTACACCTCCTTCCCCCACAACAAAAAAATCCCTACTGGAAAGGGCTCTGCTCCCTCCTGGATGACAAAGCCTTCAATGATGTGTGTGAGGATCTGGGGCTTGACGATGGCTTGAGGAGGTTTGGAGTCTCCCATCTGACGTGACACCAATGCCAGGTTTGGGGTGGAAGCAGAGGAGGGAGTGGCTGAGACTCCTTCACTTGATGTGGCATTTGGGGTTGCAGTGGCAGCAGGATCAGAATTATCTGGAAAGTTAACAGCACAGGCATGAGCTAACTTTGCTCTACCTACTTCAGGTCATTAGCACAGACAAGCAGAGCTCTCCTTTATGCCTCACCTCCAAGGCCACTCTTCTCCTCCATGTTTTTGGGGTTGTCTGTTACAGGAGAGGACCTGGCAGGCACGAGTGTGGTGACACTGGCTGGCTCCTCCTTCTCTTCCTCTGACTCTGCCTTGCGCTTTACTGCCAAGGTCTGAGATTTGCCCTGCATGAATACAGGGGAACACGTAAGCAGACAGAAAAGCTCCAAAGCAAAGAACAAGCCAGATTAAAAAAAAAAAAAAAAAAAAAAACAAAAAAACCCCAAAAGAAAAAACAACAAAGCATCCTGCTCCATCATACTTGATTTCCAGCCTGGTTTCTTCTTGAGATGCCTCTAGCTCCCACAGTACATACCTCTACTTGGGAGCATTTGCCTAACAAGGAACAAAGCTTGAGGAGACTCACTGCCACAGACTAGGATCTGATGTCCCAAGTCATGTTGGTACACTGGCAAAAACCAAGACACTGTGTGAACCTCAAAGGATTACTGCAGGAAGAAATGGAATGGCATTCACCCAGCAGTTTCCAAACAGATTTTTTGGATAAATCAGATCAGTTTAAATGAAGAGTTGAAAGAGCAGGGGACACGCATTCACCAGGAGCAGAACTGACCCCCTGCTCTAAAAATCAAGACAAATCCTGTGACACCTTCCTGAAGAAGCAGACAGAGTTTAGAAGGAGTCTCAGCAACTGGCTAAAAAGGTGTTCAAGGCAAGGTTGGATGGAGCAACCTGGTCCACTGAAAGGTGTCCCTGCCCAAGGCAGGGGTGTTAGAATTATGTGATCTTGAGGGTTCTTTTTAATTCCAATTACTTATGATTCCATGATCTAAGCTGGCGAAGTGCTGTTGTCTCAGGGATTTAGGTAGGCCCTAGCTGGACAATTCACAACAACATGGATAAGGCCTATGGAATTTGAGTTTTCCTCTGCATAGCCTGTTGCTAGGGGATCCTCTGAGGCATAGTCAGTGGATGGTACCAGACACCAAGAGATCTGTAACCCAGAAATAACCACATTGGAGCAGTTAATGAAAAACTGCAGCCTCTGGGAAAGACCCGCATTGGAGAAGGACTTTATGAAGGACTATATCCTTTGTGAAAGACTGTATCCCATGGGAGGGATTCCCCCATGCTAAAGCAAGGGAAAAGCATGAGGGAGAGAGAAAACCTTATGAGCTGACCACAGATCCCATTTCTCGTCCTCCTCCTTTCAGGTGGAGGAGGTAGAAGAGTCAGGAATGAAGCTGAGCCTGTGGAGAAGGAGGGAGGGGTTTTTTGCATTTGCTCTTACTTCCAATTATCCTACACTAAACTGGCAGTAAAATAAATAATTTCCATAAACTGAGTTTGTTTCGCCTATGATGATCACTGGCAAGTGATCTCCACATCCTTATCTCAACCCACAAGTTTTTCACTGTATTTTTCTCCTCCTGTTGTGTTGTGGAGAGTGATGGAGCAGCAACTTGATGGCCATCCAGCAGCCAGCCAAAGTGAACCAAACCCCATTGTTAAATGGGATACTCAGTATGTGATGTGGATACCCACCCCATCTGGGGCAGGCTCTGAGTCTCATTTATTAACTTCATGCAAGCCTTTGAATGATAATGTGGAAGAGAAATGCTTGTAGTCAGTAACCCCAGGGGTAGGATTGGAATTAATGTTTTTGAGGTAAAAAAGTCTCCACATCCCTTTCCCCAAACCCCTTACCCATCCCATCCCACTGACCTGGGCCTGGACTGCGATTGGTGTCCTAGGAATGAACAAAGAGAATCCATATGCTATTCTCCTTCTCAATGGTATCACTTACTGGCAACTGGACAGACTGCATGTAGAATGCTGCTGGCATCTGAGCCACAACTGGAGAGGAAGCTGGGCTCTTCACCATGTGGGCCGTGCCTTGAACTTGTGCCAAATTCACCCCTGTGGTGAGAGGGGGAGCTTCCTGTGAGGATGCTGGAGCTGAAGATGATGATGGGGAAGCAGCATGGATTTGGGAAACAGGCTGGACTACAGCTGGCATTCCCCGGGAAGTCGGCACCGCTGCAGTAATCTGAGCCAAGCCCAGTGCTTGGGCTTGGCCTGAGCCCTGCTGCCGAGTGCCCACCACCTGCACCGGGATGTGTGGAGGAGGCTGCTGTGCTGCTGACATTTTGGCAGGCCCAAGCTGAGGGGGTTTGATGGGGGTGACCAGAGATTTTGATTGGATAGGAACAGGTGACTTGGTGGCTGGCTGGCACGGACTGTCCTGCTGGAGCTGTAAATGCGGTGGCTGGGACTGCAACATAGGCTGCACCACAAGGGTCTGTGCCTGCTGCTGGGTTTGAGGGGGAGCCTGCTGCTGTGGAGGCTGAGCTTGCTGCTGCTGCTGGGTCAGAGATGCTGCTTGCTGCTGTTGCTGCTGTTGAGCCAGTTGGAGATGGGTGGCTGTGTGGAGGAGCTGGGACTGGCGGTGCTGGAACTGCTGCTGGTGAATGGCTATCTGCTGCTGGATCACCACCTGCTTCTGCAGATGGATCTGCTGCTGCTGCTGGATCAGCGAGTGTGGCTGGATCTGCGTATATGTGGCTATACAAAAACAGTAAGAAAAAACAGAGCACAGAAGTTAGCAACAGTGCAGCTGGGAAAAACAACAACAAAAATAAGGCAGCCACTGCACTGCTTTGAGACATTAAACTCCAAAATAACTGACAGCTTACTTGCAGAGGACATGACGGATTAAATCGACTTCTTGTGCTAATAGAAGGGGATAACCCCTTGAGACAAGTCTCTGGCAGGACCAAAGCTGGGAAACATGCTGGAAAACCTTTTACTACCAGGCTTCCAAATGTCCTTCTTGTGAAGGCCCAATGATTTTGAAGAGAAAGAAACAGCTGAGTTTTTTACCTGAGCTGATCAGCGTCTGGCTGGGTGCTGGTGTAGCTGTCCTGGTGAGGTTCATGCCCACTGTTTGCTGTCCACCAGTGTCTGTGTCACCCTTCTTTGCAGCTGCATTCTCCGTCTCTGTCTGGCTGCCCTGGCTGACAGTCACGGCCTGGGCAGCCGCCACAGGCAGTGGCTGAACCACCCCGGTGCCCTTCCTCTGGCAACTGCCAGCGGCACCCGCTGAGGAGCTCTGGCTCAGTGCCATTGAGGGCTGGCTCCCACCGGTGGCCACCACACCCCCGGAGACACCATTGCTGCCCGCTGCAGCCTGGCTCAGGTTGAGGGACTGGCCTGCCCCGCTGGAGGAGGCCTGGGCCACAGCCATGCTCTGGCCCGTGCTGGCGGCCTGCGGTAAGCCCGAAGCCTGGGAGCTGCCTGGCAGGGCCGTCTTCTGAGCAGAGCCTTGGAGCTGGGCGTTAGTGGCAGAGGTCTGCTGGCTCCTCACAGCCAAGTTCTGCACCTAGAGACACACACACCAAACAGAACCCATGTGCTTTATACACGGTGCTTGCCGGGAGTGTGACAGAGCACACAAAGCAACGCACTCTGCGGGGATGCAGGCTGAGTTGGTGCCTCGGGTCTCGTGTGAGGAGCTGCTAACACTGCAGGGCAGAGCTCAGCACGGCCCTCCCCAGGAAGCACATTATGCTGAACTCTCTCCTGCCCAATCTCTGATGGAAGTAACAGATCTCGTGGCACTTAGTGAACAGGATCTGGG
Source organism: Ammospiza nelsoni (assembly GCF_027579445.1). Taxonomy (NCBI): domain Eukaryota; kingdom Metazoa; phylum Chordata; class Aves; order Passeriformes; family Passerellidae; genus Ammospiza; species Ammospiza nelsoni. Next base: position 32,917,066 of record NC_080634.1, on the reverse strand, counting down.
GACACAGTCTTTCTCCAGGGCATGGGACAGACTTCAGACCTGCCTGCCACACCCTGGCATGGGTAGTTCAGCACAGCTCTAGAAGCACTGAGTTACCCCTTTAAAGACCAGTCATTCATTTTCAATTTTTGTGCCACCTGCCTGCCGCAGGCCCACGGATCTACTCGTGGCCTGTTGTGGTGTGCTGTAATGTCCCATTTTGGCCTTCCAGGTCATCCCCCCAGGTGTGCCTATACCTCTCTCCCTTCCCCCTTGCCCCCATGCTGAGTGAGTCCTGTCAATCAGGCTTATCATTCCAGCAAGGCGTGGTGTGGTTGGTTAAGTTCAAAGGATGCCCCTATGCCCAGAGGTCATTCGCCTTTCTGGGTGTCATCTTCCCCTGAGACCCTGCCCCTCTCACCTGGTTGGTGGCTCACCTGTACCTCCCCTCCCCCTGTCCCTGAGCTTAAAAAGGTCATCAGACCATGCGGCCGGCGATTCTGTTGGAGCAGTTGCTCACGTTCAGACCTCTGTAACCATGGAATAAACCTCTGGACATTAAACCCTCCAGCAGAATCCATCCTTTTTCTCTTCACCATCGCCTGAAGCTATTCCTCCTGAGGTAAACGGGGTTCCTAACAAGCCTGGACTTGTTCAGTGCCCAGCTGCAACCACCAGCAAGCCAAGGTATCTCTGGGGTGATACACCGCAGTTGCTGCCTTTGGCCCAGCAGCGAGGGTCAGACTGGCCCAGGCACAATCTAACTGGTAATATTGGGAGCTATTTTCCAATAGTGGCCCACACCCTTTCCAATTTCACTCTGCATTTTGGTGCTGCCATCCTCTGTATTTACTTCTGCTCCAAATGCCATGTTATCTCCAAAATTAGATCACAGCTGACTTTTCTTTAAAAAAATTGCTTCAGACAACTCTTTGGCATCTTTACAACAATGAACCAACTGGATGAAGGAATACTATCTCTGGCAAAGACTCTTAATTATAGTGTGACTGAAAACTGTACATAGAACTCAAGAGTTCTTTTCACACAATCACAGCCAAGAAACTGTGAAGATGGGATTGATCCAGCCTGTGCTCACCTCAGAAATTTTAAGCAGAAATTAATTTAATCTCTGGAGGCAGACAGCAAACATGAAAACATGGTGGCAAAATCTCCTGCCTGCAGAGGGACAAGGGCTGGGGATAAAATAGCTCTAATGTGCTATACAGGGACAGCTTGAGACAAAGAGCAGAGTGTGGTGTGGCAGAAGCAGGGGAAAGGGAGGACGGTCACTGACCTGGTCTGTGTCTGCATGCACCCCAGGAGACTGAGTGGGTGGTACCTCCTGCTGGACAGCAGCCACAGCCCCATTGGGCATCAGGATGAGCTGGGAGGCGAGAGGCACATTGCGGCCCAAGGTCCGGTTCACCTGCAACAGGTTCCCCAGCTGCGGCTGTTGGCATCAGGTGGTGTGCAGTGCAAGGAACAGAGGTAGAAGAGAGAAAGGAAGACAAAAAAACCACAAGCAAACAGATCATCAAGGAACACTAGGCTGCAATGTCACTCATTGCAAAACCACCAGCCCTCCCTGCACTGTAATACTGCTCCGAAGCAAGAAACTGGGAACAGTTTCCTTATGGAAACAAGCACTCCTCTATCTAACATAGGCCTGGGCTAACTCCCACAGACTGCCCAAGGCTGTGTTATCTAGAACTGGTTGAACAACAGTGATAAAAAACATACATCCAAGATTAGTGCTGCTTGAAAAGTAGGGGATTACAATCTGTATCTGAAGTCAACTGCAAAACAGAAAGTAGGTACCGAAACCCCAGACTGGACTCCACAGTCAAGCCTAATGCTTTCCACCTAGCTGCACTTCAAAGCAATTAAAAGGATGACATTTGTTCACATTGATTTATTTGTCTAGGCTTACTTGAATTCTGACTTACATCCCTGAGCTCAGCAAGCAGTAGAAGAGTAATTTACCGTGTATCTGTTCCAGCATTGAACCGGAAGAGTAGCTTTATTTCTGTGAGCTACATTCAAGTCTAGGACATGTATTTCACATTTACACTCTAGTGAGAAGTGCTATGGAACCTTTAACATCTGCAGAGCAGAGGCACACAGAGTTGTTAATATTCTCACCTGAGCCACACAATACACAGCTCATCTATCTCAAAGGCTGAGCCCAGAATCAAGCTTGTGGTTTCAGGGATGAGACCTTCCCCATGCAATTTTAAAATATACTGCAACAGCCTTAAAGCAAGGTTAGTCTGTAGGTGCTGGTAATCCCAAGCAGTGAAACTCTGCAGAGGCTGCTAAGTGGGGCTCAGTCAGGACACACGTGCTGCCCATCTCTTACCCGCAGGTACATCTGTGCCTGTGACTGGTTGAGAGGAGGTGAGGTGGTGTTCCCAAGGAGCACAGACTGCGTCAGCGTGGTGGCACTCGGGGAGCTCACGCTCTGCGACCGACTGATCAGCTGAGCAGCTGACGTGGTGGCAAGGTTGATCTTAGAAGAGAAAAAAGCTTCAAATCACATATGAAGAGATGGAGGCCAAGAAATAAGTACAAATATGCTTAGTGGGGTACAGTCAGAATGGACATTTTACAGTTTTTTCCTGCATCCTACAGGGGACCAAGAAGAAGAAAGTTCTTGTCTTAGAGGGCTTGTCCTACAGGCTACACAATCTATATTAGCCAGAGCCCTGGATACTGACCTCATTTGTATGCTGAGCTTGAGAATCACTGTTAGCATGCAACTGCAATAAGAGATCCAAAAAAATACATCATTTTCTCCAGCCTCCCAAGTAAAGGTAAAAAACCCACAAAACCTTCTCTACCAACTCATCTACTCTCTGAGCAAATCCAAGCTCCTCAACACTCACTGCAAAACTAGACATCCTCTCATTCAACAAACTACTGCTCTGCCTAAGACAAAACCTGCTCACAACTCCTCCTTCTTACAATTCCTGAGCCTTTTCTAATCCATGACAATGTATCCCCAAAGCCTCAGCAAACAGAGATCTATGTCTACCTTTACAGCTAAGAGGCCTCTCCCACCTAAAAACCTCATCTGGTATCCTCAAGCCCCACCAATAACAACAGCACCCCAAATCCTCAAAGCTGTCTGCATCCTGTTGATTCCCAGGGTTCTTAGAAGTTGTGTGCCTCCTAAAAGACAAGGAGGAGACAGAACAAGGTGGGGAGGGGGAGGGAGGCTCTGATATGTGTGTGAGGGAGTAGTTTTACTTACAGAAGCCTGGGTGGTGGTGGTCTGTTGCGAGGTGCTAGTGTTGGGGGAGCTGGCCTGTCTACTGGCTGCAATTGTAGCCTGCAGGAGAGATTGGCAGAGAAATGAGTGCCTGAACAAACCTTTCAATCCAGCCCAATTATTAGGCTCTGTCAGAACACCCAGTCCCTTTACCCTCAGAGTGCATGACCTCCAGTCCTTCCACCCACGGGTACATGCACTACTCTTGCCCAGCCTGTCATAGTACTCTCTGCAACCCTCACCCCGATGCTGAAATCCACTGTTAGCACCCAGACATTCCCTGCAATATTAGCAATTTGTTGGGCTAATTAGGCAGTTTAGTAGCAAAGCAATGATAGCACTCCAAGTAACAAAATTCAGATTAGAGAGCATATGGTTTGTGGAAGAATATAAATATTGATAGACTTATTTCCCCCTCTCTGATGCCAGGGGAATTCCCCTGCATGAGTTTAGTTAGTTTTGTAACTAAGATTTGTGCAAAACTGATGAGAAGATTCTATTTCTTCTATACTATAAGACTGCAGTCAGGGATTTTGAGAACAATGACATACTGGACTAACTGCCAAGGAGTACAGCTACTGAGGTATTGTTACACAAAAAGAATATATTCATGTCACACATAATCCATTTTGAGCTGATGATTAAGTCTAGTAGGTGAGCAAAGGTGATAAAGGAAAAAAAAACCACTCAACATTTATGTATCATAAAATATATTGATTTATATTGATCTGTGTATGTCTCAATTAGTGACAGCCTCCTGGCTGGACTGGCTTACCCTCCTGCTGGTAAAGAAAACATGACTACTAAGTTTCAAGACAGAAATTTCAGAGAATGCTGCCTTACCTCATGCAAACACAAATGTTTATTCTCAGAGAAGCAACTACCCACTGATCCCTTTAATACGCTTTTTAAGCACTACTGCATCCACTGTTGATTTCACCACCCATCTTTTAGTTAAAGAAGGTGCAGGGGGTAGTAATAGGCCTCTGAAGTGCAAGTTCCTTGATGGTGATGTCAAATTTTATCTTCCCTTGCTCTGCAGCCAAAAAAATAAATTAATCTTTGCTTCAGGCTTCCAGTTGACTGGCTGTTTGTATTAACTCTAAACAATGTGTTTAGGGACTCATTGTCTTATCAGGGATCAGGATGACTCGGTGCACAAGGCACTGTATAAAAACAGAACCTCTGGATCTTCCCCAGAGAATGATCCAACTCCTCTCCTTCTGCCTCTTGGCAACTCACCTGCTGGACAGCAGCCAGGCTGTGAAGTTGGGCACTGTTAAACTGCTGCTGGAGCATAAACTGATGGAAGTACTGGGCTGCATTGGGCTGTCTCTGGAGTGCCTGCAGAGCCTAGATAAAGAAGAAAACACAATTGTCAAAAAGTGCATGCCATTGAAATGTGATTGAAGAGAGCAATGACAAAGTAAGCCAGCCATGAGAACATCCCTAGACCACAAGAAAAAGCAGGCAGCAGATCAGCACATCCAAATCCATAGTACACTTACAGATTTGGTGACACACTGAATCACAGGTGTATTCCAGGACAATGGGAATCACACTTTGCAAGACTTTAATAAACTTTAGGAATCTGGGGATGTGCATGCTCACACTGGCAGACAAATGTTCCTGCGCAGTTTGTGTATGGAGAGCATAGAGAAACTGGGATGGCAAACTGATTTGCTCTAGAACAGCAGGCTAAAACCTATCTATTGAATCACAGTACAGATTAAATCCAGGAGGCTGGACACCAAAGGAGTAACCTATAAAACAAGAAGCCTCAGGCTACAAGAACTAAACATTACGTCTAGTATAAGAATTTCTAAATCTGAAAAGATGACAGTCCTCTAAGCACAGTCCCACCTTGACACACAATAATGCAGAGGAACACGAAAGGGCTCACCACCACCTTCCAGTGATGCAGTGCCATCCCAGAGCACAGCCTGGGATGTCTCACCTGTACTGCCTGCCGCTCATAGAGAGACATCTGTGAGATCTGAGGCCGGGTGCTTCCTCCAGAACTGGAGCTCCCGCTGGTGGAGTTGGAGTTCTGCTCACTTTCGGTCTCCATGGCGACAGGATCCCAGGAGCTCAGGCTGAGATGGACTCCAGATCTACATTGAAAGAACTGGAAACTAAGTCAGGCTGCAGAAAGAACCAAACTGTATTTCATTACATTACACAGCTTTTGTACAGAATATCTCAATACCAGTCTCCATGCTCATCCTAGCTACATGTTAGGGACCAGGGAAGCTGGGATTCTAAAATCACCCAGAAATCTTACTCACAGTTTAAATCTTTTATTACCACCAGAAACATAATGTGCATATTTTCATACTTTTATTGCCATGCTATAGTTGCAAGCTACAGTATCCTGAACTCTTAAAAAGGTACTGGAATGAAGCAGCTGCAGCTCATTAAAACAATTCTGGTTACAGACCTGACCGCCTCTCCTGTCAGTAGAGACTAGCAAACCGAGGCAAACTGCACTGTGCTTCCAGTCCTGCAATGCACTTTGGCAATTTCTGATCCTCTCTTCCTCCAGTCCCTCAGCTCCAATGCCCTACTGATACCAACTGAGTCCCTCTTTCTCCCAGTTTAGCCCCCAGCCCTCGACTCTTTCTTCTTCTGATCACATGAACTTTCCAGCTACTTGTTGCTCCCAACACATCTTAACTTGAATATTAGATTAGAATCTGGTATCTGTGGTGGCAAGTTCCTTTCAGGAGGAACACAGTCAGAAGCAGAGTGGGTTAAGTGTTCACTGGCAAAAGCTGCTGAAGAGGTCATGCAGAACCAGGGAGACCTTCCAGCAGCAGAAAGATGAGTTGCAGGACTGAGAAAGGACTGGAGAAGGCTTTCATCAGCTAAGAGGAAGAGAAGGGAGACTGAAGAGAGTGCTTGGCAGAAGAGTAGCACATTGAGATGATCAGGGAGTTTCCTGCAGCAAGAAACATGAGCTACACAGGGAGTAGCAGCAGGAGGGGCTAGAGTCAGAAAAGGGAGAGAAAAGTGATTATACAAAAGAATTCCATTGGAAAAAAAGAAAACCAACCTGAGTTTTTAGAACTCCATGCAATATTAAAAAAAAAAAAAAAAAAAACAACTTCTGATAAGTCTTTTCACCAAGACAGCCTATTTGTTTCCAAAGTACCAGCTCATTCCTCTGTAGCATATCTGAGACCTCTAAATGAGACCCCTATAAATGAGCTTCCAGGAGCCAGAGCAGCAGCACAGCCTCTTTATCTAGCCCTTTTAAAATCCAGATTCTGAGCTTTATAAACACGTCACCAAACATTTTCCTGGTGTATAAGCAAACAGACCTGTGCAGCAGAAAAGGAGACGCAACAATACTCTCAGCCAGACAACTTTTTAAATTCTGAAATGGTGCTAAGAGCAGTAGATGACTTTAAAGTAGGACAACAGCATTAACTCTGCAGAGAATGGATGGCTAAATCAGGGAACTGCTGCTTCAAACCTACTGCTCAAAATCTGAAATATTCTTTAACTGGCAAGCAGAGTGCTGCTGCTCCAGTCTGGTCTTCCAAAATCATCTTCACCTCTGCCCTCAAGTCCTGCCCAGGCATCTCCCTGCTGAGGAAAACTGGCTTCCTGCACTGCTTCAGCAGTGGCCACCTTCTCCTCAGCTGAGACACACCTCCTCCTAACTGGCCACTACTGTCTTCAGGCACAACTCTATTTCAGCTAGAAACAGCCTGTCAATAAACCTACCCAGAATACAAAAGCTCTTGCAGAAGCAACTGCCTTAAAGATCTTCCCCAGAGAGGAAAAATTAAATGAGGCCTGAAAATAAACACTGAGAAGGGGAAGAATACCGACTTTTTGAAAGAATGAAACTGTGGTGGATAAATAAAGTCATTTGAGTGGGGTTAAAATGCACATGAACACATTACACCAAGTTCTCCAGTAGCTCAGATGCCATTAGGAGACAATTTATGTTTCCTTGCCCACCTCAATATCCCAATGCAGATCCTCCTCCTTCACCTCCCTTCTAGGGCTCATTAGATCAACTTGGGTAGCTGCAGGAAAGATACCCTAAAACCCTATTTTCTGTCACATCACAGAACTGAACTACCTTACTTGTGATGCCACAAGTGCCCATGAGAGAGGAAAGGATGTAAGTGATGATCACCTTAGCTACAGCAAATACCCTTGTCCTCAACAGCTTCAGCAGGAGAAGCCAGGCTTCTGCCTTGGTCCTCTGCTCCACCAATCTGTGTTTCCTCAGGAAGCAGCACCACCAATTCCTAAGATTTCCAGCATTTTTGAGAGTTCCATATTGATCTAGATCTTATTAAAATCCTAGCATAAACAGAATCTTACTGAAACACCTCTGCATGAGGCATAGAAAAATTTTGCTCTCTCTGTAGGCAGAAGGCCTTTTGGAGATGTGGACAGAGAAGCATACGCTCACTTTGCAGAAGGGCAGTAAGAATTTTAAGTCGCTTACAGCAAGGAGAGTTATCCAGCAAAACTCTTTCCAAACAAAAAAGTGAAAAGGCACAGCATTTCCTCAAGCAAGTTCATCTAGGGATGCAGCTCCATGTTAGTGTAATCCGATCCAAACACAGGCCATTTCCACACAAAACAGGAGAATTACACATTCTCCCCTCCTCCAACTGCATCCCCAAGCACTTTCCTCTTACAAAAACCTAGTGATCACTGGGCTATCACATCACTTGACTCAGCTAGCTGCTCCGTGAGATGGATAACCTACTAAAAATTATTAAACCATGGATTTTCCAAACAAACAAACCAAAAAAGGAAAACCAACACACAGTTAACAACGTGGCCACTACTGGAAATTAACCTTTGAACAATAGCTAGAACTGCATCCCTAAAAGGCAGACACAGAAGGACACAAAAGCGTTTTAGCACCATGGCAGGAATGACCACACAGCAAAAATGACGGGAAGGAGAAGGGAGAAAACTGGTTCAGGCAGCAGTACAAGCATGAGAACATGGACCACTCCAGAGCCTAACCCACACTTTCTGCTCCCAGCACACAACGAGAATACCACAGGTGGCCCATTCCTGACCCTTCCCAAGCACAAGGGCAGACAAAAGTCAAGCCAAACAATACTCTAATCACTAAGCACTAGGTAGGAGGTTGAAAAGTTTGACTTGCTCACCCCATCCATTCCCCGGGGACATGACTGCTGCCTGCATAACATTTTCTAACTTTCCTAAGTGGTTTTGTCACTTCATCCTTGAGAAACTAAGTTAGGAAACACGTAAGATTTACACGGGTTTACTCCACAGGTTTGGAGGAGCAAAGCTAGCATCCCGTACTACAGCATACTCGCTGCTGCTACTATATGTCTCTACAACAGTTTCCAAGCCACACAAGCAGAGGTGTGGAACTGCCGGGACAAGCTGCCTGCTCTGGGATGCTCTGGAAGCAGCAGTGGGTGCGACGCTCCAGCACTGCGGGACCCGGGCACCACCTGGTCCCCACCCCTCGGTGCTCAGCCCGCCCTTCCCCGCCAGGCGCCTCGCCCGGCCGGCGGCGGGAGAGAGCGAGGCAAGGAAGGATGGAAGGAGGGCAGGATGGAAGGGGACGGCGCGGCTGCAGCCACCCAGGCCGCCGGCAACTCCGGCAGCAAAGTTCATCCGACACGGCGTGCGGGCGCCCTGCCCGCCCGTGCCGAGCCCGCAGCCCCGCCGCGGCGGGAGGCGGGATGCGCCGCAGGATGCCCGGAGCCGGCCGGGCGGCGGCTGCCCGGGGGAGCGAGCGGGGCCGGGCCGGCCAGACAATGGCTGCTCCGCCGCCGCTGTCAACTTCCATCCCGCGCCGGCCCCGGGGAACTCTCCCCGCCGCGGCCGCCCGCGCCCCGGGCCCCGCCTCACCTGCAGCCGCCGCGGCTCTGCCCCGCTCCGCTCCGCTGCCCCCCGCCCGCCCGCGGGACCCGCGCTGCCGCCGCCGCCGCCGCACCGGAGCCCCCGCAACGCCACCGCCACCGCGCCCGACACGCCCCCCGCGCGCGGGCAGCCGGGCCCGGCCGAGCGGGCGGGGCGGGGCGGCAGCTCCGGTGTCGGGGCGGGCGGGGCCGGGGGCGGGACCTGGCGGCGGCTCCGGCGGGGCCGCGGTCTGGCGGGGCGGCCCCGAAGGGGCGGGACCCGCGCCCGCTCCACCCGCCCCTCTCCCCGCGTCCCTCTTTCTTAATCCCTTTTTTGCTTTTCTTGTTTCGATTTTTTTGTTGGTTTTATCGGGGTTTTTTTTCCTTTTTTTTTTTTTTTTAATCTCGGCCTCTGGGGCTCCCCCGGCGCTCCGTCACTTCCTCCCTCGAGGCGCTTCCGGGCACGTGGTGCCTTCCCGGGGCGCCGCTTGCCCGTTGCCCCGGTGACGGGAGCGAGCCGGGCGGCGGCGGGAACGGCGGAGCAGCGCCCGGCCCGGCCCCGAGCCGGCCCCGCTCCTCGCCCGCGGCTCTTGCTGTGCCCGCGGGGCTGGCTGGCACCGAGGCGTCACGGCGCTGAGGGGAGTCACAGCCTGGTGCTGCGCTAGCCTGAGCGGGTGTGCCCTGTGCCGGGTGTCGCTTCGCCGTGCGTCCTTCTGGAGACTGACCAACCTTGTTAAGTGCTAGTCGTTTTGTGTAGCACGGAATCAATTCGGTTGGAAAGGACCTCTGAGATCATCGAGTCCCGCCTGTGACCGAACACCACCATGTCAATAGACCATGAGTGCCACATCCAGTCTTTCCTTAGACATCTCTAGGAATGGTGACTCCACCACCTTCCTGTGCAGCCCATTCCAATGTGGAATCACCCTTTCTATGAAGAAATTCCTCCTGTTGTCCAGCCTACACCTCCCCTGGCACAGCAGCTAAAGACTATGTTCTCTCCTCCTGTCGCTAGCTGCCCGGGAGAAGAATGTAGGTTGTAAACTCTTTGTGTTGGTACCTGCAACAAGCTTTGATGAACAAACAGGACACAGCAGGCAGTTTTTTGCCTTCTACATGTGTACACACGTAGAGGTGCACAGTAGAAGCCTGCATGAACATTAAAAAAAAAGTGCCGGAGCTCGCTGGCAGCTTTTAGAAGGGAAGCTGTGCTGTGCAAGCACTTGGACCTTGCTTCTCTTGATTACTCTCAAAGAGCATCAGTTTGTTGCCTGTCAGTTGCCTGGCTTACGGTATGAGTGGTTGATTAAGGCAAATTTACGAATTTTGAACTGTAATGTTGTCATCTTTAGATGGTAAGTGAAGAGGAAGTATGTGTGCATGCAGTGACAGGACAAGGGGCAATGGCTTCAAAATGAAGAAGAGCAGGTTTAGATTAATTATTAGGAAGAAATTCTTTCCTGTAGGGTGGTGAGGCACTGGCACAGGTTGCCCAGAGAAGCTGTGGATGCCCCACTCCTGGAAGTGTTCAAGTCCAAGTTGGATGTGCGAGAAATAACTTTGATCAACCCAGTCTAGTGGATGGTGTCCCTGTCCATATCCAGTTGGTTTGGAACTAGATGATCTTTAATGTCCCTTCCAACCCAAAGCATTCTATGATTTTACGATCAACATATTTGTTTCTAAGAAAATAAATGCCCACCGGGTCAGACCAGTGGCTCATCTTGATGAGAGCTGGTGAGTTTCCCTTCAGAATGCCAGCACCAAGGACAAGTGGGATGCAGCAAAAGACAAACAGGAATGAATCACGCTCCATCCACATGTACAAGGGGCAGAAGCTCAAGCACCACTGAGGCTATGAGCACCATAAATACTCCTGCAAATAGCATCTTTGAGCTTCATGTTGCAAGAAAGTTGCATGTGGCTCTGTAATGACAGTGCTGGGCTATCAGTTCACAGGAAAAAATTCCCATTATGAATTGCAGTCAATTCGCATTGACTTAGAATCACAGAAAAATATTTGCTGCTGCCTAACAATCAGCAAAACACACCGTACAGGAGGGCATTTGGGCTGTTACCAAACATACTTGCTCTAAATGCTGAGGGTTCTTTTTCAATTCAGATGGAAAACTGTCTGGCTGATTTTCAAGGAGATATTTAAGGTTATTCAAAACAAAAGGTCAGACAGTGAACAAAGAAACAATGACAAGGCAGGAAACTCAGCAAACAGTAATCCCGGGAATCAACCCCGCCTAAAAGCCCCAACAACTGGATGAACGACTAAGCCATTTGTCCCACTTGCAAAACCCACTGAAGTGGATTCAAAGGAGGAAACTCTGGAATGTATGCAAACGAAGGGCAGTTACTGCAATACGACTAGGGGAAAATACTGCAATAAAGAGGCTTTAGGACTTACTGAGTTAGCAGCTGTGAGGGGATGTTGGAACCGATAAAGAGAATTTTAGGGTTTTCAAAACTGCAATAGTATGCTTGGGGTAAAAATCACAGGCAGGGAAATGGAGGGATCAAGGCGGATCAAATGGAGAGAAGGTAGGTATAAACAAAACCAGTCAAATGCAATCAGTATGTTTATGTGCACAAGGTATCTGATCACAGTAGCCTGCATTACATTTTTAATAAATTATTTTAATTGTTTCCTGTATTATTGTTCATTTTGTTTTGTGGTCTGTCTAGTCAGCAAGATGAAAGGTTTATAGGGCCAAAAACCTGACACCTATGAAAATGCATTTGTCTGAGTGTTGATCCTTAGGAAAGGACCAGGCCAGTGACACTGTGCTGATGTGGGTGTCTCTGAAGCATTAACCTATGTGTACGTGTCTCTTGTGGACTTGCACACCACTCTGCTACTGCTGGGGTGTGAAACAAGAAAGCTCTCACTCACCTCCACTGACCCAGGAAAAAGGAAGCCACTGGACCTTTTATTCCACGAGGTTCACCTGCCTTTAATAGTTTCAGGGAAAGCAAGTGCACCTGGCCAATATCTATGCTGCTTCCCAAATGGTGAGATCCAGCCTTTTTAGTGTCTCCCGATAAAGCACTTGTTCAGTGCCATAATTGTTGTCACTGAGGATCATGCTGCAAATTGTAAGATGGTTTAGAGGGTCTGGCTGGAAACCTGTCAAATGCTTTTCCTACACATAAGGCAGAATTCATTGCCTAGATAGCTCACGGTTCAGGTGCAGCTCTTCCCAGCTCCGGGAAAAAGGAAGAAGTAGCCCATTTTCATTCCAATGATTTTTTTCCCCTCCATTCCAGCCCGTTTTAGAAACGGAGATTTATTCCCTGGAGAAACGGCATCTTGCAGAGCAAGCCACGGAGTGATGGTGACACTCAGTGGCCCTGCAGGAAAAGTGCACCTTCCGAGCTCACGGGTTTTTTTCCAGTTTATCAGGAACATAGTGGCAGTAAATGAACCTTATAGACAGGTGAATAAACAGCACGTAGCATAAGCATGAGCCTGCATATGTGCCGTACAGATTCTTATAGTACAGGCATACAGACAGACATGTAGTCTATGTAACTGCATTTGTCTTCTTTCCCTTTCCCACACCCATATACTCACTTCAGCCTGGAAGTGAGACCATCACCTTCAGGTACCTCAGAAGGAGCACCTTGTCTCTTGTTGTGGACTGGTCATTGTACAGACTACTTTTTTCATGTACAGATTTTTTATATGCCATTTATTTGTAAAATAATGCCCTAACAAGGTCAGAATCCATTTGGGGCCATCTTGTGTGCTTACAGTCATCCTCCTGCAGAAAAATCCCTTGCTGTCTGAGATGCTGGTGACCAGAATGTCTGTTAGCTGCTGCCTGCACGATGCTCTTCTGGACCTTCTTTTTCATGGATTAAAGCATCAAAACTTTGCAGGAAATTTCCCAGTTGTCTCCAGGCTATTTGGGCAACCAAGATCCACACAGCTGCTTGTAGTGAGGTGGTGGAAGGAAGTCTCCTGGCCACCTGCCCTACCTTTGCTTACACATTTCAAGGGTTCCTTTCTTGCCCTGGAAGGTATTTCCTATGGATGTCACCAAGGACAGAGAGCACTTTTCAACAGCCACAGAACTGAGCATGCATCAGATTGTCCATCCAGCACAATTAGCCACTTATTGCATTCCCTAATATATAATTCAAGAGGCAAAGAGTTCACTGACTTCTGCTGTACATTTCCTATCTTATGGGAGCTTGCCACACAGCAGCTTTTTTTTTCAGTTCTCTGCTTTGCCAGCTTCCTCAACCCCTCATCTGCAGCTGAATAATATCTATCTGATTTGAAACCACAGCCTGGAAATACCTGTTTGTATTCATATTTCACACACTTGTTTTTCTCACTTATTTGCCCCACACAGGTACAAGGTGCCAAGACATCCTATCTTCAGAAGCAGAGGAATCTTGGTGGGCTGCTTCTATCAGGATCTAATTTCATGGCAATCTGATCCCATGAACTGTAAAGCAGATCCTTGGCACATGTCCATTTACAGAGGGGAGAGCCTGGCTCACGGACACAGTGAGCATGCTGGGTTACAGACTTCAGGTTTTATTTACAACATTCTTATTTGAAGTTCAACACGTCAAAAGGCTTTAACCCCAAAGCTCTTCCAGTCCATCCCAAATATCCAGAGGAAGAGACTTGCCAAGAAGGCAACCAGGACAGGCAACAGGTCTCACTTTGCTCCCTTTGCAGAGCACCATTGAACAGTCTCGGTTGACTCCCACCATGTCTTGGGAAGGGACAATGCTAGAGGAACAATCCTTGGAGGTTTGTCTCTTCATATTTTTGCTTCCTTGAACTCAACCCTATCTACTTTTTGCATCAGCTGTCCACAGAATGTATCACTTGGTTCCTCCGGTTTTCTACCTCCTCTAAATGCTTGTTAAGCACTGCTGTGAGACATTTATTTTCCTTTTGTCCCCATGTGGAAGGGCTGGTTCTGCTCACTTTATGGACCAATTGTTCTGAATGGTCAGAGAAAACAAAAAATATTTGCTGTCCTTTTGCAAACTGTGTTGATCAGGCAAAGGGCTACTACACAGGGATAACCCAAACAATCCTTGTCACACGACCTGCTTCACTTCATGTTCCTTTTCCCTTTTCTTTCTCCCAAAGTACTTCCTGTTTAGAAGCTCATCACTTCCCAGATTCCCAGCTTATCTTGCTCACTACTTTTCCATTGCCCCTGGGCTTGTTGACTTCATACCTTACTTCATACCTTAATACATTTTTGATATGACTGTCATGGTAATTTATCTTTTGGCAATCAGTTCTGTGAAACTAGTACCCATTTTTTTCTTATCCAGTACCCCCCTTTTTATGAGTGCTATCTCCCTAATGGCACTGCAAATCCCTCTGGGCCATCTGCATACACTCTGTTGTCTTGTTGCATGTGCTGCATCCTGAAATTCCTCAGATTGTTGTCTTTTTTAAGTAGTGCCACAGGTAAGGATTAGTCATTTGGGTTAATGTCTTGATAGGATGGGACTAGGTGTTGTCAGAGTCTAAATATGCAGTGAATGTGTAGTGAGTGTTATTTTGGTTTCATGCTCTCCCTTCACAAGACTTTGCTGTACAGTTCTTTTCTGTCTGAATGAACTGGTAAAGTATTTCTTCCTCAGCATTCCCTTGCCTGTTCCTACTCTTGAGTTGTGACAGAAAAATGGATCACGTAATAAACCAGCTCAGGGTTAAAAATGAGGGGTTTTTTTTCCATGGAATTTGGTTGAAGATCAGCTATTGAGTTAATTGAATTGAAAAGGGAGCTCAGAGATGGGACTTGGGGATGAGAGAGATTTAAATCACTATGCTGACCAAATGCAAAGTATGTAACCACAACATGCACAGTGTTTCCCTCTTTTTCATGCACTGAAATCTTCATCAACTGTCAAGTCACTGCCTTCTTTCCAGGTTCAACATGCTTTATTTCACCTGCTTCCAAAATAATGCGTATTAAGCCAGTTTTCACATGGAAACATACGGCAAAGGAAATAGGGTGTTTCCAACACAGCAGGGAAGGGGAGAGCTGGAGCAATGAAGTTTTCTCTATGCAGGCAGAAAACTCAGGTTGCAGTCAGAGCATACTAGGAGGAAACCTGCTTTGAGGCATCTGTAGAAAGAAAGAGGAAAGAAAATGCAAAGTGCCTGATAACTTTTTAGGAAAATGTCTGCGGACTAAGAGATCTTATGGGATGAGTTGTGACATCTTTTTATCATTGACATAGGCATTTTCGGTTGTGCTTAGACTTGGAATACTGTGAGGACTGCATGGAAATGAAATAAAAAGAGATCATTTTAATCTCCCAGGGTATGCTCAAGCCTTAGTCTACAATGAGATTAATACCTGGGCTAGAAACTGTGCCCACAACCAGTAAGTAGATCCCAATTCAACCTGCAGTCCAAGAAGGCCCTACATCACATGACAGGATTAAATGCAGAGCAGGGGGGAGATGCTTTGCCTGCTTACCACCAGTCCTCTGCCCTGTCCCGGCTGGAAGCTTGTTGGCACTAACCTGAGCTGCAGGGGAAAGCATATTCTCTTGCCAAGCGTTCATCTGTAGAAACAAGAGGGACAGGGTGGTGAGCTGCAGGACTGTAGCACAACCAACCCACTGCCTTAATTTTTCACTCCTCAGACCGTGAATGCAGGAGCAAAGAAATGTCTCTAGTGGGTCAGGCCAGCAATCTGTGGCCACAACATGTATTCCACACAGCTGTAAAAGATCACCTTGTGCACTGTGATGCCTTATTATGCAAGGACATTTTTTGCAAATAAAAAACCTTTCCACAGCATGTCCTGACAGCCTGGCTTATTTAGTGATAATTAGTATTTTCATGTGAGATAACGCTCTTTAAATTGTATGTACTAAGCACAAAAATTCTTGTACAGGATTAAATAGCAGAGGGAGAGCATATTAGGTGTCAATATTTAGCTCTGTAATAGCTGGATTAAAAAGTATCCTTTTCTTGCCACGGTGGAAAGGGGAACAAGAATGGAATTTAGTATACGACTCATAGTGCAGCTTTTGAAATCTCCAGTGGCAGTTTTTCCATTTTGTTCTCAATTTTTTTTTAAAAATAATTCTTAATGTTCCATCTGCTGTTTTGTCTCATACTGAGCACAGAATAATCAGAAAGACTCAAAATATAATCAAAGTCTCTCTTCTCTGTGCTAATAATTCTTTTAGAGCTTTAAAGGGTAACAAATTATTTTCCTATTTTTTTCTGAGGCATGACGGGACACAATGGATGGTAGGATTATTACACTTGCCATAAAATGCATACAACTAAATTCTGCCTTCTAGTGGATCAGGGTAGCACTACATAATACTGATTTTCAATAAGTGCCTAAGTATTCCCAAGAGAGCTTAAAAGCTGGAGAACTCATGGCAAATTGTGAGAGAAGTCTTCTATATTGAAGCTAGATGAAAAAAAAAAAAACAGTCATGGCGCACTTAACACCCCACATCATAATCCTAGTGCCAGGCAGCCTTGTCTGAAGAACTTTTCTAGGCCACTGGGTACCTGAATATTAAAGTTTTGTACAGAGGAAACCCAAGTTTGAAATTGCAGGAGGACATGCACTGGAATAAGGGGGTTAAAGAGAATTAGGGTCACAGCCATAATTATGTCTGAGTGGGGGGTACAATAGTTACTTTACACCAATGTCAGTGAAATCTCACCTGGCTTGTAGTAGTCATAGACGTGCACTGTTGCAGCTTTCAGATTCTGCACTTCAACATCTTGTTCCACTGGGATGTTAAGCTTTAGGGAACTCTCACCCAGCTGAAGAGAAGAATGGAAGTGAGCAGAAATGCACTGATCATCTCAAAATCACCTACATACTAACTTCACTCCTTCTGCATCAGAGGTTTTTTTTTCTTCCTTTCCCGGTTCTTCCACCCTCTTCCTCTTCTGTGAAAAGTTTAGCCTGCTTGACCAGCCTAGAGGTTTGTATTTCTAATCTGCAAAAGTCCCCATGCAAAGTACTTCTGTTGCTACTACATGAATGGGCAGTTCCCTGTGGTCTTCCTCTTACCTCCTCCAAGTAGATTGTGATTTTGTCTGGTTTTATCTCCGTCTTTTTCACGAGGGGTACCTTCTCCAGCTGTATAGGAAGGCAAGAGATAAGCTTGGTTAACATTGGCTAATTGGCCTTCCCTGTTTCACAGCAGGTTTGGAATTTGTTAGTGCACCACTGTTGACAAAAGCACTTAGCCTAGCTTGAGGACTAGTCAGGTTTGCCTTCCGTGGCATTGAGATTGCTGGGAGCACATCAAGCCTTAGAAGACAGTTTTCAGTTTTGGTACAAGTGTCCTTGGACCATGTTCCTACTGTCATCGCTTGTAGCAAAGGGAAAACTGGTTAGTATGAGGCTATGTCAGATCTCTCTAGCTATTGTGTGGAACACTGGAGCATGTCATTGAACAGCACTATGGGATTCAACACCACTTTATGGAATATCCCTAAAAATGGCACTGGTAAGTGCAAAGGGGCCCAATGCATGCCAGATGATTCTAACTAGGTGCTTTTTCATCTTCTCTCTGATCCCTTCCTGTGTATGCAATCCTCACTATGAACATGAAAACTGCACAACCACTTGTGCAAGTGGAAAGTTGCCTTGTGAAATAGCCTGTTATATCTTCACTTGTAATTACCATTCTACGACACTTTTTAAATGTTTGGATATTTCTGACTGAGCTACATCTGGAAAACAGATTTTGATATCCTCAAGGAAAGCCAAAGGAAGTCTTACCTCCTTCACAGAGCTCTGAACAGGAATGAACCCTGACAGCATCTCCACCTCCACCAGGGCCATGTTACTCGTCCCACGGTTCCCTACATATCTGAAGGAGGTCAGGAGAGAAGCAGGTTAGATGTGGAAGGCAGCACAGCATTTCTAGGAGATACAAATGGACACTTCCAAACTTTGCTCTGCCCTACAGTGATATGAAGGCTCAGCCGTATGTCTAACCGGTGGGACAAAGGGACAAAAATTGGTCCCCATCTATGGACAGCGACTGTACAGCAAATGTGTTATGGTTAATGTGGAAATAATATGGCTTCCTGTTGCCCTCTCCAACAGGTGGAAATGACCTTTGCTGTTACAGGCTGAGAGTGGAAATGTTGCTTATGTTCTCTTTCAGTAAGGACAGTAAGGCATGGATGATATGGATCAAGACTCTCACTCTAGACATTTGCAGGCAAGTGAAATATGGATAGGGACTGGAGTTTCTGCTGTCTTGTTCCAGCAGTGCTTCACACTACAGGGGGATGCATCTCAGGGCTGGTTCAGCCCAGGATGCCAACATGGGAGCTCAGCTGCTGGTGCTCTGGGGACTGCTGAGCTGGTTGCTGTGGTCATGCAAGACACTACCAGTGCACTGCCACACTTCTCCTGGCCTTCATTCTTAGTTAGCAATCTCTTTGGGATCTATAGACAAGAAGAAAGTAATCCTGTGTCTGTGATTCTACAGACAGGAGGCTTTCATGGGGTTCTAGTCATACAACTGGGTTCATACTTTTTTCCACTGAAGAAAGAGGATCTCATACCTGACAGACACATGTATGTCAAACTCTTTCCTGACACCATCACATTGTCTTGGTACTGTTTCCACATCCAGGAGAAAGACCTCTTCTGTTTTTGGTGGTGGGATGTTATAGTACCAAGTAGTCTGGTGGGGGAGAAAGCATCTCTGTGAAGTGCCCCAGAGTTTCCCTGAGTAAAGCACTACCTGTGCATCCAGCTTTAAGGGATTGGTAGACAGTGGCTAACACAGTTGGACTCAAATGCACTTTCTGTTCAGAGATGTGCTGTTTAGCACATTGCATCAGATACACCTGTCAAATGCAACCCAAAACTTGGAGACTGAGATATCTGTGATTCAAAAACTCATTCAGTCTCATAAAAAAAAAAAAAAAAAAACTATCTGTTAAGGGTCAAGGAAACACATTAGCTAAAACTGCCCCACGAGGAGAAAGAGGTGTTAACTGTTAACTCTTGATATGCTAATAGTCAGTAGCTCTAGGTCTTAAGGGGAAACTACTGGTAGAACAATTACAATCCCTTAAAAAAGAAGAACTAAAACTTGGAAGCAGACAGCTCAGCAGGCAGGAGGATCACAGTCATCCAAAGAGCAGCATAGGCCAATCTTCCTCTACCTGCCTGGTGATCTGACTGCCTCCCCAGCCTGTGCTCATCAGGTCTCTTATGCTCATGGACTGTATGCAAGTGTAGTATGGTTCTAGTTACCTCCTACATGCATTAACAATTCTCTGTGAACATCATAAGATTCTCTGTGGGCATCATCTGAACAGAAGTGACCCAGCAGAAAAGGTTTTCACAGGGAGTGAAAACCTTTTGAAGTTTTCCTTTTTGAGTTCTTTGCTGGATGAATGGCTCACAAGTGAACAACTGTCAAAACTGCCAGAAAAATGAGATATATCCTCCTGATGAACCAGTTGTGTCGGTGTACTGGAGTAAGAGGACTGTGGTATCACATCACTCCTCCTCTCTGCATATGATAAATACCCAAAGAATTTTGTGTCAGCAGTGTCCAGCTCCTGAAGCAGTGACACCAACAACACACATTCAAAATCAAAGAATGTAATCTTCTGTGTCTCATTACTCCTGACTTCAGATCTACTGTTTTCTTAATGATGACATGCCTCTGTAGGATAGGACAGCAAAGCTGAGACATTTCTGAGGAGATACCAGAGATGGTTACATGAAACCCTGTCAACAAAGTACACCTGAGTACCTTCAAGTTTGACATGATTCTGCCTAGAAGGCAAAATCCTACTCAGAACTTGAGGCTATAGTAGCTGCTTAAAGCCAAACCTCCCTTCAGTGTCAGAGGCAAAGCCTGGGAGCTCTGTTCCTCACGCGTACGCACCTGCACATAAACGCAGCCACTGCCCGTCGCTTGCACTGTGTAGCTCCCTGTGTCTGCAGGGAGAGATGCCTGATGCAGGACCAGCTTGTTCTTCCTGTGCACATGGAACTCGAGTGGAGAAGCCCCCTTTCCCTTCACTGCCACCTTGACATCTCTCATCTCCTGAGGAATCAGGGCTGCATACTGAGCGAGGGCCTGCAGGCTGACAACCGTGTCCTGGAGGGAGAGTCAGAGTCACTTTGCTGCAGGACAAAACCCAGCACAGCAGTTCAGGGACTGCAGAGAGAACTACAGTCCTCATGGCCCTGATTCACACTCTGACACAGGCAGGCTCTATCCCACTAAGTGCATAGATAGGGCCTATGCCACAGGCAGCAGGATGATTTCTGTTACCTGGAACAGGCAGCTTGTGAGCTCTGGGCTTAGCAGTGCCAGAGATCCTGGGTAATCCCAATTACACTACACAGAGAAGAGTTTCCCTATGGCACTCCTTTTTCCAAACAGGGCTCATATACCTTTGTCTGCAAAGGATGGGTCTAGAGTGACATGCATGTGAGAGATGTGCACATCACTCCAGGCACAACAACTTTTTCCCCCATGATTTTCCCTGGTTTGTTACCTGTGTGGAAGCAAATCCTCCAAAGGCATTTCTTTGTGCACTGAGCCAGTGAACAAGCTTGCTCACAGAGGCTTCATTGAATGACGAGTCTGGTTTGGAGACATGGGCCAGGATGATGTAGGCTACAGTCTCAATCATGGAAGAAGATGTTTCATCAGCAGATTGCGATGTCAGTAGCTGTGCTGATGGGGGAAGAAATATGTGGAAGAGAAGAACTGTAGATCCCTGTATATTCAAATTTATGTCTCCAAGCTCCAGCATTTTTGCTGTTTCTGCATGTGCATAGCATAGAATAACAGGACCCCCTATGCTGAAAAGCTCTAGCACTCATCTTTCCAATCACTTGTGCCTGGTGTACAAGACCAGTTTTTGAGGGAGAATTGCTGTCAGGCTACTGGAGGATAAAGACTACCCAACTTACTTTGCTGGCATCCTCACTATGCAGTGCATAGTGAAGGGCAATTTAAGCAAGAGCTGGGCTCCCACTTCAGGTTCAAGCTCACAAGCACTGAATACATCTGAGTCCAATGGAATATTTTGCTGCAGTCATAGTAGGAGACTAACCAAATTCAGCTAAGAATTTAATCTAATCGTGTCAGATTTAATTATGTAGGACTCTTCCGCAATGGTACAAATGTGAAAACCTGAAATGCTTTTAAATTCAAAGTCAGTTTTCAGAAAAAAACTTCACTTCTTTGCATAATACCAGCCTCAATACTTCAGAATTTAGCTAAAGTCCTCTACAGAGAACCTTCACTATGTTTATCACAATGGAAGGTATTTTCCTTCTTCCATGTGCGTTATCACAGAGGTAGCTCTGAACAAGTACTGCACTGAATGCGTGCAATTCTACTCCTTCCTGTTCCAGCTGGCAGCTTGAGTGGCTATGCAGTGAGCAACACTCAGCACTGGTAGCTGGTCAGGCTGAAAAATCCTCTCTCCCTTTGTTTTTTTAATATTTTAACATTTTCAGCCCTCAATGTAGTTCACCACACTGCCAGACAAGGAAATGTGGGGAAGAACTTACTTAAACCAACTTAGGTAATATTACCAAATATTTAACCATAGGCTTAGGTGTTTTGAACACCTACCCCAGCGTCCTCACTCAGGACAGAAGTCTATTTTTTTCCCCAAGCTAAGGAGACAAAAGGAAGAATCAAGCTCAGCAGCACAGCAGTAAAGGTCCACCCACCCAAGGGCCCTGAGCTGAGTAGAGCAGCAATGGAGCAGCAGTCAAAAGGTTTGAATTTTTCATGTAAATGTTCTGACCAGCAGCTGAACAGACATGGTGAAACAAGTTTGCTCTGCAAGATCTCTTGTACTATGTATGAATTGCTGAAGAATGACAGGAGCACCATGACACAAATAAGCATTTTAACTGCACAAATTAAGCATGGATAATTACTGCTGCTTTTGATTAGAAATTGTTTCCTGAGTCTGAGAAAACTAGAGATTGTCATAGTTTGAATAAATTATGATTTTCTGACACAAAAATGTATTTGTGAATACAGAATACTGCAATTAAATGCTACAGATATCAGACCTTGAACACTGTCGTGATCTCTAGGACCCCAAAGCAACAACCTACCAGTTTCCTTCTGTACCATATCCAGGAGCTGCTTTCTCATCTCCATGTCTTTACTCAGTGTGAAGACATAAGCCATCAAAGCCTTGACATAAAGGCTTGTCTCATCAAGTGTTACGTTCTTGAGGCAATGTAAGGCATTTTCCAACATGGTGTCCTGAAAAAGGAATCCAAACCAAGTGAATTTCCTCTGACCAAACACCATGTTGTTGTGAACATCTATCCCAGACACACCCTTGATGTACTTTAGTGCTAGCATCTCTCCCAGGACTGTGAGGTGTGAGGTAGAGGGGTCACAGCATCGCTGACTGTGGGTTGAAACAAAGGTGTGCTGGACTTATTTTTGGGATAGGGAATTGCTAATACACTGGAGAATCCAGATGTAAAGTGTCTGGTAACATGCTGGCTCAGAATTGTCAGTCACATGCTGTGGGTGTCTGATCCTGAAGGGTATGATGTTTTTAGAACTGTACCATTAAGTCTAGAACATCAGTTCTTTTTTTCTAGAACAGTCTACACTTGTCTTGATCACTGCTTTCATCTGGGGCAGGGGGGACAGTGCATACCTGAAAAGTAGTCTCTTTTTCTCCTTCAGCCCCGTTGCTCAGTTTAACGACCCATTGCCTCTCCCTGCAAACCCTTTGTTATTTTCAGACACAATTGTTTCCCTTGAGATGAGCTGGGAAGAAAGTGCTCTTCTTTGCTGCAAATCAGGCCATTTATATTAAGAACTCCTCACCAAGATAAAATTTTCCTGTTATTGTGTAGCAAGGGGGGAATGACAGAACCTTTCACCAGCTCACGCTGGGTAGCCCCTGAAGCCCCCAGCCAGGGGAGGAATGAATGGAGGAGCATGCTCCCAAGCCCTGCAGGAGTTTAGGGGTGACTTACATTCCTCTCCAGATGGAGCTCCAGCAGTGCAGCAGCAATATAGGCTGTTAGGGAGATTGTGTCGTCCACACCACCCTGCAAGCACACAGACAGTCATCAGGAAAGGACAAACCCAACCGCTGCGTGCCTGTCATTGCATAGCCCCAAAACCTGCATCTGAGACAGCACAGCAATGTGCTTCTGGGCATTCCTGGACAGGAAAGCCCTCCAGGCTCACTTGCTGAATAGTTTGCTGTTGAGGGCAGTCTCAGCCATGTTGTTCAAACAGCCTAGACATCCATTCTCATAGAAAGGCATGAAACAAACTGTAAAGCAATTTATCTCATTAAATATGTTACCACTGTACACTTGAATAAAGTTTTTATGATGCGGGATTTGCATCATAAAGAAGAATTTATGCAAGTTTACAAACAAGTCATCTGGCTTTGAGAAACTACAGGTTAATATGTGTTTAACAGGCTTTCAGGAGCTGCTTTTCATCTCAGAGGGCATTCATTCTTGGGGAAGTTCTGCTTACATCGTCAGATATGAGATGAGAATACATCTAAAATGAGAGGGGGAAATTGGGCTAAGATGCTAAGAAGTTTCATTCACACTGACTAGAAGAAACTTTGTAAGTGTGAGGCAGGTGGAGGTGCAAAACCTATTCCAAAATGTTCTGTTCAGATAGAAAGCTCAAGGTGGGAAATTAGACAGTCAGACAAGGATGAACAGTCTACATGTACACTCTGGTTTTATTTTGTACTGCATTCAAATTTTAGGAAAAAAATGTCATAACCCTTTGCTTTATGAATGTAGCAGCCTGTTTTCTTTCAGAAATTTGGCTTGTATTTGACATGGGCGATTTTGTAATCTGACCAGTGTGGATTATTTTTGTAATCTGACCAGTGTGTACCTTTACAAAGGCAATGAACCCACGTATTGCCATACTGCACACACACTGCTCAGCACCAAAGCTCTGGGGCATGTTCACCAAGAGTTTGGTGCATTTCCAGCTACACTGCAGGCATCATTTGGGGGATGACAAGCTCTAGGAGGAGTCATATTTTTGGGGCAGTGGAGGGACAACTGTGTCTTCAGACAATCCTGTATTAGAGCACAGAGTATTGTGCACTGTAAGGTATGAGAAGAGGGAGAATCCAGCCAGGGTATTCTAGACAAGCACTAAAATAGAAAAATATTTCTCATTTCCCTGTGCCCTTGAAGTGCCTTGGCACAATTAGCTGTGTTTTCCTTTGGCTAGAGTGAAAATTAAGAAAGCCTAGCAGAGTCTAAAACCTCACACAGAGGAAATGACTGCTGGTTTAGACCATGTTTTCCATTCAGCTCTGGGAAGATACCTTAGCTGTGCTAGGCCATGGGGACATTGCTTTGTGCTACTGCTTGTCAGGACCCAGGACATCCCTCTGGCTGTCCTGAGCAGCCAAGACCCCTGCCAGGGGGCTCAGAGACCCTGGCACAGAGCCCAAGATGCCTCTGGTTTTGATTGTGACCCATGGAGCAAGTTACCAACCTTAGATGAAGATCTGCAAGCCATCACAGTTTAAGTAGAATGACAGCAAATTTATCACAAGGTGAAAAAGCAGATTTTGGGGTTTTTAGAATGGAGGTTCAGGGGACAAGATGGAGGGATCTGGGTGTATCCTGCCTTTCTCCCTCTTCTTCTTCTTGGCCTCCATCTTCTGCTGCGGTGTTAGCACTTATAGATTGGCTTAGAGTAGAAGCTCACTGTCTAACATAGGTGATAGGTATTGGAAAGTAATTGTAACCATTGTACACATAGTTTTTAGTATAAAGACATAACACTGCCCCGGGGCAGGCAGAGTGCCTCTGACTGTCTTGCTGAGTGGACCTCGGCAGGACAGGAGAGAGAATTTTATAGCTAAGATACAATAAACAACCTTGAGAGCGAGAAATGAAGAGCCCTGACTCCTTCTTTGAGCGCCAGGCTGGGAAAAGAGACTTTCTAACCCATCTTGGGGTCACTCTGACAAGCTAAAGATCCCAAAAACAGCTCACAGTGGAAAAGGCTGAGGAAGCAACCCCGTGCCTCACCATGAGTTCCTCCTGCTCCCACTCCCATGTCTGGCAGCCATACCTTCAGGTCATTGTTGAAGAGCTTCCCCACGCTCTGGAAGCAGCCACTGGGCAGCTGGTGCTTCTGCAGCCAGCGCAGAGCGCTGTGCACGTGGTCCTTGTCAATGTAGATGTGGGAGCTGGCCTGCCCAAAGGACCTGGCTACAAAAGCTGTCAGCCTGTGAGCAGAGCACAGAGGAATCCCATGTCACAGCCAGGAGATGAACCAGCAAGGACAACGGGTTTAGGGTGACAGTAGCAGTTGTGGTCACTCACCACGTGTTGCCCTGCTCATCACCTTTCCCAAAGGCACTGTAGGAGCCATCGTCGTGTTTGTAGAGCAGCTGACGCTGGTAGCCTGTGACAACAAGACATGGCTGATTGTGAGCACCTGTAGCACCTCAAACTGTATCCCAGCCATGCGAAGATGGCTCCCCAGCAAGAGGATTCACCAGTCTTACAGTCAGAGCTGCTGAGACAAGGGCACCGGCCCCAGCTGCCCCTGCACCCCACAGCATCAGTGTGACAGAAGCAGCTGCACAGCACTGCTGAAGTGGCCAGGAGGCTGCTCTGCATTACTGGAGCTGTTTGGAGCCAGTGCTGTGGGTTCCTGCCCTGCTGTTTGGCAGAAGGGTGGCATGCTCAGCCACCTCATGGCTCCCCATGTGCCAGGGAGCCCTCAGGGCCTTTGCTGTGAACAAAAAGGGTGGTAGGAGTGAGGAGGAAGGCTTTTCCTAGAGGGGACACAAATGAAACACTAATTACTTTTCAGCACTCCTCCTAGCCCTGCTGGGACTCAACAAAACACTTTTTTTACAGGATGTACAGGAAGCAACAAAGCCATGCCTTTGAACCTTGAGGGCAGAATGCTGTCTGCATCTGTTTGGTCTACCTCCAGCCTCCTCATGGCCTTAGTGTTTACCCTTTGTCTTTCCTCTCTACCACCACCATTCTCTTGGGTAGACCCCACTCTCCCAAATACATGAACATGATCTCAGTACGTGCTTGCAGTACCAGAGAAAAAGGGGGAAAGAAAAGGAGTCAAATCCTGTCCAGACAAGGAGACTGGCAGGCTGAAATATGAGGCCCATTACAACATGAGACATGAACATAGGCACTATATTAAATTCAGATTATACTGGAGAGAATTTACATGACTCCAAAATATATTTTCTAAAACACAGGGAAACATTAAGCTACTGAACTCCTATTTACTCCCAAAGGCTACTCTTTATTCCATGTAATAGCAGCTGATGCCATCTTTTCACAAGGTGCTTCTGTGAGCCTTGGAGTGATAAGGGAACTAGCAGGCATCACATAATGATGGAAATCACTAATTACCTATATCTTTCTCAAAAAAGCGGACTTAGTACCTCAATTACCAGCAGAGACAAGTTGTGCTTTCTTCAGAAACTTTTCTTTCCATGAGACATTTCCCTTTTCTCTGTGATGCCTTCCTTTTGTCATAGCTCTGGCAGTCACTCCCACTCCTGCCCTTCAGCTCCCCAACACATCTATGCCCCACACTCTTGATTTCTAGCAGCTTCATTTTGCAGCAGAAGGAAGGACAATGCTTACCCATTGTCAGAAATGCCAGTGCTATAGCCTTAATTTCTGGGTCCAGTTGTTTAGTCTTGTTCAGGTACTGGAGAATGAAGATATTTGGCGCAAACTTGACCATGTTCTGTTCACCACAGCCAAAGGGCATGTCTAGCAGCTGGTCTAAATTTTGGAGTGCTGGACCCATGATGTCACCTTACATTTGAGAGGAGAGACATGAGAAAGGAAAAGCACAGGCACTGAGCAGTGTGAAGCAAAAGGACTGCTGCCTTCCCTAGGCTCTGCTGGGATCCTAGAAAAGAGCCAGTCCCTGTCTGAACAGACATGATTGAGATTTCTGGTGACCCTTCCTACATTAGGCCAGCACAGAAAGGAAAGCCATCATGGTTCTGGGAGGAGGAAAGGAAGCTTGAGGGGGTCTGAAGAAAGGTAAAGAGAGCTGTCATTCCTGAGTGGGTATCAAGATGGGAAAGGAATTGCAAAGACAAAGTTGGTGGAAATATGCAAGGATTGTTTTGGTTCACTTAAATATTGGAAAGGATTACTTGATCAATATTTCTGAGGCCAATGTCACACCCCTTACAAGTTATCTCATTAGGAGCTGGGTCAATGCATCAATAAGGCCAAAGCTTTATGCAAGTTTTTTTCACGACAGACCGAAGAGCAGGAAAAGCCTTTCTCACCAATCACAGAGAATGTGACTCGGGCAGATCCCTCCAGCACTTCTGCAGGCAGAGTCAGGGAGAACTCTTCAGAGATTGTGTTATCTGAGGAAGGCAGAACCCAGACATTTATCCCATGGAAGAAGCCATTCATACTAGTGAAACATCCAAGGAGACCCAGGTGAAGCATAATGTGACATCGAGTCACAGGAGCCAAAACTTGCAAACACATGCCTCAATGCAGGAAATTTTGCCAGGTAAAAGATTGACAAGGACAAATTATAGTGGTTGTTGTCCCAGGCAGGATGGTGCCACCAGGGCTTGCTCTCTGATTAATTCCCTCCCACCTCTGGGTATTTGCAGTAGTCCTGTCCCCTCCATCCTGGTGTCATGATCAATGGCAGTCAGGAATTTTTGTCCCCTACCTGCAGGACAGAGAAAGGCATTTTGGGTCTTCTCTTGTAGGACACCTCCTGGCTGCAGATGGAGAAAGAGTAGTTCAGATAGGGAGGACAGGAAAGGAAGTCACCCTGCCTTAGCAAGTTGGTCTGATGTCCAAGAAGGTGCTAAACTTCCTCTTAGCATCTTGCTGACTGCCCCAGGGGACAAAACCTGTTGCCAGGGGTTCTCCACCCTGAGATGTGACCAACCTTCACAAGCAGAGATTTTATCACCACGTCTCTCCCTCCTTGCAAAGGTGTCACAGCAATCTTGTTAGCACACAGACTGTGTGACTCTTCTGCCACACTGCTCACGGTGACGTTCACTCTGCCTGCAGGGAGCACAGGGGACACATTGCTGAGCACTTCCAGCTGACAGCTGTATGTACAAGCATTAGATCCAGACATGCAGACGTGGGCAAACTCCACCCCTCCTCCCAGGAGCTGCCACGCATCCCTCTGCCCAGCCTCACCCAGCTTGGTCGCCTTCACATTCCACGCAAAGGTTTTTGCTTTGTTGGCACACAGGCAGCTGGTGAACTGGCAGCTTGGACAGGCATCCACCTTCAGTTCTGGGGTCTCTGTGAGAGTGGTGTGGACCTGAGCATGGTTGGATGTACAGACACACATAGGGTTAGTGTCAGTAACAGGCACTGCACCAAGCAGCAAATACCTGGGTGATAAAGTACGAGGTTATGCTTTGTCGCCCAGATACCAGCATCAAGGGCTCCTAAAGAGTTCAGAGTTTGTCTTTGGGCTAAAGATTTTGTTCTGACAGAGGCCATGTAATTGGGGAAACTCACTTGGAGGGACTCACCTGGATACAGTCCTTGAGGTAGTTGAAGACAGTGGCTTTTAGCTTGAAAGTCTCCCCTTGGATCACAGAGTATGGCAGTGATACATCCACAAAGAATGGCTGGAAGACCCTAAGAGAGGTCAGAGGCGAGAAACCAAAGCCAATATCGGCAACACAGAAGGTGTTGGCATTCCATTCTGTGATGGTGTCAGGTACAGCAACTTGGAGAGACGCTCGTCCATCATCCCTGCAGCAGGAAGCAGAAGAGGAGGACATGCTTAGAAGCAGTCAGAATATTCCAGGAGTGCCCCTGGAGAAGGATGGCAGAGGCTGTTACCTACCCAACAGACACCAAATCCCAAATCCAGGTCTCTGGGAAAAGCGTCCGTGGTTTTGGCTTCTCCTTGTCATCAGAGTGAGGTTTAGAATCAGCATGGGTAACTTGCCTGCCTGGTAGGAGCAAGTGATACCTCAGAAAACAGCACATATAGCTACAGGTGAAACTAGCTCTTCATTCACAGGCAATCTAACACAAACCACAAATGTTTTTTGACGCAGAATGTGAGTGGACAGGGCTGGTGTTTCAATGAGAATCTGACACAGTGTGGGTATATTTGGGGAACAGAGCTTTAGGGAGACAGAGCTGGATATAGTTTAGCCCAAGGCTCAGTCTGACAGATCCAAATTTGGTCTGGATGCAGCAGGAGACAGCACGCTGAAATGGAGTCACGCTCCTTTAAATAATCTGTGAAAGTGCTGGTAGAAAGCACACTACATTCTGTATGAAAAACAGTGAACACAGGGACACCAAGAGAGCATGGAGATTTGAGCTTCTCCCTGTGATTTGTAAATCAGGTCCATTGAAATGGACACAAGCTTTGTTGCTGTTATACACAAACAAGAAACACAGCAGGATGGGGCTCAGTTGTCTCAGCTGCAGGCTGGACAGAACTGGGAGAGGGAAGCCCCTTCACTAAAGAAGTTGGACGTGTCTGTTCCTTACCAAGAAGAGGGTGTTTTCTTGGAGATATCTTTTTATGAAACTCTGGAAGCACACAGGAAACAGGTTTCTTGATTCTGGTGTTGGTAAATATTTTCATGCGCAGTTTCTGGGAAAATAGTACAGACAGTAAATCACTGATAAACAAAAGGGGACAAGGAATGTTGAAATTATCTCGTGATCATGGGTGTCAAATGGGGGCTGGTGGCCAGTGTTGAAACATTTTTAAATGCTGCTTCTTTATATGCATAACCTTGTGGCTCAGACTCTGACCAGTGCATGAGGAATGGAAACCAGTTTCTGAGGAATACTGGGAGCAACTATTTCTTCTCATACAAGCAGATTTCAACTAGATGTGCACTTCATATGCCCAACCCTAGCAATGACACACAGTCGAAGGAATAATCATCTAGGAGACAGCACAATAACATGCCTTTTGAAGGGAATCAGGTTCTGTATTTGTGTAGTAGAGTTCTGTCAAATTAAGAAACCCACACAATTCAGACATTTTGGGTTGTTTTCAGTATGTTGTTACCCTCTTCTCCTGTTTTGAGGAGCTTCAACTCATACATTTTGCATATATTTCATTAAAGAGCATTCTGCCAGAAGCAACACTCAGCACTTCTTGCATTTCAGTTAGCAGACATGTTAACACTTCTCTGGCTATCATGCTTGTTAGCATATCAGTTTGTTTCGTTGTTTGTCTTGACAATTAGCTATAAAGCCAAACTGTGAAAGACTTCCTTTTATTTGAACTGGTTGAGGATAAGTAAGGAGATGCTCAATGAAACACAGAGTAAAGCAGTTTGTAAATACAATAATAGCCAAGTGGTGATTGGTCAGAATATGGTGAGGTGCCCAGGTATTCTTGCCACCTCTCCTTTGTAGTTATGGGAGCCTGAAGTAAATTTGTTCATTTTTACATTATCTTCTTCCTATCAGGTGGTTTGTACTGTGCTTACTCAGCTTTCCCCATAGTCCCCAAATGAGTTTGGCTACAGCGGACAACATGGAACAGATGATTTCTTGTAGGCATTCAGGACAGCATATTGGAACTCACTAGGGCAAAGTTGGGAAAGTTTAGAGGAGGTGCAGGCACTCACCTTAAACAGGTTATAGACATCAGCCTCACTTTGGTACCATGGTGCACCCATCCTAGCCTTTTTGTGGGGTCTGGGCTGCTGGGGCAGGCAAGGGTATGCCTCAAAATCTTCCAGGCGGTAAGGAAAGCCTCGTCCTCCTAACATGAAGCTGTTATTGAAGATTTTACCATACAACTGCAATGGAAAAAACACAAGTCTTCAAACAGAGCTGGCCAACAACCATGTGTATGGGTCAAACTTTTGGGTTGTAGCCTTCTATTCCATATTGAAGAGCTTTGCAGTTGAGGAAGTTGGCACTGACCCAGCTTACACAAAAGGACATAATATAAAGGACATATATAGGATAATATATACTAAAGGACATCATTCCAAGCAGTGGATGTAGACAAGCAGCTTTTAGGCTGCAAGACAGTTCAAGCCTTTCAACACTAGGGTGCAAAATTAGGATAAAAATGCTTCAGTTTAAATACAAGGCATTGGCACATCTGATCTACATGTTTAAAGATTATTACTCTAAATACCTGTCAGCAGATGATGCAAGTGCTCTGCACTACACAGCATCCCTATGAAATGGACACCAGATCACACTGTGGGCTCTATAAACTGGTGTAGTGCATCCCCCTGGATTTGGTGAGGCTTCTTTGTAACACACTGTACTGCTATAATTTAACTTACTACTTTGCATGAGGCATGTACCTGTTTTATCTCTGGTACACATTGTGGATTTCTATTAGGATTTTCAGGTTTCGCAGTATTTTTACTCCAAGTTTTAAATTAGTTCCTCTGAAAGACACAGATGCTTTAAGGCAGGTGCTTCCAACACTTCTGATTCTCAGAATCCACCTGGGTGCTGACAAAATACTGACCACTTTTCACCGGCCACTGGGTGCTCTGGCTGCTCTCATCTAGCGACTGTTTTCTAAAGAACTGCTCCAAAGCACTGTTCTGTTGCATGGTTTTAACTCAGCAGTGGTTGGGGCAGAGGGATAGGAGGACCCTGCCAGGGCAAAATTCCATTTTAAAGGCTTAAAATCACAGTTTGGTGGAAGATGGTAGAGCAGAGATGTGGATGTGAGGGAGGCTGCTAAGCACTCTCCCTCCAAGCAGAAAGCACCAGCATCTCCTTGAAGCGGCCCTCCCTGCCTCCCCCTGCAGTGCCATGTAGCATCCACCTCCCTTCAGGCAGAGGCTCACAGCACAGGGCTGAGGGTGAGAAACACAATCACCCCATCACTGCTCAGGAGAGGCCAAAGAAGGGCATGGCAGGGCAGCCACCTAACACTGCAGCTGTCCTGGGATATCCTTTGGGCTCTCTGCCACCCATGCATGGAGGCAGAAGGCAGGCAGACATTATGGGGTTGGACAGGGCAGGCTGCACTCACGCTGTCTGCTGTTAGGATTTGGTTCCTCTTCAGGAGGACGCTCTTGTCGACAGCCCGCACAGAGCACAAGGAGCCTGGAGCAGCCATGAGGTTCAGCCTGACTTGTGAGCCTGGGACCTCCTCCTTGTGTGAGAATTCCAGTGCCACCTGCAAGAGAAGACAAGGTCTGGGGGCTTAGCCTTGGAGAGTGGGACCCTCTGACTCTTATATGTCTGGGTTGCAGAGGGAAGGACTTTGAATAAGGTAGGGAAGGGGGATGAAGTGCTGAGTCAAGCCATCCTGGAAATCCTTTGAGAAGGTTAAATATATCCAGCTTACACCATTTGGATGAGGATAAAACAGGACCAAGAACTACAGTAGATCAGAGCACATCAGCAATGCTATAAACACTCCTTGTGTGATTTCTGCTCACCTGATGGCTAAAGCACATTTCTACATCAAACTGCTCCATATCAGCCACCACCTCTCCGTCTGAGAAGATCGCATACACCAGAAGCTTGATGTTGGGCAGGAAGTCATTGCCAACAGGCAGAGTCAATGAGAAGGAGCCCTGCAGATCTGCAATAGGCAGCAGCGAGGAAGAGAGGGACAACATCCAAACAAATCAACTCACTGGAGTGGGACACACATTAAGAATCAAAAGAGGGACTTAATAATTTCTACCTTGCAGATAAGAACACTCCACACAGACAATGTCACAAATTAGCAATAAACCAAGCATACCAGCCATTGCTTTGACTCATGTCTTCTTCAAAGGTACAAGTTAGCAGCAAAGTCATAAGATTGGATGTTATATCAATTAGACAAGACAGAAGGAGCAGTTGCCTAGAAAGACCCTGAATTGAGAGGAGGTTGTGTTGGTCTTAGGGGAAGGATCACCACTAAGAACTCAGTTCAATATTTCCCACCTGTGGATAAGAATAACATCTGCAGACAGAGTCACTGTAGAGTGGTCAGTTTTCTGGAGTGTGTTACAAGACACTTCTCATGTTTTTACTCACTCTCATGCTGAGTAATTGGCACCTTCTTCTTTCTGCTGAAAAGGATCTTGCCTTTTGCTATCACCTGAAGAAAAAGAGAAGCACCACTCAAGGGTCTGAATTCCAAGAGCATGAGGAGAGTGTGAAAAGAACACAGGAAGAGAGAATGGTATCTGACAAATGTTGCCCCAGAAGTTCCTCTGGAAGGACATGATTTCCATTTCCATCTCTGCAGCAGAGATGCTGATGGTATAACTGGGTAGGACTTGAGAGGTGTTGGTTAGGCCATGAGAAGGTGAGGCTGCTTGCAAAGCCAGGTACTTTTGAAGCTATAGGCTATGAAGCTCTGCTCTTAAGACCTTGTGAACTCTGATCTTTGCATTACTAGTATCCAGTAGTTTCTGATTGTACGAGTGAGTCCAGTCCAGTAACCAAGACAGTCACAACCTCTCAGCTAGGCCTTAGTCACACCTTTGCTTTGACTCACTTTCTTCAAAAGGGACTTCATGAAAACTCTATTGCATACCTCTGCTGTGCATCAAGGCCCTGTGCAAGGGCTCTCAAGCTTTTCCCTGCAAAGATACAGGCGGGGCAATGTCAGCTGCCCCAGAGATTGCCTCCTAGTTCTCAGACAGATTGCCCCAGACACAGATAGACATCCGGGGCTCACCTTCTGGGCAGAGTTCGGGCTAGCCAGCCAATGCCGTCCATGTGGACATAAGAGAAAGAGGGGCAAATGGCAGGCATCTATCACCCAAGCTTAAGTCAAGACATGGATAACAAAGCAATGCAGCTGGGGGCTAGGAGCAAGTCCAGGAACTTGAAAGGAGGCACAGGTTTGGGCAGAACAGAAGTCACAAGCTGACTGTCTAGGAGTAGCTTTATCTTTCCTTTGAGCATCTCTTTGCTGTGAGAAAAGGGTAAAATGCCAGTAAGCATAACCTTGCCCTGAGAATCAGCTGTCTTCTGTGCTCACCAAGTAGTAGAAATCAATGTGGTCTTCTTCAGAGCTGAGTTTATTCTGGGAAAGGATATAATCCACCTGCACTTCCTGCTCTTGATCACAGGACATCATGTAATCCTTGGCCTTGATCTCCAGGAAGCTGTTGCTCTCAGAGTAGAAAGGTTTCAGCCAATGGAAGGCCTCTTCTTCAATTACATCAGAAAATGAACTGTTGTCACTTGGAGGGCGGTGGGTACCCTTCCGAGCACATAAACACAAGGTGGCAACACAGTTAGTATCAAGTGATGCAAGGGAACTTGTACACCTGCCGAAACTCTGTTATCACCTGACCTGATGGCAGACTGCACATCTGTGTGCCTACAATAATTTGTTGAAACATCATTTTAAAGTCTCCTACAAGATTTCTTCTTATAAAGTTTTAGCAAAATTCTAAGCCTAGTAGATTTGACCACAATCTCATTTTTCCTCTTATCTTTTCATGGGACACATGTTGAAAGCGAAGGGAGACGACCCATCCTTGTTGATCAGCATCGAACTCCGATTTATTGATCCAAAAGGCACGTTTTTATAACCGTGTTAATTAAGTTCATACATATTGCAAACCCGAGCTCATCATAGGCTACAGATCAAACACTAACCCCTCCCTTTGTTTTCATTATCTGTGGTTTGTTTATTGAAACCAAGATTTGTGTTCTCACCCTGATATGAAGGGTTCTCAAAACCTCCATGTCTGTTCCCAAAACAGCCAAGGACAGAATGTTTACCTGTTATGAGAAGACTGCCTGAGAACCCTGCTGTTTATAAAAACGTGCCTGAGAACCTAGTTATTTACAGAAACAGGCTTGGGAACTGCTGCTTACAGCTGCCTTTTACTTTTCCATCAGCTGTATATTTTCATGTCCTTTTTTCCTTCAAGTCATGTCTGAGCAAAATTCTCCAACAGACACACCCCACACCAGACAAAAGATTTTCAGTGGCTGATACTCACCCTCAGAGAAACCATTGTGCTGTTCCAACTGGTGGTATCCAGTGTGAAGTGAGCTTCCCCCATCTCATCTGTGAGGAATGACAGCTGTGTCTCCTCATCATTGACATCAACTATTAGATGGATTGTTTCATAACTGAGGAGAGAGTCTTCACTGTAGAAGATCATCTGGAGGGAAGGGGGGGAAGTTAATACCCTGTTGTGCCAGCCTCTGAGGCACTGACAGTGCTTCATTTTAATTGCTTCTATCACTTGGTTCCCTCAGCC
The DNA here is from genome assembly GCF_027579445.1 of Ammospiza nelsoni. Classification (NCBI taxonomy): domain Eukaryota; kingdom Metazoa; phylum Chordata; class Aves; order Passeriformes; family Passerellidae; genus Ammospiza; species Ammospiza nelsoni. The sequence goes on along the minus strand of NC_080634.1, from coordinate 32,881,737 downwards.
CTTCTAGCTTTCAGACCAGTTGGAAGGATCCAAATAAAAGTCCAATAAATACATGAAACCAACAATTTGAAGCTGTTCAGGACTGGAACAAAACAGTAATACAGGCAAATGAGACACCTCTATTGGGGGAAAAGGTGAACTCTTCAGACCCTGAGGTGTTTCTTGGACAATGCTGGAGGATCTTTGATGATCAGAAAGAGATTTGTCCCCAACAACTTAACTCTTGCTGTTCCTTGCCCTCTGTGTTGGGGTCAGTACCAGCCCAGGTGAAAGTGTTTCTAGCCCCAGGACAGCAGTCCTAGCATCACCCAGGTGACCCGAGTCAGAAATTAGTGCCAGTGAACTGATGTGCAAGGCTTTAGAGATTTCTGCCAAGTTACCATGAGTTTTTATCCAAAGGGAATGTTATGTGCCTGCTGACGCATCCCCATCCCATATGCACAGATTAGTTTCAGGAGATGCTCCTGGGGAAGCCTCCAGAAACTGCAGCTGGCCCCAGAATTCCAGTCCAGGAAATATACTATGTTAGGATGGGGAGAAAAAAATTTCTTCTACACGAGGCTTCACTCCTAGTTTCTGGGTGCCAGCAGAGCAGCATTGACTTTCCTGGAGACTGTTCCTTTCTTCCCACAAGAGGTTTTATCTGTGATGCATTCTGAGCAGAGAAGGGATCCATGAATGTTACCTTCCCTGTGTATGGTATCCCTCGTTTGTAGAATGGATGGAGGTTGATAAACTGTACAGCTTTCTTTATCCATGCAAAAGAAATTTGAGCCGTTTCCTCAGAATGGGCTCCTGGGTGGGGAAATGAAAAATCTGTTGAATCTGAAGCAGTGCTCTTAGGGAAGCAGAAGTAAAAAACATACTTCAACACTACTTACAACATCTACAAGCTCTAAATTTAGGAGAGAAAATATATTCTTCTAGGATATTATTCCATCAAGCTTTCTGGGCTTCCTGCTTCATGACATGATGCATAATAGGCTATAAGTGTCTATTTACATGTTTATTTGTTTGTGTTTTTTGAAGATGAAGGGAAACTAGATGACTGTTTAAACAGTCTAGGACTTTGCAACTGGCTGAGGAACACCCTGGTGTCCAGGCAATCACTATGAAGTTATCCACACATGAAGGGAGGTGAACGGTGGAAGGATTAGGAAATCTGGTAAAAACAGATGGAAGAGGTACTAGAATAGAGACTATTGCCATAACAGAAGACATGGGAACCTTCAAGATACTTTTTCAAAAGAAATTCCACTGCCACATAAAGACCAAAGCCAAAAATGTTGCCTGTGAAGAAGAGAATGCTCTACATATTATCCAGTACCTGTTCCATTTTCCACCACTTTTCCTTTTGCAATTATGTAGCTGTCAGCTTCATTTATTTCCAGAGCTTCTGTCTTTATTGTGAAAGTAGCGCAGCCATCCTTATTTGTCTGCAAAGAGAGGAGAACAGAGAGAATGAGTGTGGTGTGGAGGAAAACAAACTGTTCCATAGATGCCAGGCAATCCTAAAGAAGTATTTCCCGATACTTTTGGAACAGAGGAAAGCTCCCAAATCCTAACTGCAGAAACCCATCATGGATACCTTAGGCAGAAAAGAAATCAATATGCTTGGATTAAACAATCACAAAAAAGTAGCAAAAAAAAAAGTACTTAAGGCAAATCACATAAGGGTTAATTATGTCACAGAGAATCTCAGGAGACTGGATTCAGCCCAAATCCTGTAGCTGAGAGAGCATGAATTTCATTATGTGAGCTAAAGGTCCCCCTGAAATGCAATGGCCCTGATGAATAAAGCCTGACAGTGTGGCTTTCTAGACATGACCATTCCCGTGACATGGCCATATGAAACACAGGCATCCTGCCAGGTACAGATGGCAAGAGCTTTGCCAATCATTGAGGCAGAGCCTGGGTATAGCCAGTGTTTCTAGCCATGCCTGAGAAGTGTTCCTCAGAACCTTTCAGGGCCTTTTACATGCCATGTGGAGCTGGCATTCAGCTGATGTTTTGCACAGCTAAGACTGCACAGCATTCCAGCTGGAGTGCATTTTAAAAAATGCAGAGATCCAGCTAGATTTTTCTATTCTGGCTCATTGCTGGCTGGTCTGACATTTAAAAATATTTTCCTGCGACTTTCAGGCCAAAACCCGTGCATCTGAAACCCGTGGGGAAAAAACCAAATGCAAAGTATAACCACAAAAAATAATGGACACAGATGAGAAGAAAATGTAACCAGCAATGGACATAATTTCAGACCAGACACTAGCAAGCTTTAGATGACTCATTGTGCAGGGGTAGAGCAAGAAACAGGGCATGGATCCACAGTCCATGTGATGCTCTGATAGCCTGATTATTGGTGTGCGTGGTCACAGGGCTGAATAGGCCCTGGTAGGCTATTGGTAGGCTATTCAGGGATCTGAATAGCCCCACGAGGTGGGGTGATCTGATTGCACACAATGTGATACAGACCCTTGGAAAAGGTCCCAGGCACCACTGCTTCCCATGGCTTACACTTTCTCCCAAAGCACGGAGTCAGGAATGCACAGCTAGAGCAGTAATTCAAGCACAGTGTTATGGGAAGAGGAATCAGTGGTCTGATCATGTCCAGCAACTGGGAAGACACCAGACTGAACAGGTTGGTGCCCATCTGAGGTGCATTGCGGCAGGCTAAGGGGGCAGAAACACATTTCCAGACACTTTTTGATCTCCTGCTTGTTCACCTACCCAGCTGTTTTGCTTCTGAATCACTGAACTTGTAGAATTGCCTTTCCTTTCCTGGGAGCGTGTCATAACAGTGATTTCTACTTTCCCTTGAACAGGCTTCCCATAAGTATACCTATGTCAAAAGAGAGAAACATTCACCAAAGACAGTCTGCTGACTGTCAGCAGAAATATTGGTACAGGACACCTCCCATCCTCCTCAGGGGAAGTGGAGCCCAGAGAGCTTTGCTTTGTACCTTGTTTGCTCAGGAACTTTAGCTCATCCTTTAAAATCATTTTGCATCCCTCTCCACCCACTACACCCAGCAACTTTAGTGTCCTTCAGCCTCACAGTAAGTGACCAGGTGTGACAAGGAGCCCATTCCAGAGTGTGATCTGTCTCCCCAAGACACAGGGTAATGCAAAAAGATCCTACTAACAAGCGGAAGAGCACTTCTTTTTCTTGAGCAATCTGGAGGTGACAGTGGAGTCAAAGGGCAGAGATCACAATGGCATCATGTACTCACTTGCCACAGACAACCAGCTGAAATTCCTCATCTGATGTAGTGATATATGGAGGGTACTCAATTTCCACCTCAATTTTTTTCAGCACTGTATGGAAGAGAGTAGGATAAGGATGGAGGAAAAAACCAATGGATGGTGTGGATTAGTATGGACACTGAGAGAAGCTATAGCTGCAGTTCAGATGAGGGAAAGACAGTGACATTCCTAGTTCCTCATCACCATGGGGCAGTCGAGTTACTCCCTCCAGCCACACCACCCTGTACTTTCTGCTGCAATTGCACATGGGACTGCTTTCTACTCCAGCTCAGGCAAGGCACAGGGCACAAGGTTTTGTCTTTACCAATGCCAATTAATGGGACCAAGGCATGATTCCACTTCCCATTACAGGATCTGACTGGAGTGGATGACACACCTAGCTCAGCAAAACGTGCTCATTACAGGGCCCAGATGCAGGCAGAGTGAGATGTCACCCCACAGCCTCTCCTTTGTACCCTGCATAGCTGCAGAACCTCCAGCCCCATGTGAGATGTGCCCACAACCCATCCATCCTTGTGTCCATTCTGTTGTTCTCCCAAGGCAAAAGGTGGGATGGACACTCTGCTCTCTCCTCCAGCTACCCACACTGCTTTTCCCACCCCTCTGATGTTGAAGTCTCACCATATTCCTCAACACTGAATTTTTTATGAGCCATGTTCTGCTGCACTGAGATGGTATAATTCCCAAGGGATGCTTCAGACGCCAGGGGGAAGGACAGATCCACAATGCCGTGATTTGACTTTACATTCAGCCACTCAGCAATACGGTTGTATTCAGGATCCTGTTTGGGAAAGGACACGCAGAGCCACAAGTCACATTGGGCACATGTACCTGGAAGGTCCAGCCACGCTCAGGCACAAGAAGGCACTACAAGGGCTTGAACTTGACCCAGTAGAGAGGACTCTAGATTGCCAGGAGAGATACCTTTGCTTCCCTCCAGTATTATTTTAGTAAACTTAGGAATTACAGAGGCTGCCTAGAACGGTAAAGCTACTGGGAAGTGGCAGCATCATAACACTACGGGAAGGAGAAGCAGCTGTGCTGACCACATAGAAGCTGACCACACAGAAAAACCTTCAGCTGAACCTGAACTGTAACCATAACTTCATGAAGTTACATTTGTGGCACAACTCTGGGAGTGAAGGATCACAGTAGAAGGATCACAGATATATCCCTTCGGTCACTTCTTTGTCACTTACCAGCAGCCATATCTGGGAATACTGTAAAAACAAGAGAAACACAATCTCAGTTTTGTAAAACAGCATCCATATGAACCAGTATAAAGAACTCTGCCTGACATGGGTCCCTGAGCGGAAATTCCTGCCCCATCCAGACCCCACAGTACATCTTCTCCTCCCCCTGTGCCAGCTTACACCTGTCTTTCTTCAAGGGACCAGTGGATGAGTGGTTTCCTCCTAAAAGAATTTATTCTTATGTCTTAACAGGCATGAAAGGAGATATCTTGTTCATGAGCCTCTCAACATGTCTCATGCTGAAGCTCCTACTTCTAGAAAAGCACAAAGTGATACTCACCTCATTTTTAATGACCTTAAGGTTCTCATCAAGGTTCACAATTCTAAATTTCACTGTAGAAATAAAGAAAAACATAGTAAAGTATTCTGGCTGCAACATGTCCTTGCACAAACTTGCTTCTCCTTTTCTATGCTCCAGTATTCATGTCTCTCTGTTTACCTCAGAGATGCTCAGGCCTTTTCCCAACCAGCCCTCCCCAGAACGTCCCACCCCAGGCTTTGTCTGGGAGGCTTATACCAGCTGTGTGCTGTAGAACCCCACTGCCTTTACCTAGAGAGATTACAAACTGGGGTAAACAGTGGGATTGTCTATAGTGGAGTCTGTCTGCAGTCTGTTCATGTTGTGAAGAATGTGGGGACTCTGTAATTATACAGTTTGGAACTGACACTCTAGGTTTTACTCAAATATGAGCAACAGTCTTCAAGGCTGTCCAGTGTCCTGGAGAGTCCTGGCTTTCCCTTTAGGTCTCACTAGAGATATGGCACCAAAACAACACCCAGGAACAGCAGGTTGGGAATTTGGTGTAGCACACCTTGGAGGGGAGCATCCTGCCTCAGACTGTTCCTAGAAACACTGGATAATAGAGATCTGCTTCCTTCCATCTCCAACAACCTTAGCTTGCTGCACTTGGTGAAATCTTCCCTCCAGGTGTGGCTGTTATCTTTGACCCTTCCCTCCCCATTTCAATATGCTGCCTTCTTGCCTTACCTGTTTCTCCAGGTTTGTATAAGTCCTTGTCTGTCTCTATCAGAATTATATTCTTCTGGGGCTTGATCAGAACTTTTTTGTTACCGTCAAGGAGCACATTGTCTCCACTGTGGATCAGGACATGCAGAGAAGCCACCTCCTCTGACTGTCAGGTTAAAGAAAAAACAAATTACCTCAGACTACAAAGAGCTTGAAAGCGAACCAGAGGCACTTGTCCTTCCAAAATCTCCAATGTCCCCCTCCTCCTTTCATCTACTGTGATTAAAGTCTCTCCTTTCCCCAGTCATAGTCTTCTTTTTTTTGTCCAGCTTCTTCATTCCCTTTTCTTTGCCCTTCTGCTTGTCATGTTTGCCTCTTTGCACATTTATTTTTCCTCTTTACTATCTTTTCCACCCTGTATCTCCAACATTAACATGGCTCAGGCCCAGGAGAGGCTGAAGCTCTCTAATTTGTAAGAGGAGAGGTAGACAAGAGACATGTCCTACCTCTGTCTCAGAATCATCTGTTCCTGCAGGAATTAACATGAAGTCTGGCACCTAGGTTGATTGACACAAGGAAATGGAAAAAAATTCATCAGAAACTTTGCATCTTATCACATATATAAGATATCATCTCACTGTTAAAAAATCCCCAAACTTCAGAGTCCAAAATCTTCCGTATGACTCTGTAAGCCACTTGTGAGGGAGAAGCAGTCACTGCCTTGTTCATGAACTTAATAGTGAACGGACCAACATGTCCTTCTCCCACTTAACATGAATGAGAGAGTTTTATGGAACTAAGTAAGCCATAGGAAAGTCAGATCCTAAGTAATGAGAGGTGGGATACTGATGAGGCAAACACAGGACATCTCAGCATCAGAGAGACCAAGCTCAGCAGGAGGAAGATTTTTTTTTTGGTGGGTTTTATTTTTTGCTAACAGCAGACTTCCTTGGCTTTCCAGAACCAGGACTTGCTCTCTCCTAAGGGTTGGCGCCAAATTCTTAATTAATCATTGTCATGTTGATGTAAAGCCTAAAAGTGACTACAGCCCCTCTTGAATTCTGCTGAGCCTGCAGGGCAATCAGGGCATAGGCACAGTGACTTTGTGCTGTGCTGAGGAAGACAGGGGCAGTTTGTAGAGCCTCAGCACCACACACATCTCCATGGCTCTCCAGAAACGTAGCTTAAGGTTCTGTAGTCAGTGTGTCTAGATAAGCTAACCACAGCAGTTAGCAATGACAGGAACTCAAGCCACTCCAGAAATATCCAGAAATATCCTTGGTGAAATTCAATTCATTGTTGGTTCAGTGCCATCACAGCTAAATTAAAGCAAGCTCAATGTCTATGCAGGCTGCAACTACATCTGGCAATGTAGGTGCAGCTTTAGAGCACAATGGTCCTCTTGGAGCTGAAGGGACAGGCTCCTGAGGAAACAATGATCAAAAGAAAGTATTTGCAATTCATAGACTTTTGCTGCGACATACAAGCACTTTTAGGGGCAAAACACTGATTAAATTGAAAATAAATATTTAGCACCACGCTTTAAGTAGGATGAAATGTGCTGATACAGATAAAAAGAAATCTGTTCTTTTCTATAAAAATCTTTTTATACATGGAAAAGATGCCCTACTATCTTAGACTCCAGGACACTGTTGTATTTTGCCTAGCACTGATAGGGAAATATACTTAGCCTGCTTGGAAGCTATGGCAAGGAAAAGGACAGTGTACCCAGAGAAGTGCCATGCTCTTGTGTGAATGTGAAAGCAATTCCTGTCAAATCAGTAGCCACAGCTACACTCACCTGGAAGGTGATGCTCTGAGAAGTGCCTGGCTTCTCCACATCCTGCTCCACCAGTGTGTGATTCTGGGTTTCTGTCTGCAAGGTGACAGCCAGGTGGACAGCCTCAGTCAGGGAGCTGAAGTGAATGTAGAGCTTCTCCTCCTGGCACTGCCGAAGGATAGCAGGGAACACCACCATATAGTGACTAGAAGAGAGCAGAACATGTTCAAAAACAGGTCAGAGGCTGAGGTGGACAGGCCAGCACCCATCTCTGCTGCTTTCATGAAGAGGTAGACCAAGGGTGAGAAATGTCTGGAGGACTGCACTGAAGGAAGTTTAGCTCTTTTAAGCTCCTTTTCAAATGAGAAAGGAGGAATATGTCCAGTATAGAGAACTCTCAGTTTCTCTGTGTCACCACCAGTGAGTGGTGACACAGAGCAAGGCTGTGTGAGGAAACCAAAGAAGCCAAACATGCAGTGGCTGAGGCATTAGGCTTCCATCCTCACACCAGATTTCATTCCAGCAGCACAGCACAAACAGAGGCAGAACTCCTGTGGCCTCTGTAGTGCAGCTCCTGCACAAGCCAACACTGCAGTGCTCAATGCCCAGGACTCTGCAGGAGCTGCTTCTGCTCAGCCCCCTGGGAGCCAGGCTCCCACCATTCAGCTCTGGGGCGCCAAAGAGTGCAGCCCCTCAGCATCACCTCTCAACAACAAGCCCTTCCCCCCAGTCCCCCAAAATCAAAAGGAGAGGGTCTCACGGTTCCAGGCTTGCTGCAGCTGCAACTGGGAGTAGGGTCAGGGCTAAGAGGAGCAGTGGTGCACCCATTGCTTGGACTGGGACAGAAAGCTGACAAGATCCACACTGGAGGAGAGAACTGCATGTACTGATGGGTTGGAGCAATCCTAAACACCCCCTCAGATGCTCCTAGGTTCAAAGAGTAGGGGAGTTAATATATGGAGATAATATCTTTTCTAGGCTAATGACATGAGCTAATATTTACTTGCTCCCACCAACAGCAGAGTGAAGGTCACATAACACAGTTCTCCACCCACATTTACATTCAGGTGGTATTCCAGGCCGTAGGTGCCAGGACACTGGAAAGGGATATAGGGAAATACGTGTCTCTAACTCAAGCTGAAGGGGACTTGGGAGAGTCTCATCTCATCTGTGACTGGTCTGGATCTTGGCTGTAGTATCTGATGAGAGCCAAATCTGCACATCAGCTACTGACCTCAGTTTGTAAAAAGTAACATTAGTGATCTTCCCCTCATCCAGTCGTTACTCCAAGCTGGGAGTAAAATCCTTTCAAATCACCTCCATCCCATGCATTCCTACCTCTGTCCACCCATCCATCCCAGCCATGTCTGATCCTCCTGAGCACTCTAGAATCATTTCCAGGGCAGTTCCTGCTACCTATGCCAACTCCTCTCATAGTTCCAGTGTTAGGCCTTTCCAAATAAATAAAATATGTGTGAACACTTTAAGTCCACACATATTTTATCAAATCACTACTCTACATGTGCCCAAGCTGGATGCCCAGTCTTCTGACAGATTCCCCCTGCAATAAGGTGATTCTACACTGACACCACCATCCCCCTCCTCCAGACTCTTCTTGGGCACTGCACCCTTGTGTGTTGCAAACAACTGAATAACTATTTAGTGCAATACAACTCTTGTGTTTCCATCTCCTGAGTGGCAGCAGTGAGGAGCACAGGGCTTGGATGAATTTGCCCTCCAGTTACAACCTCAATTGAAGGTGCACATCTTCATTCAGTCCTGGCCCCTGCTGTGTTTTAGCAGAGCACAACCAAAGGTACACAAGCACAGAGAGAATTTGCCATCTGCCTGTGCCTTGCTCCCAGATGAAGCAATCCCTGGATTTACTTTGGCCAGTCTGCATCCGTGTGCTTAGCACCCATGCTCTTAGACCACAGTCTGATGTAACGGGGGCACACCAGCCTTTAACCTAGCACTGACACTGCAGATGAACCTTGGGTTAAAGCACTGTATGTCACTGATCTGGGAGCACATGTCAGTCTCCAAAATTAAAATGGGGTTTGAGTTCAAGTCCAACCTAGTTAGACAAAAACAGAAAGACAACCAGCAGGAGTGAAATTTCAGTAAGAAGCAAATAATACTAAGAAGTTCTACAGAAGAAGAACCATGGAGAAAAATCCACGGACATCACAAAGAATTAATTTGAATCCAAATGTTTCTGATGACGTCCCAGTAAAAAATTGGGGAAAATTTTATTTAAATTGGGCCCCTGTACCAAAATACAGTAACTAAGTACTGCTGCTGCCAGCAGCTGTGCTGCCTAAGGCAGACAAGCCCTCTCCCGGGGAAACACCGACAAGCCTTACAGAGTCTGGAAGCAGCTGCCTCTGGTTTGTAGGCAGTAAACACTGTCGCCACCCCTTTCTCCCGCCCACATTCCAGCCACGAGCAGCCGATCTCCACCTTGGTTTTGAAGCCAAGGGAGGAACGGGCTTCTGGTTAGGGCAGGAGTTGCGTTCTCCTTCGGCTCTGGATGAGGGGGAGAAGGAAGAGAGCAGGAGCAGGGGAGAAGGGGATATTGAGGAGTGGCTAAGCTTTCCTTGGAGGAATTCGACCGGCATTCAGCTATGTGGAGGATCATTTTCCTGTGGGGCTGCATCCTTCTCCTGCCTAGCACGGCTGGAATGCCTGCAATGCTGTAAGAACATCACTGCTTTGCAAATGTGCTCTGGTCTGTGAGGGATCCCGGTGGGGGTGGCAGTAGATGACAGAAATGAGACAGAAGTCTTAAGGTGAGGTGTGTTTTTCTGGAGAGGCATAATTTCTCACGTTCCCAAGGTTTTGCTTGATTTCCATGTGCCTTTTCCCCACCTTCCCCCTGCTAATTGGCTCTTCCTTTAGTGCCTTTGATGTAGACCATGTGTTTCAGCAAGGACTCAGGCAGAATGACTCTGCCAGCTTTCTGCATGTGCTTAATTCTGACCTTCCAATATCTCACATCTCCTACTGTGTTCCAGAACATGTTTCCTTTGGGCTAAGCCTTTCTTCCCAGAGACGTAGGTCACCATTTAATAGTTTAGCCAGCAAAGCTGGGTGTCTACAAAGTGAGCAAACATGAGCCCAAGTATCTGGTAGGGATGCTCTTGGTACAGCAGTGTGTTTGTTCAGGCTTGGCTGGCCATCTGCTCCCACCACGCCTTTCCTCATACCTCTCTCAAGGGCAATTCCCAGCACAGCTTCTCTTCCTATACTTTGTCAGGAATGCAGCTCCTGTTCCAGCAGACACTGCTGTGATGTCCTGGCTTGTGAACTCGTTCTGGCTTTTTTTCTGAAGGCGTTTGCTTTTGCAGCCATGGCACAAGTGCAAACAGAAGCATGACTGTGCTTGAGCAGTAGATGTTACAGTGAAAAATACGGCAGTGGGTTGTAGCTGGGTTCCCTCCTGCTGCATGTGGTGTGCTGTGTACAAGCCTAGTTTTAAAAACCTTCTCCAATGGGAGTACTTCCTCTAGGACCTGTTCCATAGGCTGACAAGCTCCCATGCAAAGGATGTGCTTTACTGCTGTCTGCTTGCCACTGTTACCCTCAGCATGAAGCTTTGCTTTAGGGAAATACCACTTCCTTCAATAGGCTGTCTGCTGTCCTGCCTGTATTCCAATTTTTTTCACAGACTTGTGATCCAGCTTGGATCTTGGGACCCTTGGATGACAGACCCAGAGATGTTCTTTCTTACTTTTATAGCTCAGAAGGCATGGGCAAGGACGAAATGTTAATGGGGTGTAAGAAAATGTTCCAGAGTAAAAGATCATTAAAAGCAAGGAAGGGTATGGGAGGTTTCAAGCAGTGAATTTTTAGTGCTCATCCCATCCTTTGGCACAATCGGCAAGTGGGAGGTGCCATGAGTCAGCTCAAGTAGGAAAAACAAAATGTTGTTTTTATGTGTTTTGAGATCCTCAAGGCAGCTTGGCAGCACTCGAGTGTGACAGCAGTCAAGGGCTCCTGGCCAGCAGGACTTTGACTCCTTCTCGCCAGGGTGCCGAGCTCCAGCTGAGAACTGCCAGCAGGTCATCTCCTTTCCTCCTGCTTTTCTGATCTTTCCAGGCCCTGCCCTCTGCTTCCTGCAAAATATGCTGCTGGCTGAGCCTGTCCAGAGACAGTGAGTGGGAGGAGTCAGTGACAAGAATTTTGAAATCTGCTTGAATGTTGGCTTTTTGTTGGTCCTAGGTGATACAGTACAGTAAAAGATGGAAACAAAGTGTGAACAGCTTTCTGGTGTTATGGATGCAGCTCAGAGTAGATACAGGGGTGGCAGAGCAAGTAGAGTGCAAAGAGGACAAGAGTGTCAGGAGCTGAAGTGAAGGTGCTCATGAGTTTCTGTGTCTGGGACATGAAGTTGGGACACTGGGTCCCTCACAGAGGGCATTGTTTCTGAGCCCAAGAACAGTGGGAAAACCAGCCAAAAAAACCTGATGGTGGTAATGTAGTGTGGTTCCGTGAAAACACTGAAGACTTGGGAGACCTGCAAGAAAGCCAAGCTGGTGCTGATCCCTTGGATGACATGGGGAGGTCCCTTCACCTTATTTTCACTTTCAGTTTGTAAGGCAGTCACTTTATAATTTTATATGTGCATGCAGCATACAGCATATAGCACTGCCTCAGTATCAATGTCTGCAGTACCCATGGACGAGAACAGTGTCATGTCCCACTGGTGTCATGACAGTGGGGTGAAGAAGGCAGAAGTCTGTTAGGAAGTACCTAAATACAGGTCAAAACCTGCTGTCTTAGAAAGTCAGTTTAATCTTTCTTCTCTCTCTTCTCTCTCTTCTCTCTCTTCTCTCTCTTCTCTCTCTTCTCTTTCTTCTCACTCTTCTCTCTCTTCTCTTTTTTTCTTTCCCAACAGAAACTATGCTGTGGCAATACCATCTCAGCTCTACTACCCCTTCTCAGAGACAGTGTGTCTCCAGCTCAGCAGAGATCAAGCAGTCCCAATCCATGTGTTGGTCACCTTGCAAAGCAGAGCTGGGAATGAGACTCTGATCTCTCAGTCCATCTCTCAGCTCCCCTTCTTCCATTGCACAAGCTTTCAGGTGAGGAAGATACTTTCCAGGGTTTTCACTAGGGTGGATATGGCATGGGTTCTGCTCTTGCTGGGCAGGAATGCAAAGAGTTGTGCCTTCCCATGAGGACATCTTAACTGGCCAGTAAATCTTCTGCTCCAGCCTGCATAGATCTGCCAGTGTCCTTTCTGCTATGTAGCCCCACTAATATTTTACCCTTCTAGAAAACTTTTTGAAATGTTCTGTGAACTCTTTTCAGGCAAGAAAAACTAGAGCAACCCAAAAGTTATATCATAATTGTTATTCCAAAAACCTCGGGATCAGTGAATGGGATCCACTCTGAATGATGGTTATAACTATACCTGCAGGTCCCTCCTCCTGTTGGAAACCCTGAGGAAGTGGCTTTTGTTGTTATCACAGTCATGGAAGCCAACTCAGAGTTCCAGAAGAAACAGAAAGTCCTAATCAAGCATGCAGACAAGAAGACTTTTATCCAGACAGACAAACCTGTGTACAAACCTGGACAGATTGGTATGGACAGAATGCCATGTCTTGTGAGAGACAGAGTGGTCCTCAGGCTGCAAAATGTGGGGTACTCTCTAGTCCTCTGAGCAGGACCTGCTCAGGAAGGGAGATGGCTACATCACTTCTAGGCTTAGAGGAGTTTGGGAATATCTCTCTTCTGTGTCAGCGTGCCATATGCCGCTGTGAACAGGGCTTGTGGGTTTTCCTTGATGTGTTAGAAAAGATTTAGAAGCCACAGTGTTGTACTCATGATTGCTCCAGTCAAAGCCATGTCTGTCTGTCAGGGCTCTCAACCCCTCTCTTCCCCACAGACTTCCTCAGGTGAGGATTGCAGACCCATAGGTCCCACCACTGCCCTTGCACAGCTCGGATCACCACAGGGTTCAGCTGTTGGGCCCATGCCTCTCCACACTTTGCACTGGGATGGCCTTCACTGCAGGCAAGACTGAGTGGCCCACCACAGGCCCACTGTCCAGAAAAATGCTGTTTGCCAGCCTTCCCAGAAAGCCCCACACTGCCTCTCCTCACACCTTTTCTAGCAGGCTGCCAGCTCCTAGCAGGGCTTTGGGCATAGGCCTAGGAGTGGAAGGCTCTATCTGCTGCCCACACCCTCTCAGTGAAGCACATGCACACATCTTTCTTAGCCATGTGTTCTTGTTATTTACTATTGAGAGCCTTGATTTCATTTCGACCAGTCTTGTTTTCCTTTTGTTTTGTAGTCAAGTTGCGGATTGTGACCTTGGATCAGAACTTCATTGCCAGCAGTGAAACAGTAAGTCAAGAGGGAAGATGCCTGAAGTCTGGAAATGTTATGAGCTGCCTGCATGTCTTCTAGATCAGTGCTTGGCCCAGCCAGGAGATGTGTGTACAGCTGGTCTCAAAATTGCTTTTGGTGCTTACAAACAGTGTTGGGCACCACCTGCAAGACAGCAGCTGCTCATGGGTTATGGGCAGTCCCTGGGAATTGCTTAGAGAAGACTGGTGGATGGTTGGGGAAATAAAAAATACCAGGGAGGTGGACGTAACTTATCTGAAAGCATCCTGCCAGTGACTGTTGTTTCCTCCCCACAGCAGCGCCTGGTGGAACTGAAGGTAAAGCTCCTACTTTATTGTAAGTGATGAACTCTTCTCACCTTGGGGAGGACACAGGTTTGGAGATGGTGGTTGGGAAATATTGATGCAGAAAGTCAGTTACCTCAGGATGAATGGGAGCAATCCCATCAGCTCATCACAAAGCTCCTACTGGCTGGGCAGTGTGGCTGTACCTGGAGTTCTACACCCTACCCTCCCAGAACCAGCACTGGGAGAGCACTGTCCTTCATGACTGGGCCTCAATGGCTCCCCTGCATGGAGTCCTGGACTCATTTCCCCATTCCTTCCTGGGGATTCAAGACATCACTCCCCAGTAGCTTGTGCCTTAGGCGGAATTTCTCTACAGTGACCTTGTGGGCTGTGGCAGCTCAGGTGACCACAGAGATCTCTGAAGGACCACTTCTTTCTCTTAGTGAGACAGGCAGGCAGTAAACAACAGCTTTGCAGCAGTCAGAGATGGCAGTGCCACCAGGAAACAATGATATGATAGATTTACTTTGTCAATGAGACAGGGAGCAATGTCCTTTGCTCTTTGAGCCTGGGCTCACCTGAGCACTGTTGCTGTGCCATAGACTTGGGCCCTCAGGACAAGAGAATATGTGGTCAGACCATGCCCTGGTATCTTGGACATCCTGCAAAAGAGTCGTTTTGCACTGGAAAATAACTAGTCTCTGCTCCACCTGTGCAGGACCCCAAGGGGAACCGAATTGCACAGTGGCTGGATGTTGCACCTGTGGGAGGCATTGTGGATCTGTCCTTCCCGCTGGCTGCAGGAGCACCGCTTGGAGAGTACGCCATCAGAGTGCCCGGCCTCACACGCACCTTCAGGGTGGAGGAGTATGGTAAGTGTCTCAGGAAGCTGGTGGCAGCAGAGAAAGGTGTTTTGCCAGCCTCCAGCCGCACCCCCTCACACAGAGCTGGATGGGCCATGCAGCTGTGAACAGCTGTGCAGGTTGTGCTGTCTCCTGGGAAGTGCAGCTGCCTGCCCACAGGTGTAATCACTGACCTTCACCCAGGCCCACTGGATTCCTCCTCCCCCATGTCCTGAGGATGGGACTGAGACACTGTCCCACAGCTGTGCTCTGGGGAGGAGACTCAAGCTGCCTGCTGCTGTCCCATTCTCCTAACTGGGCTGTTGATGTATTCCTACCAGGCCATGTGCTGGAACGAAAGGAGAGATTTTATTTTCTGTAAACAACCACTTTAGGAGGATTGGAGCAAATTAAGTATTTCTATTCTCACTGAATTATCTTTCTCTTGCTTTCACACAGTGCTGCCCAAGTTCAGTGTCTCCATCCAGATGCCTCAGGTGGTCACCATCCTAGAGGAAAACTTCCCTCTCCACGTCTGTGGCATGTGAGCTGACTTATCGTGGCAGAAGGTGCATTTTTACTGGTTTGGAAAATGCACAGCCATCAATAACTGAGCTCAAAATGTTCTCTGCCAACCCTACCCTCACCCCAAGAGTTGGTACCCTGTCATCCTTTGCCAAGCAATCCTCCTGGACTCTCACCTTTCTCCATATTGTCTCTCCCTACTTTCTCTGTGTGTCTGAAGGTGACAGTGCATTCCCTCAATGTAGCCTGTGCCCTACAATACAGCACCTCTGCTGTATTTGTTAGTGACAGGGTTGTAGGAATAATGGCTGAGCTCGTGGCCAGCACAGTGTCCCCTAGCCCTGCCTGCTGGGGCTGGTGTTGGCTTGGAGAGCACTCGCCCAGCAGTGCCTTCTGCCTCAATCTGATGAGGCCATTTGTACTTCTTGGCCTCCTCTGCTGAGCCGATGACCTGTGAATATACTGCAGGCTGCTGGGCTGTGTGGCTGCAAACCACAGGGTAAAGCTGACATGCCTCACACCTGAGGCAGTGTTTCTGTGTGAGTGTAAGCCCTCTGTGCTCCCTTTGCCAGGTACAGCTATGGGAAGGCAGTGCAGGGCAGCGTGAGGGCCGTGGTGTGCCGCAAACACATCCGCTATAACCGCAGGTCCTCCAAAGGCAAGCGCAGTATCTGCAAGGACTACAGTGGCGAGGTGAGCACGGGAGCACCCACCCCTCCTGCAGAAGGGAGGGGAGAGGGCAAAGGGACAGAACACTCTTTTTGCCTTCATGATTGGTTAACAAATACAATTTCATATTCCCAGACCAATGAGGATGGCTGCTTTTCCACTGAAGTGAATACTAAGATTTTCCACCGGAAGCATGGTGATAATTATGATTTCAATCTGGAGGCTGAGGCTTTTCTGAAAGAAAGTGGAACAGGTAGAAAAAAACTGATTTTACACTTTGTAGAAAATCTTCTATTTTACACTCGTAAAATGTACTTGTCTTCGGGGTTTTATCTATAAGACAATTGAGTTCATCCAGTCATGATTCCTGCTCTGGCAGTCATTTTGTTTTGACAGAGATAGGCAAGAGCTGCTTTCTCTTGTCCTCTCATCAAATTAAAAGTGTACAGAGGTGGGCCAGGACAGGTTATCTTGTTTATAAACCACATTTTAGGACAGTCCATTGGAATGAAATGTTATTCAGAGCAACTAGACATAACCAAGGCCCTAACTGTGTACTGTTATTAGCTCCTCATTAGATTTATCTCTACATCCCAGATAGGGAGATAATGTTTTTTCTAAGGTTCCCACTCTCACAAGATTTTGCAAAGCCTTCCTTTTCTTCCTGCAAAGAACATGTTACATGGTCCCTTGCCAGAAGCAGTGACACACATTCACTTAGCAAACAGTTGCAGTGATTTCAGATGGGCACACGGGAGGAGACATCAGGCTGAGAGCTGACATGGGAAAGGCAAGGAAAAATGCTGCCTTCTAGTGACTGCTGGGAAGGAGAATTGAAAGGGACAATTGTGAGTTGGACCTTCTTAAAGTGGGAAAGAGTGTTTGAGAAGTGTCTGACAGAGACCTCCAGACAGACTGCTGTCATTCTGTCACATCAGAGTGTAGGAGGCACTCTAGCTGAGTGCGTGTGTGTTGAATGACTCCTGAAGCTGCATGGAGAAACTGCAGTGCCCTGTGAGTAATAGTCCACCCCTTAACTGAGTTTATCCAATCTTGATGCCTGCTTAGACACTCTGCTCACCTGCATGTTCTTCCTGTCTTTCCCAGGGGTGGAGTTCAACACCACTGAAAACTGCAAGGTCACTTTTGATATCACAACTCTCCAGTTCTGGGGGACGAGCTACTACTATCAGCAAGGAGCTCCCTACTATGGAAATGTGAGTGAAAAGGGAAGAAACATGGAAAGCCCAGTGGCTGGGCCCAAGCAGGTGGTAGGCACAGAAGTGCCCAGGGGTCCCCTTGTTCTGAGCTGCCCAAAGCTGCCAGCACAATCCTCTGTCCCAGTCCCTCCTTTGACATATCTACCAAGAGGTTATCCAAAGGTATGACTGCAGGATCTGTGGCTTTGCCAGATGAGATGGCTGCTACATAAATGGGGAAGGGTTGGAGATGTCAAAATTCACACTGAGAGTCCCTTTACAGAGAGGGGGACTGGGACTTCTACTGAGAGGTGGATTTTCAATCCTGAGGCCTCCAACTCTCTGACTGTTCTCTGCATTGTTACAGCTGGAACTCAGAAGTGCCAGTGGGACACCCCTGAAGAACAAGAAGGTGATTCTTACAGTGTCCTATGGGAGCAGGAAGCAGACCAAGACCTACCTCACAGATGACACTGGGATGGCTTCCTTCGTCTTAGAGACATCAGCATGGGACAACAGCAGTAAAGTTATACTACAGGTTAGGAACCAGTTATTGCAAACCAGTCTGTAGCTAAGCAGATCATTAGAATTGAAATACATTAAAAGGGCAGATCCATACTAATACTTTAACCAAATATACCAGATAGAAGCAAAGGCTTCAGTGGTTTGATCCAGGGGCTGATAAACCACTCCACATAGTCAAATGATCTGGCTTGCTCCCAGGGTAGCAGCAGCATGGCAGAATTTCAGACTTCAGCTAAAGCCCTAGCAGCATACAGCTCCCTGCTCCTGTTTAGGCACTAGTTATCCCAGAGTGTGGGACAGCAGGCAAATGCCAAGCTCCACAGAAAAGGACTGATTGAACTTGGTGCAGGTGGAAGTAGACACCCTAGGCTGGGATAGTTCAGAGCCCACTGTTTAGTCAGCCTTGGTTTTGGTGTATGAAGAGCTGTAGGAAATCCTCAGACACTTTTTTCTGTGCCACAGGCAAAGTCCCAGCCGGAGGACACAAACGGTCGGAACGTGAAGGTGTCTTACGGCACTGCATCGCTCCCACTCAGGGCCTTCTACTCCTCCAGCCGCAGCTCGGTGAGGATCCAGCCCCTGCAGGCAGTGCCAGCCTGTGGGGACGTGCAGCAGGTCACTGTGCACTACCTCATACTCGCCACAGAGCTGGGCCACCGGGCTGCCAGGCCTCACTTCTACCACCTGGTGAGTGCGGGCAGCGCCAGCGGGCTCAGCTCTGCGCCTGGTCTGTGTCAGCACAGGGCCCTTTGCTAGCCCAGAAACGTGGAGCAAAGGCACTCTCAACCCTTCGTTCTGTTCATTACCCTTTAGGTTATGGCCAGAGGGTCCCTTGTGCATCATGGCCAAACAACAGTGCTTCTTGATCCACCGTCAGGTAAGGGCATCTAACTGCCAGGAACAGATTAAGGATCCAATGAGAAAGTCTTTCAAGCCTAGATGGAGAAGGAGACAAAAGAGATCTGACACTAACAGGAAACCACAGAGGTGGCACAAAAAACCTATAGGAAATATGCTATCTTTTTTTCTGTCTTTTAATTTCCTTCTTTTTCTTTTTCTGATCAAATGATGAAACTGTCAGAGTTTATCTACCAAGCAGGAAAATGGCAAAGTAACTTATGGAGTCTTTCTGAGCTCAAGTGGAAAGACTCATTTTTCTTCCAACTCTCACTGTTGCCAAGGTGTGTCATGATACAAGATTGCTGCTATAAAAACCTCCATCCTGGCCTAGCTGTGGCCTCCCCAGAAGCAAGGCAGAATAGTTTTTATGCAAGAATCTGTACAGAAGTATTACAGAGGAAGAGCACATTGCTGCTGTCATTCTTGAATTGAAGACTTCCTTGCACCTTGCCATACTTTTTCAATTTTTCCTTCATCCTTCAGGTCAGTACAGTGGGTCTTTCAACATCACTCTGCCCATTGACCTCATTTCATCCATGGCTACCCTCTTTGTTTACATTGCCTTCCCTGAGGGAGAAGTGGCAGCTGACACCTTGCGTCTGAAAGTCTCCAGCTGCTTCAGGAACCATGTAAGCAGTGCACAAAACACAGAGGGGCAGGTAGGCTGGAGGGTGGATAATGATCTGCAAACTGGCAGTAGATATGCAGCAGAATCCAATAACCACAGCTTCCCCTTTCCTTCGTCTCTCAGTGTCTGCAGCCCCCCTTTCTCCTGCTGTTTCAGGTGAAGCTTGGGTTCTCAGAAGCAGTGGCACTCCCAGGATCGACTGTCCAGGTCCATTTGCAGGCTGCACCAGGCTCCCTGTGCAGCATCCGTGCAGTTGACAAAAGTGTCCTTCTCCTGAGGCCAGAGGCTGAGCTGTCCAGGGATAGTGTGAGTCACTCCAGTGCTGACCTTTGCTGGCTAATAAGGCACGGTGGACATACCAACAAGTGCTTGAATGGGGACAGGGCATGGCTTAATGAGAAAAAATGAGGGCCAACATCAAACACCAGCCAAAATTTCCAGTGTCTAGAGGGTGTATTCTGTTAGAATAACCCATAGTCGTCCCCAGCTACAGCCTGAAGTCACATCCTGGTTAAACTTACAGTGCTTTACCACAGTGACAAGAAGAAGGCAAGAGACATCCATCTCCTGAACTGATACATGGCAGTGGTCTGAAAAAAAGTCACGTTAAAAAAAAAGAAAAAAGCCAAGCATGGGGTAGGCTCCATGTCTTTGTTCCAGCTCACATGAACCAGACAGTCCTTCCATTCACAGAGTGGGCTCTAGGTGGTGTACTGGCAGTGGAAGGGTTCCTTTTCTCCTCTAGACCTTGGTTTAAGGACACCTGAATTGCCTCTTTACGCTGGCTTGGTGGATCCAGGATGTGTCTTCAGTCAGACAAGAAGCTGTCCAATGTTCCTCCCATGCAGGGAAGGTGTCCTCAGTGTTTGCATTCAGTTCACAGGTACAATTATTAAGCTGGAAGTGGCCACAGCTATGCAGCCATACCCCAGAGGGGCTCATGTTCTTCTCTGGTGCTATGAATCCAAAATTTGTGGAGGCTCTCCATAAAATTCAAAACCCCTTGGGGCTGGGTTTTTGTGACAAGCAGGACCTGACCTTGGCCTCTGAGGTCACAGGAAATCTCTGGATAGAAATGAAAATCTTCACACCTCTTACACTGACCTGTACTGTTTTCATTCTCTCTCTGCAGGTGTATAATATGTTCAGCTATGCTCAGGAGCAGCTCAGCACCCTCACAGATATCTACAGTGACTACTGCACCATCCACAAGAGCCTGGGCATTACTGGTGCCTCTAAGACCACCCCTTCACCAGGAATGATGTCACCGTTCATGTACAACAGATACTCTTATGCAGTGTCCCAACCAGATGTTTATGAACTTCTGAAGGTAAATCTAATTTCCAGAAAGGCTGAAATATAAGAGCTGAGCCAAGCCCTTTTGTATCCCAGGTCAGCACTGGGTAGCTTTACAGACTGTCTTTCCTGTAAATGCTGGTGACTTCACAATCTGAATTTGCCAAGCTTCTGAACTAAAAGATCAATGACACTCTGTCCTCCCAGCATGATAAATTCCCATTGATCAGGCAAATTCCTAGAACTTAACTCCCCACTGGCCCCCTTTAGACTTTCTATGGATTGGAAGCAGTGTGGATTGTCAGCCTGTGTCAGAGAAAATTGGAGGTTGGAGAAGCAAAGCACCTGAGAGAAAAGGGGAGCCCAGGAAAAGGAGAGAAAGAACAGTAGAAAGGAATGGCAGTGAATGATAAAGAAAAGTCTGGGTCAGGGTGGGCAGCAAACTGTGGTGCCAAAATAATGACTTTGTGTACAGGCATGCACATGCAAGTGGTCATCCCCACAGTCCTTTGGCATGAGGACCAGGCTCTGGGAGCAGGACAGTTCTGCTTTCTTGCCTGATATAAATTTGCAGGTTGTGCTGAGGTGCACAACCTGCAAACAACACAGAGTAGCTGTGGTATGCTGGGAGGAGGGGGAAGAGACAGACCCTCAGACACACCAACCCCTCCACAGAAATATGCCTTCTTTTGTCCCCTTCTTTCCTCCAGAATGCAGGTCTAACATTTTTAACCAGCCTTAAAATCAAGTCTCCAATTGAATGCCGCACCCAGACCACTTTTGACTACGACTACATGTGTACATGTCCATTTTTCCTGTTTCTTTGGAGAGCACGGGTAACATATAGGCTGCACATGGGCAGCTGAACATGCAGTGTGCTTAGGAGCTGGGATGGCTTACAGGCATGAGTGGGAGGCTGTACAGGAGCTGTGCTCCACAGGGAGAAGGGAAAAGCCCCGGCAGGAGTGTGTGTCCAGAGCACTGGAGGGGCAGAGAGGTGGCTGCAGGGTTTGAACTTGTTTGGAAGATTCAGCTGGTGAGCAGGAAGATAATATGGTCAAGGAGGGAAATGGGGCATCTGTCTCAGGAAAGAAATCTGTTTGTGAGACTAGGAGAGGTCTTTTTGGAAACCAGAGAATGAACCAAGATTGGCATTGGGGAGTATCTAGGCTTTTCTGCAGGGAATGAGAACAAAACTGTGAGCAGGTAAAATGTCTCATGGGGAGGAGCACATGCATTGGAATCCCCCTGGCCTTCTGGGTAGTCTTGTGGAAGACAATAATGAAGTTGAGGGCATTTTGGATAGGACAAGGGGGTTTGGGCTGGGAGTCGAGGGAAGGAGAACTGAGCTTTTCCTGGCTGGACTCTATCCTGGTTTCACAGTTGCTCTGCCTTTGAATGAATGCTCGTATTCCCAACAGCTTTTGATGAGCTGGCAGACCTGGAGAGCTTGTACTCAGAAGCAGATGCTGCTGTTGAAGCTGCTGAGGCAGAGCACACCGAGCTGGGCAGTGAGTCAGCAGCAGCACGTACCTGGTTCCCAGAGACATTCATCTGGACTCTGGTTCCCATCAAGTGAGTAACTACAGGCTGTGGCTCCACAGGCGTACAGACTTTCTACCAGACACAGTAGAGGGAATGGGGAGGAGCAGAGACAGGGCATTGTTGCCTTCTGTGCACAAAGTAAAGGAGGGAGGTATGAAGTGGATAAGGACAATGGAGTTTTTGTTCAGTTCCTGTCTCTGCTTGAGATTTTCCAAATGCTTCTAGGAATTTAACATCACACACTCTTGCAGGATGTAAGAGGCCTCCACAGATCCATAGCTCAACATTCTACACGAGGCAGGTCTTGTTAGATCAACTTGTAGTAAAGTATTATGTATCCCCAAGGATGGAGATTCCTCAAACTGCGTTTCCATATTTGACCATCCTCATGGTATTTCCTTATGTCAGGTCAGAATCTCCCACATTCCAGCTGTGTGTTACCTTTTGTCCTGTCAATATGCACCTCAGAAGAGACATGTTCCATTGTCTCCACACCTTCCCAATAGGAAGTGTCACACTATACTCCATGGCACAGACTGGGTGTATAACACACACCCCTGTGAGCCCTCTGTGCCCACACAAAAGAAGAATTTCAGGTGCAGCACTGCTCAGAATCAAATTTTGGGTTGCATTTTCCTCTCAAGTCATTCCTTGCCTATTTGCTATTCTTCCCATACCTCTGTCCTACTTGCCAGGAATTCTCATGCCTTCACGTGCACTTCCATTTCATAGTCTGAATTTCTGCATTTGTCTTCCCAAGAGAAATCTATCCAGGATGGGGACAACCTCTTCCACTCTGTTTTCTCCTCAGTGATTCAGGGGCTGCTGAGCTAGCTGTCACAGTACCTGACAGTATCACAGACTGGAGAGCCATGACCTTCTGCACCTCAGAGAGCCATGGTTTGGGAATCTCAGAGACCACCAACCTGCGGAGCTTCAAGCCCTTCTTCGTGGAACTCACTCTGCCCTATTCTGTTTTCCGGGGAGAGTCATTTCCCCTGAAGGTCAAAGTCTTCAGCTATCTGGAGCAGTGCATGGTGGTGAGTGGCTCCCTCCAGGATGCTTTGGAGCACAAGAATGTGTGGGAACTCCTTTACTAATAGAGACCCAAACAGAGGGGCTGCCTGCTTAGGCACTTGGCAAAGGACACCAAAGAAGTTATTCAATTTAGTTCCACACAGAGATATCACTGACCAGTTTATCCCTCCCCAGAAGCCAAACCTTACAAATGTGGATTGCATGTCCGTGGGACACTGCTGGTATCCCACAGATACTGCAACAGCCCATCAAAACACTCATCCCTGGCTTGTGGGATTGATTGTTATTTGAATCAAGGACCCGAATGGAAAAACACAGCAGCAGCAGCAGCAGCAGCAGCTCTGTATCCTGAACTCCCTTTTGTTCCACCTCTAGCTCCAGCTTAGCCTAATGGACTCCAGGGATTTTGAGTTTCTTCATGAAAATGTCAGGTTCACTGTTTGCCTGTGCCCCGATTCAGCAAAAACATTTTCCTGGGATGTGAAGGCTACAAAATTAGGTAAGGGATGAAGGGAGGGGCAGGGGTGGGAAGCACTGGTAGAGCTGCTTGAGGAACCCAGAGCTGGGATGGAAGGGAGACTAGCCTTCTGTGCAAAACATGAGTGAGCAGCCCAAGGCTGAGCAAACTAAAACATCTGCAAGATGTGCCAGCCAGCCTCCTGATGTTTTACTTTTTAGGGAAGGTGAATTTCACTGTCACTGCCGAGGCGGTGGAGCAGGAAGATGTTTGCACGGAGCGTACAGCGGTTGTGCCAGAGTCAGGAGGGAAGGACACAGTGGTTAAACACCTGCTGGTGAAGGTCAGGCTGCACTGCAGGGCTCTGGCGAGGCTGGGGCTGGGTTGGGCTCAAGACAGTCTGGTGGGTGGCTCTGGGAAGGAAGAACAGAAATGTCAGAACTGCTTGCTGGCAGGGCAGTGGGGTCAAAGGCCATGCAGCAGCTTAGAAACCTGCTTCCCAGTACAACTTCACTGTTGGCATGGATGTCTCTGCCGTCTGTGTGAAGCCCTTTGCCAAGGCCCACGAGGATGGAAAAGGTGCTTGCACAAAGGTGGGGTGCTGCACAGCTGGTCTCTGATTTTACTGCTCTCCTTTCTGAGCTGACCAGCCTTTTCCCCACCAGGCAGAGGGGCAGCTGGAGGAAAAGACCCACACCTCACTCCTGTGCCCTGAAGGTAGGTGCAGAGAGCCCCAAGTACTGTCTTACTGGGGCTGTGCTTATGCACAGAACAGAGAGATCAGATGGAAGCAGTGTGATGTTTGAACAACTCTAGGACTCTCTGAAGGTGTGGAGGGAGCAGAAAGTCAGGGATCTTGGAGCTTTTATGGGTAGGCAAAGCCATTCAGCCCTACCCAGTACTAAAATCTCCTGGCAACATCAAGTCACAGCCTAACCACATCACAGACCCTCATCCATGGGTGGCTGGATCTCTGTCTGATCCTCTCTTTTGAATGCTGATTTCACCAACAGATGAGGTGGTCCCAGACCTGTTTACACCATCTCCTGGGGGACACCTGTGACTCTGCCATCTTCCTCATGCCTGTTGTTCTGATGTTTTTGCTGTTTGCAGGAACTTCAGCTTCAGAGACAATCTCTTTCACTCTGCCAGAGAACACTGTCCTTGGGTCAGAGAGAGCCCACATCTCTTTCTTAGGTGAGTTTTTAGAAGAGTCTTGGGAAGTAATATTTTGCCATGCACATGACGTCTGGTGCCACTGTGTCTTCTTTAGCAAACAAAGTAATGAAAGGGAATATGTACAGCAAGGTGTGATGCTGTCTTCCAGAGCAGTATGCTGTCTCTCCTATACAAGTGGCACTGGATGGATGTATAATTTCACCAAGCCAGGGGAGAGACAGCCAAGTAGCAAATCGCTATTCCTGCAGTCTGTAGACATCACATGAGCAGAGGTGAACTGAGATCAGTCCTAGCAGGTTACCTGGAGAATCTCCGAGACCAGAGTTGTTTTATGTGCAAGAATGCATATGGCTTCCAAAGCTGTGGTTCTGTCCTACAGGTGACATTATGGGAAAAGCACTGGACAACATAGATGAGCTTCTCCAGATGTCTAGTGGCTGTGGTGAGCAGAACATGGTTCATTTTGCCCCAAATGTGTTTATCACACGATACCTTGAAGAAACAGGACAGCTGACTCCAGAAATCAAACAGAAGGCCATTGGCTACCTGGAAAGCGGTGAGTGAATTCCTACTTGTTAAGCTGGTGGTGTCCACCACAGTACTTGTGTGGAAGGAGCCTCAGCAGAGGCCTGGTGCTGAGCAGGATGTGTGCAGCATCCCTTGCCTGGCATCATAGTAATTGCAGCAGTGTAAATCAGGCTAGTCAGTTCTGCATGTCAGCGGAACACGCAGTACACGGCACCCCTCTGCTAAATTCCTCAGAGATAATGCTCTGTGTAACGATCAGCAGGATTGGTGGGGCAGGTTGGCTCCTGGAGAACAGGACAGGCACACAGCATCTTCACTATCCCCAGCCTCTTCCTGCAGGATATCAGCAGCAGCTCCTGTACAAGCACACAGACGGCTCATACAGTGCCTTTGGGGAAGGAAGCGAGCCAGGAAACACTTGGTAAGCAACAATATCCAGACATAACTGAGGAGCAAAAGTTTGACCTGGTAAGGCTCAAGCTGGCTTGGATTTTGGTCTGGGGAAACTGAGGCAGTCTGAAGGTGTGGGGTTTTGAACAGAAATTACTCCTGAGACTTTTTGGAAGGTGTCATGTCTTAAGCCCAGATGGAAATTAAGCACCACACAGATGTTCGCTCAACACCGTCCTCATGCCAAATCCAAAACACGGCAGTGTAACAGCTACTGAGAAGAAATTAACTCCACTCTAGCTGAAACCAGAGCAATATCCATCTCTTACTCCATAACATTTATGTCATGCCAGGTTTCACCCTCCCCAATATGCCATCACTTTCCCTATTTATCTGTTTTGATAAATATACAAAATCTTCCTCTTAGTCTATGGGACACCTCTTAGTCAAATGTGACAATGAGCTAACCTGAAGTACCCCTGTTGGATTTTTTGTTCTTGAGCACCATAAACAAGACTGATTCTGAAAACTTGGCAGCAAAGGCACCTTCTTTACAGGTTTTCAGAATGCATGGTGCTCAGACAGGATTGGGAATGGGTCTGAGTGAGCTCACTAAATGTCAGCCCTCCAGTGCAGCAAAGCACCCTGTTGAAATTAGCGGAGCTCTGAAGGTCTGAAGAATTGAATTTTCTCTCTCTTGCTGCACATGGCTCTGACCTCAAGCTTCTTGGGCTCATGTGCACTGCTTCCAGTTCTCCATCTGCACAGGGGCTGTGGCCTGCTAGTATTTCTACAGGCAGAATGTAGTAGAAGACACAGAGACTCCTGTCTCCTCTTAGAGACGTGCATCAAGTGACAATTCAGTTCTATATCCTCCTTCCTTCCTTGGCTCTAGGCTTACTGCTCTTGTCCTGAAGACCTTCAGCCAAGCCCGGGACTTCATCCACATAGATGAACAAAACATAAAGGATGCTGCCAGTGCCTTGATTAAAAGTCAGACTCCATCTGGCTGCTTCAAGAGTGTGGGGAAGCTCTTCAACAATGGTCTGATGGTATGATGTGTGTCAATGGTGGTTCATTAGGTACTTCAGAGCTCCTTCACTTTCTAGTCCAGTTTAGGTGCCAAGAACAAATGAACTCTTGCAGGAGGAAGGCTCTCAAGTGCCCAGGGTCACCCTTGGGTGACACTCAGGGTTGCCTAGTCACTGTGGCACTTTTTCAAGTTATGAATGATGAAGGTTTGCATTTGATGATGTGCACTTGGGAACTGAAACAGTGCCCTGCCCTACCTCCATCTCAAGGGCTAAGACTCGCCACCTTGCAGCGGGGTTGTGGGAAAATCACTTCCTCCTGGCATTGAAATCTGCTACTGAAAATATCACATTTGGGAGGAGAAAGGGAAGTGTGCTCAGCAGAGGGAGGGAATCAGCTGCCCAGAGGAGATTGGGGAACCCTGGCAGAGAAGTCCTCTGGTAAGCAGGACCTTTAAAAGTGGATACCATTCATGTCTCTTCCATAGGAGAAGGAATAGGGCCAGCACTGTTTCCTGTGCTGGCATTTGCTAGAGGACCAGAAGGCACTGAAAAACTCCCCTCTCCCTTCTCATAGCATCCCTCATCTGTGTTTTGTGGTGTCTGCAGGGTGCAGTGGAGGAAGGCCTGGGGCTGAGCTCTGTGATTGTGATAGCTCTCATCCGCTCGGGGATGCCTCACTCCGTGAGTATCTGCAGCAGGAGTGGGCTGTGTGCGCAGCCTCTTGCAGGCAGTGCCTGGGCTCTGCCTTTGGTTTCCATCCTCTTCTGCACACTGAAATCTGCATTCCCTTCCCAAACACCCTGCCCGTAACAAGAGTGCTTTCAATTGTATCCTAGGACCCAGTTGTGGGGAAAGCTCTGAAGTGTATAAGGGACCTGGTCCATGCTGACACTGGCAGTCCCAACCTCTACAGCCTGGCACTGGCTGCAAACGCCTTCGCAGTGGCAGGGGACAAGGCCCTCAGGCAGAAAATCCTCAAAAGACTGGATAAGGCTGCCACAATATCAGGTACCACAGACCCTGGGGCAGGAGGGAGGGCCACTGGCAGAACTGTGTGGAAATCCCTGGGTTGAACCACCACTGGAATGGAGGGAAGGAGTATGGGGGGACGGATACTGCCAGAGCTTTGTGGGGAATCCAGGGCTTGTCTATCCAAGCCTCAGTTTGCCAAGCCGTGCCAGGTTATATCCACACTGTGAGACACATTGTCTCTATGGATCATCTCACAGTCCTGGCCTCCCAGTCACCCAAACCAGGGGAGCTTCACAGATATAGTGGAACTCCTCCCCAGCCTGCAAGCCAAAGGTGTTGCTGGAAAAAGCCGGGTGTGGGCAGCAAACAGGGATGCAACAGCAGATGCACGTGTATCTTGTCCAACTGCATTATGTCCAATGTACATGTTTGTTTAGTACCTATATACAGGGGCTAAGTAAAACTCCAGAGTCACTAGACGCAGCTACACATTCCATTAACGTTCCCACTCCACCTCTAGATGACCAAATATTCTGGAGTCAACAGTCCAAACAGGAAGAAGATTCCCTATCTTGGTATCGGGCTCCATCTGTTGATGTGGAATTGACATCTAGTATCCTCATGGCTCACCTTACAAAGTCAAGTTTGTCGTCAGATGAAATCAAAAAGGCATCCAAGATTGTGTCTTGGCTCACCAAGCAGCAAAACCCATATGGAGGCTTTGCTTCAACCCAGGTAATCCCCTTGAGCCATCATCATCATCATATTTGATGCTGGTTTTTTGAGAGCAATGGGTTCTAACAGCCCATAGTAAAAAAAGAAAAATTAATCCATTTTAAAAGGGTGTATGGTTTTACAGATCCTGGGAGTTATGGATAATCCCATGCTAAAAGCCAAAGGGAAAAGTTCAACCCTTATTGTGCTGTGGCTGCAGTATGAGGGAGGAAAAGGCTAAGGTCTGGGCATGCATAGGAAGCAGGAATCTCACTTTTCCTGATGTTTTTCTTTTTCCTCAGGACACGGTTGCTGCTCTGGAAGCCCTAGCCCTGTATGCAGCCAACATCTTCAGCAAGGACAGCCCTGATCTTCAGGTTTTTCTCACTTCCAAGGGGTTCAGCCAAAACTTCCAAGTAGACAAAAGCAATCGCCTGCTGCTGCAGACAGTGGAGCTGCCAGCCATTGCCCAAGATTATACCTTGCGTGTGCAGGGCCATGGGTGTCTTTTCCTGCAGGTAAGCCCAGCCAGGAAGAAAAAGTCTGTCTCGTGAAAAGCCCTGAAAGCCAGAGAACATTTTACCTTGCTACTTAGCCAACCGTGAAAACAAACTGCTGTAGTAACTTGCAAGAATCTGGCTTTCAAGGCTGGTTGGGGTAACTGTGATGCAGCAGGAAGGTAACATCTACTCCCCAAATGAAATCTGGATCATCTCCATCCAGCCAGAGCAGCTCTTCTCCTCCAAGAAATCCACCAGGAGCAGTGCACTACCAGCAGAACCTCTGCTTCTGCCACATGGTTTTCTCTTACACCAATACAAGACAGCCAAGTCGAGTTTTCTCTTACACCAATACGAGTCTAGCCAAGAATACTCTCCAGCAAAGAAAACCCTGCTATTCTCTGCCATCCAGCTTCTTTCTGTCCTGACAGGCCATCCTGAGGTACCACATCCCTCCCCAGATGAGCGAGGCCACCTTTGCCGTGTCCGTGCAGACGGAGTGCGCCGTGCCCGACGCCACGCGCTTCCCTGTCACCATCCGTGCTCGGTAGGAGACTCTCAGCTGCCCCTTTCCTCCCCCGTGCTGAGAGGCTTCTGGCACCACACCAGTCTCTTGCTGGCAGGGTTCCCCTTCACTCCTGGGGAACTCCAAGTGCTGCGGTGACCCCACTGTGCTCTCCCCAGCTGGGTGAGAGGCACAAGGCCCCGGAGGGGTGGCTCAGGCTGTAGTCCTGCCTTGTCCCCTGCCCCTCACCACAATCCTCCCAAGGTCTGTGGGTCTCACCCCTGTCTAGGATTAGGTCACAAAACCTAATGATGTGAAGGTCTGTGGGACTGTCACATACTCCTAAGTATTCCCTCCTCTGCTCCTGGCTGTCACACCACTGTCCTCTGCTGTACTCCCACCTGGCTTGGGACAGACCTGCCAAGAGAACAGGCATAGGATGTGATATTCCCTGCCATGCCTAAAGAAGGTAATACCATAAGGCTTCCAAGGAACTTTTTCTCCTTGGCACAATTAAAAGCAAGAACAAGGGAAGCACAAAGATTTATTACAGTGTAGAAACAGGTATGCTTACAGGAGAAACACTGGAAAGAAAGGCACATTCCTCCACCTGAGTACCAAAGCTGGGCTGGAGTATCTGGAGATCATGGCTCAGAAAGTAACATTAGTGCTGTCCCCTGGGTTCTTGCTGCAGCTACACAGGGAACCGTGTGTCCACCAACATGGTCCTGATCCAAGTGGAGCTGCTGTCTGGATACAGCCCCGTGGCAGGTTCACTGGAAGAGGTGAGACTGTGAATTTGTGTCCAGCTGGGATGGGAACAGTGATGGATGTCCATCATGCAGGACTGTATGCTGAAATGTGATCATTCCTGTGGGCAGAGAAACAGGTTATTTTCTCTCTAAGAAATCCTTATACTCAAAGTCTCTTCCAAGCTGCACCTTGCCTTTCCCTACATGAACAGCTTCCCTGGCCATGTAAATATTTGCCCGTACTCTCACAAGGACAAACACCCCTGAATATTTCTGCTTTTTATTAAAGCCTTTCTGATATTTCCCCCCTATTTTCAGCTGAAGAAAATGCCTTTAGTGAAGAAAATTGAAAGCAAAGCTGACCAAGTCGTTCTCTACCTGGAGGAAGTGAGTATAATTGGGGCTAACATCATCATTAAAGGGGCTATGGACTGACAGCTTTTATTCTTGTTTACTGGTTTCATTACTATTTTAACTGTCCAGAGCTGTTGTTCCTGCATAGCAGCCACATTTGCTGATCTAGAAACGTGTTAGTTGGCAGTTGTTCATCCATAGAGCCACTTACAGGGCTACTTAACTTGAGTGAAACACAGCAAACTCTTATGTTAAGCCTACATCTGTTGGCACTGTTAAGTGACTATTGACAGTCCATATATATGGTGCCTGAGTAGGACTGAGGAGTAGTAATAAGATCCATCTAGCAAATTCAAGCAAGCCTGAAATCTTAGAAAGCTCTTAAGCAACCTGAATGCAGCAGAGATCATGCAAGATTACTCATGGATTTTGCCAAGATCCTTTGAAACTAAACCAGATGGTTGTGTGAACAGAAGTGCTCGCTCCACAGCCTCATGAATCAACAGATTAACAACCACTCCAGCCTTTTTCTAGCTCCATGAATACCTAAACAGCACCAGAAATGAGACCTGACATGTATTTAAAACTCCAGCATTTCTAAGGAGCATTTTGATGATCCTTCATCCTCAGTTTCTGTGAGTAGGATGAGCTAAGCTGGCCCCATAGGAGGTGGGTTAGTGTCAAATGGATGCATTAGGCTTGCAGAGCTGCTGCTTTCATTACATCTACAGCACAGAGCAGAAAATAGAAACATTTCAGCTCAAGCTGCCAGGTAACACAAGGTGCACTGCAATCAACAGCAGGTCATGTAACTACTACCCTACAGCAGATGTTGGTCCACAGCTTGTATTTGTCTGCTTAATGATGAGGGTTATGTGAGACTGGAGAATAAGAGCTGATGTCACTGTGAATAAGAAAGTAGCCACTGAGGCCAGGTGCATGAAGGAGCTCAGAGTAGAGCTGGATGGGAAGGTGGGATTGGTGGGGAACACAAGCACACCATATAGGTAGTGCACACTGACTCTGCAGGTTTTTTATGTTCCCCATGAGCTGAGTTATATTTGGTGACCAAAAAGTCACAGAATGGGAAGTAAAAGATATTTCTGAGATGGACTAGAAAGCAGAACAAATGTGTTACAGTGGTGAGGTATCTACAGAGCCTGAGTGCAAGTAGGTGAAAGGGGTTGTCTTACAGGACTTTTCTGTCCCTTTCTGTTTTTAATCCTTGCATTTTTTGGTTTTAGCTGACTAGACAGCCTCAAACCTACACTTTCCTGGTGGAGCAGGACATGCAAGTGAAGGATCATAAACCAGCCAATATCAAGATCTATGATTACTATATGCCAGGTGAGCTCAGATGCTGTACTGCAAAAACCACCCAAATGTACTTTGGGAAAGACGATTTCTGAATTTTGTTGAGTCTAAGACAATACCATCTCTCACCTCGTTATCTGACTGTCCCTTAGAAGCTCTCTAGGCATGAACTTGACCTACCATTTGGAACACCAACAGGTTCTCCTCCCTCTGGCTCCAGAACTTGCAGGCCTGAAGCTGGTGTGTAGAACCAGAGGGTCTGGCTCTCCCAACAAGAGTGGAGCAAGGAGCTGTGCTTCTGAGCACTTGCTTTCTGGGAGACAGAAAAGGCTGAGAGACCACACTGGGGGGATGACTCAGAAGAGAAAGGGCCCCATTAGGAGAATAAAACCAAAACCAGCTTGTCCTCTGTTCTGTGAGGTTCCTAGTGGGAAGAAAAGCTAGAAATATGTCAGGGATTGCTATTCCTTCAGAAAGTGAAGCATTTATAACTGCATAGCATTCATAACTGTGATGGAACTCTTTGGGACTTGCAGCCTCCTGCCTTGGGTGAATCCTGCCAGCTGCAGAGGCATGGGCACACACCAGTGGTTTCACATGTCACATGGAGGGGAGTTATAGCCTGTAAACAGAGGGAACACCTCTCCTAGGAACAGTGGCTCAATGCTGGTTTGCTTTTGTGGGTTTTTGACAGTGTGTCTCACCAGTACTTTCTTTCTTGTCTTTCAGAAGAAACTGCAGTGATGAGCTACAGTGTTCCATGCAAGTGAGGTGAGGGCCCAACACCTCTTTTGTTATCACAGGCATGGTCCTGAAGAATATGGAGGGGGAGGGAGATGCAGGCAAAGGCCCTTGCTCAAGGAACTTGCCAGACTGCAGGTCCAGGGTAGAAAGCAATTTGCAATGCCAAGTAAGGGTGAGTTCCTGTACCCCCGTGGTTAAATTGAGGGAAAGAGAACTGAAGTAGATAATTGGATGTGACAAGATCATGACAAAGCTGGAGATATGTTCAAGAAAACAAGGACTGCATGTACCAAGTACTGTCACCAGTCCTGGCCCTTTGCATCAAATACACTTTATTCAAGCCACCACAGTTCCCTTTCTGGCACTTTCCCTGCAGTTTCACATCCCTCCAGCCCTGTGCACACAGCGTGCCATGATCACCTTTACTCCAGGGCCAGGCCAGGTTTCAGTGCCAAGCCTTTCTCCATCTCGGCCTGGCTTCTGATCCACACTAGGGAATGGACACCTGCCCATCCTCTTTCCAGGCTGAGCAAAGACAAAGCATAAGCTTGACCAATGCCTGCCCCTACTCTAAACTTCCACTTGCACCTGTGCGCTTTCCTGCCCACAGCCCACAAGACAAGGAAAACCACCTGCTGCATGAATCACCTGTAGGGAGGCACACAGCCCTCTCCTGGGATATCTGCCACAGGTTCCACACCCTTACCAGAGATTGTGACATAAGCTTTGTATAGATAAAGTGAGAGAGAATCTTAGGTCATAAAACATTCTGAGGTGGAAGGGACCCACAAGGATCACCCAGGTCCTGTCCCTGCACAGGACAGCCCCAAGAGTCACACCATGTGCCTCACAGCGTTGTCCAAATGCTTCTTGAACTCCATCAGTTTTGGTGCTGTGACCGCTTCCCAGGGAAACCCATTCCAGTGCCCAAACACCCTCTGGGTGATAAGAGCTCTGTCCTTATTGGCCTGACAGTGCCATTCAGTCACAAGGTACAAAAAAGGCCCCTAAGTTCCCAGTAGTTAGTTTTAATACTTCATGAACTCTTTTTTTTTTTTTTTTTTGGTCCTCTACAGGAACAGGGGTAGATCCCTCCTCTGCAGTCTCTTCCATCAGTCCTTTGTCACCCCTGCCAACTGTCACCTCATGGAGATACGAAGAAAAGAGAAAATGCTTGGAATTTCCTGCTGAGCACTTAGTTCCTGGAAGGCTCAGACTGTGTGTGGCATCTTATTAAAAGCAGAAGACTAGAATTGTCTGATTGAATGATTATTCAGGTTTACTGTTTTTCTCCCAAGCCAGGAAAATTGCATTTAAGAGCAGCTGGGAAAAATAAATTCTCTACCTCTGCTCATGTACAAAACTCTGCCCCTCCAGGTGCAGACATGCACGAGAGGAGAGCATTAAAAAAACCTGATCCATAGACCTAGAAACAGATACTTCATGTTTCTAGCTGGGTACATATTCCCCACTGCTTACCATTCCCCTTCCTGTCTTTGCTTATATTCCATGTTTCCTGCCCAAGACCCACCATTTCCTGATGCCACTGTTGATGGTACATGGGAACTTGCTGCCTACCTCAGCTACAGACAGCCCTGTATTCAGCCAAGGCTCGCTCCTCTGCAAAAGGAAATGAGGAAGGTGATTACACATGGATGCACACAGAGAAGGCTGCATGTCTCTTCCCAGCCAGAGAACCAGGAACCCACCTCCCCACCCCCAAATAATAGGAAATCTGCACCCACCTGGCTGGTAGTAATCATAGATTTTGATGCTGGCTGGTTTCAGGTTCTTCACCTGAATTACTTGTTCCAGTTGCAGAGTGAAAGTCTGAGATTCATCATTGAGCTAGTGGAGATGGAAGGAAATTAGCAAGGAATGGGGAGAAAGAAGTCACAGCATCTTTATCTTCCCTGATTTGAATGTTTTCCTGCACTACATTTCTCCAATCCATTAGAGACTCTAGACTTTAAAATGGAGTATTGTGTGAGGGATCGCACACAATACTGTGCTAGGAATTTTCACAGTATTGTGTAGGAATATTCTAATCCAATGACAATGAAATTGGGCCAACTTCCTCTGTCCCCAATTCTACCAGTGATCTTTTCTTACCTAGACCAGCCTCAGGCTTCTCACACAGGTCCTTGTCCTCTGACCTTTTGCTCTCACCAAATGCTTTTACTCTCACTTACCTTCTCCAGATAAATGTAGACCACATTAGCTTTCACTTCTATTTTCTTAACAATGGTTCTGTTCTCCAGCTAGGATAGGAAACAACAACGGAATGAAATTTGTGAACATTTTCCTTAGGGATTCCTGACCTGAGGGAGCCAGTGTTTTTTGGAGGGAAGGTATAGACTCTGGACTCTGTGTGGAACTGTACATTTTTCAGTGGTTATATCTTTGCTAGTCTCTCTTGGAGATCCCTTGTGAGCATCTCATGTGTGAACCACACTGGCCCTGCCCAGGGCAGAGAAATCTCCCTCTCTGGAGACCAAAGACTGTGTGGGTAGTATGTACAACTGATAGGTTGGTGAGCAGATGGGTGCAGGCACCAGTAGAGGTTCTTTATTTCATCTCACTGAGTCTTCAACTGCTTTTAAAGACCTGCATGAGGGCTGTGATTTAATTTATGATTTAATTGGAAAACAAAAGAATCTTTTTAGCTAGAGCTAAAGTATCTCTGAGAAATCCTGTCTTAGACTTTCTGACAAACAGATCCTGGTGTCAGCACACCCAGCAGTACACCTTGTTTCTGGCCCAAGTCCAAATACTGCCAGTGGGAGAAGCTGAACCACCACTGATCTCCCTTGTGGGGGCTGTAGGAAAACAAGAAGTTTTGGTGCAATTGCAACAGCAATTGCACCAAAATTAGCTACAAATTTAGCTACTGCCTGGCCCGAAATGAACAATTCTCAACAGGAGCAAGCAGGCAGGACCCATTTACCACAGCTGGGTTTTCTTATTCCAAAGTTCTTACCAACATTCTGGATCTGGAAGTCACGATGAATCCGGATAGCAGGGAGACCTCTATGATCACCATGTTGGATGTGACTCTGCTCCCGATGTAGCTGGAGAAGAAAAAGCAGACAGAGGGTCTGACTCTGTGACGACAGTGCCCTCCCAGCTCCTCTTCCCTCCAGTATCACGCCCTGAGCCAGGTGTCCCATCTGGGACTGGGGCCATGGCAGCCACTGCTCCCTCTCACAGGAGTTAGCCAGCACCTTCACCTCCAAGCCTTCCACCTGTCCGATTCTCCCTCTGTCCTGCTCACCCCAAGGGCCGGGTCTCTCCATCAGAGCCCTCAGACCTTCCTGGCTGCAGTCCCCAAGCTCACTCCATCTTGCTGGAGCAGGAAGCAGCCCTTGGAGTCACCTGGTGAGGATGCGGACGGTGAGGAGGCGCGGGTTCGCCTGGCTGCAGTTGTTCAGCTCCGTGCTGACACGCAGCGTGAAGGTCACGGGAGTCCGTGGGGAAAGCTCGTGGTACCTCAGCACTGTCTGCAGGATAAGGGCCAGGAGCAGAAAACACAGGCCAGGCATGATCTCATGCAGGAGAAAAGCGGCAGAGTCCTCCCTTCCCCACGCTCATCCCACCTGCTCACCTGAGCCAAGACGCAGCCGCTGCCGTGGGCCTGCAGCAGGAGCTGCCCCGGGATCTCCACCAGGACCGCCTGCTGCACCAGCAGCCGCCTCTGCCGGCTCACCGGGAACGCCTTCCCAAAGGCCCTCTGGGAGCGCACCCTCAGCACGGCCTGCCCCGAGGTGCTGAAAGCCCTCGCTGCGTACTTCGCTAAGGCTTGCAAGGCAACAGCCGTGTCCTGCAGAGGGAGAGACGGCTC
This sequence comes from Ammospiza nelsoni, assembly GCF_027579445.1. Lineage (NCBI taxonomy): Eukaryota > Metazoa > Chordata > Aves > Passeriformes > Passerellidae > Ammospiza > Ammospiza nelsoni. The sequence continues at coordinate 32,845,378 of NC_080634.1, read as the reverse complement.
CTCTGAAAGCATCCGCCGTAATGGCACCGGCTTGGAACAGGAATTCCTCGAGAGGACTTATGCTGCCAGGCTAGGCTATAAAAGGCTCCACAGGAGCTGCTGTTACCTGGGTGGAGGCAAAGCCCCCGTAGGCATTTTGCTGCCGTGTCAGCCAGGCCACAATGGCAGCTGCAGTTGTCATGTCACCGGCGTGCACCCGGGCCTTGGACAGGTATGCCAGGAGCACGTAGGCTGTGAGCTCTATGTCCACTGACTGCGTGCCAGGCCAGAAGTCTGTGGAGGCTGGAGAGCTTGGCTTCGGGCTCCAGTGGATTTTTCCTCCTGCAGAAGGAAAAGGATTATGAAGGCTGTTGAGGGAGGGCATAATTTTGGTTTCAGAGGAAACAAACCCCACAGTGCTTTCAGGGCTCCTTCAGTACATTCCCTATACTCAGGCCAGGATTGCTTTCTTGAATTTATTCTCTAAGGCTTCACCTCATTTTAGCTGACAGACTTCTACCTCCTCCCTCAAAGGGATCTTGAAATCCTCCAGTCTGAGGAAACTATTTCTAAGTCATTCTCACAGTTTGTGAAATACCTTACTATATTTTCAGTAACACAATGCAGTTACTGCACAAATACAAAGAGTATCTATAAATACATGTATAATTTTCAACTGCTGTAGCTGGGCACACATTGGTCCAGAATCCCAGCAAGCAGCACCTGATTTGATGGCCTGTTCCTCCAGTTTGTACAGCAGCTCCTGGGTTGTCTCATAGTCCCCAGCCAGGGCAAAGGCATAGGCCAGCAAGGCTTCTGTGTAGATGTTGGTGATGTTGTGAACCACCTTCTGCAGGCAGCGGAGAGTAGTCTGCATCAGCTTGGCCTGTGTTGGGAGGAGACAGCGTGCCAAACTCTGACAGGGGTGGAATAGGGGCCACACTATGTCTTCCCAACATAGCTCCAAAGAAAACAAATAATTTACAGACTGTTTCAGAAAACAGGCAGTGCAGCCCTGATGTGCACTGGGAGCCATTCCCACCAAGCACTATACTGCATGAGGCCAGTTTCACAACACTCACTGGCTCTTTTGAGGAATGACTTCACCATTTGACCAAACCTTGACTCATTCCCAGAAGCTCCCTCCCAGTTCATGGCCTGGAGAATACCAGAATCACCAGCTGGCACACCCCCGTGGTGGTGTCCAGGAGAGCAGGAGGGAGCAGGAGGGAGCAGAGCATGCTCACCTGACGGGGCAGACCCATCTCCAGCAGTGCTGCAGCAACATAGGCCCCCAGAGAGACTTCATCATCCATGCTGCCCTGTGAGGGAAACACATCTTTCACTCTTACAGGGTATTAGGAGGGCCCACTCCTCAGAAGGAAAAGCATTCCTCTCATGTTTTCCCTCTCTTTAGGGCTTGCACAGGTTGCAGAATGACTTTCTAGGACCCTTTGGGATCCCACAATCTTCTGCTGTCAAAAATCTCTCCAGGCATTCCCCAGCACTGCTACCTGCCCTGGCCCACCATTACCTTTAGGGAGGAGTGGAAAAAGTTCCCTTTGGTGGCAAAGCAGCCACTGGGGAGCTGGTTTTGCTCTAGCCAGCGCAGGGCATCCTGGATGTTCTTGTCATCTATGTAGATGTATTTTCTGGCTTGGCCAAAATTCTTGAGTACAAAAGCTGTCAACCTAGGAAGAGGATGAGTTGTGAGAAAAAGAGGCAAACAAACAAAATAAAAAAAAAAAAAAGCAAAGAGAAAGTCAGAGGTCTCCTGGTGCTTGTCCCTGAACTAATGACATAGTGGGGGTGCAAAAAAAGAGTAATTTTCAAAAAGAAAGTCAATCTAAAAGTGGAAATGGTCCATAGGACTCACCCCAATGGCTCCTCTCCCTGCTTCTGTCTCCACAGATATATTACTTGCATACTACTTAGTACTTTACCCAGTAATTTCACCCTCCCACTCCTTCTACTTTTACCTGTTCCACTTCATGTCCTCCAAATCACTGACACAATCTGGAATTCTCCCTTTTCTTCCTCCCTTCCTTTCTCCATTCATCTCAGCTAAGCACGATAGGTATAAGTTGTGCCAAGGCAGTTCCCCTCCACTCACTGAGGAGAGGATTTTTTATAGATCTCACCTGATTTTTTGCCAGACATGTGTACCCCTCTTGGCTGCCAGGTCACCAGTAGCATGACCTGATGTTGTCTGTGGGCCAACAGCAGGGGTATAGAGACAAAGAAAAAGACCTTCCATTCCCTGGGACCACATCTTTGTTGTTCCACTTTCCCAAAAACTCTCCTGCCCTGCCTGACTGCTTTTTCTAGTGGCTCAGGTGCCTCAGGCTCTCCCTGTCAGAGAGTTCCTTCTGTCTCCATCCCAAAGGAACATCTTGTCAGCTTCCTCACATCCATGAGGTGCTCTAACCCAGACAGGAAATATCAGAAGTGAGGGATGTTTGCAGCGCTTACCAAGTGTTTCCTTCTCCATCCTTCTGCCCAAAGAAGCTGTAGGAGCCATCCCTGTGCTTGTACAGAAGTTGTGTCTGATACCCTGGGGAGATGGGAACAGTGATTAATGTGGCTCAGTAACACAGAGGGGACAGTGCTGACAGAATGGGCGAAGGGCAAGAGTTCCTGGTATGCTGTACACAGGGGAAGGCAGAGGGGCAGGGTGGCTCTGTTGCACTCACCATTGCGCAGGAATCCTGCTGCCCTGGCCTTGATCTCAGGGCTCAGCTGCCTCGTCTTCTCCAGGTACTGCAGCACATAGACAACGGGGGCAAACAGCACCATGTTCTGCTCCCCACAGCCGTGGGGCAGCTGCACCAGGTGGTCCAGGTTCTGCAGTGCCAACCCCATGAGGTCACCTATCCAAGGGTGCAAAAAACAAAGACAGTGTAAATATTATTTGAGGTGCCTTTTCAGCCAGGCAGGGGGTAACAGTGCATTATCTCAGCAGGGGGAAAGCACCAGAGAAAGGAAGGAAGAGAAGTAAACAACTGAGTGCAAGATGGAGAGTGGTGACTGTTTTGCCTCTTTCCAGCTTGGCGTCATGACAACTCTATGGAGTCCCTGAAGATGAGTTCCCTTTCTCAGCTTTTGCATTCTGAAGAGCTCCAGCTGTAACAAATATTGTTTGTAAAAGGCTGTCAGCAGAGCTGCACCTGCTCAGTCTGTGTCATATAGACAAGCAAATGTAACAGCACTCAGGGAAAGGCTGAAATGCCAGGTCTTTAGCCAGGCCTGTTCTACCCAGCCATATGTCAAGCATCAAAATGTGAGGAAGCCAGCAGGGATGCTAGTCAGATGGTGTGAAGGTGTCCATACATCCTCCAGCCAGTCAGAAAAGCCTTGTGTTTTCCTCTGTTGGGGTTCTGTTGCACAGTATTCATAGCTACTTATGCCAGGCCTGGCTTCATACCAGTCTGGCCTGCAAAACAAATATATGTATTTAATGGTAGGTATGGCCTGTCTCAGTACCCTCTCCAAAGTGCTCATTTGCAACTTTATAATGCTAAGAAAGATTTCTTCTCTCCAGGAGCTTCGGCTGTAGCATGGTTTTAAGCTTTACTGTTTGTATCTACACAGAAATAGCCAAGGTCCCAAGTCTCTGCTCCAAGATCCTAGCTAGAAAAAGAAGGATTATTCTCCTGTGCAGATTACTCTTCTATTAAAGCCAAAAATCTGAAAGCTTGGTGTTTACAGGGAATAGAAGCACAGCATCTTCTCTTCTGGGCAGTTTCATGCCAAGTGGATCCTCTGACACCAAGTTAAGCCTTGCTCTGACACAGACCAGCAGTCTGTGAGCCCACAGTAGAAGTCACTCACCTGTGATGGAAATGGAAGCCCTGGCAGAAGCCTTGACTACCTTGTCAGGGAGGCGAAGGGACACAGGTTCTTCAGCCATGTTTCCTGGTAACAGCAGGATAAAAGGTGCAGCATGAAAAACCAAGCCAAAAGCCCCTAACTGGAGAGACAAGACTAGCCCAACTAAGTGCCTACATCCTGCTCACACTGACTGTCCTGGTCATTGGACCGAGTGCATTGCCTGGGATATTTTCAGATTAGGCCATACATGAGAGCTGCTGGTGGGGCCAAGGGCCCACCAAGCTTCACTTCAGCTCAATTCACTGCACTTCAGGAGGCTCACACGAATCACAGCTCGACATCACTCAAGGGAGGACATCCTGGCAAGATGCACAGTGCTGCAGGGATGGGGTGGGAGGCTTGGAGCACCTCTCACTGGTGACTACCAAGCCCCAGGAACATCCCAGGGTTGCACTGTGGGAAGGAGACTACAGAGCAGGATTTTGCCACTTATACTCAGCAGCAAATACATGTAGGACAGCACATGTGGGAGTAATATTTCTTATTCATTCGTGGCTGATAGGAAGTGAAATTTCCTATGTGAAAAATAATTTCAAAACATTCTGTCATGAGACCTCCCACAGTTTAGTTCTACTTTCAGGTGTACTTATTTCAGGCTGCAGAAGCCATTGAGGCTGTGCACATACCTCGTCTCAGGCACATACCTCCTCTTGGGCACAGAAGGGAGCTGTAGGACTTCTCCACTAACACACCCTCTGGCTGCCAGGGCACAAACATGCACGTGGGACAGGAGAAACAAAAATACACGTAAAATTCCCAAATGACATCAACATTTCAGAGAAAGTTCAAGTCTGAATTCAGAGGTGAGGGACTGCACCCTCCTCCTTTTTGGCAGGTCTGCCTGCTTCACTGCTCAAAGGATCAAAAGCTAGCCCGAGGGACAGGGCTCTCTGGCCAGTGAGCACATACAAAAGCTCAGGTACAGCATGAAAAGCAGGGAAAGGTACAGGGAGAACACAGACATGGGAATGCAGCTCAAGAAAGAGTACTGCAAGAACAGGCTTGGCTAGGTCCTGGGAGAAATAAAGTGAACTAAGACACAGCTTTGGTATACTATTGCTGGCCAAAATCTGAGGTGATAAAACTATTTAGCCCACGTCAGGCTGCCTTCCCCCTTGGGCAGGGATATCATAGACAGAAATGCAGCTGTTCTTGTACTGACCTGGACCAGCAAGTGTTTGGTTAGTGTGTGTCTCCCCCTCACGGCAGCTGGTAAGGGCTTCCTGCCCCCACACCATGACGTGGGGTCCAGCACCTCTGTCCTCACTGAGATGTTCAGAGTCCCTAGCAAATAAATTCAACAGAGTCCTTTTCTTATACCTGCGGCCAAATGGAGTAAACTTTCTTTAACCCATAGTGACCTGAAATGCTTTGGGTTGTTGGGCTTCATGGCCTCGGTGGTTTGGCCAGTAAAGGTGAGCCAGCCAGCTGACAGCTTGTTCAGACACCCTGAGCATGAGGAAACTCAGTAACATCTCTCCAGCAGTGACTTCACTGCACTGTAATATGATTTGAACAACAGAGGGTCCAGCAACCCTCAGAGCCCAGCATGCCCTTCCCATTGCTTGTGAAGCACAGGACCAGCAATACAAAATTCCCCCACCCTTATCCACACAGCTTCCTCCTCCCCAGCTGGCCCCACAGCCCTCTCTTCAGGAGTTTCTGCCCTCTCTGGTGAGTCTGTCTAAGAAGAGAGAAAGAAAGCAAACATGATGGATTGCATGTTTGCACCATTAAGGACAGACTTCAGGATTCAGAGGAGACCTGGCTCTGCCAACTTCTCTGGGCCTCCCACACTCTTTCACTTCAGTTTTGGGGTTCCCCATCACCAGTCCCTTTTTGCTGCCATACCCAGTTGGACTGCTGTCACATTCCACATGAAGGTCTTGGACTCCTCTGCACACAGACACTCCTTGTCCCTGCAAGTCAGACATGGCTCCACCTGGAAGTCTGAGGATTTAGCCAGGACCACCTGGATCTGCGGGAATGACAGATGCAGGTGAGTGACTGGGCAGCTCAGGTGAGATGGCTTGACACCATGAGCTCTGAAACTGGAGGGCAGAGTAGGCCTGTCCCACTCAGTGACACACCTGCATGCACTGCTGCAGGTAGCTTAAGACAGTGGCTTTCATCAGGAAGGTCTCTCCACGGATGACGGAATATGGCAGCGTCACGTCCGCAAAGAAGGGCTGAACTGTTCTGAGGCTCATGGTTGGGGCAAGGCCAAACCCCCTCCCAGCCAAGCAGAACATCTTGACTTTCCACTGTGCAGCAGCAGCAGGTGCTGTGACTGAGATATTCCTGCTGCCATTGGAGCTGAGAGGAAGAGAGAACTTGCCTGAAGAGATTCATCTGCTATGGGAGAGGGAAGGAGGTGCAATGAAGAGTGCTCATGGCCCTGCTGAGGGAGGTAACACAGGTCCTCATGCTTGGATCAACTTCTGCTGTATTGCCAATAACTTTTCCTCCAGTGGCTCACAGCAAGGCAGTTCTCAGCAATTTTTTTCCCCAGAGCCATAAACCCTCTTTAAATGCCATCAGTAAAGGCTTTATGTCCTTTTTCTGAGCAAGACACTGCCCAAGCATTCCAGCTCTGTACACTCATGGTGGTTTGGTGTGGAAGTGTACTCCTGTTCCTTAAATCTGTGTACACTTCAGTTCTGCACCTCAAAGTCTACTAGTTTGACAGTCTACAAATGCAGGGAAGAGCCCCATAATTTGCATGCAGAGGTCTCTTTGCACCTCTTTTACACAAACTCAAGGCAGCCAAGTCTCTACAGCAAAGGGTCATCTTTCTGTCCATTTGTAAAGTCAGGAATCACTTACCCAACAGAGTACAGATTCCAGATCCAAGTTTCAGGGAAATAGTGGTGAGATCTTCTGTGAGTTGTAAATAGGGGTTGTTCCTCATTGATTCTTTGGTCTTCTGTAGAAGGCACCCCTGAAGGAAAGAGTAAGGAATCCTGCCAGAGTGGGAGAGGTGAATCCTCCCAACCATAGACAGTCTTGCAGTAGGGCTGGAGGCAAAGCAAGCAGTAAGAGAGACATGGGAGAGTCTGGCAGAAGAAAGCACAAGGGACTGGACTGACTTCATGGGAGAGATTAGAAATGAAGGAAAAAAAGTGATAGCAGGAGAAACAACTTGTAGTGAGCTGATTGCAGGGTTTCCAAGACTTGGTTAGACAAAGTCCTTTCCTGAGCTGACCCAGAGATTTTGCTTAAGAGACTGAGACCCTCCAGAGAGCCATTATAACCAACACTTCTATAATTCTGTGAGTACTAGAACTGTTTGCTTGCTGCACAAAGCTCACATTCCACAGCAAGCAATGGTTTAAATAGAGGCAGGCACACGAGCCAGCTTAGTACAGTTATCAAGTGCAAACTGAGACACAGAGAAAGAACATGAGGCTGTCTCTGTGGCTACAAATGGGGACAGAAGCTGGGTCTCAGTACAGCCTGAGGAATGGGAATAGACACTGGGAAACAGATCCTGGGCCCTGCTTGGGTTTGTCTGTGAGGAAAGGGAGTGTCATCCTTTAATGTCAGGGAACATCCACGTACTGACGTTCTTCAGAGCCCTTTTTTATGGGGACTGGGTCACTCCTACTAAGTCTGGTGGACTGTGGCAGCAGCACCCGGTACTCTTAAGAGAGACGATATCCACCACCAACAAACCCCAAAGAGCTCATGTCCCAGGTAGGCTCAAAGTGCAGCTCACCTATGATTGGCTTCCTATCCATCCAACGAGAGCATTGAGAGGGCTTCTTGATTACAAGGTTTGAGAAGACTTTCAGTCCCATGTTCTATTAGGAAAAGAGGAAGGGCAGGGGAGGCAAAAAAGCATCTGTGAGTGGGGAAGACTGACTGCTGCTCTTCAAATTACTCTGGAAAAGCAGAGATAATGCAGTGCCCAGGCAACCCAGAGCAGCACTGGCCCAAGCAGACACAGTGCTGAGGGAAGCATGAAGGAGATCTGCCCTTAAGACACCAAGAGGTCTGCCTGGGACCTGCCCAAAATAGTGGCAAAAAGCAGCTAACAACTAAGCCATGGCAACAACCCATGGTCTAATGCTTGGGATTGGTCCCTGTCTCTCTTTTCTCTAATACTGTAGACTAACAGTACACAGCCCAGGAACTCATTCCGCATTCCTCATTCCCATTCAAGTAAAAAAAAGGAGTTTGATGATCCAGGATTTCATCACCTTGCTTTGTGCACATGTGGAGGGAAATACGGATATTCCTACTCAATGGGGTTGTACACCTTTTGAGACAACACAGTTCAGTCAGGGCAGACAGCAGGGTCAGTCTAGAGGAGGAAAAGCCCTCTCAGACTGCTTGGGGAGAAAATATCTCTGATGCTCATAATTGCAACAGCTCTGGAAAACATCATGAGGTGATTACCCGGAAGAGGTTGAAGATGTCAGGCTGAAAGGAATGCTGTGGCCTTCCTCGTAGCAGAGACGACAAGGACTGAGGCTGCGCACAGCGATCTGAATGCTCTTCTACTTGGGCGGGGTATCCACGTTGGTAGGCAGCAGGGAACAAACCATAGACCTAGGCAAACTCACAGGCAGGGAAGGATTGGGCAAGGAGCAGATACCTCCAGATGCTCCACTCCATCCTCCCCTAGCATGCACATCAGTTCCTGTCCTTCTTCCCAGGCAGGCTCTGCTTTCTCCTTCACACACAGACCTCCTCATTCATTGGCCCCCAGCTCCCCTTGCCACAGCCCCTGCCTGCCTCGCCCAGCTCATCCATCACTCCTGAGGTTTTGCCTGGTTGCACAGACACTCACCATTTGGCTGGTCAGCTCATGGTCTGGTCTGGTGGTGAACATGTTTTCATCCACTGCCTGGACTGCACACAGGGAGCCAGGTGCTGCCTGCAGCTGGAGCTGCACTGCTGACCCTGCCTGGGCTTCTTTACCTGGGAATCCTACCTTGACCTGGAACAACACACCAGGAAAGGAATATGAAAAAGAAAGAGATGTGAGGAAGATGACAGATAGATGGCACAGGCAGAAAGAAGAAGACTGGCATCTCCCATGCTCAGCCACTGCTATCAGAAGTCACTGCTGAAGCTTTCCCGGTCTCTGGGCACTGTGCTGCAGATACCCCTTCCATCTCTTCTGCCCAGTGCTCTCTTGGAAGGATCTGAGGGTCTCCTTCCCTCAAGCCTCCTGACTCCTGCTGATCAGCTCTCCTGCAGCCACAGAGGTGAGTCTCACCTGGTTTTGGAAGCACAAGGCAACATTCAGGCGGATGCTGTCAGCTGTGACCCCTCCGTTGGGGAAGATGGAGTACACCACTAAGGAAGGTGACGGGGACAAGTCGGCAGTGAAGGTCAAAGGGATGGAGAACGAGCCCTTCAACACTGAAGAAGGAAAGGCAGATTTTCACCATAGGCCCACCAAGACCTCCTTCTTCCCTTCTTTTTGTGCCATATAATCTCAAAATGTCAAACCAATTTGTGCTGCTGCACTGTCTGCCCTCTCCCTCCATTCTCTGACCCTATGTATTCCATCTTCCCCTACATCCTCCCAGTTTCTCTTCCCATCATTGTTTCATTCTGTCTTTTTACTCTCTTTCACATTTGACACAATTGCTTCTTCAGCCTCCCTCTGTCCTGTTTGCTGACTTCTCCAGACCTATAGATTGAGGGAATCTGGGAGAAACTCTGGCAATTCTCATGTCCAACCTAGAAACCAACGAGGTGCAACGATTTCCACTTCCCTGCCATGACTTACTGTTCAGTTTCCCCATCTGGATATTCCTCTGGCCCCTGACAACAATTCCAGACTTGCCAGTGACCTGCAGGAAGAGGGACATGGGATGAGCAGACTGCTGTTTGCCACCAGAGTGCATCCACACTTACCTACATGCCTCTGGTTCTCAAAAGCGAAATCAAGCCCCAGAACTGCGGGTACAATCTACATACTTTAGGAGATTTGCAGACATCACAGGTGGGAGGAGAGTCTTTAACACAGGAGTCTCTGGTCTAGTCTGTTCAGTGAGGACAATGTATGGGTAGTGGGCTCACTGCAGATTGGTGAGTGATAACTAAAGTGCTTCTCCTCTGGTAGGCTGGCCTCTAGAACAGACCAAAATCCACTGAGCAGCTATTTGATAACCAGAGTGGAAAAGGAATACCCCACCTGTTTTAAAGGGAGAATAATTTTCCAGTAGCAGACTTGCAGAGGCTAAGGGGGTGATGGATTACAAAGACAGAAACCTCCTCCTATTCACGGAGGTGACTGGAACCCCAGCACCAGGATCACAGTGTGGCCAGGCTGAGCCCTACCAGATATAGCATTCACCCAGTCCCCTGAGAATAAGGTTTAGCTGTCATCCCTCCAGGGATTACCTAAATTATATCCTCAGCTTTCCACTGAGGTCTGGTCCTGTCAGTGCAGCCTTTCCCCACAGGTAGTCTACCACCCTTACTCACATAGTATGCAAAACTTATACGGCTGGTGTCTTCTCCCAGGTCATCCCTGCTGAGTGTGAAGGTCACCTGGACATTGTGCTTCAGCCCACAGGGCAGTGTTTCCATGGGTGGGTGTATGTCCAGGAAGCTCTTGGTTGTGACATGGAAGGGCTGCAGGTGATGGTAAGCGTTCATGTAAGGGAAGTCAGGCCTTCGAGGAGTGCGCATGAACTCCTCCAGTGTGAACCTCCCCTGGAAGGGCACAGAGACACACAGAAATGAGGAGTTCATTTTTCAGTGCTTTGTTAGGCTGCCATCAGCTTGGTTTGGAAAGGCTGTTGCCTTGGTGCCTTCAAGCTGGCTCTGTGCAGATCTGCATGGTGAGCCCAGGCCTGAGCTGGCAGGGGGGCTGTAGGGCAGGAGGGGGGAGCACAGGGAGACCTCAAGGACTCTCACTGTCCCATATGCAGAGGTGGTGTTTACCTCCAGAGAGACTGATGAGCTGTTCCAGGCAGTAGTGTCGAGGTTGAACGATGCTATTCCACTGTCATCTGTGATGTACGTTTTGATAAATCGACGCCTCATAAACCTTATCACAAGATAAACTTTCCTGTTCTTCATACCAGTTCCATAGTGATCCTGAACCTTAATCTGGTGACAACAGGGTGAGGCAGGAAAGCCAAAGTCAAATATTTCTTCCAAAGTCATACCCAAAACCTTCCTATCTCTGACAAGCATAGACCTTCCTGTGTAGGTCGCCTACAGACTTCGGTCTGGCCCCAACAAGACAGGAAAATCGCACAACTCCCTCATCTCTGTACAACTCCCTGATCTCTGAGGTGAAGCTGAGCATGGTTCAAATCTCTCTGCTCCAAAAGGTGTGTGTGGCTAGAACATGAGGAGTTTCTCTCCTAGCCTACAGCTGAGACATCCTTGCAGCATCCCTGCTGAGACACCACTCATTGCTCTCAGCAGACATGGGAGGTGCAAACACAACAGGGAACCTGAAATGCAGCAGCTGTAGCTACACTGTGAAGCAATGAGACACAGTGCAAGGTAAAGTACTCTGTCTGAGGAGCAGGAAATGCTTTGGGCCAGTTAGATTTACCACATGCCATATTCCTTGGCAAATGAGAGGTAGCAAAAAAGCAAGGGAAGAAAATCACCTTCCCCCTGTACGGCACTCCAGGGATGTAATATTCATTGGGTGTCTCAAATACTGCCCTTGCAGCTGTCCTGGAGATGAGGATTTGCCTGGAGGTGTTGATCTGCACCCCTGTTGAAATGCAGAGTGCAAGGGAAGAAGAATCAGTACCAGAGGTGACTATTGCACTGTAGTTTAATCTCACTTTGTTATTCCCAACCCCTCTTAGCAGTGTATGTAACTTCCTCCCCAAAACCAGCATTCTTCAAGGTTTGGAGGCTGCTCCTGTGGCAGCTGCTTCTTTAGTTATGCTGCCTGAAAGCCTCTTTGTAGCCTCATGGACCCACACCACTCATCCAGCTCCCAGCCACTCCTCATCCTCCTGCTGCTGGCAGAGTAGCTCTCCATGTCCCATGATGATCCCAGCAGCAGGGAGGAGGAGAGGGGGATGTGTGCCCTCTCTAATCCTCAAGCCCCCTGAATGGGTCCTCTTGCCCCTGAACTCTCCCTGCTGAGCCCCTGGGTACCTGTGCCCATCTCCAGGAGAGAGGCTTCTGCATAAAGTTTGTTGTCTTCCTCGCTGGGAGTCAGATTGAAGATTGATGTGCTGACAGAAGGGGTGAAACACCCATTGTTTGCTGTCTGCAATAGGGAGTGACAGGTATTATTATAAGGGTAGGGGCCAGAAGTACAAGGGATTAGTCATTCGGTCTAACTATCAACTGCAACAAATAATAATGCAGAACTCGTGAAACACTGGAACACATTTCCCAGGGAGGTGGTGGATGCTTCATTCCCAGAAACGTTCAAGGTCAGACTGGAGCAGTTCAGCTCATTCAAGGTCAGACTGCTCTGAGCAGTTCATTCTGTTCACTCAGCCCTTGGCACTGCATCCTCTGTGGTGCTTCTTTAGTGCCCATATGCCTCCAGGGTTTTACTCACGGCACCGCTGTATTCCCTGCAGATGTCCTTGCTGGCACTCTGGGGCCACCTCCTCGCTTTCTGGCACAGAGCCATGTGCACGGTCCCTCGCACCGCTTTCCCAAAACTGTACCTGCAGGGAGAAGGCCACAGGAGCTTCTGGGCAGAGGCACTGCCTGCTTTGTCAGGCACATCACTCCACACATGTGCCTTTGGTGATGAAGGTCTTACTGCAGCTGGCAAGCAGGCAGGCACAAATTAAAGTAAAGCACTTTGAGTACTTTGGGAGTGCAATAGTGTGGTCTGGCATCCAACAGATGGCAGGAGCAAAGGAATAGATGCAGAAACAGGCAGGAGCAGACCCAGCCTCTGGAGCTCTCCCACTTCTGAGCACTTGCTGTCCTGGAATTGCAGGCAGACACAGAGGGTGGACCTGATTTATCCACTCAGTGAAGATATTAGTTTGGGGGGGAAAGCAGCAGAAATGGGTGTCCCTGCAGACAGCAAACTGCAGTAACAGAGCCACAGAGTGACCTCAGACTTGCCTCACTATGGGCCTATCTCATGATCAGGGCTCTTGTTTCCATCGTCAGACCTGCCCTGCTGATTTAGACTTTTAGGTATTTCCTCTGCCTGCTTTGCTGCCTTTTCTTGCTTTGACTCCTCTCTGACTTGCCCTTTGAAGCAATGCTCCCGACAGTATCAGTAAAAAGATGACATCTGTGACCCATCCTGGTGATGTGGAGTGGTGTGCACTATTTACTACTACAGCCTCATATGACCTGATTGTAACTGTCCCAATTAATGAGAAATTATGTCAGACCAATCAGTGGCAAAAGAGACACCAAAAGTCTCCAGACAATGCAGCCCCAAATACAAATGAGCTCACCAGATTTTGAGTGCTTTTGAGCTCATTGTCCTCCCTTCTTTGTGTTTATACTTGGTGTCAGAGGTTCTGCCCTCCTTCCCACTCTCATCTGCTCACTTTTTGCTGATAACCACATAACTAGAGAAATGTATCTACTGCTTCTAAGGTAGTAAGTTCAGTAGCATATAAGTGAGAAGGAAAGGCATAAACTCCGAAATAAATGCCTGTTCCTGCTCCTTTACCTCCACATGTCTGTCCCTTATCTGGTAAGTGTTTTTCCCACATGAGATCTTTCAATGCTGGACAGGCACATCTTCCAGAGGAGGGTATCTGTGGCCTAGGGCAAGTCGTCCAATAGCTGGATGTTTTCTCTCCTGTGTGGCTCAGGTACCTCTTCCCCAAGGAAGAACCCATTAGCTTAACTCTTGAACTATTTGGGATTCCTCTAAAGGAATGGCTCTGTTTGACCCTTCTTGAGCCACCTCTCTTTGATGGACTGAAAAGACAGGAGACATACGGAAGGAGAGACACAGTTTTGATGGAATCTTTCCCCTGAACATTCTCCTTACCTGCCACACACTTGCAGTGGGATGGTTTTATCTGAAGCATAAATCTGAGCTGGTCCCTCGAAGAAAACATCGAACTTCTGCAACACTGGAACAAAAACCTCAGAGTTACTCCATCAAGGGCAGAAGACTACCTGGGCACAGGATCACAAAAGAGAAGAGTATGTTCCCATGAAGGAACATGTTAATGAGGTAAAAGCAAGCATTAATTAAAAACAGGGAAACCAAAGAAAGAATCCTTTTTTTTTCCCCAACAGTCTTGCAGAGGTCTTTAGTGTATTCTGCCAGAAGGTACCTTCTCCAGAAATCTCCAGCACAATCTCCCTTGTGTTCATTTCTATATTGCCCATAAATTTGTGTTCAGTCATAGCTCTCAGACAGTAAATCCCATTTTACAACATGTGGCTTTACATTGTTATACAGACAGGCAAGCAACAAACAAGCATCAAACTTCTTCCGTCCCTTTCTTCATTCTCCTTACCACGTTTCTCCACCTTAAAGGTGCTGGACTGCACTGAGCTGGACTTAAAGGACTGGGCACTGATGGTGTAAGTCCCCAGGGAGAGTTCATCAGCTAACTGGAAAGAGAGATCTGCAATGCCCTGTTTTGGTCTCACATCCAGCCACTGGCCAATGCGGTTTTGGTTCGGGTCCTGCGGTGCAAGGGAAGGAAAGAAGAGGGAGTCATTAGCAATGCTGGCTGTTCTCCACCCAGAGCCCACTGGATTCAAAGGCATGTCAGACATTTCAGAGGCTTTCACAGGCTCCTGCTGGTTTTAGCCCAGGTGGTGATGCTGGAGCACCAACAGAGGTGAACCAACCCACCCAGGTTTGCTCTGCTCTGCACAGCCATGGAAAAAGAAGGTATGGAAGGTTCTGACATTTAGACCCTGCAGCCTCCAGTAAAGATGGACTATAAAAATTAGCTAAAGCCTGGCCTACATTTCTGAATGTAGAAATGGATGAAATCAAACCATTTGTATCATCAAGTCTTGTAAACAAGAAGCATTTGGACAGAGAATGTGCATGCATAGAGATGGAGAAAAGTAATTTGAACCAGTAAGCATCCTAGGCACTATCCATACTGAAATACCTTTCCTCATAAGACTGGAACACCCACCTTGATTTCCACCATGGAGTACTGCAAAGCAAACAGACAGCACATCAAAAACTGGCATGACACAGCAACCTGCCCATAAATTTCTCTTACCCACCCAGTCCCTGTACTGTGACCAACATTATGGTAACAAGAAGCGTGATCCTACTGAAAGCAGGACAGCTGCTTTGAAATAGTAAGGAATAGTAAAAATCTATGCTATTCTTCAGATTTGCTTTTTGATGCCTGAATATTTAAGATGCATTTTGGTAGGTATTTCACAATGATGAAAACTAGAATTTGCTCTAATAAAATGGGGAAGAGTAAGAAGACTTTTAAATATCATCATCCCAAGTTCACAAATATTAAATGGCCCCAGTTTTGTAACATATATCCCAATAAATAGCAAAACTGCATCACCTATAGGAAGAATACTCAGAAAATCTTCCCTTAAAATCCGTGGCATAGGAGGTAAGGCTGAAAGTTATGAATTAATGCTGACTGCAGCTGACAGTAACAGGGAGTGACAAGAGAGGATACCCTTCAGCCCTTCTAGGCCCATTAATTCTCTGTTTGTCCTTATATCTCTGCATCTATCATCCAGGAGGCAGTATTGGTGAAGAGCCTCTAATCTGAGATCACAACACATAAAGAGGCACAGGAGCAGAGCTCAGGAGAATAACCAGACTGTAAACATGCAATTGACATGTAATTCACATTATTCATCATTCTAAGCTTTCATAACAAGTTATCAGAGGCAGCTCTGCTTTCACTGAAATAAAAAAAAAGTGCAGATTAAGCTGTTGGTGAACACCACCCATATTAACTTCAACTCATCTATTTTACAAACTAGATATTATAGCTTCAGTGCTGCAGTGCACTCAAGCTTTGGCTAAACACAATCTCTTTGAATTTTCATCACAGCAAAATTAACTTACAATGTTAATTTGTTTGTACTCACACACAGACATCAAGCCTTTACAGTCAAATATGTACATGAACCAATTGTAGGCCTGGAAGCAAATGTATTGTTTATACTTCATTATCTTATTAATATAAGATATATGCCTTCCCTTTGGGGAGAAGAAAGGAGTGTATGATCCTAGAACCTCACCAATAGCCCAAGAAAGAGGAAATTAAGTCAGTAATAAAGAAGCTGGAAGGATCTCTCCCTTTATTTTAGTCTAGAAGGATTTGGTCCAACTCCCCTAATGTGTGCCCTTCAGTATTTTAATTGTCATGGCATGAATTCCTGTTGGCTCTCCCTAAATTGCTTGAGGACTGAGGAGTGAAATGGCTATAGCTGCTGGCTGCAGATATAGTTGCTTACTGAGGAATGGCACTAGCCTTGCAGTTTCCTGGCCACCACATATGTAAGTCTCTGGCAACTTCTCACTCCCTTGACATGGGGACATTGAGCTGCTGCCAGCAGCAAGTCAGTATAATTTGGTTATACTGTTTTCTCTCCTTTTTTTAATGATCACTTCCTGTGAATCCTTCCCCATATTAATTAATTTTTCTTAAAATGTTGCAGTTTGCTTCAGGCTCTCCTGCCACCCTCAGGTGCCACACACTGCACAAATCACTGAGCTTTCTGAAGCTGTGGGAGGGGATCTTCAAGTCTGGTGATGTCTTTGTCTGATAATTATGCCCATGGTCAGCAACCCACAGACTGGTCCCCAGAATCCCTGCCTGCTTTTTTGGCAAGGGCAGGTGCACTCAGGTAACTCAGCTAGCTGGGAATGCTGGCACACTCCCCAAAGACCATCCAACCCTCCCATCAACCAGCAGCCATCCTACAACAGCAACAGCAGAGCCATCAGCCAACAGGAATTGCTGTTCAAATTTGGTTTACTCGAGGGTTGGCATTGACCACCTTGGGTTCTGGGACTGTTCCAGAAAGTAGGGTGCCTCTCCTCTCCTTCCAAAGTCTCCAGGACACCTGCTGTTGTTGCTATTTCTCCCTGACATGGGGTTGGTAGAGGAAGCAGAACCACCTGAAGCCTGGAGACTTCCTTGTCTCCACTTAGACAGGCTTTACCTTGCTGTTAACAGGAACAAAATCTTCAGTCAATGTCACAATCCTGAATTTCACTGGAGGGAGAAAATGGAGTAAAGCACATTACAGACAGAGTGTACATGGGAATGGACTTGCCCCACTCTTGTCTCACCCCAGAACCACAGCTCACACCCAGCCCTAGTGGCAGCCCCATGCCTGCCCTGCAGCCCCTCTCACCCTTTGCTCAGCCCCACTCACCTCTGCTTGCTCCAAGCACGTGGCAGCAGCACAGCTGCTTCACAATTTAGGGGTTTTCCCATGGGCTACAGCCAGAGTTACCCTTACATCTCCTTGTCTGCAGTGTACACACACCAGTCCCACCTGGCCCTGGCCAAGGAGACCATGTTCAGGTCTGCTCCCTTTTCCAAGCCAGCTCTGCTCCTAGAGCATGTCAGGCCTCCCCTCCCAGGCCCCTCCTGCTGCCAAAACATGGGGTCCCTCACTGCAGCTCTGTCCCCACGGAGGCCACATGGCACAAAGTGCTTAGCACTCCACTGACAGGAAACTGGGAACCAAGCCTGGGAGGTCAAGGCAGGGCCACTGTCAGGGTGCTCTGTGCTTTGCTCACCTGTCTGTCCTGGGTTATAGATGGGCTTATCCATCTGAATGAAGGTGCCTGGTCCAGCCCTGCGGATCAGGACCTTTTTCTCTTCACTTGCACTGAAGTAGTGGCCATTGGAGATGTGCAGGTGCACAGTGGCCACCTCCTGGCTGCCTGCAGGTCGGGGCACCTGGGACACAGAACAGGAGAGCCACGAGGTTAGCAGGCATCAGAGCAGTGCTCTTCTGGCTTCAGCTGCACTGCAAGGCCAGGCTCTTTGCCATCTTACTCTGGAGGCCAGCACAGGGTGTCCCCTCAATGGCCAAAGGCTGTGTCTGTGGAAGCACACAGAACAGGGCTTAGCAGCTGGGATGGATCTTGGACAAGAGAAAAAGGAGTCTGTTCTGACACAGAAAATTGTTTACTCCTTCATGGGACCACTGTTAGAATCTGCATGGAGCAAGATGGAGAAGATTTAACTCAAGGGAAGAAAAGGTCTATGGTGATGAGAATTCCATTTCCTAGAGTGTGAGGGTCACAAAGTCTGAAATCCCACCTTATTATCAGTGCAAACTAAGAAAATAAGGATCATGAGTTTGGCAAATAAGAAAGATTTATACTGAGATTGTGTGTACACCCTCCCATGTCTTTTCTAGTCCTCCAGGACATGTTCAAGCCCAGAAAGAAAAGCTTGGAAAGAAGCAGACATGAGGGAAGCTGTCTGAGATGAGAGCTGTGACTCTTTCTGCATTACAGATTCACAAACAACACACTGTGACATTGCATGCTCCTCAGGGGAGAGAATGAGCTGCACGACTGCCACTTGGGTGCTTCTAAGCTATCCATCCTCCTCAGACCTTTGCTGCCTGGCCAGGCAGCCTTTCCCCAGTGTGCCACCAGGATATCCCACAGGAAGAGTGCCATGCAGACAGACAAAGGCAAGGAGCAAAGCCACCAGGCTGTCACTAAACCCTCCCCGTGATTTTGCATTCACTTCTCTCCATAACCCCTTA
The DNA here is from genome assembly GCF_027579445.1 of Ammospiza nelsoni. NCBI lineage: Eukaryota > Metazoa > Chordata > Aves > Passeriformes > Passerellidae > Ammospiza > Ammospiza nelsoni. The sequence goes on along the minus strand of NC_080634.1, from coordinate 32,826,874 downwards.
TCTTCTGTCTTCCTCATTCTCTCTCTCTTTGGTGAGAGGCAAATGAAGAAGCTGTGAGCTGCCAGCAAGAGCTCCCTGCCAAGTATGCCTCTGACCTGGAATCTGGTGCACTCGAAGATCCAGTTGTTCCGGACGACCTTGCGGTAGAGGGTGAGGTTGCCAGATGGGTGCACAAGGGTTAAAGCCACACGAATGGGCTTTTCAACCCCACGAAGGTCCAAGCATGCCCTCTGGAATGAGGGGTAGGGCAGGGCAGCTGGAATGATGATCAGGTACCTCCTGTAGTGGGGAAACAAGATATAGTGGGGAGCCCTCCCGCCCACTCTTGGCACTACAAGGCTGGCCTGAGGAAACAGGAGAGTTTGCCATCTCTCTGAGGCTAGGAGGTGCTGCTCTGCTGGGGAGACTGGGACAGATTGCCAGAGTGAGAACCTTGCACAGGGGGATGGAAAGTATAGAGTTCATTTCAGATAAACACAAGACGAATACTTTCAGGTGACAGAACAGAATTTGCCCTTCTTGCTTTGACATGGCTCCTCAACTACCCTGACAGCAGATTGGTTCCTGCTTATCCATCACCTGCCTTGCAGCCCTTTTCATTTGCCCTTCACTTTATTCTACACCTTTTCCTTCATCCCACCTCATCCTGCACTCCTTCACTCTTGTTCCCACCACCAGTGCTCACCTAGTTCTTGTACTGCAGAGATGTCCATGGGAGAGGTTCCCACCTTCAGGAGGGCCCTGCATTCACAACAAGGCTCTGCACCCCACCCTTCTTCCAGGAGCTGACTCACAGGGTCCCACACTCTCTCCCTGCTATCTTGGCCCCTCCCTCAGCATTCTTATCAATCACTAGATTTTTAAATGGCACTTACGGTTGTGCCACTATCCCCAGGGTGTAGAGCAGGCAGCTCAGGAGGAAGGGAGTCCACATTTTCATGGGAGAACCCCAAAGGAGTGGCTTCCTTGGGAGGGCTGCTCCTCTCCTTCCAAAGTCTCCAGGACACCTGCTGTTGTTGCTGTTTCTCCCAGGAAGCAGACAAAAAGCCCCAAGGTTTCCTTCCCTCCACGTCTTTCCTGGATTTATAGTGCTGCAGGCACAGGATTGTACCATCCAGGATGTTCTCCAGCCAATCCAAGTCCTTTTGGACTCTGGCCTCACTGCTCTCCTACTCCCCTGTGGATGGAGCAGCGTCATTCAGACAAATGTGCCTTTTATTTTGCCAACCAGCAGCTTGTTTCCTTCTCACTGCACTGCCCCTTCTCCCTGGGCCAGTTGCAGCCCAAGTCCCATTGTTTGGCCTCCAGCTGGATTGTCCCATGACCCCTTGGCATGTGCGCCCAGCTGGAGCTCACTGTGAGCCCTTGTGGTCATACTGTCCCCAGGCTTGCTGAGTCTGTAGCATCCAAGGCAGGTCTTAGTCCTGAAATGGAGACCAGGCTTTGTACAAATTCGGTATATTTGCATAGCTCACTGCTCCCTCACAGAGGAGGAAAGCACAGGGAGCAAGCAGAGCTGGAATCCTCACCTTGCCTCTACCCTACAGACATTTCAATTTGAAGAGAAAATTGAACAGCTGCAACTCACCCCAGCTGTATCACATTGCTCTGTGCTACAGTTCAAGGCCAACCTACTCACACCTTCACCAGCAGAGGAAATGAGGGTTAAATATTGGTCAGGCAGGTGAAAATCTGTATAGCTGAAGTCCTACAGGGTCTTGCCTAGATACCAAAAGGCTGTGCTCGAGCCCTGGGTGATGGGAACACACACTGTCTGGTTTGGGGCCTTCTTTCCACATGCTATTTTTATGTATGTTAGTCCACTAATTGTACTGTACTTTTCCCTGAGTACCTTACCATAACTGAAAAGAGAACTTGGTTCTTGAAATTACTCATTTTCAAAATAAGGAGTTTTTCAATTTTAGTATCAAGGTAATTTCATATCAAAATTCTTCAGTACCAAACTGAGCTCTTAAACATGTAGAGCCTGGTAATATCTTCCTTCGCTTTAGTACAGGCTGACCATGACAAGGAAACAGTTTTGGGGCTTTCTTTTACCCACTCATGCACACACATGTAATGGGCAGATACAGCTCCTCTCTCTCCCTTCCCTCCCCGTGGGCTTTGTTCAGGTCAGAGCTGCTGGTGCCAGCAGTTGAGAAAAATGCATAAATGCACCTGGACAAAGAACCAAACAGGAACTGGAGCAAGAATGTGAATCATTCTGGCACTGAGCTGCCCTTCATTTCTTTCCATGGGTCTCAAAAAGTACAGGCAGTGCCTGTTGAACAATCCCAGCTGACATTTGTTTGTTCACAGCAGATCCACAGCAGTTCCAGGGGACAGCCAGATCCCTCAGAACAGCACAGGGGCTCACAATGGCAAAGGGTGTCCTGACTCCTACTGCCTCCAGCAGCTGTTTTGTGAGAGCAGGCATGTAAACACCTCTGAGGTTCTGGGCTTGGCACTGATGGGAAAGCTACACTTGAGCACCCAATCCAGTCTAACTCCCAGTGAAACAGAATTAAATAAATGTAGGAGCCACAAAAACAAAGCGGCAGGCTTGGTATGTGTGATTCACCTGCCTCAGTCCTATCTCCATCTCCTACTGCCAGCACAGTGACCAGCTGCTGGTGGGCAGGAGGCACTGGGGAAGGGAGCACCTCTTCGCAGGGCTCTGCACCCCCAGGACTTGGTGACAGGGCACACAGTACCTGAGTGCTGTCCTGTGCTAATATCTTTCCCCAGCCCACAGATCCACTCATCAGCTGGGCCAGAGACAGGCAAGAGGCACATCCAGAGTGGATTTGTGTCCCTGGAAGCCAGCAGCTCTCAGTGCTCAAGCAGTGAGCTGATCACAAGCTAAATGGAAGGATGCACACCAGCAAGCCCCAGCCTGAATCACCACTACCCCTCCATTTTGTGAAGGATAAAAAAAAAATTACTGGGATGTTTGACATCTGCTGCTCCAAGCAGAGAAGGGGATGTTTAAGCCAGAGAGATAAATAATAAATAGATGTGTTTTGTAGAAAAGTGTTTTTTCCCTGTCTAAATTCTCTTGGAAGAGAGCCACCTCCTTCCAAATGCTCTCTAGTAGCCAGACAGGTATTACTGTCTGTAATACCATCACAGGTATTACTGTTTAAATCTCATAAAGAACATTTTAAAGGACACAGAAGAGTTGTTAAGAAAGTGGAATAAAAATAACAATGGATATTGAGCCAAAAGTGACCGTTTCTGTCATTTTTACCCAGAGTGTGTGTACACATAGGCATAGGAGTAGCGAGAGGTTGTGTGTGTGACCTCCTTATGCAGTAATGAGCTCCTGCATGAGCTGCCCCTCATGGTGTCAGCAAGGGGTAGGTTGGATCCCTGTGTGTGTATAACCACCACAGGAGTTGTTTTCCCAATAATCCTCTGTGCTGGGGATTTTTCTCAGACCATGCTTTGCTAAGCTCTGCAAAACAGATTGTAAGGATGTGGTGGCATTGGCAGTGGTAGATGGAGTTCCTCCCTCTCTGCAAGACTCCAAGCTCTAGGCAGTGCACTCTCCAAATACTAGTAACAGCTGTAGGCGTGGCTGGCTCCAGTTCTGCTCTTTGGTATCAGCAAGGACAGAGTTTGCCAGTGGTAAAGGCAAGGGAGAGAGAAGACATTTGCAAAGAAAGCAGAAATATTTGCAAAATGTTTTTAAAAAGCTTCAAAGAAAGTAAATAAAAATTCTGTTCTGCAGAGTTAAGATCTGCATTGCTTATGGACTACTGAGGAAATTGAATAAAGAGAGGAGGAAAAGCACCGGTTTAAACAAAGGTGCAACATCAGCTTGGCCACTTCTGGTGCTGCACAAGGTATTGCTACCATCCAGCTGCTGCTGCTTTCATTCTAGCCCTGTTAAACTGCACATGAAGCACGGAGCAGGCTGTCAGCAACCTGCCTTGCTGGCACATCTCCTCAGTGTGTTCACTCTCAAACAAACAAACTTGCAATGCTCATGTCTTTGTCTCACAGACAGGACTTGCTGAATCTTCAGGATTACTCTGGAGTGTCATAGTTAAAATTTAAACACGCTTTCCAAATCCCTCCCATTAAAGCACCACAAATCCCAGCCTTGCTGCATGGTAGGGAGAGCTTTCAGGGCTGTAACCAAATCCTGACCCTCAACCCTCACCTGTCTTCCAGGCCTTCCACTCTTAAACCTGCCTTTGCACTTAGCTATCACACTCCTAGAGCCAGCTCTAGGGAAGGTTTGTGGAGATTCACCTGTTTATACGGAGAATTGTCTCTGTCAACCTCAAAGATCTGTGACCAGCACTTAAATAGTGAGGTTTGATTTTAAAAAGCGGCAATAGATGTTGAATTTTCATTTACTCTTTGCCTGTTGAATTGCCTGTCCAGCTCCTTGTAATGGGGCAAAGACCCTGCTCACTTTCCTCACTCATTAGCAGGGGCGTCAGCCCCAGGGCACCACCCCTTCCTGACAACTCATGTTTGACTTGTCCTGTGCAGGATCCAGCTCCACAGGAGGTGTAGAAACTAAAATCACTCCCTTTCTGCTTTCTATTTTTTTCATACACAGCAGGGTAGATTTACATCCACATAAAGTGCACCAGCAGCCAAGACCTTATGGCTCAGCTACATCTGTGTGCAGGAGATGATGCCCAGTGGGATCAGTTTCCATGCAAGACTGGGAGTCCTCATCCCATACTGATGACTGCATAACACTGCTGGAGGAGAATCCAGTGCTGGAGGAAATTAATGCCAGTGACACAGCTGAGATACAGAGTTTGCTCACTCTTCCCAGGTAAAGGCTGTCACAAAGTCCAAACACACACCACAGTAGCCAGATTTGTGATTTGTATTTTATTTTCATTCTTTTTGCAAGCAAGAAAATCCCTGGATTAAAACAATCAGAGTTAATCAGACACGCCAAAAAATGCACCAGGTAATGGCTGTCAGGATGAGCAGCTTAGCTTAGGCTGGAGTTAGTCCTGAAATCCAGCCTGAGATGTGTCCCAGCACCAAAATCCCACGCCTGAGATGTGACTTTCCAGGTGTCTCATTGTACCAGGAGCAATAATGCAGAAGCCCAACTGTCCTGAGGCATCTTGCATTAGTGGGATCCCTGGGAGCTGAAGCAGTGGACAGTAAGGAAGCAGTCCAAGTCCCTGGAGAAATGAGAGCAGAAGAGAGAGTAACCCAGAGAGCAAATAATATGACCCAGATTATTAATTTGGGATGTAACAGCTAGGGAGCACAGACTCTCACTAAGGTCTCTAAAGGAAAGGGGTTTTCTGTTTGATCCACTATCTTTGTGTCACTTCAGCCCCTCCCCAGTAAGAGAAACTCTCCACACCCAAATATAATAAGCTGAAACTAGTACCATAAATTCTGCTTAAGGAGTTTCAGATATAGTCCTGGATGAAGGGAACATGCTGAATCAGAGATACACAGGGCTCCAGCAGGACACAGAGAAGTGGATGGGGTGCACAGGAAGGTCTGCACAGGGGGCTGAGGCGGGGATTTGCACCTACCTCAGATGCAGAAGACATTGTAGTCAGCCAGGGCCTGCTCCTCTGCAACAGAAGAGGAGAGATCTAAGTTATCCTTGCACAGAGCCAGGTGCAGACACCCAGGCAGCCCTGGCACCCCATGGTTGCACACTGACCTGGGCTGTAGTAGTCATAGACCCGGACATGGCCTGGCTTCAGGTTGGTCACCTCAATCTCCTGCTCCAGATGCAGGACATATGTGTCAGAGATATGGCTCAGCTGGGGAAGAAAATAAATTACAGTTCACTTATGAGCTGTTCCTTTTATTCCTCACCTGAATTTGATCCTACTAACTGACAATAACAACTCTGTAGACTCAAACATTGGACTTCAAGATGAATCTTGAGTATACTGATCTGCTAGCCCCAGTCCTGGATTCTCCCAAAGATTCTGGCATTGCCCTGCACTCCTTCAGGTTCTCTAGCAGCACAGACATTACCTTGTCCAAGTAGATGGCAACACCTCCTTGTGTTTTCTCAGTTCTTCTCACAGAGTGTCCATGCTGCAACTAGGACAGGAGAGAGCAGAAAGCAATTTAGTTTCATCTTTTGAAAGGAAAGTGTGAGACACCCCAACAAGGTTTATCTGAGTTGGCAGATTCTCATTCACTCCCTTCCAAATGTATTTTGGACTCTTATCTCTTCAGGCTGATCTCCCTGCAGGGCCACTCAGCTCCTGCAAACCCCAAGGACAAGAGCCTAGGGCACTTAGCTGACAGGGGAATGCTAAGCTGATTGGGTCAGAAGTTCAAGTTCATTGTGTGGCAGAGAAGAAGAGATGGTAGGATTGTTCAAGGAAGAGACAGGCAACACCTTCCTATACAACCTTCCCATACAGCCTTCCCCTCTCCGTGGGCATGGATGGTCCCACTGACACCACATCCCCACCCTGATTCCACACATCTTACAGACATCCCAGATCCTGGGGCCAGGGCAAATCCAGTCGGTAGGGACACCTCCAGAATCACCATGTTGGAAGTGGATTTCTTCCCATTGTATCTGGAGGAGAAGATGGAAAAGAGAGTCTCTGGGGTAGAACATTAAAAAGAGAACGTCTCCCAGCTTTCCCTTCCCTTTTCCAGCAGACCCTGTGTGCAGTGCCCTGAGCCAGGCAGCCCAGCCAGGGCTGGGAACAGGCAGTCACTGCTCCCTCTCACAGGGTGCAGAGAATGGGGCTGCACTGCCCTGAGCATCCCCAGTCCGAGCTGATACTGCACACCTCTCTCAGCAAGAGCCAAGGCTCTGCATCCTCCCTCCTGCTGAAACTGCCTGGTGCCTCCACTGCAGCCAAGAAGCATCCCTCAGCTCTCCAGCCATGCCCAGCTTTCCTTCCCAACTGGGATGAGATGTTTAAAGTCACCTGACATTGACATGGACAGTAACGGAGCGTGTGTTGTCCTTGGTGCAATTGACAGGCTCGGTTTTCACTTGCAAGGCAAAGGATGTGGAGTCTTGTGGGGACGGTGTGTTGTACCTCAGCACCAGCTGCAGGGAGAGACAAAAAGACAGACTAAAACATTGATAATTAGCTTTATATCATCTATGACACCTTTTTTTTTCCACTGGCTACTCGACTCCTTGAGACTGGACCCCAGACAGTGAATTGATAAATGACATGCAGTAAGCACACTCGTCCCAGTACCCAAAATAAAGGTCACTCAGATTGGAAACCTTCCATGGGCTCCTTCTCAAACTTTCAGTTGAGACTGTGCAAGTGAGACACACAGCAGTGGGATCACTATAAAGCATTTTCATCTTCCGGTACTCTTGAGAGCCATGGAAGCATCATGGTCCTCATAGTTGGGCAGGTTCTGTTTCCTCCCACACACAGGTTTATTGCATTGGCACCAGGCTGGGGTTAAGGCACAGTCAATGCACATTTCCTTCCACAGAGGTGTAGCAGGGTTTTGGTTTTGACAAGATGAGGGGATCTGTGGGAACCTACCCGAGTAAAGACACAGCAGCTGCCGTGGGCCTGCACCAAGAACTTGCCCGGGACCTCTGTCAGTGCCACCTCCTGCACCAGAAGCCGGTTCTGGTAGGAGACCAGGAACTTCTTCCCAAAGCCTCCACGGGACCTCACCCTCACCTCTGCATCCCCCTGTCTGCTGTGTGTCAGTGCTGCATACTTGGCCAATGCCTGCAAGGCCACCACTGTGTCCTGAAAAGGAAAACACAATTACATTTGCATCTCTGACATCCAGGGACACTTGAAATCCTGAGGACCTCCATATCCAAGGACTCCTTTGCCCAAAGCATTTACACTTCCATACGTTGTGTACATATCTTGCAGAAGTTCTTTCTCAAGAAACATCCCCTTCCTTGGCCATGAGTTACCTGTGTTGAGGCAAAGCCTCCATAGGCATTCTGCTGCCTGGTGAGCCAGGCCACGATGCCAGAGGCCATGGTGAGGTTGGACTCTGTGACATTCGGCTTGGAGAGCAGGGCCAGGAGGACGTAGGCTGTCAGCTCCACATCCACAGGCACTGGCTGTGACCAAGTGCTGGTATCGGTTCTGGGCTTGGATGAGGTCTGACTCCAGTGGATCTGCCCATCTGGGAAAGAAAGGTAGCAGAGGGACTCCTGAGGGATATGAGGGAACAACTCCTGTGGCCTAGCCTCCTAGACACAGTGGCTTGTGTCTGCAGAGACCACTGGGTAAACACCTTTAGGCTGGGTCATCACATCACCAGGGCAGCTGAAAATCAATGTATTTTGCAATACCAAAAACTCCACACCAAGGTGACATGCAAAAACTAATATGGCAATAATCTGCATATGCATTACCTCCCAGTTGTCCAAATTCTGTATTGCCTTGTTTGCTAGGTCCACTGACAACCTGGTACTGGCCAGCTGTCCACTGGCCAGCCCTGAGGGTCAGGGACTAACAAGACATGGGGCACCTTGCTCTTCTCTCTGGCATTTTGCAGTCCTGCACAAGAATGCCCAAATCTCTCAAACCCCAACCTCCACTTTAGAAAAGGGCAAGAGATCTGAAGGAAATCAGCACCCACACCACAGTGTTGGCAGCACACGCCATGAGCTCATTCAGTGTATGTCTAAAAGCTCTTCCTGGTGAAGGGCCTGGAGGGTGAGGCTGTGCTCCCCCCATCTGCACCTTACCAAGGGCTCAGAAATGTCACCTGTCCCTTCTCTGGCGTTCCCCTGGCTCCGAGGTCCCCGTACCTGCTCTGATTGCCTTTTGGTCAAGCATGTTGAGGAGCTCTTGTGTGCGCTGGGAGTCCTTAGCCAGGGCGAAGGTGTAGGCCAGCAGGGCCTGGGTGTAAGGGCTGGCAGCCTTGGGCAGGGCAGGAGTGATGCAGCCCAGAGCCCTGCGCACCACCGAGCTCTGCAGGGGAGAGGGACAGGCTGCTGGTCACACACAAACCCCTGGGACACGAGCAGGAGCATGCACACATTCCTGTGCCAGCACAGAAAGCACCCCATTCATTCACTGCGGTGACTCTGTGCCCGGGCCTGCACTCTCTCTATCAGCAGCAGCATCTTCAGCCCTTGGTGGAAGGTGCTCGACAGACCTCCCCCCTGAGCTGGTTTTGGGCTTCAGCAGTGCTCTCCCACTGAAATTAGCACCTTTCCTGAGGGAATAACACCACCATGTCTTACTTTCCCAGGCCAAACACAACAACAGCAAAATCACACAACTGTTAACGAGTACACACAGCCTGCTGAGCAGGGTGACTGTGTTTAATTCACCTTCACAGTGAATAATTGTACTGATGGTGAAAAAGGGGTGACCTGAAGGACATCTATTGCCAGAAAGAAGAATAATTTCCATCTGTCTTCCCTTTTTTTGCCTAAGCCCACTGCTTTCTGTTCCACTAAAAAGCATTGCTTTTTCATTTACTTTTCTGACTTCTAGAGAGCTTCATTTCTCAATTGTTTCTCCATCAAGTTAATTGGTTTTTTATTTGCCTGTGCCACAGCCTAGTGACTAGCTACAATCCTTAGCACTTGTAAGAGCTCCCTCTTATTGTCTTTACTTAACCATGCAGTTACAGCTGCCCTACAGCACTCCCTTCCCAGACTTCTGCTTTATTTGTGAAGCTAAACCCTATTAGGAATTACATTATGTCTATTTACTTGACTGTGGGAGCAGCTCCACCCGCCTCATGATCAGCCTTCAGCTGGGTAGGAACAGCAAGGGCATGGAAGGAGTGGGAATTAATAACTCATTCCTGGGAAATGGCCAACATGGTATCTAGCCATGAAGTCCAGTGGTTCCCAGTAGTTTAACCTCACCTTCTCCCTGCCAGGGATATCATCCTCAAAGGGAGAGTTTTTCCTGAGAAGCTGTAAAATCCTCCTCACCCACTCAATTACTTTGCCCACAAGTCCCTCCAAGGTGCTCTGATGCCTGCCCCAGTGTTACCACTAAGCTATTTAAGATTCAGATGTTAAGACAAGAGCATGGCAAAGAATCCCAGGATTTACCTCTGGTGTTACTCCTGCCTCCAAGTATGCAGCAGTGATGTAGGCAGCCAAGGGGACTTCCCCATCTACGCCTCCCTAAAAAAAGCATAGACATCCAAAAAGCCAGGAAAATTAATAGGCAAATACTGAAGATTTTAAGGAGAGGTCTCATCTGTCCCTAGCTTGCTCCCCCTCAAGAAAGCACTACAACACAGGCAAGTGAATTTAAACAATTACCAGCACACATGGCAAGAACTGCTTGCTGCTGTCCTTCAAGGTACACTGGCTCCTACCTTCATGAATGTGTGGAAAAGTTGTCCCACATTTTTGAAGCAACCACTGGGAAGCTGGTGGAATTCCAGCCAGCTGAGAGCAGCCTGGATAATCCGGTTGTCCAGGTAAATGTATGGCTTGGCTTGGACAAAGCATTTAACCACAAATGCAGTCAGCCTGATTGAGGAGAACAGAAAAAAAAAGGCATGAAAGAAGGAAGAGAGAATCAAAGAGAGGTGGAGAGCATGAAAGAGCAGGAAGAATGAATGGAAAGAAAGAATCTAAGCAGAAGTTGGGGGGAAAAAGTGGGAGTTTGAAATTGGTGGATCTCTCTTTACCTATTGTGCTATTTCTAATGTGCTGGTTCAAGATCAGCTCATCCCCTTTGTGGTGCCCTAGTCCACAAAGCTTCTAGAACACTTTGGATCCAATAGGACAGCAAGGGCTTCATGCTGGAAGCAAGAAGCTGCCCACCTCCTGGCTGTCAGAGAGCAGGTAGACAGCAGGGAGAGAGCCCAGGGCTTACCAAGTATTACCATACTCATCCTTGGTACCAAATTCACTGTAGGAGCCATCAGGGTGCTGATACTGCAGCTGTATCTGGTACCCTGGGAAGCAGGATGGGACATGAGTGCTCACAGTGGTATTTGCAATGAAATTGCTGTGCAGGAATGGGATGGTTGAGTGCTCCAGGTGGAAGGGGAGTGGGAACCTGGGACTGTTGGACACAGGGGAAGGCAGAGGGGCAGGGTGGCTCTGTTGCACTCACCATTGCGCAGGAATCCTGCTGCCCTGGCCTTGATCTCAGGGCTCAGCTGCCTCGTCTTCTCCAGGTACTGCAGCACATAGACAACGGGGGCAAACAGCACCATGTTCTGCTCCCCACAGCCGTGGGGCAGCTGCACCAGGTGGTCCAGGTTCTGCAGTGCCAGCCCCATGAGGTCCCCTGAGACAAAACATAAGCACCTTCATCACCTCCTAGGCAGTAAGATCCACCTCCTCCTCCTACCTGTGACCATTCTCAGCAGTGCACCAAGCAAGGCAGGCCCAGCACAGCAGTGTGGGGACTCCTCTGTCCAGCCACCTTATCAATTCCACATATGTGCCCCTCATATGAGCTGTACACATTCCCATCCTGGCAGGGAAGCTCATCAACCCAACACTCTCTCCCTTGTTGCGTGTTTTAGGTTGTCAGTGATCAGGAAATACAGCCATACACGTGAGAAGAACGTGGCAGTGGAGCCTTGGAAACCTCAGAAGTGGTATGTGGGGAAATTTGGGCTTTCCTTGGGCTAATCTCAGAGATATGGGATTTGCAAGGGTACCACCATAGCTTAACTCCTTACCAGTGACTGAGACGGTGGCTCTGACTGAACCTTCAACCACATTTAGAGGCAGCACCAGGGACACAGACTCCTCTGCTGGATTCCCTGACATCAGTCCAGCAAGGTGTGGGGAGAACAAAAAGAAACAGATTCTGATGAAAAAAAGCCTTCAAAACCCCAGAAACTGTTCAAGGCTGTCTTGTGATAACTTCCCAGTTTTCTGTCACAGAGGCTGTAAATCACTTCCAAAATCTATGTCCCATTCCACCCTTAATTTCCTCCATCCACCTCATGGTAACTGTGCTGTCCTAACACCCCTCTTTATAAAGAGGTTGAGAGGATTTTCTCCTGGAAAACCTCAGGAGTCAAAGTCACCTATTTTTCTCTACAGAAGTTACTCCATATCATTTAAGATTTCAGTTGCAGGTTTGTCTCCTCAATGCTCCTCATGCTCTCAAAATCAGCTGATGCCCCATCATACACCATAAAATTCAAAACAGGAACAGCAATCCTAAGCCATGACCTCCAGCCTTGCCATGTTCAGTAGTGTGGTTTTATTTCCACAGGTGAAAAAGGGCTCAAGCTGTCATATTAGTGCCAGGGATGTTGATGGTTAAAGAGCAGACCTCACCACGTCCCTGCCTCGGAGAAAGCCCTAGCTGGCACCACAATTAGAGTACACTTCTGGAGCTTCATCATGTGGACAGAGGAAATTGTTCAACAAGTTTCCACCTGTTGAACTATTCTGGGCTGAATACCCAGAAGGTGGTTGGACAGGAAGAGGAGGATGAACAGGGTGAAAGAAGAAAGCAATCCATCTACCTTTTTCAGGACACAGGATGGAGCTGTGAGTCTTTTCTACCAGCACTCCCTCTGGCTGTTGGAGCACATAAAAGTAGCATTTTAATGAGCACCCAGGAGAGAAACGGGATTACAAGTGGATTAGAAGAAGGTATGTTCAGAATCCTGGTTCAGGGTGGACAGTCAGCTGGAGTATCATCATTATCACACAAAAATACAAACTACTTTCAGCCGTTTTCACTTCAGATCAGAAACCAGCATGCATTTTCAGAATATCCTAAATTCTGAATATCTGTGAAAATGGTGCCATAAGATTCAGCAGAGAACTCAGGAGACAAGGACATGAAAGAGTGTTTAAAGTTTCCCATGGTATGAAGTGGAGGACATCCCTTTACCTTCTACATCCATCAGCCCTCACAGCTGAGCCCAGCTCAGGCCCTGAGATGATAATTGCACATTTTGAATAGCATTTTGAATTGTAACTCCCAAAATTAACATGCACAAAATCTGGGAATTGCACAAAGCCTACTTTGTGGCTTAGGTAACAGAGCAGCTTGACTGACCCGGACTTGAATGAGCTTGGTGATCGTGTCTTTCTGTCCTTGCTTTGGGACAAATGGTATCTCCTCACCACAGAGCTCTTTGGAGGCCACAGCCTCTGTGCTGAGGGTGATGTTCACAAGCCCTGAAAATAACACACATTTAGGTGCATAAGACACTTTCTGAGGAAAGACTTCCTGTTAATACAATAGACATCACCTGCTGACAACAAAAAAATTGATCAGAGTCCTATATGTTTTTGTACCTCCTAACACAGCCTTGTGAGTAACCGTGACCATAGGATAAGTGCAAATAAGTACTCTGGGTAGCAAAGCAAACAGCTCCTCACTCTACGTCAGCTCTTACAAAACACCCCCACCTTGGTCCCATCCCTTCCCAATTCCAGCACCCCACCTCCCTGTGCTTCTCACCCAGCTGCTCAGCTGTGACACTCCACTGAAAGGTCTTGGCTTCCCCAGCACACAAACAGCTGCTGTAGGCACAGCCTTTGCATGGCTTCAGCTGGAAGCGTGCAGACTCCTCCAGGGTCACTTGGATCTGAAGGGCCAGAAGGGATGGCAGGTGGCAATAAATAACCATCAACAACATAAAAAGGAAGCCCACAGAGGGTAGAAGCAGGGCACAGCCTGAGAGGAATACACACAGATTGTTTGACTAGCCAGGAATCAGGTTGGGAAAGCTAAAGTCCTGGCAATCTGGCCAGGGTTATCAAGGGCAACGTGTGTCTGTGTTTGTGCTTGGGATTGCCCCAGCCCAGGTGTAGGACCTTGCACTTGGCCTTGCTGAACTCCATGGGGCTTGCACAGACCCAACTCTCAATCATGTCAAGGATGCTTCCTTATTTCTCTTTTTAAAAGTGGGGGTAATGTTTTGCCTTTTCCAGTCAGAGGGAATGTCACTGAATTACCATGATTTCTCAAAGGGGATATGGAACTGGATGATCTTTAAAGTTCCTTCCCCTATGAGTCTATGATCACAGGCCACAGGTGTCAGCCATGTCCTGCCTTCCTTGCAGAGGCTATCAGGGCTCACCTACCCTCATGCATTGCTGCAGGTTGTTGGAGACTGTGGCCTTCAAGTTGAAGGTCTCACCCTGGACCACAGAAGATGGCAGTGGCAGCTCCACAAGAAAGGGCTTGGAAACAATCAGCCAGGAGGCTGGAGCAAACCCAAAGCCATTCCATCCTGTGCAGAACATTCCTGCTTTCCATTCTGTGATGGCGTCAGGCACCGTGACAGCGATGCTCTTGTTCCCACTGGGGCTGGGGAGAAGTGGACAGCAACAGAAGCATTTAATTAAATGATGCCACGCCAGGTGACCTGCTCTGTGTTCTTCTCTGCAGAGCACCCCATCCCCTCAGTCCAACCCCTACTGAAGTTGCAGCCCTTGCAGGGTAACAAGGCCTTTTACAAGTGGCGACGCCATCTCAGGCGCTTCTACTGACAGAACACTTGGGTCAATAGGGCCAATAGGCTGCAAGATGCCGTCATTTACAGGCAGCACTTGCCCTTTGCACATCTAAAAATGACTCACAGATGTCCACAGTCTTATTTTTCTGGCCTAGAAATGGAGAACCAGAAACCAGAAACCAACAGAGCAACAGGACGAGCAGCAGTAGGGCTTAGCAGATAAGGTTGATCCAGCCATTTTCTGTCCTGTGAGACACTGACAGCTTAAAGCCCAGTATGAGGGCAGGGCAGAGACTTGTCCTGTGCACACATCACAGTGTTTGAGAGGAGCAGACTGTTCTGCAGCTGCCACCACAGCCAACACAAAAAGCAGATACAGCTAAAGGTACTGGTATTATTCAGCTTATTTCACTGTGCGTGTACAGGAAGGCAACACACACAACACAGAAACTTTTGGTGGCTAGGATCAGGTTGGTGAACAAGTCTAGAGGAAATATCTGCTGCTAGGGGTGAAGAGGTAGATGTATCTGTCAGGACAGTGGAGGTGGGAGAGGGCAGATGTTGATAAGAAATATACTCGGGATTTCAGTCTTCAGAGGACACACAAGAAAATCTTCAAGTCTCAGATGAAAAAATCTCCAAAAGCTCTCTCAGCAAACCCTGTGTACACACTGAGCCTTTCTCACAGGACACAATTTTCAGTCTTGTGAAAGACTTCTATGGACATCAGCTCCCCCTGGATGACAGGATACATCTGTGAGCACATTTTGGGAAATGCAAGCCCACAGGACTACCAAAAGCAGAGTATTGGCAGTAAACTAAGCTGGTTTGCTGCACCTCATGCTTTTCTATCTTCCTATGCCAGCCACCTCTCATGGATGACCAGCACTCCTAGTAGAGGAAAATGCATTTAATGAATACACCAACTCCAGCAATGAGCAGCCTATAGGTATGAGCCCCATGATGTATGTCCTTAAGTGTCTTGCACAGCTGCCTCTGATCTAAACTCAGCTGCATCTGCTGCCTCTCCCAGCCACACAAAATGACCCAGGCTAAACCCCCACTGCTCAGTTTACTCACCCCACAGAATACAAATCCCACAGCCAGGTTTGGTGAAAATGTTTGTGTGCTTTCTTCTCAGCTGCAGAAAACGGTGGAAACATAGTGGGCTGGTAGGTTGATATCAGATGCTCTGTTGGAAACAACAAAGACCTATAGTCACCACAGGGTCGTCAGGTCCTGGTTAAGAGCAGAGGAGCTCCAGCACAGCTCAGGCTACAGCAACTGCAGCCAGCTCTTGGGAAACATGGCAACAGAACAGAATGTACTGTCCCAAATTTTAAAATCCCTTGCCTCATTTCAAATGTCAGAGGTGCTTTAGGGTTTACTTGCACGTGGAGGCACCATGGGACAGGCAATATTTCCTTCACTCTAGAGATAAAACCTTGGATCAGACATCCCACTAACAGCGCTCACATTAGCACAACGGGTTTAGGGACAGGAAACCCTCTTCCTCCTCCATTTGCACTTACAGCAAGTGCTGCCTCTTGGTTCAAATCCAGGACTGCTTTCACATGAAAGACTAAGCCTCCCATGTAAGAAGAAAAAGCTGTCAAATGCTTACTGTTATACAGTTTATGGGGCTGGGCAAATGTCAACATGGGCCTGGAAATAGATATTCCTTTTCCCCGCAGCATAGTTGTCAATGGAGTGGTTGGGCATACTCTGGGTTTCTTGATATTGGTGTTGGACATAATTTTCAACCCCATTTCCTGTAGGAAAAAATTAATCTTTAGAAGATTGTCCTCTCTTCTCTGCCCTCTGCCCTTGTGCCTTCCTGTCCCCTCACACAGTGGGGCTTGGCTGTCTCTGTATTCTCTTGCTTCATTTTAAGAAGGAATAATTCAGATCCCCCGCAATGGGCAAACAAGCTCTTCTAAGGTAATTTATCTGGCCTGAGTCAGCCAAATTTATTCCTTTCAAACATATGGTCATTTGAGTACCATGCCTTCTCTGCCTGCAGGGTGCAATTGCTCATGCTATGAAGATTAAACAAATTGTGTAAAATCCAATTAAAGTAATGAATAATCCTTGGCATCCTGAGTCACACAACCCAAGTGTGGCAACCACACAATGATTTTTCCATATACATTTCAAATCACCTATTCAAATAACAAGGCCTTAAACTGCACCTGTTCACTGTCCTGTCTGCAGCAGCATCCCTTGGATATTGGTAAAGTCAGGGCCCACATTTCCCTCAGTTCATGAATTATCTCAACCCACCAAATCAACCATTTTTACCCTGAATGCTGTAAACACATCAGGCTCATCGGAATTTGGGAGCCCACATGAACGATCATCTTCAGACACTTGGCGAGGATACCTGGCAGTATAAACAGATGGGAACAGCCCATAGATCTGAGAAAGCAAGGGGAAAAAAATCAGTGCAAATTAAACCTGGCATTCCCTTCCTCTCCCGCATCCAAGGCCTGTTTGAGTTGCTTCTGGCTACTGTACATGAACATGTGCCAGAAAGCCCAGGATCACTGTCACTCTTCCTGGGCTCTCCTCTGAGAGTGCCAGCACAGAAGCTGTTTTACCACCGAGTGATGCTCAACATCTTCCTTAATCCCTAATCCCTACCCATCCACACTGGGAACACTGCTGATCCCTCCAGGCCGTGATTTCAGTTTCCTGGAGTTAAATTCTGCACAGGTGCAGTGGCCTCCCTCCCACATGGCGTCAGGAGGGAAGGGAAAACGTCAGGGCAGGCTCCCTCACCGAGTGGCTGCTCAGTTCTTTTCCTGGCTTCATCCAAAAGGCGCTTGGATCCACAGCCCAGACTGCACACGTGGAGCCAGGAGCTGCCTGCAGGTGGAGGCCAACCTGTGAGCCAGGAAGAGTCTCTGGCGTGGAGAAGCTCAGCTCCACCTGGACGGGAAGATTGCAGGCAATGCCTGAGTGACATTTCTAAGGGTGGCCACCCACCACTTCCCAAGCAGGGAAGGGACCTACATGAAGAGAGTTTCCAAGGACCTGCCTTGGATAGACAGCCAAGGAACCTCCCAGGCACCCCCAGGAGGTATTTTAAAAAGACAACACTGAGGTTCTAACAGGAAAGATGCCAGAGGGGGAGCCATCAGCGTGCACATGGAGACATTCCTGTGTCAGAGCACAGCTCTCTCTTCTTTACCCAGCAAACCAGCCAACCATGGTGACACACCTCAGCTGTCTTATGAAGCCCCTTCTTCTGGGGCCCCAGATCAAAAATAAGCCTAGTCCTTATCTCCAGGTGGGAGATATCTCCTTATGTCTTTGTGGGAATGGCCTCAGTTTCCTGAAACTCCTCCTGTTCTTGATTGAATCTGACTTTCTATGGCAGACAAGCAGCTGTGGAGCTGTGGAGCTATGCAGCAGGGGTAATGCCCTCTCAGAAATTCACCTTTGGAGAGAAAGACACAGCCAAGAAAGCAGATTTCCAAGGATGTCACAATGACCAGATGCACTCAGCCCTTTCTGGATGGCCAGTAAAATCCGTTTCTTCCATCAAACACTTTCAGATGCCATCCCAATACTACATATGAGCAATTCTAATTGCTGCAGCAGCAGAGCAGCCCTGAGCTCTCCTGAGAACCACACAAATAATCTGTGCTGGGCTGGATTATCTATGATCCTGCCAGGCTGCAGTTGCCCATGGAGATAGACAGCAACTCTCTGCCTTTCCCAAACACTGCAGCAGCCCCCACAATGCTGAGCACACACTTTCTCCAAACATCACAGCACACCTCACCAGCCACAAACTGCAGTTCCTGTGACAGCATCACACACATTGTCAGCCACACACAGCAACACAGCTCTCCTTTCATGGCAGCAGACACGTCCCTGCTCACACATTTAGTCACAACCTCAGACACAAACCCTACCTTGTTTCTGAAACACGTGGACACACTGAAGATGGCAGAATCAGCAATGATTTTTCCATTAGGGAAGATGACATAAACAACAAGTCTTGGAGCTGGGGCATAGGTCAAGCTGAATGTAAGAGGGACAGAGAAGGAGCCTTCCAGCACTAGATGGAGAAGAGAGAAGATTGATAATGAAAATTGAGTCTGATCATCTTTGCCATTCTGCATGTGTTTAAACCCTTTCCTCCTTTACTGAAGTCTTTCAAGACCTAAGAGATTTCTGGAGACTTATGAAACAATCAGCACATCTCTGGATCTGGTATTCAAGACCAGCAAAAGACTTTTCTATTTATTGCCTTGGGGACACGAAACAGTACTTTGGAGTTCAAGCTTGGCTCCACAAAGAGTGAGATTCTCAGATGTCTTTCAAAGCCTCCTCTCACCCAACATCTCCCATCCCATCAGCAACAGAGATGACCTTATCCCAGAGTACTTATAATTCAGGAATCAAAAAACAAGAGCTGGAGAAACAGGCAACAGTGGGTCAACAGCCATCAAAATTATAAAATGTGGCATCCTAATCATCCAGATTATTTGGAGACACTGTTGCCATGGAGAGTAAGACTGCAGTTTCGTGCTGCTCGCAGGAGCAGCAGCAAAAGGAGACTTGAAGACAACAGAGACTGAGCCTATGGGCTGGGAAATGCTGAATATTCTCTTGGTACAAAACAGAAGGGCAAAGGGAACATGAAATCTGGAAAGGCACAGGTCTCTGACACAGCACACAAGTGGTGAGCCACCCCTGCATTGCAGGGAGACTTACACCATTTGTCCAGATAAGAGGGGATGCCACGGACCCCTGAGTGCTTGCTATGTCATGACACTGGGGAGTGCACTTACTTCTTGGCAGCCCAACCCAAACAGTCTGCTGACCTGCATGGACTATCCCTCTTTTCCCTGTGACCTAGAGAAGAACACAGAAAGGGATGGTCACATAGTCACATAGCTTTTGAGATCACTAATAAATCCTGAAATTAAATTGGGATATTAAATGGGGGCTGGGGGAGGAATATTAGCTTTATTTGCTCTCAGCTAGTAAGGAGAGCTCAGAGATGACATGGTGGCAGGAGAGGTAAGGCCAATACCTGCCCTGCACCTCTGCAGAGTCTAAAAGAAAGGCTCTGCCTTTGTTGCTATTTGTTTCTGCGGTACCAGAATCAATGATGACTGGAGGAACAACCTGTCCCGGCCTGAGCCAAGACTTTGAAATATCAGGCTTGAACCTCTAAGAAATGCTGATCTTGGGCCTTCAGCTGTCACCCACTAGTGCTTCCTCAGAAACTCACAAAGTAGGAGAAAATGACACGCTTGGGCCCATGTTCCAGGTCTTCCTCATAAATTTTGAAGTCCACCTGGACAGACTGTGTTTTATCACAGGGCATTGTCTCTGGCACACGGATAATAGAGAGGAAGCTCCTGCTGGTGCTGTAGAATGGGTGTATGAAATAAGAGGCTCGCTGGTAACTCAAGTCAGCTGTCCCAGGCTCTCTGTCTGAATCTTGATGCAGGACACTTGCCTGGTGAGACAAAACAACAAACCAATTAGTTTCTCTAGTTAAACAATTCAGCTGCAAATCACCTTTGTTAGACAATCTGAGCAATGCCAATGACAGGTCTCTCTGTGGAGGGCTCATGAGGAAAGCAACCAGCACCTGGAGAATAAGCTCTCAAGAGGGAGAGCCAAGATCTAGAACATGCTGAGGTGTTTCAGATTTGAGTTACTCTCCCTTGGGAAGGAGCAAGGAAGATGTTTGTGGGACAGTAAACAGCTCTGACATGCACACGTAGCCCTGCCACAAGACCACCCTTCCTCACTTACCTCCAGGGAGGCCAAGGTCCTGTTCCAGGCAGAGGTATCCAGGCTAAATGAAGCTGTTCCAGAGTCCCCAGTGATGTACTTCTGCCTAAATTGCTGCTCAGCACAGTTTACTACAAGGAGAACTTCTTTGTTCTTCAGTGCTTTGCCTTGGTAATCCATTACTTTAATCTGAGAATAACATGGGGAGCAAGAGAAGTGCAGAAGAATCTAATTAGCAGACAGAATCTCTGGTTTCCCCAAGTCAGGAGCAGTGTTTCCAAAGACAGGAAGATCACTCTTTCAGTCACTAATAATTTTATCAACACTGCCACTGCTTCTGTCATATTACCACTTGCACTACCATGTTCATTCATAGAATCACAGAATCACAGAATGGGTAAAGTTGAAAGGGATCACAGTGGGTCATCTGGTCCAACCTTCAGTGCTCTCCACTCCTTCACAGCAGACTTCCTGGCTGCTGAAATTCCAGATGTTTGGGTTTGCCCCCCCCCCCCCCCCCCCCCCATATTAAAGCCCGTAACTGCTCCCCCTCATGGGTTATTTGGTAAATGGCAGTCTTTGGTGTTATTCTGACAATAGACAATTCCAGAGTTTTGTTTCTGGGAGTCATTTGTGCTCTCCCAAGTCCCTGGCTAGAGATGGGGTCAGAAAAGACAGTAAGTAAAGGTTACTGTGAAAAATTGCTCACGCTTTCCCCTTCAAAGAACTGAAACTCAGAATTACCTTTCCTCTGTACACCTGTCCAGGGTGGTAGTAAGAATTCACATCATCAAACAAGGCCATTCCGCCAATCCGGGAGATAAGTAATTTGTGTGAAGCATTGACCTGTATCTCTGAATGAAAGCAGCAAGACAGAAACATGAGAGAGGGAGCGAGAAAGCCAAGCACTCCTCAGCAATTTCCCTGCAGAGTGACCCACTGGTAATAGGGATGGACATGTTCAGCTGCACACACATTTCACATCCCACTGGTGATCTGCCCAAGATTCTGGGGATCTGGTCTTTCTCCCATTTAACTCCTAGCTTGTAGAGAGCCTCAACACCTGACACCACACTCAGAGTGAGTGTGTCACGCCATCAAGAGCTGCTGTCTCTGTCTCTATCTGTGAGATTACACAGCAGGCCCCAGTGGACTCAGAAGACTCAGATCTCTTGCTAGCCTGAAAGTCTCCAGTGCTTTTGGTCAGATTAGCACATCCTCACCCGCCTCCTCCCAAGCTGCAGAAATCCCAGAGTTACCTGTGGCATCCTCCACCAGCGAGGCCTCTGCAGCTATGCTGTCCCGATAGTAGCGGAAGTCTCGGCTGAAGGGGGACAGGCTCACGTTTGTGGAGAAGCAGCCTGCCTCATCTGTCTGAAGGTACAGGGAGGAGAAACAAGCTCTGAGAGGCACACCTGCATTAGAAGTTATGGGAGAGGCAGAGGAGGACTGGCACGGAACCCCTGCTCTCGGGATGCTTTTCCTTTTGGCATTGCAGCCCAGGATGTGGAGCAGGCACACGACAAGCCCAGTCACAATCATCAGGCACAGCTGCTGAGAGGCAGCGCCAGTAGCAGTGGCCAAGCAGCCAAAACAATGTGTTCATATTGCTGTTATTTCAGCTAAAAGACTCAGCAGCCTTGTCTCACCCTGAGGCTGAGCACAAATGCCCCTGAACACAGCTCAGCCCTTCCTAAGCATCTCACCTGGCTGCTGAATTTGTAACAGAGATCGGGTTTGGAAGCACTGGGCAGGAACGGTGCTATCTTCTGACACAGGCTCACATGAACCATCCCCTGGATGCTTTTCCCACGTGTGTATCTGTTTGGGGGAGCAGGGAGAGGAAGAGACAGTCACACACAGTGGGAGAACATACAGCTTGCTTTGCACAGCCCCAGAGACCTCTCATTGCCAGATACTCACAC
The DNA here is from genome assembly GCF_027579445.1 of Ammospiza nelsoni. Classification (NCBI taxonomy): domain Eukaryota; kingdom Metazoa; phylum Chordata; class Aves; order Passeriformes; family Passerellidae; genus Ammospiza; species Ammospiza nelsoni. Next base: position 32,804,837 of record NC_080634.1, on the reverse strand, counting down.
TCTAGCACGAGTGGCAGCCACACAGCAGGCCCAGGACAGGTCTGTGCAGTGATGGGAGATCAAGGGCTTTATGATATAATTAGCACCAAGCTAAATTATTTTGGGTAACTAGAGTGTTGTAACTATATATCAGCATCACCTGCAATAACCCCAGGATGGGCTGAAGCCATTCATCATCTTATGGCCAGAAACATGGGCGATTAAGAAAGTGTCTTCTATTAAAAAATTACCTTTACATGGGGCTAACTGTAGCGTTGTCCTTGGATTATACCTGGGGTAATTTCTTTTTTCCTCCCTCTAGTTTCCACTTGAGCATAATCTGGAAAAGCTTCCCATCATTTCCCATGAGTTTATTCTTCAGGGAAATGAACCCCACATGTCTGTCATGTCCTGTCCCACAAACAGTTGCTTGTCAAAGGGCAGGCTGTTCCCCCAGGTTTTGTGTGAGGAGATTTGTGAAGTGTTTTTAGAAAAGAGGCATTAGAGTATCAGAATGATAGTTACAGGAATGTTTTGTGTTGCCTCAGGGTGCAAACAGCTGCGGTGGAAGGTTCTGGCTTCCTGTGACTGAAGTGTAGTAAACTTGCCCTTTAGCTCCTCATGGTTTCCCATCCAGCTTGTGCACATCAGGCCAGAAATGAGCACAGGGCCATCCCTCCAGTCAGATCCTCACCTGCCACATACCCGGAGCGGGAAGGTTGTCTCTAGTGCATAAATCTGGTTTGGGGCCTCAAAGATCACTTCAAATTTTGACAGCACTGGAAGGGAAAAACAGAGAACTGTAGGAAACACAGGCCAGGAACAGCCTTCACAAAGAATTAACATAAAGGCAGACAATGGTGGCATAAGGGACAGGAAATGGAGAAGGAAGGTGGTAAGAAGGGAAAGATTTTCCATGTATCTTTAACAGATTTGTGTGTAGGCCCTGAATGATTTGCTCCTTCCCAAACTAAAACCAAACACGCCCATGACCCTGGTATTTCTGACAGATATTTTCAATGAGAGAAGGCTAGCCTCCCAATGTAGCTGATTAGGGAATGAAAGTGAAGTGAAAGGCCACTGGACTTCATATTCTCTGGAAAAGTCCATCCTAAATTGCCTTGTTTTATCTGACTCCAAGATCCATAGGAATCAGCTGTGCCAAAGGTCTGGGGCCATGCACAACACTCCTCCCACACTCTAAGCCAAGGCCCCAAAGCGATCTCCTCCCCTGAGCCTCAGCTCAGACTCTTTTCTATGACAGATTCTACCACTTTTGCTCCTGGGATGGTTTGGCGGAATAAACACCCTGCTTCCTGGGCCAGGAGTGCAGGGTGCTGTCAGGAGCTCCGACGAAGCCCTGTGTGCTCGTACCGCGCTCCTTGACGGAGAAGCTGCCGTAGGCGCTGGCGCTGGTGATGTTGATGACGTACGTTCCCAGCTGGGGCTCCTCACTCAGCTGGAAAGACAGGTCTGCAATGCCATCCTGAGGGACCACCTTCTGCCACTGCTCTATCTGGTTGTTCTTAGGGTCCTGCACCCACAAGAAAGAGGAAACTGATCTTCAGGATTTCAGTGTTGTGGAATGCCAGGTTCTATAGCTAAAGAAAAGAGGTTTGGTATAGACTGATCAGGAAATTTGGAAGAGATGATGATGCTCAGATTCTGCTCCCAGCATCTGAGCCTCCTTCTGCACTTATTTAAACTCTGATTTTAAGCAAAGATTCTTAGCAGTTGTAGCTTTCTTTCATAAGAATCTAAGTTTTCTATTTATTCTCTTGCAAGTCTAGAATAACAGATTTCTACTGAAGTGCCTGGGAGCATAACCTAAAAGAGGTGCATAAAAAAGAAGGTAAAAGGAGTATGTTCATTTAAACATTTAACATCCAACAACAACAACAAAAAGAAGATCTACTATTCTACTCAGAGGTCTGTAAAATCTTCCAGAAGCTGAATATGTACAGCACAGTGAAATGACTGCCATCACCATTACTCTAACATGAGATTTCAGCATCACTTACCAGGAGAAACAGGGAAATCTGGGGAGGAAAAAATGCAAAAACATTAGAAGAGAGAAACATATGCCAGCACCACACACAAGGTACTTCAGACTCAGGACCCTCTCTGAAGGATGTGCAAAGTGATTTGGAAACGTAAGAGCATTGGCAACCATACAAAGTAAAACAAATGCCACAAAAAAAGGAGAAATACCAGGTCGGTTCATTACAGTAAGGTGTGAATAAAAGGAAAGGAAAAACTAATCTGGAGGTCACACAGTACTTACTAATGGCTTCCTGACAGAAAAACTCAGAAGTCACTACCCAAACAAACCTAGTTCTGGTTCAGGTGTGGTCTTAAGAGGGTTACAGATGTATAGGATCACATAATTTGGAATAACCCTTTGGAAGCCACCTAATCCAACATCCTGCTGAAACATGTCTTCTTGAGCAGATTGCTCAAAGCCTTCTCCAGCTGAGTTCTGAGCATCTCCAATGATGAAAATTCCTTTTCTGGACATATTTCCACATTGTTGCAATCAAAAAGTTTGTCCTAAAAATGTCTAAGCAGCACTTCCCACATTCCATCTTGTAGGGTGCAGGTTAAAAGCACCCTACCCCACAAGAAGGAAAACCTGATTTACAATCTGCTCACTCCACCTGTGACACCATCACATCAGGAATCAATGTCCCATTCTTGCAGCTGCTTGACCATTCTACCAAGATGGGCAAGAGACATGCAGACCTCTGCCATCTCCCTGGCAGCTCCTATTGCCCTCTGCATACTCATAAAGCCTGCCGGGGTGAATGTGGAAAAGCTGGAGCTTTGGCAGCTGAGCAGGGTGGAAGGGAGGTAGGATCCATGCATGGTACAAGGCAGCCTCTCCCGCAGCCCCCAGGACGCGCTTACCGAATCGTTGAGTGCACGGAATTCCTCATCCAGAGTCACAATGCGAAATTTCACTGAAGAGGGAAATCAGGAAATATGTTATCAGATCTCAGTTTTTCCCTACAGACCCCTGTTCCATGTGCTTCCCCAGCTCCTGTCTCCATTCTAGACACACTTGTGGTAATGTCTGACACAAACATTCCCACATGGAAGGTACCATGGACATGGTTATCATTATCTACTGCCACCTGCAAATCCACAGCCATCACAAATCAAACATTACAAACACTGAAAACACCATTCAGCAAGAGATGTGGTCCCAAAGACTTCTGCTAGGGCAGTTCATGCATTGCACGGCATCACAGTCATTCCACGTGGTGCAACCAGCAAAGAGCCTGGGACCCTCAGCTGCTCCCATTTGCATCTCACCTGTCTCCCCAGGTTCATAGATGGGCTTGTCTGTTTGGATGATGGTGCCATTCCTGGACTTGCAGATCAGGACCTTTTTCTGCTCCTCAACATTGACCCCATCTCCTGTGATGGTCAGTTTTACAGTGGCAACCTCCTCTGTGCCATCAGCTGGAGGGGCAACCTGCACAGCCAGAGAGAGGAGAGCACACAGGCCCCAGGTGATCTTCTGACAGTAAAGAGGAACAACTCACTGGTTCCCTCCCACTGTGCCAGGAGGGAGCAATCAGCAACAACCTCTGAAACCAGGTCACATCCAGATCTCACACAGTCCTGCATGAACAGCAGGAGGCCCTGCATGCCATGGAATCTCTCCTTTTTCCCACTGGTGACAAGCAAGCACCTGACAGTTTTCAGTCTTTTGACTTCCTCAGGAAGATGGGCAGATGACAGAAAGGTGAGAGATGCTAGCAGATATTCAAATGAGAGAGATCAAGCAGTTGCGCAGCCTCAAATGCTAGGCTTTCAGAGCTACCCAGCACTTACAAGCAAGAAATCCAAAGTAGAAAACACAACCAGAAAGACTCTGGATGCCAAAGACCCCAGCAGCCTCAGCAGAGAATATACAGTATAACAGAAGGGATATTGCTTAGACATGTCTGCTTTATCCCAGACCTTTGCTAACTTCTCACCAACAGTAAATAACCTCTAAGATGCTGTTTAGAAAAACAAGCATATAAATTTCCATCCAACTAGTCTTCAGTAGCTCCCAAGAGCTGAGTTGCTGCCTGACTTCAGGTGCTACAGAAACTGCAGTATGTCCTGCAAGACACCATTTCCCCGAGCTTTAGCTGTGAACCTGCACAAGTCCTTCAGAAAGAGCTAAAGCTGCTTCATCTGGTCTGTAATGGAGGAGAGGGACACAGGTGGTATCCAGAACTCTGGCAGATTTTAACAAATGTAAACTTCATTTCAAAGTTCGATTCAGAAAGGAAATTCAGTGCTAACCAACAGGCTGTGTTGGGCTGTGCGTCCCTGGACACCACCCATTCCCTTCCTGAAAGGCTCACACCAGGACAAAGTAGACCCCAGCCATGTCACCCCTGGTTGGGAGTAACACAAGCAATTTCCTGAAAGGAAAATCAGTGATGGCTCACCCAGAACTTAGTGCACAGGAAAGTCTTCTTCTTCTGGATGGTTTCTTGCATTAAGAGCTCCCGTCCTGCAGAGCGCTCCAAGGCCAGATTCACTTGAATTTTTGCCTCATGGCAGGTGATGTGGAGGCAGGCAACCTGGGTGGATGGGTACCGGAGAGCTGCAGGGATCACCACCAGGTAATGTCTGTGGTGGGGGAGACAGCAGAGGTGGTATCAGTCTGAGCTCTCAAGAGGTGTAAAAAAGCTGCTCTGCTGTGGCCCACTACTGCAGAATCCTGCAGCAATGTGCCATGGCTTCCCTCGACATTCAAAAGCAACAGTGAGCCCAGCAAAGCAGTTGCTTCACTGAAACTTGAGAAATAGTTTCTGCTTGATTAGCTTAAGTATAGCCCTTTAATCTTTTTCAAACCCCTCATTCCAGTAATCTCCTGAACTCTCCAAAAACATCCCATGCTGTCTTCAGAAGAGGTGGATTCGTAACCTTGCAGTCTAGACACCAATTATTTGATCTGCATTGCAACTGCAGAGCAAACATCTCTGGGCCTAAGGACTGACCTGAAAGACCCCCAAAAAGCTTGTATTGACCTGCAGGAGTCAAACTAAGGCATGGGAGGCAAGGTGTATGCCTCAGCTACTCCTTGGGGTGACTGACAGAGCAGGAAGCATGAGAGCTGGTGGCATGGGATGTGGTCCATCCAGCTAGACTGATGAAAGAGACTGAAACAGGAGTTCAGCATCACTCACAGTTGGTGAGAAGCAGCTGCAGCATGGAGCAGAAGGCTCAGGAGGATGGCTATCCTCATCCTGGGGGCTCTTGCTGCCCCGTCTCAAATGGCTCTCTTCCTCTGAAATCTCTGAGGCTGTTTATAGGGGGGCAATTTTTTTCTAGCACAGCCTAAATGAAGAGGTGGGATGTGGGGAGGAGCCAGCCTCTCCCCACCTCTCCCCGTCTCCTGAGATTCCACACAGCAGCTGCAAGGATGAGTGCTCTGTGCCAAGTGTCCCTTAGCCAATAGCAGCCACCCTGGCTGCCAGCCACCAGTTCAGAACATGCCCTCCTGCAAGGCTGCCGTGGAGACACCTGACCAAATGGACTTCTCATGGCAAAAAAACAGCGAGAACTTTGCTGACCAGTGACCCAGGCCAGGTCCTGATCACTTGTCACTTGCATCCCTTTGTTTCAGCTGGAGATGGATTGCTGCTGTGCAGCCTGCAGCAAGAGCTGCCCCCTGCACATGCAGTGTCCTCACTGGGGACAGAGCTCAGGAGCCCTGGACCAGATTAGGGGTGTGGATCTCCTCAGCCTTTCGGCTTGAGAATGGATCAAATCCTTCCATGTGCATAAGGAAGCAGCACTGCCACCAGCCAGCAACCACTAATGAGCTAATGACCTAATGACTTTTCCTTCCCTGCACACCACGAGGAAAATGGAAACAAATCCTGGCCCACAGAGGTCTCCACCAGTGCCCTGCAACACCCATTAGTCATGGCATCATCTGCAAGGGGGGTGGCTTAGGAACAGCTTCCAGTTCTTCATTATCCTGGGTCTGAATCCAGGGATACAGCCTTTTGGTTCTGATTTTGAACCTGAGGGTCAGGTTAAAACTCACAAATTAAATTTGTGGGACATCTTGTAAGCACTGATGGCAGCCTGTACAGTGGGTAGTCATTTGTCCTGGTTAACCAGTTTTGCTCCAGAAAAGCACAGTCACCACATTAAGTGCCTGCTGTGAGCAGTCCACAAACTACATCAGAGTCTTATGTGAGACAGCCTGAGCTGAGATGTACAAGGGACTGTCCTAATAATACAGGCAGCTACAGTACTGTGCCTGGAAATATTTCCCAGTGCTGTTTAACAGTGCCAATGCAGCCTAAGCTTTCCATACCTGCATCCCAACATGATGTTATTCAAGCAATCAGTTGGGATCTCTTCACCTGGCAAAACCAGCAGGATGCACAGAAGTGTTCAGCTAACTCGGGAGCCCTGCTCCCAAGGCTCTCCATAGTCTCTTCCCAGATGGAGCTGGGAAGAGTGGCATGCATCATGAGGGCTGCACATTATGTACAGGGTGTTAGTGCTAGCTAATATTGCCTTTGTCTCAAGTGAACATCTCACTGTTCACTTGATTGAGATAACTGGCCAGAGGCTGATAGAAGTCAACTCTGAGTTGGTCTAAATCACTGTTAGGCTCCTTGGCAAGGGAGACTAGACACTTTTTATTTTGAAGAACACATTCTCCCCATTCTTGTCTCTTTGTGTCCTTCTCAAAGAAAGAGGTCACATTACTGAGGGTGTCAGTAACAGAATGGGTCAGGTTGGAAGGCACCACAATGGGTCACCCGGTCCAACCTCCCTGCTGAAGCTGATTCCTCCCAGAGCACACTGCACAAGATGTCATCTAGTCAGTTTTCAAATATCTCTTGTGAAGGAGACTCCACAATCTCTCTGGGCAATCTGTTCCAGTGCTCAGTCACCTGCACAGTAAGAAGTTCTTCCTCATATTTGTGTGGAATTCCCCATGCATCAGTTTCTGCCCGTTGCCTCTTTTTCTATTGCTTAGCACTTCTGAAAACAGTCTGCCAGGCAAACTTACAAATTTTTTGTCTAGAACCAGATTTTCCCACAAAAAGCATGAGCCAGATCGATCACAAATCACAGCCAGAGAGGTCCAGATGCTGTCAGATTTCTGGCAGGAGCTGCACCCACTGGGGCCAGCACTGAGGAGATCTCTCTGACCCTGTCCCACCATGCCCTCCTACCATGTTTGCCCAGGTGTGCTCTCTATTCCTTGTTTAGCTTTGGCAAACCTGGCTTTTGGTCACATGAACATATATTTGAAGGATCTGCCCCAAAGGCAGTGATTGACAGCTGCACAGGTGTCACAAACTCAAAGTCTCTGCAGCAGAGAAAGCAAAGCAAGGTTGTGCAGCCTTTCTAGGTCTTCATTTTCTTTCTCTAAATGGGCTCCAAGAAGGCCTTTGTGACAGAAGTGTTGAGCCAAGATTCCCGTGGGGAGTAAGGGATCTATTCCTCCTGAAAATACACTTCAGCTGGAGCAAAGGACATAGTCCATTCTGGCAATGCAAAACCACATAGAAACCTCTTCTCCACAGTTAAAACCTGAATCAAAAACTGAAAAGGAAGGGAAGTCTCAGCAAAGGTCATACATATAATAAATTGATAACATTGTCCATGGTTCAGAATGAGGAAAAGGACCTTGGAAATCACTACTGTGTTCTAATATCTTTGAAGAAAATAAAAAGGCAGTGGTCTCAATGAACTACATGAGGAGAGTACTGGAGAAGTACCCATATCTGCAGAGCACTTTGATAGGAGACTGTGCAGAGGGGAGGAAGTCCTCACTTTCTTTGAAGAAGCACATGTGTTGGAGAGCCTGTAGAGCAGAGTAATTCATCAAAGCAACTGAATCACTCTTCATCCTCCTCTAGACACTTATCACTGATGTCATACAGGCCTTGGGCCTCCTCTGCTGTTGCCTTCTTTCCAATCACAAATTTCATGCTCCTCATCACTGACATTTCCAACTTGCCTCTTACACACACACATGCTCACTCCATCAGTGCTGTGTAGCAAAGACAATGAGATTTGTTATCTTTGTGTTCTGATAGTGAAGTAAACTTTTGCTTTAAGGATATTTCATAGTTCATGTAAGGCTCATAAAAATCTGCCAGGCCTTAGTGCTTCTGCAACCTGACTAGCATCCATGACATACTGGAATCGCTTTGAAGATTCTCTCCACAATGGCAAAGTAGACTGCTGCACCCTCTTTCTGCTGCCTTGGCAGCAGATTTGTCCATTGCACCAAAACCAAGCAAGGAGCTGAGAACACACCTGGACAAACACAGCAGAAGGAGCAGGAGCTGACTGGGTCAGAAAGCTTGAAGGCAACACAGTGTAAACTGTTCTATGCCTTTCTCAATGCTTGGCCCCTATACTAAGATCATTCAAAGTGCTGCAAATATTTTTTTTTCTTTTTATTTTTTTTTCCCCAGCTTTTAGACTGTAGGCTTTAATTTCTTTAGTTGGAATTCAATTTGGGCAATTTCAAATGATGCCCAAGGGATTTTGGAAACTATCATAAGATGTGCTCAAACCACAGGCAAGGCATGGATCTCTCTCCAAAGAGCACATGTGAACCCTGGGACCTGCAACTTTGCATACTTCTCACAAAAGGTAGCAGTAACTAAATCACAAGCTAACACTCAGAAAATCCACACATGCCACTGAAAGAGTCTAATCCCTTCTGAACCTCCTTGGCCCAACACCAAACCCCTGGCTCTTGCTTCACCTCTCTCACTCACTCCACCAAAGGGAGGAAATCTCAGCAGCACTCTGGGCATGGTGACTTCTCTTAACCACAACATCCTGACTTGTTAATTCAAATCTGGCCATCAAGTAGATATGCACTTATAGAAATTGAAAATTGTTTACAAATTGATAAGTTGGCTCAGCCAAGCCCACAACAATTTCCAGATCTTAACACAGTGGCTTAGGAATCATCTCTAGTCTCAACAAAGAATCAAAACCCAAAATGGACCCTTGTGGTAAAGTTTGGGGTCCTACATAAAGCAAGTTCCACCCTGAAAAACTGTGGTGAGGATTTAACTACTTGTAATGTATTTGTGGGAAGATTTTTCAGGTCTTAGGCTAGATTCTTGATTTTGATCAGGCCACTTACTTTCTCAGTTAACTGGCAGCTTTGATTACATCCAATGAACTCCTCAGTGGAAAAACCTAACAAAACTCATCTTCTATGGGGATAGTTCTAGCAAACTGACCTGAGACATTGCAGAGAAGAAACCAGACCCCAGGATAAAGGCCTGCAGGACTAAAAGAACAAAAAATCATGCAATTTTACAGGCTCAGGTTCAGACCTTAGAACCAGTTTTCCATGTTCACCTGCATTATTCGCTACCCTGCTGTAGTGACGCCCCACCTGGAGTGCTCCATCTAGTCCTGGGGACACTGGTACAAGAATGACATTCACCTCCTGGTGCAGGTCCAGAGGAGTCCACCAAGCTGATCAGAGGGCTGGAGCTCCTCTCCTGTGGAGACAGGCTGAGAGAGCTGGGGTTATTCAGCCTGGAGAAGGGAAGGCTCCAGAGAGACCTTAGAGCAGCCTCCCAGTACCTAACTGGAGCTTCTAAGAAAGGTGGAGAGTGACTTTTTAGCAGGGCCTGGAGTGACAGCACAGGGGGCAAAATTTTAAACTGAAAGAAGGCAGATTTAGTTTGGACATAAGGAATAAATTATTTGCCATGAGGGTGTTGAGACACTGTTTTGTTTTAGAATAGAATCAAGTAATTACAGTAAAAAATTTGATAAAGCTCTACACATTTCCTACAATGTCTTAAAGGCAGACTATTGAGTAAGCAAAAGTCAGTGGTGAATGCCCTGAAAACACTTTACAGAAGTGTTCAGCCAGTTTTTAACAAGAGAGGTCTGTTCATGCCTCCACAGAATATTTCCTTTTTTTTTCCTGTTTATTCACCTGGTTCAAAGTACTGACTAGCTTATTCAAACTGAAAAAGCCTTTGGGGACTGCAAAAGCATGGAAATTTCTTTTGCCCTCCATATCTGCAAATAGGAACTAGTTGTGAGGAGCTCAGCTCTATGATTTCTGAAACACTGAGGAACACATTGACCAGAAAAAGAGAGAGGAAAAAAATCAATCAGTTAATTATTTTTTGAGAGATAAATCTTGCCTTGTTTAAATTGAATCCATGTAAATGTCAAATATGTTTAGACAAGCTTACTTTCAGTGAATCCAAAACATCTAAGGCAGCTTTATTTAATGACGAATTTTAGGTGCTGAGGGATTTGTGCAGTAATTGAAGTCTAGATTCCATTAAGCTGTACAGGAATGAATTGTGGAATGAAAAAAAAAATTATATTTATCTCATTATATTCTTGCCATGAAAAACTACAAAAGTGAATGCTCTAAAACATTAACTTAGCAGGGTTGATCAAACATGCACAGCCACAGTACACTCTTTTGGATAGCAAAAATAGGTTTAAAAGGCAACGTTGACAATATTTGTTCTGTGTGTACTGGTTACCAGCTCAAAGGAGGACGAAATTAATTAAATAAAGGCTTATTTGCTCATTGAAATCTATTTAATCAAATAATTTATAGCATTTCAATTGGCATCAGTTGACCTCAGAAACATTGCAGTTGTGACTCCAGCTCTTTTCCCAGCACTGAAATCTGCTGTCTATTGGTGAGGGGCTGGGAACAGAATCAGAGGAGGAAAGAGGGATGGAGAGAGAGAACTTCAGAGCTTGGACAAAGACAGGAGGAAGTCAGAGCCTAATCAGCCAGATCTAACACTATTTCCCCCTCCTAGAGTCCTTCCCCAGTCCACCAAGACGCGCCTTCCTCAGTTATGCCATCTAATTCAGAGGTGTTCCTGCATTCAAAAGGATGCAATGCCCTTCACTTCAGAAGCAACTTTCCATACTTCCAACATCCTTGTCAAGGTCAAGGAGTCTCTGAAGATCCACAACAAGCCTGTCATTCCCACTACCTGGAAAAGAAGTGCAGTGCATGTCCAGTTGAAAACTCCCCTCTCTGAAAATCTTTCCCATTCCTTCCTCCTCGATTCATGCCATGAAAAATACAATGAGATCAGACAACAAGAAGTGCAGCTGCAAAGAAATGCACCTGGGGATATTTAAACTATCAACCTTAGCACAAGGAGTGCAAAGGTCACAGCTAGTTACTGTGCCTGGAAGAAGAAGAGAACCAACAGCGCGAAGGGGTGGAGAGATGCTGTGGTTGCAGAACCCAGGAAATTCCTCTGGCTGCCCTGGGGGGCTCGAGCCCCTGCCCAGGGAGCTCAGATACCTTGGCACAGAGGCCAAGACCCCTGTGCCTTTGATTTAGCCCTTGGAAAAAACAATTACCAACCTTATATAGAGGATTACAAGCCACAAAAGTTTAAGTAGAATGATACTGAATTTTTCATGGGGTGAAAAATAGATTTTTGAGGTTTTAAGAATGGGGGCTCGGGGTCCCAAGATGGAGTGATTTGGACCTGCCTTATCCTTTTTCCTTCTTCTTAGCCTCCATCTTCTGCTGTGATGTTGGCACTGGGGAATAGGACAGCTGACTGTTTCCAACAACCACCTCCAGGGCTGTCTGAGCTAAGCACAGAGCAAAAAGCTGCAGCCAGGACCACTTTTGCCATTGCATCTTGGCTTTGGCCACCAGTGCCTCATGCACAAGTCCCTGTCTCACCTCTCCCAGAGAAGAAGTGATCCACAGGGTCAGGATCACAATCATGCAGAGCCCCTGCTCCAGCACAGGCCAGCACCCAGAGCACGCCCTGGCTTTGAGGAGTCTCCTGGGGTGCTGCACTGTGGCTGCAGGGGTAAACAGCCCCTCTCACAGTATGTGCCCAGCTCATTCACATGATTCCTATGTGTGTTGGGAGAGTAGCTAGGAATTGGAAAAGAACAAGGCCATAGCTAATTCCAAGTCCTGCACCTGCAAGATAGCGTGTCCTTGGGCCTGGCTGTAGTATGATAACAAATAGTGAAAGAGACATGAGAAAAGAGAAATGTAACCCCTAAGGAATGGAGAAGAGCTGATGCTGTGGTGTGGCCAATGGACGGTGTAAATTACAGAATATTCATGAACTTATTACTTGCTGTATAAGTGTCTAATACTCTCTTCAATAAACGAGCTTGCTGATCTCATATTGGGCGTCCCAAGTTTTCCCTGCACCCGACAAATGGCTCATCCCTGACAAATGGCTCATTCTGCAACAAACGTGCAAACTCCTCTTGAAAAGAAAATGGAGGAAAAGAAATAATGACAGACAGCAGCTATGAAGAGAGAGCATGACTTGCTGAGCGTGAGATTCATCCTGGCCATCTTTAAGCAGCTACATCTGAACTAATTCTTTAGGCCTTCTGTGACACCATGGCAGTGACTGCCTATTCCTTGTAGGGAAAATCCCGTGGCAAGTGGAATGAGAGAAGGAAGCTTTCGCTATCCCTCTCTTCTGTTTCTACCTTACAAAGAAGAGGAAAGAGAGGGTGAAACTGGAGAGGGAAAATTGTATCTACTCAAATAGCTCTATGAAAAATTTCTCAGCACAAGACTGCTAGTCGCTTTTCAAAACCCTGCTACAATCCCCCAAAAAAAGTTATGCTAAATCACAAAAATGTCCAGCTTCTCCCTCCTTTAGGCCTTTGGCTGCATTACCTGTGGGGGAAAAAATCCCATAACTGCTCTTTGTGGTTCCCATATCGCATTATATCCAACTATCTACACCCACTGGGCACCGACCATTATCCTCAGCCCCCTAAGTGAAGAATAATACATGAACACTCAAACCAAGCTGCCAGTCTCCTTCCCTTCCTCTTCCCATGGTATTCCCTGTGCCTTTACTATGTTTCTGCTATCAGACCCTTCATCCAACATTTATCCAAAGCTGTAAAGCACTTGAGGTGGGAAAAATTCCTGGATATTACTGGCTAGGCGCTCTCAGCAGACCAAGCTCTGTCTAAAACTCACCAGCACAGCAGAACAACTTCTGTACTGTGGCTGCTATTCCCAGTGAGCATGAAGTGGCAGAAGATCACAGGTATGGGGTTTGATGGCTCATTTCAGTGAGATTTAGCAGACAGCTCAGAGGTACAGATTGCCTCACTAGGAAACATGATTCCAAGACACACAGAGCACAATTTCCTGGGATCTCTCACAGATACCTTGACTTGAGGGAAATCAGAGTGTCACCAGGAATCAATTCCATCTGGCCTCACAGCTCTGACTTTTCAAGTGTGCCAGTGTGATGCTGGAGATGCCAGGGCACAGTTTGAGGTTTTGTCGCTGTTAGGCCCTGCACGGGGCAGGTGGGACAGACTGAAACCTTTTCAGATGCTAATAACTTCCAAAGAGACAGCAAAATAACTGGGAAAGAAATGAGTAAACAGTTAAGCAACTGGATGAACAGCTCATTTAGCCAGAGGAAAGCAGTTGCTGGAATGAGACTGTTTAAAGGGGAGGCTGCAACAAGTTGAGAGAGAACAATGGAAACAATTATCCACTGCTCAGAATGAGCCTTTTCTGAATATTATCTACAGATGTAAATTTTGGAGGGTATACTGCTTGCTAAGATTCACATAGTAAAAGTAAAATTCTGTTTTATTGATGTATGCAGGTTATTTTCTATTCATCTGCCCTCTAGTAGGTGTTACGGTAGTCTGGAAGCTCCAGGATTCCAACAGAAGTTGCTTATATCCCTCTTTTTGCATGCTGAATGTACACATATGCCTAGACCTATGATTTCCTTTGTGGCTTTTTTAAAGTGTTCTTGCATATTTGCACAGCACTGTAACTTGAACAACCACTGCTGCAATTTTCCAGTCACAAATATTTGGAAATCAAGATGTTGTTGGAGTTTATAGCAGGGAAGCTCCTCTTTCAACACACTTCAGCCACAGCTAATGAATCAAGGAACACAAGTTTCAGAAATAAGTTCTGTTTCTGGGTATTGACAAGTCCGTACCAGCATATTCTGATTTTTCCTGTCCTTGCATATCGGTAGAGTGATTTCTTGGAAGTATCTCAAGAACTATGGGAAGAATTCAAGAAAGTTTTAAACCCCATTGCAAGGCTGACAGACACAGTTACCACCAGCTGTTGGATGCTGTTTGGGTTTTTTGGTTTTGGGTTTCTTTAAAAAAAGCTTGCAAATAGATATATGAGTCTTTCTCTTAACTTTTTAACTACCTCTGCCTGATTCTCTCAGCTAAACAAAACTGGAGGCTCTGAAAATGGTTCTATTCTTCTCACTGGCACCCTAATTCCATACTGTGTTCCCAGTGTGTCTCCAGGCATGTTGTAAAATACCAAGAATGTCTGTCCAGCCTAAATAATCTCTTTTGTTTCAACTTGTGTACAGGGACTTGGCATCCAGGCCTTAGGACATTAGAGTTTCCATGAAGCCACATTTCACTATTTAATTTATTTTAACACTCAAGCAGCTCTGGCAGAACTCCCTGAGGATTTCCAGTTTAAAGTGAGGCAGGACAGTGAGAAACACAGATAAAAGTCAGAAAGGCCAGAGAGGGGCAGATAAAGATTATACCTTTTTACAATGCTTTTTTTTTGCCTTGGTTTTACCTTCATAAAAAGAGCATGAATCTCAAGACAGGGAAGCAGAATCGCAACCTAGAAACTATGTTAAAGTTGTTAAGATCAAGGCAGCAGAAAAATATTTAGAGTAAAGCTGAACAGGCAGAGTAGGTAAAGCTGAAGGGTGATGGCAAATTCAGGCTGAATGTCAAGAAATCCTATTTAGCAATAGGATTTCCCAGCAATACTGGTAAGAGCAATAAAAGCCATTAAGAAAACTGCCCCTTCATTATTTGAGAAGGAGACCCTATCCTGAAGTTTTTTTAAAAACATTTGAGTCAAAGTGTGATCCACTCAAAGACCCTCGTGTGTTTTATGGCAGGTCCCCATGACCACATGCCAGGAGCAATAGATGGGATGTTTTGCTCACAGAGTCTCTTTGCACATCGTTTTCCCTGAGCTGCCTTTCCTCATTCTCTAATGTTTTGTCCTTTGCCTTCTCTGCCTCCACTTCAGATCTCCTTAGGAGACAAACCTAGCAGGCAGCAGGTGGAATAAAGTTTCTGACAAACTGGGATTCCAAGAAACCTCCACTGAGCACTTACCCTCATAGTTTAAGGCAAGAGTCCCACAATGACTGCAAATAAGCTCTGGGAACTTTATATCAATTTCCCAGGGCTGTTCCAGCACATGTAGGGAACTGTGGCCATCTTGTCTTACATGTCCTGTCCCCAGCATCTCCAGGTGCTCTGTGCTGTGAAACTGTTCACAGCCACTGTAATGGCCATAGGGGAGAGTGGAAAGTGCTTAAACTATTGGCTGTTTGCACTGAACAACTTGTCTCCACAAAGTAAGGCACCCAGAAAGGGGAGGAAAAAAGGACCCACAGGCCCTTCTAAGAGAGCATTCATATACACTTTGCTGCCATCAGTCATGGGTACAAGACATAGAGTTTCATTGCTGACATGGTACTTGTAGCTGGCATCACTGTCTTCCCTTGTGATGTCTAAAAGCTGCATGTTCCTAAGGACAGGTAATTTCTTGAGTAGTTTTCCTAAATTTAGAGAACCTAAGTCCATTGCTTTTCATTCAAGACTTTGCCTGGAACAAACTATTGATAATTTTACAGTTTCATTTCAGTTGGGACTTAGAAACTACAAAGGCACGCTCAGAAATTGCAGACAACAGACTTGGAAGACAGACAGCTCTGAAGGCAAAGCACTTCTCTGCCTCAAAGCAAAATGAGATCAGCTGCAGACAAATAATGAGATGTTGAATCAATTAACAAGAACAAAAGATGTTTTTGAAGTCGGACAACAACATCAGATAATAAAAACCAAGCTAACATTTTACTACAGAAATCTTTACTGGGCTTTTAGAATCCTCTTTCTCCTCATCTATGGCATAAGCAAAATACCTGGCACTTGGGATTTCTGCCCAGAGGTGGCTCCACTCAAATACTGAAATGTGGATAATCAGGAACTGTTGGGCAGCTTGCTCCCCAGGAAACATCTGCTTTCCAGAGTAAAGGAATGTCACTAATATAGCTGTGCCTTGCAGGCAGACATGCCCTCTTTACACAAGTGCTGAGCAGTTGCTGCTCCAGAAGGGATTACCTGAGGAGATTCCATGATTGTGGCTGCAACTTTTACTTCTGGGCAAATTTGGGGTTCATTCCATGGGTGCAATAACCACATACACCATGCAAAACCTGTTTCTTACACAGGCCAGAAATTACTTGAGAGTCCAGGTTAATCTAAGCAAAAGTGTAGCACCTCATTAAGGTTCCTTCTCCTCACTGTAACCAGCTGGTTTCAGCTGCAGTTACTGGCTCTGGGTCACATTCTCCAGGGCTGCATTTTCCTTGCACCAAACACTTTGAAAGCTTCTGCCACAAAGTGCAGGCTTTCCCAAGTATGAAAGTAGGGAGCTCTAACACTGAATTTCAACATCAAAATTTCCCAGAGATCCTTCCTTATACCTGGCTCTCATCGGAACTGCAGCTTGGAAACAAGCACAGGCTCTCTCAGAATGTGCTGGAGTTTAAGAGGTTGATGAAGCCTCCCTGCAGTTCTGACTAGCCCACCACATGTACGATCCCCACACAGCAACTTGGCTAATCCCTTTTTAGCACTCCAAAAGTGAAGAGAGATTTTTGCTTCAACAGCAAGAAGCAAATGCTTGTGTTGAGACAGGTATTGACTTTGTCTGCTCAAAACCTTCATTTCCTTCTCTGCATCACCACTCAGTAAGTGAAAAGCAGATGATGCTCAGCTGCACAAGTGCCAAAAGCAGCACCCAGAGGCACACACAAGGGGTGGATGGCTGCAGGACAGCCTGCAAGCAGCGACTGTGAATTGCCAGACTTGGCCACAGAACTCTCCAAGAACCAGAACCAGCAGGACTGAGGCTACAGGGAAAGCAGGGAAATATATTATTGAGAAGTTTATGTATACAACGAGAAGCCAAGAAAGAGAAAACCATTCAAAGGTGGGGGACAAGGAGCTCTCAGCCTAGAAACCAGTGGGAACAGGGAAACAATTGTGTGAACCACCTCTATGTTCAGCTACAACTTCTCAAGCACCTGCTGACACACAGGAGCTGCACACACAGCAGCTTAGAAATACTTCTGCATCAAAGATAATGCGTACCCAACATACTTCTGTGTCCCACTCCCAAGCAACAAGGAGTAGAATAACCCTTTCTGTCTTCACTTAATTTCTTATTTTTCTAGAATGTTGAAGTCACAGGCCAAGTACAAGAAGATGTGTCATGGGATTTTCACTTGCTGAAAACCAGGAATAGATCAGTAAGCCTTGGAATTCAAAAACAAACCATTTTTTTTGTGGATCCCACTTATGGTAATGAACTACAGCCTGGTCTTGGCAGTGCACTGAGCTGGGAGTTCACCTGAACACTTCCCTCCCTACAGCTGGCAGGTAACGCTTGCAGCAGCTCTGAAAACTGTTTAGGAGACCATGAAGCAGAAGATTCCACTTGTTCATGGAACAAGCTGTTCCAACTGGATGTGTCTGCTGGCCTTTGATCCAAATGTTCTGTGCTGTCAAAAGAAGGTACAATCAAAGAAACTGCTAAGGGGTCTCACTTTGTTTGAGTCTTAGGGCTTAGAATGTCAATCCATAATGGTGTGACAGTTTTGCTTAATTTCAGAATGATTAGGCTCACTGGGAAAAAACTCAACTATACAAAACAAACTTAAAAGCAAAGGCATTCCTGATCATTACAAAAGTCTGACACCCTTTTTTTAGATAAATATGGGATTATGTTTCATGGTTCTGAATAGAATACTTTGGAAACTTTGATTTTGACAAACAGTTTGTCTTTGCAAGCTGAAATAATAACCACTAAAAAGTCATCTCTGTTAATAAATAATAGACTGAAGAAGAAAATAGTGGTTCAAACAATGTTTTTGTGAAGGGTTGAAAGACCTGAAGTGCTACAGGGATGAAATCTTCCTGGCTTGGTCTGAGACACTGGATTTTTATTGCACTGGTAAGTAGCAGGCAGATATTGCTATTGAATGTAACTCTGTCCTACAGCAAAATAAGTTCTAACAATGACAAACACTCTGAAGCAACTGAATGTGAAGATTGTA
Source organism: Ammospiza nelsoni (assembly GCF_027579445.1). Classification (NCBI taxonomy): domain Eukaryota; kingdom Metazoa; phylum Chordata; class Aves; order Passeriformes; family Passerellidae; genus Ammospiza; species Ammospiza nelsoni. The sequence continues at coordinate 32,786,682 of NC_080634.1, read as the reverse complement.
TAAAGCATTTTCATTTTCAGCTTTGAAAAATATTTCCACTAGTCTGGCACAAAAGAGCTTTGCTGTAGCATTGTCTAGGTATCTGTAAAACAATTTTGTTTTCATAGATGTCCCTCAGAAATACTCCATGCTATAAGCTCAGGAATTCCAGTCTTTATGGAACAGTAATTCTGAATTCTGCACCACACTATGATTTTGAGTAGCAGTAATGACTTCTGCTGATTGTGTCAGAGAATATAAACCCCAGAGCTCTCAGGCTTTAACTGACATTGATACCACTGAGCACTGTCCTCTCTACACCTTCCCTGAACCCACTTACACTGAGAGGTGCTGTGTACCAGCTAAGGAATCTCTGAATTACCTGCTATTGATATTGAGCTGTTCTGTTAAGAACAAAAGGAAGAGAATCTGCATTATCTTAGGTCAGAAGAAGGCCCACCTTGGAGGAGGTAGGTATCTATGGAATACCCAGGGTACTCTAGGTGCTTCAGGATCAAAAGACACCTGCAGAGATCATTCCTGTGTGGAACACAGAGGTTGCCTTGCTTAGATGGTCTCTGCCAACAGCTTGTTCTCCCTGCAGAGATGCATAGCCAGCAAATTTACTGGATCTATGATATTCAGATCTCAAAACACATTAGCTCTCTAACTTAAATAGTTTCATTCCCTGTGCTTGCTTAATGCTGCCAGATAGTCCAGGCTCTTACACACAGTGTTTTTTCTTTTTTTTTCAGAGAGACAGCTGTATTCTGGGCTGCACCAAAAGCAGTGTGGGCAGCAGGTCAAGGGAGGAGATTCTCCCCCTCTACTCCACTCTCATGAAACCCTGCCTGGAGTGCTGCATCCATCTCTGGTACCCCCAGCATAAGATGGATGTGGACCTGTTGTTCAGAGTCCAGAGAATGCCACAAAGCTGATCAGGAGGCTTGAGAGCCACTGCTGTGAAGACAGGCCAAGAGGGTTTGGATTGTTCAGCCTAAAGAGGAGAAAGCTCCAGTGAGGCCTTAGAGTCCCTTCCAGTGATGCTACAAGAGATCTGGAGAGGAACTTTTCACAAGTGATAGCATGCAGTGATAGCATGAGAGGAAATGGCTTTAAACTGAAAGAGATCCAGTTTAGATCAGATATTAGGAAGAAATTATTTACTGTGAGGGTAATGAGACACTGGAACAGGACAAGGATCAAAGTATTAAACTGAAAGAGGGTAGATTTAAATTGCACATAAATTGCACATAAGGAATAAAATCTTTATGATGAGGGACAAATTTAAATGCTTCTTGGGAGGATGAGAAAGAAGTAGCTTCAGAAGCTTGATTTTGAGGAAAAAAAACCATCAGCAGTATTAACTCCACACCAGCAGAGGGAAACACAGCCTCAAGAAAACTAACTTGCCCTCTTGGGAGATGTTTTTCACCCATCACATCCACTGAAATGGACTGATTAAGCAGGGATAAATTAAACCTGTTGTGATGCAGTAGGATATGCTGTCTTGTTTCCTGTATTTACTAAGGACACTAACAGAAATAAGTAAAAGAGATCTTTGCTTCAAGATGTATCTGTTAATATGTGATTCAGACATCTTGGGCTTGATTTTTTTTCCATGTTTGTGTTTCCTACTCTCCATTAAGTTAATGGGTCCAATGTGCACTTGGCAAAACAAGATCCAAGTCCAGCACAGTTAGAAGTGACTTAGGGATGCTGGAATTCACCTCTTTCACCGCAGAAGATGCCATTTAAACACCAGTCCTTGGTAGGTGCCTGTGACAAAACCACAGCTGGAAACAGACACGATTGGCAGCTCTTCTGACATGCCAGTGAGAAAAACAAACCCTGCTGGCCCACACCCTCTTCATGCAAAAGGCAAGTGCAGGGTTAGGATAGGTTTTATCAGAAGTTCAGTGATAGGGGAGCACTGCTGCCTGAGGAGGTGTATTCAAAACTCTGGGAGGGTTTCCAGAACCAATGGGGAAGACAGGAATTGTAGAAAAAGCTTCCAAGAGTAGCATTGCATATGAGCATGAATTTCACCTCTCTGAAAGCACTTCACCATTCTGGGCTCACAACAGCTGCTTCCAAATCCCTCCAAACCAGCTTGCTTCTCATCCTCACTGTTCCAGCTCCTAAGGGTCACATCTGTTAAAGGACACTTCCAAAACCACATAATTAAAAGATGCTGAACTCCTTCAGGCAACCAAAGCAACACATTATGACCTGCTTTCCAGCTCTACACAAACAAAACAATGCACCACAGTGTGTTCTGCTCCAAGGGATACTGAATGCAGCAACATTAAACACTAATCATGTGGGCTAGAGGAAAGAGATGGAAATTTAATCAAAAGTTGGTGGCTGTGACTAGTAATTTTGCAAGATTTGGATACCTTAAAAACATGTTCAAAAATGGGTCTGCAGTGTCCTCAGTGCTAAATTTCTGGGGCTGCATCCTTGCTTTTGTTGCTGGCATCTTCAGCTGCATGTAGCTCACTGGGGGCTCCCCTCATGACAGAAAATTGCACCTAAGCCCGGGCAGGTGGGTCCCTGCTGCCCTTCCTGTCGCTGCACAGTTGCTCAAGAACAAACATTTCTACCTGCAAGCGTGGTGTGACTCTGGCAGTAATTCCCTATAGGAAGGTGAAAAACAGGATGAATGCAAAGAATAGTGGCCAGCCAAGAGACACAATCTTGGTTGGTTTTCATCTCTTTCCAGCCAATGGACTCTACAGCATAATGGATATCTGTCACTGCACCACAGATGAGTTACAGCTCATAGCTCCCGACATGCTCTCTTCCTGTGTCCTGTCACATTTGTCATCTGCTTTGGCAATTTGCCTTCCAGAGTGGGCTCATCTTTGGTACGGTCTATAGTAACACATGCTGAATGCCAGCTTCACCTCAATGAGTAACTAAACTTCCAAGGAAACACAGCTAACTCAGATGGTGTAAAAGCCAGAAGGGGCTCCACACCAGTGATGCAAAACTGCCTCGCACAAAGGGACATTAACCACAGCCCACAAAACTGAGCAGAAATATGTAATTCTGTGCCCCAACCCCATCCTTTCAGGTGAGGTAACAGATACATAAATATCTTTAAAACACTGGCCAGTCTCAAGAACTTAATTTGGTTGCAGGAGAGAAATCTGCAACTGTTAAAAACTGTCGACCTTGGAAATTAAAGCAAAAAAGCCTCCTACCAAATCACAATGCAAAAAAGATATCTTAGTAGAGCAATGGGAGGAACAGGAATAGAGTTTAGACAGGAAAGCATCAGTAGGAACCCATCTTATCCTTTTGCTCCTACACCAAACAGTCACCTGCATCTAACCAAGGCTGGACTCCTTTAACATCTCCCACCTGAAGTGACTCCACGTGAAAATTGATGGTATCAGAACCAGCACTGTTATAACAGAAAGTTGCACACATACCCCTAACTAAATCTGGAAATTTAGATACTGAAAATACTTTCTTTCCTTCCCTCTACTGGGCCTCCTCTCCTATTTCAAGGGTTGCTTGTTCCAGAGTGAAGTCTCATAACTGGGCTGCAATTCTTCATTTCCATTCACTGCTCACAAATTCAGCTGTTTTCAAAATACATGAGCTGTTACTAAGACTGGGCTAAGACCAGAGATCCCCAATCCAAGACACAAAAGTATTCAGGCTGCAGAGAGCACTTTGAATGATTCTGAGTGCACTTCTTCCCTCAGAGTCTTACCTTGCACACAGGACCACAGAACGCCGTGCAGAGGGATGCTATAGGGAAGATTAGGCAGATATTCTTCCCTGTAACACAGCACTGTCCACAAGTCTGGAAAGAAGGCACTAGAAAACCGTGGAGATTGGTTTTGTGTTTTTCCAAAAGCCCGAGTTCTCCACCCTCCCTCATCCCCACAGGAATGTGACTTCTGGTGCATTAGTGACATCACAGCTGTAAGGGATACTGTCCCTTCCTTCCCTGCTTCCTATATGAGACTGTTAGGGACAACTGTTGTTACTGCTAAGCTGCTGAACATGGATGGTTACCAGGAATGCTAGAGAGCAGCCTCCCAGTCTTTTCCCTTGGAAGGACATCACTGTATCCCTGTCTTTTTCTCCTGATTCTTGGGGGCTGTAGGGAAGAAGCAGCAGGTTCTTCCCTAGAGACAGCTCCAGCAGCTGCTATATACGCCCTTCAGGAAGGAAAAGATGAGCAGAACTAGAAGGAAGACTTTTGCCTTCATTAGAAATATTCAGAAGTGTTGTTATAAAACATACAAATCTGAATTAAAATGCTTATAAAAATATAGAGGTGTATTCCATCTCTGACAGAAACCCTTCCTAATGTGTTTAACATGATTTTGGAGCCCAGTACTACTTGCTCAACTCCCTTCCACCAACTGGGATAGTAGATCCAAAGCAGATGAGGGCCAGCATTCAGGAGACCAAGGAGCTTGGCATCATCTCAGCACCAGGCACATGTGCAAAGCACAGAAGAGCACAGCAGCAGTGACCCACTGATGGCTGATCTCCACAGCCAGCCCGCATCTAGGCTGAAGTGCCCAAGCCAGGAAGCAGTGTAGGGGTGAGCTTATCAGCCTGTGCTTATCAGGCTGGCCTGTGCACCACCAGCTAAACTAAGGGGGTCAGTGCAAGGGAAAGAAGCACACAGTGGCAGCCTCTCTCCCAAGGATTCCACCCTTGGGGCTTTTGAGGTGACCTGGTTGTCGCACTGCCCACTCTCCCTTCTCAACATTACCATGGCAGCAGGGCAGCCTCCAAAGCTGTGTCTGGAAAAACACTGAAGTGATGACAGCATGGAATGACAGGGTCAGAGAGATGATGATGCAATGTCTGATTCCAAACCTAAATTTTGTAGACCACCTAGAGGTAAATGCACAGTGATAAACCAAGTTGTCTAGACAGGGAAAGAGTGGATTGGAGAAGCAACCAAGGTGATAAGGCAAAATATAAGGAAAATGACCCAGAAAAATAAGATAGTGGACAAGACATAGCTGTCTGTTTACATCATGCACAACTGGGAATGCAGTCCAGACAAGTTACAGAGGTTTTCCAGATCTAATGCTAAACAAAATCACAACCTCTCTGCAAGTCTGGCCTCAATACAAATATACCCCACCCCAAGATCTCATCACACTAAGCAAAGCAGAGTTTTACAAGTACTCCACTTCTGTAGCTGGCACAACAGCGCAATTCCAATTAATAGGAAATGCAGATGTGCAAAAGGAACTGTTTACACCCTGATCATCTCAGCACAGGTCACTATTATCACCACTGAACTATTATTGCCCTGTTTTCACTATGGTGTACAATTAATATCAGAATATTGTATCATGAATATCCAATCACTATTTAATTGTTGATACCTAGTACTTAAATTCTAAGGAAGATAAGAAAGACAAAGGAAAGCAAAACTTTACATGACACCAAACAGGTTCTTGACCACAGATCTAGAATTTGAGCTTTTAAATGGATCGCAGGACCAATGGATTGTAGGACCAATCCCTCTCAACAAAGACAGATAAATGAGTGCAAAAGCCAGGAACTTTCTCCTCAGTATTGCAATTTGCTAACTTTCACTCACTACTAAGACATTACACAGTGATAAACTTCTTTTAATTTCTATTCTACTTCTAACACATTTAGGGTTGTGAAATGCCAAAAGGAAATGTGTAGTAACAGAGCATTTCTCACTCTGAAAAAAGGAAAACACACTCTTAGAGTAATACAAAGAATGGTTATCAGTGATAGACAGTGAGTAAGAAATATTCTTAGGCTACCATATGTGTGTGTGTGCTTCGGACAAGAATAAAAACATGTGGGGCCAGTTAAGAGCAGAAGAAAGGCCAGGGGGGAAAAAAGGGAAAAAAAAAGAAAGACTACGAAGGCAGGAGGAGCAAACTTGAGGCAGCAGAACAGAGAACACTGCTGAACACCCACAAAAAAATAAGAGAACTGAAATACATACAGGGCCTGGAAGAAGCTTAGCAAGGTGGGATATATGAAACTAAGAAGAAATTTAGAAAGTTCTCAGCTGTTCTACTTTTTAGGCATGAAATATTAAGGCAGAAAAGCACTTAAGGAAGCATCAGCATATGCATCAGCACACAAACAGGCACTGAACCACAAGAGATGAAATGTCCATTACTGTGTTGGGGCAGCCATTCCACCCACTCACAGAAGTGCCAGAGGAATGGTGTGACACACAGATTTGCAAAAAATCCAACCAAAAACTGCAGCTACTGGAGCAAAGGCATAGCTGCAGACAGGCTACCAGCCACATTTCTAGGTACATTCATGTGTAAATTACTAGAACAAGCACAAAGAAAGCAGGAATTAAAATTTACATGAAATTAATATCCTGAATACATGAAATGAAAGGAACAGGAAGAATGTCAAGGATAAGAGGTGTTTACTGATAATGTACCAACTCAGCATCTTGAGAAAAAATAACATTTTTTTTGCTTCACTTTTGTAAATTCTGTACAGATTTCAAGTAGGCACATCATGAAGATGCCATCACTATGTGTCTAATCCTTTGCAGTGCTTCACTAACAACAAACCAAGAGAGCCATGTGCAAGATCTATAACCCATGGTAAGATTAGCTGTCTTCAGAAACAACAGACAGTAAGAATGTCCATGCCCATGTCTGTAACAAGCCCTGCCACTGTGGCTTCAAAACCCAAAGGCACATTACCTCTGTAGGTTAACCAAGTTGCTTCTCTTTTTCTCTAGCAGTCACCAAAGTGACCATGAAGTACAGCATGATCAGTATGGTGATTTCACTTTTGAAACTCAGGAGACTTGTACCCTCAGTGACTTGGGTGAACTCGTAACATGACTGATAAAACCAAAGGCCTGATGCTAAAATATCTAAGGCATTTGGGAAGATTATTCATGTCAATATAAAGCATTTGGAACTCTTAGGAATGAAATTCCTGGAGGGAAAAAAATGGTTAATAAAGTGAAGAATACCCAATAGGTTTTACTCTTCTGGCTTAGCTGCAGCTTTGATACAGTATCAACAGATTTCTCAAGTTAACCACCCCTTCAAAAAAGGGGAGATGGCGGAAAAGGTACAAAAAAGAATCTCACACTCTCATTAATTACAATTCAACTTTTTTATTCAATTCTCCAAGTTAGAGAGACAGGGATCATGACTGTTAACACCACATGTGGACATCACTCCATTGCACATCCCTGCTGATCCATCCTTTCTTCCCTTCACTGTGAAGGAGGCATTATCAAAAGGCTATGTGTCCCCATGAGAGGCGGGAGAAGACCTGCTGCTGCTGTAGAAAAACCTAAAGAAATAAATTATTGAAAAAGTTAGTCTTTGCTCCAAAATATGAACATCAGAAATGCAAGCAGATATCGTACAGAAATCTCTGTATCCAGCACCTATCTGGCTTCCCTGACAGCTGGAACACAGACACACCAAGAACTAAGCCATGGGTACCAAACTCCTCTTCTAACCTTGGAAAAGGCCTTTCCAGATACAGGAGTGAGATGCAGTGTGGACTGTGTTCTGAAGATAAAATCTAGTTCCTGTTACCTTTCCAGTGGGTAGAGTTCAATCTCTGCACCTGGTGATCCAGCATCTTCCACACGCCTTAGATTCCTGTGGAAATATTTCATGTGGAGGAAAAATTGTGTAAAAGTTTAGCTAAGTCAAACTGCAGAGTTTTCCTGCCTAGTTCTCCCACTGATAAAACTTCAGTACTTGCCATCTACTAAACAACCATTTCTATTTGGGCATGGACAAGCATTCCTACATCACACTACAACTGCACTACCCCTCCCATACAATGTTGTAAAGGTCGGTGGGCACGGTAACTGTAACATTTGTGTTGTTTCTGTCACCTTGTGTTGGTTAGATGCATGGGAAAATATATACACAAGCACACTGAGTTTCCTCCTAACACTCACAAAATGCAAGTTTTTTAATGGACAATACCACTGAACAGAAAGAATCCAGAGAATAAAGACTACCAGGCAGTGCTCTGCACAGTAGCAGCCAGGAGGGGAAACTGCACACACCCTCTTGGACAAACCACACTTCTTGCAAATGAAATATTTACAGATGAAATATATACAGCTGCACAGTCAGTGTGACATTCCCATTCCTCATCAAGGTGTAACTGAAACATTCATCTGGACTCCTGGCCTCCTCCTGTCTCCATCACCAAAAGGATGACTGTGCATACAGCTACTGCTTAGGCTTCTTTCTCTGCTTCAGAGCACCTTCCCGTTCAGTACATGTAACACCATGGACAGTTTTCACCTCTTCAGTTTCTCTCTCCCCAAAATGTAACTATTTTACAACACAGATAAACTAAGCATCAAGGAAGCTCAGCAGTGTCACTGTTTCCAGGAAATCTGCACAGAAGAAATGCATGACTGGCCAAAGAGGTAGCAACAACTGAGTTACTGGCTTTTGTAACATGGATCTTCCCTCCCTCTCCAACAACAAATGATAACTTGTACAAGAGGGATTGTCCTAATAAATTCTGGAAATTAGCAACTGTGATAAATTAATTAATTTAATTTTATATATTACAACAGTGAATAAGGTTCACATTGGGCATGAGGAGGAATCTGTTCACAGAAGGGTTGTCAAGCATTGGAATGGGCTGCCCAGGGAGGTGATGAAGTCACCATCCCTGGAGGTGTTTAAGAAAAGACTGGATGTGGCACTCAGTGCCATGGTCTACCTGACAAGATGGTGTTCGTTTAAAGGCTGGGACTTGATGGTCTCAGAGGTCTGTTCAACCTAACTAACACTGTGATTCTGTGAAATCAGTTTCTTCCTATTAGAACACTTTATTGAAAAAAATTCCAATGACCTTTTAATGAAACATTTATTTTTCATTCCTGTATTAAAAAAACCTCAATTATATTGTAATTTGTCTAACACAAAAATGGTTTTTCTTAGCTGTTCTGCTTCCTATAGAAATGGATAACAGTATTGTATATTTAACTGTCCAAACACAGTTCCCTCCTTCCAAATAAGCAAAAAATATCTATTACCCTAAGACAGAATACTGTACATAGCTGCATACCGTGCATGTACATAGCTGCAACCTGCCTCCAAATAAAAAAGCAGACACAGAAATTCACATAAATCTTTTATAAGCCCTTCATGTGCAGATTTGGCAGAGCTTAATACAGACATATTACTATGCAGACTGTATATTCTAGTAACAGTTGTACTGTTTCTAAAGAGAACAAAGGACGGATGCAGAAATACCTTGAAAATGCTTTGCATGGGTGCAATGTGAATTTTAAGTTTTTTATCAGCCTAATCCATCACCTACTATTAAGTCAGCATGAGGAACCTATCTATTTCCTCTTTTCACAAATATCACCCTTGCCCGCCTGTGAAAGTCTATGACAAGAATGGAAAATAATCTGTCTTCTTCAAATCTCTACCACATCAAAGCTGCAGAAAAAACAGGATGCTTTGAGGTATGTCACATCTAAAAGAAAAAAAAAAACAAAAAAACAAAACCAGAACTGTTTTGTACTGACAGACACATGGAGAACCATGGAGGATCTGAAAGTGTTCTAAATGCCTTCCTGTTTATAACAAAAAAAAAAATTCTTTCCTGGCCAGTGACTAAGTCACCTTGGTCTCTGCTCATCAAAAAAGCTGACATATCTTTATGTGCCTCTCTCTCCTACTAAGCTGAGAAGCAGCAGTTACAGACCCATGTCCAGGGCCAGAGGAACACCCTTCTTCCCAAATGTTACTGTCATGTAAACTCAGTGCAGTTACACCTTTAATCCCATTACAGTTACACCTTTACACCCATTCAAGTAGGCAGGTGCCACACTTAGTTTGTGCATCAATGGACCTTTCAGCTCTTCTCCCCAAGATCCAGTTCCCAAGGGCCAGTATGCCTAGCATATATTACATATGGCAAGTCTGGTGAGACTCCTCCTTACAGCGACAGCTGGGAATGCTCAAGATCAGCAAAATCTATTTTCCTGCCTCATTTCTATCTCTGATGACAGACTGACATGAGCTTCAGATTCCTTTGCCTCTACTATCAGAAATTATTTCTCTTCATCACATCTCCAGCCTGACTGGATTTAAAACTCTTTCTCTAAGAGCTTCATCTCATATACAGACTTTGCTCATTATTATATTTAACAAGATCCAAATCAATTCTCTATCCAAAATATTTTCCATTTTGCACATGCAATCTCACTCTGTAAAAATTCAGTTCTAGGATTTCCAGCCTGTGGTCCACAGAATACCTTCAAAGGCTGTATGATAACTAAGAAGCTAATGAGAAAAGCACATCAGTTGTCCACGGTCCTAAGTGGTACCTGATGTGCACTGGAGACTATTTAGCTGCCTGGATATCAAAATTCAGATCCAGCTTAGCTCCTGTATATAAGTGTTGTTCCTGATTTTAGTGTGACTACTCTAGGTAACAAGAGAAAACAGAATTTGGAATTTATCTACTGATGCTTAGCTGTAAACGAAGTAGAAACATGTATGAAAATACAAAAGCTACTGCTGTATTCTTCGTATTAGTACATATTCTGACATAATTCCTTTTTCCCAATCCACTTCAAAGTGTTTCTCCATATTATCAGCTGATCCAGACACAAACTTCTCCTGTGTCAGGCAGTTCATCAGTGTTTCCTGTGCTGCTCTCTCCTCTTATTTTCTTTTCAGAAGGAGCAGTCATCCTACTAGAGAGTCAGCATTTTAATCTCTAGTAGGAAAATTACTTAGCATGGAGGTTTTGTAACAGTGGAACATCCTGATGACATCTGCAACAGTAAATATTTATGGTGTCTACATCAGAGGTCTCCAAAGAGGAGCCCACACTCCCCAGGAAGCTTTGCAAGACAATCTGTAAGGCTTGCAGGGTGAAAATGGTTTTTTCACCATTAATGAATACAGTTAAGTAAATGTTTCAAAATAGTCTTTATTTAATCTTTACCTCATCCTTTTTAACTTCTTGGGTTTATGGAAGTTTTACAACATATGTAGTAATACACATATGTACCTTGGGAAAACATCTGATTGGGGCACTCAATGCTCAAAATGTTTTTCCTGATAGGAATGCGCAATCAAAGAAGTTTCAGAGCCATTTAGAACTGAAGAGATGACTGAAACTACCAACTCTTAACCACAAACTCAGAACCATTATATAATTTGCATTTCCCACTTCCAAAAAGAATGTTAACCGTTGGTGATTCGAATCTTTTTTTGCTACCTTGAGATTTAGGAAATCTCCAAAAATAACATTGTTCTTTATTATCATGGCATTTCTAAGGCATACATATATCTTAAGTAGCAAAAAAAGCAGTCAGACTGTCAGCCTATGAGGCTGACAATTGGCTGATGGTAAGGATGTTTTTTACCTTCATAAAATAAAATTCCGTATTTTGCAGAATCTTCCTCATTTATTCCTTGGTTTTTAAACTAGGTTACAATGAACATTTCACCAATGGCACAAATATGAACAGTCTTCTGTGGAGCAGAGAATGACTGGGCTAGATGCATTCTTTTCAGCCTTATTTTCCAGTACTCTATAAATGTGGTGATTTTGGTGAAATTTAATTTTTAAGACAAGTACTATGCCTTATAAAGGCAGAGGGGAAACTGGATTGTTCAGTCAAAGAAGAGAATTAGAGTATCAGGTAACCAAACACCAACTGAGAGAGATCAATGTGCCTCTTGTATTACAAGCAGTTTTTTGATGGTCAGAATTCTGTAAATCAGACTCACCATTCAAAGGGACAGTTCAAGGACTCTGCCTCTCTTCTCCATTCCCCTTACTCCAGTTAGCACTTTGCAATCCATTTCTCCCAGTACTGGAGGTTTCTCAGGTCACAGTCATGAGTGTCTTCTGCTGCTGCTGCCACCTACCAGTTTTATTATTCTGTTGCAGCAGAAGGGCATATAGAAGAAGTTCTGGTTCAGCATGCAGATAATCATCATCCCTTGTCTAAAAGTCATGGCCTATTCAAGTTCTACATTTCCCCATACTCTAGGCAAAACACTGGGCACAACCACGATCAACACAAGGCTTTGAAAGCCATTCTGTAAAGAGGAAGGAGCATGATCTGTAAAACCACCTTTCAAGCAACATTAAATATTAAAACTTGAAATATTAGCGAATGCAGTAAATTTTGGTAAACTCTCCCCACCAAAGATGAATTGCAGACTCTGCAAAGAACTAGTACTGTATTTCTTTCAAGAAAATCTTCACATAACATGTATCTAAAATCAGGTTAGAGATGCAAAACTTTGATCCAACATGAATTAATGAACAAATCTGAGGAAAAGAAATTTTTATTTTTAGACATTATTACAAACCCCAAAAAGACCCAACCACATGCCTGAAAGTGTTACACCCGTGTCCTATAGCAGCTGATGCACAAAAATATACACAAATAAAGGAATAGGCCTGCCCAATGCTGAGACGCAAGAAGTGGGTATGTCTGAAAGGAAAAAGCATTGGAAACATAAGTATAACAGGTTTGTAAAATTACCTTGCAAGTAAAATTAAAAGACACAAATTATACACTCAATTATACTAGTGAAATCGGATATCACTCCACTGACTTTCACAGAGTGATTCCAGGTTTATCTCAGTGTAATTGAGAGCAAAATTTGGCTCTAAAATTATTCCCTCCCACCTTAACTTGAAGCTACAATTTATTATGTTGCTGGTAAGTTTGCTTTCTTTCAGGAAAATACAAACTGAGACTATGAAAAATTGACTATTTTATGATGGTATAGAGGAGTCATTAATGTACACAGAAAAATAATCTGAAACAAGTGCTAATTCTTTACAGATGTCCTGGGAAATATAATACTGCATCAGGAAACTTGGAAGCCTGTTTGCAGGCTAATATTCTTCAACTTGGAAGGGTATTCCAATTGTCTTATATTTTACCTCTGAGTAAAATACAACATTCTCCCTCTTAAATTAAGTAAAAAAATATTAAGTACCCAGTACTTTTACATTATTTGAGATTAAGGGAGAGAGTTACCAGAGAAGGATAAAATGTACAAGTGCTTTGATATAGCAGTAAGGGCAAGATAAAATGTGTCACCCCATCCTCCACAAACAGAAATCATCAGCTCAACAGTCTTTTTCTGCAGCACACATATTCGTCCATCTGTCCTCTTTACAGGATCCTGTCTATTGAATTTTAATAGAATTAACATTCTTAGTACTAGTTCATTCATTCCTATCAGCTACTTACTTCTGCAGTTATATTTTATGTTCACTTAGCAAATGGAAAGCAACATATCTTTCAAAAATCTAAGCTAAAACAGTACACTTGAAGACAACCTAAAACTGATAAAGAGGAAGGAGAATTAATGTATTACAAAACTATTCCTCATACAGTTGCACGGGGGACTCACTTTTGTCTCACCTCAGTAAAGCACAATGACAGTTTTCTTACAAGTCAACAAGTACAAGGAGGGGAAATAAGGAAGTAAAGCAGGGTTTTCTCTAAATCCGGTTAAAGAAATCATTCAACAAGTATCACCAAAATGAACTGATGGGAAGAAAGGAAGGCAGACAAGTTAGCAAACTTATCAAGGTTAGAGTAAGAGCAGAAAAGTGTCAATTTACCTGACAACAGGTCGGTTTTGGATGTCACCAAACTGCTGCATTTACCATTTTACCCGCTTGCAATACTGGGGGGAAAAGTTTAGGAAGGAACATTCGCAAGGATTTTTCATAAGTTCTCACTCTTGCCATCGGAAAGGGGAGAAGGGGTTTTCTCTGGATTGTTTGACTTTTTTGGCTCCTGAAAAGTTTTGCAAAGAACAGTAACAAAGTGTGAACTGTTAGAACACATTTCTGTAAAAAAAGGGAGAATAAGTCATCCAAAATAGCACAACAGCAAATCCCACCCGAAATCCGCACAGTTAATTTGTGTCATTGTTTAAACAAATAAAAAAAACAAAAGCTTTTCAACTCAAATTAGAAACATGGGAGGCTTGGAGACTTCCAACAGCAGATCCACTATCAGAATGCTCCAAAAGTCACCCTCAAAGGTTAAGAAATATTTAAATAAATAAAACAAAGGAAAAGGCAGCAAACACCTGGTTATAAATACTGCAGTGTTCAGTTTAAAACAATTCCTAAAACAGTGAAAAAATTAAAAATTAAAAAAGACAGTAGCAACAGAAGTTACCTGTCCGAGCACCTACTATTCCATAGAGAGAACAGGAGTGGGTCGTGTGTCTCACACCAGCCATAAAGCCCATAAACCTTCTCAAAAAGAGTGAGCCATGAGAAAGATACTGTACAATCTGTTTTCAAAGTCTCTCTAAGCCCTTATGGTCCCTTATGTATTTAACTGACAGATTTTTGCAATGAGGGAATTTAGCCAGAGTCACTGGTTTCATTCGATGGATTTTGTAGTCGGGTATAACATCTGAAGAAGTATCTCCTTTGCGTCTGACATACCCAGATGTTCCAGAGGTTATTTCCCGAGTAAATATCTCACAGCAAAGATAACACACGAAGTGGGAGAAAAGGCTTCAAGACTGACCGTCAGCTCAGAACAAAAAATGTAACAGTCAATGTAAACATCAAGCATTGACACTGTTTTACAGATAAGTTGTCGTAACATTACAAGAAAAGATTTTATAAAACACATTAAAGCATTAAATACAAGGATTAGGATACAATCCATACATTGACAGCAAGACATCAATTACAAACACAGTAAGCTGAACAGAATAAAATCTCCAGTGTTACAGAGAACAAAATTTCATCAGACGTAGTTTAAGAAATTTTTTCCTGTAAATAAATTTCTAAGTGGCTCTTTCAAACATTAAAATATACAAAAATAGTTGTATCACCATGAGCTGTATTGGCACCACTGTAATCCACCACTATGTTGACCCATTTTTTCAGGCCATGCTTCCAAACCCACACATGGAGGTAGTGTTAGTGCAACTGTATGGAAGTTTAGCATGTGATTTTCAGCAGATGGAATTGAAGAAAACAAAGTGTAAAAAGCTGATATCTGTGGAGTTCACCTTCAATGGGAAACACTGCCTGGTTACCATGGACTAGTTTAGTTGGTGTTTTTCCCTTTGAGTAAAAACAAGACACCCCCCGTTGCACCCCCAGGCCATTCTTGCATTTCACTGTTTCAGGAGCAATGGGTTAAGCAGGGAGTAATACATGAGACAAGTGTGCCCATTTGTACAAATGAACCCTCAAGCAAGGTTTTCACTCAGCATCAGTACCCGATATATAAACACATGCACAGGATGTTTCAAATCCTGTCTCCCTCTGTGACCACTATGCATAGACTTATCTCCAAACTAGTCATGGAAGCACCAACAGAGGAGCAACCTATCAGAAGGGAGTCAAAGTGCAAATCTCTAATCCCACTTGGTCTTTTTTTAAAAAGTCTTATATTTACTTCACAAATTTTATAACTGTGAGGTGTAACCCAGACATTCTGAAAGGGTGCTAGAAATGTAAGGTTCCTGTGAGCTACAAGATACTATGGGAATTCAAAAAAACAATCCAGAATATTCAGTTAACTTTCATCTAAGAGATGTTTCCTGTGATAGAAAAGGCCTTTGTATACCAACTAGCACCTGTTTACTCCCTGCTGTTATTCCACATGTGCTCAATGTATGTCACAGCTAGAAAGGGAAGGATTGATCCTACCAGCCTGTCAAGGAATGCAGGCACCTACCAGTAAAAAGGAAGAGACAAAAAAAAGAAAAAATAACAACAACAAAAAACGAGCCACCCTCCACCCCAAATTCCCCTTGGATAAACAAGCAAGAGAAGTAGAGCTCGTGGAAGAGACAATTTACTGCTCAGTGACTAGAGAATTAGGTTACTTTCATGTTCTGTCATTCTGTAACTCTTCACAGAAGCTGAAGACCTTTATATTCTTCAGGTATAACCTGTGCACTTGAAGGCTCAGTAAGAAGGATTTGAAAATACCTTTACTGCTAATGATCTTTTTTTTGCTGGACCAGCAGGTCCGCCCTCCTGCTTAACACCAACAGTCAACCTTTCACTTGATTTTAATAATAATATTTAATTCTACAAAAAAAAAAAAAAAAGTCATTTTATTACATTCCTTTTAAAATAAAAAAACAAACTGTACAAAGAAGCATGATCAAACCTCCATAAAGTAGGTTAATACTGTTCTGTTTATTGCCTCTTGAAGACTCTCTGCATAGTGTCCGTGAGTTGTGTTTAAGGTCCAAGTGAAGGTAAAAACAGCAGAGCAGCAGAGAGGTGAGGAAGGGCCACAGAGGTGGGCAGTGCAGAACCTCAGAGGGTACATGGGACATGCTCCATTAAAGTATCCAGAAAACAGCAGCATTGCACACACACAACCCCCCTCCAAACAAACCTATTTTCACAAGATGATTTTTCAATTGTAAACGTTTTACTTTTTGTTTTTAAAAAAGAGGCTTATCTTTATATATATATTTATATATATATATATAGTTCCAGGGCTTTATGAACCCCGAGAATAAGAGGGGAATGAAAAGGGAGAAGGAGGAGGAAAAGGAGGAGGAAGACAGGGACTGAAAAATGGACTCAGTATCTGTTTTGGTTATCTGTTTTCCAAACCAGCTCAAGGCTAATGACAAAACGCACAGCCAGAAGGATTAAGGAAAATCAGGAAGTCTGGAAAAAAATTAGGAGCTAAACAGCCAACACTCTCAAAAAAACAAAGCAAAACAATTGTGCACACACAAACACACACGAGTGTGTGCACTCACACCACACACATGTAAGGGTCTAGGATCAATCCCTTAATTGTTTGTGGACCTAGGGTTTTGTTGGTTTTTTTTCTTTTTTAAACTCTGGCTGAGCTCTTTTTTTTCTCTTTTTCCTTCTTTTTTTGGTTTTTTTTTTTTTTTGCCTTTTTCAAATCTGCCACGTTTTCCAAAGCTAAGAACTGAATATTTCTCCCCAGTTATACTCTTTGGATTTATGCCAACATCAAGTTCTTATGTTCAGTGGGGAAAAAGTAAGCCTGGTAAGTATTGTATGAACTGCAGCTTTATTCTAAAGTTCCTCTGGATGACTAATCACTTTTAACCAGCTCTTCCCTCCTCCACACCTTACCACATTCCTCCCTCCAAAAAAAAGCAAACAAAAACAAACAAACAACCCCTCACCAATGTACAGGCTATAACTCAATGTTTTCTTAACAAACAGTCTGCGGTGTTTTCACTTTGGCCACTGTTAAAGATGCAGGCATAGAGAAGGGAGTGTTGGACTAGCATGTATTAAAGAAAAAGGAACATTAACATTGCAGATCTCTCTCAGAAAGACTAAAACACTAACAAATACAAGTCGATGCACGTTTGCTTTAAACTAGTGTAATTCTTTTTCACATTTTTAGATTAAACATCATTTTGTATACCAAACATTACAGTGCTGTTTATCTCCTCCAACCATGCAAAAAGTAGTTAAAAACGTGCCACTTCTGCCCACAAATAGAATATGACCAATTCCCCTATATACCTTCCAAAATCAGGATTTGAAATGAGAAAAATAGAAGTATCCTCCTTTAAAAAGGAATTTAGACACAAAGCTGCCACTTAATATCAAGATGGTACAATTTACAGATTTTTACAGAAAGTTCACATTAAGTCAACTGACACTTCTCTCAGCCTCATCATTTGAAAGGCCGTATCCTGCAAGGTCAGAAAGTGATGACTTTAAAAGGATCCTGAACTTACAGCTCCCATCTGCAAGAGTAGGAACAGTAGGTGTCAAGGAATTTTGAAATACTTGGTATTTAACACCTTCAACTCACATAAAGAATTTGAGGCACTAAACAATTTACAGGATCAAGCCTTACAGAGGTAGAAGAGACTTAACTGGTGCAGCAATTCACAGAAGTTTCTAGAGAGCTGCCAGACAACTTTCTGAAAATCTTCAAGTGTGAATCACGCTTCAATGCTTTCCTGTGAAGACACATGAACTGCAATATATCTGGGGACCAAAGCAGCATCCAAATAAAATTGCTGCTTGGTTCCGAACTGAGTATCTCCACCATAAAACTGACTAAGAATGAAGACAATTTAATGTTCTGCAAATGAGTAGGGACAGCAATCACAGCATGTGTGCCTTTTACTTTTGCTCTCTCGACTGACACACCCACCCCCCTCTCCTCATTCCTCTGAGCGTCTCTGATAAACAGCATTGCAAGTTGGTTTAAAAAAAAAATTTACAAGAGAGAGTTCTGTTGGTCACCTATTTACACGTGGCATCACTCCACAAGGAGCTTGATCTCATTGGCTAGTAGCTGGTTCATGTTGAAGAGAGCCCCCGGGAGCTTGGTGAGCAACTCTCTCTCCGTGGTCTCAGGGTCGCTGTCGACAGAGCTGGAGCTAGCACTCATGTTGTCGACAGCGGCCCCAGCTGGAGGGCCCAGCTCTGGCTCGCTAGTCTCGCTGGCCGTGGACACCACGGAGAGCAAGGACATGCGCCGCGTCAAGCGGCCGGGGGCCAGCAGGGAAGCGGCATAGTCCGCTATGATACCAGCTACGTCTAAATTACAAGCCTTGTCAAAGGCAATGAAACCTACATTTGCATTGGCCTCGCAGACGTAGAATGAGCCGTCGTCCTTCATCAGCAGGTCAATGCCGCACACATCCATCCCCAGGATGTTTGACACTTGGACTGCCAACTGCTTGCCTTGTTCGCTCAGCGAGCACATCATTCCTACACCACCTGGAAAAAGGGAAAAGAACTTGCTGTCTGCACTCAGGTCACAAGGGACTGACATCCTTCTCAACCGGGCCATGATTTTCGATTGGGAAGCTTCAAAGTCAGCCTGCAAGCGCACAGCTGATGACTCAGAAAGTGACCTCCTTTCCACAGTGACTACTAATGAACGTGATGCCACACCACGATTTCAAAAGATTCTGACCTGCCTTTGGCAGGTCAAGATTATGACTTGTTTAAAAACAGTTAAGTAATGACTTTTTAGTCAAGAAAAAATACACATTTTTATGACCCCAGGATATTAAAAAAATGAACTAAAAAACCACCCTTGTTCCTTCTAAGGTAGAGGCTTTCCTTACATGTTTGTACGTGATCAGAAGAAATATTTCAGCAAAATTAAACCTAGAGCTCTTGGTAAGATTACAACTGTAACTGTAGATATAATTGAGAGGAATGGGGATTAAGACATCATCATCTGCTCACATACCTCTCTACTTGCTATCACAGGTTACTGTCTCTAAAGCAAGAATTAGGGAACATCTATGTCTGAACCTCAGCTGTCAGGTTCACAGTCCATCACTCAAGTATTATCTGGCTCAAGCTTCATCTATTGCAATAGTTAAATTGAAAAATAACCCAAATAATAAGAAACAAACAAACAAATAAACAAACAAAAAATTAGCAGAAAAATCTTTCAGGCTATATTTCCTCTGCATTAAGTAGTAACTAAAATTTCTTAGGCATTTTGACTAACCAAAACTGCACTATACATGAACACATTTTATCCCATCCCTGCTCAGGTTCGGTACAGTTTCAGCGAGTCACCCTCAAGCATCCTGCCTCCTTTTACCCTCAGAAACTCTCAAGTCCAACATCCAAACCTATGCAGAATCTCAGTTCTGAACATGCTACAATCAATGCAGTAACCTCCTCTTTCTCCCAGATATGGTCTTTGTGGGAAGAGGTAGCAGGTAGAAACCTGACAGACTTAAGGCAGCATAGAAAATGAACAGTGCAATCCAGTTGCTTATTGCCTTCAACAGCTTTCTCACTTAACATTTTCTTCTACTCTCTTGCCAAATGACTGACTCCTCCACCTCCCTTAAGTGTTGCTTTCTCTCTTCCTTCATTTTCTGTTGCTCTCAACAGGATGAAACAAATGATAACATAGCATTAGCATCAAAATGCCATTACCACATCAGTTGCTCCATTTGTGTTCTAGAACTTTCCCATGCTTGTCATCATCCCATCTATCAAACACTTTGAGCAAAGATCATCTCTCCTTCTCTGTTTGCTCAACATGCTTCTTACTTAATCCTTACTCTCATGTTTCCCCTTTAAACCCCCAGCAGCAAGCACAATTAACACAAAATAAAACCTGCAGCTTACTTCAGTCAGCTTTGTGATTTTTCAACTGGGTTGAAATATTCTGATCAAAACTATGAGCAATGCTTTTCCTACCAAGTGAGCAGTTACTCTGCATCCTCCCATCTGTCGAGCAGCGGAGCATGGTGCCCACCACACGGCCTCCCACTACGATGACGCGCACATCCTTGCCATGGGACTCCTTAACGTATTTTTGAAACAAGTACGGGGCATCGTGACGGATCAAATGGCTTAGGTCTGCCAAATGGTGCTTGTCTCGTGCCAGGAACACAGCTTTACCTGCATGGAGGAAAAAACATCAGGGTGTTGAAAGCAGCTGCCCATCTGAGCTGCATCAATGATTCAGCACGTGAAAGTAAAACCTCTGACCGGCACACTGCCCATTCTCAGAGGCCCCATCCGTAGCTTATATCCATTTACAAACTCCTCCATGGACAAGAGTGTTCCACTGATTCAGCGCTTTTAAGTGTTCAAGTACTGACAGCTGAGGAGACATGAGTTTAAAAAAATAGAGAGAGAAAGAAAGAAGCAAGGAAAAAGAAAAAAGCTTTAGATAAAGGAGATGGTCTTGCAGTTTCAACTTCTTTTGGTACAAGTCCTTAGTGAGAGGAAATAAAAGGAAGAAATACTTAAAGAGCAGCCAACATGTAATTCATAACAATTTTGTTCATCCAAGAGGACAGGACCCACAGCCTATAGCTTTGACACATAAGAACCAACAACATGAAACTGCTGAACACTGGGCATCTAAGAACTCTGAAGTCTCTAGTGTGCCACTGCAGAACCACCCACTTCTCTGTTACGAAGTTCCTGAGAGCTGCTCTTCCCAATTCTTAAAAGGGCTCACAACTCCAGAATGAGGTCTGCAGTGGAACAACTACAGTCAGAGAAAAATGTTCCACTCCACAGTACCCAAGATAATTTAGCAGAAGATTTCACAAGACATAAAATGAATGGATTATCCTACAACTGAAAAAAAAACCCTCTTGACAAATCAGTAGGTTTTCTGCAAGCAAACCTCTAGGACTTGGATTTTTTAACCTAAAATAAATAATTTCATTCCCTTTTATTTTTAGACTACACCAAAGACTTCTTTGTTCTTCTCCAGTTGTATTCATACTGGTTAAAGTCATCCCTGAACTACTTTCTATCCAATTTCCAGTCGCACAAGACTGCATCCCTTTCCATCTTTACCTACATTTCCCAACTTCTTTTCCCCTTTCTTAAGGGTTCTATGTCATATTAGATTCATGTTTTGCAATAAGGTGCCCACTTTACCTTGAAGCAGAACTGTCAATCAATTCTGTTATGGTGCTAACAGAGTACAAACATAAATTGATAAACTGCCCTCCTTAAGTAAGAGAACAGAAATGCAGCAGTAGCCGAACTAGGATAAATAATGTGTAAAGAACTCCACCAAGTGTTCCTATGCCCTACTACAGCAGCCTCTGTTTAGATAGGATTTAAGGTCTCCATAACACAGAAGACTGCTTGAGGAACATGGAATTTCTCACTACAGAGACATGAGAATGTAAGCTTAAAATTCACAAAAAGTAAAAACCTCCATGTCCTTTCTCCCACTCCAAACTTTAACTCTTGTACAGACAATTAATAACCCTACTGCATTCCTGAAATGGAAAAGGAAGAATGATGCCTTGGAGAGGAGCCACTTAGTTCTTGCAAATCATCCACCATCATGACATCTTGGTAAAACCAGGATTGGCCCATCTGCTGCAGCAGCAAGCTGCACAAAAAACTGGCTAGAAGAGCGTGACCTTTATTCATCAACCAGTACCTATGACCACGTTTACCTATTTATTTTACTTATAATTTGCAAATGGCTGCTCTTCAATTAATTTGAAAAAGTTTCCCCAGCTCTCTTAATGTGAAAAGATATGTACTTTCCATAAATTTGCATTAAAATGCCTGGAATTTAAAGTGCTCTAAAGCAAAACTTATAAACAGATTTACAGGAATCCTGGCTAAAAAAGGGAGAAGAAAATCAATGGCTGAAACTCTAAAATTATTTAGTAGATCTCCACTAAAGGCAGTGTTAAGTCAAATCCACTGTCTTAGATATTCCACAGCTGTCAAAATCACCTTGCTGCAACATCAAACTCTCCACCTTGGCTTTGGAGCTCCACTCACACTTTAAAACCACACTAACAGGTATTGCTGCTATCAGCAGCAGGTCTGATCTTCCTCAGCCCCAGTGTTTTGCTCCCTTCCATTACGTCAACACGAGCATTTGTGCAAGGAAGTGCTAAGTCATGTAAAAAACTAACTGGAGTAAAAATAACCTATCCAGATCCATTTGACATCAGTTCCTAAATCTATTTACTACATGGCTACAGAAGCACTCATGCCAGTAGAAGAGGAGCAGCAGAGAGTGAGAGCAAACTGATGGACAGAAAGAAAGAAGAGGTGTCCTCTAGTTATGATTTTGTTTGAAGTAACTCCTGATTTTGTGCCTTAACTTCATTTTTAGTCTCTTTATAGATCTGATATTGATAAAATTTGTTTTAAAATATATTAAAAACAGAGCAACTTCCTGTGCAAATAACCTCTGGAATTGATTTAAAGATGGTTTCCCTTTAGTAACCACTATTTAACACTAAATTAAGTTGATGTTTGTTTTATATTCAACAGTTAAAACAAAATACTAAAAACAGTGCAATTTAATCTGAACCTGCAGTAATACCACTGACACTGTCAGAGGTATTTTTCTGAAAAACAGAGATTCAGTTTTACAAACAATACATAAGATTTTAATTAAATCGGAATCCTAATTATAGATGAAGTTGAGTAGGAAAGAAGTCACTGAATGAACTGAGATTTCATTTTTTAGGCCTATTTAAAAACATCCCTAAAATCCATGTAGGCTCCTTTCAACTTCACAAACTCCAGACGTCCCATTATTCCAGTTCAAAGCTTTCCCCTAGAAGTCACCGATGCACCATAATTTTGAACACTTTGCCCCCTGCCTTTCCAAGGCTGGGTTCTACTAAAACTGTTTCCCAGGGCTGCAGCCTATTCAACATTCAGCATTCATGGATGGTAGAATTTAGATGTATTGGAAAGAAGTCCAACACCTAACAGATCTTCTTAACTGTTATTCCTTCATGAGATAAAATCTTGGAGTGCTGCTCAGAACAGTCCTCGCCCTTACCCCTGACCTCACACCCACCTCGATGACCCCGCGTGTTCTTCACCACCATAGGGAACTCCAGCACTTCCGCCTCATCAATCATTTTGGAAAAATTCTCATGACCACCTGGCAAAAAGAAAACCAACAACATTATGTGCCACCGGTCTGCTGTGGCCAAATTTGGGATGTAATTGCCATACATTCCTCCCACCCTTACAGCTTAGATAATGCAGAGAAATCATCAGTGAGGCGGACCTTGGTCATGGAGCATGATCAGACTTTGAAGGTGTTTGTGACGTGCGGGATATTAAGACCTACTTCCTTTTGAACTGAAGACACAAATTGACAAAGGCCTCTTGATCACAATCCCAAAAGACTCAATCTAATCTTCCAAATCCAAATGCCCCAATTCAACCATCTTGTTCCATTTTATTCCTTTTACTTTATCAACTTCCATCTTTTCAAATGTCTAACAGGAAAGCAGCAGACACATAACACTAGTAACAGTTCCATCCAAACTACTAACCAGGAAAACAACACAGAACGCGATGACAAGGCATAATCCAGAGAGCAGCAACAACCCAGACCTGGTCAGTTCACCTCCCCCCTTCTGAAGGCTTAAGTCTCCTGTATCTCATTCTCTCTATATCCTGAAGTAGTACTTCAACCTTTTAATCTCATTGCATCTCTAAGGACCTTAGAGTGTAGCTTTTAATGGCCATTCACACAATTATGGTTGATACTTCAAGGTTACTTGAGTTCAGTTCAAAGAAGGCTGACCACAGCACAAGAAATACAGAAAAGTCAGCAGACAAAGGGATGAGCCCCCTCTAACACATCATGCAGTAAAGTGTAGAAGTCAAGTCAAGACACAAAGTCACAAAGTCAGCAGCAGCCATCACAACCCTGCCATGGAGTTTAATGCATGTCATGGAGTAACATGTCATCCAGCACACCCTGCTTTACTTGGCCAAGTCAGCTGTCACTGATAACTTGACACTTGTGGTTTAAAAAAACAAAAATGAAAAGAAAGCCATCCTTCTGTCAAATTCCAGAGGCAGCCACCAACAGAAGTGGGAGGGAGTTATGATCAAACTGCTATGTTCTACAATTATTAAGCATCATTCATGGTCTCCCCTTCCCCAAAAAAATTAAAAACTCATTCCTTTCTCAACAAGTTAGAGCAGCCACATTATAAAGAAAGGGTATGTTTCTTCTCAAATTGTTTTCATGGTGATTGATGGAAAGAGTAATTCATAGTAATTGACAGAAAGCCATGGTTTTGTCAATCTTTTTTCTCATTTTGTAACACTCCCATTATAAAAACTTATTGATGCAATCACACAAACAGGAGGAAAGCACTGGTATTCCCAGAAGGAACAGAGGGTTGAGAGGTATCTACAGTTCTTTAACAGATTGTAATTAAAAGCAGAAACAGCATCAAGGTAGCTCAGACAAATGGTTCCTCTAATCTAGCACTCTGTCAGGAACCAGAGATACCAGAGATTCCAGAGGCAGTCACAATAAACTATAATTAACTGTTTTGGTGGGAAACAAAGCCTAAACTATTGTTAAAAGGTGAACACAAGGGCTCGTACTCCTTGCTACTCTTGTCCTTTCCCAAAAACTAATGTATTTGCAGACACTTTTATTCATATAGGAGTTTAATCTACTTTCAGGTTGTAAGTCTAGTTTTCTGTAGTACTTATGACATTAGTACCCCAAGCTCTTGTCTGCTGTTTTAGGCAACTGGAAAAGAACAGAAAGTATAGCACTAACAGCCAAAGTCAGTTACTTGGAAGGCTGAGGTACATTTCCAGTACTCTTCTCAAAGCATCAAAAGCTAATCAACAAAGACAAAACCAGAATCTGGGTGTCACGACTTTAACTTCCTTTTTGGTTACTCAACACTTAGCCGTGGAACTGGCCTCATGGCTAAATTTCTATGGATTTCCAAAACTTATATCTTTTGCACTGCAAAAGCACAAGTTGTCTAGGCAACTATGCTACCTCTTTGATCCAACAGCCTTACCATATGAAAAAGTGTCTGGAAGAGGCACACCATGGCCAGCAAGTTCTTGAAACGTCCAGAACTTGTTGACACAGTTGAGGATGGCTTGAGGACGATTCATCAATCGACAGCCCATCTTCTCTAGGTGGCGAAGGACTGTGATGTCGCTGTCACTCTGGACCCAAGGTGTTGGCACACGCACAACCACCACTTGTGGGTAAGCAGTAATGAGCTCCCCTTTCACCCGGAGACCTAAAGAAGGAAGAAGAAAAACATCCCAGTCTTAAGTCACAAGGTCTCCAGGAGAAGGTAAACAGGCACAGATACTGCACTATCTGTGATCAGAGATATCAGACTTCAACAGTAAGTGTTAAAACAGCACAACTCTCCCTAGCACGCATCTTGTCAGCTATGCTGTTTCACTCATGTCACTCTTAACTCACTTAAAACTAGGACCAAGCAAAAACCAAACTTAATTAGGGCACACAGTCTTGGGCTCCTTCCCAGGGTGATGGACATTTGTTTACAGGTTGACACTCCACCCTTTCTATGGGTGTAAGCTGCACACTACTGTATCAACAGCTCAGGAGGTTCCTGCCTCCCACCGCTGGTTCTCGCCTATAGGATGCAGTTCATACCTTTCCCAGTCCCAGCTGTATTGATCCCTCTGTTTGGGGCACCACGTTACACAACATATTGCCAAAGTAACAGAGACTAGGTACGATCCTTAAAAAAACACAAAAAACCAGCAGTATTTTTAACAGGTCATTTCAACAATCTGAATAATATTAAATTAAGTAGTCAGAAATAATTTTATCAGCTAACAGGGAAGCACCCTGTGACAAAGGCAAGAACTAGAAGGAAAGCCAGCTTTGCCACCAAGATCAATATATTACTTAATCATGACCTATAGTTTTACAGGCTAATTCTCTGAAAAAGAAACACTGAAAGACGAGCTGCGGGAATAGGCATACAACAGGATTGGACAGGAAAGCATCAAGCTCAATGGAGACAATCTGGCATCTGAGGACAGGAAAAGACAAACAAGGTTTGATATTTATTTGTCTTATGTTCAAAGCAAAAATTTATGACTTCAGCAAAAAAAAACTCAGCTCACGCTGCTATCAGCACCTTAAGGGTTAAAAAAAAAAAAAAAAAGTGAGCTGAGAAATCACAGTGCATCTGCATCTTGTGCCTGCCAAAGGCCACCTGTAACTTGTGAGATCTAACCAAATTTTATTACCTGATTACTGTATTCCAAAGATGCTACATTACAAATACAGACTTGTATCTACTCTGCATGAAGGCACTGATTGCCAAGCGATATATTTCATTTCAAGGTGCATTAGAATTAATTGGGGAGAATTGGGAGGGAGGGAGGGAGGGAGGGAGGAGAGAAGAAGGGGGGGTTTTCCCCCTCTGTACTTCCCTTTTTTCTTTTCTTCTCCCAGCCAGGATGTATTTTAGACCTTGCATTAAACATAATGAAGCAACCACCTAACTCCCAAAATGGAAGTTGAAATGTGCTGCCCAGTCCTCAGGAGAACACAGAACCACACTCTGGAAAGGCCAAAACAGAGCCACATCCAATACAAATCCCTTTTTCCAATCCCCACAGCCACAATTGCACAGAGATGAGCAAACATAAGCAGACGGGTGCTCTGGCTGCTCACCTCATTAGCACCAAGCACTGCCGCATTGCAGCTGACATGACTCGCGTGTTTAAGTAAGCAGGCTCCAGACACACACACACACCCCATTTTAGAGAGGCATCTCAGGCAAGATTAAAAACAAGACACTGCTACAAACCTAAGCAGACTGTGAACAGCACAAAATGGACTACCATCTCCTTTAGCCAGAAAAGGAGTACAGATTCAGCAAGCAGAGGATTTTTTTTACTTATTAGTCAGATTCCACCTTACACATGTATTTTTCCATTTAGGTGCATGCCCAATTACACCCACTTTTTGCCAATGTAATTGCATGCACATCCTGATCCACATGCAAGCTGTGCAACAATCATTCTAAAAAGGGCTATTTTCTACATAGCCCCAAATTGCCACCGTTATCTGTGTTGTGAACCAAAACGACACAGTTTTCCAATTCATAATCTCTCAGTCTATTTTGTTCTTTTGCTTTAAAGTCACACCACATGCTGAAGTTTTGCACCATGGATTCTGAAAAAGAAAAACAGCAGTTTGAGGAGATGTGTTTGTCTCACCTGGAATTCTTCTAAGTACCTGTGTTAGACCTGACTATCAGACTGGTGTAAATTTAGCCAGGTCACCATCCCCCCTGAAGTGACTTTGGAAGTACAATGATGCTATCAACAGAACAGTCTGAGCTTTTGTTTCAGATTCAGTCATATTCTCTGGTCTGGATACTGTTCTCCCCAGAACAAAATTTCTCTCCCCTTACAGAAGGCAGTTTACAAACAGAAAGAAGAGCTACTAAATGAAATGTATAATTTGAATCACTACTACTGATATGCACCATAAAAATTAGCTGCAGTCTCCCAGCAACACAGTGCTGCAAACAGAAGCAGCTTTATTACAGTAAAAAGGAGAAGCAGATTCTGCCATTTTGGAACAAGCATGCATTCAGCATTCCATCTGAGACCCATCAGTTAAGAATCAGGTTAATGGTCATTATTGCCAAGTGGGCTGATAAAATAATATTTATTCACTATAATGTGCTGAAAGCAGTAACACAGAAGATACTAATGTGTAGGGGTAATTTTTTTCCAAAGAACTAATTCATGAATGTAAAGAAGAATAAGGCAAAAAAAAGACTACAGAGATGTTACATAGTGGTTTAGAGGTAATTTTTTTTTAATCATAAATTGTACTAAGTTGAAAGGGACCCATAAGGCTCATCGTGTCCAACTCCTATCACTGCACAGAACAGCCCAAATAATCACACCATGTACCCAGGAGCATCATCCAAATATTTCTTGAACTCTGTCAGGCTTGGTGCCATGACCACTTTGCTGGGGAGCCTGTTCCAGTGCCCAAACACCCTCTGTGTGAAAAACCTTCTTCTAATATTCAACCTAAACCTCCCCTGACTCAGCTTCAGGCCACTCCCTCAAGTCCTGTCACTAGTCAGCACAGAGAAGAGATCAGTGCCTGCTGCTCTGCTTCCCCTCATGAGGAAGCTACAGACCACTCGAGGTCTTCCCTCAGCCTCCTCTTCTCCAGGCTCAACAAACCAAGTGACCTTTTTCACAGTGTGGCACACAAAACTGCACACAGCTGAGATGAACCCTCTTTTCTTTGCAGTTATCAGGTCATCCTGATCCCAAAACAGTAAAGCAGGTTACACTCACTGTTGCCTGTGGACAATGAGCTGACCTCACAAACACACAGAAGGCAGACACTCAGATCATACAGAAATACCTTGACAAATAACAAGTTAATCCATTCATTGACATTTTCAGTGGTTGCCCATGACATTGCAGACACAGCAAAGAGACAGCTATACAGTCCTTCAAAACACCAATAATATAAGCCAGAAAAGGAAAATTCAAGCTTATCCAATACTGTGAACTTTCATATAACTCATCATATAACAACCGCTTTAACAGAGCCTGAGGTTATCACAAAATATTTGGGTATTCTTTGGTTCTAAGATGTAAAAACTCATGGGCTGGAATATCACATAGTAAAAACAGATGTAAACCCTGCTCTTCAACGAGACCTATTCTTTCACTCAGTTCCAGCTATTTTTGTTCTTCCTCTGCAAGACAAATTTCTCCAAAATGGAACATGGTACACCTATAACATTAGACACCAATCATCACAGTATTCAGACAAAGTACAAAAGGAATTTTTGCAATGTGAACTGTAATCACCTGGGAATAAACCTCACCAGTTACACCTCAAAGTCAGAGCCTCAAGTTTCTCTCAAAATCAGCTCAAAGCAGCACATGATAGAACTGAGTGGGTAAATGCATGATTATTCATGAGTTGGCCCAGCCACTCCTCCTGCTTTTCACTCCCAAAGAACAGCAGGCAAGTTTAAAATGCAAAGCAGCTGGTCTCTGCTAAAAAGGATTATTTTGACCCAAAAGGTAGAAGCCATCACATAAACCTGTGAAAACCACAGAAAACAGAGCATTAAACTGTACTAAAGACAGAAGAAAGAGGCAGAGATTGCTACTGATGTTACCTGTGAGATCAGAAAATGTGCATCTACATTCTTACAAAGTTCCTGAGACACTAACCTCCAGCACAGCAGAGCTTATTCATATTGTAAGATACTCAGGATGACAGATGTCTCTCAAAAACCTGATTTAGTACAATTTTAGGGTGGACAAACATACTCTGGAAAAAAACACACAATGATGGCATTATGGATGGCTAAAAAGGATTGAGATTTCAAGCAACTGTGTGTGGCTTCTGAGCATTTTAATTCACATCCAAGCAGTATTTTAAATTGCTTACATTTTTGAAACTCATTATATTCCATTTGCAACCTACACAAATCCTTTCCAATCTCTACAAGACTCATTCATCAGCAGATTAGTAACTACTGCAAAGCAATAGCTCATGTCCAGTTTGCATGTTACAAACAACTGTACTTTTAGTTGAAACAATGCAAATGCTTTCACAGAAAGAATGTAGTTTCAGAATGTAAGGCTAAAAACTCAAAGATTGCAAGGACATCAAAAATATTTTCAGATGCTTTATATATCTTGCTTTAGCAAACATCAGGCACTTTTAACAAAAGATTAAACCTCAGTAAAATTAAATAAATTTACAAAAGATTAAGCTTTTCACTGTGCCTGGAAACAGCTGATACATTGCCTTGCTACCCATGGAAGCTCATGACCTATCAAATCCATTTCTGACCAAACAGATAAAAAGAGCAGGAATGAGGCACAAAAGGTGCATCTTTCATTTGACTTCCTGTATATATTTCACAGAATTTGTCTGAGAACTGTGTGGCTATGAGAAGTTTCCAAACATGACAACACAGTTAATGTACATGTAATTCCATGTATAACATGGATAACTATGCAAAAAATCCTCACTTTGTGGCCTCAGCTGTGCCTACCTCTGTCTTTAGCAAAGCCCCTAATGAACACCAGCTCTCGGAAATACATAAGTAAAACAAAGCAGGAAAAGTGTTTCAGTATTAAGACAGATCCAGTATGTGGAATTTTCTAACTTTTTCTAACAGACATATCAGCATATAAGTGGTTGGTCATCATGCATGCAGCACTACAAAAAATAAAATCTGAATCAAATTTCACTAGCATAAAACATACACCAGCTCCCACCACATTTCCAACCAGAGCTAGCAGGGTCTGGGAACTTCCAGATATATTACCCAGATTTTTCCTCAGAGATCTGTAGGCTACCCTGAAAGTCTCCAGCTCTCAGAACTTTGTTATACAAATTTATTCATCCACCCATCCATGGAGCTGCTAACGTTTCCCAAATGAACAGTCACTCAGCAAGCAGGCTATAATGAATTCAACTCAGTCAGCTGGGAGAAACAGGCAAGCCTTCTACCACACAAACCTTTCCTCGTATTTTGATGATATTACATCCTGCTACTTGCTCTTCACAATTCATCAGTTGTTCTCACAGACATCACTGAATTTTTCTACAAGCCTGGAATCACTCCTGCTCTCAAATCAGTGCATTCCTATTTCATTTGTCCTCCCAATATCTGTCACCCACAAGACACTGCATAATATTTGCATTAAATCATTATAAAGTGTTTAATAATTACTTACAGTTTACTTGCAGGGAATTAAATGTGTTTCACCCTAATTGCCATGTTAAAGCAAGCTTAAAGCTCAGAAGGGAGATATCCCAAACCTTAATACCAGATTACTGCCATAACAAGATATACATTCCCTCACAACTAAATTTCTAAAATTTTCAAAACTCAGCATACTTCAAATATACATTCTGCCAAGACTGTGTCAGAATTAAGGAATAATTAACAAAAGCAGAATTAATATTCATTAAATACTACTCTATATCTCAAAAGCTTGCTGCTATATTAATTTAACTTTATGTATCTATCTTATAACCCAACTATAAACAACATAAAATTTCCAGAAATTGGATGATAAACCTTTTTTTTTCCAACTTCTTTTTTCAAACCTTCTTTGAAAAACACAACTTCAT
Organism: Ammospiza nelsoni; assembly: GCF_027579445.1. Classification (NCBI taxonomy): domain Eukaryota; kingdom Metazoa; phylum Chordata; class Aves; order Passeriformes; family Passerellidae; genus Ammospiza; species Ammospiza nelsoni. The sequence goes on along the minus strand of NC_080634.1, from coordinate 32,755,280 downwards.
TGAAATATACAAGTATTTTGGAGCAATTGACAATTCCTGGGGGTTTTGCCAAAGACAGAGGCAGTCACTGAAGTTAAATTCCTCTTCTGAGAAGTGGCTGCTCGTGGCAGCTGTATGCTAGATGAAGTATCACACTTCAAATGCAATTTTATTTGAACCAGAACTTAACCTCTGAAAGGCAGCTAAGCACTGAAATTTTAGAGAACCACAAATTCATTAACACCAAACTGAACTTCCCCCTTTGAAGTTGCACAGGAATTTTTCCTATATCACTTATCACCTAACAGCCACAGTTATTAGTCTGATCACTAAGTTGTCACAATTCCTCCAAAATGTTACTGCCATGTAAAAGCCTCTTTGGTATCTAGTATTACCAAGCTATTTTTTACCCTAGTGTCCACAGAAACAGATTTCTCCAACAGTTCTGTGCTGGGTGTTTTAAGTTCAAATTCTCTCCCTTCCTATCCTGCTCACTAGTTTTTTCAAACCAAATTAACGTTCAACCCTACGTATTTAATATGACCTCACCCTACTTCTCCACAAAAAACTTTGCCAGAAAGGCTTTCCCACCAGGATACACTTCCACAACTCATCAGTACCAAGGAAATCACACAGAGCAGAGACAAAACTGATCTCTCTAGAACAGTACTATGCCACTGTATTCTGAAAAAAATGTATTCTGGAAATCAGGAGCTGTAGATTTAGCAAGCCCTTATGATGAAACCTTTACCTAAACCCACTGCTCAGCACAGATCACACTTCAAAAGCAGACATCTGTTTATAAGCCAGACATGGCTTTATTTTAGTTTCTACATGGTTTACGTGAGCCTCTTGTATCTCATTAGGACTTCTGTACAATAGTTCCACAAGGTGATCTCAGAACATTCCTGGGTCAAATAAGCATTATTGACAGAGTTTTAGAAGTCTAAGGCATCTTCAACTGAAAGAACACCCACTTGTGGCAGGTATCCATCCTGTATCATCTATCCAGAGCCTACCAACACTGAGAGCCTTAGAAATAACAAGTTCTGGAATCCCTTCCCCATCTCAAATGCAGAAAGTCAAATCAATCCCATCCTAATTGAGTGTTACAGAACAAGAACAGAATCATAAAATCATGAAGGCTGTAAAACATCTCTAAAACCAAGTCCAGCAATTAACCCAGAATTGCTAAATATACGTAAATTAACCTTACTGTAAACTAACTCCATTCTTAACACTCAGTCAGTCTTTCCCATGTTTTACATGTGCTGTTTCTGTTCATTGTGAATAGCAAGTGAAGAAAAAAAGTTAATGATACACCTGAAATAAAAAGGCTGATTGAAAAGGTCTTTCCAAAAGCAGAAATCCCAAGGAAGATTTCAAGCCACCCATAACAGGTTCTCCTCCCATTTGAGATTAATCAGATTTTTTTTCCTGTAATATCAAAACCTACTAAATACCTTTAAAATGCCTACCATAATGCACCTCATCTCTGTCTGCTACCAAACAATACCTTCTGACACCAGGAGATGCCGTTTATTTACTTAAGCAAAGTGCTGAAGCAAAGTGGAGAAGCATGCAATCTGAGATTCAATTTGTAATGAAGACACAGATCCTTCATATCTGTCTCCCATAACAGAAAAGATACTTATAAAACAATGTCTACACTGTCAAAAACTTTTAATAAATTCTATCCAACTCCCTCTCCTTTCCAATTTTTCCTAAATATATTTAGCTGAGCCTGAATTCTGGGGACTGGACAGATCCCTTCAGTTTATTGTTTTGACCTGTCACTGCAGTCTAAAGCCCTCCTCGTCAAAACTGCATTCAATTTATTAATTGGAAGCACTTATTTTGGAAACAAATGTATCCTTCTTAAAAGAAGGAATTTCGCTCTGGTATTTTGGGTAAAATTGCATTAAACCTGACTCTAAAGCTTGCAGAGATAACATCAATTCCTGTCAATTAGGAGAGTCTGTTGTTTTGTGGGGTTTTTATAATGTGTCAGAGAAAACCTGGTACTTGGACATACAGTATAACACAGTTGAAGTGTCATTGTGAGTAAAGTATTTTCCTCCATGAACACCTTCAGTCCCCTAAAAAAGTTGTTCTAAAAAAGCTATAACCCAAAATTTCTTAGTTTTGACAGACATTAACATAGAACCATACACAAATCAAAGGTATATCAATGAAGAATCAAGAAATCCATTTTTCCTACACCTCTGTAAGCAAACTCACTGAGCTTGTCTCCTCTTTCTGACTTTAGAGGGTTAAAACTACATTGCAATAGCTGTACACACGCTCCATGTCCATACTGTAATGACAACACAGATATAACACTGCAGTATTATTTTGCACCTGATCTGGATGCAGAAGCTTCCACCTAGTCACAAAAACATGTTAACTAATTAAGATACTTACTTAGTATGCTCCTTAATTAATACACTCCATACAATCTACAACGTTCTTCTTGAAAGAAAATGTTCCTCAGTATTACACAGTCCTTCCCACCAGTTCAGTCAAATACAAAAATCATGTTGTGGTAGTACCGTACTCACAGACACCACGCTAAAGCAAGTAGATGGGACAGCCCTCCCACTATCAGCTTGTTTTGACTTCTGAAGGCAACACATTTAAGAGATCAGCCAATTTACCACTAATCTCCAGACTGTAAGGGTAATTCTGTGCTGACCAATCCCTACAAGCTGGTAAGTATCTTTATAAACATTTCATCTACACTACATGATCTGAAACTCTCTTGTCTGAAATAATCACCCGCTGAAATAATCACCCGCCCAAATAACAAAGAAATAAAAACCACTAAGGGTCTACAGCTCTCATCACAAGTCAATGGCAGAGAAGAGAAACAAAAGCTTTACCACTTCAGGTATGATAAGTCTCCTTAGTTCATTTAGCTCTTCCACAGATTACTCAAAGAATCACCTTTAAATATCTGCACATTACATTTTTCTTCAAGTTCTTCCATTTTACAGCAACACAATCATGGAATTTCACTACCAAATGCCACTCTTGATCTGTTCTTAGTTACTGAATTGCAATTTACATTCATTCCTAGACTCTGCCTCTAACAACTTAAAAAGATTAAAAACTCTGAAAGGAAAAGGTCTGACAGCATGCTATGAACCTTGGAAGACCTAAGCATGAAAGGAGAAGAAATGAGCACCCCTTTAGAAATTCCCGTGCTGAAGAAAGCACTCACATAAGGTTGTGGTTCTAAGGCAATTTTGACTTAAATCCTGTTGCTGCCAACAGTTTTACTCTCCAGCTCCATGCAATCCTACAGTGGCATGTAGTGCCACCCACTCCCTATCACTCATACACAGACCCACTGGTGAGCTGGTAATCTTCCCACACCAGCAGGAAACTCTTCAGTTCTTCTGTGGAATTCAATTTCTTGCAGGTGTTTCAAGCTGAACAAGCTCACTGCAGGATCTGATGAATCCAGGTGTCAACTGCAACAGAGAAACCTGGATCACAGCAAGGACAGCAAGGATCTCAACAGTTTAAATTGTCAAGATAGTGCTGTTTTGAGACTAGAATTATCTATAGTGAGGTGGGTATTCTTTCTGCATTTACAACTCGATTGTCACTATGCTAGCCCAGCCTCCAGCTTTGTAAAACCAAACCAATCAGACTGATTGCTGTTTCTCCAACTCCTGTCCTATGCAGGTAATATATTCTCCAGTGGCTTCCACGCTCTCAGGTTAAGAAAAATTTGCAGCAAAACTGCTACAAAAACCCAGTGGCCAGAGCTGTTTGAGCAGGACTAACAATTACAAGCAACAAGACATGCAGTTTACATGTACAGAATCCTTTCTGCCTGCAACCACTGAACTTTATTCAACTCCAAGCATCCACAAAGGGCATGCACTTTCAGAATCCTGCCTCACCTTTAGTCCCAAGCATGTAAGGAGGAGTGCACAAAGAACCATTTCAGTCTTAGGCCAGAATGATCCTGGGAAGATTGACAGAAAAAGAAAAGGAAGCAGGATATGAACATGCACATTTCAAAAATTTCCAGTCAATACCAAGTTATTTCTACCTGCACTTACCATGACTTCAACACATAATCTCTGCTCAATTGGCAGCTGGATAGTTTGCATGCCTGAGGTACTGTGGTGAATGGATAAAGGCTCCTTTAGAAGGACAGGCTGTGAATATGAGAAGGGTTTGTGCCCCATACAAAGGAGGAGATCACACACATGCAGCTCTGCTTTGGAGTGCACAGAGCTAGACAAGAGCCCAGCAACTGATACAGCATACTAACACATTGTGACCATATATTTGGACCACCCACTCCATGAGGGTGGTCTAACTTTGTCACACACTGAGAGGCTGTGGCAGCTTCATCCTTGCAGATATTCAAAACCTGACTTCATACACCCCAAGCAACCTGATCTAACTTCAGAGCTAGCTCTAGCTTTCATGTTGGCCTCTGTAACTAGAAGGTAGGTCCAGATGTCTTTTAAAGGTCCCTTTCAAACTCAATTATCCCCCTGATTCTCTGGGGCCTTCTCCTGCAGTATGCCTGGGCTCTTAAGTTACTTATTGTTATGCCCAGCTGTAACAGTAGGATGCTTGCTCCACAATGCCCTATTTCATATCCCAAACTAGATATGTGGGTTCACTGGGCAACATCCTGTCTTTCTTTTGCATTATCAAGAGCATCTGACAAGTTCTTTTAGTCATTAAAAATTAAAGATCAATTTCTTCATGCTAGAAGTGGAAAGTGCTTTTATAGGTTTAACAGTTGTAGAGGAGAGACAGGACCCAAGGCCTGATTCTCTGACCACATGGAAATTTGGAAAGAGATCAAAGAAGAAATTTAATATATGGTAAAGGCAAATCCTGTCTGGAAAGCAAAGTAACAAAGTGGGGAAAGAAGTTGTAGGCTTTCTTTGTTAAGCTCTAAAGAAACAACTGAAAATGGGCCTCACATATCATCATTTCATTTTCCTGGATGTAGTCATCCAACAAGACAGGCCTTCACAGAAAGATGCAGAAAGCTGTCAGGGAAACAAAGGGTAGTACCCTTTAGGACCTGAGTTGAGTTTGAGTCTAGTTTTGTGGGGAAAAAGCTACTTCGAACCTTAAAAGGATTTTTAAGATACACTTACCAAAACTTTGTCTCACTGGGAATAAGAAGCAACAGACTGCACGCCAGACAAAGGAGAGTTAAACTTTTACTGCGAGTCTACAGGATATTCCTGAAGGCTGTCTGAGTCAGGGGAACAAGGACACATAGTAACACTAGCAGGAGAACTTGGTGTGGCCTCTCCTGTTATTAACAACAACATTCATTGAAGGAAAAGGCATGACATAGGAAAGAAAGCTAACCCTCAACACGGAGAGGCAAGATTTGCATGGCTCTGCTTTCTAGAACAGTGTGGTTGGTGCAAGGAATCTGAAGCTCACAAAAAATAATTTCATTATCATAACAACCAGCTGCCTCTGCCACTCCAGGCTCAGCCAGGCTCACTAGTGCTCCCTTCCTACATATTAAGAAAAATCTCAACTCAAAGCAGGGCATCCTGCCTGACCACAGAACTAAGAATGTAGTTCACCCTGTGAGTCTGTTCCTCATCCAGGAACAGAAGGCCCAACACTTAATGTTGATGTCCAAAAGTAATATATTACTTTTTTTATATCTATGAAGATATCCTTAACCATGAAAAAAGCCTGCAAGGCACCTCATAAAATATGAAATATAAACACTGAAAGCAGTGCTATCAAAAGAATGTAAACTGAATTCCAAGAATGGAATAAGCCAATTTCCAGAGTAGTCGAGTACAATAACAATGGGGACATGCCAATTTACATATTCATGAAACAAGTAGAAGGGAGAACAAAGTATAAGAGCAACTCCCCCAGGTATTCAGGTAAAATTCCTTGGTCTCACTGACAGAATACACATTATCTTCAAGGTAAATTTATCCATGGACTACTATTCAAAGACAAGAGTATTAGGTCACCCAAGTAATAAGTTATCATTCCAGCACTCCTGGTTTCCCCTACATCTACATTTTTCAAAACCTGGATAGTAAATAGTGTTGATGCATCCAGCACAGTCCCTATGTGCATGTACTTTATTTACTAAGAATGTAGGTATTCAATATTACATTCAAAAGCTACATTAAGAGAAAACTATTGCAGCCACAAAGCCAAGCACACAAAGGTTAGAAAAAGCCACAACTAAGGATGTCTGTAGCACTGATCTACACACATACTGTCTTCAATTACACAAACAAATATTATTTTTCCCCACAGCAGATACCTAATGTGCATAGAAGGTACAGCACTCATTTAACAAGTAATGACTGAGGACTGTATTTTCTTTTACATTGTTTAGTGTGTAATCCATGGATTGGTATACTGAAATCCTTGCATAAAACATATCACTGTTAATTTCTTCTTGAGTTTTATGTATTGTGCTTATCACAGTAATATCTAAGTCCTTCACAGTCATAAGTAATTTTGATAACACCACAGGAAATCAGTGAATATTCTACTGATCCCCATATGGGGGAGGGAAACCCAGAGATAAGTGTTGACAAAGGAATTCTAGATGCCACATTTTGAGGCATCATGATTTCTCAGTTGCTCATGCTGTTCTTATTGACTTCATTTGTGGATCTAAGTATTCAGCTCTTTCATCAAGCTGATCCTATCATCCAAAGTCTGGGCACTCAGAAAATGCAAAAACATGCAATTAAAGGCAATTTCTGAGCAGTTCAATTTAAATCGCCAGACTAACATTTTTTCTTCCAGCAATGTTCTGCTTCAATTGTCACAAATTTTTGTAATCACAAAAAAGGCATCCTACAAATTGTCCTCTCCACCATACTGCAAGTTACATTTCCAGAGCAGAACACCATGTACTTTAAGGAGGCTGACAAAAAAGTAGCAAGCAATTAAGTAATTTAAAATGTAGTAGCTGAAAACAAATACACAACAAAGAAGACAAAATTCCAAATATGATTTTGCCAATTTGTAAGTTTAGGTCATTTGCTGCTGCTACTCATAAGAGAATTTTATCTTCATACTTGCAGATAATCAAAAGCAAACTTCATCCCTTGACACCTAAGTAACACCTGACATAGTGGAATAGCATGTGAGGGTGAGACCAGCTTGCTTTGTCCCAGATTCTCACTTCCCATTCATCCCCCCCATAGAATTGATCCCCTCAGACATTCCAGTTAGTTTCCAAACCATGGATTTCTCCTACTGTCATGTAGTTTCTCTGACTGCAATTTTAAATACCACTGTAACCACTCACTTGCCTGCTTTGCCTTCAAACTTGTTTCCCATTTGAATCTCCTTGTTCAGTTTGCAAGTTTCATCACAAAACCTGTGCTCCCACCAGTTCCAGTCTCCAATTTCCTTCATGAGGGAAGCAAAACTCCTTATCTAGCAAGAGTTTCTCCGCAATCACTTCCTGTTACTGTTTCTTGTTCCAGCATGTTTGCCAAGTACACTGCCTTCACACCACATCTTTCTTCACTGGCACCTCAGTCCCCAGTCCCAAACCATCTTCAATCATCTTGTCCCCATTATATTTGGATGGACCATTCACGTCTTTGTGTCAGAGAGAAGAGGTATAACCAATATGAAAGAAGATCCCTACTTTAAATTGTGTGCTCAGACCAAACTGTACCCTCCATCTCACTTCAGACACTGCAGAGGATCTTTCTTTTCCATAATATACAGCTATGTTTCAAATGGTTTAGCTGTAAAGTTTAAACAAGTCTCTAAGATGCTTAACAGATTATTTTTTGAAATAGTAACAATTTGGGACAAATTTATGTCTACTTTCACTAGCAAAAGCCACTTCAGCCAAACTGAGTTCCTGTTCCAAGCCTTTCCATCCAAAAAGATCCTTACAGATTTGGGGTAAAACATTCTTTTTTCCTTGAAGAGCCCTCCTTCCACTGCATGACTTGGCAAAAAAAAATCACAAGACAGCCTCAAAGAGCCATTTAAGAGACAAATGTATTATTAGTAAGGACAAATTCTAAGCAATAAAAATCTGATGCAAAGGTTTAGCCCACTGTTATATTAAGATAGGTGATGTGAGACCTATCTGCAATGTCAAAAAAATCCTCATTCAATGTTTTATCAGACATAAATACATGACTTAAAACATAATCAGTACTAAAACTCAAAATTTCCTTGCCCAAACTAGGTGAAGTAGCAGTTTTGTACCAGTGTCACCTGTCTGGCCAACAGATGTTTTTATTTTTGTTTCGTATATAAGACAGAAAGCAAAACAATATGCTCTTCTTACTGGAAAGCAAGGAATAAGGAATTATAAATTAGGACTTGTCATCCGTTTACCATCTTGAGTGTCTCAAATTATACTTTTAAATAAATCATGACTTTACCAGGAAGTAAGCATAATGACAGGACATCAGCAATTTCAGCAGTTAGGTCAACCATTGAGATGTCAAAGCAAGTAACTTTTATTGGGGGTGGGGAAACCAAAATAATCTATTCATTAATTCAAGACCTCTACAGTACTATCTGGAGCATGACAAGAACCTTGGAAGAAGCAGCTTGACTTTTCACACTAGATTCACAAAGGGATTCTGGCACTTTTCACAGTAAGCCAAATTGGTGGTGAAGATACCCTTTTACCTCATCACTCAAGGACAGTTACTTGGATATGGGACCCAAATACTGACACAGCCATCAGACCACAGAGCCCTCCTAGCTGATCTCTCTCTGTATCATATCACTCTGTGTTACATTAAGCATACAGCTAGCACGTCAAAGATGAAAATATTCCATCTCTAAGGTCAGGGCACGAACCTGGGAAGAAATGTACTTGTACTTACTACTTCAACCAAAGACAGAGGCTAAACAAGTCTAACATTGAGGCAAATGCCCCAAACTCCAGTTTCTATGTACTCACAGCTCTTTTCTCCACATGATGGATCAGTGAACTCCTGGGAAGGCTCAGCAGAGATGAGCAAACATGGTGTGCCTGTGAAGCTCTAGGAAAATATGGGAAGCGACTGACCACATCCGTGGCTAAGCAAATTGACCTTATCATATGATGATTAGAGGGGTGGAGAACCCCTTCCATAAGGAAAGACTGAGAGAATTGGGAATGTTCAGCCTGGAGAAGACTTTCAGGTGACCAAACTCCAGCCTTTCAGTACCTGAAAGTTGACGGCAAGAAAGATGGTGAGTATTTACTAGGGCACGTAGTGACAGGATAAGGGGGAATGGCTTTAAACTGAAAGAGCGGTTTGCTTTCAATATTAGGGGGCAATTCTTGATTACGAGGTGATGAAGCACTGGCACAGGCTGCCTAGAGAATTTGTGGCTGCCTCATCCCTGGAAGTGTTTAAGGGCAGGTTGGACAGGGCTTTGAGGAGCCTGGTCTAGCAGAAGGTGTCCCTGCCCATAGCAGGGAGGGTGAAATGAGATGATCTTTAAGGTCCCTTCCAACTCAAACCATTCTGTGACAAAAGAGACCAGAAGATGGCTTTTAGGATAAAGGTCTGTAACACTTAGGACACTGTCTGACTCTGGGTTGAGTGAATCAATTGCATGTGTAAATGTTTGCCCAGGAGAGCAGCAAGAGCCTGAATGTCTCCCCAAGGTAACTAAACCAGCATGGGGGAGTGTATCCAGGGCTCAGCCCAACCTAGAGAATAAAAACAGAATGATTAGCCAAAAGAGTTTTGAAGAGAGCAATGGGCTTGAGTTGACTTAAACCCCTGTAAATCCCAGGGACGGGGAATGCCCAGTGTTGTGATAGAGAGCATATCAAAAGGACCTGTAATGAGAATCACCTTTGCATTGTGCTCCAACAGCTCTGTCTACCCTCTATTTCTAAACTGCTTGTCAAACAATTCATAGCTGTATATTTTGAACAACTAAGGAGAACACTTACACAGCTTTTTACAAAAGACTTCTTCTTCTTCTGTCCTTGAAAAAACTTCAATTAAAAGGAAATCATCCCCCTCAAAGTTTCCCAGCATCGTATCAACACAACAAGACAACTGACATGACACCTAGAGGATACTTTCAAATCAAGTTCTTAGAACTCAAGGGAAATATTTATTGATCTTCTGATTGCTGTGTTTCCCTACCAGATCTAATTATTCTTTAGACAGAAACTGCCAAGAAACAGGATTTGATAGCGTGGATTTTGAGCATATCATTTCATGGGTGTTACATTACAACTATTATAATAAACAAAATCTTTGACCCTAATAACTGTATCAGTGGAGTCCAACCCCCTTCTCACCTAAAAATCAAGAGCACTGGCATACCTAGTCTTTGTTACTTCACATCTTAACAAAAAGGATCAAATCACTAGTGTGTCTCTTCCAATATCTGTTCTCCCCTGCTTTACTCACAGACGTGTCGAGATGGGTAACAAACACAGTAAGAGTCCCCAGCTCAATTCCTGCCCTATATTGAAGTACAGAGCAAGAAAACTTTTCTGTATAATAAGAAAGGTTTCCTACAAGTTAACACAATTAATTAGTGCAATTCAAGCAACATTCCTCTCACAACATAAGCAGGATATATCTTTGCTGTCAGGTATTCTGCTCAAGTTGTCAGAGCTCTAACACATTCTGCTTCAACTTGCTTAACTTTTAACAAATAAAAAGGCATTTTATCACACTTTTAATCCTAAAATGAACTAGATTTTTAGAGAGATGGAAATCATATAAGCTCTACCATTCAAAGAATAATCATTATAAGGACACCATTACAGATTTTTATGACATTGTAAATGTTAATTATTTACAATACATGGAAATAAAAAATAATTGATAATTTCAGTAGTGACATTCTTTTTGTTGTTGTTCTGCTCTTCATTCCCCTCCTTCCATGCAGTAAAGGGCAGATACAAAAGGAAACTGTAATTGCTAAAACTGGTATTTCACCAAAATTCACACGTAAGAGTTTATAAAAATAAGAAAATAAAGTGACTTGTCCATGGACACTGGTACTCCTAGAAGCCCCTATCAATCCAAACACAGGCCTGCACACTGGAAGACCATCTCAATACTGGCCAAGGTTCAGCAGTACCAGTCTGTCTCACATTCACAATCACTGAGAATCAACTACCCATCATTCACAAATGGACAATTACCAGACTTGAGAAAAGGTGGACAAAGTCAATTGTTTAAAGAACAAGTGATAAGGGTACTTCCCTGATCACAAATCTGGGAGAGCAAGCATAGCCGTCAGTTCCATAAAATGAAGTTTTTCACATCAATACTTGGGCTATCTTCTAATCTCTCCCACTCCAACACACTTTGCCCTTCTGATTTATGTGCTGAAGAACTGTTTGTGCAGCCACGCTCCTGACTCGGAGGGCTGATGAAGTCTAAAAAAAACACCTGCCACCAAGAACACACTGGTTTAAAACCACATCAGTATGCAGACCCAGTTCACAATACAACTGCTCAGACAAATGTGCCAGCAAAACTTGCTTAGGTGACACAGCACTGGAACAGGGATTGTTGGGAAAGGGACACAGAAACCCCCAACCAGTTAGACTGTCTTGTGAAATGTTAGGCTAATTTTCATTTCTCATCTAGGATGTATGGAAACACTTCTTTCATCTTGCTTTTGTCCCTTTTTACATTGTTTATCATCCAGATGGTCACTCCTGAGAATTCTTACAACAATTAAAAATCTGGCAATGTTTTCTGGCATTTTCAGATATGATGACATGCACGTATGTTCAAGATGATGTGCCCTACAAGTCTCATTTTCCTGGCTGGCTGTTCTAAAACACATGCAAATGAAAAACTTCAGACCTTAACATAGCCCTTTGAAATTAACATAATAAATACCTCCCTGCAGAAACATTTCTACCCCTCTACCTTGCCAAGGTGGCTTTGGACTGAGCCCATATCTGCAACTGGGGACATACTGAAGAAACAGAACAGTTTTGAGAAGATCAAATTCACTGTTAGCCTTTGTTACTTTAGCATCAGTTTAAGATGACAATCATTCACATAAGAATAGAAATCCCTGACAGGAAGGAAGAAAACTGCAAGAACATCCAGGATGGTTACAGAGTATAAATCCTTTCTTTCTATATGCATTGTAAGAAAGTTGTCTTTGGTGTCATAGTTCTGAAAAAAACCAAACCAATTCTTCTTAACATACATGGCAACTGTTGAAAGGCACTGTTATTAAAACATGATAATAAAGCAAAAGTTACTCTTTTTCTAGTAGAGATGTATTTGTCTTGGGTATGTAATACTGGGGTGTTAAATACTAGATTACACCCACCTCTAAACACAGCTACCATTCCAAAATCTCCTCTATATAGTCCATAGCTGCCTAACAGTAATGCTTACGGTTTTAGCATCAATCAGACTGGAAGTGATCAATTTCCACAGTGAAAGAACATCAAAAATGAAGTTTCAAGTGATTCTAAGCCCAGCACTTTCCACAGCACAAAATCCACCTCATGCCTAACCACCCTGCAGTCCTTTGCACACAATGCCGTTCCTTCTCCTGCTCTCACTTGAGTCACAAACCAATTTCCCAACTCTGCAGAGGAAGTAATGGCTGCTCTGGCTGTAGTTAATAGCAGGAAACAGGCCAACTCTGCAGTGCTCAAAAAGGCACCTTGCCAAGCCTGCCTGCTTCTGTTCCATCATTCCCAAAGCCACTGCTGCATGCTTCAGGAAAAGCTCTTACATTAAGGTGCACTGCTGGACTAACAAGTGCCAGGGGACTACTGACACAGCCAGAAGGAAGAGGACATGACTATGTTCCCTCTTGTACAAAAACATTAAGAGTTTTGATATTCTGATGTGGAAACCATTTCATATACGTAAAAGCCCTCTCTTGCCATGGATCTAGCTGATTCAAGGTGTTTTTTTGTTTTTTCTTACCATTACATGGAAACACAAGAATTTGTTATCCATCCTTACCTTTTTCCCCCCAGCTTTCTATACTTTACAGAAATCTTTCAACTAAGCCAATTCCTCCATGTTTATTTCAAATTACGTCTAATCCAGTGTGTGAAAAAAAAATCAGAGATCACAACTACTCATTACTAGTTCAAACTAAATAAGAAATGAAGGATAGATCACATGAAACAAAAGCACATCTTGCAAGATGAAAGACTGAAACAAGACACTGCCTCCTATTGCAAAGTTCAGGCCCACATTGGAAACCCTAAATCAGATGCCTAAACCAGCAGACCAACCTTTACCAAATTAAAAGAATCTATGTTCTAATACTTCCTCTGCAGAATAAATGAAGGTAAGAGATCTGTTTCCATATGCTACCCATCTGACTGAAGAAAAGCCAGCTAACTGTGCACAATGTATTACTGTTTTAGAATACACGACTCTTACGCCCTTTTTATTCCTCACCTAAGCTGACCATCTGGTTTCACATTCCCAAAGGAAAAGCCAAGTAAGTCTTAGGAAAAGGTAATACTTTGTTTTATACTTAAGTCACTCCAGCATCTTCAACAGTTCAAAGTTCATCAAAGCTACTTTCCTTAAAACTATTTTCCTTCACAGGACAGTATCAGAAAATATGGAGATTCCAAAAATCTACAATAAAGGTATTGGTAAATTGCTGACGCAGTGAATTCCAATTTCTGCTGTTCTGGTAGCAAAACAATTTAATGAAAATATTACTATATATCATTTTAATGAGGGAAGGATCCAAATATCCCTAACATTTTCTTCACAGAAGAATAGTTCTTTAACCATGCTGTCCTACAGGTAAGGTCTGGAGTCCTTGGGGAAAGGTACTACTCAATCCTGGACACAGGGAAAAAGAAAGAATATTCAGAATGAAGAGACAATCCATGGGTATGTTTTGTCTCTTGTCCACAAAGTCCCCCTATAGGGTGGGATTTTCCTACCAGTTTCCCTCACCTCCACCTCATCTCACACTACACACCCCTGCTCACAAGCTGTAATTTGTTTAGCTGCAAACTCCTCAAGCCTGTTACATCACTGCATTAGCAAGCTTAGACATATAGTTTAAAAGTACACATTTAGACAGGACTCACTGCTAAGACTTCAAATAAATGTCTAAAAAATGTCCTGCAGAGTTTTGTTGCATTACTTGCTATTTGTATTTGTATTTCAAATAAATATAAGAAATTGCCAAACTAGATTAGAAAACTAGACATTTCAGTTTGTAATCCTTACATCTGGTAAATACCAAATGCCATGCACAAACAAAATAACCCTAAAGCTGACACAACCAGACATCCCAACCACAAGAAAATTCCTGTTTTGAAGCATTTCTGGAGCTATAGCTAAATCAACATCAAGCCATTCCCTGAAAGAACACCCCATTCTTCCTTGCCTGTGTACCAGAACTAGGAACTGTGTGACCTCAAAAAGGGTTAGTGCAACAATCTAATCCAACAGAAAACTGTTAATTATTTGGTGGAGGTAATCTTCCATTGGATTGGCCAACTCAACTCACACAAATGCAAGATCTTCCAAAGTAGCAGACAGAGAAGAAGCTTTTTTTTTCATTATCTGAGGTACAACATGAAAGCAAGTCAAGAGAGACATGAAGTCCTTTACAAGGCAAGCAGCAACAGCAATGCTGGAAAAGGACAAGAGGAACACAGATGCTCCACTTTAGATTGTCCTAGACTGGTTTAGCTTCAAGAATTTAGCTCTTAGGAAACTTGGGCTACAGCTACACAGCGCAAGTTTAAATCAAATCAGCCCAGTATCACCCTCCACTTTTTTCCACACATGCGTTCTGGTCCATTCCTGTGCAACAATGTTGTGCATGTCTGATTCAGTAACCATCTCAGCACACTCAACCCACCAGAGAAGCAGAAAGAATTTATACAGCTCTACTCCTCCACTTATTTTTTCTCAGCTTTTTCCTTGGAAATCTACAGAGTACTACTGCCACTGTGGAAAAGATAAAGGAGTGCATGGCTTGCGTAAGCAGACACCTATTCAAGTAAGGCATAAACCACTGCTAATTTCAAAAAACACTTGTTGAACTTATTTCCAAAAGCATTTAAGCATAAATCAGTTTAAGAATCTCCTTTTAGACTAAAAAGGAAAAACGAATTCTACATCTTTTAACTTGAATTTACAATCACTTCTGGACTCATGCTGTGTTGAGGTATCTAAGGTGGATCTTGAGCTGCATACAGGTTCACCATGTGGCTGTTGATACGGAGCTTGTATGGGGTGCTTGGGATTTTGGGTCATCCTGAGTTTCAGCTGTGAAGGAAAAGGAACTAGCAGGGATTGCTGGGCCTATGCTGTTGCTTTGCTTTGGGAATCCAGCCACACTTCCCATCCTGCCCCAAGGAGTGGCTGCTGCTGAATCCACTGAGTGAAACAACGCCCCTCCTCCCCCTTTCTCTTTGGCTATAGCAAATCCTATCACGTCTGACAGACACAAATTTTGTAAATCTCTGCATCACAAAAGCTTCTGACTTTGGCCTGAGCATCAGTGATATCTGCATCAGTGTGCTCTACTGTTAAGGTATAAGCCATGTGGTTTGTGGAAGGGACAATTTTCACATGTATGTATCCCACGGTTCTGGTCAATTTTCCTAAATTTAGAAGTGTCTTTTCCACTCTACCCCTGTGAAGTAAATAATTCAAGCTTTTTAATATCTTATACTAAACTTTTGGTCTCTGAATTCTCCAGCCATGTTCCTGACAGTCAGCAAGTCCACAAGAAGGATTCCTGACTCTATCATCTAAAGAAATACCAAATTTTTGAGGTTTTAAATAGCACCCTGTAGTATCCAACTTGACTGTGTAAATTTAACATTCTTCTAACAATTTACTTAAGAAATTTTCTTGGTTTTAAAGGACAAAAAAAGCTCCAATCACAGTATGAATATATGGAAAAAAACCCAACTATTATTTCCTCCAATATCACGCATTGCCTTCAGAGTTTGAGCCTTGAATTGCCAAGCTTTCAAGACAAATAATAATAGAAAAGGAAGCAAAAGCACATGATTATCCACTGAAGGTACATTCTCTTCATCAACTCCTCTATGTCATAGAAAATTTTACTCAACCTGGATTCCTCACACAACAGTAGATAACAAAAAGGGTACAGAATGCACTACCTCCTGGATTTTGTTACAGGACACCTTTTCCTAGGCCAACTGAGGTTTTTAAAAAGGAAAATTAAACACAAAGCTTTTGCTTGTGTCCTCTAGCAGAAATCTTTACCAAAGCAAAAGCTCTAGAAAAAACACAACTGGAAAATTAAGAGAGAAGATTTTTCATTGCTCTCCAAGAGAAAGAATTGTTTGATACAAGACAATTCTCACCCCTCAGAAAAAAAAAACCCTGAACAAAACAACACAATTAGACAGACCAGACTACTTATTAAAAAAATTCTATCCACGATTTTTCAGCATTTTTATCTCACTCTTTTTCAAATGGTCAGTTATTTACATCATATTGAATGAACACTCTGTATGAGAATAATACCCTTTTCTTGTATTTTGTTCTAGCAATTTTCTTAATTTTTCTTGTTCTCGGACTACACATTCTTCAATATTAGTTTTCCAACATTCATTTCTTTTACCGTTTTCCTTGCAATAGACACAGTGCTAGGAGACATTAGACAGAAGAGAGCAGAAAGGTCCACAATTCACACTTGCCCTATTTAGTTCCCCAAAAATAGACACAAGACAGAAAACAAGAAATCACCAAGAAATAAAAAACAGTTCTGAAATGCTGAAGGACTAATTATGCATCTCAGAGACTGCAGCTACAGTCCACAATGCCTATGTTCCCATCACACACTGTCCAAAGGAAAGCACGCTCAGAACTCAGACTTTCTGACAAGAAGTTACCTTGATTTGAAGACATCCTACAGAATTTCTATCTGTGATAAAAATCATATGACTCCTCAGATTAAAAGACAAAAAAGGTAAACAGAAGTTTAGAAATACCAGAATAATAAGTACTGGATTTACCATGCATGTGTTTTTAGTTGATTGATTCATGCCAAAATAGGGTATAAATTCTGACCAAAGTTCTTCCCCAGAGTCAGTTTTATGATTCCCTTCCCACATAAGATTACCCAAAGAGGAACAAGGTCTACATGGCAGCCTCTTCTTCACAGCTGAGAGACTTTCATGTTTTCTTCCCACACAAAATTAATCTAATACAACTTTCAGAAATGTAATTCTTCCCTGGATCTCCAGCAACACATGTTTTTTGACTGATAAATGGGGAAGAGGAATGAAAGAGTTAAAGGTAAAAAAACCCCCACTGCAATCTCCTTGCTTTAGGAAATCCAAATTAAAAAATGTTGAAACAGAAATAAATTATAAGTGTTACACAGCTTGACATTGGTGGTATTAGTATCTTCCCATCACATAAGCCTACTATCTACAGTAATAGATAGTAAGTAAAAAGATAGTAATAATCCTTTTACTTAACATTTCTAATGCAACTTAACATTTTACTTTTCCTTTTTAATCATCACAGGAAAAAAAAAAGCTAGAAGAAAAATAGAACAGAAATCTTACCATTTAGTTTTTAACACTGTAAATTGTAGTAATAGCTCAAATTATTTGATGCACATACTTTATCAGCACTGTTTTTGGAATTCACATAACTCCACATCCGTACAGCAGCATGCTTTAGTTACATCACATTATAACCCCTAGTTCTGTGACACTTTGTACTGCTCATTGAAAATTCCTTTTAGATTATTTCCAGTGTTTTCTATTTTGGAGCCAGAACACAAACAGAAGAAAAAAGTACCTCTGAGACTCTTAAATGTGACCCACAAAGTTCAAGTACTGAAGCTCCATGATTTCTTATTAATTCAGGGGTCCTGTAGTCCTTACCCTGGACTCACCAAAATGAAACAATCCTCCTCTTTTTTCTGCAGAGGAAAGGTAAAAGTGCTTCTAATGCAAACTAGCAAACTGAGCAATTATATTCGATTAACATAATACTTTCTAAAAAAACTGTATGATGTACATCTACATGATTTAGATGAATGGCAGGCAGTCTGGCATACATGGGATTTGTTATTAAATAGTACCGATGCTCCATTTTACAATCTTTTTCCAAGTACCCTTTCAGCACACTCCCAGCCTGAGCTCATTCTCACCAAGATTTCCATCCTCAATGGTCAGCACCACCTCATCCATCACCAAGGCCCGGAAATCCAGCTCCTCTTCACAGCACTTGGCCTTCAGGGCTCTCAGGATCTCCTGCTGAGGGTAATCTTCTCTGATGCGGCGGTCTGTTAGGAACCACAGCCTGGGAGCAACCGAACTGCACATCTTGGACTTGTCTTGCAACCTTCAAGGCCTCCTTCCAGTGGAACTGCTAGACAGAGGAGAAGAGGAGACTCTGTTAGAGTACACTGCCTCTTATCTTTTTGATCCCTGCTCTACTAAGTGCCATTTCCTCTGCACAAGTCAGTCCATTTCAACAGACTCCCAACCTCCAGAAGCAAAATAATGTCTACACCTACTCTGCAAACAAAAGTACCAGCAACAGAAACAAATCCATTTACATTCCATGAACGCTAAATGCTAGAAATTTGGTCTTGGTCCTCATCCCAGCTTTGTCCTCAAAAAGTACACAAATATGTAACTGAAAACAATTTGAATGGTCACATCTGAAGGCCAGAATTTCAGCTTCATGATTAGGATAACTCCTTCTATTAACTCTGCCCCTCTCCTAGGCACTGCTAAAAACCCAGTGACAGACTCGAGTCATCTCTTTCCCTCACATATAGAACAGTAGAGTGTTGATAAACTCTTTAGGTTAAAAAAGCAGACCAGAAGAACAGAAATTCATTCCCACAGAATGTTCCAGGTAACTATTTAGGACTGTTTTGCTCTCACAAATATTTCACATCTGCTGTGAGATATACTTATACTTAGAACTATTTGAAGTAGTATCCAGAACACGTAATAATGGAAAAACCAATGGAACAAGGAGCACCAAAAAAATGTCAGAACATTAACACACGCAAAATAAAGCAAAATCTGGGCCAGAGTTTCAGTGGTAGCCCTTTCTTGGTTCAAATCACATTTTTTAAATCACCTTTATACATAAACAGCACTAATGAATTCAGGCCCAAGAACTGAAAACACAGCTCCAATTGAAGAATTTCAATAGGGTTAGAAGAGATAATAGTAAGGTACTGCTCCTTTTGCTTTGGAGCACTTGGACTATTTTTGACTGAATATATTTTTACTGAATTATTTTTAAAGCTGTAAACCAATTACAGGTGCATAAATGGACTACTCCTTTGTGTTCAAGAAAAACAAGCATGATGTAGGGAACAGGAATTCCGGAGCAAACCAGAACAGTTTTCTGTACCACCTTTAAACTTTCTTATTAAAGTAAAGATGAAAAAATCATTACTTTCACCAATGTAACTGACATGAGCTCCTAGCAGAACTGAATTCTGAGATAGAAACAGGAATTTTGCCTGGTAGTCATAATGACTGCTGCCAGCACACAATGTAAATATAAAACCACCTTTAGTATATAATTGCTATCACTTGATATTACAAAGAATTTTAGTTTCTGCAGCAGGTCTTAGGACAAAGGATTGTTTAGTTACAACCTTAAGAAACAGCTAGGTTTTTCTAGTATTAAAAAACTTTTTTTTTTCAACCACAACAACATTTTCTTAATAAGAAAATAAAATTTTAAGTGGACATTTTTATTCATGGTACTGAGAACCATAGTAACAACACACAAAGACTGTGACTTTTTTTTCATTGATTTGGTAAATGAGGTGCAGCAATAAAGCCAAGAACTACAGTTCTTCACACTAACAGACTGGAAAAAGGCAGAAGCTATGGAAACACGATCACAGATCCAGACCAGCCCTTCAATGCAGTCAAGATGTTCAAGGTAAAGCAGGAAAAAGAGCATTTGCTCCCTGCAGAAAAATGGGTGTGGGAGGTTATAAGGAGTATCTTTTGATCTCTTCAAGAACCTCTTTGTTCTTCAAAGCAGCTCGAAGCGAAAAGGACAAGATGAGGCTTGGGCTGGCAATGGCTGACATCTCTCAGACCCTGCCCCACTTGTGTCTCCCTCAACAATGCATGTCTGAAGGCGGTAGTTTACAGGGAACTTCCTGCAGCAACATCCTGCGCCGGGCGGCGGGACAGGCTGTGTTTCTGGGCAGGAATGCCCCCGCCGCAGGCGCGGCCCGGGGCCCGGGCTCTGCCCCCAGCGCTGCCGTTCGCACAGGGGCTGGCCGCGCCCAGCAGCGCCACCTGCCGCCCCTGCCGGGCAGCGCCGCTCTGCCCCCGGCCCGGACGGGCCCGTCCCACACACCCGCGGGAGAACGCCCGGGGCAGGGAAACGCACCGCACACGATTCCTCAGCGCTAAGGAAAAAATACATAAATCAGATACCATCATATATTTCTGCCTGCTTGGGGTTTTAGTTTGGCTTTTTGTGGTTTGAGGCTTTTTTCCCCCTCAGTACTGGTTCTAACACTAATACAAGAACCAAGTATTTTCTCCCCATTTTTGCTTTCTTTGCCAATCTGCTTCAAATTTTCCCAAATCTCTTCTCTATGTGGCCCCACCTCCACCCCCTTAAATACACTACCACCTTCCCCTGACTGTCATTTCAGCACTTAATTCCTTAAAAATCAGCTAATATCCTTCTCTTTCCTCCATCTTCTACTTTTGAAAGAAATTACAACATTGTCAAGAAGGGTCGTCCATATATATCAATGTGGATATACAGCAGGTGTATAAAAATGCCTTGGGTATGGCTATTCATCTCTCTCCTAATACTACATCTCATTTGCTCCAAATCTTATTGGTTTTATAAATGTATATACAAAAGCTCCCATCTTATCATAAGAAAGGCAGGTAAATATCTCAAGTCTGCAAGTAATGACTGAGAAGCTCACTTTAGAACAAGAGACAAGCCAGCAGCAGAGACAGAAACTAGCAGTCCTACATCATTGAACCTTCACCTCCAACCCAATAGCATTTTTTTTTCTACCCAAAAGAATTTCTTTTTCTAACATTCTGCTCCTAAAACCAGAATATATTCATCAGTTTCAGTCCCACCGAATAATCTATTTTGATTGTGCAAGAAATCTCACATAAAACAACTTGCATTTACCCTATTAACCCAAACATCTTAAAAATCCCTTCCACATTCTCAAGAAAATGGTTTGTAGGAGGAAAGCTGGCCCTGCAGTCAGATGCACAAAAGCATTATGCTCTGAATTTGGATATCACTGCCAGAATTCTTCCCTGAAAATCAGCTCCACCCATTTCAATCTAAAAGACACAATCTCAGACAATGCTGGGTGTGCAAAGAATACTTCCTAATCCATGAGAGCATCTATTGCAAAGTTAACTATGGTATATATAAGGGGAAGAGCAGATGTTTAAATAACTTCAAGATGGCCACTTGAAGTGCACTTTTCACTCAAAGCTACTACAGTCAAAGTAAGCACAATCTTCCAATAACTACTTCACAGATTTATGAAATTCGAAGGCAAAAAATAATCATAAACTTAACTGCACGTTACAGACTGGGAGAAGGGAAAAGGGTGGTATCAAAGTAAAAGGTCTGTGATAAAAATCAAACTGTGTGTCACTCCAGCCAAGCAGACGCTGCCACAACTGCTTCAGGAACACACTGCGTAGAACAGATTCCTTGCAATTTATAGAGGGAATGAAAGATCACCCCAACTTTCAGCTGTAGCACCCTTATTCTGCTTAAGGCAGGCCTTACTCCAGCAATCACACAGCAGCTTCCTTCCCTCCCCAGCACATGCAAACCTATTTCCTCCCACATTCCTTCAATCTGCAGTACACCTCTAGCAGCTGCTCTAACAAAAGCACTCACTGTGCTCTTTTCTACTTTACATCATGTATGAATATGTTTTATTGAAATAACAGGGAATTCAGCCAATCAGATCAGCTGTCTAGAGAGATCTGGAAATCTTCTCTGAAAACCACTCTTTTTGCCTTAAAGGAGCTGTTCTCTTCAGAGAAGATTAGAGACCTCCCTCTCCCTCCAGGAATGGGAGATTGGTCTCCATGGCTCATTTACTCGTTCTCCTGTCTTCAAAACCAAAAAGCAGGAGAAAAATAGACTCATTTCTTTTTCTTTTTCACCGTGATGTATTTCCCTTAAGATGAAGCAAGAAACCCATTTTTAGGAGATACTGATTAATTCATGTATTATTGATAAATGCTTAAGATAAAAGGTATCTAGTATGCAAAAAAAATTCAATATTCTTTTTGTTCACGATGCAACTACTCAATGCTTTTGTAAATTAAAAAGTCTGGGTTGTGTCTTCCCTATGGGAATAATGAATGGAATCCCAGATGTTTATAGCATCAAGGATCAATATGATCTAGCTATTCCACCTGCTCAAGCTGTGATCTGATGTTGCAGCACACACCCACTGCCTACAGTGGGATCTGGGAAACACCTTAGTGGAACAGTTATTACCAGCAGCCCCTCCCAGAATCGCCCCTTTTTTAGAGCTTGGCTCAGACTCTCAGCTACAGCACTGTGCAGATAACACAAACTCCACAGTTTTCAGTGTTTAAAAGAGAGGTAAAACCTAACCTTAGTTTTAGCATACCTCTAGACATGTTTAATTCTTACATCTGAGATACTGACAATAAAAATCTCAGGGAATTGAGAAGGAATGAGCAAAAGACTGACAGTCACAACCGCCATGGGAAAAGGAAGAACTAGGAAAAACATTGCTCCAAGCACCCGCCTGACTATGAGTAACATTAACAACACCACTAATGTTTATCCCTTAATACTCATTTTCAGAACATTGCTATTCAAGCTGGAAAAGGTATTTTGACTTCCTTTTCATCATACATTAGCTAAGGCTTGCAACTGAGTACACATTTCCAAAGAAACCAATCATCTCTACCATTACAGCACTTTCTAGAACGGCTGGAAGGATGCATTTCAAGACAGTGAAGACCTAAGAATGGTTGGCAGACGCTTTCAAGTTATCTCCTTCAGGAGACACTCAAGGCAGATCTGAATTATAAAGTCAATCTCAGACAGCAGACCAGTTAAACAGCTAATGAACAGTTGTCCAGCACATGACCCAGCATGTAATCCATCATACACTGTCATGGAAATCTCTGTCTCATCTTAATGAGAAGAGAGCAGTATTTGAAGCACCCCAGAAATAGGACTTTGTATGTCACAGGGAGAGCAGGTCTGCAAACAGTTCACAGCTGTTTCGAGCATAAAGCACAAGTGATTTTTTTTCCACACAAAGATACCAGAATGATGATCATCTTAAGAAAATGTTACGAAATATGTATGGATGATGAATATATCACATGGTGATAGAGAAAAGAACTGACATCTTTAGAAAAATAAATCCAAGATAAGTCAACTCGTTTCTGACAATGCTGCTTCATGGTGATGCTTAAGGCCAACATCAAGAAAAATTCCTCTTTTACGTACCAGAAACTAGTTTTCCTAAAACTGTCACATAACTGTTTGAGAATCTTTGGAAAGAACACATTTTTAAAAGCTGAAGAATCTGAAAAATTAAAGTATTTATTTAAATGCATTTTATATAATATATTGAAAAGCTGCAGCACAATCTGTCCACTGCTGCTGCATTATCATCCACCCTCTACACATGCATCGGAGAATTGAAAGTCTCTGCAGGCAGGTGAACCCCAAGCACACCTCTTTGAAAGCACATCACAGTATTCACCTCCTTTTCCCTTTGAGATTTGTATACTGCAACAGCCAAAGGACATGGGAATATATTAATTGTTCCCATTCATTCCCACCCCTGCAGACAGGCAACTGCACTCCCCATGATGGCTTTCATCTCCTTGTCTCCACCTTTGCACTGAGTGATGTTCAGGATGCTAGCAGCAATCCTGCCAGGCACGGCTGCCTCTGAAAGGCGAACATCCACACCCCCCATCTTTCCTCCTCTGTGTTCACGCTTGCAAGTAGAAGGCAAGATTCCTCATTCACACACCCCACTTCCCCATCACCACCGAATAATTCATTCTCTTTCCTCCCTGCAACATGAGCCCAATACTGGTCAGTATCAGCCATCCTCCTACTTTGGTCCTGGTATTTTTTCCAACAACAGGCTCTCAGCTTTTTCACGCCCCTCCACTGTCCCTGTGCGCGCACGCACGCCCGGCTGAAATAAAACAACCATTTCCTCCCACATCAGCTGCTTTTCCACCTGTGCCAGGTTCCCCCGCAGTGTGGTACAGCAATACCCCCTCTCCTCCCCGATCCGTGTGTACACAGCCAGTTTTCCCTCCTCCCTTCCCCCACCCCACAGTCTCCGTGCACGCCTCTCCCAGCGCCTGGAGTGGGGGAAGGGAAACATGCACTGCGTGAATGAATGGGCTGAAGAGACTTACCAGAAATTTGGTGAGGAAGGAGTGGAAGACGAAAAAGACACTAAAGATGGGTGTTTCCTTCAGCGTGCCAAGTGCTGCTTCAGTTCTGGCTCCCTTAAGGAGGTCACGTGTCTTGCTAGGTACCCCTTTTCCTGGATCCTTGACTAACCAAAAAGGGTGGCACAGAAGTGTTCTGGGTGCCTCCCTGCACTACACCCCAAAGGAGGGAAGGGTACTACTGAAGCTCCCAAAGCAAGCAAGCAATGGTAACGCTCTCCTGGTCCTGTCAGGCACTGTCTAGCGGATGCCTCTGGGACCAGGGTAGATTTCTGAGGGAGGGAAGCGGGAGTAAATGAATGTTTAAAATAATTCCCAAATTGTTCTCCCCTACGGAGCAGGGAAAGATGGGAAGGAGTAAAAAGAGTACTGGTGAAGAGCTGTAGCTTTCTATGTAAAAGAAACTCAATCCTCGTGTCTCTGCTTCCTCAGAACTAAACCCCTAAATGACTGAAGTCACCAACACCTAGGGAGAAAAAAAAAAAAGAAGAAACATCCCTATTAGACATAAACATACAAAGGCATGAAATAAACTAAATCCCAAAGGAAGAAAAGGTGCTATTCAAAACAGTAAGCAAAGTCAAAAGAAAATGATGACATGAACATAATTAGGGGAAATGCGCAACTTTAAGTATTTTACACAAATATGCTATCACAGAAAGCAATTCTAAGGGGGAAAAAGCCCACAAAGCTAAGCAGTTTGTTCTTTTACTTAAAAATGTACGTTCAATGGATAGATAAATCCGTACCTACAGGGGAACATGTGAGGAAACTAAGTTTCTAAACCTACAAAAACTATTCCTATTTATTTGTGAGCCTTTCAACCTTTAAACCTCTCCCCCAGAATAACCCTTAGGATTCAGGTGAGACTGGAGAAAAGTACATTTCAGTTCAGAAGTGTGTATTCCTATGCATAAGGAGCATGTACTCCCATGCATTAAAACCCACGCTGCCACAGAAAATAAACAGCGGTTTATAAACGGTGACCAAAAAAAGGAAAAACAAAAAAAAAAAACCCAAACCAAAATAACGTGTCTAGAGGATGATTGCTTAAATGATGGAATCAATCCAAGATTAACAGAGTGGCACGCTTGGAACACGGAGCCCCTGGTAAGATGTCAGGCAGTAAAGGCACCGAGGTGCCACCAGCTCTTTTTTAAACACCGGAAAACAAAAGGGGAGAGGAAACCTAGTTGGGAAGATCTTGTTGCCAGACCCAACGCCAGCCACACACCCCCCTAGCTCCATCACGGGAAGATCAGCCCCCACAGCCACCGCCGATCCCCACGGACCCGTGCGGGGACGCGGCCGCCGAGCGAGCCCGCGGGGCGGCGGCCCCCACCCACCCCGCGCTCGCAAGGCGACCGACCCGCCCGCGGAACGCGGGTCCCGGGCCGGGGGCGCGGCCCCCCCGCCCCTCCCGCCCCTCTCCCCTCGCACCACGAGCGGCCGCCGCCGCCGCTCCCCCTCCGCCACCCACCTGGGCGCCCCGGCGGGCGCGGCGGGGAGGCGCGGGCAGCTCGCCCCGCTCCGCGCGCGGGGGATGCAGCACAATCACCATGGGCGCAGCGCGGCGGGGCGGGACGGCTGTGAGGGGACGGTCCCAACCACCCCCCCGCCCGCCCCCTCCCCGGGCACGGCGGACCCCACCCCCGCGGGCTCGCGCCCGCTCAGCCCGACATCTCACCCGCCCCGGGCACCGCCGAGCCTGAGGGGACCCGCGGGGCGCCCACCCCCACCCCCTCCGGCACCGGGCCTGGGAAGGAGGGCGCGGGGCGACGAAGGCTCCGGGGAGACGCGCCCCTTCCTCCCCGCCGGCGGCGCGGTCCTAGAGGGAAGCGAGCGACGCGACGCGACGCTCTGCTCGTCCCCCCCCACCACCACCCCGCCTTCCCCCTCCTCGGTGTCCCTCCTCCCCGCGGCTGAGGCGAGGAGGCCGCGGCTGTTCCCTGCACCGAGCCCCCCGCCCGCCGCCGCCGCCCGCGCTCGCTCCCGCCGCCTCACAGCGAAGCGGCGGCGGTGCCGTAACGGCCGGGCCGGGCTTGGCACGCGCGCGGCGGGCGCGGGGGAGCGCGAGGGCGGCGGCGCCGGGATGCCTCGGACCGGACCGAGCCGAACCGGACTGGACGGGCCCGAACCGGCTCGGCGCGAACCGGCTCGGACCGAACCGGATCGGACCGAACCGGGTGGACCCGAACCGACCTGAACTCGTGAGCGGCGGCAGCACCGCTGAGGTGGCCGAGGCCACTCCTGTCTAACGGCTCAGGCCTCCCACAGAATGGGTCAGGTTGGAAGGACCGCAGTGATCGTCTGGTCCAATCTGCCCGCTCCAGACAGAGCGCATGGCACAGGGTTGTGTCCAGACAGTTCTCAAATATCTTCAGTGAGGAAGACTCCCAGCCTTTCTGAGCAATCTGTTCCAGTGCTTGGCACCTGCACAGCAAAGAAGTTCTTCCTCATATTCAGGTGGAACTTCCAGAGCATCAGTTTCTGCCCGTTGCCTCATGACCTAGTGGCTGGCACCATCAAGCAGAGCCTAGCTCCATCCCCTTGGAATCCCCTCTTTAGTTGCTTATAGACATTGCTAAGGTCCCCTCTCTTCTCGAGGCTGAGCAGGCCCCATTCTCTCAGCCTTTCCTTGCAAGAGAGCTGCTCTAGTCCCCTCATCATCCTCATTCCCCCTCCAACCTGCTCCAGGATCTTCATGTCTCTCCTTACTGAGGAACACAGACTGGACGCTGCACTCCAGATGCAGCCTCACTAAGGCCAAGTAGAGGGGCAGGATCACATCCCACAGCCTGCTGACAAAGCTCTTCCTCATGCTCTTCCTCACACCCACTCCTGCCCTTCTCCCCCACCCCAGACTGGGCTTTGGTCCAGCTCCGACTGCCCTGGAAGACCCCAGCCCAGATCCTGCCATGCCCACCCAGTTGCTCCATCTGTCAGTGCAGCAAATCATACAACACCTGTTGTGCTTGTCGCTACTGCTGTTGGCATGTGGTGTGCAAAGTCAGAACCCTTGTAGTTTGTGTGACAGGTAAATGTGTGACAGAACCACAGAATCAATTTGGTTGGAAAAGACCTCTGAGATCACCGAGTCCAACCTATGACTGAACACCACCATGGCAGTAGATCATGGCGCTGAGTGCCACATCCAGTCTTTCCTTAAACACCTCCAGGAGCAATGACTCCACCACCTCCCTGGGCAGATCTTTCCAATATCTAATCACACTTTCTTGTGTGAAAGTGAAGAAATTCTTCCTAATATTCGGCAGAAACCTTGCCTGGCACAGCTTAAGCCTATGTCCTCTCACCTTATGTTCTGTGACATGTCCCCCATGCCGCACATCATACAGCATCATGTGCCTGACATACCCAGCATGTAGCCAGGGCTGCACCATCCCTTGCTGCTGTCACTTCTCTAAAATAATAACTGCTGGCAGCAAACAAATATGACACATCCCCTTTATCAACCGACACACCTTGTTGATCAGTTTCTGTGGCACACCTACTCAGTTTCCTCGGTACCACACCCTTTTCATTCACGATATTGTATCAGCTGTATATTTCACATTTTCCTGTGTGAACTTCTCCTTCACCCAACTTTCAGAACCTCTAGACACAACACTCACACTGCACACCAGGGGAGCAACACGTGTGTTCCTCAATAACCTGTGTTGCACTCCCAGCTTTGCAAATATGGGACACAACCACTGGTCATTCCCAAACACCCATCCTACCACGAATGTTCCCATTCAACTTGCTTTCTTCTACCTCTTCAGCATGTGGCAGTGCTGTCCTACCCATCTTAATTCTCTCGCCTGAACGACAGTTTGTTCATTTTGTTCTACAAACATCTGGGTCCTACTCCCCAAACCTCACATGTGATTCAGGCACCTCTTCTGAAAACTATTTGCTTAATGAGTATGAGGCAAGGCTACCTCACAGGTGATGTCAGAGGCCAAAATCCCAGACATCATCCAATGCTCTCCTGTCTGCTTGTGTTGCTTGCCAAGACTTCTGGCTTCTAGCAGCTGCAAGGTGGAAACCACTTCCAAATTCAGGCTCCCCTCCTTCTGACTCTGTACAACAGTATAAGGAAAAAGATACTATCACCCACTTCAAAGCCAGCTTGAAAGCACAACTTGAGAGCAGGAGGCAATCGTAGGCAAGTACCAGCAGGGTAAACTAGCAATAGATAATAGATACAGATAAAGAACACCAAAATGCTAGACAGCATTTTTGTTGTTTTGACAGAAGCAAAATACTACTTTTTTGACAGAATTACTACACTCTGAAGCCTTCTAGAACAGAGTTCCCATGTGCATGAAGTTCGCATTTTCAAAAGTTGTAATTTCAGGCTGTGAGGTGCACGGGGTTTGTTTACACAGAGAATTTGCTAACAAAGAGCTACTGTGGTATCGCTGCTCTGCTGAAGATTGTGCAACAACTGCACATTGCCAGCATGCACACGTATTTCAGAGTAAGAATTGCATGCTGGTTTTGAGACAGCATAAAGCAAAGAGGAAAGAAAAATGTCTGCATTAGGATTTATATAACTACTGTGACACAGTAATAGCAGATTTTTTTTTTAATATATTTCAGTAAGCAGCCAAGTGGTAAAGCAGGTGCCTCTGCTGCTCAAACACGGTTAGCAGTTTGTGGAAAGAGGAGAATTGCACAGCTGGGGAATTCAGGAATGTAGATTTTTGGCCATACAAATGCATGTTTGGTTATAAGACATATGAGAGGAAGTCATTCTACAAGTGCAGGAAAAACACTCGTCATGGTAACAGTAAGATATTTGATCTCAAACCATTTGGGATACTTCAGCTGGGTCTTACAATTATCAGTAACAATTTATTCTGCCAACTACCACTTACATTCCTAGTGCTCTCTTATGCAAAAATGTAGCCCAGTATCCTTTTTATTATTGTTCGTTGAGCTGCTCTAATTGTATTGGTTGAGCTTTGTCCCAGGTTGTATACCCCATATCTCTAGAACAATTTCCTATCATCTAGAAATCTAAGTGAGTTTGGAATGAGTCATGAGAGTCTTTTGCCCTTTCTGGAGAGGTAGAGCAGAAGAAAGGGTCAATTTATTACTTAGGATGTGCCAACCTAAGATGTGCCTACTGCTGCAGAAGCTTTTGAGTTCTTTTTTTAATAAAGAGTTGTCACTACAACTGAGTTACATGTAGATGTTATAGTTTCCAAGAATTAGGCAAGATCTTTTTTATTTTTTCTATTATTTTTAATTTTTTCCATTTTTCTTTTTTCTTTTTTTGTTTTTGTTTTTTGTTTTTGTTTTTGTTTTTTGTGCCAGTGAAGGCAAGGTCTCTCGTGTTATCTCTTCTCAGAACAAAATTCTTACTATTTTATTGTGCAAGAACAATATTGGACAGTGCCCCCAGTGTCAGTGGTCCAGAAAGAATACCAAGCTTCACCCTTTAGGGAAGAATTATAATTGTAGTATCAACAAGGAATGGATGCCTCTGAACACTAACAAATCCTGGCACCTTTCTTTTGAGATTTTTCCCATGCGCTCTGTAATGCATAATATAAGGACTGGTCCAAAGCCTTAATGTATGCAAATTCTGATTTCACGGTTGATTCCATGAAACATCTTTTGTCACTGAGTTCACTACAACTGCAAACCAGCTGTTTAGTCCTGAAGCCAAAGCCTGCAGGATATTATCCCATTATTAACATTGTAAAGTTTCGTATACTGTCTCTAGTTGAGTGTGTGACCTTGTGATGTAACAATGATGGAAAGTCCAGCCTGCAAATGTTGCTAAGCCTAATTATTTATACTCATTTTCCCATGTGCTGTGTGCTCCCCTGTGTCTTCAGTAGCTACTCATTTGGTCAGCTGAGTCTCATAGCAAAGTTTCTTCTTCCCGCTTGGATGACTGAAGAGTAAAAAAAAAAAATATTTAGAAGGCAAGGTATAGGCCTGTGTTCACACATGAATGCTTGGGCTCACATGTGAACACAGATGGTCCATTGAAGGGAAACAACTTCTGGCCTGTGTTTCAACAGGAAAATGGCCGTATCATTCTTGTTTCATACCATGTAAAATGAGGACTATGCCAAGTGGTGCAAATTCATCTTTAATTTCATACAACCCCAGCTTCTCATTGGTTCTGCTGTTACACTAATTCCTGTTCTGAATTAACTACTGTAAGATAGAAAATGGAGAAACTACTGCTAACACAAAGGACTCCCAGCTAAGGGGGTCTGCAGAAAGTTCCAAGTTTCACTGACTCAGTGCCACACCATGCCCTGCAGAATGTGAACCCCGGCTTGCAGGTGGGTCTGTCACCCATGTGCCTGACTCCATGTGGTTCATCAAACCGAACCCACCCATGTCTCGGCATAAACACAGCCCATTGCCCTACACACACGGGCTTCCCACGCCAGAGGCGGCCCTGCTCCCCATGTACAGCTCCATGCCCTGCTGCCCGTGGCACCGAGTGCCGAGCTGCTCCTCTGCCCCCGCGTTGGGGTGGGGACCAGCCCGGTGGGCACTGCCCGCCGCTGCTGCCGGCGCGGACACACTGAGGGGTCGGCGTGGGGAGGCTGTGGCTCCAGCGCGGGAGGGTCCAGCCCCAGGCTCGCCTCCGCTGCCCACCGCACCCGAGCGCGCACCCGCATCCTCCTCGCCCGGGTGCGGGCGGGGCGCTGCGGGC
Organism: Ammospiza nelsoni; assembly: GCF_027579445.1. Lineage (NCBI taxonomy): Eukaryota > Metazoa > Chordata > Aves > Passeriformes > Passerellidae > Ammospiza > Ammospiza nelsoni. The sequence goes on along the minus strand of NC_080634.1, from coordinate 32,724,180 downwards.
AGCGGCGGCGGCGCTGGCGGCGGCGGTGCCGAGGAGCCCGGCCCTGCCCGTGGCAGCCGGCTCGGCCGGCGGCGGCGGCGCGGTCTCTGCCGCCGGGCTGGCTGCCAGCGCCGCCGTGCCGCCAGCGGCAGCGCGGGCCGGCCTCGGAGCGCCCCGGGACGGCGGAGCGGCGTGAGGGCAGAGGGGCCGGGGCTGCGCGGGTGATGCTGCCCGGGTAGCGCCCTTCGGGGACCTCTGAACCCCTGCAGGGATTGACTGCGGTCGTGGGCTGGGGGGCCGGCCGGTGCCGAACGCACCGGCAAGGGGAGGGCGCGACTGCCCGTTTCCTATGCCAGGCAGTGGGAAGGGAGCCAGCAGGCTACTGCGGGGGGAAATAATTATTTTGCTGTAAATACTGGGACAAAATAACGGTGGTGTTTGCATGTGGTGGAATAGAAGGAATGGGAACCCCTTCTTCCCAGCATCTGAGACGAGTCTCAGGCTCAGGGTACAATCTTGACAGAAGAAAAGGGCTTGCAGGGGCATTGAAAGACCTTTTCTGACAGACAGCAACCATTTGGGGACATAAGGGAGGAGTGCATGCATCTCATTGAATAGGTAACTTTGGAGAAGGTCAGAGGCTCCTGTTATCCTTATTCTGGGCACAGTTTGAGGACTGAGAGACACAAAGAAGCCCAGGCGGGCATAGTTGCACACAGAAACAAAGGGAAGGATGAATAGCAGCTGGTAAGCTTCAAAGACTGGTATATAACCAGCAGCTCCCAGTTCCACAAGACAGGAGTGCATTTCTCCCAACTGATTTGCAGTTCTGCTGCAGGGAAACAGAACGGTACTGAGGAGCTGGACAGAAGGGTGAATGTGCTTTCGATGGACACACTCATTTGAAAGGAAAACATTTTGTCTGTATCTCTCTTCTTCCAGTCCCTGTCGTCTGCCTGGCCCCTTCTCCAGCTGTTTTTCCCAGTCTGCATTTTTCCTTTACCATCCTGAGAAAGTTCCTGCCTGCCTGCCTTTGTTTCCTGCTCCTTTACCTCTTTTTGACTCCTGTTTTGCCCTTTTCTGTCTCCTTCCCCATTGTCTTTTGATGAATGTTGTTGCAGTGATGACTTTGGATTTCGGTGCCTGTTGGGAAGGATCTGATGCAACCACAGAATGGCTATATCTCGCAGGCACTTTGCTGCATTAAGTCTGATAAACATCTGCCCTCCGAGCTAAAGAGCTTCAGGCAGCTGGTTAAATGTCCTCGAGCTTATCCCAGTCGTGTTAGTGTTTTCCTCTTGTGTCCGGCAGTTCTGTCACCGGAGCTGACGAGAGCTGGCAATCTGAGGGTTGTCTTCTCTCATTCGTGGGGAGCAGTTTCTTCATTGTTCTTCACCTGGCTGATGCCCCCTCTCGCCGCTAGCAAGGGTGCTTACACACCCCGCTCCACTCCGCTCGCCTGCCTGGAGCCGATGGAGCCGATTAGGGGGCGGGCGCCTGCCTCTCCTGTTCTGGTCTCCCCTCGCAGGGTCCGGCGCCATGATGGGAGCCGTGCTCAGGAGGCTCCCTGCAGTGCCAGGGGACCCTTCCCCTTCCCTTCTCCTGCGCCAGGTGCTGAGGGAGGAAGGGCACAGAGGTGGCTCGCAGGGAGGCCAAAACTAGGTCAGTGTAGCTGGAAACGGCAGCTGGTGCGCTGCGATGGGGGGCGGAGAGCCAGCTGTAGCCAGAGGGGGATGAGGGGATGGCGAGAGGAGCGTGAGTGGATGGCGAGAGGGGGAAGGGTCTCTCCGCGAAGTTGTAGGGCGGGACAGCGTTCTCCGGGCTGCTCGCATGGCTGCCAGCACCCCCGCCCCGCTCCCCATCCCCGCCAGCCCCGCGGCCCCGGGTCCCGCCGAGCCCCTTCCCTTCCCAGCCCTGCGCCTGCGAGTGGGCAGGGGAGAGGGAGAGGAAGGGAGGGATGAAGGTAGTGCTGGAAACGGAGAGATGGAGGAAAAATCTGGGCAATGAATGAGGAACAGATGGAGAAATGTATAGTAAAAGAGAGAGAGAGAGAAAGAAGAGAAGCGTGAAAGGCAACAAACAATGACAACTCATGTTTCAGCAGCACTTGCAATTGGTTCAGTGGGGAGGAGGTCATCTGCATTCCTCGCAGTGCCCAGGCAAAAGGACGCATCCCCCTTGCCAAAATCCACAGGGCAATGAAGCCGCTGCAGCCAGACGCTGCAAGCTCCATCACCAGTAGCTTCGGCCGCATAGATGTACCTCGCTACTGCCCAGAGGTCATCCCGTTACCACCCTTCGGAGTGCAATGAAAACCCATTTCAGTACAGTTTGCAGCACGCTTTGTTTGACCTTTTGAGTGTTTCTACATCAACACTGCCTCCTCTGTTACAGCTCCAAAAAAATCCAGATTTCCAGAGTTGTGTCCTTTTGTCGTTGCTGTACAACCAAAGCCTTATCTTCTCTAGCTCCGACTTTCTCTCCTCCTCCCTTTCTCTATGTCGTTTCCATTTTCCCCGCCCGTCTCCCCTGCTGCCCAGTGCCAGCCTTGCCCCCACTGCCTGGTGCCTCCATCATTCCTGGGTTCACCAATCTCATCGGAGCCGTGCTGCCTGCAGAAACGCACGCTCTCCCAGCCATGCCCTCCCCATCCTCGTTTTCCAATCCCCCCTTCGTGTCTCCTCATCAGCCCCGTTACATCCTTCCTAGGCTGACGCTGGCAGCGAGTCTCCTCCCTTCTTCCCTCCCTCTCCCCTTCCTTCCTCATCCCTCCCCCTCCTCTCCCTGCAGTGTTTCCCAGCCCTCGCTGCAGTGCAATCCATCACTCCCAGCAAGGTCCTCACACCAGGGGAGGGGGAAGGCTGGCTCCCCGTGAGGCAAGGGTGGGTGGGCAGGGAGTGCAACTATCTCCTCCTTTGCTAGGAAGTGAGAAAAGCTCGCAGAATACAGACCCTCCTGGAATGGAGACCTCCCATCTGCTTCCAGCTATTTTATTTATTCCTTTACTTATTTAGTCTCTTTGTTTTCAAAGAAAAATATGTTTCTGCCAACATTCCAGTGAGGGCGATTGAAAGGAAACCAAGGAGACAGAGAGAACGCCAGAGTCAGAAAAGCTTGTTCAGATAGAAAAACCAGGAGACAGCACTTGTGGGGAGGGAAAAGGAAGAGAGAAAGAGGGAAAGAGAGAAACAGAGAAAGAGAGAGAGAGAAAGAAAGAAAGAGAGAGAGAGAGAAAGAGAGAGATAAAGAGGGAGAGAGAGAAAGAAAGAGAGAGAGAAAGAAAGAAAGAAAAGAAAGAAAGAAAGAAAGAAAGAAAGAAAGAAAGAAAGAAAGAAAGAAAGAAAGAAAGAAAGAAAGAAAGAAAGAAAGAAAGAAAGAAAGAAAGAAAGAAAGAAAGAAAGAAAGAAAGAAAGAAAGAAAGAAAGAAAGAAAGAAAGAAAGAAAGAAAGAAAGAAAGAAAGAAAGAAAGAAAGAAAGAAGGCATATACAGAATCAGAGGAATAAATGCAGAAAGGGGGGGGGATGTGATTAGATGCAGGAGAAAGAAAACATAGCAAAAAAAAACCCCCAAGAATGAAATTGGAGAGAAATCTGAGATGGCAGACATGGCAAGAAAACTCAAGAGTAAATAATTGAAGGTTTTCTCATAAGAAGATACATATCAGGGCAGCTGCATTGATGGACTGAGGCAAGAAATCATTAGAATAGTACCAGAGTAGATTTTTCAGCTACCAGTGTTGCCCTTTTACAGGCATGTTGTGAAGGTGCTGTTGATGTTGATATATAGAATGGTCTATATTTGTTGCTGTTTTCATCTCTTTAAAGCTGAGGTGAGCTAAAGCAGTGCAGGCCTTTTACATGTACACATTTCACATCAGGACAGATTTTCATTAACATTGTTTGCCTTGACATCAGTCTGCTATTGAATAGAATAGTGACTACGCCCAGGGAAGGTCACAGGAAAATTCAGGTGACATGTTTGAAGTCAGCAGTACCTACAGGAAACACAGTGATTTATATCAATGTGGTTTCAGTAATTCCCGAAATCTTTGTTCAGATTCCTGTAATGTCAACTGTAGAATAAAGCACAAATGAATATTTAAGTCAGACTTTACAGTCCCTGTGAAGGTATAGGAAATGGAGGGATGTAAACCTGAAAGTGGTGCTTCCTAATTTCCCCACAATGTAAACCCTCATCAATTTGTCTGCTAACATATAACATCATTTGCATTTCTTCGACTTAGAACAATTTGTTCTTCTTTCTTAAATCCTTTCAGAAGCAGAGTGAGTGCTGTCAATGCTGACACAGAGAACTTCAACATATTCAGTCTGAATATTTTGGATGTGGCCAGTTTTAAAAAAGGCTTTGATAACAGATCTTTCATAAACATTACAGAATTTAAAGTAAATGGCTTTTAAAGTTGCCAACTTTGCCCCCTTCACCAATGATATTTAAAAGCTTAGAGGGTATGCTATTTTGAAATATAATTAATATAGTTTTGCTGGCTTTGGACTGTTAGGGTAGACAAAACCACTAAAATCTCTTCCACCATGCAGGACTACTAAATGACAAGAGGCTGGACTTTAAGACAGATACTGTATTGTTTGGAAAGCTCAGCTGTGAATTGATCTGTGCCAGAGCAGCTCTGTGAACCTGTCTGTGTCGGTGTAAGACACAGCTCTACTTCCCAGCAGTGACTTCTTCAGCCAGCTCTGGTTACTGCTCCAGGGCATGATTGCTGGGCTGCAACAGGAGGATTAATCCTGCTGGCTTTGCTCCAGGGTTTGTGATGTCCAGAAGAGATGGGAGAAGGGAAGGAAGAATCCATCGTGTCCTTGCTGGTGTTCTGCTTGTGTCTGCAGCCTCATCTGTGTATAAAATTGCACCAGTTGAATTAAATATGGTGTTTCTATGCGCTCCAGAGTCTGTATGGGGACACATAACTGAGCCTGCAGGAGGGATTTATATGTTTGTTAAGCTTAAAATGTTATGCATCCCCTGAGAGAACAGTTTTGGAAAAAGCTCCCTGAGAAAATCTGTATTTGAGCTCAGCTCCTTGGAGAAAGGAGAGGGTGGAGGAACAGGTGAAACAGCCAGGAAGAATCAACCCTGAGACAGTACAAAAGGATCAGAAAGGAAGGATGTTTGTGATAGTAAGAACTACAGAAAGAGCAGAGAAGGAAACGCCAAAGCACCACCAGTGAAGAAAGAAGGCCCTGACAACTTGCTATAACCACATTGGCCATGAGAAGCCTGAAGCACAGGGCCAAATCACCAACCAAAGAGCAAAGAGCTCACTGATTTCCTCTTCTTGTGCTCAGTTCTTCACAATGCCAAGCAGATTTGGAGTAGCTGAGAAGTATTAATTAGAATTTTATGGACTACCTTAGTGTATTTTGTGATTGCAAGACTACCTTCCCTCTAAGCACTGCCTTGTTGATTTGGAAATAAAGGGGTGAAGAATTCCTTATTTTTCTAGATGGGAAAACATGACTATGAGTAAAATAGAGACAAATTGTGTGTCTAGGCTCCTGTACTTGGCAGGGTTCACTCTTCCACAATGTGATGAGGATGTGAAGCTCCCAAAATTGAGGATAGATTGATCTGGCCTTTAACTCATGTCCCTACCCACTGATGACCTCAGCAACACCAGTGGAACAACTGCAGGATGGTGTCAGACCCCAGGTATTAAAGGAGCCCATCAGTAGTGAGGTCCCAAGAAAATTCCTTTCAGCCCCAATTCACATGACTACTGGAGCTGCATTATTGACACGATGCATTCACAGATCTCACAGCAGTTCATTAATTTCTTATCACTCAGATGTAACTTAATGCCCTGTTACCATGAGGATACAGGAAGGTCAGGGAAACCAAGAGGAGAGGTAAAAGTCTCCAAGACCTTTGCAAATAGCATGCCCCAGGATCACTTTGTCTGTTCAGATGCAGTAGTCTACAGGGTGAAATGCACCAGGAGATTTTAATTTCCAGGAAGGCTGATTTTGTATCTTATCCAAAATATGCTACCATTACTACAGCATCCCAGATAAACATAATGGGATCAGTACCAACTGGAAAGATAAGTTTTTGCTGAATCACTGTTGCTGCATCTGATCTTAGGTAAACAGCTACAGGCACTGGGGTCAGCACTTGAGGGAATATATGTATGGAAGTGTTTCCTCTATGAGTCACCCATGCCATTTACTGTGGCAAAGAGTTCTTTTTAGAGCAGTTCTTCCTGCCATACTGTGGCACTGATACCTTTAAACTTTTAGAAGAAAGAGTGCTTTACCTTGAGTCATCAGCTGTAGATTCCCCCAAGATACCCTGTGATGGAGGACAGCAGCATGCAAAGCAGAAAACAAGCAACATCAGTGAGAAGGGAACGTGCAGAAGTATGTGAAGTATTCGTCTCTCCCAGCCATGAAGGGCATCCAGCAATCTTTGTCAATGTCAAGCAATGGAGGGGAGGAAATCAAGATTATTTTCTATCACAAAAAACAAGTTGAACAGTTACTAATCCAGTAGGCTGAAAAAGAGGAGAGCTAAGAGGAGATGCTTCATACACGATGAAGGCCTGCAGATGCAGTGCCACATCTCTTGGAGAATGGGCTTGGACTTCAAGAGAAAAAGGGGTGTTCAATTGACGGTGTGCTGCGGCTCCCTCCGGTGTCCACCGCGAGCAAGAGCAGCAGGACACCTCCAGCTATTTCTCTGCGGCTCGTCTGGTATGTAAAATACTGAACAGCTTCCAGCCAACAATTCCATCACCAGCAGCATCGCCCCCATCTGCACCAAGCTCTCCAAATGGAGGGGTTCTGCTAGCACAAGGGATCTACCCCCACCAAGCAGCTGAGGGAGAATATCTTCCACTCTCAGAGAAAAAAATTAAAGCTCAAAAGCAATCAGCAGAAACCTGATCCAGTACTGGCCGTGGATCCGGTGCTCTGTGGGAGATGGTGGCACATCAACATATTGGTAGGTGAGAACATTTGGCATCAATGAAAATTTCCAAATAAATGTGCTGAAAACTCACCAGGCCTTCAGGATGTTTTAGTTAGCCTCTTAAGCAGTAACAGCTCAAATGACAACACAGAGGCACAGAGAAAAACAAAAGCCAAACCAAGGTGTATGGAAAATTGTCCAAACATACTGCTATGTGGACTTCCAGAACTGCTGTGTGGTTATAACTTCTGTCATATCCTTCTGTTTGTTTAACAACCTCTTGAGCATTTCCAATGGACTCAGTTTTAGCTGGTCCCTGAAAGTGGGAATGGTGGTGTCTTGCTCCAGTGAAAGAGAGGAATGGTGTTTGGGTTCAGAGGGCTGCCCCGGTGAGCAGGGAAATGCTTAGCTTTCCCCAGCCCCTCTGCACCTCTTCTGGTGTGGTCCACCATCCGTGCATCCTCCAGGAGTCTTGGGAGGACCACAAATAAGAAGGAACGGTCATTTTCCTCTTGAGCACTGCCAAAAACAGTGTTCAGCCACCCTCAGGTAAGAAGCGGTGGCTTCAGTTGTGTCAGGTGTGGGCAACATGGGTCTGGCATGGCAAGGAGGATATAGTGAGCATTTCCTTAGTAACTGTGTATAAGGCATTGTAGGCATTTTATTTTCAGCTTGCAATTAGTTGAGAAAAATGGGGATACCAAGCTACCAGGATGAGGCTTAGGGGACACAGCTTTCCCTTACAAGGTTTCTGTCTCTCATTGCTGTATGAGATAGGGAATTGGGGGTATTTCCTAGCCTTCTCCTTGACTCCAGGACTGAGATTGTGTCTTAAAGCTCACCCAGTGCCTCCTCAAACCCAGCAGAGTTGTTACAGAAGCAGTAAAGGGAAAAGAAGGCAGTGAAAGCAACAGAAGGAGGTCAGATCCAAGGGCTGTTGGAGGAAGGGTTAGGGGAGACTGGCTATTCCAGTGGGACTTGTGGGGCTTGCCCCTTCGTCAATCATAAAATGCACCGTGCTTGGAGGCACAGGGGAGCCAGGAGGATGGCAGTGAAGGTCAGGTCTCATTCATCGTCTTCCTTCTCCGTTTGTGTCTCTCTCATTTTCCTAATTTTTTTTTTTTTTTTTTTTTTTTTGCCTGCCTTTCTCGGGCCAGAACGGCAGCGGCGCTGCAGGACGGGCCCCGTGGCCGGTACCTGTTCCCGTTCCTTGTGCTCCCTGCCCGCCCCGAGCCTGGCGCAGTAGGAAGCCCAGTCCCTCCATCCCGCCGGGAAGCGCCAGCGAGGCAGCGGGGCGATGTCCCCGCTGTCGCTGCCCTCCGGTGGCCCCTGCCAGCCCGCCTGCCCCCGCCACCGGCCCCGCCACCGGCCCTGCTCGGTGCCGCGGCGCGGGGAGAACCCGGGCGCGTCCTGCGGGAGAACGGGATGCGGGCTCCGCATGTCCCTGTGCCACAGGCAGCCAGGGAAACGGGGAAGGGGACCGGAGCGCTGGGTGGGGACTGGCAGCAGCTGAGTCGGGAAACGTGGCTGGAGGTAGCGGCCTGAGGAGAAGCCGGGCTGCACAGAAGGGCAGGGCGAAACGGGACACCAGAGTGCAACGCAGACCCAGGAATCCATCCCTGGTGCTGGGCCATCCTGGGGGAATGGGAGGAGCCCCTTCGGAGGACAATAAACTCTGGAATGAGGGTGTGGGCTGCTGCTCCTCGCTCCCCCCCTCATTCCACATGCATGATGATACCATATCCCTCCATCTCGCTGGCTTCTTGGGGTTTTTTTTCTTTTTTTTTCTCTTTTCCCAGAAATTGTATTTTGAAGACAACGAAAAGGAGAACGTGTTCTGGGTGTGGCTGCATGTGATTTACCCAATAGCCAAACTGGGGGGGCGCCGAAGGGGAAAAGCAGAGCGTCTGCTGCTGAAGGGAGTGGAAGCTGAGGGCTGCAGTAAGTGATGGGGACCCTGTCTTTTCTTTCAGTGCTCCTCGAAATAACTGAAGAGTAGAAGAGAATGGAGGGAGAGAACGTGGGGGAAACTTTCCGTTGCATGCTGAGGGTGTGGTGTGTGTGGAGCAGGGCTTAGCCATCCAAATGGGAAAAGAGATGGGGACTCGAGAAAGGAGGTGGAAAAGGGAAGCAAAGCAGGTGGTGTTATAAGTTCAGTCTAGAATGTTTCAGAAATAACTGGGATACTGGCCACATAAGGAGGGAGACAGGAGGGAGGCTGGGAAGACCAAATGGTCTTGAGAAGAAAATGGATACAAGCAGCAAAGTTTCTGAAGTATAGGGAAGGGTATACCAGTTCCTCTTTTAGCTTTCCTCTGTTCTCTCCTGCACTACACAGGGATGAAGACCTCTGGAACCCGTATACTGTTTTGTGTCTTAACACTCTTCTTGTCCCCAGCTGGTGAGTCCTTATGCCCTGGGGAAAGATTTCTTCCCCACCTGGGCCCCGCTGAGTTTCCTACACAGAATAATGTGCAATGATCTAACGACAAAGGCAAAGATATGTAGAGGGGTGGAGAAGGGGGAAGGACTGAACAGGAAAGGCAAGGTGAATATGGGATTGTAAGGAGAAATTTAGGAACTGGAAACAGTTTCCCATCTGTGACACTCTCCAGAAAGTACTGGGAGTCACAAGAGACAAAGGTCCACAGCTTCTACTCTAGGTATGTTACAGTAAGCAAAACATCCAGATCAAACTGAGAAAGAGAGTTAGGTGTGCTTTGTGCTTACTGCTTTACCACCTGTGTATGCCTGATCTGCAGGGCATTTCCCAGTGCTCTGCAAAATTTGTTCTGTCACAGTTGTGACATGTTTGCTGTCACTAGCAGTTCCTGCTGGAATGACCTCATTCCAAGCCACTCAGCTGCTGGGAGGTTTTGTAGTATTTGTACAGCTGTTTTGAGAAACCTCACCTCTGTAGTTCAGACCGTTTTCTGCTTTTGGTGGTGGTGGTGGTTGTTACTCTGTTTTGTGTCTCCATTACTTTGTTTGCTTGGAGATACTTTGGCAAAAATTCAGATCAGTTTTTTTTTTTAAAGCACAACAACAACAACAACAACAACAACAAAGAATAAAACAAGAGGGTAGCATCAGACATTATAGTCAGAAGACTCAGGACAGATAGTGAAAGATTAATTTCAGTGAATGGGCAAAGCCTTGTCCAGGAAAGACCGTACGTATCACTTTCAAACTAGGTTATTCTAATACCCTCCTTGATCCTGATTCTGCTCCAAATAGCACTTTTTCCTTTAAAGGTGCTCCATAAACAATGTCATGTTTATGACTGTGAAGCAGGGAGGTGAGGCATCCAAGAGATGAGCTTATAGGTGGGCTACAATTTGAAACATGAAAAAAAAGGCAGTGGTTTTTATTGTACATGAAGAAAGCCCGAAAGGAATATTTCTTACTTTTGAGTATTTTGTTTTAGCACTTCTCTTTGGGTTTGTTTGTCTTAACTTAGAAAATAACAGGAATCACCAGCTGGTCTCTCATTGTTTCTTTTGATTTTGGATAAGTTACAAATTTGGTGGGTTAAGGTTGTAGTTCTAGATCTCAAGGATGAATTTACTGCAGCTTGGATAAGAAAGTCCAGTTGTTTATAAGGCTTGTTTATTGGGTACCATAGTAATTATAAATTGAAGTGATTGAAGGTGGATAAGAAAATCAACCTTTTTGTCCTTGCCTGGTGTGCAGAGATTTCACTTCACTTATGTCCTTTTGTTTTGGAGTTGGATTGGTTTTCTATTCAACCCCTAGGGGGAAACAAGATTTGTAATAGCTGACTTTTCAAAGTTAGGAAAAGGGGAAGAGCCACCCTGTCTTTTCTACACATCTCTTCAAATCCAGCACTGCTGGCTTCTGCAATGGTTTCAGGATTTTCATCCTTCCTTTTGCATCAGTAACAAATGAGAAGGTGCTCAACACCATTTTCTTTCCCACTTGTTACAATTGAGAGATTATCCAGAACAGGGGAATTTTTGGGCTGTATTAGATTGTATTCTGAAGTTATTATGCATGTCTGGCCCTCCCTGGGTTAATCGCCAGCAGCTGGCAGCTGGGTGGGGAACAGAATATCAGGGTCCAGCAACTCCTGTAATGCTGTAGAGCAGGATTATGTAGGGGTCCCAAGAGACCCTCTGTGGCCTGCAAGTAACTGCCCTTGGAATGTGGAAGAGCTATGACAAAAACTCCAGACCTGATAGTTTTACCCACACAGTGCTCCCTCCCATTAAGAGCAGAAAGCTGCAGGCTGAGGCCGCAGGATGTAGTGGGATGTGCTGGTTTTTGGGCTGGTCATGCACACATTCCTGCAGTGCCCCAGATCACTGGCTTTTTCCTGCCAACTCCTTCCTTCATCCCACCCCAGTTATGCAGACATTTCCCTCGTCTGTGGCTAGCAGGAAATATTTTCCTATTCCTGGCTGCTCTAAGGAAGCTGCTCTGTCACCCTTTATATTTAAACAAACAAACAGTCTAGCCCAGCTTCAGTTCCTTCCATGTAGTATGCACAGCCAAGCCTTCATCATTCGTCTTCTCCGGTTCACCCAGAGGCTGAGAGGGGAAAGATTGTCTGCTCTGTGCTCCATACCCAGGCTGGATGATTTGCCTAAGGAGCTACAAAACCTGCAGTCTGCTTTTTACTGTACCAATGACTCAACCCGTGCCCCCAAGTGAATAATTTCCATGACTCAGTTTCCTCTTTTATAAAATAGAGATAGGGATTTTGCTCAGCCTCCAGAGCAGGGAGGCCACATTGATTTTTTTTTTTTTTTTCAAAATGCATCAAATGAGGTTTCAGAAGGGCAAAGTCTGGTAGCAAGCAGATCTGGAGGTATTTACTAACTTGTCCCTGTGCCTAGCCATTGCCCCTGGTGGAAGCAGCAGGGATAGGATCAGGACCTGCTGTATCCACGAGCCTTTAAACAGCAAACACAGCTAGCAGTGGAGGCTGAGGCTGAGTAGAGAGCATTGCTCCCTTCAGCAGAGGGCAGTGGTGTCTCCTGGATAGATAAACATTAAAATTTCACAAAACCTGCAGACTATAAAAATCTGTCTTTTGTTATGCCCCTCTCTTCTCTTGCAGACTGGTTTCCATGGATGGTCAATGGGCAAGAACCAGAAACTGCTACTGGTAAGTATTACAGGCATGTTACTGTTTCTTTGTCTCTGATATTGCAAGCTTACTTTTCAGTGAAGATTAAATAAGTTCCCCAAGGCATGATGCTTGGTGTTACATGCTCTATACAAATAATTCTTTAGTGCAGGGGTCCTGAACACTTAGCTGAAGGGTACAAAGTTATGTTCACAGTCAAGGGTTGTAGGAGGTCCACAAAAGCTGGTACATCTTCAACCATGAGATGCTTGGGGAACTCTACTGCTGCTCAGAAAAATCCTAAGGAGAATGGTGCACAAATGGCATGATGCTTTAGTAGTGAGGCCATTGGGAAAGGATATTGACTGATCTTCTTACTGGCTGTGTTGTTGGGGGTGAATTGATTTATCCTTCTGGACCTTAATCCGTTTTTGCCATATGGTAAGATAAGATGAATGTACATTTGCATCATGCTTCAGCACCCAAAAGGACCACAAGGGCTTGTCTTTTCTTCAAACCTGAAGCCCCTGGCTAAGCCTGCAGCCATCTCCCAGCTATGATCCTATGATATGTAATATCTGCAGTTTCCCAGAAAACTATTCAGAACCCAGGTCAAAACATGTCCTCCAAGCATCCTTTCCTTCATGCTTTACCTCTCTACCTCAGCTTTGCCATCAATTGCTTTTCAAAGAAACTCATCCACTGATGAATTTCTGCAGTCAAGGCTAAGTTTTGGGGTTGCCTCCCTCCTTCTGTGCCATGGGTGCCCTCAGCTGTCTGTCCCTAGTGCTGCAAGACCCCTCAGCACCTTCATTTCAGAAGTCTTTCTTTCCCATCAAGTTGCCAACAGCAGCCATATCTGAGAAGTCAAGATATGCCTCCAAAATACAGAGGGTTGATACAACATGTGCACTAAGAAATCCAGTCCCAGTCTAGCCACCAGAAAGGGGAGTGGATACGGGCAGGTTGGGGGTACTGTGTTTGATTATGTGTTTGCTGGGTTGGATCCCACTGTGTCATGAGCCTGTGATGGCAGGAGAGGTAATTCAAGCTGGCCCTGGCTGGCTGTGTAAGGGACCATAAAGTAAAGAAAAGCTTTTTCAAGGATATTCTCTTTTCCAGGTGGAGTTCCCCCTGACAGCTCTGGTAAGCTCCAATCTCTTGGCATCTTCATGCTTCTTTTTCCCTTTTCACCACTGCTGCCTAGGCAGCCACAGAAATTACCCATTATGCCCAGAAACTCCTCATCCCACTTCTGAGTTGTGGCAGCATTCTTCCAGCACTTATGGCTGTCTGGGAGCCCTTTTTGTGCTCCACACAGGGAGATGAATTTAGGGTAACTTAATGGTCTGTTCTCCAAGGAAATGCCAATCTCACTTTATGTACCTGGGCTCCCTGAAGAGGTTTCCACTGCAGGAAGCCATGAAATTTAAAGCTCACACATCCTTGGCTTCCAGAGAAGGTGGCAGGAACAAACAGACTAAATGATGAGGGTGAGAAATTGGACAGGTTCAAACTGGGACACAGGCTGTGTGTGTGTCTCTCCTGACTGGTAGCAGATGTGCTTCAGTTCTCAGGAGACAGAGGTGCCAAAAATCTCCTGAAAGTAGTAGAGCAAACCCTGAGCATTGTTGGAGTGGGGAAGTGGAAATTCTGTTCTTTCAGTACTGTCTGCCCCACCGTGCCTGCAGCTGTGTCACAGGGGGGCAGCTAAATGTCTGTGAAGGGACAGGTAGATGGAGCACTTGGAAGACAAGCACTTAGAGCATGCAGTGCGTGTCCTTAGAGAGTGGAGATGGCCCCAGGAGATGGACACAGAGCTGATGGCAGTGTAGGTAATTCCAGCAATGGGCAATGGAGGAAAAGAGAGGCTCAAGAAGGAGCCTCCCCACTTTTTCCAACCCCACTCTGAGTTCAAATCTGTCACCACTGGCCTTGGGGATGGTTTCTCTGTCTGCTGGAGCAGTGTTTCAGACACATCCCTCTGAGGTGGTGAAGACCAAGCTGGGCAGGGAGAGGGAGAACACATGAGGTCGATGCTATGGCTCAGAGAGAGGCAGCTGTGCATGGCTGTTTCTGGGGAGTGTGCTCTGAGTGTGTGGGAACTCATCTGAGAGTGGTGTCTTGTTCTCTAGAGCATCAGCTCCACAGTTTGTCCTCTGCCCTGACTCTGCTCATCAGCTGGCTGCAGTATTTGTTGTGGGTCAGACTGCCATGAGACTGAGTCAAGAGGCCAGCTGGACATGTAATTAGGATAATTGAAAACTGCAGATGAGTCAAGGGGCTACTTAGGAATATAATTAAGACAGTAAAAGACTGCATATTTTGGTTAAGATCTTAAATAAGTTAAATAGTTAAGTTAGAAATGTAGCTAGCAAGAATCATGTACCCTAGTTAAAGTGTGACAAAGATATCCAGAAGTAAAGCTAGGAGTGAGAGGGGATAGACAGAGTACTGTAGAAGGGCAGAAACCATAAAAATAACTGGCCTCTAAGAATAATCAAACAAGAAGGGCTTGGACCGTGACCAGCAGGTGAAAACGTCCTGCCAACCAGACATAGGTGAGGAGTTCACCATGAGGAAGGTGGCTTTCTTCCTCCCAAATGCCCACTCCCTTATTTCAAAATCCCACTGACCAAATTAAGAGGATACAATTGCCCAGCTGTGATAGATATTCAGCTAATTATAATATGAAATGGGCAGGTAATGATTATGTATCAGGCATCCATAGAAACCACGTGAATATATAAAACCTTTCTTAGATAAATAGAGAACAAGAGTCTGTGACTCCTCCTTGCACGTGCCTTTAGAAATTATACCACATGTAATAAATACCCTTCTTTTCAACTTTAAGTAGTTGAAGAGTCGTTTCTCCATGCTTCAAGACAACACTGAAGAGGAAAGTGGAAGCACAATTTTGTATCTACAAGATGTATGACCTTTGTGGTTGGGATGGGAGGTGAAGCAGCTGTGTTCAGCATATGAGGCCTGACAGTCTGTAGGAAGGTAGATAGGACTTAGTGTCCAGACCAAACTGGTGGTGACTGACCTACATCTAAAGAGTAAAAGAGTAAAAGTGAAGCCTTTACTGCAAACTTGGGCTTCAAAATGCTTACCCAAAACTCTTCACAATGGATGTGCCATTGGGACCCATCTTTGCTCTGCAGCATCCTGTCAGCTCTAGCACATCCAGCATATTTGCAGGGAAAGCCTGCAGGTACTCTGACAAATCAGATAATAACAACACCACAGTCAGCATTGCCTATGAACCAGATGTGAGATGGCTGCTAGTCAGGACTGGTAAGACATCAGCAGAGCACTGGCAGGAGGAAAGAGACTGTAAGCTCAAATTAAGATCTTCCAGTACATCTCTTTTTCCAGGTGCAGCTGCCACACCACCTGTGCCTCTTCCTCCTGGTGAGTTTATTCTCAGTTTGCAGCCGCATGTTGTGGACCCTCCTCCCTCTCCTCACACAGTCCCTTACACACCTGGAATCCTGCCTTCTCTGACTGCCCCTAAGCCCCACACTGAAAAGATTCATTCTCTTTAACACACATGTTTTGTTAATGTTTCTGGCTAACACTGTGGCACCTGAGCAGAAGCAGAAGTCCTCTGTAATTGCTCATAAGAACTTGCCCCTGGCAGTCAGTTCTCTGAATTCCTTTCCGGTTTGTTACTGGGTAAATTATAAAATGTACTGGTTTGCTGTGGTACAGAGGGGTTATTTTATCAGAGGGAGTAACAAACCTGTCTCTTTTTGACCCCTTGTCATGGACATTAAAGAGCCAGTGGTGTTGGGATGCTGTTTCTTAAAGGTGTGTGTCACTGTTCCTTATGAAGGGCAGTCACAAAGTCCTTCACCTCTTGACTCCATAAAGGGTAACTGCAGCAGCTAAAGAAATTTACCTGGCCTTTTTAAGTCAGAATGTCCATACACTGTAATTTTCAACAGTAGTGGTAATGCTTTATGGGAAAGATTAAGCAAATTTTTAGCATTGTTGACTGCATAGCTGGCACTAGACTCAGATTGGATTTTTACTTTATGGTTTCATGTCAGTAACAATGAAATCTCTTTCCACATTATAAGTTACAATAGAAGGCTCTTAAAAGAGTTTTCCAGATATATGTTTTGATTAAACTGCTTCCTAGGAAGGAATTATGGTCAATAACTAACTTTGCTACCCTCTGTCTTCCAGTTCAGTCTGACAGCGAAACAGCCACGGCTTCATCAGGTATGTTTTAAGTTTGCTGCCTGCACCCTCTCCCAGACCCACTTTCACCCACCCTGTTAGCTCTCCAGAGAGGTTCTGGCTGGGCACACAGCTCTGTCTCCTGGAAAATTGCTTTAAATTGTTCCTTGAGTTAGAAGTACTGGAGAATGATGGTAGTGAAAGCTGAAGCCTTCTCCTGGATGCCATACCTGGAAAGGGAGGAGCTGGCAGATCAGCAGACCAGATAAAATGGATCAATATTGTGTCAGTGCCAGTGGCCAAGACCTGGCATTTCAGAATGATGTGCAAGAAAATCCATTGTATTGGACAGTAGTAGAAGAACTGTAGTAGAAAATCCATTGTAGTTAGTTACAGGGTTGATTGTCTGGAAAACTAGGAGCTAGATTTGTGTCCTGAAATGGGATAATTGCACATCTATTAGAACCCATGTCTTAAATATGCAACTAAAATTTACATTTTGTTTATCTGTGTCTGTCCCCTTTACAACATGTGCCTTCTGTATTCTGGGTGTCCAGTGGGCTTGGTTTGCATTTCACTCAACTTTCCCTTCCTTTTGTCTTGTGGGGCAAGGGGATCAGAAATGGCTGCACTATTTTCCTCTTCTTTAAACCAGCCCCATCTCTCACAGGAGAGTGACAATAGAGGCTGGGGTCCTCCCCTAGAAGCCTGGAGGACTGTACCTAGTGATGAGGTGGTATCTGTGCCTGAATGAGTGCACCTGGCCATGATGCTGGGTTGCAGCTCCGTGTTTGTGTGTGTGTTCTCAGACTGCCGTGAGGAAAAGTTCCCCTGCACACGCCTGTACTCTGTTCACAAGCCAGTAAAGCAGTGTATCAGCTACCTCTGTGTTACAAGGTAAGAAACCAGCAGTCCCTAAGAAAAGCGCGCGAAACTGCTCAGAAATGGTAGGCCTAGTTCAGCAATTGTTCCTTTTGAAGACTAGAGGTTTTCTCTGGGAACCTATTGGTGAGATGAATCCTATCCCCAGAGCTTTCTTTTAGGATAATTATTTAAAACAGCACAATGGCTACAGTCTGTGCAGCACTAAGGAGCTGTAATGTGCCCCATATTGTAATATTTAAGGTATTTGGTCATTTATAGGTCCATGAAAATGATCAGAGGTATGGAACACCTCTCCTACAGACAGACTGAGAGACCTGGGATTATTCAGCTTGGAGAAGAGAAGGCTCCAGGGAGAACCCATTGCAGCCTGCAGTACCTAAAGGGAGCTTATTAAACAGAGAGAGAGCAACGTTTTACATGGGAAAATAGTGATAAGACAAAGGGGAATAGTTTTAAACTGAAAGAAGAGAGATTTAGATTTGTTGTCAGGAAGAAATTCTTTACTCAGAGGATGGTGAGGCACCACTGGCACAGATTGCCCAGGGAAGTTGTCAATGCCCCATCTTTGGGAGTGTTCAAGGCAGGGACTGATGTGGGGCCTTGAGCAACCTGACCCAGTGGGTGGCATTCCTGCCCAAGAAAGTGAGTTTGGAACTAGGTGATTTTCAATGTCCCTTCCAACTCAAGCCTTCCTATGATTCAAAGATTTCATTAAGTCTTTACAAAGATTACTTTCCTATTGAGCAGCCTTATTCTTGGCTAAGAAATAAAAACATAATTAGGATTTTCCTGCTCACTAGTGAATATACATGTTTATTCCCTGTTCCCCTCTTTTGTTTCTTTGTGTCCCTGTGCCTTCCTTTGCTGATCCCGGCAATTCCGCAGTGTGCGTCGCATGTACGTAATAAACAAGGAGGTGTGCACTCGCATTATCTGCAAGGAGAACGAGGTCATGCAAGGTGAGTGGGATCACAGGCTAGCTAGAAGGACACCTGCAGCCATCTGATAGAGTCTCCAAGCTAACTAGTTGGCTTAGACCTTGATCCACATGCAATATCTTCCCTAGACTTTGAAAGAGCTCTGATGCAATGCAGTCTTGGACATAATACACATGCCATGATAAAAAAACTGGGAAGTAGATACTGTGGTACTAAAAAATATGATAGCTCTCTATTCCTCGATCTTGATCATGGTCTAGTAGTCCTAGACACACCCTTACTCAAAGTTGCACTCTTTTGAGGTTAAAGAGTAAATCTCAGTATTTCTGTTCATGAATAGAAGCAGGATCCAGTTGAGATTTTTTATGCAATCTTTGTTGCAGCAAAATACAAGTGGTTTTAACATGTAATGTATATGCATAAAGCCAGAAGGAAATTCATAAAAGCCTAAGGACTTGCTTTGCTTGCCTCATGTATTTGGGGATTGAGCAGTTTCAACAGCCTCTGTAGATGCAGTGAAGGATGTGCCTCTAACTATTCTGCTGGAGAAGAACTGGAAGGAAGCTTTGATTATCTGTCAACCTGTGTGTGTGTGTGCTTGCCTTCAGATGAGATCTGCCGCCAGCTGGCTGGCCTTCCTCCTCGACGCCTCCGCCGCTCCGGGCAGCCCCTGCCTCTCCCTTGCAGACAGCTCCTGGAGCAGCAGCGCAGGCCTGATGCTCTGTGAGCACCAACTGTAGGAGAGGAGAAGGAAGAGAGAGAAGAGAAGGCATTATCCACTACCTATAGTTCAAGACAGTGCTTCTTTTTTGTGATTCCCCCATTATTTCCTTGCTTCTGTGCCTTCTTCTACATCCTCTTCTTCAGGTGCTGCAGGGCACAGAGAACCCTCTCTGCCAATCTGTCATGGTAGCTGTTGTCATCTTTATAATCTATTACTAGGACAGGGGACTCTCCCCTCTTTTCTCTCACACTCTGCCTGGCAGGCTGTGAGCTGCTCATTTCCCAGAGGTCCTTATAAATGTGCTGCACCTTCTCTTGCTTTGCCCCTGGAGAGACCCAGAAATGGGGACAGGATGAAGTCCTCCCAATGGTACAGATGCCTTAAGCTACATCTCATCTCACCTTCATGCCCTAGGACTCCTGCCCTAAATTTCTTGCCTGGCATCAGCAGGAGCTCAGATGTGGTTGGTCAGCCTGAGCCTCTCAGATTCTCCCAAGCCACTGAGTTTGTTGTGTGATAGCACATTCTCCTCCTTGTGTCTGCTGGCCTCAGGGAAGTGACACAACTGGGGGATGAGCTATGAGCTGTCCTGAACCCAAGGCACCCCTCACTGGGTGGCAACAGATCATTTATAACTACCTCTGGGAAGTTTTTGTCTCAAGCCCATTACCTCCCTCACACACATCTCCTACCAAAAGGAAAAAATCTGGATTTAGTATGGCATTATGTTTTTCTCAAAAAGATTATGTTGGATCAGAGTGCTGCATCTCCTCTCCTCTCCTCTCCTCTCCTCTCCTCTCCTCTCCTCTCCTCTCCTCTCCTCTCCTCTCCTCTCCTCTCCTCTCCTCTCCTCTCCTCTCCTCTCCTCTCCTCTCCTCTCCTCTCCTCTCCTCTCCTCTCCTCTCCTCTCCTCTCCTCTCCTCTCCTCTCCTCTCCTCTCCTCTCCTCTCCTCTCCTCTCCTCTCCTCTCCTCTCCTCTCCTCTCCTCTCCTCTCCTCTCCTCTCCTCTCCTCTCCTCTTGTCCCTCCCTTCCCACTGAAGCCATCTCTTGATGCCCATTCCAGGCAAGTTTCAGGGAGCAGTAATTACAGCTGCCTCCACTCCTAAGCCCAAGAAAGCCCATGAAGAACCTGTGTGACCTGACATTACTGAGACCTTGCAATGAATTTTCTTGTCTTGGTCTGGCTACCTCCACACTCTCCAGTTGCTGTGCCTGCTTTCAATCTCCAGTTGAGTTCCTACCTCCTGACCTGGAAGCTCCTGCACAAAGCAGGAAGGAGTTGCAAGTTGGAATTGGGTGTGCGAGCAGAATCATTAGCTGGGATTGCTGTTTATCTGGCACCTGGGATTTTTCTGCAGAATCTCTGACTGTGCTGACCTGCACAGGGCCAGGTGCTGATGGGGAAGGTAAACATATCTGCAGGTGTAAGTGCTTTTACAGGCCAGCCTGGGCAGAAGAATTCACTGCGGCAGCACTGGATGTCTGGTCTGCTTGAGGACTTTGTTTTCTAGGTATATGGAGAACATTTCCAGGTATATGGGCAGTTTTTGTGATGAGACCAGGTAGGGTAAGCAGGGAAGAGCAGTCTGAATTGCACTAATCACTCCATGTGACTCTTAGTGGCATGATTCTGTGGGGTACCAGAGGATGAGCAAGACCCTGTCTCTAGGATCTCTGTGTTGTTCCCCAGTAGCTGAAAGCCAGCTTGCTAGATTTGGCATTCAGTCCCCTCACATCATCTGCTGAACCCTTCAGACTTGCAGGAGCACTGCCCTGTTGCACAGAGCCAGGGTCACACAGTTCTGGGGACAGTTTGCTGCACAGAGGCAGATGTTTCAGAAAAAGAGCCAAAACAATTAGTGTAGGACCATCTTGCCAGGACCTGCATTTCTGCTGTATGCAGCAAGAAGCTGGTCACATCCTCTGTGGGGGGGCAGACACCCCCAAAAATTAGCCTTAGATGGGCTAAATCTCTATATCCAATGTACAGGAGAAAGAATTCCAAATCATGCAGTGACTAGAATTTTATCCTACATACAGGAACACTGCACTGCTACTCAGAGGGTGATGCTCCTCGCGAGTACTCCAGGCTCATGAGACTAGGAATGAAGGAGGGATTTCTTTGTACTGAGAGGGTGCACATTTCTGTAGAGAGGAGGGTACTGAGAGCTTGATCTCAAAGACATTCAAGCCACTGTCTTCCATGCCACAGGGATACCTGTGAAAATTGCCTGTGTGGAGGAAGGTAGGATGGAGATGGATCTTGGAAATTGGACTGGGTCAAGTCTGTTCTCTGTATTTAGAGGTGAATATTCGTCACTATAGATACATAACTGGGTAGCATAGCTACTGTACAGCATATAGAAATTTAACTTTCATACAGGTTGGGAAGTGGTTAGAAGCCTTTCTGTTGCTTGCTTTCAGCAGGGACAGGAAGAGGTGCTCCTGTCCAGGAGAACACTGTTTTAATGTTAGAGTCTATATAATCCATATTAAAAAAAAATTTATTTCTTGTTATTCTTGGCAAATCTCATGTGTTTGGGTTTATTTGTCTCTTGCTGTATTTCCTCCAGATTTGTGGGGAGACTTGAATCCATATAAAATCTATCATTTGGAACCTTTTACTCCCTGCTAGCCTAGTCCTCTGCTGTCACCCTCCTTTCACTCATGAATCACAGCTCATGGGAGTTCCTGGGAATGCTTTTTTTTTTCCCAGAGAAATATAACATTTTCTCCAGCATTTTTTTTTACCATGGATAGCTGTGCTAGATTTTCCTGACAATTGTTAGCTGCTGAACACAGGGATAACTCCTCCCAGCCTGTGAAATTTGTGCTGAGGACACATCTTTTTACTATGCACATGTCATGACTTTCTGGTGGAGAATTAACATCTCCAAATAAAATGGCAAGATGACTGAAATAATAGAAAAGCTGTAATAAATATCACATAAGCAGCGAAGAACTTGTTCACTACAACCATTTAACTCAACAATGGGAATAACTGAGAGACCACATTAAAAATTACACATCTAGGTCAAAGAGATTAGGAAATTTTCCTTTTCATTGATTTTCTGACTTTTTCATAGTTTCATCAGGCATTGACTGTACATCATATTTTGGTTGAAAAGATGAAGCACTAAGATGTGGGGGACTCTGAGCAGTGCAAGTGCAAGCAGTCAAGTCTGCATTTAGATGGTATTTCTAGAACAAAAGTGGCTGTGGGCCAAATTACCCATTAAGCTGCCTCTGAGAGTGCCCCATAGATCTTCAGGACTAAACCACACAACGCAGATTATTGCACAACACTCTACTCCCCTTCCTGGCTGAAGCTGTGGTGTCCTGATCTCGGACTGCTCTGGTGGGTACAGCCCCAGCCCCAGTGGCTGGAGACACAGCTCCCTCCTACACAGGCCAGAGCCTGCTCTGTCTCATAAACTCAGCCTTTGCAGTGCTCCTGCATTGGCACTTTCCCCTGGCTGTGTGAGCCAAGCACAACATATGCCATCAACTGTTTGTAATTCAGCTTATTCTTCCTTTTCCCTTACACTAGAGTCGGCCCACACTTCACTGGCACTTGTCCCATACCCAGATTTATCACCCCTGCCACTCCAACCCAAATTGCCACAATATCTGGACAGCACTTTCTCTTGCAAGCTAGGGAAGTGGTTTTAAATACGCCTCCAGGTAGGTGTGCTGCTCGTGCAGTTGGGCTAGCCACAAAGAAAGCTGACAGAGCCCTGTTTTTAGAAGCATGATTCTGCATTTGTGGCTGATTTTCACAACCTCTCCTGACCTGGAGCAGGATTTAGATGCTCTGTGGTCGCTTCCCACACAATGGCTGTTCCTCCTGCTCTTGCTGTCACAGCTCCCCAGTACCGATCTGTGTGACCAGTTTGAAGGCTGCTGGTTAAAGCCTGTGCTCCAGTGTCTGCTCCCCAGTTTGAGGCAGTGCCTCACAGCTGGGCATGGGGGGCTAACAAGCATGGGAGGGCTGTTGGGAGCAGCTGACATGTCACCTAGAAGCTCCTGAAACTTGTTGCCTCAATCCTGTCCTCAAGAGCCCACAGTGTGAACAAAGATCATTGACATCGGGCATCCCAGCTTGGAAGGATCCCGCAGGGATGTACTGCTGGCTGCCGTGTGGGCTTGTCCTTCACAGAGGGCTCTGGTCCTTGCCACCCACCCAAAAAGAGCTCCTCTACTCAGCAAATGGCTGGGTTGAAACCAAAAGAGACTTTAGCTTTAATTTTAATTGTTTGGGTAACTTTTTCTGGAGATAATAAAGTACACTATCCTGTAGTATTGACCCCTGACGCCACATGGTGACATTGTTTGACAGTGCACATTTGTCCAGTTGTGAGCAGCTCCTTGACTGGGGCACAGGAAATCTGAATTCCAGTTCTGAATCTCTTCACCCCCTGCTCTCTGATCTTTAGCACATTGCCTTTTCTCTCTGTTCCTGCCATCCTTAGAGCCTGTAATGCAGCAAGTTGGAATAAACTCCCACAAAATAGAGATCTGAATTTTAGTCCATTAAAAAAGTTATTTAAAAATATGTGGGAAATACCACAAA
Organism: Ammospiza nelsoni; assembly: GCF_027579445.1. NCBI lineage: Eukaryota > Metazoa > Chordata > Aves > Passeriformes > Passerellidae > Ammospiza > Ammospiza nelsoni. Next base: position 32,700,854 of record NC_080634.1, on the reverse strand, counting down.
GGTATTTGATTGTCTACTTTTGTTATTAGTGTAAGTTATTTTCTCAAAAATAAACATGTTCACTAATGTGAATTGTATCAGTTAAAATACAAACAGCATGTGCTTGTTGCTAGTATGCTGAAGTATATTTAAAAAGTGAATTGTGAAAAACATTCCATTCATTTAATTAATAAATTATCTATCAGAATGCAATTTGGGGCATTTTGCTAAGGTTGCAATTTCCATACAAATACAGCTGGTCACAAATTAGCAAAAAGGTGTGATAGAGAAGCATATGTAATTCAATGTGTCTAACTAATAAGACATGTCAGATCTCACCTGCTTAAATATAAGAATAAATGCAGGTTAAGCTGTGCATTTTTTTAAATAAATGTGGTTATTGAGATAGCATGTGTTCCCAGTTAAGATCACAGATAAACTTACATTGAGAGTAAATGTGCAGAGCTAACTTCAAAGCTACTCAGATTGTCCAAGTGAATTCTGAAAAATTCAGCAGGGGATGGAGAATCCACAACTTGTTCTAATATTGCACCACACTTAAGATGGAGAATAGTTTCCTGATGTCAGATCAGAAATTCCTTTATTGCATCTTTCATCTGCTGCCTCTCTTCTTTTAGCTGTGCATCTCTGAGCAAACTGCCTCCCCTACAATATTGCTGCAGTCAACTGAAGAAAATAACAAGAAGAAACTTTTAATTAATACAAAGCACAAATTTAATTTAATTTAATTTTTAAAACTATTGAAATAAATTCTCTTCCTTTGGGGAAATTGTGCTAAAAAATGAAAAACATTACAAAAAACAGAGGTTTAATTAAAGGATTTGCAGTCTGTGTCCCTGCAGCAGGCCACTTTTTCTATGGTCACACAGCATCTACTTCTTGTGCACCACCTTCTCACCATGAGGTCACTTTCAATTTCTCTGCCTTGGGTTTGTAGCCTTGTGTTTCACGGTTTTGCCCTTAGCTGGATCTTTGCCTCTTTTGGTCTGTCAGTTTTCATATCCTGTAGCTATTTCTTGGCCATCTTGACTTTCCTTGGGACTTTCTTCACAGCCAGAGCTAATCAGGGCTCCTTGGCAGTGCCAGTCCAGGGCCAGGTGGGTCTTGGCCTTTGCTGCCTTCTTGGCACCTTCAAAAGCCTTTCTTTTCTGCCTGGTGCGGTGAGTGTAGTTGCTCCTGAGACTCTCTGTGCTCTGGTGATTTTCTCATTAGCCCTGCTTGAGCCCAGCACTGTCGTCACACACTGTCTCTTTTGGCTCCACTGTCCATCAGCTGCTCTCTGTGTAGTTGCTCGTTGGTTTAGCTTAGGAAAGATGTCTGAACTCTTTGTAGCCTCTGCAAACCTCTTTGCCATTTCTGTTCCTTGAGAGTCCCCAGGGGCACTGCTTCATGGTAGATTTTTGCCTCTCCAGTCCAAAAGCTTTGCTGGCCTTGCTCCCTGTTTCCCAAATTGCAACAGGACCAAGCTAACCACCCTTAAGTAAATCTGCCTGTGCCTTACCTGTACCTGCACAAAAATGATAGAAGAGAGGAGTGGATCTGGTGTCCCCATGTTGAGCACAGACTGGGCAAAAGGAAATTACCTGGCTGTGTATGTGAGTGCAAGATCAAGAGATGCTCGTGAGGACTTCCAGCCAAGGAAACCTTGTACAACTGCAAGGTCCTCAGCACACAACTGACAGCCACGGAACATCCAACACACAGTTTCTTACTGAACTCTCAAGACTTCTGTCTCAGTCTCTCCAACAAAGTACTTCTCCAAAGACAACAGGGAAGTTAAAATCAGGATTTGCCACCCAGGGCCCAGTGCAAGCTCTTTTTGCAGGGAGTAGCACGAGCTGCAGCACTGCAAAAACATGAGCTAATCACAGGCAACACTGGTTTGCAAAACCATAACCACAGCTAGGACGTGAGCCTCATTGTGAAAAACAGCAGTACAAAACTGAGTTTCTCCCTGTGGCTAGCAGATGACTGCAGAGATATGGAGCCAGTGACTTCCACTGAGGAGCAGGAAAATCTGATTTGAAACAGGGTGTGAGGTGCCCAGAGCAGGGAGCTGAGCTGTAGAAGAGTGGAGTAACACTGGAACAGTGGCTGCAGCTCCCTGGGCATGCAGAGGGTGTTCTCCAGGTCAGCACAGAGTCAGGAGCCACTTGAGATGGGCAGAGCATGCTGGAGGCTGGAGCTGCAGGCACTGCAATGGCAAGCAGCAGGCTGCAGCAGCTCTGGTAGGTACTCTACCCCCATCTCTCAGCATGGGCAGGGCAGTTCTGCTTTCATCAGAGAGTCTGTTTCTCTTAGCATAAATGAGGTAAGCACCCAGCCATGTCACAGCCTCAAGCCAGAAAACACACTTGAGGACATTTAGCATAAGGATGTAGATTTTGGTCACATTTTTTATCTGCAGTCATGATGGGGAAGCCATTCAGTAGGTCTCAAACTCCCCAACACAATCTAGCCCCTTTCCTGCCTTCGTGCTGGTGATCCCAGCAGGTGTCTGTCTCTGGTAGCAAGGGCTGGAAGTGCTGTGGCCTAGAGACATGGTGGAGGGGACTAATAGAGGCAGGGAGACAAAATAATTGTGGGGTCACAGGGCCAGAATTAAGGATTATTGGTTCCTGTAAGAAGGCCTGGGCTGCGCTGGGCTGGCAGAGAGCTGCAGGGCAGGAATGAGAAGCACTCACAGGACTGCGGTTAAAAATGTACACTCAATTCTGTAGTTTCACTCTAATTTGCCTTGTCCCCCATCACCAAAACGAGCTCAACAGTGAAACAAAAATAAACTGCAGGTCAAGTCTCCAGGTAAAGATTTTGCAGTGCAAGCCTGGAAAGCTGAATTGCTAGTAAAACACACAGTAGCATACAACCTTAGCGCACACTCAGCAACCAGATGCCCTCAATTCTGCATCAGTGGCGGCATTGACAATCCTGCAGCATGCAGCAATGCAAGTTTTGTAAACTCACCCTCCCACACATCCTGAACTCCTGCCTTTTTTACTTCCCCCTTCCCTCTTTTAACCTGGAATCCCTGCTCTTGTCTAATTCAGATGCAGCCTCCGTGACACTCACCCCACAGTGCTTTGGCTTTGCATTTGCAAACCCCAGCACCACACCATCCCTCTCTGGTGAAGTCCACCCCAGGCAGACCACACACACATCCTCACAGCTTTTCTAAATCTCTGTGGTGCTGCACATTCCGCAAAAATCACTGCTTTGTAAAGCAACGGCTGAAACCTCTCCCCAGGCATGGCATCCACTGCTGCATCACAGGAAGACATGGCAGCTCTAGGGACAAGGCTCTCTGCCCCCATGTCCTAACAGCAAGCTGCTCTATATCTGGTGTGGAGGGGTCTTTTCCACCCAGGACTGGAGTAATGGGAGTGATGTGCCTGGCAGAGGTGCCTGAGCACTACCTTTGTGATGGGTCTGTCATTCTAAGGAGGGTGAGGAATCTTTGTGGAGTGAACACAGTGCAATGTGTGTGTAATAAATAAGCATTTTGATGTATACTCTCAGGTTTAGTATGTGCTCATATTAAGTGAATATGTTCCATGTCCTTATAATAAATAAGCATAACAGCTTATTTTTCTGCCAGTGCCTTAGTGCAAGGAGCTCCACCATTCCCCTGCTCAGCATCTCTGTGCAAGTCACCATCTCTGTGGTGCATCAGCACTTGTGGAGCAGAGAAAGTTTTTCTGTTTGAGGTTTTCTCTTGAGGCCAGGGTGAGCAGGTGTCTGTGTTTCTTGTGTTCAGTGCAAAACCAACCAACTGGTGACAGGGGCGCTACTTTCAAAAGGCGATTTCTTAGCAAAGGGTGAATGGAAAAAATAAATATATATTTATAATGGCATACACCAACACATGACTTCCTGTTGACTAAACAAGCAACCTCTCCTCTGCTTTGGGGCTAGATAATTTAAATTATTCACTGTATTTTGCTGTCTAATTTCTTGGTAATTTGCTTTCTGAATCTTTCGTAAAAGTAATGGTGGCATTCCTCTTCTCACCCCACCTTACACCTGACCACTGCTCTTCAGCCAGCACTTATTTCTCTGTTCTCACTCCAAGAAAATAAGAGTACAAGAAACCTGAAGGGATGCTAGAACATTCTTCCATGATCCCAAAAAGGTGGAGCAGAGCCTGTTGCTAGATAACACTGCAAACACAGCAGCACAGAGACCCTCTCCAGCCTTCTCCAGCAGCTTTAACTGACCCAGGCTTTGATCAGAAACCGTGATGGAGACATCGTCAGTATTTTCCTCTCCCATCTCCAGAGAGGTTTTCACTGAACAGAAAGGACAGAAAACTGAAGTGGTCAGCATATCCCCTTGGGTATGAGCTCCCAGCCTATGCTTGACACATGTAACAGATTTGGAAATTTACAACCAGGGAGAAAGCTGGACAAGTAACGAGATCAGGGATCAGCAACCTTTCCACGGTTTTCTAAACTCTTTTTTTTTTTTTTTTTCACCAGAGCAGGGGTGACATCTGCTAATGAGCAAAATCTTGCTGTGGCAAGAGAGTGCAGCTCCTGTTTTAGGCAGAACTGCATAGGAACTGAAGGTCCCTCTTGAACTGTCCCCTAGACTTGCTACAAGGCCCTAAAGCACATCCACACCAGCAGGTTTCTGTTCTGGGGATTAGAGATAGAGGCAGAGAATCTCTGCCACTGACTTTGCGCACTTGGACCTCGCATGTGAAGGAAGTTACCAGTCTAAGTGAAGGGCATCAGAAAGCCTCCAGCAGTGCTTAGACTTGAGAGCCTTGCCATTAATTGTAGCTCATCTGTTTGTTCATCCATTCTTTCTTTTTTATCTCTGTGGAGAGCAAAGAAACTCTCAACATTTAGGGGAAAGAGCATGTTTTAAACATGGAAGGATGAATTCCACTTACAGACAGAGAAAGGATTCAGTTATACATTTTATGAGACTTGACATGTAAAACCTTTGAGAAAATAATTTTGCACCAATTAAATTTATGGGGAGGACCAGGCTGGCCATTGAGATATTTTTTGAGTCCTTTCAAAGTAGAAAATTTATATAAAATTTTGTGCAATCTTTTGACTATGAAAATTTGAAAATTGAGAACCAGCACAAGAATAAAGGTGAATTTACTTGATTTATTGAATGAAACACAAATGGTTATGATCTCTAAGAAGCAGATTTCCCAGAGTGTGTTGCTTTTTGTTTTTGCTTTTCTCTTTTTTTTATGTCCTGTGTAACAAATGTGCCCTTTGAATTATTAAAAAGAAAATCTAGTATTAAAGTGTGATTGTTGCTCTGACCTAGGAGCTTTGTCACAAGGTGCTACTAGAGCAAAGGCTGAAAGGGGACAGCTGTTTCATTAGCTAGACTTTTCTCTTAGGCTCTGTTAAGCAGGACAGGGATTTTCAAGGATTTCAGTCTTTTCTAGCTTTGGTCAAGCATTAGGAGCCAGACCCTCAAGAAGGATAATTGCCACAGCTCTTGAGACCAATGCAGCTGCCAAAATGTGTTCATTGAGTTTGTATCCTACCCAGGCATTTCCCTGAGGAGTGGGACAGCCCATGCCTGGGCTTTGCAGGAGTGCTTCTCCTTTTCCTGTGGTATGCCATGCTCTGTGCTCTCAAAAACAAGTCCTCTCCAAGCACTGGGCTACAGAGTCTGCTCTGTTCTGGCAACTCATCTCTCCTTTGCCTGTTTTTGCATATACTGGTTTCACAAAGCCTCAGCATTCTGAAAACCAGTAAAATTAATAAGGAAAGTAAATCAAGCAGAGAAAAAACGAAGACCTACCCTAGCATGAGGTAAACAAAAGCCCTGCTGCTCAGCCGTGCCCGCTTGGGGCAGAAGCGGAGCAGAACGTGCCCTGGCTGCCTCCGGGCGCCCTGGCCAGCCCAAGGCACTGCCCCAGCCTCGCTGCCCTTCAGCCCTGCACGGGGGGTGGCTGCCAGGGCAGCAGAGCCTGGGCAGCCCAGAGCAGTGCTGGCAGAGCAAAGCGTGTGCATCCTGAGTGCCAGCCCGGCTGTGACAGCGCAGACTCAGCCACGAGGTCCTGACTGTCACCCTGCCAGAGCTCGGTGCTGGGGCCAGCACCACCTGGAACAGCAGGATCAGGCCCAGAGTCACTCCCCACTGGTGCTTTGGGTCCAGCTTTGCAGTGCAGGTCTGCCACCACCCCTGGCATGCTGACAGGGCTCAGACACCTGTGACAATATTCAGGTGCCAAGCTGAGGCCAGCCTCTCCCCACTGAGCCCTGGAAGCTGAGTCCCTCTCACTCTCATCTTCAGTTCACTGCTGCTCCATGCAGCTGCCAGGCCTTCAGGGGGCCACAGAGGAGCAGGGAAAGTCTGCCCACAAGCTGCTGTTCCTGAGCTCCTTCCAGCAGGGTGGCTCCAGGCTGCTGCACAGAGCTGCAGCCTCTGTGCTGGAGCAGGGCAGGGTCACCACCATCCCTGCACAGCTGCGTGATGCGAAGCCCAGAGGGATGGTGTGGTTTTGCCCACATTCACACTAGTGGTACACAAGCTCTCAGGCCCCCCTCTAACCACTAGACAATGTTTCCTGCCTTGTTATGCTATTGATATTTTTGCAGATAAATTTTGCAGGTGGGGTGGGCTGGTAGGCAGTGCAAGGGGTGGTGGTGACCAATGGGTGCTGAGCATCTTTCAGAACTGATGCCCCTTTGCATCTCAACATCTTTCCCTTCAGCTCCTGCAGCTCCAGAGACCCTTCTAACTCCTCCCTCAACCACACCCCGATGAAAGCCAGCAGGGAGTAGATAGGGGTGAATGGGGAGGGGACACACAGGCCAGTCCACATTTCTGTACATCAGGTCAGAGGGCTGCACAGAGTCTGCGAGATAACCTCCCTGTGATCCCGTCACCTGAGAGAGATCCTGGGAGTCATGGACAGGTAAAATGAGTGTCTCTAGTTTCTTGCTCCTGTGAGAGATGAGAGTCTTTCTGTCAGAATTTACTTGCTTTGCCTCTGGTGTTGACTATCCCTTTCCCTTTCCCTGTCTGACTCACTGATCTAACTCCCTGCCTGTCCTGCTCTTGCAACTTGCATCTCTGTGCCTCTGTTGTTCTTTCTCTTTGACTGTCTGCCACCTGTGCTCTTTTCCCTTTCTGTCATTTCTTTCTTGTGGCTATTCTCTGTTCCTTTCATTGTTTTTATTTTCTAGAAACAAAGGATGATAACAGAAGGATGAACAGTCAGATGCTATCTGCTGCTTAAGCCCCTCAATCCAATTGCACTTGCACTGCAATTAGTCTGTGAGCTTACTATGGCCAATCATTCTCCACAATGGCATACTATGCACACACTCAGGGGGCTTCACTCTGATTTCATGAATCTTTATTTGAGGAGAAGATCTCTGTTCAGGCTGCTTCTTCAGTGCCCAGGTGTAATCACAGCTCCTGTGTCCTTGCTGCTTTCCCCTGAGCTATGCTATAGCCATAGGAGTTGCTTGTGTATCCAGCAGTTTACACCTAGCCAGACATCTGCTCAGTTGCTCCACACAACATCTGTTCATTCATTCTTCTGTTTGCACCTGCCATATTCTGAAATCCTCCCCGGGGAAAAAAAAAGAAAAAAAAAAAAAAAAAAAAAAAAAAAAAACACCAAAAAACCCCAAAAACCCTGGGATGGTGAACTCCAGAGGAAAGGGAGATAAAGAGCTGATGTTAATGAACATTTCTAGTTGAACAAGTGTCTTCCATGATTCAGATTGTCTTCAATTTGTTCTGAAACTGAAAAATAATCTAAGTGATCGTAATTTTATTTTTCTGTGGTTTGGGGTCATTTCTTGTTCTTCACCCTTATTTGCATCCACATGCGACTCTGCAGGGTCAAAAACATTGAATAGAGAAAAATTGAATGAGATGAGAAAAGGGACAACTATAAGAAGAATCAGAAACCTTTTGAAAGCAAATGGTTTTGCCCAAAACTTTAAAAAAAATTTAAAAGGGAAAGTCTGTTTTCACTTATGTTTTTGATGTGATAAAAAGCATTTTTCCATACGGGTTTTAATGAAACATCAACATAATTGTAATTGTTTTTCACCTGGCTTGTATGTTTCTTCAGCAAGCAGTTGCCTTGTGCACAAGGCTCTGCTCTGTTTTCTGCCGTTGTGGCACACCCAGGTAAGTGCTTTGCAAGCCTCTGGCCCATCACACCTGTGCAATTTTCTGGGTTATCCTTTCTGGACAACCTGAGGATCTGTCACCACAGAACAGATCCCCACTCCAGCATCTCTGTTACAGGGCACAGTCTTTTCCATACCCCTGCAATAACACATCTAAGGCTTAGAAACCTGTGGTGAACGACTGGTTGATAATTTTGGGGAGAAAAAAAAATAGGGAGACCAATATGTGTGTGTTAGGAATATACACAGGTGATCATTTGTAAGTGTTTGCACAAAGGCAGGGAAACAGGGTGAATCCAAGGTGGTATGGTCAGCTCCAAGAGTGAGAAGGATGATGAAGAACATACAGTGGGTATGGGAAACAGGCACACACTATGAACAGCCAGAGAAATGGGTGATGGAATGCAGTGGGATCAGCTCGTGCTCTGCTCCTGACACAACCTGCAGTACTGCTCTGGTGTGGAGCAGGACCACAACAGAGCTTCCTGGACAGACCTCCAGGAACAGCCTCAGACTGTTGTTGGGCTTAATGAGATACTTAATGCGGATGCTTTACCCTCCTGACTGTGTGCAGTCTTCTCTGCGGACCTTCTTCTAACAGAAGGCTTGATTGTGATGTGCTCCTGCAGGAGCCTGCCAGCACAAAGCATGGCATAGCTGAGTGTGTGTGTTCTTCCTCTTTCTGTGTGACAGGACAGGCATTTGTGCACTGCAGGCTGAGGGAGACAGGGCAGGAAAGAGTCGTGTGCCTGTCTGTGGGACAATCAGGGCAGCAAGGCCCTGAGGGAGAATGTCTGTGATGCAGGTGAGGAGCAGTAGGGAGTGACACACAGCCTCAAAGCACATCACTAGGCAGCAAGAGGATGAGCATGACTCTGTGAATGAGTACCTGTGATGCAGTGGCCATGTGGCAGGCTGCACAAGGGGCAGAAGCTCCTGGAGGGGCAGAGAGGATGCCTGTCAGCTGGTCATTAAGTGCTCTGCAGTGCTCAAGCTTTATGGTCACACTAGCAAACCGATGAAGGGTGCATACAAGTGACTAGACTCTCAGATTTAAATTCCCAACAAACCCAAATTCCCCTTTTCTACACTTCATTGGAGATCCTTGGGAAAACCCAGCTCAGTATCTCTTAAACTTACCCCAGCTTAAACTGAACATCAGCCTAACAGTGGGAAAAGATGACAAAGGACGTGATTATTTTTAACCTATTCACTTCTGTTTTGCGTTGCTGCGGGGGAGGTGAGTATCTCACCTCAATGAACCCAGCTGCCCGTGTCCCTCCACTTGGCAGTGAGGCTGTTAGAAATGGCTCATGACTGCTTCACCCCCTCCTTGTGCTCCTGCTGCCTCTCCCCAGCATGGTCCCTGGGCACAGGAGCAGCCCCATGCCAGTCTTGATGTCTGTCTGCTGTGGAAGTGGTACTTGTGTCTGGGGAGGTGTCAGCGTGGCTACCATTTATATATTCCATCAGCTGCTGGATGGCATCTTTCCCTGGCCCTGCACACTTTCAACTCTGCTCTTCTTTTAGGCCCTGCTTGGAAGGCATTCAGTCCAGTCTTCTCTGGAGAGATTCTAGTTTGGTCCATCCCTTGCCCCAGTGGACTTTCTGGGTTTCACATAGCAAAAATAACAACTCTTGATGGCTGAACTCCACACCCTCTCATCTTCACAGGTCTTCTCAGATGCCTTCATCCTCCTCCCTCACTGGTGTCCATGTTCTGGATATTTTCAGATATTTTCACACTCTGCCCAGCCATAGTTGCTGTTTGACTAAACACTATTAATTCACACACCATTTCCACTCACAAGGTCACTTGCTTCATCCCCAGAGTCACGTCTGCATCCTTTCCCTAGAACATTTCATGCAAATTACCGACACTCTTCTCGTACAGAGAGGCTTGGATGTGAAGAGGATATTTTTGGTGCTGAGCCCTCAACAGAGACAGGGTAAACAACTGGCTGCATGAGTAAATGTAAATTCTCTCTTGTCTTGTCCTGCAGCATCCTCATGCAAAGGAGACTCTTCCTCTACAACTTCAGGAACCTGCGCAAGGCCAAGGGCCGGCGTGAGACCTACCTGTGCTATGTGGTGAAGCGCCGGGACAGCGCCACCTCCTGCTCCCTGGATTTTGGATACCTGCGCAACCAGGTGGGGGAGGGAACACCTTGCCAGCCCGTTCTGGAGCCCGCAGCTCCAGCTTGCCTGGGGCAGGAGGGAGCAGAGGGCTGTGACAGCAGCACAGGCACACCTGGGGCTGTGCTGGTACAGGCACACCTGGGCACTGTGCTGGTACAGACACACCTAGGCACTCTGCAGGTACAGACACACCTGGGCACTGTGCTGGTACAGACACACCTGGGCACTGTGCAGGTACAGGCACAGCTGGGCATTGTGCAGGTACAGGCACACCTGGGCACTGTGCTGGTACAGACACACCTGGGGCTGTGCAGGTACAGGCACACCTGGGCACTGTGCAGGTACAGGCACACCTGGGGCTGTGCTGGTACAGGCACACCTGGGGCTGTGCTGGTACAGACACACGTGGGCACTGTGCAGGTACAGGCACACCTGGGCACTGTGCTGGTTCACACCGTTTGAGGGATGCAGCCTCCGGGTAAAGCTATGCTTTGTGCTACCCCCGAGTGTGTTGTCAGCGAGACACTCACACTCCCTGCTGCTTTTCCAGTCTCCCTACCCTCCTGCTTATCTCCCGCCCATCCCGTTCGTACATCCCTCCACACCACTGCCCACCAGCGCTGCTCTAGCCCTTAAGTGCTGCCGTGCCTTGTCCCCGTGTGTGCCGACCCAAGAGAATTCCTGCACCTTGCTTCTCCTCCCTCACACCCCACCCAGGCCAGCCTCCCTCCCTGTCCCTGTCACACCCCGCTGACTCCTGGGCCCTGTCTCTCCCGGTTTCCCGAAGATGGGCTGCCACGTGGAGGTGCTTTTCCTGCGCTACATCGCAGCCTGGGACCTGGACCCGGGGCGCTGCTACCGCATCACCTGGTTCACCTCCTGGAGCCCCTGCTACGACTGCGCCCAGCACATCGCCAGCTTCCTGCGCTCCTACCCCAACCTGAGCCTCCGCATCTTCATGGCCCGCCTCTACTTCTGCGAGGAGCGCAAGGCAGAGCCCGAGGGGCTGCGGCGCCTGCACAAGGCGGGGGCACAGATCGCCATCATGACCTTCAAAGGTGAGTTGTGCAGGCAGGAAAGAGATGATGGAGGGCCAAGGGGTGCTGGGGAGAAGGGCAAGGGCAAGGAGCCAGAGAAGATGATGCAGAGTGTGATGATTTAGTGATCAGTGTCCTGTCGAGCACCTGTAACTCCCCCATGTCTTGCACAGATTACTTCTACTGCTGGAACACGTTTGTGGAGAACAGGGAACAGGCATTCAAAGGCTGGGAAGGGCTGCATGAAAACTCTGTCCATCTTGCCAGGAAACTTCGACGAATCCTCCTGGTAAGGGACAATTCTCCTTCTTCTTCCAGTGCCTCTTCCCCCAGCTTATTCCGCTCTATAATTCCTCTCTGCACTTGCTGCTCATCCCTGCCATCTGCCTTTTCATTCACTCCCGTGTCTTCATCTTCCACATCCCTTATGCCTCTTCCTCCAACTTTCTTCATCTCTCCTCTGCTTGTTCACTTCCCCTTCTTCCCCCTCTCATCCCATCTCCTGCCATTCCTTCCTCATATTCATGGGTTCCTGCTCACTCGACAACTGACCTACCATTTCTATTTTGTCCTGCAGCCGCTGTACGAAGTAGATGATTTACGAGATGCTTTTAAAATTCTGGGACTTTGAAGTGAAAGTCATCAGCAATCAGAAGACTTCACAAACACTTGCTCTTTGATTTCCAACTCTCTCCCTTACAACTGATCTTTCTTCTCTTGCCTCCTTACATTCCAGCCCTGTGTCTAGAGATAAGACTATCCTTACTTTCATTTCCAAGGAGAATTAGGCTGATCTTGTGAAGACACCTTCCCCAGGCTCACACCTTATCCATTGCTAACTGGGAACAGCCAGGACTGCAATGACATTGCCAGAGAGTGATTTGCCTCCCCTCAGTCCCTGCAGAGCTAATCCAGGTGATCCACTGAATGGAGCTCTGGGTTCAGCCTTGCCCAGGTGGGAGTAGACAGCCTGCAAAGCTGTTTGTGTGGCTGTGCTCTCACTGGCACTGCACTGACCTGCACACTTCATGAAGGCTTCAGGGAGCACATTTCTTGGCTCTTAAAGCTGCACTACACTCAGCCGCTCTGTGTCCTCCCCTGTGAAATGGTTTAGTTGTCCTCCTGGATGTTGGTAGGAAAACCATCCCAACTGAGGTGGTGCAGCCTATGTATTAACAGCAAAGTTGGCCAGCTAGTGGAAAGCTCAGCTGAGAGTGTTGAAGTGAGTCCTTCACAGCCCAGGTAGCTCAGCTTGAAAACCTCACATGAAGCCAGCAGGTCTCTCTAAGAGGATTGTGTGCAGAGCACCACAGCTCTCACTGTGTGGAGTGTTCTTCATCCTCTGAGCATTTCCCCATAGACCAGACACGCAATGTGCTCCCTCCCCAGCCAGCTGCCTCTGTTGAAGGCACCTTTACAGTCCCACAGTCTCTTGTTTTTCCAAGTTTTCTATTGCCCATAATATGGCCAGCAATGTGACTCTACTGAGAGCTGGCCAGAGAAAATCCTGGCATACGCAAAGCTCTTTAGCCTGTAAATAGATATCTTCTGTAGGGGCCAAAACCAAACCATCCTCCTGCCTGGCAATCACTCTGTTTCCACTAGGGGACCCCATTAGCTCCTGATCTGGTGGACACAGTCTTTACAAGCTGAAGATACAGGTTCACAGCACATGCCTGCTCACCACCACCTTCCTACCCCCTGAATTACAGCTGGATCGCCCTCTCCAGTCCAACCTCTTGGGGTTTGCACAAGGCTGAATGTGTCCCACACTCTGGGTGTGCTCTATCATTTCCTTCATGGTGGCTGCAAGTTGTGTGCTCCTTCTGGGTAGGGCTGGAGGCTCCTCAGAACACCTGCCCTGGTGCTAGGACAGCAGAGCTCTGCCCCTACAGGGCCTGCTCCTGCTGGCAGAGGTCACAACCAGCGGCCTCACAAGCTTTCTTCAACTTCAGGCTCCCAAGGCATTCTCAGCTTGGGAAATTTTGACCAGGAATAGCAATGACAGTCCTTTGCAAAGCATTAATTTGCAAGCATGGTGTTGTATATTTGTTTCATATGGTGCATATTATTTATATAAATAAAGGTCTTACAAACAAGCATCTGGCTTTGTCTTTTTTTTTGGTATCATGTGGGTGAAGGAAGTATATTGGACACCGAGGATTGACATGCCACCTTTTCTTTCTGATTTCTGGAGGTACAACCTAGAAATATTAAACTGTCTTCATACTTTTACTTGTAGCTTTGAAGTTACTGACAATGTCACCCAGCATATCAAGGCAGATAAATTGTTAGGATACTTTAGAAATACTACCAAAAACCTCTGAAGTTATCTGAGATGCTTCTTTCATTGATGGCCAGCCAATTGTGCCCATTCATGACTCATAATCGACCACACTGGACACAAAAGGGCTGACAATATGCTTCACAAAACTAGAAGAGAAGCAAAGATGTATAAAGAATCTTCATCTTTCAACTTTCAACATTGTACCTGTACAACGTCATTGTCCTTCTCAGTGGAATTGTTAGAAAAAATTACCATTTTCTTAGAAAGGGGTTGAGATACAAGCTTTTGATTAAATTTTGACTAACACTGAGTTGAAGATACTTGTTGAAACATGACAGCAGCTGACATTGTACAGAAGGAGAAAAAAATGTAATGAGTAAATGCAAAGAACCATGAGTTATATTAGGAATACATCCTATATTTAGATTCTTTTGAACATAAATCTGATTAAATTCAGAGTGGACTCTAGAGTTAATCCATGTGATTCAGCTATAGGAATTTAGCTCTTTTGCACACAAGATTGTTTTAACTGCATTTTTTCTGTTCACAAATACCAATTCATATTGTTTGTTACAAGCTATTCTTTAATTTGGTGTTCTAAATTAATTCAGCCTCAAACGCTTTAGGTGTCTCTGCCAAGAATAACTCCCTGGAGGGTGACTGTTATGCAGCAACATTACTTTATTAACCCAAGATATTTTTCTTGCTTTGGAGACTGTTTATATAGTGAACATTTCACTACTGATTATATATTTTTGAGAACCACTTATCTTTACGGCCGTATGGAGATTGTGGGTGTGCTATTCTAGGTGTCTCCCTTCTTTATATGCACCTGGGCAGAAGCTAAGCTCTCAAGGGGACTGTGGCAAATATACCTGCAGTCCCAGCTGCCTGAGCTGTGGGAAATGGGTGCTTGTGATTTCTGGGAGAGCATTTCCTGCCCAAACTGTGGGGAACAGCCAGACCAGGGGCCTTAATGCTGGCTGAAAACCCCAGCCTCGTTTGATCAACACTGCATGGTTTGCAGCAATGAACTCTGAACACAAGCACGTCCAGGTAGCTGTGGAGTCCTTGATAAGAAAGGAAACAGGAAAATGGGATGGCAGCTGGTGTGGACAGCTGGGCATGGCTGCCATCTCCTGGTGCTCGGAGTGTCTGCCACCCTGCAGAGGGTGCTGCCTTGAAGGGTTGCTGATCCATGCTGCAAACAGCTCCCAAACCTGTCTGTGAACAGCCCCGCAGCGTGTCCACAGAAGAGCAGGACACTGACATCATTCCCCCAGCTGCACGCAGCATTCCTCCAGGTCAGTACACGGTGTCCTTGGACTTTGCAGTAATGAGAAACAGATTACCATTGAACAATGCAAAGGCACACTCCAGACCCTTGCAAACACAAGCATGGCTTCTCCCTCCTTTTCTCCTCCTCTGCTGCGTGCTCGTACTTGGAAATCAGGATAGAAAGGGGTTTCAGGGTCATGGAATCTCCCTTGCAACTTGTCCCTTCAGGGGGTTTTCAGTCTACATGTATTTGTGTCCAGCATTGTCTTTGAGGTCGTTTTTCTACTCTCCCTGGTGCTGACCCTTTAGCGTTCCTAGCAGCAGAAATGTCATTATTTCTTCACATATGTATTAAATATTCACAGTGATGGAAGTCAGATTTGGTTCGCAGAGGAAAGATGAAGGGATTTGGCAGAGAAGAGACCCCTCGTTCAGACAACATGAGCAATGAGGAGCAGAGCCCCTGCTGGGCAAGGAGAAAGTAGGTTGCTGCAAGAGCAGAGGTCATAGCAGGTGGGGAGGCACCAAAGGGTGGCAAGGATTCTGGAGGCTGCCTTTCACTTTTGAACCTCCCATACACTTTGTCTTAGGCGGGTTTGCCCTCAGGCTTCCAAACCCACATCAGATATGGCTAAAACTCCATTTCTGTTGCTGCTGTTGCACCCAAGTTCCAGCACAGGGAGGGTGTTGATGTCTCCCCACTATAATCCTGTCATTAATTCACTTTAAGAACTATCCCACTCTACAAGGTGGCACAATGTTTTTACCAGTCCAGAGGGCCAGGAGAAGTTCAGAGCAGACCAGCTGCCTTCTGTGGTTACCTTCAAAGGCTACCAGTGTGGTAGACCCGCCTCTAGGCTTCACAGGCCAGTAGGGGCACAGCAGAGATACAGCAGATTGCAAATTCACTCTGGCAGATAAAACCAGTGTGAAAAACTTTGCTGGGCTGACTTGGAACTGGCAAGCTTCCAAACAGACCAGAGGAAGTTTGTCCTCCTGCCTTCAGTGGAAAGGGCTGAGCCCTGGGCATGAATGGTTATGGGCCCTGCTGTACTAAGCTGCATGTTGATCAAGTGATTTGATTGCTCCCTAAGTAAACAAGGAGCAAACACCATAATGTCCAAAAAGAGAGCATGTGACATCCAATATGAGGCCCTGGACAGGGGGAAGAAAAGTTTAGCTGTGCTATACATTGTTTGGAGTTGTCTTATTTGTCTAACATAGGAGACACTCCCCAGCCAGCTGTGCTCAGCCTTAGATACACTCCCACACTGTGGGGACTGGAGCTGCTTCCTCAGCCTGCAGCTTTTCTGGCTGTCTCAATAGTCTGCTAAACATCTGGAGATTTTTGCAAGGACAGAGCATGCTACAAGCATAAATAAACTGGAAGAGATGGGCACAGTTCCCACCAGCCCCTGCCTTGTTCTTCAAGTTATCTTTTGTGCATGTTGCAGGTCCCAGCACCAGCACATTCCCCAGTGGCATCACACAGTAGGCCTCCTGCTTGAAGAGGCTGGGAATCATGACACATGGAGCTCCCCACATGATTCATTCAGATGATCTACATTTTTTGCTGTTCAAATTCGAAACTGCTGCAAGACCCAACACACCTGTAGCTTCTTTTTGCCTTCTTCCAGTAGAAAGACCTCAGAGCTTTCAAAATCTCCTATTTCACCATTCCACTCTGTGTTTCCAGCTGTTTGCAATGAACACCTATGTCTCCAGAGTGTGGAATTACAAGGGAAGGATGTCTACCAAGGAGCGGAACAAGAAAAGCAAAGTTTCCACAATGTTGACATCTTCCCTTTTATTATACTGGTTTTACAGTCATAAATAAAGTTTACACTCAAAAATAAAACCTTAAAATGAAGTATTACTACAGTATTGCATAAATACTCTAATAGTATGAAATATATTCTGAAGCATACACACATAGCCATAAAAGAGATCTTCATAAGAAATTCTGAAAGCAAGAATGCACGGCTGATTACTTTTTTGGAACAGATCAGAGCATGAAATATATTACATGCTGGCCTCTCAAGAGGACCCTTGCAGAATCTGATTGCAGAATCTGCAGACGTGGAAGGCCTGATTGTGGGGCATGGTCTCCATCCCCACTCCCTGATGGCTTCTCATGCGCTCCTTCTGTTCTGTTCAATGCTTAGCAAGGCCCAGACAGTGATAAGAGTCTTCTCTGGTGGCAACAAGAAAGTTAGCAAGGCTGCAGAAGAAAAGACTGCCAGCGACTGGCTTTTCTGGTCTTGTATTGATGCACAAACTGAGCTTGAAAGCATGGTGGTGAGGCTTGTTAGCATTCAGTTTGCCAGAAATGGAGGAAGCTCCTAGGGAAGAAGAAAAAAAAAACATTAAAATTTTGATACCAAAAGCTTAAGCTGTCTCTTCAGCATGATAGAGAATTTGAAAATGAAGCATCTGCTCCAGGATATCACTCTGATCCTCCTTCAATGTGTTAAATAATCTCCCTCAAGATACATTTTTCCAGACAACAGGGCAGCACCTCATAATTTACTGTGCCATGTACTCCACTCCTAGAAATACAGACCATTTACAAACAGAAACATTTAAAAGGTAGCAACTTGCATAACTGAATGCAGGGGAAGTGGAGTTGGATCTTGTGGAAAGGCAAACTTTTGGGGTGTTAGAAAGGCCCCCCCAGAGGTTTCTAGTCACACACCATGTTTGCAGCATGGCTAACTCCAAGGCTGGACCAGGCAGCTCAGAGGGAAGTTCTCAGTGTCTCCAGGGATGGAGGTGACAGCCTCACCATGTTCCAGCACAGCACCATTGTCAGGAGAGACGTTTTCCTTCCATCCTGCTGGAATTTCCCTCACTGCAGCTTGTGTGTGTTACCCTGTTTTCTCTCTGTGCATCACTGAGGAGAGTTTGGCTACATCTTTACTGCCTTTATGTAGTGGAAAACTGCAGGTTTGCACTAAGCTCCCACTTAGCCACCTTCTCTATAGGTCAAGGAAAGCCTGTTCACTCAACCTCTCCTTGTAGGGCAAATGCCCCCATCCCCTGCCCTTTGCAGTGGGGCTCCACCACATCCCCTCTGGTTCCTCAGTGTTTTTCTGCCAGTGAGGCCAGGGCTTGATGCAACCGTGTGTATTTCTCTGGAGCTCATGCCTGGAACTCACTCACCTCATTACACCTCTGCATAATTAGTAAAACGGGGCAGGATGTTCAAAGGGGCTGAGCACACAGACATTCCCATTCCTTCTGTGGAGGGTTGGTGGTTAGAACTACTGATGATGGGCCCTGTGCACATTCATTTGAGGGGTGGCTTGTGTTTAGCTGAGGCAGCAGGGCAGTTCAGCAAGTGCCTGACTTCCAGCAGGCTTCCCAGCTGGCAGGACTCTGCAGAAATCACCAATGTTGCCTTGCTGGGACAGGCAATTTGTTAGCTGGCTCTTTAAACCAAGGCCTGAAGGGCAGATTGCCCTTGTACCACTGTAGGGGCCCGTGCTGAGTCAGCAGCAGTTTGTCAGCACTGAGGAGCACTGAGCAGCCGGCTCCGCTCAGCTCCCGGCAGGCATCGCACCGTGCCCGGATCGTGCGTAAGCTGCTAAATTATTTAATCATCTCAGGCATTAGGAGACTCAGAAAGGCTGAAAGCCAAGGGGAAAACGTCTCCTAAACCATTACATTGCATAAAGCACTTTGTTAGATCAGCTGATTGACTGGACATTGCTACTGACTGTGTATCCTGTCACCTGAACGTCTTACTCAGGCAAGAAATGGAAAGGTCAGGTCTTGAGGTACTGAAAGCCCTGTGTAATGTATGGGGTGGATGGAACTGAAATGAGGTGAATGTGTACCTTTTCCTCAGCCAGAAATAAAACAAGGCAATCCTACAAAGGGGTTAGGTTTGTGTCTGTGACTCTAAGTCCCTGCCAGCAGTTTTGTGCATCCCTTCCTCTGCCTCCTGCCATCCATTCTGCACAGAGGGACCAGTTCAAGCAAGAACTTGCTTGCCCCACAAAGGGTGGCTGAGCCCCACAGTTTACTCCAGTCCTGGTCTCCTCTCCTGTTCAGTATACCACTTCCTCTTTCTGAGTAGGATATCAGGCTGTACAAGTAACTTCTACAGTTGTATGGATTGCAAGAACAATGGAAAGCAGATCTTGGTCCTATTGTACTCTAATATGTAAACTCTGATCCTGAAGGTAAATCCACCCATCTGGGCTTTTGAACTTGCTCAGAACTTAACTGAAATCCATGGCCCTGTCCTGAGGAAAAAAGAGAATACTTGAATAATGATTACAGAGCTGAAGGAGCTTCTGGGGTCAAATAGCTCGGGTAAGCTGCAAGCTAGTGAACTGGTAGCTGATTCATGCAAAGGGTTGAAATAATATAACTTTTCTTAGTTAAAATCTGAGAGTAGTGCTCAATCTCTTCTATCCTCTGCTCCTGGACAAAAAGGCACAATGTAGCAGCATAGTCCTCTGGCAATCTCTTGCCTGCTCGGCTGTCTGTTTATGAAGCTTCAAGCCTATGCTTATTTTTCCTACTCTCATTTCTGCTAACACCATTGCTGGGATCATCCAAATCTCCTTTTCCTTGGATTTTTTTGCATTTATTTTTGCTCCTGGTGTTTTTTCAGGTGTCTACTTACCAAAAAGATATGTAAGAGTTCTATGCTATTCAAAATGAAGTATAAAGTGACGTTCTGGGGCCAATAACCATCTTCTCCGGGTTGGTGTGCAACAAAATTTCTCCAGCAGTACCTGTAATCTAAGAAGAGAGATACCCAGTCACTCCTGATGAAAGGATGCCCAGTTCTTTCTTCATTAACATGTCAGTGAGTCATTTGTTTCTCAGTAAGAATACAGTAAAGGACAAAGATATTCATATGAGGTGTGCACAAATAACTACACAAATAAGTTAGTGGAAAGGGGAACCAAAACTCTACAGAGTAGCAATATGTCTAAAAATTAATTGCCAGAGAGAGAAATTGATCATTGTGGGGGCTTGGGTAACCCTTATCACAAATAGCATGCTCTGGCATAAAGCCAAGAGAGAAGGAATCAGCAAGTGGCAGGAGTGAAAAGGGAAGTGGGACAGGCAGTCAGAGCTGGTCAGGCTCTCCTTTTGGCAGCCTTATGCTTGAGAACACAGCTTTGGTAAGACAAGTTGCTTCAGTCATGAATCTGTCTGACTTATCCAAATGATAAGGGAAAAGCTGGAGTGAATACACTAACATTTAGCAGTTTCATATTGATCTTAGTGTTGATGGGATGGCCAGAGCTTCTGACAATGCTCTGGTGCTATAATCCCAGGGACAGCGCACCCAATATAAGTAAATGTCCTTTAAGATTACATTTGATCCAGTGGGTTTCATAGCTCCACACTCCAGTGGTAAATATCCACACAGGTGTGTGAGGTTCATCTCTTCAAATATACATTCCTTTTTGTGAGCTGCTTGTCTGGACTGTTTTTACAGCCAAACATTACCAGGCAAGCAAGATACACACAACAAAAAGGCAAGACACATCTTCTGTGATGCATCATCTGAAAGTGTCCTTTAGACAAGTTTCCTGCTCTTCTCTCCCTACCAAGGGAAATCAATTACTTGATGCAGCTGGCAAGCTGATCTGCATGTGTATTCTAGGAGGGACAGGATTTTACGCTGCATATAAAGGAGGTGCGCATAGCTAGAGAAACCTCCAACCCTCATGTTCAGATTTGGCAAGAGGAAATGACCATGCTGGTCCTGCTGCTGTGCAGGGGAAGACTGGGGAAGAAATAAGGCAGAAGAGAGTGACATTTTTGCACTCACTAATCCTCCCTGTAATATGCAATGTGAAATAATTCATGCTTAGGGGGAAAATCTATAAAAACCAAAATTGTAAAATAAATTAAACATCCAACGAGCCTCTGACCACGGACAGCCCAGAGACAGATTACCACACCGAAATTGGGACACTCCTGGTGGCAGCAGGAAAGAATGCCTCGTTAACAAGTAAAAAGACCTGGCTAGTGTGGAGATGGGATGCCTCTGGAAAAACACGGGAACACCCTAGGACGATCAGCACTTGATAAGTGTCATCAATCAAGATAACAGAAGTCATCAAGAACATACATCTGAATACCCAACTTCTCCTGACATGATCAGCACCCGCCACCACCCAAGAAACAGCGATTGTCCAACCCTGCAGTGAAAGAAACTTCATACACATGCAGGGTGACAAAAGAAATCGAGGCACCTCTGCCTCAGGCACAAAAAATTCTATAAAACAGCCTTGCTGGAGACGGCATTCGTGAACAGAGGGAAGTCTGATGCTATAGAGGTCGGATCTTGGTTCACCCAGCGCCGATCCCGGGCCCGACGCTGTCTCTTTGGCTGTAGCTTTCGAGGACCGTGTTTTCAGTAGTGAAAATAAATTGCCTTGCAGTAATTAATTTGGCTTTCTCCTTGATCATTTATAACACTCCCCAAAGCCAGCCATCACCTCTGTTACAAACCAAGAGTGCACATAATCCCAGAACTTTCAATCCACACTTAGACAGAGTTTCTGGGTTACCTTCAAGGTTCATGATACGTATAGCGACTCCATTCATCATCAGGCTGCGGAGACCTCGTCGGTTCCGGATATCGAAGTGCCTGAACAGCTTGGCTGCATATATATCCAAGGTCACGTTAGGGTGTGACCTCAGGAACTCCAGAATCCTTCTGCAGCAGTTTCCACAGGGACTAGATGAAATGAACCAGGTGATGGAGCAAGGAGTTCGTGGCCTGTTATTGAAATGATTTTCCAGGAAGTTGATTTCAGCATGTTGTTCACGATTGTTTGAGCACCAGTTCCTCTGGATGGCACGTCTTCTCCGCCTGATTTCATACAGCAGGTACACCCTTCCATTTTGTCTAGGTGGAAAATTTCTTTGGAAATCTTCTGGCTGCATCTTCCACCTGAAGAAGAGTACCAGCAGTACTGTGATCCCAGCACTTCAATGATGTTTGGTCCCATTATGCATTGCCTACTCTCAATATCAGCCAGGACTCCCACTCCCAGCTTTTCCCATCAGAAATGAGCAGCTTGAGGAATGTCGCGATTTAGCGATCTAGAGCTGGAATTTGATGAAAGCTTCAGAACACCCCCAGCACCTCCTCAAGAACTGTTGGGTGGGTAAGCAAACTCGTCGCCCCTCAGAGATCAGCACCAGTCAAAGCAGTAAGGCAACTGGAAAAGGAAGATTGAGGAAAGGGATAGTAAGAATAAAACAAGGCAAAAGCGTGTCTCTGGAAATTGCCAAGTGGCTCAGGCAGCAGTGAGTGACAGACCTACATCTCTTACCCTTGGTTGTTCTCTCTGGATGAGGGACCTGTGTAGAAAAGATTTGTGAATCACTGAGGAGAGCAGGTCAGAAAACAAAATTGCCTCTGCCCATTCTGTCCAGACACCTTTCAGTTCTATACACACCCTCTTAAATCTCTTTTCTCTAAAAGGGGTCAATAAGTAATCACAGCCCAGCAGGATAGGCACTCTGCGATGCAGGAGGTGTGGACTCCTACCTGGAAGTTGAACTTGATGGTTGTTTAAACCATTTTGTACACAAATCCTTGTTCAGTTTAGCACATTATGGTTGATTGTGTAAATACTCAAGTTTAAATTCCCTGATTTCAGCTGTACTGAATCTGCTTTTCCCTGACTAATCAAAGAGCAGAATCAAATGTCTTATCCCTTTAAATTTTCCAAACCACTTCTATGAGAACAGGCAAAGTTTGAGCCATTTTCTCATTGGTACTCATAATCTTGGCAATCCAGGCAAAAACATTTCCACAACTGACTTCCCATCTTTATTTAATCTGTAAGTTTCTAAAAAACTAAAAAAAAAAATCAGTGCCAAGGAAAAAAAAATCTGTACAGAAAAGAGGGTAACAAATACATACAGGGTGGCAACACAGCCCTGCCTGATTATACACATTTTATCTTCCATAGTGGCAAGCAACTTTGGCCCCATGACTTATTCATCCCTTCCCAGTTGAGGGTCTAGAGGAAAACAGTTGCAGGTGATCAAGGCAACTTATTTATTTTGTAAAAATCCACCAACAGGAAACTTAAGGATTTAGGAACCATAATTTTATTTGATAAAATATTTTTTATATAAAAATAATTAATTTTATTTTTCTTTTTTGTTTTTATGAATTATACATAATATAATAGATTTCTTTTACTATATACTTAGAATTAAGATACTAAAGGCATTTTTCTGCAGCTTAGCTTGTGAAGATGAGAAATTCTGAATTATACAGAGCAAAATTACGTTTTAACATGAAGAAAATAGTTTTCCACATCAACAGAGACATGATCAACTACTAGCACAGCCTTATTGCCCTGATTCTTTAAGAAGAATATTCTAGTTATTTATCACAATGAAAATAAAATAGATTAATACATTAGCTAACTAAATTGCTCCATTCTTAAATGCTTTTGAGATCTCTTTTCACAGTAAAAGTTCTTTTGAATTTTGAATTCTTCTTGCCATACCAAGGTTAAAAAATTATGTTAATAGTTTGAAGCTGGACCCAAGACTCAAGATACAGTAATGTATTCAAAGATATAAAACAGAAATCCACATCTGTCTCCTATGTATCCTCGTGCCAACAATACACATTTGTCTCGACACTCCAGTTCTTTAGATACAACTACAGTGAATATCATGATTATTGAGAAATAGGCCTGCCTTTCACATAAATGTACTTACCTCTGGCACTGACAGCAGCCCTGGGTATTTCTGGATTTGTGCATTGCTTCCTGGAAGACTGGTGTGCCTTTATAAGTCTTACATTAGTTTCAGTTTCTATTCCTGAATCATAACACTGATCTTTGGGCCCTATTAATGCTGCTGATTAGCTGAGCATTTCCTAATGGTGACTTCTTCACATTTGTACTATCCAGCTGGCTGAAGCTGAAAGCAAGCCTCTGGCAGCAAAGAACTGCAAATGGGGGTGATCCCACTCAGAAAATGATCTGGCCTCGAGTACAAGATTTCCTTCAAGGTACCTAACAGGTGAGCCACTTTTTGAAGTGCAGACAGAAATTACATTTCTTTTTAAACTCTGGCTCCAGAACAGAAGAGCAAATCTTCTCTAGTCACCCCAATGTGATGAGAGAGAAAAACATCTACACAAATGGCACCAAGCCACACAGCTGTGGCATGGCACGTCACTTTTCCGACACCCAGATGCCACGAGGAAGTTGAGCAGAGGCCAGTGGAAAGAGTAAACAGAATATATCGTGTGCAGCACCTGCGAGCCTGTGGAACTGCAGCGGGTATGGTGGTCACTGCCATTTCCCTTGGGGGGACTTCTCCCGTGGCATTCCAAGCACTGCTCACACCCCCTTGAGCCTGAGTCCTCACAGAATCAAGCAGACACTCCACGTGTGTGACCTCTGAGCTGTGGTCACTGACTGGGCAGCCACTCTCAGGCTGACTCTAAGCAAGCTTCCCACCAGCCAGGAGAGTTTGGAAGTGGACACCGTGTTGTGCGGGAACATCCAGATATTTTTGAAATATCTCAGCTGAGAAGATCTCTGTGCTCATGTGGACACTGAGAGCAAGACCTGAGCCACCTGCGGAGTATCTGCAGAAGCTATTGGTCATGATATCAGTTCACTGATGCAAATAGAGCAGGCATCTTCCAGTGCCCTGAGAAATCTGCTCAGCATTATGAACTGGGCATCACCTCACTGTGATCACCTTACTGTGATTCTGTAACTCTCACAAGATGCAGCAAAATAATATTTCCCATTTAACCTGAAAAATTACTGAAACCATGCTGGTTTCTAGTGAGAAGCTTTCCTCTGACACACCCAAAACTAGCTTGCAGAGGAAAGGGATTACAAAAGAATGCCTTAGGTAGTGTCAGTATCTGTCACTCACATTTTTTTCTGGTTTTGTGACAAAATTATTTTTGGCCTGATGCACAATGTAGAGATTGCCTTCCTTGGTGCCAAGCTGGATGTGGGATTTTAAAGCTAAGGGAGTGATTTATTTGTATTCTCT
Source organism: Ammospiza nelsoni (assembly GCF_027579445.1). Lineage (NCBI taxonomy): Eukaryota > Metazoa > Chordata > Aves > Passeriformes > Passerellidae > Ammospiza > Ammospiza nelsoni. Next base: position 32,675,955 of record NC_080634.1, on the reverse strand, counting down.
GCAGCAAGCTCTCAGTATTCTGTTGTTAAAAAGTGTTCGGTTTTCCACCAGGGCAGAGAACAAGCTGGAAGCGTACACGAATGTGAAGCTCAGAGGGGGTGGGGATTCAGGCACTGGCAGGACTCTCTGCCAAGGAGAAGAGTGGTTGTGGCAGGCATCAGGCAGTGCCAACACTGAGTCTGCCCTTGAGGCCTCTTCTGCTGCAAGGTCACTCCTCCCTTGTCAGCACAGAACTGTTCCCTGGTGGTTGCACTATTTCCTACCACAGAAGAGTGAAGGGGAGCAACTCAAACACTCAAGAGATTGCTGAAACAAAACCATGATTGGCTAATATGGTTTTGAGTTCATGGGTGTGATCCTCGTTGAGAGAGGAAAGCTTGGTGCTGCAAAACTCCCTTCACTGCCCCATCCTTACAGTACATATTTACAAATAAGCAGGGGTGAATTAGGCTTAGAGATGATTAGTCTGATTAGTCTGCAAAGACTCTCTTGATTAGCAGCAGTAGTTCCTGACAGAAAACCAGCAATGTGCCACAGAAAGTGGAGAAGGAAAATGTCCAAGCAAGGAACCAGCAATGCAACACTTTCAGGTGTTTCCAGGAAGCTGAATGTGCTGTATGAGATGGTGGAAAGCCAAAATGAAAAAATTATTGGAAATATTGCTCTGTTAGCCAAATGTGAGAAGACTAATCCCATCCCAATTTAGTAGCTGCTTCAGCCCAAATAAAATCAGGAAGATGAGGCTGCCACATGAGTGAATTTTCATACTTCTAGAAGAACTTGCACATTCTGTTTGTGGGCACTAGGCTTCAGTGAGTCAAGAGGAGAATGAAGACCTTCATAAGGATCATACAACTAGGTGGGACACCTGTTCTTTGATTTTTATGAGCAACCAGCAGCAATCCAGTATCCCTTTAAATTGCTACGTGCCTGTGGCAAGGGTTATCTATATAAGTGGAGTCTTGTATTACTCAAACAATTGTGGTAAAAAATTTTATTCTACTTCTCATGCAGTCAATAATGTCCCCTTACAGAAACTGCTTAAGGTAATGTAAGAGATGAATGCAGAGGTGGTTTGTGATGCTGAGCTATTGGTAACATCTGAATATATCTCAACCACTCCAGGAAAAGGTTTTTTAAAATAACCATCACTCTCATTTGTATGCCCTGTGAACCTGAATGCATTTTGGAGGAACATACATGGCAAAAGGTACATAGAATGGTGGACAGACACTTATTCATGCCTCCTTTAAACACCAGGTTCCTTAGACCTTCATGAGAATATTCCCCTTGATGGTAGTAGAGACATGCCATATATATATGATGAGATTCAGCAGGGAAAATAACCTAAAAGCATCACAGTTTGTTCAGAACATTTTACAAAGGGCCTCCAGGATGCACACAGGGTGACAGAGAGGAGGACAGAGCATCAGGGAGCTAGGTCCCCTCAGATGTCTCCCAGGAAAGAGATTGTAGCAAAACAGGTCTGCAGCATGACTATTACACTCCCTTTTCTCGAGCATCTTTTAGCTAATCTGACACTCAAAACCCAAGACGTGCATCTGATAACAAATTTGGGCTGAGACAGAGTCCTAGAAATGGAAACATATGGAAGAAATTTAGGAAGATGGACAGGTTAGAGGAGAAAGAGGAGCACAGAAGGAAAGTTAAATCTGACATCAAAGAAGACAAAAAGGGACAAGGCTTGAGTCAGCTAAAATCCTAATTTGCAAATCTCTGAGGATTTTATCGGTGCCTATTCTCTACCTGGATGATGTATTGGAAAGAGGTGACAATCACCAAGTGGAAGTCTGGAAGCAAAGAGAAAGGTTAAATTTAAATGTGACAAAATCTTGGGGCTTATGCCACAGAGGCTTAGGTCTCAGCCTCCACTAACAGGCTGCCTCCTGGACTTAATTTGAAATGGTAAATCCTGTGTTAGTTCAAGTGTTCTGCTGCTGACACATTTGACAGTAAAAGGAAAATCCACTGTGTGTTTACTTGGATTTAATGGAGTTTTCTCAGTAGGTATCTAAATTTTTTTATGGAAAGAAAAACCACACAGAGCCTTTTGAGATTTATTCTGTGACCTCCACATTTAAAGAAGGCTAAAATGTGTTTATGTATGAACCTATGAGTTCACACTCATGAAGATACTTACAGATATTTACAGATATGTGTATGCACAATAATGCAATAATGCATATAAAAACAAGCTTGTAGATACACAAATCCACCTCCTTGGCAGCATATTACTTTGCAACTCTGATAAGCACACCCATCCATGACTCTTTTATCTCTCCCTGTACCTTTGCTTTCATTTCTTCTGCAGCCTGCACAGAGTCACCACACTTTGCTGAGATTCTTGCTCAGCCTCCATGTGCGGAAACCAAAACATAAGAATTAAGATAACTGGTGGCACCCTGCCACTGCTGGGTGAGCTTTATGAGGCTGACTCTGATCAGTGAGGTGACAGGCAGCCAGCCACAAGGATGCGCAGGCAGAGCTCTGACGCAGGCAAAGTGAAAAATAATTGGCTGGTGGGAAGGGCTTATCTGCATGCCTACTCGGGTAACAAAACATCCTGATATCCTTGTAATGGAATTCTTTCACAGCTGGTGAGGTTGTAGAAATTTCCCAGCTCATTACAGATACTTCATGAGGAGTCAGTGTGAAAAGAAAAAGCTGCAAGTAAACGTATCTTGTTTTATTTATCTATTTTGGAAAGCTTTTCTACTCTAAGCAGTCCTTCTACAGTCTTCTCACACTACTTTGTGTCACAGCAGTTCTATATACTTATCTTTATTTTGCTTCCTTTCTGTGTCTTTGTTTCAAGGCACACACTCTGTCAAAGCACAAAGCAGAACAAGTACCCCAGACCCTGTGGGGATTAGTGCCCATGCCCTGCTTGAGAGCCTGAGTCAGTCACCACACAACCACCAGAGTTTTAAATATGAGGGGGACAACATAACCAGGTGGATTTCACTTGAGAGAAGCAATGATTTTCTATGGCTTGTACCAAGGAGAGTGTTCAGAGCAGCTTTAGGAACTTGCAGCTCTGAGACTTTCTTTTCCAAGCACTCAGGGATAGCTGAATGACAACAATATATGGTTAAACTCTCTCCAAAATTCACCTGGAAAGTGTAGCTGTCATGGGAGGCAAAACCTCCATCAAAAGCAGAAAATATCTACCAGGACCAGGCATTGCAACCATTGGGCACCATCAAGGATGGAGTTAATTTTCTTCATTCCGGACCATATCAGTTCCTGGGCAGTGTGTCAGTGGAAGCCGCAAGTGAGGGTGGTCAAGATAACCATAATAATAGTTTTGTTCTTTTTTTATTGTGAAAACAACTTGGGGTTCTTTGCTCGTGACCTTGGAATGTCACAAGCTTGCTTTGAACAAAAGCTGGTTGTGATGTGAACGGGCTGAGCCTGGCAAGACAAAGCCAACAGGACAGTGTAAACAAGGACTAAGGAAAATGAGCCTTGGCACAGACAGGGCATCAACAACCACCCCCAAAGCTGCTGAGAAGATTACACTCTGATACCGTTTGTTTGGCAGCCTGTGCCAGCAGATTGGAGACTGAAAGGGAAATACTTGGTGCACTTTATACATTTTGTTCAGCAGTTTCACATCATCTGTGTTTCTCTTTCCCAGCCCCCCATAGCGACTTGTGTGATCAGTTTTCCCTGCCTCTTTAAAAACATCTTAAAAGCACAAGGAGTTTCCAGTGGATATATCTAGTGGCCCACTTCCAGGATGGACTTGCAAATAAGAATAATTACTTACTTCTTTTAGCTATCTGAGTCGAGATGCTGAAATGCTATGACCATGGGTACTGTAATTACCATTCCACAGTCACACCTCTTGGTGGATGGGGGATTTGCTTCTGTTGAACAGGGCATCTGTGGATTTTTGAAGCTGCATTTTAAAATCAAGTACTGCTCTTGCTTACATGTCAGAGCTCCCACTGAAACAGTGGGAAATCCTCTAGGTTAGCACAGTCTTTCTAATGGAGATGTGTTTCAGTGATTAAGGATGAGACATTATTACAGCAAGAACTGACACTTACTGTGATTAGTAGATCAGTTTAAAACAGTGACAAGTGTTTACTTACATGGCTAACTATAAGATTTTGGAATGTTCTGCTCCAGTAAACTGTGGATACTGATGGCAGGACAGGGTGAAAGTAGGTCCATATACGGACACTGAAGGTGAGATGCAGGGTTCCCAAATGCAGTCATTGTGTGTATTGAGCTAGTGGGACAGATAATGAAAAGTCACAGCTGGTGGCCAGGATTGCCTGCTCTCTGTGAAAAACAGTCCCTCTGTCACTGCTAGATACAGTGTCTGCACTGTGCTTTCTGCCCCAGTGAGGCATTTTCTGTGGTTTTAAGTTCACTTCTGTTCCTCTTGAATCATGAGGTAGGAAACAAGGCTATCTGAGAGGACAGCAGGTCTCCAGAGACGCTCCTTTTGGCATCCTGCCCGTCTCTTGCCTGATGATGGGCCCTGGGACCCCAACACAGAAGACCGCAGCTGAGGGGATGATAATTCAGAGACAACTTTGAACTGGTTCAAGAGTGGCTGCCCCAGATGGATGAGCACAAATCTATGGAGCCTGAATCCATATGGGATTCATCCCAAGGCACTGAATGAGCTGACCGATATCATTGCAGGACCTTGCATTGTTTTTCAATAGCCTTGGGAGTCGGGAAAGGTTCCAGGCCAAGTGGAAGATGACAGTGCTGCGCCAATGTTTCAAGAATGGTAAGAAGGAAGACCCTGGTGATTACATCCTGTCAGTCTCACTTCAGTGCCTGGTAAAGTTATGGAGGTTATTCTGAGAGACAATTATCAGGTCCTGAGAGGGATGTCTCGACCACCTCCTCTGAGGCAGCCAACATTTGGAATAGCCTTGGGCTAAATTAAGGCAAAACAACACCAAGCCATCAATTAGAAAGTTTTATTTATAGGCTGCAGCAATTAAAACTGTATGATCGGTTTAACAGTCTGTAGCAGCAATAATTCAAACCTTTCTGAACAGCCTGAATTTCTGCAGATTTAAGCTTTCTGAAGAACATGTGGCAACAGCCATCTCTGGGCAGCCTGTGGCAGCAGTGACTTGAACTTTTAAGCAGAGGGAGAAAGGAAGAAGGAAAGATAGAAAAAATAGAGGTAGTGAAAAACGGACCTGGCCTTGTCCAGATTCTAAATACAGAAAGGTGAATACATGTTTCACCAAAAGAATGATATCATATTGCTGATAGCACTACTGAGGCTCAAGGATCCTGGTTCAGGCCTCAGCACCTTACCTCCAGGGTAAAATGTCCAGGATACAGCGAGATAAGTCCAGAGGGCTCTGGGTGAGCAGCTAGCTGATGGCTCAAAAAATTACAGCCAAAGGGTTTACATCAGGCTGGGACCTGCCACCACTGGGGCTCCCTGGGGCTCATTTTTACAGCCAGTGATCTTCAACATTCTTATAAATCATCTGAATGGGGGAACCAAATGTAGGAACCAAAATTCAGTAATCTTGCCGATGATACTAAACTAGGAGGGTCTGTGGATTCCCTTGAGGGTAAAGAGGCCCTGCAGAGAGATCTGGATACTGAAGAGCTGAGCAGTCACCAATTGTATGAAATATTACAAGAGCAAGTGCTGCATTCTCCACTTGGGACCAGGTAATCCTGAAATTTATGTAATCCTGAGACCACGGATCAGTGATAGGACTGTTGTAAATGGAATGAAGCTGCATTAGTGGATGTTCAGCCTGGACATTAGGAAAAGATTCTTCACTGATACCAGAAACGAAGCCCACTTAAATTTTTAAGAGTTTTAGTAAATGATAATAGCGATAATCACAAAGCAAAACTTACAGCACACGCTGGGTGCACGGCCACAGCCAGGCACACCCACCTCTTCTGTCTGCAGACTTCTATACTGATACAGTGGTGTTACCCCCTCAGAAGATTTTGCAGATTTATTTTGGGCTGGTTGACTTCAATCTTGCTTCAGATTTTTGCAGCGTTTGCACAATTCAATAGCTGCAGTCTAGGGTGCTCTTCTGATGCCATCTTAAGCTTGGAACTCTTCCTTTATGGTCTTCTGCTTTTCACTTATGCTATCTTAGATATACATTTTGCAATAATAATCGTATCTTAAAGACACCTTTTGCAAGCCCACTTCCATCTTTTAAAAGCCTTTTACGTTAAAAGCTTTATTTCTCCTTTTACGTTCCCACAAGCACTTACAAATTTTACCACACTTAAAAGCAATTTGAGACTTACACTAATTATCTTAAAACAATTACAATTTTATAATTAAACTAAACAAATTATAGTGAAAACCAACTACTACATAAATGTTTATAACATGGATGAAGATTTTAGTCATGTTGTTTAGTTTTAGGTAGTCATGGGAGGAGAAGGACTTGATGATCTTTTGGCTCCCTTTCAACTTGAGATATTCTGTGATTCTTTGATTCTACAAATGAAGATCCTGAAATGGAAATAGAAGTATGACATTTACGTCCTCCAATTGCACTTTGAACCTGCTGTGATTTGAAATGGACATGGCAGAATCAGGCTATTAGTTGTAGTAGCCCAAGATGTTACTTTTCCACGTATGCCATATAAAATGGATTTCCCAAACAACAAATGACCCACATAGCCACAGATTTCTTTCACTCGCATTCACTGAAAATAGCATTTGTCAGAAAATTCTAATGCATTGAAATCAAAATGCTGAAGCACTTATATTAGTTTTGCTAGATTTTTTTAAAAATACAGTCCTTCGCAGCCAAGGACGTGGACCTGTTCATCCAAGCAAAGTGTCCTGTCTCCAGGGCCACAAACTTGCAGCACTCTTGCTGAACACACCTTTCTCTCTCCTGCCCTTCAGGAGGCCTGCCACAAAACACAAGCAAAGACTGAATTTTCCCAGGGTGCAGGTGTTGTGTTTTGAACAGCTTTTTTCACCTCACAGAGACTGTACCCTTCCAACCAGTCACAGAAGTTACTGAATGGCATCTGGCAGGGACTTTAGTGAAGTATGCAGGGGCCCTGTAACTGGGGGGAGTCAGACCACTGCAGACATTGAGAGAAAGGGGCCGAGTGGCACCATTTGGCAAACTGAAACCCATGCTCAGGTCCAGGTTAAAAAGGAATCTGGTGGAGGGTTTCTGAGGTGAGACTGGAACTGGAGATAAAAATCAAGGAATTTCCCACCCTGGAACCCAAAGGAGAAAAACTGCATAGCTTTTCCTTCATAATATTGTTGCCTTTTCCAACCTAAAAACGAAATCTGAGATAATTTTAGTATAGGAGGTAAGATAAAAAAGTGGATTTTTATTTGGAGGCCTCCAGGGGCAGTTATGGAGAATGTCCACAAAAGCCCCGCCACACAGGGTGAATATAGTTTTGATTGGTTTTAGGAAATCAGCATAATTGATAAAAAGCCCCAGTTAGGAGGACAAGTGGTAATGCACCTCTCCCCCAGGTCAAGCTCCTTCTCTGGAGCCGTCCCTTGGTACTAGCTGTATTTGTTTATGAAAATGTGTCTCAAAGACTTTGTTCTCAACCTTGGATCCCAGGAAGAACCAAGATAGGATACAGGCCTTGTACCCCTGGGGCTTGGAGCTCTGGAATTTGTTTTGTCTCCCTGCCCAGGGAAAGGGCACAGAAAAGTACTGAGAAAACTAGCTAGAATACAATAATAGGCTACAGAGCTCCAAATCTATGTGCGAAGAATACAGAGAACATATAAAAGAAAAAAAGGCAAAACCCAAGATGGCATCAATATGATGGAAAAATATCCATAGTGCTTCTCTCCCAGGGGGACAAGATAGTTCCCATGATTTTAGTACATTCCTTTTCTCAAAAGCCAAAAGCCTCAAGGGTCTAGCTGAACTCTTTACAGTCCAACTAGAGCTACATGTGAACAAGGGCTTCTTTCCTGCTCTTTACAGCTCAGTTGCCCCAGAGTGCAGATCATTTCATGTGATCCCCTCTGTCTCTCAGAGTGTACTGACCTGAAGGATGTCTTCGAGCTTTGCACGATTCCTCTGTATCTCTGATTGAAACCTCTTGGGCGAGAAATCACAGTGGACACCTCGCTGTATGAAGGTCTCCCGACAGTAATCATAGTCTGGAGAAATAGAAGCAAGATAATTAACCTGAGTTTATTCAGATACCAGAGAAGCTCAGGAAGCAAGACTTCTTAAGCACTTCCTTGTGTCCATATCACAGAGACAGCTTGGCCATGGATAGGTCAGCTGATGGATGCTGTCCTCTCCATTTTTGGAACCAATATCATTCACTCTGGGCATTTTTTTCCCCTCCCTTAACTGCAAAGGAGCTCTTCAGCCAGCCTTGTCCCAGCAACTGCATTTAGGACAAGGGAGAAGGACCATATCCCCCATTCCCTCAGGAGTGACATAAGGATGGTATCTCTAAACAAAAGAGAATTTTCATAGATATCTGGTTGCTAAGGGTCCTGCCCCTCTTCTCCTGCACTACTTAAACCCCTTTTTTGGGATGTGACTCTCATTCATTGCATGGTGATGGTTGTGCCTCCAAAGAAGCTGAGTAGATGTGGGGCACCATAGAAGCAAGCCCATACCCAATTCACCATGCACAAAGTTCACCAGCTCACCCCTCCCCAGTCCCACAAATCATGGGAAACCTTGCCTTTGGCGTCCATGGCTTTAATGGTCACTTTCTCCGAGCGGTTAAGTTCCCTGAGGGCCTGGCAGTTTATTGGATAGTTTACGTAGTACAGCCGTGCCACGTGTATGCAGATGTTCACGTTGGTCTGCTCCTCCAGGAAATCCCGAATTACATCACAGCACTCCCAGCAGGGGCTATAGGACAGGTACCAGGTCATGTCACAGATATTGTAGCATCTTGGCTCAAAGATTTCCTCCAGGAAGTACTGTTCTGCATGGCAATTGTTGTAATCGTCATTTCTGACCCAGTGCCGCCAAGATCTGACGCCCCCACGCCACTCCAGCTCGCACAGTAGGTATGTCTCCTTTGGACACTCCCGGGGATCAAAGTGTTTTCTTAATGCTCTCTTAGAGATATACATGCTGAAACAGAAGAGAAAATTCCAGGAATCACTGGTTACAGCTTTGTTTTCACTAGTACTCCATTAAAAAGGGGGACGGTGGAGGAAATCAGAGGAGAACTGAGAAGGGCAAAGCACGAGAACAGCAACGCAAGGAAAACGGAGAGGCAATAACCAGGCAGGGTAAAGGAACTAAAGGAACCAAACCTCGAACTGTTAATCCTCCCCTCCTCCACAGCTGCAAGCAGAACTTTCACTGCCTTCCCCCTCCCCATGCCTGTCCTCTTCCCCATCAGTAGGAGTATTTCTAAAACCTCTCTATATTTTTTTTGTGTCAGACATTTTTACAAGGCTCCTATGTAGCTCTTTTCAATGTAGGGAGCTGTTGTGAATTTCATAAAAACTAATACCAAAAAAAAAAAAGCACTGGTCCACTATGATGCTGAATATTTTTCCTTATTGGATTCTCTTGCTGTTTGTACTTTCATAAGGATTAGCACAGTCAGCACCATCCTGCTTGAGAGAAGAGGAAATAAGGGCTTTATGCAAAAAGATGCAACTCCCAGGATGGATATTTTCTGAGTTCATAAAGGACTTCTAAATACTGCTAGTTAAGGACCTATGCAAAAACTGCCAGTAGTCTTCAATATATCTTTTATGCTCAGTAATTATCCATAATGCATAAGCGATGAAGCCTCCAGAGGCACTATGTAGCCTTTGTACAATTGCCTAATATAGAGATATATATGAGAATGCACCTCAGATATATGTTTTTCCACATTAGAATAATTCAGAGTAAATACAGTATGCAACTGATCAGATTCCAAAGAGAGAAGCAACAAGCCTGTAAATTGATTTATAGATTAGTACTCATTAGTAACAAAAACCCACAAACAAGCCAAAACCCAAACCAAACCAACAAACAAAAAGCACAACAAAAAAAGTTGCAAAACCCCCCAGTCTGAGACACGGACAAATGAAATCTTGCAGAAAAAGTAACTGTCACATATTCTCTATCTGCAGGACTTATCACCTATGCAAAAAAGTATCTCATTTATCTGAGTCAGTCAGAAGCCTTTGTCTCCTTACCCTGTCTCCTTCCTCATCCCAGCCACCTGCACACTAAAATACATACGCACAGGAACCAGTTTGTAAACCACAGGGTGTGTCTCTCTCAATCTTCTCCACGTAAACTCCATTTATTTCAACCAAAGAAACCACACATGCAGATTTATTTATCAGACTTTCTATTGAATTTATGTAAATGTAAATGTAAATGTAACCAAATGTTTAATTATGGTACAGGAGTAACTATTTTATTATGCCTAATTCCTTTAGTCGCTTGTTAAAAAAAAACACTAAGAGGGACAAACTGAAGCACAGACTCAAATTTTATGCTTTCTCGTTTAAGGTATTTAAAGAGATGCTTTTTTTCTATTTATATTATGTTATTTGGAAGTTAACATCTTTTAGCTTAAATTTCTGTAAAACTCAATTTTTAGGGAACATATTGTAGTAGGACAGGGACTGGCGGTCGGAAGATCGTGCCAATGTGACGGAGAGCGGTAGGACTTCTTTTTCCCTAATCCCCTGAGATAAGAGATCACGCCAGGAATGTCACCAGGAATGCAGCCCCCCTAACAATGCTGGTAACTTTCCACTCCTGGTAACTTTCCACTCCTTACTAACCACAGATAGTTCTGCAGACCCCCTCTGACATAGAGAAGCCCCTTAGACTACAAAACCCCACGAGATGAGACAATAAAGGCCTTTGACCATCTACCACATTAGTATCTGCGTGTTCCTTGGCCTGAGTGACCCTGGTGAGTTTGGGTCGCCATGCTGCTCCTCGAAACCAGGTCGCTTTGCCTTATATCAGAAGGCAACAACATATACATAATATAACTATATCATATGTTCACAATAAATATATAAAATATGTGACTGGTTGAAATTCACCAAACAAAATTCATTAAACTCCCAATATTCAAGCAAAGTTCAGTTAATCTAATTTTTACAGAAGATAACTTTAAGGTTTTGGAAAGCAATGTCACAACAGATTATAGAGATTTAATTAATTCAAAGGTACCTGTAGATGTTCCCATCTGATTATAACACACAAGTTAAAACTTCCAAGTCTTACTTAAGTAGGTTTTAAGCACCCTCTTGCCTGTGTTTTGACCATAAAATACTGCACACTCTGAACAAGCTATTGCAACGGGTGTCCTGTGTTCAGGGACATAAAGCTATTTCTTTAGAACAATCTTGAAATACACTAATCTTCAAGATACAGACACCTTAGGGATGTGTTGAGCCGAGTGAAATTTATGGTGTAATCGGCTTAGTAAAATATGACCAAAAGTCTGCATTCTTATTAATATTTGCTACAGCTATTACTTGCTATTTTTAAATAGTAGATTAATGAAAATTTAAACAACACTACCAGAAGGACAAATGAGAAATTTTAAAACTGTGATAAAACACTCACACACTACAGAATATATACAGAAAGGCAGTATGCATTTTTCTCCCCAAGTCAGATAAGAGAATATTTACATTGTGAGTTTACAGATACACTGCCCCAATTCATGCAATCACCTCGACTCTTTTTTAAAGTGCCTGTAGTCATCACCAAGTGTTCAGCATTGTCATGCATGGTACACACATACACATAGAGCCTAACTCAAAAAAAATCAGTCACGTAACAGCTATTGATACAAATATGAGATAAAATTAATAGTTAGCAAATAATTAAAGCTATAAAGAAGAAAACATTATAATTTTTCTTTCTAAATCAGGTCCATCAATCTCATAGAGGTGAACTTGTAATCCTTTCAGAATTTGAGAGCTGCAGAGAAATGCACTGTAAAGTATGACTAATAATATGAAAAATGGACTGTACTCCAAAATGTTTAGAGGAATTAGGGCAGAAAATGACAGAGGGATGACAGCAACATAACCATCTCCTAGGCTTTTCTTTTTTATTAATATGCAGCTGCTATGTAAACATACATTAAACCTTGAAGATGTATTGACTGATTACAAAATACATTTTAAAATGTGGTAATTCTATATTTCCTATTGTATGGTCCCACCATCCACAACTTGAACAGGAATGCGATGAGGTTATTCTAAAATTCACAAAACAGCTCCTAATACGAATGTCTTACGAAAACTGTGTAATAAGCCACATCATCATAGATATTTAATAATTTTCCTTCCTTCCTCTAACACTTTCTATTAGAAATGATTTAAAACTCTGCTCATTGCACGATAATAACAGTAATAATGACAATGTCTAAAAATACATGAGCGTAAATTTGTCAAAACTTCTCTAATCCACATTTTTTTGTCCCTTGCTAATGCTTTGCACAACCGAGGCACTTCTTTACCAAGTGCATTCTGTGAAATACAAAGCTGTGTTTCGTGTCAGGTACCTACAGGCAATGTGTGTATTTCTGATTGTAATATTTATGGAAACCGACCATGGGACAGTTAAAAAGACGAATTCTAATAATAACTGAGGAAAGTAAAGCATGGAAGAAGGCCTTTGAACCTATCCTTTGTACTCAATTAACCTTAGTTGATTTAGGAGCATTTGAATTAATGCATTAAGAATGTTGCTCTTTGCTTGTAGCTAAGCCTTAAAGAGTTTTCCTATAATAACCTTTTGAAGTATAATTTTATAATATTGCTTGTAGTAAGGATCTTTGAAACTATAGCTTTAGAATATATTAAAAGGAAACATGCTTATCTCACACCTTAACAAAACAGGAAAAGCAGCCTGAGAAAGGAAGATGAACATCAACTCAAAGATGAATAGTTTCGACCAAGGGAAGCTGGACATCACTGTTATGAGATTTATAGTCTGTAAGAAAGTCTGTAAGACAGCCTGTGGGAGAGTCTGTAGGAGTGACGGTGGTCGCGCACGGTCAGGAGGGACGGAGACGAGATCTCTTTGAAGCCAGGTCATGGAACTTGTAGTTTATTGCAAAGGGCGTGGGTGAAGGGCCCGCTGGGAGCTGCCAGCCGCAGCTCGGAGCAGGCCCGAGAGAAGAGAGACTTAAAGTGTAAGAGAGTTAAAGGTTTAAGAGCAGAGAGCATGTAGAAAGGAGGGGGTGAAGAAGTGCAGAGGTGAGCGCGAAAAGAGAAGAGGAAGAGAGCGAGGAAAGAGAGGAAGAAAAAGAAGTGCAGAAGAGAGCGAAGCTCCCGTTACAACACAATAAATCATCTTTAGTGTTATTCAGAATATTCAGATTCTCATCAACCAATCTACTACAGCATGCATATCCTATAACATTTCCATACAACTTACAAAAATCACTACATTACCATACCGTGTTACATTTTAAACCCTAAATCTTACTCTTTGGGCCCTGTCTGCCAAGCTGCAGGGTCTGCTCAGACCCTTGGACCTGCCTGCTTGCAGAGGGTCTTGTTTCTTCAAAAGGGGATTACCTTCAGCCGGCCACACCATTGTTTTCCTGTTATTCAGTAACTAAGGGATCTCAAAACTTGCTTTCATTTCAATCTCACTTATAGTTTCTATATTCTCAAAATCTTTTGCCAGGCAATCATATTTATAAGGCTTTCCTGTTCCATCCTCCCCAACAATAGTCCTTGCAATTAAAAGGTGGACCCACATCCGGGGAGCTGGACTTCACCAGATGGGATTTGTCCTTCTTCTTTCGGAAACCGGACCCCACCATCTGGGGATGCTCCTTTCTGGGATACATCCTGAGAAAAACTAAATCACAATAGTGTATAGAACTGTGATGTAAAAATAGGGAATAGAAACTGCTGAGAAGGGTTATGAGTACCCCTATAAATACCTGTAAGCCTCAACTATCGATGTGCAGTTGGAGGGAAAACTTCTCCTGCTGTACCCAGCACTGTATTGCTCATACTTTACCATATTAATTAATAAATTGATTGCTGCTTGAATATTGGCCTAGTCACGCTTCTCATTTATAACAATTCTTTACACTTCTTTACTTCTTTTCTTACTTGCATTAAAACTTCCCCCTCCCTGGAACAGAAAATTGTCTGAGACACTTCCAGCCCCTCTGGCAGCCCGGCGTCGGGGCCAGCCAGTTCCCGCCCAGCCCTGCCCAAACACCCCAACACTTCCCGGGGCTTTCCGCAGTGCCCGCTGCTCCTCACTGCTTTATGGCTCCCGGGACAGCTTCCAAGCCACCGGCAGCTTCCCCAGCAGGCTGGGAGCCCAGTGCAGCCCCTGGTGCACCGCAGTGACACAGGGGACCAAGGTCCCGCTCAGGGACCAGCGCTGCCCTCACCCTTTCCCAGCGCCCCCAGCACGGCCCGTCCCGAGCCCGCAGGGACACAAAGCTCTCGCTCCGTCCCTCCCTCCCTCCCTTCCCCTCCCGGGGCTGCACGGCCAGGGACGCCCTCGGGCCGCAGCAGCAGCAACAACACAGAGCTGAAGCTGGACTGCTTTCTTTCTTTCTTTTTTTTTTTTTTTTTTGTTTTAATTTCTTTTACCCTCTCATCCTTCTGCGGTACATGGCTTCTCCTTCGCGGCGGGCTCTGGCGGCGCTGTCCTCCTGCTGTCCCTGCCCCAGCACAAGGCGCACCCCGGCTCCGCTGGCACAGGTGAGGGGGGAAAACGAGACCGGAGAACTTTGCCGGACCTCAGCTGGTGCCTGGGAAGGACGTATCCAAACACGCCTGCCCCCAGCAGGGCTCCCGCCTCCTTTCCTCCCGCCTTGGCTGGGCTGCGGGGGGCCTGAGGAGCTTCCAGTTACAAAATGTAATAATTCAACCATCTCTTTGAAGCCTGATTCTGAGTTTCAAATGGATGATAATGATTCCCTGGCAGGAAAACGTGATTTATTCTCCTGTGTAGGACGCTCCTTGCAGGGTCGCAGCTGTTCTGTGTGGCACACAGACCTTCCCTGAAACGCCTGTAGCTCAGCTCAGTGGAAAGCATGGCGCTCCTGCCTTGTGTGCTGCCAGATCTTGCTGCCACAACTTTGTGCTCACCAATACAACTCATGAGACACTTCGCTCACCAAGTGTCAGCAAAGCTTCGTCACCCCCCCTACCAAACCAACAGGGTTCCTCCCTTCTGGTCCTGAACAATGCTGCCTGAACACGGCGTGCCCAGCATCTGAAGGGGTCTTAGACTTACTTGTTGTCTACACTCCTATTTCTATTAATATTTTATTAAAACAGCTGTTGGTTAACTCATGTCTTGTCAGGCTTTGCTTTCTGATGAGAGGAATAGCGGATTCTTTACAAAGCTGTGAGTCTGCTGGTAGATAAAACTAGCACTGGGAGATAAAAGAAACAATGGGAAAGATTCCACTGATTGATGAACGGAAAAATGTATTTGCTTTTATAAATAAACTTTAGGTCGGCTGATAAATGAAATTAGACATTGAAACATGAAAGAAACAAGGGGGAAGAAAAACCCCTAAATTCCATATCAATTAAAATTTAAAAGGGAGTATGATATATATGTTACGGAATAATCCGTGCCTGTGTAAAATATACATAAGTTGTGCTTGTACGAAAAATTCTTAAAGATTTAAAGCCACGAGGGGAAAGAGATTCCTTCACAAATTGTGAAATCACAGACAGCAGTGAAGAGCAAAAAACCTAATTAGCAAACTAAAAGACCTGGCTCCGTGGAGATGGGCCCTTTCCCGGGACAGTCCAGAGACACCCAAGCGATGAATACTCGATAAGTATCTATGATCAGGATAGTCAGATTCATCAAGGTTGTGCATCCCAATGCCAGGTTCCTGTAACTCGACAATCTTCATTCTTCACTTCCCAGAAATGGTTTAGCCCAGCCCAGCACAGCACAGAGAAAAGGAAACTACATGAATATGTGGAGCAAGAGAAGAATGGGAGAAACTCTGCCCGAGGCAGAAAAAACCGTATAAAAGCAGCCCAGCAGAGACAGCACTGGTGAACAGAGGGGATCCCAAGCAGCAGCGGTCGGATCTGTGTTCACCCAGCGCCGATCCCGGGCTCGACGCTGCCCCTTTGATTTGGGCTATCAGAGACCGAATTTCTGTCGTGAAATAAAAACCTTTTTTATTGATTATTGATTTGGCTTTATCATTTATTAGCTATAAATGGAGGGTTATACATTAGAGGGAAATCTTCAGTACCTCAGACAATGGGGAAAGAGAGAAGGGAAATGTGCCCAGGAAATTAGAATAAAAAGGGAAGCTATGTTCTCCAAAAATTTGAGAGACCCAAGGGGAAGGCCCCATGGCCTCTCCCTCTATTCAAATAAAACAAAAGGACTCCTCTGTCTCATTTTTGGACATAAACCTCTGACGTTTGTGGATTAATTTTCCTAACACTGAGAAGCAGTATGTACCCTGCACCATCTCTCTTGCACATAAGTGATCCCGGCCAGGCCACTAAGATGCACACATCTTGGAATTGGATTTAGATTTGATCCTTGTGGGCCCCCTCCAATATTTGGAGTATTCTATGATACTGATGAGTATATGGATAAGAGTGCAAAGGGGCAAAATCCATTTATTTTGAGATTTGTAAAAAAAACCCTCCCACTGCCTTTCTTTATGGTCTTTTTGAGTGTTGTTATAGGAATTTTCTGTGGAAATACTTAGGAAAGATCGTAGCTCCCAAATCCCACACAGGGACTTGGTGGTTAGGTGCTGTTCACCTAACCACTATGCTGGAGGAGCACAGTGCAGCTCAGCAACAGTGCCAGCCCCCTTGCAAAAACACTTCCAAGGCAAACCTCACAATCCTAGGAAGACACCAAGGAATGGCTGCAGTTCCCAGCCACTCAGCAGCGTTCTGCTCGTGGATTAACTGCACTGTGGGCGCAGGGAGCTCGGCTGGCTCCGTGCTGAGCCTGGCTGGGCACAGCGCTGCCTGACCAGGTCTGGAAACATTACAAATACTTTCATGGGACACCAAGCCTAATCCAAGAAGGACTAGATAAGCCTGGAGAGTGCTGCAGAGGGTCTGCAGGTTTGTTCCCCAGAGGAGGAGCCCAGGGGAGCAGGTGGCAGCAGGACCCATGGAGGAGGCAGCTCTGTGCCAGGGCGAGCGATGGCACACTCTGTGTGCCACCAGCACTCCAGGACAGCAGGCCACCTCAGACTCAGCACTGCCAGGATGCACAGAGCCAGCCCTCACTACAACAGCTACAGAGCCATTTGTCCCTCCAGGAAATGGCCTTGGGGCTTTTTCCCATTACCTGGGATATCCCAAAATGTCATGAGTTGACAGTATGAGGATTACAGCTTCCATTTCTCTTTTTACGGAATACCTGAAAAAAATTGCTGAGCCCTGTCTCTTGTGAGGGACAAGGAGCTCCAGTGATTACAGGATTGATGTTGAAGCTGCTGCCAGATGTTGACATCAGTTTGTCTGACTCTCTTGGATTGAGTGCTGGCTGCCTCAGAAGGTGCCTGTCTCCAGTTGGGAAGGACAAAGGGAGCACTGTGGGCTGTTGGCTAAGCAATGTATGCCACCCTAACCCAATGGGAAACCTTGTGTGGCCTGGAAGAGGAAGTAAAGACATGCACAGTAAAGCCAGTGTTTTCATTTTGACATGTCTTTTTGTAAATGCATTGTAAGTATCTGTGGCGACCTTCTGAAAGCTGGAAAGGATCACAAATATCACCAGATAAGGTCTGCTAGGAATGCACTTCCATCATAACACAAATGGAAGTTCATGGTGGAAATTAATGAATTTCAAGGTTGTGATAAACTCACCTAACTTGGAATGAAAAACTTGTATTAGTAAGGAACGGACTTCTTTGCAGCTTGCAGGTTGAGGTGTCTTACACATTTAAGATAAGGTGGTGACACTCAGCCTGAATGGGCTCAGCAGAGATTTGATGGGAAATCTTCCTGCAGGATAATGTGCAAAATGAGTTTGTTTACACAACCCATTCCAGTGACTCTGCTCTGACAGCAATAGACATGAAGTCCATGACACCGGATGAAGTCAAGACATGGAATAAGCACTTTCCTAAACTGCAAAAGCTCTGCTGCCTACAATGTGCCTGTCAACAGCTTTCTCCAAAGATCTACACAGTGTTTGATGGGCTGGCACTAAGCCATGCCTGTATCTCTCCTCCAGAGGCATTTCCCATTTATCACCTCTAGCTCCACAAATCACATGGCTTTTGTCTGTGACCCCTGCAAGTTCTTAGTGGACAGACACACATTCACATTGTTATGAATATTTTGATAAAATAATCAATTAAGTAATATTGAAGGGTTAGCTATCATCATAATTAGAAAATTGCCAAGTATAAAGTATAGAAATATCACTAGTCCATGTTTGGAATGTGTAACCTATCAAACCTCACCAAGAAGTTACTGGACCCTTATGTTTCAATCAAGAAGCTATGGAGACCATCACGCTGACCAGTTATGCTCCCTGTTGGGGAATGAAAAAGTTAATTTTAATCATATACCAGCAACTTATTTGGTATTAATTATGTGTAGAGAAAAACTTAGTTTGGAACCTGTAAGCATTGTGGGTGCAATAGGGAGGAAAGAAAATAGTCTTTTCTTTTACAAACATTACTATTTAAGTTAAGAAAACAGTGGGAGACACACCATTGTGTATGTGCCTGAATCAACAATGCCCTTACTGGAAAGAGATTAATTGGGAAAACTGGATGCTTAAATAACTTTCCATGGTGAAGAAATATAAATTAAAATACCAGAATCAAAAGCTGTTGAGACAAAGATTTTTATGTTACAGGAATAAAAAAAGAGCTGGAAGAAATCCCAGAGGAGGTAGAGAATTAACCCCACTAGTATAGACGACTGAGATGCCTGGATGATCAAAAGTGGCCAAACCAGTAAGGATTACTTTCAAACCTGAAGTCAAACTGGTAAAGCAAAAATTATATCCTCTTAAGTGGGAGGCAAGTAAAAAGTTGGAGAAGCTTGTTGAAAAATTTTTAGAATATGGGTTATTGAAAGAGTGTGAATTAGAATATAACATAGTGATATTACCAGTTATAGATTAGTGCAAGGTTTAAGGGCCATTAATAATAAGCACCTGATATTTATCTAGCAGTAGCTGGTCTGTACACACTCTTGACAACACTGACAAGGGGAATATAAATGGTTTATGATGCTTGATCTTAAGGAGGCTTTTTTCTGCAATCCTGAAACAGACGGTTAGAAATTGCTTGCTTTTGAGTGGGGGGATCCAAACACCAGGTGGAAGGTGCAGCTGATGTGGATTGTGATCACAATAAAAAAAAGATAAAAAAAGAAAAAAAGAAATTGGAAAGATGCAAAAAGAAAGTCTGGGCAGAACTTTACTACAATGCATGGATGATATTTTACCAGCAATCAAGACTTTTACAAGCAATCAATGCCTCGGTCCTACTGTAAGTCTATTAAATTTCTTGGGACTATTTGGATAGAGAGTGTCAAAGAAAATGGCACAAATAAACAAAGAAGCAATAATTTTGAGATCTTACTAGAAAAAAAAGCTTGGAAAGCAGCTGAAAAGAAGCCACTTGCCAGATTCCAGAGCCAAGGAATACAAACCTTCTTAGGTGCAGTCAGATGCTGTCAGTTATGGATAGCCAGTTATGGGGTACTGACAAAACCCTTGCATGGTTCTCCAGCAAAAATACTTGCTATAAACTCCTGGAGTCAGAGGGTCTTTAAAGCTCTAAAGGAATCTTAATGCCAACCCCTGCATAGGGACTCTCACACTTAAACCAGACCATTTGAGTTATTTGTGCAGGAAAGGATGCACCTGGCACTAGGGGTACTGGGGCAGCCTTTGGGTCATGAAAGTGTCCTGTCCAAACAACTGGACAATGGAAGTAAAGGTGGATACCTGAGGGAGGTGGTAGCTGCAGAGAGGCACAAAAGCTGCCGTGTACCCCACATGGGCACAGCTGGTTTGGAGCAGAAAGGAGGACGTTGGATATTGTCAGCAGGATGCTGCAACACCAGGTTGCTCTACTAGAGCAGGACAATGTTGAGATTAAGGTAACCACTGCTTCAAACCCAGACATGTTTCTTCAGGCTTCAGAAGAAGCCCAGAGACCTTTTCTCATGACTGCCTTGTGAAAGGAATGAGAGGGAGGTGTTTTTACAAAGAAACTGTGTGCCTGCTTGTAGATAAAGCCAGATACTGATAGGTGAAAGAAGAAAAGGGAGAAACCATAAATTCCAGAGGAATTCCTCTAATTGACACAGACTGCTGCTCACTCAAGGTCGCACTAAATTCCTGGACTGAGAAAAAAAGAAAAGAGATACTAAGAAAGGAGGGAGGGGTGCACAATAGAAGGGGGTCTGTATTAGGCAATTCGGGAAATCTGCACCTCTGAAATACCTCAGCCAAAGCAGAAAGAAAGAGGGAAATAAGTCTGGGAAATTAGGATAAAAATGAGGCTGCACCCTCTAGCAATTTGAGTGACCCCATGGGAAATGTTGCCTGGTCTCTATCATTATTTGAATAAAGTTACAGGACTCCTCTGTCTCCTTTTTGGACATAAACCTCTGGCATCTTGAATTAATTTTCCCAACACTGGTAACCATTGAACGAGTGTGTTTTGGCAGACCTGATCTCAAGAGTGATCCCATCCCAGACCCAGAACTGGACCTGCACTCCAGCAGGAGCAGCATGGTACAAAACAGAAAACAGGCAGCTGGTTATGCAGTAGGAACCTTGACTCAGGTAATGGAAGGCCAGGCTTTACCTTTTAACACAGCAGCACAAAAAGCAGAATTAGTGACCTTACACTGAGTGCTAGAAATCACCGAAGGTAAAAGGATAAACATATGGACTGATTTAAAATATGGGTTTGGAATAATACACCATGAAAACACATGGGAAAAAAGGGAACTGTTACCAGCATAGGGGGCTCCTAGCAAATACAAACAAGAAATTCGTTAACCACTACAGAGTGTGCAAAAGCTGAAAGAAGTGGCTGTGATGCCTTTGTAAAGGCATCTTCAGTGTTGAGACTCCCTATTTAATACAGGAATCAATTCACTGACAAAACAGCTAAAGGAGTTGCTGAAAAATATGTCCTTGCACGAATACCTAGCAAAAGGTTGGGTATCTGGGAGCAAAAACCAAGTTATAGCAATCAGGACAGCCAATTAGGCCTATCTTAAGAAGCTACAGAAAATCCCCGCAAGTGACTGGTAAAGTCGTGTGGGCAGGTAATTAATGTATTAGATAGCTAAGATAACAGAACTAAAACATCAGGAAACACATTAGGAAAGAGAGAATATGGAAACTACTTTTTAAAGGAATATAGGAAGCACAAAGATGACAGAAATTAATAGATCAGTTGTTGAAAAAGATGTGATTTGTTTTGTAAAATAATCTCAAGGAAGGAGGAAGGGCATGTCCAGGGCCACTAAAACACAGAAATTTGCATGCAGATTATTGGCAAATTCATTTTGCAGAATTGCCCAGGCAAAATGGGGACTGGTATAGTGCATCAGAATCTGGAATTTTGGGCCAATCCAGGGGAAATGGAAGGGACCAGATCAAGCTCTCCTGGTAACCTACACTGCACTCAAGGTGGAAGGAATTGCACATTGGGTTCATCACACACAGGTAAAACCAGAAATCACATATTAAATTCAGCAGACAAGATTGACTAACAACCTGGGGTTTCTGTATAAAAAACTTACTGGTTTAGGTACGAAATATTATTTTCTAGAGGGATATTTACTGGATTTAGGTGAAGATGATAAATAATTGCATATTTATAACAATAGAAACTACGTTTTTAACTTTTGGGAAGGAGAATGTGGTTTTAAAGTTAGTGCAAAATTTTGGCAGATTATAAAATATAACTTCTATAATATATTGCAAACACAAATCTCTGCAGAAAATCAAGTTCTGTGGGGCTTTAGTCATCAATTTGACAAAAATTTGGAAACTAAAGTTAGTGGAAGCCTGGGGCAAGGTAAAAACTGAACAGCAAGAAATATTAATAAGAGATGGAGAGCCACTGAAACTGAAGTGCCATTTTACTCAGATTCCAAACTTCAGTCCTGGTAAATTTAAAGGGAGCTGGGAAAAAGAGTTAGAAAACAATTATTTTAAAAGTTAAATCCATAGGTAAACGGCACAGTGGCACACCTTATTATCCTGAAGGATGGCAGTCGGTATCATTGTTTGTTGAGTGAAGGTGATTTTTGTTGCCAGCCCATTGAAAATAAAGAACAAATGAAATAGTGTTACAAAGTCCAAAACAAGAACTGGTTAGTAGGAAATACCAAACTTCAAAGCAGGGATGTTGTTGAGAATTGGAAAGAGACCAAGGAATTTGATTTGCCAACTCAGTCATTTGGAAAGAAGTGCACCCACCCAGATCAAGAGGAAAGGTCAAATAGAATTAAAAGTCAAACGGAAATAAAGCAATTAATCCTCTTCCTAAGAAAAACTCCAGAGGAGAATTTGATGTTAGGATTAATCAAGGAGTTTGCCAATTTGCAGAACGTATCACGGCTTACCGCTTGTTTACCAACACCAAGAGCAGGAGGTGAGTCCATTCCATGGGAATTTTAGCCATGCACTTGACTAAAAATGAAACCACACATTGTGGACAGTAACCTGTCATTGGATAGAAGGAGCAGGAAGAGAAAATTAGGAAACAATGGAAGAGCTGATTGTGAGAAATTTCCAAATTATATTTTCACCAAAATAGGTAGATTTCAGACAGTAGAATCGTGTTCTTATCATGAACAAATAAAGAAAAATGTGAGCCAAATGTTTATGGAATGGGCATGTGGCAAAACCAATCAGACAAAAGAAAAGGAGGCATACTGTGACTCCATTTGCTCTATGACAATATTTCCTCAATTTCAGTATATGGCAAAGGCCCCTTAGGGTTCTTCTTGGGAGGGCTTAGTTTTTGCAAATTGGCCATTTGTGCAAGAAAGGAGAACCTGATATCAAGTAAAGGAAAAGTCAGTGTCGTGGTGGAAATGTGAGAGGATACAAAATTGTAGTCCTGTTGATAGGTAATACAGGCTATTCCTTCTTTAACTGCCGCTTTAAAGCGTGGATGTTCTGAGGCCTCAGAAACAACCTCCAATTGACTGATAGGAGGGGAACCTGTTTTGTATGAACCCCATTGTTTATGGGCAATGAGTGATGGGACTTGGACAACTCCTCTACCTTTAGATGGTAAAGAAAAGCAAATTACATTGGGTATGCCAGCTTTATGTCCAATTAGGAAGAAAGTTCCTTTTAGGGGAACAGTAGAAAACCTGCAGTTGGAACATGTGAGAAGGTCAAACATGGATGAGGGATGGAATCAGCCTTCATCTGGAGTGAAAGTTAGTTGGGCCTTAGAGTGTTTATTGACTCCTTTAGTAATACACAGGAATAAAGAATGGAAATCAACTCCCAGGACACACAGAAAGGCTGGCAAACGTGACCAGGAAAGGATTTATGGATTTAAACATGCAGCTACAAGCAACCTCCAGGATAACTTTATGAAATAGAATGGCTTTGGATACGCTCCTGTTCAAAGAGCATGGGGTTTGTGGATGCTTAAAAGACAGAATTGATCATTGCTGCATACACATTCCAGATGTGACACAAGATGTAGAGCATGAGCTGGACTTAGTAGAAAATATAGAAGAAAATATTCATGAGTTTCGACAAAATATGTAAGAAAATAGGATAGATAAAATCTTTAGTGAATTGGGATGGAATCTGAGTTCATTGGTAAAATCACCGATTAACACAATTTTGTTAATAGTCTTCCTAACAATTATGTTGATCTACTATTGTTTAAAGAAGCAAATTAACAAAACTTCAGGGAATTGGATGGTTATCCTAGCAGTAGCTAGACAACCAGATGCAAAGGAATTACTTCCAAGTGTCCCACCAGCATGTAGTGAATAAGATTCAGATTAAAATATTTAAATAATTTTCAAAAATTTAAAAAGAGAGAAATGTTATTAGTATTTTGGAACTGTTATTAGTATTTTGATCAAATAATTTATTAAATCACATTAAAGGGCTAGCTAAGATTATAAGTAGAAAATTACAAAGTATAAGGTGTAGAAATATCAGGAGTCTTCTGCTTGGAATATATCACCTTACAAACCTCACCAAGGAGTTACTGGACCCTTATGTTTCAGTCAAGAAGCTATGGAGACCGTCATACTCACCAGTTATGTGCTTGGAAACCCACTCCACTTCCCATCTTGATTTTAGTATTAGGGATTCCAATCAGTAGACCTCAGGATGACCAATGATTGTTTCAGGCTAAGCATATTGATGAAGTTATTAACAATTGGAACCAACCAATGCAAAGGTTATTATTTAAGAACCTGCACAGTATGCAGATTAACTTATGCACCAATGATTCAGCAGAAGTATATAAAATGGATGGGTTTGGTTGGTGAAGTGGAACATGTTTTCAGAGGAGCTGTTCCCCATGTTCCTGGTGCCTGAATAAAGCAGTGTCTGCTTATCCACATCAAACTGTGTTGGATATGTTTCTTTCATCCCATGACAATATATTATGTGATAATATATGACAATATATTATATATTGGTGACAATATAACATGCAACAGCTATAACTTCTTAAATTGATTCCTGCTCACATGCTCTCCATCATGTAAACAACATTAGTGAATGACACAAGGGTGTAAAATTAACACAGCCTGAAATGCAAGAACATAGCATGTCCCAGGCCAGGTTCTCTTTCAGACTTCATCATCTCCTGTGAACTGCAACAGCAGCATGACATGCTGACCTGGATTTCCCATATTTAGGGAAAGGGCTGCCTGCACTGTGCTGTGACATCTTCACTCACATTGTCAAGCCACAGGTTAGGATTCTCCAAGTGAGCTGGCAACAAAGAGCTGCATGCTGAGGGCTCTCAGTTTCCCAACACCTGGGGCTGGAACTGCCTCCTCCTGCTGCTGCAGTGTCCTAGGACTGGATGAAAATGACACGCTGGACTGCTGAGATAGCATTTAACCCTCTCCCCACGGAATGGTGGCTGCCCTCAGAAAGAGCCAGTCCCTTGCTGGGAAGCTGCCCCGACAACTGCTCTGTGCACCAGGAGTGGATCATTGCAATGTGCAGCACAAGCTGTGCTCAGGACACCTGGAGCACCAGCTCCTGACAGGCAAGGCATGGCACACAAATATGCTGGCACAAAGCCTCAGCTGGGAATAGTCAGCAGAGCCCTGTCAGAACGTGACCTGAACCAGAACAAACCCACAGGACCTACCAGGGACCAACAGCACTGCAAGGGTCTGGCATCAAGGAGGTCTGGCTCACGAATCTGCTGGGCAAATAATAAGCATTATTAGTTACAGGGGTCTGATGGGGCTATAAATAAAGCAGATCAGGTAATTAGATTTGTAGACAGCCAACAAAGAAAATATGAAAACTGATCAGTGATCAATGCACCCTCAGTCATTTTGCCTCTTAGGTACTCTGGTCGTATTTGTTATTTCAGTGAAGACTTGAATATGACAATGAAAAACACAATGTGAGATCATCAGCATGTAGGTAACTCAACCAGAAGTACAAAACATCTTGTTCTGACAGTTCAGTCATGAGACATATGAGTCATAATGTTTTAGTTCAATTTATAACATTCAATATGCTGCTCTTTATTACTTGATGAAATAGAAATCAAAACATAGCTGCATTTTTGTAATTTATTTTCCTCTTTTGAAAATTTGCAGAGTATCAGGAAGTATTTCCTATGCACATATTAGATGTTGGTCCCCCAACAGATGGGCCTTTCTGACCCCATATCTATTGTGAATCCTGTTAAGGAGGCTTTATCACCTCACAGAGTTGGATAGGATGGGGTAATCTCTACAAGCCAGGAGCTTTATGGAAGACAATTGCCACCAAAATCAGCATATCAAAAAACTACAGCAGTCCCCAGCAGATCTCTCTGTGGCCTTTTGGATGTTGTTGACCTTTGCTGTCAGATTCTGAAGGTTTTTCCTACATCTCAGCCCCTCTAGCTTCAGACCTGCGTCACAGCACTCATCTGACATTAAATATTTGCTCAGGCCCGTGAGACAAAGAACAAGAAGGACAGTTAAGAGCTCAAAAAACAAAGGGCAAATAAATACCTCAGAAAAAAATTACTGATCCCTGTTTTTAAGCTTGTTTTATCTTTTTATGAAGAATATACTTCCCTAATGATTTTCAAAGGGTTTTGATGATGGGGAAGACAGTGAAATAGCTTCTGTTTTGAAAGCTGGTGTTTGAAAAAAAGAAAGATGGGGAAAGTCGACTTGAGCAGTTCAACACTGTAAAGTATTTCCCCTCACTCTTTAAGGGAGGTCTCCCTTTTCTGCATCATCCCTCTGCTATCCAGACACTTCTCAGTGCCAAGAGACCACCCTAAATAGTGACACTTTCCCTTGATTACTCCAGCTCATCAAGGAAGCTCTTCCCATAGAGAGGGAACATAAGTCAGACAGGCAAAGAAAGCCAGGCTGGGATACAACACACCTCCATGCAGCTCTACTTGTCCATTTGCAGGGCCCTTCCATTCCTAGAGGAATTTCTGGGAGTGGTAACACAAGTTAATCCACCCCTCAGCACTACCCTGCTGCCCCAGAGGCAGCAGGCGGCTTCCAACACATCCTCAGCACGGCAGTGGGAGGAAGGAGCCTCAGAGCTGGGGAGCCCTGGGCAGGTTTGGCCCCTGCAGTTGCCTTGGCACAGCCACAGCAGGCACAGGCACCGGGGTGCCTGTCTTGGGGGGCTGAGGCCACCACTGCTCCTGTCCCCAGCCTGAGAATGCCCCATCTCCTGCAGCCCACAGACAGCCCTTTGCTGCTGTCTGCAGCACCAGCAGCTCTGGGGAACCCCTGCCTGCCTGTGGTTAGACCCTAGAGAGGGCAGGCTTCTTTTCAGACACAAATGTATGAGCACAAATGCAGAGGCAATGTATTTGTCTCTGATCTCTGTCCACAAGTCACCCTGTGTCATCTCCTCTCTTGAATCTGTGCATCTCCAAAAGGAAAATCCAGGCTGCAGCAGTGGGTAGTAGTGAGTGAAAGGAGACACAGGGATAAAGAGTTTCTCTAAGGGCATAAGGACTGTGCAGGGGATGGTAGGGCAAAGGGTTTGGGTAAAAGAACAACACAAGGAAAAAAATCACAAGCGAAGTCTTCTGTAAGACAAGGACTGAGGAAACTACATTTTCTTCTCTCTGGCCCCAGTTTGTCCTGGTCTTTAGCCTTGGAAAGATACATGAACCAGGACTGTTTTATCTTGACTTCAAGTAACACTCTGTCTGTTCAGGGATTCTGTAGCAATACCTAAAGAAGAGGGAACAGGGTGAGCTGTGAAATGGGCTCAAGTCCAAATCCCAAAAAAACAGTCCAAGTTATTGGGTTTGCATCATAGCTTTGCAGGTGTTTTGAAGCAGGATAGCTCCACTTATCATTGCACAAATTATTCATAGGACTACAGCAGGACTATCCCTGGCAATTTGTTGTTGCTGCTCAGCTGCCAGGTGCCACCCTTGCAGCTCTGTTATCAGGAGGGACAGGGTAAATGGCCTTCTCCACAGGTTTTTATAACATTTAATTCTATTCCAGTCAGTTCTGCAGAAGGTAGTAAAATAGTTTGGAGAACAGCTCTGCAAAGTAACAGATGGATTTTGACAAAAAACAACCAGGCATGTGAGCAAACCAAAATGTGATATGAAACAAGGTATCACAATCTGGGAAGTTCCATTTTCCCAGAAATACCTTCCCTGACTGACTTCAGCCAAGTTCAAATACAGTTGGTCATAAATCAGCAGCTCTGTTTCCTGAAAAGCCTCACTCTAACGAGATGCTTTTATTCTGACTCACAGCACAAACAGGGTCCCTCCTTCCCTCCCGCTCTCACTGGCTTCTACCCCACATCCTATGTTGTCCTATAAAACAGCTGGTGGCCTGTGGCATGCAGCAGGGGTGCCACAGAGCCGGTTTTAAAAGGAGATATGAACCCAAATCTCATCTTCTCCTCTCCATAGAAACCTTTTGGTTCTGTCCAAGCAACTTTTCCCTATGAAAACCAAACAACCTTGGCCAGCTCAGCTGTCATTCCCACACACAGTGCTGTGTCCTCAGGATAGAAACCAACTCAAAGTGCTGCAGAATCAGAGTGTCTCTATCTGAGGAGAACAGAAGCTGTGACTAAGCACACCTGGGTGGAATTTACCTTTTGACAGCTGCATCAGAGGGCTGAGGCTTATCAAAAACATACAGACAAGTGGAGGAGGTGGAACATACAGAAAAATGGTGGAGCAAGTGTTATAAATTTAACTCCGCAACGAGTCAAGTTGTCCAATTGGAATTTATTAATTATAGCAAGCAAAGGTAATAAGCAAAGCAGCGCTGGACGACTGGGGAGCCTCCGCTCCGCCAACAGCCGCGCTCAGTATGTCACAAGTCCCCTTCTTATACTCGTCCATTTCCGTAGACGTGTTCCTCCCTTGGCGCATGCTCCAATTGTTGCTAGGGGGTCTTCTTCTACCCCCTGGTGGTCGCTGGATGAAGGCTCAAAGTCTTCCTCAGGCCTGTACTCTTGACCTCGGAGCTCTTGCCTTCTTTATATGGGGTGGTGTTTGGCTGATTTCTATTTCTCGGCTAGCTCTTCTTAGTTCCTAAAACTTAGCTTTTCGCATGGTTAATATTTGTGCAATGTGTGGTTACAGGCAATAGTAACTGATATATTCTTTTTAGGTTATGTATTTCTTAATCACATGGTTGCCCCCGTATTTCTTAATCACATGGTTGCCCATATATTTCTTAATCACATAGTTGCCCATATCGGGGTTTAGTGAACAGGGATATTCATTACAGCAAGTATAGCTCATACCTTTTCTTCTGCTGTCCCCCACACCGGTCTGTTACTGCCACTGGGGCAGGAGAGTCCCCCAAGGGAAGTCTCTGAGTTTTAAATAAGAAATGAGTACTGTCATAGCTGAAGGGACTGCTGAGCAGTCAGTGTGCACAACACACTGAGAATAATTTGGATATCAAACATTAGGTGGGAAAGTCCTCCTGCCCCCCTGGCTATGAAATCATAAATCTCACTGTGCTACAGCTGCAGAAAATTTCTGGGATCCTGTCATCCTTACTGTTTGGCCGCAAAGTACTACCTGTGAGACTTTCCAAGGCACAACGTATTTTGACACCAAAAAAAAAAAAAAAAAAAAAAAAAAAAAAAAAAAAGAAAAAAAAAGAAAAAAAAAAAAAAAAAAAAGAGGATCAGCACACAAGAGAGCATAGAAACGCCTGAAAGTCAGAGATTAAAAAATATTGTTACTTTGGCTCCTCTGAGCACACAAAGAAACCTGATGCAATCCGTCTGTGATCTAGGAAGCAGAGCTGGAAAGCAGATGAAGCTGCCAGGCTGATAGCATTGCCTGGTTTGATTGGGCAGATTGTCACCATGCCAGAGAGGCTGTCACATGGCAGAAAGTTCTCAGCACTGATGTGCTTAATGGTGCAGCAACATGCATGCTGAGAGCATTAACCATCCCCACAACATAAATGGACAACAGTGAAGGAAGAGCATAAAACCATGAGAATTGTCTTTCTCCATGAAAAAATAAATGGTGCCTGCATCCTTGCAGGTGATGGCAACTACAGTTGCAGCTGCAAGCAACTGGCGCTTCAAAATCAGCTCTCTCAGAGATTGTGTTTGTCTTCAAATGAAGCTTGCTTTGGTTGCTGGCCACAGACTCCTGCACATCACACAGAATCAAGGAAATGTAACAAGGAGATACAGTCAGGAAGGAAAAAAATACAGGGAGATGAGAATTTAAAGTGACAGACCATCTGGAGAAGAAAATCAACGGGAAAAATGCAGGGGAGAAGTGAAAGCAAATAAGAAAGAGAACAAAAATAAGTGGAAAATCATGAGGGGAGATCAGTGATGTGCCAGATAGCCGCACTTCCATCTTGACTGTGCAAGGGGAAGAAAATGCTGGATAATCTACAACACTACAAAGTTTATTCAGTCCATGCACAGGAGGGACAGACCAGAAGATCTTGACTGCTGGTGGAAGAAAATAAATCCTTCTCCTACTGCGACCGAAGCCCTTAATCTTTGCCAGACTGGATTCTGGCATAGGCTGCAGTCCTGCTGGGAAATGTTAGCAGCACCATCCTAAAGGAGGGGAAGTTCAGCCTCCTTTCATTTAGCCTGCTTGATTCTCAAACTAATGAGCCCTCCAGGACCTGAGGCCACATACCCCCCAGGGTTTACACCCTACAGATTAAACATCTTCTGAAACTGTTCTGGCTGAAGTGCTTATTTGCACAGGAAACTTCTCCCAGTTGGGGCTCTTATTGTATGGGTCGAGTGGAAACTCTAGGCATGAGTCACTTGCCTGCAGCACAGGGAGCAAAAAGATGCACCCATTGAGAATCTGAACGGCCTGCGGCAAAGCCAGGAGCTGGTAATGGTGTCATACCGAAAGAAACACAAAGGGAGCGAGTCAGCTGCCAGCAGAACAGAACAGCCAAGACAACACCTGCACAAGATTCCTAGAGTCATATTCAGTCTTTCCTTTGCGCAGAGACAGCTGGAGTCTGGCTTGCCATGCTCTGCAGGATGCTAGTCCCTCCCTCTGGGCAAGCAGGCGAAGATGCGCGTTGTGCAGCGATTAAGCTGGGCCAGCTTGCAGCCGGTTCATTTACAGAGGCTGCGCCTGGGGTTGGCTGCCAGCAGCAGGAAATCGTGTCCCAAGCACAGGGGCGAGCTGCGAGCCTACAGAAGGGAAGTCAAGGGCAAGGACCTTGAAAAGCACAAGAAACGTCGTGCTGGGCCAGAAGCTGTGTTTTCAAGCTCTTATTTTGGGTGCAAAACTGTGTAAACACAAATCCCTGGATTTGGGTGCTGTTGTGGCCGATATCACTGCACATCACGGTGGGGTTCACCACGCTCCCTGCATGTTGTTGTGACACGTCCTCGACAACGATGAGGATGGCGCCGAAGCCGCTCGGGACCCGCGGGCCGGCGGCGCCGGAGGGGCGGCAGCTGGGATGCGGGAGTCGGGATGTGAGATGCAGGATGCGGGATGCGGGAGCTGGGATGCAGGAATGCGGGATGCAGGAGCCTCCCTGCGCTGCGGGCGCGGCTGTCTGCTGCCGCTCGGTGGCCGCCGCACGGTGCAGCGCAGCAGGGCCGCGGTGAGGGGATGAACCCCGGCCCTGCTGCTCAGCCTTCCCGCCGCCTGTCCCAGAAAGCGGCCGCGCCGTGCCGTGCCGTGCCGTGCCGTGCCGTGCCGTGCCGTGCCGTGCCGTGCCGTGCCGGGCCGTGCCGGGCCGTGCCATGCTGTGCCGTGCCGAGCCGTGCCGTGCCGTGCCGTGCCGGGCCGTGCCATGCTGTGCCGTTCCGTGCCGTGCCGTGCCGTGCCGTGCCGGGCCGTGCCGTGCCGGGCCGTGCCATGCTGTGCCGTGCCGAGCCGTGCCGTGCCGTGCCGTGCCGTGCCGGGCCGTGCCGTGCCGGGCCGTGCCATGCTGTGCCGTGCCGAGCCGTGCCGTGCCGTGCCGGGCCGGGCCGGGCCGGGCCGTGCCGTGCCGGGCCGTGCCGGAGGAGGCTCAGGTTTCCCAGAAACGACCCGTCTGTGAAAGGCTGACCTCCTCCAGGGGTCCCTCTCCACCTGTTGCTTTGTCACTCACGCCAGGGTCACTGCCACCGAACCTGGGTGGGGTCCCCACTGCGGGCTTGGGATGCAGACAGGGTTACCCCTTTTTCTTCTTGTCGGGTGTGGGATGGAGCTGAATGCATAATGCAGAACCCCCCGAGGAGCCGAGTACTCGGGTCACCGCGCTTGCTCGGACTGATGTGAAGTGACTCATTCTCTGCCTGCAGTGGCGTTCCCTCGGAGGCTTGGAGGGGTCTGAGGGTGACGCCAGGATGGTCCCTGTCCCTGGGCAGCAGCAGCACACGGCAGGAGCACACCATGGAAGCTCCACAGCTCCCTGCGGCTGTGGTTTGGGATGTGAACCAGGCAGCTGCCACCCTGCCCTCCTGGCAGGGCATATCTGTCCCAGCAAGGCTCTGTGGGAGATGCTGTCATAGCCCGTGTGTGACAACCCCAGCCAGGGCAAACTCCTCTGTGCAGTGCCCAGGGCTGGGGCACAGACAGCAGCAGTGCCACAAGCCTGTACACTCCTTCCCCAAATACAAACAGCAGCCTGGCCAGAAGTGATGCCACGGCAAATCCTCACTTTACTAGAACAGGCATCTTCACTTCTGCTCAGCCTAAGGATGCAAGCCGCCAAAGATTTGTGAACTGCCTGATGCTTGCTCCAGGCCTGGCAGGAGGGCTGGGCCACCACACAGCCTCGTGCCTCAGTTTCCTGGCATGTGGGTGGGGGAGACAACAAACAAAGCAATTCCAATTACACACTGCTATGTGCCCTGCTGAGGGTGGGGAGGTAGGCAGGGACCTGTTTCTGTGAGTAATTAATTGAGGCTGTATTTTCCTTTTGTCAGTTATACTGAAGAGTTTATGTGTTATTTTCAGTCCTTCCCCATACCTGATAATTTGACCATTTAGCTCACACCAGACCAGGCCAAGGGCAAATTATTTCACCACAGAACTACTCAATGTTAGCCCATGGCATTTTCTTGCAGTTTTGACACCACTCTTTCAGATCACTGCCAGAGTGTTTAACCAGCATCTCAGCTGGTATATTTTAGCTTCAAACTGTACAAACTCCATCATTATCCATAACCAAACCACAGAGTTAAGAGCTGGCTTGGAGATGTACCCTAGAATAGCAGTTCCTGGTAAGGTAAGGTCTTTCTCTAACATGGAAAGTTGCCTGGTGAACATGGGTTTGTGATGGACCCAGCACAGAGGAACAGCAGACATCCCTCAGTTATCTTGGACATTTATTGTATTCTAAGTACTCTACATCCCAATAGTGGATCAGATCAGATGGACAACTGGATACTTCTGCTGACAACTCAGATAAAGCTAAACTCTCCTCCCCTCCAACATCAGCTGGCAAACAGCGTAGGCAGCCTCCTAAGTCAGTTGACTTCAGAGAGCACAAGGGCAGGGCTGGGAGTGTTTCACCCATCCCTGCTGACCTGCTTTTCCTTGTATCTGAACTCTGTTTTCTAACTGAGGCCGGCCCCTGCTTGCCACACTGCCCAGCTCAACATCTTGATGCACCCAGTGGCCTCAGGCCAGTACGTGGAGGTTCCTTTACCTCTCTGAAGGTGACAGCTGACATCTACTGATCTCAGCAGTTCGACTGTACTGATAGCAGGGAGCTCCCTAACCCTGTGAAAATCTAGTCTGAGCAGGAAGCAGAGGTGTCTCAGGGGTAAGCCCGTGCTACAGCATGCCCTGGTCTCACTGTTTCACTTCCAAGTAAAAGGTGCACGTTTCCAACACACTCCTCAAATACAGACAGCTGCAAGCATGTTATAAACAAGCCCCAAACCCAGGCCTGCCGAGCCTAAGTCAACTCTTCCACAACAAGTGCAGCTGTCTCCCTGAGGAGAGGATGAGAAAGAGACAGAGAACCCACATGTGGCAGATCTGAGTCAGGCCACCGAATACTCCACCGGAAAATGCTCAGACACCATAACGATGAAGGCAATCTAGGAACCTGGACCTAATAAAATGGTTTTCTGTTCTCTTTTTCTCTTACCTCCCCTCTACTTATTGTGGCCCAGCTTTTTCTCACTGTGTCTAGCTTTATTTCTCTGTCCTGGAATGCATGCATTGCCACATGTAAATAAAGGGCCAGTGTGCCCTCAGGTGCGCTATTTCAAGAACAGAACAAATCTCAAACTTCAGTGCTACCCAGCTCTATGTGTGTCTTTGATTGTCATGGGAAAAAATCCCTCCCTGTGCTCCTGAGGGAACAGAGGGAACAGAAATCAGCACCTGTCCCACTGGACTAACTCACTCCCTTTGGGCCTTCAGTTCAGGAAAGGCTGAAACAAGATGTTCATGTCTTTCACCATAAGGGAAGTTTTAAGGCTACAAAGAGGATGTTACACAGAACAGCCTGATTTTGAGAATTTGCTTCTCCTCCTATTCCCTGGTGCCATAGCAGATTGCTGCTAAGCAGGCTGCCAGCAGCCCTTGGCACTTCCATGAGTGCATCCTTCAGCAACTCGAGGACAGCTCCAGGTGCTCCAAGCAGCTCTCTCAACACACAAGAAGTTCAGCGCATGAAGAAGACAATGTTGAATCCTATGACCAGTGCACATGTATTCTCTGGGGATCAAATCACAGGGAAAGAGTGCCAGCACATTGGTTCACAGAGCAAGTGGTTACTGATAGAAACTGAAATCTTTGGTGGTTTGTGTCAATGTCTGTGAAGTGCAGTGGCTGAGGAGAGGTGAATTACACCTAACTTGACCATTTCTGCTGGAGAACTGGTGAAGTTTCATGGATGCAGTGAGTGAAGAGAGACATCTGAGGCGCTATCACATCAGAGATCCCTGTTGGATCACAACTGACACCTGCATCTCTGCACCAGAGCCATTAAATAGTCTGCAAGGTTACTTTGCATATGCAAGCACTTTTGACACTATTATTAGGCTGTTTATAATTACAGCAAAATAATATAGTCGTGAGTGGGGTTAAGAGGAGTTGTTCTCAGGCTTGTCTTAACCCCAGACTTTGCATGAAAGACACAACTGGGTTAAACAAGGAACTTTTAGCAAAATGTTTTTCTCAACACAGAGTCATGGCTCCATCATGACTAAGCTCTGCTGGAGAAGCATTTGTCTTTTGTCACAGTAGTCTGGGAGTCTGGAGCTCTTTCACTGTATGATTCTGTGGCTTCTGACCTTGCACCTGGGGAGAGATGCAGTCCATACCATGGTCTCTTTGGTGTTTTGTTGCTGCGCCCACAAGATGTGCTTTCACAGCCTAATTTGAGCTCTATGGAATTTTAAAAAGATGAAGTACAGGTAATTTTAACATTTATACCAATAATGACGGCAGTGTTCCCCCGCCCACTTTCCAGCCTTCACTGGATTTAATTCCTAGACAAATGACAGCTAAGAAAGCTCCAGCCTCTCACTGTTCGTCTCTTCTTTGTCTCTCTCTCTTTCCATCTCAGCCAAGCCGGCCATCTAAATATTGTCAGACAAAGGCAGGTAAATCTTTTTCTTCCGTCAGGCAGCGCAGACAACATCCACTTGCAGATCCCATTCCACAGCCCTGGGCTTAGCGGCTCTGCCATTCAGATGTAGAGCGGGTGCCAGCCAGGGAGCCTCAGGCTCTAACACTTGCTAATCGCTCAGAATGCATGTGCAAGAGCCGGTCTTGGAGAAAAGCAGACGGTGCATAGGTGGGGGCAATGGGGGGGATCCCTGTCTCAAGCCCTGACGGATTTGAAAACTGAGAACCATTTTTCCTAATACTAGCATTCGCTGTAATTAGAGACTCGCATCACAGGTGATCTGCTCCTTTGGGGACTTTCTGGGACTTAAAAAAACACAGCACAGATTTGGCACAGTGAGCTGCCTGAAAAGTATGTGCTAACTTGGAAGAATTTGGTTGTGGGATGTGTTAGAAGCACTTCCACACTGTGTGCCCACTTATGGCCTGCACGAGTGTGATTACAGCCACCCACTTGGCACATAATCCTCATTAGCTCTGTCCTGATATTAATTTACCATGGGCACATACGTGGGATTATCCTCAGGTGAGAGATGTGGGAGAAAGCAGGTGCCATAATACGTGGTGAACTCGAGAGAGCAGAGATTCAGCCACCACTTCAGGGTCCCGCTTGAGCTGAAGGCTCTGGCAGCATTGCATTTTGTGGGAAGCTATCCCTAGAGAATGAGGAAGACAAAGAAGGCTCAGGGGAGGGGGGAAAAGACCCTTCTGTGTAATTTCAAAGTTCATGACTGGTGTGTGTTTGGAGAACAAAAGACCAAGCGCTGGATGTAGAGCAGCTTTTCGAGGAGAGTGGGGGAGGTGGCTCATGCCAAGCACGGGGCCTTGGTACAGTGCAAAACACGGGATTTGTCATTCCCCCCTTAGGGTGGAAAGCATTTGAAGACAGCTCTGTCTGTGCTGTCTGCTTTTGCCAACAGAGCCTATGGGAACAACCACACCAGGAAGGGCAGGGAGGGGGGAGGATTCCAGCAGAGAGGATGCTTGGAAGGTTTTTGCCTGATTGCACATCTCCAATCCATGTTCCCCAGGATTTCACATAACCCTGGCTCCAAGCTGCTTGCAAGACTGCTCCGTATTCCAGCTGATGGGCACTGGTAGGGGATGCTTCTTGAGATGAGTGCTCACAGCTACAGCACTCTGGCACAAGTGCATGGCCGACATGGATGAAGGATGGTAAAGAAAGAACAGACCTATCAAACCCTAGAAATTCATGTTCTCACTGCTTGCCACCTGCTCTACGACACGCAGCTTTCTTGCCTTCTCAGGGAAGCACTTGGCCATGTGCCATGGATGGCCCGTGCCAGTCTGTGGCCCTGCTGACAAAGGGACACATCACCCAGCAATTCTCAGGGCACTGAGAGACTGGGCTGCCAGGGGGAGGGAGGAGATTTGTCCTTTTCTCTACCTGCTCCTCTAAAGAGTCGGGACAAAGGAAAACTGTATTTTAATATGAATGAGGGCCTAATTTTTGTTATTCTTTCGTGATTCCCTTCCTTCTACAGTATGTCATCTTGGGTCCACACTGCAGGCTATGACCATGCTACAGGGGACAGGCTGTCCAGAGCCAAGTGCTGGGCAAGCACTGAGGTCTGCGGGGCAGGAGTGTTTTCATACGCCTCACCTGGGGAGTGTTCACTTTAAAATAAAATAAAAAATAAACTAAACTAAACGAAACTAAAAGTAAATAATTTTTTAAAAATAAAATATAAATACATTAAATAAAATAAATTTAAATAAAATTTTAATAATTAAAAATAAAAATAAAATAAAATTTAAAAATGTAAAAATAAAATTAAAATTAATAAAATAAAATAAAATAAAATAAAATAAAATAAAATAAAATAATAAAAATATGATAAAACTAATAAAATAAAATCATTAAAATTAAATTAAATTAAATTTAAAATATAATGACATTTTAAAAAATAAATCAAATTAAATTTAAAATAAAAAAGAAAATAAAAAGAAAATAAATTTTTAAAATAAAAAATAAAATTAATTTAATTTAATTTAAAAACAAAATAAAATAAAAATAAAATAAAACAAATAAAAATAATAAAAATTTAAAATAATAAATAAAATAATAAAATTTCACAGAAATAAAATAATGAACGTAAAGGTGCCTTCTTGGGATGAAAGCTCAGACAAGCTCAACAGAACACAAGGCAAGGATTTCCAGTTGCCTTCCCCAAGCACACACGTCGCTGTCAGGGGACGGTGGCTCCCAGGAAAAGCTCCGAGGGGCAGTGGGGCTCTGGCCGTGGCTCCCCGCTCAGCAATAGCGAGCCAGCGCCCGGCTGCCCCGCAGAGCATCCCCAGCACGGGCAGAGTGGCACAGCGACACGCAGTGGCACTTCACAGCCTCTACCAAAACACAGGCGACCCACATCACAGCCAGCTGCAGGAGGCAGGAGAGCACCTAATCTCTGTAAAATTCGAGACAATCTCTACCACTACAGCATCATCCTGTTGATCAAACTGAGTTTAGAGAGGCTCTGAGGTATTTCTGACCCAGTGGTGTGAGCTCCACAGCTGGATTTGCAGCATTAGCCAGCTGGTGCTTCCCCAGCCTCCATCTATGTAAACTGGAGGTTTTGCATCACTTCAGGGCAAGCTTGAGCTCCAGCCCTCTGCAGGTAGGGACCCTACTGAGAATAATGGGAGATCCTTGTAGGGGGAACTTCCTGGATGAAACACCTTCCAGCCACTGTCCCATCTCACTGTGCTTAGACAAAGAGGCCAAGACTGCTTTTGGAGCTGAGCTTCTGTCTCTGCTGCTGAAGCACTACAGAAAGGGTTTGTTGGGGCACGCTAAGCTCAGTGAGTGTCTGCATTCAGCCCCACGCACTTGACAGGAAAGATGTGTGCTGATGTCCTTACAAACAATCCCATGGGTGAGGGTATGGGTGTCAAGAATAAGCCAATTTATCACTCACCTAAATAATGCTCCTCAGTACATAATGAGTGCATAATGAGCTGAGAACTGAAAAATAAGGGGGTAGCCACAGAATGAAGGGAGAGGGGGACACAATCCAGGGTCAAAACCCAAGTCGTTCCTGCTATTTGGCCCTGTTGGGAAAAACAGGATTAGACTAGATCTGACCTGTGTTGCAGTTTCAACTGAAAACAGTTCCGAAAGAAACACAAGTGGATACTTGCATCTGCTCTGTGAGTCATTCCCAACACTTTTTAAAAGCATATAATCTCTAGAGATTTAAAAATTTTTAAATTTTTTTAAATTTTCCCAACATTTTTAAAAGCACATCAGCTCTAGAGATTCATGGGCAGGATATTCAGTCTGAAGGCTGATGGTGACACAGGCAGATGTTCCAAACCTGATCATCCCACGAGCTTCCCAAATGTCCACATCATGTTTCCCGTAGCATCCTCTGTGTCTGTATGACTTCTGGATTTACCTTTGCAATATGTTTTCATGTGTATCATTTATTTGGGGGAAAAGAAATTAATTTCTTTTCCTTAATAAATTCTGACTTTAGATGGTATGGTTTTATACACTTGCACAAGTCTTATTTCTCTCACAATTGCATTTAAAAATATATGTTTGGTAAGCTGATTAGAGGCATTATTAGGGTGAGGGAGCAATTTATTCTCACTGGAAGGGGATATGTGGAAAAGCGATTTGGTGGTTAAAGCATAAAACAAAGGGAATGGAAGACAAATTGGATGAGAAAATGAAAATAAGACAAAGACTTTTTAAAAAAGGGAGGAGGGGAAGAATTAAATCAGCTGCATGCTCACTACAAAGCAGGTCTGACCCTGGCACAGAAGCGGATATATACAAAAAAACCTGATCTATGTATGAAAATTGCAGACTGCGAGCAGAGCAGTCTTGCTGCCTTTCCAAGCACACGCACGCGGCTCTCCGAGGGAGGAGGATTCGCTGGCAGAGGCGGCGTTACTCCGCCTGTAAAACCCGAATTCCCCTGGTTCCCCTGCCCAGCCGTGTGTGCTCGCACGGCTCGGGGCTCTCCGGGGCCGCCGAACGCCAGGGCTGGGCCATAAACCCCGCGGGATTTCCCGTCCTTGCCAGGGGCTGCTCCTGGCCAGCTCGGGGAGACGCCACGCGTGTCCCGGGCACACGGGGGCCGGCGGCTCCCGGCCCCGCCGAGGGCAGCGGGACGGCTTCGCCCCCATAGAAAATCCCTTTGCGATCAGGCATCTGCTCTGCGAGCCAGGGACCGGCCCAACCCACAGCCCGGCTGCCTCGGCTTGCTTCGGGGCTAGGCTCTGCCTCGGTATTCTCATCCCTCACACCTCGGTATTTTCATTGTAAGAGATCACAACCTCTTTCTCCCACACTCCTAACAGTCCTGACTAGATCTTGTCCGGATTCTGAGAAACTAAATCATTCATTAGGAGGTGATCAAAAGTAAGCGCGGCAAGGACCCTTCCTTGCTGGCTCAGGGGACCAGCTGGGGCTCATTAGGACTCAAGATAGGAGGCGGAGATAAATTGAAATCAAGGGAGGCCTTTCTCTGTCAGGCCCTAGAGACGTTTAGCAGTGCAGCAGGTTAGTAGCTACACCGCTGCCTGTGCCCGGTTTCCGTGCGCTGGAGGAGGTGGGGGATTTGCTTGGTGCGTCACGTGCCTTCACTTGTACTTTTTCCAGGTGGTTTTCCAGGTTTTGTAACTCCCGGGGTGTGAGATCCTACCGATAAGTTTTTAATTTCCTTAAAGTAAGCAGTAATAGCTGGGGGAGGAGGGTGGCAAGGGAAACTTTATTCTCCCCAAGAAGGCCGTAGGCCCTAACTTCAAATCCTCAAGATCTGTAGAGCTCTTTTACAGCTGCAGTGCTCTTGTCTCCTTTTGAATGTGACCCGGTGATTCCCATCTCTCCCTGCTGAGTAACAAATTTTTTTAAAAATAATTTTTGGTTTTAAGATATTACTTTTTAGAAAGTCTTAAATGGCCGGGGAAAGAAGCTTGGGAAATGCGCAGAACAGGAGTGCCTGGCTCAGCCTTGGGCGAGCCGCCGGGAGCAGCAGCCCGGCTTTCTTTGAGCCCTGTTCCCCACACACAGACACGGCTGTGAGGGGCCGTGCCCCTGCCCCAGTCCGGATTCACTCGCGGCGAGGTGCAGGGCTTATCTCTTTGCAACGATGGCTGCGATCTGCAATGCAGACGCACAAAGTCTCCTCAAGCCCCGCGGCGGGTTCCGGGGCCATTCTCTCTGTTTGGGTGGAGAGCTGTGAAATGTGGGGGTGGGGGATGTCTGCCCAGCTCCGGGCAGCTCACGGGGCGGCTCCGCTCGGGCCTGCTGCCCCGAGGGGCGAGCAGGGACCTCCTTGGCACGCCCCAGCAGGGAGTGATGTACTCATCCCCGCCAAGCTGGCAAGCGTAGCCCTGTGTCCCAGCCCTCCCCCGGTCCCTCGAAGTCCCTTCCCCCCAATCAACCAACTTTTAACATGACAATGGTCATGACAATACCCCCCAGCCAAGGCCAGGCTGGGGCGGATTTAAAGCGTCCCCCCCATCTCCCCCCCACAGGAGCGCCTGTCCTTGGGCTGCCGGCAGTCTCGGCGGTCACCTCCACTCATGCTTGGGGCAGGGGCACCCGGCCCGGCCATGAGCGCCCACCTCGCCCCGCCGCAGTATGTGCTGTACCCGGGCGCGGCCAGGTACGGCGACTATTACTGGTTCTCCGCAGGCAGCATGGACAGCGTGCCCACCGAGGAGGCTCCGGCGCCGGACGCGCTCCCGCTGCCCGCGGCCAAGACGCCCAGTCCCTCAGGTACGTGGCGGGCCGAGCCGTGGGGCTGCCCTGGCCTGGCCTGGCCGCGGGCCCCGGGGCTGGGAGGCGATGCCGGTGCTGCGGGCGGCAGCCGGGTGCCAGCGGGGCCCCTCTGCCCACAGGGGCGCAGCGGTTCCGCTGCCGTGAGGCGACCTGTGCCCTGCTGCCCACGGCTGCGAGCCCGGCGGGCCCCCAGGGCACCCGCAATCTCGAATTCTCCCTATAAACTGGACTTGCACGGTGTTGTGAGTCTTGCCTGAGTTATTTTGTTCACCGCAGTTGTCTTTTCCTCCTCAGTTGACTCTCCAGCTTCCTCCAGCTCCGGGACGCTCACGCAGTACCACACCCCCGACTCTGCCACCAGCCCCACGGCAGCGGGGAGCCCCTCTCCCCACTCCTCCCAGCAGAAGGCCAAGGCACAAGGCAAGGGTGTGGTGAAGACGGGCAAGAGCCGCACAGCCTTCTCGCAGGAGCAGCTGAAAGCCCTGCACCAGCGCTTCCAGAGCCAGAAGTACCTCAGCCCCCAGCAGATCCGGGAGCTGGCCGCTGCCCTTCAGCTCACCTACAAGCAGGTGAACATCTTGCTTTGAGCCGCACCTGATCTGGGGTCTTTTTTTTTTGTCTTTTTTTTTTTTTTTTTTGGTGTGTGGTTTTCGTTTTTCTTGGACCCCAGAGAGAAGTTCCTTTCATTGTCTTGCAAGTGTTGCCTCTTACGTGAGAGAGCAGAGGGTGTGAAAATCTATGACTCAGTGTTACGTTTGGTTCCAGCACTACCCACCCACTGCATGCAGATGTTTGAAAGGCCCTACAGAGCAGGGCTGTGCAGAGTCAGGTTCGTGTTCTGCACGGACATGTGTTGTCTCTGAGTGTAGAAAGAGACCTGCGCTGCTATGCAAGTGGCCTTTCCTAGCCGGAGTGGCACCGTGGGCTCTCCCTAGAGGAAGGAAGGGTCCTTGCCTCAGCAGCTGCCTGTGTCTGACTAAAGGAGCGACCCGCTGCTGAGCCCTGACCATGGTACAGCAGTGAGACGGTGCTCTACAACCGGATTCCTGCAGTTGCCTTAGCCGGTGTTTTAGGCAGGGGTTTTGAAGTCGGGAAAGATCCAGTGGTGATCTAAGGAATAGGAATCTTAAGTTTTCATGTCTCAGCTCTGTGATTTTACAGCCACCTGCATCTGCTGCACGTTGTTATCTGCTGAAATTATTTACAGTATTAGAAGTCAAAAACAGGATTGTAGCAGAAGTAAGGATGTGTAGCAAGCTTTTCAAAATTAATTTGTAATTTAGGTCCTTTCTGCATCACTTTTAGGTGAAAACATGGTTTCAGAATCAACGGATGAAATTTAAGCGTTGCCAAAAGGAGAGCCAGTGGATGGATAAAGGGATGTATTTACCACAGGTGAGTAAACTCCCTCATCACCACCAGTCACGGCTCCTCCAGTCTGCGGGGAGAATGCCCAACCTGGTAATTCAAACAAGCCACAGGACTCAATATTACCGAGCCAGTTGTATTCCTTGTAACAGGGCTTACAATGGCATCTCTTTCAGGCTGGTTTTCCCCCCCGAGCGTGGTTGTTCCTGGACGTGTTGAGCTGGAGATTACTAACCGGTCATCTCTGCTATTACTGGTCTCTTGGGTGGAAGGACAATGGGCCTGAAAAAGGCGCTATTGTTCGGCTTGGAGGGGGGGCTGGGGGAGAAATGAGGACCCATCCGAAAGAATGGGCCGTTGGTGTGGTTCTGCACTGCTGAACGACTTTCTTTGTCTCCTAGAATGGGGTTCATCAGGCTGCATACCTGGATATCGCACCCGCGTTCCACCAGGTCTTCCCTGCCGGTTCCAGCAGGAACTTCCAGGCCGTATCCAACGTGCACCAGGCTTACAGCAGCGGACAGATGTACGGAAATGGGCAGAACCTGTACTCGTTCCCTTCTGTGGAGGATGAGGAGCTCTTTGGAAAAGGTGGGACGAGCTGCAATACCCAGCAAACCATGGGTTTATTAAGCCAGCAAATGAACTTCTATCACAGCTACTTTGACAATATAGATTATGTCAGCGTGGAGGTTGAAGACACCTTCAACTTCCAGAGCTCCTCTGACACTGTCACACCATTTTCGAGCTCTCCTATACAGAATCAATGCCAGTTACCTTGGCATCCCATGGGGGCCCAGAGTGGGTATGAGTCTCAGGTTTGAGTATTTTTTGCTCCCACCTCTTGTGTTCACCCATGGGATTTCCAGGGTTTTGAAGTCATGTTCGATTTGTTTTTCTTGCCCCTCCACTAGTGGTGTTTTATCTAATGGGGGGGGGGGGGCTCAGCACCCTGCTGCCTGGAGCTAGTTTCCTATTTAAGTGTGCCTGTCTGTTCACAGCTAACCCTTGGCAAAGATGCTTTGGGTATTGATGAGTTTTAACCTCATTCATTGAGGCCAGTGTGCAATGTTACAGCTGTGAACAGCAGAGGTTGTTAAGGTCTGTTTGTTGTTCTAGTCTCACCTTCTTTGCTGCCTCTCTAGCAGGTGATCTCTGATCCTTGTCCTGTGTGTCCTGCAGCAGAGCT
Organism: Ammospiza nelsoni; assembly: GCF_027579445.1. Taxonomy (NCBI): domain Eukaryota; kingdom Metazoa; phylum Chordata; class Aves; order Passeriformes; family Passerellidae; genus Ammospiza; species Ammospiza nelsoni. Next base: position 32,632,426 of record NC_080634.1, on the reverse strand, counting down.
TCTACTGCAAAGGAGGTGAATGTTTGTTGTTGCTGAATAATTTTCCATAAAGTTTGTTTTTTAGAGTGTTACCAAGCATGTTTTATGTTATATTCATGTTGTGTTTTATTGGTTTTTCTGGTTAATGTTCAATGTTCTTAATGTTAATGTTCTTACAAAGTTGTTTGACTTGAAAATAAATTACTTTATTTTAATATTGTGATGCTGGCTACAAGAGTTGTGCTACAGTACTGAGGAAAGGGAGGGGGAAAATAACCCTACCGTGTTTCTCCCAGAGGTGGGATCAGGTAATTGTTTAAAAGGAGCAAGTCACAAAAGCCTATCAGCCTGTTTTTAATATGCAGGTGTGTGACCTGCTGCAAGGAGGGTGGGGGAGGCTCCAGGGCCAGGCGACTGGGCAAGCTGCTGGCTTGAAGTGATGTGCAGCCCTGTAACGTGCTTCTATTAGCCCTTAAACAGCAGTAGTGCTTCAAAAAAAAGTATTGAGGAAGGATGGAGCAAAAGAAAGCGTCCTGGAGATTGTGCGGCCTCCTGCTCCAGAAGGTCACAACTGGAGGTCTGGAATCCGGCTTAATTAAATATGCAGCTTTGTTGGGGTTCTTGCGCTGACCTCAAAGGGCAACAGAAGTCTGCAACTAAGTAACTAAAGCTCCTGCCTCCAGCGCTGCAACAAAACCAGAACCAAGTTGCTATTTAGTCATACTCCCAATTAACAGAAGTTGTCTTTAGGTTTGATCCCTTGTTCTTCAAAGTACCCTACACCACTGAAGCCCTTCACCTGTCCAAAAGGGGTAATTCAATGGGTACTCCCACTGAGCACAATTACTGAACTGGCAGCTCACTGCTCAGACTGCTGCAGGTCCTTTGCTCAACAGACCCTGCTTGTGTGGGTGCAAGAGCATATTCCCCTCTTTTCCTGCTGCAAACCTCTGCTCCCAAGGCAAGGTACAGTAGGTACAGGAAGGAGAGAGGAGCAGAGGCTTGGGCCTGTGCAGAGAAAGACAAAAGAATGAGTCACTGATATATTTGGGCTGCCAAGCTTAAAACAGGAGAAAAAGGTTAATCTGGCCTGGAAGAGGGGGAAATGCCAGGTTCACCTGTTTTTTTGAATTACAGAGCAAGAGCTCCTCTCATCTGGATGGGAGATTCATATCCCAGTAGCATTGAATGAATTCTGGGTCATTTTCTAGCAATAGTATTAATTTAAACAATTGACTTGAAAAAAATAGAGGTGAACCATAAAAATCACCTATACAAGTCATACATACTATGCCTTGTCTTTCAGCTTTAGAATTAGCAGCTTATGATTTTGGGGTTCTTTTAAGATGCAATCTTTAAAGAAGTAATATACAGATATTTGCAAAACAGTTGCAGAGGATGCCTGCTGCAGTTTACCTGTGCTGCTCTGTAGGTTTTGTTTCCACGTGTCTGCTGCAAAGGTAAGGAGATAGGCAGAACTCTGCTGGCAGATGTCTTTCTGCAAAAACAGATATTGTTGCTAAAACAGCCCTGGGGCTGAAAATGATTGCTCTGCGTGTTGTGGTTTGTTACTCCATGTACTGTGGGAGTGTTCTGTGGAAATTGAGTGTTCCCTCATGGCTGTGTTGTTCTCCTGATTGCTCAGCCTGGGTTGTGTGTAGGTTTGGCAAGCACGTGTAGCTGGAGGGAGCATGTGGAGCAGCTGTTCTTCGAGTTTTGGAAGGTGGGCTGGAAAGGACATACAGCTGCCCAGGAAGTGTTTCTAGAGCCTGTGGAATTAAAAAAACAGGACTCTGTCTTTCCACAGAGCTGGTGATCTCTTCTGTTACCTTCACATGCCTGAATCACATCACCATGTGAAACAACTGCACAGGTAATTGGGCACTACTACCAAAACTGATGGAGATGCAGGTGCCTCCAGCCTCATCATTGCAGAAGTGTTGGTATTAGTTCCTTAGGGGAAGAAAGTGCATCCCAGCAAAAGCTTTCTGCTAGGATGCATTACATCTCTGTTAGGACTGCTGCTTCTCATGACTCTGCTGTGTAACAGTGACTTCTGCACACTGCAAATATGATTTGCTTGCTAGCAAATATTTTTAGGATTAAGCTGTAAGATGATTTGGAGCTCTTCATACATGTTACAGCTTGTGGGAATGCACTCCTCATTTACAATATCTGCAGTGACCAAAAAGCTGCAGATGTAGTTCCAGTGATGCAGAGAACTCCACCTAAACAGAAGAAATTGGGTCTGGTACAGATGTTGCAGACCAGGATTTTATTCTGTATTTCATTGGGTTCCAGCTATCCCACAGGGCAAATACCAAGAGCAGTGGAAACAACCTCATTCCTTGCTCTCCATGTCCGTGTGGCCTGCAGGGGTTTTACAAGCTATGTGTTTCTTCTGAGTGATCCAGGAGCAAGGGCTCACAGCCCCAGTTGTCTCTCCAGTGCAGATAAAAGTAATGATCTTTGCTTTAATAGGCTCTTCCCTAGAGGCATATGTAAGCATATTTAGCTAACTACACCACATGACCCGAAGGCTGAGCTAGCAGGGTTTTGGAAATTTTCAGTCAGGCATTGCCACATGTCTCTTGCCTGGCCCGTCATCAGAGGGCAGCAGCATATTGGCTGATACTGAATAGTCATGAGGCATGAATTATTCTAAATCATTGCACTTGGATATTAAAATAAAAGGAAAAAAAAAAAACTAAAAAAAAACCCCAACATCAAATCACCAAAACAAAAAACCCAAGAAACCACAATCCCAAGTATTTTCCAACCTGTGAGGGTCATATAGTCTTCCTGCTGTCCAAAGTTTTGAAGAGTACCCTCAGGTCATATCTGAGAATCTCTTTCATAACCAGGCTAGAATTAATTTTTCATACTTGACAAAAGTCCATCTGCTGTCTAGCAGCTGGAGAGTGTCCAGGCCATTAAATCTTTTACAAATTACAACACTGGGACTTCTGCTTTGGGGGAGCCCCAAGATCCAGCAAAGTCATTGCTTAGATACTAGAGAAAGACCAGAAAAGGAATTAAGTCCCCAGTGTCCCTCTGGCTGGCTGGGGCTGAGTGCCTCCCTCTAACAGTAGCTGCATTCCTGCTGTTTTTACACAGAACATTGGGAATACAGCTCCTGATACAGCAGACATCAGTGATCTCCCTTCCTGGGAGCTGCTTACTTGCCTGTTTGGAATTGCTGCAGGCTTTTGGACTCCATAACCACCTGTGGCAATAAGGTTTATCTTTGGATGTTACGTCCGAAAAATTGTGTCTCTGAGGAAACTGCAAGATTTGGCACTGTTTGTTAGCACTACTTTGCTGAAGGTCAATAGCAGGGAGATCGCAGCTGTTGCTCTTACAGACAGCAGCTTTCTGCAAGCCAGTCCCAGAGCCTCCACAGCAAAATCCTGCCTGTCCTAAAGCATCTCTGAAGGAGCAGGGCATGACATGTGGCTCCTTTTCCAGAGAATTATTAGTGAGGACGTGCTGCAAGCTCAACTTTTTTCACTTACAGCGGCCTTGGATGGGTTGGCATGGAAAGGTTTTAGGTTATATTCAGGTAAGTAAACAGAACTGTCGGCTTGAGAAGAACTGAAAAATATCTTCATTCTGGTATGAGAGCCTTGATAATTGCCGCTATTGTCCACCCTCCCATGCTAGCCAGCACCTTTTCAGTCGACTTAATTGTTCCCCACCCTTGGTTTCAAGAACAGTCTTGCCCATCCTTAGCCGCTTGATGGTTGCAAGAGGAGAGAGCGGGGGCTGTGCCAAGACTACGTGACTCACCATCCAAAAGGCTTTATCTTTTCCCAAATCATGCCGGCCACGTGTTCTGGTTCAATGCCAGGCAGTAAATGAGCACCATGCAGCCACTCAACTTGATCACACCCCATCACTGGGATGGGAGAGAGAATCAGAAGACTAAAAGCGGGAAAACTCGTGGATTGAGATAAAAACAATTTAATAGGTAAAGCAAAAGCCGCACACACAAACAAAGCAAAACAAGGAATTAATTCACCCCTTCCCATAGGCAGGCCACCTCCAGGACAACAGAGCCCCATCCTGTGTAATGATTCCTTAGGAAGACAAACACCATCGTTCTGCATGTCCCCTCTTCCTCCCCCCAGTTTTCTACCCTGACCCCAATGCCATATGCTATGGAATATCCGTTTGGTCAGTTGGGGTCAGTCTTCCCAGCTGTGTCTCCTCCTAACTCCTTGTGCACCCCCGGCCTTCTCGCTGTCAGGGAGATAATGAGAAGCAGAAAAGGCCTTGACACTGTGCAAGCCCTGCTCAGCAATAATGAAAACATCTCTGTATTATCAACTCCATTCTCAGCACAAATCCAAAACACAGTCCCATGCCAGATACTGTGAAGAAAATTAACGAACACAGCCAAAGTCAGCACACCATACAGTTTACAGCAGAGTCAGTGTCTGCATGAGGGAGTGAGGGAACAAACAGCTGTGAGGCACAGGGACATAAATCAGCTTTGCCAATAGAATTCCATGCCTCTTATTACTCCAGTCATAGAAATCACTGCCCTCATTTCACGCTTTTTTCTTTAACCATGACACCTACTTCATTGCTTTAAGAAAAATTCGTTGTCATCATCAAAGTGATAGAAAGTGTGTGACTCAGGGAACTGGAGGCCTGTTATTGCATATACTTTGCTGCACACATCTGGTTTTAGGTACTTAGACACTTCCATGGACAAGTTTAGAAATTATAGTACCTCCATAACAGTCCCCCTATTTACTACTGCTGGATATGGAAAATTCTTAAGGCGAGTGAGTTACTCACCTGTTCCTTTGACTCGAGATATCTGGCATTGCCAAGAGACATGAAGCTGATCCACTAATAACACAGAATAATTTCTGATTATAGTTTCAGCATCAAATAACAATGGCATACAGTTGCTATGGCTATTTATGCTCCATCTGGTTTTTATATTGCAATGCTCTATTGCAGTGGGAAAAAAGAGATATATAAAAATACATAATGCATCTTTGAAAGTACTCTTTTTTATTTGCCAAATTGAATGCACTGTTAGGTTTTCTCAGGGGGAGGCACAGAAAGATACAGACTAGAAGGAAGGGCTTATAAAATCATCTTACCAGCCTTTCTGCAAGCTACTTGTCACAACTCCCTTCATTAGACACTTCATCACTTCATCTCATGGCTGATATACAGAACTGATGGATTACACTTCAAATGGATAACTGGCACGTGGCAATAACTTCTCCAACTTAAATTAAAGGTAAGTGACTAGCACCTCTCCATACAGCTCCTGGCTTCATGTGCTCTGTACACACAACTGTACAGTGATACATAGAAATGAGATTCCCAAAGGGATCTGTGCTTCCCCTTAGACAAGTTACACAATCCATAATTAAGAAGATCCAGGGCATAAGCTGTGTAGGCAGATCTTGGGCTTTGCCATAAGAGAGCTTGGTTGTCTGTGCCAATCAAGAAAGTAATATGTGTGTGCACATGTAAGAGCATAGAAATGAAGGGTTCTGTGTGCATGTACCTGGGCAAATGGGTCTGGGTCTCTGCACAGCGGCATGTCTGCAGGCACACATCTGGATGCCAAAACAGGTTTTAGCTACAAGGTGTCCCTGAGGTGGCCAGCACACGAATAACAACGGGAGAGACGAGAATAAGATTTGATTCCTGGCTGCCCAAGTACCCCACATCCACAGTGCTTAGGAATGATAAAGATGATGGCTGGCAGCAGTTGGGAAAGGAGCCCCCATGGTGGCTGAGTGGTGAAAATTACAGCCATCACCTGTCTTGGAGCCTGGATATTCCACAGTGCCAGGATAGCTGTGGTAAAAGTCTACTTTGTGCTGAGCAATGAAGCCCACTGTCTGCTGGACACTGCAGGTCCCCCCGCCTTTGCCAAAGACTCCTCCATCCTCGCTGGTCAGGATTGTGTAAGCGTTCTGCCCTGCTCCATAGTGCTGACAGGGGGCAGGCATGGCTTGCATGTTGCCAGCTGCGGTGATGGGGTAGCCCTGGTGGAATTTGGGGTGCACATCCAGGTAAGTTCCGCTCTGGAAGCCACTCTGAAAGGGAAAGGCAGAGAGTCAGAACACAGAGCCTCTCCACTGGTGTCCACATGCCTGACACGTACTGGGGCTCTGTCCCTACACATTTCATATTGTCTATTGACCAGCAGCAATGGCACGGAGGGCAAGAAGAACTATGTCCATTCCCATAGTTCAGGGGTGGATACACAATCATATATATGTAAGAGGAAAACAGCTTTTCCCTGGAAACGTTTCTGTGGTACAGCCAGCCCACTGCTGGGCTACCACCAGTACACATGGTGTGGTGCCCAGCCTGTGCCTCTGTGCTGAGCTAACCAGAAGGTCGGGTACGCTCACACTCCTATGTTTCAGTTGCCCCCATGGAGGAAAGAGGGGACTGATCTGCCCAGACAGAAGAGCCATGATGAGCCACGTGCTATGTTCTTACTTGCGTGAGACACTGAGCCCGTTCGCTCCACAGGCTCTGCTTCTGGCACCTTTTCAGCTTCATCCTCCGGTTCTGGAACCAAGTCTTCACCTGGGAGGGGAAGGGAAAGCAAAGAAAATGTCAGCAAAGGAGAGAGAAGAACAAATGTAACCAAATTCACAAGCAGGAAGAACCAGAGGGAGTGACCAGGTGGCAGAGATACATGGGCAGCAGCAGATAAAAGCCTTTAGGAACTCCTGGGGGGTGTTGCCACGGGGAGAGTCTGTCTAGCAGTCTCAGCAGGTGGCTACTGCAACTGTGTGATGGGGGAGGGGGTGGCTCGGTGTCAGGAGACAGGGATAGCAGGGATAAATGGACTCATTCTGAACATGGATGTGCATGACTGGTGTGAATCAGATCCGCCGACACCTCTACAAGCCCCCTGCACTACAGGCAAACTTCTAAGATGCTGTTTCTGCATGTTTGGGAACAGAGAAGGGACAAACCTGCTCCTTGTCCCTAGCAGTTCCCAAATTCAAAGCTGCTTGCTGAGGCGAATTCCAGGGCCATTTCCCCCCGGGCTGTGTCTGCACTGTGAAAGCAGCCTTTGCAGGGATGTGGATTGAAGGAAAGAGCAGACTGTCCCACCTGCCTTGTTCCTGACTGAACCAGTTCAGTGCATGCACTTACAATGCACCTATAACTTCTTTAGTCCCAGGGCATCCTGACCATCATGCCCAGCTCTGAGATTCAAATTTCAGGAAGATTTTGGACTTGTAACTTCGAGCTGTTGTGCCCCATTGCCTAGCCCCCCCCCCCCCCCCTTTACGAAGGCATCATTGGAGGCAGCGTCATTTCACTACACACAACCTACCTGGAGATCAGCAGAGACCCTAAAGGGCAGTGATGTGTCAACCTAGCAGCACCCATGGGGAGGAGGGAGCACATGTCAAGCAGCCAGGCAGTGCTGAGTGTGGAGCACTATTAGATACTGGACACAATAAGACCCAGGATACACTAGCAAGAGCTTTAAGCATGTTGCAGCAGCCCTGTGATTCAGAGAACAGATGCATGCCAGGGTTTCTGAGAAGTTCACAGGGCATGAAAAAAATCTGTGAAGTGCTGCAAAGCCCAGGGTAGAGACTGTGGTGAACAACATATTCATCACTGGGTTTGCAATTCTACTACGGTTGTTGGCAACAGAACCCTTGACTGACCCCCGACTTGGGAGGCCCAAATGAGGTGCCACTGACCCCTCTATCTGCAAAACTGCTTCTGATGTCTGGGCATGAATAAGAAGGGGAGCAACTGTCAGCTGGCACCTTGGCCTCAGTCCCTGCTGGGGACTCATCTTTCCATCCTGGCACTCCCTGAAGTGACCACTCAGCCACTGTGAGATCGATACACTGTGGGTCAAAGTCTCTGTGCTCACCTGCTTGTAGGTGAGCCCCAGGGCAACAGCCAGCTCCCGGATCTGCTGGGGGCTGAGGTACTTCTGGCTCTGGAAGCGCTGGTGCAGGGTTAGCAGCTGCTCCTTGGAGAAAGCTGTGCGGCTCTTGGTCTTCCTGATCCCCTCCACGCCATATTCTCTGCCCTTCTGAGACTTAGCTGAAGGCTGTGGGGATGAGGATGAGGAATGTGGACTGGTGGCTGAATCTGGTATGAATTGGCTGAAATTCCCAGAACTGGATGAAGCTGGGGACACTTCTATAAATAAAAAGAAAATGAGAAAAGGTCTAAGAGACAAAATGTTTAGCTGTAAGGGTATGAGCATGCTCCCTGCCTGCTGTAGATTTCCTTGCCTATCAGACAGGAGCTTTATAGAAGCAAAGGCTTGTGTGACCCTCCTTTCTTCACAGAGCTGTGAGCACAGACAAGCACACTGAGAGCAAGCAGCTTCCCAGCTCAGTCCCCCTGGGATCTTCATGACTACCTTCTGCCAGTCAGAAAAGTCAGGGCAAGGAGTAGTGCGAAAACGTGGTGCACACTGGTTCACAGTGAACTCTCCTCCTCCAGATGGCCTCAATAATATTTCAGTCTGATTGTGGTGTAAAAAGGCCTTGTCATGACTGCAAGCATAGCTCTGGGTTGCTGGCTGGGCTCACCAGAACTGCCTGCCCAGCAATACCAAGGCACTGAATAGAGACAAGGGTGTGCGGTGGGGCAGAGCAGCCAGTGCTCACAGTGAGGGCAGCAGGTGGAGAGCATCAGGCACTGGATATTGCCTCCCTCCTGTTTGCCCTTGTCTCCCACCACAGACCATGCCACTGCTGGAGACACTGTAGGTGGAAGGAGCAATTTGTCTGAGAGGGGCTTTTGATGAGAGAAGAATTTCACAAGGAAAAGGAGAGCGAGAGGAAAGGTGGGTATGTGAAACAGGTGAAAGGAGGCAGCAATCCTGTACCAGGGACATAGGGGACAAAATTCAAGAGTGCAGAGGAAGGTATTCAAGTCCCTTCTAATTTGTCCTGGTACATGTCTTAAGGGATCTCTGTTGATGGCAAAGTTGAAGTAAAGAGCTAAGGGAAAAGTTTCCTGAACAATCTGGGCTCCTAGTGAAGACAAAACCTGCCAAGATGCAAAGTCATTCAGGCTGCAAGAATAAGAAAATGTGTCACATGCCACATTACTGGGGTCTGAGAGAGGCTGAGACCTTCTCAGGCCAACCTGACTGAAGGGCTGTGATAGCAGTCACTCCTCTTTTTCCCAACTACAGTGATGAATCTGCCCACCCCTCCCTCCTCCAGCTACTCCACTGCAAACTGTCCTGCATGGTCCATCACCTCTCCTCCTACTGGGAGTTCAGTGAATGGGGCAGTGCCATTTCAGTGCACACCTTCTGACTACTGAGCCCAACCAATGTCTCCCAACCTCCTTACCAGTCACCCTGAGAGCTGTGACACTGAGACACTCTCCTCAATCACCAGAACACATGTCCAGAGCAAAGCACTAAAGCCCCCCAGAGGAATGGGCTTCCCATCCATCCTACAAAACCTTTCCCTCTTCTGTCCTAGGCTGAGAGTCTACTAAGCAATCACTGAAAAGCCTTGGAGTCCTGCTGGATCTCAGAAAGGTGGCCTCATCTGTGGTAGTGTGCCCCTTGTAATTCTCCTGACAGAGACATGGCCTGTCTCTGTGGTGCCTGCCCCTCAAGGCTTGCCTGCTCTGGGCCATTTGCTATCCCTAGGAGATGACAGCACCCAGAGCAGGGGCTGGTGAACAGCCAGGGGTGTAGTGGGGCAGGTTTCCAGCACTGGGGAGCGGGGCCATGAGGATTGCAAAGGGAAGCAGGAAGCAAGCAGGAAGAGGCTGTCAGTAGAAGAGGTGCAAGGGCCTGCAGTGTTATTTGCATGGAGCTAGACTGCAGAGCCTTGAGGAAGCTGAACATCAGTGACCTGGCTGCATGGCAAACTAAAACTTCGTGTGATATCACAGGATGCTTGGCTCCTGCAGGCTGTGCAGTAAAAACCTTATAGGGAAGAAATGAGTATGCTGGGAACGTGGGCCTGGAAAACAGGAAAGTCTCCTGTTAGGAACCACAGCGAGACACTGTAGAACTAAAGCTGACCTGTCGTCTCAAAGCCCCATGAAATGTATCGTGTGCAGCTTGAGCTCAGGACAAAATGCTCCTTCTCCCATGAGAAGAGAGGAAAGGAGAGAGGAAGCAAGAAACACAAACAACAGACACGAACATGAGAGTGCAACAGACATGAACATGAAAGCCTGTGACAGACCCACTCCCTCAAGGCCTTGACATCTGTAAGCGTCGACTTCCACTACAAGGGTTCTCTCTGAGAGAGGCACGAGGGTGTTTGAAGATGGGGTTAAAGGCTATGTACCAAACCCAACAGGGGCACACAGAGTCCATCTGCCCGCTGCCTCTGTTGGGCAGGCAGCATGCAGAGAGGCTACATGCAGGTAGCCACATGCGAGTAGCCATAGGCACTCTGCCTGAGCCTGGAGCTTTCCACAGCAACTGACAGCTTGAAAGTGGCACCCCAAAACCTGCCTCTCCTCCCACCCATTTACCTTGCTAGGGTGTTGCCCCGCTGACCATAATGTGGAGCTGGGCGAAAACCTGCTCTTATCAGCTCTTCTATTGCCCCTCACTGGACTGGGAGAGGCATGGCAGGAACAGAAAATGTCACTCTGGCGACGCCTGGGACTTTTTGGTTCAAAAGGGAAAGGCAGTGCAACCAGAGCACAGAAATAAGAGGGAAATAGACGCAAATGGCAAAATGAAAGAAGCAGTGTGAGTAACAATGCGAGATTTAAAGCAGTAGATCTTCCAGCACCCAGTGATTCAGAGCGGGCCTTGGCTCATGATTAATAAGTGCATAAAGGATGCAAAGAGTTTGTAAGAGGATGAAGGATGCCACAAGAAGTATCTCCAGAATCTGTTTCTCTCGATGGCACAAATGACAGCATTTAACTAAAAGGAGGCCCAGACATCCCCGCACCAAGAAGGATGAACTTCCATAAGACCAAGTTGTCACTCTGTCCTTCAGCCTGGAGCAGAGACCTGACAGTGCCTCGACTCTTTCAGGTTCTTCTGAGGTTTAGGAAACCGGCTGGCAGCCACCCAAGAAAAGTAGCATGGAAGAGTTGCGTGACTGGCCAAGGTCACCCCTCCTCCTCGCCTACCCAGCGCACTCTGCCCAGGTCACGCACTAGGAAACCAAGGCAGGGAAAGAGAAAAATCCGCTCAAAGTCGTTTGAGCCTGACCTGGGAGCTATCCTGGAGGTCAGCCCCAGGGTGTAGCTGAAGGCCTTACCTGCCGTGTGCCTCCCGCCCGCAGCCTGCGGAGAGTGCCCGGCCGCTGTGGGGGCCTGTGCTGCGGCCCCCGCCGCGCTCCAGCCGAGCTCCAGGCGGCCCCGGGCGGCCCCGCCGGGGTACGCGGGGCGCGGCGGCAGCGCCAAGTGAGCGCACATGGGCACGGCCGCAGGGGCGGGTCCCCTCACGCCAGCTGTCACCTCCACCTGGGGGCAGGTCCCACCACCGAGCTGAGGCAGCCCCGGAGCGCAGACAGGCCTTTATAGCCGGCCATTGCCTGCCCCGGACCGCAATTTCCACCGCGGCCCGCTCCTCCGGGCTCTTTGTCATGGTAAAGAGGCCGATCGGTGGGGTGGGGACGGGGCAGGGGGGAGGGAAAGCAGCGCTCGGAATGGCATCAGGGCTCAAATATGTCCCCTCTGAATTCTTCCCATTCTGCAGGTTCCTCAGTCACACCTGAGCAGGGTCTGACCCAGAGCCCCAGGACAACTCCTCCCCTTGCCTCTGTGGGCTCTTGTCGCGGCTCAGAACCCCATGAGTGCGGATGTCCCGCACAAGACAGATGTTCCCTGCATTGGGATAGCACATCCCGGCCCGTCCCCACCACGGCGAGGGCACAGCAGCTGAATCTGGTGCTGAGCTGCTCCGGACCGTGCCGCCCAAACCCACACCGTACCCTGGGCTGGTGGGGAGGATTCTGAGACCTGAGACCTTTGCTTTGTGGCTTGTGTGACACTGACACCTCCCCAGGACCCACAGACACCCCCTACTGACCTGGCAGCGCCTCCCATACTCTTGGGGCAGATGTCAGAGTTGGGAGAGGGGAGGGAAATGAGTAAGAATTAGAACTGGGGACTAGGACATACATACTTTTTTTTTTTTTTTCTGAGAAGGAATTTCCTTCATACAGGCCTTCGAGGGAGCCAGCTGAAAATGTGTTTGGCCCATCTTCAACAAGCCTGTGCCAGAGCAAACTCAGAAACACTGGGCAAGTCACATCCAACAGCAGATCTTACTTTGCAGAGCAGGCTCAGAAATCTCAGCTGGTTGGTCTCCAGGGGGACAACCAGCAGAGGCATTTTCATTGTGGAGCTATGAAAAGATCTAGTGTATGTAACAGCTAACAGATTTGCTTGCCCATGGCCTTTCAAAACATATCCTTTTATTTGTGTAGCCTTGGCTGTGGCCTTTGCCAGGCTGCTGCAGGTGGTTTGGAATAAAGGACATGAGGAGTTTCCTTTAGGACAGGGTTAGCTGATGTTTCCTGACATGGCCTACCCAAGGGGGACAGGCACCTGCAGAGCTGTTCATTAAATAACTAAAGGTAAGTGAGTGAGACACAGAATTCATCTCTGGGCCTGCAGATTGGGCTTCCTTTGGTCCCCTCTCTTCAGAAGGTTTTGCTCAATCTGTATTTAGGTAAATTTTATTGGTTTAATTTCAAAAGACATCACACTAATGTCCATTTCTCAATAGAGATCTAGAAGTCCCAGAGTTAATTAAAATACTTCTTGCTAGAACCAGCCCTGCTTTGGCACCAGGACATGTGCCTGCCTCCTGTCAGAAGCTCTGATCTGAAGGTGCTGATCTTCAGAAGTGTAAAATTATTTCAAATGGTCAATCCTTTCACTCCTCTGAACCTCATTACTTCACCAATGCTTGTTTCTGCTTTCATCCCAAGCCTGTGCTAGCATCCCAGTACCGGCCAGGAGAGGTGCCAGGAGGGGCACCTGCTTGCTGTCAGTGCTCAAGTACCAGCAGGGAGAAGATGCAGACATATGGAGGAAAGCAACAGAACTAGGAAGTAGAATTTAGACCAGTTTAAAAGGACATAGAACACCACTTTTACCAGGACTTGTGCTGCTGCTCTGTGCCCCATGGCAGATCACTAGTCCTGGCTTCCCTGTCTGCAGAAACACTTTCCCATGAGGTGCAGACTGGAGGGAACCAGGGACCTGGCTGAAGTCTCTTTAACTTGGCATTGAGTTTTATGTTTTCTGCTTGCATGAAACATTTTTTTACTTTACAAACTGCAGGGACTGACATATCTCTGCACAAGAACAGCACATTTTAATGTTAAATTTACTTGAAAAAGCAAAAAGAGGGCTTTTGAGCACATCTTACTCAATAGAAACACAAGAGCATCCTGAATATATCAATTATGCTGCTACAGCCTCTAAATTTGCTTTGACTCATGTCTCACTTCTGAATCATTCTACATTTCAGAGCTGCAGTGCCACAAGAGCTATCACTGTCCCTCACACCTGCCCTCAAGCCCTAGCTAATAAAGCACCAGTGACATGAGCTGTTCAGAGCTTGGGACCCCACTGGGCAGCTCCAGTGCCACCAGTTAAGGAGGATATGTTCTTCTTACTCATGCCTGGCCTCTTACCATATATTGATGTTCAAATTTTCATGGCCTTAGGTGCAGTTAGGATATGAAACCAAGGCAGCAGACCTGGGCGGTATCAACATCTCTTTTAGGATTGTTGAACCTGAAGACCTGGCAGAAAACACGGTGTGGGTGCTGGTGTGGGTGGCAGTGGGGGTCTGTGTAGCTGTTGGGAGTTTCACTGGCTGAGCACTTCACACTAGATCTCATTGATTTCAGCTGCTTCTGAAGGTGTCTGGGATCTTTCCTACAAGGTGCCCAGAGGCCATAATAAACCAGTGTAGTCACTTGCACTACAAAGTCCCTCTAGGCAGCAGCTGGGAGGAGGGTGGTGTCACTGCTGGGAGCAGAGCCACCCGTCCCCGGCTGGAGCCCTGAGTGGGGCAGCCCAAGGGAGTCACCTCCCTGCGGGCAGGAGGGGCACCCAGGGGCAGAGGAGCTGAGGGAACCTCAGGGCCTCACTCCCTGTGGCTTCAGAGCAGCAGCACCTCTGAGGGAGCAGCTTGTGTGCCCCACAAAACATGTGGCACAGATGTGGCATGGCATCACACCAAGCCTGGCTGGTTTGGGACTGTTTTGTTCCAGACTAGGCCCAAACAATCACTACTATCTGACAATGCTGAGTATGGTTTTGGTTAGTTACTCAAAGATTGTTAATGCAGTTGTTTTAAGAAAAAGGCTTTGATAGCACTGTTTTATAATATTTCTCTCTTTTTTTTTTTTTTTTTTAAGCTTCAAACAAATGCCCTGCTTTGTTTAAACATTTGTAAAGTTGTTGTGACCGCTACTATTGATACTAATGGCTTCATCAAAAGCATTTTAAGAGCAAAAAACTGGAAAAATAATGCAGTTTGAAGGATAAGAAGCAAAGTAGCTAAAACATTCCCACACTGCAACATTACCACTCTGTTCCTCCTTTTAACCACTTTGTTCAGCATGTTAATTCTTTAATCATAACTTGAATTTGCCTCTCTTAAAGCACCATACTTTTCTCAGACTTTCCTTTTGGTGACTTCTTTTGGTGATTTTTTTACATTTTTTCTTTGTTTTCTGTGAGACTGCTGTAATCTAGTTAGATCCCTGTGCTTGCCTCGTGTCACAATGACCTTGTACTCTTTATAAATATTGTTAATGAGTCTGCAAAAGAAAAGCTTTTTTTTTTTCCCTGCTAACACACATGGCTTTGCTGAACTGAGAGTAGGCAGGGGAGAGGAGAATTTATTCTGAAAAATCATAAATGTGCTGCCACTTTCTGGGGGTTTTATGTGTGTCATACTGGGCTGAAAAATTCTGAAAGGGGTAAAATAACTTCCCATTGAGGGAATGTAGCCAAATTTCATTTGTGTGATCATAAAAAGAAAAAAGGAAAAGGATTCATTTTCGGTTTTTCCACTGTTCTCAGCCTAAGGCTGGTCAGAACTGGTACTCTGCTGTACATAGCAGCCATCCAGAGCAACAAAAAAGTAAGTTAAGACCCCTCAGGGCTGAAAGTTGTAAGGGTATGGTGTAACACCTATCTAGAAAGGCTGGGGGAGGGTGTAGAAAGCTTGCAAACCTTAAATAACATTCGTAAATGTTTCCTAGCTGCCTTCAAATTTTCCTTCTGTAAATGCAATTTAGGACACAACTTCACATGTTAAGTGATTTTGCTTCATAAAGGAAGGGAACAGAGGGCCCCTTCTCTTAAATTACTCAGAGTAATAAAAGCTCAACTTATTTTACTGTGCAAAATTTTTCAGTAAGATCAGTGAAAGGTAAAAATTAAAATCTGTGCCACAGCCATAAATTCCTTTCTCCCCTCCTTTTTCCTTTTTTTTTTTTTTTTTTCTAATTTTTTTCTTTATTTCTGTGTAGTAAAAAAAAAGAGTAAGGGTCAATAAGTGAATGGGCTTAGTTTCCAACAAAGCAGTTTAGGACAAGCTGCTGATCATTATTGTGAGATGGATTTTTCTGCTCATACATCCTTCCTGGAGTCCTTCACACAGTCAGGCCCTCAAAGAGAAGTATAGTTTGACACTTATGCCAAGAGGAAGATCAAACTGGAAAAAATGATCCGTCAGTGTTGCCAGCACTCCCACAGTCTCCTGGGTCTCACTTGTAGGATGCTACTTCCCATTTTGGCACAAAAAGGTGTGATCAGTGTAGGCAGAAGAGAAGGCCTAGACAATCTTACCACATCTACACTTTTAGTCTCATTCCAACATACATCTCTTGGAATGTAGTAGACTCCTCTATTCTCACACATCCTTCACAAAGCCCAGTCTAGCTTCTGTCTCTTGTCTTCAGTTTTAAAAGGCACCTGTGGTTGCTAGCCAAAACAATTTCCCTGGCTGTATGGCTACAAATTATGGCAAATACAGCTAATTCTTGTCCAGCCTGATGCTGCTGTGCATTTCCCACTTCCCAAAGTGTCTGTTTTTGCCAGGCATGTGCTACCAACTGTAAGAGATGTGAGAGTCCTGCATCAGAAATGGAAGGTGGAGTTTTCTCCCTATTCAATACAAATTTTCACTTTGAAGAAATGAGTTTGCATATAAAATTACAGCAAGGCTGCACTCCAGATCCACCATGTCCAAGTCCCCTGCAATAAAGGGTCTTAATTGCTGTTGATGTCATCTGTGGAATATTTTCTCCCAGAAAGGGAGAGGGGAGGGGTTTTATAATGCTTGTTTCTTTTTTGGTACTTGAACTGTTTCCCCTTCTCTTTAACAAAAGCTATGAGGATTTTTTATGGTGGTTGTTGCCACAGCACCAAGCTGTCTGAAGTCTTGAAATCTCAAATCATGTTTAACCAGTTTGGGTCATGCATAGCATTTTAATCTAAATGTGCATATGGAGAAAACACTCCCCACCACTGGAAAACTCATCTGGTCCTACAGAGATGTGGTCCCTGTGTGACATTCCCCATACTTGCTCCTGGGAATTTTCCAAAGAATTCCCACTTAAGTATAATTTAGAAAACCGCAGGTCCCCATGGCTCCTCTGCCAGTTCAGTTGTTAGTACCTGGGAATGCATGCCACTTATCCAGCACTTTGATATGAAGTTTTTTCCATAACATTTGAATTGGACTAGGCTCAAGATATGTTTTCCATGTTCCTTGCATGGTTTTCACTCATCTTGCTCCACGACCAGTGGATCAGTGCACAGTCTCATAGGGGAATGGCGAAAGGGTCTTCAATACCTTGTGAGGATGTGGCAGAGGAGTAGAGGGTGAGCTGGCAGGGAAAGCTGCCCACAGAACAAGGCACAAAGAAGCTGTTGGGACACCTCTGCAAGGGTATAAGTTACAGAGAGAGCAGGTGATGGATTTTGGCAGGGGGGAAGAAAGTTAGAGGTTTCCCAGTTGCATTAAATGCAGACAAAGGCTGCCTTAAGGGGGTTATAGGCCCTGGAATATCAAACCTTGAAGACTCTTTGACATGTCTAAGGCTGGAAGAAGAATGTAGTGGTCTCCTTTTCCAGTCACCGGCTCTGGTATCTGGGATTCCACCAGCCCAAATGTGCCAGGAATTAAGTCTCCCCAGCCAGAGATAACATAGCAGAGCTCTGATCAAGGGACTGATATCAAAGGAGCAAATCTTTCAGCCCCGGGGATGAATCATCAGAGCAGTTTATTCCAACCTTTTCTCCTCCTTTCAAGTATCAGGTTCAATTACAGCAACGGCAGCACAAAAGGCTTCGTCATTCTAGGTGCTGAAAAGGCAGGGAAAACACAACCAGGAGGAATGGAATTCACAGGTGATACAAGACTGGGAGTGTGTTGCAAATACCACAGAGAACAAAGAAGTGATGTAAAAGGATCCTATCTTGCTTGGGCAGGGAGGAAGAAGAAAAGATGGGGGCTGGTCATGCACCTGAGGAGAAAGGATCCCCGAAGTTAAGTATTCAAAGGGAGATGTCTAGAAAGCACAGCATGGGAGGAAAATTTAAAAAAAAAGGTAGGCAAAAGAAATGCACGTTTGCCAGCTGAGATACACCAAATTCAAACAACAGCAATATTATTTTCCAGACATTCAAGCAGTTGACAAAAATCCTTGTAATCTTATTTTCGTGAGTGAGCAGACTGAGGCTGCATGTAGGCCCAGGAAAGGGCCTGTAATTGTAAGCACGGGCCACTCCTTGGCTGAGCAGAAACAGCTTGTCATTGCAAAAAACCTGTGCTTAAAGCTAAAAGGCACTACTAATACTGCCCACAGTTATGGTGAGGTTACACAAAGAAGGTCACATTCTGTTTTGTATGCCCTGCAAAATGTGGGGATGAGGAGGAAAGAGAAGCCCCAGGGAAGAGCAGCAAGCACAGGAGTTATAAACCAGCTTCTCTCTGCCAAGCAAGTATCAAACCAGAACTGCAGCACCTCAGTCTCTCTGCTTCTCAGCAATATGTGGATCTAATTCTGTTACAGGCAGGGGGAGATCTGTCTTGTCTGAAGGCATTCCCACTGCCTGTTCCACTCAAATTGCCCTACCTCCTACGAAGCAGGTGAGGACAGGTGGAAAGGGCTGAACTGGAAGGCACAATTCTGGGAACTCTGATGAGAGTAGATGAGGTTGTGTGTCACTTCAGCTCCACCAGTTATTCACAGTCATCTCACCTGTACAGAGATGAGCTGGAGGGCCAAGCTAGGTCTGGTCCTCTGTCTTATCAGTGTTGGTTATGTCAGCTGATCCTTTAACAGGCTTTCCTGTGACATCAGTCACATCATTTCTGGATCTTAATAAACTATGTTGTCAATGGGTCTGCTTCCCTCATGAAGGTGAATTAGTTCTGCGGGGAAAGCAGGAGCAAGACCATTGACTCTGCAGAAAGATCATTTATATCTGAAGCCTGAAGCTCAGGTGCATGCCGGGAGCCACAGAACTGCTGCTGAGCTGTAGTCTGGCTTGGGCTGTGGTTTGGTGCATGGGGAATTGGGTGGGAGGGAAGAAATTGCTTGTTTTGCAGGGTTGTGGCATGGCACTCATATTTCAGAGTGCCCTGTGCTTTGGCATGTCACAATTTACCCCTATGAGTTGTCAGCTGCCCTAAAAAGATGCTTACTGATAATTTCATTGCAGGTGAATCTAAGCTTTGCAGGAATTGTGGGTGCAGGAGTGAATATCAGCCATACGTACATATACATACATAAATACACACATATATATATACATATACATATATATATATACATATATATATATACATATATATATATACATATATATATACATACATACACACACACACACACACACACATATATATATATATATATATATACGCGTATATATATGCACACATATACACACATGGCCTCTTTCAGCTATGAGGCATCTGGGTAACACATGCTGACAGCATGTTGCCACATAACCAGGCACGTTTCCATGTTTCCATGCCTGGAAAACAGGGTAACACAGAGTCAGCACACTCCAGTGAGGCTGCCCTCTGCAGCTTGTGTTTCCCCCAGGGCACTGTGCTGTAGCAGGAATGAGGCACCTCAGGAGCAAGGAAGAAATTCATGGCTCAAAGGTAATCAGCTTGTGGGGATGTAATGTTAAACTCATTGGGAAGGCAACATGGCGGGGGGTGGGGGGGAAGGGGGTTGGGGTTGGTAGCCTGTGAAAATCTCAGCATGAAAAAAGGCAGGAAAGATTTTTTTTATGAAATTATGGTATTCTTTTGGGAAAATACCACATAGTAGATGGAAGGACCAAGTGTGTTCAGGGGCAGAAGAAAATTGTTGAAGTACAAGAGAGGACCCAGAGATGGCTGGGTAATGCGAGCCCATCTTCATCCATACTTTCAGTTTACCCATTTCTGTGCTATTTTGGCCCCTTTTTTGTGATAGCTGTGCCACTGATGTTGACCAATCACCCAAAGACAGTGTTAGCAAGGAGCATTCAGTCTTTTCAGCTCTAGTAATAGAGGCTTCCATGTACAAATACAGTCTCAGGTCTCTGGCTGCTGCTGGAAGAGACCTTGGTGCTGCATTGCACTCTTCCTGCAAGGCACCAAGTACAAACTACAGGCTCAGCAGGAATTTTGTGTCCCCTTTGCTACAGAGACCACTGAGAGTTTTGTGTGGGTACTAGGTCATTCAGGGGATCTGGGTGAAAACCTTGACTCTGTTTGTTGCAAGGCTGGTCTTGTGTGCATGGCTGTATGATTAGAGTAATTCAGCTTTTGCCCTTAGATTCCCTGCAGAAGGAAGGAATTTGCAGATCTGCAAGCTGTGATCAAGGCTGTTAGAAGGCCTTCCTACATGAGGCTGGGTGTGTGGACACTCTGTTCCTTTTCATAACACTACTGGCAAGGATCAAGCAGTGTCTGTGCAACCAGAGTGCTCACACCCACAGCTCACACATCACTCGTGTGCTCAGCATGGCTGTGCTCCAAAACCTTCCCGGCAGCCCCCGGTTCAGAGGGACTGGAAGCTGGGGCAGTACAATTGCTGTGGCTCCCAGATCTTCCAGCCAGCTGGCCCTGCAGCTGCCCAGCACTCCCAGTCCTGCAGTGCTTTGCACTCTGCAGGGAGACTATAACCCCTCTCCCTTGTGTCCCTCCTTCACCTTCTTTCCCTTTCATGTCAGGCACGGTAAGGAGATGAGGAACCACTCTGTGTTATGCCTCTGCAGTGTCCTTCATGGCAGGGCACTGCACAAGCAAAGGCACTCAGTACTGTGCACATCCAGGGTGCATCACAGCTTCCCAGGAGCTTTGCATTTCCACGGTCTCTATTTTTAAAGTGTCACTAATGTGTCCTGACCCTGCCTTCAGCAGGATAAAGCATGCTCTATCAGCTCAGTTTAGTTAATAAAAATGTTAAGTCCCAGTCAAGGAAAAAAACTGAAAATGTCTTTTCAAGAACCAATACTTGGGCACTAAATCTTTGCTAAAGCCTAATTTCTAGTCAGCCCTGGTGTTTGTTTGTGCTTTGGCTACTCTGTCCTCACACACAGAGTCAGTCAGGAAGTGGACTGTCCAGTCACAAGGAAAAACGTTTCTCTTCCTTTACTTCTACTTTTTGCCCCATTTTTATTTTCTTATTTATTTCCTTTTTTTTTCCCCAATTACATTTGGAAAAAGAAATCAGACTTGCTCACAGAAAAAGATGGCTCTAAACAGTCTTTTTGGAAACACCAAAACCGTACACTAATATGACGCTTTTAACTATTCTTTGTGTGTGTGACCAGAGCATGCCAGCACACACCATTACCTATGAACTGCATATGATCTGTGTGAATGTCACCCTTGGGTCAGAATGAGAAAAAGGAGGAGCACAAAGGTGGTGGGGTGCTGCTCCACAAAAGCTTTGTCTCTTTCACAAAGTAAGGAAATATACTGGCAAGTATTTCTCCACATTTCTGCATGGATAAGTTTTTCTGAGATGCACAAGCCCCTGAATGTTTCAGCAGCGGTGGTCTCTGGCCACACTGGGCTTTGCTGACATTGGCCTTGGCCAGTTCTGTTGGGATCTCATCTTGCGCTACCTACCACAGGTGGGGAGAAATCTCTGCTTTGTGCTTATGGCCAGGCTGCTTCTGGCTTGCCACTGGGAGCCTTCAGTCCAGCTGAGCCAGCTGTATCTTGCATGCCCATCAGTTTTAGCTGCCTGTGGCACTTAAAAGGTCCTGCGCATATTATCAGTTTCCACTGAGCCCTTTATGCAGGTTGCTCCTGAGTGGCAGCTCACAGTAAATTCCAGTGGCTGATGCTGTGTGTAAAATGCATGTTTTGGTCATGTTTCTCTTTGGGTTCCTGTGAAAAATCTCATTTTGCTGACAATTGTGTGTACTACTTTCTGTTGTTCAGGATGTGAGTAACTTTCTGGAGATGATTGCTCACATCCTGTGGGGCAATTGCAATCTGGTCTACATGGATCTAAGACACAGACAAACGTGCCACTTTCATAACCCAGAGAAAATATACCTACGGTGTGCTTAATTGAAATTTTCAAAGGCCACCTGTCATCTCTCACCACCCCCCGCTCCCTCACTGTGGTGGTGGTTACAACTTGACAGCGCTGAATTTACCAGATCAAGTGCAATCTCTGTGCCAATACAATGCAGCTACACGGCTGAAAAACTGCTGTGATGCAGCTGGAGACAGCAGCAAGACAGGTCCCTACTAAAAAAAACACCCCACAGTTAATAAGTACACGTGGGTGTAGAAACTCGGTAGGAAATACTGAGGCAACATTTGTCCTTCCTGCTCTCCTCCAGCAGTGACTGTCAGCCCGACTGCAGCTCTGCACTTTTATTTGGCAGTGTGAAGATCTCACGCAGACGGGCATGAACTTTGCTCACCGACTTCCCTCGGGCCGTCCCTTTGCTAATGAAAATACCCAGGTGCAAGAAGGGGCGGTGTTAACCCAGGATCACCCAGGCGGTCAGCAGGAGAGTGGGATGCGAGCTGCTCCAAGCGCTGCTCTGCCCAGGAGGTGGCACTGCCAGCTTTGCTGCCCGGACCTGGCGCTTCTTGCGCAAACACAGCCCGGCCGTGAGTTCCTGTTCGAACCCCGCCTGCCGAGCACCACCCGTGATAAAGCCTAAGACATCTACCCTGTTCTGTTTGCTCGGCTTTCACCCTGATTGTCCCTTCTTCCAGCGAGATTGCTCAGGTCAAAAGCCCAGACAAGACATTGCACACTGGCACAATTTCTTGCTGCGCCCAAAACACCCAGCCACCTTTCCTCTCCTTTTCTCACCATCCCCCTCCCTTTCCTGTCTTTCCCTACCTCTCAGCTCTGATCTGTCAGCAGTGAGTAGATGCTCCAGACATGTGCTGTGTTTTGCAGTATTGCTGTCTCTTTTTAACTTGCATATCCAAAATTTTTGCAAGTGCACTGGTGTTTTCCCAGCCTTCTCATCAATGGCTATCAAGCTCTGCTTTATCCACAGGACAGAGAGGCCCAGAGCACACCAAGTCCTGTTTCTAGCTGCCGAAACAAGATTAGCCTTCAGCATGCCGCGTATTCCAAAGCTGTCAGCATTTTTTGTTCATTCCCACCACCTCAGTGTGCTTGGCAGCCATCTCTGTACCCACAGAATGCTCTTGGATGGACATGAAAGAACTCTTGGAGGGAGCATGGTGACAAAAAGACAAAGGCTGCTGGGTGACAGCAAGTGCTGAGCTGCACATTCTTGGTGGATATAGGCTAGAGTTTATTTACCTCCTCTTCCTCATGGCTGCCTGTTCCCTGCCCACCTTGCAGTCATAATGCCGTGACTATAAAGTGGGGTTGTCACCGTGATATTTTCTGAAAAATCCCTTTGCCAGGATTTCTTCTCCTGGGAAGCTGGGAAGCTTCAGCTTCTCTCTGTTTTGCTGCCTTGGAATGTGATTTGGAGAATTGTTGACCCAGCATGTGAATCGTTTTAATTTAATGACCAATCCCAGTCCAGCTGTTGGGACTCTGGTCAGTCATTGGTTTTTGTTATTCATTCTTTTCTAGCCTTCTGATGTATCCTTTCTCTTTCTTTAGTATAGTTTTAGTATATAATTTCTTTTAATATAATATAATAGAATAATAAATTAGCCTTCTGAGAACATGCAGTCAAATTCTCATCTCTCACCTCATCCTGGGGACCTCACAATACCACATGGGGTCTCACACCAAGACACCTAAATAGCTAAAACTACCTGATGGCCATTCCACCTCACTTCAAACAGCTCCACTCATAGCCACACCACTTTCAAGGACTCTCCTTTTCAACCACTATTGCCTTCAGAGATCTGACCACTCTTCTCTGCATACTTCTCTCTCCTTATTACACACAGCTCCCTCCTGTCTCCTGCTGTAATGCCAGACACACAGCCAGCAAGTTTCCCGATGCTCTGGGTATATGATAATCCTTCTGGCTACCTCACTACAGGGACCATTTCCAGTCCAGCCCTAGGATTCCATTCCAGAGTCACTCACTGTCT
Organism: Ammospiza nelsoni; assembly: GCF_027579445.1. NCBI lineage: Eukaryota > Metazoa > Chordata > Aves > Passeriformes > Passerellidae > Ammospiza > Ammospiza nelsoni. Next base: position 32,608,911 of record NC_080634.1, on the reverse strand, counting down.
CTGCCACATCTCCTGCTGTGTTCATCACTCAGTGCTTCACTCCTTTCCATCCTTCCTTGGCTTCCTCTCACTCTGTTCCCTAACATCATCTTCAGTATCAAATTAACCACCATCAAACTGATCCACCAGTGCCATGCTGACTGCTCTGGGATGGCAGAAAATGTTTGCTGGGCTTTGGGAGTGCAATGGCCTTCTGCATGGACAGCCTCCTTTGAGTCCACATTCATGTAACACCAGAGAAGGAAGGTAGGCAACTATTTGTGTGCCAGAAATCCAGAGTTCCAGTTGTGCCCTCAGTCACTCTTCCACTGATTTACACCATCAGAGCATTGTAAAAAAGCACTGGCACAAGACAGCATCTTCAAACAATTTTTTTTTTTTTTTTTTTTTTTTTTTTTTTTTTTTTTTTTTTTTTTTTTTGGTGCAGCAGGTCTGGTAATTTTGAATGAAACTTATCCTAACTAAGGAAGGAGCTTCACAATGAATTCACGTGCAACAAGCATGCATGCAAGAGCTGGGAAAAAAGATAGGGTATGGAGAAGGTGGATGGAAGGATGGAAGCATTGCTTGGGTACAGAATGATGAAATCAGAAAGGCCTTAGAGCCTAGCTAGAGGAGAAACTTGCATGGAACAGGATGGGTGACAAAGGGATTATGCAACTATCCTAGTAACTAGTCCAGGGAAAATACAGGTCTGCTGAGGAATGGGGTGACAAAGTAGTGACCAATCACTCAGCCTTAGATGAGGATGAAGTACTCAAAGCCTTCCTTGCTATGGTCTGTAGAAGCAAAGCCTGCTCCCAGATTTCCAAACATATCGTAATCGTTTGTAAAACTGAGGGACAGCAAGGAGGGGGGCATCACCAGGCTTGATACTATTTAGGGATGTTAAATATATTACAGTGCATGAGATTGAATAGAATACACTCTAAGAGTGCTGGGACATTTCTGAAGCTGCTGAAAAAATTGCCTGATGTGATTGTGAGACCAGAGTCTTTCATCTGTCATCCCTGGCAGCTGGAAAAAATACTAATGTTGCATGCAGCTGTGCAGACCAAGCAGGATGAGTCAGTGAACCCCAGACCAGCCATCCCTACCTCAGTGCTGTGTCCTCTTGTCAGCCAGTGCCGCATGCACCAAAGACAAGGATGTGGTCAGGAAAGGGTGGTGCTGGTTTACCAAGGGCAAACTGACTGCCTTTGGAAATGAAAGGACTGGCTATATGGATTAGGGGAGAGTGGCTGATGTGATGCACTTTGACAGGACTGTAGGCACAGCATCCTCCCTTGGAAGGAGGGGGAGGTATGGCAGCAAACCACAACTCAGCATACTGGGAACTGGGAAGATGCAAAATATCCCAGTGATTGTGAATGATGCCACCAGCAGCTCCTCTAAACTCCAGGCTGGTGTCCTGTGACATTGCCCAAAGACTGCCCCGAGCAACCTCTCATGCTCTTCACACCCTGACACATGGTAGAACACATCAGAAAGAGTAAATATTGCACCTACACAGACTGCTTGTGCGACAAAATATTCTGTACCACTGAATCTGGAGACAGAGAAAAAGCTTGATCAGAATTAATTGACCAAATTTTATCAAATTTCCTCCAACCTTTTCATGAGCAATATCTGGAAACAAAAGAGGCATCCCCCATCTATTACAACCACATACTTCTGATGTTCTGCTGATGTTCTACATCCACTGAATGTTGCTTTACTCAAGCATGTAATTTGTAGAGATGCATTTGCCCATGAAATAGTTGGCACCTTCAAGAGGCCAGAGAAGATGTCAATGGAAAATTCATAACCAGGGAGACAGAGTGAGGAAGAAAGTTTTCACACTAGTTTCAGCTTATGCAAAATGGTTATCAGCTATTCCTTACAAGCTATCCAATAGTGCATCTATCTAGGCAGAAGCTGCTGGGCCCACATGGCCACTGCTCTGGCCATGCTGGGACAGCCAACAGGACGCTTCAGTGCTGAGGGCAGGAGCTGAGAGCAGCCCCTACGGGTTGCCTGCATTTTTCTGTGCACTGGGGCGTGGAACTGGCTGGAGTGATAGTGGAAGAGCTGGGTCAGACACTGGGAGGTAGAATGGCAAAGTGCAGCATGCCAAAATCTGCAGGGCAATATGGATCTGGAGTGGCAGGAGATGAGTTCTCACAGTAGCTACTCACCCATTTTCTGCCCCATGTGACAGGGTGCTTCCGCGAAGGGATTGGTGTTTCCTTACGGCAAAGAAGTGCCACATTCAGATTTCTGTCCCAGTCCGCTGGGAATGAGGGGTTGGCATTACAGGCACAGACAGAAAATGTGGAAAGGAGGGACCTTATGGCTTCCAGTTCTCAGGTGATCAAGCTAGAATGGGGAATCCCAGGTAGCAGGACTATTTTGGAGGAACAGTTGATTTTAATGAGCAAATAGAGAGAAGGAGATGGGGTAGAGCCTTGAGAAATTCTTCTTCAGTATCAATGCCTCCTCACAATTCACTCATAAAATCCCACCACCTGCCCCTTCTAAATATTCCTTGCAAAGACTGCCTCTCTTCACAGTAAGCACAGGCCTAGCTGCTAAGCACTCATGTTCAGTCCCTCACCACCACTCAGACTCCAGAGTTCTGTAAGAAAGGCAATAAAAACTGTTCTGAGGGTTTCATATCTGTCCGTCAAGGTTTCAGTGTGAATCAAGGGAGCAGACATGGGGGACATAATTTCAGATTATGTTGTTTTAAAAAATGGGAGTGATAGGAAGTCTGGCTTAATCACAGAAATATCTTCTATCCCAGCTGCACTTTTAACACTGTACACTACCTTGAGCAAGCAATGATATCTGTGCAACCAAAGTGTTCGCACCCACAAACCACACATCAGATAAGTTTTTATTTCATAAGAAAGACGTGGACTCTAATATGAATCTCAGCTGGGGTTTGCAGCGTTAGTGGGAAGCCACTTCAAACATGGTTTTTATGGCTGTGCTCCAAAAGCCTTCCCAGGAGCACCCAGTTCAGAGAGTCCGGGAGCAGGAGCAGCGTGAACCCTTTGGATCCATCCAGATCTTCTAGTTACCTGGCACCAGATCTTCCAGTCCTGCAGTCCATTGCATTTATATCAGGAGATCATCCCTTTCCTTTGTGCTCCTCTTTCCTCACCTTGCCCTTCCAAGCCAGGCAAGACAAGGAGATGAGGAGCCATGCCAGGCCTCAGCAGTCTCCCTCACCTCAGAGGCCAGCACCAGCAAATGCACCCCATGACTGCACGTCGGGTGCCAGGTGAGTGCATTTGGGACCATTCCCGTGTCCCTTTTGGCCTCCAGTCCAGAGAGGGCTGCCAGGGAACTGAGGTGTGTCCAGCCTGCCCAGTTCAAGTTGCAGTGGCTCCTTCTGGCTCCAAAGAACTGTCAGCATTTCCAGGCATGAGTCCCATCCTTCCCTCCCTGTCAACCCTCTCTGCAAAATTCACTCCTTTAAGTCTTCCCATTGAGTTTAGATTTCCTCAGTCACTATTTTTAAAGTGTCACTAATTTGTTTTGAACCTGCCTTCAGCAGAACAAAACCTGTTAATAAAAATTAAGTAGCAATCAAGGAAAAAATATGAAACTGTCTTTTCAAGAGCCAACACTGTGCACAAAATCTTTGTTAAAGCTTTATTTCTAGTCAGCCCTTGTGTTTGTTCCTTTGGCTGCTCTGTTCTCACACAGCCAGTCAGGAAGTGGACTTTCCAGTCACAAAGAAAAATGTTTCTCTCCCTTAACTTCTATTTTTTCCCCCCTTTTTTTTGGTTTTGCTTCATTTTCTTTTTTGTGTATGTTTGGAAACACCAAAACCTTACACTAATACAACACTTTTAACATTTTTGTGTATATGTGCATGACCAGAGCATGCCAGCACACACCATTACCTATGAACTACATATGGTCTGTGTGAATGTAACTCTTGCATCAGAATGAGAAAAAGGAGGAGCATAAAGGTGGTTGAGTGCTCCATCACTCCATAAAAATTTGGTCTCTGGCACAAAATAAGGAAGCTGAAAAGTATTCCTCTCAACATTTCTGCATGGATAAGTTTTTCTGAGATGCACAAGCCACTGCTGCAGGTTTCAGCAGCGGTGGTCTCTGGCCACACTGGGCTTTGCTGACACTGGCCTTGGCCAGTTTTGTTTGGATCTCGTCTTGCACTACCTACCACAGGTAGGAAGAAATCTCTGCTTTGTGCTTATGGCCAAGCTGCTTCTGGCTTGCCACTGGGAGCCTTCAGTCCAGCTGAGCCAGCTATATCTTGCATGCCCATCAGGTTTACCTGCCTGTGGCTCTCAAGAGGCATTTTTAGAGCCACCTTTCAAGCAAGCAGAACCCAATCTTTGTGGACCAAGAGGTGAGGTCGTACTGCAAAGAACACTGTGACTCTGACATAGGTGTTTGTTTCAGCTGCAAAAATACTTCTGTACACATGGTGGAGGTGACACTTCTATTTCTCTTTTCCTGAAGAACCCATGACCTCTTCCCTGTGATTCACAAGCTTCTGGAGTACTATTGGGTTTCATTTTATTTTGTGTGCAGGTCAAGGGCCCATACCTTGGTTGTCTTCAGTCTTTCACTTCCTCAGTATCTCACCTGCTTCTTTTAAAGTTCATATTCCTCTCTTTTGGATCCTGTTCCACCTTTTCATACTTATAAACATCTTATCTTCCTTCCACATCTTAGGTAATTTTATGATTTTTTTTCTTTTCCCTCATTCTCCTGCTACATGGCTGTGTCCATGTCCCTTCACACCTTCACCACTGCTCCTAGGTTTCATCCTCTCCTGGTTCTGCATCCTTAGGCCTTTCTCAGTGGAAAATTATTCTGGTGGCTTTCCTCTAAACCTTGAGGACTCTTTAGGTCATACACTGGACTCAAAGCAGAGTTATTACCTTAAGACTTTCATTGTGGGTTTTGATCCATACCAGAGAGGAGAGCACTTTGCAAGAAATAAGCAGAGCAAAGGGGAGAAAAAGCTAGTCCAGACCTCAAAGAATTTAATGTAACAAGATAATTTTGCAGTCTGAGTGACAATAGCACTTGGTGACGGGAATATAAAGGAAGCAATAAACATCTGAGTTTGTTTGTGTTGGAGAATCAAATTTGTTAATGGAAGGCAAATTCATTCATGATGGAAAAGACTAAAAAACAGGATGAAACAGAGACCAGAGATGGAAAAGCAGGATGCTGTTCAATCAGGTTGATCTAGTGGTAGCTTAGTTTTAACGTGGATGACCAGTTGCTTGTTCAGAACAGGATCTGCAGTGGTCCCACAATGCATGTCACAGTGACTGGTGCACCAGTATGACTGCCTTACGTAAATCCATGTGACCTCTTGCTAAACAGAAAATGGTTGTGCAACATAAGCAGAAAACAGACTTAGCAGGCCAGTCATGTGTCTGTCAGGCCTGCTGAAACTTATGGAAAAGGAAGAGACAGTTCTTGTAAACACTGTGTAATTTAGTGAGGTATAGCATTGAAACAAGATCTATCACAACAAGTGAATTGTTTTTAAAAGTTACAGCCTGCCTCCACCAGAAATGGAATACGTTCAAGTAACACCAATTAAATTGTCATAGCAATATAAATTTTAGGAGGCAAAATCATATTTTCTTCTTGTCTGACAGCCTGAGTGCTGCCTTTTCCCAGCAGCATATTATGAAGACAACTGTCTCTCTTGTCTGGTAACTCACATTGTAAAGACAGAGCGAGGCCAAGTGACAGACCAGACCCCAGGTTTTCCAGCAAGCATCCCACATGTCTTCAAAGAGTCCTTCTGAAAGTGAAGAAAATGTTAGAATTGTGTCTTTGGTCTGATCTGCAGGAAGTCTGGAAAAAAAAGCCAGAGAGACATAAATTTTCTGTGCAACCAAAAGTGCATTTGATTTACCTGCTGGCAGGACCTTACTCACAATGTGTGCAGAGGGAAAAAATGTTGTGGTGAGTCACTTCTTGATGCTGCTCCACTGTGGCCCATCACAATGACATCGGCAGTGTGTCCACACCTTCTTTCCTCTCAAATGAAAGCAGTGATGGCACAGTCCCCCACCAAACTGGCAAATGTTCCTTCTTGAAGTAACCCTCAAAGAAGGGGTTAGTGACTTTGCTCAGAGGTAAGACTGCAGTCTCCTGCCTGTGCTCTCACCCAGATACCTTCCCAAGGGACAAGCTGCCCCCTATCTCCCCAGCTACTGAGGTGTCTAAAATGTGTCCTCTTTTCAGAACAGAAAATCAAATTAAAAGATTTTTGCACTGGACATGGAGCAGGGAAATGTGCCTCCAATAAAATGTTATTTGCTGGAGGCTTTTTTCCCACATTTCTTCTCACAGAAATAAACTGCTGTTCTTGGCTGGTATGCAAAGACATTAATCAGAAATAACACAGGCAGAAAGCAACAGATGTTGGCAGCGATGCTGTGACACTTTATTGTGCTCCAGCCTGTAAAACAGCACTGAAACCTTTGACATGGCTGATGTCACTTGAGACCCTGGGGGTTCTTCTCCTATCCATTCAGCATCAGTTTCATTCCAAGAACTTGCCAATGATTAATTTCTGTGGGGTATTGTGGTGGCCACAAGTACTGCCTACATGCTCACTTGGATGGGATGAACACTTCCAGCTGAAAACAGCCCATCCTCAAACCATTAAATTGCATTCAAAGCATTTAATTGGAAACAGGTTTTCCATTTGAATCTTCCTTACAATTTCAAGAAGCAGATCTAAACCAAAGCCTTGTTCCCTAACCCAAATTTTATCACAAATGCTACACAAAAGATTAATTTAGTGCTCAGTGAATCACATGCTTTGGCCACAAGTGATTTTGTTCTCTGCATCAACTTTGACAAAGAAGACTGAAATGTTAAGAGTTAAGTTTGAGCTGGATATGCTTATGAGTTTGGATGGCTGGGCTTTTTTTTTGTAGTTGAGCTAGAATTGAAAAACAATCCTAGACAGATTAGTCCAGGGCACTCCCCAGCTCCAAGGCTGGTTGCATACCAAGCTTAGCAAAACACAGGCACGAGCTGGGAGCACGCAGCAGCCAGCAACAGCAGCTTTCAGAAAGGCTTCATGGGATCCCTGCTCTGCTGAGCTTTTCCAGACTTTACATTGCTCCCTACCTTCTCCTTGTTTTAGGCTTTGAGCAGTCTGCTGACTCTGGAGTTAGATTAGCCATATTCCTGCTCTAAGGTACTCTGGCATCTGCCATCTTTTCCTTCCTTTCACTTAAGCCCATCCTCTTCTCCTGAAGGATATTCTGTTCACATAATTTTTGAGAGCAGCCCAAAGACCTGAGAGTAGTCCAAGGAATGCTGCAGGCCCTGAGCTACAGGATCAGCTCCTGAGGCAGTGGGTTTTTTTCTCCATCCCTCTGCTCCTTTCCACTATTCACTGCTGAGTGTACAGTGGCACAATCTCACAGGAGGACATGAAGGTCACACCCCAAACAGAGGGAGGAAAGCAGCTACAGGGGAAAGGGGTCCTTCTTCTCCCTCCTGGCAGAGAAGGTGAGGAGTGCAGTGGGAACAGAGCAGGGGCAGAAGCCTCACCTTCTTTAGCTCTGGGCAAGATTCATATCCTCCAGCCACTTCTCCTCTCCCTTCCTGTTACCTTGGAAAAGTATTTGCACATAAACAAAAAGTATTTGGGCAAACAAGAAGCAGAGAAGCACATCTTTAGTTTTAATTGCTAAGAAATGGTAGTAGGGGAATTATAGGTGATTTGCATAGAAGCTGAGAGAAATTATCACTTCCAGTGATAAAACAGTAACTCCAGAGTGCCTAGCGACCCAGAAAGGTTGCAGCGTAGATGCTGGTGATATTTCAGGATGCAGTCCCAGGCTTTGATAAAAGAATAAGAGAAGACCTACAGGATAAAGGTAAAATCCAAATCAGGTATTTATTTCATATTTTTTATTTCAAAACCAGGAAACAACCACATTAATAAGCATATAAAATCCATCAGAAATATTCACAATGCCATTACAGAAAAAGAAATTAAGAAAAATAGGCCTACACATTTCGGTCCAAGCCAACACACATCTGATGCAAAGTATGGAATGCTCTTATGCACAGCTGTGTGGGGAATTTCCTAACATACAGAGACCCATACAGAAATATCATGTCTGGATGTGCTGGAGGGCCAAAGGAAGGGCACAGAAATCTACGTAACTGAGCCAAATATCAAAACTGGGAGAGACATCTTATGTAATACTTCTGTGAATAAATATCTGGAATGTAAGCCTCAATAAAAAGCTTGGGAAAACTGGATGTAATATGATTACATTGTGCAAAGCTGGGGCATTTCAAATTAATTCACAGGAAGCATTTAACAGCAGCAAATTTAACTGATCTTTGCAACTGTTTCTCATTAGGGAAGGTAGAAATGTCATCACTAGTTACTAAAAATGTCAAACAGACCCCCCAGAATATACATCAATGGGAATGTCTCTAACCTGCTCTGAAGCACTATGTTGGCAAGAAAGCTTGGACTATCCATGCTGCAAAAGTCTTGCTGTCATTCCAACCTTTCTTCCTTTTACCACCTCAGAACCTGTGGGCCTAATTCTTTTCTAGGATATCCAGTGATGAATTCCTGCAGGTCGACCCAAGTCTGACCACATTCAAAAACTGCAGCTTGATCTCAGAAGAGCAGGAGTGTAAACTGGACCTACCTCTGTGCTACCTTTAGATATTTTGTGCAGGTCTGGACAGGTACGGGCCTGGAGCCTGTCACAGAATGCTGCAGGGATTAAAGCTGCCCCTCCTTGACTGCAAGTGTACCCTAGGCACTACTTTTTGCCTGCCTGAGCTAGCTTGGCAGCAAGGTTGGGGAACACAAACTCAATTGCCCATGGAATGACAAGCAAGGAGACCAACGTTTACTGATGAACAATTACTGCCTGCCACATCTCTTAGAACAGAGGCACTATAACAGAGCTGTACACATCTACAAAGCACACTGGTGAGCACCACAACATCATGCAGACCTTCCAGAGAGGATATATGGGGCAAAAAACACCTGGCCTTCAACCAAGCAGGGGACTGAGCACTACAGACCTTTCGCACTGCTAAACCAGCAAATTCCAGTAGCTCTGGTGTCTAGTCCTGCATCTCTACTCTCATGAACTAACATGTACCACAACTGACCATGCCTGTGTCCAGGAGGGTCATGCTACATGACCCTCTGTAATATTTATAGGAACAACTGCTAAGAAAATACAGCTATGAAAAATAATCTTTACCCTTGCGCTCCTTTAAATGACAATCTGCAAGTTTCAGAACTTATGATGTACTAGACTATAACAGAGAAGCCAAAAAGAAATAAAATTAAGAGAAGGCAGGAAAAACTACCTTCTGGTTTGCAATCACCACCCTCGGTCATCCATAGAATGCTTAAAACCATGTCTGAAAACATAATCCAACAAAACCCATTTTAAGATGCAATATCACACTCTCATCAACACTTGAGAACAATTATTTAAAACAGCCACCAAAAATCCCTAATAACAGAGATTTTAGTGCAGAAACATACCTCTTCTCACAAGTACAGAACTCCTCAAATTTCTTTCCAGAGGGCACAAATAACTTCAAGGTGATGTGCATAATTGGCTCTGCTGTACATACCACCTAAAATGCTCAATCTCCTTTTAGTACATTTCCCCTTTACAGTCTTATTGCACCTCAAGTCTACAGCATCTTTTGTTAGAATAGCTATTTCTCTTAAACCTCTCCAATTTCTTTATCTGTACATTTTTGTACACCATTAAAAAAATAAATATTTACAAAGTGACATACAAATAAATAAACTGAAGTAAAGTATGCTTTCAGTCTGTCTATACAAAAAATAAAGAGCAGGAAAAAATATGCATGTGACTTGGTCCCCTTTTTCCTGAGGCTAAAAAGAGTGCACACTGGATAGGAAAAAGCACGATGGCTTTTTGGTAAGCTTGCTAAATTCCAGTGTAACACCATACACACACACAGAGTAGACTCAAAGGGCTGGGGACTTGTTTAGCGGGTCACTTCAACTCACTACAAAAATAGTATATAGGGTCAAATACATAAAGGTCACTGTGTGCATAAGTATGTTAACCCCAAATGGCAATTTTATGTGAGAAAAGTAAAAATATTGCCAGCTCTTCTCTGTTCTCCTGATGTTTGTGGCAGGAAAGATGAGATTATTTTTGCAAGTGCCAGGTGCTTTCCAGTATGGCAGATCACCCATATCAGAATTGCTTAATGCTGGCAAGCCTGGCAGAATGGGCGAGCATGTGGGTGAAAAGAAGAATATAGCAGCAATTGAGGAGGGGAAAAACGTCCCAGTTCTCATGGTTTTCTTTGCTCATTCCTTTAATGACTCTTTAAGCATGAAAGAGTTAAAGAATGGGTGCATCATCGTGGCTCTTAGGCAGCTTTGTTCATCTCCATCTTCTGGGGTGAGCCGGTTCCTCGTCCTTCAAAGACTCTGGAGATCTCTTCAAAAGTCCTGCCCTTGGTCTCTGGCACTTTGAAGAAGGTGAAGACAAAGAAGATGACCAGGAAAACAAGGAAGATGAGGAAGACATAGGAGCCACATAGTTTCTGCAGGGAGAACACACACAAGATTTTTTTTCATATTACATGTAAGGTCATTTGTTGTTGAGAGGTTAAAATTCCAACACCTTTCTCCAACAGTGCCCTTACTGACTTTTTTCTCACCACAGCATTTTAAAAGAAATTTTAAATTTTAAAATTTTAAAATTTTAAAAGAAATTTTAAAAGAAATTTTAAAAGAAATCACATTCCTATGGGCTTCTAGAAGTCTTTAATCTTCCTGAGGGTGACCAAAATTGATGCATTTAAAGCAAAAGCAATGATGTGCTAAGATGGCTCCTGCAAATATTTGTAAGCTGCAACCAGTTAAAACAGCAGAATATAAGGTGAACAACAGCCTCCAGTAACAATCATAACACTGACTCAGAGACCTCTGGAAGACTCACCAGCCCTTTTCCCAAAGCAGGGACAGTTTCTAGGAGAGGCTAAGCTATTAAAGGTCATATATAGTCACGTGCCAAACTCTTCAATGACACATTCTACTGCTTTTCTGGACACCTCTTCCAATGGTGCAGTGCTTTCACACTGCTTCATAAAACAGGACTTACCTCAGCGTAGGGGAAGAGCATTCCCACCAAGAAATTGGAGGTCCAGTTGGAACAACCAGCCACTGCCACAGCTGCAGGTCGTGGGCCCTGGCTGAAGAGTTCTGCCACAATGAACCACGGGATAGGGCCAGGGCCAATCTCAAAAAGAGCCACAAAGCCAAAAGTGGCAACAATGCTGATATATCTGATCCAGTCCACGACGTCCTGCAAGGGAGCAAAGTATGATCAGCACAACCTCATCTCTAGCATCACAACTTTCTCAGCTGCACTGCAAACACTGTAGCAGTTCCCAGAGTTATAAAATTGCTCTTTCCATTGCACACTTGGCTCTACCTGCCTACAGGGCAATATTGCAGAGAAAAGCAGATGTGTTTTCTTATAGGTTCCTGCTGGGGTCAGCCTGGACAATAACACCCATCACTCACCTTCAGAGCCAAAGCCACAGTCATAACAGCAGCACACACAGCCATGCCACCCAAACCAGCTAAATGGAGGGTCCGGCGGCCAGCACGCTCCACCAGGAACAGCTGGAAAGGAGAAGGCAGAAGGAAAAAATGTCCATTACTTTGGCAGAAAAGCAGGGCCAACCTCCTCACTCAGTATCTCCTGCATCTTCTCCTTATCTGCCAATAAACCTCAGAGACCATGATGATCTCAGTGCCCATCACCAGGCTGCTCCATTGTCAGCACAAGTTCTTCCACTCTGATTCTTGCTGCTGCTCCCTCTCATCACTCTTTTCCCCACGTGCACTCCTTTTCTACATTCTTTCATCTAAGATAACAACATCTCTTTCTGCCCATCTCTCCTCCCACCACGCCTTTGATGCATGCTGGTCTTTGCTCCCACAGGTCAGTGCACAGCCCAGTGCTTTGCCACCACCTGGCTCCTTGTCTGTAGTGCCACCAGCCAGGGACACACCCAGGCAGACACAGCCCTGTCCCACTCACCGACACCACAGTGAAGACTGTGTTCACCACACCGGCTCCAATGGTGGCATAGACAGGCTGTGTGATACCAGCTCGTTCAAAAATCCCCGTGGAATAGTAGAATACCTTGCAAGAGAAGAGAAAGTTGGACAGTGTCACAATTCCATGTTTGAGAGCATGTCCCTCATCCTCTGCCTACCACCTTGCACTCCCATCAGGAAGTTTCTAAGCAGCACTCCACACTATAAAACAGCATGCTTCCAGTCAAGGTTCATTCACTTGGTGCAAGGCTGCAGTGCCTCACCAGGGTGCACGTGGGCAAACTGAAAGTCACAATATCCACTTTCCATCTCAGCATCTTTGCCAAATGACAAAACAGTGACCTCCATTCAAGGCAAAAAGATGTTTTGGGACTTGGAGTTCTCTCCACACCAGTAGCAAGTGCAAGTTTAGCCAGAGATAAGGGAGGCCCAGAAGATGGGACAGCAAGGTAACTCACAGCATTGATGCCTGAGAGCTGCTGGGAGAGCTGCAGCATGATGGCAATGATAATGGCTTGACGGTAGTTTGGAGAACGGAAGAGCTCAGGCACAGTTACTTTCTTTTCCTGGGACATTTTAGCACTTTCTTCTTTCATCTCCTCAATGTCTTGAGATACATCTCGATCGCCACGGAGCTTCTGGAGAACTGGAGGGAAGAATCCAAAGACACCAGGCATGAGATACACACCTACCAGCCAGGGCAGGTGTGTGTCCCATCCTGCTGCTGCAGGGAGGGCACGGGAGGAAGACTCAACACCCCCAGCTGGTGTTGAGGCCTGCTGCATGGGAAAGGCCAAGCTTCTGCTGCCAGCCTTGCTCTTCTTTTCAACCCAGAGGTCAGGGTGCTGTGAACAGCACAGAAACCAGGCCCAGGTCCTGCTCATGTTTATTGATCTTCAAGCTTATGTTTGATCCTGAATTTCTGTTCAGACTCTTGCCAGAGCTGACCCCAGCCCTCCAAGCTCCTGTTAAATGCCAGCCTACTTCCTGCCTTTCAGGAGGAGTTGGGAGAGTGGCAGCAGCAGCTGGTCCTGCTACATCCCACCAGGCTAGGTGCCACTCCTCACATCTTGATCCCACCTGCAGCCTCTGTTGGGATGCCAGGTTTTTCATGCTTCCTGGCACTGGTGCAACCTAAAGGATGGGAAGGTAGGCCAGGCCTGATGCCCTCCGGCAGTCACACCCTAATTCACCGCAGGCACCAGGATCAGTCCTGGCCTCCCACTCAAGCTCAGTGCAGGCTGGGAGCCAGAACACTGCCCTGCCCCTTTGAGATGAGTTCTTACCTGCTTGGGCTTTCTCCTCCTCCATCTTGTTGATCAATAGGAAGCGGGGGCTTTCAGGGCAGAACAGAAGACCAATACACTGAATGATTGCTGGGAGGATTGTGAAGCCCAAAAGCATTGGCCAAAGACCTTCAGTGCCCATGATCGCCTCCAGTCCAAAGATCTACACCAAGGACAGAAGAGAAATAAGAGTGACTTCAAACACTTCAATTCCTCACCCCCACCCCAGTACGACAGGATCCACACTCTGCCCCTGATGGCAAGTAAAGCCCTCCTCACCCCACGTGAGGGCAGGATCAGGTTGTGCCAGGCCTACCTGAGCCACCAGGATGCCCACAACAATGCCCAGCTGGTTGAGGGTGCCGAAGGCTCCACGGAGACTGGTGGGCGACACTTCGCTGATGTACATGGGCACAAAGCCGGTGCACAGGCCACAGAAGGTGCCGATGACAAAGCGGCCAATGATGAACATCTCCACCGATCCTGCTGCCTTAGAGAAGGCCATGAGAAGGCCACCAGCAAAGGCCAAGACATTGACAAGCAGCATGGAGTTCCTCCTGCCAGGGTAAAGATGTCAAGATTGATCTTAAACTGGCAATACAGCGGGAAAATCATCAGGAGAGGGGTAAATGTAAACCCGCCCATGATTGCCCATCTCAGGGGTGGGAACAGAATGGAGTAATTCTCATTCAGATCCTGCCTTGGCCTGCAATCCTTTTTGCAGCCCACACATTCTTGCCTTCTCCCCACACATCTCTCCCCACCTCAGCCCTCTTCCTCCCACCACTCCTTTGTAAAGGGAAAAGTTCTCCAAACGCTTGCATCCCCCGCTTCCCAGCTTACCTGCCAAATCTGTTTACAAAGAGACTGACTGAGAATGAGCCAATCATTCCTCCTACTGAGAAGATGGCCACAGAAAGTGACCACAGGGAGGTGAGTAGTTCTTGGGAGGCCGCCGACCCGCTCCTTTCTGACAGGGTTCTGTTGAAAAAGCCCCGGATGATCTGCAAGAGGAGTCAGGTAGCAAGAATTACAATCCAGAGGGGGGCATTTTACACATGGGAGAGGGGAGACTGCCTTCCTTCTGCTTCCTGCTACCATGAGAGAGACCCAGAAAGGCAGCAACAAGTGATACAAGGGAAAGACAAGGGCACAGAAGTAGCTCAGTATGATGAGGGACAGTGCTTCACTGAGTGGAGGGGCAGGCAGGGTAGCCGCAGGACAGCAGTGTTTATTAATGAGAACAGGCTTATCTTCTGAATATTTCAGATGAGTCACTGGTGGTTCTTGGGAGTTGGGAATGAAAGGGAACAAGAAAACAGGACCAGTGAGTGGATGGGAACATTTCCAGCAATACCAAAACATCAACAGCAGGGATGGGATTTCTGGTATAGAATTCGCTGGAGACACACAAGGCTTCACTGAAGTAAGCCTGAAAAATTGTTTATTTCTTACATAATGCTGTCTCAGAGGGAATGTGACAGGGCCACGTTGCTGATTTCCCAGGCATCCTCCTAGCTGGTGAGGTAAATTCTGGCATGGGCGGGGGGGATGGAGTGTGTGCCCCCAGCAGATGGCAGCAGGACATTAACTAGGGAGGACTGACCCCATCCCCCATCCCGTGGTGAACATCTCTTCCCGGAGAGAGGGTGGATGTGGTATTCGTGACTCAGTTCTTGACAGAGGAACCATCTTAAAGTTACACGAAAAGCACATCTCTCATTTTCTTCACCTCTTAGCCTACAGTCATGGGATGATTTGGTCAAATGTCCAAGTCACAACCCTTTTACAAGCACTGAATCTATACTTAACACAAGGAATGAATAAACAAGTAAAATAAACTTGAAATAAACTAAATTAGGGCAGCTGTAATTCCTACCAACCTTTAACTGTTTTCTGCACACTGCTCTCTACATTCCTTCTGCCGTGGTTGGTTTATTCTGACTCAAAACCGAGGCAGCTCACATTCCTCCACACACCACGTATGGCAGATGGAACCCTCCTGCCCTTCCTGTGCCTCTAATTAAGAGAATTAACCCCTCTGTTTGCTCTCCGCCCTCCCCAAAACTTTGTTCTTCCTGTTCAATATTGTATTTGAACAGGGGTTTTAATACCTTACTGACTTCATAAACCAAAACCAAATTACTTGGGAGACAGTCCCTCTCCTTTCTACACCACTGTGGTCCCATCAGCAACTCACCCATCCACCTCCACCTTCCTCTCACCTTCTCAGGGGCATTGATGACACCGGTGTTGTATCCAAATTGGAGGGATCCGATGGCAGCAATGGAAACCGCATAGATGAGAGGGGCTGTGAGTTTCTGTGGCAAGAGAGGGAACAATTATTTAGTTAATTTGGCTTTCTACACAACTTGAGCTTCTCTTCAGCATAAAGAGCAGCTGCAGCTCAGAGGTGCTCCGTGCAAGTGCTCTGAGGGCAGGGAATGGGCTTTTATCCAGCGAGGGCGAGTACCAGTTGCATCCCTCGGATCCCCCTCCCTAGAAAGGGAGATGCAACTGTACAGCATGAAAAGTTCTGAGGCTACAAGTAGGAGGGTTTGTCAGGGCCTCCCCTTTGTTATCTCCTGACCTTCAGCAACTATTCTCAGCTCATCAGTAACAAATACACTGCCTGCATTAGTGGCTGTTATTTTGGGTTGATCTGCTTTACAGCAGCTTTTGCTGATCTCTGGCATGTCATGAAAGAAAGGTCTAACTCTTCCCTGAGCCAGCTGACAAGTTCCCATAAATTGAGTCTCGGATCTGGCCACGAGCTACACTGGCAGTCACTCACAACAGTTACAACACGCACTCTCTTCGGCAACAGGCTTGTTTTTCCCAGGCTAGGGCTTCCCATCCCTGCCCCAGGGCACTGGCACAGCGGCTGCATCAAGAGGTGGCAGCAGTTGCTACCGAGCTCCCTATTTTTCTTTAAGCTGTGGCAATAGTTGGTATCTTACATGAAGTACACTCCCTGAAGTTTCAGTGTACCTGAATCTCTAGTAAATTAAAGACTGCTGAGCCCTTAGACCCATAGGGAAAGTTTAGGGACCAATCTCAGAAGTCCTACAGAGAAATTGAAGTGTCAGCAAAAAGCATCTGACATTTTATTCATTTTTAAAGCTTGTGGCATTTAAGCCAGCTCCGAGTGAGGGAGGTGTGGGGGAGCAGGTGACTCAGGAGTTGGCACTTAGGCAGCCACTGCCTGAGTTGGCACAATTCAGAAAGATTGTGTTCCTTCCCATCTCAGGAGGTTTGGAAGCTTTTCCAAAAATATTAACAGTTCCTTTTCCAAGACTTTCCAATTATTGTACTTAAACCTGGCAGAGTAAACTACTAGGTGGGGCCCACTGTCACAGCTCCTCCAGTCTCTCACTTTCTAGCTCAGCTCCAGGAGCAGCAGCTGTCAGAACTGCCCAAAGTTTTGGACAATAACCTTCTGTTATACAGTGCTTGTGCCACCTCCACCAATCTTTCAAGCCAAGTGTGTATGTGCTTCTGGCCTGCACAACCCTCAGACACAACCAGTTCTGCCTCAATAAACAACATTTGGGGAAAGGACTCTCAGGCACAACTTCCTCCACCGACCTACATCATGTAAATGTCCTCCTGCCCAGGTCAGTGGTGGCGACAAAATGGACACAGGCCAGATGAGCACGGAGGTGCACTCAAACCTGAACACACCCTAGGCAGGCCAGGCATTCTCCCTGGCACCCTGTGACCGCTCCCCTCATTTTTATCTCAAGGAAATTTGGCACAGAACCACAAGGACACAGCTCTTCCAAAGCAACTCGATGCCTGCAAAAAACGCATTATAATATCTAAACAGTTTTGGGACTCCAGGCCAGGTCATCTCCATCCAGCAGGTATGGCAAAGCTGCAGACAAACCCCAGCTCTCCACATGGCTCACACAGGAGCACCTTCCCTCCAGGACTCTGCTTTGTCATGGCTAGCAGTGACCACAGCTGGCCGTCTCCTTCTGGGTGCTGCAGGGACCACAGGGTCCCTGCTTTGTGGGCACCCCTCACTTACATGACATATAAATGAGCTGCAGGGTTAGTAGCTCTACCCTCTTTCATGCTTCCTCCTCCTGGCTGCTGCCTGCTATTCATCTTCTGCCCAGCCTCCCACCACCTAGACATCACACGGCATGACCCATCCCCTCCAGTGAGCCAGACCGTGATCTAATGTATGGATCATTTGTTAGTGCTGTAAGTGCCTCGCTTCCCAAAAGGCAAACAGGGAGCTCAGAAATAGTACAGCTACACCCACTCTATCTGAAGGCTCAAGGCTGAGGTCCGTGCACCAGCACGGAATTCAAACCACCACCCCTCCCTCCGACCACAGGCGTCGGCAGCATTCGTTTGCAGGAGATGCTCCTCACCAGCTCCCCTCCCTCGCTGCCTCCAACCCCAGAGCTGCACAACTTGTTGAGCCCGGCAGGAGTGGCCTCTCCCCGCTGCTCTGAACGACCTTGACCAGACGCTCTCTTTGCCCCATTCTCTCACACTGCCCTCATCTCCCATCAATATGGCGATGAGAGCGCCGGCCCTCTCCAATTCTGGCTGTTCCCGTGTAATTCCCCGGCATCCCGCCCCAGATTCAGACGGGTATGTGTGCTGTCTCCTTTAGTACGTTCAAATACACGCAGTCATGAGCTCACTCCGCCGCTGCAGACGAGGAGATGCAGACAAATATCCCCTGCTCTCTATATGAGAAGAAGAGGAAGGACACGCTCTGCCACCTTCTTGAAATTTTAAAATGCCTTTATAAGTCATACTGCCACCACTCAAAAAAAAATCTTTAGCATCAATCTCCCGCTTAGCATCCTAAACCCAGGGACCAACCGAGTGCGGCGCCGCCAGCTAAGCAAACCTCGTGACCAATACCCTACAACGCGGACAGCATCGTGTGCATCATCAGGCCACGCGCACGGAACCAAAAATCGATCGCGCAACCTGCGCCAACCTCTCCCGAACCGTGCGGTCCCCATCCTCCATCCCCCATCCCCCATCCCCCCCGGAGACAGAGCCGCCGAAGGGCCGAGCAGCGGCCCGGCCGAGCCCACCGCCGCATCCCTGCCCACGCCGAGCCGCAGGCGAACGCCGGCCGCGACCGCATCCCTCCGCCCAGCAGCCCAGGGAGCCGAGCGGCGGCGGCAGCAGTGGGGAGAAAGAGGGCGAGAGGGATGCGCGAACTGCTCGCCTACCTTCTTGGTGTCCATCGTCGGCGGCTCCCGGTGCCCGACTGCCAGCGAACGGCCGCCCGCCGCTCCTAACGGAACCCGCGAGAGGCGGCGGCTGCGCCCGCCCACACCCGAGCCTGCCCGAACCGCCCCGCGCACGCCGCCGCCCGCGCCCGCCGCCGCTTTATGGGCCCGGCCGTGGGAGGGGACACGGAGGGGCGGGGCGGCTGCCCCACGCTAAAACACAGCAATCACGGAGCACCCCCCGAGCTCACGCCCCTCCGTGACGGGAACCTGCGTGCGGGGCGGCCGGGCGGTGATGGAGCGGGCCCGGCGGCCGTGGGGCGATGGCCCCGCGCTACCCGCGCCCCGCAGGGACCGTGCAAAGAGCCGCCACACCTCGGATGCCACGCGCGAAGCTTTCGCGAATGGCACAAATCGGGTTTTTTGGGCGGCTTGCACCGATGGCGGCTGCGTGACGTAAAGCGACGTCTTTATTTATCATTTGTTGTATGTAAACATAAATGTCTTTATTATTCGGTCTGTAAGATAAAGCAGCAAGGCGGGCAGTGACGGTGCAGAGGCAGGCGCGCAAACAGCACCGGCAGTAGCATTAAGTCTGCGGGTACTGCCACCACCTCGCAAAGCTGTGGATGAAGTATACTTCTGGGTAGCTGCGTTTCGGGGATTTTTTGTTTGTCTGGTTGCCAAAAATATACTCTTCACACGATGCTGGAATCTACAGAGGCGAAGTTGAAGCTGGATGTGGTCCCAGACTTGCCCCTTCCTTACAAGGGCATGTAGTGACAGGATATGGAGGAATGGCTTCAAAATGACAGAGGGCAGGTTTAGATTAGAAAACAGGAAGAAACTCTTTTTACTGTGAAGGTGGTAGAGTATTGGCAGAGATTTCCCAGAGAAATGGGGATGCCCCAGCCCTGGAAGTCCATAAGGCCAGGTTGGATGTGGCTTTAAGAAAAAAGTAGAAAGTGTCACTACCATTTTAAAGGTCCTCTCTAACTCAAACCATTCAATGAGTCTATAATTCAATCAAACGCTACTGTGCTCCACATTTACTGTGCTCCACATTTGCTGTCCATCCTTCAGGTCAAACAATTGCCAAACTCTTTCAGAAGAATAATGAAGAGCTGTACTTTGAATCAAGCAAAAGTGCTGCCAAACAGTAAAAGTCTTCACTGAATTAAGAATCTGTCAAGGACTGACTTCAGAAAAAGCAGCAGCTGAGGGCTGGGGGCAAGGACAATGGGAAAAAAACTGACTTACTTACCCTGGTTTATATTGTTAGGAAAAATACCTTGAGACCAGACACCACTTTTGTCATCAAATTCTGGGGAACTGGAACAATCACATTTTAAATTCGATTCTGCTGTTTATTTGGTGTCACTGCCTGGCCACACGTAACTAAATTTACAGGTCAAGGCTTTCCTTCACTCACCCTCACAAATACCCGTTTATTTCATGGCATTTATGAGGGTGATGGATAAAACACCCTCATGGGATGTTTATGTGTTGTATTTATTTGATAAGTATCTCATGTGTATTCTGTGTGTTGTTGTTAAAATATTATTTGCTAGCAGAAGTGTGTAAGGGCACGGGATGCCTGCACAGTCCTCCTTCCGCAGCTGTGTGACAAGAGCGCCTGTTCACACCCACAGGGGAGCACCGAGGAACAATGGCAGAAGGAGGGCCCCAGCTAACACTCCGTCCCAGCTACTCCCCGGCCCCTCACAGCAGCCATTAGCACTTCAAAGGTTCCATTTTCATACACCAGGAGGAAAACAGGGACACAATGCCAGGTGAGGACCCGGATTAAGGACACCCTGCCTGGGCCAGCAGCCCAGGAGAGCCATCAGCCCAGGTGTGAAATTCATCACAAAGCCAAAGCTGGAGCACCTTTCAAACTGCGAAAGAGGAGATGCGGTGTACAGGGGCACGGACACCTTACAGGACGTAGGGGAAGAGCATTTTGGGATTGTAGGAGACATACTATAGGATGTTTAGGGGAGGAAACAAAGAGGGGAAAGGGAGAGATATGGGGGAAGAAGGTACACTTGCATGAAAATTCCTTGCTGACCTGCACTTGGTTAGCACGGTTTGCCCTACCTCGCTATTAAATCCTATTCTTAGGGGTGAGGCCCTCTCTGTAGGGGTGAGTATCACTGGTGTCTTCTTGTCTCTGAGGGTGAGTCCATGCCAGTTTGGCTCCTGGGGGCACAAGAGTGTCCTGGCCATCCGTGCACACACCTCTGTGTGTGTGTACCAGCAACAGGAGCGGGGCTGCAGCCTTGTGCCAGCACCAGAGAGACTGGTGTCTGTGGTCAGACTGCCTGAGCCCAGCTCCTTAGAAGGATTCACCTTATCATATTTATATGTATTTTCCCCACTGCTGGAGCTCCCTCCAGCTCCTCCTCTGAGGTCACTGGTGCTGTTTGTGTAACTGCACCGTGTGAGTTTATGCACGTGCCTCCAGGAAATACGGGATCATCCTTGCTCCTGGGAGCAAGGAGTTATGTCAACCTCACCTCTGTCCAGTTTGAGTACATTTTCCTTTTTCCTAGCTTATTTTCCATTTGTTTGCAAGCACAGGAAGCTCCACATTGAATCTGATCACCCATCTGTCCCAAACTGGCATTAGCTCTGGAAATATTAATTTACTTGTAGTGTGAGAAGTTGGCATATTTGTGGAGGCTTTAAGTATATTCACATTTCAGAGAGACAATCTTTGGACTGCATTCTTCTGAAATGTCCTCATTCGTTGTTTATTCTTAACACACATAAGTCTGTTGCAAATGCTGAGCAACCCGAACTTCAAGATTAGATTAAATACATACATAGCTACTGGTCCAATTTAGAAGTAATAAAAGTGTAGCTGAAAATTAAATCTCTAACACATAATGGAGAACATCATGGGTAGCAGGTCTTTATTTAATAGAGCTGGAAAAGTTAACAGCAATAAGAAAGAGGGTTTCTTTCTCAAGCTCAAAATGCATCACTGAAACCCCAATTTCCCTAAGGAATGTGCGGGAAAATACCCATTTCAGTGAGCTTTGCCCCTGTGTGCTGATGCTCAAATATTTAGATTTGAAGTTTGCATCACAGCCTGTTCGTCCTAAATACCAGTTTTGTTTCTGTCCCAGGACACACGCCTCCCTCCCACATTACTGCTAATTCTTCTGAAGATTGACTGCTGGGGGAAGTACCTTCTTAGCAGGGCTATCTGATACCGCACCAAAACCATCCATCTTTTGGGGAATGTAATACTCGTGTATTGTGCAAAGTGCAGTAACTGTGCTGGGATGGAGGCCCATGGCATGTGGGCAGCCAGACCTAGGGTTGCTAGGGGAAGGGCCAGGCAGAACCGGTCCCAAGCAGAACCTGATGCTGGCTGCCCCACATTAAACACTGGTATCCTAACCACAGAGCTGTGGGGATTGGGAAAGACCTGTCTTTTGCTTAACAAGCTTTTTTCTTTTTAGCTTTGAGAATGCTTGCATGTCTAAACTAGTGCATGCCAACTAGCATTTCACTTCCAGGGAACTTACATTTTCTGAGAAAGGCTGGTTTAATCAGAGAGCCCCTATCTAACATTAAGCAAGAGCTCCAATGATGAGCAAGCCTGTTCTTATTTTAATTTATCTCAGGGACTGGAGCTGGCATGTCACCCCACAGAAGCACTCTGCTGTGGCTTTTTGAGAATGTCAGTGGAGATCCAGCAGGTACAGTTCTCTGGCAAACACATTCCATATTCACAAGGCCTTGGCTCAAGGCACAAATGAGGAGAAGGTGCCAAAAATTAGGTGCTAAAAAAATTTTACAACTAACATTTTTGGTCCTGTCCATGCCTCTACAACCTAATGTGAGCACAGACTGATCAGCAGGGATTGATCAACCACATTGCTGTCTAAACTGGTGAGCTATATTTCATCTACTTTAATGAATCTTCCCAAGTTGCAGTTCAGTGGTGCTGCCCCATATGATGAAGCTCTTTCCAGTCTCTCGCCTCCAAATTTGGCAAATCCTATCTCGTGTTTCTTCTTATTTTGCCTGGAGAACAAATTCTTCAGAGATAAGAGGAGCAGGGACAAGGAGGATTATTATGCAGTGTTTGCCTTGAGAGCTGATTTTGTGCTTGACTGTTTGTTGTGTTTATAACAAAAGAGCATTCAGAACAAAGGAGAGAGAATGAGAGCCAGCATGGGCCAGATGCTTCCCCCTCAAGCCATGAGTAACTTTTATTGTTGAGAGGAGGTTAGGAGGAGGGGGGGGAGAAGGGGAGGAAAGATAAAAGAGAGAAACAAGATGATGGGTGGGATGTAGGTTGGCCTGTAAACAAAAGGAGGTTAAACGAGTGAGAAAAGAACCAATGGAGAGACAGAAGCCAAAAACAAAAGGACATAATGAGGTGAAGAAAGAAAATACTAAAGCAGATTAGAAGGGCAAGGCAGAAGAATAGAAAAGAAAAAATATCAGAGGAAGAAGGATAACTTGTGAATAGTCAGAAAAGATGAACAGAGAGGTAGAGGAGGAAGCTACAAAATTGCCCAGCTAAAAAAGCACAGACATAGCACTGGAGAGATCACAGCAGTAAACCCAAGGCACCTTTAAATTCTGCCCTCAACCACGGTGCAGTATAGGCTGAAGCTACTGTCTGAAAACTTTGGTCATTAAGCTGGCTGGTTAGTCTGAAGTAAACCAAAGTCAAAAGTTTTAATACTTTCCCCATTGCTTTCAAAAGGGGAAGTATCTATTGAAAAAAAAAAAAAAAATCAGCGGAAACTAATTTTTATTGCTTTAACAATGATTCACAAAGAGGAACTAACTTTATTTAAAGAATGAATAGTTCTGCAGAAACCTACATGCTGGAGAGGAAACCAGCATCCCCTTGAAAATTCTGTCCTGGTGTATGTGAAAGACGTGACAAGCCCCTGGAAGTCCTCTAAGGTTTCCTAGTCCTATTTCCTATAATGCTTCAGGCCTTGTCCTCTTCTTTTGTTCTGACTGGAAAAAGACTCCTGGCCTGCATCTAGGCCACAAGCCTGCTTTTTTTCCTGGTTGATTTTGCCTTGTGAAACCAGGCTTTCTAGCAAAGAGAGGAGTTAGATACCTGTACATTTGCCTTTCCTTGTGCTATTTATTGATCTGATTTTATTCTAACGCTGGTTCGTATCTCAGAATAGCAATAATTAAGTATGTGCATGTGGCTCACAGAGAATGTTATAAGTATACTTTTTTTTTTTACCACAAGCAAATGCCCTTCTTATGATCTCTCTCCTTTTTTGCTTCCTTTCATCTGGAATGTAGAGGTGAAGTACAACTGAAAGTGCCCCAAAGCCCATGTCCCAGTCGTGAACTGGGATGCTGCAGCTTCTGGGGTGGTGGAGACAGCAGCAGAGCTGTGATGGGAAGTCAGTGCTGAGCTATCAGGAGGCTGCAGGGCTGCAAGAGCAAGAAGCTTTGGCCAAAACATTCGTGGTGTGGGGTTTTTTTTTGTATCAGTCACTGCACCACACTGTGTTTTTGCCCGCCCTGAGCAAGAAACTAAATTTGAAGGGCAATGTAAGAAACCAGGCTGGCTAATCAAGTTCAATTAAAGCCCATCAGCATAAGCAGAGAGGGAAAAAAATTGTACCAAGATGTGAAATTACAAGGGGAATTTCCTGGCAAAGTTTCCTAGCAAACTGGAGAAAGATAAACCCAGCTCAGGAGAGGTCTGGGATAGAGGAAATCGGGGTTGCCAGTTATCTTAGCCACCCTTGCTTCCTCCCTTCTCCCAAAGGCTGAGCAATATATGCATAAAGACTGGGGTTTTTTTGCTAAGTCTTCACAAAACTAATCTTTACTTCATATTGGTCAAGAAGTGACTATATTCAGATGGTCAAATGTTATGTGTTGAGGGTGGGAAACATTCTTCTCTGGAGACATAAGAAGAAACTCTCTTTGGTACGTGCAGGGCACTGTGCCAGCCTGAGGGAAGGACGATGGGAAGTTTGACGAGTGCAGCTCGACAATGTGCTCTAGCTGCCTAACCAGCTGCAGGGTTTCAGTCACACAGATAGCGATCAGAAGGCACAGGCTTCCTCACAGCTTTTGCCCGGCCTGGTGAGTCCAGCAGCAGTGGAATGGGTGCTGGGGAATGCTGCCTGCTGGCACGCAGAGCCAGTCTGGGCCTGCACCCGTGGCACGGAGAGGAGGCGTTCCGTCAGGGCGAGCGAGCGGCCTTATCTCACGTCCCCTTTTGGCGCATTTCTCACACCCCAACATTTGTAAGAGCAGCACACACACACACGCACACACACACACACGGAGTGGGCAGAGCTGAAACCACCCACTAGACCCACACACGCCCCAGCAAACACACACATTAACACGCGGATCTTGACAGGGCAGCTGAGACATGAGCACACAGACACACACCGGGCACGGCACAGCCACAAAGGGAGGCATTTCTCAGCAAGCCCTGCTCTGCTCCCAGGTAGCTGACCCGAATCACACCGCATTTTCCAGCAACACAGTGAAGGATGGTAGCCTGGGGCTGAGGGCAGCAGAGACTGTGAAAATGGCTGGGATCACAAGTAATTACAGCAGCAGGATTCCCAGGCAAAGAACAAAGCCCCTGGCCAACCCTTCTCTACTGCCCTCACTATTGTAATCTAAAGTTAGCTGTAAACACCCAGCGGGACCTGAGCCTCACCCTTATCCCTCTGCGGGCTAACAAAGGCTAAACCAGACCAGCGCACCCGGGTTTATCATTCCTGTCCCAGCAGGAGATGCTCTGAGCTGCCCCGGGGCACTGCTCCCCTCTCCCCCAAGCACAGCACCCCTTGCTTGCTGCTCAGTCACCAGGAGCAGCCCATGCAGGTCAAAAAAGAGGGTGACGGGAAGAGTGTCCCAAAACACCGCACACTGCTCCTGTGCTGAGATCCAGGCAGAGCAGATGAGGAAAAACGAGATTAAACTGGTCTTCAGGAAGAGGTGCCTTGTGCAGCCAGTCCTGCTCTCTATTGCCATCAGGGTCAACCACCAGAAAGGGGGCAGAAGGGACTCCAGCATGCAGCCTCATCATCCCATCCCATCCCATCCCATCCCATCCCATCCCATCCCATCCCATCCCATCCCATCCCAGCAGTTCTGCCCCACTCCCCCTCAGAAATGGGTGCCAGCAGACCAGGGTGGGTATCTCCCTTAAACTGCCCCTCATACTTCTTCCTTTTCAGGACAATACCACGTTTCCTGATCTATGCTCCCTTGTCTCTTCCCCAGCCTCCTTTCTCACCCTCCAGTGATGCTGCCCTGCTCATGTAACCCCATCTGGCTCTTGTATTGCTCCCTCTCTCTTGTATTGCTCCCTCCCTCTGGGTGCTCCACATGCCCTTTGTCCTCCCCCAGGATCATTCCTTCACCCTTTCATGGCTCACCTGCACTCCCACACTCTCGTGTGTACCTGCTTGCCTGTGGCCCTCCTCACCCCTTTAAAAACCAGAGGGGTTGCATTCAGCCAGCCTAGCTGGGCAAGGATGCTGTGCGCAGCTGCCCAGGTGTGTTTTGGTGGGCAGGTTGAGGATTCTTGGGGCCTGCTGCATTACAGTTGCATTTCTATATAAAATGTTCATATCTAAGTAACTTTATGTTCTGATACATAAACAGACACATAATGTGGGACATTGCAAATGTGTACAAACATTAGCATGCCTGAGATTACCAGTGTATGAATTCATAATATCAATAATATCACCATATTAAAATCTGTACATATTGCTTTATGTCCATATTTATGCACATGCTTTTATTTCTGAGCTTACATTTAAATACTTGAAGATATTTGCATACATGCTACTTTGTACATACAAAGGTATGTGGATAAACACATGATCATGGGTGTATACATTATATATAACTGTATTTTTGTTTCTGTTTGCATATCTCTGCTTGCATTCATATATATATATATATATTTGTTTTTATATATGCGTCCCTGTGAACTGGTAGTCACCTGTTCCCTCTCCGAAAGCCTTTATTTTTATTGTTTATTTCTACTGGGCAAAGTTTACCCAAACTCCAACTTTCACATTTATAAAAATAAAGGCAAAACCCTAGAGGGGAACTTCTGTAGGTAATGAAGAAGAGTTTTTTTCCCTTCATATTTTGTTTTGCAGAAAATATCACTCCTTACAGTGATAAGGTCTCAAACCCGGAAAAAGGGAGAGCTTGAACAGTAAAGATAAGATTTTGCTGAAAGCATTAAGAAAGTTAATGCTATTGAAAAAATCCTGAAAAGAAATCTGTACCTTTCCAACCAGATGTGAAGGTCAATACTTTTAATATTTTACATGACCATTTGCAAAGGGTAGGTCCCAAGTGCTGCTCTGCACAGCTTTACAGTGAAGTGGAAAGAGAGCTCCTTTGTACTCTCCAGTGGCAACTCCCTGAAGAGGTTCCTGGGGGACTCACACAGGAGCTGTGGCTGCTCTGGCCCAGACCTCTCCAGAGAAAGCTCTGGAAACTTGGAGAGGTACAGACCTGGCTGCATGGCCTCCTCCTTCCAATCCAAGTAACTGCAGTGAGTCCTCTTCCCATCATAGTTTTGTTTGCTCTGAAACAGCTCTTGCAGTGGCCCTGTTTCTCGGCAAGGAACAGGCCACCTGCTCAGAGGTCAGGGACCAAGAATAAGCTTTGACAAACATCTCCAGTACTGGGAAGCTTTGGATTCAAGTTCCCCAGAGACAAGACAGCTTGCAGGAAACAGGCTCAGCACCACTCCATGAGAGTGCTGAGTGTTGTGAGAGCAACAACATCCCCGAGAAAGCATGGATACCACTCGTTCCAGTAGGGGCTTCGTTCAGGCAGGCTGCACAGGGATGTACTGCAGGGAAAACACCATCACAGGTGCTTCTGACCCCACTGCAGTCTGCCTGAGCAGGACAGCAGGGATGAGCTTCCCATCCCACAGCCCCAGGTAGGGCTGAGGTGGTGTTCACAGGGGAAGTCACCACACATCTTTCCAGGAGGCAAAGTGCTTGGCCTCAGGTCAGTGCTTCTGCACAGATTTGTTCCGGTTTAATTGACCAGGTGGGAACAGGGTGCACTTTGCTTGAAAGACATTATACTGCTGAATTAGCTCTCCTGCCAAGTGCATTATCGCTCTACAAACAATGTGAGTATGGGGAAATGCACCTGGGAAAGCAGAGACTAGATGCATGAGGAAGAGTGTAGATTCCTCTGTTGATGACACAGATAAGTAGAACTGGCCATTCAACTAAATTGAACTATTGAACTAAATTGAACTAAAGAAATGAGATGGCAGGTCTAGGATAGCAAGGAGCCACAAGGCAGGGAGTACACAGTGGCCAGTCCAAAATCCCTGGCAACTGACAGAGCTATAGAATGGTAATCAGGGAACATATGGGGGAAACCACCCACATGGAAAGACTGAGGAACCCACACAGCCTTTGAACTTTGTATCTTCAGCCAGTGATCTTCTCCCCGCCAATTTTAAACATCAGTAATTTCCCTTCTACAAAACTTTGCCCCAGGCAGGCCCAGGTGTTTGTAGCCACTTTCCAAGTGCCTTGGTTTCAGTATGTCACATAACGTTCCTCTAGCTAGCTCTTGGCACCTCCTGCATTTGTGCCTTCATCCTCTTCAGGCTGACTGTCTTCCCCTTCTTTATCTTTCCTCAAGTCTGCTTCCATCTCTTGGTGGATTCTCCATCTGCTCTTTCCGTCCTTTTCCCTACTGCTGTGTCTGTTTCCAAGCAGGGTACATCTTTCTATACGCTCTCCCTCAAGATGTTTTTCTTCTTTGCCCTTCACATCAGTGGCTCCTCCTTTCCCCAGCCACACTCCCTCTCATCATTTCCCCCATCACTTTTCATTGTGTGTGCATCCCTGTTCCTCCTCCAGCCTCTGCTGCTGTGATCCCTCACTTGCATGGCAAGGTGAAAAGACATCATGGTCCCCACAGGGTTAAAAGCACAAGTGGGGGTGGGGAGCTGCCCTTCTCTGTCCTTGATTAGTGCCATCAGCCTTTTGGGAGGCAGCAGGTGCCCCGAGGGAGCTGGGCTGCATCCTCATGCAGGCTCTCACGTCCTCAGCACTTAGGGGAGTGCAGCAGCCCTGCTATCAGCTGGGCCAGTGCCAGGCTGCAGGGAAGGAGGGAGGCCATGAAAAGCAGACTTTTTGGCAGACACAGCCCGTACCACATGTGGAAACCTCAAACACACGAGGACTGAAGAGGATTGATATGGTGAGTGACTGTACTTTATGCAGCCAGAGGATGTTAAGTGTCATTTTCCTTGTACTCAGCTGCTCTGCAGAGGCCCCTTGGTCCCCCGTGCTGCTCCTGTATTCCTCTGGGGTGCAATGAGGCTCCTCAAAGCCTTCCCACATTATACCAGGAGTCCCTCCCAGTAATCCTTATTCTGACCCACTATTCACACATTCATATGTGCATATCTGAGATCCCCAAGCAGCTGAATTTCTAAAGAAGGGAACACCTCACAGCAGTCAGTCTGACAGACATCCGCCCGGGAAAACCCAACCTCCCTGGCAATGGGACTGTGAGGAGACAGACAAAACAGTATTAGATTTTTCAGAAGTAAGAGCAAGGAGCAGGCATCTCCTGTGAAGACATCCACATATCCTCCACTCAGAAACACAGCAGGAGAATTTAGGGGGTAGAAATAAAACATACCAAAAACAAAGGGGACCTGGCTGAGAGAGACTAAGCATTGAAATTTAGGTGTGATACCAGAGATTTTGCCTTTGAGCTAAAGTCCCCCAGCTGAAGGACTGCTGTGTTACTTCTACTTCTGGTACAGCCATTTGGAACCTGATATGGGGTAGGGCAGCATCTTGCCAGATTCTCAGTCTTCAGGGATCACAGAACAATATGTTAAGTGCTTCAAAATATGTCACTAATTGTACACCCTCTCCCATCCACAATGCATATACTCATTACACCACTCGTGGAGCACTGAGAGATCTGGGTATCTGACAGTCTTGATTTTTCACAGCACCCCACTGAAAGGAGTAAAGAGCCTTTATCAGATGTAGAACTGAGACAAAGAGAAACAAAAAGCAGGTCCCAGTCTGAGATGCCACAATGCTGAGCACTGCAGCACTGGGACTTTCTCAGTCCCTTAAATGGAAACCAAGAGCCCAGAAGAAGAAAAAAACAATACCCTGGGGAACCATAATACAAAATGACACAGAAGAAAATAGTAAATCCCAGCACTCTCCAGGTTACACTGCAGAAGTCAGAACTGCTGAGAGGTGCCTTCCTTCAGAGGGGCAGCCTGCAGTCTCTGCTTTCCTGAACCTGCACTCACCCCTCACTGTACTTCTAAAAAAAGAGCAGATTCTTTAGTAGTTGCTTTTTCTCCACTGACAGGGTAGCTCTATGGTTGGTGCAATATCACAGAACAAGAGACCAGTGTTCAGCTTCTCCATTAAGGGAACCATTTTTTACATTCCTAGACATTAGACATGGTGTTCATGGATCCACAAGTTGCTATGGAAGGACAAACCCATGCTGCTCTGAATGCCTGATTACATCTGAAAACCACCTGCTGTAGTCCTTAGAATATACATGTGCTCTGCCTAATGAATTTGAACATGCTCATGGTGAAAAAAGACTAGGAGCCAAGATCACTGCTTTCTGTACCTATGCCAGGTAGGGCAGGAATCAGGCTGCCTCATATCCAATGCATCCTTAATTATCCTTTGTATGGGGATGTGTCCCACTGTCTGACCCAGACTTTGCAATCACTAACTTCTTAGGGTCTCCACCATTCCAGCTGCCTCCAGTGGTGAGACAGGCTTTCTATGGAGGCTTTTTTAAATGAAAACACACTAATCACCACTGTGTTTCATGTCATGTCTGATCTCTAGTAGGGATTTAAACAGTATTTTCAGAAATAAAGCAGTGACAAAAAATTGCCTCCAGCACATGAGAGTCACTGAGTGTAGCTTTTTTTTTGGAACGTGTTGTTTTAGGTATAGTTGCCTAAAAGCTGCCTCTATCCCTCTTCAGATCCATAAGCCGCTGTATTGAAGTCTGCCTTAACTAACAAGCACTGCAGTACCTGTCCCAAGAACAAGCAGTGGTGGAGTGCAACCTGTTTACACCAAATTCTTAGCTCCAGCCAGTGTCCTGGCACTACAGCCACTGTTACACTTCTTTTCTGCAACTTTAACTCATCTATTTTTCTAGACCTTGTGGCAGCACAGTGACTGAGACAATAAAACAGAAAAAGAGATTAAGAAGAATTGAAGCAAAAAAAAAAAAAAAAGAGGAACTATCTGTCTTACACAAAATGGACAGAAAAAGAAAGAGAAAACCAAGTGCAGGTTAAGACAATGTGACAAATAAACAGCTGGGCAAAATAAATATATATGTGAAAGAAAGTACAAGGACATAATAAAAATTAAGAAAAAGAGAAATAGAAGAAAATGGCTGATATAGAAACACATCTCTAGTATGCAATAGATATTCTTCTAATTCTCAGAAAGTTGCATGACAGTATAAGGGAAGTATGTTCTTGCAGCATTTTTGTGTCCAGTGAAGCAATTAGTGCAGCACTGGGTGACAGGGACAGAATGTGTGCAGGATTCCTCCAGTGCCCACAGAAGGATTTTCTTGCTGGGTGAAAGACCACGATGCCAGCAAGTCAGTAATGTTCAGGTCTTCAAAGAGTCCCTTGGTTAAGTATCTCCTGCACTATCCTTGATGTTAAGTGCAGACTGTGCAGCTCTTCCTGTCACAAAGGCACAGGGCACACTTAGCTACCCTATGCCAAGAGTTCAGGTTTCCCTGGGAATTTGGGACCCTGAGCCAAACCACCTTTAACAGGTCCAAAGACTTATCAGATAACACATTCTTTAGCCTTTCAGAAGAATCACTGGATCAGACAGAGAAGACAATGTGCTAGTCACATGAGACCCTAAATCCTGAACTGACCTAAAAATGCAGTGAAGCTCAAAACTCTCTGAATAACATATTTATCTGCAACTGATTCCTGATCAAGCATTGATGCAAGATTTCTGGGAACACCTTAAACTGCAAAGTGAAATGTAGTAGTAAAATAAACGTCTGACCACTGCTGCCATTATATGATGTTCATACAGCAGATCCAAACCTCCCCAAATTCCACCCCATTCTGTGCCAGGCTCAGTGAAAGATCTGGAGTTATTTTCCCATGGCAGCCACTCCTCTGATTCTTCCAGAGTTCACCCCACAGAGCTTAGGATATTGCAGAAACCAACAAATGAAACTACTGATGAATGATCTTCAGACCTTGGAGCCAGCTAGAGATGCATTATTAATAGGATTAATTAGTCCTCCTAAAGGGTCCAACTTAAATCAGGATGACACTGTAGAAAGCACTGTATGTATAAAAAGAGAGAAAGAGAGACTATATCCTGAAGACTTATCTCAAGGTCTACAGACATAAGGCAAAGGAAGAAGTATTAATTCTGTTTTGCTGGTATGGAAACCCAGCATGTAGTGACTACATTGTTTGGCCCAAGAGAACATCTGTGATGGAGCCATAAATCAAATCCCAATATCCAGCAACCCAGACCAGTGTTTCACCAGCTAGGCAGTCCACAGTCTCCCTCTGGACTAAAAGCAGAGACCGAGACACAGGCAGCTGCCCGGTCTGCTAAACAGAGCCACAAGTGCTGCATGTTCAGCGTTGTTTGTTTTCATTCTTGATTTCATGCTCCTTTACTTAGTTGAAGCCTCTGGCACCAACAAACAATTTTCTGGGATGCAAGAAAGTATAGTTATGGATCATAAACCCTCACTTGCCTGCTGGGAATGTGCATAGCTGATGCTATCGGGGGAACATACACATGTCAGATTCTGTCCATCTAGCCCAGACCAGAAACAAGAAAATGACCTTCAGAGTCACGTGTCAAATTTTTGTGGTTAAATGACTGAGAAGCTGATGTTGCAGCAGGACACTCTTCCTAAACTAGGAAGAAAAACAAAGCTACTCACTGGCCGGTGTTACACACCAAAAGAAGTTAAGGATACAGCCTTGGAAAATTGCTGCACACAGCATGGAAGTATTGTTGAGACAGCCTACGTGAGCCTAAGCATATTCTTACTTTTTACTGAGAGGAATAAGAGCTGCTGAGTACTGTGACATTGTTCCTAAACAGACAGACTGCCTCCTCCCAACAGCTGAGAGAGGACCAAGCTAACACTGAAGAAATCTACTCCTGCAGCCCTATGGCCATTTCTCCCTCCTGGGATTTTCAAAAGGCTAAACCAAACCTCAGTGGCCTGAAGAGCAGTAAAAGACTTGCCAGTCACAGAGACACACACAACATGACATGCTTGAATACTGTACAATCTTTTCAGTCTCTAATTTTGGCTCCCTAATCACCTAATATCTGGACTTGATGTAAACTGCTGTGGTGAAGCAGGTTTATACGAGTTCAGTGTGCTCTGTAGAGATCAACTGTCTCCTCCTGCCAGGCAGCAGGTGTGCACATTAAACCTGCCCTGCCCTTTCCATCCATCAGTTTTCAAGGTGCCCAAAAGACAGCAAGGAGGTAATTTTGGGTCTTCTGTTTTCTTACAAAAAGGCTACAAAGATCCAGAGACTCAAGTGGCTCTCCGGCAATAACCGGTGCCCACTATCCGCAACAGGTACCAACTTTTCCAGTTCCACTCTGTTTTCCCTCCCATCACAGGCTCAGCTGCTGGGCAGTTATATTTCAACTTCCCCAAACCAATGAAGGTGTGTGAGATACCTAAGTGGGGTAACTCTACAGGCAGAATCTCTGATGGGGAATATGGAGCTCATTTCCATTATGTAAGGTAGATAACTTATTCCCTCTGCTTTACATTATGAAAAAGCCTATCCTCCTCTTATGTTGCCTCTGCACCCCTTTCTTCAAGCAGGAAGGCACAACCAGACTAGGAGCAAGTGCATATGTGCACCAGATGTGGGGGGCAAGTTAAGCAGTGGGGGTAGGACACATGGAGCAGATGTGGATTTGATCCACATTGCAAAGATCTTGCAATAGCCCTGACTTCACTCTGGCTCTTCCCCAGATGGAAAGGAGCTGCCACATCTGGCAGCAATGAAAGGCATTCAGGTACTGTGTTCCACTCATTCTATGTTCTCTGTATCCCCATTTTGCGTGCAGGAGCCCTGCTAGAGCTGCCCCACCTTGTGACCCAACAATGGGAATCTGCCACCTTCCACCAATGTGAAATTAAGACAGACCCACGGCAGTTTAAGTGAACAATAAATTAAACTCCCCTTCAACAAGAAGAGATGTCAGATATCCCACCCAGGGCACAAAGCCTGCAAACACAAGTTATCACAACCTGAAAAATTGGCCGGAGACTAAATACAGCGATCCAACACAGACAAGTCTGCATCTACTTACTCCAGATATCACTTTTGTCATTCCTCCCTTACAACAATCTCCCACAAGCCTCTTTCCCTTGGGGCTCCCTCTGCCTGCAGCATCCCTCTATTATGCATTCAGGTAATCCTCATGGAGGAGCTCTTTTACCCTTTGAAATCTTTGCCCTCACCACTTGCCCGATGATATTTTCTTCCTCTGCCTTCCTAACTCTGTCACATGCAACTACTCTCCCATTTTCTAAGCACTTCCCTCAGGGCAGCACCTCCCGCTCTGCTCTGGAGACTGATATCTCCCAGGCTTCCAGTCTCAGCTGACCTGGCTTGATCTCCAACCTCCATACAGCCTGCCAGCTTCACCTCACTGAGGAAAAGGTGAAAGGCAGCACAGCAAAAGGGAGAGCTACATCTGGATCAACACACCAGCTGTGCCATCTCACCCTGTTTCCAGAACTCCCCCCATTGTAAGGAACAGAGGGGCTGATTTCTTTATACCTGTCCCCTGAGAAAGCTTCTGTTTGCTGCCCTTCCACAAGCACTGACCAAACAGGACTGCTCATCCTGGTGAAACGAAGGCCAAGGAAGCTGGAATGAGGCTACACTGCTGGGTCTCACATCCAATCCAAGATCAGACCATCAGGACCTCCTCTCATTTTCCCTCTCCTATGCTCTCCCTCTCCCCCTCTCACCCCTGAGAGGCTGGGGCAGATGTGCTTCCGAGGGGATCTCACTGTCACAGGGACAGAGCCAACATGCCAGCACTAACCTGAGACCAGCAATCCTGGACAGATACAGTGTCTGCAAGGTTCCTTGGTTTGCTGTCTTTTCCCTGTTCCCCAGAGGAGCTGGAAGGACAAAAAAGAATGACCCCACAGGGTTAGGCTGGCTCTTTAAACCCAAGTGGGTTGCAGCGGATCCCCAGTGCCTTTGGGATTGCCAAAGGGCATGGTGAAATGCATCTAGGAAAACCTAAAAGCAAGATAGGGTATTTCCTCTTCGTTAAAGCTTTCCAGTTGTCTTCTGTTCACAGCTGAAGCAACCCAGTTGTCCTGACTTGCTCCACCTGGGACAAGGACTCTGCCTCTATGTATATGCAACAAACGTGACTACTTTGGAATTACTCTGGCTCATGACCTCTGTAAAAGACTGACTGCTTTCCTTCTTTTGGACAAGGAGTGTTGGTATCTGCAAGCATGATAAAGCACGATGAGTTCTTCTGACAACACTTCTTTCCACTCCATATGGGACAAACAAACACAGAAAATGTGACTCTTCTGTTGTGCATAGGATAATTTTAGGCTTTTTATCTGAATTTGTTGAAGTATAGGTCACAAATGGGCAGCTTTTGAGAAAGGTAAACAAATTCCTCTTGTAGTTTTTCATGTGAGTCACATTGTCTCAGATCTGCTATAAAAATCTCTTATCAGCCTGTTTCACAGTGAGTGGTTATTTTGATAGTTATATGATCTGGTTTTGGTGTGCATATTGTTTCAAAGTTCCAAAATTTTTTCCCAGACTAAAAACGGTTTTGAAAGTTTGTACTTATCACTGATTGAGGTAGTTTTTATTTTGTACAGAAACAGATGTAAGGATAATCATAGCAGAATGATTATGCCACTGAGATACACACCACTTTGTTTCCCCTCCCAAGAGAGGTACAGCTAGGTTCAATGACAGCGTGAGCCGTTGTAGCCAGCAAGGCCTTAGAACGAGGGGATCCTCTTGGGCATGTTAATATCACTCCAGATAAAGTCAGCCTTGATTTGTCATTAAGTCCCTTACTAAGAACAGTGTGTTAAGGACTGCACAGAGAAACTTCCACGGCACAGTAACAAATATTTCCAACAAAGGTCAGAGTTATTTAATGCCTCTGCCATATGACATGGATCAGTCATGCCCGACCTGGAAATAGACTTCAAGCCTTCTAATTTTATAATCCCATTATCCTCTGCTCCCCACCTCCTGGCACTTCTTCTGTTCTCTTGCACCTTAGCATCTTTGCAGTGAAAGATCCCAGGCAGGTAATGTGATGGAAATGTGCAACTGGATCCTCCAGCTTCCTTTTCTTACCTCATGCTCTCACCTCTGCCGTGTACTTGCTCTCCTGTCCTTTTTCAGCCAAACTTTTGTGCTCTGCTCTGTACCCAGCATGCACGTTACCCATCTCCCTTGCCTTTGCAACAGTGATTTTATGCATCATCTCTTCCCCATCATCCTTCTTTTCTCCAGCCTCATTTCTTCCAATAATAACCTCCTCCTCTCTCTCTGAGCTAATCTAGTCTGAGCTTAAGGTGTGATGTTAGCCACAAAGGATATTGTGGTAATTTAACCAGCCTGATATTGACTCAATAGACTGGCTTTAAGTGTTGTTAACAATCCTAATTGAGGCAAGAAAACAGTGAAACACTGATTTACCACTTTGCATATTTATTAGGTTTTATCAGTTTCTGATATCCTTTCCAAGAGTCCCTCCTCGTTTTTGTTCTGGTCATTATCTTCTGAAACTTACCTCTTTTTCCTCCCTTTCTGACCAAGAAAAGGCTGCATTTCACAACTTGATCATCACCCTAAGCAAGATACAAGCTGCTTCCCCTTCACATGTGTTTATGTTAATGTGCTTGCTTCCTATTCCAAGTGTAGAGCTCCTGCTTCAAAGTCAAAAATGATTTTTTTTTAAGAAGAACAAAGAACTTCTTTTCCATCTTAGATATGGATAAGGCGAGGTCATGATCCAGGAAGGCTGTGGCTAATCATAAAGGGAGGCAAAGAGAGAACAAAACTGATACTAGAAAACAAGGCTGAAGTGAAAGCATGAATGCAAAAGGTTACAGATAGGGCTGAGTAAGAGCTAATATCAAGAACAAAGAGGAGGCCCAAATCCACCTTCCCACAGGTGTCTTAGGTACCCGGGAATGGGAAGGTGCTGGCAAAAACCGGACTGTGCCACAGGATCCAGCTGACTCCAGCACTTCCCTCTGCTGGCCGGTGAGCAGAGCCCCAGGCAGGCCACCCAGAGCAGGGGAAGGAGGGCTCTGGATTGCCCCACTTTGTCCTGGGACACAAGCCATTTGTGGGATCCAAGGGAGCACCTGAACCACCTCTGTTTGCTGAACCACAGCGTTCTTCCAAGACTGAAGATGGCTGAATTATTGGGGGAAGTTTAGGTCAATTCTAGGTATCCATATTGTGTTCTCATTCAACCTTAAGGTCAATTAGTAGGCCTTTTATATTTTGAAATGCACACAAATCTGCTGCAATACTCCAGCTTCCTTGTGGCACCTAACCATTTCCTCCAGTGGCTTCAATTTTCTTACCTCACTGCTGTTGAAAGAGGGCAGAAGCTACAAGGAAATGCTGAACAGGAAGCCCCAAAAGGCCAGATAATTTACAAAACAACACATAGACACATGTATCCATAATGTATTGTGGATAATACTCAACAGCATGGAAAAGAGTTATTTGTTTTGCTGTATCCTTTTGTACTTAAATACTGATGTATGATCTTGGTTTAGCAGGCAGCACGAGCTTCTTGGCCTGCTCCCCAGATGTGCACAGATCTGTAAAATTTCCTAAAGCTTTTCTGTTGACAGTGCAATATAGGAGGCACTATTTGGCAACAGCAGAGCTCTTGCTGTTATGTTGCAGGGGTTCTGCAGTGTACGTCATGTCTATTGTATGTGTATTGAAGAGTTTCTAGATTTCCTTCCTATGCTGCAAGACTGCAGGCTTACAGCTAAGTCATATTTTTTTCTAAGGTTCCCATCTCTAGATCCTTTTGCAACAACACATTTCCTTTATCTTGTTTTTAGCTACAAGTTTCAGATGATTTTTCTGGGGTATGTATATCTTAATAAGCATTCATTTCAACATGTTCATTCCCCAAACCTCCCACCTCTGGCTGTGCCCCACCCTGCTCGCCGGTGCCCATCACAAAGCTTTCCAGCTGCCCTCACAGTCCATCTGTCCTGCTGCCTCTCCTAGCCACAGTTCTTCCAGCCACCTCCTTTTCCCGTTTCTCTCACCAGTCTCCCCTCCTTCCCCCTCCTAGTTCCTTCTTCCTTTTCTCTTTCTCTGAATGACTGTAACGCTGCCAGGACTTGGCAGATGAGCCAGCCCCTGTCTTAGAATTAGCTAAATTAGCTCCATCAGTGGTGTGTGAGACAGGGAAACCCCTCTTTCTTTCGCAAGCTCAGCCCTGCCCATCCTGGACACGAGAGGGCCGTTCTTAGGGATTCGCTTTCCTGCAAGCACTTACTGTCTGACGCTGTTTACTTCTGAGGCTCTGAGGTGTGCAGTGATGTACCCTGACAGCTATTTATAGGATAAAAAAATGGGCCTGCTGCCCCAGGAAACAGCTCAGGCAGGCAGGCAGGGTTTGCTAAGCGGTGCGTGCTCATGCTTGGGGGTAGGGGGAGGCAGAGCTGGGATCTGGCAGCGCTTCCCGCACCTGTTGCGGAGACAGGCAGGACCACCCCCGCTCAGCGGCAGGGGCACGGGGGACACGGCTGATTTATTGTAGGGTTTGACGAGCATCTAGCTGCTTCGTAGAGACAATGACAGGAGGGGGCAGCAATCCAGTTCCCATGGCAACCGTGCTCAAGTCATCTAAGGTCAAAATGATGACCGAGGCCGCCGGAGAAAACGAATTTTGATGAGAGGATAAATCCCACATCAGTGACCGCATGACTCAGTCTGCCAGCTCGGGTGCCCGAGCAGCCCCGCACCCCCCTTTGTCCGTCGTCCCTCCCAAACTGGACTGCACTGCTCCCCTCTATGATGCTTCTGGGGGCCCTCTCAAAGCCTGATCATCTCTCTCAGTGCCTGCCCTGAATCCACCCCCAGCTATTTCTCTTTCTGGGTCACCGAGACCACATCTGCACAGCCACCAGAGGCTGGCTGCAGTGTGGGCTGGCACCGTGAGCAGGGGCTGCCCACAGCTGCGGGGCTCAGGCCACCAGCACGCCACCGGGCAGCAGAGCCTCGGCTCGCCAGTCACCACCCCTCGCTGTCCTCAAGGGTCCCACCTCATCGAAAGCCATCGCGTACGCGCCTGGTGACGACAAAAACCACGTCAGCTTTCATCTTTTTTGGAAAGCAGCTGGAACTGAGCAGCCGTCTCCGCAGGATGCTGCCGCGCTGAAACGGATTTCTGTTGCCATCTGGTGGCTACTGAACAGTACTTGGAAGTACAGACAAATTACCAAGCTCCGCGCCCCACTATTCCCTGAGAGGGGCTCGCTCTCTCCACTGGATTGGAGGGAGGTGCCCAGGGAGTCACCATTCCTGAAGGTGTTCAAGGAACGGCTGGACTGGGCACTCAGTGCCATGGTCGAGTTGACAAAGTGGTGATCAGTCAAAGGTTGGACCAGATGGTTTTGGAGATCCTTTCCAGCCTGTGATTCTGTTTATTCCACAAGTCTTTACTCGCACCACATCAAAATTTCCTCACTTTAAAAGAGAACAGGGGAGAATGCTAACACTATTAGATTTGATTTGATATCTAGATTCCAGATTATACCTGCCATTGCAAGTGTTCACCACAGTTTTTAATTAAACACCAGCAATTTTCTTAACTACTCCACGTGCTGTAATCAAGAATCTCTCCTATTATCCCCTAAACCCTGCTGTTTAGCTCACTATAAATTAGAAATCTTCCCTCTGCCTCTGAGAATTGTTGAATGAATCATCCACAGTTGGTCAGTTCATGAATGTACAATTACCAACCCCATCTGGCTATTGCAGAAATCTCCCTAAAGGACTGCACCCCTGCTTACTGAGAAACATATGAACCAGAAGCCAGCCTCAGACTCCCTCTCTGTCTAGCTCAGGGCCCCATCCTATCTCTGCTTAAGGGCAGAGGCCTCATGAAGGGCAGAGTTTTCTCATCAGATGGTCTGCCCTGACACGTTCCTCTTGTGGGCGCTATTGCAGTTTCTGCTGGAGCCTGGCTTACACTGCAGCACCAGCATTTCTGAAGGCAGCCACAGATTGACCCTCTTGTCAATTCACTGCTCTCTTGTAGAGAATAATTCCCTTCCTGTTTAAGGAGGGCACCAAACCATTGGAGTGCATGGACAATGCAGAAGCAGGGCATCCTAATGGCATTTGATTGTGTAGTCCTCCTTTGGTTTTTGTTCCCACTTATGCTTAGCCCTGCCTTTGTGCCTTCCCTCATGCCAATCTTGCTCCTAGCCCTGTTTCCCACTCCAGCCCAGCCACATCTGCCTGCTGGAACCACCCAACCTCCTTCATGGTCATGTTGCCTCAACTCCAACAAACCGCCTTTACCAGTCAGGCAGAGAGCCCACAGAGAGTTTCCCACTCTGTTGTTCCCACAGGCAGGGGTGACTCATGACATTTTGTCACTCCCAAGTAACTCAGCTGATGAAATCCCAGGAGCAGCCAGCCACACTCCAGCTCCACGTTGGTGCTCCAGCACCAGCTTCTGCTCCATGTGAAATAATCCGAGGAAGTGCAGTAGCTCCTTCACTAGCCCCATCTCAGAGCTGAACCTTCCCTTGCCACACACAACTTACAATGGCCACTGATATTGTTTTGGTGCTGTTCATCTTTCTCACAGGTTGGTTTTGGCCTAGTCTCCTGTGTGTGCTCTTGCTTGCCCGACACAGGATGTGAGTGAGGGCCCAAACAAGCCCTCCCCCGCAGAAGGTGAGGCATTGCTTTTAATCCTTTGTTTAGATCCCAGGAGAGAGCAGTGAGCAGAAGCAGCACTCACAACATTAAACCAAAAGCAGAAGGACTCTGTGGATATCTGGCAGTACTGTGATCCTCAGCATGGTCCCAGAAAGAAGTTATGCAATGCAGCCACCCCACTTCCAACAGGAGCCAATTGGAAAAGCCCTGGTGCAGCTGTAAACATCCTTCACTTTTGTTAATTTATTTTTTTATTCTCTACATCTGTTCTGACATCCACTTTCAAGAGAGGAAGGTTGAGTGTTTGAAAGGCTTGTAACTTGAGATGATTTTCTCATCCAGTTCTCTACAGCTTCATGTTTCATCTTCATGTTGAGTGCATTCAGAACTGTTACCTCAGGCCACAGAGCAGACAGAGGCACTAGAGAGTCACACCACAAATGTAGGCAGCCCGACCGACCTGCTCCAAAACGAGGAAACCTCATCCCACCACCGTATGGTGGCAGTGAATCACATGGGTCTGAAAGACACAGGAGCCTCCACAAACTCCATAGACACAGGATTTTATTGAGAATGTGAATGGTTTTTACAATTTAGACTAGGAACAGATCTTCAGTCACTCTACGCTTTCAGCAATTAGTTGGTTACACAACAGCACTAGTAAATGAAATGGTGGCTGGGAGTGTTCCCCACTAAAAATTGATGATTAAAGTTAGTAGCCCAATAGAAATTGTCCTTACAGTTCTGTACACAGTTTATAAGTCAGCATATTGGAAGGAATGTTCCAGAAGGAAGTATCCTGCAGCCAGTCTGTTATAGAGGGTAAGATTTTAACACTATGGCCACTCCATGCCCAGTAGCCTCAAAACCAAAGGAGTTTAATCTACTGCCAGAGTGAGCCTTACTCTCTAAGTGGGCATTGAATCAATTTCTCAACACTTTTTTCACTTTTCATGTGGCCCAATTACTTTAAGCTCTCTGCATGGTACCAAAATAATTTGGGTCAAGA
Source organism: Ammospiza nelsoni (assembly GCF_027579445.1). Taxonomy (NCBI): domain Eukaryota; kingdom Metazoa; phylum Chordata; class Aves; order Passeriformes; family Passerellidae; genus Ammospiza; species Ammospiza nelsoni. The sequence continues at coordinate 32,567,246 of NC_080634.1, read as the reverse complement.
GCCTAATGCAGTTTAGGTTCAAAGTCATCTTTCACTAACGTGTCTCTACATGTAATGTTTGATTCACTCTGATGACAGAGTCAAGTTTATTATTTTTTTTCCCTTTAGAAAAGTACAGCTTGTTGCTGGTTTTGAGGATCCAAGTTACTGGAAAGACTGGTCAATAGGTCAGGTGTATTGCTCCACCACATTTGTGCTCTTCCCCACAACTCCCATTGATTTGATCCCAGACATGAAGTCTCCCTGAAAGAGAAAAGGCCAATGTGGATTTGAAACAAAGCCAGGTTATTCTGAATGCCTAACATAGGGTTCCTTGTTCCCAGAGCTTCATCTACACGTTCTTTCACAGCTGGAAAGGACAGCTTCCTTAAATCTTGTGCTGCCTACTAAAAACTGAAGAGGAAATACTGGGAAATACCTCTTGCATTGCTTCCCTGACCTATTGGCTTGCATATGCCAAAAATCACCGCAAAGCTGGAGTCAGGAAAGCATAGTTGTTCTAAATCCAATAGGATACAAATAGTAAATAAGCCTTCCAGGCCAGAACTGGTCATTTGGGGTATATGGCCACTCATCTTGTTAACAGTAACTTTTTGAGAAGTTGCAGACTATTTTGCATCATCCCCGACTGTATGCCACAACCTCAGCAATGCCCTTTTAAGCAACCCAGAGCAGAACTATTGGCTCATACCAATTTTTAAGAAGGACTAAGAATGACTCACATTAATATTTCAAAGCTCACAGACTGAACCAAGCCTACTGCTGTTTACGGACTCTGCAAATGCTTCTTACCAATTTCTTATCAGGTAACAAATAATCTCTCTTTCTGACACAGACTCCTTAAGAAGGGGACACTATTTTTGGGACAGCAGCCATTCAGAAATGCACTGAAAACCTTACAAAAGCCTTTATAGATACTTCCCCCCTCTCCTATTAATCCTGTGTTTCCTCAAATACTTGAGACAAAAATCTTCTGATTATGCACAGGAACACAGTTGTCCCAGCTCCTCATTTCTTAGACAGAAAGCCATCTGATTCTGGCTACTCCTATAAACAAACACTTTAGAACATAATTAGCAATGCTGTCAAAAAACCCTGCAACAAATTAGGATCATATCTGGTCAATGGTAAACTCCACTTGAAGGAATATGTTGTGCTTTAAAATGTGGACTGATCAGAAAACTTGAATAGTTCAGACAAGAAACCAAATTAAGTTAGAGATAAATGGCTGTTTCCTTTTCCTGTTTCCACCTCAGGCTGAGTGAAAGAGTAGGACAGCAGATGACTGTCCATGAAAGGAAACATTAGTCAGTCCCCTTCTTGACCTCTGGTATCATTTTAAATTCAGCTATGTTTCAGTGTGACTCACACGCCCTTGGGACATTCTTTGCTATCATCTCTCCTGGGCATCAGTAACCCACCAAATAATTTGGCATCTGTAGCCAGGATGTCCCCACTCAGAACCTCTCAACAGTTTGTGGGGACACAACCGTAACAAATAGTCCTGCCCCAATTCTATTGTCACTGATGACAGCATGAGACACTGATGAGAGCTGTATAAATTTCCAGTCCTTTCTGAAAGCTAGTGAAGCATTTGGGTCAACCACTTCCTTCAGCGATGAATTCTCCAGTGCAATCTCATTATATGAAAGTGATCCCCAATTTTCACTTCCCAGTTTCATTGAATGGTCCTTTTGTTCTCATGTATATGATACAGGCAGAACAGAAGCTAAGTCTACTTTTCCTACTCTAGCAATTATTTTATAAACTACCTGTCCACTTTTATATCTCTCCTTTTCAAAATAGCAATCTCAGTTTTTCCCATGTCTCAGAGTTTTTGCATGCTGTAGTTTCTCATGTCACCATTTCCTGAAGTCTCCTATTTGAGGGCAGACTCCTGTGTTGTCTCCAGAGCATTCATACAAGATGTCCTCAATGGTAATGAAATCTCATGCCTCTAATTATTGCAGAGTTAATTTAAACCCCACAAGGGTAACATCAGCCCTTGCAATTGTACTGTTGAGACTGAATTTCAAATACTGTTGTGTTGTCCAGGAACCTTCCCTGTACAGGTCATTTTAGGGAAAGACATTGCAGAAAGTCCTTAAATAACTCTGGAATTTTTTTTTTTTACTGTTCACCCTCACCCTGGGACACATAAGTTCTTAAATTTGTAGCATCCTCCTGATTGAAAGCTCCTTTCCTTATCTGTTGATTACCATCAAGTGTATCTCTGGAAAACCATCAGCCCTAATTTTACTAGGCAAAGTTTTTAAGCCAAAGTTCTCAGGATAGGATCTTCATTCTCCAGAAGATCCTAAATGAAAACACCTGTTTTCATTTGCATGAATTTTTATTGAGAATTAATGATCAGAATTATTCACAATGATCAGAAATATTCTCTATGAGAATTTTTACATAAAATATTCTCTTGATACTTTTCTGTTTACCATTTACCTTTTAGCAGTTCATGATGTGTGACCACCTAATACTCGAAGATCCTTTTTTCTCCTTCTCTCTCATTTCCAGTTGGTGAGTTCCCAGGAACAAAAGTTATTAGTCCCTATATCCATGGTAGTAAATTTTGCATACTCAAATCTCATCCAAGATTTCATTTCATCCATCTTTCAGTATTCATTTATAACATCCTGATCATTCTGTCCTTGTGCCATCAGCAAATTTCATCCAAATGCTCTTTTTATTTATGCCAAGGCCATGAATTCAAATATGAAACAAGATAAGGCCCCACAGTGACCTCCATTAGTAATCCCTTTTCCCTATCAAGATTTTGCCTTTGTGGAGCAGTCTCAAAGGCCTTTTAAAAATCTAAACATATCAGATTAAATGTTTCTCTTTTATTAAGTTCTTTGTTGATGCATCCTGAAAACTGAGCAGAGGATTTATGAGATACTCTTTGCTTAAAGAATTAATCTCAGTTATCAGGCTCTTCCAGGTGTTTTGACATATTTTTAATTACCATTCTGACCAGCTTTCAAGAAACAGATAAAAGCTTCACTATTCTACTTCCCTGATTCATCCCTAGCACCTTTTTCAAAATTGTGGGTAAAGTCTGTGTTCCCTGAAGCTCTGGTACCATGGCAGCTTTCTGTGACAGACCATATATTTTCCTAACCCAAGAATCCAAGAAGCCCCACTACTACTCACTTGAAATTCCTTGGAATTCTTGGAGGTATACCATATTATATTTTAAAATTATCAGTTTGGTCCAACATTTCTCATTATCAACTCTCAGTCTTTGAAAGCTGCTTCATTGTTAAAAACAGACTGCATGCAGGACAGGAATAGAAAAGTCTCAAAACTGAAAGTGTATTGAGAAAAAACAAGGTTTTTCTCGATTGTTCTCTTTAACCACCCTTGATCCAACACATCCACTAATTGTTTCACAGGCTTCCCAGTTCTCACACTCAGGAAGATTCTCATTTATCCTTTTCATTCATTTCATTGTTTGCTCTGCAACTCCCTGTTCTCTCTTCCCTCCTAATTATTAAATGCTGCAAATTCAAGCTTCTCCCTACTGTAAATTTTGAAGAACCTCTTGCTTGACTCTGAAATTATAAGTTAAGTCACACAGGTATCCTATTTTCCTTTTGATCCACAGGAATGCTTGTCATCCAAGACTATTATTATTGCTGATATCATAGGTATCTGCCAGCACTTCTAAGGATTTTAATCTTTTACTATTAACTCTGATGTCTGCTTCTCAGTCAGGACGCAACGGCATGAACTGCTCATTAGTTTGAGTTATTGCGATCAAACTTTATATCCTGTCTGCATTTTCTCACCATCTGCTTTTGAAGTGGCAGATAGGCTGTTAATCAGACCCACTGTGCTTCAGTGCCTGTGAAGTATACTGGCTCTTTGAAAAGTGACTTCAGGTGGTTCTTCATTTACTGTTTCAAGCAACTGCTGTCCATACTTACAGGCAGACAGAGCTTTCCTAGCTGCCAGTCCTGGGAATGTGTCCACAGCTTTCCTTTCCAGGTGCCAATGCCCAATACAAAGACCCAAATTTTGATACACAAAACAGGGTTCTCCTTTAAGGACAGCTACCAATTGATCTTTTGGTTTGTTCACTATAAGCACACAAAACTTAGAATTCAATTTTGTCAATTCCAAAGGGAGGTGCAGTATCCAGCTTCCTCTTTCAGAGCTATTTTTATTCTGCAGGGCTAACAAGCAAGAAAACCAGTAAAAATTACTTCAGCTTATCAAGTGAAATTAGCCAAAATGAACCTAAGCATCTTAACTGCTGTGTAAGAAGGTACCTTTCATGTAGTCATTTCAGAGGAGAATCACTTTATAACTTTGCTGTACTTTGTATTCATTGAGCCTGTGGTAATACATGTGACAGTACCTCCGTGAGCTTTGGGGCCCTAAAATGTGACCTTCGATATCAATTTGTCTGTCTGTTCAATGACTGAAATGTTTCCCTTGTGAGTACTTCACAGTCCTTATCATAGTAACATTATGCAAATCTTTTGAGTCAGGAAAGTGCAATTGTAATGGAAATAATTTTTTTTATGGAAAACTCTTTAGATGTTCTACACAGAAGGGAAAAACAGCACGACTTGGAAATGTATGCAAAAAAATTCATTCACTAACACTCCTTTCTCTTCCCAGAAAAGCACCTTTGTCTCACCCAAGTCTTCTAGAACAGAGCACAGCAGACCCTAAGCCACCAGAAATACTTGTGATGACCTCAACACCCTGGTCCGCCAGACCACGATGGCCAGGAGTCCCCTGCCCAGGGCTCCCCTGCCCTCTGTCCTTACAAGCACTGAGATCACACAGGAGTTTGCATTTCAATCCTGCTTAGAATCGTGCAGGTTCCTGCAGACTCTGACAGCTTCAACTTTATCCTCCAGGTTTTTCAGTTTGAACACAAGCTCCAGAACAAGGCTCCTCCGTATGATCTTCCTCCACCAGCCTTTCCGGATGACATTGTTCCCAGAGCCCATTCACAACACAACTCAGCCACAGGGAACCCATAGGAAGGGCTGGGGCAGACCAAAAACATCATGGGTAAAATATTTTCCCCAGTTTGTGTTAGATCTGTATCCTGACTCCTGCCTCGCTGCACTGCTTTCTGTCAGAGATGCCACAATCTGAACACACAGTTAAGCATTGTGCAGCAAGTATTTGTCATTTTGTATCTCCCTGGTATCTCCCATGTACTGCCTGAATATCCTAATGACTGGGGTTTGTAATCCACCTATTTTTGTCTCTGTGAATATTTAATCAATCATTCACACAAAGAGGATAAGCTTCAAGGGAAAAAAAAAGTCATTAAAAAACAATTACCTCCAATTATCCAAAGCTGAATAACAAAAGCATTTGCCTAGGATATGCTGGCACATCTCTCTTTCAAACAGAGCATTTGACCTCGGGACACAGAAAGAGCAGTCTCCCTCTGCTCACAATCCTTGGGAACGAGCCCTAGTCTGTTCCCGTGCCTACCTACAGCCACTGTGCCTGTCTGAAAGATCAAGGGAAAAACGGGTGAGCCAGGTTTAAACCTCTGCTAAAAAGCCATGAAAAGAATGAAGGTCGCTTGCAGAGATCTAAAAAACCAAGAACTCATGTAGGGTTCATGAAAATAAGAGACCAAATACAGGAGACAGACTTTATTTTTGTCCTTGCAGAGGGAAAGGTCACAGTACAAACTAAAGATTTAAAAGGCTTAAGAGAACCAGAATGAAAAGAGACATTACAAATGCACCAATTAGGGGAAAAGCTTCAGTTAGAACTTGTGCCTTGTCACTCATCAAAGGATCCAATTACGAGACCAAAACCAGGCTTTGTTAGTACTGCAATTCACAGAACTACCTGCTTCAAAGCACATTAAAGTGCAGCTGCAGCCTGAAAAGTGACTGTCACAGCTACGTGGGATGGCATGGAGCCGGCACCGAGCCTTGGAAGAAACAAAGACCCAACCTTCAGTCCCTAAGGAATAAACACAGGGACTTTCCTCGTTTCAACAAAACCTCCCTGTATTGGAAGTACAGCCAGTGGCCATGTCTTGGACTTCTGAGGACTTCAGGGAGAGCCTGTACTGTTTCAGGTCCTATTTGAAAGCAGAGGTGGGCCTGGAAGAGACAGGACAGTCCATGTGGAAACCATTTTTGTCGGTTGCGAGAGACAGAGGGGCTTCTGTCCACCCAAAATATTCCACTGCCTTTCCCAGTGACTAAACCTCTGGAGCACAACTGGTTTGGGTTTGGCTGGCATTTCTCAGGCAGGGAATGGCTGAAAGACAAAACACACCCCACTGCTGGGAGCCCCAGTGCTGTGTGTGGGAAGCGGACGTACTTCACCCTGAGAATTCCGTCCTACCCGCTGTGCGAGTAAACGAATTAACTTTAAAGGCTTCCAGGATGAAAGGACATAGTCTCAAGATGTGCCAGGGGAAGTTTAGGTTGGGAGACTTTAGGTTGGATAAATTACTTCACCAAAAGGGTGTTTAGACATTGGAATAGCCTGCACAGGGAGGTGATGGAGCCACCATCCCTGGAGGTGTTTAAAGAACACTGGATGTGGCACACAGTGCCATGGTCTATTGCCATGGTGGTGTTCAATCACAGGATGGACTCTGAGGTCTTTCCCAACACGACTGACTCCGTGTCTCCACCCGCAGCCGGAGGGACGCACACGGGCGCGGCCCTCACGCACAACATGGACCCCCCCGCTGCCATTTTGCGCGCGCCGCTCCCCACGTGCCCCGGACACGGGGGACGGCCCCGCCCGCGCCCTGACGTCACGCAAAGCGCATGCGCCGAGCAGAGGCGGGAGGGGGCGCCACCGCCCGAGGCCGCGGGGCGGGTCAGCCGGAAGCCGCCGAGCCCCGCGCAGGAAGTGGCCTCGCGCGCACGCCGCGACCAGCGGCCCCCGGCTGCGGCCGCCCGCGCGGCCCTTTGTGACTCATGTGACTGGCGCGCGCGGCGCTGACCAATGACAGCGGCTCCTCCCTTGCGCACCTGGCCCCGCCTCCCCTCGGGTATCACGGCCAATCGCGAGGGCGAGTTCGCCTCCGTCGCCATCTCCTCCCTGATGGATGGGTGCGAAACCCAATGAGATCGCTAGCCCCGCCCCCGCCCCCGCCAATGGGCGCCGCGCAATGCGGCTCTCGCGGGCCGGGGGCAGCCGGGGAGGGCCCGGCCGGACGCCGCCGCCCCGCGGAGTCGCCGCGGGCGCCGCCGGCCGCGCTCCTGCGCCGGGGGCAGCCGCCCCGCCCTCCCCCCGCCTCCGTGAGAGGCTCCGGCCGCCCCCGGCCCCGGGCAGCCCCGCCGCCCGCCACACGTTCCCTGGCTGGATGCGACACGGGGCGGGGAGGAGCCGCCCGGCCGCTGCGTGCGGGGGCTCTGCGCGCTCTTAAGGTGGCCCGAGAGCCCAGTGGGAGCGGGACCGGGATAGCCGGGGGTGTCCCCGGTGGGGCGGAGGAGGGCGCGGAGGCGGGAGCTCCCTGGTGTGAGGGCGGCTGCTGGGGAATGCCCGCTCGGCCGTCAGGGTGAGGGAAGCGGGTGGAGGTTTGTACCGGGAGATAAGGGCCTGTCACATGAGGATTCCCGCTGCAGAGACGGGGAGCGGCGGCTGGAGACACTCTGTGCCTTCCTGTGTGTCCGAGGCTGGGCCAGCAAACGCGTCCCTCGACGATTGTCCAACCTTTGAAACTTTGGAGCTCCCGGCAGGTGCGGTTGGCTCTGGTGGAGAGGTACACTGGCTTTCTTGTAGTTAGAATCCTAAACGTGTAATTGAAGGGCTGAGTTTTAAACCACCAGTTTTGGCTTCTTGATTTTGCAAGGTGCATCATTACACGCATAGGTATGTCATTTACATAGAGCACACCAAGAAATTATTCGAGATACACAAAGTGAGTAACCAACAATTTTTTACATATGTATCTACAGAATCACAGAATCTGTGAGGTGGCTAAAGACCTCTGAGAAAATCAAATCGAACCTTTGACTGAATACCACCATAGCAACTAGACCATGGCACTGAGTGCCACATCCAGTCTTTACTTAAAGACTTCCAAGGACGTAAGTTGCACCACCTCCCTGGCAGCCCATTCCAATGTCTAATCACCATTTTCTGTGAAGAAATTCCTTGTGAAGTCCAACCTAAACCGCCCCTGATACAGCCTGTGGCTATGTCCTCCTGTCCTGTCTCTTGCTAGCTGGGAGAAGAGGCTGACCCCCACCTGGCTGCCCCCTCCTTTCAGGTGGTTGTAGAGTGAGAGGGTTACCTCTGAGCCTCTTCTACAGGCTAAACAACCCCATTCCCTCAGTCATTCTTGTACTTGTGTGCAAGTACATAAACAAAGGTTTTGCTGGCTAAGAAGGGCTTTTTAAAAAAACCCAAGCCAAACACCTAACCCTGCCCAGGGAGAAAAACATGTTAGGATACCTGCACGTTACATAGAATTGCTGAGATGCCTGTTTATTACTAGTTGCAAATGGAAGGAACAGTCCTTCAGCCAGGATGTAGAAGAGAATTCCTTCCCAAATACTGAGACTTTCAGTGTCCCAACTGCCAAAAACCAAAGCCACCTCCTACACCTTCCTGGATGCGAGAAGCCCCAACTGCCCGCTATCCATCTGTCAAAATTTATAGATCTCCTTAGACAAATATTAACAATTCCGTCATGCGCAAAGCCTGTGGCATATTGAAAAAATTGGGAGAAGGATAAAATACAGTGAATGTAATGTAAAAATAAGCTACATGGTGACTGATTTACTCTCTTTCCCTGTGTCTCCATCTGCTCTCCTCTGCCTTCTCTTTAGCTGTGAAAGGCTTTGGGACGTGTCTTTGTTCTCTGAATGCTGAATATGATGATGGATCACAATACATTTACCTCTGTGCATTTCTGCCACACTGATCCTTTGCCCTGCCTCCCTAGGGCACTTTTTGTGTTGGATGGTAATTTTTACATTTACATTCTTACAAGCAGTGGAACAAGTTAGTTACATCGTACCTTTTAATTGTCTATAAAAAGCAGGCAGTACTTCACATATTCATTCGAGGAGAGGATCCTGAAAACCAAAAGGAAAAATAAGTAGGGAACACACATCGGATGCCTGGCACACGTCGAGTCCAACCACAGCTTTTTAACACCTCTGCATTTGGCTACAGATCAAACAACTTGCAGATACCACCCGTCTGCCTTGCAGCACAAGGATGCTCCTGCCTTGTCTCTCAGTAAAGAGTAGTCTGAGCACTGTGTGGACACAAATCCTAGCTAGAGGGGAACTGGAGAACATGGACTAGGAGTAGCAGACACACCCAAAGACCACCTAGCCCAAAGAGAAGTCAGAGGCAGAAGAGGGGAGCTGAAGCTAGGCTGTTCTCACAGGACTTGAGTGAGGCTGGGAGAAATGACAATAGGACAGAGCTCTGCTGTGGCACTGGGAGGGAAAGAGATGATTGTTGGCCCTTGGTAATGATCAAGAACACCATAATTGGGATCTGTAGTGAGATAAGGCAAATAGTATGGGGAAAAAGGCAGGAAACCCTTCTTGACAGAACAGGTAGTAGCATAGGGAGGGAAGTTGTGACTAGAGCTGCTGGCATAGGTGCAGAAGAAGGGGATAGTATGGGAGAAGGAGAACACAGAGAATCCTGAGAGGATGGAGGATGATGACTTGACTTCCTGAATTGAAGGCATGGAACTATGGCACAGGTTTTGACCTGTCAAAGGAATGCAAGGAGTCATTGCAGGTGCAATGGTAAATGCAGCTCTGCAAAAGCAGCAAGTCTTAAAACACCCTTTCTACTATCTCAATTTCCATATTACAGTTTCCAGAAGTAAAAAAAATTATTTTCTCAGAAAGTGCCGTTTCCTCCCAGTATATGTGCTGTCCTCTACTTCAAGCCTTACAGCAGTGCTACCATTTGGAAGGATTCAGATGTGAAACCACACACAAAAAGATGAGATGATGAAATATGGCAGGGTGACTTTCAGATAACTGGGATAGGGGCCCCAGGGGGGGCTGTTTCAGTCATGCTTTTCAGATTGACACATCAAAATGATCTGCCTATGACACTGCAGGTGTATGGGACACCAGGCAGCACCTGCTCCTCCTCAGACACACATTTTAGAGTATTGGCTTTATTTGGCTGCTTTACTGCACAGTCCCCTTTAATGTTATAATGAATACTGCCTTGATCTGCATCCATGACACACATCAACAGGAGACTCCTAGTTTTTGGCCTGCTGGGTCAGAGTGGGACAGCACTGAGTGTAATTCACAGAGTCACAGAATAAGTTAGGTTGGAAGTGACCGCAGTGGGTCATCTGGTCCATCCTCCTCGTTTTAACAGGGTCTTCCCAGAGCCCATTGTGTGTGATTGCATTCAGATGGTTCTTGAGTCTCTCCTATGAGGGAGACTCCACAGCCTCTCTGGGCAGCTTTTTCCATTGGACAGTCTGTACAGTGCAGTTTACCTGCACAGTGAAGAAGTTCTTCCCCATCTTCAGGTGGGACTTCCCGTACATCAGCTTCTGCCTCTTCATCCTAGTGGTTGGCACCACTGAGAAAAGCCTTCTTGCATCTTCTTGGACCCCCACTTTACATATTTATACACACTAATGAGGTCAATTAATGGGGTTTCCTATATGGTTCTAGCTGGCGTTAACACACAGGAGAGATAGCAATGAGACTTTTAACAGGATTGTGGTAGAAACACCTTTTAAGATCTAGTGATGTCTCTGCAATAGCTTGTGGACACACACAATGTTTGAGGGAAGACTACCAGAGGGCTGCATTGTTTCGGGTGGGAGTTGACTCGGAGCACTCAGGGCTGAAGCAGGGCACCACCGCTGCAGGGGCGGTGTGAGCAGCGCGGGTGGGCAGACCCCGGCCCGGGGTGGCCATTTGTGAGCCCCCGTGCCGGGGCTGTGACCGGCTGTCGCAGGGGTGCCCCCGCAGCCGCTGCCCCTTCTTACAGCGGCGAAAGGCGGCTGCTGGCCGCGGCCTGGGGGCGAGGGCCCCACGGCCATCTCCGCGGTGAAACGAGCCCCGTGCGGGGGACAGCCTCGGGCGGTCCCGGCAAGGCGGGCAGCTCCTCCCCTCTGCCTGGCAGAGCGGGCGGGCAGCCCCTGCTCCCCCGGCCCGGCGCCTCCTTAACCCGGGGAGGCGGGGGCGGCCGCGGCCGGGGGAGCCGGGGGAGGCGGAGCGGCGGCCGGGGAGGAGCCGGGGCCTGCAGTGGAGCCGCAGCCCGGAGCAGCAGCCGCGGGAGCGGCGGGGCCTGGAGAGAGTCAGCGCCGCCCGGGCCGGGCCCCCCGAACCGGAGCCCGGGGAGACCCCGGGGACGAAGCCGCGGCCCGGCGGAAGGCGGCGGAGGCGCCGCGCAGGCCCGTGAGCCGCCGCGGCCTCCCGTGGTAGCCGAGCCCGGGCAGGAGGAGCTGGGGCCTGGGGGGAAGCCAGGGACAGCGGCCGGGGTGGGGGGACACCCCCGTAGCCTGCCGGGGTGGGGGAGAGAGCCAGGCCACCGCCCCCCGCCCCGTCCGCAGCCCCGTTAGGCAGCCCCGCGCCCGGTGTGGGGACACCCCGGCGCCCCCCCCGCCAGGCCCCTTCCCCGCAGCTGGTGAGGGAGCTTAACACTTGTCCCCTTCCCCACTAACCAGCCAAGGGTGTGCGCAGGCCCCCGGCAGCCAGCCCTAGTAACTATCTAGAAGCAGGTCTGCTCTTTCTCGCTGTGGAACAGAGCTTTCTGGAGCTCCTTCGATACTTGTTACAGGGAGAGGTGTCCTCAGACCCCAGTTCCTAAGGATTGTGAGAATAACCTTTACTGCCGACTCCATCCTGCTGCTGAGGAAAGTCTTCGCTCAAGCAGAGCAGATAGCCCTTCCCCAGATCAGGTAGTAGTGAGTGTCTTTACAGAGGAAATCCTGTATGCCCAGGAGAGGCAGTTCCCAAGGCAGAAATAAGTAGGAGCTCCAGATACTTACCTAGTAATTTTAATTATTTACATCTGCTCGGCAGGTGATAGAGCAAAACAAGGGAGAGAAAGCAGAGAGAGATTTAGCTAGTCTTTCTTTTTCCAGTTGCTGTTAACTGGAGATAAAGGTAATTTCCAATACTGATTTCATCTTCCTTCATCCCAAGGAAGATCCCTCATCCCCTAATCCCAAGAGGGTTTTCTTCAAATACCCCGTGCAAGGAGAGAGGACACACCTCCTAGTTACAGGGAGAGGAAAAGGCAGATTTCACTGATAATATCCACCGAGATAGCAAGAATTGTTTTAGAGAAAGAGATTTTTTTTTTTTTTTCCCTTACGGGCAAGGTGTACCTAGAGAAAAGAGATTTCTAGGTAGGCAGATTGGGGAAATTGATTTCTGAAATAATCTGACCATCAGTGAAAAGGCTGTTTCCCGGGGAACACCCCTTTAGTAGTTAGCTGCCAAAAGGGAGAGAGGATCTCCATCCCGGGATAAAACCAGCAGTTTTAGGGGACTGACAATCCCCTAGCAGATTGTTTTAATACTCAAGATCCTGATTTCATCCACAATCCTTTCGCCCTCGAAATATTTTTTGAAGAAGCCCTTGGAATAGCTGATAGCAACGGTCTGAGTATGGGTCTCAGAGAAGGAGTGTGAAGGGCAGCACCCCAACAACCAGCACTGAAGATTATCCACCTCCCTCCAGAAAATCTTCCAGACAGAGTGAGTGACCACATTATATCACCTCTCTATTCCTAGCTGTCTTCTCTCGCCTTCTGTCCTTGTTTTCTGTGTCTTTTCTTCTCTCACGGTATCTGCATGCTTTTAATCTTTTAGCTCTTTCTGTTTCTGGACCTCTCCCCACCTTCTTTTTCTGTGTGTCTTTCTCAGTCTCATTCATTTTGCTGCCTTATGGAGCTAAATGAATTGACCTGATTCTTTCCCTCACTATTTAGCTTATGGGAGACCTTAGCCCGATATAATTGTAAGAAGCCTCTCTGCCCTTTCCCTTCTACTTTCTTTCCCTGGTTTATTCATCCTAGACTCAGCCTTAATTATCACTGGTGTGAATTAATTTCTGTCATTTAGGGGTCATTGAGAATGATAATAGTGGCCAAAAAAAGGTTTGAGGAGACAAGGAGCAGTGACTTGTAATGCCAGGGTCCAAGGATGCAGCCATGGGGTGGAGTGTCAGTTCTCCATGTGGGTCCTACTATGCTTGTAACTGTGGAAATAAAGTCATTTCCACAGTGCAGACCTCACTGTGCTTGGGGTCTGAACCTACAGATCCCCATGCAAATACCCTGAGATGTGTGTCCTAATGTTACCTGAGGGACTGTGGGGTGAATTCTGGAAAGAGTGCCCTTGGGAGTGGGTCCTGTGGTGCTCAGGGGCCTGGGAATGAAAGCTGTGACAGTGCTGGTGGAACCTGCTCTGAAAGCCAAAAGAAGCCGTTCGGTTGCTACCAGTCTTCATCTGTGTTTTATGCTGCATTCAGGGGCTAGGAATGTGAATCCTAGTGCTGGTGCTGCGTGAGCCAAGCTGCTGCTTTTTGTAAATGAGGCAGTTAATTCCCAGCCACAAATGAGTATTCTGACACCAGCGTAGTGATTTCCTGAGGAATCAAGTCTGAGGGAGATGTCGTCTCAAATAAAGCCAAAGCAGACTCCAGGAGCAGAAGAATCTTGGATGTCTCACATGAGGTATTACTGTTTCTAGTGAGATAGCAGTGAGGAAATCCAAGATCAAAGGGCCAGGACAGAGAGCCCTTTTGGAGAGCAATGGTTAAACAGGGAGTCCCTGAAGAAGGAACTCCTTGGTGTAATGTGCTTGCAAGATCAGACAAAAGATGCCAAAGTGATTCCCCATTTTGGCAGAGAATTTTGTCAGCTATCCATGGCTTCAGAAGGTGACTCTTTCTAAGGGAGGGCTGAACCACCAAGCCTGCATATGTTCTGGGGGTACTGTTAGATGCCCTCCTACCTGTTGCCCTATAGTTATGCAATCAGCCTGTTTTGAGTAGAGCTGTGTTATCTAGCACAAGGGAAGAGATAACTGAGGCATTTTGGCCTTTGTACATTCAAGGGGATAAACTGACTTTTCGTGCTCGTGAGGTTAATTTACCTCACGCTGCCCCCTTCCTCACAGTCATGACTTGACATTTTTCAAGTGCTTTTGCCTCTGATGGATGCCAGGGCACTTTACAGAATATATACACCAGACTTAACAAAATTCTGCTCTTCCACAATTACCTTTCTGCATATGAAACATTTTTTTTTCTTCCATTAATGATAAAGATTCTGTATTTGCTGCCTGAGCTTTAAATGTTCTTTACAGACACAAAAGACTGGAAGTGGTATGCTATAGACTAATGGTAATTTATTTGTTAATTGCTGACAAGGCATTCAGTACTGACTTGGACACCAAATTAAGACAATCTCTGCTCAAAAGATCTCATAATCTAAAACACAGCTATACTAAAGCTGAGACATACTCATAAATTTTAGGGAATAATTTTTCGTGAGCACAGCTTTTCAAAATGATCATGGTATTCACATCAAATGTTTATCACAGGTGAAAATGCAGCTTCCTCTGAGATGGAATACTGCAGCTGCTCTGCACCATTTATTTTATACAAAAGTATCTATGCAAGAAAAAGGGAGAGTATTATTTATCTTCATGAAAGTGCAGGGTACTTTATAGACACGCTTAAATGGAAGTGTTATGTCTATAAGAGTTTACATTAAGAATGTTAAACCTGACCACCTAAAATTAGACTTTAAAAACCACATTAATGTACCTTCATAAGCAACCTAATTCTTGTAGATGCCTAGGAACATAGAGTTGGCTTCAGCATAAGCAATGAAGTCTTCTGCATTTGGGGAAAAGGACACTTAGTTGTGTGTATATGGGTTTGTAAATTTAAATCTGGACTTTCATGCTTCCAAAAGTTGACTTTAAAAGTGGAAGCAGTCAGAGTGTCCTGTGGGCACTCATCTCCCCTCTGAGAACTGACAGTGGCATTTCTCAGGTCAAGCCCTTAAGCAAAATGAAACGAGATGGTCTAAAGAGTTATGGGAAAAGGATTATGTTACTGAAAGATCATGAGGTTGTAATACTGTTTTAGTCTGTGTTCTATAACTTTTTGGGTTTTATCTTGAAGTGTGGCTTTGTAGGCAAGTTTCTAGGATAGAATAAGGAGTCCAAAAAGTTGGAATAAAAGAAGGAAGCAGTTTGAGGAGTTGGTATCTAAGCTTTCAGTCCAAGAGAGGGTTGTGACTACTGTAGTCCTTCTGGTTTGGGTTTTTTTGCTGAGTTTTTTTCCCCCTCTAAAAATACAGCAGAATGTTGGCGTCTCTGAAGAAATTTATTCTTACCACAGAGGTACAGGTTACAGGTTACCACCTCTTTCCCTAAACTTCGGCTGACCTTCATGTAGTGGGAGATTCCATCTTCATCCCAGTTTGGATCTTTGGCCCTTTACTTCAAATGTCAGAAAGGAGGAGTGGTTAATGGTGACTGTGATATGGACAGCTGTCCCTCAAGAGCGGGACTGAGCTGATTATCTCATTTTACACAGCTGTCAGACAGGAATTGGATCTCAGTTATTAGCAACCAAAAAATGAAAAATGCTTCTGGACTCATTTTTCCATTTGCTTCTCCCAACCTTGGGTAGAAGAGTGACCAGTGATTTTCATGCAGAACCTTCTATGTTTTTGTAGCACTCCATTTGCAGAATCTGTTTCTGAGCGATGCTTCAGAACTGAAACTTTGAAGGATACTGTTTTTGGTCTGGGAGGTGTATTAGAGAAGATGAGTGGCCCCTTGATTGATGGGAAGCCTAATGTGATAGCTGGCATGTTTGAACTCTCCAGTTGTGTTAACACTGAGGCCTAAAGAAAAGCCTTTAATTTGCTGTATTGTTGGCAGTTGCACATGTTATTTTAGCAAGAATATCCAGTTGATGTGTTCAACCTCCAAATGCTTATTGCCTTTGTAGGAGGCAGTATTGCTACTTGCTATCTGTTTTGCTGGTTTTGTTTCCTTCTTCCTTCTAAGGGATATATGATGAACATCAAAGTCTGTAACATATTTCTGCCCTGAACTCACGTTTTTCACTTTTTAAAGGCTGTCTGTGTATGTGTATTACTGAGAGAGAGCAAGCATGCAGCAGTATGTTTTCGCAATTAATTAATTGCAAATTTTCATCTTAAGTTTGAAGTGCAAATGCAAAATACTGTGAATGTTTCAAAATTTGGAGATCTCACAGCCAACTTTAAGACCAATTTAATGCTATATGCTGTGATGCTTTGCCAAGATTTGGACTAGATTGTTGTTTTATCCATCTGTTTTGACCTGACCAGGCTTCCTACTATGAACCTGATACTTCCTTAGGTAGGCAGCACAGATTTAAAGGTAGCCAGCAGAGGTTTTGGTAGTGCCTGACCTTTCCTGAATACCTGGGCTCCATAGCATCATGTGGCACTCATGTTCCTCTCCTGCACCTTTAAGGCCCAGCATGTTTCCAGCCTGCCTACTTCTTGATTCTCATTTCCTCCTACACCCACTCCTCCTCTCAGTTGTTCCTGCTCCTTGCATCTCTTCTCTCTTTTGGTCCCTTTGGCATTCTGTCCTATGGTCCTAGAAGCCTAAATGCTGCTTTTCTCTTCATCAAGGAAGCATCCCTCATCTTCTCACTAAGGTTCTTCACTGGCAGGAGCCTTACTGCATCTCACAGGCTCTGGTCTTACTTCTACACCTGCCTTTTGACTTGTTCCTGGTTGCCTTTTGTTAGATTATATGCCTGTGGACATGTAGGACTTTTTGTCTGAGGTTATCTCAAGAAACTTCTTTTTTTAACCGCTGAAAATAAGCAGTTCTGATTGCCTGGGGAATGGCACTTGGTCTCCATAGTCCAACTCAATTTCATTCTCCCACCCTCTCTTCTCTTCTGGCCCCTCTCCTTCCTCAGGAATTGCTGCATTTTGGTTAGTTGGAATAAAACCCCCTTCTATTATGTTCTCTGGTTCCCTCTAGCAGTTGAGGATCTTGGTTTTCAGAGCTGGGCTGAGCATTTTGTGCAAGGCCCAGTACCTCATTCCTCATCTTTCTGAGCCGGTCAGTTTATTTGATGTGAAATCAAGAACCAAGGGAATGTGTGTTCTTTTTTTGGCCTTTTTTATGTATAAGAGAGACTGAGTAATGAGGGACAGGGTGCGATGATGAGTGAGAGCTTTTATACCTCGAGGAAAAAAATATTTGCTTTTTTTTTGTTTTTTACCATTAGCAATTCAAATTTTGTTTATGCTCTCTGCTCTGTGAAGACTGTGGCTGATTATAGCAGAAATCTGTAATTACTGTTAAAAGTTCAAATCTGAATAATTGAGAAAGAATCTGAACACTTTGTGGTCACAAATTAAAAGAGCAAAGTTCCTGAATTCTCAGTTTCCCCTAAAAAAACTATTGTTAAGTAAAACCAAGACAAATTCTCCCTCCCCATCAGGAACTTGCAGAGAAAAATAAACAAGCTGGTAAAATAGTTATATCTGAAATTCTCTTTATCTCTACCTGAACAAAGCAGACAAGGTTTGACTGTAGAGAACTAGTCTGGGTTTTGGGAGAGCAACGTTCTCTGCAAAGTTCTGCTGTTCCTTTGCTGGCTGACCTTGGGCTGCATGCTTCTCCATGCATGACTTCCCATTTATCCTGGAATAGGTTATTGATCCTTTATAAGGGTTCCAAAGTATAAGGATGAAAACCACTTTCTAATGGCTTTCTGCTCTTGCTGCTGATTGCCTTAATTACAGTGTGATATTGAACTTAAAACCTCTATATGCCCTTTTTTTTGGCATTGGGAAACAGTAGAAGCCCCAATGCGTTTTTGTTTCATTGAAGGACCAGTCACTCCAAAATGGAAAGATTCTGTATGATTGTGTGCAGTCTGGAACTGTTTATAAGGTGACTTCACTGTAGATATTCTCACTCCCTTGAAGCTTCTCCTGAGATCTCTAATGACCTTTTCTTGGCCAAGTCTCAGGGTCTCTATTCCATCTTCGTCCTTCTTGGCTTCCCTGCTGTTTTTGACACTTGATCATGCCCAGTCTTGAAATCTTGTCCTCCCTTGACTTTTGTGACAGTATTTTCCTGGTTTCCCTCCTGACTATTCCAGTCATTCATTCAGTAGCCTCTGCACTAATTTGTTTACTTCCCTCCATATTTTTTTTTCACAACTTAGACACAATGACCCATTTCTAGTATCCTCTCTTTGCTTTTCTTTACCTCTTTCATGCCAGGGATATTAAATGATGCAGCCTTGCATACTACCTTAACATATTTTTTAATTAATTGCTGCAAGTTTAAGACCCCTGAGGCCAGTGTGGAACTTGAGAAAGCTCCTTTGAGATTTGCCTTTGTTTCCTGCCTTCCTCTGCTGCAAGCTTCCACAGTTGGGCCTCTATAACATGTTCTTGCTCTGAACATACAGTGTAGGACTCATATTCCTGTTCATGGCTTGAATTTTTTGCTGCTTCTTTGAGTCTCTTTGGGTAACCCTTGTGCTTCCTCCTTCATTTCCCATCTCTGTTAGTGGGAGCTGTTCTTGTTGGCCTCTGAGAACTGTGTTACCTTTTTGTCTTGTTAGCATCACAATTGCTGAGGCTGTCCTCCTGGCATGTTTTCTCAACACGTTGCCATCTCCTCCTTGACAAGCCTGTGCTTTGGCTATCATCCACCACATAAGGTTCCAGCTTGTTGTGCTCACTCTAAGGGGCCTTCACATTTCTGTTTCTCCCCTATCTGTCACTGTCCCTTACTGCATTGTCATTTGCTGTCCCAGCAACACAAGCATGACATTGTGCTTTTCCATTTTTTGCATGAACATCTCTTTGCATTCTTCCTCAGCTGACTCATACCTTGATACACACGGGAATATTGCCAGCCAATAGAGGCCAGACATACTGGGAAGTACTTATTTCATAAAACCCTAGAATCATTAAGGTTGGAAAAGGCCTCTAAGATCATTGGGTCCCACTGTTAATTGCATATTTGCAATTAGCAGTTTTCAAATATGCAAATAGCCATTATTTGCATTTTTTAAAATTATTCAAAGGTCTAACTGATACTCAAATGTACTCATCTTACTGTATGTACCCCACTCTCCCTGGCTCCTTTTGTGAAGAAGCATGATTGCAAAAGCAATAAAGAGCAAAAAAATAAAAAAAGACTGTTATAAACAAAGACACAACATCTTGAAGACTGGAATGTTCAAGGTTAGAGCAGAATAATATTTACTTGCAGCTGCAAGGTGACAACTGTGGCAAGCATCTGTGTAGAAGAAAGGGACTTCTTTCAGTGTCTGTAAGGAGATGAACAGAAGATTTAGTTTCTGGATGATACACAAAATGGAGCATTTAGTGAGTAGGATGCCAAGCAGCAGTACTAGTGTTTTAAGTAAAAAGAAACCATTAATTGTGTGTCTTCTGTGGTAGTGTGGTTCTGAATCCTCTTGAATTTCAAGAGTGGTACAAATCTTTTCGAGTTGTGAGCCAGGCAGGGATTGTCAGGTGTTTTGTCTACTGGAAGAGAGTTCTGTCAGTTTGAGAATAACAGCTAACAGAATAGTAAAAAGGAATTATGTTAAAACAGTGGTTGAGACTTAATTTATGAGCCTCACACAGTATTATTTGATTCTTCTGATCATTCTCCAACTTCAATTTCAGCTGTGCTTTGCTCTCAGACTCCTTTTTAACAGGCTTCTCTGCAGTGCTTTGGTAATCTCAACCCTGGGAGCATGTGCTCTGTGTACATTTTGGGCACGTGGCATTCAAGTAATCTGCACTTGATACCGATTTCCTTTTTTCCTATGAATTCAGTACAGAGTTCTTGCTACTGCTTGATACCCGTTTCCACGAGTGGGTTGTGGTTTGTTTCAGCAACTGTTGCAAAGTTCATATTGACTATTTTGTTTTCAGTGGTTCAGCCTTTGGTGAACAAGTTCTGACCACTTGCAGTCAGATTTTTATTTTCCCTGTGTGTGGCTGATGTTCCTTTCTCTACCATAGAAGCCTTTCTCTATTGCTATCATTAAAATGCAAGGCTAACAGTAATTTTTCCCTGAGACCCATTTTTTAATGTGAATAAGAATACAGTTTTCATTTATAAGCATGTTACATTCTTTTAACCTGTGCCTCTATATATGTCTGCAATGCTGTGCAGATCTTCTGAGCAAGATAGTGCACATGCTGATCTACTTCTGATGTTGTCTCTAATTTCAGAAACAATCTGGGTATTAAATCAGTGTTTACATATCCTCTGCTGCAGGTTTGTTACTGGATGTGATTCTGATAGGCAGGTAAAATTGAAATCCTTCAGCTTGGGGCCTCTCAAAAGGCTGGGGGAAATACCTGCTCTTACCTACCATTTCTCTACCACAGATTTCCCCATTTCCCAGGGAAAATTTCATTTCAGATATGTGCTCATAAACTTGACTTATTCCAAAACCAGTTCCCTCTACCTTTCTCAGTGTAAGAGTAATTGTTCCGTTAATATTCTTAAAGCAAATGTCAGAGATTTCTCTCCTGCCTTGGCATATGCTTGGAATTACAGCTGCTACTTCCATCGGTGAAATATTGCGTATGGTACCGAGGGTGGAGGGATGCTGCAGAGACACTTCTGCTGGGGTGTTTCATTGCACTTCCTCAAAGTGCTTGGTTTACTTTTTACTTCAAATCTGTTATTGGGAAGGTTGTCATGGGACATTTGGCTTATTATTAGAATAAATCTTTTCTAGTAGTCTTATTACAAAGGAAATAATTTCCAGCTCAAAAGTATTTTATGTATACCAGTATTCTCAGTATCATTTACTGTTTCTTTTGACAGATGTTACATATTCCCCACTTTACCTTACACAGCATCATAAATAAAAAAACTGGTCCTAACTTTGAGCAAATATTTTCAGACTGTCTTAGGAGTGTCTGCAATGTTTGTGTAGTATTTCTCAATGCTTTTTTTCCCTGTATGTTTATATAGCAGACAACCAAAACATTTGATTAGTTTGTCTTATTAAAATCTGGCAAGGCCCTAGCTATGCTCAATCTTAGCCTGTTATGCCCATAAAGATACTGCTTCTCTTGACATGAGCATATTTCAGGCTTTGGCTATAATGCCATCTGTTGATAAGTTTAAATAAGCAGGTCAGGTTTTGTAAACTATACCATTTGTCAGTTTCAAACAAAGCTAGGACATAATTGCCTTTGGAATTGAATCCTGATGCACTTCCAACATGAGGGTTTGGGTGACTTTATAGTTCTCACAAGACTTCATGTTTCATTAGTACCAAAAATGCCTGCAGAGTCAGTGCTGTTCATTTACTAAATTCAAAATACAAATTTATAGCCTGCTTGTGTACCTTTCACAAAATGGAGGGAATTGAAAGGTCCTATGATAAATGTGCTATCATGATATTTATCTAAACTGTAATGACAGT
Source organism: Ammospiza nelsoni (assembly GCF_027579445.1). Lineage (NCBI taxonomy): Eukaryota > Metazoa > Chordata > Aves > Passeriformes > Passerellidae > Ammospiza > Ammospiza nelsoni. The sequence continues at coordinate 32,545,802 of NC_080634.1, read as the reverse complement.
GAAAACAAATTTTTCTTTTTATTTTTCTTTGAGACTTAATATGAACCTTATTTTGTTGAGATTTCTGTTCATTAAAGGAAAATCATATCTGTATAACAGTTTCATTACAACAAAACAATTAGTCGAGTAATTTATATTAAGCTATACATGGCCTAAAAGTTTTCATCTTCCTCAAACTGGTAATTTTCAGTACCATCTCAGTGTTTTGTGTGACTTGGAGCAGATTTTCCATTCAGGATACCACAGTTGCAGTACTGCCTGTGTTCCATGAAGCAGCACCCTGAGCATTCAGAGCTGTGCAGTCTTGCACCCGCAGTAGTTCTGAGCGGGGCTGTGCTCAGAACCCGACGCGTGGACAGGTGCACACTGTGACACTCACAGGCAATAGCATGCCGTGTGCTCCTAGGTGACAGTGGCTTCCTTTGGTTGGATCCCTTTTCCCTTTGTGGCTCATGACTAGTGAGAACCATGTGCCTCCTGTTACCATATCTGCAAGCCTGTAATTGGGAAAACATTTTTGGCTTGTTCTACTGCTCCCCTAAAAGGGAAGCGTGGTTCTAGGGTATGAGAATTTCTCTTACCTCCTTGCTCCCATGGATGGGTTTTCCTCCTTTCATAGGGCACTGAAGGCAGAAGGCTGCTGTCAAACTGAAATGCCTTTCTTTTGTCAGTAACATGACACCTATCATTCCTTCCAGGTTAAGTTTCGTTTTATGAAATACCCACCAGCCTCTCTTCCTTCATTTGATTCCAGAAATATAAACATTTCCTGAAGGCTTCTCACAAGGAGTTACCAAAACGAGGGATAGCAATTTCAGTCTGGGCTGATAATCAGTATCCTCTTTTCTTATTTCTTACATGAAACAAGTATTTCTGTGAGAATGTTTGCTTAGAGAAGATCAGATTTTGAAGTGTTTTATTCCCGCCATCTTGTTTCACACCACCTTCTTTATGAGGGAAAGCACATATCTTAAAACGGCAAATTTCTCTTCCTTCTAGACTCAGCTAAATTGATTATTTCCCCCTTCTTGTACTGGATGAAGACACAGAGTTTTTTGAGTGTGTAATTTACACAAGTCCATTAGAACTGCCTTTTCTTCACCAAAGTAGAGGCTCCTCATTTCTTCATGCATGTTTTACTTTTACTCCTCACAATGTGACATTATTTCAGAAGGGTTGTAGTCAAATAGTCTTTTTTTTTGACAGTTTTAAAATCTGCTAAATACCTTAGAGACTAGGGGTATCTCTGAGTATATTAGATGGATATTGTTAGTTAGATCACTGGATCTGTGTTTCAGGCACTGAAATTCAAGTGGTCACCTATTCATAGGTGCTCTGCAGCAATGTCTGTCATTGCTTGGTAGTCTGTCTTTGTTCTCTCAAAGTTCATGTTGAGAAACTTGAGTCTCCTTTAAATCTTTTTGTCATAGTGTTTTGTTGGATCAAAATACTAGCAAATAAAGCAACAGTGAAAGTAAACACATCAAAATGTAAATGTACAGATTTATTCTAGAATAGGCATCTTCTGTAGGCAGTGCACTGCATTGTATGGCTCCCCATTTGAGTCCTAACTGGTTCTGCCTGACCAGCCCTTGAATCCAGCCTTAGAGAATGCTTCAAGCTATAAATGTCTATTAACTCTGTGCTCAGTGGGACCCTCAGTGTGTTGTTCCCCACATTTCATGTGTTTTTCTGTCCTGATGGCCAAGTAGCAGTGATCCTGGGTAACATCTGACTGGCTTAGAGTGAGCATTTGCAGAGTAGCAAAGTACAGATTTCTTCAGCACTGCTAAGGGATGGCCCTTACTGTCCCATCAACAGGAGCCTGGCTTGCATTTGCAGCAGGAGCTTCCACTTGCTACTTGCAAAGATTCAAAGTAAGGCAGCAGTTTTCCCAGCAAGCTGTAGGTCTAGTCTGAAGTGAATTAGTGGTTATTAAAAGGTATTCAATGCAGGAATTTTCTTTAATACATTTTTCTTATGCATTGGATAGATTCTTATCTGTTTAACTGTAGTTCAGGATCGATGCTTCGCTCGACTTTTTGCATCTCTCTGACCTGACTTGGGATTGTACTGTAACTGTTTAGTGCTTGAAAAATGAAGACTCTGCTGTCGCCTTCCAGCTGTTGATGGTGGTTATGACCTTGGCTACTCTAACCTTGCTTTTTAAATTCAGCCAAATACATAAACAGATAGCATTTACCTTGTAAAGTGGGACATTGTGAATTCTGGTCTTCGACTTTCTTTTTACTTCTTGAAAATTAATTCTGACTTGCTAATGTGGTAGGATTTTTAAAGCACCCTTGATTTCAGTTCCATGTGCTTATTACTTATTACTGGTTTTTTCTTTATTTGAATGGGATCATAAGAGAAGAGTTCAAAAGATTTGCCAGGCAATAAGCTGGGAAAGGAAAGTTGGAAGAATGATCAGCTTCTCTGGTTTGGCTGCAGTCTTGTTTTATCATGCCATTTAGTAGTGTCAAGCTGATGCACCAAATACTTGGGTCAGGTGAATGAGAAATGCAACATAAATTAACAGTAATACTTACTGCATAGAAAATATTCTTTTAAATTATTTAGTAGCCAATTACACTAAATTATTGTTGCCCTGCAAGTGTTCTGGAATTGCCACCTACATAGTGTTTGACTATGCTCAATTATTACAGATCCCATATTGCCAGCAAATCCAGTAACATGATCAAGTGCAAACTTGGAAAAAAAGGTCTTATTCCATGGCTTTGAAAATTCCCATGTGATTGCTGTTTGGTCTGACTCTTTGCTTTCTGTCCTAAATTACTGTCTAGTGTATATCTTCTTATCTTCTTAAAAAGCTGCTGTGTTTTACTGAAAAGTGTGTTAGTTTGGGGTTTTTGGGGGGTTTTTTGTGTTTTTTTTTTTTTTTTTTTTTTTTTTTTTGTGTTTTTTTTTTTTTTTTAATTTTTGGATTTTGTTTTCTTGTCAAAGATTTTTATAAACCAAGGAATGAAAATACTAAATTTCTTAGTGTGGGTGTAATCTGACCCAGTTCTAATTTTGCTTGTCTCCCTGACGAGTGTATTTTATACAAATGCACAAAAGCTTGTGTATATTTGATGATGGGGATGTTGCATATCAGCCTTACATTTTACTGCATAGCCAATCATCCCAGATGCTCTACTGACATAACCTGGGCAAACCTGAAGCTCTGTGAAAACAACAGTGCTTTCTTCTGTTTCTTGAATTTCTGGTGTTTCAGATTGGTATCTTAATCTGCCATATGCTTTTATAACCTAATTTTCTTGATTTCTCTGCTTGTCTTTAAAAAGCAAAAAGGGGGGAGGGGGTGGAACAGATAAATTTGTGTTTATTTTACTTTGGAGTTGTATTGTTAATGCAACTGATATTTCATAATGGTTTAACAAGAAGCAGTATTTTTTTTTCTGCTTGCACCATAGAACTTAAAATTTATATGAGACACTTACAAAATGAAGCATTCAACTTAACATTTAGTTCATGTTTGTTTTCTTCCAGGTGGGGCACTACTTTTAATGAGGGCTTTACCTGTGAAGTTACCATGTAAATGTAGCTGTGTTTTGATTGGTCTGTCCGTCCCAACTGGATAAAAATATATTGTTGCTTTTCCCTTGTATTATTCACAAAAGAATAGTCCTGCTATTTTTTTTTAAATTTGTGTAAATTTCAAATGTTTGATACTAGATTAAATCGGTCAAAACGAGTTATTCAATAATGCTCAACTTGAGGGGCTGGATAGTGGAAAGCCTTTTGCAGCTTGGATCAATTAGCTGTGCAGCAGGTAGTAATGCCTGTCCCAAGTGAGAGTGTGGCAGATGAGTAGATGGGTAAGTTGGTAGCTGATGGGCTTTTCCTTTCCTCCCCAGACATAAAAATGTTTCCACTCACCATAGACACTGTGGTGCTGCAATTGTGCTTCTCGGTCTGGGTGCCTAAGAGTGAGTGATGGTGTTAGCTGTGCAATTAGGACGTGTTTCCTGAGGCCAGGGCTGTGAAGCCACTGCCTGTGGGGGCTGAAGGATGGATTTTGCTGGGGTATTGTGTAGGTGTTTGAGCCCTAAGAGGTGTGGTGAGCACATGCATAGAAATGAAAGGTTTAGCGCATATGAATGCGTTGGAGTGTGGACTTCATTGCTTTGGTGCTGTGAGAGCTCTGGAGTGCAGAAGTGAAAGGTAGAATGCATATGGGTGTGGGGGAAGAACGGGTAGCTTCAGTGTCAAAATGCTGGGTGCATCTGTCTCTGGATCTGTGCATCCACACTGTGTTATTGTCAAATGCCTATTTTTAGAACGAGTATCTAATTGGTATTCATGCAGATGGGTGTCTCCCTGTCTCATCTGATCCACTCATCTGAGTGATGCACTCAGTGGGAGGTGTCTGCTGACGAATCTTTCCTAAGCAGAGTGTGTTCGTGTCAGTCTCTTCTCTCTTACATGTATGCAAGTGTTTAATTTGCTATACAGACATAAGTGTGTTTGCCTTGTCTATGCTCCAGCATGCTCAAAGAAAGTGTCATTTAATCTTCTGGAATGATTAATTTCAGAAATTAAAGGTATAGAATTTGCATGCCTTCAAGACACGTTTCTTCTCTTTATGCAAAGAGGAGTGCAAGTTATGGCCTTGGAAACTTAGCTCCCTCAGTCCAGACTTCAAGGGATTGCTCCCAGTATAGTAATGCAGCCAGTTGTGAGTAGGAATGACAGACTTTCTGCTGCCTGTCTACTGCAACAGACTACAGAAAACTTAGTGTGCTAAGGGTGCAAGTTCATACAAGTTCATGCTGCAAAATGTTTTCTTCTTATAAAATAATTTGTATACAACTGCTAGCCAGGTGTGGTTTATTTTTCTGAGGGGAAGTATATAATGTTTGTGAGAGAAAACATTCTGAGTCTTTTCCTGCAGCAAACTTGTGTGATTTCAGACAAGTAAATTTTTTCTGTGTCTCAGAATTGGAGAAAATACTTGCCTGCTATAGTGTGAATTAAGCAGGATTTAAATATATATCTATATATTTTTTTAGGAAAAACTGGTTATGGCAGGCAAAGCTTTAACTATTATGAGCTTAATATAGTCTGTTCCAACTTGACATGGTAGATGTAATTATCTATATATAGTATTATGCATGATCTTGGTGTTTTAAAATGAGATATGTAATCCTAGCTCTAAGGAATAGGATTCATTATAATGTCACCTAATGCAAAAAGAGAGGCTAGGCCTCAGAGAGAAATTAATTTCCCCTCAAATTAAGATAGTCCTGACTTTGCAGATGATCTAATTAAATTGTGGTTTGTGTGTGGCATGAATGAATATTCCCTTTTAGCTATGATTTTCCTCTTAGCTGACACCGTAAACTTACTGGATCACACGTAATCTTGGTGAAGAGTACCAAGGTTATGGATTATGTAGTAAAGGAGTGAATGTGATATACCTGCTGAAAGGGCTCTGCTTCCCTTAAACAGAGCTTGGCTATTTACCTGGGAGCAGTGCCCTGGGGTAAGCCTGCCCTAGCAATGTTACCATCAGTGTGGACAAGCACTGTCCCCACTGCCCTCAGTATGGATGGTCCTCCCTGAGGCACAGTCATGGGCCTCTTGGAGTGGTGCTGGCTAGCTGTGAGTAAGATAAATAAAGTAGGATGATCTTCATACAGGTATTTGTGATAGCAGGAGAAGAAGGTAAATGGATGTTTCTGTTCTTAGGCTTCCCCTTGTTTGTGTCTTAAGGGTTTCCTTTCCTCTCCTTTCTCCTCACAGATATTCCTGCTTCCAGCAGCATGGCCTCTGATCTGGAAAGCAGCCTCACTTCCATAGACTGGCTCCCACAGCTTACTTTAAGGGCTACTATTGAAAAATTAGGGGGTTCCTCACAAGCAGGACCTCCAGGGTCTGCCCGAAAGTGTCCCCCAGGCTCACCAACAGATCCCAATGCCACACTGAGTAAGGATGAGGCAGCAGTGCACCAAGATGGGAAGCCACGTTACAGCTATGCCACTTTGATCACGTATGCCATCAACTCATCACCTGCCAAGAAGATGACGCTTAGTGAGATTTACCGTTGGATCTGCGACAACTTTCCCTACTACAAAAATGCTGGTATTGGTTGGAAGGTGAGGGCTTGCATCACTGAAGTACCCTTTTTTGCCTAATTATAAGGCTTACTTTCTTAATTCTATGCAGAATAGCTTCACTGATTAAAATAAGACTGATGGAAAACTAAGTTGACCAACTGGAGAAAATGCAGAGCCAGCAGTCCCATTTTCTCTGAGAATTTTGTTGAACATATGTGGTGGTCCACTAAAAAGGAGTGCACACAAAACCCACCACCACCAACCAAGGAAAACAAAAAAATCCCCCACAAAGCACACATCACCACCATCCTCTGCATCACACTGATGCTATTTTCATTGCACCTTCTATAGGTGTAGAGGTGGTTCAGCCCCATATTAACCATTTTAATCAGTCCCTTTCCACAGCTTCTGTTCTGCCCCATTCCAGCAATATGTAGTGAGCTTTGGCTTTTAGGTACCATCCTATTTTCTCTGCTCCAGCACATACTCAGAAGACTGTATGTTTTTGTTGTAGCACTTACCTGTATCTCTTACTCTCTTATCAGAACTCTATTCGTCATAACCTCTCTCTGAATAAATGTTTTCGAAAGGTGCCTCGACCAAGAGATGATCCTGGGAAGGTAAGAAATCTGCATGCTCCTGGGCAAGCAATTTAAAACTGCAGGGAAATAAGCTGGGGTTGCCCTTTCTAACTCATGGTTGGAATTTGAAACCTAAAGTGTAGGCAAAAATGGAAGCAGTAGTAAGATTTACTGCAGTCCTTTGGCTACAGAAGCATTTACTTAAAGGGAACCTCTAAAGGAACTTTAAGGGTTTTAGTAATTATTTTTCTTATCTGTGATCTTCAGTTGACTTTAAAGATACAGGCAGAAGTCAAAAGTGTGATTGAATGTACTTTATTAATTTTGTTTCTTTTTCTTCTTTATCTTTGTGTGCAAAATGTGAGTATAGTCCAACTTGTTCTGCTATGAGAGAGCATAGCGGCTGCTGGTGAACAGTAGGACTGTGATGTGACATCATGGATTTCATGGAGGCAGGATCCATGGAAATGAGAGCAGAATTGCTGCCTATATAGATTGCAAAGTATTTGGTATTGGAAAAATGTGTCATCATCACATAGTTTAAATCTGTAGAAATTATTTACGAGTAAAACTCAAGAATTCAGGAATATGTTGGCTAACTAAGGAAAGCTGTGATAGTACACATAGATTGTAAAGGGGAATTGCTAGCAAAACCAAGACTTGGCATCTTGGCATGCAGATATTATTGTCTGAAAAAACCCACAACCAAACAAGCAGGAGGAGATGGTAGGGGTACGAAGCTGTGTATTTAGACACAAGGATTGTCTCTTCCCCCTCATCCTAAAGTTGCAAGAAAGGACAATTTGCTCAGGCCTTTATTTCAGGTTATATTTAAAGGACTGTGTGGTGCTCAGTTGGCACCTATAAGTGGAAATAGTAGATCTTTGAGGATCACAGCTCAAAAATACCATTAATTATGTAGCTTATTCTAGGAAATCCTGACTGACTTAAGGGTATATGTTTGCAGGTGTTCATTGGCATGTTGGGCTGGGTTTATAATGAAAACTTGTGCTTGATGCTTATTCAGATTATTCAGATCTTGATGGGAGGTTAAAACAAGCTAAATCCACTTTAGAGTTCTTTTTATACTTAGTCAGAAGACAACACTCATAATTATACGCTGTTTTATATTGAAAGGGAGGTCTAGGGGTTGACATGTACCCCTATCCTCTCCCAGACAGGAACAATAACATTAAGCTGATGAGATCTGTCAAATTTTTAATATCTCCAGGGATAGAGATAGCAAAACTGGGCATTTGTTCTAGTTCTGCACCACCATGATTGTGAAGAAAGTTTTGTTTATATCTGACTGTACTTTCCCTTGCTGCAACTTGTATTTTTTGCCTCTTCTTGTGCTGTACATTTTTGAGAAGAATTTGATTCTGTCTTTTATAATATGCTTACACAGTTGAAGGCAGTGGTTTGATCCCCTTAGCTTTTTCTTGTCCAAGCTAAAACAGACCTCTCTGTACATAATTTGTTTCAGTTCTTAACAGTGGTTTTTTTCTTAGCCATCATGGGTCCACTGTGGATGCTTGAAGTGTAGTCTCACAATCATGAAAAAAGAGCAATCCTTCTGGCTGTCTCTGCCAAATACCAGCGTTGAGTTGGTTCTCATGAGTTAATCATAAATTCAGATTGTGAGGAAGCCACTGAAAGGAGTGTGCAGGCCTAAAAGAGTTCATTCAGCTTGGATCAAACCATCCTTTTGTGTCCTGTCTCAAGAGTGATGGAAAGTAGAGGATTCTGCCTTCCACCAGTAGCATTATTCCTCATAGTTCAAAGCAACCCAGTGCAAGAAAGGAATCTCTTGGCAACACCTGAGTCTCAGTTGTGTGAGGTTCTAGAGGATGGTCCTTGTGGTCCTAATGTTTAGTTGGTGCTGCATGTCTTGAGTCAGCATCCCCCTACTTCAGGAAGCTATGTGATTTCATCATTCATTCACCCGTGGGTTTTCTTTCCAGGGCTCTTACTGGACAATAGATACATGTCCAGATATATCTCGCAAGAGGCGGCATCCTCCAGATGATGACGTGAGTGTTTTTCTTTCCACACAGCGTGGAGTGGGCTGGGAATTCCCTTCCAGCACCAGACCATGATAATGTTTTGGGGTCAGGGTGTATAGATGGGCAGACAAAGGCCAGGACTGAACTAGTATGTATGTCCTGTTGATTGCCTGTTGTTGCAGCTATTCAGTAGCAAAGTTAATCTTGTCTGAAGTCCTTTATCCTGACTTTTCAGTGACTAAGGCCCAGTCCTCCTCTTTTTTAAGCCATGAACTTCTACAGCGGGGGAGCTGGCTTCCCATCTGCAGTTTCACTTCTCCATCTGTTTTTGATTTCTGCTCCTTTCCTTCTCTCTCTCTTCCCCATCCACAGATACCCCAAGACTCCCCAGAGCAAGAGGCAAGTAAAAGCCCCCGAGGGGCTGTTCCAGTCAGCACAGAAGCCTCTTTGCCACCTGAGGCCACCCCTCAGATGTCGATCCAGAGCACCACCCCCATTGCTAACTACAGTCAGGTGAGCTGTGGGGAAAAGGATAGAAGTGGGAGGAAAAGGAGAGTAGGAGGGGTGCATGAATGGAAAAGCGAAGTAGTGAGGAGAGGGAATTGTGAAAATTGTGATATGGAGGCAAAAATAAAAAGAAGGGAAGGAGCTGAAATTGCAGAGATAGAAAATAAGGAGGAAGTGAATTTTAGCAAAGGGTTGGATGGGGATAAGGATAAAGGCGTAATGGTATTACCTGAAGAAAGGCTGGAGCCATTGTGCTGTGGTTGGTGTTCCTCAAGAAAATGGCGCTTCGGAAGATTTGTTGGAAGATGAGCTAAGTGATATGGCATACCAGTGCATGTTCTGTGTGTATCTAGTCTGATCTCTGTCTCAGACTGAAGGCCTTTTTTCTGCCTCCCTTAGCAGGGTGCAGGGCCTGTGGATGTTGCCGCTACTGTATCAGGGGGGCAGGGCCGTGAAGGGGCCGATGTGCCACCTCCGCTGTACAGTGCCAACCATGACTTCAAGTTCTCCTACTCTGAGATCAACTTCCAGGACCTTAGCTGGTCCTTCCGAAATCTCTACAAATCCATGCTGGAGAAATCATCTTCCTCTCAGCACGGTGAGTAACTACATGCGTCATGTGGGGTGGGCAGGTATCTGCCCACACAGTCTTGTCCATTTGGCATCTCTCAGATCTTTCCTCATTTAGGAGCCTGTGCAAACAGACTTTCCTTCTTTGGCATGCTGTAATTACTTCTGCCAGGAGCTGATAAGAAATCTGCACGTCCTTTTATGCATTGCTCCCCCTAGTTCTCTCAGAATAAAAAAGCACAATGATTTAAAAATGCCGTGTGTTGATACAAATGCAAATACTAAAATGGCAGAAGCTGGGAAAAATGAAGTCCTGAAGAAAAGCATGTCAGAGAAACATTCACAGTCTGTCAGGCTAGAAACCGTAAGAGGGAGGGGATTGTTGCATCTGGAGTTTCTCAGAAGGAGAGTGGAAAATCATCATTGCTCAGATCTGTTAAAAGTAGGATTGTACAAGGCCTTGGAGAATTGAGCTTTGTGGATTTGGAGCAGAGAAGAGAGGGCCTCCAACTCCATTCATATCTTGCATTTCTGGGAGTGAATAAGCAGCCAGAAGAGGGCAGAATCACTTCAGGGATGAGATGTCCGTGGAAAATACTTCAGAAAAACTTTAAGCTCTTTCTGCCTTTAAACACTATGCTAAATATTAATCTGGTGTAAAAAGGATTATGTTGTTACATGAGCTTTTCGCCTGTGCTATCAGCCATCACACAGTGCAGGCAAAGTTTGTCACTCCAGAAAGGGCCTCCTGAACTTGAAGCTTCAGTGAAATAAAAATGTATATACTTTCACTGCTTTCATGATGCTGGCACTCCTAGTAGGAGACTGTTGTGTGAGGTGTTGTAGTATGAGCAAGCTAGAAAAATGTAGAGAAGAACCTTGGCTTGGTGTGTTCCTCTGATTTTACAAACTTAGCAGCTGCTGGCTTTTCCCCTCCAAGTTGTAGGCTGCATGACAGTGTAGGAAAACTTGCAGTTTTTGAAAAAATTTTGTTGGCAACTTTTGAGTCAGAATGGCAGTATTCATCCTTTTCCCCTAGGACAGTAGTAGGATACTCGAAGGGTTGATGTTCAATCTAGTGAAAATGTGAGGCTTGCTTGCAGATGGTCAAGTAAAGGTACTCAAAGGAAGAAGCGAGTAGCTCAGGTTAATGGCATGCAATGCCCCTGACTGGTTTTCCACAGAGGTTCCCGAGTGAATGGGGAGAATGGACAGGGGAAGCAGATGTAAGAGATATGCTGAGCTCCTGGTGTTGGGGAAAGATGGAAAATACCTGATGCTCTCACGTGTAGGGGTTGTCTGAAATACAGGATAGAAATTACACACCCAGTGAGTCAGGAGGAATGAAAGTAATAAAGGAGCCCTGGTGTGTGCAGTGTGCTCTTTGTACAAAAGCAGTCTTTTATGACCTCTTATGATCAATGTGAGAAAAATTGTGAAGATTCCTGACCAAGCTGCTTGTAAGAAGGGAACTGAAGGGAGTCTTTGGAAACAAGCAAGTCAGATGCATTAAATTACCAATTTCCTAAATGTTGTACTGTTTAAGTATGCTTAATGGTCATTTATATGAAAACAACATGTGCTTGACATTTCAGGAGAGGTTGGGTTACTTTGGTAAGTCTAGGAAAAAATCCAGGGAGGAACTTAAGTGCCTAACGCTGTACTAAAATCCTTGTGGGTCTTTGTTGTAGAGCGTTTTGTTTTGTGTCTGGAGCACAGCAAGGGCGTAACTGCACAGGTGATGGTTGCTGGCAGCCTGTAGAGGGCACTCCTAAAGCTTCATGAATAGCGGGATGAGCAGTGTGAAATTAGAGCTGGATAATGTAAGCAGAGGTCTGATGCAGGCTCTCTTAAAGCTCCTTCCTCTTTCATTTACTCGGCAGGTTTCTCTTCACTCCTTGGTGACATGCAGCCCTCCAACCACAATTACTACATGTACCAGCAGCAGCAGCAGCAAGGCCCCTCTTCAGTGGGTGCTGCTCCCCCACTCCACACTCCAACCCCAGAGGGTTGCCCATCCCAAGGAGGGAAGCAGCAGGGTGGTGAAGGTTATGGCCCTCCGCCAGTGATGTCCATGCACCCGCCCCCGATGCAGCATGGAGGTTACCACCAGCATCAACAGCATCACCCACACTCCCACCCACAGCAGCAGCCACACCAGCAGCAGCAGCAGTCACAGGCTTCAATCAACAACGCTGGCTTTGGTGAGTCAGGGGTGATGGAAAGCATGGATGGGGAAAAGGGAGCAGTGAGGAGCAGCTCCCAGACAGAAATCCCACAAGTGAGCGTTCCCTAAGTAGTGCCTACTTGTGTGTAGAAAATGGAGGAAAGTCAGATAGGCTTGAAATCTGAGAAGGAAATTGCTTTCTTACCTGGAGAATGGAGGATATATCACCCTGGGTTTGGGATTCTGTTAAGGGATGCAGCATAAATCAGGGCCTTAGTGAAAAAGGAGATACCGCCCCTGGTTTTCAAGGGGGAAAGGATTTCTAGCTGCTGTAGCATCCGGCTCATTGGTGAAGAGGGGCCAATCTTTATAGGGGTGGAGAGGAAGGGTGATCTGTGTTGTATTAATCTTGTCCCTGTTTCATTCCAGCGTTTCCCCCTGATTGGTGCTCCAACATTGATTCCCTGAAGGAAAGTTTCAAGATGGTAAACCGGCTGAACTGGTCTAGCATTGAGCACTCCCAATTCTCAGGTCAGTGTTGGCCTAGTGACTAAGGCTAGTGACTCAGTGACTAGGGCTGTAGTCTAGAACATGCAAGTGCTGTGCAGGGATCTATTTTTCAGTGTAACTGTGGCAAGTGCCTGGATTTCTCAGTGATTCACCTCATTTTTAAAAAGAGGTGTCCTACTTCATGGGTTCTGTTAAAGATCCTGAAGTGCTTGAATGAACACTGCAGGATTTGGAGCAGGGAGAATTAAGTCATGAAAGGATGTCAGAAAGCTAACTGAGCTTTTTCCTTCAAACTCTTCCTTGCCCTACCTGAGTCAGTGTGACAGTATCTTAGATGTGGAGCTTTTCAGGAGTGTGGCGACAGATTTGAAACAATCAAGTTTGGTTTGTGAGGAGGAGGTAGGATTTAGGGACAGAAGACAAATTCTTTGCAGGGAAGATCATAGTGTGACTGCTGTCTTTGACACTCTCCTCTGTCCCCTGCAGAGCTCATGGAGAGTTTGCGCCAGGCTGAGCGGAAGAACTGGACGCTGGATCAACACCATATTGCCAACCTCTGTGACTCCCTTAATCACTTCCTTACCCAGACTGGTCAGCTCCCTCATCTGGTTGGCCCACAGCAGCCCCCTCGAATCTCTGATTCTTGTGCCCTGAACAGTGGCAAACAGGAGCAATCCATGAACCAAGGTAATTAGGAGGAGACTAAAATGACATGCAAATGAAGGCCCAATTCTGTGAATATCCTAAATGACTTGCAGCCTTACCAGGCAATGCAGCACTGAGCAGCTCAGAGCTGTTCATAGGAACTCAGCCTTCTCTGGCTTTAAAGAACTGGGATGTCTGATACCTGTGGTCTGGACAGACTGCTGTTATGTGATGCATGCTATTGACAGGCAACCTCCAGGCAGGAATATATTTAAAAGGCAAACCCGGAAGAGGAGAAGAGGTGTTTTTTTAGGTGACAAACAGAGAGGAATGGCAAGATAGAGAGTTTGCTATTCCAGATGGCAGGAACAGTAAAAGAAAAAGGTCTTGCACCCTTGTTGGAGAAATACTGTACAGAGGAGAAGGGGATACATTCTGAGGAGGGGATATGGTGGTCCTGATAGAACTGTAATGGTGTGTGTAATCTAATACTGAACTAAGTGGATGATATTGAGCCAGCTTGTGGTGTTTCTGGATGAAAATTTTCTTCTCTTACAATAATATAGAAACTCCTGCTGGTTTCAAGAACAAGATCCCTGACCAAGCTATAGTTTGGAGTTAGGACTCAACAGCTGAACATCTCCTCAGTATCCTGTGGGTCTGAGTGAGTTGCTCTGTGGCTGAGCTGCGCTCCAGTCAGGGCCAAGACTTCTGACCTGAACATTAACACTTGTTTTTTTTGTTTTCTTAATTCATTTCCTTTCACAGTGAACTCCTATGGTCAGCCCCAGCCTCCCCATCTCTTCTCCGGGCCATCTCCTATGTACCAGATTTCTACCCAGGACTCTCCGGGATATAATCGCCCAGGTAAGGGGTGATGTTAAGGCATATTACACCAATGAATATTGAAGAACTGATTCCCAACCCCTTGGTGCATTTCTCCCAAAGCACTTAGTAATCAAATGGAGCACTGTGGGTAGAGAGGGAGCATGGACTGCAAGGGACCCTCCATTCAGGGCTGTGTTATAGCTCTGGGAAGGTTTAGGATTTCAAAGGCCTGATTTCTTTCACTTCACATAAGCAGTCTTCTAGCTTAGCCTTACCCTCAGTTAGTTGTTCAAAGACAGCTAGCTGTACATGAGAAGCTTCTGTTGATGAAGTCATTGGTGCTCTATCAGCAGTCAGCTATGAGGTAAGTAAAGGAGGCTGAAAGGTAACTTCTGTAGAAGCTGCTGTGGAGAATTTCACAGCAGAACATTCCTACACACTGGTAGATGCTGACAGAGATTAATGCCTGTAGTGTTCTCGCTTGTTAGACTGTTGGAAAGGAGAAGGCCCAAATCACTTTTGATTTCTTTTGCTCAAGGACCCACTGTGAAGAAACATGTAGTTTTAGAATCTAACTCTCCTCTTTCCTTTTTCTTCTTTTTTCTTGTTTTTGGCTCAGCTCATCATCTGGTCCCTCGGCCTCCAGGGCCTCCTCCAGGCGCCAATGAGGAAATCCCCGATGATTTTGACTGGGACTTAATCACCTAGCAAGTTACAGACTTGATAGCCCGTCCTTTTTGAAGGACGTGGGAGGGGAGGGGGACATGGGGTCAATGGTGTCAGCACCTCCCTCCCCAGCCTCCCTGCCTTGCCTGTATATAGATATATATTCTCTATCTCCGCCAGAGAAGCCACCGCAAGATGCTGCCGAAGATAATCCTTCCTTGCGTCCTGTTTTATCTTCTTTTCTTCTTTTGTTTATTATTATTATTGTTATTATTATTACCAATAATTGAGCACAGCCCTCCCCCTCCTCTGGTGGCCTCAGACGCATCGGATCGGCTCTTTCGTGTTGCGCAGTGCCCTGTGGAGGGCGGGAAGATGGGTCCTTGGTGCCATGAAAAGACCTTGGAAGGCTGAATCCTCGAGTGCATCTTTCTCTGCCTCCGTTATTTTGCGTTTAACAATCCCTCTTTCCCTTCAAGGTGGCCGGTGAATCTGTCGTATTGGCTACTGGAGTGAGAGAGCCTAGTGGACCCTGGGAGCCTGTAGTTATGTTGTTTCATAAATGTTGTAAAGGTCAGGGGGCTGAAGGGACACTGGAGGGGTGATCTTAGCTCTGTGAACTTTCTTGCACCAGCAGGAACAGCAAGAAAATAAGTGGTGTTTCCAAGTACAAAGAGAGGGTAATCCCTGAGGTAGGGAGAGCTGAGCTGAGCTGGGAGGGCAGACCTGAGTTTGGAGAAAGGAGAATGTAGCAGATGCGGTGTTTCAGCAGAGAAGTTGTGTTTCAGAATGTGGTCCCATCTGTGAAGACTGAGAGGTTTTGAGGGAATCCTGACCCATTTCCTACACTGCCTTTTGCAGTCTCTAGGTGAAGCCTACATACCCATCAGGTAAAAGAAGCAGTCAGGGGTGTCGCATGTGATTCAGCAAATTCTGTTCCCCAGAGCTTTTCATTTCACCCCACACCCTTTCAAGCCCTTTTTCAAAATATGTAGTGAGGCTCTCCCTTTTATATGCAAATTTGGAAGTTTTCTCTCATCAGTATTTGTCCAATTGTTATTTGATCCTCCCCCTCATATTTCTTTGGAGGCTGTCCTTGCCTGTGGCTGAGAGTGCCGGCAACAGGAGTCTGGCTGTGTAGGTGCACATCCTCCGTCAGTGGTTCCCACTTGGTGAATGGGCTTGTGGTGGGCAGAGTGGGGCCAAGGGCTGAACCCTCTGGTCAGGGACTGAGAGGCCCCTGCAAGCAGTTTTTGTAAGAGGGGCATTAGGGGAGAGAGGGTGAATCAGGGCAGGGTTTTGAACTGACCAACCAAAGAGTGTAGTATGAAAGGGAGGAAGGTGTCTTGGACCCCTTGCAGTTCAGCTGGGGAGATGATGTAACCTAGTGTAAATCCTGAAGGATGAGCTTTGTCAGCATGTGCAAATCAGGAAGGTGGGA
Organism: Ammospiza nelsoni; assembly: GCF_027579445.1. Classification (NCBI taxonomy): domain Eukaryota; kingdom Metazoa; phylum Chordata; class Aves; order Passeriformes; family Passerellidae; genus Ammospiza; species Ammospiza nelsoni. Next base: position 32,529,801 of record NC_080634.1, on the reverse strand, counting down.
AAGATACAGGAATGGGAGTGAGCATTTAGGTGCTTCCTCCCCAAAGTTGTGTCCTGTGTTCCCCTTCTTTTCTCGTATGGCTCCGTTCTGTCAAACTTCTTGTTTCTTCTTAATATTTTATAAAGCCTCCCCCCAGCCCTTATTCCCTATTTACCAGTGAAGGGAACAAATGTGGAAATAGACTATCATGGCTTCTTGACAGACCTGGAGCACAGGAGTAAAGTAATAACCTCTCTTCTGACTGCAGGAAGGTGGGGAACTAGCACTGCTTTTTAAATTTGCTGTAGGGATAAACCAATTGGAAATTGGATTGTTGTCAGGGAAGCAGGGTCTCATTACATTGGAAGGGAGGAACAGCACTTTTATTTTTTCTTTTTTTTTTTTTTTCCTTTTTTTGGGATTTTTTGTTTTGTTTTTTGTTTTGTTTTTTTTTTTGTTTTTTTTGGGGTTTGGATTTTTTTTTTTTTGTTTAAGTGTGAGTTTGGGGGGGGAAGTTCGTCATTGAGCATTTCCAAGATAAATGAGGAATCCCAGACAGCTTCAACATGGAGTCAGCTGTTATCTCTGCTGCCTCAGGATGGGAATGATATAGCTTTGGAAGCAAGTGTGATAGGTTTCTGTGGAAAGTGGCACCGGCAACAACAAGAGACAACTTATGGCAGGTGCCAGTTAAGTGTTTTGCAGTGGACATTACTGAGAGCCGGCCCTGTGGAAGTCTGAAAGCACCACCGGAAGCAAACCAAACCAAGATGGCTCCTTCTGCATATCCAAGTGCTCCTCATTTGCATATTTGCCTCATTTGCGTATTAAGTTGTGCCTCATTTGCATATGTAAATACATGCCGGTCAGTGTGCAAATTAGCCTCGTTCCTCTGCCCCTGAAATCAATGTGTGTTGTTAGTGTGTGGTAAGACATCGATGGGTGGGTGTGGAGCTCTACGGGTGCGCTGGCACCGGCCTGCAGGCAGGGTAGGGGGGCCAGCCTGGCCCACAGAGGGGTCCTGCAGGCCCCTCCAGCCCAATGTGGCCCCCAGTGCTTTGTGTCAGTGGTCAGGGAGAGAGGGGCGTGGTCTCACGAGTTTATTTTTGTGCATGCTTTCTTAATAAAAAGAAAAAGTGAATGTTTATGGTTTAACTGTTTTGGTGCCAGTATTGATTTTTTTCTTTCAGCGGCGCCTGTCAGGATGGCTTGGTTCCCACCTTAGAATTTGGGTGTGGACGTGGCTAAATGGATGTTCTTGAGATGGAGACTTTTTAGGATTTTAAGAGCTGAAGGTTCTTCCAGCTGGCTGTTCTCAGGGTGGTGAGATCTGGAAATCTTTCCATTCATGCTCACCAGAATCGCAGAGTGAAAACTCTACCAATGCTTAGTGTCTATTTGTCTTACTGTTTGTTGGCCTTTCTCTTTTAAGGGAGAACTAACACAGAAAAGCAGGTTTTTAAACTGCTTCTGTAGAGTATCTAGTAAATCTCTTTCTGCTTTTTAGGAGCAGGGAACATTGAACCTTGGGAACACCCCAAATAGCCTGACTGGATGAAACTTTTTCTCCACTGGAAGTACATAAGAAACACATTTCTCTTGTAAGGAGAGCTTGACATGACTGAGCCACAACATGGTCATTCTCTACCTTCTTGGGGTCAGATTGGAAGTTATCACTTCTCAGTTTCAGGGTTTTGCCAAATGGCTGATAGTCCAGCAGTCACCTAATCTGGGTCATCCGTGACTGCATCTGCTCAAATTCTATTAATGTATCATCTCAAAATACAGTAGGTACATTTGGATAATCTCAAACTGCTTCCTAAAAGGAAGATTTGGGACACTGGTGGTGGAGGGAGTCTTGGAGAGACAGCGAGTGTGCACATGCTACTGAACATAGGTACAGCATGTGCATTGACCAGTTACTGCCATACAGTGATGTATGTGCCAGGACAAACAAATAGATTGGGTATCTGCCAGGGCACAAAAGTCAGTTCAATGCAGCTGACTGGGGCAAGTGCTGTTCTAGTGCCTGGCTGTAAGGAAATGTAGTAGTACTCTAGGGAATCTCCAGATATTCCTACACACCTCAGACCCCTAGTAGAGTCAGAGGAATGATGTGATGACCTTCTGAGGACCAATATCCCAGTTGGTTTTATCTGCACTTTTATCAGACACAGGAGATGTAGAACACAGACAAATATATGCGAATAAAATAACATTCTTATCTCAACTGAGAGGTTCAACTACATTATTCCCACCACAAATCTGTAGCCAGCCCTGCTTTCTTAAAATAGTCTGTGTAGGTTAAAATACTGTGTCTTCTGCTTCACCAGTCATCCCTCAGATTATTGCTCTTGGTGCTTCCAACTTCCCATCTCTCTAGTGTAGGATATATCTGTCATGAGCTGAATGCTTGCAGTGTCCTGGGTTGGAGCCACAGATTAATCAAACATATTGGAGTAAAACCACCTGCTAAGTGGAGAGTGATTGATGTGCAGCGCTATAGCTAGTTCCTTCTACAGTGGTGATAGGAAGTCCTGCATTACAAGGTGCTGCTCAGGTTCTTGTCTGCTGAAGTCTGGCTTCTGTGAAGGGTTGAAGATGTGAGTTCCTCACTAAAGGCACTTTCCAAGATTCTTTGCACCGATTGCCGCACCTTTGCCCTGAAGTCCCGTCCCACAAAAACATAAAGCAGGGGGTTGATGCAGCTGTTGGCATATGCAAGTGCTGTAGAGAGGTGGTCCCACAGGATCAGTGACTCCATCAGCCTTGTTCGAAGGCTAGGTACAACGGAGAGCATCCCAACTACATGGTATGGAGCCCAGCAGATGAAGAATGCTGTTACCACGGACACAATTGTTCGCAGTGTCCTGTTGCGTGACTTGTGAAACTGGTTTGCATGTGTTCTGAAAACAATGAGGGCGTAGCAAAGTGCCATTATGCCAAAGGGCAGCAAAAAGCCAAAGACAGCCCTAGTGATGTTTATTACTGCTGAGGCAAGGGGTACAGAATCATTACCTTCATTGATGTCTCCCCACAAGTCACTACCATTGTAGGTTGAGTAGTCCCATAACTCATTTACAGACACATTTACAGATACATTTACAGGATCATCTATGTAATCATCAACTCCAGAATTGTACCCACACTCTGTTTTGCCTTTGTAAGTGCTTGTCTCACGGTAGTAGAAGACAGGGCAGCAGAAAATGAAGGCCAGCATCCAAATGCCACTGCATATGAGCGATATAAATTTCACTGTTCGGTGGTTCTGACACCAGACAGGTTTCATCACCAGGAGGCACCGATCAATGCTGATGGCCACGAGTAGGAAGACACTAGCAAACATGGTGAAGATTATGACTGATGGAATGACTTTGCAGAGGAACCAGCCATAGGGCCAGTGTTCATGAAGGGCCAGGTGAACAATGAAAAATGGCAAGGACAAGCAGCACATGATGTCAGCCACAGCAAGGTTTAGGAACCAGACCGTGTTCACAGACCTCTTCATTTTCAGACCAGCTACCCAGATCACCAACCCATTGCCTGGGATACCTATGATGAAAACGATGGTGAAGACAGCAATGGAGACAATTGATTCTGATGCATAATACACAGCAGCCTGTTCCTGTGAACTGCTATTGCCCAGGGCTTGAGGCATTCTGCAGCTGTAAAACAGAAGGGAAATTAGTAGCAATTCACATCCTTGGTTCTCGTTAGCCACGCAAGCGCAGCAGGGCGAGGCTTTGCTCCGGCGAGCGGCGGGGAGATTAAACGAGGGCTCTAGGGAGCGCGGAGAACGGGAGCGGGCCAACGGGGGCATGGCACGGCCGTTCGTGCAGACAGGGTCGCAGGCTTCCTCCTGCTAGTGCGGTTTTTAGTTTGTTGTGTTTTGGTTGGTTGGTTGGTTTGGTTTTGTTTTTTTGTGGAGTGTTTGAGCCTGTCAGTGGCTCCAGAGGCCGCTGCAAAAGAAGCCTGCCTGCAGTGTGAATAGGTGAACGACCTCCTTTCGCTGGTGGCCGAGCTTAGGAAGGAAGTAGAAAGGATAAGGAGTATTAGGGAAAGTGAAAGGGAAATGGATTGGAGGAGTTCCGGCGTTCCATCCTTGAGGGAGGCCCACCAGGAGTCAGAGGACTCCCATGCCTCCCACTGTCAGGTGATAGGAGGACACCTGGTGGATGAAGGGGAGTGGAAATGGGTTCCTACTCGGAGAGGTAATAATAAAAAATTCCTCTCAACCCCTATCCCTTAGCCAGGTGCCACTTCAGAATACATATGAGGCCCTGGATCTAGAGAGTCAGCCAGAGGATGTAGAAGAAAATGATCTGCCCAGTGAGCCTTCCAATTGCACGTCATCTGTGAGTGATCACCACCTCTGACATCAAAAAGAAAAGAAGGGTAGTTGTAGTGGGTGACTCCTTTCTGAGGGGAACAGAGGGCCCCCTATGCTGGCCAGACCCATCCCTCAGGGAGATCTGCCTTCCTAGGGCATGGGTATGGCATATTACTGAGAGACTTCCTGGGCTGATTTGGCCCTCTCATTATTACCCACTGCTGATACTCCAAGCTGACAGTGATGAGATTGAAAAGACAAATGTCAGAGCAATTAAAAGAGACTTTAGGGCACTGGGTCGAGTGGTTGATATGGCAGGAGCACAGGTCCTTTTGGTGGCAGAGAAAAACAATGAAAGGAATGAATAGGAGAGCTCACACTATCAAGAAGTGGTTCAAGGGTTGGTGTCATCAGCAGAATTTTGGGTTCTTTGATCATGGGGTAACTTTTATGGCACCTGGCCTGCTGGAACTGGATGGGCTCCATCTCTCTGTTATGGGCAGAAGGATTTTAGCTCATGAACTGCTAGAACTCATTGCAAGGGCTTTAAACTAGGTTTGAAGGGGGAAGGGGATGCAGCTGGGCTCTCTGGAAGCAGGTCCAAGGGTGGTAAGCCTGAGTTAGGAGCAAAATCAGCAGCCCAGCTGAGGTGTACACAGCATGGGTAACAAACCAGGAGAGCTGGAGGCCATGGTGCAGCAGCAAAGCTGTGATGTAATTGCCATCATAGAAACATGGTGGGATGACTCACATGGCTAGGGCACTGCACTGGATGGCTACAAGCTCTTCAGGCGAGATGGGAAAGGGAGAAGAGGTGGAGGGCCAGCCCTTTATCTTAGGGAGGCCTTTGATGCCATGGGTATTGAAACTAGTGACAATGAAGTTGAGTCCCTATGGGTGAGAATTAGGGGGAAGACCAACAAGGCTGGCATCCTACTGGGAGTCTGTTATTGTCCATCCAGCCAGGAAGAAGAAGTGGACAACTTTTTCTATAAGCGGCTGGAGAATGTTTCAGGATCACCGGCCCTTGTTCTTGTAAGGTGACTTTAACCTACCAGACATCTGCTGGGAACTTAATACAGCAGAAAAGAGGCAGTTCAGGAAATTCTTAGAGTGTGTGGAGGAAAACTTTGTGTGGCAGCTGCTGAGTGAGCCCACCAGGAGAGGGGCTACATTAGACCTGTTGTTTGCAAATAGAGATGGGCTGGTGGGAGACGTGGTGGTTGGAGGCTGCTTGGGGGATAGTGATCATAAAATTATAGAGCTCTCCATATTTGGTGAAATGAGGAGGAACATCAATAAGACTCTTACATTGGACTTCCAGAGGGCAGACTTTGGCCTATTCAGGAGACTTATTAAGAGAGTTCCTTGGGAAGAAGCCCTTAAAAACAAAGGAGTTCAGGAAAGGTGGGCCTGCTTCAAAACAGAGATCTTGAGGGCACAGGAACAGACATTTTTTGCCCCTGTGTGGCGAAAGATGAGTCAGCAAGGCAAATGTCCAGCCTGGATGGGCAATGAGGTTTTAAAGGAACTTAAGAATTAAAAGGAATGTCATTCTTCCCCTGTACTTGGCACTGGTGAGGCCACACCTTGAGTGCTGTGTCCAGTTCTGGGCCTCTCAGTTTGGGAAGGACGTTGAGACGCTTGAGTGTGTCCAGAGGAGGGCAACAAGGCTGGTGAGGGGCTTGGAATACAAGTCCTGTGAGGAACAACTGAGGGAGCTGGGGATGTTTAGCCTGGAGAAAAGGAGGCTCAGAGGTGACCTTATCACTCCCTACAACTTCTGAAAGATGGCTGTAGTCAGGTGGGGTTTGGTCTCTTTCACCAGGCAGCGACTGACAGAACGAGAGGACACAGGCTTAAGCAGTGTCAAGGGAAATATACGTTGGATATTAGGAAAAGTTTTTTTTATGGAAAGAGTGATAAAGTTCTGGAATGGTCTGCCTGGGGAGGTGGTGGAGTCACCATCCCTGGATGTGTTTAAAAAAGACTGTATATGGCACTTGATGCCATGGTTGAGTTGAGGTTGGGTTGAGGTTGGGGCATGGGTTGGACTTGATCTTAAAGATCTCTTCCAACCTAGTGATTCTCTGATCCTCCTCCCCAGATTCTTCTCCTAGCCTTTGCTGAAGCATCCCTGAGTCAGGTGACAGTACAGAGCTATCAGGATACAAAGGCATTGGCCTACACAAATTTGTTACTAGTGTACCTGTTGTACACTGTCATCATTTTCATAGTGGCTAAACCTGTAAGTAAGCTTGCTATTTAAACAGGGGGCTCTATACAGCTATGTTCTCCTGTCTCTATCATCCCTTTGATTTCCATCTGGTTCTCCTTAGTCTCCAAAGGGGAGCTCTCTATTCAGATGGCCATGCTGTCCCCAGGTATGTTTCCTGGTTGACTTCCTTCTTCAGAAAGGCAAATCAGCATTTTTAGTTCCTCTTTCCTTTAAAATGAGCAATTTCTTCTGGCATAACTGGTGAAGTACATTTCAGTTAAGAAGACAATGTCTATGTTTCTGAAATAACCCTGCTTCACTTTCTGAACATTACAAACAGAACAGACATGACATAAATTCTGTTGGCTAAGTGGTATTTTAGGGAAGTGCCAGTGACCACTTCCTTTTCTTACACATGTGTTCTGAGCTGTCTGCTGGTTCCTTGGAAAGCTTATCTTGACCAGGAGAAAGGCAAGACATTAATGGTTTAAGATTCTGTGAAAGACAAGAAATGAATCTTTAAGAAGGACAGATATTTACTTGTAGAAATAAAAATACAGAGTACTGTTCTTCAGCCATTTTAGATATGAGCTGTCTTACTGCAAGACAATGAGGCTGACCTACAGCATACTTAAGTGACATTTTAAACTATGACCATAGTAGAGGAAAAATGTTAATTGCTCAGTTATCCTGGACCTAGTAAATTTAGAGAGGAGAAGAAAACCAGCAAAGCTAAGATAGAATTGAGGAAAAAAACCCACCTCGATCTTCATCCTTTAGGCATTAATAGAATTGTCTATAAAATTCCTGTTAACTAAACCCTTGCTGAATTGATGACGGCAGTTGTATTACTGAAAGGTTCCAAAAAGTGTTACCAAACTGAATAGGGAAGAGGTAAATACAGCCTGCAGAAGCAACTGAGAAGACATAAATAAGACAACTGGCCCTTTTTTAACCTATTATGCCAGTACTTAAATACCAGCCAGAGATTGTTGTATGCAGGACTAAATATGAATTTTATTTTAAAAAAATTCAAACCATCAATCTCACTCTTGCACAACATGCAGTCTGAAAGTGGAGTGATGCATCAGTGTTCAAACTGCTTCACTAAGAAGAAAATGAGATAAACAATTGTAACAAACATCGTCATTTATCAAGTTTTGGTAATATCGGCCAAGAGACTTGTAAGTGAGGGTGATCTGCAAGGAAAGCTATGAAAAACATTACTGAAGGCTTAACTTAAAGCTGGAGGCTTAATTTAAAATTCTCCCAAGTGTGTTTCATTTCCTGTGGTCTTGCTGGTCCATGTAGAAGCAACTTTTAGAGGGACAACTGGCGAACAGTGCCGCAAGAATTGAACCCTGCTGCCTCCCCAGACAGCTACAGAAAATGGTATGAAGAAGACAAGGAAACAAGGAATGCTGAAAATAGTAATGCAAGTCCTACTCCAAAGTAAACTGATGAATCAATTAGAAGATACTGCCCACACTATATTTTGCAGAGTGCTAAAAGGGCTGCAATGTGGTTTGAAAATGGAAAGGGAACTGGAGGAGGGAGAGCGGTTTTTAGGAGTAAAGAATAATAAATGGCAAATAGATGAGGAAAGCAAAAAGTTTATGATACCTACCTGAGTGAAGCAGTTATTTCAGTGTGTTGGAGCAAGTACCATCAGTCCTGTCTCTGAAGTGACTGAAAAAACTCTCACATGACATTTTAGGAACTGCATTTTTTTTTTTCCTGCATGCATCCTGTATGTGCCAAGTGTGTTCTTTCACCCTGATAAAATTACTCATTTGAATGTAATTTCGAGATCTGGATATCATCTGCTCATAAAATAAACAGTCAAACCACAGGAAGTTTCTCAAAACTGTCAAAATAAATATTAATAGATTTATAATCACAAACACATACTTTACTATATTCAGTAAGACAAGTGAATGACATCTTGCCTGTTGACACAGTGTGACCTTTGCTGGAAGTAATTCTAAGTCCAAACCCTGCCATGTTGCTGTGAAATGTCTGATCTGTTATTGTCTTGTAGCCACTTCTATATCTTACCAGTCAGCATGTTCACCTAGCTAATCTCATTTCTAGGATTCTTACCAATCCAGATCAGCCTCTGTCCCAGCTTGAGACAGTTTGCTTCATCAAATACAGAGCACTGCACTCATCAAACCATGACTAGTCATGACAAAAGGATTTTAATCTGCCTTTTACTTTTTAGGGTATTAAAAGTCTATTTTTAAAAAAGGAACTTGACTGACAAAAAGTTAGAAGAGGTTAACTGAAATGGTGATTTGCACAAAATGTGGCAAGACAATAAACATGGAAGACTTCCAGGGCAAGGCATTTCTAATTTTTAACAATGGGGTTCCCCCTCGTCCTTCACAATTTGGGAAATCAAGACTCCTTAACAGAAATGAAAAAGCCCAGACATACAAGAATCAGCCTCAGTATTTTGGTTTTGGTCTGGAAAATGAACTGTGATAGAGCAGACTTCTGCTCCTGAGCGTGTCTGTGAAAGACACAGATGCTGCCTCCAACACAAAATCAGAGAAAGGAAGACAGGCCAAGGCTGAGCTGTACCCACAAAGATAGACAGACAGGCTGTCAGCAGCCTGCCAGGAAAATTCCTGTAGCTTCATCTCATTCTCAGCTGCCATCCTGCCAGGGGGACTCCTCGGGCGCAGACAGGCAGTGCTGATGGGAGCTTACTGCTATGGGCTCCTCTTGGCTGAGGGACACAGAGCTGGGTCACCACCACGGGACCTGCCAGTCAAGCGCTGCTTTGCTGGAAGGTCCTTAACCAGTTCTATCCTCCAGGTTAAATGTTCTGTTTCAAGATTTCAACCTCTCTGATGAATCCTTAAATAAAAAAAAATAAATAAATAAAAAATTAAACTTTGGTGGTTATTGGCAATGCTTTGTATTTTTTTGGTCCAGAGATGCTTGTTTGAACCGAGCTGAAGAATGTTATGTTCTCTGCTCAATGGAATTGAATGGGAGATGTATTCCTGGCGTTCTGGTGCTGCTTGTGAGTCTTTGCTCACATGCCTTATAATAGTTGGCCCTTTGCCACTCCCTCATCCAAGATGCTCTCCTCCTGGAGGGACCGTAGGAGGGCTGTGGCACGCTGAATGACAGCACTGTGAAGAGGGAGGTGAAACTTAATGCTGCTAATTGTGAATCACTGATCTTGGAAAAGCAGCCCTAACTATGCACACGGAGATGTGTACTCCCAGTAAGTTATTAGTGCTCAATGAAAAAATTTAGCAGTCACTGCAGGAAGTTCTAATGAAAAATTAAGTCAATGAGCAACTCTATCCAAAAGGTAAATGTAAGTTTCTTCTTGAATTCTGAATGCTGTACTGGTCCTTGATCTTAAGAAGTTCTAGAACAAGAAAAAACATAAAGAATGGTGACTAGACAGCCATGACTGGGAATGGCTCTGTCTGCATTAACTAATGCTATTTCCCTACTGGGAAAACAAGCAAATAAACAAACAAAACAACCCCCAAAACAAAAACAAACACACACCCCAAAAACCAAACAAAAACCCCAAAACCCCAAACAAACAAAAAACCCAAAACAAAAAGAAAAAACCAACAAAACCAACAAAAAGCCTCCAAAAGCACAAAAACCCAAACAAAAACAAAAAAGCGAACCAAAACAAACAAAAAATCAAACCAAAACCTAAAACCTAGTGATGTTTCAGTGGTTATTTTTGCCTCAACACCTCCAGGGATGATGACTCCACCATCCCCCTAGGCAGCCCGTTCCAATGCTTGACATGGAATGCTCAGACATGGCTCTATGTAATTTTTAAACTTCTCTTATGCCTTTTCTTCCACTTTTCAGAGTAAACCCTGGTACTTTCTGAGATTCAGTCACAGGACGCTGCACAGCGCTAAATTTCAACACCAGTCTCCTCTGAGAAGCCACTATTAAAAGAGTGGTTTAAATGCTGCCAGCCTTATCATTATTGACAAATAAACTACTATCTACACCCTGTTTGGGGGAAGACCCACTCCTGAAACTAAGCTTTGCACAGCTGCCATTTCCATCACTTCCAGCAGCAAACCATGTCGTGCTCTGCGCCGCATTTCCATTTTGGCTTGCTCTTTTACCAAAAAGCCACCTAATCCCCGCAGCACAGAAAGAACACTGGCACTGGGAGCAGCCCCGGGGGATGCAGACGGGCAGGTCGATACCGTGTGGCGGCACAACCAGCCGCGCTGCCCCCGCCATCCCGCCCGGCCCTTCCTTCCCGCTGCCCGGCACTCCAGGGCATGGCGCCCCTAACAAACATGGCCGCGCCAGCCCCGCCGCGGCACCTGCCAGGCCCCAAGATGGCGCCGGCCGCCGCTGCTGTGTCAGGGGCGGCTCCAAGATGGCGCCCTCTCGCCCCCGCTGCCAGCACCCAAGATGGCTCCATCCGCTTCAATGACGTGACCCGCGTGTGGCGCGGCCGCGCCGGCGCCCCCAGGCGGTGTCTGCCCTCATCAAAGATGGCGGTGGGCAGCGCCGCTGGTCACTAGGCTCCCGCCGCTCGCTCCTCGCCGGGCTCCGCGGCCAACATGGCGGCGGCCGAGCTGGAGTACGAGTCCGTTCTTTGCGTGAAGCCCGATGTCAACGTCTACCGCATCCCGCCGCGCACCTCCAACCGCGGCTACAGGTGAGGGACCGTGCGGCGCCCGCGATCGCCCCGGCGCGGCCCCGCTTGCCTCGGGCCCTGCCCGCAGGGCGGACGGGGGCTGGACTGTGCCCGTGGCCCGGCCTCGTCCCTAGGGAAAGCCGTGTCCTGTGGCCGAGAGCGGGTCTGGCCGTCCCCTGAGCCCCCTCCTGCCGAGCTCCGGAGGAGCCGCCGGCTGGAATTGCCTCTTGTGGCAGGTGGTGAGCGCCTGGAGGCAGGGGAGCCTCCGCACCGCGCTGTGCGGGAGCAGGGGCTGCTCTGTTCATCAGCGGCAGGAGGCGAGGGGCAGCCCGCTGTTCCCGGCAGAGCTCACGGCTGCTCCCGGTTTGCTCCCGGGATCCTGGGATGGGACTGATGTGCTGTAATGGCACGTTGGATTTGGCCTGGTGGCTCTAGCAGTGGCTGTTAGGAAAACAGGAGGAATTCGGGGTGATTTTTAAGAAGAGGCTGCAGAACCAGCAGTTAGAAATGCCTTCTCTGGTCAGGCAGAAGCAGCAGAGTGTGAGTTTGTAAGATGTGCCCACAGACCTGCTGGAGGAGCGGGTTTGTGAACTCCCTGAACCTGACAGACTGTAGGCGGATGTTGTGCCTGGCCAAGGATGTTTGTTTCCAGTGATAAAATCCGGTAGATTTTACAGCACCAAGCCTGCTAGAGTTCAGGAAGCGTTTGGACAATGCTCTCAGGCACGTGATGTCATTTTTCGGGTGTCCTGTGTAGAGCCAGGAGCTGGATTCAGTGATCCTCATGGGTCCCTTCCAACTCACAATATTCTGTGATGCTGTAGGTTGGGTTTTTTCTCACTTTCCTTTCTCACTTTCCTTTTTTTTTTTTTTTTTTTTTCCTTCACAAGAGCCTGTGGCAGAGTATGATGGGTCAGTCAAAATGTCTGTGTGTGTGTTTTGCCTAGTGTAAGTCAGCTGCCTCTAGGCTATGAAGTACTCAGTGTTATTTTACAACCACAGGGTAGAATAATGGAGTGTCTTTTCAGCATGTTACAAATTAATTTTTGGGGTCTTCCCAATGCTCACAAGTCGCTTTTGTGGATTTCCTGTTCAAGTGAGTTTCTGTGTTTCTGTCTCCCCTTTTTTGCAGACTTATAAAGGTGAGGAGTTGATGCTCTCTGGACTGTGACTCTTTCCCTTTGCCCAGAGATGCCAGTCAGAGCCATGTGTCAGCTGGCAGCAGCAAGAGAGGAGCCGAGACCCCATGTGTTTTTTGGGGAGGGAAGTGCCGAGACCCCATGTGTTTTTTAGGGAGGGAAGTGGCATGAGGCAGCTGCAGGGCTTGAGGGACTGGGGGCAGAGACTTCTGCTGAGGTGGCTGGGCACAACTGGGGAGGTTGACTGTGGTCTTCTTTTCAGGGCGTCTGACTGGAAACTGGACCATCCAGACTGGACAGGGCGGCTTCGTGTCACCTCCAAAGGCAAAACCGCCTACATAAAACTGGAGGATAAGGTTTCAGGTAAGGGAAAAGCTGTGCCCTCCAAGGCTGTGACTATGATTGTTGCCCCTAAGCCTGCCCAGAGCTGTGCATGAGCCCTGGCCACACTTTAGGAAGGGGTTGCTTTTCTTAACACCTGATTCATTGTCTGCAGGAGAACTTTTTGCCCAGGCTCCTATAGATCAATACCCTGGCATTGCAGTGGAGACTGTGGCAGATTCCAGCCGCTACTTTGTCATTCGAATTCAGGATGGCACTGGTGAGTTGGGGGCCAATGTAAGTGCCAAGTGCTAGGGGTGGAGGAGACCCAGGTGGAGCTGGGAATGTGCCAGGAGGATGAAAATGGTGTTGGGAATGCTGAAAAGGCCAGGTGGTGTTCCTGGAGGGGTCTGAGGACAGGGTAAGCAGAGGAGGTTCTCTACATTGCACAGAGCCCAGGGGCTGGGCTGGGAAGGAACATTTGGTTTCCAAGCATGGCCTGTAGGAGGAAGGGTGCATCCTGAAGGCTGGGGACAATGAACTGCTGTGAGCTGCTGGCTTCCATCTATCTGCAGGTGTGTCAGAGAGAGGTAGCACAGAGGGGTTTAGGACAAGCAGAGGGATTTGTGGCCCAGTTGCAGGGCACCTCCAGTGACTCCTCCTGTCTCCTTGCTAGGACGAAGTGCTTTTATAGGCATTGGCTTCACAGATCGGGGTGATGCTTTTGACTTCAACGTCTCTTTGCAGGATCACTTCAAGTGAGTTTTGCTTTTCTGGAATGCTATTTTTCCTCTGGCCTGTAGAACATGGTGGGTGGTGGTGCATGTTCATTTAGCACAGGTTTCCTTGGGGTGGCCCTGAAGCCCTGCTCTGGCAAGGGACACTTGTGTGTGCTGCAGGCGGTCATGCAAGCTGACAGCCCCTGCAGGTCAGATCTGTAAGTCTTAAGCTTAGGTCCTGTGATGCTCCAGGTGCAGTGTTAAACAGCTTCATGGGTTTGTGGTGGTCCCAGCTTTGTGCTGTGTGACACCAGGAGTAGAGAGGTAGGTGGTTTGACAAGGCAAAGTAGTTAGGTGGGATGGAGAGAGAAACCACATATTTTTCTAAAACCTTTTTGCCACAGGGTCTCATGTTTTAACCTCTTCTTTTTAGGTGGGTGAAGCAGGAGACTGAAATCTCCAAGGAGTCCCAGGAAGCTGACACACGTCCCAAATTAGACTTAGGGTTTAAGGAAGGGCAGACCATCAAACTAAATATTGGGGTAAGCAGACCAGTTACCCCTGCTTCTTTGTCTGGATGTGACAGTGGAGACTCTTCCTTACACTTTCTTTTTTTTTTTTTATTTTAATGCAGAATATGACATCAAAGAAAGGAGGAGCAGCCAAGCCCCGTGTGTCTGGATCAGGGGGCCTAAGCCTGCTGCCACCCCCACCAGGAGGCAAAATTGCAGTCCCTCCTATACCTCCCCCTTCCTCCACAGCCATTGCCAACCATGTCACACCACCACCTGTGCAGAAATCCAGTAATGCAAGCAGTGCAGGTAAACCTTAGCACTGAGCCTGCTGGTGTAACACACCAGCAGGTGCTGCTTCAGTAAACTGTGTTCAGCCTAGTGCCAGCTGTGCCCTCTGACACATGCTGTGTCCCAAGGATTTTGGTCTCCCTGGCAGCTCCAGTGTCCCCAGTGCAAGAAGGATGTGGACCTGTACTGGGTCCAGAGGAAGGCCATGGGAATGGTCAGAAGGCTGGACCAACTCTCCTGTGAAGAAAGACTGAGAGGGTTGGGGTTGTTTAGCCTGGAGAGGACACAGCTCTGGGGAGATGTTTCACTGTGTAAAGAGAGCTTGTAAGAAAGATGGAGAAAGACTTCTTACCATGGCTTGGAGTGACAGGGCAAAGGGTAGAGGTTTAAACTGAAAGAAGGTAGATTTAGATTGGATATAAAGAAGAAATTTTTACCATGAGAGTGGTGAAGCCCTGGAACAGGTTGCCCAGAGAAGGAATGGATACTCCTTCATTTGAAGTGTTCAAGACCAGATTGAACAGGACTTTGAGTAACCTGATTTAGTGCAAGATGTCCCTGCTCATGGCATGGCAGTGGGACTAGATGAGATGATCTTTGGAGGTCCGTTCCAATTTAAATCATCCTGTGTTACTGTAACAAAGAGGTTGCTGCAGTCTTCTGGAGGCTGTGTTAAAACTGTGACTATGCAGAGGTGTCTGGAGAGCTGATGATCCCTTTGTGAAGGCAGAGACTTCAGCAGTGCTGTCCATGGGTTCGAGTGAGAATAAACATTAACTTCTGAGTAGGGCTCATGTGGTCCCAGTGTGTGGTTTGTGCTGTTAAGGTGGTGCCTGTTTGGCAGCTGTTGTGATTGCTGAGCTTGGGTTGAGTGAGCCTTATGTCTGCTGGGAGAGGTAATAAGTGAGAAATGTGTCAGGTGGTGTGCAGAGTGGAGACTGAATAGTTCCTGAAGACAATGTTCCCCTGCTGGAGGTACAGTGTCAGCTGGAGCTGTGCACATTCAGCAAAAGGAGATGCTGTTATAACAAGCCCCTCAAAAGGTCTGACTTTTGCAGGGAAAGCTGGAGTCCCTTCAAAGATTTTCTGCCCTGCATCCAGGAGTTTGTTTGAGGTGACAGTTGAAATGCCTGTAGGATTTTCTGGATAAGCTGATGTATTTTTTCTCTCTCTATCTTTCTCTTTTGCCTTAGATATTCTTTTAGATTTAGATGCTCCTGCAGCTGCATCCAAGGCACCAGTATCAGCTACCGCAGACCTCTGGGGAGACTTCAGCACTGCATCCAGGTAAACTCTGATGAATGGAACACAAGAAGGGTAGTGTCCTGATGGGTGTGGGAAGAACCAGAATTAAGAAGTCTTACTGCATCTGCTCATTTGATTTTCCTTTTTTTTGTTTCAGTGCTGTTCCCAATCAGGCTCCTCAGCAGTCCAACTGGGTCCAGTTCTGAATGATCAAAGCAGTGGAATGGGACAAATTGATGACCTAGAGGCACCAAATGGGATCAGAGAGGGCACAAACCTCTCTAGTCTTCAATCAAATTGGGACAATCCTTCATTTTTAGATCAGACCTTCACTTAAACTTAGTATTTTTGATCCCACTGAACCTAAAGAGAACATACAGACTCCTCCCAAGATGGGCAAGGAGAAGAGAGGTAGCCTTATCGCCTCCATCTACTTGGCCATTGCATGGTACATCCTAGCTCTTTTTCCCTGTCTTTCCATACAGGGAAAGCAAGAATCTTGAAGAAAGTGGATACAGGGGGAGGCTGGGTAGGTGCCTCTGGGTTCCTTGTCCTTCACATTTTCTCTGGCTAGGCTGTTGTTTTTGTGGCTGCTTTCAGTAGTGATTGCAGCATGCGGTGCTGAGGACAGCTGCATTTGGCTACACTTGCTAAATGGAACCTCTGAGGAGATAGGTCTTTTCTCAACACAAAACCCTCTTGGATGAATGACATCTGTGGTGAGGAGTGACTCTCCCCATGCACACACTGCTCTTCCATCTTTGGTGCAATTCTTGGTAGTGCTGCATGTCCCTTTGCTCCTGTGGGAGGAGCCATGCAAGTCCTTGAGTAGGCTGCTGCTATTGCACTGTAGTTCCAGGTGGGCACCCTGTCCCCTTGAGGCTCCTGCTTTGGATTGAAGGTTCACTGGAGGAACTTCTCTCGTTTTAACTCCTTTCTCCCCTGGCAAAGGCCTCACTGTCACTGAGATGTTTTAACTGGAAATAGCTTTAAGGAAAAAAAAAAGCCTGTTTTTACAATTTGGTAGTTACTTGCACTAGATGACAACCAGGTGATTCCCACTACTCAGCATTTCATGTTCCTGCATCACTATCCTGAGCCCTGGCCTTGTGTTGTGACTTGGCACTGTGTTTCAAGTATTGCATATCTACAATAAGAATTATGGTGGGACAATAGATTATTCTCTGATGAAGGGACAGTCCCCTTCCCCTTTTTAACTCACTCATTGGTCCTGAGATCTGTGGGAGCAAAATTCTCCCATCTCTGTTCCTTATTATGATTTTACTTCTGAATCCAGAAGAAAAGGGATGTGAGCTCATTATTGGAACTTATATTTTTATTTTTAATGTGTCCAGGCCCCCTCTATTTCCTGTGTGGTTAAGGGAGTTAGGAAGAGGTAAAAAGCCACGACTTCCTACTTTTTTCTTTGGGAAAGTTTCCTGAGGCAGTGTGGACACTACTTTGTCTTCAGCAGCTGGGGATGTGATCTGGGCTGTAAGTCTGTTGATTACTGTGAGCAAACTCACAGGGCAGGCTGGAAACCTCACACTGCTGAATTGCTACCCTTCATGCTGGCACAGAAGCCAAAACCTCCCAACTGGCTGGGAAGTTGGTCTCAGTAACTCTTGGCTGTACCCAGTTCCTGGAACACTAGGGCATTGGTGCTTTGCTGGAAGGCTTCTTCCTGTTTTGAACACTGAACACAGCAACACTTTTGTGTCTCTAGCACACCTTCACAAGGAAATGTTTCCCTTTGGGCAAAAATTTTCTGGTGAGGCTTTTAAAAGTAGTTTTGCACCTTGTATTGGCAAAGGTCTTTTGTCATTTTTGTCTGGCTACAGTGAGGGCATTTTGGAGACAGTTCCACTTAGACCATCCCTCTGGGAAGCAACATTCTTGAAATAGCTCTAAAGCTGCTGCAGTTCCACTTGTGGAAGTGGGGACCAGACTGCTCTTGGATGTATTTTAAGTAGTCATTTAACCCTGATTCCCTGGTTCTCTTGGTGTTTCCCCCTGCCAGCCCTCCCCTGCCTTCATAGTCACTCCTGCAGTCTCACTGTACTTCAGCTCCTTGCCTCCTGAACTTGTGGATGGCTGTAGTCTACAAGCAACATCACAGACTCCTGGGTTGGCATTTTGTTTTCTTTGTCTCCTCTTTGTTTGCTCACATCCTTGTGAGGTCCTGTCATTTCAACTATGTATCAGTTCCCCAACCAAGGAAGTTGGTGGCACCAATTAACAATTAACTAGGAGCCTCTTCTGTATTGTCTTAGTATTCTGGAGATAATATATTATGTATTTGAAAAGCTGAAGAAACAAAAATTAAAGATATATGTATATAAAGCATATGATGTACTGGTGCAAATGGTAATTAAACAAGTAATACTGGGGTGAAAAATGTCACGAGTCTTCTAAGTTGTCAAATTGTTTTTCCATTGGAAGCCTCTAGGTTGAAGGTCTTCATGTCTCCAGCAAGATCCTCACAGCCTACTTATCCTTCTGCATATCTGTTGTGGCCTGCAGACTGAACAAGAGCAACTTCAGGAGTGATGGGTTCAGGCTCTGTCTGGGCAAAGAGGTAGGAGTGTGGAAAAAGGACACAAAAATGGTACAGCTGTTGCACATATGGCACAAAACTCACACAATACCAAACACAAATCAACAACGTGGAAACAGGCCTGAGTGTAGGCTCCTGTGGGACTTGGTAAGAGAGTGGATAAAGCATGCAAGTGAGAAGACTTAGTGGCCCTGATATTTAGCATCTCAGACATTAAAGGCTTCTACAGCCTGCAGGTATTTTCAGAAATTATTCTTTCTGTGCTGGTAGATGGAAAATGGTCTGTGCCTATTAGAGATGGTCAAGGTGAGCCAGGTGGGCCCTTTGTTAGGGGCAGCAAGGACAGGCTGTCTGGAAAGAGAGGAAGCAGCAAGATGGGTCACAGCAGGGCAGGAAGGGGCAGTGGCCTCACCAGCAGAGGAGCAGTCCTGAAGTACCTAAGCACAAAGATCAGAGCAGGTCAGAATGAGGATTTAGATAGCAGGGGACATGGCCAGGCATGGCTGTGCTAGCTCAGGCAGGGTCCAGGGGTCCACTTAGCTGTGATAAGGCCCATGTTGCTGAGGTTTCTCAAAGCCAAAAACCTCTATTACTTAAGCTGGACCTGAGTCCAGCCAATCCCCCAGGAGGTGAATATGTTCAGGGCCCTGACATTGTTCTGTCAAGCCTGCTTGCAGCCATCTTGCACAGCATGCTTGCTCCATGTTCCTCTGGCAGACAGCAAAGCTGTGTATATGGCTGTGTTGGAAGTACAACACAAGTCTTGTGGCCTGGGTAAAGATAAGAAATCTTAACCTATTAAGTCAGCTGTTGGAATTGTCAAGCATTCTAGTATCTGTAGTGGCTGGGGAAAAAGACATTTTTTCGGCTCTACGACCAAAACTTTTACCTTATTTTCATAAATAGGATGAATATGTTGTATAGGTCCTGGCAGGGACAAGATGTAGCATTTTACCCATAAGCTATGGTAGAGCTTCTCAGACCTTTCAGTAGGTACTTGCAGCAGAAAGAGTTGAGAAGCCTAAAAGGGTCTTTCTCCAGAGCAGGAGAATTTTCAGATGAAATTCACCTAAGGGAAGTGCTGGGATATACTCCTGTTTGTGCATCAAGAAGCACGGAAGACTGGGAAACAGTTCATGGAGGAGAGCTCAGTCATGTTTGGAGATCTTCCCAGGCCCCATGCCTTTCCTCACAGCAAGACCTGCTAGAATGCACAGCTTGCTGAATCCTCTGCAAGTTTTCCCTTTCTTCCAGTTGGGAGACAGACTGTAGCACATAGAAAGAAACAGGAAACAAGTGTCAAAGGGAAGATCCCAGTTTTGTCTGGTTTTTGGTTGTCAATACTTCTGAGGGAGCAATAGTTGAGGTGTGATGTGTGTATTTCCCTGCCCCTTCTCCCATTAATTATGTTCTGTGTTCTGTGACTTTGTGTCTCAGAGCCATGCAGCAACTGTTCTTACCACAGCCACACAATATGTATTGCAGACACAAACCTGCCAGATTTCACAAAGCCTTCATGCTGTGTTTGGACTCCTGAAGAAATGGAGAAGGGCTGTACATTGGAGGAAATCAAACAAAAACCAAACGGGAAACCAAAACCCCCAAAGTCTTCCTGAGCTTTGATAATGAGGTAAAAGGATCTGAATCTGACCTCATCCTGCTAAATCAGCATAAACCTACAAGGTTCTAGGAGGAAGAATAACAGGGCTGTTAATGTATGCAATAAGCAGAGCACTCTGAACACAAGTGGTTAACACACATGGTAATGCCTCCAGGTCTAGGTAGTCTGATGAGTGCTCATTACATTATGTGAACAATAGACTCTCACTCTGCAGACTGTTACTGACAATAGTTCTGTCCATGCTAACAGTCAGGGAAAGCACATTGCAGGATGACAGCTTAATTTTGTCACCTGCCATTTCCCATAGCTGTATGTCCCCATCCAGAGCTGGGGCTATGATGGACATTGCTTGAAGCTGAGCCTAGGAAGATCAGCCAGCAACAGCTGGGTTGTGTAGTGATTCCTGACCAGAGCTATGATTTCCAGTCACTGCTGGGATCCTGGGGTGCACTTCTTGCATCACTTGTGTTTGGGGCAGGCCAGGCAGGTGACTTGCAACGAATGGCCTGCTGTCCCTTTTCTTTCCCAGGCATTGTAGGATGGCAGCTCCTGCATGTTGAGGTAGAGAGAGAGGCAGCTTTCAAGCCTTGAAGCAGTTTGGAGAGACATTCCCTGAAGGAGGGAGCCGCCTGTAACTTGCAGCCTTTGTGTGGAGCCTTGTGTGTTCAGCATGCACAGAGGCGCGGCGCTCCCTGCCCTGCCGAGCCTGGGCTGGTGCCAGCCGCGAGCAGGCGCCGAGCTCAGTCTCAGCCGTGGCCGTGTGCTGCCATCTGCTGCCGGATCCCTTTGTTGCGGACTTTCCCGCAATCCCTGGGCTCCCGCTCCAGGGGCTGGCTGGGCGCCCAGCAGTCGAGAGGGTGGCAGGTGGGATGCAAGCAGACATCACCTGAGATGTGGCTAGCACTGATGGGGTGCTCTCTGAAAAGAAATCGCAGCTGGTGATTTGTAGTTTGATAGTTTAGTGATGGAGCTGGTGCTTCCAAATGTAGCTGTGTCCTGCTATTCTACTGCCCTCTGTGCTTCGGTGCCCTCCTGCACAAACACGGTAATGTAGGGCTTGGAGCTGAGCTGTGCCAGGGCAGGCATGCATCCCCTCTTGTGGTCAGTGTGCATACAGGTATGGATGTCGGTTGTCTTTAAAAATCTAGGAGAAGTTCCATTCTTTTGGGGCTAACTTTAAAGGGGTGGCTAAGCACT
Source organism: Ammospiza nelsoni (assembly GCF_027579445.1). NCBI lineage: Eukaryota > Metazoa > Chordata > Aves > Passeriformes > Passerellidae > Ammospiza > Ammospiza nelsoni. The sequence continues at coordinate 32,509,018 of NC_080634.1, read as the reverse complement.
TGTTCATGAGTCCCTGTTTATGGTGTTAAGCAAACTGTTCAAAGATGTGTGAGATGCTATGCTGGTAGTGCTACACAAATCATCCTTTTGATTAGCTGGCAGAGACAAGAAGCTGGATTCAAGTGAGAGGGAAGGGATAGGAGAGCATTTCTTTGTAGAATATATGCTAAGAGAGTATAGATACAGCTGTATGTCTGGCCCAGACTTAGGGGCTGCTGTGACCAGTATCTAAAGCTGAAGTCAATACCATGGGTACATGTACAAAATGTGCTTGAAAATCACTCTTTTTTTGGGTAGAAAAGCAGGAAAAGCCCTTAAGTGATATATCCCATACAGAAACAGGGTTACTTTAGGCAGATAACCTGTCCTGGGTACCCTGGTCTAGCTCCAAAAGTAGTCCTGATTTGAGCTGGGTTTGAACAAGATACCTCCAGTCTGAAGTATTTCCTAGCACAACTTCTGTGCTCAGCTTGCTGTGGTGGGACCCAAGCTAGGCCAGCAGTGTGGTGAGATGTCTGACATGGGCTGTTGGTCAGTGAAAAGGAACACTGAGATCTGACAGTCATCCTTCACCTCAGAGGCTCTGTGAAGAGCAGGATGGTGTGCTGAGCCTGTCCTGCCCAGTCTTAAAATGCTAAATAGGCAAATAACTGTGATCTGGAGGCAGAGTCTAAGATGCCTCGAGGAGCACTTTGCCCTCTTTGTCAGTCCCAGCCAGCAGGGAGTCAGCAGCAGGGGCCCTTTGGCCTCTGGGTCAGTGCCAGCTCTGTGCTGGAGGCTGGCACCCTAGAGTGCCATTTACCCACCCTTTGCTTCCCTGTGCTGACTTCAGTGTCCTGGCATAGTAAAAGTGGCTGACACAGGCACCTGAAGTGTGTGCTCTTCCAAAAAAAAAATAATTTGCCTTTCCGCCTCTGACAGTGTTGACATCTGTGTCATGTGGAGGTTCCTGCATATGGTTGAGCCCCAAAGCTTGGGGCCTTCCTGCCTGACATTAAAACTTTCCCATCATGTTTCATTGATGAGGTGCCCAGGAGTGTTTGGTTGAGCTGACTGTACTCCCTAGATTTAGTTCAGCTTTCTATGGCTGTTACCAGATGGCTTTTGCTTTGTCCCATCCTGACTGGACACCTGCAGGCAGGTGATGTCCCATCACCTCGCTACTGGCTGTCACAAGTTGGGCTGGGAGGCTGCAAATGGCCTGCAGGGCCACTTTGGCTACAGGGTAAGGGGCAGCACAGGCCACTTGCAATCTTCCTGATAAATCCACCCTTGAGGATAGGAGGGCGAGGGAGTTCTGCAGGGCCAGGGAGGTTTGTGCTGCTATTCCAGTAGCACCTGCTGGGACAGCCTAACCAGTACAGCTCACCCCAGAACCTCCCTATGAGAATGTTTTTTACTGCCTTCCACTTACATGCATGCAGAGGATGTGGAGGGAAGCAGTTTAAGTTCCAATAAGAGTGACCCTAAGGTGGAACTCATTGCATGAGTCTGGGTGAACTTACATGACAGCTCCATACCTGCTTGGTGACAGTGGTTGTTTTCCAGTTTTTTGCTTTTCTTTCCACTCCCCCCATTCCCCCTTCAAGAGAGGGAGATCACATGTGTTCACCTCACTGGGAAGAGAGTAGCCAAACAGAATTCAAGGCTGTGGAGATCTGTGCAACCCTGAGAACTGGAAATGAAGCATGTAGAATTGCTTCTGTGGAGAGGTGTTATGTGGCCACAACTTGTGCATGTGAATTCCATATGCCCACTCTAAGAAGATAAACTCCACAGTCCCACCTCTGAAAACAGCCACTGGGGTCTGAGCAGGACTTGGATCTGGCCCAGGTTTGAAGTCAGATATGGTGCTGTGGCAAGCAATTGCAGTATCTGGTTCTCCAGCATAGCCTTGAGACTTATGACTCAGATCCAAAAGAGGAAGGAGACAAAAGTGTTCCAGTAATGGCATAAAACAAAGCTCTGAGGTAACTGCATCTGAATGTGCCCTCTGTTGGCTTTGACTTGGTAATCTGTAAATTGGGGGAAATAAAGAAATAAAACATAGTTTTGCTCTTCTGAAGAAAATCCTCTGTTAATGCTACATGTAAAGGGGCATACTGGGGCTTCTTGTCTCTTTGAAGATTCTCTGGAACATGTTCTTCCTTCTCTTATTCCCTCCCTTACACCTGAGGGATTTTGGTAACCTATCATCACACTAGAGTGGGCACATGAGTTTCCCTTTGCAATTCACACTGAGTTGGAGCTCCCTCGGCTCAGGTAACTTTGGGACATGATCTCTTCTGCTTGAAATCCTCAGCATTTACTAAAATTTGGCAGAGATATGGCCAGGGGAGAAATGCACAAACTGTTCTGGGGAGGAACATTTCTTTTTATCACTCCTACTTTTCTTTTGTTCCCCTGTGTTGTGCATGGTACTGTAACCATAGCGTTGTCTTTCTGCCAACTCAGGCCTGCCTGCGGTGAGGTGCTGCCACCTGCCAGAAACTTGTGTGGCTTTACAGTGCTACCTTCTGTTTCATCCATCCCACTCATTGCTCTCACTCCCCTTTCCCACTGTCCATTCAGTACTTCCCTCTTTCCTCTTCATGCCTGGATGCTCCAATGTCTTTTTCCTGTGCTTTCACAGCTCCATAGAAGCCATTTTTTTCCTTAGTCTCTTAGCAACATGTATGGAAACCTGATTAACCTTCTATCATTAGAGGGTTTGACTGTCTTCCAGAAGAGGTCTCTTCTCCCTGCAGCTCTGGCCTGTGTCAGCCTTGGCTGAGAAGGGCCTAGGGTACCTTTCTCTCAGATCCCAGGAGTCTGCTCCCACACTGTCCCCTGGAGCAGTATGAACTGCAGCATCCTACCCCTCCCCAGCCAGTTCCATGCAGCAGGGTACACAATGAGATCACCTATTGCTAGGCTCTCTCTAACCAGCCAAATCCCTCAGGAGCTCTCAAGGAGCTCTGGCTGCCTGAATCTCTTTGATTTGCTATTTGACATCCCTTATTACTGCTCAGTGTCAGGCCTTGGGTCCTCATTCTTCATGTTCCAGTGCATTTTTATGCTCTTCCCTTGGCTGCTCTGCTCTATAGCCTTAATCCCTGAAAAGGAGCATGGTGATGTGGAGAGGGAGGATCAAAAAGGTGGCATATATTCACTTCTGGTGCTCTTCTCACCCAGGCGCAGGGATATAAAGCCTGCATTTGGTTTAGGCTTTTGTCTAAGTGACTTGGAAGTCTGTGCTAGCTACAAGTGCCATAAGAGTAGGTGATGCCAGGACTGTAGGCAAAGACCCACAACAGGCAGGGTTTCTTTACAAGAGTTATATTGACTCTCCCCAAAGTCCATCATACTTACACACATGTCTATCCATTAATTCTTTTGTTATATTAACCTGACCACCAGAGATGTCAAACTTTTAACTTTCTAAATCTCCCTGAGACTTCTCCACTTCTTCTTCTTTGAAGAAGTCCGAGATTTGCTGATAAAAAGATAGTTTAAGGCAAAAGGTGACCCACTGATATTAGCAACTGTTTCACTTTTGAATTTCCTGAGAATCCATGGGACCATCTTGCCTAGGCCTGCTAATTCCATACATTTTGCACAATCAATATTTTATTTTGGACAGATCCTTTGATTTAGTCCTCCACAAAGCAGGGTTCTGGAGTGTGAATGTCACCAATTTGTTCCACTGTGACAAATAATTATTTTAGCTTTGTTTTGATGTGCTTGTTCTCTCTGATTGCTTATTTTATACCCTGCTCTTCACCTGCCCTCAAGGCAGTATATCAAATATAAAGGGTTTGAAGAAGTTCTGACACTTTTGCTTTGTTATGGTTTTGCACTTACTGGAGGTCACACTCATTTAAATTTTCCTCATCTGACTGCAAGGTCAGCTTGTTGAAAAATGCATATTGATAATCCCTTTGGGAAATCATTTTAGTCATGTCATCTTCATTTTGCCTTTTGTCAAATCTTCTGAAGAGGGTCTAGGTATTTGGGTGGCCAATGTGATGTCCCTGTGTAACCTTCATGTCACTTGTGATGATTCACAGCCTTCAGCTCAATTCTCTCCGCTGCCCCTCTGTGTTCAAACTGGCTTGTAAGAAGTGTGTCACTTCCCTGCAGCTTCCACCACAACTGTGGCCAATTAAAAAATTGGATTTCTTTTGGATCTGTGGGGTCACAGCTTTAGGATTCCAGTCCTACTCTTTGCCTATAAATTTGAATTTAACTCCTCAGGTTCAACTGGATTTTCAAAAGAAGTGTAAGGCATGTGCAATGGCACAGTTTCCTCTGCTCACATGGACCTGCTTGCTAAACTGGATGATGCTGCCTGTGGGGTGGAAGGCTTGCAGGTACCACCTTGTTCAACTTCACTGACAGGCTGGGGAGAAAGAGCATTAGTGCCTCTGCTGCCTTCTCTTTGGGTCAGGGACAAAGGGTGGCCATGGAGCTTGCAGAGCAACCAGGAGCTGGAGCACAAGTGAGGAGGGAAAGCAGAACTGGGAGAGTCCCAGAAAGGAGCTGGGGCTTGTGAGGCACTCGGGGGCTGAGAGCATGGGAGACACTTGGCAGTGTGGGGTAGGGCTGAGCTGAAAGATCTGTAGGGAAACACGGGTATTGTGGGAGGACAAGGGAGTGAGCAGAGCACAGGAAGAGGGGGAATGGAATGAGGAAGAGCAGTGAGAATGCAAGGAAGAAAAGCATGAGTTTGGGGGGGTTTTAAGCAAGATTTTTTTTTTAAATTATTTTTTCAGCACCACAACTAACTGCAGGGTCCAGTTGTTTCTATCTCCCACTCATTTACATGCCATCAGTGTGTATGAAATTCAAAGGACAAATTTTTCAGGAATATCATGTGATTGTTGTTACACCTTGGCTCAGCACTGTGTCCCGTGGAAGTATGATTCAGGGTTGAATTTTGATAACAAGCAACAACTCTGATGGCTGACAAAGAAGAATTGAGCTGTCTACTGATGTTTAAGTGCAGTCTAATGTAATCTAATAAAAAGAGCAGCTAGAGCCTGAATTTGCATTTGAAATGCGTTGGCTGTGTTTGGAGACATGTTTCAGTGGAAAAAGTGCATGAAGCTGCTCTGTAACTTCCTTCTCTGTCTGCTGGTTGGGTTTCCTGTTTCTTCACAGACCCTGCAAGGAAGTAAGCCTTTTTCCCATGAGACTGAGTCGGCTGAGGCTTGGTTGGGTGGGGACAGGGGGAAGTATGTAGAGGATTGCTCTGAATTCTCAACAAGAATTTTGAGGGCTGAAGTAGATTTCAGCAGAGACTTAGGGAGGCTTAATTCCAGTGAGAGGGCCAAGACTGAAGACAGAGGATAGTGCTGGAAGGATGTTGGAAAGAGAAGCAGGCAGCATGCTTGCTTGAGGGACCAGGTTTCTCTCCTGTAGCTGTTCTCATTCTTGTGTGAAAGTCACCCTCTTTGCACACAATACCTAATGGAGAAATAAAGTTAGCTCAGGACACAAGACACAAAAAGGATCCTTGGTAAAGACATCCAGTTACTGCCTCACTGTGCTTACGGGCAGTTCTCCCTAAACCGTGTTCAGATTCCCTTTACCTTCTGCCACATTGTTCTTCTCTGTTGTCTGGTGCATGTTCTTTCTTCTACTGCCCTATCTCAGCTCCAGCTCTGCTCTGGTTACCTTCTATGCTCAGGATGTGCTGTGAGCATCTCATTCTGCTCTGCCTTAAGGCTAGCCAAACTAACCAGCTTCTTCCTTCTGGTTGTTTTGGAGACCTTGTTGTGGCTTTTTTCAGGCTGTTACAGGGGGCTTATAGGAAAGATGGAGAGAAACCTTTTAATGGAACTGGTAGTGGTAGGATAAGGGGTCATAGGTTTAAACTGAAAAAGCCAGATCTAGAGTAGATATAAGGAAGAAATTCTTTACAATGAGGGTGCTGAGATGCTGAAACAGATTGCCCAGAGAAATTGCAGATTCCCCTTAATTGAAAATGTTTAGGGCCAGGTTGGAAGGGGCTTTGAGCAGCCTGGTGTAGTGAAAGATGTCCTTGCCCATGGCAGGTGAGCTGCAGAAGATAGATAGTCTTTGAAGGTCCCTTACAACACAGACCTTAGTCCTATCTGCTGACTGAACCCTCCTCACCCTGCCTGACTTATTGGCATCTGTTCCCAGAAGTCTTTCTGATTTAGAATGTATCTCAGCAGCCATTTCTCTTGTCTCCTTTCAAGATCTGCTCCAGCTTCAAATCAGACTAAACACTGACATTTTGCTCAAGATAGTATCAGAGTTTTTTACCAGAAACCAGTTAAAGGAGATAAATGACAGTGTTGGAAAAGTGGCAGAAAAATGTAAACCATCCCTTTTCAGCCTCTGAAATGGAGCCTGAAGCAAGCACTGCTCTGAACTTTCACAGGGTATGAATCAGGTTTTAATAGAAAAGTTTTTGTGTGTACTCTTCCCAATAATCTCTCACACCATCAACATATGCTTTTTAAAATTCCACTTTGCTTCTCTCTGACCCCAGCCTGATCCTTCTGTTTCTTCATGGATATATCAACTTTCCGATTATTTTTATTGCTCTGTCTAAGGCTGCAACTCCCCACTCTCACTTCTACAGGAACATTTCCTAGTCTGAGATTTGTTCTAGTGCTAACTTCCAGCTGGGTCTGACTTTGAAGAGTGAGACATAGCTGTGACATTTGATGTAGCAAATGCAGCTTAACCACGAGGGGCAAATTGGGCAGAATGCATTTTGTTCTGGACTGCAGGTTAAACTGGGCTAGGACCTGTGATAGCTGCAAATGTGAGAGCAATGTTAGAATTACTAACAGACAAAGAAACACTTGAAAATATGGGGGAATAGTTAAGTAAGAAAGTTAAAAAGAGGAAAAAACCTATAAATGTCTTGAAAAGGAAGCCAATCAGCTGTGAATCTGATATGGGGAAGGAGTGCAACTTCCTTTTCAGTTGTTAGGTTCTCATTTTTCTTTTATGTCTCAAAATCTTCCATGGTGCCAGGGCTGATTTCCTGGGCTAAGAAACTGAAGATCTCTTTGGAGCATTTCTGAGCTTTCAGGAATTCTTGGGTTATCACTAGTGCTTCCAGTGTTCAGCACAGCCTTCTTTGATGGGTAGAGGGTGAATGAATGTATGGGGAAGGCTCAGTAACCTATTCCTGTCACCCTCTGGAAACAAGCAGCTAAAAGACCCACCTTTTACGTGGCAAAACTAAGGACAGGGTCACACTGTGATTAAATGGCATCAGAAATCACCTATGCTGAGGTGAAGTTCAAAAATGAATCGCCAGCTCCAGTGGTCAAAGGTAAGAAATGAGTGGGTTATTTGGGAGAAAGGGAGCAGGGTGAAGAAGAGGGAATGAAGACTTTTCCTTCTGTGACTTTGGTTCCTAGCTGATCTTGATGGATTGGTGAGAAAAAGGAGATAAATGATCAGGAGACTGGAGGAGTTTTGAAATAAGTCTTGAGGAACGTCTCTAAGAGAAAAGGCAAATGGGAGTTGCAACATGAACAAAAATGACTACTGGGAGCACAAACAGTAGGTTTCAAATGAGCATTCATTAAGGAATCTGTTTGTGCTCCCTCAGTACCCTCCCTACATGTTATGTAGTCTTGAAAGAGTCAAATTTGGACCATGCTGAGTACCAACAGTAGAGACTGTGGTTTATTACAAACAATCAGATCTGTCACAAAGGTGGAGGGGCTCCCAAAGCAGCAAATAAGCCCATGTCCTGGCTGCTCTTGCCTCTGAGTGAGACTACAGATTGCTGCTTGTGGAGAGGGTAGGAGAATCAACATGCCTGCTTATAGTAGAGCAGTCAGTTGTGCTCTGCAGCTTCATGAGAAGTGGTACTGCTGCAGAAACATAGCCCCATTGTCCATGGCTGATTGAGAAATGGTCCTTGGAGAAGAGACTCAAAACTTAAACACTCTGAAATATACAGAAGAAGAATTATTTAAAATCTGGAGGGAGATCCAAATCTGTTATTGATGTCTGCCACTCCTGAAAAACATTTCACACACCAAACAAATTTTTTTTTTTTTCCTATTAAAAATTACAGTGGTAAAATTGTTCTTTTACTAGATTTCATGCAAATTTAAGGCATATTCTGGTTAATATCTACTCTGTAGTAATTATTCCACTAGTAGAAACCCATAGAGATGTTCTGTATAAGGCTCACTGCTTCTGCCTGATATGTAGGACCCTACACAACAGCAGGTTCTAGGGCAGGAAATGAATGTGTGCATAAATCAATGAACAATATTTTTTTAAAATTAAATAAATAATTACTGCTGCCTAATGATATATAATAGCTTGCCTATTTACAGCTTTATCTCAGTTTTACAATCCCAGACAGAGCAGGCATCAGCTCCAGGTTATTCCTTGCTTGCTCTGAGACATGAGTCATGGAAATAAATAGTGTACATAGTCCTGTCTGCCTTGAAAGATCACTGTTTTTAGTGCACCAAGATTAGTTGGTTCTGGATGGTAGTTAGCATTTCCACTGTGGTGAGGTGGGGGTGGTGGAAGTTCCCCATGGTGTTCCAAATTATTATTCCAAAGAACATCAAGTCTGTTGTACGTGATCATGCTAGACATGTTACAGAGCACAGACCAGCTGTGGAAAGCATTTTGCAGGGAGTTCATCCCCCCAAGTGTGCACAAGATTACTGCACTTCACTCGTATTGCTGAGGTGCACAGCATGCAGTGCTGCCTGTGCCACCTGGGTGTGAGTGTGTGATGCTCAGGTCTGACTGGGCACAGATTGAACAATGTCTGGATGTGCTGCATATCAAGAAAATCAGTTGGACTGGTTAGAGGTATTTTTGAAGTGAGTGCTTTGACTCCAGATCTTGAGGGGGCTCCTTGTTTTCACTAAGGCAAAAGAAAGAAAAACGTTATTAGAAAAACATTATTTGACCAGGGAAACCTGGACCTGGTCTGTCCACATGTTTTCTCTCCAGATAATGAAAAATGATGCCTTTTTCCCTGCTGTAGCAGTCTCTCCCAAGCCTTTGGGAAGTAGTCTGAAGGCATCCACAAAGAGCAGGTTTCTTACAGTCTTGCTTACTAGGCATGTGTGGCAGGCACACTTGGCTGCTGACAGACCTAGGAGCTTCATGCTCAAACCACGACAACAATGAATGAAGGCTCTCTAAATCTTCTCTTTAATAGTAGTCTCTCCCAAAGCTTCTTGACTCCTGTCCTGCAGTGAGTGCTGCTGTCTCTTTCCCCTCCTATTTGCCCTGGCTTGTGTACCTGCCACAAGCTAGAACAATCCCCTACCGTGTGTTTGCTTCTCCTTCCCTGTGACCCACTCTCCTGCCTGCTCCCAAACCTCCTCAGTACTGGCAATATTCCTCTAGATAAAAGTGAGGTCCTGGCAAATCATAATCTGAGTACTTTACTCAGACTGCTGGGCACAGCCCTCTGTTCTCCCCAAATACCCAGCCTAGCACAATCTAGTTTTACTGCAGCAAATCTTTGAATCCTGACTTGGAAAGCAGGGATGGAAAGAAAAATGCATCTTTCAATCTTCCAATGACGATGTGCCATCATAGCCTTGCACATTTTTCGTCTCCCATCCTCTTTCAGATTACTTCTGCACAGAAAGTTCAAAAAGCTAATGGAACTGAAGGAGGCAGAAAAAGTTTTCTGGGAAGAAGTCAACGTGAAATCTTCCCTTATGTCTTAAGTATCATGGTTTGAGCAATATTGCATTTAGCAGCTTTGGACTCAATCTAGAAATACATTGTTTCACTGTAGTTTTTGAGGCCCTGTGAAGGGTTCACCCCCAAACACCAACAATTATCATTGTTGGCTGACTGGCTGAGCTGGGAACACACTCACTGAATTGGACTTTTCTCCAAAAACCATAGACATTCCCTGCTCTGTCCCAGTCTGTCATTCTCCTAAACCTTGTAATTTCCATCTCAGAAATTTTTTTTTCTTTTGAGGAGCTCTCTCTTGAGTAGTACATTCTTGGTATGTGGACTGTGGACTGACAGACCCATAGTTGACTGTAGTGTTTTGTTTGGTGTGTTTCTGTCACTTTTAGGACCTCCTGAGACAAAGAAGCCTGAGCAACATCCCCAGAAATACCCACTCTGGCTGCCATGGTTGATCTCACTGCTGCTTCTCTTGGTGTGCATTGCCCTTGTTGTTGTCCTCCTTGGTAAGTATGTGCAAGGAGATTACAAGGGAGAAGTCTGGGGGAAGTGCTGGGAGAAAAGTTAGAGAAACCATGCTTCATGGTTGTCTGGGCTTTGTGTAAGGTCTCAAGTTTTCCTGCCCTCACTTTGTATATGTCTGCATACTGAGGAAGAGACTGCCCTCTATATATCTCTGAGAAAATGAAAAATTCCACAGCTGCTAATTCCGTCAGCTGAACAAAACTACAAGCCAAATTTCTTCCCGTCCTTTATATTTGTGTAGGGATAAGGTCACTTTAATTGGCAATGGGGGTGCTCAGCCAGGCATTGCCCATCTCCTCTGAGCCTTCCTCCATTACAGCAATTCACTCATCAGGCACTGGAGCCACTGGGATTCTTCTGCTCATCAGTGAAAATAGTTCTAAATTGAAAGATCAATGAAAATAGGCATCTGGATTGTTGAGCACACACTGATCTGCTCCTAATCCATACTCCTGATGAGTGTCTGGGTTCCTAGGAAGTCCTTGGGATTGTGGCTGTGGCCTGTCACCAAGAGTGCATTATTCCCCACAAAGTGGAGCCAGTAAGTCCCAGGGGTTTATGGTGCTGCACCCTGGTTTCAGGAGCTGCAGCTGTAAGTGATTCCCTTCACCTGCACTGGGTGTTGCTGATGGAACAGGCCCAGCTGAGGGTGGCCCCAGGGCCCTGTTGCTGTGTAGCTGAGGAAGAGACAGAGGGTGACAAGGAGAGGCTGCTTTGTAGACTGGCAGCTGGGCTGGGGGTGTGTGCATGGCAGAGTGGCTGTGGCTGGGAGGGCTCCCTCCTGCCGTGTGTGTGGCATGTCCCCAGAGGGATGTGCTTCCAGGGGTCCCTCTGCTGTCTCACTTGGAAGGCACAGGGCTCTTTCTGGCTGGGAAGGAGCTGTGCCACTGGGGTGGGCCAGGAGAGGTGACAGCTGGGAGCGTGCTTGCTGGGGAAATGGTGGAAGAAGAGTGCAGGGGCCAGAGATGCTGTGTGAGGAGCTGGGAGCAAGGGCTAATCCTGCTGCCTTTCCTGTCCCTTTGCAGTGGTTCCCTTCTGCCACAGCAGTGACCAGCCCTCAGCCCTGCAGCAGCAGTTCTCGGAGTGGGAGTGCGACTCAGCGGTGCCACAAGGCACAGGTCAGTAGCCCAATGTCCCCTCTTCCTTGGGGCCAAGGGCCTCAAGGGGCTGTGCCAGGGCAGGTCAAAGCACATCCCCAAAGGAACCTTGGAGAGCCCTGAGATGCCCTTACAAGGATTACCCTGGCTTTGGGTACACAAGGCTCACTGGTCATACCCCAAAGCAATGGGAAGGAATGTCTGTACTATCCCTGTTTCTTCAAGCACTTTCTGTCAGGAAAAGTCACTGAGCAGGACATGAGCACTGTCCCTGGAAAACCTGGTGTCTGCAATCACCATCTCTAGTTAGTAGCCTGCATCTGTCTGTCCTCTCCCTGCACAGACCGAGGCTGGATGTGCTGCCCAAAGGGCTGGAGAAGGTTTCAAGGAAGCTGCTATTTCCTGTCCACTGACACCATGAACTGTGCTGAGAGTGCAGAGAACTGCACTGGGATGGGCTCCCAGCTGGTGGTGATCACCAGCAAGGCAGAACAGGTAAGTGCACAGGGTCCCAGAGAGAGGGACCCAGCAGGCAGAGCCACAGTGCTGGGCCCTGGAGGGGACTCAGAGCCCCTCCTTGTCCTGCAGGGGAGGGGGAAGGTCCTGTCTGCACGTCTGCAACACCAGCCCCCTCTGCCACCAGCCCCACATCATGGGGATTCCTGATGCCTCAGTGTGCTCAGTCCTGCCACTCATGGACATTGCTCTCTCTCTCTGATTGCCAGGATTTTCTCTACAAGCAGGGAACTCAGCCTCCGAGCAGAGAGAATTTCTACATTGGTCTGTTTGAGGATGATGTTGGCCAGTGGCAGTGGGTGGACAAGACTCCCTACAATGTGAATGCAACGTGAGTGTCTCTGGATGAAGAGTGTTTGGTGTGACTCCTGGTAGGGAAAGAAAGTAGGAGAGATCTGAGAGCTTCAGGTACTGCATGTGAACAGCTTGTCACCTCACTGCCTCGTGAGAGATCTTAAATACAGCAGGAGAGGGCTGTGTAGGACAGCAGGTTCACATGGCCCCACCTATGCTGGGTATTGGTTATGAATTAACTACCTGTGATCTGGAAATCATTGCTCTCAGCCTAGAAAAAGCTGTATTTTGCCATCAGCAAGAACCCTTAAGACTTGACAGGCCTTGGCTGGCCTACACAGCACTTATGTGAGCAAAATGGCTGTGCTGAAATGCATGGAAAGAGATGGGGCACAGGGAGAGGGCACCAGGACTGTCCTTGCTGTGCCTTCTTTTGGAGAACAACCTTTCCCTGGAGTCCAGCACGGGCCTCTGCTGGGAGTGAGGTGCATGGGGTGAGTGGTGCTGAGCAGTTGCCCCCAGCAGGATGGAGCAGGGGGGCTCTGTTGTGCTGGAAGGCTGTAGGAAGGAGGCAGGTTTCCATGTGCCACTGGTGCCAGTGGGATATGGAGTGGGAGGAAGGGCAGTGCTTCAGTCCATGAATCAGCATTGGGAATTTGTGTCTCTTGCCTTCAAGTCTGGTATCCCACTGTGGCCTTTTCCTGCAGTGCTTTACAGTGGGCACTGGGGAGTAACAAGCCTGTCTGTGTCCCAGGTTCTGGCGAAACGAGGAACCAAGTCCAGGCCATACTGAGAACTGCACTGTAATGTATGTGCCTGAAAGGAATCTCAACAACTGGAATGATGTCAGACCAACTACAAAGCTTTATCGAATTTGTGAAGCTGCAGCAGTAACTGTGTGATGGAAGTACCCCTGTCCTGAGTAAAGCTGGGAGCTCAGCAGGGAGCTGGGAACAGCTCTGGCTGTGCTGGGAAGGGTGGGGAGCTCTGACACATCTTCACTGTGTGGGGTGGGACCATGTGTGGGGAAGTGAAATGAGCTTTGTCCAGCATCCCCAGTGCATGTGGTGGCTCAGGGAACACAGGGAGGCTCAGGCTCTTTGGAGCAGCTGCTGTGTTCTTGTGTCCTCTTCTCTCTATGTGGTGTCAGCAGCCTCTGGCTGAAAAGAGATGGACTTCTCCAGGAGGAAGGCAGAGGAATGGAAGGCAGATATCCCAATATTCAATGTCCTCTGTCTCCTTGAGCAGAACTGTTTGCTTTTTGTTGAGTCACACACAAAATGTCCTCTAGCTGTACTAGTTTTGCTGAACAAATTGTGAAATCTTTGACAAGAGAAAATACAGTATCAGACCAATGAACAAATTCTCTGTACCCTGTCTCTGTATCTCTTTTTACCTCCATATCTAAGCTTGAGAGGTAAAGTCCTAGAATCACGGAATGGTTTGGGTTGTATGGAACCTTTAAGGATCAAGTTTTCAACCTCTGAGTCTTGAGCAGGGACCCCTTCCACTACAGCAGTCTGCTCAAAGCCCCGTGCAGCCTGGCCTTGAACACTTCCAGGGCTGGGCTATGCACAGCTTCTCTGGGAAACATGTGCCAGCGCCTCACAACCCTTACAGAAAGAATTTTTTCCTAATACCTTCTTCCAATATCTGCCCTCTTTCAGTTTAAACCCCTTTGCCATATGCACAGCATGCCCTTATGTACTATATGCCCTTGTAAATAGTGCCTCTCCAGCCTTCTTGGAATCCTCCTGGAAAGCTGCTATAAGATCTACTTGGAATCTCCTCTTTCCCATGCTGAACAATCCCAATTCTTTTAGCTTGTGCTCCAACCCTCTGTCTCTATCCTCATTGCCTTCATCTTTGTGGCCCTCTCTTTGGACTTGTTGCCATGGGAGAAACAATCCACACTGGCCATTCAGATCTACCTGGAGGAAAAAGTCTTCTGCCTGACTCGGGGCTGATCCCAGGCTCACCTGAGGCAGCAGCAGTCCTGGAAAGCCAAATCCTCAGTGGTGCCAGGAATGGCATGCCTGCCCAGGCCAGACCATGTTGCAGAGGAGGCTGATGGGACAGGGCTCCTGCTGCACATGACATCCCATCCAGAACATCAGTGCCTGTTGCATTGCCTTCATGTCCTGCTGTAGGCCATTGGACACCACGGATCTTCCTTTGCTCCACCTCTTTCCACTTCCTGCCTCCTGTGTCCTCGCTTCTCTTTCCTCAGGAAGCACCAAGTGCCCAAGCTGCCCTGAGGGAACAGTGCCAGCTCCCCACAGGGAATGCAATGGGGTGTTCAGCTCCTGTCTGTGCACCTCTGTCCTACCTATGGAAGTGAATCCTCCCTCTGTGTCCCAGGGAGAGAGGGGAATTTGTTCTGCAGACAAGATGCCCAGGAGATTTGGCTTTCTAATCCAGTGGAAGCAGTTGTATGAACAGCAGTGCAGGTGCTGCAGATGGCTGCAGGTCACATGCACAGCTCGAGGCAGCAGTGAGACACAGCGTGGAGGGACAGTAGGCCCTACATATCTAGGGACATATACATGCAAAATACTGCACAAATCAGCACAGGCAGTAGGCACTGATCCCAACTCAAAGAGCTGCCTGTTCCTGTTCCTCTCCCTGGCTGCAGCAAGATGAAATCCTTCAGAGAAAATGTCTGTTTACAGCTGTACAATGTGGCCCTGCAGGTGAGGGCCTCTCTCCTACACCTGGAAAGCACAGCCTGCAGTGGCACAGCTTCTCCCAGCACCAGCCTGGGCTGCTGGGCTTGCCACTGGCTGGAAAGGGCTGCTGTGTCTGGGGCCTTGAGCACCATTCCCACACGTTTCTGGCTTTTGTGGTGCAGGATCCCCTTTAGGCCTCCCCTCTGCCATAACTCTTGGCACACAAGCAGGACAAGGAGCACATTTCCTGTCTGCCCTCCTCCACACAAGAGCCAGCCCTGCACAGGAGGCTTAGGCCTGCTGTGGTGCAGCCAGTGAGGGTGCACAGTCCCTGAAGGACAGAGCTGACCAGCAGGTTCCTCTGCTGGCTGTCCACTCCCAGGCTCAGCCTGTGGTGAGCAGCAGCCCCTGCTGGGTCTGGACACGGCCCCCTCCCCTTGGCTGTAGGAAGAAGCCATTCATCATGGACTGCTTCCCCTACGAACAGGGCAGGAGGACAACAACGGTGATTGATCTGGGGAGTTTGGGATGAATCAGGATCTGGAAGAGTCTGACTCCACGTCCCTCAGCCCTGAGACCCCAGGTCCTGGAGCTCATCCTTCCCTGCAAGACGTGACAAGGCCATGGTGCAGGGTGACACCTCTCCACTTGTGGAGCCCTGGGGAGCTGACTAATGTGAAAGGTGCAGCCTGTGCTGTAACCCTCCAGAAGGCAGCAGGACAGCAGGGCTGGAACAATCTCCCACAGCAATGAGAGCCATTGTCTGCAAATATCTCATGCTGAAGCATAAAATGCCTGATGGAGGAAACCTCATCCTGAGGACAATGGGAGGCCAGCAGTTACACACAGAGGATCTTTGAGGTGGGTGTGAATGCTGCAGCCTGCATCCTCACTTTGCTGAGATGGAATACTGTGTGGGAGACTGATGGTCAGACAGTGGGTAGCATCCCTCCCTCCCTCTGCTCTGAACACTTCTAACTCAGCCTCTCTTCATGTGCAGGAGGTCCATCCCAAAGATGCTCCATTTGCCTTGTCAGGGCCTAGGAAGCTGCTGTCAGTTACTCCTGCCTGGCAAAGACTGGCTTTGCAAGGAGATTGGCAATTTGCTGTCAGTCACTAGGACACATGGGCAGTGCTGTGCTCAGCTGCCTGAGGAGCAGCCTGCAGAGAACAATCCAGCATTGTCCCCATGCCTCTGGGGACTCTCCAGATAAAAGGCCACATTCCCTCTCTGTCTTGGGCACGTTCACTGTGTGTCCTGCTATTGCTGCCCAGGTGAGACTGGAGGTGCTGCACAATGGGCTGGAGAGGCTCTCTTAAGTTGGTGCTTGCACATATTGGCCGAACAGATGTCTTGGAAAGCAAGGACACAGGCTCCCACAGGGTGGGCATCAATGCAGAAGCACATCATCAGAGTGGGAGTCTTCCAAGGGAGTCTTGCAGACAAATGCTCAAACTGGCCACTGTTTGCCCTTCTGAAGCCTCTGGTTGTGAGCCTGGCTTTTGCCCTGCTGCCTTCTCCCATGATTCTGCATCCCAGCATCTCAGAATTACCGCAGATAAGCTGCCACCCAGCCTCTACTTGCCCAGCAGTTCTGCCTCACTGGGGAGTGTGAGAGCCACCAGAGTCCATTTCCTCCTTGGGTCCTCCACAACCTGTCTCAGAAAGCTCCATGGTAATGATCCTCCAATTTCCTCCTGGACTGAATTAATCTTTCCTGCTGAAAACAAACTCAGAAACTGCAGCACAAGTTGCAGAGCCTGACAGCTGCCTCTGTGAGCTGCCCTCACCCACTGCTGGGGCTCAGGGCTGTGGGGCTGGATTTCAGGCTGTGAGAGGGCAAAGCAACCAGCCACAGTGGGAACAACTTTCTCTGGGATTGGTTCTCTCTTCCTGTATTGTCTCTGCTGCTAGAACTTGTCCTGTGCTTTCTGCCTTTCTCTTTGTTAGCATTTCCTTCCAGGCTCCTTGCCCTTATGTCCTTGCTGCACATAAGTCTTTGCCTTCAAATCATTTGGAATTCCAGAAAAGTGGATAGCAGGAGTGCTCAGGGGATTCAGGTTGATGGAGAAACGGCCATCAACTACTGAGAAAGAGAGAATGTCCTCCACCAAGTTCATTTCTGAACAGGAGCACCCTTGCTCTTTGGACTTGGAACCTTCTCCAGCCTTACCCATCCCAATTCCTGTTGGTCAGATGGCCTGGACAGCAGCAAGTGACAGAAATGGGAGTGTGAATACAGACAGCTGTGTGACTCCAATAGCTGCAGCTATGTGAGGGGGCATTTGACCCAAACCACTGCTGTTACAGGAGAACATGACCACCAGCTTAACAGTAACCAGGGCATTAGGGAAAGGCATCCGAGACACAGAAGAAACAGTCTGAAAATAAAGTTTAGATGAAACAAGAACATGGTAAGAGAAAGAAAAGGGAGAAGTGGGAAGGAAGTGGCAATGGAGCCCAGGGTGCTCTGCAGCTTGGCCACCTCTGTGTGTAAGAAACTCCCTGGCAGCTGAGTGCTGTGAGTGACCTTACTGGTGGCACTGAGGGGAGCAGTAGGCACAGACCCACAGTTCTGCAGTGTGACAATGTGACCCTGTGCTTTCACCTGTGCTTCACAGGCTGCTGGGAGAGCTGTGGATACTCAGGTACCCCACATCTCCAGCAGGAAGTGTGTGGGACCAGGGGAAGCCCTGCTGCCACAAAGGGGATGTGTGCTTGCAGCTGCCCTTCCTGCATGTCTGGTGGGAGGCTGGAGGTTCCACAAGTCTTGGGAATGTGTTTTTCTGTGGAGTGAGAGCTTGTGAACACTGCTTACATAGAGATGTTTAGAAATGTAGGCTCTGACCCTGCCTGCAGCCTGTTGTGCACAAAATAACAGAATCAGGGGATGTCTTCTACAGAGAGCTCAGGCTTGTCCTCCCTTGTAAGCAGTTCTGTAGCCTGATCTTGTGATACCTCAGCTGAAATGCCTGTGCTGCTGCTGTGGGCTCTCCTATTCCTGTGTCTCTGCCCCCATGCATTCCTCTCCACAGGAGAAACCAGTTGATGGAACATCTCAGCCTGTTCCACGTATGTCTGCAGCATTTGCAGTCACAACCAAGTGAGACTTTGTGAACTGTCATGCACATGGACTCTGGCACTGCCTAGTGATCCTTCTGCCCCACAGTGCCAGGTCATGCTGAACCCCTTTGCTCAAAGCCCAGCTCCCTTCCAATGCAATTAGACCAAAACTGTGTCACAAGTTCTCTGTTGTGCTCAGGTTTTCTGGGTTCAGGATGCCAATGGTCACTGCCCAGAATCAGTCACAGATCTGCTTTCCTCTCATTTTTGATTCCCTTTTGGAGGCTGTGCTCAGTGGGTTTAACCCTTTGCTAGCCAATGCCAAATATACCTGCCCGTGTGTGTACTGTCACACACATGGAGCCTCAGCAGGAGAAAGCAGGCAGCAGAGAGGGAAGGCCATGGATCACCTGTGCAAGTGCCTGAGGCTGGGCAAAGGGAGACTGTGTGAGCTGCAGTGATGCTCTCCTTCATATGCTTTCCTTTGTCTTGGTGACTTGGTGTTTTGCAATGACCATCTTGTGAAATGTCCTGGCAGGGTAATGATGAAAGTTCCCCAATCTCCTGTGCTGTGGGTACACCCAGGATATGGCTTTTTCAGCACATCAGATTAGAGCCTGTTCAGGCCCCTCACCAGAGTGGGAGGTGCCCTGTGCAGGAGGAAGGCTGTGCCCACACTGGTAACAGGGACTCTTGGAGAAGAGTGATCCTCCTGCAGAGATGATGAATGGCCAAGGGAGAGTCAGTCCTGGAAGTGCAGGTAAGCCCCAAACCTTCCTTCCTTTCTGTCCTCCTGCCACAGGGGTTGGGGGAAAGGCAGGGCTGGGATGGATCCTGGGCATGGTGCAGTGGGCAGCAGGAGATGGGGCTCAGGGCAAGAGCAAAGCAAGAGATGAGGGCAGTGGGCAGTGGCCAGGCTGGCAGAATGAGCTTTTCCTAGAGCCAGGGGGAATGGAAGTGCAGGCAGAGCGTGCCCTGCTATTCCCTTCAGTGCTGTGTCTGTAAACAATGGGGCTGAAGGGGGCTGTCCTTCTGTCATTGCCCTGCTAAAGCTCTCTGCATCACTCTGAGCACAAGTGCCTGCTCCCATCTCTGCTGTCTCCAAGGACACCCCAGCCAGGGCTCCCCAAGAGCTCCCAAGTGCCTTTTCCCCCTGTGGAAACAATCCCTCTGTGGGTCTGGCTGTGCACACCCTGAGCTGGGCACTCACTGCTTTGGGGGACTGTGCCACTGCAGAAAGGGGCTGATGGGACAGAGGCAAAATGCAGGGAGTGAGGGAAAGAAGCTCCAAAGAGAGAGGAAGAGGAGGGAGCTCCACAAAGAGCATTCAGAGACAGACAGGGTAATGGAAGGCAACATGGAAGATGTGTTTAGGATAAAGGAGGTCTGACAGGACAAAGGGGGAGTGAGGGTTGGGCAGAATCCAGGCAGGTCTTGTGATAAACAGGGAAATAGAAAAGCAGCCTCAGGGCAGCCCCTGTGCTCCTGTACTCTGTGGCTCTGAGCCCCTGCTAGGGACAGGCAGCAGGACCTGCTTCCAGCACCTGAGGGGCTCCCAGTGCTTGGAAGAAGGGACCAGCAGGGTGCTGGGGAACAGAGCCCCCTGGGTTATCCTGCTCCTAACTCTGGGCTGGGACATCCTCACTCTTGCTTTGTGTTTTCCAGCCCCAACAGAAGAGAGAGGCTGCTCCTGGCTGAACATCTGGGTCTTCCTTATTTGTGCCCTTGCAATCAAAGCTGCCATTGGGACCTTGTGCCTCTGGCTTGGTGAGTTCCAGGGTGTCTTAATTCCCTTGGGATGAAGGGCTCAGGTGGCTGCCCTTGGTCAGGTGGGAAACCCACATCCTAGTGCCTCTGCCAGCAGGGCAACAGCATTCACCAAAACACAGGTCAGAGACCCCTTCTCATGCAGAATCAACATTTGTGGGAACACATCTGTAGCTCCCAATCCACCATTTGAATCTCAGGGAATAAGTAAGATCTCTTGAATAAGCTGGCTCTGTAAGGAACTGCCTGTGGTGGCAGCAAGGCCGTCAGAGCAGGGTCCTCTCAGTCTCTCTCAGTCTGCATGAGCTGAGACCTTGGCCAGCTCTTCTCTTAAGGGAGAGTTTCCAGAGCCAATGATTTCCCATCCTGATTCCCCAGGAATGCTAAGGCAGTAGCAGTGTCTCCCAGCCAGCAGAGGTTTCATGGCTGTCTGAGGAAGACACTGATCCTTTTTGATCCCTGCAGGGATGAACAGCTCCACAGCACATCAGATCCCTCAGCTGAACTAAACCACAAGTCATCTCTCTTCTCATCCTTTATCATTAGGTAGGGACAAGGTCACCTTTATTGACAATAGGAGTGCTCAGCCAGGCATTGCCCATCTCCTCTGAGCCTTCCTCCATTACAGCAATTCACTCATCAGGCACTGGAGCCACTGGGATTCTTCTGCTCATCAGTGAAAATAGTTCTAAATTGAAAGATCAATGAAAATAGGCATCTGGATTGTTGAGCACACACTGATCTGCTCCTAATCCATACTCCTGATGAGTGTCTGGGTTCCTAGGAAGTCCTTGGGATTGTGGCTGTGGCCTGTCACCAAGAGTGCATTATTCCCCACAAAGTGGAGCCAGTAAGTCCCAGGGGTTTATGGTGCTGCACCCTGGTTTCAGGAGCTGCAGCTGTAAGTGATTCCCTTCACCTGCACTGGGTGTTGCTGATGGAACAGGCCCAGCTGAGGGTGGCCCCAGGGGCCTGTTGCTGTGTAGCTGAGGAAGAGACAGAGGGTGACAAAGAGAGGCTGCTTTGTAGACTGGCAGCTGGGCTGGGGGTGTGTGCATGGCAGAGTGGCTGTGGCTGGGAGGGCTCCCTCCTGCCGTGTGTGTGGCATGTCCCCAGAGGGATGTGCTTCCAGGGGTCCCTCTGCTGTCTCACTTGGAAGGCACAGGGCTCTTTCTGGCTGGGAAGGAGCTGTGCCACTGGGGTGGGCCAGGAGAGGTGACAGCTGGGAGCGTGCTTGCTGGGGAAATGGTGGAAGAAGAGTGCAGGGGCCAGAGATGCTGTGTGAGGAGCTGGGAGCAAGGGCTAATCCTGCTGCCTTTCCTGTCCCTTTGCAGTGGTTCCCTTCTGCCACAGCAGTGACCAGCCCTCAGCCCTGCAGCAGCAGTTCTCGGAGTGGGAGTGCGACTCAGCGGTGCCACAAGGCACAGGTCAGTAGCCCAATGTCCCCTCTTCCTTGGGGCCAAGGGCCTCAAGGGGCTGTGCCAGGGCAGGTCAAAGCACATCCCCAAAGGAACCTTGGAGAGCCCTGAGATGCCCTTACAAGGATTACCCTGGCTTTGGGTACACAAGGCTCACTGGTCATACCCCAAAGCAATGGGAAGGAATGTCTGTACTATCCCTGTTTCTTCAAGCACTTTCTGTCAGGAAAAGTCACTGAGCAGGACATGAGCACTGTCCCTGGAAAACCTGGTGTCTGCAATCACCATCTCTAGTTAGTAGCCTGCATCTGTCTGTCCTCTCCCTGCACAGACCGAGGCTGGATGTGCTGCCCAAAGGGCTGGAGAAGGTTTCAAGGAAGCTGCTATTTCCTGTCCATTGACACCATGAACTGTGCTGAGAGTGCAGAGAACTGCACTGGGATGGGCTCCCAGCTGGTGGTGATCACCAGCAAGGCAGAGCAGGTGAGTGCACAGGGTCCCAGAGAGAGGGACCCAGCAGGCAGAGCCACAGTGCTGGGCCCTGGAGGGGACTCAGAGCCCCTCCTTGTCCTGCAGGGGAGGGGGAAGGTCCTGTCTGCACGTCTGCAACACCAGCCCCCTCTGCCACCAGCCCCACATCATGGGGATTCCTGATGCCTCAGTGTGCTCAGTCCTGCCACTCATGGACATTGCTCTCTCTCTCTGATTGCCAGGATTTTCTCTACAAGCAGGGAACTCAGCCTCCGAGCAGAGAGAATTTCTACATTGGTCTGTTTGAGGATGATGTTGGCCAGTGGCAGTGGGTGGACAAGACTCCCTACAATGTGAATGCAACGTGAGTGTCTCTGGATGAAGAGTGTTTGGTGTGACTCCTGGTAGGGAAAGAAAGTAGGAGAGATCTGAGAGCTTCAGGTACTGCATGTGAACAGCTTGTCACCTCACTGCCTCGTGAGAGATCTTAAATACAGCAGGAGAGGGCTGTGTAGGACAGCAGGTTCACATGGCCCCACCTATGCTGGGTATTGGTTATGAATTAATTACCTGTGATCTGGAAATCATTGCTCTCAGCCTAGAAAAAGCTGTATTTTGCCATCAGCAAGAACCCTTAAGACTTGACAGGCCTTGGCTGGCCTACACAGCACTTATGTGAGCAAAATGGCTGTGCTGAAATGCACGGAAAGAGATGGGGCACAGGGAGAGGGCACCAGGACTGCTCTTGCTGTGCCTTCTTCTGGAGAAGAACCTTTCCCTGGAGTCCAGCACGGGCCTCTGCTGGGAGTGAGGTGCATGGGGTGAGTGGTGCTGAGCAGTTGCCCCCAGCAGGATGGAGCAGGGGGGCTCTGTTGTGCTGGAAGGCTGTAGGAAGGAGGCAGGTTTCCATGTGCCACTGGTGCCAGTGGGATATGGAGTGGGAGGAAGGGCAGTGCTTCAGTCCATGAATCAGCATTGGGAATTTGTGTCTCTTGCCTTCAAGTCCCACTTGCCTTCACATCCCACTGTGGCCTTTTCCTGCAGTGCTTTACAGTGGGCACTGGGGAGTAACAAGCCTGTCTGTGTCCCAGGTTCTGGCGAAACGAGGAACCAGCTCCAGGCCATACTGAGAACTGCACTGTAATGTATGTGCCTGAAAGGAATCTCAACAACTGGAATGATGTCCCACCAACTGGGAAACATCATCGAATTTGTGAAGCTGCAGCAGTAACTGTGTGATGGAAGTACCCCTGTCCTGAGTAAAGCTGGGAGCTCAGCAGGGAGCTGGGAACAGCTCTGGCTGTGCTGGGAAGGGTGGGGAGCTCTGACACATCTTCACTGTGTGGGGTGGGACCATGTGTGGGGAAGTGAAATGAGCTTTGTCCAGCATCCCCAGTGCATGTGCTGGCTCAGGGAACAAAGGGAGGCTCAGGCTCTTTGGAGCATCTCCTGTGTTCTTGTGTCCTCTTCTCTCTATGTGGTTCCAGCCGCCTCTGGCTGAAAAGAGATGGACTTCTCCAGGAGGAAGGCAGAGGAATGGAAGGGAGATCCTGGGATTCAATGTTCCTCTGTCTCCTTGAGCAGAGCTGTTTGCTTTTTGTTGAGTCAAACACAAAATGTCCTCTAGCTGTACTGGTTTTTGCCTAACAAATTGTGAAATCTCAGACAAGAGAAAATACAGTATCAGATCAATGAAAAAGGCCCTGTGCTCTGTGTTCATGTCTCTCTATCCTTTTCCATCTCTAGACAGTGGGGAAATAATCCACAAACCATGGAACGGTTTGGGGTGGAAGAGACTTTTAAGGATAGTCTAGTTTCAAGTCCCCTGGATCATGGGCAGGGACCCCTTCCTCTAGGCCAGATTGCTCATATCCCCATCCAGCCTGGCCTTGAACATGTTACAGTTGGGATACATCTCCTATGGGAAACTGGTTACCTTGCCTCACCACCTCACTTTCCTAAATATTAGGAAGGAACCACTACTCCTCCCTAATATTTAATCAAAACCTGCCCTCTGTCAGTTTAAAGCCATTCCCCTTTGTCCTATAACAATGTTCTTGTGTACAAATTCCCTCTCTGCAAGGCCTTTTCCACTGCTGTAGTATGGACACTGGCAGGGATTGGACTTCATTCCACAGGATACAGTCAATAACACAAGCAAATGTGGAGAAGTGTCACAGGCAGCTGTGAGAAACCTGTTGTCAGCAGAGACTTGTGGTGGTACCAGAGAACTGGAGAAGCGCTGTGCTGCAAATATCCTCCCTTCCCTTTCCCGGTGTCCTGGTCCTCTCCAGGTTCCCAGTGCAGATGTGTGTTTTATGCAGAACTAACTCCTTCTCTGATGCCACTTGAGTTGATGTCCCTTGGTGTCCTGTGGTGGGAACATGATCAGCAATGTCTTCAGGGCCTCTTTGGGTCTGAGATGCTTCTCCCCTGCTCCCATTGCTTTCTTCCCAGTTCCAACCCTTTCCTTTCCTCACAACTCCTACTTAAGCTATTTCTTGACGCCATTTCTCTCTCTTTGCCTCAGCCTACTCTCATTCCCTGCTGGCTCTGCCTAAGCCCAGTTCTCTGGCTGAGAGCACAATACAACTCCGTTCAGCCCCCCTAGGTCACACATCTAGACCCAGAGTCAGTGTGCCTCTCCTGGGGACCCACTGCCAGACAGCCCTTCTGGTTTTGGGACTCTTATGGGGGTCAAGCTCGTCCCTGCAAAGCAGCATTTTATCCACTTGCCTCAGAGTTTATTTGCATGTTGACTTTCTTCTCCACTGTGTATTTGCATGCATCTGCCTTGCAGGCATGTGTTCTTCTCTGGTTTGAGTTCATTTCTCTACTTCCCACATCACTTGTCCTTCCAGCTTGTCTCCTGGCTTGTCCCTTCTCACGTGTTCAGGGCAATTTCTGCTCTTTGACTAGTTGTTACCGTTTCTTCCCCATGGGCTCTGTCTTTGCATCAGTGGAATGAAATAGTCCCTGCTTTGCCTCCTTCTCAACCCAGCCTGAAAAACAGGATAGGGAGCAAAAGAAACACAGCGGGGCTCCACTTTGGTGATCCGACTGTGTCTCTCACTTCATGGAATGGCTCCCCATCTTCCTTGTGAGTTCTTCCTGCACAGGAGTCCTGGGCTGAGACTTTCTTTCAGGAACATACAGGAGATGAGCCCTCATGGAGCCAGCTCTGGCCTGGCCTACCAGGCTGTCATTTCAAGAATGGGTAGTGGTGACAGCACATCCTCGTGGCCCTGCAGGTGAGGGCCACTCCCTGTGCTGCCTAGAAACCATGCCCTGCTGTGCACAGCTTCTCCCAACACCAGCCTGGGCTACTGGGCTTGGGTCTGCCCACAGGGGACCTCCTTATCCAGGTCTTGAGCACCATTCCCACACGTTTCTGGCTTTTGTGGTGCAGGATCCCCTTTAGGCCTCCCCTCTGCCATAACTCTTGGCACACAAGCAGGACAAGGAGCACATTTCCTGCCTGCCCTCCTCCACACAAGAGCCAGCCCTGCACAGGAGGCTTAGGCCTGCTGTGGTGCAGCCAGTGAGGGTGCACAGTCCCTGAAGGACAGAGCTGACCAGCAGGTTCCTCTGCTGGCTGTCCACTCCCAGGCTCAGCCTGTGGTGAGCAGCAGCCCCTGCTGGGTCTGGACACGGCCCCCTCCCCTTGGCTGTAGGAAGAAGCCATTCATCATGGACTGCTTCCCCTACGAACAGGGCAGGAGGACAACAACGGTGATTGATCTGGGGAATTTGGGATGAATCAGGATCTGGAAGAGTCTGACTCCATGTCACTCTGAGCCCTGAGACCCCAGGTCCTGGAGCTCATCCTTCCCTGCAAGACGTGACAAGGCCATGGTGCAGGGTGACACCTCTCCACTTGTGGAGCCCTGGGGAGCTGACTAATGTGAAAGGTGCAGCCTGTGCTGTAACCCTCCAGAAGGCAGCAGGACAGCAGGGCTGGAACAATCTCCCACAGCAATGACAGCCTTTGTCTCCTGTCCTGTTTTGAAAAGGAAGTGAGTTTTTTGGGATGATGTGGTCAAACCAATATGTGCTCAGCTGTGAATATTGGCACCTGGTGTGGCCTCTGAGGACATGGGTACCCCTCTGAGAATACAGGGGGTTAAAAGCAGGGGAACTCCCAGCGGGGAAGCTCTCTTGGGTTCTGGAGGTGGATGTCAGAGCTTCCCTGCCCTGCTGGCTGCTGCGGGCTGGGTGAGGGAGGGGAAGCCATGCGGCCCGATGAGGTGAGGTAGGGCCTTGGACAGAGAAGAGAGATGAAGATGCCCCTGAAGATGGAAGTGTGAAAAATGCCAATCACTTGTTTTTTAAATTTTTAAAAGTTTACTAGTAATAAAATAGTTAAAAAGAATAGTAACACAATTAGAGTAATAACAATTTGGACAAATTGAATTAGGACAATATGAGACAATAAAAACAAAGAGTTACGGACGTCCAGGTACCTTTTTCTGGGCATCACGAGCCCGAAAAAGGACACCCATTAACAAAGGATTAACCCTTAAGAACAATAGCCCATTGCATATTCATACACTTCATACATGATGCATAAATTCCATTCAAACACAGGATTCTGTCTGGTCAGTGTCAACTTCTTCCTTCTAATCCTAACAGTGCCTCCAAGGCAGGAAGAAGTTTGTTTCTTCTGATACGAAGGCAATAAATTCCCTTTCTCTGAAAGATTTAGGTGTCCTGTGGCTGCTATCTCGCTGCAAGCCCTCTCTGTTAAACAAAGCATCTTACATAGCATAGTTTTTATTTTAACAATTTTTATAACCTAAAACTATATTTAACACAGTACTTAAGAAAATTAATACAGCATTATTTTCTAACACAACACATATAATATTCATTTTAATATTTGCGAAAAGCCAATCATAAAATACATGCATTTTTCACAGAAGGGTGGAGGAACACTGAGAAGCATCAGGCAGCCACCCCCCAGAGAGAGAGTGAGCTGGTGCCTGGGCTTGTGCCACCTTGAAATTTGATAGCACGGCCAGCTGAGAAGGAGAAGGAGGGGTTGCGACGAGAAGGTGCCCAGGTGCCCGTGGGAGTTCTGAGCAGGCAGAGCCTGAGATTTTTAACCCTTTTCTTGGATGATGGAAACCTTACAAATGCTGATCCTCCTGGAGGTGAATGAGAAGAGAGATAGAGATAAGAGGAAATGGGCTACAAGAGAAGTTGAGAAGAATCTGAGGTGGGAGTAGGTGATGGAGTGGCCTTTGGCTGGGCTTTTCTTGTATAGCCATGGACAGAACCATTTTTCCTGTGACACAGAGACTGCATTTAGGGGGAGGCAATGGCTTGGAGCCACGATAGTGCAGTGATGTTATGTGAAGGAGTGTGTGAAAAGAGACAGCGGGTGAGGAGGGTGGTGGTGCCCTCTGTCTTCAGTGAAGGAGATCTCTGTTCTTGAGACCCCTTGGCCCCAGGGGGTGCATTTGGGGGGACCTGGTGTCCTGAAAGTGAGACACAGTGGTTTTTTTTTGGAACTGGGCAAAGCATCCTTAAAAGGGGAACTCTAGAAGCAGCTCTGGTCCATGTGCAGTGGTGAGAGCACTGGGCATGGAAGGAAGATGTCAGGATGGCAAATGATCTCCGGGTGGGGCCACGTGTGACATGGAAACACAAGAGGTCTCAACTGTGTTTCCAGGAGAAGCCTGTGGTACAAGAGGGACTCCTCACTCATTGATGAACTGAGAATAGATTATCTTAAGGGTGGTGATGGACTGAGAGTTGGTGATATGATGGGTGGTAACTGAATTGAGAATCCAGGTTTTGTACTACTGTGATGTATTGGAAATTTGGTGGGGGGAGGAGAAATGTTTTTTAGAAGGTTTTCATTCTGAGTTCTGTGTGTGTTTCTTTTTATATATAGTTGTAGGTTAATAAAGGTTTTCTTCTTTATTCCTAAGTTGGAGCCTGCTTTGCTGTATTCCTGATCACATCTCACATCAGACGGCAGGGAGCATATATTTTCATGGGGGCACTGGCATTGTGCCAGCATGAAACCGTGACATCTCCCAATATCTGAAGTGAAGCATAAAATGCCTGATGGAGGAAACCTCATCCTGAGGACAATGGGAGGCCAGCAGTTACACGCAGAGAGTCTTTGAGATGGGTGTGAATGCTGCAGCCTGCATCCTCACTTTGCTGAGATGGAATACTGTGTGGGAGACTGATAGTCAGGCAGTGGGTAGCATCCCTCCCTCCTCTGGTCTGAACACTTCTAACTCAGCCTCTCTTCATGTGCAGGAGGTCCATCCCAAAGATGCTCCATTTGCCTTGTCAGGGCCTAGGAAGCTGCTGTCAGTTACTCCTGCCTGGCAAAGACTGGCTTTGCAAGGAGATTGGCAATTTGCTGTCAGTCACTAGGACACATGGGCAGTGCTGTGCTCAGCTGCCTGAGGAGCAGCCTGCAGAGAACAATCCAGCATTGTCCCCATGCCTCTGGGGACTCTCCAGATAAAAGGCCACATTCCCTCTCTGTCTTGGGCACGTTCACTGTGTGTCCTGCTATTGCTGCCCAGGTGAGACTGGAGGTGCTGCACAATGGGCTGGAGAGGCTCTCTTAAGTTGGTGCTTGCACATATTGGCCGAACAGATGTATTGGAAAGCAAGGACACAGGCTCTCACAGGGTGGGCATCAATGCAGAAGCACATCATCAGAGTGGAAGTCTTCCAAGGGAGTCTTGCAAACAAATGCTCAAACTGGCCACTGTTTGCCCTCCTGAAGCCCCTGGTTGTCATCCAGCCCATCAGTCTTCCACACAATATTCCCTCTCAGCAAAGTGAGGATGCAGGCTGCAGCATTCACACCCACCTCAAAGACCCTCTGTGTGTAACTGCTGGCCTCCCATTGTCCTCAGGATGAGGTTTCCTCCATCAGGCATTTTATGCTTCAGCATGAGATATTTGCAGACAATGGCTCTCACTGCTGTGGGAGATTGTTCCAGCCCTGCTGTCCTGCTGCCTTCTGGAGGGTTATAGCACAGGCTGCACCTTTCACATTAGTCAGCTCCCCAGGGCTCCACAAGTGGAGAGGTGTCACCCTGCACCATGGCCTTGTCACGTCTTGCAGGGAAGGATGAGCTCCAGGACCTGGGGTCTCAGGGCTCAGAGTGACATGGAGTCAGACTCTTCCAGATCCTGATTCATCCCAAATTCCCCAGATCAATCACCGTTGTTGTCCTCCTGCCCTGTTCGTAGGGGAAGCAGTCCATGATGAATGGCTTCTTCCTACAGCCAAGGGGAGGGGGCCGTGTCCAGACCCAGCAGGGGCTGCTGCTCACCACAGGCTGAGCCTGGGAGTGGACAGCCAGCAGAGGAACCTGCTGGTCAGCTCTGTCCTTCAGGGACTGTGCACCCTCACTGGCTGCACCACAGCAGGCCTAAGCCTCCTGTGCAGGGCTGGCTCTTGTGTGGAGGAGGGCAGGCAGGAAATGTGCTCCTTGTCCTGCTTGTGTGCCAAGAGCTATGGCAGAGGGGAGGCCTAAAGGGGATCCTGCACCACAAAAGCCAGAAACGTGTGGGAATGGTGCTCAAGACCTGGATAAGGAGGTCCCCTGTGGGCAGACCCAAGCCCAGTAGCCCAGGCTGGTGTTGGGAGAAGCTGTGCACAGCAGGGCATGGTTTCTAGGCAGCACAGGGAGTGGCCCTCACCTGCAGGGCCACGAGGATGTGCTGTCACCACTACCCATTCTTGAAATGACAGCCTGGTAGGCCAGGCCAGAGCTGGCTCCATGAGGGCTCATCTCCTGTATGTTCCTGAAAGAAAGTCTCAGCCCAGGACTCCTGTGCAGGAAGAACTCACAAGGAAGATGGGGAGCCATTCCATGAAGTGAGAGACACAGTCGGATCACCAAAGTGGAGCCCCGCTGTGTTTCTTTTGCTCCCTATCCTGTTTTTCAGGCTGGGTTGAGAAGGAGGCAAAGCAGGGACTATTTCATTCCACTGATGCAAAGACAGAGCCCATGGGGAAGAAACGGTAACAACTAGTCAAAGAGCAGAAATTGCCCTGAACACGTGAGAAGGGACAAGCCAGGAGACAAGCTGGAAGGACAAGTGATGTGGGAAGTAGAGAAATGAACTCAAACCAGAGAAGAACACATGCCTGCAAGGCAGATGCATGCAAATACACAGTGGAGAAGAAAGTCAACATGCAAATAAACTCTGAGGCAAGTGGATAAAATGCTGCTTTGCAGGGACGAGCTTGACCCCCATAAGAGTCCCAAAACCAGAAGGGCTGTCTGGCAGTGGGTCCCCAGGAGAGGCACACTGACTCTGGGTCTAGATGTGTGACCTAGGGGGGCTGAACGGAGTTGTATTGTGCTCTCAGCCAGAGAACTGGGCTTAGGCAGAGCCAGCAGGGAATGAGAGTAGGCTGAGGCAAAGAGAGAGAAATGGCGTCAAGAAATAGCTTAAGTAGGAGTTGTGAGGAAAGGAAAGGGTTGGAACTGGGAAGAAAGCAATGGGAGCAGGGGAGAAGCATCTCAGACCCAAAGAGGCCCTGAAGACATTGCTGATCATGTTCCCACCACAGGACACCAAGGGACATCAACTCAAGTGGCATCAGAGAAGGAGTTAGTTCTGCATAAAACACACATCTGCACTGGGAACCTGGAGAGGACCAGGACACCGGGAAAGGGAAGGGAGGATATTTGCAGCACAGCGCTTCTCCAGTTCTCTGGTACCACCACAAGTCTCTGCTGACAACAGGTTTCTCACAGCTGCCTGTGACACTTCTCCACATTTGCTTGTGTTATTGACTGTATCCTGTGGAATGAAGTCCAATCCCTGCCAGTGTCCATACTACAGCAGTGGAAAAGGCCTTGCAGAGAGGGAATTTGTACACAAGAACATTGTTATAGGACAAAGGGGAATGGCTTTAAACTGACAGAGGGCAGGTTTTGATTAAATATTAGGGAGGAGTAGTGGTTCCTTCCTAATATTTAGGAAAGTGAGGTGGTGAGGCAAGGTAACCAGTTTCCCATAGGAGATGTATCCCAACTGTAACATGTTCAAGGCCAGGCTGGATGGGGATATGAGCAATCTGGCCTAGAGGAAGGGGTCCCTGCCCATGATCCAGGGGACTTGAAACTAGACTATCCTTAAAAGTCTCTTCCACCCCAAACCATTCCATGGTTTGTGGATTATTTCCCCACAGTCTGGAGATGGAAACGGACAGACAGATATGCACACAGAGCACAGGGCCTTTCTTCATTAGTCTGATACTGTATTTTCTCTTGTCTAAGATTTCGGAATTTGTTCAGCAAAACCAGTACAGCTAGAGGACATTTTGCGTGTGACTCAACAAAAAGCAAACAGCTCTGCTCAAGGAGACAGAGGACATTGAATCTCTGCATATCTCTCTTCCATTCCTGTGCTTTCCTCCTGGAGAAGTCCATCTCTTAGCAGCCAGAGGCTGCTGGAACCACGCAGAGAGAAGAGGACACAAGAACACAGCAGCTGCTCCAAAGAGCCTGAGCCTCCCTATGTTCCCTGAGCCACCACATGCACTGGGGATGCTGGACAAAGCTCATTTCATTTCACACACGTGGTCCCACCCCACACAGTGAAGATGTGTCAGAGCTCCCCACCCTTCCCAGCACAGCCAGAGCTGTTCCCAGCTCCCTGCTGAGCTCCCAGCTTTACTCAGGACAGGGGTACTTCCATCACACAGTTACTGCTGCAGCTTCACAAATTCGATGATAGTTCAAACATCTGACACTATTCCAGTTGTTGGGTAGTTCAGTATCCCTGTATATTATAACGCAATTCTCATCATAGCCTTCACTTGGTTCTCCTTTTGGCCAGAACCTGGGACACAGACAGGCTTGTTACTCCCCAGTGCCCACTGTAAAGCACTGCAGGAAAAGGCCACAGTGAGATACCAGACTTGAAGGCAAGAGACACAAATTCCCAATGCTGATCCATGGACTGAAGCACTGCCCTTCCTCCCACTGCATATCACACTGGCACCAGTGGCACATGGAAACCTGCCTCCTTCCTACAGCCTTCCAGCACAACAGAGCTTCCCTGCTCCATCGTGCTGGTGGGCAACTGCTCAGCACCACTCACCCCATGAACCTCACACACAATAGAGGCCTGTGCTGGACTCCAGGGCAAGTTTGTGACATCTTCTGTTTCACCCACCGGCACCTTCATGTCTACTCTACTTTCTTTCCCTACCCGGAGTCACACCAAACACTCTTCATGCAGAAATACTCACGCTGCTGTCATATTGTAGGGAGTCTTGTCCACCCACTGCCACTGGCCCTCCTGCTCGGCAAACAGTCCAATGTATGAATTGTCTCGTTTAGGTTCTTTAGATTGCCTTATCTGCTCAGAGAGGAATTCCTGGCAATTAGAGAGAGAGAGAGCAATGTCCATGAGTTGCAGGACTGACCACAGAGGGGCATCAGGAATCCCCATGATGTGGGGCTGGTGGCAGAGGGGGCTGGTGCTGCAGAGGTGCAGACAGGACCTTCCCCCTCCCCTGCAGGACAAGGAGGGGCTCTGAGTCCCCTCCAGGGCCCAGCACTGTGGCTCTGCCTGCTGGGTCCCTCTCTCTGGGGCCCTGTGCACTCACCTGCTCTGCCTTGCTGGTGATCACCACCAGCTGGGAGCCCATCCCAGTGCAGTTCCGTGCACTCTCATCCCATGACATCATGTCAGTGGACAGGAAATAGCAGCTTCCTTGAAACCTTCTCCAGCCCTTTGGGCAGCACATCCAGCCTCGGTCTGTGCAGGGAGAGGACAGACAGATGCAGGCTACTAACTAGAGATGGTGATTGCAGACACCAGGTTTTCCAGGGACAGTGCTCATGTCCTGCTCAGTGACTTTTCCTGACAGAAAGTGCTTGAAGAAACAGGGATAGTACAGACATTCCTTCCCATTGCTTTGGGGTATGACCAGTGAGCCTTGTGTACCCAAAGCCAGGGTAATCCTTGTAAGGGCATCTCAGGGCTCTCCAAGGTTCCTTTGGGGATGTGCTTTGACCTGCCCTGGCACAGCCCCTTGAGGCCCTTGGCCCCAAGGAAGAGGGGACATTGGGCTACTGACCTGTGCCTTGTGGCACCGCTGAGTCGCACTCCCACTCCGAGAACTGCTGCTGCAGGGCTGAGGGCTGGTCACTGCTGTGGCAGAAGGGAACCACTGCAAAGGGACAGGAAAGGCAGCAGGATTAGCCCTTGCTCCCAGCTCCTCACACAGCATCTCTGGCCCCTGCACTCTTCTTCCACCATTTCCCCAGCAAGCACGCTCCCAGCTGTCACCTCTCCTGGCCCACCCCAGTGGCACAGCTCCTTCCCAGCCAGAAAGAGCCCTGTGCCTTCCAAGTGAGACAGCAGAGGGACCCCTGGAAGCACATCCCTCTGGGGACATGCCACACACACGGCAGGAGGGAGCCCTCCCAGCCACAGCCACTCTGCCATGCACACACCCCCAGCCCAGCTGCCAGTCTACAAAGCAGCCTCTCCTTGTCACCCTCTGTCTCTTCCTCAGCTACACAGCAACAGGCCCCTGGGGCCACCCTCAGCTGGGCCTGTTCCATCAGCAACACCCAGTGCAGGTGAAGGGAATCACTTACAGCTGCAGCTCCTGAAACCAGGGTGCAGCACCATAAACCCCTGGGACTTACTGGCTCCACTTTGTGGGGAATAATGCACTCTTGGTGACAGGCCACAGCCACAATCCCAAGGACTTCCTAGGAACCCAGACACTCATCAGGAGTATGGATTAGGAGCAGATCAGTGTGTGCTCAACAATCCAGATGCCTATTTTCATTGATCTTTCAATTTAGAACTATTTTCACTGATGAGCAGAAGAATCCCAGTGGCTCCAGTGCCTGATGAGTGAATTGCTGTAATGGAGGAAGGCTCAGAGGAGATGGGCAATGCCTGGCTGAGCACTCCTATTGTCAATAAAGGTGACCTTGTCCCTACCTAATGATAAAGGATGAGAAGAGAGATGACTTGTGGTTTAGTTCAGCTGAGGGATCTGATGTGCTGTGGAGCTGTTCATCCCTGCAGGGATCAAAAAGGATCAGTGTCTTCCTCAGACAGCCATGAAACCTCTGCTGGCTGGGAGACACTGCTACTGCCTTAGCATTCCTGGGGAATCAGGATGGGAAATCATTGGCTCTGGAAACTCTCCCTTAAGAGAAGAGCTGGCCAAGGTCTCAGCTCATGCAGACTGAGAGAGACTGAGAGGACCCTGCTCTGACGGCCTTGCTGCCACCACAGGCAGTTCCTTACAGAGCCAGCTTATTCAAGAGATCTTACTTATTCCCTGAGATTCAAATGGTGGATTGGGAGCTACAGATGTGTTCCCACAAATGTTGATTCTGCATGAGAAGGGGTCTCTGACCTGTGTTTTGGTGAATGCTGTTGCCCTGCTGGCAGAGGCACTAGGATGTGGGTTTCCCACCTGACCAAGGGCAGCCACCTGAGCCCTTCATCCCAAGGGAATTAAGACACCCTGGAACTCACCAAGCCAGAGGCACAAGGTCCCAATGGCAGCTTTGATTGCAAGGGCACAAATAAGGAAGACCCAGATGTTCAGCCAGGAGCAGCCTCTCTCTTCTGTTGGGGCTGGAAAACACAAAGCAAGAGTGAGGATGTCCCAGCCCAGAGTTAGGAGCAGGATAACCCAGGGGGCTCTGTTCCCCAGCACCCTGCTGGTCCCTTCTTCCAAGCACTGGGAGCCCCTCAGGTGCTGGAAGCAGGTCCTGCTGCCTGTCCCTAGCAGGGGCTCAGAGCCACAGAGTACAGGAGCACAGGGGCTGCCCTGAGGCTGCTTTTCTATTTCCCTGTTTATCACAAGACCTGCCTGGATTCTGCCCAACCCTCACTCCCCCTTTGTCCTGTCAGACCTCCTTTATCCTAAACACATCTTCCATGTTGCCTTCCATTACCCTGTCTGTCTCTGAATGCTCTTTGTGGAGCTCCCTCCTCTTCCTCTCTCTTTGGAGCTTCTTTCCCTCACTCCCTGCATTTTGCCTCTGTCCCATCAGCCCCTTTCTGCAGTGGCACAGTCCCCCAAAGCAGTGAGTGCCCAGCTCAGGGTGTGCACAGCCAGACCCACAGAGGGATTGTTTCCACAGGGGGAAAAGGCACTTGGGAGCTCTTGGGGAGCCCTGGCTGGGGTGTCCTTGGAGACAGCAGAGATGGGAGCAGGCACTTGTGCTCAGAGTGATGCAGAGAGCTTTAGCAGGGCAATGACAGAAGGACAGCCCCCTTCAGCCCCATTGTTTACAGACACAGCACTGAAGGGAATAGCAGGGCACGCTCTGCCTGCACTTCCATTCCCCCTGGCTCTAGGAAAAGCTCATTCTGCCAGCCTGGCCACTGCCCACTGCCCTCATCTCTTGCTTTGCTCTTGCCCTGAGCCCCATCTCCTGCTGCCCACTGCACCATGCCCAGGATCCATCCCAGCCCTGCCTTTCCCCCAACCCCTGTGGCAGGAGGACAGAAAGGAAGGAAGGTTTGGGGCTTACCTGCACTTCCAGGACTGACTCTCCCTTGGCCATTCATCATCTCTGCAGGAGGATCACTCTTCTCCAAGAGTCCCTGTTACCAGTGTGGGCACAAACAGCCTTCCTCCTGCACAGGGCACCTCCCACTCTGGTGAGGAGCTGGCAAAGGCCTTAATCTGGTGGCCTAAAAAAGCCATATCCTGGGTGTACCCACAGCACAGGAGATTGAGGAACTTTCATCATTACCCTGCCAGGGCATTTCACACAAGAATCATTGCAACACACAATCTCATGAAGGCAAGGGAAAGCAGATGAAGGAGAGATCACTGCAGCTCACACAGTCTCCCTTTGCCCAACCCCAGGCACTTGCACAGGTCATCCATGGCCTTCCCTCTCTGCTCCCTGCCCTCTCCTGCTGAGGCTCCATGTGTGTGACAGTACACACATGGGCAGGTATATTTGGCATTGGCTAGCAAAGGGTTAAACCCACTGAGCACAGCCTCCAAAAG
This sequence comes from Ammospiza nelsoni, assembly GCF_027579445.1. NCBI lineage: Eukaryota > Metazoa > Chordata > Aves > Passeriformes > Passerellidae > Ammospiza > Ammospiza nelsoni. The sequence continues at coordinate 32,473,523 of NC_080634.1, read as the reverse complement.
GGAACCAAAAATGAGAGGAAAGCAGATCTGTGACTGAGTCTGGGCTGTGCCCAGGTGCAGCCTGAGAACAGAAGAGAATTTGCCAATACACTTTTTAACTAATTAATTTAGAAATATGGATGGAGCTTTGGGCAGTTGTGTTCAATATGCCATCTTTGTGGGGCTGGAGGACAGAAAGGATGATTGGATGGTGCTGGAGTCCTTTTGCATGCCAGATCAGGAATTTTGCTTTGGTTATGACTACAAAAGCTGAAGCCCTACATAGTGTTTCTAGCAGTTCTCAAGGAGATCTGGATTCAAGACCAGCAGCCTCATATTCCTAAGGATATCACTAAGGATAAAGGATCCATACTGGATCCCAATGTCCTCTGAATGGACTGAGATGGAAACACAGCTTTTGCTCTTGTTCCATCAGCTGGTTTCTCCCTGTGGAGAGGAATGCATGGGGGCAGAGACACAGGAATAGGAGAGCTCATAGCTTAACATCCCTCCTAAACTGAGGGGCCCAGAACTGGACGCAATACTCAAAGTGTGGCCTCACCAGTGCCCATAGCTGCAACTATGGGAGTTTCACTTTCCCCCATAGCTCTGCAGCTTGGCCACTTCTGTGTGTAAGAAACTCCCTGGCAGCTGAGTGCTGTGGGTGACCTCACTGATGGCACTGAGGGGAGCAGCAGGCACAGACCCACAGTTCTGCAGTGTGACAATGTGACCCTGTGCTTTCACCTGTGCTTCGCAGGCTGCTGGGAGAGCTGTGGATACTCAGGTACCCCACATCTCCAGCAGGAAGTGTGTGGGACCAGGGGAAGCCCTGCTGCCACAAAGGGGATGTGTGCTTGCAGCTGCCCTTCCTGCATGTCTGGTGGGAGGCTGGAGGTTCCACAAGTCTTGGGAATGTGTTTTTCTGTGGAGTGAGAGCTTGTGAACACTGCTTACATAGAGATGTTTAGAAATGTAGGCTCTGACCCTGCCTGCAGCCTGTTGTGCACAAAATAACAGAATCAGGGGATGTCTTCTACAGAGAGCTCAGGCTTGTCCTCCCTTGTAAGCAGTTCTGTAGCCTGATCTTGTGATACCTCAGCTGAAATGCCTGTGCTGCTGCTGTGGGCTCTCCTATTCCTGTGTCTCTGCCCCCATGCATTCCTCTCCACAGGAGAAACCAGTTGATGGAACATCTCAGCCTGTTCCACGTATGTCTGCAGCATTTGCAGTCACAACCAAGTGAGACTTTGTGAACTGTCATGCACATGGACTCTGGCACTGCCTAGTGATCCTTCTGCCCCACAGTGCCAGGTCATGCTGAACCCCTTTGCTCAAAGCCCAGCTCCCTTCCAATGCAATTAGACCAAAAACAGTGTCACAAGTTCTCTGTTGTGCTCATGATTTCTGGGCTCAGGATGCCAATGGTCACTGCCCAGAATCAGTCACAGATCTGCTTTCCTCTCATTTTTGATTCCCTTTTGGAGGCTGTGCTCAGTGGGTTTAACCCTTTGCTAGCCAATGCCAAATATACCTGCCCGTGTGTGTACTGTCACACACATGGAGCCTCAGCAGGAGAGGGCAGGCAGCAGAGAGGGAAGGCCATGGATCACCTGTGCAAGTGCCTGAGGCTGGGCAAAGGGAGACTGTGTGAGCTGCAGTGATGCTCTCCTTCATATGCTTTCCTTTGTCTTGGTGACTTGGTGTTTTGCAATGACCATCTTGTGAAATGTCCTGGCAGGGAAATTATGAAAATTTCCCAATGTCCATGTGATGTGGGGTACACCAGGGTGGGAGGTGTCCTGTGCAGGAGGAAGGCTGTTTGTGCCCACACTGGTAACAGGGACCCTTGGAGAAGAGTGATCCTCCTGCAGAGATGATGAATGGCCAAGGGAGAGTCAGTCCTGGAAGTGCAAGTAAGCCCCAAACCTTCCTTCCTTTCTGTCCTCCTGCCACAGGGGTTGGGGGAAAGGCAGGGCTGGGATGGATCCTGGGCATGGTGCAGTGGGCAGCAGGAGATGGGGCTCAGGGCAAGAGCAAAGCAAGAGATGAGGGCAGTGGGCAGTGGCCAGGCTGGCAGAATGAGCTTTTCCTAGAGCCTCAGGGCAGCCCCTGTGCTCCTGTACTCTGTGGCTCTGAGCCCCTGCTAGGGACAGGCAGCAGGACCTGCTTCCAGCACCTGAGGGGCTCCCAGTGCTTGGAAGAAGGGACCAGCAGGGTGCTGGGGAACAGAGCCCCCTGGGTTATCCTGCTCCTAACTCTGGGCTGGGACATGCTCACTCTTGCTTTGTGTTTTCCAGCCCCAGCAGAAGAGAGAGGCTGCTCCTGGCTGAACATCTGGGTCTTCCTTATTTTTGCCCTTGCAATCAAAACTGCCTTTGTAACCATCTGCCTTGGTGAGTTCCAGGGTGTCTTAATTTCCTCAACATTAAGGGCTCAAGTGACTGCTTTTTTCAGGTGAAAGCCCATATCCTAGTCCCTCTTCCAGGCAGGCAAACGCTTTTCACCAAAACAGGCCTGTCTAGTCTTATTGGCTTATCCCATGACTTCTGTGTCCCTTTCCACATCCCTTCCTTAGAAGATTTCTAATCTGGGATTGTCATCTGGGCTAGTGTGTCTCTCAGACAACCGAGATGAGAGAAGCTCTTCTGAGAGAAGGAATGACTGGCAGTGGGAGAAATGGCCTGCTGTTCTCACCTTGTTGCTCAATCCAGATTTCATAGCTTGTGTCCTGGTTTAGGACAAATTAGGGGAAATCTCCAAAAGGGAGCCCCCCAAAACAAAACAAACCTCCAACCACCCCTCCCCCAACACCGGGTTCGGGAAGGAATTTCTTGGAGGAGCAAAGTGGAAAACAAAACCTATTTATTTACAAGTAACAAAAGAACACTCCCCAACACAAGAAAAGAAAAGAAAACAGAAAAAAACAGACTGTGTGTTGAGAGGGCGCGGCGCTTCTCTGCAAGCTTCGGGTGTCCTGGACGTCTACAGGTCAGGTCCGGAGCCGGTCCAGTATCTTCAGGGGAGGGTAAGAAAGAGGGAGCAAGAGAAAAGGAAAAAAAAACAGCACAAAAAGCAGAAAGCAAGCAAGCAAAGCGGCTAGCCAAGCCAAGCAGCAAAAGCCAAAAGCAAAAAGGCCTGGTCAAACACTCCCCCCTCTCTTCCCCGCCCCGCCGCAGCAGGACGGCCGGGGGGGGGGGGGAAGAGAGAAAAGGCACAGCTGCCAGACACAACACACGATATTGGGATAAAGGCTGTCAACCCACGACGCTCCACCCCTTATCCCATATCGTGAATATACAATAAAAACTTTCATTTCACTTACTCACACCTTTGACACTTACGCATTCCTCTCATCTTACTTGATCAGACCTTTGACACTTACAGTTTCCTTCTGTCTCACATTCAACAAACAATGACATTCATATATGAGTCTCATCCCACAATCAGGTCTCCCTGAGGTACACACCGTGTTGTTCCATCTTTCTGCATTATCCACCATGTATAACCTGGTCCTTGAGCAAAGACAATCCCACGGATGGGTTTGTCTGTACTCGAGGCAGGGTTGATCCATACTGTCTTTCCCAACAAACCTCTGACGTGGGCCACTGGGGCTTTATCCCCATCTACTATATTAAGGAGCTCACACTGAGCAGGACCCGCTCGGTTGGTGGAACCTCGAGTGTTAACTAACCAGGTAGCCTTTGCCAAATGCTGCTCCCAGTTTTTAAAAGACCCCCCACCCAATGCTTTTAAGGTGGTTTTTAACAATCCATTATACCTTTCCACTTTCCCTGCAGCTGGTGCATGATAGGGGATATGGTATATCCACTCAATGCCATGTTCCCTAGCCCAAGTATTAATAAGATTGTTTTTAAAATGAGTTCCATTATCCGACTCAATTCTCTCGGGAGTACCATGCCTCCAAAGGACCTGCTTTTCAAGGCCCAAGATAGTGTTACGGGCTGTGGCATGAGACACAGGGTAGGTTTCCAACCATCCCGTGGTGGCTTCTACCATGGTTAGTACATAGCGCTTGCCCTGGCGGGTTTGAGGCAGTGTGATGTAATCAATCTGCCAGGCCTCCCCGTATTTGTACTTAGACCACCGCCCCCCATACCAGAGGGGCTTCACCCGCTTGGCCTGCTTGATGGCAGCGCACGTCTCACAGTCACGAATAACCTGAGAGATACTGTCCATGGTTAGATCCACCCCTCGGTCTCGTGCTCACTTATAGGTGGCATCTCTACCCTGGTGGCCTGAGGCATCATGGGCCCATCGTGCTAAGAATAACTCTCCCTTATGCTCCCAGTCGAGATCTATCTTCAACTCCCCTATCTTTGCAGCCTGATGTACTTGCTGGTTGTTTTGCTGCTCTTCATTAGCTCTGCTTCTGGGGACATGGGCATCTACATGGCGAATCTTCACAGGTAACTTCTCTACCCGAGTAGCGATATCTTTCCACTCTTCCGCAGCCCAAATTGGTTTTCCTCTTCGCTGCCAGTTCGCCTCTTTCCATCTCTTCAGCCATCCCCATAGAGCATTGGCTGCCATCCAGGAATCGGTATACAAATAGAGCCTTGGCCACCTCTCTCTCTCTGCAATACCTAGGGCCAGTTGAATAGCTTTGATTTCAGCAAATTGACTGGATTCACCCTCTCCTTCAGTAGCCTCTGCAACCCGTCGAGTGGGACTCCACACAGCTGCTTTCCACCTCCGTTTCATCCCTATGACACGACAAGAACCATCGGTGAATAGAGCATAACGTGTTTCTTCTGCTGGCAACTGATTGTATGGCGGAGCTTCCTCAACCCGGGTCACTGGCTCTTGTTCCTCATCTGCGACACTAAAGCTTTCACCTTCAGGCCAATTTGTAATTATCTCCAGGATCCCAGGGCGATTTAACTTCCCAATTCGAGCGCGCTGCGTAATGAGGGCAATCCACTTACTCCAAGTAGCATTGGTGGCATGGTGGGTAGAGGGAACCTTTCCTTTGAACATCCATCCCAACACCGGTAGTCGGGGTGCCAAAAAGAGTTGTGCCTCTGTACCAATCACCTCCGAGGCGGCTTGGACTCCTTCATAGGCGGCCAAGATTTCCTTTTCTGTTGGAGTATAGTTATCTTCAGACCCCCTGTAGCTCCGACTCCAAAATCCCAATGGTCGGCCTCGGGTCTCGCCAGGTACCTTCTGCCAAAGGCTCCAGGACAGACCATGGCTCCCGGCTGCAGAGTAGAGCACGTTCTTCACATCTGGTCCCGTCCTGACTGGACCAAGGGCTACAGCATGAGCGATCTCCTGCTTGATTTGGACAAAAGCTTGCTGCTGCTCAGGGCCCCAATGGAAGTCGTTCTTCTTGCGGGTAACCAGATAAAGGGGTCTCACAATCTGACTATACTCAGGGATGTGCATCCTCCAGAAACCTATAGTGCCTAAGAAAGCTTGTGTTTCCTTTTTATCAGTTGGTGGGGACATGGCAGTGATTTTATTAATAACATCCACAGGAATCTGACGCCGTCCGTCTTGCCACTTCACCCCCAAGAACTGAATTTCTCGGGCAGGTCCCTTGACTTTGCTCTTCTTAATGGCAAATCCAGCTTCCAAGAGAATATGAATTATCTTCTCTCCTTTCTCGAACACTTCTATTGCCGTGCTCCCCCAAACAATGATATCATCAATATATTGCAGATGTTCTGGAGCCTCACCCTCTTCTAGTGCAGCCTGGATCAGTCCATGACAGATGGTAGGACTGTGTTTCCACCCCTGGGGCAGTCGGTTCCAGGTATACTGCACTCCCCTCCATGTAAAAGCAAACTGAGGCCTGCATTCTGCTGCCAGAGGGATGGAGAAAAACGCGTTAGCAATATCGATGGTCGCATACCACTTTGCTGCCTTAGACTCCAGCTCGTACTGCAGTTCCAGTATGTCCGGTACAGCCGCACTCAGTGGTGGAGTCACTTCATTCAAGGCACGATAGTCCACAGTCAGTCTCCATTCTCCGTCAGATTTTCGCACAGGCCAGATAGGGCTGTTAAAGGGTGAGTGGGTTTTACTGACCACCCCTTGGCTCTCCAGCTCTCGGATCATTTTGTGGATGGGGATCACGGCATCTCGATTCGTCCGGTACTGCCTGCGGTGCACTGTTGAGGTGGCAATTGGCACTCGCTGCTCCTCTACCTTCAAGAGTCCTACTGCAGATGGGTTCTCTGATAGTCCAGACAAGGTGTTCAATTGTTTAATACCCTCTATCTCCACTGCAGCTATTCCAAAAGCCCACCTGAATCCCTTAGGATCTTTGTAATAGCCATTCCGGAGGAAGTCTATGCCCAAAATACACGGAGCCTCTGGACCAGTCACAATCGGGTGTTCCTGCCATTCCTTCCCAGTCAAGCTCACCTCAGCTTCCAACAAAGTCAACTGTTGTGATCCTCCCGTCACTCCAGCAATGGAAACAGGTTCTGTCCCCACATGTTCTGATGGCATTAAGGTACACTGTGATCCAGTGTCAACCAACGCTTCATAGTCTTGTGGCTCTGATGTGCCAGGCCATCTGATCCACACCTTCCAAAAAACCCGGTTCTCCCGTGCCTCTTCCTGGCTGGAGGCAGGGCCCCTCTAAGCCAGATTGTCCTTCTTTCCTTGGGCATATGCCTTAGAAGTTCCTTCAAGGGGATCGGACATGTCATCGTCATCATTATACTTAACATCTCGGCTACGAGCGACCGGAGCTGCTATCCTTTTGGTGATACTTTCTCTTTTCTTCAAATCACGCACCCGTTGTGCCAAAGCAGCGGTGGGTTTTCCATCCCATCTCCTCATGTCTTCTCCAGACTCACGCAGAAAAGCCCATAACTCAGTCCGTGGGGTGTACCTTCTCTCCCCATCAAAGGAGCGCCAGCGTTGGACACCAGGACCTCTAATTTGTACAGCTGAGATTTGAATAAGGTCCTCCTTAATCTCTTCCCGGAGTTTCTTATGATTCTCCTCAATTTTATCCTCTAGTTTCTGCAGTCGGGTTTCCACTGCTGCAATTCTGGCATGAGTTGGGCCATGCACAGCATCTGCATACGCTCGAAGCTTCTTTGCCATATCGAGCACAGTCTCATATGTATCATCCCACTTCATTATTGCTAGGGCAGAAGCGTATTCAGGTGGCCCAAGTCGCACGAGTTTCCTCCACATTACAGGTGTGCATGGTACCAGGTCCGGATTTCTAGTTGTTGTGTCATCTGAGAAAATGAGCTCTGCCACCGCCATCTCTCTCAGGCGTTGGATCCCCTGTTCTATGGTCTTCCACCGTGTCTGCTGCATATAGAGATCATCCGTACACAGGTATCGTTCTGCTACGCTTCTTAGGACCCGTTCCCAGAGGCTGTGAGGGTTAGCCCCCCTCATCATACCTTGATCGATGACAGGATCATGTGACAGGGATCCCAAATGCCTTGCTTCAGTACCATCCAAAATCGTAACCTCCCCTGCAGCATCCCAAAGGCGGACTAACCAACTAATTATAGATTCGTCAGGTTGTCGTCTGTAATCCTTTCTTAGGCCTCTGAGGTCCTTCAGAGAAAAGGAGTCAATATTAGCTCCAGATTCTGTGCCCCTTGATGTGGCCTCTGATTTTGGTGAGGGTCCTTCTCCTGCATCATCATCCTCATCATCCTCCACCTTTCGATCGGTCTTGCCTTTACACTTTCCACCTCTTGTATTAGCTGCAACAGCCATGGTTTGGGGCCTACTGTCTGATGTAGCTGCTAGCCTGGAGCCTGGGATGTTAGCTGCAGCCTGGGTCACTGGGGTAGTAACTAACTTATCTCCCTGTTCCCTTTCTGCTATCTGCTGCTCCACAGTATCTAGCAGAGTACGGTAAACAAATGCCAAGGCCCAGCTCACTGCAGTAATCCTTTCTTCCTTAGTGTTACCATGGCACTTCTCCCTCAAATACTTTGCCACCTCGACTGGATTCTGAATTTGATCAGATGGAAAGTCCCAGTCCATAGGATCAGAAAATTCCTTTAAAGTCTGGCCCATGTCCTCCCATTTCCCACTCCAGTCAAGATTTTTCCTGCTTTGTTTTACTCCTAAGTCAGGAGTGTCTCTAACCCCTCTAGAAATCTCAGTCTTCATTTTATACACACTCCAGACAGTATAGAAAAGGCTTAATAAATTAAATGCCAGAAAGATGGATTCTTTCAAACTCAGGGGAAATTCAGTATTTTCTAATAGAGATGTCAACAATTTGGAGGACAAGAAGGAAGACAAAGGCTGAAAAGCCCCTTCCCCTTCTTCTCCCCAAACAAACTGAGTAAACAACCATAATAACAGTCCATACATTCTTGAAATAAAGTCCAGCATTTTTATCCGACACATCATCATACATAAGACCAGCACAATGACTATTCTGGTTAGTGCCCCCCGCTTACAAAAGCTACTTATTAGGGCCAACATCAGAGCTATTTTTGGGTAAGGAAATAACCCTAGGGACCACAAAAGTATTAAAACTTCAAAAACCCCTAGGGACCAGAACGACCGGCAAGCTTCCACTCCAAATGACATTATGAATCACCAATATGCCCACAAAATAGCCAAAACCAAAATATTATTATTATAGGTTTTTTTCCCACTGTTTTTTGGCCTCCCTTTTTCCCGGCCAACGCACCAAAAAGTATATTGTCCTGGTTTAGGACAAATTAGGGGAAATCTCCAAAAGGGAGCCCCCCAAAACAAAACAAACCTCCAACCACCCCTCCCCCAACACCGGGTTCGGGAAGGAATTTCTCGGAGGAGCAAAGTGGAAAACAAAACCTATTTATTTACAAGTAACAAAAGAACACTCCCCAACACAAGAAAAGAAAAGAAAACAGAAAAAAACAGACTGTGTGTTGAGAGGGCGCGGCGCTTCTCTGCAAGCTTCGGGTGTCCTGGACGTCTACAGGTCAGGTCCGGAGCCGGTCCAGTATCTTCAGGGGAGGGTAAGAAAGAGGGAGCAAGAGAAAAGGAAAAAAAAACAGCACAAAAAGCAGAAAGCAAGCAAGCAAAGCGGCTAGCCAAGCCAAGCAGCAAAAGCCAAAAGCAAAAAGGCCTGGTCAAACACTCCCCCCTCTCTTCCCCGCCCCGCCGCAGCAGGACGGCCGGGGGGGGGGGGGAAGAGAGAAAAGGCACAGCTGCCAGACACAACACACGATATTGGGATAAAGGCTGTCAACCCACGACAGCTTGTTACTAAACAGTCTGTGTTGGGGCTCCAAAGCAGAAGTTAGAGGATAGCACAGGTTGCTCATGCACAAGGTGAAAAGGATGACAATAGCACTTTGCTTTGCTTTCCTCTCTTCTCAGTGGCGTTACTTGATGGAAGCTCTGGCCATTACAAGATTCTCCTCCAGAACTCTACTGAGTGGTTCTGTGCCCCCAGCAGTTCTGCAGAGAAAGGTGAGTGATGCTGAGAGCCTCACAAGTAACAAAAGGACTTAACCAACATTTTGTTTGGTTTCCCCTCAACCTTCAATGTGGGGAATATAACTGCCAGTCACAAGTGGATTGTTTGAAGGAAGGAATCTGTGGAATTGAGGTAAGACACTCTTGTACATCTTTAGTAAGAATGCTATGAAAACATGCTCCGGGTCAGTGAAAGAGGGTGGGTCATTCCATGCCTGCATTTGACCAATCTTCCTACTCTTCCCCTCACACAAGCCCTCAATTGCAAGTCAAGTCGACTGATCTAGATGTAAGTGCTTTTATACTGGCTGCTTCAATCCAGCTCCACTTCCTTTGCTGGCTCACTGCTTGTTCACACAAGCATGATGGTCAGTGTGGGGGACAGAGGAGGGAGGATGATTTTTAGCTCAGAATAGCTGGGGAGCTGAGCTGCAGTCCCACATGAAGTGATGGTAATATGGAGCGCTGGAATGCTGGTAGTGCAAGTTCTCAAACTCAGGTCAGAGATCCCTTCTCATGCAGCCATGCCCTTTGTGGGAACATATCTGTAGCTTTTAATTCACTGTTTGAATCTCTGGGCATAAGGCAGGTCTCTTGGATAAGCTGGCTGTGTAAGGAACTGCCTGTGGTGGCAGCAAGGCTGTTGGAGCAGACTCTGAATCTGCATGAGCTGAGAGCTTGGACAGCTCTTCTCTGATGGAAGTGTTTCTAGAAAAGCACAAACCAGCTACTTCTCATCTTGCTTCCTCAGGAAGGGTAAGGCAGAAACTATGTCTCTCACCAAAGAGAGTTTGCATGGACATGGCAAGACAGAGAGAGAAAGGGAAAAGACCCCTTCAGGCAGGGGTCTTGTGACAGGCTGCTGACAGCTTTACTTGTGGAGAGCAGAAAAGAGCATTTATCTCTGTCCAGGCTTTGGGATCAAACCACATTCCTAACACCTGGGACCCTACATTGAACTCAAAGCCATGAAGGACAGCACTTCTTGTTCAAAAGCAGGATTTTTTTTTCCCCATAGTGGATGGCTGGATGTGCTGCCCAAAAGGCTGGAGAAGGTTTCAAGGAAGCTGCTATTTCCTGTCCACTGACATGATGTCATGGGATGAGAGTGCACGGAACTGCACTGGGATGGGCTCCCAGCTGGTGGTGATCACCAGCAAGGCAGAACAGGTGAGTGCACAGGGCCCCAGAGAGAGGGACCCAGCAGGCAGAGCCACAGTGCTGGGTCCTGGAGGGGACTCAGAGCCCCTCCTTGTCCTGCAGGGGAGGGGGAAGGTCCTGTCTGCACGTCTGCAACACCAGCCCCCTCTGCCACCAGCCCCACATCATGGGGATTCCTGATGCCTCAGTGTGCTCCATCCTGCCACTCATGGACATTGTGCTTTTTTTCCCAGGAATTTCTCTTCAACTTGACAAAAGAAAAAGCTACTAGCCTCTATGAAACAAAATACTACATAGGCTTAGCTGCTTACAAAAATGGGAAGTGGCAGTGGGTGGATCAGACTCCATATGAGAGTACAGCGACGTGAGTATCCTGGTGGAGTGAGGAGAGCTCTAATATTGATGCCCTCAGTCCAAGTGACCAATATATTGTGTAAGGCAGGTATTTGTCAGAGTGGGATTTCTGTCTTCAGCTGCTCTGCAAGTCAGAAAACTTGCATAAATTTCTATTCCAAACTATGGATCCTGATTTCTGTCACAGTGACTTTCCTTTCTCTTCCACAAGTGTTTGAGGTAACTCCACATCCACTGTCATGCTAGTGCATTTCCAATAAAGGAACTTTCTTTTACAGGTTCTGGAAGCCTGGGGAGCCCAATTTACTCTTTGCAGAAAAATGTGCTGCAATTCATGTCAAGGGAAAGACAGACCCCAACACTTACAGTAACTGGAATAATGTCCTTTGCATCACAAGTTGCTATCGAATTTGTGAACGGGCAGTCAAACTTCTCTGAGAAAGGACATAAAATCCAATCTTCAAAGTACCTCAGTTCCCAGCCTGTGCCCCTTCATCCCTCTACAAGCTGGAGATCAGTTCTGGATGAAATAGCTCAGGCTGATGTCAAGGACCTACTGTGAACATTTCTACTCTCCTCCTTCAGAAACAAGGGTCCTAATTCTCCATCACTTTCCTTGACTCCTGGTCCAGACAATATCTCAATGATGTGGAAAAGGCCATCACTGTTTCATGACAGGATACTTGTCCTTCAAATCACTGGAGCAGAATTTGAAAGAAGAGCATTCAGTGGAGTATCCTTGTTCCTCCTCTGATGGGGAAAATTTTTCATGGCTGTAGTGTTTCCTTCTCCTTCAGCACATTGTGTGTTGATTAGTTTAAAAAATAATAATAAATGTTAATTTATTAAATGTTAATTCTGCTCTTTGTGTGAGGATGTGTGACATGATTCCCACAGTCCAGCCTCCCAACACAGAGGTTTTAACTTTTCAATGTGTTCAGCACCTGTAGATGAGAATATTGCTGAGTGTGCTGGACCGGCTGGGAGCAGGAACAATGTAATGTTCATCTGTAGAGCATGTGAGGAAGGTCCTGAGCACTTTGGAGAATCATTTGTGAAGACAAAAACAGAGCAGTCTATGTAGTATTCAGTGCCAGGCAGTTTGCCCAGGATGTAGCAGAAAAAACGAAGGATGTTGGAGATTCTGCTGAGATGTGGCAGGACAAGGCATAGCAATGAAGGGGAGGGAAAGCAACTAAATGTTACAAGAAGGAAAAAAACCAGAGTCCCCTAAGGAGAAATTTCTAATCAGAGAGAAGGGTGGAAGATCCCTATCAGAGGCATCACTGCAAATCAGATACATAGAAATCTTGAGCAATGTTCTGCTTCCCTAAAATTTCCCAAACTCCAGTCTGTATGTTCCTCCCTTTCATCAATGATATCTATATTCTTTGAGGAGCTGGGAGTTTCTAGTTTGGGATTAAAAATACAACCTGAGAAATCAGTTCTGGGTGATTTTTTTTCCCCGTCAGAAATGTGAGTACAAATTTTTGTCATTTCTGCCTGAAGAAGTATATTTTCCAGGTTTCTGGTTTAGCCACTGGACCAAAAGCTTGGCTGTTGCAAAGTGTTTGCCTCCTAGTTTCTAAAGTTGCTGGATACTTTCACAATGGAGAAAACTTATTTTTTTGTCCAACATGACCACAAACCCAAACACTGCAATGGACTTCTCGATTTCCCCCAGCTCAGTTCTGCAACTTATGCAGCAACAGGGTTTGGGGAAGAAAAAGAGGCAGATGAGACACGCAGAGCGTGACCAATGTTTTACAAGCGGTTTTAGGGGCGCTGCAGTTCTGGTTCCTGGGAGGTTGATGGGGCAGAGCAAAACCCACACCAGGAGATCAGTTTGCAAGAAAATGCACGTACCTTGCTAGAAACAGTCTCCCTGCCCCAAATTTGGAAAACAAAGTTTTTCTTAAGATGTCATGACAAAAGAGGGATCTTGGGAGATGATGCTGGGTTTGCCTACAGAACTGTTGAAGGGATCTTCCTGATCCCCTCTTCAATATGGATTTGGCTGATGGAGGTGCCTATCTCCAACAGATAAAAATCAGTCTTTACCCCTCAAGTCTGTCTTGATTCAGGAGGCAGCAGATGGCAGAGGAAGAGGTAGAGATGACAACAGACAGTTAGGTACAGCACTTTCAGAAAGTTTCAGAAGGACATTCCTGCATACTGAACCCAGGGCTTGGGTGGGAAAGACAAAAAGTTTATCAGTATAGCATTCTTCATGATGACACCTGCAGTCCTTGCTTTCAGGTGGACATCTTGGCCACATCCATCTGCCTCTCAGAACAAGACCTGGATGCTTACCACTCCTTGGCGCATTAACTTTTGTTTTGGAAAGGAGCTTGGGTCTGAGGAAAGGAGCCACAGTGACATTCACTTCTGAGAATACACACACCATCGAGTGCAGGTACTCTGACTGCCGCAGCAAAATTCTCTCGTGATTCAAACCTGAGCTAGCTTCTGGTTTTCCTCCAGAAAGCTCATCAAGCCCAGTCTTTGAGATGCAGTCTTCAGCTGAAAAAACATAATTAGAGCCATGTTAGAAGGACATCCAGTGTTGATTCTTATGGTCAGACTTATTAATTACATCTGTACACTGAGCATGCTTTATGTCTAGCTCTGACAGCTAAGGATAGGATACACCCGACTTTCTCTAATAAATCATTATCCTTGCCAAGCCAAGTGATGAAATAAAGTGAAATGTATGTGTTTTTCTTGGCAGACACTATCTTTTATAAGGATTTAAATTTTCCTCCAAGGGTATCTGTTCTTTTTTTAGACAAAGCAGAGAATTACACCTCTAGTCCTTCTCTTTTTCTGTTTTATCTCACCTCAGATTCTTTCATGTTCCTTTACAACATTTATTTCTCCACTTCTTTATTTTCTTTGCACTCCTGCTGTCTCTCATTTTCCCCCCTTTATTCCTTGTTTTTTCCCTTTAAATATTGTTTATTGTTTCCTTTTACCTTTTCTTGCTAAGACTGCAGATTAAGAGCATACATTGTTGTTTGGGAGAAATAAAAGAGAGAAATGGCATTTAAAGAACCTCTGGTACTGGACACATGTCTGTTCTGTCCTTTAAAATTTACTGTTTCTGAAATTATTTCCCAAGCAGTCTTGTGTAAGGTATTAGTGCTAATTCAGGTACTGCTGGCCTTGCAGAGTTCATGTTATCCAAGAGATCTACAACCCCCAGTTCTTCACTTGTCCAGTTCATGGTGGTTATCCTTTGTTTATCTCAAGTTGTCTAAGACAAATCCTATTATTTTAGCCTTTATGTCTCTACCTGGTTACAAGGGAATAAAATCACTTTTTTATTTTATATGGAATCAGTTTATATACCTGAGCAAGCTTTTTCACATCCTGCTGCTTAATTATAAATCATTTATCTTGACAGACTTTTGGACAATCTGCTGGTTTCCTGGAAATGCCTCAGCTGATCATGAGGTCCAGCACTCCAGCACCATCTCCTGCTCACAGCAAATCACCTGCATTCTCTCAGTGTCACTGTGATCTACCTTCATAAGATCAGGAGGAGACGCACAGTGCCTCTGACTCTGTCACTGCAGCCTCTTGTGGTGCATCAATGCCTCCACAGCAAGGTAAGAATTCTGTAACATTCACTAGAAAGAGAAAACATAGCTGTAAGACAAGGAATTGCTTCACTCAGGATCTCAAAATGCACCAAAAAATTGGCTTGCGCTATAGTCTTGCTTTAACATAGGAGAAATTCAATGTAGCATTTAAGAACTGGACATAGATCTGGATCTGGTTGCTTAGATTGGAGATCAAAACAAAACACTGTAAACACACTGCAGTGCTGTGTTCCTCCCATGACATTCAATCCTGCTAGGTGAGGCACCTGCTGTCTCAGATTCTTACGCAGACTGAGTTGCCACAATTTTACATGCATTAGATATCTGCAAATTTACTCTAGCTAAGGATCAAGGAGCTAAGGATCACTGCCTGAACACTCTTTTGCTTCTGACATGAGCTAAAGCAGCTGTTTCTCACTACATAGTAGCCAACTCTGAAAGCAGAGCATGAAGGCAACCTCTTTCAGAACAATTAAATACACATCAGGGCCTCTCCTGCGCGGTCCATCAAGGTTTTCCTCAGAAAGATCATCCTCATTTATCATCCTCATTTCTCATGGCTATAGCTATAATTTCACCTGAGTTCTTCCATTTATTTGCAGCTTTGTTATCTCCTAATGTGCCTCTGCTTTTAAAGTGACATTTTCCCCCATTCCAACTCTTGTTGTAATGATTATAATTAAGAAACTTTGCATACCTGAAATCAGAATAAGTCTGGAACAGAGAACATTTTGGGAATAAGGAAACAGAGAAAGTAAAAAACAGAAAGGGGTTGACTGGTTTCATTGGTAATAAGAGAGCCAATGCTTCCCCTTCTGTGGTTAAAATTACTTCTGTTGGGGAAGGAAGTAGTGGGACCCACACAGAAAAAGGCAGATTTGGGAGGAAGCCAAGAATAAACTCTTCTATCACATATACAATGCAGAGACACTTCTCAGATTCATTAGAGCACCACCCCATTCAGACACCAGCTAAAACTACTGCAGAGCACTGGCTTTAGGACAGAGAGTCACATTTTCATGAGTCAAAACCTGCTTAGGAGATATATTGCTTCATGGGATCATCTGACCAGATGGGGAAAGAAGCAGCCAGCTGCTGGGAAGGGCTCACCCAGACTGGATATCCCCAGGCCTTAAAGAAATGAGTCAAAGTCCTCCTGACCAGACATGAAAAGGTTTCTGACTGCAGATTCATTTTTGAGTCATCACCATCTGGGAGCTCAGTCATATTTTGGTGCTCAGAAAACATCTTGGTGAAGGCTTCCCATCCAAAGGCCTCTTGCAACTCTGAATCACAAGTGACACAGTACTAAATACATGCATGGAAGTTTAGAATTATTCTTCCTGCATTCTTAACAAAATCTTGTATTACATTCAGTTATTGGTCTTTTCACAGGGCATTTAAAATTTTTAAATGCCTACTGAAGAACCAAAGAAGCCCTTAAACAACATGAGATTATTCAACAAACTCATCTGCCTACTATTCACACAAAACCAAAAATCAAGTACTTATGTAAGTGCTCTTCATCCTGAAGGGCAGGACTGTGCTCACAGGCTTGATCCCTACTTTGTTTTTCCCAACTGTTACAAGTGCTCAAAACAAGACTGATAAACAATATCAACCCACCTCTCCATGCTTATAAGTATGCATGTTTTAAATGCCTCTTCATACTTACAATACATAAGACTCTTCTCAGAGCACAAAATGCAGTCTCCTTGCCTAGAGATTGCATAGTTGATGTTTGTAGCGTCAATTAATCTTAGTTGCTACTGAGTATTGCATCACAACACTGAAAGACCAGCTCAAATGTAGTATTAGGGGAAAAAAGAAAAAGAGAAAGAAAAATATCAATTTCCAGTGATCAGAAGTCATCTTTGCTACTGCCCAAAGGCTGTGGTTCACTATTATATCTCAAACCAATGCATTCCACAGACCAATGAGCCTTGCACTGTGCTGTGGTCAAAAATTACTCAAAACAAGCACATTTTCTGAGGACTGATTCAAAAACTTTTCCCTGAAGCGCTGGTTCTCCTGCTGGAGTTTGCTACTCGGAGACAGATCGGGACTGACTCGTGTTGATTTGTGGAATCCTGTGAGCTGGCACAGGTACCCAGTGCTGGAGACTAAGAGTCAACAGACAAGAGGATCTGGGGTAGGGATCAAATGCTTGCAGGAAGTGAGGAAAGGAAAGAAGCTTCCTTGGATTAAAAGAATAAATTTGTAAATGTGTCACAAGCTTAATTTACCTGCAGATCCATGGTCTGACTTCCTCACTTGATTTCAGACATGCCTCATCACAATGGGCCTGCCTGGCAACCACTGGAATATGTCTGACCTCGGTCACCATCACTGGACCCAGCACTGACCTGAGGACTGATTTCCATGCTTGACCTCAGACCTTCCTCATCCCTGGACACTTGCCTAGCCATCTAGACCATGGATACTGTGCCAGGTGTGCCCTGCTTGCCTCACTCAGGTGTTGTGGCTGGTCCCCAGCTGTCCTGCTGGCTGTGTTACTGCAGCTGGATCCTGGCCACCAACCCTCAGGGAGCTGCCACCTCCACTGTGCCCTCACAGTGTCTGTTGTACCACAAAGCAAATTGGGAACTGGGATTCAGTTTATTTTTTTGGTTTTTGGGGGGGAAATGCAGATTCTTGTCAGTTTGTTTTAGTAAAGTAGCTCTTTACTATTGATTATTATGGAAATATGGAATACTAATCCACAGCTCACTTGAGCTTTGGGTAGAATTTGCTACTGATGGCCACCATTACTTCTTCACTGTATTTGTCATCCCTTTGGTTCCAATTTTGCTGGTTTTCATGCTGTTTGTAAAAAGCCTCTCTTTTTCAGAAAAGACAAACTTACTGTACTCCTTAACATCTTCCATGAACTCCTCAGTATTGCTGACAACCACAACCAGCTTTAAAAGTCATGTTCCAGTAGCTCTCCATAGGATTTCGATATCTTTGGTTCTTTATCCTTCAAGGAAAATTCAGCAGGCTGAACTGGTTCCTCACAGCTCCAAAGTAGTGCAGGAGGGATACAGAGCCATTCACATCTTTGAAGTTGTGTTCCACTCCCCTTGTTTTAGCAGGTCTGAGAGAAGCAAGAAGAGTTTTATATGTTGGGTTCCACCAGAGGCCAAGTAGTGCTGCCTGGATCTGTGCACAGGATCTGCAGTGTCTGTGCAAATCTTTTTATTTTATGAGATTATAGGTTATCTTATAGGTTATAGGTTATATAGGTTATCTTATGAGAAGGAGCCACATAAATCAATCCAGAGGCATCTGATATGTAATCTCAACACAATTGTTGCAGAGCCACTGGCAGATTACAACTTTACTGTTGGATTCAGAGCCATATGAGGCCAGATGTAATGATTAATAAAATCCTTCTGACAGGAAGACATGCTTGGAGAAGTAAATGCAGTATGGAAACACAGCACCCACTTTTCATGGAATGGTTTGGGTTGAAAGGGACCTTCAGTGTCATCTAGTCCAACCCCCTGCACTGAACAGGAACATCTTCTTCAGATCAGGTTGCTCAGAGTCCCATCCAAGCTGATCTTGAATGTTGCCAGGGATGGGGCATCAACCAGCTCTGGCTGGTGTGCCAGTGTTTACACTTGGGCCAGCCTCTCCTGAATCAGTTCTACTTGGCTGACAGCCGATATACCACATGAGTCAAGCTGCTGTGAATTATTGAGTAGTGGCCTGGGCAGCTGACGAATTTTTCAGTTCAAGTGGCAGAAAACACCTCTAGTGCTGCATTCAAGTAGAGCTGAAAGAACCTGCCAATCCTACTGAGAAAAGTGCAGTACTTGAACAAAGATTAATTGAAAATAATGGTGAGATTCGGCCTTTAGGAGCCTCCTCATCACCCATAACAAACTTCAGTTCCACTGGCCTTGTGAATTGTCTTTAAACAGCAGATTTCTTCAATAACAGGCAGCAAAACGCTGCTTACAACCAACTTTTCCCCCTTACTACTGCCCTCACTTCCCCACTAATGGAAGCAATCCTATCCCTGCTAACACCAGGGTCTCATTACACAGTAGGCTGCCTATGTGTAAAATCTCCTTTGTCCTGCCTAAACCAGCTACCTGTGCTTCCCTTCTTTCTGCTGCAATTAGCATAAATTCACTCCCACAGCAACAAGATCAATGTGACACAGTACACATCATTTGGTGGCCAGCCTCCCTTCACTGGGTTTTACATGTCAAATTCAGTAGCAGAATATGCTACTTTTGCATACAAGCTCTTGACATTCACAGAAGATTGTTACTCTCTCCAGTAATCTCTTCTTGGATGTGGTAGAATTGATCTGCTGATTTGAGGATCTGCATGGCCTCGTGATAGCGTTACTGCCTTGCGTATTTCCCTTACAAATATCCATCACAGATACAGACAAAATGTCCTAGTTATTATACTTGCCATGAAATATCTGGACATCTGCCACCATCCTTTCTGGCCTTGGAAAAGTTGCTGGGATGGCTGCTGGCCTGGCAATTGCATCCTTCATCTTGATGCAGATGGGAAGCAGCCTCCCTGGGCTGCCCATGTGGTGTACACCAGCAGCTGGTACTGTCAGGATGACGTTCTAGTGGCCAGCTCAGCCCTGGGGTTCTGCTACTGACAGATGGCTCACAACCAGGCAGAGATGTCAGCTCCCCCTAATCCAGCATTCAGGTGAAAAAAGGCAGCCGATTTGAAAAGAACTTTTAAATGTGAAGAAGGAGGACAATCACCACAGGTAAACAAACCTCTTTGCATGGCCTCAGAAACAATAAATCTGGATGTAACTGTGTTTTACTGAATCACAGGGAGACCCTGGGATGCTGGCAAGGGCTTCAGTCATCTTTGCTGATCCCAGGTCTGCTGCTGCTGCAAGCTGAAATTCAGTTTTTAATATCAAGCCACTTTAGAGGTGTCTCAGACATGCTTATACTGGGAACATGGAAAGAGATTAATCCCTAATTGAAGGTCTTATCAATATACTTTCTGGGCTAAGAAATGGGAAGCTTAATGCAAAGACTTTGCTAGGACATTACATAATTTTGACATTTTCTACACACATGACCACAAAAAGAAAACCCCCAGAAAATCAGGAAAATATGGGTAAGCCATAAATGTAGAAATGCCTCTTTACTCCCCTGCTACAGTTAGGTTTTGGGACCACTTACCAAGCCTGAAGAAAGGAGGCTGCACAGTCTCTTTAATTGTGATTGGTATTTGACCTAATGTGCCCTCCTTTGGCATTACGATATATATGAGGCCACACCACAGAATAGAGACTTCCATGGTGGTTTTTTTCAACTTTGAACAACTTTACCACCAAGGCCACTTCTGTTTAGGTCATTTCTATTTAGGCCTTTTTTTTGCTGTGCATGGAGACATGAAAATAGGATCACATACAGAATGTGCATGTGTATGGTGATATTTTTTATTTTTTACTGATACATAAGGAATAGGCTGGGACTAGCGAGCTTTTAGGCTAAGCATTAACATGCTTGCCAAAACCCATAATAGCTGAGCAATTATGAAAGAGCTGGGAGTAACATGAACTTTGTTGCACCTTGAAAAGGCTGGTCCTCTGTCTTGATGAACTGTTGTCTTCCTTCTCCCTGCTCCCTCAGGCTGTCAGGTCAGTGCCTGGATTTTAACCTTGGATAACTCCACAAGCTAAACCTTTACTGACTACAATCAAGTCACCTCCCTGCTTCCACTCTCTCCTCTTCATTGGCATGTATCTTGCTGTCAGGCTATGGTTGAAGGACAGCTAAAACTTATAATTGACTTGTTCACATAAAGATGAATGCTGGGTCACACAGTCATAGAATGTAGGAAGGAATCTACAGCATTTCAGTAAATTATGCATTATATAGCCTGTATATATGCATTATAAGGCCACTTTCACAACAGGTGCTGTGAACTTCTGTATAACAAGAGGAATTTAACATTAGGGATTTTTGTGAAATCTCATGTTACTGAGATTATATTAAGAATACAATGTTGTGGAGGCTAATATTTGCTTTAAAGATATCTATTCCCATGGTCCAGGGACTGCTCCACCCAGAAAACTTCCACGTCATCTGAGAAAGTGAAGGAACTAAATCAACTCAGAATTACATTCTTCTTGAGGTGAAGCACCTGGAACAAAGCTCACTGATTATTTAACCCTTCAGAAGATGTCTTAGGTGGTTGCTGATCTGCTGATCCTTGTTGAATTTCGGTTGGGGCTGGCCTCCACTGGCAGCAAGAAGCTGAAGAATCCAGCATAAATCCAAGCACATAGTGAGCTATCATGTAGATACACATGGAGATAAAGATAGGCCATAGCTAGTACAAGAACCAAGATTTAGGTAGTTTTCCTTTATGGTCTATAGGATCTCATTGGATCCTGTTCCCAGCTGGGTAGAGAGGACAGTTCCACAGACAGTTCTTTCTTGATAGGCCATCCCCAGGCTGTAAAGAATGGAGCCAAATTCTTATTCACCTGCTGAGAAAACTTCTGTGCCCACAGGTTCATCTTAGAAGTGTTGTCTTTTGGGATCTTGGAGATTTTCTGGTAGTCAGAGAAGAGGTGGGTGAAGGGGTCCCAACCAAACCCTTCCTGCAGCTGATGAAAAACAATATAGTGCACAAACAGTTAAGTTATCATTTCACTGGCATTATTCCTGTGTTACACACAGTAGAAAACTCCACGGGGTTTCTGCAGTGTCTTTTAAAATTAATGCAAATTTAGATGAAAGTATCTAGGCTTTTCAGGCTTCAGAGCATAACTAACAGCACTAAAGTACAGAAAAATACCTCCCCATTACACTGATCTCCCAAAACAAACAGAGATCAAAGATACACGGGGAGTAGCCAGAAGTGTCAGTAATTTATTATATAAGCTGCTGCTTTGTGAAAACAGTATCAGAGGGGACACTGACAGAATAGCTGGAAAGAAGGGGCACAGGAGAACAAGGAGTAATGAGAAAAGGGGAGGGAGAGATTATGAACAGAGCATGCTTTGCCTAAGAATATGAACAAAAGGAGTTCATACAGAAAAACTGCTGCTGCAGAATTAGAACTGTTCTTCCATGCACATTTATTCCAGCAGTCATGTTAGTAATCAGGCAGGAGATGAGACATCCCAGCCTACAAGTGTGGGTGAGGCAGCAAGGCAGTGGCCAAACTGGTAAGGTATTGTGGGAAAATTTTTCCCCTTAAAACTGTTCCCCACTGTATAAATATTTTGTTATTGTTTGCACCAAAAATCCTCAGAGGATGACTCTTCAGCTTGACCATGCAGATGCCTATTTGGGATGTGAAGAAGTCAGGATCAATACCCCTCCAGTAAATGCACTTCTCCTCATATGAAGTGTGAGAGCTCTCAGACAAGGGAGCTGAGGAACACTCATCTCACAACAGTAAGTAGCTTAAGCATCATAATGGACATCTGCTTTGCAGTTCCCAGTTAAAATCAGCTGAGTGCTCTCTCCATTAGGCTAATAGTTTCTAGGAGGATTAAGGGAAAGGGGGAATCTCTCTTGCATGCTTCCCAAGAGAATGCACTTTAATCTAGGATAGGGTTCATGTTTTAGAGTCTCGACCACAGTGAGGGATCCAGTTCTGTGTGCAGGAGGATAGGCTGAGCCCATCCTCTTGCCACTTGCTGGACTACATTGACTCCACTCAGTGCACTGGATGATATGAACACCCTCCTCTCTGTAAGTTTTTTAAAAGGTCATGTAACTCACCAGGAGACTATTCAAAGCCTGGCTCTTCTAGACACTTTACAGTGCCAAGGTTTTTTGACAACTAGCCCACCATCCTACAGGAAATCTGCTGTGGATTAAAGAGCTGGGCCCAAGTTTGATCCTCCTTTTCCCATGTTGTATAACAAGCAGCAGTTCCTGTTTCTCTTCCAGGGCGAAAGGTTAGTACATTGCACTGAGCTATCTCCCTGAGTGGCTAAGCCCAAATCTGACAAAGGTTTCCAGCAGACCTCAGCTTTAGGCACTCTGCCTCTTTACCTCTCAGGTGCGTTCTGGGCCCAAGATAAACCCTCTGACAGTAATCAAACACATCAAGGCTCCACAGCTACAGTCAGCAGGCTGCAGACATTCCTCTAACAGAGGCCTCAGTGACTGCACTAAGAACACACACACATTTTCCCTGTTACCTGCAGGTATGTCTCCAGAGCAGTCCACACGTTCCAGTCCTTTAGCTGAGCACCTTTCTTCAGATAGTCTTTTATCCTTTCCTTGCGGCACTGTGGCCTGAGTGCCTGATGGGCCTCATGCCTGGGAATGCCCAGCACCTCCTCATGAACATAGACAGACCAGAGGTTGCATGTGGCCTCTGTGGTGTGAGGGGGGAACTCCCATGCCTGCTGCTGTTGATTGTGTCCCAGCTCATGGATGGGACCCCAAAGACCAGTAGTTTGCATGTTCTCCACGTCTAACATCTCCTTCACTGAATCCAGGTGGCCCATGATGGGGTAGCCAGCATGCATCCAGCCTGCAGGACAGACAGGGAGCAACACGTCATTATGTGCTCACCTCAGTGCTTCTCAGATGTAAATGATTATTGTATTTTTTTTCATTTCTCTAGAGCCTTTCCTCCATCTCACAAATAACACTTTTTTATTACCATGAATGACTAACTTTTCCCAGTGTGACATAAGGAAATACATGATGTTTCACCCTTACAGATAGTGACCCTTAAACAGTCTAACAAGCAAAGGCAGGACTGAACCATCAGTTAAGTGCAGTTCTGCCTGCTTTTCCTTTTTATATATAAATGTACACTCATGGTTGGACTCATGAGGTTGAGGGTGAGGAGAAAAGCCTGACTATTGCCCAGAACAACCCTGAACTCCCACAGGCTGAGCACAGTCGACACCAATGCAACCATGCAATGATGTGACAGCACCATGGCACTCCTTGAGTGCTTCTACGTAGAGAGTGGACACTGCAGACCTGCACTCCAGTGGTCACTGGTGAGGATGAGACACATGGAAAACACATGTGAGTCTGTCATGCTTAAGGACTACACAGCCTGTCATACTTAAGGCTGTTCTTAGCCCTGCAGGATAGCTATTCCATAAACAACCTCCCAGCAGGTTCCTAGGCAAGAAACATGCACTGCAAGGGATTTTACTTCTGCCTCTTTGGTGTCTTCTTCCCTAATTGGCCCTCCTGGAAGATTCCCAAAACTTCATGCAAGAGCAATGCCCCCATATTCAAATACCTGTTGTAGCAGGGTGTAAGCAGCCCTTTACACAGAGGGAGCCTGGTGAATGAACAGGAATGGCAATCCCCCTCCTGCAGGAACTAGGGATCATAGAATGTGAATGGTCTGGAACTAGTTTCTGCAGGAACTAGTGAAGATCTTGAGCTTTCTCTTTTTTAATAAGAGGGATATATGCAATTAGCCATCACCAGCACCCAAAAAGTTCAGATCCAGAAATGTGAGTGAAACCATTTAGTCCACCCAAGCCAAAAGAAATTTTATGTCTGTAGACTATGATATTTTTAACTGGCATTTGCTCAGCACAGCAAAACCTAACACTCCCAAGATGTGCCACAAATTCTTTCCATTGTAGCTTAGCAAAAGTTTAGGGCATCAGGGTTCATGCCCAGCTGTGGTCTCATTGTGGGATGATGAATTTAACCAGGATGAATTTAAGTTTTTTTTTAAAAAAACAACGGAGCAAAATTTTTATTGCAAAGTTCCATGTTTACTATATAATTTGATTCTTGATTGAAGGCACACAGTTCATAACTGGAAAAGCTGTAGTGGGGTAACATCAGCTGCAAAAATACACACTCCTGGGCTTTGACAGCAACACTGGATCTGCTTCCAGATGTGTGCCATCATCTCAGGCACACATCTTTTCAGGCTAAGCTTTGCCCACAATAACCTTTGTGGAGCCCACGTCCAGCAAGTAGGCACGCAGAGGTTTAAAATTGTCACTGAACACATGAGAACACTCCTGTGGCTGAGCCAGAGAGAAAATAGAAATCAGGTCACTGCTTCCCAGCTGTACTGGCTCTGCAGTGCATTCAGGAGGGAGAATGGATAGCTGCATGTGAGCTAAAGCCACTGCAGCCAGCAGCTCTGCATCGTAACACACCCCAACAGGAGAACTGCTGAGAAGACACCACCAGTTTTGAGAGCAGGGAGGCATCTGCAAAGGTCAGTATGTTTTTCAAGCCCTGCCTTACCACATTTGTGAGCTGCTGATGGAGCAGCTCACAATTATGCAAGGGTCACAGTCATTTAACACCTCACATATGTTCCCAGTCTGGTTTTAGCAAAATAACCTTGAAGGAACAGACACTGCTGCTAGAGGCCACTTGCCTCTTCGCCCTGGAGAAGGCCATATGGCATTGTACCCACCACATGAGATCTGGACATCTGTTACAATCCTCTCTGGCCTTGGGAACTTTGCTGGCACGGCTGCCAACGTGCTTATGGCCACCATGATCTTGTCCCACAGGGTCAGCAGCGGCCGTGGGCTCTCCATGTGGCGGATGCTGTCAGAAGGCACCGTCAGGATGAGATTCTCAACAGCCAGCTCTGCCCAGGGAGCAGGGTAGTGCCGGATACAGGCCTCCCACTGCCTTTCACAGGTCTCCCCTACAGAAACAACACACAAAATCAGTTGAGCACAAGTCTGACTTTTGAGCATGCTCACAGAGGTCAAGCTCAGAGAAAGAGAGCAGGTCGTGAAAGTTTCTTGGAAAACAGTATGTGGTAGTTGCATGACTGTGGGTGGTGGCTGTTACATAGCCAGTCCTCAATCTGTTCTCAGGAAGCCTCCTCAGGCTCTTTAATAGGTAGGGAACAGAAAAGGACTGGCATATAACAGAGTAGCATAGCAAGAACAGATCCCTGTTTTGTATCAGAAAACAAGAGGCATCAGGCTTCTCCAGTGTCTCATTTCTTTTTGTCCAGCAGAGTTGCTGTTTCACATAACAATGCTGGCTCTGTTCAGTTTGATGAAGAGAAGAGAAGAGAAGAGAAGAGAAGAGAAGAGAAGAGAAGAGAAGAGAAGAGAAGAGAAGAGAAGAGAAGAGAAGAGAAGAGATGTGAAATTCACCAGAGATATCTTGCAGGATCTAGAGATGGCCATATGAGGGCACAGTAAAGCAAGCAGAGCACAAAGCATGCTTTGCCGTGCTGCCTCTCCCCAGCACAACGGTTTCCATCAGAAATAACAACTCCAGCTCCAAGAAATGTGGGTGTGGACAAACCCTGTCCATTTTGTGAAAGCTCTTTCACCTACTCCCAGCCACTTAGCAGGCTCAGAGTGACTAACCCAGAAGCAGAGATTCATAAATTGTAGAATAGTTTGGATGGAAGGGACCTTAAAGGTCATCTGTTTCAACCCTCTTGTTTGACCAGGGGGGACATCTTCAACTAGATCAGGTTGCTCAGAGCCTTGCCCAATTTGACATTGAATGTTTCAAGGAAAGCATCTATCATCACTTCTTCGAGCAAGTAGTTTCAGTATTCCACCATCCTCATAGTAAAAAATTTCTTCCTTATACATAATCTGAATCGAGCTTCTTTTAGTTAAAAACCATTGCACCATGGCCTACTGCAACAGGTCCTGCTAAAGGGTCTGTCCCCATCTCTCTTGGACTTGCCCTTGGTGAAGCTGTGCTGGCTGTTCCAAATCAGTTCCCTGTCCTCCATGTGCCTTAGCATAGCATCTAGGAGGGTTTGTTCCCTGAACTTTCCAGGCACAGAGCTGAGGCTGACAGGTTGGTGATTCCTATCAGGGAAGGTGGAAGGGACCTCCCTTCCACCATTCTCAAAAATTAGTAGAAAAATGGGAATCCCAGAGGACAACACAGTAAGGAAAATAAATCTGGGTTTTCCTAAATCCAAGCATTTCTAAGACCTTCCTAAACACAGGACCACTTCTCCTTTCAGTCACTGGGACAACGAGCAGCCCTCAGGCAAAAAGGTAAACCAAGGTAAACAAGCCTACCCAGCTTGAAGAAAGGAGCTCTGACTGCCCCTTCCACCGTGATGGGCACGCTCCCCAATGCACTCTTTGCTGGTACTATGATGTAAATGAGGCCACCCCAGAGGCAGGAAACGGATTGTTTCTGGCAGGAAACATCACAGGTGCGGATTACCACTGGGGCCCGTTTCAGCTCCTTGGCTCCAGAGAGGTCATCCGTGTGACACCCAACCTGCACCTGGCAAGAAGAAGAGTAGGAACAGCTGGTCAGAGGTGTGCCAGTGTGAGCTGGCAGACTGACCTCAGCACCCACGGAGCACTGTCCCTGCAGAGCACGCACACAGAAGCAGCCTTCTGACTCCAGCCTAGTCCCTAGCTCAGTCTTACAGCTCTTCTCCCAGTATTCCTGGCCCAACTGCATCCTTCACCAGCAGGTCAGAGTGCTGTAGTGACTTCTTCCACTGCACTGCACTTGCATTAATGATTCCTCCACCCTTCCCCAGCGTCAGAGGCACTTCCTATAACATCATTTGGAGAGATGTGGTCATGACTGGCTTCTTTTACTGCGCCTCCTCCTTAAAGCTCTCATAATAAAATAGACAGCACGTGGCTGCAGGATCAGACAGAAGCACCTGAGTTAACTTTGCATTTCAGCTGCTTCAGGGAGGTCACTGCAAAAAATATCCAAGAAGGTAAGCATTTGCTTCTGTTGTATTTTGCAGAGAACAGGATCCCAAGTAAGAGTGCCTGTCTCATCTGGATACATCTACATGAGCAGCAGTGACAGCACTGTCAAAGGAATTTATGAGAGATCTGGAGAGATGGAATAAAGTTTGGTTCATAGAAGGGCCCAAGTACTTATCCTGGACCTGGAAATAATCTTGATCAGGTTTTTTTGCACCATAACAGAACAAAAACCAACAGCCCTCAAGCAGCAGCCACACTCAATTATCCCGCCAGCACACAGAGAGGGAGGAAAGCAAAAGAAAAGAGAAAGGACACAAGGTGAAGAAATTATGACAAAGCATTTTAAGTGCCACAGGGTGGCAGCAGTAGGAAAGGGCGGGAAAGGTTAGAAAATGCCATTAAGGAGAAAACCCCTCCCCTTGCTACTTTTGAGTTCTAACCCGACAATTACACAGGTGAAAACCAACGCCAAGCAGAGAGAGTTCACCTTCAGGCCCGCACCGACCACCAGGCAAGGGCACGTTATCACTGCTGTGTGCCCTTCGGGGAGGTAGAGTCCTGTGCTCCTCCAGGCTGTCTTTCCTAAAAGATAACAGAACACAGTCCTGAACAGTCAAGCACTTCTTTGTCTGGACCATTACAGATCCTGGAGATTTCAAGTTGCAACAGGAGAATAATCTTCCATCCTTTCCTTTTCCCTTGCTCTACTCTCACAGAACCATCTCGCATTTACCCATCTCGTCAGAAATACATTTTCAAAGAAATGAACAAAATCATCACACCATTAGCAAGCAAGCCCATCCGGATTTACACTTCTGGAAATGCCAAGTTTAAATGTGCTCAGTAGTATCTTATAAAAATGAGAAGGAAAAAAAACAAAAGAGAAAGTAAGCCAAAACCCCAACACTTCCTACACCCAGACCCTCTTATCCTCAAGACCTCATAAGAGGTGCCAGCTATGGTGGGATTACACAATTGAAGTTGTAATGATCATAAAACATTTCCCAAATAACAGACTGACAGTGGCATCGCATTTTTCCTTAGTGACTGGTCCAGCACAAACTGGAGCCACAGGAATTGTCATTTCTAGCTGACTGAAGTGATGAGAAAGCCTCAAGAGATCATTCTGTGCTAGGTGTACCTCTAAGAAGGGTACCACTACAATTCAGCATGTTTCTAGACAGCCTTCCCATGGAAATGCAAGTCTCCTCAGCATAAATCTCTTTAAACACTTGCAATTTACAGAATTTACAGTGCAAAACTGATCCATCTCTACTCTACTGATCAGGCAGATTCCACTCCCTAGTTCTGACATAAAGTTTACTTAGGTATATTTCAATCCAAACACCAGAAGTCCTAAAAAGAGCTGAACTGTCATTAAGCACCCAACTTACAACCTTTCCCATCAACCATGAAAGCAGAACCAGTTTTGTCAAGCAAAACCTAACCCAATGAAAAATGCAAATTAGACTATATCACAGTATGTTACCAGTTTATCTCGGTTTTGCTGAATTTGTACCAAAGGCAGTTTTGAAATGGTGCTCAGGGTTTCCTAGCTTTTCTTTCTTTTTCATTTATGTGAAATGACACAAATTCTGAGTATTTTCAGCTTCTGTCCTGACTCATTATTAAAACCAGTGAGAAGTTATTTTTCAACTTTTCTCTCTGCACAGCCACTGCACTCAGACATTGCCATTCCAGAACAGCCTCTTTTATCTCATTGTAATAATTTGGAAACAACTCCTCTAAATCATATTCTAATTTAAAAAACTCTGTCTAGGGGACAAAAGTTACTAGTGGAATTTAACCCAGAGTTTCAACATATCAGTTGTAAGCAGGAATCTCAGCAATCTGGTACAGATACAAGGCCTAAGCTTAGACAAGTCATTTATGGTGTATTTACTCAATACTTTGGCTTCAATGTGGTGTCAGCCCAAGAAGTTCGTACCATATTTCCAGCCTGTTTCACACCCAAAACCAGATCTTTTCTCCATTGTGCTGATACACCAAGCTGTGGGACTGTGCTATAACTCAGGCTGAAATTACCTAGATAACAAATAAACTTTTTGTTTCTAACTCCCACCTCTGTGTAGGATGGCTATATCAGCACAACTATGGGAACAGCAACCTGCAGTGTGGAGTCCAGGGCTTCTCAGAGCTTTCTTGCCAAAACCATTGTGCCATGCAAGTGCCCTGCAGTACCACTTGTTGGGAGTTCTCCTGTCAGTGCCTGTGCACCAACAGGGAGGAAGCAGGACTGCCATGGGTTGCTTCAGGTGCTAAAATCAGGGCTGGTCACAAAAGGAGCCTGTCTGCCACTGCACTGAGCTCAGTCTCCTCTGAAGGCCAAGGTGAAATTGCACATCTGTGCCCATGTTCAGGCATACACAGACACAGGCACACTGAGGGCAGCCACCCCAGTGATCCCAGCAACAGGATGCCTTGAGAGGAAGAGACGTAACTCCTCACCTGGGTTTGTGCCATCAATTTCCACAGTGACAGGGCAGGCACAGACCCCAGCAGCAGATTTCTGCACCAGAGTAGCGCTGTCTGTCATGGTGAGGGACAGCTCAGTCGCCATGCACAGAAGCACTGCCTCTTTGGAGTTGCTCTTGACGGGGCAGTGCCTGCCGACCTGCGGGATCCCAGTCCTCTTGAGCACTTTGGTCAGGATGCGGTGCAGCGAGGCGTACGCCGGGCAGTCGCGGGCTGGGATGTGCAGGAAGGCAGCACAGTCCTTTGCCAGGAGGCGCAGCCAGCCCTTCAGGGGCTCCGTGAGCTCCTGATGTCCCTGCAGCTGCGTGCTGAAGAGCAGGAGCGCCCTGCGGAAGTGGTAGTGCTCCCCCGGCCCCAGGGCTGGGTACTTGGCTGCCTGGCCGCACTGCCCCAGGATGCTCAGCCCAAAGCGGTTCAGGATCCTGTTGCCAGGATATTTTGCCACAGCAGCTTTGCCAGAGTTCTGGGAAGCCCAGTACCAGGCCTGGCCCCCCATCAGCAGGCCACCTCCCTCTGCCACAAAAGCGTGGATTCTCTCGGCTTCTTTGTCACCGTAAGAAGTGCAGCAGTACACACTGATGTCACCTGCCAGCTGTGACACCTGCGACTTCACCTCTGCCTGAGACAGCAGGCTACACAGCTTCTCCAGGCTGGGATTCACCCCCACCAGCCCCTTCCTGCCGGCATCCAGCCAGGAGACAGCATTGAGCAGGAATCTGGCCAGCTTTGGGGAGAACAGTTGGCCCTCATGGGTGGCCACCACCACGCGGCCGCGGCCATAGCGTGCGGCAGCCAAGAGGCAGCGCTGGGAGCTGTCCAGGCACAGCGGGAAGGACAGGGCTCCGTGCACCAGCAAGGTGGAGGGGATGCCCCCCGTCACCAAATCCAGCTCTGGCACACCGCGCAGGAGAAACTCAGCGTCACGGCTCAGGTTGGCCTGGTGCCTGCAGAACCAAGAGAGGTCCAGGTTAGCCCCCAGCCCAGAACCCTTGGCACAAATGACTGGAGCCATAGCTGAAAATTAAGGAGTTCTCTTCTTGATTTCACAGTGGTCTAGGTTGACTATATGATGCTTTTATCCCCAGTAGTCTTGATCTGTTCATGCTGAATAATAAGTTCTGCACCTTTAGGACGTGTTGCAGAGAGTGAAGGGGGCAGAGAAGAAGCAGCAGTTTGTTTTCACACACTGCACTCACTCCTCCACATTCCTGCTCCTGGGCTGTGTTGTCTGTGGATGGACAGACAGCGGGACAGAGCTCTCCTTTGTTTTAGTTAGTTTTAGCTAGCTGAGGCAAACAAGTTCCCTGGACTGTGGGGTTTTTTTCCCTTTCTCTGGGCCTGTTCAAAGCTGCTCTGGCCTGAACACCAGCAGAGCACTGGCAGCTCACACCTGGGGCCTACCGGGCCGGGCCTGGGCTGCGGCATTTCCAGCGCCTGAGGGACTGATCAGAGACTGAGTGAGCTGAGCTACAACCCGGGGAGGGGACTTTCTCAGTTTGTCATCTCTTTTGGAGCAGCAAGGGGTTTTATTGTTTAACATTGTTTAGGCTTTATTGTTTAATGAACAGGTTTTTTTCCACTTTTCTCCAAGGCCGTATTTCCTCCCAAACCGGTTGGAGAGAGGGACCAATTGAATCTGCTGTCCTAGAGGAGCCCCTCTGGGGGTTCTCTCCCATATTTGTCCTGAACCAGGACACAGAGAATATTTTGAGTTGGAAAGATCATTGAGTCCAACTCTTAAGTGAGTGGTCCATATAGGGATCAAACCCCCCTCCTTGACACTATTAGTAGCACCATGTTCTAACCAACTGAGCTATTCTCAGTGGCCATCCTTGCCTCTCCTTTCTCCTTCATCCCAGGACAACAATCTGTCAGTTCTTCCGTTAAAAAAAAAAAATCCAT
Organism: Ammospiza nelsoni; assembly: GCF_027579445.1. Taxonomy (NCBI): domain Eukaryota; kingdom Metazoa; phylum Chordata; class Aves; order Passeriformes; family Passerellidae; genus Ammospiza; species Ammospiza nelsoni. The sequence continues at coordinate 32,441,936 of NC_080634.1, read as the reverse complement.
CAATGCCTCATTTTTCGCCTTTTAAAGCCTCAGTTGTTACAGCCAAGCAAATCTGTAGGAATCTCAGCCATCATTTAAAAATTGGAATAAATAGGTCAAAAGGAAGCTTCTAGACCTCTGTCTTTGAAGAGGCACTTGAAAATCTAAATACATTTAGATTAAAAAATCAGACCCCTCATAGTTTTTTAAACTGCACATTTAAACTGCACATAATGTGGGAATCAGCATATCTCCTCTAAGAGAAACTTCCTCTATTTGCCCCACCCTAGGCTTAATTGAACTAGGCGAGCCCAAAAAATTTCTGTACTTTTCCCAAGCTCTGCCACTGCTGAGAACTGAAGAAAGGGGTGCTGGGACAGATGGGCTACACAGACAGGCAGACACACAGCTAGACAAATCATGAATGACTGGAAATTGAATTAGAGCCTTAACACATACACCTCACATTACACCTCCCATTGTCAGTGTCCACAATAAAAAGAGATTAGGCTGTGCAAGGCTCTCTTATCTCTGCTATTTTCATATAACTCCTATGTGTCACTGTGAGAAAGACACGCTGAATTACTCTCATTTGCTTTGTGTACACTTTCCCCTGGTTCTGCCAAACAGTTTTCCCCCAACACCTGTGAAGGATCTGTTGCTACATGGCCATTGCTGCCAACTCAGTGAGAATAAATGATGCTGCCCTTCCTCATGCCCGTAGGACAGGAATTAAATCTGCAGCTCTTCTTTGGTTATTACTTTACTGAGACCCTTTGTCACACAGAGCATGTGTCCAGACATATGGCACAGCTCTTGTCTCAGACTGAAGCCTGATTCTCTGCACACAAATCTGGCAAGACCCAGATGTACAGAGCTGTTGCGTTACACAGAAATTGGAGATCAAAATTTCTCTGTGGCTCTAGATTCAAACAAAACCCCCACAAAAACAACCTCAACAAGGTGTAATTCACCCTTAGTTACCATTTGAAGTCTTGTTAATTGTGATGTAATTTTTCTCCTGAAATCTCCACCCCTTTCCCTCTTCCATGCCTTGTGCATGAAGCAGTGGGAATGTGCTTTTGCAGTGCAGGTGGTAACATGAAGCAAGCAGCAAATTTTAATTAAGAAACCTGATTTGTTAGCTGCGCCCTAAGCATTTCACGGAATTAAACAGCAGAGCTCTCTACTACCTTTACCAGAAAACAACAGAAAGTATCAGATCCCATTAATTGTTTGAAAATATTAGACATTTAGCATTCTACATCCACAAGGAAAAGGCTGTGAAGGAAAGACTTGCAGGGAGTTTTACTGTAATTGCTGTGGCTGTCACTACAGTGAAATGAAGCTGCCACACAGAGGAAGTGCAGCAGCACAAATGCTCCCTGGAGAACCTGCTGTGCCTTATGTAACTTAGCAGAAAGCGGCACGAGAAAGAGCCTGGCACAGCCACTGGCAAGGGGAGGAAGAGAGCAGGGCAACATCCAGGTCTCCAATGCCTGGTCAGTTGTGCAATATGAGCCCTGAGTTTTACACCTGATAATCCAGAACCCAAAGAGCCAAACTGAGATTTCTTGCCCACAGCCTGTTTCAGAAGCTGAGAAGGGAGGCGGCACCCAGCCTCAGCTCTGGCCAGCTCCAGGGGCTTACCTGCAGAAGCAAATTCCTGCAAGGAACAGGCTAAACAGGTTTGGCAGATGTCAGCCAGAGCCTGGCCCAGAGAGCTGTCCTGCTGCTTCATCTCCACCATGGTTTACAGCTGTGGGAAAGTTGCCCTGAATGTAGGGATGTGTGGGGAGAGGGAGAGGAGTTCCTTCTCCTGTCCCTGTTTTGCTGCATTTTACTCAGGTACACTTGATCAAGCAGGCTGTTCTAAAAGATGCCTCCTCTCATTTCCTTCTCTGAGCATGGATTCTCTGGGCCTGGTCCTGCTGCCCTGGAAGCAGTTGAAGACAGCATTCTTTCCAATTGCAAAGAATGGTCCTCTTTAAATCGGAAGGCAACAATTCCATGCTGGTTATTAAAGAACCAGCATTTACCATCACCCTCACCTCTCACCTCCCAAATCTTCTACAAACTCACCCACATAACCTAACTGCTGCTTTAAAGAGAGGGCAACTCAGATACTCACGGGACAACTAATGGGATCTTGGGAATCTTCTTGGCCACTTTGAAGACGCCTTTTTCCACGGTGTTTCCTGTGAAGTACACGCCAGCCACGCTGGTCACCTGGTTCCCAGGGAATTCGAACAGCACCTTCTCCTTGCCGTGTTGACTTGCCCAGTACCAGGCTTGGCCTCCAACAAGCAGCCCTCCACCCCCTTTGACAAAGTCCACGATGCCTCTGGCCTGGGAGCTGTCATAGGCATCCATACAGAACACCCCCATGGACGGGCCGGGCTTTGCCTCCACCTGCACTCGGGTGCCAGCCTCGAGCAGCACCTGGGACAGGGAATCCAGCTGAGGATGAACCCCAACCACAGCCTCCGGGCAAGGCTTGAGCCACCCCATGGCATTCCTGAGAAACTGGGAGAACTTGGGGCTCTTCAGGATTCCTTCATGGGAAACAACCACCATCCGGCCCTTGCCATACTGTGAGACCGCAATCAGGACCTGCTTCTTGGCGCTCAGGAGCACAGGGAAGGCGTCCTCTCCAACAAGGAGCAGCTCACAGGGAACAAAACCTCCAGTGAAGTCCCACGGCCCGACACCATCCACTAACTGCTCGTAGGTGGCACAGGGTTTCATCTCCAGGACACTCCTGTCTGGTGGAGAGAAGAACAACCTCCATTACAGTGAAGTTCAGAAATAAGGAACAGCTGTAACAACCCCTGGAGCAATTTTTTTGTCAGCTAGTAGGAACTTCAAACAAAGAGGAGTCAGATTTGTGAATGCAACTTTTTTGGGGATTTAGTTTGTTTGTCATTTTGTTTGGTTTTTTTGCTTGTTTTAGCTTTGTTATCACACTATTTACATATTTAAATAGAAGTGACAAGTATACCATGATTAGGGAGACAAAATGACTGTTTCAACAAATTCTGCTATGCACCAGGGAGGAAAACAGGGAAATAAAGGTATTCACTGTCCCATTAACAATTTATTTGAAGAGAGAGAGTGCCAGAAGCTCCAGGAAGTCTACTAGGAACTTGTATGGTAGAGGTGGTTTACACAGGAACAGCCAGAAAATGAAAAAGCTGTATCAACACAATGCACAATATAATTCAAACATACCATTCACATTTTAGCTCCTAATTGGATACGTACAGAGCTACATGCTGCTGCTGCAACATGTTGTACTTTTCTACCTCCATTTTAGCACTATAAGCCTGTGCTTAGTATTAGGAGGTGCTGTGAGGGAGAGGAAAGTCAGCAAAAATGCTGGAGATGACCAGCTTCACTGCAATAACTGTCAGTTTAAAGCACATAGTACCGATGAGAACATGTCTGGGCACAGGAGATTAATGGCCTAGTTCCCTGATCCAAACTGTTTTAAATCTCAATAAAATAACTTCTCTTTCCCATAGCTTTGTTTCATCTGTTTTCCCACCTGTGAAGTAAGGAGAGTGTACTGACCTCAATTGCCAAGCCCTTTGAGGTCTGTGAGTGACACTGCTCTGTTAAGGCTCCCCCGGTTTCAAAGTTTGGCTCAGCTTTGTCCTGAAGTTGTCTTCTGCTGATCTGGGGCAGCTGTGGCTATGCAAACAGGAAGGCTTTGAGGTATGAGACTCTGACCCAGTCCCTCCCAGCTTGTGTCATTCAGGATTCAGAAGAGTGACTGAGCACAACACCTACAGCAAGGGAAGGAGCTGCTCTGAAGGGGCGTGGACCTTTCCCTGGCAGCATCCCTTGCCAACACCAGGCTTCACACACACTTCACATTTGGCTACCCTGAAAGCAAACCCTTGTCATCCAAACACAGGAAAATGGCAAGTCCTGGAGAAGCTGCATCCTTGATCTGGATTTGTCAGAAGCCCCAGGGTGCTTAGAAACAGCAACCTGATCTAGAATGACAGTATCACTTATCCTCTGTGGTCATGCCTGGAAGTGCTGTTTTTCACCAAAACTATCATAGGACTCCTCTATTCTCTTGCATATGATTCATGAGTCAAAGCTGATTCATGAGTCAATTTAACATGGGATTAACATGGGGATAAAAACCACAATGCCCAGTAACAAAGTGCTTGATTGCTGCCTTAGTCTGAATCTCAGCTTTTTGTTGCTGGGTTTGAGGAAGCCCTACATGTAAAGGCAAATACAAGGTCTAAGTGCTTTAGGGTATTTTACTACAAAGCATGCAGCAAAGCAGTAACGCAGCCTTGCAAAATACTGAGGGGTGTTTTGGTGATTTCTGTGGATTTGATACTAAAGTACCTATACTGACACACTGACCATGGTGCAAGGGAGAGGAAAAGTGGTTGGATAGTTTCAGCAACTCATATGAAGCTATAGAATCACAACTACTGAATGGTTTGGGTTGGAAAAGGACTTAAAAGAACATCTAGTTTCAAACCTTTTGCCATGGGCAGGAACACTTTTCACTAGACCAGATGCTCAAAGCCCCATTCAATCTGGCATTGAACTCTTCCAGGCATGGGGCATCCACAGCTTCTCTGGGCAACCTATGCCAGTGTCCTACCATCCTCGGTAGAGAATTTCTTCCTAATGTCTAATCTAAACCTGCCCTTTTTCAAGGCCTTCCCCCTTGTCCTGTCACTGCATGCCCTTGTAAAAAGTCCCTCTCTAGCTCTCTTGTAGCCTATTTTAGGTGCTGGAAGGGGCTCTAAGATGCTCCTGGAGCCTTCTCCAGTCTGAACAACTCCAACTCTCTCAGCCTGTCCCCATAGGAGAGGTGCTCCAGCCCTCTGATCATCTCAGTGGCCTTCTCTGGACTTGTTCCAAGAGGTCTGTGTTTTCCTTCTACTAGGAACCCCAGAGCTGGATGCATCACCCCAGGTAGGATCTCACAAGAGCAGAGGGGCAGAATTCCCTCCCTTGCCCTGCTGTTCATGCTGCTCTGGATGCAGCCCAGGGCACGGTTGGTTTTCTAGGCTGTGAATGTACATTGCTAGGTCATGGACTCCTGGTCAAACCAACACCCTCAAGTCCTCCTTGGCAGGGCTGCTCTCAATTAATTCTCCATCTAGGCTGTACTTGTGCTTGGGATTGTCCCTCAGTTATTCTACATGGGGACAAACCACAGGACTAGGTTTGATATAAGATCAGCAAACTTCTTAGTCCCCACCTTTCTTATCACAGGATCTGAAAGCTAACATCCTACGCTCTCAACCTAGGAACACTCCTGGTCCCTGGCATTTATCCAGAACAAGGAGTGGCTGTTTTGGAAAGGATGTTAATTCTCTTGACTGAAAGCAATTGAGACCATATAACAGAATTACCAATTCCTATGTAATCACAATTTTTCCATTTAAATTGTGTGAAGCATTTCAGAGTGGAGGGAAGAAGTGCACATATTAGACCCCGAGCAGACACAACTACAGATGATATCCTCTATCTAGAGAGAGAAGGGAAAAAACTCAGCAGGAACAGAGAACATACATGTCTAACAAGAATTGAAGGAAGCTGCAGAAGACTGAGCTGGCTCACATCAATTAGGAGGAAACAACCATGAGACCTGGGCCCATATCGAAGGAAGATCTTGGCTCCTAGCTGTGTCCCCTCCTAATGTGGAAGCAAAAATTCTCCATGACAGTGTCTCAAGACAGATTCTGAATTCCTTGTCTTCCCTCCTGCACCTTCCACCTCTCACCTCCAGAGAGATCCTCCTCCCTGCAGAGCTGAGAATACTGCGAGAGTAGGTATTGAAGCAAACATTTATAAACCCTGCCAGAGGACTAAATCTATCCCAGTCTTTTTTCTGTCTCTGGAAAAGGGACAAAAATGTGATGGGAAGTTAATGGGATTTCATTAAATGCAAACTTAGGATTCCATCATCTGCTGTCCAAAAGCCACCACACACAGGCAAAAGAGATATGATTCAAAGGAAGGAATACCCCTTGGTCCACTCAGGAAGAGTATCTGTGAGACAGAGGACCTGGGCAAGTTCTGAGGGTGAATATGGGAATATATTTTGTGTGTTAAGTGGTCAGTCACTTTTGCACAAGTCTTCAAGGTCCCCACAAAACACGGGAGGACTTCCATGAGTAAAAATTATGGGATTGTGCACTATCTGTGAAGTATAGGACAAAAGAGGCAAGACAGGCACTGAGATGTCTCTCCTGTTAACACCACAGGTAAGCCTAAGCGAGTGGGACACTCCATTTCTAGGGATTTGGCTGTTCTTCCTCATTAGGGTGAGCCCATGCGTTTTCCAGTCTTTCCTCTCTTTCAGATTTGCAATCTAGCTGTCTGCACAGTAACTAAGAATCAGCAATACTGCAAAGTCTGTAAGCAGTAAGGAATTGGTGGACTCTTGCTTCTTCTCATCTTTATCAACAAATTGATCAAGGAGAGGAATTATGATGTTTAGCATTTGCTGAAGACACAAAAATACTTATTTTCATTATCTGTTCATCAGCAACAAGGTTTTAAACTGAAAGAGGGTAGATTTGGATTTCCCAGATTTGGCTATAAGGAAGAAATTTTTTATGGTAACAGTAATGAGACACTGTCACAGTCCAAACATCCAGTCTGACCTTCCTCTGACACAGCCAGAGAAAAGGGATGGGGAAGTGGGAGGAAGCCAAGCAAGAAAACTTGCATGGGAAACACAAAATTAGGAAAAAATACATTAAGAAAACCTTTCTAGAGTTACATAATAAAAGTAGAAAAAACAAAGTTAAATACGTCTAAAGGAAGGAGAGATGAAGAAAAAGTAGATTAGGTTGCAAATTAAGGAGAACTCTAAAATTAGATCAAGATAGCAATCACCAAAGGAAGCTACTGCAGGTATTTATTTTTAACAATGACAGGCCTAAGAATTATTAGGAAACATACTGAAAATTGATGAAGTCTAAAAAAATCTATTTTTTTAGTAAAAATGCTGCAGAATCAATTAGGCAATTACCATGTGTTATTTGTATTATTTTCATGTGGCACTTCAGAGCAATAGATTATAAAACATTACAATTTCCAAGCCTAGTAAAATGTTGCAGTGGTTTGAGGAAAAAAACAACATGAATTGCCCATCCTTTCTGGTGGTGTTACTATGCACACCAGTGTTAGGGTACACTCACTGGCTAATGAGATGCAAAGAAATAGAAAATCTGAATGTCTAAACATACATTTGTCCAGTAATCTTAAGTACTTTCAAGGCAAGGAAAGAACAAAAGGAAACCAACTGATTAAACATGATCAGTGTATTTGGAAAGGTATATAACAATTATAATTCATTCTACTAAATTTCTGTGAGTTGGAAGTTAGCTAATGAGCTATAATTGGTGAAGACAGGAATACACGGAATCAGAAGAAATGCCTATAGAAACAAGTGCTGTTTAGTCTTTTTGAAAATATTTACCTGGGATCTAAAAAGGACAGCATATATCACATACATGAAATCACCAAATAATAGAAATCAAGGTACAGAAGCACAGAAGAAATAACCTTACTAGGGAACAATTTTTTAAAAATGAGACCTTGCCTAGCTGTAAGTCCTACAGTCTGTAATTTTAGAAAAGCATTGACATCTATTTGTGAACAGGGAGCCGAGCAGTGCAGAAATCCCTGGGAAATGCAGACACAGAGCCCTTTCCAGCCTGGCGCTGGAAGGGTTGAGTCTCATTTGCATGCCTGCTGTGTAACAGCTCAGATCCCTCCCCTGTAAATGTAGCTCGGTTGTAAAGCAGGGGACGAGTGAACACCACCCCTTTCAGTTGAGAAGGAGCAGAAAAGAGAGAGGTCTGATGGTGTGCGGGCCGTGTCAATCCACTGCAGTCTGCAGTGACGCGGTCATGAATATGGAAAAACAACAACTTTAGCCCTCCCAAACCAAAAGGATGCCACGGAACTTGATGTGCTATATCCGGTTGGAGAGCAAGGGAAAGCAGGGATACTGGGACAGGTCAGTGCAGCTGAGACTGAGGAACAGGCAGGGCATAACTCAGGTGATGGGCAGCTTAATAATCTATCACTGACATGTCACACAGAATTCAAGTGTAGGGTCAGACTGATGAAGATTTGTGTTCTATTGTGGACTTCAATGGCAGCACTGCTTATTGCAACAAAAAAATGTGCAATTCCATAAACTGAGCATTGCTTCCTCCTTATCACCACTATTTTTTATAATGAAGCAAGCAGAAATAATTAAAGCTGACCCTGATCTATTAAGTCACATTCTTTTCCAGCTCAGTATAAGTGTGACACACCAACTGATGAGCATCTGGGGTTTCCTTGGATTTCGACAGCAACCAAACAATCCCTCTGAAGAAATGTATGCCAATAAAAAAAAAAAAAAAAAAAAGAACAAGTTTACTTAATCCTTTGTAACAATCAATGAATGTTTTAAAGCCTTCCTTCAAATAACATGGGTGCACAAATTATTGCTTTTGCCCATGGTGTATGAGCTATCTTATCCATACTAGCTTCCCCAGGAAGGTCTTCACCACACTCAAGCCATGCTGGGCTGGATTTTGTGTTCCCTGGCAGGTGGCATCAGGGTGTCCCTGCTGATGTCTGGCTGTCTGTCCACCTGCCAGCTGGTGGCCAGTGCCAGTCAACACAGAGTGTGTGGCTTCTGCCTTTATTCCTTTCTTACACCCTGTGCTCAGCCCCTTCAAGCCGATCAAGCATGAACCCAGCGCTCTTGATGAGTGTGGTTTCAGTTCCTGTTCCAATCACAAAGTAATAGGGTCATTCCTTTTTTGGTTACTGTGTTTGCCGTTATCTCGAAATGTCATCTTGGAGCTTGAACAGACACGCATTCCTCACTTCTTTTCCCGGTTCCAGGAGTCTGCCATGCCAGCATCATCAACAGAGCTGGGCAAGTGAACTTGCAGGCCACAGCATGTCATGGTGGGGCTTTGATTAACCCACACAGCGCAGTGACTCCAGCCATGGCACACCTGGGAAGCCAACCCCGTGACAGGTCCTCCCTTCCCGATGGGCTTTAGGCCACCTTGAGTCCCACCCTTGCCTGTGCAGGACCTGTTGATAAAGCTATGTCTGAGCTGCGGTGCCCTATGGCATCTTCTATGTTTTAAGTCCAAGCCTTGTTACCTTCAGCAAGTCTTTACATAAACCTATTCCTAAATCTAGCATGTTGCTGACCAGCTTTAGGTTGGCTTTAGGTTGTTCCAGACTCTTGCTGGAATTTGTTGTTTTTTCAGGACACTTTACTGCTTGGAATGTTCTCGGATGCCTTAGGCAATCATCTCACTTGTCTTCCGCTCTGCCTGAAAGCTATAGCCAAAATTTTCATTTTCCCTTCACCTAAGCGTACCCATCAAGTTCTGAAATCTTTCCTTTGTGTCTTCTGAGAGCAGGCCTGACATGAGGTGCCTTTACAATGCTGTGGTACTATAAGAAAGCAATTAGAAGAAGCTTGACAAGAGACTGTTCTGACCTGCCTTCCCTCCATGCACACCCTACTGGAAGCATTATGGCATTGACATCATCCCGCTGTTCTTTTGCTGCTGTCTCTGTCCCCTTTTCCATAAAGCCCTCCACACACAGCCTGTCAGGGAGGCCCTCAAACAGTATCTAAACAGTATTTGGAAAGTTACTAAGGAACATAACTTGCAGTACTTGGTTTAAATTACTTATGTAAGGGCTTGCACTGCTATGTTGAAAACTAGGGGATGGCTGGAAATATGAGCTGTATAACATCTGTAAATGATCTCCACTAAAAGACCTCCTTTCCTTTCTACTACTTATCACTTTATCAAACTTGGTTCTAGCATGTTTGGCAGTTGTAGATAATTTGGCACCAATTACACATACTGCATTTTCCAAATGCTGGATTATGAAGTAGAAAACATGCAGCTGAAAAAGTACCAGTACCAAACAGAAACTTCATTGCCAGGCGTAAGACAGAATGACCTGCAAAGATTTATTTTAAACCAACACATAGCTGGTTTATTATTAGAAGTAGATGAAAAAAAGATGTCAGATGGATTGAGAGCGTAGGAGAACTTGTGTGCTAATGCTGACTGGAGATTGTAAATTTAGCACCCTACAGACTCATTAGAGGAAGAATTATCTCCTGTGTTTTTGCTGTGCCTCCTGCAACAAGACCTGCTAGACCTGCTGGACTAGAACCAACTTAGATGCTTCTCTCCGTGTTCCTCGGTGTATCAAGGTCCAGAGTCTACGCACAGAACCAGCTTTGTACCTCCTACAGATCTAATCTGCAATCAAATAACTCATCCATGTTAAATTGCAAATTGTGAGCAGCTAGAAATTTCTAGACCAAGTGCACGCAGAAACCACAATCCTCTCCTCCTCTGCCTTCTCCCTTCTTACTCAGATTGAAAGTCAACTAAAGTGTATGTTTGTGAGGGGTTGAAAAGCATGTTCTTTCTCAGGGGAAACCTGTCGATTTTGCAGTTTACACCCAGCTGCCAGAGTAACTACAGGTTCTTTTAGTCTGTTTTGCTATTCCTTTTCTTTGGAACCAGCAGAGCCCACCTCAGGGTGCTGGAGTTGCCGTGTACCAGGCACAGACGCAGCTTTACGTTGGCACAGAGCAGCCCCGCTCAGGTCAGACGCAGCCTGTACCCTCCTCACAGAGCAAGCTCCCACTCCAGGGATTTGCACTGGAAGCGCCTGGGGACGGCACTGCGGCTTGGAAAGGCAACTCGGGTACACTGCGCGCCCGCCTCCGAGCCTCCTTTCCCCTTCAGTCACCGCTTTAACAAAAGCTCAAGGAAGCTCAATCATCACAGCGAGCATGCACAGGCTCAAGGAGGCTCAAGCATCACGCTGCACAGCGAGCACCAAGCGCGGCGGGCGCAGCAGAGGCGGCGGCTCCGCACGGCTCCCGCTGCCCGGGAGCGGCGCCGGCGCTGCCCGGGAGCGGCGGGCGGAGCTGCACTGAGCTGAGCTGAGCCGAGCCGCGCCGGCCCCCCGCCCAGCACCCACCGGGAAAGCCGAGGGAGCGGGCGGGAAGGACAGTTCAAGAACAGCCGGGAAAGGTGCCGCCGCCCTGTGCGAGGAGTGGGCAATGCTGCAGCTGCGCGGCCGGGGGGCGGGTGTTCAAGGCTTGCAGTGCAAGGCTGAGCCCATTTAACACTTTTGCTTTCCTTATTTATGGCGAAGGTGATGGATACGATTCTAATCCGATTTTGAAAACTGGATTTTGCAAATAATTTGGCCGAATGTACCATACCATCCGGGAGGGATGTACAGATGCTGAGTAACCCAGAATTAGACTGGTCTGCTAATTCCTGCATATTCGTACTAATGTTCTTCATATTAAGAGGGGGCACCTATTTCTATTTATGCATCCCTAAATACTCCAACAGCAGGCTGACGCGCAAATCGGTGCTATTTTATCTGGATAGATACAGACAAGCAAGCCATAGAGCTTACACTCTGTGTCCTAAGCATGTCCTTACCTTTCCTGGTCCGGGGTAACAAATGGCTTTCAAACACACGGCTCCTAATGGGACCCCAATCAAGGGATGCCCGAGCTCCCCGGGATGCACGCTCGCTGTCGGCTCGGTGCTTCTGTGCCCAAAGATACTACCTTTCCGGGGACCACCTAGTACTGCGTGGTGGGCAAAAAGAATATAAGCCATGCATCTGCACAGGGTTGCCAAAACTGAGGGGTCAGACGGGTTACTTTATTGTAAGTGCAGCTTACAGTAAAGCTTCCCCAGGGCAGGACGCAGCAGCTCCTCCTCGCTGCCGGGCGGGCTTCCCTGCATCACCAGCGAGAGGCGGGCGCACCTGCCCTGCAAGCCCGGCGCTGTAAAAGCGCGCCCTCCCTCCTCTCATCAATAAGCTGCTCTTCTTCTTCTTCTTCGTCGTCGTCGTCGTCCTCCTCCTCCTCCTCCTCCTCCTCTTCTCTCCTTCGCCCCCGCCACCCCGGAGTATAACGCGGCCAGGCGGCTGCCTTACCCCCGCCGTCCTCTCCGCCCCCGGCGGCGACGCACACTTTTACCCCGGCCCCTGGCACGGCTGGGCGCTTTGCGGCAGCAGCTCTAGAAACTTCTCGGTCCCTCCCTCTCCCCTCCCCTTCCTCCTCCTCGCCGAGCAGGGGCCGGCGCTGCGGTGAGAGCAGCAGGGAAGGAGGCGTGCGGCGCCCGCCCCCACCCGCGCTGCCCGGAGCCGGAGGCGCAGCCAGGCGCTATCGCAGCCTCATCCCGGCGCTCAGCGCAGCACCGAGCCCGCCAGGCGGCCCTTCCCTGCGCAGAGGTGGCAGCGGCAGGCGGCATGACGGCGGAGGAGATGAAAGCGGACGGGGCTCCCCTGGAAGGGGTGGACATCACTCCCAAGCAGGATGAGGGCGTCCTCAAGGTACAGGGCGGCTGTTCCCCATCCCCACCCTCCGCACGAGCTCGGAGGGGACCCTGTGCCGGCGGGGAGCGGGGGCATTCCTCTTAGCCTACGAGCGGGTGCTCCCTGGGCGCCCTGGCCCTAGCGGGCCCATTGTGTGGCCCGTGGGGAAGGGGCCGAGGCGGTCCCCGGGTATCCAGGCAGGGCTGGCGCAGCGCGGGCGATTAAACAACAGCGGCGGAGGGCGGGAGCGCGCCCCGGCTGCGCAAGCGCTGCCCGGCTGGCTGCGGGGGTTCCCCGCTCCTCCTGGCGGCTCCCCGCTCCTCCCGGGGCCAGCCGGGGCCCGGGCTGCACGCCGGGAGAGCTCGGGGTCACGGGGGGGCTGTGCAGCGAAAAGGCGCTTCCCCTGCCTTTGGGCTTTCCTCCGCCGTTTAGGGGGAGATGCGGGAGGGGCGGCGGACCGGGCTCTCTGTCCGGCTCGCAGCGTGGCTTGTGGGGGTCCGGGTCCATCCCCGCCCCCCCAGCACGTGTCCGGGGCCGGGAAATAAAGATGGAGCCCCGGCAGGGCACGTGCGCTCGGTGCCCGTCCCCGCCATGCCCGGCCCGGCTCCCCTCAGGCCGCGGGCTCCGGGCCGCCCCCAGGCCCGCGGTGCGCGGTCCGGTGCGCGGTCCGGTGCTCGGAGCGGCCTAGCCGCCCCTCGGTGCCGCTGGGGCGGCGGCTGGGCAGGTCCCCGGGTGGCCGGGCAGGTCCCCGGCGCGGTCGAGGCGGAGCGGCTGCTCTCCTTTGTACTGGGAAGGCAGGCGATAAGGGCAGCGGGATTTATACCGTGAGGGGGAGTTGTGCGAACTTCCTCTGTCAGACGTTGCCTATTTCCATATCTCTAGAAACTTCCTTAGGCTCTGCTAAAAACTTCAGCGATTATTTAGAAGCGTTATTCAGCCGCAGTAAAATTTCGAAGTTACGCTGTTCAGGAGGAGAAAGGGGCGCCACAGCAAAGGCAAAATTCTGGGTTTAACCTTTAGAGCCTTCTGAATTCTGGGTTCATTATGGAGGCGCTGTCTCCCGTTCAGGAGAGTATTAAGGGAACAGATTGAAGATGTTGGCTGCTATATTTCTGCTTTTCCATGTTTCCTGCTAGCATGTTTAGGTGAGAATTTTTGGGTTTTGCACATAGTACAGTATTAGGTCAGGGTTCTCATCTGCATGGCTGCCCAGGTCTCCCGCAGCCCAGATGCCTTGAGCGTGGCAGAAGGGCAGTGGGGTCTGCCCGATTGATGCAGTACCTGCTTTTTAATGATGGAGAAGCAGCAGGTGTTTTTTGGGTTGGTTTTTCTGTCGTTTTTTTGTTTGTTTGTTTTGAGGAGGGGAGTAGAAAACACTAGCAAACAAAGTGAGGTTGTGAAAATCACAAAAATTGAGATTGTGACATGGTAAGTAAAATACTGTAGAGGTCACAAAGTCCAGCCTTCATAGATTTTATTTTTACGTAATTGCTGGAGTGCAAAATGCATGTGCTGAAATCAGGTGTCTAGCTCTGAACTAACCTACACTAATTATGTACTGGTATTGTTGCAGCGATTCCAGGAGTGTGTTTATTTGCTCATTAGCTGTATATCAGAATAGAATCCACAGTTTTTTACCTGATATTGCTGAATATACTTGCACAATTCCTAGAATAAGTAATTAAGTTTGGAAATAAACCATTTGAAATGCCATATGAGCTGAAAAATCCTGTTTCTTCATCTGAAAAGGAAATGCAAACCTTACAGAAAATAGTATTTCCATATTCACAAGTGAAACTTCAGTCTCTTCAAAATGGAACAAATGCAAAAGAATAAATTGTATCAGTAATGAAAATGAGATATTTGTTACTGTAGAGTACCTTGATATGGCACTACAAGAATATAGCATTTGGTGAAATTTAGTAAATTTCCATTAAACATAGTTTTTCAAAATTACATCAGACTGGCTGCTTTCAAGTGCTAGTTTGCATCTACTTTATGCAGATTTGCAAATTGCATCTGCTAAGCATGATGTAGGTCAGGTTGCCTACCTGATTCATGTGCTTTTCTCATACTTCTCTGTTTCCTTATCTCTGTGGGAGTGGTTGCTTGAACTTTTGCCTTCCTTGGGGAGACATCACAGATTGGTTTTGTAATACTAATAAAGGCCGTGGTGCTGGTGCAGGGTTAAAGGGATGGTGTTCTGTATGAGGTCAGGCATCCCTTTTCAGATTGAGCATCCTTTCCTTAAAAAACAAGCAGCCAGGATTTTTTCTAGGTTTTGTTTGTTTGTGGGAGTATTTTTTGTTTTAGGCTTTCAGTGAGGTGCTCTCAGCTTGTTAGTCGACCAGAAGCTGTTGGTGGTGAAGCTTTGGTTTTGGATGGAGGGCCCTGGCATTTCAGCTGGATAGTCAGTGACAGGGATGGTGGGAGATTGACTGTGGTGGGTTGCAGGAAACTGAAATTTGTGAAGGAGACTCCCAAAGGTCTGCCTCATTCAGTGAAAAACATGATGGATATAGAAGCATGACATTTAAAGGAGGGATGCCCTGTAACTGCCCTTGGATAGATATTTATCTTCTATAACAGAATGTTTTCCAGGTCTCCATGATACAAGCAAATATGGTCCTCCATTGGTCCCCTTTTGCCTGGCTAAGATAATGCAGAACTTTGGCTTAGGGCTAGCTGGTTTCAATCTATATTGGGAAAAATTCAAAATTCAAATCTGAACTTCGGGAATCCTGTTATGGGCAAGGCCTCATATCCTTGCATCTGAGATATGTCACTATTATTCTCTGATTTTTTTATATGCTTCAAATGAACACCAGAGAGATTGTCCCCACTTTCTGGATAGTATAGATTCTTTTAATACTTGTCTTGCTGGGCAGGCTGGGGATTTTCTTCTCCCTAAGAAGAAAAGCAAACCCATGT
Organism: Ammospiza nelsoni; assembly: GCF_027579445.1. Classification (NCBI taxonomy): domain Eukaryota; kingdom Metazoa; phylum Chordata; class Aves; order Passeriformes; family Passerellidae; genus Ammospiza; species Ammospiza nelsoni. The sequence continues at coordinate 32,426,630 of NC_080634.1, read as the reverse complement.
AGCTGTATGTGAGACGAGGGTGCTGACAATCCGTGTCAGAATTGTGGGGAGACAAAATTCTTGCAATAAATAATTTTTAAGTGTTACTCTGTAGGCTGATAGAACTAACCTGTGTGAGGTGAGACACTGCTAACTGTTAAACTGCCTGGTTGAACTCGAATAATTTCAGATTACATGTTGGAAAAGACTTTGCAAGGAAAGAACCACCTTGTTCTCTTGTTTAAGTGCTTTGCCTAGAACACTGAACTGGGGCGTGATGATACAGAGGTGATGAGGCAAATGCTTGAGTAAAGAAGAAAAAGCCCTGCCTAATGCAGAGATCTGTAAGCTGATCACAACTGTTGCCTGTTAAATTCTTGTATCACAGCACAGCCATCTTGAGGTTCTGCATTTGCAGCATCGCTAATCTGCAGAAAGAACAGCCAGTCCATTTCCAGGTGACTGAAAAAAACCTGCAAATCCTTTGTCTGCCAAGGATGATAACACACATATCTAGGTATTTGTGATTCGTGTCCAGTGGGCAGGCAGGCTTGATTTCTATGATGTTAATGCTGGTTGCTGTTTTCCCCAGGTTGTCAAGAGAGAAGGCAGTGGGACAGAGTCTCCGATGATAGGTGATAAGGTGACCGTCCATTACACGGGGTGGCTTCTCGATGGCACAAAATTTGACTCCAGTCTGGACAGAAAAGACAAATTCTCATTTGACTTGGGGAAAGGTAATATTTTGTGTTTGGTACTGATCAGTTTTGGTAATAATCGAGACAGGATTTCCTTGTGTGGCTCCTTTGCTTTTCAAAACTGCCACTTAAACTTAAACTTGTATTCTCTTAGAATGGCCCCATCAGAATGTGAGATTTTTGTGAATGAGAGAACTGTGTAGCCCCTTAAAAGAAGAATTCACAGGCCTCAGACAAAGTACTCCAGGAGAACAAATCTGACCTGAAATGTAGATATAAGGGGCAGTTAAATAGCCAGAATATGCATTTTTTTGGTTGGGTTTTTTTGGGGGGCTGACCTCAGTTCAGGAGTGCTTAATTGTGACAGGGTACACAGAGGCAGCTGTCTTATGATGAAACACACTCTCTTTTCCACAAAATTCTCAAGTTAACCCAAATATGAGTCTTTGAGCAGTGCATCTCTTCATTATCAAAATATTTCATTTTTTGGAAATCTGAGCATCGTTATTTCTGCAAATCTTATTACTCAATCTTGTATTCTTCCCTGGAAGTTTCTTACCTTCTTCTTTTTAAAAAAATAGATAATACCTCCTTTTTAAAAAGAGGTAAATTAATTGTACTTCAATTTGAGATGATATTAAGTGTACCTATTAACACAAGACTAATAGGAAGTCTGCTTGATGAGTCAAGAGGAGCAGCAATTAGGACAGCTTGAGTAAGAGAGGGGAGTTTGTTACAGCTTTTCTTTCCTGTCAAAGGAATGCTACTATTTTCTTCCCCCTTTCTGTTACAAATGTGTGTAACTTTTAGTTACCACTGGTGCTGTTCTTTGCCAGCTGATAAAAGTATGAACAGAAAAGGCTGTTGGTTTGGATTATTTTCAAAACAGGAGCAGGCAATCTCTCACCCTAAGGCCTTCCTCTCGGAAGAGTTTATTGTTACTTCTTCACACTTCTGACTGTGCCAAGCACTTCAGCTGGTGTCTGTTCTGTTATTCTGTGAAAATAGTTGTTACACCTGGAATGAAAAAATGTTTAGGCCAAATTTGGGTCCCTGGGAAACTTTAGAATTTTTTTAGGCTTAAAACTGATGTACATAAATGAGAGTGAGCACAAGTTCTTCAGTATTTCTGCTGTCTTAGCTTTTGTATACTAAAACTGATAATGCTCAGTTTCACCTGATCATGCCTTTCATGTGTGATGGCATTTGACTTGTACAGGTGAGGTGATCAAAGCATGGGACATTGCTGTGGCCACTATGAAGATTGGTGAAATCTGTCGGATTACGTGTAAACCAGAATATGCCTATGGCTCAGCTGGGAGCCCTCCAAAGATACCTCCCAATGCTACACTGATTTTTGAGGTAAGTGAGAGATGGTCACTAGAACTGTATGCTTGAAAATATGTGTGAGGCAGTATCCTTTCAAAACAGGATTGTTATATTTTCTAGGGAAAATAACATGGTCCATTTTGGGTAGCATGGACAAAATTTTAGTCTGGCTGCCACTGCTCTGTAATGGCTCAGGTTTCCCTTCTCTTTTTATAACACTTGAATGATCTTCAGTGGTGAGTTGTAATTTTGCAGTTACTGGGTGATTTGCAGCAGTAAAGTGCAGGCTGGGAGAGCAGACTATTTCAGTGATAAACTGAATGGTTAAAATCTTTAATAACTTCATAACACTCAGAGTAATGATATATTAAATGTTTTCAACTGCAGAAAGAGCAATTAATGCCCTCAATAATATGTTTTTATACTAACTTGTGTTTTCTTTACATTAACATTACCTATTATGAGCTATTTCAGGGAGAAAAGAGGTAATTGCCCCATGTAAACTGCTGGAATACAATATTTGAACAGCCCTGCAATTATGAACTCTTTCTGTAGAACTGAGCATTTCAGTCTGCCTTAAAGCATCATAAAACCAGTTTGCATTTAGGTTGCTGGTTCATTGCCAAAGTCTCTCTGTGCATCCATGCTACACTGATCAGTCTTGCCCCCATAGATGAAATCCTGTGCACTCACTCAGTGCCTGTGACAGACTTGGCAGTCTTGAGTTTGGCAGCTGGGTAACCCAGTTTGTCAACTCACATGGCCAGCTGCTCTCCTGGAGCAGAGCTGCATGTCTTGGTGAGCATGGAGCCACTTATCCTTGGTGTCTCTCGGCCTCACCAGGAGAGGAGAGATTTTATTTCCTACTGACCTTAAAAACAATTTTCCCCCACATCTTCCCGCTCCTTCCCCAAAGGGGGGTGGAAACAGCAGCTGTCTCTTGTGTGTTATTTTAGAAGTGAGAATGGTTGCTCAGAATGCTGAGACTTGTATTTGTTTTTTCCATGTAGGATTACATTAAAGCTGTTCTGAAGCATACCCTGACAGTCTCAACAGGGTTTAAAGAGGATGGATTTTTCTTACTGTTGAAACAGATCAATTTGCCAACAATTGTTTCAAAATAAATTCTGCCTGAGAGAAGGCAGACTCTTTAGTGTAATTTTTAAAGTTACTTTGCTCTAAAGCACTTAATCAATGGAATGGAATCCTACAATTGGGGGCATAAGGAAAGCTTTAAAATTGATGATTGCTCTGAGATTGAATGTTTTATCTAATATCTGAGAAAGGTGAAAATAGCTCACGGAGTAATTCAAAGACTGAAAGTCCGTTTAGATTTTATTGGAAGCAATGAGCATCTGTTAAGAAGGGTAAATTATACATAGAGTCCTTTAGGATGGAAAATACCTTCAAGACCATTGAGTCCAATCATAAATCTGACACTGCCAAGTCCATCACTAAACCATTAACCCAACCCGGTGCCACACCTAAATACCTCCGGGGAGGGTGACTCACCCACTTCCCTGGGCAGCCTGTTCTAATGCTAATATCCGTTCTAAACCTCCCCTGGTGCACCTTGAGGCCATTTCTTCTTGTTCTGTGACTTGTTACTTGGAAGAAGGGACTGACCCCATCTGGCAACAGCCTCCATTCAGGGAGTTGTAGAAAGTGAGAAGGCTCCCCCCAAGACCCCTCTTTTTCTCCAGGCTAAACACCCCCAGCTCTCTCAAGCAGCTCCTCGTGGGACTTGGGCTCCAGACCCTTCACCAACTCTGTTGCCCTTCTCTGGACACACTCCAGCACCTCAGTGTTCTTCCTGAACTGAGAGGCCCAAAACTGAACACAGGATTTGAGGTGTGGCCTCACCAGTGCCTAGTACAGGGTGACAATCACTGCCCTGGTCCTGCTGGCCACACCATTGCTGATACAGGCCAGGTACCATTGGCCTTCATATAATTGGATATTGAGTTTGCTTTGCATTTGGGTAGTGTATTTGCATTTCTTTTTTTTTTTTTTTCATGGACCTGTGAGTAATAGGATTAAAGATATATTCTGTGTGAAGGATTAAAAAAATATTGCTAGCAGGTAGTGTCCACTAAGGGATGACATTTACTCACTTTGAGTGCATCAAAATTGAGACCATTATTTCTGAAAAGTAGTGTCATGTAGAGCTGTTCATAAAGAGCATTTTCTTACCTAGAAATCTGGTGTTATTCATGGCTTAGTTGTATTGGATCAAACTACCCATGGTGGAGTGCTGTGTGCTTCTATGCAAGTGATACCAGCTGTAATCAGGGCTGAGCTGATGATTGAAGTGCAAGCTAAAAGCTCAAGGCCTTCTACCTAGGCAGCACAGTGGGGCATTCTTAAGGCCTTAGCACTACTACACAGGATGCACGTGGACAGCAGAAAGCAGAGAAATTTGTATTGTCCTTCAACAAGAGGTAATACCTGACATTGGGATAAATAAAAGTATTTTATTTATCTGCAAGATGGAATTTGATCCATCAGGCTGCTCCTGAGTCCATCCCCCACAGTCACCCAGGTTATTCACTTTCCAGTGGGTTTTTCTTGGTGCTGCCAGTCTGGTCCTCCATTTTCTGGGTGTGCTTTTAGGTAAAAGTAGTGTTTCACTTATGAGTCTTGATATCCCCTCATGCCTGCCTGGGCAGTTAGGTTGAAGGGAATAGGGGAGGAAGGAAAGGACCAAAGCTGCCTGTGATAGTTTTGTGCTTTCCTAACAAAATAGCCTGAGGCTCACTGGCTGCAACAAGTAAGTGGTGCTGGGTGTGTCCTGACTGGGGGTGTGGGTTGGAAATTAGATCCAGGAAATTTTCCCAAGTTCTACTAGGTTGCAATAGTTTCTGGCTAGTATGACTCTCAAGCAGCTAAAGTCTCTAAGTTTCCACTCTTTTATTTTTACCTAGGTTTACTTTTTATTACTTCACACAGTATCAGCAGGGTTCTTTTGCAAGTGCCTATCCCCATACCAAATTTTCGTACAAGTTGCATTACAAAAGACCCTCTAGAACTTACATCTCTTAAATCTTAAAGAGATTTTTGTACCTGTGTCGTCACACCAGCATTTTATATGATAAGAAGTAATGCATGTCCTCTGATTTGGAAGTTCTTTTCTTTTTTGATCTGGTAGTGGTTTTGTTTTTTCTTTCTCATGATTACTTTTGCTGAGCAATATTATTAGATTGCTAGATTATTCCATAGAATAGTATTGTTCAGGCTGGGAAAAAAAAAAGGGGGGGAGGTACACATGGTATGGTCATCAGTAGGATGTTCAGGAATTACTTTTTTAAGACTGACTGAAGAGAAAGACCAGAATATTATTTGTTAATAGGTATCAATTAAAATAAAAAGTGGAAGTACTGGTGGATATTCAGTGCCTTTTGCATTCCACTTATCTCAAGTCCAGTGTCAGAAACCTCCACAGCATTAGCTCTGAACTTTTTTTTTTTAATGAGGTAGTCTAAACAATACTGATTATAATGACTTGCTTTTTTGTGCTTGAGAGTAGTTTTCACTATTGTTTTACTCAAAAATAGGATATGATTTTTTTTTTCCTTCACTTCATAGCAGCAAGGAAAGTACCTTTTGTAACTAGACTGTTTTTCTGTGTTGTTGTGTTACTTCCACTTGAAACTATGGTTTACATTTACTTGGGAAGGCATGTGAAGATTCAGACTGGATACTTGTCTCCTACTTGAGCACTAGTTCTTAAAAATCTAAAACAATTTGTTGCAGCAGAGGGTTATAAGTTTCAAAGATCTCTGGAGAATAAATCCTGTGAGTTACTAAATTGGTCTAATAAGAATAAATGAAAGGCTGTTCTTCCCTCAACAGATAGAACTTTTTGAGTTCAAGGGGGAGGACCTCACTGATGAAGAAGATGGTGGCATCATCCGAAGAATCCGTAAAAAAGGAGAGGGCTACTCCAGGCCCAATGAGGATGCACTTGTAGAGAGTAAGTGTGTTGTTACATAAATAGTGAATGGATTTGCAGTGAGGGATGACAGAACCTTTTCACAGCCTACAACTGCATGTCCTGAGGGACAGGAATACATGGCTTCTCTTTTCTGTACCAAGTAACTTAACAACCTAGAGTAAGCTTTCCTTCTCCTGTTTCTAGCAAGGTTTACATTTTCCAGCAGCAACTGTGTTTTCTGGTGATACTGAATCTGTTGAAGTGCTTATCTGATGACAGAAGGTGATTGAGTCTCATAAAGTATTTCCATGTGCTAAGGAACAAAAGGGGAAGTCATTCTGGCACTTTTTGTCAGAGTGGAAAAAACAAACACTTAAATGAACAACAAAAAAAGAGGGGTTGTTAAATTGAACAGCAGAAGTTCTGTTTGCTGCCAGTAGCTGCCACGCCATAGGTAGCTGCTAAAAGAGAAAAGACTGTTCAGGAGGAGGCTTTGGCACTTGTGTGTGTGCTGCCTGCCTGTATGGAACTCCCTGTGCACTCCTGGGTACTGCCCACTGCCATACACTGCATTCTGATTTCTCGCTGCTGTTCTGGTTTTTGTTACCAGTCCAGTTTGAAGGCCGACACGGAGATCGTGTTTTTGACAAGCGGGAATTGCGGTTTGAGATTGGAGAAGGTGAAAACTTTGATATTCCTCATGGGCTGGAGAAAGCAATTCAAAAAATGGAGAAATCAGAGGAATCTGTGTTCTATCTCAAGCCCAGGTATGCTGTTTCTGGTGTTTGATATAGAAAGGGCTTACACTAATCATCTGGCAAGAAGGAACTATTTCATTATAATACCTTTAAGTATTTTTTCAGTGCTGTGGTAAAAACCTGGATCAGCCCCAAAATTTGATGTATGAGAAGTATCATGCTTTGCCACTTCATAGTGAAGCAGTAGCAGTCCAGAAAAAATTAACTAAAGTCTCTGTAACGCTGACCTCTAAATATTTTTGAAAAACATTGCTCTCAAACTTGGATTTTTGTGATCCCTCTTCATGACTGATTACTGTAAAACAGTCCATATGTAGACTTGGATATAGGCAGAATTTTCTCTTTTCAATGAGAACACATCTGAAACAAGTGGAGTTGCACAGATTGTTTTCATTAAACTTTAATTTATTTCAGTTTTCATTTAATTTTTTTTAAACTGTAACTAAGCCTGATGGGAGCAGAAAAGGAAAGCAATCTGATCTAGAGGGTTTTCCTGCTAATATGCAGCTCTTTCTAGAATTGCATAGCAGTACCTTTCTGGAAGCATTTCCTGTTTACCAGCTGGTTAGCAGTGTCTTAAGTGTACAGCTGCTCACCTAATCTTGGTCTTTATTCTCTTTGCTTTTCTAAGAATAGAACTAAAATACAGGTGCTCTGAATGCAACACTCAGTTTCAGACCATAAATATTAAATATGGTAGTTGCAATTTGAAAGTTGGTTGTTTTGATTTGGCTTTTTTTTTTAATGAAGGGATTACTTGCTTTTCCTTAAAGTTAACTAAAAAACGAATAAAATAATACGAGTTGCTAAAAGATTAATGAAGTGAATACTAGCTTTCTCTTACTTACTTCTGTCTTGTCCTTGCTAATTTTAGAATTGTATCTAGAATTCTTCAAGCCTTTGTCTTGTAATAATAATTTATGTGCATCCCAAATTTGCATGGGGTTTTTGTCTCCCTCTTCCTGTGTAGCAAATGTAGCTCGATGGATAGTTTAGAACTCTTCTCTTATTTGTAACTTTTGCTTCTCCCTCCCCACTCCCATTTTACAGCTATGGTTTTGGAAGTGCTGGGAATGAGAAATTTAAGATCCCTCCAGATGCAGAGCTGCAGTATGAAGTGAAACTCAAAAGCTTTGAAAAGGTGAGAGCAAGAGACGAAATCCCAAAGAGATCCGGGGCTGGGGGAAGAAGTGGGAGTGCAGCTTAAATGATGACAATGGAATTATTGAATGGTGATGTGAAACAAGGAGGCCACTGTTGCCAGAGATGATGCTGACATGCTGGGAGCTCTTGGCTGAAATGGTCCTTATTCTTTCTGTATCCCTGTCTGTTGCCATCTCTCGTGCTCTGGGCTGGTTTCCATGAGCAGTGCAAAGCTCTGCTTTGCCAGGCTTATCTCAACCATACTGTTAGTGGGAAGCAACATAGCTACTTGATTTCCCTAGAAGTTGTGTTGAAGTTGACTGGAACTGTTCCTGTTTGGGTAGGCTAAGGAGTCCTGGGAAATGAACACGGATGAGAAGTTGGAACAGAGCTCTATCGTGAAGGAGAGAGGCACTCAGTACTTCAAGGTAAGTTACAGTACCCAAGTAATAATAGCATTTCTTGGTCTGTGTCATGATAATAAACATATTTGATAATAATAAACATCATTGATAATGATGTTTACAGCTTCTGTAATTTCTGAGTGGTGTTCATTGTATTCTGTGAGATTTTACAGGGAGAGCTGAAGGGGAATGTGTCTTAAAAAAAAAGAAACTCGGTTGGATTATCCAAAGAACTAACTGCAGGGCGCTGTCTGTTAGAGCTGTTTGCTCTGTCTACAGATAACACTGTAGGGTGTGCAGTATTTCAGTTCCTGCTGTGGGCCAGTGCTATGAGTGAACAACATTCATTTGGGTAGAGATGTGTGGAGAAGCTGTTGAAAACAATTTCAGTAGCTAAAGGAAGAGTTTCCTATTATCTTGGTATTGCATGTTGAGAATTCCCCATCTTCCCTTATTTTTGCATCATAAGTTGAATATAAAGGTAGGAGTTCAGTGAAGTATCAATGCTGGCATATATCCCTGGCTCTAGTGGGGAACCTGTTAAGTATTCCTAAAGATTTTCTGATCCTGTGCAGGAACGGCTCTCAGAAGTAGTGTATTTTTGATGATAGATGTTACTTTTTGATGAAATGGGGTTTTTTAGATGTATTGCTCAAGGCAGGCAAAAGGGTCAAGAGGGAGATAAAAGTTCCTATGATGAGCTTTGTGATAATTGAGCTGCCTTGTTTACAGGAGGGGAAATACAAGCGGGCAGCATTACAGTATAAGAAGATTGTGTCGTGGCTGGAGCACGAGTCGGGACTCTCCGAGGAGGAGGAGTCAAAAGCCAAAAGCCTGAGGCTTGCTGCCCACCTTAACTTAGCTATGTGCCATCTCAAGCTAAAGGAATACTCCCAGGCTTTGGAGAACTGCAACAAGGTAATAGGAGTTGATTTATTCTTAAACTGCACAAGCAGTCTGACAGTTTGTCTTGCTTTAAACATTTTAGGGACAACAGGCCAATGTGGTGTTTCGTCTTTCTTACCAGCTGTCATTTGGGTAGTACAGAATTTTTAGTGCGCTCAAAATATCCAACTGATTATTTTCATAATTAGTGCCCTTTCAACATCTTTTACTAACTTGCTGCTACATTGAGAATATTCAAGTATTTAGGAATAAGGAACACTTGAAATGTGGTGAAGGTAGTCGTGTTGGCAGAGGTCTTTCAAAGAGCAGGATTACTCCCTGACTAAATCTTAGACTTGCTGGTTCTCTTGTCAAATAGCCTACTATATTAATTCCTTTTTGTATTTCTACTGTACTCCACTGACTTTATTAGTAAGCCCTGACAAGACTCATAAGCCTACATCAGAAGGTACAGTTCCTAGCAGTCACTGATGTTCTGACTGCATATAATTTTTATAAAAGAATAAAAATTTGCTGAACATGACTTTGGTTTTTGTGAATGCAGGCACTAGAACTGGATAGCAACAATGAAAAAGGCCTTTTCCGGCGGGGAGAAGCTCACTTGGCTGTCAATGACTTTGAGTTGGCCCGAGCAGATTTCCAGAAGGTGATACAACTTTATCCAAGTAACAAAGCTGCCAAAGTGCAGCTGGTGACTTGTCAGCAGAAAATCCGGGAGCAGCATGAGAAGGAGAAGAAGATGTACGCCAACATGTTCCAAAGGCTCGCAGACAAAGACATCAAGGTAAGTAACACTACTCTGAACATGACAGGAGGTGGTGTCATGTGTTAGACAAGGAACAGTGGTTTAGGTACTCACCTTGCTTCTTATTACAGATAATTATAGCAGGAGAACACTCAAGTAGAGGACTGCTTTGGGGAGCAGGGATGGAACTCAGAGTGCCAACAGTCAAAATTATTAGGCCATCTTGTTTGAACAGGAAAACCAGGAATACCAACCATTGCACAGAAAGCTCTTATCTATTTCAACTGGATTTGCCACAGACCAGTGTTAATCAGAAGGCAGTTAAACTGATGAGGTGCAAACAAGACAATGTTCTAGAAGTGGAAAAAGCACCTGTTCCTCTAGAATCTGTTGCAAAGAATGGGCTTTTCTGGTGCCTGGGGTGCCCATCTAGTGAGAGCTTGTGTCTGTCCTACAGAGGGTGCTGAACACCATCTTGCTTCTCACGGACACATTAGGATGTGGTTGATGGTCTCCATTACAAATGTCACAGATTGTGGATTGTCAGAAGATTGATTATTCTGCTGTATGGATGGTTTTCTTCATAAGCTTTCACTAGAATTTTAGTAAATGCTAGTTCAGTTAATAATGGCAGGATGTGAGTACAGGTTCTAACAAGATTGTATTAGGTACCAAGAAACATTTCAGGTTACTGGTGAGAATCACATATCCTAAGAGAACCTTCTGGTTTTTTTTACTTAAATCTGATGATCTAGAAGGACAAGATGAACCTGTAACTTCTCTGACAAATCTGGGGTTTATGTCAGACTCAAATTTCGTCAGACTCAAATTATGTCAGTGACAGTGGGGAGTAGAGAAGTTTGTATTTTATGAGGTTATTTTCACCTTTCCAGAATATGCATGGAGAACATACAAAAGTGCCTGATACTGGTACATTAATTTCCTTTGGTTAACTGTGTCATTGAGTCTTTCCAGAGGCATGATATCCTCAGATGAGTGTATCCTGACAGTTCAGCCGTTTCAGCTGACAATTTCCTACATGAAACGCTTCACTTTCTTCTCTTTTTGGCTAAAGCAGCCTGATGTCAGCAGTCTTTGTGTATTGAAGCATAAAAGAAGGTATTCTGTTTGTCCTTCTAGACAGTGATATAAAGTCACACAGTATCTTAATTTTTAATAAAAAAATCTCAGAAATATTTTTCTAAAAAGTAGAATTATTTCACTGTTGGACATCTTCATTTCTGAAATTGCAGGATTTAATTGCCAGCTGCCAGGTTCTGTGGTGAAGGATCCTTTAGGTTAGCACAGCTGCTGGGAATTTAGCTTCCTCCACTAGGTGTGGGATACAGCAGGATCTGTTGAAATAGGAAGAGTGGATTGCTGAAACAAGCTATACCCACTAAAACTTCAAAAGCCTTAAGCTTTCTTCAACTCTTAAGACAAATAGTTGGAGTAATAGAGTAACATTCTTGGCAAAAGGCAGACTTATAATCTTTGCACTATAGACTGTTTGGGATATTGGAAAAACATTGCACTTAGTTCCAATTTCCCTATCTGCTTTGGATAGCATCAGTTTGAAGTTGTAGAATGCTTTAGGTTGGACTCCAACCAAATGTAAATGGAACATTATTGTTTGGCATCTAACACTGGACACAGGATTTGAGGTGTGGCCTCACCATTGCCAAGTACAGGAGGACAATCCCTGTCCTGATCCTGCTGGACACAGTATTGCTGATACAGGCCTGGATGCCACTGGCCTGGTGAATTCTTCCCAACCAGTTAGATGATCTTGGGAATGTGCAATGTGCTGGTTTTGGGGTTTTTTTCCTCTGAGCCATCTGGCTTGCTTTAAATGGATATGGTTTTATGTAAAATGGGAGTGATGGAACTATAAACTGTAAAGGATGCTTACTCCCTGGGCCAGTCTTGAGGTGGTTTCCTTGCAAGAAAAGCTTGTTTTCCTGTTACTGCATTTATAGTGTTGCTTTACTCCAGCTCCAACAGTGTCAGTTTAGTGGTGGTGTAGTAGAAGTTCAAAGTTCTGGAGAAGAGAGTTTGTTTACTGAATGTCTTCTGATTGGTAAGAAGATAGCTTGGACTACAGTTCTGATGCTCCTGACACAGTCTGTTAAATTCAACAGCCACTCTTGCATCAGTAGTTCCTTTCATTAATTTGAAAAGTTCACATATGTAAAGTGTGAATTTTTGAAGGTCAGGGTGTTTATCACCTTATCTTAAGCCTAGGATTGGTAGCTAACAGATTTTCTGTGGAGAGAAGACTTAACTCTTGTGTGCTTTGTGGAATGCTTCTAAGAATGAAAAACTGATCTTTGACGCATGAATGTTCTTTTAAATGTGGTTTTGTGTTGTAGCCAAATTGATGTAAAATTTTAAGAATTCTGCCCATTTCCCCTTTTCCCCATTCTGCTCTCCCAGCATTGTATGCTTAAGATTTTGCTTGTTTTTGTTTGGTTCTCATCTAAGATTATCATAAAACAGATGGCTCAAGATGCTGGGCTGACAGGTGGAATAGCAATTCCATTGCACTAGATTTTGAGATAAGCTAGCCAAGACATTTTTACCTCCCCTTACTGTGCTTGAAAATTATTGTAAGGTCAGGATGTGCTGGTTATGTCCTATTGTAAAAGCTGGCCTTGGAGCTCTGACCTCATGGCTCTGCCTTCCACACCGTTTATGAGGAAGATGCACAAGGAGAGGGCTTTAGAGCAGCCACACTGTCAGATCATATCTTCTTCCAGTTTAGCTGTTGCACAGGACATCCAAATCACTGTTGTTGATTTTGAAGTGTCTCTTCACAAAACCTAGTTGTCCAACAAAGATGATTCTTATGCTGAGTGCTAGTGTGCCTCATACAAGTTGGGTCAGGGTAGGCCATGGCAATGGCTGAAAATTAATGACGTTAGTATTGAAGCAGGGCAAAAGCAGTTCCTGCAGAAGCTTCATAAGTGAATTTCATTTAAAGGACTTCTAAGAAAGTGTTGTGTGGCAAGTGGGTGCAGGCTACATTAAGAATCATAACCACCTAACACCAGAACACCTGAACATTTTTGGTTTCTTTTGGCTGAAGATAATATCTTAATTCAGTCTGGCAGGGTAGATGAGCTTTCCAAGGAATAAGAATAAAACAATGTTTTGCTACATATTTTTGTGTAATAATAATTTTTGTAAATTTTGTATAATGTATTAATATATTTCTTTGTCTCTCTATTTAGTCATCTGCTACTCTTCAGACAAGCCACACTGAAGATGCAGAAATGAAAGATGCGCAGAATGGAGTTGAAGATAAATCAGAAGTTGAAGCAGAAGCATAAGAATACCCCTATTCCATTAGTTTTGTAAATGAAAGAATTTCCAGTGAATTAGACCTTTATTTTTCTACCTGGTTGGATAGTGGCTTCAAGGGAGCAGAGGCTGAAGCCACCATGCCACAGTCAGTTACAGCTTTATGTGGCTGTTCAAGAAGCTGAGTGGCAGCATAAATCTGGCTTAATCCTAGTGACTTTATTTATTCATTCAGCCTCTGTTACTGTTTGGGTTCTGTCTGGATTTACTCTGCTTGGTTTATTTGCATTTTCATAGAATCATAGAATGGCTTGAGTTGGAAGGGACCTCAAAGATCTAGTTCTAACTCCCCCTGCCATGGACAGGGACACCCTTCACTAGACCAGGTTGTTCAGAGCTCCATCCAGCCTGGTCTTAGACACTTCCAGGGATGGAGCACCTACAGCTTCTCTGGGCAGCCTGTTCCAGTGCCTCACCACCCTCAGAGTAAAGAATTTCATCCTAATACCTAATCTTAACATGCCCTCTTTCAGTTTGAAGCCATTGCCCTTTGTGCTGTCACTACTTGCCCTTGTAAATAGTCTCTCTCCATGTTTCTTGTAGGCTCCCTTTAAGGTACTGGAACGCCACAGTTTGGTCACCCCAAAGCCCTTCTTTTTTCCAGGCTGAACAATTCCAGTTCTCTTAAGGAGAGGTGCTTCATCCCTCTGATCATCTTGGTGGGCCTCCTCTGGACTTGCTCCAAAAGGTCCATGTCCTTCCTGTGCTGGGGACCCCAGGGCTGGATGCAGTGTTCCAGCTGGGGTCTCAACAGAGTACAGGGTGAAAATCCCCTCCCTCCCCTGCTGCCCACGCTGCTTTGGTTGCAGCCCAGGTTACAATTGGCTTCTGGGCTGTGAGTGCACATTGCCAGCTCATGTCCAGCCTCTCATCCAACAGCACCCCCAGATCTTCCTTGGCAGAGCTGCTCTGGATCTGTTCGTCCCCCAGCCATTATTGATACCAGGGGTTACCCCAGCCCAGGTGCAGCACCTTACACTTGGCCTTCTTGAAGCCTCATGAGTATCACATGGCCCCACTTCTCAGGCTTGTCCAGGTCACTCTGGGTGGCATCCTGTCCTCCAGGTGCGTCAAGGGGACTGCTCAGCTGGGTGTCACCTGCACATTTGCTGAGGGTGCACTCTACTCCTTCATCCATGTCATTAGCGAAGGTAATAGTAACACTGGTCCCAGTATGGGCTCCTGAGGGACACCACTTGTCACTGGTGTCCATTGGGATGCTGAGCCCTGGACCACTAGCCTGTAGATGTGACCGTGCAAGCAGTTTCTTACCCATCAAACAGTCCCCTCACTGCATCGACCTCTGTCCAATTTAGAGAAGGAAAATTACAGAAATTAAGGTAAATGACACCTGTAGCCCTTCCCTTGCTCACTCATGGAGTCACTACATCATTGAAGGCCACTAGGCTGCTCAGATGGTCCTTGCCCTTGGTGAAGCTGTGCTGGCTGTCCCTGGTCACCTCCCTGTCCTCCATGTGCCTTAGCATAGCATCCAGGAGGCACAGAGCTGAGGCTGACAGGTCGGTAGTCCCTGATTTGTCATCGGTGTTTTTCTTTCTAGTTCCAGCTTACTTTAATCCCAGGTTCTGCTTTCTAAATTTATTTCCTTGATTTGCTTCAAGTAATCAGCTTTTTTCAGGAGTCCTCATGCGAGACTTAAGAACAAATTGGCGCTCCCAATTCTTCTGCCTTGGGATTGCCCTCTTTCCCCTTGTTCAGTAGGGAGTCCCTTCCATTAAGTTTTGTAGCCTTTCTTGTATGCCTCCTCTTTGCAAATTGCTGAAGGTGAAGACTGTGAAGTCACAGCTTAAGTAATAAAGCTCCAATTAAACTCAAGAAAACAGAACTTTTTGTGGGTTTTTATTGGAATTTGCACGGAATTGAGAGAATATACTGTTCTTTGGTTCTGTTTTCTTGTCTGCATAGCCAGTGTCCAGATTATTTTTCTCTGTTGTTTGTTCATTACCATAAAATAGTCCCATGATATTTGATACAGTATTTACCCATATATTTGCAAAAGGGAAAAATTGTGTTGCTGGAAACTCTGCATAAAGCAAGTCTGTAACCTGTGCATAGAGATTGTTCTATGTTCATATTGCTACCTTCCTCTTCACCCCACCACATTGTAAAACTGGACCAGAGGGGAAAAAAAACAATACATCTAAAAGTGACTGGCTTTGAAGTGAAAGTAAGGGATAATGGCTTACATATTACAAATACTTTTAATGAACTACAAACTCCTGAGTGATTCTAATGTCTGCTTACCATATCTCACAAGAAAGCTATTACTCAGTATTCTGCTTCTTTCTGCAGTTTGTGTGTCTTGTTTGGGGGTGGGTGTGCTTTTGAATTTTGTGGGGGCTTCTGGTTGGGGTGGGCTTTTTTTGTCTGAAGGCATGGAACATAGTACTCAAACTCAGCTGTTGTTTATCCTATCACGTGGTGTTAAATTCAGCATCTCCAGTGTCCTGTTTAGAGACAGGGGCAGAAGGGGCATTTTTTTTTTGCCTGCTCTGCAGAAGAAAGGTAGAAAATCTGTTTCTCTCAGATTAAAATAAATCGACTTTTTAATGGTGAGAAAGATGTCTTTGCATGCCATGCCATGGGCTGGAATTTGTGTGTATATTGCAGAGAGTATCCCTGTTCTAACATGTAATAGAATGTGAATTCCTGGTCTCCTTTGCTGAAAGAGAAGTACTGTGTAAGCACTTGAACTGGGGGCCTGGGGGAGTTCCACTACCTGTCCTGCAGCAGTGCGAGCCCAGCTTGGGCCCTGGAACTGTCGCCAAGCAAGGGCTGCTTGGAGTGCTGCCCGGCCCCAGACACCAAATTCAGCACCTGCTGCTGGGTTGGAGCATGGTTAGAGAGCTGGGAGCTGCAGTGCTCTGGGTCTCATGGGGTGGGTGGGAGAGGACAGAGGCAAGAGAGATGCTTGGGAGGTCACTTCACTTAAGGAAATGCTGATTTCATTTGCCTGATAAAGCCTTGGGGTTGCCAGGTAATGGGGGTGATTTTCATGAGCTCTGACTGTAGTAACAGCCTCTTGTATGTATAAAAATTTATACCAAAGCACTACCCCCTCTTGTGGGAAACAACACTGTGAATGTCTGCTGGGGTTAGAAGAAGGGATTTATAGACCTAGAAAAACAGTTAAAGGGGACAGGAATGCCAAGCCAGAGTACTTATTAATCACATAAATACCTTGATTTATTGCTAATTATTCCTGGAAATACAAGCCTCTGTGGCTTAAACTGGCTTTGCTGCTAAAGCATAGAGCCAAGTCCTAATGAGAACTTTGTAATTGTTGAACAGCAGTTTTCAAAAATCTACAGGCATGATAGTTGTACATGTTTCTGAAAGCAAAAAGTGATTTCTGTGGCACATCTATAAAAAAATCTAGTCAATGGTGCATCTGTTGTTAAGTGTGAGCAGTCTTGAAAGTACCACTGTGCCCTTGTTGTTACTACATAAACTATGAAGTGTTTGAGAATGTAAATCTGTTAAGGACACTAAACATGCCCTGTTCAGGCAGATGAACGGATGTTCCGTGCTGTCTTTAAAAGTGGGTGTGGTTGCCGGCAGAAGGTGGCAATACTGGTATTTGTGAGTGAGGTCATGCATGTAAACTTCAACTATAAACTTCGTTCTGTATGTCCTTATAGATGAAAAAAAAAAAAGAAAACAATGCTTAAAATAAACAGTTACAGTCCTGACTTTGTAACCCACACCCGTGTGTCTCTGCGTGTGTAAATCCTTTCCGGGGCGCGGTGCTGTGGGCGGCGGGCGGGCCTTACGGCCGCCCCGCCCCGCGCTCCCGCCGTGCCTGGGCCCGCGCAGCCTCGGCCCGGCCCGGCCGCCATGCGCTCCGTCAGCTACGTGCAGTGCGTGGCGCTGGACTTCGCCGGCAGCCTCTTCCCGCACGCCATCTGCCTGGGGGACGCCGACAACGACACGGTCCGAGCCTGGAGACCGGGGTGGGGCCGGCTGGGGGTGCCCGCGGGGCCGCCTCGGTGGTGGGGACAGCCCAGGGCTGTGGGAAGCACCGAGCGGCCTGTGCGGCCCCGGGGCGGGTGCCGGGAGGAGCTTCCAGCCCCGGGGACACACACGGGCCTTGGCGGGTGCCCGGTCAGAGCCCCCAGGAGTGCCTCTGCAAAGGGAGTATTTGCTGGGCTGCAGCGGGTCAGGGCTTCCCTCGCCATTACCCGTGCCCTGGGTGGTGCACAGCCTGAGGGGAGCTTCGCTTCTGTTTCATAGACACTCCCCTGTCACGGCGGTGGGGATGCGGTGGTGCTCTGCTGGGCACAGCAGGTCACAAACAGGGCAGAGCCAAGTCTCGGTGTCTCTTGACCCTTGTGATGGATTAGGAATGTTGTTGCCAGTCCCTGAAATGATTGGTGTGCATTTAGAGCGTGCATTGGGAGTGTTTGGTGTGCACCCGTGTTCATTGGGAGTGTTGCTGTCAGCCCCTGAAATGGTTTTGATTTGTCTGCAGCCAGGAAGAGGTTAGCTAAGCCAGCTACATGTCTGCTGTTTTTCCTCAACAGTCAAGGTGTTTTATAGCCTTATCCTGGAAAGTGTCATGGTTAGCAATGCAGTGGATGATTAAAGAGATTTCCCCATAAAAAGTTGTTCTGTAGGGTTCTGTAGGTGTGCAGGGGATTATGAAATGCACACCATTTAAATACAAAGAAGCATGATGCAGGAAATGGGATAATGGGAGTAGGCTCATCAGTATGGATGGTTGGTGATTTTAGAAATCTTCTTTAAAGAAATAATCACCATTCTGAAATCCCTTTACCCCTTCAGCAGTGAGATTGAACATCCTGTGTAGGTCTGTTGTGTTCTTGCACTCTTTTCCTGGATGGTTGTGTTTTTGTCATTGCCATCATCTTCCTTAGGTGATTCAAGTCAATCTAAATTGAAGGATGGAAGATGGAGTAATGATGGTTGTTTTAACATCCAAGCATGATATTAAAACAGTCAGTGACACAGCTGTGAAACAATGAGTGGAGAAGCAGTGGGTAATAGGATGATGCTCTTAGGAGCCATTCTCCATCTCTTTTATCTGCAAGAATAAAATTAGGGCTTTTATATTTTCCCAGACCTTCCATTTTGATTCAAGATTGTCTCTTTAACTCATTTAGTTTTGCTGCTTCTTCCTACAGAATGATTTTTAGATATGAATTCTGAAAATTTTACTGTTAATGTAATTGTGGATTTCTCCCTACTAACCCAATTTTCCTGTACAGCTGAATGAACTCGTGGTGGGAGACACCAATGGAAAGCTCTATGTTTACAAGAATGACGACAGCAAGCCCTGGGCTGTGCGGTCTTGCCAAGGAATGGTCAGTTCTTGACAAATTTTCTAAATGGTTGGGCCTTTTGGTGTATGTGCAGCCAACTATAATTGTCCTTTGCCTAGGAATAAGTAGGCTGGAGAGGAATGGTAGCCAGAACTAATTCTGATGTCTTCCATGTAATTATTCAAGACCCCACTTTTGCCTACAGCCCCTTGGGCTGGAAGTGATGAGCAAATTAATGGACAAACATACAAACTGGGCTTCTGTCCCACCTTTGCCCTGCTCTGTGCACTGTGGGGTTTGCCCCAGGCTCTGGCCAGTTGTGTTTCTGTCCCTTGACTCTGCTGTCCTTGTCCTTCAGAAGGCTGTTCGGAGTTCAGGAGATTCTTTCTGGGAGAGGAGGGGGTAGGGCAGAGATGTATCCCAGGGTGCTGGGTTGGGTTGCCTTTTCTCATGGATGGCCTTGTTTTCTTTTGCAGCTCACATGTGTCCGTGTGGGAGATGTGTGCAATAAAGGAAAGGTGAGAGGAGCCAAACTCTTGCCAGCTGTGTCTGTAGGGCATGTGGGAGGTGTTCAGGAGATTAGGGTCATGTCATGTGCTGAGTGTGACAGAGGGGGACAGATTGCAGGTGCTGTCTCTCCAGGGTCTGCCTTTGCTCACAGAGTTTTAGCACCACTGTTTTTAAACTGTTCCTCTGTTTATATGTAACTGGTATTTTTCTGTGAGCCTTGTGTGGCTTTTAGAGAGCAAGGAAATCCATCCAATCTATCCTCAGAGAGCACTTTTGATTTCTGTGTGCCCTTGTGAGAGCACCACAAGGCTTTGGTGGTTTGAGGGTTGCTCCTTTTGCTCAGTGGCTTTTGCCTTTCTTGGGCTGATGTCTGCTGTGGGCCGTGGTCCTTCTGCCACTTGGCTGTGTGCATTTAAGGCCATCTAAACAAGACTGAGACATGGAATAGTCTGGACTCCCAGGCAAATTCCACTGGGTCTATAATGACTCCTTTTGTTGGATTGCTGTTTCTGGGGGTTAAGCCAGGACCAGTGAGTCCAAGGGTCCCAGTTCAGGCACCCTACTCGAAATACTGTAGCTGTGTTTCCTCTAGTGGGGAGCAGAGCTGATCTGGGCACTGAGAAAGCCACACATTGTTTGAGGATTGCACACATATCCACTTGATACTGTAGTCTGACAAAGATGAGCAGGAAGTTTGGACCCTGCCAGTAGCAGAGAAGTTCATGTGCTGGCCAAAAACCTCCTGTTCTGTAGTAGTCATTGATCTTGATCGCTCTATCCTTGTGTCTTCCTTTGCCCTGCTGTGGGACAGCTTCTGCAGCTTCTAAAAGAGGAAGAATTAAAAGGTTTTTCTTTTCCCTCACAGAATTTCGTA
The DNA here is from genome assembly GCF_027579445.1 of Ammospiza nelsoni. Lineage (NCBI taxonomy): Eukaryota > Metazoa > Chordata > Aves > Passeriformes > Passerellidae > Ammospiza > Ammospiza nelsoni. The sequence continues at coordinate 32,406,684 of NC_080634.1, read as the reverse complement.
GTGGCAGTGAGTGCAGAAGGCTGGTTTCATCTTTTTGATCTGACTTCTCTGAATTCAAAACACCCAGATGCTTCAGGCCACCATGAGCTGGCAGGGGCAGAAGAGCAGAAGCCAGTGTTCAAGCAGCACATTCCTGCCAACACCAAGGTCATGCTCATCAACGACATTGGTGAGCCACAGAGCTGGGGTGGGAATGCAGGGTGAAGGGGTTTGTGTGTGAGGCAGTGGGGAGAGAAGGTGGAGGGGACTTGCAGAAGGAAAACTGACACTCCAACAAACCACAGCCAAGTCATGGAAGGGAGAAACAAGAACTTCAGAATTTTTCTGAGGTGCAAGCTTTCATGACATGGTTGGGGTCCTCAGAGATGCTAACTATAGAAACCAGCAGAGTGGTTTCTGCATTTTTGGGCTCTTAGGGCTTGAGAAAGTCCAGCCTGTCTTTTGCTTTTCCCTGCAGATGGAGATGGGAAGTGTGAGTTGGTTGTGGGTTACACTGACAGGGTGGTCCGTGCCTTCCGCTGGGAGGACTCGTCAGAGAACCCAGACCATGTCTCTGGGCAGCTGATCCTGTTGAAGAAATGGCTTCTAGAAGGTCAGGTAAGGAAAAAGGATGTTCAGAGCAGTACTTGTCATACAGTCTTCAAGAGGTGGTACTTTCAAGAGAAGAAGCACAGAATCTCAGTCCTATGAACAAAACAATTGTCATGTCAGTGGCTTGAGAGGAGATTTGCCCAGTGATTTTTTTGTACAGCTGGGAGTTGGTCTGAGAAGCAGTTGCTTTTGCCTGATGGGAGAGCAGGAGTGGGAAGTACTTGTGTTGTTTTAAAGTGGCTTTAGGTAGGGAACCAACCTTTTACTGAACTTGGATGTTTTGCTTCCAGCTGAATCTGTTCAGCTGCCGCTCAGCTCTATCAGAAGATTTGCCATATTCCAATTTAGTTGCAGGGAGCACTGTAAACCTTTTGGAGTTCTTGACTCTATTCGTGTTTTCCCTCTGCTGCTGTAGGTGGACAGCCTGTCAGTGAACCCAGGCCCTGGTGGCTCACCAGAGCTGATGGTGTCCCAGCCAGGCTGTGGCTATGCCATCCTGCTGTGCACCTGGGACACGGAGCAGCGGGACGCAGCCGCGGGAAGGGACGGGTCTGCCCCGAGCAGGTGAGGGTGTTCCTGCAGGGGTGCATGGGCACATGCCACTGGGGATGCCTGTTACAAGGGGTGCCACCACATCACTGTTGCAAAGCAGGGGCTGCTGTCACTGTCCTTGCTTCAGTGGCCTGCTGTGCTTCTGGCACCTCATCACTTAAACCCGCCTACACCCAAGCTTCCATGAACACTCTTCATGTCTCTCTCACAAAGATGAATACTGCTGCTTTCCTTGTATCCCGCTCTCTTCTTGAATTGGGCAAGGAGAGTGGCAAAACCAGCTCCATGAGGATTCCTCACTACTGGGAGCTAAGGAAGGGAAGTGAGTGACCTAGATTTCCAGAGAAGGTCACCAGATTACAGGATAACAGCTGAGAGACTGGGCCAAACCAAATACACCTGAAGCCCAGGATAAAACTGGGCTCATTCACTTGTTTTCTGCAGATGAGGCAATTGGAAGTTTTCCTAATGAGACCCCTGGCAGCCAGTGCTGTAAATCACAACCACAGCAACCAGGATGAGCAGTGAGGTGCTTGTTACTGTCTTGGTGCTGGAAGGACCCTGGTGGGGAATTGGGTGCTTCTGTGCTGTTCTGTGAGACTTCAAGGCAGACACAAAAAACTGCAGCAGGAGGGGACCTAGGCAATTCTCCTTGATGTCTTAGAGAACTCAGTGAAATGTTCTGTTAGCCAGAAGCCAGGCCTAGATGTAGTCTGTCACCAAACTGTTCAGTCTGGGCAGAGAGAAAAGCAGACAGGCTTTGTGAGAGAAAAGCAGACAGGCTTTTCTAAGAGTAATGACAAAAACTGTCCTTTTCTTCCTTCATTGGAATACAGGGCTTACTGATTTTCTTTTTCCTTTTTTGAGCTTTTTTTTTTTTTTCTTTAATGCTTGAAATCATTCTGGGTTTGTGTTTTTAAAAATTGGTATATTTCTTTATTACCTGGGGTGGTATGCATTTTCTTCTTTTACCATTAAAGGGCTCAACCGTTTCACAAACTGTGGCACTGTCTGTATTTGTAGAACTGCTCCTGAAATTGTTCTGAGACAGTCCCAGGTGTGGTTCTGTAACTCTTCCCTGTTGTCTTTCTCTTTTCCGCAGTGAGGCCCCTGTTCGAGATGTGATTCTACACCAAACATCTGGGCGGATTCACAACAAGAATGTCTCCACTCATCTCATTGGCAGCATTGCCCGAGGTGAGAGATCAGCAGCTTGGGGTCTCCAGCCCAGCAGTTGCCCCTGATGGTTTTTCAGTACAGAATGAAATAAATTTTGTGTGGTAGAGAAACAAACTGTGAGAGGGTGCTGCAAGAACACAGGAATCTCAGCCTCTTTTAGCCAACTCCCAAAGAAAGACAGTTGGATATTTGCATGTGAGCTTTTTATAGCCTTTGTCCTTCCCTAGGTAGCCCTTATCCTTCACTCAGCACAAGAGTTTTTTTGCAGCCTCTGCTGACCTGCATTTAGTCAGTTTGAATGGCTGCCATGTCATGCTCCTACAGATGTCCTTGATCCTTGCTTCTGCATGGCTGCAGCTTATGACTCCTTATTCCCTGGATGCATCTCTTCCTTCCCACAGCCTCATCTTCATTCTTGCTTTTCAGCATTTGAATCTCAATTCCTGGTGGCTCTTTGCTGCTCCTCCTTCTCCTGTGCAGCTCCAACCTCTCCATAGCTGCTTTCATATTTCATCTATATCATTGTCCTCTGGTTTTTTCCACTGTGTTGTGTTCAGGTCTTGTATCTAAGATCTGCACAGCTGCCAGCTTCTCTCAGCCCTGACACACTGCTCTTGTGTCCAGACTTTTCTTGCATGCTGGCTCTGCTTCCCTCCTGTAACTCCTGAACCCTCCTTTGGTACCTATGGAGAACAAGCTTTCACTCCCCCTTGGGCATAATAGAAGGCAGAAAACTCCCAGCAGAGATCACTTGCTCTTGTGTTGCTCTGCCCAAGTATTGCCTGCTGCAGTGCTGTCTGAGAATGATTCAGCCTGTCCAGTGTAATTAAAGGTTGTGGACAAGAGCAATGCACTGGACCCGCCCTCTTGGTGTTCCTCAGAGGACCTTTCCTGCCCAGTTCCTAAGCCTGTCATGTTTTCAGCATCTCTGATGCTGCTGTGATCAACATGGTCAACAGAGCATGAAATCAATTATTTCACTGCATATGAAGCCTTGCATCTATTGAGAGATGTCTGTGAAAAAGGAAGGCACACAGAATAAGGGATGAAGAGCAGGCTGTGAAAAAGCCCACTGATGCTGGACCATCAATAAAGGAACAGCTGAAGAGTGCTACGCTGACCAGTTTCCAAGGGGGACACAGCACATCTCTTGGATCAGAGCCTGTCTGGGTGCTTATCACTAGGGGCAGCTAAGCACCCAACCAGCTGCTTTTGCTTTAGGCTGATCTGCAGAAAGGGGGTGGTTTGCAGCCTGGGACTGTGCGGGGGGCTGTAGTTTGGAGCTGTCTGTGGGCACTGGAGGTAGGCTCGTGTTGTTAACCTACTATGAGGAAACTGCCTGCTTGCTTTCAGCTCTGCTGGCTTGCCCCTGACTGCCAGGTTTCTTGGGCTCCTCCTCAGGGAGCCAGTGCCTCTCCTGCATTGTCACTGAAAGGGTTAAATGCAGCTTCCATTGAGTACTGCTCCATTCCTCTCTCTGAGCATGTCATATTTTTAAAACTTGACCTTGCATGTCTTTTCTTTTTTTAGTAGCTAGGTAGAGAATTTACTGAAGGGCTGAAGCAGCCCAGTGGTCAGGGAACTCTCCTCTTCAGATTTAATTAGTGACATTTGTCACTGCTGTCCTGCACACAACTGGGCAAGGAAGGGAGGCAGCATGGATCAGCTTGGTTTGGATCTTTTTTGTTGTTTTCAGGAGAGGGAGGGGCACGATGTTTACAAAATGGCATCAATGGCAGTGATTTTCTTTTGCACTTACAGGCTCCAGTGAGAATAGTGGCTCAGGTCTCTTTGCCCTCTGTACTCTGGATGGTAAGTCCTGCCAGTGTCCTGGAAGAAGACCTGGGGGGCAGCTAAGGCCTGTCACTAATTGAAAGCAGGGATCCAGGGGCTCAGTGCTTTTGATTTTTAAAAGAATGGGAAGCTGGGCTTCAGAAACCCTTCAAGGGTCAGGCAAGAGAATTTTATTTCAAGACCCCTTCTGCTGACATATTTTATATGAAGGCACAGAGGGCACTGTGAGGATAGATGCTTGTATAAGTTCCACTCTGTCATGGCCAGTGCCCGCTGCCCAGTACTGCTGCAGTATATCTGCATGATGGGAGCCTGGTAGGTGGGGTCAAGCGTCCCCTGTGGATTCAGCAGCCAAGTCCATCCCTGTGCTATTAGCAGCTAACTCTCTGCAGCCCTGAGTGTTGAAAGAGTAGGGCCTAGCATTAGCAAGCATCTTGCTCTCTTTTATTGTTTTCAAGACAGTTGTTTTTTTCTTTCTTCAGGAACACTGAAACTGATGGAGGGAGCAGACAAGCTGCTCTGGTCTGTTCAGGTTGATCACCAGCTCTTTGCTCTGGAAAAGCTGGATGTTACAGTGAGTATCTGAGTAAGGCTGGGAGAGATGCAGACAAAAAACTCAGCATGGCTTTGTGCATATGAACTTAGGGCAGGAGGAGTATGACTCAGTTGGAAAAGGCTGGGATTATCTCAGGATGACACAGAGTGTTCTGGCTGTAGTAGTACATTCTGCACTCAGGTCAATCTGCCCAGCTGCAAGAAGTTGAGCTGTGTCTGCCTGTTAGACCCAGCATCCATTTATCCATTCATAAACTTTTGTGTCCCAGCTGTTTTTCAGTCTTACTGCAAAGCTGAATGGTTTTGCTTACTGCTAATACCCTGATTGTCTAAAATCTCTTACAGTATGTAAGGATTGCCATATAGAACAGAGATGAGCTCCAAGTGCAAAATATCTGGATGAGATGTCCAGAAGTGACATCTAGACATTAGTGTTGTGTCTCTGAACCAGCCAGAAAGGTTCTTGGCTGTCCTTGGGAGTAGGTGGCACCTGTGTAATGCTCAGTGCTGTGGTTCCTGCAGGGCAATGGGCACGAGGAGGTGGTTGCGTGTGCGTGGGACGGGCAGACGTACATCATCGACCACAACCGCACGGTGGCCAGATTCCAAGCAGATGAGAATGTCAGTGCCTTCTGTGCAGGTGGGAAGCCTGACTGCAAAGCCAGCCCTCACAGTGTTTTCCCCTCAAAGCTACTGCTCCTATCTAGGAGACCCAGAATCCTTTGTCTGCCTGCAGTGGCAAATAATTTCCCTGTGTGCATGTGCAGAAGGCCCAGCTAGTCTTTCCTCTGGTGGCATCTGGGAAAAGTAACTGTGAGAGAAAGTGATGCTGAGACTTGTCTATGGTGGCTTGGGGTTTTTTCCTTGTCCTTTTTGGAGGTGCTACAGTGGTCTCTTGTCCTCCACACTGCTTTTTTAATTTGCAGACTTCTAAGCTGTTCTTAAGTGGAGATAAGGAGCCCATGAAATCAGCCTGAGTTTTGGCTCTGCTCAATCCTGTCTCTCAGACCTTCAGGAAGCAGCTTGCACATTCCCAAGCTTCATGCAGTTCAGAGACGGCTTCTTGGATTGTCTCAAAGGGACTTTGTATACCCAGGCCCATATCTCTGCCCAGGTGCTTGCTGTTTTCTGGTACCTGATCATGAAATGTCAATTGTTTGCTTTCTCTTTCCTTCTGGAAGTAGTCAGATCTCCACACTTCTGTTTCTGCAGGCCTCTATGCATGCAAAGAAGGGAGCAACAGTCCCTGCCTTGTTTATGTCAGCTTCAGCCAGAAGATCTACATCTACTGGGATGTGCAGCTGGAGAGAATGGAGTCCACCAACCTGCTGAAAATTCTGGATGGTGACCCAGAGTTTGAAAGTCTCCTGCAGCAGCTGGATGTAGGTGAGTGCAGAAAGAGCAGAGGGTGTACAGAAAGAAAGAGGATGAGATGGCAGATGATGTGCTGGAAACCAGAGTATTTCTTGAGGAAGAGGCTTTCACACTGCCTGGTGAGAATGCCTAACAACTGATTTTCTCTCTTCTCCTTAGACAAAAACGATGTTGATGCTGTCAGAAACCTGATTCACAAAACACTCTATTTTCCTGAGAAATACCATCTCAGCAGCCCCTCGCAGGATCCTGCTGGAACAGATTCTTCTGCCCACTGCAGTGGCATCCAGGACCCCTTATAACAAGAAGGCTGACATCTTTAATGCCAGCACAAGCTTGTCTGCAGCTGGACTTGGGCATCTGATGAAGATGACTGTTCCTTCCCTATCTTGTGAAAACTTCCAAACAGGAAAGGGTCTGTTCACAGGCTGTGAAGGGATGTTCTTGGCTGTAGGCTTGCCTGTATGTGGTGGGTTGGTTTGCCTTCAGATGAGGCAGCTGCAGGAACAGAAAGGGCCAAGGATCTTGCATGTAAGCCTTCTGTTGCCAGTTTCCATAATCCTCACTGACTAGAGTGCTCCACTGGTCACTGTGAAGGAGCAGGGAGGTCACAGATTGAGAGAACAGCTGAGCCAAGTCCCCATTTTGACCTATTCTTGGAAGTACTTCAGTGAATACTTCTGAGTTCTTAGCAGGATCACAGTGCAGGAAGTGGAGATGGAGGAACTGAGTTAGGGTGCAGGCATGGGCCTTCTCTCCCACGAAGGTGTATTTAAAGTAGAGCCATGCATTGTTTGCCTTTGCTTTGCTGCCGCTCTTCTGCCAAGCAAGAAGAAGTTTCTCGCAAATCACGTGTTCTGAGTAGCTGGAGACGTGCATAACTTGCACTAGTGAGGTGTGGAGAGAGAGCAGCTCCAGCAAACCCAGCTCTGGTCAAGAGTCATTGCTTGTCTCCATCTTCTTGGGCAGGGTGATCCCAGAGAGGGCTGTGACTTAAAGCAGCTGTGAAGCAGTCAGTAAGAGCAGTCTGACTGAAGTGTGGATCTGTGGTGCTATGAGAGCTTGGCCATCCCACAATAAGCAAGGAAAGTGAAAATGCCACTCCTGCCTCTTGTTGTGGAGAGCATCATGCTTTGAGTCCTGCACAGCTGAAAGAGGTGGGCTGGAGGTGATGTCCCACTGGCTGGCATGAGGAGTCTGGTAAAGGGGAGCTCATTTGCAAAAGCCCAAGCATGAGCCTTTCCACATGCTGTTGTTGCTGTGCTTTTCCCGCCTTAGCTTGGCTCTTGCCTAACTCAGCTTGTTAGGAAAGGGGCAGCAGGCCTACCTGCTGGCTTGCATCGATTACCCCCTCTCACTTGTGTGCTGTTTTATTGGACATGTGTGATGGATGGTGCTGTCCCTTTGCCCTTACAGCTGCCTGAGTCACAGCAAATACAGTCCAGTGATCTGGAGCAAGTGGCAGCATTTAAAGATCCTGCAGGCAGTTGAAAACCTGCTGTGCTTTATTCTGCAAAATATCCAAGGGCAGCCCTAACTGGGAGAAAGTGCTTTGTATAGAGAAGAGGAGTGTCTTGCCCTTGGGTGAAAGTGACTATTGCTGAAGCAGCCCTGTGTGGTAGAAGGGTAGGATCTTTACATAATAAGCCCTAGCTGTTCTTTGCAGTTTCCCTCTGTAGATTTATATAAGCTTTTCAGAGGACAGTGCATTTGTGGCAGTGGAAGTTGGAGCATGGAGCAGTGAAATGGTGTGACCTGCTCTGTACCTGCCAGCTTGCTTCTCAGGCCACTGTATCTTCTGACTCTCTAACTGCAGTGCAAGTTTCTCTCCATTGTAATAGCCTTGCTGAGAAGCATTTTTAAATGTTCCCCTGTCCTACTAAGTGCTTGTGTAAAACTGAACTCTTCAGGGAGGACCTTTGAAGTAATAATAAAGCTTATTAACAGTGGTGTTTAGAGCAGCAAGGCTGGAGTCTGTGAGCTGTGGAGAGCTGATACTACAGGGACCATCTACTCATGGGCTAAAGCGAGGAGTTTGTCGTGAAGCTTGTCAGACCTAGACTGTAATCTCAACAAATTGTCAGCTCTTGTGACACTGAGATGTCCAGACACCCATCCCAGCAAGAATTATCACCTTTGCTTCTGGCAAATAGGGCCTGGCAGGAAAACAGGGTGGCTCATAACAGAACAACTGAGTGCTGTCTGTCCATGCCAAATATAAACCTTTATTAGCAACACCAAATATAAACCTTTATTAGCAACACAAGCGCAAGGGGTGTACAGATGGGTGCACATGGCTGGAACTGTTTTATGCAGAACAAACTTTGCTGTACAGGTTGAATGATTTCCAAGAAAGGAAGGTCAAACTGATCCACTGTTGGACTATTCATTGTTGAGAAAGAATGAGAAATGGTTGCTGAGGAAGAGATGACATTTTTCTAAGAACCATCTTTAAAAGAAAATGGGGCAAAAGCCTTGCAAATATTGTGCACCCTAACCCTCTTTTGCTGGCCTGAGGATAAAATTGCTGTGCAAGCCCAGGCAATGCACACTATCAAAAGCAGAGGTGAGAAAATACAGACACTACAAAAACATCTGTTCCCCAAAACTTTTCAGCTCTTAAAAACCATTGGAGAGGAAAAATACTAACATTTGAGGGCTTCCCCTGACAGTTTTGTATTGCATGCAGCACATAATAACTTGCAGATGCATTTTGCTCCTATGCCCCTTGTGCACAAGAGAAAATTAAAAGTGTCTACAGAAGAATAAACTGAACATCTGTACGGTTCCTTGGCCAAAAGATGGCTTTCCTTATTTTTTCCTGCCTTGAACTCCTAAGTGCCAAATACTTTCTGAACTCTGTTATTCAGGCTACTTCCGCTGGTAACAATTTTTCTGAAGTGTCCATCTTCTCAGGGAAGGAGCCTCTTAAGGCCCTGTCTCCGGAGTGATGGAGTTACATTATACTTTCTTTGTAACTAATTGTCTCTTTGTCCTTGCCAGCCGACACAAGCCGCAGAGTTGGAATTAGAAGTGGTTCCTTCCCGCACAGCAGAAAAAGTTTGCTGTATCCTTCTCTAGCAGATTGGCATAACCTGCTGGTGCTGGGAAACTTTTCAACAGGGCAGCATTTGCAGGACAGCTTTGTATGTCCCAGTGCCAGCACACAGCAAGTGAGGAGTCTGACAGTATTCTCAGGCACTGGGGGTATTTGCAGATAAATGATTCATGGCTTTGGTTCTGATGCTCAATTTACTAGCAAAAAAATAAAGGGAGGGGGTTGCCTTATTTTCCTGAGACGTAATAAACCTGCTCTCCATCTCTGCCTTTGTTTTTATTATCTTTCTGCTATAATTTAGTTATTTCTATAACTCTTTAGGTGTATCCTGGCATGTGCCAGTGGAATCTCTTGAAAGGAGGATTGAATGTAAATGTAGGTATGTGGCTCAATGGTCTTCAATGCCAGAGCTCACCTGGTGGTGGTGAAAGGAGCAAGCCTCTGGGAATATGGATGGCTGCAGCTCCCATTCTGTTCAAAAGCAAGTGACCCCAAGCTCCTGGAAGTGGTCCTGATTATGCTTTGGCAGAGTGCCTGTTCTCAGGAAGGACACAAGTCCTTCTCCCCACCCCAGTTGTATTGCACACTGTTCTAGAGATTTGCCATGGCAGATCTTTCCCTGCAGACTGTTCCACAGCTGCCATGCCCACTCTATTAGAAAGCAGCCCTGATAGGAACTGACCACCAAGGCGGTTCAAAGAGATTATCCCTAAAATAATAACATTCTGTTTTTTATATTGGAGGGACAGATCTCATCACAAGGAAGCCAGTGTTGGACACATACAGGATGTGCCTATGTCCTGCTCTGAGCTGGCACTTTGTACTGAACTTCTGCTTTCTGTATGAAAGTGTTGGCATTTTTGATTTTCAGTGAGAAAGACCTTTAGATTATTCCTGTGTTCCCTTTATCTCCCAAAAGCAATAGATATGACTGGAATTGGGAGTAGGGAAGTATATCTGTATAATAGACTTTTCCAAGAGAAACTACAATTGAGACAGTCTTCAGCCTTGCCAGCCCCCTCAAAAATTACTTACTGTGCTTCCCAGTGTTGGAAGACTTATAAATTACCATGTTTGTAGATGGGAGTTGAGTTGGCTTTTTTAAGATGTTGTAAGTCCTATTTTACAATCACATTTTAAAGCCAAGACTTCCTTCTTTCGCAGTGGAGATTGTGCTTCAGATGTAATGACACAAAAATGCTTTGGAGAAAGAAAAATATCTGTGGGCTAGAATTCAGAATACAGATGTCAAATGCAGTAACTGTGTGTCATTTTGTGCCAAGTAACTTGGGGAGATGAAAAACCCACTAGGAGCTGTGTGGGTGGGGAAAGCAGGTACTGACCCTGTAGGGTTAGACTGTGATTAGTGAATGGGTTGAAGTGGCCATCTGCCATGGCATCCTGACCTGCAATTCTCATTTAGTCATATAAATATTTTTTTCTGGAAGTTCTGCCCACAGCAAAGCTTGATGGGGAGGTTCCAAGATAACTTGGCAACAGATTCCTCAATGTCTGGACAAAAGAGACTTCTACTGAGTGGATCTCTGTTCAACTGACATGGACAGGAGGAAGGTGAAGAGTATGTCTTCTGCCCTGGAGCTGATTTCAGAGCAGAGAAATTTATTAATTTATTGCTTTCTTGGAAACATCCTCTCTGTGACTGAGAATTTATACATGCAGTTGTTAACAAAGAGGAAAAGCTGGCAAGATTGTGGCACAATGTGGGAGTGTATTAGCAGCCAGGGTACAAGGCAAGTGTTAAAAGGATTCTCTAAAAAGGAAAGAATTCCTTTTTGAAGAAAATTTGCCACTTACCAGTGTGAAAAGAAGGAAAGGAGGATGCAAAGGAGTCACTGAGCAGAGAAGAGAGGAATAGATAGGGCTGGAGATTTTCACCTCCTATAGCACATCAATTCAAAAATGAGCCTGAACTGTTAATGGTTTAGGATATGAGGCATATGATCCACAGAAAGGCTTCAAAAAGGCTGGAGGATGTTCTGGATGTGAGCAAAAGCAGTTACTACAAGACAGACATGTAGGAACAGCACCTGGTGAATTCCAGCAGCAGCTAGAGTGCAGTATCTGCAGGGCTGCAAGTGACAGGCAGTAGTCAAAACAGAATTGTCAGCTCAAAGTTGTGGCAGTTTTCTGTAGGATCCCATCCAACACTCCTTTTAAATCATTGGAAAGATTCCTGTTGGCTTCAGTTTGAAGGCTCCTGCTCACCTACACCCTGCCCTAGCCAGGACCCAGCTGCCAAACTGACACCGGGCACTGCTCTCATGAGGAAGTGGCCAGCACTTAGAGCTGTTGGTGGCCCTCCCCTTCCCATGCACTTCTGGGCACCAGCAAAGCCCAGCAAAAGCTGTCAGACACTCTGGAAGGCAGCAGAGACCTGCCTGGGCATCAGCAAAGCCCAGCAAAAGCCCTGTGCTCCTCCATAGGGAAGCTGGGCCCCATATGGGCTTGGCAAAGCCTGGCAAAAGCCCTGGGACACTCTGAAAGGCAGCAGGGCCCCTTGCAGGGCAAAGCAAAACTTAGCAGAAGCCCCAGGGTGCTCTGGAGGGAAGCAGGGCCCCTTGTGGGAATGACAAAAGCCATCAGATAGGGTTAGGTGGTGGTGGTGGTTAGGTGCAGGGTTAGGGACATGGGTTAGGTGGTTGTGGTTAGGTGTAGGGTTAGGGACATGGGTTAGGTGGTTGTGGTTAGGTGTAGGGTTAGGGACATGGGTTAGGTGGTTGTGGTTAGGTGTAGGGTTAGGGACATGGGTTAGGTGGTTGTGGTTAGGTGTAGGGTTCGGGACATGGGTTAGGTGGTTTTGGTTAGGTGTAGGGTTAGGGACATGGGTTAGGTGGTTTTGGTTAGGTGCAGGGTTAGGGACATGGGTTAGGTGGTTGTGGTTAGGTGCAGGGTGAGGGAAATGGGTTAGGTGGTTGTGGGTAGGTGTAGGGATATGTTTAGAGTTGGGGTTAGGTTTTGTTACATGGTTTGCAGTTTAGAGATAGGGGTGAGGTTTAGGCCTTGGAGTTTAGGTTTAGGGGTTGGGATTAGCTTCATGGTTAGCATTAGGGTTGGGGATTATGGTTAGGTTTTGGGATTAGGGTTTATAGTTAATGTCTATGACTAGGTTTCTGTTTTGGGTTTAAAGTCACACTGTAAATGTTGGGGTTACAGTGTTAAATTTAGGGCATTATTTTTAATGTTTCATTTTATAGTTAGGAGGTGGAGATTTGATTTGGGTGTTAAAATTAGCATTAAATTTTAGAGTTTGTTTTAGGAGTTAAATTTAGAATTAGGATTTAGGGCCTTACATCTTAGATTTAGTGTCATTGTTACGGTTTATTGGTTGGGTTAGGGCTGAAGTCAGCTTTTGGGTTGTGATTTAGAGGGTTTTTTTAATAGATCATAGAAATTAATAAGATATGTAGTGGACATGGTATCTGTATGTATGGACTATTTGCCCTTGTTCTACATGCTGTTTTTAGAGGGCAGTGGGATTTGGAAACTGGGTGAGTTGATGCATATAGCAACAGGTGTTTTGCCTATCACAAGCAAGATTTTGTCAGCAGAATTGGCCCAGGCACCACATAGACTGCAGCTAGAATACAAGATGGTTTAGTACAAGTGTGAGCTATCTAGACCCCTTGATAGGGATTTGAGAAGCCAGTCAGGCATGCAAGTGATACAAATCCAGGAGGAATTACTGCTGCTTTGGAAGACAGGCTCATGGAGCAGGCATGCTTTCCTGACTAAATGAAAGAACCATTGGTGTCACTTGAGAGATTCATGGAAAGCAGTTCATGCAGCCAGAAATAGTCAGATGCACAAGTAGAAGAGTGGCAGAGATGTCAAGGAGTGTATCAGAAGCTACAAGATATGATGACTAACAGTAAAAGTCTGCTGCTCCTTGTGGGAGCAGCAGATGCCAGTCACGCCAACCATCACTGGTAAGTGAATCCCAAATCATATTAGCCAGGCTTTACTCTGATGTCCTTAGCATGTGTTAAACTAGTAGAGAAAAGAACTAACAAAAAAAAAAGGCAAAAATGCATACAGATGTTTTTTGAGAAGCACAACAGGGACAATGACCAGTTTGATAAAAAAGGAAGAGAGTCAGTAGTGTTTAATCCAGGAAAATAGGCCAAATGGGGTTGTCATTGCCTTTTAAAGGTGGATAAAGGTATAGTTTGCAGTTTGGACAGTGAATCAGTAGCCATGAGGCATGGAACAAGCCCTGATCTGGTGCATTTTTCCTAGAACTAGTTAAGAATAGATTATGTATTTTTAATATAGCTATGATTTAGTATGAAAATTAAAAAGGAATTAAAGAAATCAAATAAACCCAATTGTTAAGTGACTTAATAATCACCTTTAACATTCCAGATGAGTTCACAGCTTACTAACCAGAGCTGATGCTACAAATTCTCATTTGGTGCAAGAGAAGCAAAGTTGATGGACTGTGTGATGCCAGGACTCAAGGCTGATGATGTGTCTGTGTTTAATCACTGGATTTCAAGTTGGAAGAAGGGAGCTGACAGAGCAGAAGACTTGGTGCTCTAATTCATCTCAGCATTTAAACTGAGTGGCAGGATCTCTGATGAAGCAGCAGAGGGAACAGGGACACAGCTCTAGCAGCTGGAGTGCAGAGAGGAGTGGCCTGGCCAGAAGAACAGGGTGTGCACCAAGAGATGGTAAGCATTGCCATTCATATAATATAGCTTAGTGCCCAGAGATGCAATGGCAAAGCCCAAGCCCCTGTCAGTCCTTTAGGTGTCTGCACTAAACATTTCTGTGAAAGTTTCTTAGAACTGAGAGCTCTAAAACTGGTTTTGCCACAGTTTTCCCAAGAAAATACTTCTGTTCTGCTCTGAGCCTGCAAAAAGCAGCAAAATCCAGATTCCCAGAGTACAAACAAAGGGAACGGAGCCCTTCTGACAAAGAAACAGGACTGGTGTACACTGGCATTGAGGCAATGAGAAGGGAAACATTTGTGGTGATCTTTGGAGGTCTTTGAAGAAAACGCTGTTCTCCTGTCAACAACTGGAGATAGATTGTTCACAGAGACTCTCTTGTGAACAGAGTGTGTTGTAAAGTTATTAAAGGGGTAGCATAAATTTATTACAGAACCAGAAATTGGAGTGACTAGGGCCAAATAGCAGAACAAGAACAAAATGCCCACTTGGCACATCAGGACAAGCAAGAGGGTCCACTGAAAGGAGGGATATCTCAAGTTGAGGCACTCCCAGTGACAGCTTCCAGCACCCACTTGCCTTTTTCTCACTCCCCATTGAATGCCTCAGCCTAGAACTCAGCAAAGTTTGGGGCATGGGAGCCTCACCCTCATCTCTCTCTCATGGCAGCAAGTCTCCAGACATGGGGAATGCAGCCAGTCACTGACCAGGCTCTTCAGAGGCATGTAGAAAAGGCAGCTCCTCACTCAGTGCTTTAAATCTCAGCACTCCTTCCTCCAAGTCGATGCAACACTAAAGAAGGAGAGAGGCAGTTATTTTCTGGACATTTCAGATAGCAAATCTCATGATATCTATGACTGGGGAGAACCCGTAACACCTCTCTGGGTTTGTAGAGACCTTACAGTTTTCCTTCCCTGCCCCACGTGCTACCTCCTTGCTCCAGCTCCCTGTAGTGGGGTTCATCTCCAATCCCTTCACAGGGCCATTTCCCTCCCTTCTTCCTATAACCCTCTCTGAGTTGATGTCCTCACATCCCTCAGCCATTCAACCCATTGTTTTTCCTGTTTTATGAGCCTGGCACGTGGCCACAAGTGTGTGACAGGCAGGAGCCAGCTTGCTGCAGCCATATCCTGAGCCACACCGGAGCCAGGCTCAGCAGAGCACTGACCCTGAGCCAAGATGACAAAAGGACTCTTCCCACTCATGGCCAGCAAGTGTTGGACACTGAATGTGATCACACAGCTGCACTTGGCTCAAAGCAAGGGCACAGCTTGTTCTCATCTGCCTTCCAAGGGCAACACGGGTCTGATTCGTGCCTTTTCTTGTCTCCTCTTCAGTTTCCTCTTGCTGCTTGCACATTGTATGGTCAGGAATGCAGAGAATGGGAGATGTGGTAGTATCCTACTGAGTGTTTTCTTTATTAAAACCTTTAAGAAGGGCTGGGAATGAGTCAGTGACTCAGAGCATACTGCACCCAGTCAGGCAGCTGTGTGACAAGCATTGCCCTGAGAGACCTGGACATTAAGTAATTTTGATGCTTACAACAACCAGATCTTGGGGAGCTTCCTGAGAGGAGCCCTGCAATAAGCAAGGAGCTGTTCCTTACCTTAAGAGACAACAGAGTCTGGAGGCCAATGCAAAACTCCAGCATTTCATCATCTGAGAAGAGAGAAGAGACTGATCAGTCTTTAGGTTATGTAATACTGCCTCATTAAAGAAAGCGTGTCTCTCCTGTAAAAGGATATGAAATACAAGAACATCTGATTCATGAATTTTTATGAATCAATGTAAAGCAGATAAAAAATGACAAGGAAAAGGATGAGTTAAACACACCAACATTAACAAGCAGGTGGTAGCAGTGACAATAATAAATCTCTCTTCTATCACTCACTGATGAGCCTTTAAAGGAGCTATTTAAGCACAGTCCTGTAGAAGGTCAAAATGAACTTTGCAGCTGATAAGAGAAGGAAATCATGATTATCATGACTACTGTGAGATAAATTTGAAGGTGTTTGTGTGATTGTTTGAAACTTAATATGAGATATCAGAAGGGGCTTGTGAGATCCCATGAAACTTACTGTGAGCTGTGTAAGGGAAGGACAAAAGGCAGAAGGCAAGCAGCAGGGTGAATCAGGGGAGAACAAGCATGGGGAAATGGAAAGGAGAGAGGATAAGGGTCACATGCAAGCAGGCTCTTGGTTCAGTTTTCTGACCAAAGCCTGCACTTAATGGCTGCGATCTATCCTATCTTGTTAAATAAATTTTATTAAGGGTTTTTTTTTTTTTCAAGTTACATTTTACAAATGTGACTTGTCTGTCCTACTCGTAACTGCTGCAAGTCTTCAGTGTCAGCAAACATAGAAGATGCCAGGGGTTAAAGTGGTAGCTAAGGGGAATTCCCAGGTCCTGGAGTCTGCAGTAATCAGCAGCCACTTGTAATTTCATTAGCACTTCACACATCTCCTGGAGGACTGCTTGCCCTGTAACCAGTGGCTGTAATTTATAATTTATTTCTAACCACATAAGTGAGAGCACTGTGTGCACAGGGAAATGTAAGACACAGGTGTGGCAATTCTGCTCCTTCCAGACAGCCATTTCCATGTTCCAACAAAATGGGTAGTAGGTAGCAGCTCTGGGGTAAATTCACCTGTTATGGTGCTAATACAGATTCCCCATGAAGGGCAAGAACAAGCAGAGTGGAAACCAGGAAAGAAGAGCAAGCTGGAGGGTGTAAGAGGAGGAAGCTTTTTATGGATAACTTAGGAATGTGGGAAGAATGTACATGAAAAGAGGGAGCAAGAGAAGCCTTGGAAGATGAACAGGATTCACTGAAGATGGGGAAACAGATTAAAGCAAGAAGGTAAAGGTGGAAGACTAATAGGGAAAAAGATCAGGGGGGAAAGAAGACAATCCCGTTATTTTCAGCATATGCACAGCTTGATGAAAAAGCAAACATGCACCCTTTCTGCTGTTTCTGGGCCTGCCTCAGTGCCCCTGGCCTGACCTTGTCTCCTATGGCTCCTTCCTTCACAGGGTCCTGATTCAGGACACTGAAGGAGACAGCACTCTGGGACTTCCAGGGTCTTTCAGGGTGCTCCTGCAGCAGAGGCACAGGAGCACACAGAGAAGCACTCTAGGAAATAAGCTGTACCCTCTGTTACTTTCTCTGATGACTTCCAGGCAGCCAGAGATACAAGTTCCCATTCCATAGCAGAACATAAGGCACCAGAGCATTAATCAAAGCATCTGCAGAATTTTATGAAAGGTCCATTTTAGAATTGAAATGAGAATTTTTCACATCCTTAGTTAAGGCTGAAAAAGAACCTAATTTCTCCTCACTTTCAATGTCTTCTCTGTACTCTTCCTATGCCCTTTGCCTTTGGTTACATTGAGGGTATTCACTTGTATGGTGATGTTGGCCTGCAGTGGAGGTGGCCACATCACCAACCTTCCACCATGTCATGCTTTTTCCAAAGGTCTTTTAAATGCCCTTGGCAGGGTAAGAGGGACACAGGAGAAACAAGGGAGAGGAGGGACTGGCACTCTCACCTACAACCAGTGCTGAACACAGCACTGTCTCCTGGCCAAATTGCAACTCCAGATGTTTTACTCGGCCAACAACGCTGGGGATGGGAGGAGAGAGGTCTCCACAGTCCATGGCAGACACTTCTTCCAGCCTGTGGGACACAAGAGGTGTTATTGCCTCAGGCAGAGGAAGAGGGGGAAAACCAGGAGTTCTCACTGATGGCAGTTCTGGGTCTCACTGGGAACAGGCCCACAGGAGGGGGAATCTCTTTCATACCATATGCCTGGAGGCAGATTCAACCAGCAAAACCTCAGCACCAGCCACCAGCTGGGCAACTTTGCCTTGCAGCACATGCAGGCAGAATTGCACAGCTCTGCCTCAGAGCCTGGAGTCTGCACACACCTTTGCCAGTGCTCTAATGCCTTTCCCTGTAGCCCACCCTCTGCATCTTCTCCTCAACAGCCATGCCAGCCATTATCCCTGGGGATGGGAATCCAGAGTGCCTGGGTTCTTGCCATGGTTTTTCCTTTAGCCATCCCTCCTTTTATAGTGTGCAAAGACTTACCCCAGCTGGTTTAAACACCTCTTGGAGATGAGGTTTGGTAGACACCCAGTGTTAACAGTTGCTTTCAATACCTGACCTTGGCACTAGAAAAAACAAAAACAGATAATTACTGTAGGCTCAAAATTGGCATATTCACTCCTCCAACAGTGTGACTTGGATTTTCTGAGCAACATAGCCAAGTTATGGTGTTTTAGGCAGTAGTCAGAAGGCAAGAATTTCATCCAAGACAATGGTGCTTTCCCCAGTGCTCTGCAAATCACTCTCAAACACTTCTTTGAATTTCATTTGTATTTGATTGCCCAGACACTTATCTTAGTGTGACTTTAACTTAACAGTGTTCCAGTCAAGAGATGCACAGTTAGAGAGTTTGTTTATAAAACTAACATGGACTTTGTTAGCAGAGCAGTAAGTAATATGCAAAAGTTTCTGAAGGAATACAAGCATGTGCTAGTTTTTCTGGGTTTCATCTCTCCATTTTTTCTGGTATTGCAGGCAACAATGTCTCAGAGCTAAATGTTTATTCTCAGTAGAAAAGCTGCCAGAGGGAGAAGTCTGAAGGAGAAGCAGGAGCACCCAGGACAAACACATCTGAAATGAGCTTGAATTTAAGGCAGTTCCCAAGATAACTGGCAAATCCATGTGACTCCTGAATCCAAGACACAACTTATTCAAGAGATTACTATTTTGTGTAGGGCTTACATCATATTCCTGTATAGCTCTTTAAGTTTATAAGACATGATATTACAATAGTCACAGCTGGTGTCATTTGACAAAGGGGCCTGCGCCCTGCCCTGCACCCAAATAACCTGTGCATGATTTTACTGGAATAGTTCCCAGTGCTTTGATCATTTGATTTCTTTACCCCTTTGGACATGAAAGGGAAAAGAAGATAAGGTTGCCATCTGTTTTCTGTCCCCTCTGCAGAGAGGTCCTTAATGGCAGGCCTGAGGTGATGAAGTAACAGCAGGTCACATTTATTTTAGGGGTCTGAAAACACAGGGTCATCAAGAATATCAATAAGAATTAGGTTTAGGGGAAAAAAAAAAGAAGGCACAGGACTTAGTAAAGGAACTGGAAAAGATGGAGTAACTGTCATATACGAAATGCATCTTTACCTATGGTGCCTGATCATACCTATGGCCTACTTCTTCAAGGCTCTGTCTTACACCACTGTCAAAAAAAAAAACCAACAAAAAACCCACCAAAAAAAACCCCACCCACAAAATCATACTTTTCAGGGGCTCATTGTACTCCTACTATCATTTGTGTTTTTCCTGTGATTCCTTCTCTTCCATCCACTATGGCGCTCTGTGACATGAACCACTCAGAAGATGCAGCAACAGACCTGCCACTTCTTCTCTACTCTTTTGCTCAGTCCCAACAAGTTTAAATGCTTGAACACCTTAAGCAGACCAGCATGCCTATGAGGGACTCTGTGCAGCACCAGCAGGGTTAAGGAAAATGTCTCAATTTGCTGATTTCTTATCTAAGCCTGTGTATGATTATTAATCATCACGGAGAGCTGCATCCAGTATTTCCAAGATTTCATTTTCCAAAATGTGCTATCTGTGAGTAGTTATAAAGAGAAAGAAGAAAACAACTCCTGTGAGAAATACTGGAATGTTGCAAACAGACAATACCAACAGGGTCCCTTTCAGCCCAAACCATTGTGTGATTCTATGGCAAATCTCCCTTCTGATTTTAGAGCTCTGCAATATCGTTGCTGCCTGGTCCTCCCTAACACATCAGCCCTGCCTGTAAAGGCTGTGGCCAGACTAAGCAGAGAGGCAAGATAATGCACAGAGTGCAGGTGCATGCCAAACATCTGCCTCAACATCCTCTCTACTCAGAAACAAGACCTGGAGCATGGATAGCAATTGCTGAGAAATCACTTGGGAGCAGCAGACTTGAGATGCATGAGCTGCTGCTGTTATAATAAGCCTAAGCTGTATCACTAGGCAGATTACTGAGTTTTGTTTCAGAGCAGGCTGGGAAATCTGCAAGTTAGAGACTCAACAGGATATAATAGGACAGTGATTATTCTGTAGAAAACAACGTTTAATCTCATTGAGTGTAAACAGCTCTTCACCACTAACCATTTTCCTAGAGAACTCACCAGGAGTCCTTGGTCCAGTGTACCAAAACTACAATGCAGGCAGCTCATAAGCACTGCAAGGCTTCTTATCAGGACTTTTTATCACTTTACCCACTCTCATGTCTACTCCAGAATTTTCAGCCTGTTATTACCAGTCATGTTTATTTGTTATCTAAATGTCAATTATGGGAATTTCCAAGAAAGAGGGGAAGGGGAATCAGTAAGGATTCCCCTTAATGAGCTGTGTTTTCTGAAATGATGTGAGTTCTAAAGTCAAGAAGCTGCTTTAGCAAAAAAAAGGCTGATCAATCCCAGGTTGCTTTGGCATAGAGGAAAACTGGCCTTCTACAGCAGTGATGTTTTTCAACATCTATTTCCAAGTCAACAAGAGACAAGCCCCACCACAAAAAATAACAGCTTGATTTTATGTTGCAGAGGCCAGTCATGACTAGTTTTCCAAAGTACTTTTCAAAAACTGTCACAAAAAGGGGCAATTCTCCTAAAGTACCACCTGGGCAACCCACCTAAGCAAATAGGAGGGTGAGTGACTGTAGTACAACTATTATAGACTAGGTCTGTCTGTGACCTCTGGGACTTAAAAGGCCTTAGCCATAGGGCAACTAAAGCCTGTTAGGAGTGAAACCACTTACTGCCTGAAACTCCATGTACCACTGAAGTCCACGTATATTTGGGTTTATTCCCTAGTCAAATTCACAAGTCAGGTGATGCATTTGTTACCCCTTTGAGATTTTCAGCATACTTGCCTGTGTGTAAATGGTAGATAACCTTTTCTCAGGAGTCAGGAGAAAAAAAGACTTCTCTGGGGCTGTGCTCCATTTCTAATAAAAACTGCACTATAATCAAGCAGATCTCCAAAAGGTACCAGCTCACCTCTCTGGTTCAAATGAACTGGCAGCCTGAATCCTATTTCCTGCCACAGCTCAGTTACTGACAGCAGAGGTTTTTGAAGTTCACAAATGAACTTCAAAAGCAGCAAGACAAAAGGAAGGGGAGGAGAGCTTCCCTTCCTTCAGTGTAAGATCAAGTGTGACAAACAGTGACTGGCTCCTAAGAAGGGCAGAAAACGAGAGAAATGCCTGTGCAGAATTCAGGGAGCGTTACCTGCAGTGTTAGGTCTATTTCCTTGCTTGTGATACTCATTAACCTTCCTCTGTGAGAGAAAATATAATGTGGGTGACAGCTGGGGTTCTGTGCATTAGAAACACAAAAGGGAATGCCTGGTGGACTGTAGCTCTGACTTAGCTACTGCCCCTGGGATACAACACCTGTACATGCCTGCCCTTGTTCAGTGTACATGCCTGGCAAAAACCCCACCCTTTATTACTAAACTTCCTCCTGCAGAACAATAAGGAGAGGCTATTAAAGAAAAAGAAACACCTTTATTTGCTCAAAACCAGGCTCCAAGTAATTGGAGAAATTACCCTGAGAGCCATTCATCCTACTAGTCTGTCCCCAGGTGTGGTTATGTTAACCCAGCTATATTAAAGTCTAAAATGCAGGGTAAGCAATGCCTAATTGCAGCAGTGAAGGCTGCAAAACAAACCAGAAAATGTCTTTGCTTGGTACTGAGATGTCTGATCTAAGCCTTTCAGAAACTTTCTACCAGGCTGTGTTTCTATTATAATTTATTGTGCTAAATGAATTTTCAAAGGTATATATGCTTTTCTTGGAAGTGTAGCCTTTACACTCGCATATGGGAGACGTTCTTTCGGACAGGTAACTGAACTAAAACCAGCTTTAAAATGGGTTTTGTGCAACAGGTCTGTATCTTGGTGAGTCTCATATCTGCATGTTACTGTGCAGCTCTAATCATCCAGCCCTCTTCCATGGGCCACAGCTTTTGGATGTGCTTTCTCTAACTGCAGGGGCCAGGGAGTAGTGTACTCTGTGGTATAGGAGGATATAAGAAGAAAAGGAACCTAAAAATACTGCTCCCATCAAGAGATGCAACTGTGCTGATTTGGAGCACAGTCAGCCACTTTCTGAGGAGCTCCTTTGACATCTGAGAGAATCAGACTAGACTGGAATTAGTTAAAAGTAAATCAGCTAGAGGCACCTGTCTTCAAGTGATAAGGAGACATTCCTTGCTTCTACATGCAGTTATAAAATACCTCATATCATGGGAAAGCTGGCCTTCAAATGAAGGAGATGTGATTATGGTAATTTATGTTCAAATATGGGCAGCTAGAAGAAGGCATGTAGCAGAAAGGCTTTCCTCTGGCTTTTGGAAAACCTGCATCCAGATTCTAGGAGAGGCCATGCATGAATTCTCTTCTTTTTGGCTGCAGCTGGCTTTGCAATTTATAACTCAGCATGGCCCTTGGGAGGGGGGCAGCTGGAACTCAGTGATGCTGATTTCACAGCGATGGCAAATGCTCAGTGTTGTTGCCTTACCTGGCACTGTATTAGCAGGGGTGAATCCTCTTTTCTCCTGTCCTCTCCCTTTTCCATCTTTTCATCCTGGTCCTTGGCCAGCGGAGATTGAACCCGTGCAGACAGACCCCTGGCCTCGCCCCGCAGCTTGTTCAGGTTGCCTTCCAAGAGGCGCCGCTGGACCACGCTGTGAGGCTGCTGTCTCCATCACAAAGAAAGAGAAATCCCAGCTAAGTATGGAGCTAAAGACAAGATATTTGCTAGCCCAGGCATGCAGGTTGGAAATGCTTAACCCAAATGGTCATCCTGGTGAAAAACATGCTTATCCAAAAAAACTTTCTTTAAATCCCAAGGTTTTTTTTGGTAGCTGCTAATTTGGTGTTAAAGTGCTGGAATGTCTGCAACAGGCAGGTCTCTGGGATGCAATTATTGGAGGAGAAGAATATGCCTGATGAATGCTCTCCCCACACATATCTGTTCCTTCAGCTAAACATGCACTGGAGAGTCTAATTTCTAATTAGCAATTTTGAATTAGCGCACTGCACAATTCTAATTTCAAATTAGTGCACTGCCTGCTGGGTGTGTGCTGACATCCCACCAGGCACATTCACACCTTCCAGTGTGGGAGGGCACGAGGAGCACAGCATGTGTGTGGTGCACATGTGGGCAAGAAAGCAGGACTGCAGATATTTTAGGTGTACCAGCAATTATTTGTAGTGAAGCAGGAAGCTCCCCTAGGAGGAAACTAGAACGAGCTTCTAATGTTCCTTGGAGTCTGTCTCTGCTCCCCACCATCAGATGCTCTAGATTTTGCCCAGTATTGATCCATCCAATCCCTGCACAGCTACTGAATCAACAGTGGGCAACACCAATTGAACAGGTGCCTGTTGGAGGTAGCTTTGTCCTTTATCCATGTACTCAGCCCCATGGCCCTTCTGCAGGAGTGCAGCTGCTCTGAGCTGGCCATGGCATTCCCAGTAACAGCAGCCTGTTAGAAGAAAGGCCAACAGTCTAAAGGGGTTAATGTGCTACAGCTTAAATTGTTGCTTTTATCTCTCTAAAGAAAAAGAAAAAATTAAATCATATCCCAGGTGGTACAGCAGTTTGATGCAGGATCTTGTCAATGAGTAGGCCAAATACCTGAACTAGACCAGATCTGCCAATGAGCTGGGCTGCATTAACCCCACAGCTTCCTTGTGTTTCAGACTAGCCTCATGCAGGGCCAGAGAGGTGTGCAAGCTGCAATTTGAAGCACCCTGATTTGTCAGATTTGCCCAGTGGTTGGTGCAGGATGGCTGCCACTGGCTCTTTGGTCACACTCAGCATTCCTCTTTGCAAGATGCCAAGTCCCTCTTACCTCTGCCTCCCTGCCACTCAAGGGGTGACAGTCAGATCATTCACTTGCTGCATCAGAAACACTGCAGCTGTTGAAAAAATGGGGCAAAAATATCCCTCTGTTCCTGGTCTTTTCCCAGCCTACCGTGCCGGCCCACAGCACAGCTGGCCCTTGTGCTTAGCTCCCTAAATACTCTGAGCAAAGTGCCAGTTTGGCTGCCAGCTAACATCTGGGCCATGGGAAAAGGGCAGGGAACAAACAGCAGGTCCCCAAATTCCCATCCTCCCTCCTGCCTCTCACAATCTGCCATGCAAAGACCTTTCCCCCTTCCTGCAACCTTTCCCACAGAACGAGCAAGCTCTTTGCAGCTGCCACCTCTGTCCCCTTCTTGTCACTCAGGCTGGGAAGAGGCCAAGTGCTGGTGGGGATTAGCTGAGCTTTGGGATTTTGGAGGCAGCTGGTTCAAGAGCAGACTCCCAGGGCCCTGCTTATCTTCTCTCTCATCAGTGACATGGATGGAGAAGTGGAGAGAGCATTGTAGCTCCTGGACTGGTCAGAAACAATTAGATTTAGAGGATGGTAAGGGAGGATGTTGTGAGTGTTGTGGCCAGGAGCTGGAAAGGATGCCCTCTCAGGCACTTAGAGGGACCAGAGAAGATTCCCAGTGCAACTTAGGGAAGGTTGAGGTTCTCCAATGTGAAACCTCCAGGCCTTGCTATGATTAGTGACATTGTATGAGCTGGGGATCTTGATTTTTGGGAGGCCAGATCTTCAGGCCTTCTTGGTACTTCCAGAATATTTTAGCTCATGTAGCTACTTTTTTTTTTTTTTTCCATTAAAAAAAACCCCAAAACTGATCATGCTTTTTGTTGCAAAGGTGGAAACATGAGATCTCCACGGCAATATGTAAATACTCATTATTGGAGACATGATGGGCCCATCAAAATACAGGCACTTCTGGAGGCATTGCATAAGCTGAGTGCACACCCAGAATACACAAGAAAAGAGTGGCAAAAAGTAACAGCTTGTGACTGCAAAAGAAAGTAGGTATTTTATTTTAAATTACATGAGGCCTTGCTCTAGTTTTAGGACATGGAGCTGCCACAGCTGGAGTCTCTGGCACTGTCAATGGAGACCTGTTTTGGGGAATTAATTAAACTTTCCTCCCAGTGTCAGTGCTGTAGGAGTCAGGGGTGTTTTTCTCTCTCTATCCAAGTCAAACTCTCCATCACATCCTACCGCTGCTTCATTTTCAGCACATTCCTTTTTTGTATTCCTGTCATCCAGGAGGGAGCCAGATCAATTTAGGAAAAAGAGATGGGGTTTTCATAGTGCTGGAGAAATGTCTAGAAAAATAAGCCAAAAGCATATTTGGGACTCTGATTTGCAGTGCCCAAAACATCACAGCAATATCACAGTGCCCCACTGAGTTGCAGGAACCTCTGAATCCCACTTGGAAATTTAAGACCTGGTTCTTCTTTTGCTCCAAGTTAAAGCAGAAATGGAGGTACCACATTGACCCCAGGTAATGGCACTGTGTGTGTGAACTTGGCACAGTAGCCACACTTTGTTTTGTGCCCTCTAGCATCAGACCAAAATGTCCATGTGGGAAAAACTCATGTCATGCTTTATTCACTGCTCCTTAGGTCCATGGTAAAAATGTTTCAGCTGTTCTGTTATGGACCAAACATGAAGCTGCAGTGGGTTGCAGTGACTGAACATTGTCAGCATACAGCGAGTTCTCCTGCCTGGAATGGTTATTTCCAGCAGGAGGGCTGCTTGTGGCAAGTGATTTAGACAAGAACTGTCTCGCTCAAGGAACCCCTTAGGGCTTCAGGGTGCCAGTTGTCACTTTGAGGCATGGTGTGACAGGAGTCAATCCCAAAGCAAAGCTGGCAGATGTGTTTCTGCCTGCCTTTGTGGCTGGGGTCAGCAAACACGCACCACAAGTCTCACAAGTGGCTCATCCCCACACCCTGCCCAGGGACAGGCCAGGGTCAGGCCCGGCTGTGCTCCGGAGGGGATGTTGGAGCTGCAGCGCTGCAGGGCCAGCACTGGCTCTCCAGGCTCCAGCGTGGCCAGAGCTCCTTCCCCACGGGGAGGAGAGTCCCTGCTCCTCGCTAGGACAGCACTGATGTGACACAGCTCTCACCCTCCAGCTGTGATTGCGCTCAGGGCTGGAGGGACATTCCACACCATCCCTGCTGACAGCCATGAGCGCGGCTGCAGAACGGGAGCAGCAGCTCAGGGGGACTTGGAGGAGCCAGCCAGTCCCTGCTATGCCAGGGACTCCCAGCAGCTGCAGGGAGGGTGGTGGGAGCGGCAGGACGTGCCAGCACGGGAACGTGGCACTGACCCCTCGTCTGCAAGCCACTGCACCCCGATGTTTCTGCAGGGAGGATCAGCTCCCGTTAGTGCCAGGTCCCACATGTGTGTGGCCCTGTGCCATTGCGTGCCTCGGGAGCTGGGAAATTACTGGCAGCACACACACAAGAGCATCTGTGGTGCTGCTGCCATTGTCTGAGGATACAGAGGGGAGCACAGACTGCAGGCAGGGACAAGATCTTTTATGACACCCACTGCCACAGATGGAACAAGTGATTGTGCCCCCATCACAACCAGACGTGAGCCCTCTTTTGGGAAAATGGTTTAGACCTCCACATCCTTGAGCAGTTTAACTCTACAGTGGAGAGAAGCTGGACAGCAAAACTGCCTGAGCAAGGAGAGTGTGTGTGCAGTTGAGCCAGTAATAGCTCCTGTGGGAATCTGCTTCCAGCCTTGGGGAAACCCGTCCAGAGCACAGACTGCCAAGGCTGCTGGAACAGACCTCCCTCCCTGATGCTCCCTGATCCACGTCACCACAAGGAGATGCCCACAGGCCTCGCTCCGGTGCCTCCTCCCCAAAGGAGTCATCCAGAGTGCCAGGTGCTGCATCTGCCTGCCTGCCTGGTTTGCAGTCCTGCCCTTTGCTTGCCCCTCCATGAATCCAGAGAGTGGAAGAAAAGAGGAAAATGCGAAAAGGTGACAAGGTCAAACATAAGTCTCTCAGAATTTCATTAATTGTACTTCCCTCCCTTCTGAGTCCAGGAAGCATTCTGCTTTTGAGCTGGATCATGCAGGGATACACGGGGGCTTTCAGAGATGTCCCACATAGAAATATACGTGTCACATGAACATACATAGGTATTGGCTGAATGGAAATTTGGATTCTGGAGAGTCCTTCCAGTCCATGTCTGCCTGAGGAGTTTGGTTCCTATGCGGAGGCACAAGAAGATGGATGCAAACAAATGAGTGATTAATTCTTTCCCCTCACCCTGACCTGCTTCTAGATGATCCTAAAGGGAAGTTTCATTTTTGCTGAACCTATGATCCTTTCACAAAACCTGACAGCAGCTCCCAGCTGGAATGAAGGCTATCAGGAGAACCCCCTCCCAAACGGGATTCCACTGGACTCACCAGATCCTTGGAGGTGCCAAGCCTTGTCAAGCCATCCAGGGGCAGCAGATCAGCAGAGTCCTTGTGCACAAACTGGGTGGCCTGTTTGAGGCGCCTCTTCTGTTGCAGAATAGCTTTGTTCCTCAGCTCCATCTCACACTCCTGTCGCTCCAGGTCGGGAGCACCCTCGCTCTGCTTCTCCTCCTGGTCTCCTTGCCCCAGTGCCGGGGGGCAACTCTTCCTTGTGCTCATGGTGAAGATTCAGACAGAACAGGTCCTTCTTGGTGTGCTGGGGTGTTCCCTGAACTCGTCTCCTGGTGTTTGCCCTCTGGAGGCTGACTCAGTCTCTGATCTCCTTTCCCTTTCTCTTCCTCACGGCTCTCCTTCTCTTCCTTTCTCTGCCTTTCCTCCTGCTCTCTCAGTTATAACTCACCCATCTCTGAAGTGTCTCGGTGCCTGTTTCTCCCTCTGTCCTCTCCACTCCGTGTCCCTGTGCTCCCGCCTCTTCCCCTCCCTCACTCCTGCCCTGACTGCAGCTTTGCCTTCTCCAGTCCGTGGGTCCGTGTCGTAATAGAAAAAGCCCCGCGTCAGAAACCGCTTTCCATAAATCACGGCAGAGCCGGCAGGATGCTCCGGCTGGAAAAATCCAGCAGCAGAAGGATGGCCCCGCTGGATGCTGGGGGCTGGACTTACCTCGGCGGGCTGCGCGCACGCACCGCGCGTGTCCGTGTCCGTGTGTGTGTCCGTGTGTGTGTCCGTGTCCGTGTGTGTGTCCGTGTGTGTGTCCGTGTGTGTGTCCGTGTGTTCCTCTGTGTGTCCGTGTGTGTGTCCGTGTCCGTGTGTGTGTCCGTGTGTGTGTCCGTGTCCGTGTGTGCGTCCGTATCTGTGTCCGTGTCCGTGTGCGTGCCCGCCTGTCCCCGGCTCCCGGGGACACGCTACAGCAGCCGGCGGCAGCCTGCGCGCTCCGCTGCCTCTGCCCGGGGGATTTGATGCTTCCCCGTGTCTCTGTAAATCCTGGCAGCAGCTCGGGTCAGCCTGGAAGATGATGCAGTGCCTTGGTAAATGGGAGAGTATCCTCCTCAAGGCTGCTGGCAGGCATGCCCAGTCTCATTTCTGCAGAGGGTGCCGTGCCTTTGCAATAGGCTGCGCTGAAGGGTTGTTCTGTGCAGCTTGAATGAAGTGCTGAAGGTCTGCTTTCTGCTTCCAGCCAAGGCAGGCTCTGTGTTGTGCCCGACTGTGCCCTCATTTCCACTCCACTCTACTAAAGGCAGTTCCCCCTGTTGTTGCAGGAGCCTAAAATCACTGGCTTGTTGATACCAGCAGACTTGGCTCCCTGTTTATACCAAAAGAGTGCTGACACTGCTGCAGTGTGGGATGCCTGGACCAGAACAAACATCCCTTCTCTCAGGGCAGACAGGACATGGTAGAGCTCCGTTTTTCAACTTTCTGTCTCCATATTGTCCTGCTTGAAACTATGAATTTTAACTTGAAGTGATGCTGTCTCATTTTGATCCCTTTTCTCTGGTTTATGCACTGCCCTGCTAAGCACCAGCTCTGATATCAGGTGCAGGGGAGGAACCAAAACTTTACTCAGCTGTGAAGCTAAGGACAGCATTACATTTCCAGGAAAGCCAGCAAGGGGTGAAACAGCTTTCATGTGCATCACAGAAAGGAATAGCAGCAACTGACTACAAAACTTACAGCAAAAGGACACTTTCTGTTGCTCCTTTTGTTTGTTTTCTATCTTAGTAGTATGTAACATTCCAGTATTACTGAGACCAATTATTTCTGTGTTCTAGACTGTGTATAAAAAAGTGAGTATTAAATATTAAGAAGCAAATCCAATACAAGGTATTATGGTTTCCACCAAATCACAGCACTAGATTTTTCAGGAGTAGGAGTGGAAATACATTCTAACTGCTTTATACTTCAATACCATGATGCAGGCAGAGTCTCAACAACAGCTCAGAGGTGTTTTGAACTGTCCTTATCTCTCTGTGAGTCAAATTAAGAGAATTTAAGTAATGAATATTTCCAGGGAACCTGTGTTCCCAGAGTCTTGTTTTCTCGCCTGTGGGTTGCTCTGATTGCTGTTTACACACACTATTACCTCCTGTGGCCCCAGTGAGTATCCTCTGAGTCTTGTCATCAGGCCCTTTAACCATCCATGTAAACCAGTGCAGAATCATGCATCTCTACTCTCACACAG
This sequence comes from Ammospiza nelsoni, assembly GCF_027579445.1. Classification (NCBI taxonomy): domain Eukaryota; kingdom Metazoa; phylum Chordata; class Aves; order Passeriformes; family Passerellidae; genus Ammospiza; species Ammospiza nelsoni. The sequence goes on along the minus strand of NC_080634.1, from coordinate 32,377,330 downwards.
GGCCAGGAGGTGCTTCCCCTCCTGCTGACTGTGAATACCTCAGCCACAACAAGGCAGATGATGGTAACAAGGGGCACTGCCAATTTTCTTAAGGCCTCAGAATGCACCCTAAGACTGTAAAGTGCTACAGAACATCCTAGGAGCAGATCACCAACAGTCCCTGCCTTGAAGTCTATGGGCAGAGTTACACAATTTCTGATGAGATCACCTCCCACCCTGGATGTGTATGTGGGAATGAAGAGGAGGGAGCTCTCCTAGTTCCCAGTTCCAGCACCTCCTTGCAGCTAGCCACCTTTTATTAGTTTATTTTGCACAGCATTTTGGCAAAGCCTGATCAGAATTGGTTTGCCTTGCAGCTGGGCTGGAGCCATTGCTTGAGCAGCTCTGCTTCTGGGTCTCACCGGTTAGTCCTGGTCCCTAACCTATCAAGTATTTCTCTCTTTGTGCCTCAAAGGGGAGGAATCTTCAAGTCTTGTTTGAAGCTTTCTCTCTTCCTTCATCACTTCTGCTTCTACATTTAGGTCACTTAACTCTTTATATGCTGTGATGTGTTAGTTCCTAGATCTGGCAAAAAATCCCAGCATTTTTATGGGGGTGAAATCCGCTAAGGTACTACATTCTCCCATCAAAGACATAACAGGTTCTAAGTCACTGCTTATTTTCTATTCAGCTATTACTTTTTCCATCCTGTTCTTCCTAAACAAAACTCATTTACTAAGTAGGTTAGGTGATTTCTAGCTTTGTGTTTTTTTTAATTTTTTTTTCAGAATGGACACTTCTATAGGTTTTCTAATGAGAAATCAGACCACAGTGCAGTAAATTTAAGGGGAATTTGCAGCAGTTATACCTTTCCCAAGTCATCTTTTGCAGGCCCTGAAAAATAATGTATGACTCACCAGTAACCTGTATTAGAAAAATAAAAATTATTTTGATGCAAATATTCATACACAATCCCATACACACCAATAAACTATTTTCTGATGCAGTCACATCAAATAATCATAACCCATTATAGCTCGATATTCTGCACCCCTCATACAGAAATCTTTACAGGGTGTGTAAGAGTGCTATTTAGACAATAGAAGAAACACTGCCTCCACAGAATATAAAAGCCCTTCTCCTTGCTCCAGCTGCCAGCTTGGTCTTCCAGCTCAAGCAGTTACAGGTCAGTGGGAGCTCTGGTGCAAAAGGTTCCAGGTTCTAAGCACTTTAGCTGTGTTCATGGGTATTGGTCCCTGGACCTGATCACCTCCATGCCTGAGAAGCCCTGAGGAAATAAGAAGTAGTGCCCATACTTCTAAGGAAAGGCCCTGAAGAGCAGCATTTCCCAGAAGCCAGTTTGCCCAGCCAAGAAGCAAGAGAGGATCAATATATTCCAGTCAGCTACTCATCTGTTGGAAGAAATTGATTAATAGCACCTGGAGTAGTACAGGGGAGTTGAAGGAAGCAACTGGCAGATTAAAGAATGTGAGACCAAGGTTTTACTTTCCTCTGTCAGGAGCAGTAGAGAGCATCCCAGCAGTTTGAGAAGCTGCTCTGTTGAGGCCTTTCACTGGTTTGGCTTTAAATTTCACTGACTGAGGTCCTTCTGCCCCAGATTTTCCTTATATCTCACTTTACCTAGCCTAATAATTCCTCTTATAAATATTCTCCTGCTGCTTTTGCAACTTCTAATGTTTCTTAGATATTTCTTTTCAGCTTTGAATTTATCTCTTTCAACAGTTTGGAAACGATTATTTTGTCCCCCTGAGATTTGACACAGTGCAGGTGGGAGGGTGGATTGTAGATGGAGAACTTCAAATTTCTGTTGTGACAATCTGGGTGCTTACAGAGCTCAGCAATAGCTCCCACACAATGTAACCAGCACAGAGGTTGTTTTTACACTACACCAGTTTCCAGTGCACCATCTCAGTAGTAGTGTAAGCTTCACGTGGGTGTAAAAGTGACCCTGGGTATAGCAACTATGTCAAAGCCAGGAGATTCCTTGTGGTGGATACTGCAGGGTAACAATGAGGCAACTTTCTGCTCATTCTCCTGCATTCTCACAGCCTGTGCAGTCTGTGCATGCACAGATGGTGCAGAGGAGGAATGAGAGGACAAACCTTACTCAGGCAAACCATGCATGCTTCTCTCTCCCTTCCATCTCTGAAAAAGATTCTTTGTAAAAGAAAAGGCTCCTCTGCTTTGAATTCCCTCCAGTTTGTCTATTTGTATAATAAAATACCTTTGTATTCTTGAAATAATAAGGAAAAGGTTGCAGTATTTATATCTGTGAGTATGTCTGGCAAGTTTCCTTGAGGTAAATGTCATCTCAGATGTACATAATGTTTAGCTCAGCTGCTGGACAGTAAAGTGTGTCCTGCCAGCAAGGTCAGTCAGAAAGTAAAATAGTTAGCTTAGTTAGGTAATTTAGGGTCAAGTCTCTGTAGGTGTCTGCCCTATGGGATAGATTTATGGTTGCACCATGGCAAACTTGGAATAATGTTGTCTAATATGAAATTCTTCTGCTGTATAAATATTTCTTGATCATTATAAATACAGTTATGAATATAATACCATTATAAATATAATGATTTGTGTCCTCTCTGTATTGATTTTCTTCTTTGGGTTAAACTGTGTTTAAAAAGGGCCTTTGCTGTTTGGTTGGAATTATCATTGCCACAGAGCTGACAGCTGATTGTGCAGCAGGCAATACAAAATTTCCTCTTCCATTACACAGATCACACTGGAAGACTTTGCCTTTGCTTTCAGGAGGGGAAAGAATCTCCACTGGTGTGCATTTCCACTGATGCACATATCAATGGCAACTGTCTTACCCATGCTAGAGCTTCTCTGTGGTCAGCATGAGGTTTAAAGTAGAGAATAATTCCTGGTAGGAATTTGCTTACCCATAAAAGTGTGCAAGAGCTGAGATGAAGGATAGTTACTAATTTAAGGTCGATAGGACAGTGTTTGGAAATGTGTAGTCTCAAAGGTGTCTCTCCTCTATGTGTCTCTCTGTAGTTGTTTCATTTTGCTGTCCCTCCACTTCCCACCCGTATGGACAACAATATTTCCATTATCCACTTAGCTTGAGGCTAAGAATGCACTTAGCAGGCAATTTTTTCCAAGTCTCTACATAATGCCATAAAAATAATGATGAAAACTTTACACCATTAAGGCTCCTTCCAGAGGATGTCCCTAGAGCTGAATACTTGAGCAGTAAAAGCCAGCACAGTTAGAGTTGCCTGGTAAAGCTTAATTTGGTATGCATATGTGTGGGCTTATTACTAAAACCACCTACAGAGTCTTGGCAAGGTGCTTTGAGTGGCTGTTTATGGGCTGCTATAATAACTTTTTTTTTCCCATGTGAAACAGCAAGAAGAATGAAAAAAAGACAATGACCTGTTCACTTTTTACCTGTGCTCAGCTAACCGTAGAATCAGAGCAGATCTCATCTTGCTAAAAATGAAGCCCTGATATAATCCTTGGAAGGTAAGAATCTCTCTGATGGCTGTTTTTGCCCCCAGTGTCATTTCCTTTGGGGACAAGTTTTACTTTCACAGTCCCCCATCAAATACTGTGGAAACCTTCCCTGTCAGCAGTTGCCAGGTGTACTGTGATGTTTGCTGTTTTATTTGCTTGCAAACGGCTTCTTTTGCACCTTAAAGCAGTTGAGATCAATCAAGTTCTTCATCAGCAGCATAACTTGCTGAAATTAACTTCAGCAGTGGGGGAGTCAGCCACTCCAAAGGGTGTTGCAGCCCACCTCCTGTTCTCTTGTTCAGGCAGACTTGTATTTAGAAATGCAATAATTCAAGCATCAGTATTCACAGAGTATATCTTTAAAGTCATGCTCCCATTGTGGATGGCTTTTCAGGGACAATACCTCAGTCCTGCTCAGTGAATTGGCACCTTTTCCACAGTGTATTCTCTCCTTGCTGCTACATGCAAGGCACTGGGCCCACCCCTCATAAAAGAGTCATACCCAAGACCAGAAATAAGTATTTCACATCTCTAATGCTTTTCTGTGGTAGCTGATCATTTTGCCCCAGTCTTAAACCTGAGGACTGTTGGATCTGTGGTGCTTATCCATCCTTTGACTCTTTATGCTCTCATGCAACCTCTAGTTGTGCCAGCGCAGGTTTGAAACGAATATTAGGAAAAATTTCTTCATTCAAAGGTTTATGAAGCATTGGAAGAAGGCTTCCTGCGGAAGTGGCTGAGTCACCATCCCTGGAAGTATTTGAAATGTGTAGATTGTGACACTTAGGGACATGGTTTAGTTGTGGGCTTGATGGTCTTAAGGGTGGTCTTCCAACCTAGTTGATTCCATGATTCTTTGTCTTCTGAATCCTGTCTCTTTTTGACTCTGAGATATTTTCATCTGACCAAGATCTTTCTTTGTGTGACCCACTCCCTGTGGCCAGCAGAAGTCCCTTGGACACAAGAGAGCTCATGTTGCCATGCTCAGCTGCTGGAAGTCACAAAGAACAAGTTCAGGAAGAAATCTCCATACACTCCAGCAAGTTTGTGCTGGGGCACACTCTGTACTGAATAAATCTCTTCTCAGATTTTAGTTGCCAGCTGACTCTGCTAAGGATGTGAAATAGATTTTTTTTAAAGAATCTTTGTAACAGCCAAAAACTGGAAAATTTTCACTCAGCTCATAAAAAGGGAAACATCAAAGCCAAGAAGGACAACCTGACAAAAATCCTTACAAAGCGAGGAGGTGCTAGGTCTTTTCAAGAAAAGGTTTGCTACAAAAGTGTTTTTTTAATCTGAGCAAAATATTCTTGTGCTCTTATTTATAGAAGCAATTGGGCTGCTTGAGCTGCATTCCCTGTGTTCTCTGCCCCTTCTGTCCCCACTAGAATAACTCTACCTGAGGCTGATATTAATTTTGGCTATTTTCTGTTCAGACAATTCAGGACTTTATGATGGAGTCACCAGCACAGTAGTACTTGTAGCGCAGAAGCAGCTTTGTGTACACAATGCACATACAGTGGCAGAGGGATGTGTTATCACCCCAGGGATTTGATGGATAACAATGCTGCTGTAACAATGTAATTTTATTTTTGATTTTAAGTACTGGACTCCTTTGGTTTCCTAGCCTTTGGGCTGCATTTGTTATGTGTACCAGCTGTTTGTTACATTCTTAATGGCTAGGCCTTGGCATGATTTAAATGGCAGCTGAGATTATCTCATGGTCTCCTGACTTCAAGATTTTAATAAAACAGCAAATAAATAAAACCTGAGAGTCAGCCATGGGAAAGAGCAAAACAGCTCTTATCACTGCAGCATGCCAGTCCCTTGGGTATGCATAGCAGAGTGCAGACTGTCAGGAACTAATTAGCTGCAGCATGGAGCTCCTCAGAAATGTGGAATCAGACCATTCTGTGTCATTACTTGCAAATACTTGGAAAACCATACCGATGCTGAAGGCATCTCTGGTGATCCTGCAAGTTCCAAGGATGTGCTTTATGGTGTCAGTTCTGCTGCATTCCTGACCTTTCTTCCCCTCACGGAGGAGTTGGATTGGATGCTAAATATATCAAATTGTCCAAAACTTTAAGGCTACCATGAGAGCAGGCAAAACTGCTTCAAACAGAAGCTTTCCTAAAGTGAAGCTTGAAGTGGAAAATACGTGTTGATAACTCAGGACAGATTAGACTAGCAGACTAATATAAATTCTCCTAAATCAAGTGTTTCAGGGTTTTGCAATATACATGCATTATCCACAAGAGAAATTCCAGCTGAAACACAAGTCCAGAATGAAAAATAGCTTTGGGCATAGATAAACATGCAATCTCAGAATTCAGAGTGAAAACCCCTAAAGCAATCTAAACACATTGCTTCATGAGAAAGTATAAAGTTGAGATGGAATGGTCTGGCCTGTTGCATAATGATATTATCCAAAACTTTATTAAAATTTACAGAAAAATACATCAAATGTGAAAGAATACAACGCACAAGAAAAGATACCCTACTGGTAGTGATAAACAGTGTTCTATAGAAAATACCAACAATATTAAGAGATTCTTCCCAAGTCCAGTGAAGGTGTGGTTTTTTTTGTCCTGTTGGAAAATTTTTCCATCCATTAAACAGTCAGGGTTCTAATGAGCCAATCTCCTATTTGCAACCGCAGATGAGTACAGTAAACCTACCTTCTACAAATTGCACAGCTAAATAAACAGAGGCCCTGTTGGCAGCAACCTCCTTTACGTGCATGAGAAGGTAAAAGAGACCCACAGCAGGCACCAGAGCATAAATCCGTGTCTGACTGCAGTTCAACAATAATTTGTGCTGGCTGTTTTCCTTGACTTTATTAAATAACATCATTAGATATTTCTGGTTTTAAATTTGGTGCATCAAAAAAGAAAAGCAGATGTGGAGGATAAATAATTCTGATTATATATTTGTATGCAAACAGTTCATCAGTGTGCTCTATATAATGACTTCCCAGAGATTTTGAGATGTGGAAGAGAATCTGCTTTGCATAATCTTTTGCCTGTAAACTGTAACTGGGTATTTATTATGCTTATTTTTCCAAGAAGTGTTGCAACTGAAACCCAAGGACAAATGTGTCATTTGATCTGCATCAGCAGCTCAGATTCATGGTCTTGACGTTCTGAAACTCTGCTTGTTTCAAAGCAAGAAGCCAGTCTGAGATGAGTAGTGAAGCAGGACATTTTCTTCTTAATCTCAGGCAGCTAATACTTTGTTATGCCCTGAATATCTTTTTATCCAGTTGTAGCTCTCACCTCTTCTGGAAAAAGGGGAGTGGGGAGAAAAACTATTTCTGTTCAGCAACCAGCTCACATTTTTCAAGCCTGTAGTTTTTCTCTCTGAGTCTATTGTGCATCTTCAAGAGGAAGCCAGGTGCTTTACTAAAAAAAATAATTTCACCTTTGTTAAGAGCTAGACTGCCTTCTGGGAGAAATGAAGGCCTGGCACCCTCATAAAAAGATTTCTGCAATGTAAAATAGGGTCTCTTTTCTTCCATATGGGGAAGTGATCAAGTTTCTCTGCTACCAGCCAAGCTGCAAAAGTAATAGGGTGGCAATTGTCCTTGCTTACCTCATCTCAGGGGGCATCCAGTCCTTTGCAGCTGACAAAACATAATGGGAGGAACCCCACTCAACCAGTGAAAGGGAATTACCTTCTCCTTTGGGTCTGTCACACTCCAGGTATCTAGCAGAGTTCTCAGAGGAGCAGAGCATCCACAGCACTTGCTGGCTCCCTGTAGATTTGTGTGTCCCAGATCCTTTAAAATTTTTATCCTAAATTAATGTTTGCTTTTACAGGCTAGAAGGTGTTAAACAGCTTTGTGTCTTATCAGAATGCAAGGACAGTCCTGGGATGCTCCTACACGTTACCCAGAGAAGGCTTGGGAGTGCTGTGCAAAGGGTGTGAAGAGCTGTGCCTTCCTGCTCTTGGGCTGATGAGAAGACATGAAGCATGGCTCTGCTCTTACTGCAGGAGGGGGGAACAGAGGCATCTGGGTCTGACAAGATCACACCTCTACACTATAACCTATAACCCTAATTCTGAGCCTGCAGAGGGACAGGTGATAACTGCCTTTCCTCAAGGAAAGCATCCAGGCAGAATATCAGGCAAACATAAATGGAGAGAAATAGCCGTATTTTGTGATTAGTCCTCACCAATTGGTGCTTTGAACTACTTTGGCCAAAACACTGGGACACCTCTTCTGGGAGCAAGAGGCAGAATTGCTTATTGTAATTTTTTCCATTGTTCCCTCCATCTTCTTTTATATAATTGGCCTTGAGCAGTGCTCTCACTGGAATACATAACAAGAAGGGAAACAAAACTTTGGTACTATTATGTTCAAAATAAAATGTGAGGTGGCCATCAGAGCACCTCAGCTGACAGGGACAGCAGGGGAGCACCTGCCTGGAATTGACACCATGGACAAGAAAATTTCAGTATTTGCTGGAGACATGATCTTAGTTAGCTGGCTCTCAGCTGTCAGTTATGTGCACACATCCTCTCAGGAGCAAGAAGCGACATGAAAGGGAGAGAGGATGCCTTGAGAGAGCCAAGCAGAGTGTTAACACCTGTGTAAGATGTACTAGTAGAAAGTGTGCGAAACCAGGCCCTTTCTGCAGCCTTGTAACCCCAGAAGAACTGAAATTATAACCATTAAATCAAAGTTTGGAAACATTTTATGAGGGCAAATAACCTCTAACAAGTACACAGGAGCACTATGGTTCTGAAAACCACACACATCTAAAACTGGCTTTATGTTTATAGGGGAAGGTAGAAATACTTTCAAGAAATATTTGTTTTGCATTTAGAAGATAAAGAGATTAGTCTGCTGGGGCTGTTGTGATATTTGTATGCTTCTGAGTCAGTCAGGATTTACCCATAAGCAGCAGGAAAAAGTGTGTTTTATGAAGCAGGGGGTTAACTAAATCCAATGTGGTTTGGCCAACAAGGCCTGAAAACGTCCGAATGGTCACTCACTCAGTGATCACAAAACACACAGACGTGAGATAAGAAGAAGGGGTTGCTCATGCCATGGGCCAATCCCAGCAGGCTGCTAGGGGTGGTACAGATAACACTCAGCTGTGCTCCCACAGAAGCTTTATTGAGTATTTGGATACAGGAGTCATCATTTGTCTGCAAGCAGAAGGATCAGATCTTTGCCATGGCAATTTCTTCCATGACTTAAGTTCTAGAGAACGAGTTGTTCTATTGCACCAAGCAATACATATCTTGTGTGTCCAGAAGTGATTTTTTAGTGGAAATATCAGCATTCCCTTGATATTTAAAGGGAATATAATATATTTTATATTCCCTTTTATATTTTGAACTGCTGACTGTAATGAGGGCAGCTTTAACCATTCAATAGAGGTCCATCTGACTGCAAGTGTCTCTACCTAGTCCTCTAGGTATGTAATAGACCTCTGGAATCAGAAGAGCTATATGGCTTGATCCATGCCCTTCTCCATTCCAGCCTGGGAAAAGGAATCCAAAGCAAGATTTTATGCTGCAATCCAGATAACCTGTTTCAGTTTGACTTGGGTCACATACAAACAATTTTTCAGATCTTTGTCCCAGCCACCTTTAGGACAACCTAGACCAATGTGTTTTTGAAGTTAAAAAAAAAAAAAATTGGGCTTTCAGCTAGGGTAGAAGAATATAAGAGATATGAACATATGGACAACACACTCTAGGTCAAACCCTTATCAGGCCAAATATTCCCATAACCCTACAATAATAAAATTATTATTATTATTATAATTAAGGGCTAATTAAAGGAATGTACAGTATTTACAGCCATTAAAACTAGACAGAAGATACTAAGTAATAGGGGATACAAAGTAAAGGGATATTAGGACAGAGCTAGGAGGAGGTTCCCGGGCTCTTTCCTATTGTACTATTGTTTCCTGTGATACCTTGAATAGCAAACGCCATTCAGGGCCTACCTAGATGTTCTCATGATAAGAATCCCTGGAGAGAGGCTATCTCGAGCACAAAGCTAGAGAAATTCTATCATCTTGTTCCACTCAAAGTCTACAGCATCTTGAAAGCAAGCCCATAGCAGCTGATGGTTTCCCAGCTTAGCAGGAGCCAATGCTCTCTGCTCCCATGGATGTGGGAACCAGTCAAAAGTAGTTGTCTTGGATTACATGAATGAATCTCAGAAGAGTGGAGTTCTTTCTCTAACATCAGAACAAGTCAAATTCAATCCTCAGGCCAGTTCACTTCAGTTCAGGTATGAGCTGAGACCAGCTAATATCTGTTCCTAAATTTTCATCCTCAAGACCAGGAAAGCTGATATCCAGAAGGATTTTGCTGAGGCTGTCATTCATGGTATCCAGGATAAGGCCCTCCATGAGTGACCTGTTTTCAGTAAAGCCAGAGGCTGTCAGTTCAACAGAGGATTGCTTGGGAGTGTCACGAATAAATGCTGGAGAGCTCGTGAGGGGCACAAGGACCATGTCACCGGATTCTGTATTGAGCAGTTCTCGAGGAGAATCAAAGAGAGGGTTTTTAAGGGGTGTGCTATTAAAACCCAGCAAGTCCTGGTTGTCCTGGAGGGGTGTGAATGGCAACTGAAGGGTTTTCACTGGACTGAAGTCCAGCTCATGACTTCCTTTGGCTAAGGAAGCAGACTTCCAGGGATCAAGGACTTCTAGTGAAGGGGTGGTAGTGGCTGAGACTTTGCTGGGAGTGGAAGAAATGGGCAATTTGCCAAAGACATCTTTGACTGGTGTTTTAAAGGCCCCCTCTTCTCCCTGTGAGCAGCTGAGCTGTGATATGCTCTCAAGGGGCTGGTTTTCCTGGGGGAAGGGACACTCTGCCCCTAACCGGAAAGGGTCCAAGCCACTGCTTTCTGGCAGAACAAGGACAGGCTCTTCTGAACAAGGCAGTGCTAGGCGTTGCTTCCTTCTGGACCTGCCCGCTTCCCGCCTTTCCCTCCTCTTTATAACCAAAGAGTCAGAAACTGCCTTAGGCGGGGACTTGAGTGCGGTGAACTGCTTCCTCTCCTTCGTGGATGAGTCTGGGAAGAACAAGCTTGGCTCTTCCTTGACTGTTACACTTGAGGCAAATGGGGACAGCCAGGGATCCAGCCGAGAGCCTTCTTCCTCCTTCACACAGGCACCCTCTGGGAAAGAAGACAATTCCTCACCAGGCTGGGAGCTGTTCTCCTGTATGGAGTGGGTTGGGGAGAATAAACCTGCATCACATTGAGCTTCCTCCTTGACAGCAGCTGGGGGTAAACAGGGAGACTCTTCTGCAGACAGTGACATCTACAGTGAAACACAGGTGACATGCAGTCAGTGAGCAAGGATCTCAGCTACCCAAAAATCCAAATAAAAGTGGAAAGAAAGACTGGCATTTAAGGTCATCAGAGAGGGTAAGAGGAAGATATTCAGGAAGCAGTAATTTTTTTTATAACAGACTGAGATTGATCTCTGTGAAGTTGATAGAAAGAAGCCTAAGGATCACACGGGAAGGATTCTAGGTAAGTGACAAAGTTATACCCTTCAGAGCACACCTGCTCTGGGAGTACAGGTGGAAGGAGAGCTGAATATTTCTGGAAAAAATATAACCCCTTTGATTTTTTCTTACATTATCTAAATGGGAATAACAAAATGAATGAGGACAGCCTTCCCAGAAACCAAGGAAAAGGAAGAAAAAAAATGAGGTTATCAAAAGAAAAAGAGCACAGGAGAAAGATAAATCATAGCTGGAGAGAACATAAAGCAGCAGGCATACAAAGGAAAATAGGATTATGGTTAGACAGTATGGAAGAAGCTAAAGCTTTACAATGTCTAAGCATTCAAGAGCAGTCAGTGAATGCCAAGAAAAAGATCTGTTTAATAGCTGTTTTTCTTGAGCCCAGAATAACTGTCAACTTCACAGAATTAGCAAACAGCAGATACAGAAATCCTCTGGGAAGAGACTCCATGAAATATATACCCATTCAGAAGCTCCTCATTGTTACTTGTCTATAGAGCTATCAAAAATATGAATGTTTTAGGATCAGAACAAAGCCATTCCTCCCATTCTTCTTTCTTCACATCCCAGCAGTAAAGAAAAATTGTCTTGACCAAGCCATAGAGCCCCTTCCTCTAGTGAATTGTCTTGAGCAAGCCATAGAGCCCCTTCCTCTAGTGAATTAGAGAAACATCCTTGGAGCAAATAAACTAGCAGGTAGTAGTCAGCCTAGAGACAGTAAAGGATAGCAAGGATTATCACTAGTTAGTTCCTTGATAGGAGCTTGGAGTTTTAGAGCACCTAAGTAAAGATGCACAAAGGAACCATATGAAGAAAAGGTTCATTGAAGGCAAGAGATATAAAAAAAAGTAAGCAAAAAATCCAAACAAACTCACCCCTTCTTAAAAAAAAACTCCCCACACCTTCCTTAGCCTCCTCCTTGCACCCCTTATACAAAAAAGGAAAAAAAAAACAGGAAAAAAGCCTCCCATACTAACCCCCCTGAAAACTCCTTGGAAAGCAAGAAACCAACCTTTGGAGTAATGCACACACGCTTATTGCTCTGCAAAGTCTCCGAGCTGTTAAGGGATGCTCCCTGTGCCATGGACAGAGGAACCTTCACAGAAGGCTGCAAGACAAGAGGCTGACTCAAAGGAAACTGGATTGGAACCAGGTAGGAGTTGACACGAGGAAGCAAAGGCTTCATCTTTCGGCCTGGAAGGGAAAAGAAGGGACTCACTTTTGCCTGTTCTCCACTGCTACCTCTTGAAACCCAAGCACCTTACAGAAAGTCCTTCTAGACATCCTAAAAGAAACATTTAATCAGATCACTTGCCTTCTCTGCTAATTTTAAGGATACAAATACTAAGCCAGAAGCCCCATGGACAAGAAAATAACCTTTCATGCAGATCCTACCCCTCAAGTTTGGGCTCTCATCCCATTTGAGTGCCCAATGCCCACCATCTCACCATCACATCCCTTCAGACACAACACCACTGCTTTCTATTTCAAACCTGGCTGTAAGGAGCACAAAAGCTGGCAAATAGGGATAACACACTCCACTTGTATTCCTAAAGAAATCTGGGGGAATGCCCCAGATTTATTGGATTGATTCTCTTTAGCCTAGACTGCTGGGGACACTTACGCGAATTCTGGGGTTCAGTTTTGCTTCCCATGTTCTTCAGAGGATCTGGAAGACGATTCTTTTGTTGCTGCAGTCATTGTGAGATAAGTAAGAGGAGAAGGAGAAAAGAGAGAGATTAAAAGAAAAGAATTTATTCTGCTGCCTCACTGAGAACTGTGAAACCAGAGGTCTGTGCTGGACTAATGCAAAGAGAGCAGCTGTTAGCACCCAGCACTCAGGCTGGCTCTAGGTCTGTGCCACTTGCTGGTTTGCAGCTATGCCCTCCCAAAGCCAGCTGCCCACCAAAAGCTGTGCAGGAAAAGAGACAACATGACAGAGCTACTCCAGCTGCAGACTCTACTGCAGAAGTGAGCTGGTTTTGGCACCCTCAGTGTCCGAGGAACAATTAATAGGATGGCTTTATTGTATATTGGATGTCCATACAAACCATAGACCAGATAGGTGCTCAAATGGAATAGCAGAGGCAACAATGGGATGAGAATTCTGAGCAGATGGAAAGAAGGCCAAGGTTGTAGCTGTGACAGAAAAGTGTTTGACTGGATGTTTACAAATTCTTCACTGTTAAAACAGCTGAATGAGACAGCAACAGCAAACAGGTTCTTCCTTCCAAGAGTCACTCACAATGCAGTGGATTCCAAAATGAAAAAGGAGCACAGAGAGATCCTATTCTCTCTGGATTTGAGCCCCAGAACATATTGGAACTGTTGCCATGGAGATGATTTTACCAGAAATTTGTTTGGGTTTGTTCTCTGAAGCCTACTGGTGTCCATTGCAGCCTACTTCAGCAGTAGACTTCCAAGTTGCTCAAAGCTGTCCAGCTTTACCAGCTCGAGAGACTGTACCACCTGAAGGCAGTCAAACATTGGCTAGACTCCTCTCCCCACAAAGGGTAAGCATGGAGCTGTATGAGTGGATGCAGCAGTGACCCAGTCCCCTCCCCAAGCCTGTTGTCCCTTCCTTCAGTGACTGGCAAGAAGAGAATGGAAGATCAAGCCCCGAGCTAGATGGTAATTCTTACTGATTCAGAGTACTCAGGCGATGTTGGTGACCCCAAGTCCAGCGGCTGGTGGCAGAAGGCATTGAGCAGGAAAAAAATTTAAGATGAAGTTATCAACCAAAGAGGGAGACAAATGGGACATTTTAAACTTGTACAATCTGAGCAAACAAAAGTTAATTCTACCCACCCACTGCAGAAAATACAAGAGTCTAAACACACCTATACTAGTCTCCAAAGCTCTATTTCCCTAACAAAATCTTCCTAAAATATCTATTTGGGCTAGGACAAGTCCATCCTATGACTAACTTATCAAACAGCATAGGAACACCTGGTTGGCCTCCGCAGAAATCTTCTCATTAGCAATTTAAATCAGGCCCACAGTAAGAAGTTGAACGACTGACTATTATATTTGGCACAGCACATGAAGAATAAACACATCCCACAGAAGATCCAGATCAAAAGCACAGCCACAGCACCTTTTCTTTCAAATGCAGAGCTTGTCTATTTGTTAAGTGAAGTGACTGAATCCAGCTTCTACAAAGAGGCTGATGTCAAAGCAGCTTGACCTTACAGTTAAAATAAGGTGCATCAGGCTCTTGTGGCATTTAGAAACTGGATAGCCTGTCCTATTTTCTTTGCATGAGGCAACTCACCTTAAATACCTGGTCCAATGTTAGGCAGCGGTTTGCATCAGGGTGAATAGTCCAGAAGGAGATTTTACCATTGGCAGATGTCTCACGGACAAACATATCATGAAGGGACAGGTTGTGCCGGATGGAGTTCTGTGGAGAAAGAAGAGAGGGGGAGGTTGAAAAGCAGTAGTTTTGTTATCAGCACAGCAAGGCCTACCTCAAACCCTCCAGCAGAGGGATTGCATTCCAAAGTGCAGACAACACCAAACTTTCATGTTCACAGTGTACCCAGCCAACCCTGTCTTCAGTCTCTTATTCTATGTACTCTTGAGATCCCTATTCTCACTCCAGCGATCAAACATTCCATCATCTTGTTTAAGTAGCATGAGCCAAGAGATACAAGAAGTGGTACAGTGAACATCTGGAGTGAGAGTGTATTTGGGGTGGAATGTTTAAATGAGCTTCCATCTTGCTTTGCAGGCTGGGGGACAACTTTTCATTTTGATCCAGAAGGCAAGTAAGATCACCCACAGCAACTTGAGGGCCTGCTTGTTACCTTCCAACCTGGCTTAGCTACATGTTTAAAATAAGGAAAATGATCCTCAATCCAGGTATAGATGTCCTTCAGGGTCATGCGCTTCTTCTCCGTGCTGTTGATGGCAAACTGGATCATGGCCATGTAGGAGTAAGGAGGTCGTTCTGACACCGAATCCTGCCATGAGGAGGACTCAGGAGCAGTAGGAACAGCAGCAGCAGCTTCCGCTTCGGTCTGAAAGACAGAAGGGGTGATACATGAATGTTCATGAAGCTGACAAGAAGGCCCATGGAACATCCTTGGATCCTCTATGTTCTGCTATTCATGTCAGTAAAGGTCAAACTCAGGTTACTTAGAGATAGCAATGCTTAATTCTTGCAAGTATTCTGATCCATGTAGATTACTGCCTTATCAAAAGTTTTAGCACATGCTCTTGTATTCTCCTACTTACCTTAACTCTTTCCTGCAGAGGCACCTGATTCTCTTTCTCTGTGTCCTCCTTCACAGAAGAGGGATTTAGTCCATCGGATCTCATCTTCCCCAGCCACTGGATGTTGGTGAGGCTGTTGTCCAACACAGAGCTCATTGTCTCGCCACTGCCTGTTGGGATAACAAGCCCACGTAACAATCACACAATAATTTAGGTTAAAAGAGTCCTCCAAGACCATCAAGTACAACCTGTGACCAAACACCACCTTATCAACAAGACCGTGGCACTGATTGCAGCATCCAGTTGTTTCTTGAACACCTCTAGGGATGGTGACTCCAAACCTCCCTGGACAGTCTGTTCCAATGCTTGACCACCATTTTAGGGAAGAAATTTTCTTCAGGATGTCCAATCTGAACTTTCCTTGGCACAGCTTAAGGCTTTGCCCTTTTGTCCTGTCATTTGTTGTCTAGGAGAAGGCAACCCCCACTGCTCCACAGCCTCCTTTCAGGCAGTGGTAGAGGATGATACAGCCCCCCCGAGCCTCCTTTTCTCCAGGCTGAACACCCCCAGCACCCTCAGCTGCTCCTCATCAGACTTGTGTTGCAGACTCTTCACTAGCTCTGTTGTCCTTCTCTGGACAGCCTCCAGCACCTCAATGTCTTTCCTGACATGAGTGACCCAAAACTGAAAACAGAACTCAAGGTGTGGCCTCACCAGTGCCAAGTACAGGGGGACCATCTCTGCCCTGGTCCTGCTGGACACACTATTGCTGGTACAGGCCAGGTGCCATTGGCCTTCTTGGCCACCTGTGCACAGCTGGCTCATGCTCAGCTGCTGCTGACCAGTACCCCCAGGTCTTTTCCTGCTGGGCAGTTTTCCAGACTCTTCCCCCATCTTGTAGCACTGCCTGGGGTTGTTGCAATGCAACTACAGGACCTGGTATCCGGTCTTATTGAATGTCACGTAATTGGCTTTGACCCATGGATCCAGCCGGTCCAGATCCCTCTGCAGGACCCTCCTACCCTCCACCAGATCCACACTCCCACCCAGCTCAGTGTCATCTGTGAATTTACTGAGGATGCCCTCGATCCCCTGATCCAGATCATTGATATCCAGAGTGAACAGGACTGGCCCCAGCCCTGGGGAACCCCACCAGAGACTGGTCACCAGCCAGATGCAGCACTGTTCAGCACCACTCTCTGGGCCCAGACATCCAGCCAGTTTTAACCCAGTGAAGAGTGAACCTGACAAGCCAGGGGCTGCCAGCTTTTCCAGAATTGTGCTGTGGGAGACAGTGCCACAGGCTTTACTCAAGCCCAGGTAGGCTACAGCCTTCCCCTCGTCATAACCCTGCTTTCCCACAAGTAACCCTGCTACTCCCTCATCTCAGCTGTCAAAAGGAAGGCACCAGTCACACTGCTAGAAGATGGTATTGCAACTCTAATATTGTGGAAGGAGTTCACCTCGAATTCCTGATTTCATGTGCCGTTGAATAATTTCTGAAAAGAGCTACAGCCTAAAGAACACTTAAACCAGACTACTGTCAACCAAAACAGGACAATGTTGATCTAGTACTTCAAGAAATAGAAAGCACAAAACTTAAGTCAGAAGCTCAGATGTCTTCCACCAAAAAAATGTCCACTGTAATCCTTCAGATTTCACTACATATGCAAAGCTATGTAGATTATTAGAATACAATCCACAGGTATTTTGTAATTAACAAAATATTAGTAATT
Organism: Ammospiza nelsoni; assembly: GCF_027579445.1. Classification (NCBI taxonomy): domain Eukaryota; kingdom Metazoa; phylum Chordata; class Aves; order Passeriformes; family Passerellidae; genus Ammospiza; species Ammospiza nelsoni. Next base: position 32,360,405 of record NC_080634.1, on the reverse strand, counting down.
ACTGCAAACCAAGATGCAAGTGCTGCACTCCTTGGCCCATTTCACATCTCTTTGTCTGCCAAGACAAAAAAAAAAGGTAAAGGCTACATACTGTTGGTCTCCTGCTCCTGTCCAACCACTGAATCAACTCCTGAATGCCAGAGCGCTGTACTGCCTGCAAGACCAGGTGTCTGTGCAACATTCTTCTCTCTTTCTTGGCTAACTGCAGCCTTGATGGCTGCACTGGCTTTCTTCTCTGATGGGAGGTGCTGTGATGGTGCTGGACCAGCTGAGCGGGATGTGCCCCCGCTGCTAATGAGAATGAACTTGTTGGGTCCATTGTTGCCACACTCTTTTCCTTTTGCTGTCAATGCCTCTATGATGCTCTGGATATCAGCATTTGTAGGGATGGCCACCACCTGGGTGTTGGGCATTGTAGGGTGGTCAATTATCTTTATTCCTGCTGGGAATTTCTGCAGGCCACAGTCCCTTTTGTCTCTGGGTTGTCTGCTGTGTTGGTCTTCCTGTCTGTGCTCCTGCTTAGGAGCCTTTTCATCCTGACCTCTGTTCTCATCTCTTGCTGAAGTACTGGATTCATCCTTCTGTGGGAGGGTCAGTTTTCGTCTTTTGAGAATTAAGGGCCTGCGAGGGCTGGTCCTCATTATTGGTCTATACTGTCACTCTCCATTGAAAGGGAGAGGAACAAATCCTGCAAAACAAAAGGTACAACATAAAGGCTGCAGCAAATCATCTCAAGACCTCCCACAGAGCACACATTCTCAGCAGTTGCTACAAAGCTAGAAACACAAAAGGGAAATTAAAATTGAAGGGCTGATAAGGCTACTAAAAAATCATTCTGTACCTCCCTAAGCCACACCTTTGGTAAGCAGGATGGGAGAGAGATTTGCAGGGTAGATAACTTGCATCACAAAGTACATTATAATGAGGAAAGTGTGTATGTACTTTACAGAAAGACTTAGCTATGATGTGACCAGCATCAGCCAGCAAGCTGGAGGGGAGGTAGAATATAGAAATAGCAGTGCTGATTCTTACAGTTGATTGCTCTAAGCAGCAGATTACACAACCTGGGTGAAAAGGGAATTTACAGATAGTTTAAGACCTGGGAAGCAGAGATTACCCTGAACACTACAAAGGCACACAATAAATGCAGCAGAAGTAAGGTGCTTTAAGCTAGACACCAAGTAAATGTACTTCTAATTCCTTTCATAGATTTGTTAAGATTTGACATAAATTCACCATAGGGCAGCATACAATTTTGATGTCAAACTTTTGGATAAGAGGTGGTTTAGACTATAAAGCTGGAAGCAAAGGAAATAAAATTCAGAGATACTGCTTCCAGGGTAAGATGCTGTGAGAATACTACTAATAATGCCATCAGGAATTCGGTACAGCCTGTGCTTTTCTGCAAGCTATACCTGAACAATATATAAACGGTACTTATTGTTTATCATTAGAGATGGCAAGCAGAATAGAAACAAATAAGGAGGCCTTTTGCATTGGTAGATTTGACGGGGTCATCAAGTAAACGAGCAAATTCTCAATACGAATCTCCTACATTGACATAAAGCAGAGTCCAGCAGAGCTGATGCCCTATGCACAGGGAGCAGCCAGCCCGGCGATCATTCCACGCGGGTTCTGGCAGCCGGCACAAGCATGGCCCGCTGCGATCTGCTCCACCCCCTTAAGGAGAGGCAGCGCCGAAGGAAGAGCCCTGCGCCAGCCTCCCCCAGGCCGCGTTCCCGTGAGCAGGAACAGGAGCGCGTCACTTCCCAGGGAGGCCCCGATCTGCTACCCCCGCACGGGCCCGGGGCACCGCTGTGTGCGCGCTGCCCGAGGGCGCACGGAGGGCAGCGCCAAAGCGCTCTCAGCTCCTCCTTCCCCCGCTCCAGCCCCTGCGCTGCCGCCCCGGCCAGCGGGTTCACCTGCTCCCGCGGGGCCTGCCGCCCCGGCCGGGCCCAAACGCTGCCCTCTCCCGCCCGCGCGGTGGCCTTAGCGCGGCCCGCCGAGGGGTGCCGACCCTTGCCAGGGTCCCCGGAGGATGGCGGCGGGCTAGCGGTCGGGACTCACCAGCTGCCGGGCCGGGGCAGGGCCGATGCAGCGCTGTGGCGGCGGCCCCGGCGCTCCCGGCGCGGCCCGGGTTTGAATTTGGCGCCCGGCGCAGCGCTGGCCCTGTCACGTGCCGGCCTGCGCCAATGAGCGGAGGCGGAGGCGGGGCCGGGCGGGCCGGGCCAATCGGCGCGCAGGGGGCGGGGCCGCGGCGGGCCGGGCCAATCGGCGGCGGCGGCGGGGGATACGGATGTGCGGGCGGGACAGAGCCCGGGCCGCTGCCGCCGCTGCTGCTGCTGCGATCGCGTTGTCTAGTTCGGCCCTGTCCCGGGCCGGCCGCTCCGGGCCCGGCTGGGGTAGTGTCGGCAGCTTCCTTCAATCATGCTGCCTGCGGCTGGGAGCCCCGCCGTGCGCCCGGGCCGCCGGCAGCGCGCTGACTCCTGGTGAGGAGCTGCGGAGTGTTACCGTTTAACGAGTGTGTCACGGCTGCAGCGGGCTAGCGGGGCCCGCAGCACCCCCTGAGCACGCCGCACTTAGGTAAGCGGTCAGGCTGTTGCAGTCTCATACATTGCTCAGGAAATGTTATCAAGTTTCCTTGTGCGTGCTGATCTACGGTAAGTCAGGCTGAGTGAATGTGAGCCAGCTGTAGCCAAGAAGGCCGGGGGCACCTGGCCTGTATCAGCAATAGCGTGGCAGCGGGACCGGGCGGGGATCGTTCCTCTCTCCTCCGCCCTGCTGGGGCGCTCACAGTGCCGGGTCCAACTCCGGGCCCCTCACTTCAGGAAGGACAGTCAGGTGCTGGAGTGGGTCCTGAGATGTACAGCAGAGCTGGTCTGGAGCACAAGTCCCATGAGGAGTAGCTGGGGGTGTTCAGCCTGGAGAAAAGGAGGCTCAGGGCCACCTTATTGCTCTCTACAGCTGCCTGAGAGGAGGCTGTGGCCAGGTGGGGATTGGCCTGTCCTCCCAGACATCCAGCGATGGAACAAGAGGAAATCGTCCTAAGCTGCACCAGGGGAAGCTTAAGTTCGGCATTAGGAAGAAGTTCTTCACAGGAAAGGTGATTAGACATTGGAATGGGCTCCCCAGGGAGGTGGAGTCACTGTCCCTGAAGGTGTAGCACTTAGTGCCATGGTCTAGTTGCCATGGTGGTGTTTGGCTAAAGGTGGATTTGATGATCTGAGAGGTCTTTCAACCTATTTGATTCTGTGATGTTTTACAACAGAAAATTAAAAACAATGTTACTTCAGTTCAAGCTTATTCATTAGGCAAAGCAAACAAATCATGCAAGATCTGTAGACAGGAGGGAGATGTCAACTGTGTTTTGTAAAAAAGAAAAAAAACAAACTTAGTCTCTTGAAGTTAAAATGTACAGATAGTTGGCAACCAGAAAGGGAAAGAGTTCTGATTATCTTAGCCCTTGGCATTACAAGCAAGATTGAATTGAAAAAATGAAAATAAGTTTTTGGGTTTTTCTTTTCATAGCTGATTTGATATGGCTGGATCAGTAGGTCATCTGCTCCCATTCCTGCAGTGCATTTCTAAATCCACCTCTGAAAACTGACAAAAGGTTCAAGAACTACTGTTGGGAACAAGTCTGCCTTGAGACGTGTACACTGTGCTGTTGCATAAATGTTTTGCTTTTGTTAAAAACTGCATCTGAGGTTTCCAAACAAGTCTTTCTTCAAATCCATTTATTTGCCTTCTACAGATTCAAGAGCACTTTAGCATCTCCTTGGGGTGCTTCCTTCTTTCTTCAATTGGCTCCAACAAGCATCATGAGGTTTCTAAGTAGTTTTACCACATCTTTTGATGCCTCCAAAGAAGAAGTGTACCCACAAGGCCAGGAAGGCAGAGCTGGTTTTCCTTGAGCAGCCACGGGCAGGGCCCATCCATTGCTATGAAGCTCCACTGCGTTTGGCTGAGAATCCCAGACGTGTGCCTACAAAACGTGTGGACCTGAACACCTCTGCTGCCTGGGTTGGTATAAATTATCTTTCCTCCTGTGTCCCACAGCAACAGTTTTCCAGTTTCTCCTGTATGTCTTAACAGAAAGTTATCTGTTCTGGATCTGGAAAATTATTAGCCCAGACCTGAATTCCCTCTATCAGTCTAAAGCATAAATAAGTGCTGGAGTTGCTTTACATTCCAAGAATAAGCGCTAAGGTCTTGGTTAGTTGAAGACATAAACTGTGTGCAGTGTTTACTGATTAATGAATATTTGTCTTCTAGAAAAATTATTCCCATCAGGAAAACACTGTTTTCCTAGGCAACCAAAAACCCTGCACGAAATGAACATTAGGGGAGATTTTTCTTATTGGCTTGCTCTTTGAAATAACTGCTGAACTCTAAATGTTACATGTTAAAGTATTGGGTGTATTGTTTAAATCTGACACTGCTAAATTTAGAGAACATAGGTTTTCACTTCAGAATCATTTGTTCTAACCTGCCCTCTTTCCATTTCTGTGTTTTGAGTAGCTTCTCTCCATACCAATCTTCTGATGGGTTCCTTTTCTTGGGACTGTTTGCCATGTCCTAAAATACTCCTTGTGTCATGTAATGTAAAGATTTATTTTTTTAAAGCAAACAGCTGCAGCAAAGACAGACTGTTCCTATGCAACAGTAGTCATCACCTAGGGGAGCTCTGTTTAAACATTACTGCTGCTTGGCTCTGCTCTTCACAAAGCAAGCTCAGGATGTGTGGTTTCAGACCTGCATGAAAAATTCCTTTGTATTTTTGTGATGCCTTAACCTTGAAGTAGGACATCTTCAATTTTTTCCTCTTTAAATTTTTTTTTTCTATCTGCTTGAGGCAGTTAGCTCTTCAGTTTGTGAATCACTAAGTAAAATAACTGCTGTGAATAAGCATTCATTTTGTTTGGAAGAGGTGGAAACATCCACCCTGGTTGCTCTTTGATTCCTAAAATAAAAGTATTCTAAAATTTGTTTGAAGCTATTGGTACTGAAACTGGTAAATATTTCTCAGTTTGGAAAATGTGGTAGGTTTGTAACTTCTGGAAGCATCCTCTGCAGAGTGTCTGTGAACTTGTTTCAATGGAAACTAATTTTCTGCTCCTCTCTTTCTGGCATTATCTAAGTTTTTCATACCTTTTCCACTACTAGGTTCCTGCATTGGTAAAACCTACCCTACATGTTCTCTGAAGCCAGGAAGGCATATCCTTAAAATCAGGGACTGTTTTAAGTGTGTGTCAGTATACAATTACTACAGAATCATTTCTCTTTTCCTGCACAATGGCTTTGGATTCAAACAGTTCAGCTGTACATCAGACAATCACCATCCTTAGTTAAACTGCACTCAGTGTTTTGAGGAACTATACAGTGACTCAGGAATGCTGAAGGAGATGTGTAGTTACTGTAGCAAGAACTCAGTTTGGTGTGCTCTTGGAAAAATCAGACTGGAATCTGAAACAGAGTCTGACTTTTTTGTTAACAACCAGGATTCAAAGAACACTGTAATAAAAGGATTTCCAGGGTTTGAGTATGAGTCCAGAATCATCCAAAGAAATATAGACTGTTGAGCTTGGACCATCTTTTCTATAGGAAGGTGATTGTAGAAATGGATTTTGGGTGATCTATTACTCCACAATACAGAAATTAACTCTGTTTTGAAACAGAGATGTTTGGGGGGAAGATTTTGAACACCCTATTAACATAATCTAAGGAGATTGAGGTAAGTGGGCATTCTTCAATCATTTTGTGTTGCTCTCCCAGTTCAGTCTCTACTTCTCTGGGAAGGCTGAGGATTTAGTTCTTTAAATCTATTTGGGTTATGCTAAGACACAGAAACAAAAAGGATCCATCCTGAACTTTCTTAAATCTGCAGGGTTTACAGGAGAAGACACCACTTAGACTTCCTTTAAAACCCAAATCTTGAGTTCTTTGTGAGTTGCCAGTGATCAGCTCACTTGCACCCCAATGACTTTCCACAGAACAGTGGCAGAACATATTGTTGAAGTTCAGAGGTATCTCATGTATAGCAGCTTTGTTAGTGACTCATTTGCTTTGCTGCAGAACAGATTATTCAATGAACACACTGGAAAAAGGTGGGGAAGTAGAATTGTCTGTAGGAAAGGGTTGGGGTTTTATCTTATTATTATGTCTTTCCCTTCAGGTGTGCCCACAATTTGACACAACTAAGCCACTGGTGTTGAAAGCACGCCAGAAGAAGCATCTTGGTCCTCAGAAGTCCTATAATCAGGATGCCAACCACAGCTCATTTCATGCACGAGGAGCTGCAGCCTGCAGATTTCCTCCTTTAACTTTTGAGAATCCAAAAGGACATGCGGTCCCTCAGTTGGATGATCCAAATTGCTTGAGAAAGAATGCACAGTGCTCTCCCAACCAGCCTCAGAAAGGGACAGCAGCAAATGCCAACATCCAGGTGAAGAGTCTAGAGGACTGTGGAGAACCTGCTCCCCAGCCTGTGGAGCAAGAAGTCCCTAGTCCATCAGATGCAGAGGCTACACAGGCTCCTTCCCCAAGGAACGGGAGATGCAGCAACACTCTATCACCAAACAGTCACGCCTGGCATCCAGAAGAAGCGTTGCCACTTGGTACTGAGCCCTGTGGGAGAGGGGAGGCGGCAGCAGTACTGGTTGCAGATACTCCCGAGCACGACTATGGAATGAAGGTCACCTGGAGGCGGCGGCCGCACATAATGAAGTACCTGCGGGAGCAGGGGAAACTGAGCGCTGCGGACATCCTGGTCAAGGCAAACATGGAGCTCCCGAGGGGACAGCCCCACACCTGACCTGGCGGGAGCAGCGACTCGCTGCGGGCAAGGACACGCCCGGACAGATGATGGCCCTCAGGGGGCTAAGAGGGGACCTGATTTCAGCCCGGCCCTCTACTGCGCCTGGCAGCGCCTCCGACAAACGCCGGGGCGGGCCCGGGGAGGGTCGTGGCGACGGAAGGGGGTTGGGGGGGTCATTTGGGGCGGTCTTCCCTGGGGAAGTGTGTCCGGCAAGGGCTCGGTGCCGCACGCGGTTCCCGCCGGGACCGTTCCCCGCTCCCAGCGGAGGCGGCGGGCGCCTCCCGCACGGAGCCACGGGGGCGGCCCTTGCGTTCCGTCGCGCGTGCGCGCCGCCGCGGCCAATCGGCGGGCGGCGTGCTCGCGGCCCCGGCCAATGGCGGCGCGCCTCAGTGCCGCGCGCCGTTGCTAAGGGCAGCGGCGGGCGGGGTCCCATAGCAACGGCGGGGCCGCGATGGACGGAGCGGGGGGAGCCGGCGGGCCCGCCGCCCACAGGTGAGCGGGGCTGGGGCGGCGGCGGCCCCGGGGCCCAACAGGCCTGGGCGGGGGCTGCCTCGCATGGCAGCAGCGCCCGCGGCCGGGCTGAGCGGCCGCAGCGGGGCCCGGGCGGGCGGAGCCGCAGGGCAGCGGCCACGCGGGCCGGCGCTGCCCCGGTAACACCCGCGTCCCGCTGGCGGGCGGCAGCCGTGCCGCTGTTTTATGTGCGGGTGTGTTTTATGTGCTTCGCTCTAAAACGTTGGTGTGCATCGTCTGAATACTTGTAGATTAAACCGGTTTCGTGGTGTCTCGGTGCACTCGTGGTTTGTGGGCGCTGCTGTGAAGCGTTTTCGCGGTGTTCTTCACCCCCTCTGCTCCTCCTAAATAAGCTCTCTGGGTATTTAGTATCACTCTTTAGTATCGTTGTGCCTTTGCAAGGAAAAAAGGAGAAATAACTGAAATGAACTCAACTGATGTAATAGGAACAACAGCTGTGAACTATGGAGAAGCGGTTTTGGAAAACTTTGAATTTGTGGCACTTAAAATTGAAATTATTTGAAATTAAATGTGAGTGTACTGGCAAGCAGAGAAAACAGTTTTTGGCAGAATTGGTGTCATTGCTAAAAAAACAGGAAAATCTATCTCTGTTTGGATAGGAAAAAGTAAAGCAAGTAAAGAGAGAAACCTAAACTTTGGATGGTGAAATGAAAATGAACACAGTGTAGAAGAGAAACAGTATTTTTTTTTGTTACATACATTGTTACATTTGGTAATTTAAGGGGGATGAAAAGCAACGGTGGAGTTAGAAAGCCTCCTGCTACTGCTTAGATCCACCAAACATACTATGGAACATTAGATTACTTTTTATGCAGGCTTGAAAGGCCTCATGTTGTCTAGCAGTTCTGGAAACAATTTTTTAGGAAATGGTGTCCAGATACATGTAAATTTCCCTGCACCGTAGATGTTTAGGTTTGACAGAGTTGATGCTACAGGAAATAATTCTGCTCTTCTGATAACAGTTCTATTGCCATGATTTCTTTCTGCTAAGGAACTTGTCTCATGTGCTTTTATGGGTGCCCCCCAGAAACAGGCTAACAATAATGGCAGTTCATGGGATAGCTGCTTCCCTCCCATCCCAGTTTATTAAAGAAACATCCATTTCTTTAGCTTTCTTAGTCCCCATGGTTAAGGTAAGAAAACTAGAATACATGAACCTAAAGTAAGGTACATAGTTTTAAAGATAGATATGTAAGGCTTGTTATTTTTAGAGGTGTTTATTTTTCTGGAGCGTTCATCAGCATTGGAATAAATTTGAGGAAGACAAATGCTCTGGATTCTTAGGAAGGTTCTTCTTTTTCTGAGATGAAAATTGTAAAATTTTCCAGAAGTTGTTAATCTGGTTACTAGAATTCTTGTTTGGTAAAATAATTTGTCAGTTGTCCAAACAGTGGATTTTATAGAAAAGGTAAGTGTGATACATAATACTTCATGGCAATGAAGATACTACAGGTAAAGGTGAACAAAGCCGTACCTGAGAACTGCTGTTGCTGCAACTTTTTTTTTTTTTTGCCATTTTTCCCCCCAGGGATGGAATGCCTTTACTGTTGAGCAATGTAAAAAATACACATGAAGATATTGGAAGTATTTTATCTGATGGACAGAGTAGAACATTGCCAGTCAAAAATTAATGCATATGGTTTTGTGCTGTGGGATACATGATGGATAGACAGCAGAGATCTTGGATTTAGGCCATCTACAGGCTGTCACTTGCAAATACTGTGTTGTGTTAGACTTTCTTCCACTGGAACTGGCTGCAACTGGAATTACTCAACTTGATTTTAAAGTTTGGCTTTCAGGTAAACATGGCACAACTGTCTTAGTGCTTTAGAAAATGATAAGCTTGATATTGCTGTTTCGTGCTCTTGGTAAGTGCTAGACCTTCTCTCTTATTTGGGAAAGTCCTTTTGGAGACTTACCATGGAATTATTAGTGTAAAAACATTCAGGTAAAAGTAATTCTAATTTATTGTAAGCTTTTAAAATATTGTGAAGGAAATTTGTTTCTTATGGTAGTATGTGTTTTAGAATCTTGCAGACCAATGGACTTTGCCCTTTTGCACACTAATCACACAGTGTACAGGAATGCTTAGAGCTTCCCACATGCTGCATTCCAAATATCCTTCAGCTTCTGACTTGCACATGTCATGTAAGAGGAACAGAATTTTCAAGGGGCAAAAATCTTGACTGAGTCTACAGAGACTAAAAAGCTGGATGTCAGCTACAGCAGTCCTGCCCTCATTTGGATGCTTCCTTGGGATCCAGCCATGCATCAGTTAGTGGCTTTCAGTTTGTGAACTCTGGGATATTTCCTCAGTGTCTCCCAAAGTTAATGAAGAAAAACAGCCTCTTGCCAATAAGCTCAATTTTCAGAACATTAGGAGCTCACAGATTAAGAGAAGTTGAAGACTTCAAGAGTGATACTGTTGTCTGGCCAAAAGCCCTTTCCACATTTTAACACTTGGGTGTAGTTGAGGCTGTCAGGAATCTCTGTGCCTGCTGGACTTGAGTGTTTTGTATAAATGCACCATAATTTTGATTTTGAGGAGAAAAAAGGCAAAATACTTTGCTAATTATTTTTGCTATACTTGTAAACCAGAGAAGACAGGTAAGTTTAAAATTCCTTTTAAAAGTCTCTCAGCATCTCTGTTAGTCTTCAGGTATTTTTATTTAGCCACCAATGACCTTAAAATTAACAAGCAACATTTGTTAAATTTCAGGACCTGGAATTCTGTAAATCTTATCCTTAGATGAACGAGAATTGGCTTAATATTCTGTTTGCTTCACTTTTTCCAGCTCTAAACATTATAATGAAGAAATCTGTCTGAAGTGAGACAAACCTGTAAATATTTTATGAGTGTGGTTGATATGTACTCCTTGAAGTGCAGATTCAGCTGAAAAGAAAACCTTTTGTAATTTGAGGCTGCTGCTGTTAATGTGAATGAAGGAGTCACCTCAGTTCTTATGATGTAGACAGCAGTGGCAAGGGAGGAAAGGCAACAATGTCTGACTAAAATTTCGGAATAAAATTTGAGACTCACTTAGTAACAGCAATTGCAAAGATGTGTCCTGAAGTTGAACCTTGGTTGAATTATCTCTTTAATTTCTAGTTATCTCTTTCCCCATCTCTTACCAGCTAGAATTTAGGTTACTGGTGACCCATTTTTTTTATAGAGAGCCATTACTTTTCTCTTCTGCGTTTTTTTTTAAATCATGGTGTGGCGTTTATAGGAGGGAAAAATGCGCTGACTTAACATAATTATGGCTTTGTATGTGTGAAAACTTTCTGCAACCAGACTTGCACTGGGATGGCTCCAGACTCTTGTTTTGTTGCTGAGGCACAGCTGAGTGATCTCCAAAATAAAACTGTGTTGTAATTGGGTCATGGGATGAATTCTCTTCTAAGTGGATTTGCTGATATGCCTGGAGATGTTGCCTTGGACCACTGTAAGAACATTTATGCCAACTCTTAGTGCTCTTTAGAACACACTCTGTGGGATGTTTGAACTTTTAAACTGTTCTTGCTATAGGAGTCTGGGTGCTTCTACGCTCCTTTCTGACTTTGCATTCTTATGTGGTATCTGAGGCAAAAAGAGCAAGAACTAAAATCTAGCAGTGATATCTTGCCAAGTCACCTAGTTTGAGATCGAAATGACATTTCACTGTTTCTGTCTCTTTAATGGCTTTCCTTTTCAATTTTTCTAAAATAAAAAAAAAAATCTGGTCTGGGAATAAAGGTCTACAGTCAGTTCTAGAGTGTCAGTTCAGAAAATTTCATGTTCCTTTCCCTATTTTTAGTTTGAAATACTATTACAAAAGTACAATTCATCTTGTCAAGTGTGATGCACTTGTTTTTAGGGAACTTTGGGTTTTGTTACCTGGTCTGGGTTAAGCACAGCACGTGCTATTTAACTGCTGCCTTTGTTGCTAGGAGAGAATAATGGCTGCTCTACATTTCACTGGCTTCCTCTTGTAATGAGGTACAACGTCAACAAAAGTGACAGGCAAGGTTTAATAATTCACAAACAGAAGATCACAAGAGACAGAATTCCAACCCCCTGGGGATCTTGCTTTCCTCTTTCCTTGGGCAGAGGTGTTTCTATCAGTGAAATGACCGTGAGGATTTGAAGCATGTAATTGGTGAAGTTCTGCTTGTGGAATAAATTTCTCTTTTTTTCTTTAGCAGAAACCTAAGTTTCATTAGGTTCAACTGAATAAATATGAAGCACAGTGCTCTGCATTTGTAGTGGTGGTTAGGAGCTGAAAAGTCCTGAGTCATGGAGTCACCAGCTGTGAACTCTTGGAGACATATGCCTGACAGGAGGTTCCTTGTTTCCCTTTTCTTGTAAGAATTATAATAAAAACCCAGTTGAAACCCCCTGTTTGGCTACACACTTAAAATATAAGTTTATGTGCATATGCTTATGATTGTGTTTTTTGTGCCACCCTCCCGGCATTATGCTGGCTTTGATGGTTAATGGCTTGTGTGGATTTCTGGCTTCTCTTGGCCTTCCTTCCAGGAGAAGAGTACTTCCTCTGCTTTAGGTTTGCAGAAATGAATTTATTTGGGACTTGTGGCTAAGGAAAACAAGAATCTCCTTTCTGTTTCCCCGATGTAGTACATCAGAGAATGACACAGGCTTTTGTTTGCACTCTTCTTTATAGCCCAAATAGAAGTCATACTAGCTTCTGTCCAGAGAGTGCTGATTCATTTTCCTTGCTCTGCTCCTTTGTTCCAAGTAAGAGGAGCTAATCTTTGGTACTTGATAAGTCACTTTTTGCATGCTGTGTGAAACACTAAGCAATACAGTAATCAAAATAGTTCTGTGCTCAATATGTAACCTTTTCATCATGCTTCTATTCCTGTCACATTTTCTTGCAACAACCTGTATTTTTTATTGTCATCTAGTTTGTGCTCTCACATTTGGGATCTAAACTTGTAACCTCTAGAACCCAACCAGACAATCACAGAGGATGGAAGGGGCTTCTTGAGATGATCTGGAGCAACCCTGCTGCTTAAGCAGGGTTAGCTGGAGCAGATTGCACAGAATGATGTCCAGTTGGGTTTTCAATATTTCCAAAGATGGAGACTAAATCTTCCTGAGCAACCTGTTCCAACATTTGACCACTTTGTCTGGAAAATTCTTTCTTGATATTGGGTAGAATTTCATGTGCTTTAGTTTGTGTCCATCACCTCTTGTCCTGTCAGTAGGCACTGCTGGCTTTATTTGCTTTACACCCTTCCATCAGGTATTTGTACATGTGGATAAGTTGCCTCCTGAGTCTTCACTTCGCCAGGCCCAGTTCTCTCAGCCTCACCTCATGTGAAACATACTCTGGTCCCTTAAGCACCTTTGTGGCCCTTTGCTGGTTATGTCCAACTCTTTCTTGTTCCCAGAAGCCCAGAACTGGATGCAGCATCTCGTGTGTGGCTTCACCAGCAGAGGGGCGGTGTCACTCCCTCAGCCTGCTGGCAGTGCTTCCCCTAATGCAGCCCAGGATGCTTGGCCTTGAGAGAGTGAATTGCTGGCTCGTGATAAACTTGTTGTCCACCAAAACAATATGAATCAATTTCTGAAAAAACAAATCTCAACAAACAGCATAAGCTTCATTCTTTGTTTAACCATAATTCAGCTTTTCTCCTATAGTCCTTTCATTTCTCAATTTTCTGTTACTTTACCTTATTGGGGGTGTGTTTGTGTTGGTGTGTAATAGTGCAGAGAATATTCCACTGCACTTCTCACACGATAATTTTATACTGGGGTTTTGTGCTTCCACAGATACCATTTTGAAACTGAAGGCAGGTGTGATCTTTGAGTGGTCATTTTACTTTGCCTGCACAGTTTCATTTTACCTTACAAGATCACTGGAACAAGTACTGTAAAGAAAACAGAAGCTTGAAAACAGAAGTCTCCTGTACTGATAAATCCTTTTTCTCCATTGACCTGGCTGTGGTCAGTCAGTCCTAAACTGCATCATTATTTACCTAGTTAGGTTTGGCATGTGAACAGTTGCCCCGAATTGATGCAAGTATGGAAAATTTAGTGCTGCAAGGATAAGCTTGCATTAAATTCACTCCTTTAGTGGGTTTAGCCAACAAAAATAATTATTAACCTGTTAATATTTTATAGCAAATAATGTTTGTACCATGAACTCCTCAGATTAATTTTTGCTTGAATTCCTTTCTTCAGCACAGTATTCCTGTTGCTATGAGTTGTCAGGGCAGCTGTTTTGCCACAATATAGGTGAAACATATCCATATTCATATAGATACATGCAAAGAATATACATATATTCTTCAGAGCACCAGCCTTTTCAGGTTTGGTTTGATTTGGGGTTTGTTATTTTTTTTGTTTTTTTTTTTTGGAAGGGGGTGTTTAGTGGGGAAGGGCAGATGGTGGGTGTTTTGTTTTGGTTGTTTTTGACATGCTTCTGATCTGTGTGGCTTTAAAGAAAAACACCTGATAATTTCACATTAAAATTCTATTTTTAAGCCTGCAGGTAGGTAGAAGCAGAAGTTTTAAAGGATTAGCTAGCTATTTTGTTTCTTTAGGATGTTTTTAAGTTGTAAATTGTTCTTTAAGTTATAAATTGTTCAGATAGTTGGTACAAGTTATTGGAAGGATTGTGTAATGGATTCAGGTATATTTTGAAATGAAGTAGAACATGAAGATCTTAGTTCTTATCTGTAGTTGCTCCCTTAATCCACGCTGATCTGACAGTTGAGTTTATTGCTCTTATTAGTTTATTTTATACTTATTTTCAAATATTCAGAGATAAATCTTATTCAATCTGTATTATGTGGGACAGAATTTCTGTACTAAAGCAAATCCAAGGCAGTTGTTTATTTACTCATTCAGAATTGCTTCCAAAACTAGGTGTTCACTCTTTCCATGTCATTGTTCTCATAATATATTCAGTAGGTGAAAAACTTTTCAAACAAATATTGTGAACCCTTTCTCAAAACAGTATTCTATTTATATTAGTGTTTTTGAGGGATCAGAGGGGTCAAAGGTCAAACTGATTTTACTGATTTCTTTAAAAAGGGCAGATGCACTAAAACTTGCTTTTATTGAAATATCACCTGCTTAAAAATAATTTAATGAAATGTTGATGCAACTTCAGCAGTGTTACTTAGAAAGAAGTGTGGCATTTTATGGCTGATTTGCAGCAGATCAGTTTACTTTGGAAGACTTACTGCTTATTAATTATGAAGGAAAGAATATCCTGTGCTTGCCAAAAATCCCGCTCTCTTGCCTTGGGGAAAGCAGAAAAATTTGGTAACCTTCACTCTTGTGGATGGTATGCTATGCATTTTCCCAAAAATGTGCAGTTACAGCTGTGTCAGAACTCCACCCTTTTGTGGATTGGAAGGTGCATTACAGATAAATTTTGTTTCTCAAACAGTTTCCAGAGACAATATTGCAATTTTTGTTTGGAAGCTATCTTTTGAAAGATAAGAATCCTTCTTCAACTAATGTTTTTTTTTCTACAGCTTCTGTTTTCTTTCATAGCTGTAGTTCAGATGAGAATGATGCCCAGGAAAGTTTATTGGAGGGTTAAGAGTCAAAATACTTTCACACCAGCTGACTCAACATTTCTTAACTGAAGTTGCTTTTACTTGCACTTCTACAGCTAAAAATAAAATCCAGTGGTTGAAGATGTGGGCCACAAGCCACATTCTTCTCATCCCCTTATTTTTAAGCTCTGGGAGTATTGCTCAGACACATAACTGCTGCTACCACGTTAATAAACTGTCCTGCAAAGGAAAGAGAAATTACATGAACTTTGTAAGACTCTTGATGGAAGCAGTCCTGTGTAGAGTGAGAAATGGAACACAATATATTGGGAAAGTGGGAAGATTTGTGGATTAAAATGGTGTTATTGTGCCTTGGAGCTCCTTTAAAGGAGTAATGGAAACAACTGAAAATGTAAGGATCTTGATTATTAATGTATAGGTTTATATTCCCACTGGTATCTAAAGATTGTGTTTATTGAAAGGATTTCTATGTCAGACTGATACAAAAATGTCAAGCTTGTTTGCAACAAGGCCCAGTAAACTCAAGATCCAGCTCACTCCAAAATTATCTGGAAGTTTCTGCTGGACACTTTGCCTGAATCTCTCTGCCAAACTATGGACTATCTGAAACTTTAATACCTTCCCTAGAGCTGTGCAGAAATAGGTAATAATTCCTCAGTTTTTCTCACCAAGGATTGAGTGCAGGTACAGTGCTGATATGTGCTGTAAAGATACTTAGGACAAAACAAGCTGTGTTTCCTTCTCTTGGGTCAGATTTTCATTTAAGGTTGGAGTGGGGTTTGCTTCTCTCAGCTAGTCTGACCTTCCTCCTAAAAGAGGCAGCCAACGTTACTTTATTCTTTACTAAACCTTTAACTACTTGAACTGCAGGATAGATTTAGCTCACTGGGAAGCCCTTAAATCTGCAAGTCTTTGCTGCATTATTTGTTTAGAAGGAGAAACTGAGTACAGTATTTTTTTAGTGGAATATGAGAAATGTACATTTTGTTGAATGCAGGGAAAGCTATAATGGTGTTTTCCTTTGTTTAACATATTTCAAATCTTTCCAGTAAGTTCTCAGTCATGTAGAACATTTTGTCTCTACAGGGTGCTCTTTCCTGTTGCTTTTCTCTGCTTATTGCCTCTCATTCACAACTGCAGCCAGTCAATTCCTTTCAAAACTAGTCCATGATCCATGATAGACAACCTTTTTTTTTTTTTTTTGCCTCCTTTTAACTTCAACAGTCAGTATATAAAATTGAAATAACCTGAAAGAGGAATGCTTGGCTCTCCCATCTGGGGTAACCACACCTGAAATAGGAGGTAAACCATAACCTTAGTCTACAACAGCAACTTCTAACATAACAATATTCAAGCTTGATAAAAACCTGTTTTTTTTCTGTTGAAAATCCACAGCTCCATGAGTTATCCTAATGGTTAATTAGTCACAGTGTTAAATAAAAAACTTATTTGCAACCTGAATTCATTTAGCTTCAGTTATTTATGTCTGGATTTTATTGTCTTCTCTGTCATCAATGTCATGTGTACCCTCAAATCCATGGAATACAGTGGAGTGTATTGAATTTCTCTTGAATAAACTGTCAGATGCATTGAAATCTTACTAAGAGGTGCACTTTCCAGTCCTTGGTCAATTTGTTCAGCTTTCTGCTGAACTGTCTTCAATTCTTCAGTCCTTTCTCTCATGTGGACCCTGGACAGAATGGAAGAACATTTTCAGGCTGGTGGATTGCTTTTATTTTCTTCATTCTGCTTTGATACCAGGATTTTTCATTGTTCTCAGAGTTGGATTATACTGTATGTTTGTGTTTGGCTGATTCAATGGTAATTATTGCCAAGTGCTTAGAACATAAGTATTTTGGTTGTGGGTTTTTTTTTTCCCAAGTACAGCATACTCAGGAACACAGACAAGCTGCAGTGAAAACAAGAGTGTTACCTCTGCTTATCCACAGTTTGTAATGCCAGAATTTCAGTGTTATTGAAAAATATGTCCATTCTGAAAGAACTGTCAATAGATGTAGTGTTCCTTTTTTACAGAAAGGAAAATAAATCACACAAAAAGGAAACTTCAGTTGTATACATGAATATCGGTTAAATAATTTGTTTGTCTTCATTGTGGTTGTTTGCTATTCTGGAAATGGTTAGGAAAGACCAAATTGATTTATAATAAATTTGTTGCATATTCCTATTGCAACACTTTAATTTCTGATTATGAAATGAAAGCCAGGCTGATTCTGATTTCAGTAGGAATTTGAGATGCTACCAATTAAAATAAAACTTTTTGCTCCCTGTTAATCTGTGTCAAATCTGTGAACCCCTTTGCATCTTGCCATCTTCTTCCATGTTTTATTAAATATTATTTAAGTTGTTTCCCATTCTCATTTTTATTCTGTATCCTGCACTATCATTAATGTTTCCTTGTACGTTCTGTTCTGTGTAATCTTTCCATTCTCTGTGGCACATGTCTGTTACCTGTCATGCAGCTTCAGTAGGATTGCAGGAGGATCCTGGTAAATGTAGCAGTGGTGTCTGTGGCAGGATCTCATGTAGGCTGCTGTGCTGCAGTGGCTGGGGACAGGACATTGATACAGACCACTTGAAAATTTTCAGTTCTTATTTATCAAGGGTAAATGGGCAACTGGTTTGGTGGTCAGGATTTTTCCCCTGTTTCTAACTGTGGTGTTGTAGCTATGGAAATGCTTCTTATTTGTCCTTTACCTGATGGATATTTAATTTTTCTTCTGGCACATAAACCCTTCAAACAGAAAAGCAAAGGGCTCAGTACTTGGGTGTGGGTATGTCTGACAGAGCACTGATCTGTGTTGTGAGTCCAGCTGAAGGAGGATTCCTGCTTGAAGCCCGCAGCTGGATTAACACACCATTTACATTCCTTAGTGGTGAGCTGTGGGAGTGACTCTGGCACAGCGTTTTCCTGTTAAAGTTTGTAATAACACCAACTCCGCTGTCGGTGGGGTAGAAAAAGGTTTTAAAGTGTGGGAATTTCTATTTTGACTGGTTATTATGTTTTCATAATGATGAGTTCTAGAAGAAAAGTTGCAGGAGCAGTAAAAAAATAGCGTGAAAGGGATGTTTTTAAGCTAGTATTTATAGTGCTACATTGCTCATGACTTTATTTTACTGCTTGTGTGAAACCTTGCACTTAAAAATGGCAAGCATTGCTGGTTGCTTTCATTTTGTTTTGCCTGCAACTCAGCAATCTTGGTCTGTGTTTTAAAGTAAATTGTAAGAAAACACTTTGCTATTTTTTTTCCTTTATCAAGCTCTGTGACCTGTTAGAATCTTTATGTTCAAGCATCAGTTAAGTAGCCAGAGTTGAGGCGCTGTGTTGTGCTCCTGTTGCATACTATAACTTCATTTCAGTCTAGGTAGAAAATAATTTAACATACAAAGTAAATAATTTACACTGAAGATTTCACAGGGCATGTGAGTCCTGCTATTTCAGAACTTTATCGTTTTCCAGGTAGAAAGGAAACCTTGTAAAATTATTTCCTAAAGTGGTAGTGTTTATTTCTTCTGATTTTTTAAAGAAGAGACTCAAATTGCTTGGGGATACTTTTTCTGCTAGGAAAAGAAACAAAACCACAGATAGCAGCTTGTACCTACCCAGGACACCTCTGTGTCCATCAGAAGGTGTCTGTAAGTCTGCTCTTGATCACAGGTAGTAGTTTGCTTTATAACAAACTCTCAACTGCAGTTAGCAAATGTCATCAAGTTCTGAAATCAGGAAGTGTATGAGAAGAAAAGGACTCTTCCCTCTCCCTTTTGTTTTTGTTTTTTTTTGTCATGAATATTTTAAGAACTTTCAGTTGGTTTTCAGACTTTGCCAAAAATGGCCTGTTCCATCATCTATGCTATAAATAATAAGCATGTCACCTTTCATGCTGAAGTTAGTGTGATAACTGTTGTATATTGTGCTGCACTGAGTAGATGTGCTTCTGCTTGTTTCTTTCTTAAGTTGTGGCTATTTTCAAGTGAAGATGACTGTATTACTGTAAGTGTTGCTTTGGGGATACACAGCTCTCCATCCCTATTCAAGAAGGACACTAATTTTTCCAGGCCCTCCGTTCCCTTAGAATCCAAGACCCTGTGTATTACAGGTCCATGTGAGGAGTAACATCAGTTTTTAGAAACAAAATGTTTTCAAGGACTTAGACCTGTTGTGTGATACTTCAAATTCATATGGGGAAAAAAGTATAGAAATAAGGAAAACTGTGGAATAAAAAAGCAATGGCAGTCTTAACTTGCTTTAAAATACTACTGGTTGGAAACTCAGTATAAACTTTAGAGTATACAAGTTGTTATATATGATGTAGGTGTACAGAAGTCTTTTTCTGCATATTTCAATCTTACAGGGCAGGGTCTGTGTTTACTGGGGTAGTTTGTCTTTAAGGACCTTTGATTTGTCATCTGCTTGCCTGAAGTTGAGTCAAATGTGGTTTGTTAGGGGTTAAGGGGACTCAGGCTTTTTTTCTCTCCTTAGCTCTGTGTGCTGTAATCCAATTTCCATGGCATGTGTTTTGCAGAAACCCCAGATCTGCTCTCTCTGTGTATCTCTGGTTTTCCTTGTTGTTAGGGTTATATTCAGCACTGACTGCCAGCTTGTGACTTCACATCACTGGACATTTATGGATACCTAGACGAGACAGAGAATTTCCTGTTTAAATTGAAATTGTGGCTTGCCATGCTTCTCTGCATGCTAATAATAAAATATATAATGTTTGTCTGCTTCCTACATTAAGTACCTTCTTCCTGATGCTCTCTTACTTCCAGAGAGGTCTTTGTCAAAACTGTTTTGAAGGAAAGAGCACAACTGTGGTCAGCAGAGTATGTGCTTAATCGTCAATTAACATTTCCCCTTTGTGGGGTTAACTACTTTAAATTGCATTTTTTTTTGAATAATTTGCTATCGTACAAAAGGAAATAGGAAGTCTATATGGAACACAACTCGGAACAAAAAATCAGAGTTATCTCTAAAATACTGAAATAGGGAAATAATTATTTTTTTACCTTTAGGAGTTAATGTCAGATGTTGCAAACACAGATTCTCTCAGGTATTAACTGTAGTTAACTGAACATCTGGCAGGAAGAGAAAATGATGTAGGCTTGACTCCAAGACAAAACTGAATTCATTTGGAATTGGGTATCCAGTGAAGGAGCAGGGACTTTACTGAATTGATCTGAACTGAGTTAAGCCTTCAGGTGTAAACTGTCTCCCAGCCCCACCTCAACAGAGGTTTGTATTCCATCTACCAGTAATGAAGCCTTTGGTGCTTTCAAAGTCTTTCCAGAAAGGTTAGTAAGGGGACTAAAGCAGAGTTCAGTCTTATTTATGGCAGAATTTATTTTATTTTTAATACCTTGTGACTTGGTCTTCATGTGAGATGGAAGTAATGTCTAACAGTCAGTTTGAAGTCTTGACGATGAAGTTGTTGTCTGAAAATATCCTATGTTCTTGTAATGTGAACTGTTTAATAGCAATAATTAATTGATTTGTTTATTTTGCTTTTCCAGCATCTTTGAGGATGAAAGCATGAAACTGCGACAGCTGAAACTGCAGAATCAGGTAAATGATAGTGCTGAAGCTGGTAAAGATAAATACAGAAAATCAAACAGCCCTCTAAAGACTTGACAAATGGGGGTGAAGTGCTAAAAATGGTTGGTCTAATGAACTTCAAAGATTTTAATGGTTTTTGTTAGTTCAAGTCAACCTTGCCATGGCTTGTAGTTTTGGTGTGTTTGATTAATTTATTTTTCATGTGTTCTCTTATTTAATTGGGATTGAGTCACTAGAGAGCAGGAATAAATCAAAAGATGGGAAGACTGCAGGGAATTATCCATTTTAGGCATCAAAGGAATGGTTTTACTGACCTATAGAACAATCTCTTTAACACTGCTGTTGAAAAGGATTTCCACCCTCTTTTGACCTTTTTTTTGTTTCCTACAATGAAAATATTTACAGCCAAGCATGGGTCAATTATCAGGATATTGGTCTCAGTTTCTGAAGTACCATATTCTTCAAAGCAATGAAGTATCCATCCTTAATACTCTTTGTCTGTGAAATTTCAAATGCTTGTAAATAGAATAGGCAATGTGAGAGTCATGATTCTCTAGCTGGCCATTTCACATGGACCACAGATCACTATCTTGCATTAAACTCATCTTGTTTAAATTAAAGTATGGTTTTTAGGAAGGCATTTTCTCAGCTAGCATCTTTAAGTCCAGACACAACAGTCTTCAGGGAACTGTTGCAGTGGGTAATAATCCTCTTTACCAGAACCTGGTCATTATTTGTAGTCTGAGTTTGCTGGGCTTTGACTTCAGGCACTGAATTTATTATCAACATTATTGGGTCTCTATAGGCATTTATCTAAAACACTTCAGAGTCAAGAGGTAAAATTTATCTTTGGTCATATTTGTGGAAGCTACAGTAGTCCTTTATCTGTAGACTATCAAATGACACTTGTTTAAAAACAAATATTTATTTAAAAATAGAATTGATTAAAATAAATTATAAAAGAGCATTTAGTGTCAAATGCCATTTGGTAAGAAATTCCAAAACTAAGGGTGGTCTGACTGCTTGGTGATGAACCTCAGGGTCTGGTTTAGTACTGGTCTTGGGTCATAAGCTGGTAATAATCACTGTCTCCTAGTGCTGGGTACTGTGATTTGCTTAGTGTCAGGCCTTGCCATGGGGATGCATGGCTATTCCTCAAAAAAAGCCAGCTGGGCTGGGTGGAATTCCCTCAGAGCAGCTGTCAGTTGCACCATGAAGAAGTCAGTTTAAATAGTTTGTTTCCTTTCACAAATTTGTTTCCATCTTTCTTGGATTTGGTTGAGATTGCAATCATCTGCAAAAGAAACATCTAGAAAATGTCACTATATATATTTTAACTCCTTGCCCTTTGCAAATGAGATTTTTGGAGAAGTGCTGACAATCTCTAATTTAGGAGTTTAGAATTAGGTTTTGGATATTAATTTTAAAGTTTACTTTTACATGAATAGTACTGTGCCTTCTGAAGAAACAGAAGTCAATAGGAGATCACTACCAAATATGATGGACTCATTGCCGGTTGTAGCTGATGCCTTGCTTAATTTGTCATAAACAATTATAGGAATTGAAATTTAAAAAATGCAAAATGTTTTACCCCAGCAGGATCATATATAGAATCTCTGGTCATAAAGAGAATCTGGAATAAGCCATAGCAGGGACATGCCTGTCCATCCATCTTTATGATTGGTTTGGAAACCCTGTAATCGCAGTAAAATATTATTTATAATAGTGCATGACATCAAGTTCCATCTGTGGGCCAGCTCTGCCTGCCAGGATGCCTTTTTCTCCTGGACTACTGCCTTTTCCTTGAGGCAAGAGCGCGTGGTTGCTCAGGCAGTGCTTATTTCCTCATTAGCAGAAGATTTGAGTTTCCTCAGGCGCCTCAGCTCCGAGTGCAATGCTGCCATCTCCCTGTGCAGAGGGAGTGCGAAGCCTGCCGTGTTTCTGAGTGCGTCTGGTGTGGTGCACTGCTCTTGACATGGAGTTTCACTGGTGCCACCATCACTGCCAGTGTCACTGCTGCCACAGCATGAGCTAAGGGGCAGCTGGAAGAGGAGAGGATGTTCCCTAGCCAGGATCCATCCTGCATGGCGTGCCAGGGTTAGGATTCTACCAACTAATAAGCACAGGATTGCACCTTCAAGGCTGGAGTGGTTGGGACTTTCCTGTGTATCAGCTTCCTGCCATCACAGCTGGAGAAAGAGAATACTAAACTAGTTATCTTAATAGCACACTAGATATTCTCATGTGACTTCTTGGAAGCTCATTTGAACAGGAGCTGGTGGTTTGTGATCCTCTAGTCATCCTACACTCTGATGTTATGGTTTTCCAAGGTGTTTCTGCAAGTATTTAATGCATGGCGCACACAAAATAAAAAACAAATAATGATAATTAGTGTTTGTTATTTATTTGATGGGTTTTGTGTTCTGCTGTCCTGTTCATGAACTATCTACATTTTATCTAGTGATAGTAAATGGATTTTTACTGTAACACAGAACTGGAGGAAAAGGCTAATTAGTAGACAAAACGAAACAAAATACCCATTTCCTTTTTCTACTTCCCGAGTGGAATGCAGCCAGGAATACATCTTACTGAAGGGCAGGCTGCTCTGCCACCGTATGGAGAGAAAATGAACTGCTGTTTGCTGTCCTGACAGTGGACTTGCACATATTTTTTCCATCTCAGTATGCAAAGTGGTAAAGAGAAGCCTTTAAAAAAATTAAGTTACTATCAAGTTTTGTCACTTTGGTTGTCCTGTAGTTCTTGCAAGAAAGGAAGATCAGTCACATATACCAGCAGTAAGCTGTTTTAATGTGAGCTGATCCTATTGGATTGGTGAGTTCAAGAAACCCTTTGATGTAACACAGTGTATAAGAATAATAATTAAAATTTAGACTGGTGAGCAGTGAAATGTTTAAAAAAAAAACGTATCTAATAGAATAATCCACGAAATAACTCTTGAAACTACTGTATCCGGTGTTGATCCCAAATTCAATTTTACATTCTAACAGTGGCTGTGTATTTTCTTATTTTCTTACTGGCTTGAGGTTGTGACTGTTTTGTGTCTTGCTGGTTTTTAGGGGTTTTGGGTTTTTTTGCCTTGCCTGTCTGTTTGTCAGGTAGAGAAGCCTTGACAACAATTTTTCTCAAATCCTTATTCTGAGTATAATGTTTTGATTGTTGTTTTTCCTCTCTCCTTTAGAGAATTATAAACTATCATGACTTTTTTTACCTTTCATCAGCTTTAATTTAAAAAAGGAACAAGCAACACAAACCAATGTAAATTCTTCTGAAAGGTCTGACTACCTTCCTAGAAAACACCTCTGTATTTAACAATTTCTAAGAATTTTACTTTACTGCTTATTTTTCTTTTCTTATTCTAGACAAATGTTATAATTTCTTTGGAATTCTGTGTAATTTTTGCTCTGCAGGATAATCTTTGCAAATAATTCTGCAGTAGCAAACACTACCTGTACTGCAGTCCAGTCTTCAAAGGGTAATTCTGAGTTTAAATTAAAAAAAGTAATTTTGTTTCAAGGTATTTGTTTTTGTTTGTTTGTTTGTTGTATTTGAGGTTTTGTATGTTTGGTTGTGGGTGGTTGGGTTTTTGGGTTTTGGGTTTTTTTCTTTTAGATAAGTGAAAAAAACAGACAAAATAAAGAATCAAGGGCTCAGTTATATTGGAATTCCTCAGGGAGAGGTTGCCTGAGGAACAAAACTCACTTGAGATAAAAAGACTAATAGTAGAGGGAAAAACCAACAAGAGAAAAAGAATAACAGGAGAGAAAAGGGCTCCAAAAATGTCTGTGTCTCAAATGGATTGTATTGTTGGTACTGATGAATTGTTTATCTGGTACTGCATCAAAACTAAACATAATTTGATGGAGAAATGGTTTCTGTCATCAAAAACAATTTTCAGGGGTGTTCAGGTACCTAAGAGATAGCTATGGATAAACTGCATCTACTGTAAGGACCTTGCAAGTTGTTTGCATAATGGTGCAGGATATTAGAATATGATTTTTCCTTCTTCATGCATCACCTTTGATTTAAGGACTAAGCAGGTCTGTCTAAAATGGCACCATGTCCCTTTTTGTCTTGATTTAAGTCTAGAAGTTGTTTCTGTTCTTGTTGAATAGGAAATCTTAAGTATCAAATATATATGTATCTTGGAGAAATAATGTTTTCATTTTTAGCATTTGGACTTACTAGTCTTTCCTTTCAGTCCTGAATTATATGGAAAAATTTTGCAAGGTAGATAAAATTTATTTTTAGTGGGTCATTCCTATTTTAATTACTGTTACTTGTCTCCCCACTTTAAGTCTTATCTCTCAGCACTGGTTTCTGGGAACTATTTGCTTTAAGTTTTCCCTATAAGGTGATATCTTTTGAGATAAAAACCTTTTCCTTTGCAAGTCCTGACTGTTTCATACTGGATTATGGATGACTGCTGAAATTTTTGTTAAGGATTTGTCTATTTTTGTTAAGGATTGCTGCAATTGAGACTGAGTGAAAGGATTTAACTGGTAGTCTCAAGACAGGTCAGAAAATAAGGAGGTGTCCATGTCAACGTCTCGTGGAGAGTCAAAGTCAGTATCTCACTCCAAAACCACGGTGATATCTGTGTGTTAGATTTTTGTAAGAGCTCACAAGAATACTTTAGGTTTATTTGACATTCTGATCAGGGACATGTCCTTGCCAGTGGCTGAGGCGTGGATTCTGCCTCTCTAGATGTGGTTACTCATCTGTTTCCTGCTTTTCTTTGTTTCACAGAGAGCTCTTCTAGAGAAGAAGCAGAGGAAGAAACGTCTCGATCCGTTGATGGTGCAGCCAAATCCTGAGGCCAAGCCACGCAGGTCAAAGCCCAAAGGGTGCGAGGAGCAGACTCCTTTAGTAGAAACTCCTACCCCTGTCCTCAGTGATGTTGTTTTACATGGTAAATAATCAACCTGATTACAGCAGGCTTCTCCAAAATCCCAGTGCATGCATTATGTCACAGATGGGTGCTTACATTGCTGTGGTAGGGGTCAAGTGATAAGATTGATTACATACTTTTCTATATACAAAAGTTGAATTGTAGTACAATATGGTTAAGCAATTCTAAACTGTGAAAGCAAGCAAAAACCTCACCTTGATTTTTGTGACAGCTGTAAATCTTCATGTACCCTTGAGTAATCTCTCCCTTGTTTTAGGCTAGAAGAACTGTAGAAATGGGCTGGCAACTTCTATAAAGGTGGGGACATACAAATCAAAAGTAAAAAAATCTTCTGAGGCTGTAAGATAAAGAAAATAATTCAGTAGTGACTGCTTGTACAGTGTTTCCTTATGGTGTCATGGATTTTTCACCTCAAGGTTGCATATGACTGAATGATAAAGTGGAGACGGCAAACAAAAAGTGTTGTGAACACTGTGTTAGACTCTTAATAGTTTTTACCTCTGGTTGGGCTTCACTGGGACAGCTGAAACATGACAGGTTATAGTGATCCACAGAGTCACAAGTACAAAGTGCTATCAGGGCCAAAGGCAATAACTCGGTGGCCTTGAAACATTGCAGTAAAATAGTGACCATTATTTTAGGAGTGAAAAGAAATGCGGTAGTGAGAGCCTTAGGATTCCCATGTCACAAGGAGATGAAAAGAGCAGCAATGAGATCCTTACATTCTAGTGGAAGTGTCAGGAAGTTGTTTATGAGAGTCAGGATCCCATCAGCCTATCAAGAAAGTTATGGGAAACATTCTAAGGTTTTGATGTGTTTGCTGTTGCAGGATGTTGTAATACATGCCTTGTATTGATAGCAAATTAATATGCACAGTAGAATTTTAAACCTCCAAACAAGGGGTATTACCTGGTTTGAAGATCACAGTTGGATCTATGTTATCCCGTCTCTCTTGTATATTTTTCTTGTTCTTGTTCAAAATATTCTTTGAATATTTTTCTTGTTCTCCAGATGCTTTTCAGGATCATAGGATGGGAAGGAAAGTGGTGGTATTTGTGCTAGCATTTATATGCCTAAAATCAGTAAAATCAGGTGTAAGAAAGCTTCTGTTAAAAGGCATTTTCAAGTCAAGAAGAGAATGAGAGATAAGATAGGTATAACTTTTAAGGTAGAAGTCTTCAGTAAGACTCAAATGAAAACTTAACTGTTCATTCACTACCTTTCATAGTTCTGACGCTTCCTCAGTGCAAGCAAGTCCTGGTAAGATGTGGTAACCGCAGTAAGCATGTCAGAAATACAATGCCTAGATAAAGCAGAAGAGCTTTAAGAAGGAAGACAGTGGGAAAACAAGAATTCCAAAGCTGGAGCTACACGTAGCTATTATGTGCTATATATTCAGTGTTATGCCAGACCCTGACATCAAGATGCCGCCACCAAGTGTGGTGCACAGCTGTGTTGTATGATTTAAACATGAAAATTTTATTCTAACAAAAAGATACAGGGTTTTTTTTATGTCTGTGGCTGTAGATACTTTTATCAAATTGATTTGTGGTGTTCACTGTAGAGTACTCACTGGCATAAGAGCAAACAAACAATGTGAAGGAAAAGAAAATAAGGGAGATATCTGTAAATAAATTGAAAACTGTCAATGTGCATGACAAGTACAACTTGTTTTAATTGCTTAAGCCTTTGTAAAAAGGTAAATAAAATCACTATATTTAAATAGGGAGAAACTGATATGTTTAAAGTAAATAGGCAGTCTGTACCAGAGTCAGGCCTGACTCCTCCTTTCTGAAAAAAAATGAACAAGTATATTTAATACTTTAAAGAGATGCTACAGGAAGGGAAGATGAAAAGAGCCACCATCCTGAGGTGTATCTTTGGCCATAAAAAAAATAGACTTTGGAATTTTTGTTTCATTTGGTCCTGCAGGCATTGATGGACCAGCTGCTTTCCTGAAATCAGAAGTTCAGGATTTGGGGACCAATCTCCAAACTCTGTCTGTTGGATCTACCAAACCAGAAGACAATGCAGATAAGGAAAATGATGGAGAGGTTGTAACAGACACAGCAAGCAAGCCAGATCTGCAAGAAATATTACAGAAAAGAGGTAAGAGTTAATAATGGGTAAATGTCTTTTTTGGGGCTCTTCTATAACTTTATTTCAGTGGCATTAAAAAATGAGGAGTCATGAAACAAATGTCTGTAGGATATCACTTTTAAAAGAGCTACTAGATTCTATAGCATGTGGAAGTGCAGTGCTGCAGTTCCTTTTCCTGATATTATTTTAACCATACCAATTATATTTTAAGGGTTTCTTAATGTGCTGTATTCTGGTCTTTCCAAGGAAATTGCTGACAAAATGCTATACCACATTTTGCTAAAGTTTGGGGTGTTTTTATTGCAGATATGTTATATCTTGATAAGGTGCTTGAATATTTTCACAACAGCAGGACCCTTCAGTAAATGCCATGATTTAACTCTTTAGGAGACTAACAGGAAAGGTGTTTTTTTTTCTGAGTCACAGGCTGTCACAGTCAGTAGTTTTTGAGTTATGTATTCAGTAATGATATCCCATTGAGTAATTTCCTAGTGGAGTGTCAAGCTCTGTCTGCCAAGTATCTTAAGTTGCTGCCAGTACTACAGGAAACCTTTTTTTGTTGCATGCAGTCTAAGCACTTTGCAGTAAAATAATGGCTAGTGTTTAATTTAGTATACAGCTTGTTTTTATTTGCCAGAGCTTGTCTCCCAGAATGTTTCCCATACACTGCAGGTATTGAGGTGCTGTCACATTCAGAGATATTGTCATCCAGTTTTCAGATGGCACAGCTGCTTACTTACAGATAGCAACATTACACAAGTGTTGGAAAAGGAAAAAGGAGAGAATATCCAGTAACTTCAGGGGAAATTAGTGGAGGTAGAATATAAACAGTGAATTTTGAAATTGGCTGGAGTACCAAGGTCAACGCCTTTCCTCTTCCCAAACGTCCCTTGGGAAGTTTACTGACAGGCTGTTAAGACTGGATTTTTCTGTTTTATCTGAGACTTCCAGCAATGCCCCTTGGCAATGCCATGTCAGAGCATTGTTACAATATATGTTCTCAGAAAATGATTCAGTTAAGCAGGTTGTCTGTCTGCAATGCTTTAGATACATTTCCTTTCTACAGCCAAATTAAAGAAAAGAATCACAGAACAAAATCTCAGATGCACACAATCAGTTTGGTTGGAAAAGACTTTTGAGGTCATTGAGTCCAACCTATGACCTAACACCACTTTGTCACCTAGACAGTGGCACGAAGTGCCACATCCAGTCTCTCCTTAAACACCTCCAGGGACAGTGACTCCACCACCTCCCTTGGCAGCTCTTTCCAACTCCCAGTCACCCTTTCTGTGAAGAACCTTTTCCTAATGACCAATTGATGTTGCAGTTCCAAGTGGAAGGACACACCAAATAGTGATGTGTACAGAACCTCTTCATAAATGTCTTTATGAAAAGTTATTTTAATAATATACCCACAGTCATCTCTACAGGACTGTGCTTAGGTTAAGATTAAATAAGTCCTGAAACTTCTCAGTTTGCGCTTCAGTTTCAGAAATCAAGTAATTATTAGTATTTATGAATCTGATGAATGTAATAACAGGAGGGGCTCTTACTGAAAAATTGACATACCCTGTTTCAGGGACAAGACTGAGGAAAAGTGGTAAAGGATGTAAACTGTACAGAGTCAAATTTATGGGATAGGTGTCAGCATATCGATCTGGATTTCCTTTTATTGTTGTTGCTCTTAAGACATGGAGGACTTTTCTGCATGAACATATGCAAAGTTCAATGACAACATAAACTAAGCAATATGTTATGTCATGGAATATCAAGTAAAATCCATATTAATAAAGGCCTGACAGCTGCTTAATCATCTGCACAGTGACTGCTGCAAAATATCAGTAGGAATTAAATTGCAAGGCTTAGGAAGAGATACAGCACATGAAGAAAATCAGCAGTTGAAACAGAAATTAGGAATAATCAGTTGAAAAAGCAGAAATTAAGACTGTGACTAGGTATTCAAGAGTCATATATGAATTAGTGATGCCATGAACTCGTGACACCTACTTTCAGAGATTACATGCTTAAATCCATGCTGTATTCTGACAGGAATTTCAGGCAGTTTGAATTTTGATGAGGACGACACAGAAGAGGAGGAAGCTAGTAAGAGATCAGTATCTCATTCACCAAACCCTGAATCTGAGAGGCCTAGTTCTGCATCCAGCGAGAAGTCTTTTGCAGTAAGTGTCTTGAAATCGATTTCTGATAAGCACTGGACATGTTCCTGATTTTAGTGATAACCCCTGGAGCACTGGGTTAAAATACAGTAGCTGCAAGTACAGTAGCCAGCAATATTATTCCCTGAAAGCAGAGTAAGGTCAAGATTGTCAGGCTCTCTGACTGAAGGGACACTGAGTTAAACATAAAGACTTAGCAATGATCAGAGGAACAATTGTGGGTGGAGGATCCTAGGGAGCCTAATCACAGAATATGGGAACACAGTGAGTCAGCACTATCACCCCTAAAGGAGACAGACTGGGCCTTTGTCTCTGCAAAATTCACCAAAATGACTCAGAAGCTCTGAAATGCCATGCAAACATAGGAGGGATTTCTTCCTGAAGGTTTGTGGCATTTATTGTGGGATGCAAAGAGAAACAGAATTTTGGAATGGAACAGAGAATACTGGGATTGGACAAACATCAATAGGATGTTTGGGGGAAGAAACTTAAGAGGGAAAAGAAGGGTATCAAGGTGGATCAGGGAGTAACAAACATGGGAAGACAGGGATTAAAGGGGGTAAAAAGCATCAGATATGTGTAAACAACTGCAGAACAGTATGATTGTCTGCCCAAGTCTTGTGCCTTGATTACTTCAGCATGTCCCACACTCTTCTGAAACTCCACTTCTAACTATTTCTTGTGTGAATGTGTTTGTGTGTGTGTGTGATATAGATACATGCATACATACATATGTTGACAAATTATATGCTGGACTAGCCAGTGAGTTGGAAGAGACCAACATCAGGAAGACACAGGGTCTGAGATAGCTCAGATCAGATAAAGACCACGGCGTTTGAGCATGGATGCTGGACACCCTTCAAAGTCCATGGTGTGGGAGATGCACCTGAGTGTATTTGTGAGGTGACTGTGTATATGATGCCCTGCACTAATAGTGCAAGAGGTCTGGGAGATTGGGCTGTGGGTGCAAAGTGCTGGAGACACAGGTGCTGGAGTGGGGAAAGGGGTGAGACCCTCCAGTGCATTTCAGATCTATGTATGTGTATCTGTGCTATTCACTCAGGTTTCTTACTGGCTGTAGCAGGAAATGGGGATAAAACTGTAACTTCATCTTGAAGGCCCAGATAAAAGAGGAATCTCTTTGGTGCTGCAGTTCATAGGATTCAGCTACCTCTAAGAGGAAATTACTTTTATGACCTGTACCAGATTTCCATTAGAATTTAAATTCCTTTGATTATTCTGTGTATCCTGACTATACACATTTTTCTAAGGCTGTTCCAACATTTAGTTGATATGGTTCCACCAGCAGCTGACTCCCTTTCTGCTACTGTTCTGAACCAACATAATCTTAGCACTCATTTCAGTCACAAAATCCCAGCCTGCCTTACTGCAGCATCCATCAGTCCTGCTTTATCCTACTCTTTTATTTTCCACAGTATTTGAAGTTCTAAAAGCAAAGAGGTTCTTTGCGTAGAATATTTACAGCATCTCATCCTATTTCTCCCTTTCTAGCAAATCACTCATGTCTGCTTAATGGGTACTTTTTCTCTTTTCTCCTTGGAGACCTAGTCTTTCCTCAGAGTAAAACCTTCAGCTGCTTTCTTCTGAGAAAATACAGGTGGTATCTTGTTTAACCTTCCTTTCCTCAGTATCTTCTGGAGACATGATATCTTATGTTTCAAAAAACCACAATTTTCTTGTGGAATACCAGAGTCTCTGATCTGATATTAATTTGCTAATATGATGCTTCTTCCCATAGGAAACAGGTGCTTCCTGTAGTCCATCCCCTCAGGCAGATGCACAGCTGGGAGAAGTAGAGAACTTGGAGGATTTTGCATTGCGCCCTGCACCCCGTGGAATTAGTGTCAAGTGTCGAATCACTAGAGATAAAAAGGGAATGGACCGGGGGCTCTTCCCTACTTACTACATGCACCTGGAAAGGGATGACAACAAAAAGGTATTGGAAGCAGCCCACATTATCTTGGCTATTGTACTCCTACCAAAAAATGTGTTTGGTGCAAGGGAGAGCTTTTGATAAGAAACCTGTAGCGGAGGACAGCCATCATGCAGATGAGGACAGCATATGTTTGGCCACGGCACTAAGGACAGAATTAGCATGTAATTAGCATTGTATTGTGGTTTAAAAGCCATAATACAGTGAAAGATGAATTTGAAAAAGAATAAAAATGTTCAATGTTAAACAAGAGCAGGGAGACTGAACTGCTCCAGAAGAAAAGGAGGGAAGACTAGAAAGGACAGGTGCATTAAATCTGGACTGCCAAGTGAGCTGATGGAGAGAGAGGATTTCAGGCTGGGCACTTTGGAAGAGAACAAAATTGTGGAGACAGTAATACTAAAACAGAATAAAAAAGGGAGTGCATACAGGAAATGGAGAGATAACAATTTGGATAGCAATGCCTCTGCGTTCTTACAAAGCACCAGCCTTGATCAAAATTTTGTTTTTCCAGACATTCCTTCTTGCAGGGAGAAAAAGAAAGAAGAGCAAAACATCCAATTACCTCATATCAGTTGATCCAACTGATTTATCTCGGAAAGGGGAAAGTTTCATTGGAAAACTCAGGTGAGCATCACAGATGAAAACTACAGACAGTTGAGATAGGATTTTAATTCAGTTGTGGTTATGACTGGCAATCTGGTTTATATTCAAAGAGCATGAACCTGCATTGTTCTGCTTCCTGTAATCTATATTCACTTGGGCTGGCAGCCTTCTTCAGCATTGCCATTCACTCTGGTAACTCAGAGAAGGAATTTTCTAGATGCTTCTCCAGGATAGGTTACAGGCTCACATGGGCATGTCACAGAAGCTCCTTACTGAGCTGGCAGCAGAAAGATTCAGATGGCAGATGTGTATTTTTGCTGTGTTGTACAAATACTTCTGACAAAAGTTTCTACTGATGCCTCTCTTTCTGTGTTTTTCCATAACCTGACATTAGGTCAAACCTCATGGGAACCAAATTTACAGTCTATGACCATGGTGTTAACCCAGTCAAGGCACAAAGTCTAGTGGAAAAGGCTCATACAAGACAGGAGCTCGCAGCTATTTGTTATGTAAGTACTGCCTCTCCCTTTTGCCCCGTTCTTTGTGCCTGGTTACCGAGCAAAAAGAGCTTGCAAAATTGTGCTGCTGCCAGCCTCCTCCACTTAACTTTGGAACCAAGTGACCAATTTCAACCAGATACAACAAGAGACAGAGGCTTCACAGATAAATTCTTACAAGTTTAACGAAAAAAGCAAACCAATGTCAGGAGCGGGAGAAACACCTAAACAAACATCCTTACGACCTTCTTATCTGGCCAATTCAGTGTGTGGCCAGTCACACATGCTTTACATGGAGCCAGACACAGCTGCCTCCAGCCCAGCAGGTATCTGGTAGACCCTGAGAAGGAACTGGGAGTACCCAGTGAAACAGAATTAGTTTGTGCAGAACCAAAGGCATTTTGAGGCATAGAAGTGAGCTGGTATTATTTCAGTAGCACTTTGTTGGTGGTAAGGATGTGGTTCCAGGGTAAATTGTGATTCACTCTAGTTCTGTTTTAGAGATGTTCTGCTCTTGTGAATCACCTCAGTATAGGATTCAGAGTAAGGAGGCACTTGTGGAGACTACAGAATTACATGAGAATTCTCATGTCACATTGTTTTGTATTCCAGTCCTACAGTTTGAGTAGAATTTGATGTTCTCTACAAAATAATTGCTGTGAAGTGTAAGGAATTTTATTTTTCTCACAGGTGTTTTTACTTTTCTTACAGAAGCTTAAAGATGCATTAGCCTGCTGGAGCAGTGTCTTGATTTTTTGCTTTTGCTCTTCATCTTAATGGCACTTGGGAAGAAATTGATGTGATAATTTCAGTACTAGCCCGTTTACAGAAGTATTACCAGATATTTTCTCTGTATATAGTATTCTTCAGTTTCCTACCTTGCTGGATACAGCAAGGTGTTAGTATGAGCACAGACAGTTAATATAAAGTCAGCTTTTCAGAAATCTGAACTTTTATATATAAGGAGTTTTTAAAGTTTAAATATGAGTAAAATCAGTACCCTCATTTTTATACATCCCCCTAGATTTTTTGAAGTGACATAATAGAGGTTGCAGGTCCAAAGACCTATGTCTGCAAAATGCATTAATGTGTTAGGAAAAGCTGTATCACTTCTGTCAATCAATTCAGTACTTCTAAAAGATTCTGGCTTTTAATTGGTCTTTGAGAATTTTAAAGGTTATCAAAGATATTGTTACAGAACATTTTAAATGGACCCTTGGATTTTAGCCGATACTCTTAAATGAATGGTTTGAGAACACCAGGACTTTTTTCCTTTGCTTTTTGTACTCAAGCCACTTGGAGCAGTCTCCTTCAGTACTCTGGAAAAAATCTGCTTAAGATTGAGGCCTGGATAGTTGCTGAATACTTCCCTTCCTGGGTTTGTTCTTAAACATTTATAAAACAGTATGATTTGCGAGAAAATTGTAGATGTGTTCTTAAACACAAATAACAGCACCTGAAGAAAAATGTCATTCATGGTTCAGAAACATTTTAGACTAACTGGTGATATACAGACAACACAGAGTCAAGTCAAAGATATATTGCCTCCATCATAGTTAAGGCTTGTTCACTAGCAATATTTCAACACATTACTGCTGCAAGTGCAAAAAACTTATGCCTGGAAATTGCACTTGTATAATTTTGTTGTAAATGTTTTAGTAGGTAAGAAATGCACTCCAAATTAGTTTATACCATGCACATCTCCTAACATTGTTCTCTCAATGAGAAAGCAGTTCTCACTGACTAAACACAGTTGCAAATATGTAACTGATGCTACAGTTGCAGCCAGCAAATTTCTAATAACTAGTACAAATGGTGATACAAGTTTTGCTATCTTTCTTTCTCTTTCTCATTTACGGAAAAAAATGGCTTTTCTTGTCTTTCAGGAAACTAATATCTTAGGATTTAAGGGTCCCAGAAAAATGTCTGTGATCATTCCAGGAATGAACATGAATCATAAGCGAATTCCAATCCGTCCACGAAATGTGAGTTATGAAGTTTGGTCATGTTTCAGATTGAAGGAAGAGGTTAAAACTTCCCTGTAGAGGCCTGGGTGTGGCTGACAGTCAGGGCTTTTAGGGGCCAGGGCTTTAGCAAGTCTTCTGGAGAATAAATACAATGTTGCCTAAACGTGTTGATTAATTTGTTCTTGCCTTCTGCCTACTCTGTAGCTTTCTGAATAGTATTTGTATCCTTACGGGTCCTTTGGGCAGCCTAAATGATTTACTTTTCTCTCCCTTGTTGCTGTTGCACCTACAAGGCGCCCTCATGGTGAGACCCTGTTGTGCTGAGGGCTGGATGAACACTGGGCACACTTGCTTCTCCCAGGAGCTCCCAGTCTGAGCCAGGATGTTGATTGTGACAGATAGGCAATAGACAGATTAGGTACTGCTGGTGCAATAACAAGGCAATAAATACATTTTTGATCAGAATGCTATTAGCTTTTTTGTAGGAGCAGCAGAAAAAGAGGGTTCTTGAAGAAGGAGGGATGAGGAGAAGGTGAAATTTTGTTGTGACTATTTAGTGAGGATTTTTCATAGATATGAGAGGCGTTAGAGCTAAAAGCTTACAGAACAGTATCTGAAGGTATGTTCAGGTGTGTGATGAAAATTGTTAGGTTCCCTTAATGAGGGTTTTATGTTTGGTGAGAGAAGACCAAAAGGCAGAAAGAAAAGGTACCACCTGAAAGGTGTGGTCAGTGTTTTAAGCTAGAAGGTGGTATTTGCAGCCATGTTGAGAGTAGATATGAGTAGGACGAGAATGTGTTTCCTGAGGTCAGGGAAAAAAAAACCTTAACAAATGGAAATAGAGAATCATGACAGCCCAGAAAAGAGATTTAATTCTTGTGAATGGTCAGAAAAAATTTATCTGGAAGTGCTCATTTATCATTGTCTTTGAGTTGGTGTTGCCATCTCTCCTATTAGTACAGTAATGGCTCCATGGCCCTGCCTTAAATTTTCTCCCCTAAATCTAAATGCACTTGGTGCAGTTGGTGCCAGTTCTTAGGGCTTTTATTTGAATTTTTTAAAAGTAAATAAAGATAAAACTAAAAAGTAACTAAACTGAACAGGAAGTTTTATTTAGGTTATCCTCAAAGATCCGCTATGGTATCTTTGTATAACACTGAAGCACATACTATAGCCACATCAGTCAGACCTCCACAACAGGTTGTTTTCTGAGCATTTTTTCCTATTAGTACCTTAAGCTTGGACTCTTTTTCTTCAGAGTTTTAACATAGATAGTTTTGATTTTATTTCTTGCAGAACTTTTAAAATTGAATCATATGTCATGTTTCACTACAACCTGAATCTCCTTGTAATTCATTGTTTGTCAAATTTAATATGCTGGTTTACTTCCTTTTTGTATCTTTTTAGTTTTATTTCTCTCTGATTTTCATACTGGGCATCACTCATTAGACCCAATAAGATGACATTTAATCTTACATTCTACTCCAGCCTTTGGACTTTCTACTGAGGCACCTCAGGGCCTGGCACTATGCAGTTAATTGTGGATTATTTTCTTTTATTTCAAAGTTTACAGTGTTAGAAATGGAAACTGGATGCAACAGGATCAGAGAAAGATTATGAGACTCAGAAGTAATTCATGCCAGCAGGATGGCAATTATCTGTGGACTCTGAATTTCTCCCTTTCCTGAACACACATTTCCTTCCCTATCACTCTCTTTACTTTATTGAGTGAAAAGAATGCTTGGACTGGGAATCTATAAAAGTATCTTCCTGGTACTTGCAGAAAGTATTCAGTAGGACTGAGTTTAAGTGTTATCAGTGTGTTTCATTAAACAGGGAATGAAGTGACAGAGTGCACACACAAGAGAGGTGGCACTTAGAGGCAGAGACATTCCAAATCTGATAAATATATTTCTTTCTTCTGAACAGGAGCATGAGGGTCTGCTGTCAAAATGGCAAAACAAAAATTTAGAAAACCTCATTGAATTGCACAACAAGGCTCCAGTCTGGAATGATGACACTCAATCCTATGTTTTGAACTTCCATGGGAGGGTCACTCAGGCCTCAGTGAAGAACTTCCAGATTGTCCATGACAATGACCGTAAGAGTCTGGTGGAGAGTGTGCGGGACTTACTTAAACAGGGAGCACCTAATTTATTTTATGAGGGTTGGGAGGAATAGGACACCCTTCCTAGAGGAGGGAAACTGGGTAAAGGAAGCTAGTTAGTTCATGATTACTGGGGACTTCTGAGCTGTCAGGAAAATTATATAAGGCCTCCTTTTTTCTGGGGTGGATGCAGACTCTGCTGTCCATAACTGCAGCAAAAGAGGGGGCAAATGAAAGCTTCCTGAAGTGAAAGACAAGGTCTAATACAGCACCTTTAGGCCAGCAAAAGAATGGTTTGAGCTGTGGTTCTGAGAAGAAAAATCTCTAGAATAGCACAGTCACTCTAGAGAACAGATTTCAAGGCCACTCTGGTGAGAAAGGATGGAAACACCAACCACATATATTTGGGACTGGCAGATATGGGGAGAGTTTGTGGTTGGGTTTTGTTTTGCCTTTTTTTTTTTTTTTTTTTTTTTTTTTTTTTTTTTTGTGGTTTATTTTTTTCTTTTGCTTCACTGTGAAATTGTTCATCTCTGAATGTCTTTTCTCCCCAGCTGACTACATTGTGATGCAGTTTGGTCGTGTAGCAGAAGATGTGTTCACTCTGGACTATAATTACCCTCTCTGTGCTCTTCAGGCTTTTGCTATTGGACTCTCCAGCTTTGACAGCAAATTGGTCTGTGAGTGAGGGACAACAGACATGGAACTCACTCCCACCCCTACATCTTGTAAGAGTTGCAGGTGTAGCAATGAAGAGCATATTGGAAGGGAAATGGAGGACAGACTTCTGCAGGCTTATTAGAAAACCAGTTCCAGTCTTCAGAGCATTGTGGGAGTTGACAGCAGACCACCTTGGGAGCAACCTCTGTATGGCCTGTGGAAGAGCAAGAAATCTAGGTGATGTTTCTGTCATTGGTGTTGATTCTGCTTTTAGAATCCTTATTTACAGATGCTGCACGAGAGTGGGCTAAGCCCACTTATTGGAACTCCTTGCAGCTAGAATTAGAAAAATAATGGCTAAATGTTCATTTACCTTGAAGCTTCCACAAAGCCTGGGAGATGATGCTACTCAAGAGTTCCTAAGCAAATGAACTCAGAAAAAAAGAGAACAGCTGGAGTTGGCTCTAATACAACACGTTTACTCTGTGGAATGATTGTCTGCTAAGACTGATACTCCATTTCCCTCTCAGTATTCTAATTTCTCTCCATCCCTTGACAGTCTTTTTACCAAACTAAGAACAATCAAATCTGAAATACTCCCTTTTCGGTGGCTGATATTATATTCATTGTTACTTCTAACCATGTGAAAAATGAGACTGAATACATGATAGAATCTGGCTGAATTTGGCAGAAGATAGTATTGTAACAATATACAGTACCACTTCTGAAAAGCAGTGTTCTGATTGGTTGAATCTAGACTGTAAACTGATGAAAAATATTTTTAATTATGCCATTGTTCATGAAATTTGCTGCATTTTTAGGTATAAGCTTGTGACCAATTTTATTTTTTTTAATGTGAGATTATCTCAAGGCATGACATATTAAAGTAGATTTTGTATAAATAATTTTAACTTGCCTATAAGAAGGAGTTACCTCAAAAAGAGATTACAGGTATTTTCAAAGGCATTGGTAAGTTTATTGTAATTGTACCACAAGGCTCTGCAATGTGTCTTTCCAATGTTCCATTTCTAATACTGGATGTACAGTATGGAGACTGTGTCACAGCATGGAACCCTTGATTCATGTGGCCTTAACTCACCAGGGTGGATTGCAGCACGGTGTGGCCTGAAGCCCTCAGTGCACACATCTTCTGTGTACTGAAGCACAGAATATTACTGTCTTGCCTGCTTCTTGCCTATTACCCATATTCACAATAGTTTGGAGAAGTCTGTCCCTCTACTGAGACAAGAGTTAGGTGTTCAGGTGTTCTCCAGCTTTGGATATTGTCCTTGTCAGCAGACTAACTCTGTTTCAAGCTGCAAAGAGCAGATATTTTGCTTTTGGTCTCTGGAGTCTTTGCAATGGTAGATATCACTTGTGCTTTCAAACTATCAAAATTTTGTGAAGACGTTTTCCGATATTGCCAGAAAGAATAATGATCATAGTCACAAAGTAAATGCTGTATTTAACTGTAAAATAATGAATTGAGGCTGAGAAGTCCAGCTCTTGTATCTTTCAGATGAGCATTTTTCAGTAGCTGCTGAGATATTTCCTTGAGATGATCTTATCAGAAAAGCAGTCAGTGAAGAGAACTTGAATGCTGATGGATCTGTTTTGTGCCTTCCTGCTCATCAGGCTGAAGATGAGACCTGGCAGTGCTTTCCAGCTGTGCTCTTCTGAAGTCTTGGCTGATGGGTCTGCATTCCCTCTGCCCATCCAGGAAAGGAAGTCAGCTTGTGTACCTGTCTGATTACTTTTCTGACTAGGAATGTGTGAAAGAAATTGCCTTATGTTATTTTGGGGTGACCTGAAGGTAGGATGCTAATTTCTGATTCAAGATGATTTTCTGTGTGCCCAGAAAGCATCCTTTTACTTAATTAGCCTTGTCAGCAGTGACTCTTCAAGCTATTTCTTGACATCAAACGATCATGTCACAGCCCCTCAGTCAAATTATGCAGACAGATGAACTGATTCAGTCATCTTTATCAGATACTGTTTTACATTAATTGTATTTATAACTTTTATATCTAAATGAAAATAAACTAATTTATATATGGAAAAGTCTTTAATTCTAAATGATTGTTTTTATTTTGCTGTTACTAGTGGGTGTACTTTGTTCCTTCTCTGTGACTTATTATCTCAGTTTCTTTCAATTTCTTGAATATCATCATTTTCTTCTTACTCTTTTCCTTTGTAATTCTCAGTTCCCATTCTTTGTGGTGTTGGATATTCTTCCCATACACTTGGAAGTCTGGGAATAAATGTAAGGGTAGTCTCTCTAATACTTTTACCCCCTCCCTCCCCCAATATTATCAGGTATTGCTGTAGTTCTTGGTTTCTATTTGATTGTTTAAGCTAGTTCAATTTCTCTGCCCCATGTTTCTAATGTTTT
The DNA here is from genome assembly GCF_027579445.1 of Ammospiza nelsoni. NCBI lineage: Eukaryota > Metazoa > Chordata > Aves > Passeriformes > Passerellidae > Ammospiza > Ammospiza nelsoni. Next base: position 32,320,556 of record NC_080634.1, on the reverse strand, counting down.
TCCCAGCATCCAGCTAGGGCATATGAGATGGTCCTTACTGCATTTTCCCACCTTCCATCTGAGCCCATTCAACTGTTGAAGCACATAAGTTAATGTTTTCTGAATCAGGTACTGGAGTCATACAAGGCTAGGAAGAATATCAAGTTGAAGTGGTTATATTTTCCTATTTCCACTGAGAGATGTATGAACCTCAATAAGAGGAGACATCATGGATCTGGTAATCAGAAACTGGCACAGCTCTCAACATGCAAGCCCTATTCTTCAAGCACCTCTGTTTTTTCCACTATTTCCATCTGAGCCAAATTAGTCTTAGAGGGAAGAGAAAATTAAGTGGGAAACATGACTGGGCACTTGTTCTTAACACAGTAATATTAGCTGAATATGTGCAAATGTAGCATGCTAGAAACCCCAGCAAGATCTTAAAGAAGCATATTAAATGGTTAAACTGGAGTCCTAAAGGCAAGCCTAGCAGATGGAAATGGCTCTTAGGCTGTTATAGGCTCTTGGGCTTACAAACATAAAAGACAGTGAATTATTTCTTGTGCTTTTAGGGCTGTCTCAGTCTCATTGAAGTTTTGCTGCTGAAATTGGTAGCAATAGGACATGAGGTTTTGCTGCTGTTAGTATAATGGTTACCCCTATACTAATAATTAATTAATGTGTTCCTCTACTTGCTGGGATTAACAGCTCTGTAAATCTCTTGGATGACATTGAATTAGGTTTCCTGTTCCTGATACAGAAGACAAGCAAAAACTTTCCCTGTGATTTACAAGTTGAGTTAAGTGTTTGTGTATAGTCCTGTGAAACAGAGACATGGACAGATTCCTTCTTTTGCAGAGTCAGGAATCTCATCTTTGCCACAGGATCAAACTGTTGTACCTAACTGCAGTTTGGAACTAAGTAATCCTAGGGCCAAGAGATTTGGTGTTAACTCTTGTATCTTTTGAACTGTACACTCTATAGTTTCTGTTTTCTCATTGCATCCCTCAAGGTGTTCTATATAGAATTATTATTTCCTCCCTGGAAGCTGGAGGTCACCTCTGTTCCAAAATGGGAGAAAGATCCAGAAGCAAACTAACTTCACCAACATGCTTTAAGGTAAAGGCTATTGTAACCATAACTTATGGTAATTTAACATTCAATTTAGAATGTTCAATTTAGAACATTCAATTTAATGTTCAATTTAGAATGTTCAATTTAACGTTCAATTTATGTATTCATAAATGGGTGAATATATTCCAGAGGCTGAAATTTTTGATCATTTAATTTGATTCAATTAATATCTCCATACAAGGCAACCCATTGCACTACCCACAGCAAAACAGCTGAAAATTTTGGTGAAAACAAAGGATTTTTTTTAAAGCTTAATTGAATTGAGCCCTTTGTTTATTATAGGGAAAGTAATAGTAATTTACTATGGGGGGGGGAAAGGGCTTTATTTTAAAAACTGCATAAGAAAATCATACTGATAGAGTACAAATAGGGTTGGGGAATTAATCTGATAAGTTTGCCCAATTCTCTCAGCTTTCTGTTCTAAGCAGAATCATTTAGCTCTGCAGTATGTCCAGTAAAATAACCCAAACAACCCACCACTAAAAAACCTGTATTCTCCTGAGTGAATTTCCATCTGCAACTGACTGAAGTCCTGCAAACAATTTGTGTGATGATTCACAGGAAGGAATAGGTTTCAATTCTTTCTCTTTGAGCTGTGTTGGTTTGGCAAGGAAATAGGAGCAAAACAATGTTAGTCACAATTATGAGACCTGGCCTAGAATTCCCACTGAATATTTGTGATGAGAAGTTAATTACTTTTCATATAGATTGTGGTTTTTTAAAATACAGCTTAATAGAAAATATATATTATAGCTTTTAAAATATATCTTAATAGAAACAGTGACTAAAGTGCTTTATATAAAAAACAACAAAACACACACCCTGAAAATCGTTTCACTGAATGTTGTGACATAATCTTATTTATATTGTATATACTCTTCATTTCTACAGTTGTATCAGAAAATCTTATTTTTATGAAATTGATGGATCTTGTTGCTGAGGCCTTAGGACACATTTAGGACCTGTTTCCTGGTCTCTGCAATTTTCACTGCAATTTGAAAGAGTTAGGAACTTTTTTAGCTTTGAGTTCCTACAAAAAAACCTCAGTTTCTTTGATATACTGAAGTTTTGAAGAAAGACAACCAGGTTATAACTCTTCACAGGTAGTTCCAGCCACCTGTGGCAAAATCACTTGCCGGAGCCGTGGAAAAGTTTGGTTCGCTGATGCAGCTGCATTCCCCGCGCTGCTGCTAGGACGTAGCTACATTTACTAAACTTGCTGGTTTCCTCTGCTTTTGTTTTGTGGATGTGGCTTTTCTCAGTCTCATATCGGCATTTTCTAGCGCAGCATTCTTGTAGGTAAAGGAGCAGGTAGGAAAGGAGCAGTTCCGACCTGAGACTGAGAAAAGCCACGGGGAGACACCGCTTTGCGGGTGGCTGGGCGAGTACTTTGTCAGGCTGGGGCTGTTTGTTCCGCGGTGCTGGCTGGGAATCACGGCGGGTGTCTGGCTGGGAATCACGGCCGCTCTCTGAGGGGCTCCGCAGCCGCCGGGCCGCGCCTGGCGCGCAGGGGGGAGCCCGGGAGCCGCGTCCCTGCCCGGGCGGCGCGGGGCTGTCCCCGGGGCCGGAGCGCCCTCACGGGGCTTGGCCCATGGCCCCAGGGAAAGCACCAGGCAAGCGGCGGCGTTCCCGGGGATCCAAGGCCGGCCCGTCCGGGCCGCGCACTCCAAGTTCTCCCGGGCCGGGCGCCGCGCCTGCTCTCGATTCCTGGAGGCGGCGGCGGCGTCCCGCCCGCTCCCGGCGCTGCCGAGCCGCCCCCTTCCCCCGCTCCCGGCCGCCCGCCCGGAGTTTCCTTCCCCCGCCCCCGCGGGCCCCTCTTCCGGCCATTGCCCGCGTTCCCTCCGCCCCGGTCACACACGGCCCCCGGCCGAGGAGCGCCCGGCCCCGCCGGGTTTTGTTCCCAACTCCGCCTCGGCCCTTCTCCCGCTGCCCCCCGCCCCCCGCCAGTCCCCTCCCAGCCCCGTCCCAGCCCCTGCCTTAGCCGGCAGTTCCTCCCTCCCTCGGCCGCCTTCATTTCATACCAACTCTCATTCCTCGCATTCCTCACTTCCTCCTTTCAAACTCCAGGGGAAATAAAAACCCTCCCTTTTCCTCCCAAACTCCTGCCCGGCCGCCCCCCCGCCCGCCGCCGCCCGGGCTCGCCGTCCCGCCGGCCGCGCCGCGCTCCTCAGGTGAGTGTGCGCTTTGTGCCTCCGCTCCCGCCGGCGCGGCTGCCCCCCCGCTCCCATCCCATTCCATCCCATCCCTTCCCGGCCACCCGCCTGGCCCGGCATTGTTCGCCTCTCCCCGCCGCCGCGGGACCGGCGAGGGAGAGCCCCGCGGGCCCACCCCGGAGCCGCTCCTCGCCAACTTTTTTTCTGCGCGCCTTGGCGGCGGCGACGATGCCAAGCGGGAGGGTGACCCGCCCGCTCCCCCGTCCCAGCCCCCGCTCCCACCCCTGCGGGCTCGGAGGTGGGGAGCGAGGGGCAGGCGGGCACTAACAGCGCTCGGTGCTCTCTCGGCAGAAAGTCCTGGAGCTGAAGGAGGATTTGAAGCCGGTCCCCGCTGCCCCTGCGGAACAGCAGCCGCTCTTGCCTCGCTCAGGTCGGGACACGCCGTTCCACGATGGCTCTGGGCTGGAAGGGAGGGTGCGGAGCCGCTCGTGTGCGACAAAGGAAGCGATGGGAACATCCTCAATGGAGCCTCCCGGCTTCCCCCGCCGGGAAGGGGCTGCCGGCGCTGCCACTTCGGGAACTCGGTCGCTGGAAACTGCAGCGATGATGGGAAGGGGGGGAGAAATAGCGGTTTCTGTATGGTTCGTAGAAATGCGCTTGGGGAGGGTGGAAAGGAGGAGCAGTACTTAATGTAGTAAATTTTAATGTAAATTACGGACGATGATTTCGGGGAGAAAAATAGAACAAAAAAATTCATAATGAAGCTTCTCTGTGTGAAGTACGTAGGTTGCTGTAGGGCATTTACCAAAAGATGGGGGGATGTTTTCCCAGTTCATTTATTCTGAAGTTAGAGTTGAGTTTTGGTGGCATGCCACAGGAAAGGATTAAAGTAACCCCAAACAAACCGAGCACACACAAAAAACCCCAAACAAAAACCTTTCCGGAGTAATCTTTTATCTTGTGCAGATAATTCCGTTTAAACAGTTTCTTGCATGAGATGCTAAAGATGAGGCTTTTTTTGCAGAAGAGGGAAGAAGTGTAACTCCACATATTTTACGGACTTCTGTAAAGTATTTTATAGTGAACGATCACATATGTTAAATAAAAACCCTAACAAAAACAAAGAAAAACTCAGAACTAACCACAACTAATTACAACTTTGTTTTTGTTTAACCTGGAGTTACACTCATGTTACTTTCTAACCTTAAGAGTTGGGTTCTGCGACTCCTCTACAAATAAGCGATGCAAAATACTTGTGAAGTGCAGCGGGCTGAACAGGAGGAAAGGAGATTTAGGGATTGGATTTATTTTTCACTTTTCCTGTTGCTGGGGACAGGTCGGCTTTGCCAGGACCTGATGGCGGTGTCTGTGTGCAGGGTGAGCGGGGCATTGGTTCACCTGTCTGTCCATCTGCCTGGGTGGATGTGAGAGGTTTTATTGTTCTCCCGCAGAAGGAAGTGGGCAGCAGGACGGGGCAGAGAGTAACGGGGAGGAGCGAGAGGAGCAGAACAAGGCGAGAGCACAGTGGGGACACAGCAAGTGCTGGGGCTGGGCTGATGCTGCTCTACTCTCACCTGTGCAATTAAAGCCTCTTGGTTTCGATAGCTTGTTCTCATGACAGAGATGAGCCTGGGATCGCCCTGTAGTGAATACAGAGGGATTTATTTATTAGGGCTGCTGGATGCTAAGGGACTCTGGTTTTCTCTGGAATTCGGGTTGGCAGAGTGAAGGACAGCCAATCACATTTTCAGGTTGTTTTGCAGTGGGTGCAGTCGCCTTTTCAGGTTTTCCTAAATCCCAGTGGGAATGGCTCCCTCAAACTTGAGCATTCAACCGACTTATCAATCTCTAAACCGGGCTATCAGCTCATTGTTTGTGTCCTCTTGGAGGTGGATCCTGGAAGCAAATAAATGTTCGTGAGAATGGTTACTAGGAATTTCTCTGCTGTCTTGGATCCTGCACTATTTTTTATTTTTAAATTAATGCTACCAATTGTTTTGAAGGTTATTATTGTGATAAGCATTTCAATGTTGCTGTACTGAAGAACATCTGTGGGAAAATGGTATGAAAATAGTTCTGCCAAGCTTAAAAGAGAAAAAGGGCTTCGTGTCACAGTATCTTGTCTGTGGCTTGCATGAAATCACAGTTGCTGTTGGTTTTTTTACTCAGGTAGTAGTTTCACAGAATTCAAGCAGAGTAAGTAGAGTTTTGAGAGGGTTGCTGAAAAGTATTGTTTCCCATAGTTACAGCTTTGAACTCTGTTTGCATGCTTATTCACAGCTTTCCTTCCTTGGTATTACGTGTCCTTTTCTGTATCTTTCAGCTCTTGGTTCCATCCCAGTGGAAGCCAAGGGGTGGATCCACAAAGGTTTCTGCTGGCACTGCTGTGGAGGTGTCCCCAGAGCCTCAAAGTGCCCATTTCCTTACTTGTCACATCTCTGTGCTTTGTCACGGGCAGGGACACTGGCACTGCTGTTCGCTGCCCCGGGACTGATCCAGAGGAAAAGTAACGCTCTTAGCAAGTTTTATCACTTTTACAAGTTGGTTTTCAGCCACATCTGTCTGTTCTCCAGTCAAGTTAATCATATGGTCATGTGCTGGTGTGTCTGGAGAAGGAGGTGCTGTGACTCGGAGGGGAAGGGTGGGAGAAGATTGGGGACATTTTCTTAACAACATTGCCATTTTTCCCTACCAGAAGTAGTTCTTTGGACCATGTTTACAGTAGCTCCTGTGAGAGCAATACAGTTTTCTGTTTCATCTGACCATGACTTATCTTAAAAATGTAAAATTTAGTATTACGTCTTTTTAAAGATCTCTTATACTTTGTCCATAGCTCATGTTTGTCTTTTGTTCATTTGTTAGGTTTGGGGTTTAGTTTGGTTCTTCCCTCCCACTCCCCCATGGCATGTAAAAGTTTTCTGGGGCAAGTTTTCCGTCACCCTGTGTACATCAGAAAAGTTTTCTTACTCTACTGCAGCAGTTTTTGCCTTGGTGTGTATTTCTCTGAAATGATTGGTTATTATTTCTCTCTGCATTTACATCTCCTAAGTTCTTACAAGCTACTAATCAGGGTATAATAATAATATTTTTCAATTTTCTAGGTCTAATTATCGGGGGTGTTTTATACTCTACACTTTCTTCAGTTTATCTGTGTTTCTTTGTTAGAATGAGATCCAATATTCCAGGAGTTGGAGTGATTCATCTCTCTTCCTTGCCTGAAGTGATATCTGAGCCCAGGCAGATTAAAGTCACATTGGTCATTTTGCAGAAGCATTTGCTTTGCAGACAATTCTCTCATTTGTTCAGCATTCTCACTCTTGCTTGTCTTTAGCTCCTGCTTCTGGCCGGGCTTTTTCCTTGATTTTATCTCTGGGTTTTCTTGGCATTACTTTTCCAACATAGTCCTATTTGTCTCCCTTGCTTCTTTTGTTTTCTTTTTTACCCTAACACCCTTTGAATTATTTCTACCCACTGGTGCTTGTAAACTTCATTCTGTATCACTCGCAAGTTTCTTTAACATTACTTTGAGTCAACCTTAGATCTTTAATTAAGATGTCAAAGACAGCTGGACTAGCAAAGATGCCTGCAGCATCCCAGTAGATGCCCTCTGTATCTGTTGATTCTGTTTGTCTCTCATATATCATATATATAATTATGCATAGTTTTGAAGCCATTATTCAATTTTCTAGCAATATGATCAGTGCTCTCCAAGCCAATCTGAAGTAATTTTTTGCTGTGATTTCTGTGGAGAGTAACAAATGCTATTTTAAATCTAAACTTATTGCTTTGGTCACTGTGTTCTTTTCATTCTTTACCTTCACAGCATTTCTATCTTCCTTTGAGGAGCAATCAGGTTTATTAGGATTTACAGTAACGGATGTTCATATATTTGCAACTTCTGCCAACTAAGTAAATGCCCAGCATGTTCCTTTGTACAGCCTTGTAAAAAAGCCATGAGTTGGCATGCATGGAGCTCATTACAGGATCTGAGACTAGATTATTAGAAAGAGTTTTTTAAGGGTAGGTGGTGGTGTTTTGAGTTCTTGGGGTTTTTTGGGGATGGGGGAGGGTTTGGTAGGTTTTTGGTTTTATTGTTCCTGCCCCTTGGGTCCTCCTTTTTCTGGAGATGATGCAGTCACTCCCCTTTGTTTTTAACACCATATGAATTAGACGTTTTCCTGCTAGGGAGGGGCAGGTTTTCCAGTTCCTGGTGCTACTGGCTGAGTCACTGGCTCTGTTTTTCTGTTCTCTTGTAGGTTTATAATTACCTTGTTCTTACCTTGGTTAGAATGTGATTGCCAAAGGGTAGGTGTTTTACCCTCCTGTATTTCTGAGACATGAGTGCCAGTGGCTTTCAGAGCCTGGGTGCAAGCCTTCAGAACATCTGCTCTGCTATTGCCAAAGAGAAAACAAATCAGTGTAGCCCTTGGAGTGCCTCCCTTCCAGCAGTATGGTAACTATTAATGCTAGATGTCCAGCCAGAGTGTAATCTCTTGTAACCTGGACTGCTTGAACTAAAGAGGAAATGTCAAGAGAATGTGAAGCAGGTGTATGCTGAAATGGAAAGGGAGGATTTATTAATATGTCCTAAGTTCATTTTACCTGGTCGTACATCTCTGTAAGCTCATTGAAATAAAGCTCATTTGTACCAGACTAGCAGGACTTAGGCAGATCTTTTGGTTTGAAAATCTTGTCAGCTTAAGGGGAAAAATAAGGTGTAAAAGAGAGGTTTGTGTAAGGAGATTATGTCCAAGCACACTCACTGCTCTTTGAATTGTCTTTATGAAATTAATAAAAATATATTTATTTCTCTGCCTCCACTAGTTTGTGGAGGATTTATGTAATCAGAAGAGAATAACTGCAGGTAGAACATGTAAATCTCTGCTTCTATCCATCCAGTATGCAAACTGAAAAACAGAGCATCAGCACCTTTTTCCACTGCTTTTGGTCACAGGTTTTATTTGTAAGGACATGCTTTAAAAACTGGAGCAGAGTCTGTGGTTGGCTGTGTCCCTTTAAGAATCTAGTTTTGCTTGGCTAGCTGCCCTTGTTCTCCTGTAGATTAATCCAGCAGAAGGTATATAACCTGTTGACCTTCCTGGCAAGAAGGGTCTGGAAGGGCAAAGAGATAAATCAGAAGGTTCATACTTTCCTGTAATATCTGAGGACAGGTTTGTTTTTCAGTTTTTGACATTTCTTTTTTTAATTATTATTTTTTAACTGATTCCTGCTTGAGGTTTGGGGTTGTAATTACAGATTCTCATTATTTTAATATGCTTTCTGTGAAATTGTTCTGTGTTCAGCAGGTTGGAGATGATTGCAGGTTTATGCCACATTTAGAGAGAGGAAAGAGTTCTGAACTCCAAATTACACTGGTCTGAGTTGAGGATGGCTTTACGGTGTCATGTATAAAACTGGTAGGAGCAGTGGAATCTGGCAGAAGTGTCTGGTGTGTGTTAGCTAGGAAATTTCACACTGTTTTACAGAAACATTGGCTTTCACAGTGTCAGCCTTGAGAACTGAATGTGTAAGCAGTGAATGCTGATCTGCTGCATGATGCAGATGCGGTGTGTACCCCAAAACTGAGCTGGGGTGCTGTCTGGATACCCCATGGGTAGGCTTCATTCATTTGATGGAGGTGTTGCATTGTGGCTGCTCTTTGCTTAGGCATTGCCTTACAAAAAGCATCAAACCCCATTGAGCTCATGCCTGATTTCTACTAAAATCAAAGCACATGTGTAATTGGTTGACTGAAGGAGGGAAACTCGAAAGAGCACTGAGCCTTGGTCCCACTTTATATACCTGTTCTGCCTGTTAGTGATTTGCATTTGTCTTGAGCCTTTAGTAGACGCCTTAGTCCTGACCAGACAGGCCATGCCCACAACACAGACCACCTGCAAGCACCACAGAAAGGGAAATTTGACTGCATTCATGGGTTGTGTCATCACTGTCTGCCCATTCTCTTGGAAGTCTCATAGCCCAGGTTCAGCTATTTCTTTTCTTGGAGTCTGACTAGGGTTTTGGAGCTAAACATTTTCACTGCATTGGATGAAATTTGCAAATATCTGTCTCTTGTCTGAGCTCATGTTCAGTTCTGCCATTAGTGTCATGGGGAGCTAGGTGTGTCACAGTTGTGAGGCTTTGCTGGAGCATCTATCTTTGAGCCCTAGAGAAGAGATTGAAAAATGTCATGAACAGGAGGCAGGATTAGGAAATAAGAATTTTGTTTTGATATCATGAAGTGGGCATTATGAGTCTCAGCTTAGTGTTACTTGTCAGCAAACCCTTAAAATATCCTCTATTTCTAGACATGACCCCCTCTGAAGTTACCACTTGCAATTGCAAATCACTTTTAAAGTTAACCTTTTCTTGCCTTGAAGTTTGTGTCTAGATTTTACCCTTATTCTGATTTTTCTATTGGATGGTTCACTTACATCTTCATCCTCTTATTTTTTTCCATAGGTAAAGTGAGGGCTTTTGAGCCCATTGGTGAGATTTTCAGAAGAACTGAGCTTCTGCAAGTTTAGGAGCAAGGTTTTTTAAGTTGCTATTGAAAGTTCCCTATATTTTAATGATTAAGTGAATAATACTCTTTGGGAAGATGCTCAACTTGATTTCTTTTTGTCTCTAGCTTGGCTTGGTCATTCTCATTTCATTTTAGTCAGTCAATATCTACACTTGCCTGTACCTAAAGGGACAGTTCCAATTTTCCTGTGTTAGCTGACACTACCAATGCTTCTGTGAAGGGATGTTGATTATTTGACTCCCTCCTGGTTCCTTGCTTTCTTACCAGCTCCAGGGAGAATGATTCCTGGGGCTGCTGCTGCTAGCACCAGGGTGGCTAACCATTTTCACCCTGCCACAACCTTCATCTCTTTGGGAAGCTGTGAAACACATGCCACATGTCTTGGAAAGTCAGGGAGAATGGGAGCTCTGGGAACAGTTCCCACATGGGAGATAACAGTGACTCCCCAGGAATTCCTCTGTTCCTTTGGGAGCTGGGGCCAGCCCAGCGCGTGGCTCCGTCCCAGCACAACCTGGCAGTGTCAATCTCGGCTGCCCTTGCTGGCTGGTTTTTCTCTCCCAGCTGAGGCATGAATCGCCCGTAGTCACTCTGTCAGTCCCAGGCCGGTGGCCTTGTGATGCGGCCTGTACGTGGGAGCTGGGCAGGAGCTGCCCATGGCTCAGGACCGACCCCTGAGCTGGCCACATCCACACTGTGGGATCAGAGCTGGCCTTCGGGTTTTGCTGTTGGGTTGTGGGGTTTTTCCTCCCCTCCTTAGGGCAGCAAGGCTCTGTGCTCTGTTTCCTTTATCTCAAATGTAACTGATTGGATGGTGTGCAAGGCCACACACAGCCTTATCTCATCACATCCTGTTTGACTGCATTATCCAGGGCTGCACTGATAGAAGTCCTCCTCTCTCCTTGCTTTGATTTATATCACTCTGCTGGACACTACATCCTCTCTCTGTTTCAGCCAGAGCTAGCTGCTGCAATAATTTCAGAGTTGTTTTGCTTTGCTCGGGAAGTCAGGTGCCTTTTGAACAGCAGCTGCTGCAGGCAGTTTCGGTGCAGCAAACAAACCGAGCTTGATTTTGTGTTAGGCAGTGTGACAAGCATTCAGCTGGAGCCCAGCCTCCTGTTGGATATGATCTGAGGCGAGTAGTGCTTGTTCCTTTGTAAACCAGTCTTACTCAGTGTTGAGACAGAGACAAAAATCTCACCGTGCAGCCTGTGGATGTAATGAGTTTATTACCTTGCCCAATACAGAGAGGCAAATATCAGTTCTTTCCTCCTTGCCTGGCACTGCTGCTTGCTAAGAGCGTTTACCTCCTCTGCAGCCAGTAGCACTTATCTTAACTGGTTTTATTCATGGGATTATGCAGCACTACTCTGCTGTCCTGGGTGGATAGGGCTATTCACAGGGAATAGCCGGCATTACTCAGGATTGCAGGAGGCCTGAGGCAAAAAGTGAGATGACAGCCAGGCTCAGCCCCTGGCTAAGCTGTTCTGGAGTGTTTGAGTGAAGCCCTCAAGAGGCCCAGTGAACTGCACCCACCCATCTGCACTGTCTCCAGGTTGCTGTAATGATGGGAGTGCAGCTCCTAAGGAGCCTGAGGAACTCGTTGCTGTCTGGTGCTGCAAAAGTGCTGTTACCTTCCTAGGAACGGTTCAGTGGTCTTGCTTCAGTTGCATTCTTAATTTTTTTCTGTAGAGACCCTATAAACATATCCAATATTTTTTTCCTCTTTTGTCTGCAAACCTTCACCAGTCTTATTTATCGTTAAATACTTGCTTTCCCCACCTTCTCCCTTTCCAGTGTGTTTTTCCTGCAGTCCTTGAGTTGCACCATCTGGGAGCTACTCATCTACTGATTGCACTAATTTTTCTCTTTCAGAGGAACTAAGCTATTCTTGTAGTGTCCCATAGAATTTCCCAGTCTTCTTCCTCTGGTAAGTTTGACTGCTATCTTCCATCTATTACCTTGAGTAATAGGTTTCTTAGTATTTCAGACTGTTGCTTCCCTAAACCCGAATCTCCTTGTGCTTGTGTCACTACATTGTGTAAGTTCTTTTGCTAGGTGTTCTGGATGGGAGTAAGTGGCTGGTTGCTCCTGTTTCCAGGTTTTCTTATTTATATATATATATATAAACTTTATAGTTTGAGAAGCAGGATACCATCTGTTACGGCTGAACTGATTTTTTTTTTTTTTTTTGCAAAATTTCCGACTGCTGATCAGATATGAAAATGTGGTTGGAATCCTCTATAGCAGGAGTGTTTGGCTCATGTTACACCCGAATGGCAAATACTGGAATTGTTGGGGTTTGTTTGCATTTCAATGGCACCCAGGAGCACCTGTAAGGTGAAGCAATCCCTGGCGGCACAGCCCGCAGTTCCAGTGGATGAGGCCGAGGCTGCAGGGATGCTCTGGGTGAAGCAGCAGCAGCAGGAGCCAGCTCTGCAGCAGGAGTGGAACCGCCTGTGGGACTGCACAGGGCTGTGCTGGCAGGGGCCCCTGCCTGGGAGGGGTGAGTGACTCAATGGGGACCCTCTGCCCTCTGTGCTGTGCTCCATTCCAGCAGGGACAGGGGGTGGCCGTGGGCTGGGGGGAGCCTCTTGGACAGAGCAGCTCTAAGAAAACTGAACAACTGGAGGCAGCTGGCTGCAATTTTTCAGATCCACAGGAAAGTATGATTTTGTGTTGAGCAGCTGCCACAAACACTTAAGAGGGAGCTGTTACCAACAGAAATGACTGAGGGATTAATATTAGAAAGCAGATGTGTCAGACTGTGGAGTCTGTTTAAAGATGTGCTCCCTGTCAATAAGACCTTGCTGAAGGGCTCTTGGCAGCTGTCTAGCCCTGCAGGATCTCTGAATCTCAATGAGATACCACGTGTGAAAGGAAAGAGGGTTAGTGTTGAAATTATCAGAATTGGAACACTTCAACCAAAGCTGCTGGAGCTGAAAGATTTTTGTGTTTTCTCCATGGTTTTGCTTTGTGAGCAACTCAATAAGAAATGACCATGGCAGAAAGAAAAACAGGGAGCAAGAGTGAGTAAGAAATAGTATTTGGACAGAGGGAAACATAAGAAAGGAAGATAGAGATACTGTGGTGAGGAGGTGGATGTGCTCTGAGGGGCCTTGTGTCTTGGAACCTGGGGGAGAACCCATGACTGTACCCCACAAAGAAAGATACGTAATCATCTCTGGGTAAAATAAGAATGAGATCAAGATAAAGAAAACTGTAAGGTACAACTGCGGAAGTACAAACGGCAAGGAGTGGGGCATAAGTTCAGGCTAAAGGAATCCCAAGAGAAAGAACACCAAGCGCTGTGACCTCTGGCAAAACTTGCACTTATGAACACGGGACAACATCCTCTGACTACTCTGTTCCTCAGAACTGTGCCTGGTGAGGGAATTCAGATGGGAAAGGAATTGTCTGAGCATGTTTAGGATGTCTGTTTAGTGCTTTCAGAATCAAACTCCCTCCACATCAGAAGAGAGCTTTGTGATTACAAACTCTTGCACAGGCAGAACCTTAAAAAATTTAACAAGTACTAAAATATTTAGTAATATTAGAACATTTGGTAATACAAATCACCATTAAAGTTACCAGGCTGTATGCATGTAGTTACTATTAAATAGAAGGCAGAAGCAAATGGAAAGTAGATGCTAACTGAAACATTTGTATTTTGTTAAAGATGTTATTCATGAATATTATAGAAACTTTTCTTATAAATAAGACCTTCAGCATTCTCATGCTTCTGAAAAATCCCCTGGTTTTTACCTGATTGCTCGTTCAGTGGGAAGCAATTCCACTGCCAGTTTTCCAGTTTGCCATCCTAATAAAGTCATTTAGCACAGGGTTTAACCCCCTGCTTCTTTTTTAATTTGCTTTGCTTACTTTAATGAGTGGTCATCTTGGCCACCGAGTTCAGATCAACAGTGCAGGAAACAGAAGGCTTGAAAGTGTTGAGCCAAAGCAGAGACCAGGAGATCAGATAGCACTCAACCAGAGCTCCCTGAATTACTGCTATTGCTGCTGGCACAGAGCATTGCCTGGGACTGCACATGGGCCTTACTAGTTAAGCAACATTATTTAAGACAACTTTGCAGGCCTTTTAAGCCTTTGGCATCTTAGTGATCCAGAGGCACAGAGTTATAAGGATTTCCATGGCCATTTCAGTCTATGGAATTTCTTCAGAAGTTATCAAATCAAAGTAAAAGTTTTGCTAGTGTGCTTTGTAATCTGAGTAATTACAGAGGTTTTAGCTGAAAATGGCCAAACATCCTTGATTTTAGAATCTGTATGGGTCCCCATTTTTCATCATCCATCAGGGATAGCTTTAGTACCAAGAAGGGTAAGCAGAATCAGGACCCAAGGTGCAGAAAAGCTGGAATTGACCACAATAGCACACTTTGGTTCTTGCTGACCTGCTGTAACTTGAGATTAAACTAACATTGCTGGGCAAAGCAGGAAAAGTAATAAGCATTAAAAAAAAGTGTCTGATCACTTCAAGACTTATATAATTTCTTCTGTCACTGCTATTATGTTCCACATCTCCCTTGATTTACACTAATGTGAGAGAAAGTTCACGTATTCTGTCTCTGGCTTTGTGGATTTCTCTTAAGGTACTAATGACATCTGCTCAAGTCAAGTCAGTGCAACTTTTCTTTAAGGTTTGGAGAAGAGTCTGGAGAGCTGACACTGCACTGAATAGGACATGTTTTCTCCTCCAGTTATTCTGAAGCTTGAATTAGAATGGACCCAAAGTTTCCTGTGTCACCAAAAGCTCTTAGTGCAGATGCCAAGCCTTGTAAAATATGAAATGATCAGGGTGTGTGATGGGGGGAGGAGAGTTATGCTTCAGAGATATGCTTCAGATATTTATTGAGTTTCAACTTAAGAGTGTGCCATGATGAAATCATCTGCTAGGTATTCCCCTGTGTCAGCATGGACACTAAGGAGATGAAAATAACTGGATTCAAAGCAGATGCTTTTTATGGTCATGATGGTCCTTCATCCCCTAGGAGATGACTTTGCCTGTGTGCATTGCTGGGGGATTTGGCCTGACAGCAGACCTGCAGCTTCCAGTGACTGTGGCTTTGGGAGCCTTGTAGTTGAGCAGCTGGAGATGTTTTCACTTGGTGTGAAACCTGCTGGTTCCTGTGAGATTTACAGCTCCCAGTGCAGGTGATTTGATGAACGCACTTGCTGTCACACCTTGGGTTTCGTTCTGAACCCTCTGTTTTTCAGCCTGTCACCACAAGTTACAACCAGCCTGGGCCTTGTGTTTGTGGATATTTTGATGTGTGTGTTAACTGTGGAGGGTCTGCAGAGCCTCCAGGGACTAGGGGTGCTTGGGGAAATACAAAAGGAAGATTTGGAGCAGGTAACTTCTCTTTCCCTGTCAGTGTCTCCCTGTGGAAAGCTTACTCCACTACACGGATTCCCCAGCAGGACAATCTCTTAAATACCCATGTAATTTTTTTATTAGCATCTGTCAGTGACAGGGGGAATGTTTGGGGAGGGAAGAAATTGTTACCCTTTATTTCAGGGTCTCTTAAGTCACACTGCTGACCTTGGTGCCATTCACAGTGTGCTGGGATGTCTGTCCCAGTGGTAAAAGGCCAAGTGTGTGTTCCCCTCTCTGCCCCTCTCACCTCCCATTGTATTATTTCTTTCCAAGTTCATTAAATGGATCAAGAGGGTTGGAATAATCTCATGTAGGTGCTGAAATGAATGGATGGGCTGCGGTAGACCATTCCAGTGATTTGTGTGTTTCAAATACTCTCACAGGAAATAAGTCATATACTGGGTTTTCTAAATGTCTTTGTGCACCATTTGTTAAAATCCTGAATAGCAGACTGTGTCTAATTATTTGTCTAATTTATATTGTCTGTATTGAAATTAGTCAAAGGCACAGTGTTGTCTTATTTCCTTAGCTTTTGGAGATGCAAAATATGTATTTGCTGCTGTCTAAAGTCATTAAGGAGCAGCAAAACCTTCTGAGAGCCAGTGTTGCCAAATCTTTACAATTTCAGGTTTTGAAATGTTAAAGTGCTGCAAGAATTTCAGCTTTTATAAAAAAAATCTGGTGATTATGGTCTTGGAGAAGATTTAAAAAACACAAAATCCAAAGAGGTAAGAAACTAAAGAATGACTTGAAAAATGTTTGTCAGAAAAGTTTCTGGAGCTATGAGCCCTGAATTTTTGAAGTTCTGAGCTTGAATGAATGGACTGTTTTTCCCCTATATCAACTACTGCATGTATATTTTTTTTAATGACTAGTTTTTGACAAATACAACACCCAAATTTCTACTCTGTTCCTGTTTACATTTTCACTGTGATATTTCTGAGCTAGAGAGTTGCCATGTCAGACTTCTCTTCTTCCTCATGTTCAGTGCAGGTTTGTTGATTCTGCTGCTTTTGGAAAAGCAGTCCTTATTCTCATTTTCTTGCTACCCAGCTCAGTGAGAGAGGGAAGAGGGAGGGAAGTTTTGAACTCTGGCTGGATTCTCAAATGTTGGTTTGTGAACATTCTTTGTAGCCCAGATAACAAAGCTATTAAAATGATAAACAAATAGCTTTGGGATTAAGGCAGAAGAATTATCTGTGTCTTTAGAAGCCGTTTATCTCCTGCCTGGTTGACTAGAAGTGTCTGTGTGGTCTGAAGTAAATTTCTCAATGAGTGTTTCAGCAGCTCCACTCAAAGGCTTCAGCCTCTCCTGTAGGCCTTTACAAGTAGAGTATAATTTATTGTAGTTTTCAAGAGCTAGCAGCTGCCTGCTTAGGTTCAATGAGAAACCAAATTCTGCTCCTGCCCAGTGGCAAATCTAATAGCTTGAGACTAGAAAGTGATGAGGGGGCAGAGAGGCAGAGGAAACTCGAAGGAATTTGCCCAAAGTCGTTCTGAGGATGAGCAGTAACAACAGGCTAAGCACCTTGGTTCTTGACCTGCAACCTGGTGCTGTAATCCCTGTACTCATGGTGCCTTCTGCTCCTGCCAGGATATGGGGTTTGGAAGGCACTGCATTAAACTGTCCAGGAATGGCTTTTTAAAAGCACAGCTGATCCTTGAGAAGAAATGTCAGCGTTAGAAGTGACACCAACTACTAACTGATCCGGTGAAACAGTATCTAAGAAAATTTCAATCCCAGTGCTCAGTGATGACTGGATAATTCATCACTGCTGTAGTCTTTCACACAGGCTGAATCCCTCTATGTGTGCTTTGGAAAGTTAAATAACAGTGACATGGACAATGACAGTGCAGGGAGAAAGAAATAAAGGAGATAAAGACACGAGAAGACTCCTGAGGAGAACTGGGAAGTGACAGAGGTAATGAACCGAAGAGAGATTGGAGCAGAAGGATTTGTAGAAAATGTTTTCATCTCAACACAAATAAAAACCCAACATGTGGTTCAGTTATCGTTTAAGATAAACTTGAAGTAAACCCCTCCTAATTGAGATTTTTTTCAGCTTTTTTTGCTTTAGAATCTCCTTGGACGGTTTCTAACTGCCCGGTGGGATGTGCTTGCCCTTGCAGGTTCTGAGTCTGCTCCTCCGCGTGGCACCTTGGAGTTTCTAGCTGGCACCATTACCTCCAACGAGTGGAGTTCTCCCACCTCCCCTGAGGGGAGCAACGACTCGGGGGGCAGCGAGGCCTTGGACAAACCCATCGACAATGACGCCGAGGGCGTGTGGAGCCCGGACATCGAGCAGAGCTTCCAGGAAGCGCTAGCCATCTACCCGCCATGCGGCCGCCGCAAGATCATCCTGTCCGACGAAGGCAAGATGTATGGTAAGGAGAGAGAGAGGTCACAGCACAACGCTCCACGCAGCCTGCCCCTGCTCCAAATGATGCTCTGAGAATTCCCTTCTCTCACGTGTTCCCAGGCTGGTGCCGTTGGTTGCCTGGAGTCTTATTTAGGAAAATGGGTGTGACATTGATGAAGCAGAAAGCGTTATAGGTATCTTTTTCACGCGACTATCCATAAGGTAGATCTCAGAGCTGAGCATGCTACTGAACTAATCTTTATGTATAAATATATGGCTTCATGGTGTGACAAAGCCTATCTTTTATGGTATCTCTTCTTCACTGCTCTTGTTGGAGGTAAGAACAGGTAATGGTCTGTGTGTCTGATGCTACAGGAAAGAAGCTCAGCTCCTGAAGCCCTGAATGGCTCTGCTGCTGTGCAAACACCTACACTTTAACTACCTACACTTTTCAGATGTTAAGAGTGGAAGGTTCTGTGTACTGCTTTTCATTGCACTTTGCTGTCTCATAGCTCCGGCACAAGTATCTTTCACCTGTGGGTTCTTCTCATCTAGCTAACTAGATACCCAGCCCTGAGTACAGAGAGGCTCTGGCTTGCAGCTGCAGCAGAAGTCAATTTTATATGTGGCAGACATGCTTTTGAATTGGTTTTTTTTTGACCTTTGCGACAGTTAAAATTTCTTTTGATTTTTGTTAACCAAAAGCTGGTTTGGCCTGGATTCTCTAGCTGAGAATTGCAAGAATCCACCTGGTAATTCTGTGACTAAAATGCAAAGCAAAGGTTAAATACCCAGTATTTGGTTTTAAGTCTCAAGGTGGACAGTTTCTCCGAACACTAGCAAGGATCTTATGGAAGAAAGCTCTCTTTCTACCCAGTCGGTGCTTGCTTTTTTTTCCCCCCCCATACGTTGGAATCTGCCCGTCTTCACAGGCCCCATCACGGGATGCTCCATGCATGCCCTGGAGCTTCCTACGGGGCACTTCACGAGTAATTCTGCAGGTTTCTGTCCACCCATCAGGCCATTGTTCCCCGAGCAAGGGAATGGATTGCTCTGACTGCGGGAGCGTGGGTGGGGTCTTGTTTACATGGCCTTATCTGCAGGGGATGGTTTTACTGGGTACACACATCATTGTACCCGGGAAGAGCAATCGGGGTTGGGTAAGGCTGGTCACCCTGAGGCTAATCTGGGGCCAGATTAGGCAGACATCAATTCCTGCTCTGAGCTGGTGCAGGCGTTTGTATGATTGTGCTATGGAAGCAGCTGGGGAACTAATTCCGTCTAAAACTAACATGGCCAGAAAGGAGAAAAGATGTGAACTTTAATTTCCATACTGCCCAGTATCGTGTGCTGGTATTTAGAGAAAGGATGGTGAGATTGGGAATGAGCAACCATGACTGAGATCAAAGTAAGACTGCTTCTTTAGGGACCGATGCTTGCTTAAAATGTTACTCAGACTAAAATATTACCTGAGAATCCACCCCATGGTTATTAAGCATGAACTAGTGACATGGCTCTTGTTGCTCTATGTCTGCACTGCTTTTCATAATGGGTTTTCATGCTTTTAAAATTACTGGTAAAAATTACAGTTGTGTTTTAAGAGTGTATTAATTTACTAAACATTTTGCCCCTGAAGTATTTCAGCTTTGGAGTGAATGTGTCAGAGCAGAGAGTGAAAGACAAAAAAGAAATGAGAGCAAAAGTGAAGCACAAAGAGATACAGAAGCCAGTGACACTTGGCTGGGCCTGACTTAGCATGGATTGGTGTTAAGTGGAACACACCTAGTTGACTGCACTGGTGAACTGCAGAAGGTAAATAACCTTCTTGCAGGGTGAAAGGTTTAGGGCAGGCTCAGGGAGAAGAAATGAAGAGCTTTTCTGCAAGCCCTCCCCCCTATTCCAAATGGGACAGTGTCCCTGCTTGCCTTCAGTGCACCTGTTCCTGGTGTGGATGGTTGGTTCAGTGTGCTCCTGACAGAACCCAGGCACTGATTTATGCCCTCCTTTGCTTACTCGTCTCCAGGATCCAGGCCAAGGAAGTGGGGCCCTGTCTGGGATCTATAGAAAGATATGACCGGGCAGGGAGAATAAATATAGTCCCTGATTTCATCTCCAGTGCTCACAAGCCAGCTTGTGGAACAGGGCAGGCTCACTGTGGAGCTGGCCCTGCCTCTGAAGGGATGGTTATTTATCCACCCTGTGACTGACTTGCACAGAGCCCTCTGAACCAAGGGGTGAGGTGTTACAGAGAGCTCTTTATGCCCCTTTCCCCTGAAAAAACTGGAACCATTTCACTGTTCCTCACTGAGAAGTGGCTTGTGTGGTTATGGGCAAGATGTTCCAGGTCTCAGAATTTCTTCTATGTGCAATTTATATGCCTTAAACTTTTGTGAAGCAGCCTGTTGTCAGTTCAAAGTTGGCGGCTTTTAGATGAAGTGTACTGAGGCAATATGAAGAATTTGTGCTGTTTTGCTTAAATGCATTTAAATTTGTACAGAAAGTTGTGTTTCAGCCTCTAAACAGACCTCATGCTCATGTTGCCATTCCTCTTCAAAGTTGGCTTGTTTACAGCTCTTTAGGCAGCACTGCTGATTGCAGAGTGAACACCATTCCCTCTTCACTCCAAAGTCAGCCAAGCTCTTCTCTGTACACTGATAATCTGTGTCCTGATTCCTTTGCTGACTTTCCTTTCGTTATCTTTTTCCATACTAGACATGTTCCACTCCTGCATGGAGGCAGCATCCTGACTGAGTAAGCTCATGGCACAGCCCTCTCTGGGTGCCAGCCCTTTCCAGCAGGCTTTGCTGGACACCTGCTTAAGGCACAAGCAGCTGTCTCCTGTGATATGGAATGCTGTCCTTTCTCCAATTGTGTGGAGCGTGGGGCTCTGGTGACTTCTGGTACCACTAAGGTCTTGCAGAATAATTTTAGGAGTCCTGCCTGCTAGAACACCGTGGGGGTACAGCATTACAAGTATGTCATTTATGTTTTCCAATAATGTTTTTCCATGGGAGAAATCATGCCTGTAGCATTTGTACTAAATAAGCTGTCACAGAATTAGGTGTTGGGTGTCTCCTGGCATCTTCAGTGCTGATGTAGAGAGAGTAGAGTGAAAAAGCTTAGTAACTTTGTGAGATATTCATTGAGATGTTGAATAGACCAGGTCTCCCAACATTACTGAGAGCAGAGAAATAAGAAATGGTAACTTGCAAACCTTTTTTGACATTACAAGAGAGACAATAAGATCTTGGAAAAAACCTACTGATTATCTTAGCTGTCCAGTGCTCCCTTGCACCACAGGAACACCTGGCTTAAGGCACTTTTTTGCAAGAGGGTCTAGAATTGGTGGCAGTTTGTTGGATGGCTGTTCTGAAGGAGTCAGTAGCTTGGCAGCTGCTTTTCAAACAGCTCAGCCATTTCTGTGCTGAGCAGGGAGGGGCAGACAGCTGGGGGCAGTCATCCATCTCCCAGGCTGGTGCCATCTGTTTGTGAACTGCTGATAGGAAATACTTAGAGATGTCCAAAGCTTAGAGGCTGAGAGATAGAAGCAGGACAGTCAACCGTGTTACTAGTTAAAACTTGGAGCAGGCAGTGGACCACAAAGTCTTGCTTTTACAACGTGACTTAAGATGGGATGAAAGGTCAGTCTGATGCTAAAAGCTGCCAGGTCACAGATGTCCCTCCCACCCCTATTCTGAAATGATTAGGTAAATTTGCAGGACAATGCCTTTATCTCAAAGGGATACGTTATCATTTAATGTTTTCTCCAACCTCAAAGAGTCACTAAAAGTAGAACTGACAAGCAAACGCATAAATCCAAAGAAGCATAAAACTTACACTCCTGTCCTGGCTCATAAACACTTCTTCAGAGGAGGGAGGAGCATGGTTGTTATTCAAAATATGGAAACCTACAAGGTAAGAGTCTTCAAATTCTTTCCTCCTGTATTATAGTTTAGCATCTTACCTGGTGATGTTTCAGTCAAATCTATTAAAACATGCTGAGAAGGTGCTCAGTTGACACTGAACTGAATGTTCCAGGTAATTGCTAAATTTCTATTTCAGCTGTGATATTCCTCAGAGAGATACTTCTGAAGCTCCTATCCCTTCCATTATTATGACCTAGTGAACTCCAGAACAGCCCTTTATCCCATGATTTTGGAAGAAAAAAGGAATCTCGTATTTTAAACACTACAAGACAGACAAAACTTGGATTAGTGGACAATTGGTCAGGATGCAGACTTTGCCCTCCCCTCTGGTGGTAGGTGTAATGTTTCTGGAGTTGCTTAATAATGAGGTTTTGTTTCACTCAGTCATCTTTCAACTTTGCTTTTGTGTGGCTCTGGTTCTTTGTTGTCAACTAGACGAAGCCAGACTTCTGGAGACATTGGCAGTGGGTTAAACTTCTGCTGGAGTTTCTCATGCTTTTCCTTCCATCTCCTTTGTAAGCTAGGTTTATGGTTCTTTGTGTTAAGCTGTATGTCAGTTTAACTGGTGTTTTCTCCATGCAAACATGAAAAGAAGTATTTTTGCATTAATTCCAAGCATTTCTTAAGTATTGAGAAATTTGCCACTTTTGAAATACCAACCCACCAGGAATATTCTTGCAGTTAATAGTACTGGCTGTGGCATCTTTCCTCAACATGCTTAGTACTGAATATAAATATAGTAGCAATCTTATTGAGTACTACATGTTATCAAAATTATCATGACTCCTTTTGTGGGGGCTTCATTTTGTTCGTTTAATAAAGGGCACAAATTTTTCCTGTCCCTTTTGATTTTTTTAGCAGCTTTGTAGTCCCATATTTATCTGTCAGGCTTAAAAACCAAGTGAGCTGTGTAGTACTACATTTTCCCCATTGCATATGTCTTCAGCCACAGAGTTTTAATCACATTTAAGTGACTTCATTGGCAACATTGCATTAACCCTTTTGGTTCTTCCTCTGACTTTTTAATTTTTAAATTTCAAATTTTTTGTAATTCTCTAAGATTCTTCTCTAATTTAGAAAAATCTAAAATTCTCTAAGATTCTTCTCTAATTTAGAAAAATCTAAAAAGATTTTTCTCTAATTCTCTAAGAGTTGATTTGTAGTGGTATATTGTCAGAAAGGCGTTTGTTTGTTTGTTTGTTTGTTGGGGGTTTTTGTGGTTTTTTTTTTTTTTTTTTGCATTGTAGATAACACATACAGTTTAACTGATTTATAATTTAGTAGGCCAGATTTTTGTTTTGTAGGTGTATCCACTCACCTTCCTTTTAACTTACAGACTGTTTATATTTCGTTTTTCATCCTTTTCCCTCATTGCATGTAATTGTTTTACTTCTGCTCTTCTTTTGGATAATTTACACATTTCCAGTGATCTTCTGAAAAGTTTAGTTTTAAAAAGCCTTAGTGTTCTTTTACATTTTAAAACCAACTTCTTTTTTTCACAATTGGCTTCAATACTATCAATTGCTAATTTGCTCTTACTTACTCTTATTAATTAACCAAATTATTAATTATTGCTCCTACTTTGGTTTTACTTTGGTCTTAACCAAATAGTTAATTATTGCTATTACTTTTATTAATTAACCAATTATTGCTCTTACTCTTTTCAATGAACCAAATATTCATTAATACTTTAAAAATTCAGATAGAATTTAAAATCTGGGAACAAAAACCCAACATGGAAAATGAAAGTTAATAGTGCCCAGTGACTTGGGTGTCTTCTCTCTTTAAAACAAGTGCATGTAAAGCCATCTTCTGCACAGGATTCTGCAAACACGTTACCAGAATGATCTCAAAAACATGGAGGGAGTTCTGAGAAGAGCAAGCATACCAGACTTAACATTGAGCTCTGGGGGTTGAAGGGACTGATTTAGGAGGAAAGATTAAAGTAGCTAAATATACATAGCTTGGCTAAGTGATGACTGAAAGGTGGAGGGTGGGGGGACACATAATAACAGTCTAAAAATATTTGAAGGGTGTTAACATTTAGGAGGGAGAGGGATTTTATGTGGAACATGTGAGCATGACTAGGATTAATGGGGGAGAAAGAGGAATATAGGATGGATATCAGCAAAGGCTTCAGGACAGCATGGTGTTCAGTGCTGAGGGATCTCTCTCCTATGAAAGGCTACAGTAGGAGTGCTGTTGTTTGGGGCTTTTAAAATTGTATCAGACAAAACTATAAGGATTGTATTTGTAGAACCACTCCCAGAGAATGGTGTGTCTGCATGTGCACATGTGTATCTGTGAATAAGAGGAGGATTCCAGATGGGAAGTGCTGTGGTTTTACACAGGAAACAAGAGAACAGTGGGCATTAGTTGGCTTTACTCTGCAAATGTCTGCATTTTTTTTGTCAATTGTTAGTATTGTGATTCATACTACCTGTGGTTTTGTGACATGAGCATGTTTATTTAAGTGATTGACGCAGGAGCCCTTCCTTAGGTCTGAAACAAAAAGAACAGACTTCTAGGTAAATTCCAGGAGTGCTTTCTCAGAGTTTGTCTTCTGTCAATTAGCCACACATTGACTAGAGAAGGATGACAGCATTTCTCAAGAAAGGGTGTGCATATACATGGACGGGGCTGATAATGTCAATATGCAGATTGTGTGGACACCTGGCCTAGGAAAGAAGGAACTCTTCAGTGCAAGTATGAAAAACCTATCAAGTGAGCTTTCTTTTAAAGTCTCTTTCAGAGGCATTCCTTAAACAAAACCAGTGTGAAACAACATTACCTTTCCATTTCCTAGCACCCCAAGTGGAGGGAAGCTGCTTGTTCAGAAAAAGCCAGTTTTACAGCCGAAAGAACAAGCAGTGTTCTCATTCATGTAGGATCCAGATAATGAGCACAGGAGAACTAGGGCTGTCTATTGGTCTAAACAGTTGCTCATTAGCTAATCCATAACAAGCCCTGTATTGTCTGTGTGTGGTGAAGATCTGGGCAGCAAAGCTGGGAAGGCTCTGTGCAGTTTGTGCCCAGACAGATGGTCCTGTAAATCTGTTGGTCACTGGCAGGGCTGACTGAAACCTCTGGGGCCTGGGTACACCTGCTGCTGGAGGGTGCACAGCCAGCAGCTGTTGCTCATTGCTGTCACCTCGAACTTGTGACCCTTCTTCTTCTGGGTACTCCTTCGCGTCCTCAGTCTCACTCCATGCACATAAACAGCCAGAGTCTTGCTCTGTCTCTGCTTCTTGAACAGGAAATGACACTTTTCATGTAAAATGCCTTTAGAATCACTCCTCTTTCCTTTTGGGTTTGATTTGTACAATAGTTGCAAACGCTTTTCCAGGAGTCTGTGGGCAGGAGTGTAACCAACGCTTGCTGAGGTAACCCAAAAGCAGTGCCCAAGCTGCTGACTGCAAGTGCTGCAGACTCAGGCAGGTTTCTAAGCATGGCAGTGTTGCAGGGAAACACACACAGCCCGTGTGGCACTCAGTTCAGTGCTGCTTTCAACCCTGACTGGGGATTAGGAGCCTTCCTGCATATAAACACGGCATCATCAGCTTTGGTTATAGAATGATAGAAAATGGTGCTGGAAAAGACCTTCAAAAGTCATTTCATCTGCTCCTGGGCTCAGAGGCAAAGCCAGCTGTACTTGTGATATTCATTTTTAGTCTGATCCTTTATGGCTAAAGTTGTGGGAAAGTGATTTGACAAATCTAGATACAGAAGTTTTCATATATAAGGTAGTTGAAGCACCTAGATTTGTGCAAATTCCCTTCTGGATCCACGTGCATTTTTAGGTATCTCTGCAGCTTAAATAGTTTTGTCGTCCTCACGTTCCTGCTCTCCTGCCTGAATCATGGTTGCCCAGTTATCTATCAGACTTACACTGTAAACTCATCCAGGGAACAGGTACTTAAAGAATCTGGAACAACATTGTGCTGGTATTAGAAGAAAGCGAGCAGGGTGGGAAGGAACAGGGAATATCACAAGCCATTGTAAGGAATTTTCATGATCTTGGCAGAATTCAGCTATTACCCGGACCAGTCCCTGGGTGACTATGCAATTATTTAATCTGTTTTTCTGCTAGATTTTTCTGTTCACATTCTCTTTTCATCTGTTACAGAGTGTGACGTCTTTAACAACTATTCTTGATAATGTTGGGATGGTGTAGAACTGTTGTGGTGAGACCAAGATTATATTTCCTTCAGAAATGGTGAGATGACCTTACAGTTCACAGCAGAAGGAAAGAGGGAGTTGCTAGTCTTGCTTCCTTGCTCCCCTGCTCTGCTTCCAGTTTTGTGCTCCTGCTCTTTAGGCAAACACCAGTTTCTAGTAGACTCCTTGTGGATGCATTTTAGATTGCTAAACTGATAGCAAACTAGGTTGGCAAAATGAGCTGGACAGATTTCTGCCAGATTAGAGTTGAACTCACCCGTGGAACAGTCCTGGTGAGAGGGAGGGAAGGGGAAAGGCAACCACATTTTTCAGGAGTGTCCAGGCATTTGTTTCTGCTGATTCTATAAGTTAATGGCTTAAAGTGATCACAAGCAATGGATGCACTGTAAATCAAGATGCCATGAACAGAAGTTGAGTGGTGGCAGCCATTCCACTTTAAAAAATCAGTATTCATTTATTTATATAATGCAAGAACAGTCTCTGTGTTCTTTTGCTCTCCTTGCCAAGTAAAGCAGTCGTGGTTCCTCACAGGACTGAGCCAGACCAGAGCAGCTGCCCTGAGAACTGCATAGTCGTGCAGCAAGTGGCTGCACAGATCTCACAGACTCCTTTTAGCTCTAGTTTCTGTTGTAGATGAAGCTTTGAGTGCTTGATCAGCATTCATCTGGGCTTGACCAGGCTTGACCAGGCTGTCATCTGGAAACATGCAGAAGATGAGCACGTGGGGCAGAAATCTGCCAGAAACTCTGTACTCTTGCTGCTGGCAGGGGCAGCTGACCACAAAATCAGTAGAAAGGCTTACGTTTTTGCTATCCCTTAGGGCAACATCACTGAGAATTGCTTTCAGATGCCTCACAGTTATTAGAAGATACCGAAACGAGCAGACACTTATGGATCTAAAGAAGAATTTAGCAGATGTTCAGGTCTGTAATGTAGAATTTGGACTGATGTTAACTGGAAAACGCTGTTAGAGTTAAGGATGTGTTTCAGTGCTACCCTCAATAGTCAAGTTTCTCTGAACCGGGGCCTTGGTGAGTAAAGTGTCTTAGTGCCTCCATAAGGTCATTCTCAGGTGTCCCAAGAGACTGAAATCTTTAGGTTTGACATGCCTTTCCGTGTAGGATTGTTGCTGGCTCTTTCAGGTGTTACCTGATACACTCCCTGGCATATGAAGGACTCATGTTACTATATGCAGCTGCTTTGGTGTAATTGTGGGATTTCCCAGCCAAACTGATCTAAACACTTTCTGTAGGGTTCTTATCAGTCTTAACCATGGGAAGTACCAGAACAAGTCCCAGCTCTGCTCCTTTTGCAGCCCTTAACGCATATATGGAAGAGCACTTATTGGATGGATTAACTTACATTTCTGTGGCCTGAGGCGATAATGTGGGAAACACAGCTGATGAGGACATTCAGTTTATGCACTGAAAAGCGCTATTAAAGACTGAGGTGTGGTGAAGAGCTGCATTGCCTGGAGCTTCCCATTAGGCTGATGGGGAGGGACTTCTGCCTGTGTACATTGTTGTACCCTAGAAAATGCTCACCTTTACAAGGAATAACTCCACATGCCCTTGGGGCAGTAATTAGAAGGCAGTTTAACGCTGTTTAGCCTTTAGACAAATGATGCAAGCACAGGAAGTGCCTTGCCCATTTTCTTGCCAGCCTGTTTGTGTGTGAGGGTTAGGTGGAGTACAGCTCCAGGCTACAGTTTCTCTGGTGGCAAAACTGGTTTAAGAGGTTCTGCACCAGTTCTTCCTCCGTTCTCTTTGCTGTGCCACTGCCATGGTTAATGTGACCATAAAATGAACTAGTTCACCAATCCATTTTAAAACAGGCTGATGGGGGGAAAAACAAATCAAAACCAACAAAATCCATGTGAGGATGGGGAGTCGTATTTTTTTCGTTTTTGGTAATTACAGTGGTGCATGTCAGTCTTTCCTCCCCTGCCCTCCTCCCCTTTTCCCATCAATTTAGTTGGTACAGCTGCACACAGGAGTTGATGGAATGTTGCAGGAGGAGGATTGACTGCTAAGGAGAGGGAAACCTCTTCACTTTGTTCGAACTACACCCATGGTGACTGACTTTTCATTTATCTCCAGTACTTGTTTGGGACCAGTAAGAGGCTTCCCCAAAACTGCAGGGTCTATAATTATTATCCCCCACCCATATACCTTGTGTGAAGCATCTTAAACTGACCATCAAGAAACAGCAGCTTCTAAATGGTGGTAACATTATTTGTGTTTCTGGCTGTGAATTTAGGCTGTGTAGTGGCAAAGGAGAGGGGTAAACACCTTTCCAGCAAAAGGCCTTTTACACAAGAGAGGGTTTCAGTGTTTAGACCAATTAGTAAATGAGACAACCGAGTTTTATGACCTTGGACAGATGAATCACCCGACTGCCATGTGAGGGGCTTGACTGGTACATTCCGCCCAGCAAATAAAGCTTTGAATTTCTCATTTCAGAAGAGGAAGAAGCTCAGAACTTGCACAGTCAAATGATGAAAATTGGTATTTTGGGGAAGAGCTGACTGTGATGGTGCTAATCACTTCAACGTTGTGTTTTCAGGCTTTGGCTGTTTTGATGTTTTTCAAAAATACTGGCCTATCCTTCTTTGATTCTTTATCTCAAAATCCCCTTACTGTATGGAGCGCATGAGCTCAGAGAATCTTTGTATGGAAGTTTCATCCTGAGAAAATTCAAGCAGGGAATAAATTATCAGAGTGAGGAAATTTTCTTCTTCCAGCTGAATATGAAACTCATTGGTGTGTGTAACTCTGCTATGGAAACTTGAACCTGACTATTCATCACTGAAGTTCTGCTCTGGTGGGGTCAAAGATGTCTTCATAGGATGGGTCAGTGCCATAAAATGCAGTATGGTTTTCCACGGTCATGGGAAATTGATTAGTGTGATGGTCATAGTGGTGTATTAAGTTCCAATATTGCCTCCTGAGTAGAGAAACCAAACAAAATCTTCTCACCAAAGCTCTGGTGAAAAAACATGGTTTGTGACGAAAAGTAAGTCTTAATAAAGGTAACATTAAAACTTTATTATATTAGTAGAAGTTGGATGTCTGTGCATCTTGATAACTATCAAAAATACAAAAATGTGGTTTCTGACACATTTCTGGCACAGCTGATGTCCAGGAAGACATTTAGCATAGCTGGGAGGAGGAAACAGTGGAATGAGAGATGGGAAGAAAGGCTGTGGAAGGAGCCATGGGACCCCAGTAGCAGTTAGTCCTGTGTGGTCATGCAACCACCCTGCTTTGGTCTAAAGTGTCTGTCTGGTAGGACTTGGTTGGCAGTCAGTTTTGCTTTGTATGCACAGAGAAACACTGACATTTGGTGGGCAGATGAGGTGTCCTTACCTTCCCTCTTTTGTCTAGATTTATTTGTCTTATTTGTCTGATGCACACAGTTCATTATGCTTATGCTGATTGTAACCAACAGTTAATTAAATAAGTTCCAGGAGATGGTCATGTCCCAGGAGATATCACTAAATGACACAAAGAGATTGAAATGAGAATTGAGATGACTTTCTTGACCTTGGTTTGATAAACCTTTCACTGGATACAGCTGGATAGTTGCTTCTCCTCTAGAACTATTTATAGGTAGTTGTTAGTGTCTGCTTTGGGTACAGAAAGATACTGAATCTGCCAAGAAACATGCAATTTCCATGAAACATGACACTTCCATGCCATTTCCCACTGAAAGGATTTTGATCACTGAATTCTTTGATCTCACTTTCTTTGGCAACAGGTGTGTGAGGAAGTGTAAGTCCTAAAGAGATACTGCTTACAAGAGGCAGAAAAATTAATACACCTTTACTAACAGTCAGCATGAAGCTTTGAGGTAGGACTGGAAAATACTTTCTATGGTGATGAGAATTCCCTTCGTTTATCCCTCTTCTTTACAGGAAGACACTTCTCTGCAGTTATATTCAAAGGTGCACAGGTGTAAAATGGAGAATCCAAAAGCCTCCTTATTCAATGCTCTTAGCAATTCCTTCCTGCATAACTATTCAATGCAGAATTTTGCAATTTAGTGTAAGATGGAATGGGAGCCAAATTGCTGCCCTTGGAAATTTATCTGTTAAGAATGAGAGGTAAAGAATGTTCTGTAAGGCAGTATCTCTTGGCTGCTTTTTTTTTTGGTGCCATGCTTCCCAGGGGAAGGCTCTGTGGAGGATAGAGGTGCTGTGCCACGGTTGGAATGTTGGCTGGAGCTCCATGAAACCCAATGCGCGGTTTCGACAGAGGAGTCACAACTGTTGGCAGGTTCTGGTGACCATGGCAGACCTCAGCGGGAGTTATTCTAAGAACACAACATATGATCAGATTACTGAGGGACACTTTACATGGCTCTAAAAAATGAACCATCTGACAGTTTATGACAGCTCTGCCTGTTCCAGCCAAGTGAGGAGTGCTGGTCTTTGCTGACCCTGCAGCCACGGTTGTGAAACAAAGAAGGTGCCTTCCAAAGCCTGTGAGCATACAGGCTTCCAGCCACATAACACCTGCTTACATCTAACTGCTGATAAGAAACACAAAAGACATTTAGGACTTGCTTCTCTTGTAGTTTTGATTCATGGTAATTTAATACTGCCTTGCTGCAGTTTACTGGGCTCGGCAATTTACATAGTTCTATATTTAGTAATCCCTGTGATGAATGTCTTTGTAGAGTGATCTGTTTGTTTGGTGGTGGTTTTTTGTTTAGGCTTTCTTTTTTCTTTTTTCTTTTTTCTTTTTTCTTTTTTCTTTTTTCTTTTTTCTTTTTTCTTTTTTCTTTTTTCTTTTTTCTTTTTTCTTTTTTCTTTTTTCTTTTTTCTTTTTTCTTTTTTTCTTTTTTTCTTTTTTTCTTTTTTTCTTTTTTCTTTTTTTCTTTTTTCTTTTTTTTTTTTTTTCTTTTTTTGTGCTACCAGTATCTTTATTACCTTAATATAACCTGCCACTTTTCTGTTTTAACCTGACTGTGAGGACACACTTCTGGAATACGAAGATTGTATGAGAAGTATTAGCAAGTGGAAAGTGAATTCTAAAACTGGAAATTTTGATGATCCACAGTTAAATGCTCTCTGTGTAGAGTTTCTTTCTAGAGAATTTCTGTACTGGTATCTAATATCTGCCATTTGTACAACAATTTCCCCTCCCACTAGTCTTTTTTGGTGAAGTATATGGCCTGAGAAGACTTTGCAATTTTTGCTGCTGCTGTTGTCAAAGACAAACAGTTAAATGCACACTTATGGAAATACCTCCCAGTTTCCCAGGCCTGACTACAGTTTATTGTCTCTCCTCCCTGCTTCCTACTCTGTTTCCCTTCTTTTGTTCTCTCTAACACTCAGTCCCTCTTAATTCCTTTGATGAGGTGCTGGGTGACGCAGGAGATTGGCATCACTGTGTAAAGGTCTCTTTCTGCCAATTCCTGCTTTTTTTGGTTTTGTTTTGTTTCCCTTCTGGTGCTCCTTGTTTCTAGCTGCTTGTCAGCTCTGCATGGGTTTTCAGTGGGCTGCAGTCCTTTCAGGGCTGTCTCTGCTCTGGTGTGGGTGCTGCAGTTGCCTCAAAGTGTTCTTCTGTCATGGAGCAACTTTTTCCGAGATGACTTTTCCAGCCACATCCCCAGGAATGTCCCCTA
This sequence comes from Ammospiza nelsoni, assembly GCF_027579445.1. Classification (NCBI taxonomy): domain Eukaryota; kingdom Metazoa; phylum Chordata; class Aves; order Passeriformes; family Passerellidae; genus Ammospiza; species Ammospiza nelsoni. Next base: position 32,289,276 of record NC_080634.1, on the reverse strand, counting down.
CCATGTCTCCTTTTCTCTATATTCATCTTTTTACGTATCTTGTATTTCTCCTGTGCATTCTCATGTCTCCTTTTGTGGTTCCTCTTGTGTCTCCTCATGCGTCTCCTGTCCCTACTGGCTCTTGCCTTTTCCAAAATACATTTGAGCAAAGGTAGGTTGTGCTTCTCTGGTTGAGGATTTGATGGATTGATTGTTATTTTCATCCAGTTTGGTGGTGGCTGGAATTCACTATGACTGGCACAGAGCTGTTCATGGCATCCTCTCATACCAATTACCCTGCAGCCCCTTACTATTACAGCAGAATAATGTTCTGTCAGACTATTTAGCCTCCATAATTTCTTTACTTAACACACTATACATATGAATTTGCTCCATAAAATTTATTGTATCTGGTTGAGAATCAATTGAAATTAGTTTTGCCAGGATCACCCATAACTGAGCCAGTGTCTGGAGAGTTCCCATGTGTTTAAATTTTCAGTGTAGCCTGATACATGCCCTTTAGAAGTTTGCCTCAAATTCTCCACATCCACTTCTTCTCAAGGCTAGTTTTTCCTCTCTTTTCTATTAACTCATTCACCTTGCCTCTCAAAGGATCCTCTTGTTGAAACAAACATTTCCTTCTTCTTTCTTTATAGATAATAAGGTTTGAGTGCCTTGTTTTGTTCAGCACATTTCCCATTTCTGACGTGTGTCAAACAGTCCTTCTGAAATTTCTTACATGACGGCGTCTGTCTGAGAAGAATCACTTCAGTTGTTTCTTACCTTTCAGCTTGGATCCATGTCTAAATAGATGGAAGCTTTGAGAAGCCATAAATGTTATTGTTGGCACAGAAGGAAGGTGGTGTGGATGTGTGTTGCTATAATTGGTCTCAGCTTTGTGAAAATGGTTTATGTGGGTTGGAAGAGGTGGCAGAGCAGCATCTGCTCCCACCAAACTCTCCTGGGCATGTCACTGTGCTCAGGCAGAAACTGTGGGAACTGGAGAGGTCAGTGCTTGCATGGCAGGGCATTGTGTTTCTGGCACAGACACAGTTCCTAATTTGTGTTTACAGGAGCTGGAGTGGATTTCTCAGCTACAGACCTGCTCCTTCTCCCAGGGGAATAGGGGAGCTGCTACAATGACACTATTAGGGAAAGATTAGGATCTGTGTATGTAAAATGCTTTCCCATTCCTATGTGTGCATTGGTTGTGTTTCATGAACCTGGCCTAACTGCAGTCATGGACATTTGCATTGTTCTGTTTCAGAAACAGATGGAATTAAGGGCTTTGCCAGTTCTTCCCTAAAGGCTTGAGTGGTCAATTTCAGCAGTCTTTCCTTGCACACACTTTATTTCAGGGTTGAGAGAAATAAGAGTTAAAAATACAAACAAGTTACTGTTTTTTCATGGAATATTTAACTACTGGAATAGTTAATACTGATAATGTAGTACTGATTTCACTGCTTACTTTTTCATGTCTGTGATGTCCTAATATACAAGTTCTTTGCCCACAAACTTTCCCAGATAATACTAGGGTTTTATAATTTTGTTATAAAAAAACTTCACAAGAGCTGTGGCTTTGTTTCCTGGTTCATTCCTGTTTCATTCTGCAAACACTTGCAGCCATATCAAGATGTCTCACAGCCTTGCAGCTCCTACTCCCAACTTTTTATTGCAGTACTATCTTGATACTACTGTGGTCACCACAAATGTTTTATTTTGCAGAGCCTGCTCTTTCACTGTCGTGTTTTCTGCTTTGAACCAGCCTTGAGTTCAGATGTGTAACTTCTGCCTTTCTGTTTCTGCTCTTAATTCCTCCATCTCCAGAAAGACAATAAAATCTGTGTGACTGCTTAGATGTGATACAATGGGAGCCAGAGTAATAAAGCTGGATAGTCTGCCTGCAGGAGCCTGAAAGCCCTTGTAATTCAGTGTATCATATCACACTGATAAATTCTGTGTAGCTGTTTCCATGTTCTTCCCCTTTGTTGTTTATTTTCTTGGACTTGGTTACACAGAATGACAGGCTCCTTTTGGTTGGAAGGGATCTTCAGACTGCCTAGTCTGGCCCTGCTTCTCAAGCAGTGTCCAGTAGGTTGTTACTGTCCTCCAGGTATGGAGACTACAGCCTCTCTGGGCAGCCTGTGCCAATGTTTAACCACCTTCAGAGTAAAAAGTTTTTCTTTTTTTTTTTTTTTTTTAATTGTTTTTAGACAGAATTTCATGTGTTAATTTGTATCAGTTGTTTCTTGTTCTATCGGCACTATTGAGAGGAGGGTGGCTCCCTTTTCCCCTTTTTTGCCTCCCATCAGGTTATTATTATTATTATTATTATTATTATTATTATTATTATTGAAAAACTGCCCCTAGGTCCTCTCCAGGCTGAACAGACCCAGTTCTCTTTTCATAGGACAGATGCTCCAGTCTCTTCATAATTTTTGCTGACTTCTTGCTGGACTTGCTCCTGTGTGTTTACACCTTTCTCATGCTGAGGAGACTTGATCTGGACTCAGTACTCCACATGTTGCCTCAGCTGTGCCGAGTGGAGCTGAAGGATCACTTCGCTTTACCTGTTGGCAACTGGGATTTGCCATAAACGGTGCATTGCAGCCTCACTGTCAGCTCATTGTCAGCTGGGACCCCATCCACTTGTTCAGCCAGTTTTTCAGCCACCTTGTCCAGCTATCTAGCCCAAACTTTGTCAGTTTGTCTATGGGGATGTTATAGGAGACTGCTCCTAAAACTCAGACTTCTACCTTGTGCACTGAGAAGTTCCTTTCTAAGAAAGAAAAGAGTGTGACAGAGTCATCCTGCTCCTGATCTCTGTTGATACACAATAGAATTATCTATCTTTTTTGCTGGGGTCACTGCTTTCTAAACTTGGATTTGCACTATTTCTGTGTTCCAGGCCGAAATGAGTTGATTGCCCGCTATATTAAGCTGAGAACAGGGAAAACACGCACAAGGAAACAGGTAAGGTACAGTTTTCCCTTTTTCTCTGGAAGGATTAGCTTCTTTGGATATTTAGAGATTATGAGGGCTAATGAGAACAAATTTCTTGCTGTTTGCTTGTTGGTAGTTTCCGACTTTGCTGGAAGGAGGTTGTTGTTCTGAGCTGGTTAATAAGAATGGCAGGAAGAGAGAGCTCAGGCATTTTACAGGAAGTTTGTAATGCTCATGTCTGCCAATCATACTGTGACCCACAAATTTTTCTGCTGTTAAATGGCATGATTTTATTTGCTTGTCCTACTAATGAGTGTTTCAGGGAGCACCAGTTGTTCTCTGCATGAAGATTTCTTGTTTAGCCCAAGCAGACCAATCATTCAAAATGATGATTTTGAAAATACCTGGCACATGAGATGGAAAAGGAATCTTTGTAATTTGGGCATGAATATCCAGGCTATGCTGGACAAAGCACTGAGCAGCCTGGACCTGCCTTAGATATTGCCCATCTTTGCAGGCCCTCCACCCCATTTCATGGCACTGGAGTTATGTTCAGAAAAGCAGCTCCTTGTTACCCCAAATTCCTCCTACCCCCAACCCTAAATAACTGCCTAATTCTACAAGAGGCTGCCAAGTATTCCTCTGGAATTAACATGGAATTTTGTCTTTCAATGCAGGTATCTAGTCACATCCAGGTGCTGGCAAGGCGGAAAGCTAGAGAGATCCAAGCCAAGCTCAAGGTATGATGGATATCCTTTAGCATATCACACAAACTCCCCCAAGGCAGCTACTCCCTCTTTGAATAGCCTTAAAAAAGCCTGAGAGATTAATCACTGACCTGTAGTAGGCTGGAGAGGAAAAGGTTCTTCCCAGGAAATGTTGTACAAACATTCATTATTGTTGAAGCTCTGTGACGTCTGGAGCAATTCTATTTAAAGAATAAAGAAACAATAACTTTTTAAATTTCATGTGTCTTATTTCTACCTCCAGTTCATGCTGTTGTCATTCAAATCTGAAAGACCCTTAGCCTTAGGAGTGTGCAGAGAGTGTTTACCTGAGCAGGAAATGTTTATGGTTACAAATGTTGACCAGTAAGCAGTTGCTGGTGTTGTGGTGGCCTTAGAGTTATCAGAGCACCAGCTGCACTTCTACTAGAGGTGGTGATGTGGAGTTGTCCACTGAGAGGAAGCAATAAAGCCAGCTGGCATCTTCTCAGGTAAAATGGTGCCAGCTGAATAGACTTTGCTCCTTGATTAATTCAGACCTGATGTGAAGAGGCCGGTGCTAACGAGAAAGAGAAAATGGTTGAATACTTGTTTGAGAAAAGCTGTGTTTTCCTTTCCATAGGAAAAGCTCCAAGATCACCCTAATGAACCTCTTGACATTTATTTCCACTCAGATTTGATGTGGGGAAATGGTTTATGTGCTCAGACTGAATTGCCAGAAATGTTGAGAAGGTCAAGTTTGTATGTGACAATTGCAGAAGAGGGTGTCTGTCCCCTGTTAAAATGTGAGCTATCCAGAAAGGGCTTGCTGAGCAGGATGTGAGGTCTGAGCCTTGTTATGTTTCACTGAGACAGCTAGAGAAGGAAGGTGAATGCTGACCTTTCTGTTTGGTATGGCCCTAAGTAATGTGGAAGGAAGAGAGTTTGCTTTCCTGGTTTTCCATGCTTCAGGTGACAATATCCGTGACAGCCCAGCCCTGACTGCTGAGGGATGGATGTTAGCATGTGCTTCCTCTTGGCTGCCTGGGCATCTCCTCACTGGGCACCAGGGCAAATGGAGTGTCCTGTGTGTGAGCTGCTGGCACTCAGCTGCCCAGGACTGACATGCAAGCAGCTCTGTTGCAATCAGTGATTGTCTCTAAGCCATGACAGCATCCCCCCACATCCCAGCCCCATTTTAGAAAGCTGTGCTGTGTCTTTTATTAGCCTGTTGTGTTACCAGCTGCTCTGATAAAGAGAAGGAGGCACAAATTACAACTATCTAATTCAGTGCACCCAGGTAGGGCTGTCTCAGCTTGAAACCTGTGGTGCTGTTAAGTGGTGAGTTCAGGTGGAGGCCTGCTGGAGAGGCAAGTCGGAGCGAGCAGGAAACAACAACTGCCCAGGGTGTTAAAAGCCTCACTGCTGCTTACATCTGTAACCTTGATTCTGTTCCTTGTGTGACACAGCTCTGGGGCTGGGCATGATTGGAAAGCCAGCCAGCCGAGCCTGTTCCCACTTAGCTCACAGGCGCTGGCCGGTTTTGTTCTCAGGGAGCGAAGGTGTCTCGGGGAGCTCCACAGAGCCATTGGCTGCTGTCCCTTCACACACCCAGGCCATGCTGTGAGCTCTGCCCAGCTGCCTGCAGAGAACCCTTCCCCAGGACCAGGCTGTTGCTTTCCGCCTGCAGTGGCAGGTCGGGAGCACTGATTCAACTCATTTACTTCTTTGATTTCTCTGGCCATTTCCATAGAGCAGGGAAATGAAATCACAGATACTGCTGCCCTTCCTCCCAGGTCCTGCTGACAGCTGTGTGCTCTCCTGTCACTGCTCATTTTCCATAGCAAGTGCATGATTTTGTGTTTATATCCTAGTGATCAGAGCAGCTACAAGATGATTTTTCAGAGTAGTGACTGCAATAATTCCACCTCCACACAAACTGGAGTGTTTTTTAAATGTCCACTGTGTCTGTAAACAATACAGTTGGGAAATAGGGTAAAACTTGAAGAAAACTCTGTTCCCAAAAGTCAGTAGTTTTTCCATGCCCTGGGTGGCTAATAGATATCATCTGCACTAAGGAAAAAATTGGGAAATCATGGTGATGTGATGGTACTATCATCATCATCATCATAATCACCATCATCATTATTATGTGTTTTAAGAATAATAAAAGAAAATACAAACATTGCAAATGTTTGGTCAAAGTTTTTATTGTTTTTATCATGTTTATCAAAGTTTTTTACCTTTTTTCTTTTTTTTTTCTTTTTATATTGGAAAACACTTGAAATTAGTATAGAACTAAACAGAAAGGTGTCTTTTCTAAAAACATGCTCCTTCCAGCAGTCTGTCAAGCATTTAAACAAAACAAAAACACAGCAAAGGTTAATAGGTAAAATACTCTCCTTCCCTAATTATTTTACATTTTCTTTTAACTTTTAATACCTCCACAAGTAAATGCATCTTCCCCATAAACTGAGGTAGACAAATACAATTTTTCCAATGAGAAAATAAGGGAAGGAAATAAATCCTTCTCTGCAACGGCACATGGGAAATAGTCCTTATATATATTAAGAAAAAACCAGAAAATAATAATTTTCCGTAAAAAATATAGATAATCCTTCAATTATTCCCTAAGGCATCATTAAGACAAATTCTGAAAACGTTTTCCATAGCTTTGGAGAATATTAGGAACTTTCTCAGCATTTAAAATGTTTCCCTTCCATTCACTTGAATGGTACTAACTGAAGTCACAAATGCTCTAAAAAAGAAGAGGTTAAGTTTTGCCCATTTCTAGTGATCATTCCGCTTGAACATTAACATTTATTATTGAGATTTTTTAGGGTGGCTTCTCCACTAGTTTTTTTTTTTTTTGTTTTTTTTTTTTTTTTTTTTTTGTTACACACATTAGGATATTTGTGCTTTGAACTTTAGAGAACCTTAGATAGGTTGGAGGGGTTAGAAAGAATGGAGGCCCAAGGGTGAGAACTTAATGCAGTTCAGTGAATGCATGTGGGAAGTGAGAATTCCTGAAGAAGACAGCAAGGGCTGTTGTACCTCTTTCAGCAGTTTCTTCAAGCTATGAATTAATCTGTGAGTTTTCTGTGGTAATTATAATACCACAGATAAATGTGGAATGTTTAAAGGATGAAGATTAATTGTAGGGGATGTAGGAGGGAAGGCAGAATATAAGTGCTTCTGTTTGCCTATTTATACCTTGAAAAAAGAAGAAATTAAGAATGCTGTTTGTTTTATACATAACTCAGACCCACTAATTGTGGCACTGTCATTGCCTGTAAGAATGTGTGTAAATCTACAGTCCTGTTAAAATACAAAAAAGAATATCCCTGCATATTTGCCCTGGAGATTATGAAGGTTTCAAGTTTCATTGGAACTTGAAAGAGGGATAAAATTATAAACTCTATCTGAGACTAATGCAGTCCCAAATTGAGGTAGTCCTTTCTGCAGTGATGATGATGATCTCTTTTTGTGACCTTTGCCTCACAGGTTTTTTTTTTTTTTTTTGTAATCAAGAATCTTTCTCATTGAATATTGTTACCAATTATTAAAATACAAGAGTCAGCTACGGATGTACTTTCCACAACAAAACTTTTCAGCTGTATGGTTGAAAACCCTCAGACAGAAAGGATAAATGCTTCTCAGTCTTTAAACCAGCATTTCAGAAAGCCTGATTATTCACATCTGAAGCTATAGTAATGAGTCACAGCCTTACAGCTTTAAAGAGTTCTTTGGACAGTTACTGGTGAGTTTACTGCCCAGAATTTCAGAGATGCCTGTTCCTGACAGAGAAGCTGATGAGAATTCTGTTTATAGACCATCAGAGCTGGCAACTAGTTAATCATTATAATAATCCTGTTTTTTCTCTTTCTGTTCTTGCTCACAGGATCAAGCAGCTAAAGATAAAGCCATGCAGAGTATGGCTACAATGTCATCTGCCCAGATTATCTCTGCAACTTCCTTCCATAGTAAAATGGGCTTGCCTGGTCTCCCACGACCAGCCTACCCTGCTGTTTCTGGGGTGAGTGGATCAGTGACTTGGTGGAGTTTTGAGAAGACACTGACTGTTTGAAAGGATGTTAGGACTTGCTCAGGAAAATCCTGAGAACTGAGACAGAATGGGCCAAAAGGCATTGTCTCTGTAGAATAAATCTGTCATGTGGCTTCAACAGTTTTGTCCAATTCTTTGCTCACACTGATGTAAAACAATAGAGTTTCACTGTGTATATTTTTTTAATGATACAAGGGAGAGAACAATCAGTTCCTCTGGATTTTCATATCACTTTCTTAGTCCAGCATCTTTTTGGAATAAATCTGTTTGGGCCATCCTGACCCTTTCTCAAGTTTATATTTCCCAATCTTTTTCTCAGCACTTTGATCAGATGGCCCTTACACAAAATCCATAATAGAGAAAGGTTTGTCAGCGTCTCTGTACCTATGAGCTGGGCCTAGTGAGCATTTGCTGAGCATTGATTTCTGCCAAAATAACTCCCATGGAACTTTCCTGGGGAAAATGGTCCTTCCAAGAGAGTGAGCATCATAAAAGCTTTGGAGACAGAGGCACAAGTTGCATGCATAATATTTAACATTAAAGATCACTTTTGAGTCAGTCTTTTGCATATCATGAGTAGTAGTGTGTAGAATGAAAAAAAAAGAGCAGTCAGCATCTCCACAAGAATGAATCCAGGAATGTAAAAAGAAGAGAGAACTCATTCACATCTTTAAAGGTCTGTGAGCTTGCAGTTTGTTTCCTCAGAAAAGAGCAAGCCCTCCTTTTCATCTCTGTCCTAAGAGTGGTGACTCCTGCCTATGTGTTGTTCTCTTGCAGTTTTGGCAAGGACCATTGCCAGGCCAAGCAGGATCTTCCCAGGAGTAAGTATTCCTTCATGGAGCATCCAAAGCAGGTGCTTCTGCTGCTTTCTCTGCTGCCTGAGGAACACAATTAGCTATTACAAGATCTGTGAAATGCTAAGGCCTTCATTTTTCTTACAGTAGTGTTAAAATGGAGCTGAGCTCTCCTGAAAACTGTGTTTACCTGTGGGTGTTGAATGTCTCTGAATTTGGCCTGAAAGTCTGAGAGACATCCAGACCTATATCCACTTGCAAAGATATAAAACTACTCGTAGTTGAAAGGAAAGGTTAAATAGATGGGCACCAGTGTATTAAGAGGCTGATAGGGATCTCAGAAAAACAAATCTGGAGGGGGGGCCTGCTGAACACCTGCAGGGAAATTTTTATCTGTCCAGTCCTGGCCTCTTACTGCTTTCTGAGTGTTTGCCCATGACCCTTCTCTTGCCCACATAGAAAGATAATTTCCGAAAGACACTTAGGCTACTTTCTCCCTGAGGAGAAATAATTTATCTAATCTGTCCAAACAGTCAGTAAAGAATATTTTTTGGTTTGGTTGTGTTTTTATTAACCACCTCTCTTTGTGTTCTTCTCTAGTGTGAAACCTTTTTCTCAACAACCTTATGCTGTACAGCCTCCGCTTCCAATACCAGGTAGGTAAGGAAATGTACTTCCTTCCTTTGAAATTGTATTCCAACTTCAAAAACAGCCAGCACTCTAAAAATCTTGAAAGTTAATTTAAAAAAAACAAAACCTATTGAAACATTTCAAAGAGCCAAAACCAATTTTTATATGATTTCCTCTTATTACCTGTTCTGATCCTTTTACTGAGAGAGCTGAAGCTTGTAAATTTTGTTTTCTTCTTGTTTTATATTGGTTGTGTTGGGTTTTTTTTCTTCTTGGCTCCGCAGAGAATAAAAGTTTACATATCTCTACTGGTCTTCCACCATGTTTCATGCTCTAGAACGCTGTTCTTTGTCATAACATGATTGTGTTCCTAATTTCTCGTTAAGTAGAATAACAAATGTGTTTTCCTTCTCAGCTTCCCCATTTTGAGAGATCAGTGGTGACACCTCATTCTAATACTAAACAGTTTATTTCACTGCTCCTTTAGGGCTCTGTCTAAATCCTCCTAAAGTTGCTGAACACGTTTTCTCTGGTGTCCAACCTGGGTGGTTTGTCCTTTACATCATGACCCCTGGCAGTGCTGTCTTAGCAGAGGGTGACTGGCAAGCCATTTAGAGCACAGGTAGACTGAGGGCCTTGTGGATGATATTTTTGCATGTTGAATGAAGCCATAAGGAAACTATGAGTCAGCTTTGACAGTAGGTGTTCTACTGGAAAGCCATTGCCATTTTTTTCTAAATTATTGTTATATAAATCCTGTGTGCTTAGGGTTTGAATCTCCTGCTGGCCTCTCACCTTCCCCGTCAGCACCAGCATGGCAAGGACGAAGGGTTGCTAGCTCCAAACTTTGGATGTTAGAGTTCTCTGCATTCTTGGAACAACAACAAGACCAAGACACAGTAAGAAACACACCTTGCTTCCACCTCTCATTAATTTTGCATCTTTGGACAGTTCTTGTTCATCACGGATGTGTTATACTACTCTATGCGTATGGAAATACTTGCTTCGTTTCTCTTTGGAGAATAGAAAGGCATCTTTGGGAAACACCAGGTATCCTCCTCTTAGAGGATAAGTAGTGATAGAACCAGGTCTGTGCACTGTGCTTCCGGCTTCCCTGTCCAGGGTCATGGATATTCATACACCAGAGCCCCAGGCACTGAGGTCATAAACCCCTGCCAGGCTATTCTGGCTGTCCTGTCCAGCCTTGTAAGATAGACTCCAATATGGAACCCAAAATCAGAAGTTACTAGGATCACATAAAGCCATGTTTTTCTCTGGTGTGCTAAGAACTTAAAATTGGTGGAACTGTGATGAATTTGCGTCAATGTGTTTCCACAGTGAAATGGAAGTAGTAAGATTTGCCTCTCTCGCTAAACTTTTTGATTCTGCATCTTGAGATGTGCTCTGGTGATGGGCCGAGATAGGAGAGTTCAGAAAACATAGTTTTATTTGCCTGGGGTTTATCTGCTCCAGGATTTCAGGCTTTTCATAGGACAGAAGCATCGATGTTTGACTGAGTGACCTGTCACAGGTAACATTCTGTGTCTCAGGTTTTTGCAGACTATATGGCAGCAGCACAAGGCAATGATTTAGGAGTGAAAATAGGAACAATGGTGTTTCAGAGAAGGAAAAGGTGTGAATGTATTGATAGGAAGGAAAGAACAGCATGAGCTGGTATTAGCAGAGATATTTCTATTGATTTCTTCTGCTCTTTTAGAAAACGATCAAATCTTCATTGACTTCCAGCAGTCTTCTGTGAAGGACAGTGGATGTTCAGTAGGTACTGAATGGTACTGAGCCATTTTCTAATTCCATGTTTTTCCTCTTTTTTCAGTATAACAAGCACCTGTTTGTGCACATTGGGCAGTCGAGCCCCAGCTACAATGACCCCTACCTCGAGGCAGTGGATATCCGGCAGATCTATGACAAGTTCCCTGAGAAGAAAGGGGGCCTGAAGGAGCTCTTTGAAAGGGGGCCAGCCAATGCCTTCTTCCTTGTCAAATTCTGGGTAAGAGAAGGGCCCTCTGTAGGGTACCCATTTGCTGTGAACCTTGTCACTTTTAAAGCTGTGACCTCCCTGGCTGTTAGAAAATTGCTGCCTCCCAACAAATTTTTCCCCATGTAGGCAACTTAAATAAAACAGCCACATTTCTGTCACTGTCACTTTTTTTGACCCCACAAGATCTTTCCTTGACCCCACAAGGCACACTTTCTGGTCTGCAGCAGATGTATCTTTCACCTTGTCCATCTGTAGAGTTGTTCTTGACTACTGTCTGCAGATTTGCTAATGGTGACTTGGACCCTCTAGAATTTTTATTCATGTATAAGTAAAGAATTCAGAGGAAATTATTCTCTGCATACTTTTAGGCCTTCACTTCTCTCAGTGTTGTGTAACTCCTCAGCCTGAAGCAATACTTTTCCATCTCTTCTCCTGTCTCTGTAGCTGCATTTTGTGTTATTCAATACTAATAATTTACAGATGCATACTTACTGCTGGAAGAGCAAGAGATAAGAGAAAAATATAATGAAATTGGATTATGCTGATAATATATTACTGAAATGACTTCTGGTAAATTGGTAGAAATCAGCCTGGCAAAAGCTTACTCACTCAATTTGGATTTTTGTGATTTAACTGAAATTTGCAAAAACTGTGCCATTGTGCTTCAAGGTACAAACAGAATAGCTTTGGTGATTGATATTATCATAGGAATTATGAAATTAAAAATAATAGTAGCTCAGGGCAGTTGTACAGTAGATGGCTGAGGGAATGTGTAATAGGATTTGGAGCCTTTCACCTTGAGTTTACCACATCATTCAACCTGAAGTCAGAGTGAGATGATGAAAAATGAGCTTTTATATCTCTTTCCCTTCATACAAAGTGGCACTGGAAAGCCTCCTGTCTGGTGCTTTCAGAAGGAAGGGTTAAGTGCCTTGAGATGCAACTTCCCAGCTGTGCCAAGCCTAGCCTTTCCAGAAATGAGTTGGAGAATGTTGGCTGGGACTCTTCTTCCCAAGTGCCTGTGCCTAGAGTGTTGGTTGCTGATGATTTTTGAGGACACATAATTTTATTACTTGCAGTCTCTGCTACTGAGCTGAGCCCTTTGTGGGATTAGCTCCTGGCAAAGTACAACAAAGCCTGCCTGGGGTGCTCAAAACAAAAGGTGGAAGATCAGCTCTGTTCTGGCTGGGAGAGAAAACAGCACCTTGCTGAGAAGCTTATCTTTTGACAGGGTATTTTGAAAGGTATTGATTGCCTTTTGTGCTTTGGAAGTTTCAAAAACCAAAAGGAAGAGCTTAGAGGGAGATGTTACACAGAGAGAATTAAACACTTTGAACTCCCTGACGTGAAGAGAGATAAATCATGAAATTGTGATCTGCTGCAACTGTGATTTATTTATCAAAATTGACAGTGTGCTTTTCTGCTTTTGTCATTCAGTTTGAGGATATTGATGACTTGGTTTTTAATATTGGAAGTATAAATGTGCCCTATGCACCACGTCAGACCAACCTCTGTCAGGGTTTGGAAAGATTTAGATGGTGGCATGCCATCAAGCTGGGTTTTTTCTGCTCCACATGAGGTGTTCAGAGGGTATCGGCTCACTGGAATTTGGCTTGATTAAAGAGATGTGACATAGGATTTGAAACATCTGTACTCCAATGTGTGCACAAGGCTGTGGGGCTCTGCAACTCTATACTTAAAAGGACAGAAATATTTCTGGGCTTGGTTTAATATTTTGACTGTCTGATACTTTTTTTTGGTACCGTTGAATTGTTGAATCCCATCTGGAGTTAACATCAGGTTTTATTGGTGGCACCCATTACAGCTTATCACTTAGAAATAGGCAAAGTTTACAAGTTGAGTCATTAGTTAAATGTAAGTTTCTAAGACTTTTAAGAAACAAATAAAAAACCACACTTTTCACAAATAAGACAATATGATTGAAAACAAAAAAGGAAGAAAATTAGATTTCAGCAGAAATTTTTATATCCCTCTTCATTTTCATACTTTTGTACAAGTATGTGCTCGGGTGCTTTTTCATTTTGCTGCCTGATAGCTCTGGACAACTATACAAATATGCTGTTGATGTTCAAAGTTGCATTGGATAAAGCAGTTACTACACCGTTGAATTTATAGCATCATTTTAGGATAAAATGGTGAGTAGAATTAAATACTTGAAAGGATGCTTTGAGACATGAAGACATGATTGATTTTTCAGAGGTTCTGAGTTGAAGTTGTGGTTGCAGGTGACAAAGACTATAAACAAATCAAGGAATGAGTAAGTTGGGGTTGTATATCTGTAGTTTTAGGTTCGAAGAACCCAAGGCATGAACCTACCATTGCTACAGTAACCATTTAATATACCAGATGATCTGTTGTGTACTAGAGGCCTGATTCTAAACACCAGGGTTGAGGTTTTTTGCCCTCTGTTGTAGCACTGAGGATCTAGTATGACTGAGAAAGAGATGTTCACCTTTGTTTAAAGGTGCTTTAAATTATCTATACAATAGCTAAAGGTTGAAAGTTGATGAGTTTGAAACATAAGGAGTGTTGCAGTGTTAGCAATTCTTCCTTGATTTTGGCATTGGGAATTTGGTACAATGAACTGATTTTTGGACTTGGGTTGGCAAGTTGTGCATGACATCTGTGTGACATTTCTCTGTGCTCCAAGTGCATTCTAGCACACGACAATGAATGTGAGACATCAGCCTCCCAACACATGGACAGTGGCAGCCCTGCTCTTTTCTGGGCTAATATTATCTCTGCCACCTGTTCCTTGCTTCTCCCTGTGAACTCCTCCTCTATGGATCGTTATTAATAGTTTGGGGAAGAGGCGTTCTCAGGGGTTTGCACATTAGTAGAATGGTGCACTTGCATCTTGGGGCTTTCAGAAGTTGTGAGACTCGGCATGGAAGACAGAAGGAAAAATGACAAATCAGTAATTCAGGACAGAGGTAGTACTTTGCACAGAGCAGTCATCTGCAGAGACATGAATCAGGGGAATTTTTGTCCTCCGTATGAAGAATGTATGTAGTAATTTCTTCTTGTTGATAGGCAAGTGATCTTCTGAGCATCTGTGCTCCTTTCAGCTAAATGGAATATACTTCTATGGGAAAGTGCTGAAGAGGTGGGCTGGAAACTGCTGTCTTGCACCTGGCTTCTCTCCTGTCACAAGCAAATCCAGTCAAAACAGCAGCAGTGCAAACTGCCCTCAGCACCCTGCCTTGCCCACTGGATGCTTTCAATCCTGGAACTGCCTGGAGAGCAAGGAATGGCAATTTGGTCTTCACTTTCACTCTGTTCTTGGTGCTCCTCAGGCAGCAAACAAGACAGCAGCTAGAAACAGAGAATTTTATGATTTTTACACACATTAATTTCACCTGCCATCACCACCACCCTTATGTAAGGGGACTCTGCCAATGGCACTTTCACCAAAGTTGTCCCCCACAGTGTTCAACAGCTTATTAGCAGCAAAAGGCAGATTGAAAGATTAAATTGCTGAGGAATTTTCAAAGAATTTTTTCCAGAGATGGAGGGGAGAAAGGAGCATATTAACTTGTGGAGGGCTACTATGCTCTTCCCAGAACAAATCCCTTCTATTCCCTCTAGAAATCCTGTCTTGTAGGTAATTAAACATGCTTACTTCTCTGGAAAGGAGGGAATCCCAGATGTTACCCCTCCCAGCAGGCAGATTTCACTCTTGTATGCAGTATGTGAATACCTGGGACATGCTATATCACAGATATCTCAGTGACTGTAGTTTCAGCATGTTTGGAAGTCATCAGGCAAGCTGTGGATAAGTGTGTCATCTGTGCTGAGCTTACAAAGCAAGTTAAACACATCCCAGACATATCAGATTTTTGCTATGTCAGAGTTGCTCAGGTTTTGCATCTGGAACTTCTGGGGCAGAAAGCAAGAACCCTGACTTTGTCAGATAAAGTAGTTTGGTCCAGCTGGTGGCTCCTAACTCAGATTTAGCTTGTAATATGTCTCATTTATTTGATCTTTACCTTTGCGTGTAAAAGAGACTGAGAACAGCTGTTTGAATGCTGGACACCACCCAACAGCCTGAATCCTGCTGCTGCTGCCCCCGCAGTCCCACCCTGTTCTAGCAGTGGCAAGTAGGAGCCTGGAGGGGCCAGGCAGCTCAGCCCCTTCAGTGAGACTTTCCTAAATCCTGCCTATGTCTCCTTTGGCTGCCTAGGCTGGGCTAAGGAATTTATTTAAGACCATCTCATTTGTTGTTGGACATACCAGGGCATTTGCCAGAGAGGAGTTGAGGCACCTGGGTTCTAGTCACATCCAGTTACGTATAAAAAAATTCTATGCATTCTCAGACCATAAAGTGAAGATTACCTCTCCTGCTTGATGGAGTTCTGGGAAGATGAATTTCCTTTGAATCATATTCACTTTTATTCTCTTGCAGTAACTTAATAAAAACCTAAACCAGAATGGAGTAATACTGCTATTCTCTAATACAGGTGCATTTGTGGTACAAAGAAAGTAGCTGCATAACTACAGTTATTTAATACCAAGGTCTTCAGCATGGCCATAACAATTCACTGGAATAAGCTGTCCTGCCTTCTGCTATCCCTGTTGCCTCCCATCCTCCCAACATATTCTTTGTTTGAACACACACAGGTGTTTCTGAATCAGGCCAGGGAACTGATCCCACTGAGAACTAACTGAGCAATTCCTCAGTGAGCCTTGTAGTACAGCTACAGAGATGTGTGTCAGTACAGCAGGAATGGGGAAGCACAAACTGCTCTGTAAGACTGACACTGCTCTCTCCTGGGGTCAGGACCAGCCTGGCATCAAACTACAACTCTGAGGTGCAGTTTCTCAAAAGACTCAAGCCAACCCAAGTATGTGTTGCTATGAAAATAGGCATTCTTTTTGCCCTTTCTTTTGTGATGCCACAAAGGCAGCAGCAAGCTCAGTGTCTACAGAAGGGGAGAAAAGTTGACTGTCACTTTCTAGACTGACCTAAACCTTTTGTGAAGTTGCTCCTTAAGACAACTAAGCTAACAGTATTTATTATCTCGTGGCACTTAAGAGACAGGTATTTTGCATGGCAAAGAAAGAGGGGCATTCATTATTGTGGTGGTCAAGTTCTACCACATTGCTTGTCCTTAGTGCAGCTCTTGATTTCAAATAAAAATCTCTTTACTGACATTGGTTAAGACAACCCTGCTAGAATGGTATCTAATGCTGTCTTAGTCACACTGTAGCAGGAACACACTTTCCTCAGTTTCCTCTTCCCTTAGCTCAGCTGGAAGAATAATATGCTCTGGAGCAGCCTATGGGAACTGATCCTTGCTTTTAGGCTGATGTGAATTAGCACATGGGCTTGTGGAGCACAGAGGAGCTCTGCTCTTTCAATTTTGAAGGGGAGGGAACTGAGCTGGGCATTCCCACACACCCCTAGTGTTTCTAGAGCTTAAGGGATCCGCCACTTGTTTCATAACTGCGGTTGGAATGACCCCTGGTGGAAGCTTCAGACAGCCAGGATTTTTAGGAGTTCTGTCCCAACAAGAGGCTTTAGTTGGCCAGCCTTAGGCACCCACATTTGAAAACTGTGGCTGCTACTGGAGATGGGTTTGAATTCAGGTGTAACTGGGCCAGATCCATCAGTAACCTACATTCCTTATGTTGCATCCTGTCTATTTACATTTGTAGTACCTAAGCCTGATGTGTGTGTGTACTCACACATTCCTTTTCCCTGCTGTCTCCTTTCCCTTACTATGTTCTTAGGGTGGAAAAACTTTATTGCTGTTGCTTTACTATTTTTTCCTTTCTGGTGAGTCAGGCCAGTCTAGCCTGTCTATTGCACTGCTCTGACTCTGCAGTCTGCTCTCCACATGCTTTGTGAGTACCTCCAAGCCATGTCATATGTTTTTCATGTTAGGAGGATATTCCACCAGATTTCCCCAATGTGTATGCAAATCCACACCATTTTTTGAAGTGGAAATAGGATTTTGTTCAGTACTCTTCAGATTTCTCCTGCTTGCTCAATGCACATTGGTCTGCTTAAGGAGCTGGGGACAATCCCAATACTTCACTATCCTGGCTGTGTAAGGTAATGGTGAGAAAATGCCACAACCATCTATTGATAACCATCTGAATTTTTTTTGTTCTTCTTTTTGGCAGGCTGATTTGAATACCAATATTGAAGATGAATCCAGATCTTTCTATGGTGTTTCCAGCCAGTATGAGAGCCCAGAAAACATGGTCATTACCTGTTCCACCAAAGTGTGTTCCTTTGGAAAGCAGGTGGTAGAGAAAGTAGAGGTAAGGAGTAGACACTTGGGTGCAAGGTTCCCTCTGGCTGCCATTTTGTCACTTCAAGTATTTGCAGCCTGCCTTTGTATCTCAAGGCAAAATATATCTCATGCTTCTTGTCAGGGAGATGGATGCCATAGATGTAAGATCACTCAGCCTGCAAAATGCTTGTCTTAGGATTTCACTGAAGATCTGCTAGTGTTCGCTACTTTCCCCTTAAATCTCAGTTTCTGAGGAGATGTAAATACATATGACTCTTAGCTCTGCCGATGCTCTGGGGCTTTTTGGGAAGCAAAAGAAGGCTAGGGAATACAGATGTGTTTTGTAGTCCAGAAATGTGAAAACATATAAGCAACACCTCACTCTCACCAGTGTTTTTAAATAGATCATTTCTAAACTATAGCTATTAATTTGACTGCAATAATTTACAGACTATAGCCTTACAGCTTTATTAGATCTAGAGCTTATACACTTACAGCTTGAGCAACAGCAAATAACTGGGTTATGCATAGAACTGGCATTGAAGAAATTCTTTTTGATGCCACATTGAGCTGCTAAGAGAGCTGCTTTGACATGCCCCCTGCTGCCCTGTTTCTCAAGGAACCTCAGGATGCAGAAGCATCTATATGCAGAACACCAGCTGTTCTCATGTCAGCAGTCAGTTCAAGGTGCATCCTTCCCCAAAACCCATCTCCAGCCACATGATAGGCATGCCCAAAGTTAAGTGTTTGCAAAGGGATAGAGGGGTTAAAGGAAGGTGTCACAGTGCACATGAAAGAAGACCAAGCCTCTGGGGTGAAAGAAGGTTACAGACATTTAAGGGTCTGCTGTGGAATCATAGAATACAGCTTCAGTTTCTCTTCAAAGGCAGATAAAATATACAGGAACCAAGGTGAGAATGTGAGCAAAAAAATCCCTCTGTGTATCATTGGCCAGACCCTTTTTTAAGTGGGGGGCATAAATTCTATGTTCTCTCACACAGATCCCAGAAGGCTTTAGTCTTTTTAACTATAAAGCATCTTGAGCATAGTATATTACTATCATTACTTCCTGGTCTTGCTAAAGCAGTAGTTATTAACTTTTTCAGTTTATTCACACTTAGTACTTTTCCAGTAGAGATGCAGATGGAAGTGTAGGTGTCAATTGGTCTGTTCCTCTTAGTTACCTTTCACAGTGCCTTGAGGGTTTGCTGCTCAGAAGCTGGAACCCACCATTCTCAAGAAAACAAGAAATCAAGCTAAAGAACTTGGAGGATTCAAGGGGACTGACCTTGGTGCAAAGTACCGTGGTCACTGTTCATAAAATTATTTAAAAGTGCCACTGTAATTTTTCTGTTCTGAGTGCCTTTTGTGACAGTGCCTCCGGTGTGCCAGCACAGCCCCACGTGCCCCTCTCTGTTTTTCCCTGCAGACAGAGTATGCGCGCTACGAGAACGGACACTACTCCTACCGTATCCATCGCTCCCCTCTCTGCGAATACATGATCAACTTCATCCACAAACTCAAGCACCTTCCCGAGAAGTACATGATGAACAGTGTGCTGGAGAACTTCACTATCTTACAGGTAGGGATTTCAGCTGTTTTCATAGCAACTTGGCAACATGTAAGCACCATGCAGGAGTTCACTGTTGAGAGTCAAAGCAGATTTCCTTTTATAGCTCAGCATCTAATTGAACTTAATTTCTTTCATGTGTATTGCACTTCAAGACCATTTATGGAGCTCTAGAGATGGTAACTCATGCAGAGGAGCAGCAAAAGAATTTGAGAGACCTGGGTAAGAGAGAGATAAAAAGAAAAGTAAAGGGAGAGCTCATGAGGCAGAGAGACAAAGGAAGGGGAATAATGGAAAAGTCAGCGAAGGAAATGCTCATTCCACTCTTTCACAAAGATTGAGGTCCTTTCTGTGCCCTGGCCCTTTTTGCAAGGTAAAAAAAAACTCATAAGGGCATTATTAAATGGCTATAAAATTTTTCTGTGGGAAGAGTTCTTCACTGACCATATTAGGGGGGAAAGAAAATTGGTTCCTCAGGACCACCCGGGACCTGTACAGAATATGGAGACATGCAAAGGAGTTGTGGGGAAACTCTGTGACACCTTCTGAATCACTGCAACCTCTAGCTAGGTCAGGATCATAAGGCTACAGCAATTTGATTTCCATTAGTGTTTTGTTATACTGGAAACCTTTCCAGGCTCAGATGCAGCAGCCTAAATTTGGGAAGAGGGCAGACAGCTTAAAAAGTGGATTTTTCTATGGACCGAATTCTGTGTTCACCTCTGTAAGAGGCATCACTGATCTTTGCCCAGAGAACATGAGGCTGGGTAAGTAGAAGAGGTGCTGGTGGCTGTATGAAAGACTGGAAATCAAAGTGGTTTTCATTCCATTCTCTGAAGACCTTTGATAACTGCAGGCAACTCGTTTCACTGTTCTGTGGCTCAGACACATCAGCTATAAAATTCAAGGTTAATATACGTCATAGGGCATTAAGTTTATTTTTTCATGCATGTATTAAGATCTTAAACATCTGGAGGAAATGAGGAGTAATAATGCTGAGAGCTCTTTAAGATGAGCAAAAGCATGAGAGGGGCAGAGACAGAGAGATGGAAGACTTGTGTGCTGTAATCCATACAGGGGAACATTGTAGCTGCCTTCTGCATGTTTCATTCCTCAGTTAGGCCAGCATTTCCTATAAATTCTAAGAAAAACCTGTCACATGGTTATACTTCCTCAGGGGTTTTGTTTTGAGAAATCTCATGTCCTTCCCTATCTCATGTCCTTCCCTTATCTTCCCTTCCCATGGGAAGGCATGTCCCAAGTGGGGGCTGGCACACACTACCTTGCAGTGCTGTGCAAGATGAAAGTGCTGCTCCCTGAGCAGCAGCATGGGCATTTCCCACTCCTCACTGCAGAGATGAAAAACGCATTATGTAAGGCATAACCTCAGTCCCCACTACCACCTTTGAGCCAAGTCTAATTATATTTTTTATAAACCCTTTTATGAGCTTAGAATACCTCTAATCCCATAAGCATCATTTATCTTGCTTGGCACTTTCTCTGGATCTAGAACTCCCCAAGATTTCAGAGCCCGTTTTTCAGAAAAGGGCCTGGTGCCTTAGCACACCTGGATGTATATAACTCACCACATCTTGCAGAAGAGAGGACTTCAACTGCAAATCCAATCATGAAGTAAGAAAAGAAAACAGACCAAAATCATACTGCTAAAATTAATAGGAAAGTTTGAAAACAGTTATTTTCCTCCTGTTTTCACAAGAACAGTTGGGCTTTGGTACAGTTCAAGCCTCCAGCTGGAATGGTTTTCTTCTGCAGTTGAGCTTGTGCTGCTGCTGCTAAAAATCTGTGTTCTCCAGCAGGAGAGAACTTTAGCTATGGCACAAACTCAGGTGACAAGAATGTGCAAAGCTGTGCAGTGACAGAGAGAGGGAAGCTGAGCTAGGAGTTGTGAGAGCAATATTTCTCTTGTCTCTGCCACCTAGTGCATGCTGCACAAACTAGGACAACACTACTCCTTCACCATGCCGCTGACAGAGTCACGCTGTAGAGACACTAAAGGGTCCTGAGGGGCCATAGAAAAAAATGGGAAAAAAGGAGCTTCTGTAAGAATGCATGAGTGTAGCAGCCATCCTTCTCTCAACATGTGCAGTGTATGGAATGGGAGGTGTAATGGAGTCAAATCTGTAAGTCTCCTGTAATAGGAGTTCTATTCTTTAATCCTCGTGTTCTGTGTCTACCATTGACAAGCAGGAGCAGATGAAGGAAAACAACTGTCTATGGTTGTGATATATCACTATTTGTGTGAACAGAAGTGGGTGTGCCAGAGGAGGGGGCCCCTCTATACGCAACAAACAGAGCAAGAAGAGCTTTTTTTTCCAGAGTGAAACACTTTCACTCTGCTGAAATCTGCAACATCAGGGGTGGCAAGTAGAGCACTGCTTGGTCACAGTGAACTTTTTGTCATCACCCTGTCTCTTCACTGCATTGTAGTTCTGAGGATGCAAAAGTGCTACGGTTTGTGGGCCAAGCTGTGTATCGATCCTGCACTTCTCTGTTCTTTGTCCATTACTGACTTTCTGCTTTGTGTTAAATGTGTTGGAATACATAAGCAGAGAAATAGCAGTTGCCATTTCAGCTTCTTCTCCTTTTCTGTCTAGGTTGTGACAAACAGGGACACACAGGAGACCTTGCTGTGCATAGCATATGTTTTTGAAGTATCAACTAGTGACCACGGTGCCCAACATCACATCTACCGGCTGGTGAAGGACTAGAGACTCTCTGCCCTGAGTTGTCCATGGAATGCATGTCTAAGAAAAAAGTCTGTGCTTGAACAACCCCTGCCCCCCCCCCCCCCCAAACCAAACTGAAAAATAAACTGCAGATATTGTGTATTTTCAGAAAAGTACCTCTGAGCTGGTTTGTGATTGATAGAGTGAAGTCTCCATCTCCAGGTTTGTGCAAATGGGCAAAAGATTTGGAGTCAAGGAAACAGGCAAATGACTGCTTTAGGGTCTCACCACAATCAGCACCCTGTGAAAAGCATTTCCCACAGTGCACACCCAGGGTGTGATTACACACATAAAAGGAGCGTGTGCACCTGAGCATACAGGTGGGGCAGTGGCAATGGCAGCAGCTTCCACAACTCTGATCACATATGAACAGGTTGAAAATGTTCATGCTACACCTGGTCTGAGTGTGTGCACTCATTTACATTCATTTGAAAGCCAACACATGCCCAGACGTGGTTACCATACATTTATATAGGTGTCAGTTAGACATACACAGTCATGTGCCTGTGTGTAGAGGTTGCACATATGTCCTGCACAGCTGCCTGGCCACATCAGCAGTTGTGCAGTCACAGGCTCATTCAGCCTTGCTCTGTTAGAGGCTTGTTTCTTCTTCCCTCTCTTCCACGCATGACAGTGAGAGACCAATCTTTCTTTTGCGTTTTAAATAAAATTATGCTTAGAAAATTGGGTATGTTAAATCACGTTGTCTTGCCCAGTAGATTTCCTCTATGTATCAAGTCTGATAACTTGACAGACTAAAATAATTCTTGCTGCTTTTGCTTCTGTTCTCTCTGCACAGCTACCAATGCTCAGTGAGCCAGTCTGTGCTCTTGTGCACCAGCAAAATAATTGTTTACAGAGGTCAGATTATTCCACCTGTTAGTTGCAGACAGTGAGATGCACAAGTATTGCACAGGATGTCATTTGGTGAGCAAACTGGAGGAAAAGCATGAGAGGGAAGAGTGAAAACAGCTTAGCTTTCTGTGTTTCCAAGGCAATCAAACACAGCCTCTCTGCTTTACTTGTAAACTGAGGTTGTCTATTCAGAGAGGAGTCACTGAGAAGCAATAATCTTGGTCTCCACAATGCTGCTGATGTGGGGGAAAGATGCAGCTATTCATGTTGCCCTGAGGGAAGAGGTGGTTTGCATGATGCTCTGGCAGAGGGTGAACAGGAAATCTATTGGGTGGCCAGGCAGAGTCGTGTGGCCTGGACAATCAATTTAATGGGGAAGGGGGACTAATTGACTTACTTCCTCACTAGGCAACTGCATGCAAGTTGATCTGTTGTAACTGTGAAAGTGTGGGTTTCCATTTGCACGTGGGAGGGTCCCTGACAGGCATGAGTCTTCACCAGGCAGACCCTGTGCTTTGAAGCATGGGAAGGAAAGGATAAGGGTGAGGAGGATAGCAAAGACAATGCCATGAAGTCAGAGATGGAGAAGGATGGTTTGTTTCCTGTTATGGAAAAAGTGATATTTTTTCCCCCCCAATCTTGTAGACACTGCATTCTCAGAGGCTACTTTAAAGGACCTTGCGGGGCTAGTGCTGTTAACCTTCTTTGTGCAGGAGCCAAAAGTGGATGGTCAAGAACAGAAAATTTGCTTGCACCTATTAAGCAAAATCTGCACCAAGTTCCTGCTGTGCCTGCTCTCTCCAAGACAAAGAAATACCTTCAAGAACGGACTTCCAAACAGTAATACAAACACACAGATGCCAACAGCTTTCCTTAAGATCTGCATGGCTGGTAATCAGAATCAGTCAAGCTTGGAGAAAGATGAGCCAAGTACTTTAAACACTGAGAAGACAAAGCATCTTGAAATACCTGCTGTTCTGTACTACACATGAAAAATCCATACAAGCACAGGCTGCTCTTGCCCATCCATTGGGTGTTATTGCTAGTCCCAGCCAGGTGACCAAGCCACCCAGGACTGAATTAACTAAATCTCTGCAAACCAGGCATCCCCTCCAGCTGGCCACATGGGTATGAATGGCACCAACTGTCTACAGTCCATTGGTGATGCATGCACCTGCCTGCTTCAGCCCTGTGCAATCTCCTTCCTGATCTCTGAACCATGTGTGGAGCAGGACAAATCAAATAAAACCTTGCTAATAAGAAAAAAGACTGACCCTTGGGAAAAGTATTCTTGGCCAATGTTTTGAAATGAAGCCTGTACAAAGAAAGGGCAGAGAAAGTCCCCAGCAATGGAAAATTCCTTATGATGTGTATTAGTACTCTCCTGCAAACATGAGCTTGGTGCCTTGCATGCTTTCACTGCTAGGTTACACCACAACAGCAGCCCCTGTGGAAGTCAGTCCCTGAAGAAGATGAGCCCTAGAAGTTCACTTAGTCCATTAGTTGATCATTAGTAAAACCACACTAAGCGAAGTTATAGATTTTTATCAAGGCAGTAAACATGAACCAACAGGCTGAGGGACAGAGGAAATCTTGGCACAGTTGATTTTGGGACACTTATTCAGGATTTATTTTCAACTTAATACCAGTGGAAGATTTTTCTCTGGCAGTATTCCTTTCTATGCTTGCTCTTGGAGTTCACAGCACCCTGGTGTCAATAACCAGGGTTAGCAAGAGACATCTACTTGCCTTTGAAACTCAGTGGAGAAAGGAAAAGAAAATTTGTGTGTCTTGGAGAGCTCACTTTTATGTAGGCCAAGATATGAAGAAGATTTAGTAAAGCTAAGAGGCAAAAGAAGTACTGGTAATTTTGATGTGGACTAAAAAGCTTCTGTCCCCTTGCAGAATGGGTGAGATCCATGCAAAAATACTTCAAAGACTGGAAGGACTGTAGCTCTCTGTCCCCAAGGCTTCCTTTCTTGGAATTTCACCAGAAGAAACCCAAACAGTGCATCAAACTAAGAGCCAGCTGCAATTTTGCTAAAAATAAAGCAAAGCAAACACAAAATAGCAGCATATGTAAAAAAAGACAGATTCAAGAGGAAAGGCTAACTGAACTCTAAAGAACTGACAACAAATGAGGATATCAAAGTGTCTTACAAGTTTATTTTCTGTTGGGGCAGAAATACCAGAATTATTAACTTAACCTGTAAGAACTTGCTGTAAAATCAAAGGACAAAACATTAAAAGCTGATTCCCCGGGTCACTTCACAGCCACAACACTGAGACCTTAAAAGGCAAAGTGACAAAACAGATCTAAATATCCATGTTTTCTTTATAACAAAGCACTTAAAAGCTTTCCATTTAACTGATTCCCTTTTTTTCTAATGTACATACTTCAGTTTATCAGCCCTAATTTGTGCAGCTACATCTGCTTGTGGAATCATGTCAAACTGAATTACTAAAATGATTCCACTTACTGATAGTCTTCTGAGATAAGACAGACCATGGGTCTGAGCAACACAGAACTAGGCAAGTCAGGAGCCCTCCCTTCATCTGCACTTCAAAGCCAAAAGGAACACTTCAGGTAAGACAAGTTCATTTGAATTCATTCATGTATTTGTGGTGAGGGGGTGGGAACTTCTTAAGCTGACATTGCCAACAAAGACAACATGTAGGTGGGCCTAGAGACAAAGGTAGGGATTGAATTTAAATCTCCTACTTCAATATCTAGATCCAAGGATCATTATTTCCTTGAGTATAACACACACACTTTAGCCTTTGGTGCAATGGTTTCCCAGTGGCATTTTCTTCCCTATTACCCAGCTCATTTTTGTCTTGCTTCTTTGACATTTGGACCAGATGAAGGAGTTGAGGATATTGTGTGGTTACAGCAAAGAATAAGAACTAATTCAGACAGGTGATAACACCCTCAAACTTGCTGTAGAGCTGTGGAAGGGGCAGGAGGAACACATACTGAGCCTTCAAGCAGCTGCCAGGGGGTCATGCTGTTTCACCAATCCTGCAAGCAGAGTCTGCATCAAAACCAAGCAGGAAGGCAGCAGACAACTTGCATGCTTGTACTGAAATGGCAAGATCAGGGCTACTCTCTATGAGGGAAGGCTAGTCAGAAGCTTAGGTTGACCACAGCTCTGTCCACAACCTCACAGACTGTGGTGCAGTCCCAGACCTCTTGGACACCAGATCCAGATCCACTACCATGTTTGCCTGCTGGTTCAGCAATTAGTCAAGACTCCAAATCTTGACTCCTCTCGTTTAAGAGGCCATACAATTTTGGCCTCTTACACGAGCCACAAAAGTACTGGTGCTCGTTCTGAGGAAAACTAATACAGCGTCTTTAGAGAAAAGCACCCCCCTCATCTCTTTGAGGTGCAAAATACAGCAATTGTGATGGAAAGAATGTCAACATAAGCAAAGTTAGAAAGTCTAGATGGATGATTTCTTTCTGTCAAAAAGAAGCAAAGACTTTGATTTTCAACCTTCTTAATTTCCTCACAGCACTCAGCTCTGTTGCCACATTATGATTTCATCTGAAATGGGTGGCTGGGACCAAAGCCACAGACTTGCTATTACAGAAGAGGGGGTACATCCTGTGAATTACAGTGGAGAGCATCCTGTTCTAGATGCCTCAAATGCAGCTACTCAAAGATATTCTCAGAAGCTGCATGTAGCCTTCAGGTTTGCTGGTCATATGCCATGGATTCAGGTACACAAAATCACAAAATTAAGGTTGAAAAAGACCTTTGAGACTGTCAAGTTCAACTATGACCTAACACTACCTTATCAACTAAAGCATGGCACTAAGTGCCACATCCATTTTTTTTTTAACACCTCCAGGGACAGTGACTCCACCACCTCCCTGGGCAGCCCATTGCAATGCTGAACCACTCTTTCTGTGAAAAACATTTTTCTAATGCCTAGCCTAAACTTCCCCTGGTGCAGCTTAAGACTGTGGCCTCTTGTCTTGTTGCTGGTTGCCTGAGAGAAGATGAGGTGCAACTCCTGTTCCTCACTGTATGAATAACATCAGAGTGCCCTCACGTTAGATTTGGTTGCATGTGGAAGATGGCTAGTTGAAGCTGGAACACAGGTCCAACAGAATACTTTCCTAAACTTAATGGCATAATTGAGAAGAGACCTGCAGATAAATGCAGTTTCCTTGGTACAAAGTGTATCTACAGTATCAGCAACTCCAGTCCTCAGTTTCACATTGATTCTCAAGCTCTTCCCTAAATCATCAGGTTCATACTAAGCTCCCATATATGTTTGGGTTTTTTTCCTGCGCATGTTTTACGTTTTTTCCAAAGCAGACACAAAATGATGACTTGATTTCACATATTGATTTTTTACTTAGACTTCAACTATAGAAATCCCATATACCTTGGTATAAAGCTGCTTTGCTTATGCAACAGGTAAAGAACACAACATCATGCTGTCTCTTTTAGAGTGAAGAACCAACTAACAATAACACCACCAACAAAAGTGTCAAATGTGTTCTCATTGTCTGCTGACTTCCTGTGCCGCTTCTCTTTCAGGAAGTTGTTGTTTATTTCCAAAGTTTAACTTACTAAAGATTGACATCAATTCTGGAATGAAGATCCTTCAGTCCTCAGGTCTAATGGGATTTGCTGCATTAGAGCTACAGCATCCAGGAGATGGACTCTTCTTGGAGCCTGGAACCAAAGAACCAAAAGAAGTGCTCTCCACAGATCTCTATCTCTTGGTGCATTGCAAGATATATTTCCTTCATTGCTTGCTTTAAGGTAAACACACAGCAAAGTTTGTTTACTTCTGCATGTAAATAAATCACAGAGAGCTGTAGCTTGTGCTTCTCTTGGGGAGGGAGAGAAACAAACATGCAGTAAATGACAGTTGTGTTGCTGGCAGCACTGCCACCAGGATGCTTCGAGTCTGTTGAACCAAGCAGTTTATAAAAATCCACTTAGGACATGATGGAAAGTACAAGAGAATATATTTGATGTGGACATCCCCTTGAACTGAGAAGTGTGACAGCAGCAGCAGTACCAGAGAAGGAAATGAGAATACACAGGGGACCTCGGAATGCGAAACAGATCTTCCTTCTCCAAAAACATTTATGGTAAAGCCTTGAGTTGCTCTTCATACACTGTAAAATACAGTTCCTCTCAGGAGGCCCATGTCCATAACTGCACTACTCTCCTTCTGTAGGCATCTCCGCCCCAGTTCTAGGTTGCTTCCTCAGCACATAACACTTCGCTTAGTGGTCCATGCCAAAACTTTCCCCAGCTCTGTTAAGACAACTCGAAAGTCTTCTGCTGGAGAGAGTGTTTGAAATTGACTTCATTCAGTTTTTGTTGCACTTCCACTGACACCCAGAGGAAGGTAGGTGGGGACTTTCTATATGATGTCAGAAGAGCTCCCTTATGGCCCTGTCTCATAGCACTACAGATAAGAATCATTAAGATTGGAAAAGATGTCCAAGAGTCCAGCCATAAACCCAGGACTACTGTGTCCACCACTAAAACAAGTCTCTGAGCACCATATATACTAATTTTTGAATACTTCCATAAATGGTGACTCCATCGCTTCCCTGAGCAACCTGTTCCAATGTTTGAACACACTTTCAGGGAAGAAATATTTTCTAATATTCAATCTAAACCTCACCTGGCACAGTTTGATGCTGTGTCCTCTTGTACTATCGCTTGTTACGTGGGAGAAGAGACCGACCCACACCTGTCTACAACTCCTGCTGCGACAGGGGAACACTCAGACACGGTCTCCTGTGCTAGAAGCCAAAGCAACACACCGGCAGTCGTGGTGGGCTTCGGACCAGCGAGCGTCTCCGCCCGGGGTTGCCGCTCGCAGCGGCGGTCGGGGCTGCACTCCGGGCCCGGGCACCAGCCCTGCCTGCCTGAGCCCGGAGGGGGCTCCCGTCCAGCCGCGGGTCCCTCGGGGCAGGGGCAGCTGAGGGGGGCGGTCGGAGTCCCCCGCCCTGGCAGGAGGGTGCGCCGGGGGATGCTCCTGGCGCCCACTCCAGGGGTTTCCCGGAGGGCACCGCGGGCGGCAGAGGGAGCGGGGCGGGCTCCAGGCAGAGCTCTGCCAAAGGGGCTCCGGCGGGCGCAGGACGGAGAGGGTGGGGTGCGCTGGAGCAGCGGGCCGGCAGCGCTCTCTCCCACCCTCCATCCCTCCCTTCCCTCCTCCGCGGGGCTGGAGCCTCCCCTGGGCAGCGCCCCCAGCTCCTCCCCGCTCGGTAACGCCGGTCCGAGCCCCTCCTCCCGTTTCCGCTGGCAGGAGCTGGGGCCGTGTCCTGCCCTACCTCCGCCGCTCCCCCAGCACTCGGCCCCATCCGGCCCGGCCCAGGGACGCGCGGGTGAGACCCGGCGCCGCGGGGGGCGAGGGGCGGCGGGGACCTGCGGCCATTCCCGGCCCTGGGAGAGGGGAGGTGGCGGGAGCGGGGCGGCCCGGCGCGGGGGTGCCGGGACTGCCCCTCACGGGGGTCGCGGGATGCCGGCCCGGCCGCCGGAGATGCTGGGGAGCGGCGGGGTCCTGGCGGGATAGTGCTGCGGGTGGCTCGTAGGGGCGAGGAGTGTTTGCTGGGAACAATAACCCCCCACCCCCTCCTCCGGTGCCTGTGTGATTTTTGCGGAAACAGGAAAGTTAGTTCGGAGGGATGAGTCGAGCCCAGCGGCGTCTGCGTGCGCGGTCCTGCTCTCGGCCGGGGAGCCCGCGGTGCCCATCCCGCACGGCAGCGGATGGCTCCGGCTGGGGATGGATTTGTCCCCGCCGCCGGGGAGAGCACCCTGGGACAGCGCTGCTGGCCGGCGGGGGCTGCCTCTGCCGTGGCCTTGCGCACCCCCGAGGTGCGGCGGGCACCCGTGATGAGGGGCTGAGAGCGCGCAGGGCACCCGTGAGGGGACGGAGACTGCGCCCGGCCGCGATGGGAGCGAGCCCGCCCGGGGCTGACAGCTCCGCGGACGTGGTGCCAGCGGTTCCTGCCTTCCCACTTCTTATGTAAAACTTGACTCCAGCGTGGCCTTTTCCTGTTGGAGCTTTTGGAAACTTTTCTTGCTGTATCTTGGGATATCCGCCTGTCACCGTGCTCCTGGTGGGAGGTGGGAGCTCTGTGAGGTTTGCCTCTCGGGAGGGCCTTCAGCTCCAGGGATTTCTGATGGGCAGGGGAGGACCTGAGGTGTGGGGATGCTGTGTTAAGGAAAAATCACACTGCAAGAGCTGCATTTCTCACTTAATCCTTCTATCAACTCTTTTGTTCTGTGCTTTTACACTGTATAGTTCTGTGGTTTGAACCATGGGAATGGGGCACCTGATTTTCCTACCTGACCACACTGAACTTACTTTAAGACTTGGGCATAAGTCACCTGGGATATGTCTGGGTAGAAGTTAAATATTCTCTAGAACAGCCATGAGAGTCAAATCAAAGAGTTTGTTTGGGCTCTTGGCCCATTCCTAGATGGGCCTAAACATTGCCTATTGAAGGCAAAACTTAACATGTTCCTGTAGCAAAGTTGTTAGTAACAGGTGCCACAAATTGTTTTAATGGTTTGTTTGTTAAGCTTTGTAGCCAGGGTATATAACTGCAAAGGATAGCAGCCACTGAAGTGTGCATTCATGTGAGTTGTATTGGCATAGAATGTGGGGACAAAGTTAGCACTCCATAACTTTTAGAATGTCTGAAGATAAATTATCAATGTGATGTAGAGAACACCTGGGAAAAAAATCTGTCCTTGCAGTTTTATGTCCATTGCTTCCATTTTACATTTTTCCTGAGCTCCAAGTATGAAAACTGATGGAGCTAATATAGCTTCTGCCTCCAGATCTTTCCCTTTCATATTTTTAGACCTGTGATGATCAAATTGCATATCCTACAGAAAAAGCCTTTTCTACAACAGGGCTATAAGACTTGTGGCATGCTTGGTTTTGGTACCTGCACTTTCTTTAAACCTAATTCTCTTTAATAAAGCTGCATAAAAAGACCTCGGGGTCAGAATATAACAAATGCAGTGTCATTAGCATTAGTCAGGCAAAGCTCTGAGGTTAGAATGGCCCTGTTCATCTCTGTTGAGCAGGATAGAGGGTTAACTGAGTGTCAGTGTTATCTTAGCTATTTTGGTTATTTTAGCAGAAAGTAGCTTTCAGAGATGCATATCCCACAGTCTTTGCTTTCTGTGCTATTTTAAGTTATTTTCTTCCAAAGCATGCCAAACCTCAGCCTGTCCATGAGGGTATTTCCATCACAACTGTGTATATTTAGTGTTTAACCCCTGTCTCCCCAAAGACACAAACTAAAAAACTGCAATAGAAAAGTGAAACACAGGAAGAGCACAGATTAAAATAGCAAACCAGCACTGAGGTGGCAGCACTGACTGGAGGAGTTACTTTCACATTTGTTTCACAAGTGAAACTAGCGAGTTTTCACCAGAGAATCCAAGACTTTATCTTGGTGTTACTCTGAGAAAGCTGGAGCAGAAGTGGCTGCTTATCTTAGAAGTAGTATGTTAATATTCCCCAGATACTTGGGTTTTACAATTGCTTTTCAATACTTGGGTTTTACAATTGCAATTTTTTGCCCACCTCAGCTTTTCCCTTTTATCATATTTCAGGATTTTGCTGTTTGCAAATGACTGATGCGCTGTTAGTTTTCTGTGTTGAATGTCATTAGATTTACTGATGCATGACAAAAAGAGATGAGAATGCTTTAAAGAGGCTGAGAATGAGCCAGTGCTGTGCCCTGGAAGTGAAGGCAGCTGACAATACTCAGGACTATTTTAATAAGATTGCAGCCAGTACCCAAGGAAGGGATTATCTCAGGTCAGGGTCTGCATCAACAGGGTCCAGGACCAGGATTCTCACACCTGGCTGGAGGCAGGGCACAGCTGCTACACAGGTTGGGCAGGCACTGAATGCCACAGGCAGAGCTAAAATGGGGTCCCTGGTGCCACGAGCAGAGAGCAGGGGTGGATGTGAGGCTTTTAAAGAGAGCATTTAAAGGCCTTTCAGTGCTCTCAGAGCCCTGGTACAGCATTGAGGATCATATGCTGAGGGAACTAGGTTTGCTCACCCTGGAGAAGAGAAAATTTGATGGGACCTATGGAGACCTCCTGGTACTTTAGAGGAGGTTCTCCGGAAGACAGAGCTTCTTCACTCTTTTGTATGGTGACTGTATGAGGGACAGCAAAGGGAAGTTGAAATGAAGTTCAGGATAGATGTAATTTGCAACAAGGAGGGCAGTCAGATGCTGGAACAAGTTGCCCAGAGGGGTTGTGCAATGTCTGTCCTCACAGGTTTTCAAGGCCAAAGTGGATGAAGTCCTGCTGAGACCTCATAGCTGGTCCTGTGTAAGGTAGAGCATGATGGAACCCCCACAGGCCTGCTCCAACATGAATTCTCTGATCCTTAGATCAAGCAGCCCTTTGGTCTGAGAAGGAAGGAGGTGTGTGAAGCAATGGCAACACTTGTAAATACCCCAGATGAAGAAATGAAGGAAGGTTTTAGGATGCTGATGTGTTGCTTAGATGCTAAAAGAAATGAAATTAAAAACTTTTCTTGGTGTGCTCACAGCTTATGCTGGAGAGGTGTGTGTGTGGGTAGGGGAATGATTTGTATTTATAAACTCACTTTCCTTTAGTAATTCTCAAATCACAAAGTGCCTTTTTGGTGTAACAGCACTTCAAGATGCATTCTGGAATGGATCAAACCATGCTCTTTCAAATTTCATGTAGGAAGTGTGATGACAATAAAGCATGGTGCTGAGCTTGGGGAATGACAAAGGAATAGCTCTTATTTGAGGGTTGTCTTCTTTGACTCTCTAGAAAATAGATTAAACATGCCAGGACCAGCAGATCATTTCCACATTTGTGCTGTGGTTGTTAACAGACCTTAGGACTGAGTCAGTCTTGATGAGGCCATCTTAGCAATACCCAGAGAATGTGAGTGGATCAGAAATAGATACTTGTCTTTCCTCTCTACATGGCAGTGAAATTGTGGAAAAGTGGGCATGTCCTCAGGAAGTGCCATCTCTTTGCTCTGTGCAATGCATGTTGGAATTTAATTTTGAGAAGATAAAAATTTTGTATATTTTACTTATCTGTTAACAAGATACTTTATTGGAGACCACAGGTATTACTAGTGCCCTTCTTCTTAATCTTTCCTGATCTCCTAAAGCTGACTTCCAGAGGCTGTTTCTGCTGCTCCTTGTAGCCTCCCTTAATGAAACATGCATTGCTGAATGTCAGTGCTGTGTTCCCTGGGAAAAAACCCATCAAATCTGTCCTATGGGTTACTTCCTGTGGTTCAGTGCCATGTTTTCTGTGGCGTGTTTGTCATGAGGCTGGACTCTGTTCTCCAGTGAGAGATGTTGGATGCTTTCCTCATGCTGCTTGCACAGGTGTTTCTGGGAAGGTGATGTCTCTGTGATTTAAGTGTTAATACAGCTGGACAGCACTGTTGCTTAAATGTCTTTTAAGCCAAACCTCACCTTTCCCTCTTTTTTCTGATGATATTCCAAACACTTGTATTTATTACTGTCAAAAAATAAACCTTGAGGGCTAGAGTTTGTAGAATGAGGCAGGATCCTTGGGCAAAGCCCAGCTGCTGCAAGGTGTCACTGTCTGCAAGTCCAGTAAGAAAGGAGGCCTCTGACTGTGCTTCACATGGAAGAAAGAACAGATAGGAAATGTGGGATCCTGAGTAAGTAATGAGCTGTGTTTTGATGCCAGTGGGATGTATTAGTCTGTTAAACTGCCTATTGAGGAGGGGTGAAAAAATTCTGTTGTTGAAAAGCTTTTAAAATCAAGAGTACAAAACAGACAGACATGTTGTAGAGATAGCTCCAGGCAGATGGGGCAGATTAAATCATAAACATATGCTCCAATAAGCCTTTAAGTGGACAAAGGTATTAATTAAGCTTAGCATTTCTTTACAGGGATGTGAATATGATGTTGTAATAGTATGATAACCATGAAGTAGTAACATACATTTAAAAGACTTGAAGTTTGCATTCATCTTTGTTTCAAAATGTATAACAGGAAAACTTTAAAGTTTTTTTGAAAGCACTTTTCCCTTTTGCTGTAAGAGTTCTCCTTTCTAATGCAAACGCTGTCATGCTGCTCTAATTCCTGATATTTCTGAAGGTGGAAGTGACTAGTAGCTGGGTGTTTATTTCCATGATGCCTGTTACGAGTGCAAAAGGGGAAACAAGCTGCATTAACTAGTAAAATGCTGATGATATTTTTGGGGCTGAGTCACTGTATGTCTCTAGAATCAGCTGAACTGTGTTAACTGGGCTTTAGTTTCTACTCCGATATTGCAGAACTGCCTGCCTTTGCCCTGGGCTGTCCTCACTGATTTACAAGTGCTTGGATTGGTCTGTGTAAGCTCACAGTGAGGGTGTGATGGAATATATTAGCACAGGACTGGCACAGGACCGCAGGAGCTGCGTTATCCATGTGTGGTGTGTCTGGGCAGGAGGCAGGGCTGGACTGGGGAAGGAGCTCAGGGGGGACTGGGTGGCAAGGCAGTAACCTTGAGGAGGCACTAGGCCAAGGGAAAGGAAGTCTGCAACCCTCCCCTGGGAGGAAGGGCTGGAAAGGAAGGATGAGGTGGTACATAGAACAGAGAGCTGAAATGTCACACCCTGTCAGCAGATTTGAAGGAGACTTAGCTCAAAATTTTGAGACTCTGTTCTAGGGAACAGGGATCAATACAAATCTTCGAGAGCATAGGGCTCTGTGAACTCTCCTATATTTGGTGTTCTTTAATTTCATTCTGAAATTCATTTGACCTGAAAGATTGAGGGAGGCAAAGCTTGAAGTTGGAGGAATCTTGGGTTTAGGTCACTGGTGGGAAGAACCCAAGTGACTTCTCTTGTGCAATTGGGTGGTCAGTGCTGTCTCCTCAAGTGCCTTGTGGCAGTATGCTGACAATCACATTTATGGTGATTGCAGCTGTACTCCAAACTCATGTTGAGCACAGGCAGGAGACTTTCTGTTTGCAGTTGCACATTTCTAAAGGTTAAATAATTCAAGAATGCTTTCAAAAGCGTACTTTGTTTTCTGTTTCTCTACTGGTGTTTTTTACCTACAACTCTGCATACAGTTCAGTGTAAGGTGGTTCTGCCAGGATGTTCATCCGGCTTTGTTTTAAACTGTTCCTTGATTTTGTAGATACATACTTATCCCAAAATCAGGGATTCATTCAATTCAGTTTTTCATTCAATTTTAAGAGTGTAGCCATATGTGAATGAAGGTTGTTACCTGACTTTGTTTGAAAAAGGTGCAGCTGAAGTTATGAAGGATTGAAAGCAATGTTCTGAGAATGTCTAGTATGTTGTTTCCACTGGAGGACAGTCTGCACAGTATTGTTTATATGTATTTATATACATGTGGACAAAATACCATTAGGGGAATGGGATAATGGTTCTGGCAGTATAAGAGACCTGTACTAACATGCAGATGGGAGCATGTCTCCTTGTAAAATAAAAACCTAAATGGCTGGCCTAAAAGCCTGTAAAGGAAACCTTCCAAGTATAAATTAAGTGATTTTCTTTCATACATCAGAGCTTTTAGATCTCTCCAGTGCTGCTGTGCTGTCTCACAAAGTTTTGCCAAGTAACAGTGGCTCTGAGTGTTAGAAAAGCTCTTGCTGATCTGTTTCCCAGCAGTGGAGAAAGCAGCAGGACCGGCAAGACTTTACATTCATAGAGCCTTGGACACTGTGGACAGCAGCAGAGGCATCTCTAGGGAGGATATAGATAGCACAGACACCTAATACTGAGCTATTGGGTGCCATCAAGGATGAAGAGCAAGGGGGAAGAACTACAACTCTGGGAAAATTCCCAATATATTCCCCTCACACCTACTCAGGATGGAAGATCAGCTAAATCCCACACACCGAGACTGCTGCTGTTTCATGTGGGAGGACTGAGGGTGGTATTTCAGGTGAATGTGGTCAGAGATTGTGATGTGAAGGCTGTGGTAAAAGTAATTGCTGGGACCAGTGATCCGTAGAGTGATTTGAGTATCTGTAGAGGAAGAGACTTCATTGAGAACAGGAGCTTCTTGCATGTGTGCTCTATTCTACTTATATAGAAGGCAAAGTGAAAAGGACCATGAAGTAGAAAAGGGATTTTCTCGGGAGAACCAGGAGGAGGAAATGAGAACAGTCTTAAGTTCCCACAGCAATGCAAATTCATCTGGATAGCTTTGAGTTTTTCAAGTTCCACATTGATGCACCATTCTCCTAGTGAATGGTCACCACAAAGTACCTCTCAAGATTTACACAAGAAACTCTTATTTTCATTCTGTTTTTCTTAAAATAATTTCTGAAGACATCTTTCTTAAAGCAGTCAGTTTGCCCTGAAAAATCCATCTTCAGCTGCCTACTCTCCAGGGACACCCAAACAATCTCTATTGCATCTTGCTTTACTTTATGAAAACAAAAAATCCTGCTTGTTTTTCATCATAGCTTGGTTTTCACAGCTATTTAGTCTCTATCTTCAGTTCTTTCTTCTTATTCTGTTTTCCATCAGTTCCTCTTTGAAGAGCTGAGGAAGTTCATTCTGTGGGAAGAACAGAACAGTTTTGCTGTCTTTAGTCCGTTTCTTCCTTGCTGTTTCTACATTAAACCAAAGGAAACAAAGCTGATCCAAGTAATTTAGATATGTTGCTGTTTCTTTATGAACTGCATTTTAAAGAGCTCTTTAAGGAGAAACGCTGCTTCATTTAGGAATTTCTTTCTTTCTGCTTTAGCAAGTACTATTTAGTTCCTCTGTTTCTAAAATTTGAAAATAATTTATCACAGTCTTCTTAAGACCCTTGTTTGTTTTGAAGGTGCTAAATCATCCCCCTCCTTTACTTTTAAGAGAGACTAAGAGGTGATCTTCATTGCTTCACATTCTTCTTAAGTGTTTATTAGAAGATCACTACCAGACTGTTTCTGCTAGTATCACTGGACAACTCAGTTTCTGTTTCAAAGATCTCTAAGTCGTTAGAGCTGTAGGCTGTAATTTTATTAATAAAATGCACTCATACTTCAGGTACAAAATATCCCCATGGCAAGCTTGAAACTGTGAAGGACAACCAAAGTTGGTACTTACCTGTGACGATGACATTGGTTCAAAGCACCTGTTTATAAAAGCAAACAGACTGCTTGCCCTTGGGCCATGGTTTGAGGAACTGGAAGACAAGAATGCTTTAGTTTAGAGGTTGAGGTCTGGTGATGTACCTAAAGGCTATCAGGAGATAAATGCCTACCAGTCACTGAGATTTCTAGAAGAGAAAAGTACAGCATTTTCTTCTTCTAGGTTTTGTTAGGCCTCAGAAGTTATAGGATTTCTGCTTTGGAAGATGGACTTGTCTCCTTACTTTCTTCTGCTGTGAACTGTGGATTGAACAGGTTGCCTGGCTGCTCAATACACCTCCCTACTCTTGCAGAAAACAGTGAAAGATTTGAGGTTTTGAAGGACTTGCAGAGTGGCTGTTCCTTGCCATCATAGTTTTTGCAACATTCTTGTACCAGCCCAAGCCATGTATTGAATCTTTGGGGGTATGAACTGAGTGCTTTGGTTGCATCTGCCCATGAGTTTTTATCTCACCAGTTCTGGTCTGTCAGATGAGTCTTGTTTCTTTGAGTTTATTATTAATGTTTACCTTTGCCAACAACAAGATCTCTTTAACAGTTTTCTTGCAGGCATTTCATTTTCCATTTTAATTTTATAGTATAGAGCTGGCTTTTGTCAAGCCAGTCAGTGTAGCTCTGACATGGCTAGGACTTATCTGTTTTACGGGATTACATGACTTGAAGGGCTCCTCTCAGACCGTTTCTGCCTTTGCTACAGATTGTGCTGTGCTCATAACTGGTTTATATCAGTGGTAAAGAAAGTTCATCTATAAGTCTAGCTGACAGCATATTGTGTGTGACAGCAGTTTGACTAACTTGTTCACATCTACACAATGGAACTGTGGGGAATCTTGGCTAATTTAATTCTTGGTTTAAAAAAAAAAAAAATAAAAAAGTTAGTTACTGCTTAGCTCCCCTTGACTTCAATATGGGTATGTCAGTGGCTGAAATTGTTGTCACCTGTGTCACTGGGGAGCTGGTTAGGTTGTGTGAATGCCTGCAAGTGCTTGCCATGGAGCATGACATCAGTGATGAGTTCACATAGTGTTTAGTTCACTTGAGGGAAGATGTATAGAAGTGGTGTGTATGATCTCTTGAAGTGTCCATGTGCTGAAGCATGTCAGTAAACAGACTGTGAAATCAATATCAGTGTTTCATTGATGCTTGATACAGTGAAGAAGGCAAAGAGAAAACATTATTTTAGAAATCAGCAACAGTGGAATGATGGAAACATTTCCATTGACCAAGTTTGGTGAATGATCACAATTTTAAAAAAATACTTAGTCTGTAATTCTTTTTTTTTTGTTTGTTTGTTTACAGCTGCAATAATATTGATGGTCTTTTAAACAGTGGGGATGGTACTGCTCCATGTCTTTCCTCCATGTGGTTGAAGGAAATCCTAGTCTCACTTTGCTAGCTGTAGCACTCTTCTAACAGTGGAGTGGTGTTACAGGCTTGAAAGCTCCAGTGTGAATTGGATAAGGTGGAGTGCTTTCTGTTGTGTGGTTTTGTGTGGTTTTGACTTCGGCGGTTGTCCTAGAAGTAAAGGACTCTGTGTTGTACTAGAAGCAAAGGTGACATCTGTCAGAAAGCAAGGCTGCTGGAGGAGAGTTTATCATGAAGGGTCTTGCTTAATTTCTAGTTTGGCTGCTGTAAGCAGGTCATCAGGAGTCATGGTGATAATGGGGGATCTAAATGCCAAGGGTTAGAAGCACTGGATTTTTTTACTACTATATCTGATTTAATAGACACACAGCTTTTGCTTTTCCCCATGATCTCTGTTTTCCCGTCAGTTTCTGTTTTAATATTTTGCCTATTGCCATTATTTAAACTTGAGTCCAGGTCAAATCAGTATATTTGGAGACCAGTGTTAAGACTTACTCCTTTTGTTCAGGAGCAGGTGAAATTTGATATACCTTTCCCTGTTTGTTTTTTTAAATCTCCCTGAAGTTCTCCTTTCTGTCTGCCTAAGCTAATTGTTTGTGGTGGGAAGTGGGTCCAAAAGACAAATAAATTAATTTTGTTGTTCTTCTTCTTTCCAGGTTTGATCTGTGGCTTTTTCCTTGGTGTACATCCAGTTACCTCAGTAAGTAAGATCTCGGTGAAGGATTCTTGGAGTCATTAGGCTTTGTCATTAATATTCCTCACATTGACATTAAGGGAAGACGAGTTGGTCCAACACTGAGCCCTTACAAAACCTTTTTGTAATCTGTTATTTTCTTGCCACAAATGCTGAGAGAGTCCAGAGTAACACGGTTGGGTTGTTGTTGGGATTGTCTCCAAGTACTGCCATAAGTACTGAAGGAAATGTAACAGAGGAAGGAAATAATCCTCTTCCTTACGTGCAAAGATTCCTCTTCCTCTGTTTTCTTACCTGTGGCATTTGTAGGGAAAGGAAGCAGAGAAGAATGAAACAAGGTTCCAGTTGAGAGCAATTTCATTAGTCCACATAAGTTATATAATTTTGTGAAAGGATGGATCTATAAACAGGCTTAGAAAATCAGACTTATTTTAGAGGAACCCAGGGCTACCCTGGTGTTAGGTGTCTTACTACAGCTGCAAGCCCGTTGCTTTGTATTTTTACATTCCCTGTGTTCTTCAGGGATTTAGCCTTGGCTAGGAGCAAGTGGCAGATGTGCCACTGCTTACCTTTCATTAAGTTTCTGACACAGGAGAAGAAACAACTTCTGCTCCTTTAGGGAAAGCAAGGTGATCCACCTTTCTGCTGAATGCCATGTGTTCTGCCAAAGGCTGCAAGGAGTGCAGTTTGATAAATCCAAGCAGTGAGAGCAACAGAGAGCTAATAGTCCACTCTTGTACTTGGCTTGCCAAGAACTGTTTCATACTTCTGTGCTGCTGTGTGAAACTTGTCATGACAGCTGCAGGCAAAAAACATCTACGGTTGTACATTTTGGGATCAGTGATGAGAGATTATGGTCTGTGAAGGGGAAGAATCCCCTTGCAACTGGGAAAAGCTAAGAACATGTTAGGTGAGGATATGAAAAAGGAATGCTGGAGCTTTCCTTTACTCTTGTGTGAAACATCATTAGAGGTGGTGCTGCTCAATGGCTCAGTCTTGGGGATACTGCAAAGATGCATTGACTTAGGGATACTGTTTATTTAAGAGAGAACTGGGAAATATCCTGAGAGGGTCTTCAATGTCAAGGCAATAGTTCTGTTGTCAACTGCTTTGGAAAATTTCATTTGTAGGACTTATGTGTTTCCAAGAGAAAAATCAGTAATAGGAGGTATACAACTAGCTTAAAATCTGTACATTTGATGTTGGACATGGTTGTGGTTTAACCCCAGCCAACAGCCAGGCCCCACACAGCTGCTCACTCACTCCCCCACCAATGGGATTGGGGAGAGAACTGGAAGGGTAAAAGCTGCAAAACTCATGGGTTAAGCCGCAAGCACAAGCAAAGCAAGGAATTAAATCACTGCTTCCCATGGGCAGGCAGGTGTTCAGCCATCTCCAGGACACCAGGGTCCATCACCTATAATGGTGACTTGGGAAGACAAAAGCCATCTCTCCAATCTTCCTCCCTTTTTCCTTCTTCCTTCACTTGATATGCTGAGCATGATGTTATAGGATATGAAATATCCTTTAATATTTCCTTTGGTCAGTTGGGGTCAGCTGTCCCAGCTGTGTCTCTTCCCAATTTCCCACATACTTCCAATTTCCTTGCCATGGCAATACAAGAAGCAGAAAAGGCCTTGGTTCTGTGTAAGTCCTGCTCACCACCACCACCAAAACCCATCAATTTGTGTTGATTATTATCAACCCTCAATTTGTGTTCAGCACAAATCTAAACCACAGCCCCATACCAGTCGCTGTGAAGAAAACTAACCCCAAACCAGCACAGATGTAAATAGCTTCCTGATTTTTCTGTTGCAAGATGAAGAATGAAAAGATAGATGAGGGATGTTAGGCACCAACACAGGTAACATCTGTATTTGTAGCAGATGAGACACGATGTTACAGTATGTAAGATAAAGAACCTATGAAATTTCATGCTGTAGAATTTAAGATTGTTATAAAGAGTCTTGGATTGGTCATAAAATGTCTCTCTGTAGGGCTGCTGTGTGTTTGCATCTTGCAGTGATTTTTCTGATTACCTTTTGCACGTGTGCCACGCTCTGAATCACACAGAATGGTGGTTTGTTGATTACTGTGTCCTAGGAGAGCTGGGTGATTGAGTGCACTAGTGAAAAGATAGTTGGGGAAGATTGAAATGGTTGTTATTTGTTCCAGGAGTTTTCTTGCTGTTCATTCCAGTGCCACTTGAAATGATGGCTGTATTGTGAGCTCTTTCATCTTGTTTCCACACCTTTAAAATTTGATACTGCAGAAATTAATGTAACATCATCTGTAATGTTAAAGCTGCCTCATGTTATGAAAGTGAGAATTCCCACAGCAGCCTTAACTCTGCCCCCAGAAGAGAAAGCAAATCAAGTTAGTGTCTTAAGTTACACCATTGTGTATCACTGGGCACTAGGATGTATGTTTTGGCAAATATTTACATTTCAGAACTGGTCCAAGTCCATGGCAGTAATGAAATATCATGTGTTAATTATGCTAAATGATCATATTACACTGGTAAATGGGAATAGGATTGATTCCCAGAATGCTGATCTGTGATTCACATCATCAAGGAGTACAAAAGAATCCACATCCCTTAGAGAGGGAAGATAAATAGGATATTTCAAGCATTTTTCTTGCATGCATGGTAATATGCAATTTCCCCCCTTTCCATTATGTTTCTGAAATCTATTTCACAACAAATTGAAAAATTAGTATCCCATCTCTAATGGAGGCTTAGAAATTACCCTACTTTCTTTACCTTGCTTATCAGTGTTAGCTACTGGATTTCAGATACTCTTTTGTATTAATTCAAGCATTTTCCTTTCAAAGTGGTCTATTTCTGTGAAGAAGATAGGACTTGAACATGCTGAGCAGAATAGGAAACATGCTTTTTGCTTTCTATGAAATGTACTCATGCATATTAAAAAGCTTGCCAGACCTGAATTTCTAGAATGAACAACAAATTGTTGCTAAAATAAAGTGATTGAATGCCTTGCTGATGTGTGGTTTTGAAGCTGAGTGAAATGCTGCTACTCATCACTCAAAATTAAATAGAGTGTATTACAAAAGCTGTTGTAGGAAAGGGCTCAGTAGAGAGCTCAGACCCAGACTGAATAGTGAAGACAATCTTCAGCTACATCTTAAAACCAGCACATACTGTGGGGATGTCTGGAAAACACTGTTGTGTAATGAAGTCAAAAATGGTGTGTGAGATGCTTTGTGATGGCTTGTTTATGGCAGGCAGCCATTCCAGGTGAGATGGACATTTTAACATATAGGATGTATTGAATTATGGGTTTTAAGTGTTTAAGGTGCTGTTGTATGGGAGCAAGTTGTCACTGTGCGTATGTGCTGGACTGTGAGGCCTCCTAGGGTGATCCTGGGTACCTCACTGGGGCAGGGCTGTTCTTCGTTTGTGTGGTTTGTTTTGGACTGTGAGCAGGGCCATTGCTCTCAAGGTCTTCATACTGTGCCCAGCAGAGTGAGGCACAGAGGGGAGGACCTGGGACCTACTGAACAAATACAGGCTGTAAAATTTAATCCAAAATGAGATCAGGCAAGCAAGGCGAGAAAGAGAAGTATGAGAAGAGGTTTTGTTAACTTATATTGGCTGTCTTACAGTCATAGAAATAACTTGGTGACCCTGTTGTGCCAAAGGCACATATTTGTAAAATGTGTGAAACGTGCTCAGATGTTCCACAGTTGGGCTAACACATTGTTTATGTCTGATTTGAATGAGTACTTGGCATCAGTCTCTGTTCACAAGAAGAGCTTGTCTAATTACATGGATAATGTTAGACCACATCTTCAGGAGCATTATTAGAAGTTCTGCTAAGGTAGCCTGAGGAAAAGAAAGTTGCTGTGGGCAGTGGCCTTGGGATTGGCATTGGGCCAGGTCAGGGTAATTTAATTTTCAGAGTCTCAGTTTTAAGCTGGATTCTGAGGCCTTGAGGCAAAATTGTAAATGATCCTGTCCTGTAAGTTACTAAGTGATATGATACAGCTAAACTTTAATGTGCCATAAAGTTAAATCTCCATGTATGGAGCACCCCACTGGCAAAAGATAAATTAGTTATGGGGAAAGGAAAATTATTTGTCCCAGAGATACAGTTAGTTAATCGCTGGTTCTTCTCAGGTTGCTTGAACCTGGAATATTTGTCCCCATCATTAATTAACATGTTTTATTATTACTTCTGCTCCCTTGGAATATCAGGTTTGTGGCACTTTCCCATGGGTGGATTTTTATTTAAGTTTTTTAATATGGAGAAAGATTTTCACTTGAGTATTTAGTCACACATACAACCAAATCTCCTTATGAATGATGGGGTGAGGCTGTCTCTTGTTTGTCATGTGAGAGAAGGCATGGAGGAATGTGTTGGAGCACAATTTTCTGCTCTTTCTTAGCTTGTTGTCCTTATTGCCTGTCACCAGGCTCCCACAGGGCAGATCCTGGGCATGGCAGCCCCCAGAAGAAACTGCAGGGTCCATCTCTCTGGGCTGAGCCGGTTTGTGGTACCTGTTTTGTTGCATGCAGTGTGTTGTCTGCTTCTCTGTGATGGAATAAAAAAGCCTCATTATAAATAGTGCTATGTACATATTCCTGTGGTAGCCTATTGGACAGCTGTGAACTAAACTAAATTTCTTAAAGCAGTAGGTTTCATTTTTACTGTTATCAGCCCTTAAGCATTTTCTGGAGACTCTCTGTATATTCAATTCTAATCTATCTTGAATTCTGATATATTGTCTGCTGTATTTAAATTGTTGACCCATCTATTCATTTCTGCTTGGTGTGTATCACACTCATGCAGCTGAGCTTCAGAGAGGCTGTGAATGGTTAGGTGTTTTTGTCTTTAGAAAGCTCGAGGAACTGATCTTACCAGAGTACCAAAGCTTTGATTGTCAGTGGATTCTTTCTTGCTTTTTCTTCTCTTCCATAAAATTATTGCTCTTGTAATCCCTGTGCAGTTTCTTTCAGTGTAGGAGAGAAATCTGTATCTTCATGTGGGCACAGGTGGGAATTTCAGGAGCTGCATTACTTTCCTTGCTAGTAGCACTGGAATCCTCCCCATCATTTACAAAGGGGTACTGCTGTCACTCAGCAGAAGCATTTGTAGTATCACAGAGGTTAGAGATGCCAGCTAGGAAAAAACACTGCACTTTTCAGCCAGCCCTCTGCAGAGCCAATATCAAATTTCTCCCTACTAATGTGTTTCTTGGCACTTTGGTTCAGTTGCTGTAGATTTTCCAGCAGCTGAGTGCTCCTTAGGCAGGTAGGTTTCCCTCTAGCAGAGGCACAGAAGTGTATTCCTAATACACTTGATACTTTTTTTGCACTGTATTATTATCGATTGTAGAAGTCATTGCCCAGTTTTTTTCCAGGCCCATTTTCCAAGCCAAGTTCAGTGTTTTTGAAAAAAAAGTTGTGGATCCATGTAGGTGTCAACAATAGCTGTTAATCCTGTTTTAATTCCCTTTTGTCAAGCTAATTGATCACTGTCCTGCTTTGTGTTCTGCCGTGGCAGTACTGGGGGGCTGTCAGCTCGTGCTCAGCCCTGTGCTGTTCCTGGCTGAACTG
The DNA here is from genome assembly GCF_027579445.1 of Ammospiza nelsoni. Lineage (NCBI taxonomy): Eukaryota > Metazoa > Chordata > Aves > Passeriformes > Passerellidae > Ammospiza > Ammospiza nelsoni. The sequence goes on along the minus strand of NC_080634.1, from coordinate 32,244,932 downwards.
TGCTACTCACTGCTCTGTCTTTGCCATCCTGCCAGTTCCTTCCCTGCTGCCTCTGCATTGCCCTCAGGCTGACATGGAGATTAATTGACCTAGTATCACAGGATGTTGCCTCTTTTGAAGTCCTCTCTCCAGCAATGTTTAAGAAGGAAAAAGGGAGAGTTTGAAAACAACTAGTCGGCTAGCTAGGATGTGGTGTGCAACATCTGAGCACAGCTAACACAAAGCAGCATTATTAATAGAAAAACTATGGCATAAATGCACTATTGCTATAGAGATGGAAAGCCTGTTGTATTTCCTCAGTTTGCCCTCAGTAGTGGATTTCAGACTGTCATGCATAGATCTCATTGTTTTAAATACATATTATAATATCAGATTTTTGCAAATATGAAAATGGATGCTATATGTATAATGTTAACGTAACTGCTATAAAGATACATTTTTTTATTTCTGCTATTAACTAAACTTAGACACAGTAGTGAAATAGCTGATACAGTTGCACTTGTGCTAACTGAGCTGCCTGCTTGGTTGGATAATACCCAATGAACGTATGATGGAAACCCCTGCTACTGATATGCCAACTATCAGCACCTACCCTCTGTAGAAAGTATGGACCAAAGCCCAAGCTGGAGGTGATAATAAAAACGGAATAAAACCACAGCCAAGAGATGTGCATGCTCTAAAAAGGCAGATCCAAGGAGGAACCATGCTAAACAGTTCTTGGAACATGTAAACTAGTTCAGGGAAAAGTTTAAATATTAAATTGTTTATGAAAATGCAATAGGCTGATGCAATAGAAAAGGTGTGTAAAGGGTGTCTCTGAAATAGCAGGTGTGCTCCTGGCTGAATGCCAAGCGCCCGGCCGTTAACTTTGCTTTATTTTTGTATCCTGTTGCCCTTTATTAAACTTTTAAATTTTACCAGGAGAGTGAACCTCGTTTTTCACATCCTGAAATAACTCATCAGGAAACTTCTTCTTCTAAATATTCTGCATCAAGCAAATTGCAGAACCTTACCTGATTCAATTATTTGATTGAATTGAGAGTGGATAAAACCTATTTGGGGCTTGATAAGCTATTCAGTAACAAAGCCAGGCAACAAAGTCAGATGGAAATTGAAAGACACACAAACCGACAAGAGCCTGTCACATGGACTGGGAGGAGGTGAAGCTGCAAACATTTTGAAGCGGCCTATTTGATGCTCTGCAAGATGGGTAAAATTTGAACTCAGGGTTGCTAGCATTTGTCCCATCTTTGTGTGTTTATTTTTGCCTTCTGTTCCAGGGGAGCACATTAGGTCAGGCTTGACTGTACATTGCTAGCAGTGCTGAGAGTGACGGGAGATGCTGTAGGCATGGAGAGTGAGCCATGCATGACTAAGAACAGAAATGGAATTCAGTGCCTGTGACTCTGAGCAGGACAGATAACACAGATATGTGTGGAACAGTTGCAAATGCACAGACTCTTCCTTACTGAAAAATTATTAGAAAAAATAGTTTGAATTTAGGAAGAAAGTAAGCTTAAAGCACAATCAGGCTTTGCAAAGGGCTCTTGTCTATGAAATGAATGTTCACCCACAGTGTGTTGATACTGTAGTTATTTTGGATTGTTCTCAACCTAAAAAAGCTGAAAGGTGATGATTTTGTCACATAAAACTGCTGAAAATGGGTATGTTGATACCAATTATTCAGCAGAACTCATATCATGATGAGTATATTTTTGTCAAAATCGTTTTTGTGACCTTTGGAAAGCGTTAATGCAATTTAAGGTGAAAACAGAAAGCTAGATAGTTTTAGATGTCATGGTTTGATTTTAAAATGTGTTTTCTCTTTTAAAAGCATATTTTAAAAAGCTAATGACTAGATACAGTTAGTTTATCTTGTCTTGAGGGATTTACTTTTAGCATAAATAGTGTTTATGTGTCTAATTTATGTTTAAGTGTTGTATGCTGCTTTGACAGCATTGCCTGCTTGTTTCTTACATGCTTTGTGCTTATCAAAAAGAATATAGGAAAATAGTCAGGAAGAGCTTAGTGAAAGCTGCATGTTGTGACGTGTCTGTTTTGTTCACTGTGTCAGGAAAATCCACTAACGCCAGAGGTTTATGTCCAAAAAGGAGACAGGGGAGTTCTTCAGCTTTGTTTGAATTAAGGGGGGAGTCCGCTGGGGGGCACACCCGCAGGGTTTTCTCTCTCAGGGTTTTGAAGGGCACAGCCTCCCTTGATCCTAAACTCCAGGCCGCACATTTCCCTCTTCCTTTCCCCATTGCTGAGGCATTGGGAAGGTGCAGCCTTCCCGAACCGCCTACCACACATTGCCCCCTTGAACCTGCTGTTTTACCCCAAAGCTCAGGAGTTCAGGCTTGTGCATCCCTTGTCTGCTTCAGGGGCCAAGGTGCCAGGGCTCTGCAGCAAACCTGCGGTCTAGGTCAGTAGAGACATTAACTCCCGTTGCAAAGATGTTAACATCCACACTTCACCCATCAAACTCTTTGGTAAACATGAGCTTTCCTCTTGACTGTTTTGGTGTTAAAATTTGTAATGGTTGCTATGCAATTTCAGCTTAAGGCCTTGTGAACAGTGTTACTTGAAATATGGATCTTTAAGCCTATTTGTTTTTCTGTTGTGCTTTGTGATTTTAAGTTCTGTTCATCTACTGGAAAGTAGGAAATTGCCAAGAGCTGATTTTTTTCTGAGAGCCTCACACAGAAGTGTCAGGTATGGTCTTTGTCCAGCCACACCTTGGTGCTGTTTGGGTCATTCCAGAGGCATGCAAGATGGGAGGAGAACTCCAGGAGTGAACTGAAAATTAGTAATTTGCAGTTTTGTATAAGTAAATCAGCATACTATGAAAACTGATACTCTTCCTTGTGATTTCTTATTGTTACCTTGGTACATAATTAAACAAAAAAAGAGAGAGAATCTCTGGAAAGCCAGTGAGTATGTCTGTATAACAGTACTAATTTTTACCTTTTGCATTTACTGACATTTGTCTTTATCTGGCTTTCAAAGCTGACAGCTGAAATAAAAGTGTTGTCTCCGGGACAGCATTGACCTTTGTTAAGGTTTTTTTCTTGTCACAATTGTTTAGTACTTTGGTCTTTAGTCTGCTCAGGAGTTTTTCTTTTTTTTTTTTTTTTTTCTGGAGTAGTGGGATGGCTATTTGTTTGGTTTGGGTTTTGTTTTGGGTTTTTGTCATTTGTTTATGCTTTAAAGCTGCTCACAGTGCACCTTTTATATATTGGTGTGGTACAGTACACAGTGAAGACTGAAGCTGGCAAGGAGCTGGTGCCATGAAATGCACTTTTTTACTGTTTCCTGCTTTTGTATTTTCATGCGAGTGCTTCCTTTGATAGTAGCCCAGAACAATACATAGCCTAAACTCTAATTTTTTTATTTTAACAATTGTTACTTGTTCAGGAACAGTGCTTTACAGTTGGCTAGTACCAGTCATCCACAACTGGTGGATGAGGGTGCAGTTGAGGGAATCCAGCCAAGCTCAGACAAATTCCTGTTTGTTAAAGCATCCTGAGCTACCCAACTTGAAATGTATTAGATGAAGCTGATGAGCCTTTGATGAATGAGAAGATGTAGCAGAATGTGGAAATAAATAAAGTAGTTTGGGCATGGAAATTTTCTCTTTTAAGGGAAGGAGTGTAAAAAGAGAGAAAAAGACTAATCTTCTGCATTTGTATAGGTTAAAAAAATGTAGTCACTTTGTCTGCTTTTTGTTCTTTGCACTCAGATTAAATGAAGCTGCAGATCTGTTTGTGTACCCTTGTTTCGAAATAACATCTGCTAATTCACCTTAGGCTCTTCTATTTACATTTTCATAATTTCATGGATACCTAACTGAAACAAATACATGAAATACTTAAAATTAAAAATATATGGTATTATTTTATTATTGATGCCATTGTATCTTTTAATTTAGTAGTCTCCCAAGATTCTTAAAAGAAAGAAGAGGAGGTTCATTGAAATGCAAAGATGGTGAAACAAGAAAATAGGGTGGTTCTTTTCATATATCCTTATTATAGGTTGTAGAAGTCATCATCAGGGTTGATGGTGGGGCTGTGAGTTTAAAAGAGTTTGATGTTATAGTTAGGTAGTGAATACAAAATATAACACCCAAGAATTTGTAATTGGTGTGGGATATTAAGACTTGGTTTCAGCTCTTAAGTCTATTTTCCACCTATTAAGTTCAATTAGGGATTTTCAAGCATGAACCATTTTTCTTTTTACCAACTGTTGTGAGGTTCCTGTTTGAGGACAGCACTGGGTGTTTCAAGGCTGCACATATTGTAATCTTTTCTTCTTCAGTGCAGCACCCTCAGACTGTCTGTCATGGTGCATCTGCTCTGATCTGACCACGGCGCCCACGAACAGGAAATTTGTGGGCACCGGTGAACTTGTGGTGCTGTAGGATCACAGCTCATGGCTGCGTCACCATGTCATGGGAAGGTGGTCACATCTGATCAGAGGCATGCTTATTAGTCAGCAAGAATGGGGGTATTTTCCTCCTGTTTCAGTGCCTTCTGTCGTGAAACCAGAGTGTATTTTATGTGAGTGCCAGGAAAGAGAGAGAAAAGAAACAGGCTGTAGGCCCCTGGGGAATTTTTCTGCCCACAGCTGTAGGACAGTTAACAAAGATGATGGGAAATTGGGTTAGATGAGTTGTTTTGTGAAAGTGGATGGATGCCAGACTAGATGCTGTATTAACTCAGAGAATCCCAAAGGATGGCACATGTGCTAGTTGTGGTATCTGAGCATGCCCAGGCAGCAGAATTGTATTACCATGCTGAGAATGTTCATAGAGCAACAGCACTGCCATGAAAGTATGTAGCTGACCAAAGTGTTTTTCAAACTTCTGTCCTTGATGAGCTCTGGTCAGCTTTAGAGACCTTGACATTCCTATCAAATATTTATAAACATCATTCTGTGTTTTAAAACTGTATTTGTCTTTGTCTTCCTAAAGATCTCACTGGGCTTCAGAAATCCAGTGTGCTTACTGTGATGTAATGCCTTCTGCTGATACTGGTGGGAACAGCATTGAATTTTTTGACAGATTTCACAAAACTGCTCAACAAAAGTAGCTGTGTAATGTGGGTGACTGTATCTGTATGTGTAACTGAGAGTCATGGGAGCAACTTGAAGCCAAGTATTACATCAGACTCTACATTCCAGGCAGTGATTTGGTTTGGCCCTGCTGGATTATTGCTGCTCTCAGAGTTTGTGTCAGCAAGTTTACTCATGATTGACATGGATTTTTAGTCCAGATTAATGGCATTAAGTGTAGGCCCCATTGTTGACTATCGTGATCAGATACTTGACACTACTCCACAACTGGCAGCCTTCGTGCCAGTGATGCTTCTTGTGGAGCAGACATGGTAAGGACAATGCCACTACAGATGTGATACCCAGGCCAGGGTCACCATCTGTGTCATGGAAGCTTTCCAAGGGCTTCCAGCCTGATTAAAAGCCTGTGTCTATATGACCTTGTGCATCTTGGTGCCCATATCAATATGTTTGTACTGAGGGAGTGGGGACACTGTTTTAAATTTTCTTGAAACAAATGCTGCTAACTAAGGAGATAAGATCTGGGTGGAGCAGCTCAAGCATTAGTCTATGCTGCAAACATATGCCAGCACTCCTTGTGCATTGTATGGTGCAGGAAGCCTTGGGATAGGCATAGGTCAGATATTAAAGCCATTTCAAAAGCCATTTTATAATGGTTTATAAGGTGATGTTGCTTGCAGACTCATTCAGGTTGGAAGGGACCTCCAGGGGTGATCCAGTCCAGCTCCTACTCGAAGCAAGATCAATGCTGCCTTCAGACTAAGTTGCACAGATGTTGTTCAGATGGTTCTTGAAATCTACATGGACATAGATTCCACAATCTCTCAGATACTTGTTTTAATACTTCAGAGCAGTGATTTTTTTTTAATGTTCTGCGGCAACTTCAGTTGCCTATTTTCTCCTACCACATACTTTCATAAAAAGCCTGGCCCATGTTCTTGGTGACTTTCTCTTGGGAATTGAAAGTCTGCTATTGTGTTCCTCCAAAGCCGTCATAAGTGAAGCAAGCCCGTTTTTATCAGCCTTTCCGCCCAGGCCCAGAGCTCTAATTCCATGAGAAACTCGGTGATCTTTGGCAGGACTTGCTCAGGTTTCTTACGGAATAGTTTGGGTTGGAAGGGACCTTTTAAAGGGCGTCTAATCCAGCCCCCTGCAATGAGCAGGGACATCTTCAACCAGACCAGGTTCCTCAACCCCACCTAACATGGCTTGAATGTTTCCATGGATGGGGCATCTATCACTTCTCTGGGCAACCTGTGCCAGTGTTTTATCACCCTCATTGTAAATCTAAATCTAAGTCACCATCATTGTAATCTAAGCCAGTTCTCCTTCAGCTTGAAACCTTCCCTCTTTGTCCTATTGGTGCAGCCCTTGTAAAATGTCTCTCTCCAGCTTTCAGGCCCCCTTTAGGTATTGGAATGTGCTATAAGGTCTCCCTGGAGCCTTTTCCAGGCAGAACCGCCCCAACTTTCAGCAGGTCTTCATCAGAGAGGTGCTCCAGCCCTCTGTTCATCTTCATGTGCCTCCTCTGGCCTCACTCCAACAGTTCCACAGCCTTGATCAACACTTGCTTTTACTGGAGGCTCAGAACTGGATTTAGTACAGTGTTGAGTAAAGGAAAACAATCACTTTTGTTATCTACTGTGCATTGTCTTGTGGATACAGTACAGTAAGCTTTTAGCCTTCATTGCAGTTCTGAGTCCCATTTAGCTCTGTCTCCACTGGTACCCACAAATCCTTTTCAGCGCAGGTCCTTTCCTGGCAGCCTGTTTCCCTGGCCTGTCTGGGTTCCTGAAAATGGTAGCTCAGCCCTGGAGCTTCTTGCCTGCATTCCCTAGTTTGCTGTCATCTGCAAGCCTGATGAGAGTGGGCTGTGTTACCTTCTCCAGGTCACTGGTAAAGGTGTGAAACAGGACAAGCCTCCAGACAGACCCATGCTATACTCTCCTCATTGCTGGCCCCGGCATAGATCGTGACGCTTCAACCACTGTTCTTCCAGCCCAACCTTCCAAGAAGATTTTTACCTCTCTAGTTGCCCACCAATCCAGACTGTCAAAAGGCTTGCTGAGGTAAATCACATCCACTGTTCATTGTCCACAAATCCAGTTGGTCAGGCGTTATTTGTCACTGGCTGACCTGTGTTGACTGGTCCCATTCATCGACAGCATGTGCATATGCACAGGGATGTGTTCCAAGAATACCTGGTTCGTACTCCAGTTCATGCTGACCCTCTGCAAAACAGCTCTGTCTGGTTGATGCCAAGCTGACCGTGAGCCAGCAGTACACACAACTTAAAACTTAGTTCATCTATTAGAACACTTATCCTTCTATCAGTACGTAATATTTTTAGGAGTTTAACTTTTTATATGAAATTTGTTATATGAAATTTGTTTTGTCATTGGTGCTCAAGATTTTATTGAATTTGCTGATAAAGAATCCTCCAGAGAAGGTTTCCTTCTGAGCTTTCCTTTTTCTGCATGCTAATTAAACTTAAGTTGAAATTTATATGTGGAGCCTGAGGAGGAAAAGGAGAATTTTTCAGCCATGCTTATATATAAACAGTTTTTTTTTTAAAGTAGAGTGAATTATGAAATCCATTATTCCTTTAATATTTGCATATCTTACAACTTGGGTTATGAAAATAGATGATTCTTTTCTTTTTTAAAATTCTAATAATTTAGTTTTTTAGCATCAAGCAGAACTTTTCCTTAGGTTTAAATAAAGGGCTGAAGCTGAGTAAAAGATCTCCCATAATTTCATATAGTTAGTTGCTGTGGGGCGGAATTGCATGTTACAGGAAAGTTTTGAATACCTTAATTTTAAAGGAAGAATTGGCCCTGTGGTATTTTAAAATTTACTTTTTAATTTTTAGTTTCAGCGTGGTTAAAAATAAACCATAGTGAATAATTTCTTAACTCAAGCATCTTTTTAGCCTCGCTCTTGACTTACCCGTGCATTCATTTTAACACTAGAGGGCAGCTGAAACACTTCAGTTCTCTCAGAAAACCAGCTTTAGGAGAACAGTTTGCATTCTTCCTTACCCGAAGAAAGAAGTTTTGTTAGCTGCCTATCATATGACGTTTATTTTAGCAATTAATTGGCTTTGATTCTTTCTGGGTTTTTTTTTAAACTTTAAAATCGAGCTTTTAGCTTTCTAGCTTTCTTTGTGCCTCTGTAGCTGTATCATGCAGTTAAAATTGATCAGCAGTTGAAGAGGGAGAATAATTTCACATTTTAGTGGCTGTGAAGACATATTGCTTGTGCTTCCTGTGTGATGGGTATTTTTAACCACCTTGCTTCAGAAACAAAGAGAGATGCCAGAGATGGGAAAGTGTTAAAGATACCTTCTCTTAAATTTTATCGAGAAAGTAGACGTTTGACTTATAGCACTTACAGTTTATTCCATAGTTTTTGTTGGTATATAATTTTAAATTTGTTTCCAAAATACTTGAGTTGATCTTTTCTTATTCTCTACTTTGCTTTAAAGCCATCTTTTTTATTGTAGCAGAGCTTCAAAATGGCAACTTCTGTCCCTCCAGATGTTATTCTATCCTCTCGGCAATCAGGAAACAATCCAATATAAAGGTTTTGGAAAGGAAAGGTCAAACTAATTAAAAATTACTATTTTCACAGCTCATGTGAAAATTGCCTAAGAAGTTCTTGACTTAAACCTGAAATTGGAAACATTTCTATTAAAAAAGTAGGGTGAAATACATGGTGAAACATGTAAATCATTTTAAGGGTGTATTGTCAGAGATTGGATCTGTTCTGGCTCTAAAGAAAGAATATATTCTGTTTTGTGAGTTGGTTGTTTTTGTATCTTATTGGGTTTAATTTCCTCTCTTCCTGTTTTGAATCTTACTGCTTACTGCAAGTGCTGAACAACATTTTTCAGCAGCTGAGCGATTGAATGTTTATTTGCACTAAAACTTTGAATGGTGTCTGGAACAGTAATAAAATAGTATCATTAAGCTTTTAAGAAAGGAACTCTGTCTCTTAAGAGTTTAATCTCTTACACTTAAGAGTGTTAGAGATTAAAGCTGACTTTTCTGACTTGGGATCAGATATTTTTTTCCATATTTACAGATTATGTGATCTGAAAATTCACCTGTGCGTCTCTTAAGGAAATTTTGCACTTTTGCAACTTTGCAGTGACTATAAGGAGACAGTGTTTTCTCTTCCGAGCTAAGCTTCTGGAACTGTGTAGTTACAAAGAAATCCTATCTGTTTTTGTCAAAAGCTTTTCTTTATCTCCAGAGGTGGAGAGATAAAATACTAAAGCAGTAGGCTCAAGCAATAAAATTTTAAAAAGGTATAATTTATTATTTTGAAGAAAAAATATAGATTGATTTCAGACAGTGGGCTGTGTGGTTTGGCTTGTGATGCTAATTCTGGTGCCAATCTATGGATTGCACTTTTCCAAGGCTTGAGCTGGGAACAGAATGGCTTTATCTCTTTTTCTTGTGATATCCTGAAAGTGCTGCAGGTTTTGTGACTTTGCGTGGTTTCTGCCATGATTTCTTTCTTATGTTGCAGAGTGTATCTGTTATCTTTGACACTTCTTTGGCAATTTTGGACAGAACACAAACATTCTCACCTGTACTGACTGATAGGGCAGATTTTGAAAAAGATTGATGCTTGCTTAGGTTTTTCATACAAAATTCTGCAAAGTGTAGGGCTGCTTGGCTTATGGACAGTGCCAGACAACTGCTGTAGTAAATGCTGGATTTCCGTAGAAGGGATTAAAACAAATGCAGTAGTAAAACATTTTTCTTTCTGTTATTGCTTCTGGATCACAAGAAGGAGCCAAACTGTAGCATTTTTATTTTGTCCCTAGCTGCCACTCCTGCAAGTTGAGAGATTATAAGTAGGCTTCACTTATAAAAAAAACTGAAGGGAAGTTGCTAAGGGCCAAATTTTCTCTCTGTGAGGCTTAGTTGTGGGGTTGTGTGTCGTTATGCCCCAATCTGTCACTGTGCAATCTCATTGTTGGAGGTGTGGAGAAATTAAGCCAGCCGTAAATTGTTTTGGTGATTTACAATCAAGGGTAAATGTTTGCTCCCTCTCTCTAAACTGTATTGCCTTCACAAGGCAAAAAGGATGAATAAACCTTCATGGGCTATTTTTATCATTATGTTTAATACATGAAACTGTGGCTGCATTTTAGGGAATAGACCTGGTAGAAAGATGCTGCTCTTCTGATGACATTTGAGAGCAGATTCTGTTTGAGCTTGACTGCTAAATAGGCCATCCTTCTTTGGATGTGTCTCTCATAAAAGAAATTGCTTTGTAGTAGGCACTCTATATTTTAATATTAAGGTTTCATATTTAAAGGTCCTACTAGATAACTAAGCTTTGCTTTGGTATTTTCCCCTTTCTGCTTTTCTATTTTAGATATGAGTGATTGGGAGACTAGCCTTTTTCAGTAGCTTGCTTCATTGTATGCCTGGTTATGCAATGTCCTGGCAGCAGTTACTTTATGCTCTCAGGAGGAAATTTCTTACAGAAGTTTAGATTTTGCTAGTCCATTACAGCTTCCTCTAGTGTGTGAGAATTTAAAGGAAACAGTCCTTTTACAAAAATATAAAGCTTTGGTGTTTTTGAGATAAAATTATGCTACCATTCATTGCCATTTACCTCTCCTACACCATCAGCTTTCATTTTGATGTTGTCTGAGCTGATCAGCCTGTCTGTGCTGATCAGCCCACTGCAGACGGAGTAAAACAAATCAAGGTGGTGAAAAAATCATGTGGTAGGACATAAGCCTTGTTCTCTTCCACCTCAAATCTCTTCTCTGTGCAGTGTGGGGAGGATGTTGGGTATCTTCCTATCCTCCACTGCAGTCTGTCTGGGTGGGATGAGGACAGTGGAGTGATTTTTCCTGTTTTATGCAGTGTGGTGTTGCTGTGTATGAGGAAGTCATAGGAGGAAAACAGAACTACTTTCCTGCATAATCCCACTGCCTTTGAAAGATTCGTTGAGAAATACTCTCCCAGTGGAAGAGCTGTGGCAGACAGTAGGTATTACTTATTTTCCTGTGCTTCTTTCAGTATGAAATTAATTGGACTGCTCTCTGCAACAGCATCACTGCATTGGTTTGGCTGGTGGTCTAAATAGCTTAAATTCTCCTTGTAATGCTTCCTTGTAAGTTAGTTAAGTCTGTGAGGCACTAATATGATGGTCTCTTCCTCCCTGAGGGTGGAAAGCTCCTGAGAACAAACATGGAAGCATTTGCAGTAACAAAGCCTCTTCTGTTTTGCTCCAGTTTCTCTTTAGTTTGCTGATGAAGAAGCATCTGGTACGGCCTTTAGCTGTCCCTTTATAGGTCGTAAGTCCTGATACATTGCCAAGTGGCATAATATTATGTTTCAGTTTTATAGAGGATTTTGCAGGGCAGAGGGAACAGTGCACAAAAAGTTTATTTGTTGCAGGATAAGGTCATTCTTTAAGAATGAGGCAAAACTACAAGTGTTTTATTTTTGATCAGCTTTGACTTGTGATTAGTTACAGCTTCCCACAACCAATGCTGTCATAGCAGTTTTTATTCTGGGTCATAAACAGTGATTGTAAATCGTAAAAATAAAAACAACAAGCAAAAAAATCTAAGAAGGAATATGTTTGCAAGATTTATTTCTGACATGAGTCATACAGTTCATGAACTTCTCACAGATGAGCTCATCATAATCATAAGGGAAATCTTTAGTAGGAATCCTGGTATCGAAGTCACTCAGATATTACCTGCTTCTCAGTGACATAGGGTGCTGTGGATCAGCACATCTGCACTATGCAGCTGTGTTCCTAAAGTAATCTTATAGCTTCTTCCATCTATTTGAGGCTAAACCTGCTTGAAATGTAGTTTTTCAGTTGCTTAAATTCTGACTCGCATGTCTTCTTAGTTGTAGGAGGTACCTTAGACTCCAAGAAATATCTGGGATAGTTTTTAATTCAGTTTTTTTTAATAATGGAAATTGTTTTGAGTGGTTCCTAAAAAGATAGTACTAGAAGCTTTGAGTATAGAAACATTTGAAGATTTATCAAGAGGTAGGTTATTGCATTTTGGCAATACACATAAAATGCATGTTTTTAGAGGAACAGAACAGGATTGGCAGTGGCACTTCTGTTTTTTTCTGGATATGTAAATTATATTTTGTGTTGAAAGAGGCCACAGTGTTCTTATATATAAACCAAGAGACATATGTGACAAGGATGGGCAATGTGTGATTCATGTCGTAATGATTCCTGTAGTGATTTCGTGAATTTCTGGTGACTGCATTGGTTCAAAATGAATTTGAAAATTCTTAACTGGAAGTAACTAAAGCAAAATTGGCAAGACTTTGCAAAGCACATCTTCAAGAAAAAGGAACTACAAATGATGACTCTCTCGCTCTCTGACAATGATGTCAGAGAGAAACTAAGTGAAATCCTGTGCTCTCAGTTACATCAGTGGTCAAGTGAGATGTCCAGAATATCTGCACAGTAAAGGATTTATTTAAAAAGTTTTGCTTGATAGGCATTTTTTATTTTTTGAGATTTTGGGGTTCTTGTGGTTGGTTGGTTGGTTGATTTTGTTGTTAACAGCAATGTGTTTACCAAAAGCCTGCAAGAGCATCTTTTATGGTATAGTTCTTTATCTGCAAATGAAATGCAGATAAAAAGACTGTTTATAAGTCAGTCACCCCTTATCTCCAATCCTCTCTTTTGATAGAGTTTGGGAAAGGTTGGAATGAATAAGAAAGCATGCCAAAATGAATTTGAATTATGCTGGACTCTTAGTGGACATGGACAAACCAAATCTAGAACCTTTCTTTGAGACTCCCCTCTTTGGTGCTTTAGTTTATCTCCAATGCCAGATTGTTACAGCAGCAGTTGCCAGCAGGGCTCAGTGTCTTCGATAATTCTCATTTAGTTTGGCTGTAGTTATTAAAATCAGAACCTTGAATTTTTAAACTTTACAAGTACAGAGCACTGAAACATGAGCCCAGTTTGCTGAAGTGGCGCCGTGTCTCCTCATAAACGAGCCTCAGCATTCTGTGCCAGCTGCAGGCCCTGCACAGCATCACTTCATGTAGGTCGCAGCAGTTCCAGTTTTGAGGTGACAAGTTCATGCATCACTGTGCCAAGATGTGACTGGGGCCAGCAATGACAGGCAGTGCAGTACAATGAGATGAAAATGAAAAATAGTTCTGCTCGCTATAGCCTCTAGTTGACACATGTTCCTGACAAATTCGTACTTTGGTTTTGCTTAAGTACCTAATATATTGTTCTAATAGCATTCTTGCAGAACTGGTTGATCTGAAAATTACTCTGGAGCTAACAGCTTATAAGGAGTTCTAGCTAATGGTGTGGCAAGAATCTAAAATGGGGATAGTACAGCTTTATGCTGTATTAATTATAACTGGACAGGGATGTAGGATTTCAGGAGCCTTGGAAGAAACTTACAAGACAAAATTAAAAAAGAAACAGAATAGAATAGAGTATTTCAGTTGGAAAGGACCTAAAACTATGACCTAGCCTAACTGTCTAGCAGCTTGAGGGCAGACCAAAAGTTAAAGCATGTTAATAAGGGCATTTCCCAAATGCTTCTTAAAGCAAACAGGGATGGTACGTCGATCACTTACCCAGGAAATCTGGGTGCTCCAGTGTCTGAAGCACAGTAAAGATGTGCTTCCCATTGTGAAGTGTGAGCCTTCCCTTGTGCAGCTTTGAACCATTCCCAGTTTTGTTACCCTGCTCTGGATTACATTCTCCCTCCTTCCCATCCCACCTTCATTGTGGTGCCCAGAGCAGCCCCAGCACTGCGGGTGAGGCCGCAGCAGCGCTGAGCACAGCGGGTGATGGATGATCCCCCTGTGCCCGGCTGTGCTCTGTGTTTGATGCCCCCAGGACACGGTTCCTGCCCTCTGGGCTATGCCCTGCTGACCCTCACTGAGCTGCTGCTGCCCCCAGCACCCCCAGGGCCCTCCCTGCCAGACACTCCTGTCACAGTTTGTACTTGTGCCTGCACTTACTCCATCCCAGCTGCAGGATCTGGCACTTGTTAAATTTCATGCCAGGCATGATTGCCCAGTGCTCTATGCAGATTCCTCTTCAAGGCCTCTTGTCCCTCCAGAGAATCAACAGCACCTCCTCGTTTAGCATCACCAGCAAACTTGCTGATGGTGCATTCAGCTCTTGCATCCAGATCACCAATAAACACATTGCACAGAACTGTCCCTAGAATTGAGCCCTGCAAAACACCACTGGTGACCAGCCAGATGTAGCCCCTTTGATTCACTACACCTCTTGGAGCCCTGCTCTTCAGCCAGTTCTTCACCCAGCACAGTCTGACCCTGCTCAAGTCACAGCTGGGACAACTTGTCCAGGAGGATGCTGTGAGGGACAGTATCCAAAGCCTTATTAAAATCCTGAAAAACCTAACACACTAAAAATTGAATTAACGCCCTACAGTGCTCATGTAGAAGCTATTGAAACTAAATTGTGCTGAGATCTAGACAGAGTCTCTCACAAGCTGTACATACTTTTTTTTTTCTGTCTTTGCGGGCAGAATCATACATTCTCTGAGCCTCTCAGCAGTATGGCCATTGGATAGGAAGGGAAAATAAATGAGAGTGAAAAAAAAAAAGGACACAAAGGAAAAAGTTAGCTTTTTATAAGTACAGTTAGCTTTTAAAGTATAATAGACGCTGTTTTGTGTGGATTTTCCCTCCTCCCTTTCTGTAAAATTGACCACCTACTTAAAAATTAAGATGTAGGTCATGCCAGACTGATGGGCATTTAATCAAATTGATATAATCTCCTATTAGTCTAAATATATGAGGCTATCATAAAGAAATCAAAACAGCTTAATTTCAACAATTTTAAAATTTTTGTTTTTTAAATTTATTTTAACTAGAAATTAGGCTAATGAATGATTGACTCAACAATCAGTAAATACTTAAGTATTCAAACTGTCTTCAGTGTCATGTATAACTCAGCCATAGCTAGGAAAACTCACAGTATTTGTAAAATTTTGAGACTGATCCTGCCTTTTTCTTCTCTTGTTTAATTTTTTGAGTCCCATTCATTTATCCCTGAAGCACTCTGTGACTGCTGCCTTTCTGTAAACATCCATAGGTCAGAGGTATTCAATTTGGCTTAAGCAGCATTCTCATGGGCAGTTTGCCAGGAACTCATAGGCTTCACCTAAATTGCACATTGCTGGGAATAATCTCACTCTCAGCTGCTCTTATCTTTTGTTTGTTTCTTGCTTAGACCTCCATCTGGCTTTTTACTGGGTCAAGACAAGTAGCAGTAATTGGTGGTATCCATAATTCCAGTAGTTTGAAGCTTCACAGCAGATTTGGAGGCAGGTACAGAACAGAGATACTGGAGCTAGTAGAAGAAATTTCCATCCAGTTCCCATTTTTTTATAGTTCCTACTGAAAGAAAGTGTGTACTGGCAGTCAGAACATAATAGAGCATCCCCAGCTTCAGCCATAATTTGTAAACAGTCTGATTTCAGCTCATTAAGAAATCCAGTGCACCCTTCCAGCCACAGTAATTCTGATGCCCTGGGACTTACAGTCTCATTAGTGTGCTCCCTGAACACCCTATGAGGATGCATGTATTTGAGATATAGGTTGGAAGAGTTGGTCAGGAAATAGGTTTTGTCTGAATAACAGTTCAGACTCACTTCATATTACTTATCATCTAGAGAATAGATTTTCTCACGTAAAACATGTCTTTGCTTGGAAGATAAAAATGGTTTTTATTACTCTCTGCTACTTTTTTTTTAAAGCATAAGTCATCCCTCCCTGATGTGATGGAACAACTTTAAATTAGCGTTTCTTTTTGTTTCTGTGGTGAAATCACTGGGGGTTATTTTCTGTTGAAGTTTAAGCTCACAGAGAGGGCTTTGAAACAATAATGTCTTGATTCTGAAACACTTGAAAAAACATATCTGAACCTCTGCCACTGCAGGACTGCCTGAGCTGAGCCTTGAGGAGAAATTTTGGTATTTCAGTGCCATCATGAAGACTGACAGTATAGAAATTCCTCAAATTCCAAATAGTTACTCTCTATTCACAGATAAATTTATTGAAAACTAAACTTGTGTCTTAACAAAAAGGTGTGTTCTTGGCAGCAGGATGATTTTGACTTTTGATGAGAAAGAGACTGATTATCCAAGTGGGATTTTGCAAAATTTTTTTGTGACTGATTATCCAGAATGAAAAGCATGCAGAGGAATAGCTGATTCAGTGTAGACATTTTGCCCTCTGGTTTCCAGTGATCTCAACATTATTCACCTTGAGTGGATGCAAACTGAACCTGAAGCATACCTTGCTTTGTCCCTCTTCTTCCCTCTCTCTGACTGCTGGGAATCTTTGTCTTAAACTGTGTACATATGCACAGTATGTGGTGTGACAGTGGTCACAGGGGTTTTCAGGTGAAGGGAGAGATGAGGATGTTGACTCCATGATCAGAAGGCTTGATTTATTATTTTATGATATATATATTACATTATAACTATACTAAAAAGAATAGAAGGAAAGGTTTTTTTCAGAAGACTAGCTAAGAATAGAAAAGAATGAATAACAAAGATCTGTGGCTCGTACAGAGAGTTCAAGCTATCTGGTCTGTGGATGGCCATTAATTGTAAACATTCAAGATGGCCCAATCACAGGCAAACCTGATGCATTCCACAGCAGCAGATAACCATTGTTTTACATTTTGTTTCTGAGGCCTCAGCTTCTCAGAAGGGAAAATCCTAAAGAAAAGGAGTTTCACAAAAGGATGTCTGCGACAATGTGGCACCCTGATTTGTATAGATTTAAACCCTTTCCCACCCCAGAACCAGAAGGAGAGTGTCCAGAAGTCTTGTGCTTCAAATCAGATTGGTAGCTCATTGGGTATTCTTGTACCCAGTTAGGCAACAATTGCTTGAGAACAATTATAGAGAGAAGATAAACTTCAAGATAAAGTGCCACAGCTTTGTGGAAGTCTTGAGTTTCAGGATGAAAAGCTCGTGATAGCAGCTTAAGGAAAATTCTGTTATTTGTTTTCCTTTGTTAGAGGTTTAAGATGGATGTGTTCCCTGTTTTAAAGCCCTGCATTTAGTGACTCAGGGCCAACAGTAACACAGGCATCTGCATGAGAAATGTTAAACCTGCAGCCACTGTATTTTGTAAGCTGCCCAAATGATAAGAAGTTGCCTGCCTTTACTACTCATATTTGATTGATGTCTTGACATTTCCTGGAGCAAGCCCATAAATTGATTTGTGTCCTTTTATTTCCTACCTGTTGATCTATCAGGATCCTTTCTAATTGCATCATAGTGCAGTATGCAAGAAAAGGGTTTATTTGTCAATAGTTAGGGCTGTAGTAGCTTGGCTAAGATAGGAAGGCTGTGAAAGCTTGCAGGCTTTTAGGTGTAACAGAAGAGTGAAGGAAGTGCTCAGCAGATAAAAGCACCTCTGAGTCACAGAATACAAGCTCAGTTGGTTTTGAGAGCAAGCACGGGAACCAGAACCAGTTTGTGGGAAGAAGAGACCTCAGGAAAAAATAATTTAAATAACCAGCAGGTAGTGTAGGAGTTGCTGCTTCACTTCTGCCTACACAGTATTAATGGCAATTAGTGTTATTAATATAAAACAAATAAAGTTACCCCATGAACAACCAAGTGGATTTGAAGGTGGAACAGTGAGCTGCAGCTGATGCTTCTAAATTCCATCAGACACATGGGAAAAGCAGAATGCCTGGGGACATGTTTAACCCATTTAACAGGGACATGAAAAGTCCTCCCTTCTGCTGGAAAGGTTCGATTTTGAAGCCCACTGGCCCTGCTAAGGGCAAGCTGTCATACTGAGTGCTGGTTTATTTTGCAAGTGGTTTTATTTAGAGTGGCTCTGCACTGACTGAACATCAGCTGTTTTAGTATCAAATTGAAAGCCATTAACTAAGCTTCTTAATACTGCCATGTCTAGGTAGAAAAAAGGAGAGGCTGAGTGTAAGATTTTTTTGTGGATGGCTCAGATCTTGTTATGGATGTTACATGTCACTAACAGTAGTTTCCTTGGATTTTCTTCACAATTACATTGCAGTCTTGGCATTCTTTTCCATTTGCTTTCTTGAATGTTCAAAGTTCATGTTTTTAAAGTTCACAGGGTAGATAAAGTAACTTTAAAGCAGATAGGTAACACTCAAGGTTATGCAGATGACAAAAGAAGATGGGGGATGCTAATGGTTCAACTCTATAAGGCAGCCTGGGAGAAAATTCAAAGTTGGATCTTCTCAGGAGAGATGAGATTGTAAAAAAAGAAATTTCTTTGTGATGGAACAACTTGATATTTCCACAGGTAAACACGAAAAACAGGAGGCTTGTGCAGACTGTCAAACAAGTAATTTGTTGAATGTCACTAAGCTACTTCAGTGTAACTGTGTCAACCAAGTGAATTACATTTCAGGAGCTGCTTTGCAAAAAGCAAGCTCGGGAATAGGAGCCATTCAGTATCATGGAAAACAAATTGGAACTGTAAGAGTTGGGGGAGAAAAAAGCATAATGTTGTAAGTGCACTGTGGATATGCAGTAATAGCCATACAGAAGCTCAGTTTTGCAGCTTATTTATTATACTGTAAGTCTTTATTTGTAGAGGTATATCAGTAAGTTTGCTGTTGGATCTGTAGTTTAAATCAGTTCTTTAAGTGGAAAGATATACAGTGCCAAGCTGAATTTTGCTGATGTGATGATACAGCATGAATTTCCAATCTGTGCCAGTTAAGTGTGGGATTGAGGCAGACAGCATGTCTGCATAGGCAAAACCGAGGTGTAGACAAATGACCCCGAGTCTTCACTGGCCTACTGATGGCAGTACTTGCCTAAGTAGTGCTTTGTGGTCAGTGTGCTCTGCCCATGCAGTCACTAGTGCTCATTAGAGCTCCAGCCTTGCTTTTAGCTTCTTGGATTTCTTTCTGTAAGCATTTTTGAAGGGCATTGCAGGCAAAGGCTGTGGCTTGGAAGCTGTCGGTACGTGTGAGACTGGATCTGTGCTGCAGAATACAGCTCTAAGTGGAGATCCTTGAGGCAGTAATAGAGACTGCAGCTTCAGAATATGTGATGTGGTGGGGCTCAGTGCAGTCAGTTGCTCTGATGTGTGTCAGCTGCAGTCCAGCATTCCAGTCCTGCCAAAATGCAGAGCTTCAGGAGATATCCTTACACCCTTGTGAGACTTTCATCATTAAAAAAAAGGCAAAAAAAATTTAAATTGTTGACACTAAGGTCTTCAAGATGCATATCAGAAATGAATTTTCTTTTGTATTGTAACCAGAACTGAACTCAGGCTCATTTGAGATGAAATAACTTAAGGGGTAGCTGCAGAAATGGAAAAAGTCTTTAATTAGAAGAGTCTCCAGCATTCAGCTGGGGAAGCTGTTGAGCTTTTGATTGAAACTGTAGTGTTTCTCTTCCTTATGTAAATTCTGCCTCTGCCCAAAGGGATCATTTCCATAGTGTGTGGCTTTTTCTCCAACATGCAGGGTACATGGGCATTACTGTTTTCATCAGCTCAAAGCTTCCCAATGTTTGTCCACAACACAGATGCTGCATCAGCTTCTTGCTCACTACAGCTGAGCAGGGAACTGCCAAAACATTATTGCAAATAAAAACCAAAAGGCCAGTGCAAATGTGGTGGTCAAACAGCTAAGAATGAAAAAAACACCTAAACCTTTATTTCCTCTTCACACCCCATTTTCTTCTTTCTTTTCTCACTTTTTCCTGTAGACTACCTGAGCTTTAATTCATAAATGCAGCAAGAATAGAAGCTTTACTGGTGTGTAGAGCTGAAGTGTGTCATAAAGAAAGGTGTTTATTACCATTCCCTGCCTAGATATGGGATCACAAAGCATTAGTATCCCTGAGTGACCTGATGTATGTATCTCTGAAGTCCCTGATGCAGTAGAGAAGCCAAAAATTTCGGGCAGCCAACATGCCATGATTTTGGACTTGACCTGTGAAACCACAAACCTTCATTTGAAGGTCTAACTTCTAATTAAAAACTTATTTGCTATTCACCCTGCTACTCTTGTCTTCCTGGAGTTTTTTGTAGTCTTGTTTTTAATTACCTGGCTTATTGCAGCTTCTCACAAGACTTTTACTAACAGGTAAACACCTGTTTAGGCTAAACACCTCCTTGATTTGAATGATGAGGCAGCAAGGAATTATAGCTTAGGGGCGTTTCTTTATAGTGAACATGCTGCACTACATTTATATGCCTGCTGTGGAATGTCATCACATATTCCATAACTCAGTATCAGAGAGCTACAAGTGCAGGCTAGGTTGTGTTTTATCTGTTGGCTACATCTCTGTAAGACTACAGACTAATGCTCCATCTCCATTTGAGGTAGGAGGGCAGTGGGAGCAAGATGAAGTGTTGCAGCAGTCCTCATGCTTAATCCAGTTCCCAGAAATGACAAAAGGAAATATGCCATCTGATACATTTCATGCACAGTGGTCCCAACCACCAAGGCCTGGCTCCTTGCCAGTGAGGACCTGAACAGGGCAGAGTTTCAGAATGTGCTTGGGGTGGTCATGAATGTCAAGTTTCTGATGCCTCTCTGAAATGAGATGTAATAACAGCTGTGCATTCCTATCCCGCTGCAGAACAGGAGTGGGATTCATATTCTGATTCATATTCATTTGCTAGAGGGAGCTTCTGATTGCCTTCCAGATGGTGGTCAACTGAGTCTTGCTTGGGTGTCTTGAGAAGTGTCTGTTACAGCAGGAAAATTCAGGAACTGGGAATGAAGAAAGAGGGAGAGAAATAGTCAGCAGTCTTCAAAGAGCATTTTACCATGAGGTGCTGGCTGTGTAAGGCAGCAGTTAATAGAAAAGGTTATATCCAGGTATGGAGCAGTCTGCTCCTAGTTCTTGGAACTGCTTGGTGATAATGGTACAGTAGTTATGTCAGCCACTGCTTTAGTATTTCCATCTGCTTAATGGGATGCTGCTTGTGAGACATAGCTTGACAAAATGAAGTTCCTCTCATCCAGTTAGCTACTAGGGATTGTATTTTTTTATTATAACTTTGTGTAGCCTGTATGCAAAAAAAGGGTGTTGGCATGAAAAAAGGAGTAAAATATAGTGACATCAACTTTTTGTGCTTTTGTTTCACATAATACATTATCACCACTACTTGTTTAAAAGCTTTTGAACAAGTTTTTGTCTCTACAAGTAAGATGCAGTCATTCTTGTGGGAATTACTCTATTTCTTCCACCTTTAAAATGTGTAACAACCTGCTGATTCAGAAATGAGTGTGTCCCTTGGCATTGTGTTCCTTCATGGCTCTATCATTTTCCTTTCTCAGGTCCTCAATCTAATTACTGTCAGTGCAACAGCTGCTGCCTCTGCCTTGCTGAAATCTATGTCTGTTCATTCCAGGAAGTTTCCTTCTCATTTCCAGGCTCAGCTGAGAGGTACCCTCTGCCTGTGCCTCTTGCTTTTGTCTCCTCCTAACTAATGACATAAAGCATTTTGGAGTACAATTTGCATTAATAAGATGAAAACAAAAATTGCCCCACAAAAACACGAGCAAGCACTGAAAAAAACTGTGTTGTGGAAGACAGTGGCTCCTTTGGAGACTTGTTTTCATAACCTTAGATGGGGGAAAAAATCCTACTGTGCATCTTCATGTCTCACTGAACTCTTTCTTCCGTGAGTTAAGATCAGCTCCCTTTCCCGCCAGCTCATTGTTTGATCAGGAGCGTGCAAGTGCCCAAGATGTAGGGCAACACAAAGAGTTGTTGTGTCTGTTCATGTAGCATAAGTGTATATATATATATAGGACAGGGCAGCATAGTCTGAAAATGTAATTAAAGGTAACAAAAAAAAAGGAGTCGGGGTGAATAACATGCATGCATTATTCTAATCCTGCTCCCTTCAGAACAAAGAACAATGTGGCTGCTGCTACTCTAGTTGCAGCCTGTTCTTCTTAGACTATCTGCATGCATGAGAAGAATCAATTCAATAGAAAGTAAACGTAAAATCACAAAATAATTACCAGTAATGTGTTTAAGGATGGCCTCCTCTGAGCTTGCTTTTTTTGCTCTTTCTTTGTCCGCTCCACAGCTTACGTAAAAAGTATGTGTGAAAATAAGGGATAGAGGAAAAAACCCAAGCCAGTCTCTCTTTTGCTTTTGAGCCATGTGAAGAATGCCTTCAGAGGATTTTTAAAAAATATAAATATGTTGTTTACTTAGATTATTTGTTCTTCTGTGCTAGAAATTTAGATGCACCAACAGTATGGTGGAAGAAAGATTGATGTTTGTAGGAAATGAGGGAAAGAGAGATAGGAAATAGGGGGATAAAGGGTAAAGCTTTGTCCTTTCTCTCTGCCACTCATCCTTTTTGATTTTAAAGCTATTTTACCTTTGTTTTATTTCCCATTAAAGCTCACTCTTTCAAGCTTATTTTCCACAGCCAGAATCAGAATCTTCACTCCCTTCCCACCCCTCTTAAGTTTACCAGTACAAACTAGAATTAAAAAACCCACAACCCTGTAATTTGAGAATGTACAGCCAAACTGAAGTTGCCAACACTGAGTATGTGTACTGGTGCATCTGAGGAATAAAGGTCATTTCACTGATGCTACCTAGTACTGAATACTTGATTGTATGGAAGTAGCCATGGAGTTAACTCCTCGAGTTAACTCCTCCATCTTCTACCCATTTCTACCCTCCCATCAGTAGATGATGGTTTCCTCTGTTCGTACTTAAATAGGTTGTCAAACTGACATAGTAGGAGCATGCTGGAATTTTTAGGTGACATGAGCATTTAAATTGTCTCTTTGACAAGGTGAGAGCTGGTTTTTTGTTTTCATTTTCCTGAGGCAGAAAAAGAGAAAATTGCCATTTGCCTGGGATTTCTCAATGACCTGAATGTACAAATGCCCAGGATTGCAGCCCCGCTCCTGTTTCAGGTAGAGACCCCATCACTCCCAGACAAGCATGGAAAACCCCCCACTCCTGCATCCCCTGCATTGTGAATCTTCCAGTTGTTAGCCTTGGACTCATCCATTAGCAGGTCTTCAGGTGACTTCCAGATTTGAGTCTCTCTAAAGGGTGGCCAGGGCCACCCTGCCATCTCCAGAATCCAATTCCACTAGTAGCCTGACTCCCAGAGGCACATGCATACCTGTCTGCCAAGACACCTAGCATAGCTACCTGTTCAGCAAGCAAGTAGCTGCTCTCTTTATAGTTCCTAGCAATTGCACACCCACTGCAGTTGCTGACACCACACATACATGGATTTTAAAACCTGTAATCCCACTCCAAAATCATCACCTTCTACAGAAAGGTGCATAAGTAGGCTCAACAACCTTTGGATACCAATCATTCCTACACAGAGTGGATTTCTCCCCCCCCCCCCCCCCCCCATTTATCTTCTTTTAATGATTCTTATTCAAGAATTTTAAACTGTTAGTTGGCAGCAAAACCTCTTTGTGTAGGTTATGACAGTGGTGGATGCCTGGCTTTCTGGTCATCTATGCATTTATTTTTCTGTTAAGGTGCTTTCTGTAGTGCTTATCATCAGCATGTTTGTGTGCTTATATAAGGAAGATGCATGATGTGATGAATGATGACCTCACAGGGTCGATGATAACAATTCTGATTAGTTTATTTATGAGCTACTACTTTTTTTGCTGTAACTGGTAAAATATAAGAGGGATGAAAAGGATGTGGGAACTTCAAAAGTACCCCTCTCTTAGGCTGTTTTTACCCAGCTGTTAGTTTGACTCCAGTCCTTCAGTTTCCCCCATCTCTATCCGCTTGCTTTCTTTTTTCTTTCCCCCCCTCCACCCTTCAGTCTGCTGCAGCTGTTAGAATTTCATCATTGTCTCCAAATACCACGTTTCCCATTAGCAGCACAGCCCCTTCTGTGCTAAGGGGAATGTCATTTGTGTGCTTTGCATGTGTATTATTGTTAGATGGTCTGCAGCCAGAGCAGCACTTACACCTTTGATTGCAGCAAGGGTCAGTTCCTCGGTAAGAGGCACACATAAGATGCATAAATATTGAAGGATGAGGTTTGCAGACTTGCTGGCAGAAAGTGGTTAAGCCTTTTTGTTCTCATGCTTTGCTTTTCAGATGCTATTGCACTGTAGTTAACCTTATCAGCATTTGATTTAACACTGGATGCTGGAGTATTTATTCCTTTTGGCAGCTTTAGTGCCATGTCACTCACTGACTGTCACAGTTGTATCATATATTAGATGGCTTATCCTAAAAAACTACTTCAGGTATGAAACCACTGCTCATTCTAATATACTTTATCTGTATATCTTTTGGGGGCCGGGGGGATTTTTAGGTTTGTGTGCATTTTGAATCAATGGCTTTTGTGAATTTTTTTCTGCTCACTGTCTTAATTTCAGCCTGATACCCATTTTGCATTTACTTTGGCTTTGCAAAAAAACTCTGGTAGTGCCCTTGCTCTTTCATTACAGTTCTCCATGATTAGAGTCTCTGATGGACTCCTGCAGAGCATGGCAGGGCATCTTAATTTGGATTTGGGGGTCAGCGTGGAGTTCTAAGTGACTCATAGCATAGTTCTATCTTGCTCCCACAAAATGGCCTAAAATAGATGTTAATTACAGTTTTCTTTGCTACCCTCTGGTTCTCTTTAATAGAGATTTTAACTCTCCTCAGCCTACAATGCCTGCAGATTCAATTTACTGGACCACTGGGAGGAGAAATTTATTCCAGGGAGCAGAATAGGCCTTCAAGTCCAAACTGGTTTGTACCGGCACATGTAGTCCTCATGTGTGTATCTATGTGCCAAAATAAACCATGTGACCTTGGATGTATAGGATGAAGTCATGGGAGGGACATCTGTGCTCACTGATGCAAAGCTTCTGTTTGCACAACAGCGCTGAAAGCATCATGCCATTGTGTATTGCCTCATTTCTACATTGGATGCATATTGTGAATTCTGTTGTGCAAATACAACCTTATTTTGTGCAGGCTAAGACAGTTTAAAGCAAAGTACTTCTGACTGGACTTGTCATCTTCTATTCTTCCCTCTCAAAAAATGTAAAGGGCATTTGCACAACACTTTGACAATTCTAGATATTTTTGGTATTTTTCTGTCATGCTTGTTTCATTAAATCCTTTATAAAGAGTTAGTAGATGCAACTCCTTTTGCAGAGTCAGTTCTCTGTATATTGCATGGGCTTAGGACACCTTCTAGTTTGTCTGCCCCCAGCATATCCTGGTGCATGGGGTTATTCCTCTTCATGTGCAAGACTTTGCATTTCCTTTTGTCACTTTTCATGAGGTTCCTGTGAGCCCATATCTCCAGCCTGTTCAGGTCCCTGTGAATGGCGGCATAATCATCTGGTATATCAGCCAATCTTCTTGGTTTTGTATCATCTGCAAATTTGTCAAGAGGAAACAGTGGCAGTGGCAAATACAGCTTCACAAAATTCTCATTTACTTTGGTAGCTCAGGGTGAAAGCAGGATCTTGCCAAGTGGCCTAGGGAGAAACAGTGTTTGCTGGATGCAGTTTAACTCCATGGTGTAAAGCTTAAAAAAGTTTTCCTCCACCTTGGGGCTCTTGGATTTCTCTGCTGATGGGGACTGTGTGTGACCTTTCTATGTTTTAATTATTCAGGAAGTATGTCCTATGCTAAAGAGTGCCTGCTAATAAAAGCTCTGAAACAAATGCTTCAAATGACTACTTTTGATGCGTTCTTTAGATCCTGTAAGTCAAGGAGATCCTAGCTGGAAATCCTTATGAAACGTCAGAAGCCCTGAGGGGCTGCAGGTGTTATGTCCCAGTACTTAAGTAATGCTCAGCATATTTTGAGTTAAAGGAAATGTGATTTTTTTGGTAAATAAATACAGATTCATGACTATCTTGGATGGACCTTTCTGTTTCTTACTTTTACTAGTCAGGAGGGACCTGCTCTCTTCAGCAGTCTGCGACTTGTTGGCCGCGTGGCTTTGATATGCTCCATGCAGGACAGAATGCCCAGCTCTCTTCCACCTGGTGCTGAATGCTGCTGGTTGAAACTCGCATCTGCTATGGCTAGTGCTCACAGTAAGCAGTCCTGAAAGTGCCTTTCTACCTTGTGTTTATTGACCTAGAGGTTCTGGGGAGATCATTTTAAACAACGTGTTTAAGCTCTGCAAGCCCTGGTCTGAAAACAGGTGTTAGAAACGGATTGCCAACTTGCTTTGGGGATGTGGACTTAATTGGTTCATTCTGCTAACAATGTTTTTAATAGACTTATCTCTTACAAGTCTCATCAAGTCCTCTTTGCTTTCTCCTGCCAAATAAATATTCCCAAATAATCCCCAAATCTCTTCCTTCATCTTCATTATTTATTTGCTTGTTTAATAAATATTTTTTTTCTCCCAGAAGCCTAAACTGACTTACATGTGAGCTGCTCCTTGGCTGAACCACACAGCAGTGACTGTATGGTGTGCTGTGTTTATCAGTGTTCTCTGAAAAACTGCTGGTACTCCAGAAAATCAGGGCTACACAGTGATGTTCCTGAGGCATGTGGAAGTGCTTTGGAAGACTAATAATAATGAAACAGGTCTTTCATTTCTCTGCTGCACCAAAGCAACTGGGAAGCTGTCAGTTCTGGGCATCCTGTGTTGTACTGAGCTTCTCTTCTTCCATCCTTAAACGTTCTCAATGAATTCAGAAAATGCTTGAATCACGTTAAGAAAAACCACAAATATAGAGATCTTCTTGGGTATTTGCAGGACTATGGGCTGGATCTCCTGTAGAACTCCACACTGCAAATGCCTTCCTACTTGAGAGTAAGACATTAGGAACTAATAACTGATTTCATTTAAACTGTTACCTAAGTATGGTGTGTAATTGCTTCATAAACAATCTGAATAAGCATTTTGAGTGGTTTTAAAATTCAGTTGATCCAATTTATTTTCCATGAGAGTATCTTTAGAATAGAATAGATTATTTCAGTTGGAAATTTATTTCAGATAAACTTCTGCTCTGTCAGCCTCCTAATGGAGGAATTGCACACACAATCTGCAGCACCTTTCCCAAGGAAAGCAAAGGAAGGAAGTGAAGATTAGCAGATTTTGTCCATGTCACTCACAAATAGGTCCCTGCAGAATAATAAAGAGCTTCAGTATCATTGACTTTTTTTTTTTTTTTAACTAAATAGTCACAGGCTTCACGTAGTCTAAGGTCCCTCTAGCTGGGTACGATTTTAGGAGAGCTCTATATTATATTACATGTTTTTAGCTGCTGGTTCAAATTTCTAAAGTAGGATTTTTCTGATTACAAGCTAAAGTTTGAATTTCCAGCCCCACTGAATCCCCCTCCAAATCTGCTGACTCCGCCAGGCAGACTGATGTTTTAGTGGATTTGTTAATGTTCAAGCTACATTCTTACCATTCTTTTCTCACAGGAAAATATCTGTAAATAACTCTGTCTAAAATTTCTTACTCTGCTGGGTTTCCTGTCACTCTCAGGAACTTTAGTGCCTTCTTTATTTTGAGTGTTAGTATATCTCCAGGAATAACCAACTGAGGGTATGATGATGGATCAGTGCCATTTGGGTAAAGAAGCATATGGTGAAATGTGCTTTTTCTACCTTGTTTTAAAGGTACATAGTATCACTTTATCCTTGCATGTATTAAGGGAGATTTTTATTTCTCGGTTTTAATCTCAAAGTAGGATTATTGTAACATTAGTTTCTTCCTTTGTTTCTTGTATGAGTCATTGGTTCTATTAAGGTTTAGTGATTGAATCTCACCCAAAAGCCTTCCCTTTCCTCCTCTGTTCTAAAGTTTTCAGTCTCAAAAGTCAGTATCAAAAATTACATTTATTGTATCAAGAACAAGGAGTGCAGTTTAACTAGGAAAAAAATTGCAGAGCTGTTGCTGAGTATAAAAACTGGTTGTTACCTTGAAATTGAATTTAAAGTTTTCTTCCTCTTCAAGGCAATTGCACAAATTTATTTAGTCTCATTTCTAGTCTTTTTTCTCATCCCCCAAACCACTCATTGTAGTTTCTTTGGATTCAGCATAGTTGCACTAATGAACTCTATCAATAGAGCTATGTTTAGGGCAACATTTTTGAGCTTTAGCACTCGCAAAGTAAAGACTTGAATATATTTCCCTTTTTTACATTAAAAGATTTTATAATGAGATTGTGGATAGTTGACAGTTTTACAAATCAACCCTAAGTGTGAATTTCAGAACTTTAAAGCAGTCGAATTTCTAAAGTTAGTCAGTATCCTCTGTTTGGACCACTGCCAATCCTTATTGCACTTGGGAGGTGAGGTTGCTATGTTTTTCTGAAGCGTTCTTTTGACACTTTCTCTCAAAAAGCCCCAAATCATCTGTTATCCAGTTTCAAGAACTTGATAGACCATCTGAGAAGTGCTAGATAGTTCACGTTCGTGAGGGTCATTATTTTGAATACCTGCTGTCTTTTGTGTGACTTCTCAGTCCTTCTAAGGACTGCTGTGGGAGTCAGTCAGCAAACTGGTGAGGACCTTTCACAGCACTGTGCTGGGGTGAGGACAAAATGGCTTAAACAGGGTCAAACAATGCCTTGGTTTGAGTGTGTTCTGATGCTCCAGGTTTTAGCTGCAGTGTGGCAGGGTTGTGGCTTGTGTCAGGAGTGTGGTTGGAGCAGGAGTGTAGGAAGCTGTGCATTATCTGTGTGTGGGAAGCTGTGCATTATCTGTGTGTGGGAAGCTGTGCATTATCTGTGTGTAGGAAGCTGTGCATTATCTGTGCTCGGAGCATGTGAGGAGTTTCCTCTTTGCCCACAGCTGGGTGCCTGAGTTGGATGAAAGCTTTTCCCCATTCCTCAGCTCTTACGAGTGGAACTTTCTGCGTGGAAAGTGTGGGCTACCTGTAGCTGATAGAAGCCCCAAGCATGGAAAGCCATGGTCTCCTGACAAACACCACCTCAGGAATTGCAGGCTCTTTGGGTTTTCTGCTCTCAGTAGACAAGCCTGAAGGTTAGTCAGCTTTATGTGGGGGGACAATGTGTTGTAATTTTAGCAGGTAGGCAATTATGTGCAAGAATGACACAGTAATAAGAACTACAAGCACAAACTGTTTTAAGGTAAGATCTTTTTGCTCTGGTTGGCTGGCAGTTTGGACTTAATTGGAACTTATTTTATTATTCTGATAATTTATATTGAATTTAAAGGAATTGTGCTGGCTGATAGGGAGTATATTAAATGTAGCAAATCTTCTCCTGGGTAGTCTATAGTACAAGACATTTTCAAGAGCTGGCAGGCTTTTTACAGGCCAAATTATCATGCAAAATGTCTGAGAGCGTATGATTTATGCCAAAGGTGCTGTAAGATTGCATAAATTTAAGACTTTTATTCTCAACTATTGCATTCATACACTAAAATAATTATAGGGTGCTGACGATGCAGCACCATTTAAGAAAATGAATGACTTAATTTTATTTAAGTCTATTGTTAAAGATAAAACTATGCAACTGTGTTAGAAAAGAAAAGAAAAACCCTGCACAAGATGATGAAGTGCTGTCAAGTCATAGATCATAACACTGCAACTGGGAGTAGCTCTCTGTGGAGGAATTGTATTGGTTTTACATCCTTTATTTTAAAGTGTCCTTACATGATCAAACAGTTTGTTAAAATCAAGCAAATGGTAAAATTTGGTGAGACCTCTGTTGCTGTTAACCTTTCGTATTGACTGTCTAAGAGCATGGACAGCAGTTGGATCTGAACTGACTCACTGCTAAACCTGCTATAATTATTTATAATCATTGTCTATGAGTGGGGGTGGATATATCATTATTTCTGGCACAAAGATACTCAGAAGTAGAAAATTACTAGGTCTTGTGTGTACACGTAGTACCACAGTAGTACCACGTGATGGTTGGCACTTGGATGTGAGCACCTACGGCATCAGGCTGAACCCAAGGCAGTCTGCTTGACCATGTCCTATTTGGAAACCAGGTTCCTGTGTGTGTGTGGGCATTGTTTGTGCTGTAGGAATCCAGACTCTCTTCTGGTTGATGTAGGAGAGCTTGTCTGTCCACTGAGGCATGGGGTTTGTGAGGCCTACAGAGAAGGAAAGAACTTGACAGGCTGTTGGCACAGAAGCAGTCACTTCTCTTGTCCTCACCCTTACAAACAGGTTGGCTTTTCCAGAAAAGTACTTGGCTTTTCTTGTGTGACAGTCCAGATGAAAAATAGGAGTAAACTATGGAAAGGACTTTAAAAAAAAGATAAAAAATTCCCCACCAAGTTACATCTGCTGTTAAGAACAGGCTGAAGAGGTAACTGAACCAAAGAGCTTGGACAGGCAGTGACAGGCCAAAGAAATGGTGCTGAGAGATGGCCCATGTCAAGCCCAAATGGGACAAACTGAGAAGTAGCAGCCATCACTCAGCAGTTCTTCCCTGTGCAGTGGATGGCTCGTTAGGTCCTAATCCTCATTAGTTACCTAATAGTAGCCTACATCTGTGTGACACTTTGATATGAGGCTGGGTTTGGTGTCCCACGTGGAAGCAATGGAGCTGGAGAAGAGGAAAAGTAGGGAAGGATGGATGGTACAGATGTTTTGTTGTACCATTTCTTGACCCCCTGTATAACTTCCTTACATGAGGACCCTGAGCGCAGATTCAGTGTTGACAAGTCACAAGCAGTTGCCCCTTCAGCTGCATCTCAATCACCATCAACAGTGAAATGGGAAATCGGTAAAAGTGCAGTGGGAGAGGAATTATAGATAAATAGCTGATGCTATTTGCTAGCTGATCTTTCCAGGTCAGCATGACACTGACAATTCATATCCCAGTTGTGCTAAAATTTTTTGATAAGAGCTCAGACATTTAATATTTGAGGTCGCCTTTGTAGTAAGTTGTGATAGGTATATCTTAACAAATTTTTTTGCTTCACATCAATCGTCTGGTTTTATTTATCATATTTCCAGTTCTAAGCACTCTGTATTTTCTTCTTTTAATTTTTTTTAAGTAAACGTAAAGTATTTATCTACCAGAACAGAGGGGTGTTGATATAAACTGATACACTGATGCTCTGTTTTCCCAGCCTTCCAGAAAATTGCTGATCACCAATACCTACCATGAAATACATAGTCTTCAGGTAATATAAGTGAGGTGTGTGGACTTACAGGCTTTTGTGGAACTGTGCTGGATTTTTCTAAGATAAATTTAATTGCAACTCTGATAAAACAAGGGAAAGAACTGCAAAAAGCTTGGCAGTTGCAAGAGAGTGACCTATAGTAGAGTAACCTCTAAAGAATAGTAGAGTGACCTCTAAAGAAGGAAGAATGAGCAGCTTCACTTTTTTTTTCTCTCATTTGTGCTGCTTAAAGAAAGCTTGGAAGATTACATCCATGTTTTTACCACTTATAACAATAAAAAACTCAGATCTGTCTAAGCATCAAAGTATGTTTTCAGTAATTGGAGAGCAGTGGACATCACAGCTTTCAGATTAATTTTGAAATAAATTATTACTTGAAGATCCATAGATTTTTTTAAAAATGTAATTCAAGCACTTTCTGAATTCATTGAGAATTTTTAAGGATGGAAGAACCACAAGTCCATAGCAGAATTGCCTATTTTCAGAATACACTGAAAAGCAAACTTTATCATTCTGCTATATTAAGCATATCTAAAAGTCCAAAACCTCTTGAGAAAAATGCCTTTTTTTTTGTAGCGTGGTTTTAAATTCCCAATTTTATGATAAGTTAAATAACGTGGAACTTATCCGGATTAATCTTTTTCCCCCCATCATTAATTTAGTTGTTATTCTCTGAGGAAAAATAGATTTGGTGTTAGCTTTGGTGTTAGTTTTGGATGGGAAAGTGGGAAATAGGAAAATGGTTTTACTGCTTCTCATATTATAATGAATGGTCCACTGATTAAGAATTTCAATTTCCATGTGTTTTGCATTATGTTAAAACCTCAAAAACTACTTATTAGCTGGTGTAATATTTAATTTAGGATTATGTAAAATCAGACGTGGTTTGAAATCTGGAAATGAGTTAAAACTGTAAAAATTTGTTACATGGTTATATAAGGCTACATTAATTGTGCTGGAGGCTTAAAGAATAATGTTTCTAAAACATGCTTTGCATTAAAAATGAGCATTAGGCAAAGAATCTATTATATATTGAAGTTTATTTGTTAGTCACTATGTTGAAGTATAAAAATAGAACTTATCACTGTGTTTCAAGGTTTGGGGTATTTATAGTTAGGAAGAAACCAAGCTAGGTTTTCTTTTTTTTTTTTTTTTTCTTGTTTTATTTTTTGTTAGTCTACAACTTCATGTGAGGTTGTGTTGGGGTTTAGCCCCAGCCATCAACTAAGTCCCATGCAGCAGCTTCCTCCCGGTGGGATGGTGAAGCGAATGGGAAGTGTAAAAGACAGAAAATCATGGATTGAGTTAGAGACACTTTAATAGGGTAAGCAAAATCTGAGCACTCAAGCAAAGCAAAACAAGGAATCACTCGGCACTCCCATGGGCAGGCAGGTCTTCAGCCATTCCCAGGACAGGGAGGCCCCATCACAGGTAACAGTGACCTGGGAAGACAAATGCCATCGCTCTGAATGTTCCCCTCTTCTTTCTTCTTCCCCAAGCTCTACATACTAAGCAGGACACCATATGGTCTGGGAGATTCCTTGGGTCAGCTCTCCTGGCTGTGACCCCCCAACTTCTTGTGCTTCCAGAGCCTCCTTGCTGGTGGAATGGGATGAGGAGCAGAGGGAGCTTTAATGCTGTGCAAGCACTGCTTAGCAATCAAAAAACAGGAACAAAAAACTCTGTGTTATCAGCACTGTTTCCAGCACAAATCCCATACCAGCCCCACACCGGCTACTGTGAAGAAAATTAACTGTACCCCAGCCAAAACTAGCACAGGTGGTGATGAAACTGAACTAGTTGTTTAAGCTGCAATGAGAACAGTAGCTTCTCAGAAAATCCTGCTGCTGTCAAAGGTGATATCACCCAGTTCTATTCTACACTTTATTTAACAGCAAGCCTGGAATACTTGAATATGTCTATCTAATTAAAAATATTTTAATAGCATGTCAGTTTTTAGATCTTAGAAGTTGTCGTACCTTGGAATTTTTAGTAATTTCATTTGAGGTGAAAATATACCTTGAACTTGCAGATATATCTGGTTGTCTGATTTTCTTAAAGCATTGAGAAAAAAGGCAGTTGTAGTTCCTAACCAGCATGGGTTCACATGGGGAAAGTCCTGCTTAACCAACTTAACTTCCTTTTATGACAAGGTCACTCACCTAGTTGACCAAAGGAAGCTTTTTTTTTTTTGTAGTTTTATCAAAGCTTTAGGTTCTGTCTCTCACAGCGTCTTTTGGCATAAACTGTTCATCACATGTCTAGACAAGTCCACAGGACATGGAGTGGGCAAAGGGCTGTCGGGTGGGGCTCAAGGGGGTATAGTAAATGGGGCAACATCAGCCTGGCAGGCAGTCACCAGTACAGTTCCCCATGACTCAGTTTTAGGGCCAGTGCTCTTTAATGTCTTCATAAATTATCTGGACACTGGAATCAAATGTACCTTGAGAAAGTTTGCTGGCAAGGAGGACCTGTGGGCACGTTCAAGGGCAGAGAAGCCTACAGAGACATCTGGAGACTTGGACAGTCAGCGACCATATGAAATTTAGCAAGGGAAAGTGCCACATTGTCCACCTGGGATGGGACAATCCTGGTTGTGTTTCTGGTCATCAGTGACAGGACACTATAAAATGAAATGCGGTGCAATGAAATGAAATGAAATGAAATGAAATGAAATGAAATTAGACTAAATTAAGCTACATCAGGGGAAGTTCACCTTGGATGTTAGGACCATGTTCTTCACTGAGAAGGTGGTCAGTCACAGGAACAGGCTCCCCAGGGAAATGGTTGCAGCCTCAGACCTGTCAGAATTAAGGAGCATCTGGCCAAAGCTCTTAGTCATAGGGTCTAGTTTTATGCAGTTCTGTGAGGAGCAGCGTGTTGGACTTGCTGATCCTTATGGATCCCTTCCATCTTGCAATATTCTGTGATTCTATGATTCATTTTTTTACCTACTATGTGGAAAATTACATGGCTGTTATTTAAAATGCAGCAACCACCTGCCAAGTTGTTCACAGAATTTTAAAGAATTCATTTGCCTTTCGTTACTGTGCACACTTTTGCTTTTTTCAGGTTTTGATTTTAAAATGTGGCTGTCTGCATTCAGCTTTTGCATTTGAAAGATGAACAAAGATTCAGGATAATGTTAATTCCTGCAAGGTCTGGTGTAAAAGTGCTGAAATATACTTTTTAGCTGCTCTATGAGGCTTTTGGAGAGGCTGGTTTCCCATTAGGGTTTCAGTTTCAGAATGGAAAAGACACGTGTAGCGAGCAGTCTCTGCATTGCTGTGCTGCAGCAGAATCCCATAACATGAGGTATCTGCCTGTAATTCAAAACTTCAAGAGGGATCCAGCTGAAGCAACAAAGGTCCTACTTTTGGCATTTGTGCAGCAGCTGCCTGGGCATTGTGCCATTCATCAGAGGCAATACACATTCCCTCTCAATCCTGCTGTGATTCCCTTCCTCCCTTCTGTTTCAAATGCTTTCATAGAGCTGAGCAGTGTGAACTTTCATCAGAGGAGGTGAAAGTGGTGTTACTCATTGTGAACATGCTGGGATTGTTTTCCCAAGTTCAAGTCCCACTGAAGGTTTATTCCTGTTTTTCTCCTCATGTTTTCTCCCTTTTAGCCCTAGAGTTGACTTGCTCTTTGGTGTAATTACATGAAAAATGCTAAGAGCCTTTTCCAGGCAAAGAAAATTAATGTCCTTCTACACTGAGCTGTACTGCAATCCCAGTAATCTGGTTATGTTCGGTCCTTTGCAAATGAAGACCATAAAAGACAAGCAGCTTTGATCCATCTCAGTTACAATTGCCATGATATCCCATCCTTGGAGTCAACGTGGTTTTTTTTTTTTCTCGGTTGGAGCGGTTTCTGTATGTGGAACTTAATTTTCATTGTTACATGATATAAATGATGGTTGGGGAGATTTTTATTACATCATTTTGTAAGAAGCTGTAGCTAAAAACACCAATATCATCCATCTGTCTTCTGTAAAAAAAAATTGAAGTAAACCCAAAACTTTGTCATCATGAAATAAACCTAAGGAACCTCTGCACAAGAGCAGCTGTGAAAGGGAATAGTGAATGGGTGGTCTCTCCATCAAGGAATCTCTCTCTCAGTCTCTCCCCACCCCTTGCTCATGCAAGCAGTCTGGTGAGCATTTAGATGAGGTCCTATGGGATACACTAACTTTCTATTTTAATATATTTTGTGGTAAGATTGTTGTGTTTAAAGCTTGCTTCACTTGTATCCCATGTGATCTTGTTGGCTGTGTCCTGAAGTAGGAGACTGCTGTGATAAAATAGATGTGGAAGTAATGCTGATTATGAGCAATGCTAAATTAATGGTGGTTGAAAGAGCCTCTTTGAGTCATCCCTGCCCAAGGGAAGACTGCACACACAAACCTTACAGACAGTGCTCTGAATTGCTCTTAAATCCTTCAAGTTGTAGAGCTATTCAGCTTGCCTTTTGACCTTCCTCTTAAACCCATACTTCCACAGTGTTCAAGGGAAAAACTCCAGGAGGACAGATGACATGGACGTAATAATCTATAACAATTTCTCCATGTCCATATCATTGTTTGCACCCAGCCCAGGTGGTAAGGTCTGAAAGCTGTTGCCAGCTGATAACTTTTTGGTGGGCTGTGAGAAATGAGCTCCCAACTAGGACTTAGAGAGTAGAGACTCACTGTGGAGGAGAAATGCAGTTTTGCTGCCTGGTACCTATTTGCAGTGTCAGCAGAGGTGCTGATGCAAAAAGAGACCCAGGAGACTGAATTGCTTTGGACTTATGTGGCCCAAAAATAACTCTGTGTGTTTTAGAGAGGACTGTAATGGATTACAAATAGACTTTGTACAAACACTACAATTTTATTTTCACATAACAAGGTGTTCAAAGCAAATACAGTAGTAAGAATAAACTATACTGGGTTTACATACTAAGTAGGAAAGAAAGAGTAATGCTGAGGCTGCCACATTTTAGCAAATGACAAAAAGCTAAAAGCAAAGGGAGCTTGCCATGGCTGCTGTGACACCAGAGAAAAGACAGCCTTGGCACAGGCTGCCTGAGAAAGGTGCAGAGCCTCCAGCCATGGAGCCTCCACACATGTATTGTGCAAACTCCTTTTAGAGAGAGAGCACAGCCCTGGACAGTGAGTAGGTATTTTTGCAATTATTGTGAGGTCTGGCAGACATGAAATGTTTCCCACAGAGCTGTGAGAGTTACTTTTCTTTTTTTGCCTCTGCTGGTCTCTGGGAAGCAGTTGCAGGCCATCTCTTCTGTTTCCCAGCTGTGGCTGTGGCATGAAGCATCTGGCAGAGCTGGAACTGGGATACAGCTTCCTGCTGAGCAGATGTCTGTATATGTTGATACTGCTTTTGGAGGGATGGATGTACTAAATGAGTGGTTGGGCTTTGCTTAGCTGTGAGTCTGATTCCTTGAAAGTTAAGGGAACAATGGGATTAGGGCACATGACTGGTTTGTCATGTACTTTAATCCCATTGGTGGGATTGCCTTATGTGTATTTGGTGTGAAGCCACTTTTCCAGTTTCCTAACATGCCATCCCATTGTCTTCAAGGGTAGTGTGCTGCACTGTACAGCCAAGGAGCACCTATTTTGCTTTTTCCTCATTGTTCAATTGTAATTAATACGTTCTGTTCAAACACTGCTCTGAAGGCAGCCTGCAATGACATTACTGTGATAATACTGGAGTGCTTAATAGAATTTTACTACTTAATTTTTCAGACCACCTGGTTACAGGAAAGTGAAGGGTCGCAGTTTCTCAATTATAATGCATGGGAACTGGACACCGTGAAGTTCAGAAAGCTTTTCATTTCTGGCTGCCCAGTTTTAGACTCTATGTTTTTTCAGGACACTTTGTGTTAGGTAATAGCCTGTGTTCATGGTGCAGGTCCCACTGTAATTTTAAGTGTGTGGCCATTCTGCCTGCAGAGCAACCTTGGTCTGAAGAAAAACAACTAAAATCCAAGGAATGTGATTAGTAGGAACATGACTATGTGAAGAATTTTGCTAGGCATTGCAAAAAACCTCTGTGGTAAATGCAAGGATCATGTTGGATTTCAAGGAGACAGGAGTTGACTGGTTTGACATTCGGACTATTGTTCCTTCTCCCTTGCAGGACCTGTATCCTCAAGTGTTACATTATTAGGTCCTTCCATAAAGGAAGCAACCTCTAACTGTTTCCTTAAATATTTCCCATTTTTCATGGTGGTGTTTTCATGGTGTTTGTGCAAATACACATGAGCAAGATTATATGAAGAAAGTGAAAGTTATTAATTAGTGTTCTAACATCCTGTTCTGATCAGAGCTGAGCTCTCTAGGCTTTAAATGTGAAAGATCATATCAAACAATGACAACAACAGCATGATTCCATTTTCTGCACATGGAAATGGAAAGCTGCAATTCTGTTTTCTGTAGAGTGGGAGAACTGGGCTGAAGATAGATCAGCGTTCCTATGAGGGTGTACAGCCTTAATGTGCATAACTCATTCAAGGATATGACCTTCAAAACACATTTGCACTTGACTATGCAAGTTTTGGTTTGCTTCATTTTAGTTTTGCAGGAGGGCTACATATAGGAATAGATTTTTAAAAATGTGATCACCTCAAAATCTCTAATTCCTGTCAATGTGTACTGAGAGAAGTTCTCTTTGTGGAAGAGCTGTAGATTGCCTTTGCATGCTGAAAGGAAGGCTGTTCTGCTCTGAGATCTCTTAAAAATCTGAGGCTAAACCAGGATTTTGCTATTTGCTCTTCTATCTTGAAGAATTAATGGACATTCACTCTAGCTATTTTTTAATTAGTTTTCTCTGTGACCTTTTTTACTGATATTTTATACGCTGTGTCTTTCAGTGTAAGGCTGTGAGGTGCCTTCACGATTCCCTTATAAAATTTCAGGACCTGACTTAGTGTTTCCTTTCCTCTTTTAGACTAAAGTGCTTGTTCATTCTGTCCCCTTCCTCCCCGCCCCCACTGCCCCGGTTTCCCACTGCTATCTCAGGATGCAGTGCTCCTGGTGCTTTGATATGCTTGGGCTTACACTTTCTATTTGAGCTGAGCTCCCTGTCATGGGATAGTTACAGGCAGCATTCCTGTGCTGGAAATAGATACTTTTTGCATAACCTGCTTCCTTATACCCTTTAGCATCTAAGGCCTCTGGTGGAGCACTGTCTCCACTACCATAGATGGAGCAGCACGGGAATCATCAGAAGCTCAGAAAGGTGACGGGGAGAATGGTAAAGCTGTTAAGAGTTCTAAGAGGTGGAAGTTCAGAGAGTCTGTTGGCTGTGAGTTAAGTTCACTGTATTATTTTTTTTATTATTTAAACTAAATAACAGAACTCATCTTTTTCTTGTTAGAAAAGATATACAGATATAGAAAAAACCCAAATACCTTATGAGAGTGACTTAATACACAAGCACTTAGAGTCACTTTATTCTCCTCTATGCCCTTAATAGGAATTTTTTCAGCAAGTTCTGCTTCTGATTTTGCCAAAAGATGTCTTCTCAAGGCCTAAGCAGCAAAACTGAAATATTGCTCAGAATGTGTTTTAATAATCATCGGTTGACTGTTGAACTATTGTTTTCTTTCTCATAAAAAAAATAAAAGAAACTTAAAGGGTTAATTTTTTTTGGTTAAAAGATTGCTCTTAATTTCAGGAGTCTATATATTAGGCAAGGACTACCTTGTAAATACAAATTTCTGTAGTTCTGAATTAATTTTTGCCTGTGGTTCTGTCAGTGACTTTAGGAAAGTCACTTATATGGGTATCTTATTCCAATTTTTAAAATAGCACTTCCTTTGTCTCTTAGCATTCCAGCTTTTTGCTGCAGGGACAGCTTCAAGTGACAGGGTCCAGTTGTTGGATAAGCCTTTCCTTGAATCATGACAAACCTAAATTCAGCTTCCTGCTCCTGCCAAAGTTTCCTGTGAGAGCTCTGGCAATTTACTTGACATCTCTGCTTCCCATGAAATGGGAGGCCTAATAGGTAGTGCTGTGCTGCACAAAAATATCCAGAAGATGCATATTCCAGAATGGACATGTTTAGGTTGTGGTTCCATGGTTTTTGAAACTGACCTCAAATTGGGATTGCTGTGATCCAGCCCTTTTTCCCTGAGCATGCTTTCCTCTATGCGCTAGTACCTTCTGGAGCTGCACTGGTGCCTTTTTTTCACAGGGATAGTTTGTGGTCAGCTCAGTTTCTTGAAGAGTCTCATTGAATAAATATGAATACCAACACCTGGGAAGGATAGGATGCTGCAGAGAGTGAGGAGACCAGAGGAACTCAGGACTTTGGATTTACAATGGCTTAAATTTGCCAAAACATTGCAAACTAGAAAAAGACTGCAGACATAAGATGTTGAATAAATAGCTATGTACAGGACAGCACAGAGACACCTTGTTCTCCATAGGCTTGGTGTGTGGGTCCTCTTTGCTTGAAAGCTGGTACAGAATGGTATCTTAAAATAAGATTCTAGAGTTTTCTCCAGTCTACCCTGATTATGTTGAGAAATGCTCATCCTCCACCCACAATCTACTTCACTCAGTCCCAGTGTTTCTTGCTCTTGAATGTACCTCCCTGTGCTAAGTCTCCCCCAGTTGCTCTGCTCTGCAGTTCATAGTGTTTGTTGCTGATCTTCAGAGTGGTTCTTCCTTTGCCTTAGGCCTTTTCTCTTGCAGGGCAAATCCAATTCTCTTTCATGTTGTTCTTAATATGTAGGAGATCAGTTCCCCCTCTCTCTTTCTTTTCCAAGGTGCTACAGAGGGGGTAGGTTTGGATTAGATATTCTTTACTGTGAGGATGATGAGGCACTGGAGCAGGTTGCCCAGAGAAGCCATGGATGCCCCATCCCTGGAATTATTCAAGGCCAGGTGGGATGAGCCTCTGAGCAACCTGGTCTAGTGCAAGGTGTCCCTGCCCATGACATGGGGGAGAAGCTAGATGGTCTTTAATGTCCCTTCCAACCCAAACCATTTTGCGATAATATGAAGTGCAACCCCCATCACCAAACAAAAAACCCCAACAGTAAGGGAGGAATTGAAAATACTTGATTTGACTTGGTCTTTGAAACTTTGTAGCAAGTCCTTCTAAAAGCATAGGAAAAAGTGTGTTGATAAGGCAGTGCCTCACTGAAGAGTACATAGTTCCAAAATATATCTCATAAGGAACAAATCACTGGAAAAAATAACTCTGGGGTTGTACATTTATTTCTTTAGTGTCCCTGCCAGCAGCAGACAGCAAAATACTTTCATTCATATCTAACATTATTCATTTATATATAATATATGTGTGTATATATACACACACACCATAATTTCAGTGTAGGACGGGATATGAATTTTTACAAGCAAGTTCTAAATTTTAAAGTCTGTGTTTAACAAAAGACTTAGGTTGTTTTTATTAAGTTGCAAAGTGTTCATAGTAACCTGTATACCCTACTCCTGTTTCCCTTTATTGATTCTGTGGGAGAAATAAGTGCAGTAGTTAAGCACAGTGCAGTCTTGGATTTATTCATGCCAAATTTCAGAGGATACTGTGAAGTTATGTGATAAAAGGGTCATAAACATAAAGGTGCAGAAGGTGAGAGAACCCAGCCAACCCAAAGTACTGCAAAGGGAACACCCTGACCTGACTTCTCCCCAGACTGTCACAGGAGAGGGGTCAGCCAATGGTGTGGGTGTAAAACCTGTCAAGATGAGTCAACATGAGAGGCTGATCAGTTCATTTGCAATCATTCCTGGCATGAATTTTAACAAGTGCCAGATCCTGCAGCTGGGATGGAGTAAGTGCAGGCACAAGTACAAACTGTGACAGGAGTGTCTGGCAGGGAGGGCCCTGGGGGTGCTGGGGGCAGCAGCAGCTCAGTGAGGGTCAGCAGGGCATAGCCCAGAGGGCAGGAACCGTGTCCTGGGGGCATCAAACACAGAGCACAGCCGGGCACAGGGGATCATCCATCACCCGCTGTGCTCAGCGCTGCTGCGGCCTCACCCGCAGTGCTGGGGCTGCTCTGGGCACCGCCACTCCAGAGGGGTGGGAAAGTCTCTGAATGTGTGCAGAGGGGGGAAACAAAGCTGGAGAACGGGCTGGAAGGTGTGTCCTGGGAGGAGTGGCTGAGGGCTCTGGGTTTGTCCAGTTAGGAGAAAAGAGAGGCTGAGGGGTGACTGCCTTGCTCTGCAGCTCCCTGAGGAGGGGAACTGGAGACGGAAGTGCTGATCCCTTCTCCCTGGCATCCTGTGATAGTACAAGGGCGAATGCTTCAAAGCTGCATTAGGGGAACTTTAGACTTGACATCAGGAAACATTTCTTTACCTAGAGGGTGGTCAGACACTGGAACAGGCTTCCTATGGAGGGGGTTGATGTCCCAAGTCTCTCACTGTTTAAAGGGCATTTGGACCATGAGCTTAATAACATACTTTAACTTTTGGTCACCCCTGAAGAGGTCAGGCAGTTGGCTTAGGTGATTGCCAAAGGTCCCTTCTGACTGAAATATTCTATTCTATTCTATTCTATTCTATTCTATTCTATTCTATTCTATTCTATTCTATTCTATTCTATTCTATTCTATTCTATTCCATTCCATTCCATTCCATTCCATTCCATTCCATTCCATTCCATTCCATTCCACTCCACTCCACTCAATTCCCTGGCCATGCCCTGTGTCTAATCACTGCAGTTCGTCTTATATTCTTATTCTATTTCTGACTCTTCCTGTGGGTGAAGTGCTTCCTTTTCCCTGTGGATGCATTTAGGCTAAGTGCCAGCGAGTAGGGCCAGGGATCACAGCACAAACCACAGGAGGGATTTTGCAGGCCTTGTGAGTATCACCTGTGTCAGCAACAGTGGAAACCAGGGCATTGGTACCGGACTGACCAAGCATCTGAGACCAGCAATTGAAGGGATCCATGTTGTGTATGTGTGCAAACATTACAAATTTCACTCTGATTAGCTTTCTTCCTGATCAGCCAGTGAGTAGCACAGGATCAAGCCTACTGTCTATATCTATGTTAAGTTGTGCCTGCGGGGGGTTTAGATTGGTTGAATTTTAGGAAAAATTTCTTCACTTAAAGGGTTGTCCAGTGTGGGAACAGGCTGCCCAGGAAAGTGGTTGAGTCACCATCCCTGGAGGTAATTAAAAGATATGTAGGTGTGGCACTTAGGGACATGGTTTAGTGGTGGACTTGGCAGTGGCAGGTTAATGGTTGGACTCAATCATCTTCAGGGTCATTTTCAACCTCAACGTTTCTGTGATTCCATGATATTCTGTATAAGTGTGTGTGTGCATTTGAAACATGTGCATGGCCTTGCTACTGGCTGGATATGGGTACATGAACCTGTATTGCCTTGCTTAGTGGGGCTATCAGATTTGGTAGTCTTAGCAAGTTCTTGTTACTCTTTTTAGCTTTACAGCTGGAAATTTGAAATTTAAATATTGTTGATAGGAGGAGGGGTAAAAATGGGGTTGATTTGGTGTGTATGCATGTTTTTTGGTGGGCATTTGAGAACAAAGAAGTTCACAAATAATTTGGTATCTTTTACACAAATGAGTATTAACACAATATTCTTAGAGGTTTGCCAGTGCTGGCAACTGGGACTAGGCTTGCACTTAAATGTCTTAGTCTTCTTTTGGCACTTCTCATTGGCCTTTCTCCATCTTGCTGTTGAATAAGAGCTTTGGTCTGTCTCCACTAAACTTTTCCAGGACACAGAATGCCTGAATTCTAGGATGGATGCCTGAACTCCATCCTTATAAAATGGCTCTGCTAATCTAATTATGAATGCAGGCTGCAGAGAAGTACACAGCTGGTTCTGCTGAGCATGCAGAATGCTGTTACAAATGCTGAAAAGTGATAAAAGTGTCTTTATCTAAAAATAACTTCTAGTGATTTTGTATCATCCACTTACATTGTGACTCACCTGGTGATCCTGGACTGTGAAGCTGGAATGTAAAACAATGGATGGCACACCGTGAAGTTTGGCACGGAAACCCTTCTTGCACAGTTTTTCCAAAATAAAGACTCAGTGTGTCGCTGGCCATAGAAGTGCACTTCTTGTATTGTGTAACCGTGCTGGAAATGTTTTTGAAGTATTTGCAGATGTCCCGTAGCGCCTGAGTCCTTTTCCTTTTCCAAGAGCTTTGACAGTTCTGGAAGTGAAGAAAATCAAAACTCCACTAGGTTATACTTCTTTGATGAAATAGTCACAGGGCTAGATACCACCTTCTTTGGTTCTTGGTCTCAAAGAACTCCTCTCTCATCTGTCAGACTCTGTATTTCTGTTTCTCTTGGAGCCAGAACCAGTATTCTGCTCAGCTTCCCAAGACACTGCTCCAACCAGCTGGCCTCTTGCAAGAGAGGAACTTCTTTAACTTGTAATGTGCGTAGCATATAGACCTTTGTTTCATAATAGCTCTCAGATGTTTGCAAAGAGACACTGTTTTAAGCCATCCTATTTTCTTACTGTTTGTTTTTTCAGCCTCTCTATTAAGCCACTAGATGAATGCAATAAATATCCTGACAGTGAAATTGGTCCCTGTTACTCCTAAACTATAACGGAACTATTCTGTGTTCATCAGGACATCACTATTAAAGCAGAATGGAAAGCAGAGGCTGCCATATATGTCTTAAGACAAATCCTTGAACTGAAATTGAAAAGCAGAAGATCTGTACAATGCATATGTCCCTTTTGGTCTCCTGTCCAGCACTGCCTCTTTATTTATTATTTTTCGTTGCCACTGGAGCCATTGGTCTGTGCTGTGTACCAGGAGACCATTAACTTTGTTTTTTCTTGGTTTGTGAAAGAGCATAAAAAACCAAAAAACACAGACCATCTTCACTCATTTGTCTTCCTCCCTTCCCTGGTCCTTGTGATATGGCCAGTATTGAGAAATCTCTTTCCCAATCTAATATGAACAGCAGCGCAGAAAATGTTTAAAAGTTCAGCCAAGGTAAAGCTTGATCTTGCTGGGCTTTAAGGATACATATGGGAACATCTTCCAGTTTTGTGTGTTTTTACCACTTCCTGGCTTAGTAAAATGTGAACCTTCTGAACTGCTACAGCTGCGTGCTGCTGTCTGCCCTGCCCTTTTCTCCCTCTTGTGCTGCTTTCCCTGAGGCATAACAACCCTGTTTGCACCTTACACTATTGGTTTTTGTCCTGTTGCAGGTATTTGCATTCCTAGGAAATTCCAGGTCTGAATTCCTATCTATCTTTCCTTACCTGGCCTATTTGTTGCAGCCCTTCTCTCTGTCACTCTCCTTGGCAGCTGTTTCCACCTTTGAGACTTGCAAGTCAGCTTATCCTCACTGGGTGCTGATGGTCCTGTCTGCAACTGCTCCTGTCTTTGCTTCTCTAGCACTGGGGTACAAATACAAGGCTTTGGTCAAATGTCTTCCCCTCCATGTATTACCCACTTTATCAAGCTGCTTTTCACTCTGCTCAGTTGTTGCTTGGTTGATGGTAGAAAGCTGGTTAAAAGCATATGCAGGCATGTAGAGATCAAGTGCAAATTCTGTAATTTGGTGTATTAAAGACCAGCGTCGC
Organism: Ammospiza nelsoni; assembly: GCF_027579445.1. Lineage (NCBI taxonomy): Eukaryota > Metazoa > Chordata > Aves > Passeriformes > Passerellidae > Ammospiza > Ammospiza nelsoni. Next base: position 32,200,193 of record NC_080634.1, on the reverse strand, counting down.
TGAATGCATAAATTCAACGGTTGGATTTTCAGTGTGATTAGAAATCCTCTGCGTAGAGTGCAAGGACAGTCAATATTAAAAGCTACCACTGCGAGAAAACCTGGAAGACTGAGATTGAGAAAATGCAGTCAGATGCCTTACAATAGCAATGGGGAGGAGAACATCTCTGTTTCCTGATGCTCAGTGCTCATGAGGCCACACCAGGCTGTACCCAGGGCTGGTCTTCCCAGTACCAGCTTGATGCTGACAAGCAAATGCAGTGAAGGGCCGCAAGGAGATTCCAAAGGGTCTGGAGCATATGCTGTTGAGAAGATGTAGGTAGCTGGTCTGATTTAGCTGGAAGAACAGGCTGATTTTCACAGCCTTTCTTTACTTAGGTAGTAGAGAAGACGGATTCTTCTGAGAAATCCTCAGGGAGTGCAAGAGCCAGTGGTCATGATTGGTGCCTCTGTAAGTCCCAAACAGAGATGAGGAAAAAAGTTTTTCCTGGGAGTGCTGCTGTGGGAAGAGTTGCTCTAGGAAGCTGTGGAATCACCAACCTTGGGAGTTCTCCAAATTCTGCTGGACAAGGTCTTAAGTAATATGATACAGCTTTGAAGCTTGCTCTGCTTTGACCATGGGGTTGGACTAGGTGATCTCAAGGGGTCCCTTTTACCCTGCATCATTCTGCAAGTCCAAACAGTATCCCTCAATGTTATATTGTAGCAGAATTTTATTGTTAAAATTTCATTTCATGTTAAAGAGTGATGAAGGGAGTATGTGAAAAAAAGGTTGAATTTTCCCTCTTTCTTACTCCTCAGTTTAAATAGTTTGTGTTTGGTGAGCTTTCTTGCTGTGCCACTATTGTGTGATTACTGTTTTTGTGAGATGGTAGCTAAAATGAAATGTCAGTATGAGTGAGGACTGGAAACTATAATGTTGACCTTCAAAAGAAAGCCAAGGTTTTTCTTAGCAATTACTGTCCTGAAAGTATAACCACTGGTAAAATAATGGGCCTGATATTAAAAGAGGATGCAAACTCAGAGTCTGCAGGGTGACAGAATTGTGAGCAATAACAACATGAGTTCATAAAGAATAAATCTTGCCAGACAATGTAATTGCTTTTTTTGATAGAATTGCAAAATTAATGATTTTAGGGAATCAAGAGGGAAGTAGGTATATGTTTACTTTCTAACATGAAGATTAATTGAAAATTGCTTGGGTAGGAAGAAAAAAGTTGGGTGAAATATAAACAGGAGCTGATTATCAGCAGTAGTGCAATGGTTATGTAGGTTGGGAGTTAGACTGGAGTTTTGTAACATTTCTGTTAATGATATGGCAGAGGGAGAGAGAAAATTCTCTTAATGAGCTTTGAAAACAAACTGGGAATTGTGAGCCTCAGAGCAGAAAAATAAGGGGGCGATGGGTTTAGACACATAAAGAGAAAATAAAATTATATTAAACTTGGAGAACTGTTAAATCAGGAGAGTATGTGGAGCACATATCCTAAACCAAAGTGGGGAGAGAAGTATTGAAAAGAGAGGCCAGTCTGTGATGCTGAAAATGGCAGCTGTGGTGCTAGAACCCCTTTTGAGCAGGGCACTCAGCCTTGCTCCTTCCTCTGTGTTGGGCCACTTTAAAGCCCTTCTCCAGGTCATGGGCTTGAAGGGCAGAGTACACTGAGCAGAAATTCACTTTCTGCTGCTGTTGTGATGTGTACTTGGGGCTACTCCACACATCGAAGGTGTGACTGCCCAGCTCCAGTTCTGTCTGTTACTGTTTAAAATTCTGCCAAGAGCAGAATGAATGAGTTCTGATTTTCTTTTGGATGGTTGAGCTCATTACAGACCTCTCCCTTCCTCCCCGTGTGCCCTGGCCAGACTGCAGGATCCCCCCTGTGCCCCTGTGACGGGGCTGTGCAGGGTGAGAGGCTGTGCAGAATGTGAACCCAGAATGTGTGTGTGCCCATCCTTCATGCAAGCTCCAGGTCAGGCTCGCACAGTGCTCTGCCTTGCTGCTATTGATACTCCAAACACATGCTGCTGAGCGTTGGCTTGGGTTTCCAGGCCTTGCACAGCACCCTGCCTGCTCCCTTCCCTCAGGTTTCACTGGAGACAGTCTGGATGCATAAATCTTGCTTCCTTAGAAATCCAGAGTGAGAATAAGTTACATGATTTGGGCCAGCATCTGTTACTGTTGCCATGTTGCAACTTCATTTATTGCTAAGAGGGAATTTTTTTCTCCCTAAGTGTGGAGACAGAGGCTGCCAGGATAAACTACAATTGGCCACTAAATGACTTAAGTTTATCAGTGTCCCTATTTCTTTTGGAGTTTAAAAAAAGTTTAATCTAATCTGCTGTATGTTCATCCCCTTTAACTCTTGTAGTAGTGTTATGTGTCTACTTAACTGTACTGACACGTTGAAATAACACTTCTGAAAATCTCAAGGATATCTGATCCTATTAGGAGCAGTAGAATTACTTATTACTTTTTAAATCTGTAGGAATGGTATCCTGCATATTTCAGATGTAGCAAGTTTTTTCCTTGGAGTTACAGCAGACAATGCTACTTTAACATAGAATATGGTCACTTGATATGGGAAGAAATCCTGTTGACAACCTGCATGGCTACCCAGATGAGCCTCAAAAAGATAAATGATGTCAGGGTATAAAAATCCTTTAGATTCTGTAAGAATGAAAGGAATGTACAACACTTTGGAAGTATGTGCCTAGGATTCTCTAACTTCATCATCAAAATTAATTGTGTTTTATAGTTACATGACTACTGGAAGTAGGGAAGTTAAAAATATTTTAGCTCTTTCAGCAGTTCCATCAAAATAGCTCTTTAGCATTATTAGCACCTGAGAATCAAAACCATATTTGTCTGCCTTCTTCATATATTATGCTCCTTGTGATATAGCACAGCAAAGGAAGCAAAACACTGTGAGGAAATGTTTTCATATGCTAATGTTTGCCCTTAGAACAGTTCATGTCAAAAAGGTTAGAGACAATATGACTAATAATCCTTCAAAATCCCAAGGAAAATAATGTACCATGTATGTCTGATGTAGAATGAAACATCTAGGGGGGGTCACCTCCATGACTGTCCACGACTGTTGAAAGCTCTAACAATAAAGCAGTTATTGGGGTATATGGCCAGATGTAGCACCTTTTTTTTTGTTGTTTTGTTTTGTTTTTTAAGTTTAAATGGATGCATCTAAAACTTTACCACCTTGTCAGGTCAGTGTCTTTAAATACCTTTCCACTCCCATGACATAGTGGCAACACCAAAAGAAACTCCACCATCTCTGTGCTCAAGGATCAAGCTTTCTTCTCCCATGTAAATAGTTTAATTTGGGATCTTACAGAAATTTACTCTTGAAGAGATTAAACCAGCCCTTCATCTGTGTGGCCAGTATATCTCTAGGGGCAGATGGATTGCCTTTAAATAATTACTAATCCCTGCTTTTTGGAAATGAATTACATTCCTTTCCTTGGGGAAGGTCCTTCATTCTGATAAATGCACTCTTGTATGGAATTCACACGCCAGTAGGAAAAAGAAACAGGGCATGGTGATGGGAAAGACTGGAATTTGGTGTGTCATTTCTTCTGCTAAACAAGAAATTTTTGCTGTTAAAGGAAGACAGTAGTTAACAGATTTGAAGGGATAACTACCAAATTAAGTCACAAAGTTCAGACAGACTTTATGATCTGCAGATACCCAATTGGTAGGATGAGGATGTTCCTAGTTTGTTAAATCTAGCTACTGAGAAGAAGCATCTCTTTTTCCCCCACCTCATCAGTGGGATTGCAGTTTCAATTTGCCAGTTTTTCACAGTGTGCAACTGTAGTTCAAGTCACTGCTACTCCAAGAAGTTCAGTGTCAGTCTTTCACAGTCTGAGTTTTGGATCTTAGAACAAAATGTTAGAATCTCAGCAAAGTCTAGGATGAAAGGAGATGCTGGAGAGCACGTGGTGCAACCTTCTATTGAAAGCAGGGCCCCAGTTCAGGTTATGTAGGCCCTGTCAAGCTGTCTTGAATATTTCCAGTAAGAGAGATTCTAACATCTCTCTAAGCAGTCTGTTCCAGTGTTTAATTGCTCTCCCACTGAATTTTTTTTTCACTTATATCCAGGTCAGCTTCTCTCCTGAGCAACCTCTTTCTATTGCTTGACTTGCCAACGTGCATACTTGTGAACAGAGTACCACCATCTTCTGTAACTGCTTTTTAGTTACTGAAAGGCATTTATTGGCCTTCTGGAAAGTGAGAGTGTTGTACATGTTAGGCAGCACATCTGTCCTGACCTTAATGTCTGCCCAAAGCCCTAATATTAACATTTTATGAAGTGGAAGTTTTATTTCAGAACAGCATATAGCATCTCTTGAGGGTATCTTAATTTGGAATTCTGTCCCTAAGCATGTACTTTTTCTCTTCTATAATACAAGCCAATGCTTTAAGTTTTCACACTATTGAGAGATGTGTGTCAAAAATGTGTATCTGTTTTTTTCATTTTGAAGGGTCCCCAGTTGCTTTAAAAATGTGGTTTAGAGATTATGCATAAGAGTACTGGTGACCAGCCTGTGAAATCTGAGAGGGAATCTGGTTGACAGAGCTTTGTAGCAGTCTGCCGTGTCAGGCCTTCAGTAGTCTGAGGGTTTTCTTTTCAGTGCTTGAGCGTGCAGGACACTGTAGAAATATGTTTCAGAATATTTGGCTTCTGAGCATTTGTTCTTTATATTAAAATAAAAATAACTGGATCCTTAATATGACTGATGCTTAAAATGCATAAAGATAGCTCTGTGATAGACACTTTGAAGGCTCTGGTGCCTGGGAACAATTTGTTAGGGAGCACTTTTTAGGGAAGAATTCATTATTCCCCACTCCCCGCTTCCTTCCTACAGCTTGGTATTGATGCAGTCTTTCAGATTCAGATATCATTGATATTTGATAGAGACAAACACAGCAGATGAAGTAGGTAGGGACAAAAGTGAGATACCTTTTCTATAAATGGAGCTAAAAGTGCTATAGAACAGCTATAGGCACTCTTTGGGGGGCACTGAACTTTGAAAAGATCAAGACACTTTCTTAGTCTTTTTTTTCTTTCAGCATAATACATAAGCCTGGCATCTAATTACAGGACAGGTGCAAAGCATCATTCTGCTTGGAAAAATATTACCTGTAAAGAGAAACTGCACCTTGCAACTAATCAGCTCTGTTCCCTTCGTATGTTCAGAGAGCCATAAGTCTTGATTCTGTTGATTAAGGCTTCATTGCTTTTGGTTTCCTTTCAACCTCATTTCCAGTGGTGTACCTCTCAGGGAGTGAGAGGAAATTTTTTTCTTCTCTTTTCTTTTAACTTACCGTATTACAGTTTCCAGAACTTTTCAGTGTACAGGGCAGAAAGCATTCAAGTTGATTTAAAAGTAAAAAACACAGGGAACTGAGATGACTTAATTTAGCAATCCTTGGAATACTAGAAACATGGGATTTCAGAGTGCAGTTCATGCAGTCAGGTTGGGTTGGAATCTTGTGTGTTTCAAGTACTGTGTTTCTTCTGGAAGTCACAAACCTACAGAATCTTTTCATGATTGTATCTACCAAATTTCTTTGCTTCAGCTTGTAGAAGGGAGGAACCCTATTACTGATAAATGTTTAGTATAACAGCTTCCATGCTGCTGGAATACAAACACAAAGTATTGTACATGACAGGCCTGTAATAAAACCATTGGCACAGAAGTGGGGGAGGAGAGGAGTGAGATATGCTCAGTTTAGAAAAGTTGTGTTTTAGGTATGGGATGAGATTGAGTTCATAAAGCTCTTCTGAAAAGTGTCTGGGCGGCTTGAGAGAATTTCTGTTACTTCTGAGTAAATGTTTGGCTGGAAAGGGACAAGTGCAACATAAGAAATGAGTATATGAGAAAAATAATACAGGAGAAGAACCCATCAGCTGGATAAAATCCAGGGAATTTTTCAGTTTGGGGGCACTCATGTCCACACCTGCATGTATCTGTTTATAGACATGGTGATTGTAGAGTTAAAACAACAACAAAAGTAAACAAAACATCACCAATGGATTATATTATTGCAGATTTACTTTTGGCTTGCTCTCCTGAAGGGAAGAAGTCTGGAAAGTCTTTTCAGTAAATTAGTTTAGATTTTAGATTACTCTAGACTTGGACATTCAGGAGAGAAGAGAGAAAGTTCAAACACATATTCGTGCTATGGGCATCAAATTTGATTCCTGCAAGGCATATTTGGACCCAAACTAAAGCTGTCTCCCCTTACATGATACTGCATTTCACAAGCCTTTACTTTCATTCATGTTGTTTAAAACCCCATCTGGATGCAGACCATTTGCTAAGCATTTATGGCCGTTGGTTGCTTCTGAAATAAAATGCCAGCATCCCAATTAATTTGTAAATGGAAAATATCTGCCTGTGATGAATTTATGAAGTGCAGCTTCTAAAGGCCAATTGATATTTCATACAATAGCTACTGCATACTTGTGGCACACCTAAGTAGATCAGAGCAGACTGAATGACACAAATAGTTTTCAGCCTACAAAAGGCTTTTTTTTTTTTTTCCTTTCAGATGCCTCTATGAGGAATTTTTGGAACATTGTTAGTTTCTGACTGCTGGTCAAGGGTATCTATCTTGGTTTTCTCATCTCTGAGAGACACTGATGGTACAATTAACTTTATCAAAATGAAGTGAATGTGGGCTTGGCTTTTGGGAAAGAGTCAAACATGCTTGCATCCATTCTTTACACCCCATATTAGGCTCTGAATGCCTGGTATTGCAGCTAGCACACAGCATTCTCTCCAAGTGTAAATGAGTCCTCCATAATGCAGATAAGGTCATAAAAATGATGTTTTCCCATTATATGTCTGCCTTTACAAAAGCTTGTTAATGAAAATACTGTAAAAAGTTAAGTAGCTCCTACTGTAAGTCAGGGAATTGAACTGCTGGATAGCTTTTTGTGACTTGACAGGCAGGGTCATGTCAAACTGGTTTTCCCCCCCTTTTCTTTCTTTTCCTCCTTTGTCATTTTAAATCTCTCACACCCTTATAACAAGAGCTGACACCAATCACAAAGCTCATGAACAGCAGTAGTGTTACATAAACCTGCTGGATTATAGTAAGAGGGTTACCTTGTTTTCATTATTACACCCTTTCTTGTATCTCATGCAGAATAGATGAGAACCATTTAGCTTCGTTCTTGTGAGATGAGTAGGGTGGCTAAAATATCTGCCTCCCCTTGGGATTTAAATCTGACTCTGTTGTTGGCAAAGCAAAAAGCATTAATTGCATGACTGCTACGTTACAGGCACATCCTATTTTAAATGTTGAAGTTGACCACATCCTACAGCGTTGCCATACAACGTGCTAGAAACTTCATTGTGAAGATAAATAAGCTTTACTGCAAGGGCAGATGCAGATGGTCAAATGCAACTATTTTTATAAATTTAAAGAGCTTTGAGACAGGAAGGAGACTGTGAACTTTGCTCAGGCTAGGTGTTTTAGGAGTTTGTTGAAAGGCGTAGAAATGCACCCAGCCCAAATCAGCAGGATGGAATGTGGCTGTTCTGCAGTGCTTTGATCAGAACTTGAGAAGTGCTGTTAATGGCAGTGAAGGTATGATCCAGTTACCTTGAATTACTCAAAATCTGTTTCTTATGAATTCAGAAACATCTGCCTTCAAAGAAAAAAGGAGCTTTGTGATAGGAGTTGTTAGGCTATGTAGCTTGGTGTCACAGTTGATAGACTGTGGTCAGGGAGGGCCAGGAGTAGACTGAGGACTGGATAGCTGTGTGGACTAGACCCCACCCTTGTTTCCAGACATTTCTGCCCAGAGTCACACTGGGGGCCCAACAGGGGAACCTGGTGCTGTGCCATGAAGTCAGCCCTCTCCAATGCCAGCTTCATCTGTGAGGCCATTGGCTCTGGGCTGGTGCTTAATTAATTCATTTGGTGGTGTGACTCGTCTCTGAAAGCTGACCCTCTTTGACCTGAAGGTGGGACTTGGGGTTAGGTTTGGGTTGGAAATGCTGCTGGAAGACAGGCTTTTGATAACTCATAGACATGAGGTGATGATGCTGCAGTAAGGCATTCAGTCTGCCACTTCCAGTGAGTCTGAGGTTGGAGGCTGTGGCTGGTGATGAGTAGCTGCCCATTGAAGACATCTGGGTCTCTGCCAGCCCTGACACAGTGGTTTTAAATGTCCCCATTCATGGAATGACACCTGTTTGTGTTTAAGTGCCAAAAAATGAATATTTTAGCAATGAAGGAATTCATTCAATTGTGAAAAGAATGTGCTTAGAAATGTTCCTTCATGGCATAACTGAGCAGGTTTCAGAGATGTGTGCTGCCTTTCAAAAAGGAATGCTTACATCATTCTCTTGGTTCTTTCTTCACATGGAGCCATTTGTATGAGGGTTTTTTCAATTTGTTGGTTTTTAAGTTTAATAGTTCTGCTAATACATAGACACCAGCTGTCAGTTAATTCAAAACAGCAGACTGCTAGTGAAAGATAGCCTCTTTGGAACAGATGTTAGAGAAGATCCACCTGATTTTGTTCAAGAGACTTGTACACGTTGGACGCAGTTACAAGAGTTACTGTATTAATGAAATACTGCTGCACCATCCAAGAGAAATAAGGGATATCATCTCTCATGATAGGCAAAACCCTATCTAGCTAGCTTTCTTTAATCTTTAGTCAATATAGGAGATGTAAAAACTTAAACTGTCATTTAAAGTGGGAGTGGAAGAGAAGCACTCAGATCATGTACTCTACCTCTGCAGAAATTGGTGTTAAATAAGAAGAATCCTTTTCAGTTCCTCGCCCCTGCTTTCTTTTTTTGTTCTTTAATTTTTAAAGCATGATTTTGGAGATCTGTTTTGTGATGTTTCCTCACACAGTAGTGTCGGGGATGTGATGCTGCTGCCTTCCTGCCTCTGGCTGGCAGCTTTCTGGTCCCTTGATCTTATTTTTTCTGTATGCAAAGTAAAGAACATTTCCCTGCATACACTTTTTTTTTTTTTTTTTTTTTTAATGTGTGTACTGGATGGAGACAGCAGCTTGAACCACATATTAATGGATGGCCAAGAGTTGTTTTGGATTATGTCAGCATCTTTACAAGGACTCCCTCTCTTGAGGGTGGTCTTCTTGGTGACTTTACAAGGAATCAGTATTAGACTCATATCACTGTAGTGAGAAAACTCCCTTTCTTCTACAGGTAAGATACAAATTTAAAATACAAGGGTTTTCCTGTTAAGCCTGAAAAATTTTCAGAGCCAAAATTTGAATCTGAAATAGAAAAGCAGAATGGGGATGATGGAAGAATGTCTATTGAATCTGAGTAACTTCACTTTCATAAAGAAAAGGTTGATAGAAACAGAATTGATTAAATTTATTTTGAATCTGAACATTGACTCTTGTCCTTTAAAAAGGTGATCTTTTCATCAGCAGATTGGGAAAGATTATGGTAGAAACATAGCTCAATTAGAAAGAAGCCCTAAGATGGTTAACTGAAATTATTAGGGAGTCAGAGAATTTTCAATAACATGACATGCTGAAAAGTGCTTAGTTTAATGAAGGACAATAACATAGGATGTAATAGAGGATTACAAACTAATGAATTATGGGATGAGGATGAATATCCAGACAGAGGATAGAGCTGCAAAGCTTAATTATGGTAGTGAATAAGATGAAGATGCTGGGTTTTTTGAACATGATGCATATCTGTGGAACTCACTGCCCTAAAATATTGAGGTTAAGTTCTCAGCAGAATTAAGGATTAACTCTTGATGGAGATGAAAAAATGTATTCATTGTTATGGAAGATGAGATACACACCCTGTAATTAAAAGGGATACAGATTCTTAAGCTAAAAGTCATAAACAGACTGTTCCAAAGCATCTGTTAAGCTCTGCTGCCTGGTAGGATAGGCCTATCTGCTTGGGCACATGCTGTTCTTTTTGCCCTCATATTTCCTATTTTCTCTCACCTGCTAGAGGGAGAATTGGTAAGGTAGTTTTGGGAGTTCAGGAAAAAACCACAGTGGGGTTTTTTCCCCCCAGAACCAGCTGTTAATGTCTATTTTTCTGTTTGGAGATTAGGCTGTGTACGGGTTGACTTTCTCTACGTATGTACACTGCCAAGCCCAAGGAGACTCTGATTTCCAGATTTCTTAGAAACAAACAATAAATAGACTCTCTGGATTTTAGCTCTTAAAGGTGAAACTAACAATGGTGAATTGTATTCTAACATAATATTTACAGTGCTTCTTTCAGATGTAACATATTTCATTATGTTTGTGAAGTGAAAACCAAACCCCAAAAGATCCCTGTATATATTGCAAATGTTTTGATTTAAAAGCTTAAACATTGGTAGCAGGATTTCTATTTTCTCTTCTGTTTTTCTGTTGTTTTGGAAACTCAGACATTCTTTTTGCTCAGTCTGAGGGCCCCTGAGGAACAACTGGGACAACACACTGAAGGTGTGACATAATCAAAATTTCTTAGCTTTTGGACCTCATAATGCATTTTAATCTGGGTGCCCCACATCTCCTGTGCATTAGCATATCACCTCATCAGCTGTAATTGACCACAGTGGGTTAAGGTTCTTGACATGATTTACAACTAATTCCTCTATACAATTTGGAGACAGAATCTCATTCTGTCCCTGGTGTGAAATCCTAAATGAGAAGTCTCAGCCATATGCACATTATTACCAGTAAATGATTTTTAGTGGAAATCCCAGGGACCAAACGGAGTGTTTGGCACCGTGAAAAGTCTTACAGCAGTATCTTGTTTTCTTGGTCATCCAGGCAGTGAGGACCCCATATTAGAAGGATAAACTTATCTCACTGAGATATATTAATATAAACTAGTAAGTATTAATTTAGGCCATTCAAAGAGATTTAACCTTTTTTTACCTCTCTACCCTGGGGAGGCAAGGAGTGTTACTCATCAGAGGCAACCAGGAGCTGCTGTGCTCTTGTTTTTGTCATAGAAACAGATTAATTCATTTTCTTTCCAGTAACAATGTGAAGAAGTAGAATTTCTCTTGCTGAATTCAGGAGGTGGGTGTTGGATTGAGGTGCCTAGACACTCAATTCCTGTATCTGTAAGAAAAGATTCTTTACCCACAGATCTCAAACTCAGTGCCTCCTCAGTGCTGCTCCTTCACACAGTTCCTGCATCTGGGAGTGCTGTCTCACTCCTCTCTCTCTGCAAGTCCTCTTTTTCTTCAGCCATGCTAAAACTAGGTGGAGTCTCAGGACATGGAGTTCAGCCTCCAAAAATCCATCTGATCATCCTGATTTTCCTTCCAGCTTATGTTGTATGCATATCTACCTATCCCAGATCCTTTTACCTGGCCTCTGGAGCCGGCTTTCTTCTGCAGGAGGAATTGAGGATCAGGTGATGCCTTTTGGATGCTTTTGGTTGTGCTAGAATGTGAAGAGAGAGGGGCATGAAGCTGTTGCCTCTCACAAAACATTGGGATTGTTTGCTGGTCAGGTCACAGGCACCAGCTGTGGGTAAGCCAGTTTCTTAATGAATCCAATCTCCCCCTCCATCAGCTGTCTGTCCACTGAGTGCCAAAGGAAACAGTGGTTTTCTGACCATAAGAGAAATGGCTGCTCCTCATGCTAGTAGGGAAACTAAGTGTGCATTCCACTCTTCTCTGAACACTTGGTAGTGATTCTTTTTTAGCATTTGTATCAAACAAGCTGTTCATATGGGCTCTAAATAATGTGTGAAGCTATGATCAGTGATTGGAGACTCCAAAGCTGAAGTTACAGTAGTTCTTTTTCTAATGGAATACTTCTCTTAGTGGAAAATGAAAGTGTGTCAAAGGTTAAATACGGTTTGGGCTATTTGATTCTAAGAAACATAGGCAGATTTCAAAATTTGTCTACCACACAAAGTTGCCCTTGAAATCTACCTTGTTTTTGTCCAATCCCATGGTCGGCAGAATACTTTGGATTTACAACATCCAAGCTGGAGCTTGACAGGCCCCAGGATGTGCATTACAACTGTCAGAGCATCCAGGCTTTTGGTTATAAATTCTGCAGCATTGGAAGAACTCAGAACGCCAGGCATTTTAACTTGCTGGTGTCTGTAAACTTTTTGGCATGAAACCAAGAGCATGGAAGACCTGAGAACCCTGTGGTTTTGCCTCTCATGTGATCCTAATTTCAGTTCTATTCTTTGGACATCTTTTTCCCTTTAAGCTTATTCCGTCGTCAGTGTTGGTTTGGTGTTTATTTTAATTTGAGCTTTCAGCTGTATGCAACCTTATGTCAGTTGTAAGCTATTATTTTCAGCTTTTGTTCCTTATCTCCTTCTCATGGACTTCCAGGATACAGAGCAGTGGCTGGAAAGATGTAGTTACTGAGTTTATACTCAACAATCTCTGTTCTTTGCCTATCTAATGTACCCTGAGGATGGCTTGTAAAATTGAGTTCCTGGTCAATATAATTCGAAAGAAAAGACTGAATTTAAGAACCATAGCCTTTCAACACTTGGTAGCATATGCATTTGTACATCTCTCTGCAGGGCTCAGTACTGTTCTGAAGTCATGTGGCAGCGTTACTAAAACTCGTGATTTGAAAAATAATTAATTTGAGAATGGTGCAGTGGTTAGTGAGCTAGCTGAGGACGTGTGAGACAGATTTGGTTTGCTTCTCTGCCAGCAGTTCCCTATTCATCCTCAGCAAACATCTTGGTCCTCGAGTTCTCCATATTTAAAATAGTGACAGTAGCATTATCCTACCTAATAGAAATTGCAAGATAAAATATATAATAAGGTCTAAAATGGCTTGTGTACCATGGTGACTGGAGTTTTTCCTTTTTAAAAAACCCATAGAGTTTCATATTTTATTTTCAGGAATCATGGGAGACATAAAAAAAGCCTAAGATATTTTCGCTCAGCCTTCAGTATTTTTTCCTGTTCTTTCCTGTTGTAATCCCTCTCCCTCTCACTGGATCAGCAATCTCACTGAAGGGGAATGTCAAGTGAAATTGACTTGAGACTTTTAAAAGGGGGAAAAAAGTTCATTTTTTTTCTATATTGCTGGGGTACCTTTTATAACTGTATTGGGTATTTTAAAATCTGTGTTTATAAATATGTTTATAAATTGGTCAGCTTTTGCTGTTTTGCAGCACGATTCCTTAAGCCAGTTGTGCAAGAACAGCTGAGGAGGGCAGAAGCAAACAGAGGGGTCCGGGAGCACTGTATCTGGGTGTAATTGGCACTAGGTTCTGGTGAGATTAAACTACAGAATGAGAAAAGAGATTAAATAATTTGTGAAAATCAGAAAGAAATGAAGATGCTGGGATGTGTGCTTTGGGGACTGTGGTGGACTGTTCCCAGGAGGGAACCAAATAAAACAGTTTCAGTAGGAGAGCCAGCCTATGCTTTTTGACCATATTAATAGTACTCTTCCTTTCCATTTTTTGACTACACCCATTAATTGAATCATGACATCGATTTTCATACCTGCTATCAAAAAGTGGCCTAAATTTTTACCCTTAATATTTGGAAGAGCCATTTAAATGCAAAGGATTGTTTATTGCCTTGTCCCAGGCATATACACGTGGGACTGAAATTATTTTCTTGATGTGAAGGCATCACTCAGCAACAAAATTCTGTGATTCAGTAATCAAACATTAATGAAGTACAGAGTGAGCTTTTGAATGTTTTTCATGCCCTGATTACTAAACAGAGGTAAGATCTGTAGTGAAGCAAAATGTGTTTGTCCTCACGCTGAGGTTGTGCTGTTGAGTGGGACCCTGAAAGGTGCTGTTGCCACGCAGCAACACCTTCTGCTGAAGTCTCAGTCAGAGGCAGAGTTGAGTGCAATGGCTGGTCAAAACACAGCTGGATGGACTGCTTACAGCTTTTTCACCATTTACTTTATCAGCAAGTAAGCAGCCCTGTGTGGTTTATTAACTGAGTACCTGAGCACTGAGTTGGAGTTGCAGCAGCAGGAAGTGGCTTCTAATCTGTAAAGACACACCGTGGCTGCAAATTCAAGTGGCTGAAGGTTACTCAGGCTTGTAAAATCTCCCTGGTGGCCACAGCGTAACCATAAGAGAGTCATATGTTTTCTTGCTACACAGCAGGAGGAGAGGCTGATCTGGAGCCGTGTTTTCCCCACTGCTCATTGCTCAGGTCTGGATTTTTAAGCTGTCTGTTGACTTTACGTGTGTCTTTGCTTGGGACTCTTCTGAAGTACAAACTGTGCTGTAGACCAATGATGGAGATCTCTTAATGGAAGGTACATTAGAGGTAATGGTGCAGTAAACCAGTATTTTGCAGTATTTGGAGGTAAAAATAGAAAACTGGAAAACTTCATTAAGTTCTAATAATGAAAACTTGAAAAAAAAAGGTTGGAGGTATAGTTGGTTTGCTTTATTTTTCCTAACCACCAGTAGAAAGTTTCCACTGTTTACAAACTATGAGAGTATTTGTGAAAATTTTTTTGCTTATTACAGAATATTCTTTGAATTTTTTTAACCTTGAGGAGAATGGATTCATTATTTTTGTCATGTACTTTCAATGGGAAGGCAAATATTTATATTGTGCTAATTTTCACAAGTGCACAGCAAATTTTTTTTTTTCTGTAGCTAGTCTAAGTCAGTGTAAATTTTATGGCAAACCAAAGGGTGGAAAAACTAAAAAGCTAAAAATGCTTTAAAGTACTTGTGTGTTCTCACAATTTTTTGGCTGAGAGCTCAGTTTTGTATGACAAGTGAAAACCGCTGAAAATATCTAGCTGCAGCATTGGTTTGCAGTGGTACAACTTTACACTTCCAGTAAGTGAATTTCAAACAGAAATTCACTTTGAGTCTTCTAAATTCATACTCAGACATGTGGCTTGTGTTCCAGTGTGAGTTATCCTGCAGGATCTGGTGTCTGAGGCAGGTACCTGGCTGTGACCTGAAGGTTGCTTCCATGTGTTTTGCTGAGAAGGTTGCTTCTTGATAACTGCTTATGGTGAAGTTTGTACGTGCACTGTAGTCATGCATAGAAATGCCCCTTCTACTTTGGTCAAGGCTAATTTATCTTTTTTTACTTGGGAGTTTTGTGTGTAGCTTATTCTGTTGTCATGCACAGTGCTGAGCAGTCATCCTGCTGTCCTCTTTCTGATGGACACATCTAATGCAGGGAGCTTTGAAATTACTTTTGAAGAGCTAAGTGAACAAACGTTGTTGATATGGGCTTGGACCTGCCTGTTGTTAAAATCTTACTTCAGAGCAGAAAAGGTGAGAGAGATATTAGACATTCAAATACGGCTTATTTAATATCCTTTATTGATGGAGGGATCTTTTAGCAGAAAAAGGCTGTCAAGAAAGGTACCGCACTGCTTTAGGGTGTTGATTCTGATGTTGTTACATAAAAGTTACAGAATCCTTAGAGGCTTTTGGCCGTAGATATGCAAGATTGAATGAATGTTACATTGTCTTTTTTAAAAGATACTAGAGATAACCATGAACAGTGCATTTTAATGAGCGTGTGGAGGGTCAGTTGAAAATTGCATAGAATTTTGCTTTTCCTGGTAGCCGTATTTCCTTCACAGGGGCCTCCTACTGCGGTTTCTTTCTTTACAGAAAGAAAAGAATAACCTGCATTTTAAGTCTGCTATAGCACTTTGCACCATTGGTGTGCTGCTTTTGTGCTTATGACAAAATGACAAATTTGGGAGTATGGGGAGTAGTGACCTGAAGTGCTTCTCTACCTCTCCTCCAGGCACTTGCATGCATATGCGCAGGCACATGTACACAGTCGTGCCCTCCCTGTTTCAGAGTCCTAGCAGGCATGTTGCACTCCTCTGTGGAGAAGAAATGTGGCATTTGGGTCAGTGTTTCTAGTTCACAGACAACCTGTGATGTAAGATGGCTTATTGCTGTGCACAACAAGAATCTCTGATGTACTTGTTAAATAGCGTGTAAAGAGCTGCAGGCTCAGATCCCCTCACGTTTTGGGAGTTTTAAGAATTGAATTATGACCTCGTGAGAGGCAGCAGCTCTGTCTGGTTAATTATATCACAGGTGATGGTGCTGCGTTATGTGCACGTACAGCTGAGATGTGTGCCTAAGCAGTGTATGCTGGGTGCTAGCCTATTCTCATTGCTTGTCCCGTGGGATTTGTTTACGCCAGAAAAAAATGTAAGTGACTGTTAATGAGCAGAGAGAGGTTAGCACCTGTCTATCTAATCCATACTTTTTCTTTATTTTATTGCATCGAAGGAATATCACTGCCTAACGGTTCTAGCGCATAAACAGCTAAACAGTACTTGACATTTAAAGAGATTTTCTGTTGTGCACTTGTATAGTCAAGAGTAATTCTAATCCTATTAAAGATATTATGTCATGGAGGCGTGTCCTGGAGGAGAAGGCTTCTGCTAACTGGCCCGATGGAAAGCAGAGGGGAGGGGCGAGCAGGAGGGCGGATTTATTACTCGATAGTTAGGTCAGGGATTTCTGTGGGAAATGCCCAGTGGTTGCAGTTGCTGATGATTTCACGGCAACAGCAGTGAAACACAGAGTGCGCTCCGGTAGCGGGTTACTGAATGAGACACTGCAAATGGGTGGAAAGAAAAAAGACAGCGTGTGAGAGAGAGTCAGAGAGACACAGAGAGGGAAGCTGAGAGCAAGGAAAGTGCTCCGGCTCGAGGAGAGTCTCCCAGGTGTACTGCAGAAGCTTTTTGGAAATGGATGCAAGGACCATCTGCTGCCTATAGATTAGAGACTGTAGACTAGGAGTGCAGAGAAAGAGCTTATGGCTCTTTTTAATAAAAATCAAAGTTCTGCATAACTGATTCATCAAGATAAATCATGAGTATGCTCTTGCATGGGATATTAATGTATAAATCCATGCTTCAGACAGACAGAGTTCAGCTTTCATTGCTATAAAAAATAAACCCAGCAACAATGCAGTGAATAAATTCTGCAGTGATTATCTGATTTATGTACGAAGAAAAAGAGAAGCAAAGCACAGACAGCTCTTAGCGCACTGTGGCATTTGCAAGGCACTGCATTTAATGCTGAGAGATGCTATACATTAAATCTGACAACTGTGAAAAGAGAGATCATGGAGAAGTCAAGTAGTGAGGATTCTTCAATTCACCGGAGTCCATCTTTGGATAGCAAAGACTCAGATTTTGCTAAACCTTCTACCTCAGGGAGGCAATTTGGTCGAGGTTTTACTGCAGGAGCTTTCTATGGTACAACTGGATCACGCACACAGAGCCACACTGGGGTCGGAACCGGGACCGGCGCTGGGACTGGAACTGGCGTAAAAAGTGAAAAATACAGTGCACCCAAAGGCAGCAAATACGTGGTCTTTTACCTGGATCTATCCTTTGTTTTCCTTTTAGAATTTAAGAAGTGCAACATGGCAAGAGGCTGCCTGTGTTGTTTGAAATACATGATGTTCCTTTTCAATTTAATATTTTGGGTGAGTACTGCCTTTTCAGTTGCCTTCATCTGTTAGTGTATCCTGTACTGCTGCATTATGTGTATAGTGCATCTCTGAAGCAGTACTGTAAGTTCTCTCCTCCCCTCCCTCTCTCTCATACCTGCTTGGAATATTTTCATTGTTAAACTTGTGTCTATTGGGAAATACACATGCTTTCTATATCTTTATTGCTACCTGATTGTTGTAGTTTGGCTTCTGATTGCTCAGACTTGCTATTCTAATGTGCTTTCAACCGGGTTATCTAAGAAAGGGCAGAATTGTTGCCCTTTAAGGAAGACCAGAATTATTGTAGCATTAAAATCCTGCAGTGGCTGGATTGTTGCATTCTGTTGTAATACTTGTTTTGAAAAAAGCTTAAGGTTAATTTTTAAAATATATTTTCATTGTCACTATAAATCTCATTTGCTTTGTGTAAACTTCATTTGACAAAGTGTTTTTTGCATTTGAAGGAAGTTCTGCCCCATTTCTCCAATTAAAAACAGTAAATCTTGTATGTTCTAACCTCTTAAGGTCTCAGCATAAATGTAAAATGTCTGGAATGGTGATTTAATATGGGTTCAGTTTCAGCTGCAATTGTACACATTGTGTGAAGTTGGGGACTTGCACTTGCTTCTCAGGGATCAAAATTGATTTTCCTCCATCAGCCAAGAGGCGTGAGGAGTTGCAACAATGAATGTTTCAGCCAGCAAGTTAAAAGCGTAATGGCTACTTAGAGCAAAGTATTGTCACAACAGGGAAGGGAGAAAAGTTAAGTCTTCTACCAGCTAAGCATCCTTCAGTACCGTATTTTTAAGGAAATCACAGGCTCATTGAAGTACTGAGTATTCATGAATATAACCCAATATGAAAGTGTTTGCTTAGTTTGAAAGCAAAGGTCACTTTTTTCCTGGTGGTTACAAAGCTTGGGCATGTGAACAAAACCATTCATGGTTGGGATCCAGAAACATACAGTAAGCTTCATAAATAAATGAAAACACCATCCTGGGATTTATTTTTGAAAAAGGGGCATTAGCAGTCTAGTTCAAATAGCTACCTCTGTTGTACAGATATCATTGTTCAAATTAGAAGCCTTACTAGCTGGTTGTCTGTTTATCTTGACCCACTTACTGAAATAACCTCTAAGAGCAAGAGTTAATGGGAGATTTGGTGCAGTGTTGAACCGCTCATGCAACAGTGAGCTTTTATCAGTAATAGACCGAAATGCTAGACTGAAATTACTCAACTTGTGGGCATCTTACTGAAATAGAAAGATAGAACTGATCACTGAAGAACATCTGATCAAAGTTCACTTATGATTTTAATTTTTTTTCTTTTTCTGTACACATACCCTACTAGACAGTTGCCATATGTATTTTTGGAATAAATAATTTTAAACACACCATATGAATATCAAACTGGCTATTTGACTCAGTGCTGCATTACTTTGACACCTTGAACTATTTTTTTTCATATATTTATGTGGCGACTAGTTTTAGAAAAGCTTTTATCTGGTCTCATTACTCATGTCCTCTGTGATCTGTTATGTAGGTGTCTCTTACTCCTTACCTTCCTAGATGCAACATCTTTCTTTGTTTTTTTCTTCTTCCCAAGCAGCAATTTTCTTGACTCTGCATCAGACCTTCAGAGTCCTTTTTTTCCCCATTCCTTGAACTCACAAGAACATTTCAGACTTCATCTGTGTGCTCATCTCTGTCTGCTCAGCTCCCACTGGACTTTTGTACAAACACATTGCTGCTTAGGTTAAAACTAGCCTACCATCTGGAACAGTTCTCTAGTGTCCTGTGCTTCTTCAGTTCTTACCCATTTCTCCTAATCCCCTTCACACTCTCCTTACCATGTCTTTTGTGGTAAGGCTTATATCACTTTTGTTTCTGTTACTAAACTTTATCACCACATTTCTAGCCAATATTCTAAAAATGCCTTTTTTAAAAATGTGAACTATGCTATTCAGAATGAAAATAATGCTCTGGCCTGGTGAATCTGAGAGATTATTAAAAAATGCTAAATGAAAGATGTCAGGTTCTTTTCAAAGTAGTTTACAATAGACATGTGATCCTTCAGCCTGGTTTTAATTGCTCAGAAGTCCTCCCTTCTTAACTGTAGCTGTCTTATACTCAATTTTGCAAGCCAGAATGATGTTCCTGTGCATTCTTCCAGTTTTGTTGTATTCTTTTTTTTCTTTTTTTGACTGTGCTGCTTTATTGTTTGAGACATTCAAATGAACAACATCATCCTTTGATTCCTGGGAATGCAACTAGAATGAAGCACACTACACTATATGTTTTCTGTAGTTTGTCACATCTGGCTTCATACTTGGAACCTCCACTGGTTCCATCATGAATATATCCGAGAGGTTGTGAATGTTTGACTCTGTGCTCCTAGCTGATGCTGTGCACCTGCAACAACTCTCACTCCTGCCCTGAACCCTCCTGCCAGCCCAGCACTGGAGTCCCCACACAGCTCTGCCAGTGCACTTCGTTCCTGCCCTGCCCTGAAGCACTCCCTGCTCTTTCAGTCCTATCTTTCTTCTTAATCTACTTTTTCCATTCCCAGGTTTGCCTGTTCTCACTGCTTCCTTCTGAATTTCTGTTAAGAAACCCAAGTCCAAAAACATGAAGCTGTGGCCTGCTCTTGAGCAGTGACTATCATCTTTTTCAATGCAAGGTGATTTATTTTTAAAAAGAGAAGCTTCACTTTTAAACATGAATTTTCCTGAACTGTAATTTAAAGCAGAATGAGGCTCCTGGTCTTCAGAGATGAGGAGACACATCAGCACTGTTACCATATAAAATGGTGCTTGTGAGATGCTTCCTCTGAATATGAACACTGGAGGTACCCTTTGGCACCCCAGCACGCTGGGCATGATTGTTTGGACTGATTCTTTGTGTTGGCTCACAGGAGGATGTTCTTCTGTAGAAAAAGAGGAACCTTTTTCCATCATTTCATTTTGAGACAGAGAAATGGAGTCTAATTTCTGCCTCATGGGCCAATGAGCTCTACTCCTCTTTCAGCCTTGCAGCTAACTCATACAGATTTGACAACTAATTATATGCGAATATTATATATTACACACATTATTTTTACATACAATGTATTTTGCTTATTTTAATGTGTATCCACAGATACTTATGTACAATTGTATGTTTCAAGTGATGGAGAAGTGCAGTAGTCAGTAGATTCTCTCTGCACTTTGTACTTGCTGTTGCTGTACAAAGATAACTGCAACCAAGAGTTGTAGCAAAAATTCACTGTCTGTGAATTTGGTTCAGGGCAAGAAAATACAGCTTTTGAAAATTACTAGCATGTGTATCAGTTAACCTGGAAGGATCACCTGCCATTTGTACAAAGCAAATTTGTCTAAGTGGGGCCTAACAGTAAGTTGGAACAGAAGGTGTTTCTCCACTGAATTACTGAGAGCTTCAGGTATTTCTCTGTGTCCCTCTGATTCTTAACAGTTGTTCATGGCCATCTGGCATTGCTTTCTTTCAGAGATTAGGAAAGTCTGAGCTGAGGGTTAAGGAAGCTTATAGTATAATTGTGTGGCTAGGATGATGATTTACACTGAATTCATCCTAAGTGCATAATATGTTTTGCAAAGGGACTGGATGGACAGCTACAAATGTTAATTGATTTAGTTTGCCTTCAAGAATATTTATGTGCAAACATGCGGAGATTGCAAAGTAGCCGATATTGCTCTGCAGAAGAAATAAAGTATTGATTTTTGCTCCTACAGATAGCAGCTAAATTGTCAAAGCAGGTAATTACTAAATATAAACATTAGAGTGTATGTCTTTCTAGAGGAGATTTCACTTCATTGTTATTAGAGGAAAGGATTACAGTAATTATTTTCAGAAAATGTATCAGAAAATATTACTGGTTAGGAAAAAAAGTTCTGTGAGACATGATTTAAAAAAAATCACTCATTAAATGAGCCTTTTGTGTGGTCTTAAAATGGAATTTTTGAAATCACTGGCATAAGATACCAAAAAGTCACTAGGGAACTTCGCAAGCAGTCAATGGTCATGGTTACATTTTGTCTTGTTCTATTAATTTAACTTAGGTTAATGAGTCTGCATACAGAAGCATTCATAGTAGACATCTTGATGGTTTTTACTATTGCCTAATTTTAATATAAAATGCATTTTACTAGGAGCTGTATAGCAAGATTATTAAGTCTGATCTTATGTGTTTCAAGAAGAGCTGAAGAAAAGCTAAGCATAGTCAAGAAAATCTTTCATGAAGTTTATTTTTTAAAAGTTTCTAATTTTAAACAACTAAAGAAATCTGATAAGAATAATCCCTGTGTATTAATGTTACAATTAAAAGCAGAAGTTATAAGCAGAAGTTACAATTTATTCAAAGTGGAGTCAAATATACAAATACAGTTATTTAATATTTACTTTCAAAGTAAATTTTCTACTAGCATATTCCTTTTACTGAAACATAAGTTTAGAAGGGAAAAACATTGTCTGGAAACATGCTGGTCCAGCAGGAGCAACAAAATCAAATACAGCAAATTTTCCCCTAATGCTCTCTAATTACAATAATGGATAAAGACTGTTGCTCCTGGATAATATTTTTCTACCTTAATTATTGGTGCAATTTAATCTTAGAGTAGGAGTAATTAATACTTCTTTCTGTAGATTAAAACCAATATTGTGCATTTATCAATGAGCATAAAGACAGTAGTAGAGCAGCCATGCAGGCCACTTATACTCAAGTCTCAGATCATACTAAAGAGAGGGAGCATGTCTATTCTCTGGGTCTGGCTGCTATCAAAGCTCTTGGTACTGTAAAGCAGATAACAACTTTAGAATGCTTTGCATAAGGTAATCCATACTTATTTATGCCAAACTGGAATAAATAATATAAGGCACTGTTTAGTTTGAAGTACAAAGCTTGAATGCCTAACTGAACCTGTTGGATGGACAGTTAAATCATGTGAAGAGACTTTGTCCCTACAAATAACTGAAAATTAATCTCTGAGGTTTAAAAGGGGTGGACAGTTTGTCCTCTAAATCAGAACAAAATTGCTAATGACAAACAGCTTTGGAAAGGACACACATTAAATTTCTCTCTCTTTTGTTGCCCTCCCGCTGGCTGCATTATCTGATAGTCTCCATTTTCTCACACAGGGGATAATGACAAAGAGAGACAGTCAGTGACCCTGGGATGCTTGTCTCTTGACATAATAGTGATATTTACTTCTGTTGTATTTTCACTCTAATGACATAAGTGTGGTGACAGTTGTGGTACAATCCTGTGAAAATAAGACTATCCAAAAACACCCAACCAACCAAAAACAAACAGAAAAATCCCAAACAAACAACCCCTCCCCCCAACCAAAAAAAAACCACACATCAAAAACTGAAGAGAAACCAGTAAGATAGTGAATTCTGGAAAAGCTAGTGTTTTCAGTGACATTAGCTGGAGAATTCTTGTTTTTTTTCTGATAGGGATTTGAGAAGCTGTGAAAAGATCCCAGCTATTAGTTTTAGTTTCCTATCCAAGTGGCATAGCACTGTTGGTGTCCCTATGGAAGCATGCACCTCGGTGGGGGAGAACTATTAGAAAAACATTTTAGTGTGACAATGTTTTGGCTGGGAGGAGAAGGAAAGGTAATACTGAGTTCAAACAGTGTGGTGTCCTAATGAATGTGGGGTAAATTAAGTCCATTTGTAACCAGCATGATGACATTACAGAATAATATTAAAATGTTATGGGAGACCTGAGACTAGTTTTAATTTAAAATATTGAGGTTTGCTTGAGAGCTGAGTTAACACTGATTAATCCGGGTGATAAGGGCCTCAAACCTCATTTTAGGGTCTAAGCTATTGCAGCTTGAAAGACAAGACATGAGATTCAGCATTTTTTGCAGTGTTCCTCTCACTAACTACTCTTTGCTAACGCTATATTTTATTTAGGTTGTTTTGGTTTTATTTTTTTAGATGCAGGGGATTTTTAAATTATTTTGGTTTTCCTTCAGTGTGGAAGTGTTTCAATTCTAGCTGTAGGTAGGTGTGAGAGCCATTTGTGTCTGTTATTTTGGATAAACAACGAGTTGATTCATCACTCAGGCAGACTTGTACACAACTGTTGTAATGTGGCCTGTTGGACATTTGTTCATTTGTACATGAGGAGGTTTATGGTCATTGAAAGGGAGAAGCACAGGAAGAATTTCAAGTTGGAAAACAAATTCCTTCCCTCCAGTTCTCCCTGCACCCTTGTACTCCCAGAGTTAAATCTTTCTTTAAAACATATGACTCAGGTTCTGTTCCTCATATCCTTTGAGGATGTGAGGATGACATTAAACAAATTTCCTCAGCCTTCTATGTCTCAACTCCCCTAACTTTAAAAACAAGAATGTATCAAATTTCCATAAAGCAATGACTTATTGTCAGTTTTGAATAAGGGTAATAACAGTGATATTTCCTACTTAATTCTGCATTCCTAGACCCATTTAAGTAAGCCACTTGGTAGGGCCTTGGTTAGCAGGGTCCCTTTTTGTCTGCTCCTGCTACCCCCAGGTAAGTAGGTTTCCAAGAGGCCCATCTAAAGGGGTATAATCTTTCTTATGTGAGTAGAGGATGAGCTTGTAACTCCATTATCTGGCTGTTCAAGGAGGCATCTAATTTGTTTATTTAAACACTGCTGACACAGGGCAAGACCTGGGTAGAAAAGATGGGAGAATGTATTCTAGTTTTTGGAAATTAAAGTGTGGTTTGTTAGGGTTTTGCTGTAGACACAGTTGGGATGTTTCTAATGGGTAGCCAAGTCACCACAGGTATTATGGAATACTATAGGTCCTCTGTTTTGTAATATGTAAAATTACCCAGCCTTTCAGCAACTTACGAAAACTGTGAACAAAAGGAACAATTCTGCTGTTTATGTTGGGCTTTGCTTTAAATATCTTGCAGAATTAAATAAACCACACTTCCCAAACAAATGGAAGGGACCTCGTATGGCTGAAGGTGTGTTATTAGACAGTAAATGTTTGTTGAATCTATTGGGGACTTCTCACATGAAACTTAATAGTT
Organism: Ammospiza nelsoni; assembly: GCF_027579445.1. Taxonomy (NCBI): domain Eukaryota; kingdom Metazoa; phylum Chordata; class Aves; order Passeriformes; family Passerellidae; genus Ammospiza; species Ammospiza nelsoni. Next base: position 32,175,687 of record NC_080634.1, on the reverse strand, counting down.
TTAATACCACTTTATAGAAATTACTGCAGACACTGAACTGAAAACCATTTCAGAACTTTCTGACACAAATTACCTTTAAATCAACTCAGATCTCCATTTAGCTCGGTCCCTTGCTGCTTAGGAGCAACTTAAATTGCTTAATTTATTCAGCATAGATAATTGAACTTCCAGTTTGGAAATTTGACTGGAATGATTGTTCTTTCCTGCTGCCTTTAATGAGCTGGGCCAAAGTTCACATGGCTGTCCGAACCTTCTTCATTTAACTACTGCATCCAGTATGGCAAGGATTGTGAACATTCATGGGACTTGCTGCCAGTCTGAATTTTAGAAGTCATCTACAGCTCATCTTCAGTACTGTCTCCCAAAACTTGGCACCCTGGCCAGTGGCTTTGTCTCTGCAGGTAATGCAGCTGGGGCTGGGCTCTCCACAGGGTTACAGAACATCCAGCCGCTGTTTGTCATCATCCCTAATCAAGCCACAGACAAGTCCCTACAGTCTTAGTGAGCACAGGAAGATTGGTTTGCCATTTCTTTTATTTCTTTCTTTGCTTCCTTGTGTTTGCTATGTTTTTGTTGTTAAGTGTAGGAGATGAGAATTAACTTTTCAGAATCAAAATAATTAGTAATCTTTGATAATGTTGCTTTAGTAGGGAAAAACTCTGTACCTATGGATTCTGTTGAATCTATTTGGTCCTCATTTCAAGCTCCTTTTGCTAATCCTGTGTTCTGACTGCTGGATGAAAACCCCTTATTACTGTTTCTAATCAATGCTGCAGGGATAGTTTTGAAGATACATTAAACTATTCTCTACTGTCTTTCTTCCCATATAACACTGGCAAGTCGTGAAGCATCAGAGATTGAATTTGTATCTCTTTTATTTCTTTTGTGGATTTCCCCATACTTCTGTTTTATGTGCATTCTGGTACAATTTGTACTGCTGTAGGTACAAATTATAAGTGTGCAGTAGAAAGTGATCACATTATAGTTGATTCTTAAAAGTGTATGACATGTATTGAGAGTTGCTGCAAGGAATAAAAACCAGCAGAAACTGTTATGCTAATCATCTGTTACAGAATTATTAATTTCTAATGCTGTATTGAGTTGTGACTGATAAGTACTTTCTTTTTACTAAAATAAGCAGGGTTTAATGTTTTTAATTTTTTTTAATGATGAAGAAGACTGAAGCAAGACAATAATGGGCTATGGATGAAGATAAGATTATGAACAATAAGATTATGACTATAAGCTGTAGGTTTTATCAGCTTAACAAATTACCAGTCATTAACAGAGATGCATTAGTTGCTTGTGTGCACATTTCTACCATGTTGTGGATGTACTGCAAAGCAGGTTAATGTAAACCATGCAGTTTACTCTGCAAATAATGTATGGAGTGGTTAACAGTGGAAGCAGTTAACTGGGAATAATTCCATCATGTATTGTTGTGTCTCTATACCACAACATACAATCACTGAGGCAAAAATAAAACAGAGAGTAAAGAATTTGCATTGTACTAGTCAATCAAACTTCCTCAATTTGCTGTCTTAGAGAATTGGAATTTACTAGGAGGGCTGTTTCTGAATTAGAGGTTTGTTCTTTTAGGCTTCTTTAATTGATCTATTAAGCACACTTTGTTTTAAATGGTGCTTCTGAATACTTACATTTTGTTAGTAGCTGTGTCACTGCTGAGAAGCGTGGATTCTTCACAAGACTCCTTCTGTATTGTCTTGGAGAGTTTCCAACTAGTTATGCTCATAAGCAGGTAAGAGAGGTGTCTATGAATAGATTGTAATTCAGAAATGTAAACATCTATTTCTGTCCCATTTCATAGCAGTTTTAAACTGAATTGACAGTTAAGAATCTTATTATCCTTTACTTCTGTGCCCATCCCCCACTTTTACCTTTCATCAAGTTTTTGCTGTGTTCCAAAGTTTTCCTTTTTCTTTTGCGGTGTCCTCTGGAAGCAGAGACACAGTTAAATTAGAAAAAAATAAACTTTATGCTCTCAATTGCTCTTTCCTTAGAGTCTCAATTGCCCCCTCTTCTCCATTTTCACTGCTTTAAGGAATTGATATTACATCTGTTGTTGTAATCCAGAGTGCCTTAGGACCACTTAATGTATTTATCCTCTTGACACCCTGTAAGTATGGGCTGTGCTTTTATCCTCCTGATACAGATGGAAAGCTGAGACACCAAAACAAAGAGAATGTGTGCATTAGAGCACAGGGTAGAGGGCTGAGAGCCTTCAGAGACCATAACTAGCAAGTTGTCATGGTTTAACCCCAGCCAGCAGCTCAGTACCACACAGCTGCTTGCTCCTTTCCCCACCCCTCTACCCCAGTGGGATGGGGAGGAGAATCATGAGAAAGGTAAGTGAGTTAAGGTAAAAGCAGTTTAATAACAGAAATAAAATATAATAACAACAATAACTATATAATTATAATTGTAATTAAAAGGGAAATAACAAAGAGAGATATATAAATTAAATCCCCAAACCCCCAAGTGATGTACAGTGCATCCACTGACTGATGCCCACCCCATCCCTGAGCAGTGATTGATGGCTCCTGGCTGACTCCCTGCAGTTTATGTACTGAGCATGACATTCTATGCTATGGAACATCCCTTTGGCCAGTCCTGCCCACGCTCCCTCCCAGCTTCTTCTGCACCTCCTAGCTGGCAGAACATGAGACCTTGAAGTGTCCTTGACTCAAGGTAGGCAGAGCTCAGCAACAGGTGTGAGGCACTGGCACAGATTGCCCAGGTGGATTCCCCATCCTTGGAGATGTTCAAGGCCAGGTTGGGGCTTTGAGCAGCCTGGTCTAGTGGAAGTTTCCCTGCCCATGGCAGTGTGTATGGAATAAGATGATCTTTAAGGTCCCTTCCAACCCAAGATATTCTGTAATTCTGTGTTACCAATGTTATTCTTATGCCAAATCCAAAACACAGCACTGTACCAGCTATTAGGAAGAAACTAACTCTATCCCAGCCAAAACCAGGACAGAAGTCCAGTCCACATGCAGCAGACTTCAGCATGGAAAGGCTTGTGTTGGGATCTGTATGGCAGTGCCCACGAACTCAGAAATCCTGCAGATCACTTCCCTCAAGCTTGGGTGTCTGCAGCAGTCCTCCTGCACTTTCATTGCCAGATTAGCTTGGGCAGAGACAGCTTAAATCTGTCTATATCCATGGTGTAGATGTGCCCTTGTAAGAGACTTGTACAAAGTTAAACTGAAATTGAATCTGGATCCCTGAAGTCCCTGCTAAGTGTCTTAAGCAACCGACCATCTGTTACGTGCCATTTGCCTTCTGAGAGACTTCAGAGCCAAGCCACCCCAGAACTCCACATGCTTGTGCAGCGTTGTCTGCAGGCACAGAACTGACAGGTTTAGGACTGGTACAGCATCCTTTTATTTGGCTGTGTACTCCAGAGGTCTGGCATCATGCCACTGACATCCAGAGGTACCTAGAGGAGTGGAAGTTTTCTCATGTCACAACATAAACCTTAAACCTCCCCACCCCCTGCAAAGTGTCACGGGGTAAACTGGAGGTCTCTTCTTAGGATTGTCATCCAACGGATGACAGTCAAGGTGAAGACTTGGCTGTGGGATATCTCTGTTGATTTCATTGTAATATTTTTTCATGACTCCAAACCAGCAAATAAAGTCTATTTCATAACTAATGAACAAGTAACCCAACACTGGATTTAACACTTAGAGAAGGTAGAGTTGTTGCATGGCTGGCAGTAGGATTTCTTCCTACTTTCCCTAGCCCCTCAAGCCTTCTAGTGCCTGACCAATGTTTGTGCTGACAGCTTTTTCAGCATGTAGAGAGGACTCTCAGGTGGGATCTCTCTTTGTACTCTCAGCATCTGGGAGGATGTTGGGATGTCTTTCAGTGCAATGTTGGTTTTGTGTCTTACAGGATGCAGTCTAAAATGCAGACTGCTGGAGTTAGATTTGCTCCTGGTTTGATATTTTTGTGTTTGTTTAGGCTTTTTTTAGGTGTTAGCTACTCTCTTAATAGAATATGCCTGTGGAGGTGGCTATGATGTACGATGTTGGTGTGATAGAGCTGTCTGTTACTTTGACAGGTTGGAATCCCATTTTCTTTGGAAATTTGAGTTTGTCCTCCTGCTCTTAGGTAGAAGTGGAACCTGACACTGTTGCTGGATTTTGTTCTTGTTTTGTCTCCTAGTCTGTTCGTCCATTTACAGCTTAATTGAAATAAATAATTGTTGTGCTTCATGATTTAGTAGGTATTAGTGGTAAGGTTCACCTTATTAGTGTAGGATTTTCATGGTTCTGTTTTGAGTATTTAAATTCATGATCCAAATAAACCGTAGTGGAGTTACAATTTAATACTTCAATGTTCGACTTCTGGTATATTGATTTATCTCCCCTTCATGAAGCTCAAATGCAAAATTGGATATACTGGATCACACCAAAAGTTTGTGTATCTTGCCTTTCAAAGTATATGGTAAAAATGCTTAAAAGAGACTAAAGGAATTGAATGAATTCATGGAACTCCTTACAGCCATTTATCCAAAATTATCTGGCAGAAAGTCTACTTATATAATTAAATATTCTGTGAAAGGGCATTTCCTTTAAGGTCTTGTGCTTGCTAATTTCAGTAGAGGCTGACAGTTATTCTGAAAAACAGTAAACCATCCTCCATTGCCTTGTCATTACTATTTTTAAAATTTTTTATTTTATTACTGGAATGGAAAGAAAAATCAGAAAAAATCAAATTTGAAATGAGCTTACGGCAAAAGTAGTGTTTAGCAATGCATACAGCATAACATATGTTTAGATCATGGAGTCATAGGAAAACCTCTAGGTTGGTAGAAACCTCTAGAGAACATCTGGTCCAACCTTCTGTTGAAGGGAAATCCTTAGTTTGTGTTACCCAGGGCCCTGTCAAACTCAGCACTGAGTATTCATAGCAAGAGAAATGCCAGCATTTCTCTTGGTAATCTATTCCAATGTTTGTTTTCAATTAGTTTAGTTTGTTTTCAGTTTTTCTTATATCTATGCCAAAATTTTCTGTGAAGTAACCTGCGTTCATTATTTGTCTTGGTGGAACAATGCAGGATGGTGTTCAATTTCTTGCGCTGGGATGACCAAGCCTGGATAGTCCAAGTGTGATCTGACAAGTGCTGCCTAGAGTGGAATAATCCCATCTCTTGATCTGTACGATACAGTCTTGCCAATGCTGCCCTAGGCTATATTTAAATGCTTTGCACTAATATTTCTGTAGTTCTGTGGCGCAGCTTTTAACATCAAGTTTAGAGTGGCAGCATGCGCAGAGCTCTGTATAGAGTTCTGTGAGATGGAGAAGCTCTGTTGTGAGGACAGATTTTCTTCCTCACTTCTGAGCATTTGCACTCGCTACATTGCTGCAATTAGACACTCATCCTTTTATTGTTTTTCCCTCTGGACTGCCTTCCCTGGCAAGCCTCCCTGAAGTACACTTCAGCTAAACCACTTCTCTTTCTTCAAGCTATTCAGCAATTTTTGTAGCCCATCCTGCTACTCTGTCCCTGTAGGTCATGCACAGTTTTAAACTCCATCTAGCTTGAAGGTGCAGTTGGCACAAGTGCTGACAAGAACAGAAACATTGATCTTATCACTCCTCCGTCCAAGTGGCCGCAGTGTGTGATTGTGTTCTCTGGTACAGAGTATTGATTTTATGCGTTGCTATATGTGTTACACGGCTTCACAGTATTACCAGAACTGCTGACTGCTTTTTTTTGTTCCATGTTTCTGGTCTGTTTAGGGCTCCTGCAGCCCAGCTACTGTTTGTATTCTCTGTTGTGTTCATTAACAGAGTGTATATCTCAGAATAATGAGATTTTAGGAGTTCATGATCTTTACCAGCAGGGTTGGGAATGGGGCAGGTTAATGATTGTGGGGTTTTGTTTTGTTTGGGTTTCTTTAAAAAATGAAAAAGCTATTTTTTTGGTGCATTCTCATGAGTGACATTTCTTAAAATGATATTTTATATTTTAGACTCACATTGAGGGAGTCTGGGCAACAGCTAAATCTTGAAAGCAATATGCTTGTATGAAAAATAGTCTGTAAAAATAGTGTTGTTCTTTTAAAAACGTTTTATTGAAGTGCAGACTGCATGACAGCTCCGAGTGTTTCCCAACAGTGTATCTGTTCTGACATGTGTCCTAGTTTTAGACCTTTTCCAAGTTCATGAATGCATTTTCTTCAGAGGGCTGTATTAAAGCCCAGCAGTATTTCTTTCAGGATACTTCATCTTGCTTGTCCTCCCAGAACAAGCTGGGATCAAGCATGTTTCCACGCAGTTCTGGAACGTCCGAGAATGCAGGTTTCTCGCTTAAAAGCTTCTGCAGCTGTGTGTGAGCAGTAATAAATGGTTGACACAAGCCTCTGGAGACAGCTTTAAATGGTGAACTGTTCCCTGTTCCAGCCGTCTCAGGGATTTTTTACCCCACTGGTTGGATGCTGTGCTATGAGCCTGACCCAATCCTTAGTGACAGCTTGTCGGGCTGATTAATGCAGACTCCAGAGAATAGCTCTTTGCTCTCTGATTGATTCATTTTACCAATAGAACTCACATTCCTGTAGTGTGAATAATAAACAAGTGATTTAATGAGTACTCCCCAACCTATTCCACTGACATATCCTGATTGAAGCAGCACATGCTTTTGGAAAGCTGAAATACTCCCTGTGTGTTACATACTGAAGATCCACTGAATTATATACTTCTCCCATAAATCCAAATTAGAAAGTTAGGGATTAATTTTCTTCTGTGCTGTGCCATTAGACACATTATCAGAAATGTCACTGGTATTTAAATTGTTACTTCCTTTTAATTTTTCTGGTTCTTAACCAGTGATTCTTTTTTGCTGTGTCCTTCCTACCATGAAATGTGTTTCTCATGAAACTACTGTTTCTTTGCAGCATTCCCCCACTTTTTTTTTAATCTCAGAAGGTGACATGCAAGAAGTAGGATAAAATTTGTTCTTCCTCAAGGCTGTCTTTATTCCCTGCATCCCTGATGGTGGTGTCCCATCTCATTCTGTGGTTCTGTGCACAACTCTTTGCAGGAATTGGCTCTCCCAGTTCCTGTATCTCGGGAAACTCTTGGGAACACAAAGAAACAGATAGCATTACAGCACTTCAGGAGGGCAGGGGAATGGAGACAGAGCAGTGGAAAGAAGGAAGAATTTCTTGTTTGGGTCTGGATGGTTTCCGTTTCCTTATTCAGGAACTCCTACTACTGCAATTAGGAGATCCTGACTCTGGATCTACAAAGAGTTCTCCAACAAACATATTCAAGAGAGATGTGCATAAATTAATGTGAAAGGAGGGAAACAACACTACTGTAATTTGCTCATTTGTGGAAATATAGACATAGAAGTATTTTTGTCTTCTAAGCTTTGCTGTGTGCTTCATAAAGAAGAATGAGGGAGAAATGGGAGGATGAAAGCATCCTTAATCTCTTCCCCTGTATTCCCACAATCTCTTTCCTCATTTCTTTCTTTTGCTAGGATCCATGGCACACAATTTGTTTCTGCCCAACATTCAGCTGTGCACCTACTGATCTGTTCTCCATGCCCAGCCTTGCTGGTACTAATATCATACCTGCTCTTTTGTGGTTCAGAATTTGAGTAACTGAGTGGGGAAGCAAAGATCCTGATGAGGTTATGATCAGGTTTCTGAGGAATAACAGCTGCTGGCTTACTTGCTTTCTTTCCCAGCCTCCACCAGAGAAAGCTGAGAGGGTTCATTTGCACTTGTGTGAGGCACCGCTTTTATAAATCTGATAGCACTGTGCCTGCATGCACACAGTTTTCTGACGTGACTTCACATTTTTGAGTGGATGATTGAGAGATGTTCTTCTGTTTTCTGTTGAAAGAAGCTTGGCACCTTCTAAAGAAACTCTTTGCTGTCCTCAACTTACTGCTGAAAGGTTCTAGGAGCTGTAATTACAATACTGCTTTAATGATAGTCTCTGGCCTAATTTTTTGCTTCATAGCAGCTTGGGGGAGAGAGGGAGGCTTCTTCCTTTATTGTTTCTGCCCTGTAGTGTCTCCTGCTTCTGTCTGTTCTTCCAAGACTGCAGCCTGATGTGACATTCATTTCAGCAGTGGTTCTTTTTGCTGCAGCATCAGCACAGATTTATGTCTGGCCATTGACGCAATATATTTTATGGGTAGTCAGCTCAAGGTTTTCTGTGTTATAGGATGTGTTGTGGGCAGGTTTAGCAAAGAAAATGTTCAAACCCAATAGCATGAAAAGGAAAAACAGGCTTATTGAATCATGTCTGCCTAGGATTATATAGAGTGTATAGATTTAAGATCTGTCTTAGGGCTGAAATGAGCACTGCCATGCTGAAACAAAAGGCAGTGTAAAGATTCAGGAGCATATGCTTGAAAGGAAAAACCTTGGGAGTACAAGAATTTGCCACAGAGACATGAAAGTGTCATCGCTGTGCTGGATGGAGCCTAAATTATTTTCTCTATGAAGTAATGTTAATGTAGAAGTGGTTAAGAAACCCTGATAGTGAGCATGACGTTACATGGGATTGAGTTTGAGGTTGTTGTAATGATAAGTCACAGCTCAGCTCCTTGAGATGGAGCAGAGGAAGCCTTCCCCCCAGGAAGGAGGAGGAAGAAGAGGCTACAAATACTTTGGGTTCTCCAGAGTGAAACAGTGGGCACTGGAGAAAGACTGAGTACTCTTGGTCATGAATTGAAATTGGTTTTGATTTCTTGACAATAGTTGAGCCCATTAAAAATGCCTTTTTAATAGACTATTGTTTTCAGTCAAGTTTTCATTTTGTAACACTTCTTCAAGCTCTTAGAAAATCAAACCTTGATCTACAGTCCTATATGAAATAAATTTTTAGAAAATTATACCTTAGCCTTCATTTGCAAAAAACCAACAACAAGACTGGCAACCAAAAAACCTAACAATTTCAAGTGAAGTCCTGAACTTGAACATCATAATCAAAAGTAGGATTTTTGAAAGGTGTCATCACTGGCTGGTCTTTGCTGCTGATGAAGTCAGCTCTTGGAGAGAAGAATGTTGATTTATTTCAGTTTTCAAACTCTAAAGTGCTCGGTACTCTGTTCAGTGACTGGCCAGATGCTACTGCCTGAGAATTTGTTTAGCTTGCTCTCAACAGCTTGTGACAGAATTCTTTGTGTCAGGAAAACTCCGTTGTCTTTCCAGCTCCATGGACAGGAGTCATCTTGCCTAATTATCTATCTATCTATCTATCTATCTATCTATCTATCTATCTACCTACCTACCTACCTACCTACCTACCTACCTACCTACCTATGTATCTATGCTTAGAGATGTGTGCTGTGGAGGTGTGTGTTATGTATGCTGTACCTGAGAGATTCCCCAAAAGCTTCATTTGGAGGTGCTAGATTACAGCTAAGCTTGTTCTGAGGGTGGTGCTGCAGATCAGACAGGTAAATGTGATTACAGGAGCCTCTACATTGCTTCTTTGTAGATGGCTTAAGCAAAGTGTGATGGATCTCATCTTGAATTTTCAGTTTAGCATTGCTGTGCCCGAGTAAGGACAATGATGTTTCCATTTGCAGACTCATAAGGCACATGCATTTGTTTTAGCGTTTTTTACTGTTTTAGGGTTTTTTTGTTGTTGTTGTTTCTTGCTTCTGTGAAAAGAGTTGTCTGTCATGCAACGGGACGCTTAATTTAAAATGTCCTTTGCATTGAACAAAAACTGTTACCTTGATGTAGTTGCTGTTAAGTCACATGACTCCAAGTTATCCCTGTTTAAGGTATTAATTAAGAAGAGAGTTTTAGAAGTTGTTTTCAAGGCCTAGTCACTCAAATGTGGCAATAGAGATAGAAAATACATTTCAGCTGACAAATGACATGAGCTTTTAGTTAACAGTTCTTATTCAAAAGTACTGAATTGGGAAGACCTGCTTAAATGAACCCATTCTTCTACCTTCAGAATAGTGTGGTTTTGTAAAAAAGATTCCTGCTCATTTTGGACTGATACACCCATGTGATCCCATGGCAAAAGCATAAAGAGCTCCGTTTATTCATGACTTTGTGGGGACTTTCCACAGTGAGTGCAAGCCAACAGCACAGGAACACTGCCACAGCTACCACTGAACTGGAGCCTTATGGCAATTTCTTTACAGAGCCTTCTTTTAATATATTGGCTCACAAAAAGATGCCTGATGATACTGCCTTCCAAAAAGGTTTGGCATACACTGGCAGAGCATGAAAGCATCTTATCTCTGCTGCAGGTAAAAAACCTTGTAGTTTTTTTGTTTTCCTAAGAAAAAAAACTGGAGAGCAAAAGTGAGAAGAACCCAAGGACTTGGCAGATACCGTGTTTACTTTTAGGCTATGTACGATTCACTTTTTACTGCTGCCTTTCATAAGCACAGCTCAATAAATAAATCAAATAAAGACTCACGAGTGTTGCAGGCAGAATGGGCGCTTCAGACAAAATTAAGTCCTGTTAAGTCACAAGGTGCAGAAAGCATCCTTCTGCTTTCTATTTCTAAACTCCTTCTCAAAGAGGAGTCTTAGTGCAGCTGGAATCAGTCTTGGCCCCAGACTCTGCCAGCAGTTTATCTCTAAAGGATTATATAGGTGTAATTGAACCTTTATAGAACTTTGTCCTGTAGCATTAAGGATGTAAACCGTAATCTCTCTCTCTCTGTCTATCTATCTATCTATCTATCTATCTATCTATCTATCTATCTATCTATATATAAAATAAATTATTTATTTAAACTTATTATGATAATTATAATGATCAGGCTAAAAAATCTTCATCGGGATAGCTAGCTATAACTACTAGTATAGTGTACTATTTTTGGAGCAATATTCAAGCAACTATATTAAAGCTAGCAAAACCAATTATTAAGTAGAGATTGATGTTACTCATCTGTGCTGATGACTGTGGGGAAATGTCTTTTGCTCAGCCTTGAGGAGTAACCTTGAGGAGAATCCCCACTCTAGGGAGGAATTTCCACACACTTGGAGAAGGAGCATTTTAGAACACTTTACAGTTAAAAAGTGGGAATGGATTTTTATAGTGTAAAGTGATTCACTGTCTGTGCTATGTCTCCAGGCCAGCTGTGCCAGCTCAGCATCTTTATTTAAGTTGTAAGTAGTATCAGTTCTTGGGTCCTTTATCAGGTACTTTATCAGATACTTTTTTCTTCCTCAGAATGTTTAACTTTGGGGTTGATGAGTCCAGCTGATTTCAGCATGCTTGAACACCTAAACCAGCATGGCATCCCTTTCTCCTCGACACTGATAGCTTTGCAAATAAAAAAAGTTCAAGCTGGTTTTCCCCCACTCAAGGCAGAAAATGATGCTACAGTGAGAAACCTAATACTTCTCTGTGCTCCTGACAGGGAAACTAAAAAAAAAAAAATCAAGACGAAGACAGAGACAAGGGCAATTAAGACTAACCTTACTTCTTCAAATTTCTAAGTCCTTTATTAAGGATTACAAGGCACCTGAGGCACCTGAGGGTTTGACTGTCTTAACAGGGCCATGCAGGAGGACATGTCAGACCTGAGATCAGCACTGTGTACTTCTCTTCTAGTCAGGCCCCCTGTCTGCTCTAGATCATCTCTCTGCTCTTTTGCCCTTGTTTATTATTTCATGTAGTTGTAATGACCTCTGAAGGGGCAAGCAGATGAGATGACATTTTATTAGCTATGCTGTATGTGGTCTAAGAGCTGTATAGAAGTGACTCTTAATGAAGCCATTTGTATCTTGTAGGGATCCAGCTCTCCCAGCCCTATGAGACATGCATTAAATTTCTCAGCAGTGGAATGCCACAGGCTACATACCTCATATTTAGGAGAGCTCTGGGGAAGGGGATTTCTATGAGTAATTCAGGAGAGTGAGGTGACAGCTTGTTACAGCTCCCTGTACTTAGTTGCTGCATGAGGCTAGCCTGGGAATGTAGTCAGATAGGGCTGAACCATGAGTGTTACCTGCAGTCCCTGTTTGGGTCAAAAGTTCTGTATTGGCCACCTGTGATGCACATAGTCACATCTATTGATTTTATTGACTGAGGTAACTTGGAGAGCTTTTAACTTTTTGTCCTTTTAGTGCGTTTCCAGCTCAGAAGCAGATCTGCATGTTTCACAGAAACAGTGGCTTTGTTAAGTCAATGAGACCCCGCACAGCAGAGCAGAACTTGCCTGTGAAAAAGCTGCTATTAGTGAAAGTGTGACAGAAGAAAATAGCTCAGTGTGTCTCTAAAACCCAGGGCTGATACTTCAGGATTCAGAGTCAGCAGAAAATGCACCACATAAAACTGTGTTTGAAAACTGCAAACCAAACATGACTGATGCAGAAAAAATTGAGATATAATGTAACACTGGACCTCCCTACTGCTTTTTGACATTGACTTTTGGAAACGAGCCATGCTTAATGCAAAACACTGGGGAGTATGAGTGGTTTAAATTTTTGATGCTGAGGACAGAAAATCTATTTTCTTGAAATGGAAAATAGAACTCCCTGTAAGAGGGATTGTATGTCATCATTGGCATGTGAAATAATTTTGCCTTGATAATTATAATTTTCTATCTAGTAGTCAGATCTAGCACTAAAAAATACCTGCTTTTTACTTACTTGCAGTCAGTTTTTTGTTAGACTCATGGGAAGTTTGAACTAAGTGAAAAATTGATAGAGGAGCTGCAGAGACTAAAAAATCCTACCTTAAATCCTGGTACATAGTATGTACGTGCCAGCCAAGAAATTAGCCCTGGGAGGATGCTTTGACTTGTATTACTCTGTGTGTCTCTGTGACTCTGCTATTCCTCCTGGGACCCTGCAGGTAACCTAGCATGGAGCACAGTGGGGCTCTGCCTGTGCTGTTATATGCAGAAGTACCACTCAGTAACTTAGGTTCTGCTTGATGAGATTCTGAATTAAAAAAACAGTAAAAGATGCTCCCAGCAGCTGAGTCTTTGTAATCTGAAGAGGGAAATGCTTCTCCAGATATATTTACAGATGGTGAGTGTTGGGGAGCGATTTATGGAAGAACTAAGAATTGAACCTGAATCTGCAGAGGTTTGATTAAAGTTCCTGTCTGCAAGTCTGTTCTTCTTCCCCTTAGGACCTCTAGATGATGATGGTCTTTCTCAGGTGTTACAGATTTTCGAGTCAGTAATTCTGCAGACACTGTCAATAGTCCACAAGGTCTCCTTTCTGAGTGACACTGAATCCAAAATGATCTGTAGAGTCAGTGGGAAGGTAGTGACTCCTGAAAAATATATGTCTGTGTTGGCCCTCTAGCTTTTCCAACTGGAGAGGAGGAGAGAAATTGCAGGAAGGACGAAGCAGCAAATCTATGTCTCTATAGAAAACAGAGTTTGTGATTATTGTGGTCTGTAATTAGGGTAGAACAGTTGATTGTAAATGTTGATTTCACTTGAAATGAGAAAAGGACTCGAAAGGTGAAGGGAATATGAATTACACTTAGTGAATCCATCCAGAAGACTGCTGAACTGCACATGCTGATTACTAGGGTCTGTCTTGACCCTCAAACTTGGCGTTCTCAACCTTGGTGAATGATCTCTTTGACTGTCTTTTAGGAATCTGTAATCCAACCTCTCCGCTCAGCCCCAGAGTAGAAATTTACTGTATTTTTTATTCTCCTGGCTGCTGTTTATCATTAAACAAAACACATACTCATCAGAAAAAGTGAGCCAGAGCTGTCGTATTCTTGGAGGATTGCTAATGAGAATAGAGTTTTTAATTACAGTGGATCATTACCACATGTAAACTGACCATCTGTTAGAGGAGAGTACTTGTGAAGGATAGAAAAAGGACATCGAGTGTACCTTTCAGTGGGGATGCTGCTCTCTGATAAAATATTAATAGATGGTAGCCAGGAGGGCTTTGGAAATTTCATTCTATTGCTCTTAGTAACTGAGTTGTCCTTATGAAACAAAGTTTCCCTCTGCCTTCTTCCTAGTAATGGATGCTGTCCAAGCTGACCCAAGTCCTCATGCTGAAGCCTGGCACTTTGCTTAGTTCATGCAGTTTTGTTGCTTTAATGGCCATTTTGTTAGAGGTTCTTAGGCCAGGGTAGAGGACTTACCTTCTGCTTTTATGCTCCATGGGTGTTTATGCAATTGGTGTCATTGGAAGGAAGTCTTGAGAAGCCACAAATTTCAAAGCACATGCACTGAGTTTTGTGCAGTGAATTTCACAGATGATGTAGCATGAGGCTGTCGTGCACACATGTGGCCTTCAAAAGGGATGAAGTCTGCAGAAGTGAAGATTAATGCTCAGCAAGCATTTAGTCTGGAAAGCAATCCAAAAAGGCAGATTGCCATAATTTTTATAGAATACTTGTTAGCATTATCATTAGTGTTTTTGAGAAAATTAAATTACTGGATTATTTTAATGATGCTTGCAAATAGCAACATGGTTGTGTGTCTGTGTGAAGATTCCATCTGCAGTGGTGTACTCAGCATGAGATGTTGCTCTAAGAGAAGTTAGACCTTTCTTTCTTGCACCAACAGTAATACAGGAGTAATGGAACGTAAAACTTTGCTTCATCTGTTGCACTTCCTTGCTGAAGTAAAGGCCTTTCTCTGAGAGCATTGATTCTCCATGCCTGGCATGATGCTGCAGAGAAGCTCTTTGCTTCACTAACTGTTGTTAATGGCCCCATCCAGTTAGCCTGAAAAGTCCATGACCATTCCCTATCTTTTCCTCCTCCACTTTTTCAAGCCACGTGTAAGAGTAAGTGGTGCTCATCTGATCTGTATCCTGGTTGATTTGTCTATTTTTTGCTTTTCAGTGCAGTCTTCTGTTGAATTGGGAGCTAAGGTATTTTAAATTGATTATGTAAACTATTTTTGATCAGATTAATGATACAGTAGGAATCTGTTCCTTACTGAATGTCTTTGGCCACAATCTTTGCTAATGGAAAGTGGAACTGTTGTACCAACAGTTCTAATTGGAACTATTGTACCAACACCTTTCTTAATCTGTTTAGAGCCCATACCTGTTGATGCTTAAGAAAATGGAAAGGAATTTCTATCCACTGAAGGAATAGCATTGTACTGTGGGGGAAAACAACTTTCTTTCCCCTGATCTCAGTACTCACTTAAGCAAGAGATTTGATTGCCCATATCTTAGGATGCAGAGCAGCACATCAGTAAAAATCACACTGTTTTTCTGTATTTGTGCACATCATCCTAACTGATCTAAAGGAAAAGCAAGGCTTTTTAATTTCCATTTTGCATATTCTGTTCAGTCCTCTAATTGCTGAAAGTAATATTAAATACTCTAGGGAGAAGGTCATTTATCAGGAAGAAGAGTTTTGGGACTACTGAAGAATTAGGTTATCTTTACATTATGAAACCACAGTGTCAGAATTAGGTCACTATTTCCTTTAATGTCTCTGTGTAACTGGCTGAAAAATCTACAGAAAATCTAAGATAGCTAAGGGTGTGTTATTTATGAGACAGGGAAGAGCACTTGGTTTTCTGGATTGATGCTGGTCCACTGCACTGCTAAGGGATGCACTGATGCTGCAAATCACTCAGGTGTATCAGTAAAGACACTTTTCTCAAATCTGTGTAAAAATAATGCCTCAAATAGTGTTTGTGGGCCATCTAGCAGGAGATGGTTTTATTTGCTTTGGATGAGAGGCAAAACAGCCTTCCTGGCCACTTTTCAGAAGTGTTGGAGTGCTAATCCTGGCCTCCTAGCCAAGACCAGCTCCGGTAATTATGTTGTGCCTTCTTAAATTCCACAGCATGTCTGAGTGGGCAGACTATTCTCCAATCCATGTTTCAAACAGTTAGGTGTTTTCCCTTTTGTGACTTGTGCTGATATTGTCGATCTCACACAGTGCTGCGACTCTTGTTTTTGCTGCCATTGTTACTTACTATAATGCTGAGGTTTGTAGGAAGAGATGATACCTTTACCTGACCAAGTAACACTGCTAGAGAAAAAAAAGCCTTTATGTAGGTGTCAGTAGAATGTCTAGAGACTCCTAGAGATCTGGGCCTGGTTGTTCATGGTTTTGTGTAGATGCAGAGGTAAAGGCAGGGTCTGTTTTTGGAGTTTATACACATGGAGGATAAGGCAGGTAAAGGGATAAAAACATACAAGCAGAGTGATTGATGAGGTGACATTTGCTGGTGGAACATGAGTGGAATTCATTCTGGAGGTGCTGAGTTAATTCATAAGGTATAGGAAAGGAAAAGAAACGCAGAAAAGGTGGGACTTCATGGGCTTCTAGGCCAAAGAGGATGGGGATGCTGGTAGAGCAAAGCTGAGGTTGGTAGGTTGGCCAAGCTGGTGTTGGAGTATGTGGCTGACTGAAACAATGGACATAGACAAAACTCTCTGTGATCATCACTACCATTTTGCCTACTGTGGAACAAACTGGGATTCATGATCTTTACTTGTTCTCTGGGTCTGAGTTCCTGGTGCCCAGTTCTGCATGGCTTGGGCTGAGTGTGGAACAGTGCCTATGGTTACAGAAGGGAGAATAGTACTTTGAGAGTTTAAGATGCTTTGATGAGTACAGGTAGTCCCTCATCTTGACCTCTTCTTTCATTTCCCACTGGACACTGTGTGAATCCATGGGGTGGAATGGTGCTTACATCACTGGTGATTGCTGTGCTCAGTTCAGCTACCCTGCTCTACTGAAAGTGCTACAGAGCTTTTTAGGCAGCTTAGGTGGGACAGCCTTTCCTCTGTATCTGAAAGCAAAGAAAAGAGGGCTGCTAGTTTTGGATTAGTGTTTAGAAGAATATCATCTGATTGAAAAAGTCCTGAGAAGAGAACCCTGGACTGTTCTTTAAACCACCTATCTCTCAAATGGCTCTCTTCCAGCTACTGTGGAGATCTCACTATTTGTTTGTGATGTTGGGGAACACTTGCCATAAACACACCTGCTGTTTATGTTAGTGTCCTAGAGTATAGTTACTTTTACTATACTAGTTTATGTAAACTATCCCTGCAAAAGTGGATTTTTCATTCAGTCCTTCCCTGCATAACTTGATGATTGCTTGTCTTTGAGCAGCAAAATACAAAATACAAATGACAATGTTTTGTCATTTGTTGCAAACTACAGAAACTGGCCTGCACATGGCCCAGCAGTGAGGGATGTGTAAGATCTCTTTCCCACTGGCTTCTCATGGCCCCCATACCTAATGTGAGGATAAGTGGCATTTAAAATAGCCTAGCCTCAGGAACAGAATAATTCTTTACTCATTGCAGTACTTGTTATGAGTTAGGAGACCTCAGCACAATTTTCTTAGTGTTTTTTTTTTCTTGTCAAAACCCAGACTGCTGACAAAATGCACGGATCTACCTTTGCTTTTTGACTGCTGAGTGGAAGTAAGTTTTATGTTTTATTTAACTATGTTCTTGCAGAGATGAACCATCCTAGCAGATGATGGGTTTATTTCCTTTGTGTAAGAGGCAAACCAGCATATTTTCACTGCTTCAGCTACCCAGGCTCTGATTTTTTTTTTTTTTTTTTTTATGATTCTTGTCCTCAGTTCTGAGTCCTTAGTTATCCCATTACTGAGCAGCTGAACATGACCACCCAAGAGAACAACTCTCTACTTTTTTGTGTTTTGGAAATGTTAGGTTTTAAACTTTTAGAAGAATGTCTTGTGTTGTAATGCTTAAAATGCTCAGTGAGCAGAGATACAGGGAAGGGAAAAAGAGGAGAAGAGATGAGTCCTTATAAGCAAAGGAGTTTGGTTGGTTGGTGCTTGACCCTGCTTGTAGTCTTCTGACTAAATTAAACAATGGAGACTCTCTCAAAGTTATGAAAAAAATCAATTTCTATTAAATCCTTGAAATAATGAATTGCCATTTTGTGCTCTTTGTTTCAACAGCATTAGTGTTTTAGTGTTGTGCTTTCTCGGTCTGAAATAAATTCCTTCTCTTTGTGTAGTACCTCTTTTTTTAAGTGTGTGCTTGCACTGTATGGGTAGATAAGAGACATTTCTTGATGGTATCTTCCTTGACTAGATTTAAGCTGCATTTGAAACCGGTAATGGGATGAATTTACCAGCAAACAATAAGACATCAATGTAGAAGTAAAAATGGAAAGATTTCAATATTGCCAAATGTCATGACCTTAATTCTTCAGTTACCCTAAGGTCTGAGGAGTAATGTGATTATTAAAATACTAGCTGAAAAGAAAGCAAACCAAAAATCTAGGCAGAGCATTAGCCCTGGCAGAAAAGCTTGAGGACAGGAGTAAAAAATGTAAGAGCTGAAGACAAAAAAAGAATCCAGAATATATTAGTTAATACAAAATATCATTATGGCTTTTCTGCTTGTGGAGTTTTTTGTTTATTTGTTTGGGGGTTTTTTTTAGTGCGCTTGGTTGATTTTTACATTCTTAAATATGAGTTTTAGAGGCACCTGACTGTTAATTTTTACTGTAAACGAAGGTGTAAAGAGTAAAAGGCTAAGTCCATTTGGAAAGCAAGTGGTTGGGCCATTTTAATAACAGCTTGGAAGTGAAAGAGACTTCTAAGAATAAGTCCCTCCTTTGACTGATTGTGCTCAGCTCCTTATATGTTCAGTGGGAGATGAGTGATGACCCAGCACTTTGCTGTCTTCTATTCCCATCATTCCATTTATTGAGAGAGCTGAAAGGGGCAGTCACAGTGAGGGAAGTGTACAAAAAAGAGGGTTAAGAACTCTACGGGTCAGTAACATTGTTCCTGCTTGTAGTGGCAAGGAGCAAGTTTTAGCAGTGGAGGAGAGAGCACAACAATGTACTTCGAAGCAGATTTTATTGAGGAACGGCAGCACTCTCTTGAAATGCTTCCCAATTCTTATTAGTTGTTCTGTGAAATGAGATCCTGTTTCATGTGGAGGTTTTGGGGGCAAGAGTTCTGCTTCCTCTTGAATTAGAGCAGTGCTTTGCCCATCATGGGTGGCGTTGCATGCAAACAAACAGTAATGCCAGCAAAGTAGAACCTGTTCTTTCCTCTTCCCCATGCAGCAAAATTTCTTACACAAGCTTACAAGAGTCTGGGGTTGATTTTTAAACAGACCATCACCTGTGCTGTGTTGTTTTTGAAAGCTGTTTCCCAAAAGAAGCAAATGCTTAGTCAGCACCTTTCATGCTGACTAGAAGAATGCCAGGGAATAGAGATGTACAGAGAATACCAGAGATGTATAGAGTGGATAATGTGTAGAGATAGATATATAGAAATTAGAGATGTATAAAATGGAGAATGCCAGGTTCAGTGCTTGTCTCTTGTACACGTTAGCAACATCTTGAAGTGAAAATCTCTAAACAGAGATTAAATTTTAAATACATTTCTGAATATGCTCATCTGTATCATAAGCTCCTTCAACTGCTGTCTCAGATTGTGTGCACCTTTGACTATACCCAAATTAACAGGGAGATAAAATTTATTGCAAGTCAGAGCTGTTCACTGTATACTTTGCTAAATAAGATGTGTTACTGCTCTCTTTGGAAGACTTTCTATTATTAGGAAAGAACTCAGTTGCCCAGTATCTAAAGCATATGCTTTAGGACAGCTACTCTGTAGCTCTGAAATACTTTGAGATCAGCCATTGCCTGGATTTAATCATGCAGCCTGAAGCTGATCCAGTCCATGCCTGCAGAAGGGAGCAAGCTAGCATATTTGGGGTGCTGCTGAATCTGACATCTGGAAGTTAGAAGGTCCATAAATAGGCAAAGCCAAGCCCACTGTGTGCTGGAGAAGTGGGCTCTGGAATGCTGCTGTTGTTTTCCTGTTTTCTGCTCTGTCTGTAGTGTTCTGATAAAGTCAGAAACCACAATTTTGCTGCTTGTATGGTTGTGACACATGTGACTGGTGATTCTGTAGCAAGGGGTGTTTCAAAGCTGGTAGTGAATCAGATAAGAAATGAACTTTTCCCCTAGATGTTGTAGAAATGGATTCTTATGGAATTTGCTCTCATTCATACTCATTTAGGCCTGCTGTGATGTATGCCTAGTGAAGGGGTTTCTAATCAGAGGGTTCATAATAACCACTGTGTAACACCTCCTGTGCATGATGTGTGCATGAAGAGGAGTCAAAGTCATGGAAGCTGGGAGTGTGGTGTTCCCTCAGCCAGCATTTCACAGAGCTAAAGTAATGTTTCCTGGTATTTAAACAACTTGAGAGAGCGATGAGCTTTTATACAATTTCAGAAAGAGCTGAAGTAAGAACTGACTTGAATCAGCCTTTCATCTGTCTCGAGTGCTGTGTGTTAAGAGTTCGGAAAACATTTGAGTAAGACGGTGTTGCCGGGGGAATGGGCTGAGCTAATTTTTTTACCTCCTTGAAATGCAAGTTCATTTCTGTTCCCTCTGTGCTGAAGTCTTCATAATTGGTGAAAAGTTAACTGTCTCCTATCCTTAGTGTAAGTAGGTATCCTTTGGCTGCAGCACAGAGGAATTTGGGTTCTCTTAAGCAAGCTTTCTATACCTGTACATCTCATCCTGGTGGTGTTCCAGAGAGAGCTGGTTGAGGTTATATTTCTCCTTGTTCATCCCCTAATATTGCTGATTAGATGTTAGAAAAGCTGCCAGTTGCTATGAGCAACATGGGGACTGGGATGGGCCAAGAGGTACTTTCCTGTCAAATGGGAATTTTTTCGGCGTGTTTCAAACTGTTGACCTCGATAAGGTGAAAAATGGGATATCCCTTGACCAGCCTGTCATCCCTGGAGCCATCTGGCTCCTTCCCATTCCTACATGCTAACTTTGATAGTTCAGATGCTGAAGGACTGGATGACGCCTTGCTTTAATGTCAGCACACACTAAATGGATAAAACAAAAAGCATTTATTAATTGACTTTCCTAAAACCCTCATTTAAACTTAGATGAAACATGCCTCCCCAAGTTATTGCGGAATTTCTAGTATCCTGTTAATACATTTTTCTTTCAAGGAAAGATTAGTAGTGATATATGAGCAAGGTAGTGGAATGGTGGGAACTCAGGTATTCTGAACTGAAGTATTGTACAGCACGTTGCCAGTGACCTGTAACAGCTGCATGGCTTAGTGAGGGGTTTGGGAGTATTTTTGTTTTTAATGCCTTGGTTGCCAGTGAGTTTGCAACTTTGCATCAAGCATTTTAGAAGCCAGTTAAAAGCTTCCTGCCTGGAGCTGGTAATTTAATTAGATTGAATTAAAAAAAAAAAAAAAAAAAAAAAAAAAAAAAAAAAAAGAGAGACTAGCATTACAAAAAGGCATACAACAATTCTCGATAGTGCTTGCTAACTCTGTGTTTGTGTATGCACACATGTGGGTGTGTGTTTATAGAACAAAAAAAATTATAGGGAGGAATTGCTCTGATGTTATGCAAGCTTCCCAACTAACTCCTGTGTTGGCTTCCCTGTGCCTCTTTCTGCCAGCTTTATTACTTCAGTAAGGGTTGTAGGACTCAGGAAAACTCCCTGTTCTAGTGGTCATTATAGATGAAGGCTAAGAAAACATCCCTTGCCCCATAAAGACTGTGGTTAAGAAATTTGATTAAATGGCAATGCATGATGCCCAGGCAAAAGGGAAATTAAGGGAAAATAACAGGTGCACTGGTGTGTGTTAAGTTCCTAGTGCTTTACATCTTGATTGGTGACAGTCAAGCTAACTGGGGGCAATTGGCAGCTATTTTTCAGAGAGCTTTTAAAAGGTTTCAATGCAAAAATTTCTTTGCAATTTTAAATGTTGAATTGATGTCACACAGCATGTTTGACAGAAGAAAGCAAATAGTATTTGGAAGACTATGGTGTCAGTGAATACTTAGGTGAACCACACATTGAAAACACAATAAAGGCCTTTTTACAGTTGAAGAAAAGAGGTGGTGAGTTTTGTAGGGATGTGTTGCCTGCTAAAAGTGTGGAAAGATGTGGAGGCACCTTATATAATAAATATGCCACTTACATGGCTGCTGAGCTGCAGTGGCATTGCCTCTCACTGCTGCAATTCTTTACAAAAAATCATAGAATCCGTCATCCTGTACTGAGGGGTAGAGCAACGTCCTTGCTTTTATGTTGAGAGTTGTTTCATTTGTCTGTGTTGACACATCAATTACTTCTACATTTAGAGTTAGGATCTAATTAATTGGAAAATTAAGTGCCTTGCAGTCATTGCCTGGTTAGAGTGCAGCAACAACAGCTTCTTTCTCTGGTACTGCCACTCAGAAGAAATGCATTTTCCCCCCCCCCCGCTTCTTTCCTTTTTTTATCTTCTTCTCTTTTTCCCTGTGAGCAGGTGTTTGTCTGAGTGGCTGCATTTGCCCCCAGCCATGGCTCTATGTTAGCCACACACTTGAGAGCACCAGAGGCACCTTTGAGATGTTCCAGTGTCCATGGAGTGTCCAGGCAGATCCAGTGCAGTGCTGGGGCTCTCTTCAGCTGTGTACATCACAGACAAGAGAATTTTTTACACCTCTGTTATGGGTAAGGCAAAAATCAGGAAGCTAGCACATCTCTTGGAACCATAGTGTCATTTTGAAAGCTGGCAGATTTTAAAAGAAGCCTTTCATTTTTTGTTGGACACATTTGTTCAAGTGTGGATGGCAAGGTGTCAGAACCTAATTTTAATTGGAATCTTTTTCTGACTTCATTGCCTGTTTCTTAGGTGTTGCTATTGTATGCATCATAAGTTTAACCTTAAAATATCTCTAGTCTTCTGAGCAAGAAACTTGTATATATTATGAATATCTCTAGTTTCATTGCCCTGGCGGTGCACTGGAGGCTTCATCTGTGCTGTTATGAAGTGTTTTATTGCATTACACAGAGATATTGATCTAATCAAGTCTTATATAAAGTAATTATCACTTGCTCATTCAACATTCTGCTCTTCTGGCATTCTTTCATGGCAGAGTGTTTAGAGATTCTGACACCATTTCCACTGTAAGGCTGCATGTAAAAGGCTTGTAATGTCAAACAAATGGCTTTCCTGTGACTGCACTTCTTAACCTTGCAGAAGGAAGAACCTGCAAGTCATCTTCAGCTCTGTGTGTATGGACTAACAGTGAGGGACACAGCAATAAAGTCACTGTCATTCAGCAGTTTTTCTCCTCTGCTGTGTGGATGACATAAAGCACAAAGCAGTGGGTGCCAAAGTCCACAGATTTAATGTACAGAAATCTAAAGACAGATCTCCATACTTGTTCTCTATTAATTTGCTCATGTTTGGCTCAAACAGTGACTTTAACAGTTTGATTTACTGTGCTGATGTTTTGCTTACAAATTGGAGACGTTACTGCGCTAAGTCTGCGTTTAAAATCAATGCAGAGTAATTGCAGCATTCTCATAGTTTAAAGACATTAACAAGAGAAATGTTTTACAGCAGCAATACTTGGCACAAACACGAGCTATTACAGCTAAATTCCATGTCCATTTCCAAGCTAATTTGAACAAAATTTTACAGTATAGTTTGTAGTTGGTTCCTGTGGAAAAAGGGATGAAAAACATCATGCTGGGATATCTTGATGAACAATATTGCAACAGCATTCTGCTTATGACCCATATGCTGTTTATCTGTCCTCCATATGCAGTTCTTCAGATGTCTGTCTCCAAGGATCTGCTGCCTCTTTTGTTTTAAAGAATGAAGTATTGGGTCATGTTGAGAATCCTTAGGATGTAATGTTTTGTATTCTGTGATAACTTTAACATTTGGTCCCATCTTCCTTGAATTTGCCATTTTAGCAACTATACTGAGGAGAAATATGATCAGTTGTATTTGGTATATGTACATCAACATATTCCCAAGCTCTCCCTACAACTGGCACATTGCCTGCTAGCAAAGCAAGTTGCTCAGTCTAATGGAGAGTTTTTGACTAAAGGGTTTTTTATTTGCCTGGTTTGCAAATTGGGAGAAGTTTGTGGTACGAGCAATGGGAATGTGCAGTCATGCATAATTTTCTCCAAGGGTGTTTGTGGATTTTCTTTTGGTAGACTAGCAAACAGTGGTAATTGCAAATCCACAGAAGTAGTGGAAGGCTTCTGGAGTGGCTGCTGGGAGTCTGGAGATTGCTTCTGAGTTGTCCTGTTGCATTTTACCTGGCAAGGCTTAAAGTTGGCTGAGACCCTCTGGGTATTTATATTCCTGATAGGAAAGAAGCAAGTGGAATTTCATGTGTAATGTCCTGCTGGATATCAATTAAAGGTATAAGAAATGTGCACAAGAGTTGTCATGAAAGCACTGAACTAGCCAGTAGTTTAGACAAAAGCATGTATGTTCTTCAGCTGAAGACATAGTATGGCCTGATGTTCTCTGATGCATGACAGACAAATAGTGACAGCTGTCACAAAGCATTTAATTTCAGGTTTGGCCTGATTCCAAAATCAATTCTCCCAGCTATGTTTCTATACATACCTTCACTGTGCAAAACTGAAAAAGATGGAGGTTACTTTATACCTGCAAGAGGTGATTGCTCAGTTTGGCTGTACAGATGTGCAGGCATGTTTGTGTGTTACGACTTCAATGTTAGATTCAAGTTTTGCTGCTGCACAGAACTTAAATTATTTTGTTATAAAGGAATTTTCTTTCCAGATGTATAGGAAGTTAATAATATGAGTGTCAGACATAAACTTAGAGCTAAGTGAAGATGTCAGTATTTTGCTATTTTTTTTTTCAATGCGAGAATTTATTTCTCTCTTTGGTCTCATTCAGTTGGAGGGAAAACACTTTGATTACTACTCTTAGTACTGATGAATGTCAAGAACTGTAAAAATGCCAGTAATGTTTTGCATTAGCACTTGAGGAAAAAATAAGAGGTTTCTGTCTTGATCTTAGAAAAAAATTATTATTGTTATTGTACACTTCATTATACCCTTGCTAGTTTTCTTGCAGCACTGTTTCTTGGTTCTTACATCTTCTCCAGGGCTGAAAATGTGCTTGCAAGTTCAGGTGATGGCATCTTCATACACACATTAATAGCATTTTACTATCACTTTACACTCCATAGTGCCTTTTGTCATGGTACTGTGACATGTTTACTGTAAGAATATTTGGAATGAATGGCTTCCCCTGGCAGAGAATTACAAGCACTGTACAAGTAAGAAAGATGGGAAGCACAATTGAAATTATGTGGCCAGGGTCAAGTTGCTGGCCATTGAATATCAGCACCAGAGCTGGGTACAAGTGTTGACACTCACTGGTAGACTTGAGAATTAAAACCAGAAGCTGGGGGTGAAAGTATTGACTTGAAGCTAACTTAGTTTATTATCCTGCTGAAGTTTTACACTTAATATATTTTACACTTGGGACACCTGAAGTGTTTTAATAAAGGAATGCAATGAGCCTGTCGTTGTGGAAGAGAAAGATAAAGGGTATAAACAAGTTCATGGGAGTATGTATTGTGTGCAGGCAGCCACCTTTGTGCAGGAAGGGACTGTAACACTCAATATCTACATCAAAAGTATGGCATCATTCTGTTTTGCAACCTTTTAAGGCTTGCTGGGGAGTACTGATAAAATTGTAGTAGTGTTCCACTAGTGCATCAAAAAGATGTGTGGTGTTCTACCAGAAATTAAAGGAGCATTCCTTAATTAAAGGGTGCATGTAGGGGAAAGAAAGCACTTTTATCTTTTATGTGAGTTCATGTATGTGAGAAAGGAGGTAAAAAAAGGGAGAGAGACAGGGTCTCTCCCTGGTGCCAGCACTCTTGTAGTAAATTCCTAAACATTTAAAAAAACTAAAATGTTTACTGCTTGTGAATGTTTCTCCACAGCTGACAATGGAAAGAAAGGAATGGGTTTATCTGTTGGAGGGACAGGGGCTGAAGGTGACATTGAATTGATAAATAAGGGTGAAAACTCTTATCCTAACCACATAGAAAAGTGTCAGAGGATGAGAAAAGATGATCCTTTTTGTCTGGCGTCTGTTCTAGATGCTTACCAGAGGAGAAGATGAGGGTGAAGAGTTGCTGGAGGAAGTAGTTGGTTGGAATAAGTCATGTAGGGACTCTTGGAGTGCTTAAATCATCCAGAGACCTTTTGTGGGAAAATACATACTGAAGCAAATTTATGGAATTTTAATGAAAAACAGCTTCTTGTCACACCAAATTGTGCAATCTTATATCACACCTTGGTGGGTTGAGTTGGTCTGGCCATCTCTGTTGGAGTTGGGCATGGTGGAGGCTCAACTGGGTGGTCCTGAAGGGAGTCACTCAGTTGAGGGTGACTGACAAAATCCTTTTTGCTGCAGGATTTGATGCTGGGAATCAGCAGATGCTGCTCTGTTCCCATACAGCAATAGTTAAATTTGCTGTACTTTGGTAAGGCACAATATCCTGATGGGAAGATTGCTGGGATGATGTATTGGTTTTCCTTACAGCTGCCATATTTTCAAGCTGAATTATTTTTGTCATCTGTGTAAGATAAAGTCCTTTTTTGACCCGTCTAGTTTTTATTCAGGGGGTTTATGTATGTCGTTTTAAGCCTTCTCTGGCACAGGAAAGACCCAGAGAAGTACCATGTTCTAATCTCAGTGCTCCCATTAGTTTCACGTGCTGTCTCAATGACAGATTTGGAATTGTGGTGCTGATTTATGACCTATTAGGAAGGGTTAGCTGGGTGGCTTTAATGGCTGGTTACAATACTGTCAAGGGATGAGAGGATAACACTGACAGTGCTATGGTGCAGCTCCTGCATAAGCTGATTTCTCCTTGGTATGAAATGGAGATGTCCTGATGATTTTTTGCCATTATGAATTAGAACTTTTTTCCAGATGTTCTGTCTGATGGGGAAAAAGGAAGACTAAACGCTACTGCTCGAATCTGTGTCTTCCCCAGGACAGCCTGAGCTATGTCATCCCCAACCTATGCTGCTTCAAACCCATTAAGTGTGCCTCTGATCATTAATGAGCTGCTTCAAGGGAAGCAGTGCACCTGAGAGGTGCTGCTCTCAGCTAGCTGTCGTGTGTGTTGCTGCGAGCTCACAGATTATTAAATGGCATTCTTATTTCTTCATCCTCCAAGTTGTAGGGACATCTGTGCTGTTCCTACAGTCCTTCTGATGACAGATTTGGTATGGACAGGATGAGCCCACTTTTTTCTCAGGCTTGATGATGGGGTAAGAACTCAGGGCAGAAGAAATCCATTAGACCTGTTCAGGCAGGCAACATGGGATATGTTACGGTGCAGAAAGGCGTGTTCAGCACACGTTTGTAGACCTGCCCTCCACATGTGTAAGCCATAAAACACTGTTAGATTGGATCAAACTAAATGTCTTTTGTACCAAGCATGAAAAATATAAAAAAGCTGTCATACTCTCCAGGAAAATGCTAGGCATCTAGGTCTGTACAGAAGTATGGACATTGTTATTCAGAAATGACCATGTGCTCCGTGCTTGTGAGTGGACAGCATTACAGAATAAGCAAATTACTCCCATAGGTCCTAGAATTCCTGCTTTGAGCAAGCTCCTTTCTGAGCCTAAATCTGTGCTTCTATCTACTTTGCTTTTGTAGTCAATTCACACCTCTAAGTTTCCTGGTAGTTTTGCAGCGCTAGGAGCACTACAAACCCATGAAGTCTGTGTTTTATGCTCCCAAAGAGACACCCATCAAAACCAAGCTATAAATACTCTAATTTACCAATGTCATTCCTAGGGTTATCAGGCTGTTTGTGGTGGGGGAATTTCTAATATGAGCATTGGGTTTTTTCCTAGTGGTCTAGGATGAAAACCAGGAAGTAGATAGCATTGCTACTGTGCTACTGTGAAGGTCAGAGGGTAAAAGCAAGTAATGCTTTGTAGGAAAACATACTCCTTTTATTTTAATTGATTTCCCACCCTCTCAAAAAAAAAAAAAAAAAAAAGAAAAGGAATTATTTTCGATGTACAACTGCTTTGTTAGCTTTGAATTCCTCTCATCCCTATGTTTCTTGAAATCATCTGCATAGATTTTGCTAGGAAGCAGCTAGGTTTGACATACACCCAGCCTGGATTTGAAGCTTATGAAAATTGATCATTCAGGGCAAGGACTCTTAACAAACTCCTGAATTGTAGACTGGTGTCATCTTTGCTCCTAAATGCTATAAACTCACTATGAGCTGCTGCAGAATTATTTCTGTGTGATGAAAATAGCCTCTGTTACTCATCTCTCACAGCTACCACTAGCAGCAGTAGGGATTGGTAGGATAATTATCATATAAGCATTTTGCTGTGAATATTGGGGATAAATGCACACTAAGGTATTTGCAGTTGCATGACACAGAAAATCTCAGTGTTCCTAACATTTTATTTTTATTTCAGTCAGAGGGAATAATTTTGTCTCAAGCTTGAGACACAAAAGGCCATGTTACTGTTTCTTTTTGACTTTTGCTCAGCCAAAACACCATGAGAGGAAGGACAAGCATGAGAGGAGTCACAGCCAGTCTGTGATTTTGGGAGACTTCTGGTCTGATTATTGTTGTTTCATAGACTTTCAATGGTTGTTGCAGACTGACCTTCAGCAGTGCACTCTGTTCTTTTGTATATCTGTCCTTCATCTCTCACTGGAGATAATCGTGCTTCTTTTGCAAGGGTATTTCCTGGGAAAATTCACTGCTACCTGTGACATGCCTTAGTAACACAGTGAGGGAGCCATATAAGTATCTAGATTGATAAATAAATGTAAATTATGCTACCTACAGATGAGGTTACCTGGGTACTCACAACAGATGTCTCATTGTAACATCTTCTTAAAGTCTCAGCGCACACTCGTGTCAGTGGTAATTCAGCTGTAAGGTACAGTGTGTTCTGTGCTCTTCTAATATTAGTCTAAGTATCGAGTATTTTAATTTCTGTGATGGTAGGAATTTATGCCATAGGGAGGGAAAGCAAAGGGGTTGGACAACAGTCACAAATATCTTACAGGGGTTATTACTGTACACTCAAACTGCATATTTGCCCCTGGGAACAGGGGAAGGAAGCAAAAGAAGAACTCTGTCTTATTGGCTCTTATTTATTGGCTTTATTGGACAACAAGCAGAGTTGCAGAATGGAGAATTCAATTCACTTGAATTCCAAGTGCTTTGAATATATATAGGGTCAAAATGGCCTACACTTGTCTGAAGTTAATAGAATATTAACATTATTTTAAAACGAGCAATGTAGAACCTGTCCAAAATTTGTCCTGAAAGCCTCTGCAAGTGAAGCCCTTGCATAACTCTAATGCTCATCAAGCAGAACCAGTGAACTGAATTCTGTTCCAGTAGCTGCAGAAGTTTGCTAGAAGACCCAGTGCTCATTTTCAGGATATTTTTTGTGCTTAGCCAACTTCTTAGAAACAGCAGAAGAATAAATACTGCTGAATAGAAGTTCAAGAGAATCTTGGGTAATGGTAAAGCTGTGGCATGCCTCAGATCCTACAACTGTTATTTCTAATTAAACAGGTACCTTTAGTGAATCACTTAATCACCTGATAAGTGGCCTGTTTCTCCTGCAAAGGTACTGTGATTGGAAACTGATTGTACAACACTGATTGTAAGAGATGTACTGAGTGTTTAATACCTAACTTGTTTTCATTGTCCTGTGCCAAGGAAGAAGAAAATTGGATTGTTCTAAAGTTGAGGTTATAAGTTAATTGAGTCTGTTTAGCTTTCATGGTTCGAAACAACTTTGTGTCATTTTGTGGATTACTGCCCAAGTGCACAACTGAAGCAGACAAACAAGAGTTCCTTTGATGGAGGAAGCTCTCTGAATTATAGGCAGAAGTTGCAGTCGTACCTCCTATATTTGTCATCTCAAAATTTGTTCTTACGAGTACTTCCTTACTGCCTGGGAAGAGAAAGTCTTCTGTCACATTTAGATGCATTTGGTTTCCTCTGGGAGTAAATGTACCACAAAATCCACTTTTTACTGGTAGCTTTCCACGTATTCCTCCTTTTGACAGTTTCTTTTTGCACTGTGTAGGAAGTGAGATGGATTCCTTGATGAGTCTCAGGCAAAGGAGTCTCCAGCTGCTTCACAATCCAGGATGTAATAACAATAATACCCAGACCTTTCCTTGTTCAACACTCATATAAAATGCTGTTTCTCTTCTATATGAAGAAAACGTCTGCAGTTTTAATATTAAAAGTTCAAAGAAATTACACCAGGTTTTCAATCTAGAGGCCTTGTTAACATTGAAGATCATTGTAAATACAACAACAAAATATTCTTGGAGAAGAAGAACTACTGTTGTGAGGGAAGCTTGAGTTTCGTGTGTAATGAAAGCACACTGCAAAGAGCTGTTAGTTACATAGCTGAGACTTCTAAATGCAACCTTAATTATGCAAGCTCTTATCAGTTATATATAGAAGACAGTCCATGGATAGAGCAATCTCGTACGTCTTGTGACAGCAATGACTGTATTAAATTGCATACTCTGGTGGCATTCTGCCAGGCAAATGGGACTGTAAAATTGAAAGAATAAGATTATTTTAAAGTGCTAAATATGTTCTACACCCATTGCTAGTTTATCTCTCTAAGGATGGAGCTGGATACAATGGTACTGAAGGTTATAGGAAGCAGGCTTTGCATCCCAGATGAGCAGTAGCAATATTGCTCTTATGCTATAAATGATGACATGCTCTTTTTATGTTTTGCATGCTTGTTAATGACATTGTTGCAGTCACAGCCTGCTCAGTGACTCTCAGTGAGGATACCTGTATCTGGGGAAGATTTTGGAAAACATCCTATTTAGAGAAAATGCTTCCCATTAACTGGTTATATAGTCTCAATATCGATACAGTTCCCCCCCTGCCCCCCCTGACTGTGTGAACTATATCCATGAAAAAACATTTATTGCTTTGTTGTTCCATCTGCTTTTGCTTCTAGAACATCATCTGATACATCTGTCATTTCCCACATCATGTTTTGTAGAAGCTGTGAATGAAGTTTGGGAGGTTTTGGATAGTGTCCCAAACATAGAGATAAAAAATAATATTAAATTACTTGCTAAGTGTGCAACTTCTGCCGTGAAATGAGTTGCCTCTCATTACCCAAATAAACTGAAAATTCAAACATGATTTTCACAGTTGATGTGCAGTCTCTTTATCTAGTGTCCAGTTTTATTTCAGCTTTCAGGGTTGGATCTCGCCTAGAGAACCATTCCACTTGGCCTGCCAGCTTCCCATCTCTAATAATGTGCAGGGAAAACACAGAGCAGAATGCAAAGCATGGCAGTCAATAATGATTGCTTTTCCTTTCAATGCAATCCCCATTTTGTGCCCCTGTGTTACTTCAGAGGAGGGAGAGCAAAATAAGGAGGGATTTTATTGGTTAATAAAGTTAAAATGTCTAGAAATAAGTCAGTGGTACTTTTGCTGGGTATGGGAGAAAGGGGAGTTTGATTTGCCATGGAAAATTATAATATTTTTGAGAGGAGTGTGCATTTTTCTGTGTAAATAATGGCATGCTGTTGGCCCAGGGATTTTGTTTTAGTGTGTAATTATCAACTGAAACATCGCCCCAGCAAAAATTTTGAACTGAGAATAAAAAGTGACAAACAGTAAACACACTTAAAATTGGCAGGTTGTGCAGGGACATTAAAAAAACCCCTGAAAGCAAGATAAGAATTGTGTGAAAACATTCTCTGTGAATGCAGGTGTTCTGAATGGAATGTGGCTTCATTCCTTCCTGCTATACTTCAGACAGCTCTGAAGGAATGTTTGGAAGACCAGTAAACCAATAAAAGGATTCCTAGTTTTTAATGATAGTTTTTATTATTTAAAAAGTTAAAGAAAAAGGAGAAGTACAAGTAGGAAACTTTATCAGAAACTTTTTCATTTACTCTGTTTGAAAGATGCCATCAGGCCTGTCTGATGTTCTTGGTTACTTCCATCTGTCACCAGTGGCTTGAAAGACCCATCTGTTCCTCAGGTGTGTCTTTTGCCAGTGCTGATACCATCTCCATGCTTACAAGTCCACCATTTGCTCCTCATTCCTTCTGTCTTGCTTCTATCCTGCTCTGCACTGCAGAGGATGAGAAAGCAATTTAGTTTTAGAAAATGCAACATTATTAAAAAGGAAATATTTTTTTGGTGACAGAGAAGAGAAAGGATCTTGGTCCAAAGCAGGTGAATTTACTCAACTTTGTTTAAGGTGCATTTATTTATGGAATATATAAATATTGTCTGTATTTCAACTTATGATTAAACTAGGTACCATCTGAAATTGATTATTGATATCAGTCTGTTACATTCTGTTCAGTCTCTTTCATCTCCAACATTTTGCTGCTTTTTGTTTGTCAGACCTGTAAATGCCGAATCTGAATAATCAGCTTTATCAGCACAGATTCACAAAATGAAATAAATCTCAATTCCATGCATCTGCAGCAGTACTCTTCCTAAGATATAGTGATTGTAATGACATGCAAATATTCCTTGGGTAGTTTAGTCTTAACTAGTCTTTCAGAGCCATAGCAAGCATCTGTGCATTCCAAGACCTGCTTGTTACTTCTGCACATAAAATCAGTTTCAGTATTTCTGTTCATCAGACATGAGCATGATTAGTATTTCTGTGTGTCAGGTACACTGAGGTGTAGGTACATCTTTAGCTAAATATAATCCTTTTATCTGGACATTGATTGCCTCTGAGTTTCTGGTTTTCCTTCGGCGTATAGACTGTAGGTTATGGGGGTTTTTATTCCTCTGAATCACAAGAAAACTTGCATTGATTGCATAATCAATGTAAAATAGTCACTTGT
This sequence comes from Ammospiza nelsoni, assembly GCF_027579445.1. Lineage (NCBI taxonomy): Eukaryota > Metazoa > Chordata > Aves > Passeriformes > Passerellidae > Ammospiza > Ammospiza nelsoni. Next base: position 32,143,037 of record NC_080634.1, on the reverse strand, counting down.
AAAATGATGAGCATGCCCATATCAGTTAAATTCAAGCTAATGGGCTGACAATAAATGGCTTAATTTGTAGTGCTTCCGATTTGGATAATAACAGCATGGCATTATTTGGTCTCAGTCAGACTTGTTTTATTCAGTTATTCAGTCAGACTTGTTTTATTCAGCAGGTTATCTTACATGTTGTGCCTGAAATGATCTATTTGGAATGGCAAATCTATTTCACAACTTTCATACCATACATTACCTCTAACTTACATATTTAGTATGTAGCCTGGCTTTACTGTGCAGAGGGATCATCTGGGAAAAGGAAGTTTTAATCCCATTCTGGAGAAATTTGTAAAATGTGCAGTTAAAGTTCGTGTTACGAAACAGAAAGTAACACTATAAAGGTGTATGGTCTTAGGCCTGAACTGAGTCGTTTTGGAGTTATGAGTCCTCTAAGTGCTCTTCTGTATTTGGAGACTTGTCATGTTTCAGGTTATTGCACACTGCAAGTGCACTCAGGAGATGTGGAGCTGTGTGGATGTGAGGCAAAGTGCACAGTGGCCTGGAGCAGGGACAGCAGGCCTGTTGGCAGCCATTGGGAGGTGCACTGCATCTTCCACTACAGCTCTTCCAAATGTATTGCTTTTTCTGCTTGTCAGGGGTAACTCCAGAATGAGAAATGGGGCACATGGGAAAAAAAGCAGACATAGGACTCCAGCGCGTGTTCCAGTTGGAATGGACTTATAGCAACCTATTCTGCCTGACCATTACAGGACTGACCTGAAGTTAGAGCAGGTTGTTGAGGACATTGCCCAAATTGCCTCTTGAACACTGACAGGCTTGAGGCATTGGCCACCTTTTGCAGGAAGGCTGTTCCAGTGTCTCTCAGTAAGATCATGCTTTCTAATGTCCATTCTGAGCCTCCAAATAGGCAGCTTTGTACAATTCCCACACATCCTATCACTGTAAATATCTCTTGTCACTGTCCAGTAGGAAGCACAAGGCATTTTTTAGTTACAATGCAGTCTATTCTGCAGTGATTCAACATATGGGGATAGCCTTGTACCCTAGAAATCCTTCTTGGATGAAGAATTCTGTGGTTCTAACTGTTGTGAAAGCAGTCTGCATTGTAAGGGAGACAATGAAAGTAAAATAGTGTCTCTTTTTTACAGGAAGCAGGCATTCACTTAACAGGTGGCATTGCAGTAATGTTGTCCTGAGTTAATAGCTGGTCTGGCCCCCAGCATTCTGGAAATTCAGCTGCCTGTAGAGTTACTGAGGATTTTTTATTACCTTCCTGTGAAGTTCACCAATATGAGTTATGTAAGAAAATAGTTGACTTCTGAGAGTGGGACTTATTCCTGCTTTTTGCCTGAGGAGTCTTTATTTGCAGAGGTGGTCCCACAGAACCCAAAGGCTTCATTATCCTAATTAAGGATGTACAGGATAAGATTCCTTCTTTTATGCTCAGATATGTCATACACAATCTTTCTTTGATAAGAGAAATCTTCTTCTGGAATTTATTAATGAACATCTTTCAAAGATAAAGTTTGGAGTATTCTTGTCAAATGCATGTTTTCTAACTACTCTACTTTTCATCTGGGGATAATTTTGCACAGTAAGGGATATGCTCATATTCAACTGGATATGATTGGCCATTGCCGGAGGCAGTAGAATTTGCTGGCTGAATAATTATCTGATAACTTAGACAAATCCTGCTTATAATTGGAGCAGAGTGGCATGAGAAATGCACCCTTACTCCAGTGTATGAAAGTCTAATGCACATGGCATTTTCAGTGGTTATTTATTTATTTATGTATTTAAATGCAGTGTTTAGGACATAATGGAGAATGGGTGAGTGTCAGAGATGGTACTTAGAACCACAGAGTATTGACCTGCAAGGGACCCACAAGGATCACCAAGTCCAGCTCCTGGTCCTGCACAGGACACCCCAAGAGTCACACCATGTGCCTAAGAGTGTGGATCAAAGGCTTTTTGAATTCTGTCAGGCTTGATGCTGTGACCACCTTCCTGTGGAGCTGTTCCAGTGCCCAACCACCCTCTGGGTGAAGAACCTTCTTCTAATGCCCAACCTAAACCTCCCCTGATAGAAATTCAGGCCACTCCCTCGTGTCCCGTCACGGGTCAGCTCAGAGAAGAGATGAGTGCCTGCTGCTCTGCTTCCCCTCAGCCCGAGACAGTTGCAGACTGCACTGAGCTCTCCCCTGAGTCTCCTCCTCTCCAGGCTGAACAGACAAAGTGACCTCAGCCTCTCCTCATGTGGTTTCACATCCAGACCCTTCTGCATCTGAGGATGGCTCCCCTTTTGACATTTTACATCTTTCATGCATTGAAGCACCCGAAACTGTGCCAGCACAAAGTAGAGCACTTGATGAATTTCATTTTATCTCTCTTCTTACCTTGTGATTGTAGTACTTAACTTACATAGGATGTGGTCATATGAGATGTATTACAAATTGATTTTTTAATAACCTGATGAACATGTTTCTGTTGTCTGGTGTAATGAGTTATCTCTAATGACTAAAGTAATATTAGTACTCAAGTTGAATCGATGTTAGAACTTATTTTATCTTGAAATCTAATTTGCTGATGTTAGGACAGAAGTCAAATACATTAAAATAACATCATAAATTATAGCAAATATACCTTCTTATAATAAGATTAAATCTTGTAGAGCTCTATAATTCTTGCTGGGTGTGATGGAGCCAGATGCGGTTTATTCTGAGTGATCTTCCTCCCAGATACATAACTGAATGCACTAGTGCTGTATGTCCTGCACAAGTGTGTTTCTGTCTACTCTATAAATACTATTTTATGGCTGCTTTTTGAGATGGTAGACTGAAGCTCTTCAGAAGGTAGATTGTGAAATAGTTCAGTTATGCTTTGTTCTGATTTATGTTTTCCTTGGCATTCTTTTTGATTGTCAGAAACTTGTAGTATGGTTGTCCATAGTTTTTACTGCTTGCCTTGAAAGTGGATTCCATCCAGCTGTTTGTAGTTCACACATCCAGCTGTTTGTAGTTCACACAGCCAGCTGTTGCAGTTGGGCTGAAAGGTATAACTGTTGCCATCTGTAACAGCTATGAATTTTGAGAAAATCTCTTTAATCATGTTTATGAACTGTAAATGTGTTCTATGCATGTTGGAGTTTGAAAACTGAGAAAAAAATTAACTATTAAAATTACAGGTTCCATATGAACTTCTTACTCCTTTTTAAAAGCTCTCTCTAGGTTGTTGTATTGGGCTTTTTTTCCAGTTACTTTTTTTTTTTTTTAGCTTTTGGTACTATTGTGTGTTGATAGCATATCAAAGACTGGGGAGAGAGATACATATAAAATGTATTAGCATCATAAAAGAAGTATTTTTATTTTTAGTATTTGTGGCAGATATTTTTTAATTCATGGCAGTATGCAGCAGCTTTCCAGGTGTTTTGCCCCTTTCCTGCTACCAGTATGGGAAGTTCTCATTTAACATCATCTGCATGTAAAAGACTGTTCTTGGAGATAAGGTTTCAGACTATTTCTTTGTGGGTGAAGAGAAAATAATCCCTCTGTGGTATGTCACACTTCAGAATTAAATAGTTCTCATGATTCAGTGTGCATGTAGAACTCTGCTTCAGCTCTGTTAGTCCAAGGTGGTTCAATTTCAGCCTTGCTAAACACTGACAGTATTTATGTTCTGGTTATTCTACCAATGCAGCTGTTGCAACACGTTTTCCTAACTGTGGTGAATGAAAGAACACTCACCGTAGCTATGGGAAGAGCACAGATGTGTTCGGTAGATCTCAGAAGGAACTCCAGCTCTGTGGTGAGGGACAGAAGGGACCCTTTCTCTCCAGGCTACAGTTATCTTCCTGGGGGCAATTCCCTTCCCTTTCCTTGACCTGGACTTGGGATCTTCTCTGCCCTGTCTGAGAATTGTTAACAGCCCATGTACCTGTGTACTTGCCACTTATCTCAGTAATAGGACAGGCAGTTTCATTCTCTCTTGCGCACAGCAGTCACGTAACATGTGCTGAGGGGACAGAGCAGTGAGGTAACATGCTTGTAGTGAGGCATTCAGAAAGGGAAATGGAAAAAGTTGAGTGCCACAGAACAGTAAAAAACATAAAAAGGTGGTAGGAGGACTGCAGTAGCAGGTTTGGGTGGTTTTAAAAAAAAGAGGAGGGAAAATAAGAGGAGGAAGAAGAGGAAGGGGTTGGAAAGAGGCTGAGAGTATGGAAGAAGTGAAGGGGTCAACATAATCCTTTTCACGCATTTTTCTTGAGGTTGCTCCTCCAGGAAATAATTTGGACAGGCTGGCATTCCTTTAGGTTACATTTTCTTACTGGAAACATCAAACACATCTCTTTCTTCTGCTGTCATAAAGCTTAAAAAGAAAGAAACCCCTGCCATGGACTATGGGTGCACACAGCATCCTCATTACTTGATCATTGCTTTGATGGCTTGAATACTATGACTTTTCATTTCAGCCTGTAGTTGGCTTTTGAACTGAAAAGCTGGGAAGGGATGAGTGATTGCCGGGTTGTGACTCATGTTAGCTTCACAGTTCAGGTGTCTCACAGCTCTGCTTCAAGCCCCCAGACTCCTTCATGATTTTGTCATTTGGCTCAGGTACTTGTAAAAGCCGTGTGTTTTTAGTAATCTGTTTCTCTGTACCCCTATCTGTGTGCTGTCATCTGTAGCTGGCTGATTTGTTCACAGCTCAGAATGCTTACTGGCATGAAGGGGCCAGATTTGGTTGTTCTTTCCTTGTGTCAAGCCGCTGCAGCCTGAGAGAGCTTAGCTTATTCCCAGTGTTTCCTTTAGCTGCTCTCTCCCTCTTTCCTTCTTCAATTTGTAACTCTCTGCACATGTTGTTTCCTTTTACAGTCCTACCAGCAGTGTTCACTGCTGGTTTGATACAAAAGGTGTGGTATTTTGGTAAAATTGCTGAACTCTATCCTTGCTGTGCCAGTGTTGTTGATGTATATCTAGAGGAAGACAGCGCTTCTGGCTTTGACCAAATCAGAGGCACAGAGAGAAATGCAGTATAAGTATCCCTAAAATTACTTTTCTTTCAAAGGACACATAAATTTATTGCTTAGAACATCATTAGTACCTTCTTATTCAAGATGAATGGAAAAATGACCAGGTAGAAAATCAAATGTAGAATTCCTTATGTTTTTATAGGAAAGCAAGGTCATTGATGTGAAAGAGAGGACTTTGTGCCTAGAGAGTCTGTGTTCATATGTCTAGTATGACTTTAGGTGTAGAATTATGATGACAATTGTGTGCATAAATTCTGGTTATGGACAAACTGTATTCTGTATTGCAGGCAAACTGCAAATGTTAACACTCCAGGGGGGGAGAGCAATAGTTGTCTGGCTCTACATTTTCTTCTTGACTAGACTGCTGTAATTCCAGTTCCCTACAGGAATGGTTCTCCATTTCTTGCTGATAATGCACATGTGCAATCTAAGGGCTGGGTGTTCACCTAAACATCTGAGATGAGCATAAATAATTCACAGGAATTTAACTGGGAAAGCTCTCTTCATTAAAGCATGTCCTTTTGACGCTCTTAATGGGAGGAAAAGAGTCTGCAAGGGACTTGTCTCTTTTCTTGTCATTGCTGCTCATTGGGAATAATTCACATGTAATTTAAACCCTATGGTAAAGAACTTCTGAAGCTTTTATCTGAAAGGCAGCTCTTTGCTGGTGTGCAAAGAAAGAAATGGGACTGAGTATTAACAGAGTGGATGATAATGTTGTGTCCTCTGCAGCTGCTGAAAAGGTTTAACTGCAGTCATTGCTGTGTGTGCCTACACTGCTTGGGGGTGAACAAAGAGTCCCAGCAAAACACGGAGTATGGTGTCTGTCTGATTACAGCTCTGGAAAGACAGAAAACTTAGGTGAAGGAGTGCTTCAGCAGAGTGCTTTCCGCTGTCACTATTAAGTGGGGCAGCTGTGCAGGTGACTATATTCCAACAGTGAAGACAGAGGAGAAGCTGAAATGTCTGCTGGTGGCTTTTCACTTGCGCTACTGCAGCCACAAGTTGAGTAAGCCATCAGCACTAACCTGAAGACCATCAGAAGTGGGCTTTGGGATGTGAAAGACAATCCTATGCAAAACTGAAATGAATGGCTTGTACAGGCTGCTGGCAGAAAGGCTGAAAGATGCTTTTTTCTTTTGCTCTACTCCCCTCCTTTAGTGAACAGTGTGTACCATGCTGAGATAAGGGTGAGACATCCATGGGGTGAGGAGATAGGACACAGTCTGGTACAGAGTCCTCTGCCATTGTGTCTTTCTCCCTCATTCTCCTCCCTGGTGACCAGAGCAGGCAATGGAATTAGTTAAAAGCTTGGGAAAATATTTTGGGTGAGCACTTGAATTTTGGCTGAAAGTTAACTGTGTGTTGTAAAGAACAGGATATCCAAGGATATAAGCAAGAGACCACACACTCCCATCCTTCTAACACTTTGGAGTTTTTTGCATCCTGGATTCTTAGCTTAGGGTTTGGTTGGTTGGGATTTTTTTTGTGTGTCAAAATATACCACTAATGAAAAACAGCTGTCTCAGAAAGTGCCCAACATTCAAACTGAATTATTAACCACTGATACTCAATTTCCCCCCACATTTTGCAGAATGTCAGAATTCTTTCATTCTGAGGTTACCAAGGTCATCATGGCTCAGAAGTTTTCTAGCACTCATTGTCTACCACTTATTTCATAGAACATGCTATTACTACCTTTTTCTTCACCTCCATAGGACAAAAGAAAGCTTAAATTTAACTCCTCTGCTGCAGCCTGATCAAACTGAGTTCCTAATTTTGTTTCTATTGACTAATGGGTAAATGAGATTTTTCCTTCTCTTTTTTAGTAAGCCTTCCATGTTCTGAATAGACCTCTCAGCTGTGCATATATCATCTCTCCTTTCTAAATTTGTTGTGTTATTGTAGCCCCACATTCACTGGCATTACTCAGCATGGAGTTGATTTAAAGAGAGAAAAACTTCCTTAAGGAAAAAGAAAGGAAAATATGAATTTCTAAATGCAGGTCTTTTGCCACATTTCATTAAGAAAGGCAAAACGTGAGGACTAGAAAGTGAATAATACATAAATTAGTTATGAAAGGTCAGGGCAAAAGCAATATACAGAGACTCATACAATAAATAAGTGTAAGCTTAGTTGCACTGCTGAATTGATTTTCACATCTATGGATTTTTAAGTAAAATATTTACTGAGATTTCCAGGCGTGAGTGCCTAGGGAGGCACTTTGGCTCCAGGATTTGGGAAGCTGGGCTATCAGTCTGTAGCCACAGCTTATGCTGGCTAGTGAACAGGCTGTCAGAGCAAGAAGCCTCTAGCTTTTGGTTGCTAAAGAGGAAATGAAAAACAATTTGTCACACATTTCCCTTAAACTTTAAAAAAATTAGTCTGGCCTGATACATTGATTTATGTTTGAATAAATGAATAAACTCTGTACATGTGTCATCAGCTGAGATTGCTATGCCACACTGCCATTTTCCATTTTGGGAAGATTATCATCTCGGCATTCCAATTAGTATTCAATTTAGTCCCAGTCTGGCCAATAAGATCTGTCTGTATGGAACATCTGCCAAGCCAGTTAACCCTTATTCTGTTTTTGTGCATTAAAAGGGCATAATCACTGTGAATTGCTTCCCATTTGTCTTTATTGTAGTTCACTTTAATTCATTTCTGTCCTCTCCTTCAATCTGTCAGTTTTATTACTAGATTGAATGTTAAGCCTAAGCTTCTTGGCAATATCCCAATTTTAAAGGTACATTTTTATGAGATGGGTGTAATTTGAAAATAAATGATGAGAAAAGCCAAAAACTCTTTTTTCTTTGAAAAAAGATCTGATTTTTTTTTTATCTCTGTGACTCATGACAGTTTAGAATTGAGAAATAAATTTGGTTTAATCCTTTTAAAAGTTTGTAGCTCAGATAGAATCATTAAACAGTAACATACGGTATGTTAGCACAGAGTAGTATTTTAGAGTATGGCATTTTGAAATATGTATTGCTAGAGGATTATTTCTCAATTTGTTCAGCTTAACCTCTCCATAATTTCCATGAACATAATTTATGCATCTCTAGTTTGAATTATTAATGAAGCTGAGCCCAGGCTTTCCTTATTGGAGTAAAGGACCAAGGAGGACTGAGAGAATGCTTGATCAGCACACAGTTCCCTGGCACAGGACAGGTTTCGTTTTGCTGGTATTTCACCTCTGAGTGCAGTGCAGAGGAGAGAGAGAGGGAGACTCAGCTTCCAGGGTTCATTGCTGTGGGTTTATGTCACCCCCTGAATATAGAACAGAATTCTGCCAAGCGACACAGTAATTCCTGTGTGAAAATAGATGCTGTGCTGTGCTTTCAGGCTAGCAGCTGCCTGCTTTGATATATGGGCCTTCAGCAGGGAGGCAGTCACATGACCTTGATATAAAAATGTCCAATTCCTTGAAAAAGTTCTCCGTATTTCAGTGGATGTCAGCAAATGAAGCCAAGCAGCTTTACTTCATGAAAAGAGCAGAAAACAGCCTGTGATACCATTTTGGTGTGGATTAGCCTCATAATTGTTGGGATTTTTTTTTTAAACTGCTGGACTTTTAAAACTGCTAGAGATCACTTGTCTATGCTCAAAGCAAATGTGTTGTTTTTCTCTGACTCTTTTTGAGTGGTGAATTGCAGAGGTTATTTGAATTGCAGTCATAACTGCTCATGGTTGATCGAGAATGTGTCACAGCAAGGTGATGTGCTGGTCTTTGTGCTGTGCTGGGGACACGATAGGTGAAAAACTCTCACTTCCCAGACTTCTGGCATTGAAGGGAGAATTTGCTGTGATGTTCTTTGCTTCAAAGAAGTACAAGAAGTATGAGGAGCCAGAGAAGACTGCTCAGAGACTACGTTTGCCATAGAAATAAGTTGAATAAGGAAATGACAGGAGTTGAATAAATAACACTGTAAAAGAATGCAAAATAATGAAACTCGGTAGAGAAGGGAATCTGTAGTTTCTCTTCATCTTGTTCTATAAAATGTAGAGAATCAAAATTGAAACCCAAAAAATTCCAAGATGCTGAAAATTCTTATGATACGTTGGTTGTGGAATTGACTGCTATAGGATGATATCAAAGCCATAAAAAGATCTCACTTATTGTGTTTTAATCTGACCGTTGTCTCCAGGGCATCAGCTGACATTCTTAAATTGACTTTCATGGGTGTGTTTTGCTTATTGGGCTTCCTTTGAATGTGTTTAGTTTTCCCAGATTGTCAAAGGCAAGCTACTGACATGGTGGTCACTTAACATTCAATCTAGTGTGGCAGTTCTTCTGTAAGAGAATCCTAGAAATGATGGTGCTGAACTTGGAATATGGAATATGATTGGCAGTTTACCCCATGCTGTCACGCTGCCATATGGCCTCACTTCCATGGCCTGGTAGCTTCTGATCCTACTTGGATTTGCCCATCCTCTGTGGGGGTAATGTCAGACACTCCAGTCACTGATCTTGGCTAAGTCCTGTGCTGCCGACAGTAATAAGGGAAGGCCTCTTGTTGTCTTGGGCACCAGTAATTGCTGTTAGGGGCAAACTTGACCACAGCTGTTTCCATGATCCTTCTGAGGAGCAGTGGTGGTGCAGCTTCTGTGGCACAGAGTTACCTGACACAGGAAGATGCCGTGGCCCACCGAGGCACTGTCAGCCTACAGCACCGCTGTTCTTTAACCAAGGGACAAATGAAGGTGACATTCCTAGCACAATTCTCATGCTGGCTATGAAATAATGCCTTCACTGTATCATGCACTTGCCTCATGATGTCCTCTTGAATTTATAAAAATGGTCCTGTGTGTATATTTTAAAATAACACTAATTAAGAGGGATCTTAGTGGAACAAGAGAGAATAAATATCCTCTGAATACCTTTGTGAGAAAGCATGGCCCAGAGGTTTTGCTACTAAAGTTTAATGGAAAAGAATACTGAACAAAGTATAGTAATTTTGAAGGTCTCTCTTGCTCTTCTCCCTGTTGAAATGCAAACAGTACAGGCTTAATGATCTATTTTTGTTCTTGCTTTTCATTTATTTCTTTTTTAATATAATATAGTAACAATGGGTTGCTCCTCAAGGGGAGGTGAGTGAGGAGCTTTAATTTTGGTGGCTGGATTAGTGTGAACTAGATGTTTGAGAGACAGAACTAAGGATGTACTAGCAAGGTGTCAAGTGAGCTGTACCTGCAGATATTGAAACATGGTGAACTCAGCTGGGATTGCAAGAATTGTATCTTCACAGAAGAGCCACCAATTGATCATTTCATAAAAAGAAGAATGACAATAAAGTGACTAAGAAAAAATATTCTAGTATTCTTGTACTGGAGCCTTCAGTTTTGTAGGCTCTTCAAAAGCTGGTGTGTATTGCTTCCATCACATAACTTCTAATCAATTAGTGTAAAAATGGACTATTGTAAAAGCAGCTTTAGCTGCAAGAATTCAGGGAGACTGGCAAAGATGATAAAAATCTTCTTTGCTCTTGTCTTCCATTCTTTATTATACAGGCAGAGGGTGAAAAATTGAGATTGCTTTTCCTTCTTAAAACCAAATGTCATGATGGAACTTTTGACAAGGCATTAACCTTTGACAAACTAAGACTCTAATGACTCTTTTGTTGCTTGCTATTGTTAAATGCCTTGGAAGATGCTGGAATCTTCTGACTTTCTCCTTGGCTGAGGAGAAAATACGGAGCTGTTAGAAAGGGGAACTTTCCTCAGCACATTTGCAATGAATTGTTTAAGCAGATGTTAACAAAAGGAATTAATGGTTAAACATTGAAATGTTCTTAGCCCTATGGTTAAGAATTTTGTTGACCTTTGAAATGGCAATCTCCTGTCATCCGTGTGAATCTACTGAAATGGAAAGTGTAATCTCGGTTTTTAATTATGTGCACACACATTGCTCGTGCATGTATGAAGCAGATGTAGGGATGGATTAATTTTTTGTTGTTTGTCTTTCTTGACAAAGCATATGGCTTACTCATTATGTATGTATAAGCCTGTGTGGACAGAGGGGTGAAAGAGGAAGCAGAAAAAGGACACCAGCTGGTTGGGTTTCCTTGACTTGTATTTGGACTATCTTATTGTAATAATGTTTCAGTTTTAATCTGCAGACATTTCTGCAGTGTCTTAAATGTTATGGAAAAGCTTGCAGGTGTACACTTCAACCATCATAAGGGTTTTTCATCCAGCAATGCAGAATGAAGACCAGTAATAAGCCAACTGAGCGATTTGTTGGTCCTCTACTAAGCCTTGGTGACTTGAAAATATCCACAGGCTACTTAGAGGTGTGCAGGTTTGTTTTTTTCTTTTAATACAATCTGGTTACATATACACAAATTGTTCATTATCAATATGTGTCTGCTGTTTCAGAGCATTTTTATAGGGCCAGACATCTGGCTGAGGATATGGTGGTAAAGGGCAATGTGTGTCTCGGTAATGATGTACAATTTGAGAAAAGAATATTATAGTGAAGAAATAACACCACTACACTTCCTTTTACACTTGAGACACAGGAAATATAAATATATAATACATAAAGCATTGTGCAGCAGGTCATAGTTTTAAATCTAACCCAGGTTGTTAGCAACAAATCTGTTGCCATCTAATTTATATCTTCCTCTGTGTATAAAGCCTTGGTGAGGGGTCAGCCCAATTCCCAATGAAAACCAGGATATGGACAACTTCACTTTTACTGTATGGAGCTACTAAGCAAGTTTGGACCTAGCGGCTGTGTGGATGATAGATCATCTTGAAGAACTTTGCTGCTGATTAGAAGTGAATGAATTGATTCTTTTTCATTTTTAATACTGCAACATAAGGTAAACATATGCAGGGACTACTAGATTTCAGGTGTTTGGCATTTGGTTTTTGACAGTCAAGTAGCAATGACTGTCCTGATTAAGTCTTTTCCTAGTGATTACTATCATCATACTTACTTTGATTTTCATTGGTGTAGAACTGTTGAGTCCCAGGTAGGTCCTTACTGTACAAATGCAGAATCAGGAAATTAGCAAGACTGATTTTGAAAAGTGCTTTCAAAAAATGCTAAATGCATGTAGACCAATTTTATTAATGGAGAAACCAAATTTCAGGCAATGAATCACTCCTTGCAAGCCCTCCAGTAAACCTGCATCACACTGAGGAGAGAATCTAGGTCTTAAAGGTCACACTGTTCTTTTGTTCCTGCCTCCACTAACACATCAGGACTGTTTTACCAAGGACCTGATTGCCTTGAGTTTATTTTGATTTCATACAAAGTTCAGAATGCACAAAGCTACCAGTATTTTGACATGGAAGGCTGTGTTCCCTTTAAAAGCAATTGGGTTTTTTTTTTTTGTGTAAATGATTGAATATTGAAACTGTTCATACCAGAGATGGATGGCATTTATATGCATGTACTGTAATTCCTATTGTAAGGGGTAGAAAGGCATTGTGTGAAGCAGTGAAGATTCCTCATCCCTTGTCCAGAAGCGAGGTAATACTTCTCATCAAATCTATACTGTGAAATTGAATATTTTAATAGATACATTGTGCATAACTTGAGATTTATAGGTGCTAATAACATGAAAAGCTCAGCTGGTGTACTCTCTCTGTCTTCTTGTTGTACATTTAAGTCATTCACTAAGTGAGAAAAAATTTAATGCAATTTGTCTGAAAGCAATCTCTAATGCTCGTCAGGGAACAAGAGACTTGCTTTTTCTGATTTCTCTTCATTGGTTGATTCTTCATGTAGATGTCAGGTTGTTATTAGATATTCACTTGGGGCTAGAAAAAAATCGGGAGGATTTTGTGAATAGCTGTGTAGAATATCTTCATTCTTCTATCTTGCTGGCAGGAAAAAAAAAGATAATATGTTTATAAGGTGTTTCTGGGGCTGTTTTGCACATCTTTGCCCATAGAAAGAGCCATGGATTTGGGCATGGTCACCTAGGCCATGGTCAAAGACCTTCTGCTTCTGTCTTGGCTGCTTGTACAGTCCACAGGGAAGATCTAAAATTAGGAAACTGCAAATAAGGTCCTCTCAAATCTTGTACCAATCTTAGCACCTCTAGGCAGAGGCTAGCATTCAGAGGGCCAGAAAATCCAAACTATTGATGTGAGTATCTATTTTAATTTGATTCCCTGAATATTCTAAACAGCCACATTGGGAATGGAAGGGTGTCAGCTGCCCTGAGAGGGAGAAGTTACACAAGTGAAAATGAGGGGTGGGGTGAAGATATAAACTAAAACATGGGCTAAGCAGTTTAGAGAATTGTCCTTGTGTGTAGCAGAATATGTTTCTACATTACTTACAGTAGCTTTTAATGCTATTACAGGGCCTAAAGGGATCAGATATTAGGTTCTGCTCTCTCAGTTACACTTTCTAAGTGGAACAGTTGCTGTCCTTCTCCGTCAGTTGCATAGTGTAAAGTTCATTCATTCTGCATTCTTCCTGCAAAGCTCTAAACTGTAGGAAACGTGTGGTCACTTTCTATTATATTTCACCAGGGTGCAGCCACCTGACAATGTATTTAACACATCTGAGTTAATACTTGGCAATGCTTCATACTTCAAAAGTGCTTGAAATTCTCTGAGTGCAGCTAGGCACCCATATCACAGCAAACCCAAGCTATGTAGATCAGCCATTCTGTACTTATTTTGCCATCTCTGTATTTGAAATATCTGAGTTTAGCTGCTTCTGCTTTTGTCTTGCTGTTAATTGTTGCACTAAAAAGGTAATGTGTGACTTTTCCCTTTTGATAGGTGTCAGAAATGTGCTAAATAGAGATCAGGTCAAGATTTTGGAGCACATTATTGCATTTCTGTCTTGGGTTTTCTTGCCAAAAATCTGTCAAGGGGCAAGGTCATTCCACTCTCTAAAACCTGAAGAAAATATATAGCTACAGTTTATGAAGCTGGGTGCATAGAAGTGATTTTCTTTTCTTTTTTTTATGGCTCCCCAAAAATGTTTTCCTTGAAGTGGTGAGCAAGAGTTAATCTATTTATTGGAAAACAGCTGTTCAACTAATGGTGGGAACCAAGTGTGTGCTTCAGAAGTGGGGCAGTGGCATGGCTTGGATCCTGCTGCCAATGGTAGGGTGGGGTCCTTATCCCTTTTACCATCTATTCCTTCTGCTCTGAGCTTTGTGTTATCTCTCTTTATTATGAAACATTTATAATGAAGAAAACAAGGAAGCCTGACTTTCATCCCTCCTTTCTGTGATTCTGTTAAGTCAGCAGAAGCTATAACATTGATTTCCCTGTAGCCGGAGTTTTATCTTTTCTATTTAAGAAAACCATTTATGCTTAGACTCTTTTTATCACTTAATTTTCCCGTTATAGTCACATCTGAATGTTTTACCTGTAGTTTGTTGCTGTTCAGGAAACAATGTGCCAATTTATTTTTTTTATGAGGAAATTAAGATAGCTTTGAATGAAATGTTTTGAAATCTTTGTCATGTGTGTAGCTTATTTTCTAGGCCTAGACATTTCAGACACGCATGACAGACTTTCACACACATGTATGTATATATGTGACAATGAGATCAAAAAGACTAGTTCACAAATAAGTTTAGAAAAGTGCATTTGAATGTACTTCCTTCCTAGAAGGACCTTCTGCCAGCTTTCCCTGCATAAAGCACATCTGATCTCTGGTGTCAGACAAAACTTAATCTGAAAGTTGAACCTAACGCTGTTTGGAAAGTGATTTAAAAAGTGTAATTAGTAAGAACACTAGTCTTTTTCTAATAAAAGTGTTCCTTGAGAATTTTTGCCAACAGAATCGGTGAAATAACTGCAATAATGTTAAATGGGAGCCATTGCTACTTTTAATAAAGAAATATTTAAGCTTCTTGAAACATTTTAATCATGGGTGTTGGACTGGATAGTCTTAAAAGGTCCCTTCCAGCATAACCCATTCTGTGATTTTATGATTTCACCTTCTTACAAAGAATGTTAGAAAAATAACTAAGAAACCATCCTCCCTTAGAAACTTTTCTGGAATCCATGAAGGAAATAGCCTTTGAAATTTTTTGCTTCAGTGTAGAAATCACCACATACTGCTTGTCACCAAGAAAGGATTCATTTAGCCAGAAATTAATCCTGAGCTGCCTCCTTGTAAATGTACTTAGACAGATCTAATTCTTGTGAAGCACAAAGCAAGTGATGCATAAACAAAGAAATTCAGCACATTTAATTTATGATTGCTAACCCTGCTTCATTTCTGACCACTGTGTTCCTTCGATGTTTTATGTGGTGTCAGCTGTTCAATTTGAAGTCTTAGTGGCCTTTTTCAGTTTCTACGATTTTGCAAAGGTTACAGAAAAGAGGGAGAGCTCTGTCTGGTGGTTCAGTTTAACCATGGCTCTACACCTGCTGGCATGTGCATGGTTTAGCATGTGCACAAAAAAATTCTGCACGGGCTGAGAATGAATGGAGAAATCTTTACAGTGGCTTTGGAAAACAGCATAGAAAATATTTCATTCAGAGGGGCAAGGCAGAAGAAACATTATTACTGCACAAAAATGTGACTTTTTGTTCAGCAAGTTGTCTTTCTTAAGGATTTTCCAACCACAGCTATGCTGGTCAATAAAGTTGAATGAAAGACCTCCAAGTTACTGTTGGTTGGTGCCACTAAGTCCACTTACAAAGCCCTCCTAGCCCATGCCTAGAGCCCGTTTAGCTTTACAACTGCCTCCTTTGAGCCCCGTGTACCCAGTTCCAGAGGCAGCTTGCCTAGACTGTGCTGTCATTGTGCAACCAGTGCACTGAAAATTGTCTTGGATTTTCTTCTGCACAGTGAGTGGAGGGGAACGAAGAATAAACAGAAGGTGCCAGTACTTGACATACGTGGCTGACCGTTCTGTCAAGTTTTTAAATCATTTTCCAAACAGCATTAGATTCAACTTTCAGATTAAGTTTTGTCTGACACCAGAGATCAGATGTGCTTTATGCAGGGAAAGCTGGCAGAAGGTCATTTTAGGAAGGAAGCACATTCAAATGCACTTTTCTAAACTTATTTATGAACTAGTCTTTTTGATCTCATTGTCACATGTATGCATACATGTGTGTGTGAAAGTCTGTCATGCGTGTCTGAAATGTCTAGGCCTAGAAAATAAGCTACACACATGACAAAGTCTTCAAAACACAAATATCCTTGTTGGCAGTGTTCTGTTGGTCAATAAATCCTTAAAAGATCTTGTAACTAGGGGTCTTGTGACCTTCTGAACTATGTGGTGAAGATGTGAGCCAAACTCACCCTTACTGCCTGTGTAGAAGATAAGAAAAATAAATCACATCATCTAAAAAACTCAGAGGTCCCATCTCTAACTCATTCAGAACTCCTTCAAAAATCCCCATACCTATCCACATCTCTACTTTGGCTTTGTACAGCCTTGAGAGAGTAGATTAAATGTTTGAGGCAGTCAACATCCTTATAGAGTGATAAGGAAGATGCTTTGCCAGTTCAAAGATCATCTAGTTTTACAGGTCAAAGAAGGCAATACATCTAGCTCAGGTTGTGAACTGACTCTCTGAGGTCATATGACATGTCAGGAGACAAATGACAAGCTGAGGGTAAGAGTGCCGCGTGCCTGACGTAATTGCTACATAGCCTCTGCCATGACATTTGGGTAGCATTTCTTCACAGCAATTACGCTGCTCTTTTTGTGTTGCTCAAAACTGGGCACAGCAAGAATGGCAACATGACTAAGAAAGACCTTGGGCCTGAGTGGATGGCAAGTGGAACATGAGTCAGCAGTGCCCTGGCAGCCAGCAGGGCCAAGCGTGTCCTGGGGTGCATCAGGCACAGCATGGCCAGCTGGGCAAGGGAGGGATTGTCCTGCTCTGCTCTGCACTGGGGTGGTCTCACCTTGAGTGCTGGGGGCTGTTTTAGATGCTTTTATATAAGAAGGACTTCAGACTATTTAAGGTGTGTCCAGAGCAGGACTGCCAAAATGTTGAAAAGTCTCAAGGGCAAGACTTAGGAGAAGCAGCTGATGTCGGTTGGTTTGCTCTCTGTGGAGTAGGGAAGGCTGAGGGGTGACCTCATCATAGTCTACAGCTTCTTTTGGGAGGCAGCAGAAGGGGAGAAGGAAAAATACTTCAGGGGAAAAAAAAAAAAAGGTTTTTTTATCTGTTGTTTTGAAAACCAGCAGGCTGTGCTAACAGGTCTTTTGTTTTTCCACAAGAGACCGCACAATCTTGTCATTTTCTCTTTCTGTATCAGCAAGGAAAGGAGCAGCAGCATGAGAAATGCTGTTCTTATTTGTGACTCTTAAATTTTCATTTGAGTAATGAAGAGAGTCTGCCAAAGTGGTCATTAAGATGCTGTCTTAAGATGTGTTCAAGGCCTTGCTTAGTAACCATTTTTTCCCTTGAAATTGGAAAGCCAGGACTTCTATGTTATACTTGAACCATTAATACCAATGAAGTATTAATGCTTCCCCCCCCCCTTCCCGCCTCCCCCCTCATAAGAGTTGTGTGGGTCTGGTTCAGCCTTCCTATTTTAGAACTATTTTGCATTGTATAAAAATGCTGCAGCATTGTCAGGATTAAATATTGTCTGCCTCCTCTTTTTCCCCGTCCAGCTGGAATCCGACTTCTTTTATTTAGGTTTGGTTTCTTAAATACTCCCAGACTAAAACAAAGCAGGGAATGCTTTAGCTAAGACTAAATAGCTGTTTCTTTGCAACTGGGGAGTAGGTTTAACAGCAACATAGTGCGTGCATTCATTCATTCAATCATTCATTCCATCAGATTACTCTGTTCCACCCTTCTAAACTGAAACTATGGCTTAGTAGTTCCAGAACTGAGGTCACACATTTGCAAGAACCCAAGCAATAAGAACTCTGTTTAGAGCTGTACTGCTGCTTTTTTTTTCACTATTTTTCAAAACTACAGTAGCAGGCAAATGTGATTTCAAAATAGCAAATGAAACATAATTATAACACAGCAAAGCCATTATCAGAGACTGGCCTAGCTCTTGTCAGCCCCATTCCCAAAGAGGAGTCTTGATAGAGTTTAATCATGATAATAAAGTATGAAATTCCTATGGCTAGGGCCATGTAACTAATTTTCCCAGGCAAATCCTTTGAACCTTGAAGTCAAGATCCCCCTTACTTTGGAGAGGTTTGAAGGGACATAAGAGTGTTGTCCATTCAACAGAGGCACCTTCCTATACATGAACAGTTTAACAGCTTCCATATGATCCATTATTCATGCCTTCAGTGTATCTGCAGGGAAATTTCAGACCTGAGAGTCTGTTGGAGAAACTCTGTAAATCAAGTGCTCCTTTTGCACTCCTGCCCATTCTCTTGGGCAGGATTGTCACTTTGGGGAATTGCAGAATTTCCAGTTGTCCACCTCTGACTAAAAAAACTCCGAGAGCTAAGAAGTCATTGACATCATGGTGCACTCTTCCCACCTTTTTTTTGGGTACTTTCTGCTATGTGGAAGGTCTAGAGCCAGTTTAGCTTTTTACTCAGAGGTGCAAGCCTCATCTGTGTGGGGTGACTCTTGTTCACAACATATGATGGATGGTCATCTCTTGCTGTTTTGCTCAATGCCAATGTTTTGGCGAACAGCTGGCATTCTCTGCCTTGTGCCATGGTATTTCTGCTTCTCCTCTGGAAATAAAAGATAGGCTCTTCTTTGTGGTTTATATGCAGTTTCTCTTTGTGAAGATACAAAAGCTGTAACTGGTGTGTGAGTGGCAGAAGTCACTGTATCCTCTGCCCTCCTGTTATGCAAGATGCTGCTCTTATTTTCTGGTTTATGTTGGTTCCTATTCCAACTTGAATTTTTAACATCATTATGATAGAGCTAAAGCTACCATGCAGTGCTGGGAATGACCCATGAAATACATGGAAAAGAGAGCTTGTGAAGTCACACATGCTGTCATATACTTGAATATAATTATAAACAAATAAAGAAACCCATTGATAAACAGGATAAGTTTTCAGAGCAAGAGGAAAATGAGTATCCCATGGTGGCAGTCAATACTTTGCTCCATTTTCAAAACAAGCTCCAAATACCTAAAGATGTATGCATATGGTCTGCTCAAAAGCAAACTTACCAGTGACTTTTTGATTACATCAGGGCTCTCTGTGAAGATTGCATCAATCCAATTTATTAATTTGCCTGTTTCAGCAAGCTGCTGTCAGAATTGATCAAGTTTATGAAGTTGTGGAGCTGCTCACTATTGAATGTGCCAGGTCTTGTCACTGTAGGACAGCAAATCCCACACCATGGTTATGTATGATCCAAAGGATCTCAAGGCAAATGCTGGCTAGGAACTTATGCTCTCTGAGAAGGAGTCAAATATGTGCTCCTTCTCATCTGTTTCTTTTCACTGCCTAAGAGAGAGTTAGTGTGGAAGTGAAGAGAGATCATCAGATTCAAGATGAAATTCCCCCAGGAATTTCTGTGTGAAACACCAGGAACCAGGTTCCAGGGGCCAGCAGAACTGCTGAGAGCTTGGATGTGTGAAACAGGGAAGTTAGAGGGATAGATTTACATGGCTGCTGGTGTGAGTGGCTGTTGGGATTTTGGACAGAGAATATGTGAGTATTTTGTTTGAATTACAAGTGCTGCAGACACTTATATATTGATCTAATACATCTATCCAATATTTCTTATGTTGGCTTGAAGTGAGACGGATCATGGTTTTTGCACAAAATTGAGGCTTAAGGCAGTTAGGATTAGAGACATGATGGCTTCTGTCAGCTCTTCTGTTTCCTGAAACAAGAGCTGGCTTTTCATTGAGTTAGTTTTGCACACTGCAAATCTGAGCTCAGTTAATATATGCCTGCAGGCATACACGGGCTTTTGAGATGCTTCTGCAGATTCCAGTTTAAAAAAAAAAAAAAAAACAAAACCAACAAACCAACAAGAACCACTTGAATGGAAAATGTCCAAAATGAAGATATTTCAGCCTGCAAGCAAATTTTATGCAAATTAGTCAGTAGGCATGAATGACTGTCTTGCGCTGTTGGTGGTCTTGGCAAGCCAGGAGTGATGTTGGGAATGGCTGTTGTCCCACATCTAACAACACGGGCGGAACACACCGCCTTCTGCTTGCTGCGCTGTCTTTGGCCCATATATAGGAGCTCTTGCAATCAGATGGGAGCTTGGCTGATGTTTTTAGTAGGCCTGGGACAGGGCAGCTCCATCTCTCACCGTATGAGCAGCTCAGCAGACATGCATGAGCTGCCTAATGACCCACTGCTGCAAAGGCTCAGTTACGGTGCTTGTTTGGCAAGGAAGATATAATTAATAATGTCATTGCATAAAAGTCAGCTGTTCAGTACTCATGCTAGCTGCCAAATGTTACACGATGCAGATTTAGAAATATTTTATCCATCTGCCAGTGCTTTCAAATCATTCTGGCAAGGTTTGTATTTCTATTTTAAACTGTGTAAAGGGAAATTGCTCTCATTCTCTCAGTGCTAAGGATGGTGCAAGCCTTACCCTACCTACTTTTAGAGAAATAGACCAGGGGAAGAAAAGTGTTAGAGGTCATCACAGAGGTATCATTTAGTGTCTAAAATGTACTGGACATAATGCCAGAGTGATTCTGATATCATTTTTTTGGAGGGGGAAAGAAGTGGTGCATCTCAGGATCAATAATGTGTACATCCAGGAAACATTCCACAAAAAAAAAAAAAAAGTGAAGTAAATTTACAACTTCATATTAATAAACTGTAGGAATTATTGTTTTACACCATCCATTAATGTTGTAAAACAAGTAAGTGTCTTTTCTATTAAGTAATGCTAGGTATAGAAATTTTATTTATGCAGCTTTGATTATTTTTCTTTATTTGAAAAAACTCACAGAGTCTTTCATCTATATGCCCTGTTTTTCTTTTCACACATGCTGAGTGATTACAACCTTCAGTGTTCTTTTGGTTAAAAATGGCATAATGGAACAATCAGTTGGAGTTTTCCCTCTTCTTCTCCTTCTGTTCCTGACTATACCTGTCATCCCAGCTTTTAAACTGCTCCTTATGGCCACAGCCAGTCCTTTAACGTCAGACATGTAAGTTAAGCAAGTGAGATCCCTTGACTAGTAAAATTATACATAAAACAATGATTACGGATCTAACATTTTAGGCAAAATATTATCTATTTCATTACCTTTGTTCTCACTAGGCAGTACAAGCTTTTCTGTCCCTTATGTGACCTCACCTCAGCAGTTCATATTACTAGGGACAGACAGGAATTTGTGAGGTAGGACTGCAAAATCCTCACAGTTATACCTGGGACGAAAATATCTGAGCAAACTGAAACAGTGCTATTCTGGCAGTGAGGGAGCAGCCTAACAGACCACAGTGTCTAAAGAACCAGCATGGACTAATGCCTCTACTGCTACTCCCAGGTTGCTGCTTTTTATGGAAATATTGTTCCTCGTTTGTTATAGCAGGGTGAATTTGCATGTGACACACATTTCATGCTGCTATTTTGACCATGGCATGAAGAGATATTGTTCCATTGCTACTGCAGTGTGAATCCTTACAGCATCTGCTCTGTTATCTTTGTGCCCTTCCAGCACAGCTCCTACTGGAGATGGTTTTTTTTTTTTTTAATGAATAGGAAAATGAAAATAGTTTTTATTTTTGAAAAGGCAAAGGACTTGAATAAATGCAACATAAAGAATGACTAGAATTCCTTCATGGTGTGCCAAGAGAGTCCTCTCTGATTTTTGCTACTTGTTAATTAGCGTTCTAAGCTAGTGGAGAGAAAAAAGATACCATTTAATTCAAGTCTGCTTACCTTCTTTTGAAAAACTAACCCCATTCCAAATCTTTGCAACACATTTAATGACTGTAATCTCTGAAAATACAAGTTAAATAAAAACATACAAGGAATGGATACTTCCTGGCAATTTCTGCAAAGAAGGCAAGGGAAAAACTGGTGGAAGACTTAGCAGCTGGAAGCAATGCTTGCTGAAAGACTAAACCAGTTTTTGAAAACCTAAAGCAGCAGTAACTTTCATTTCAGATTATTCCTTTGGTTCTTCTCAACACCTATTTTATTTAGTATTGAAAAACTGGCAGCTGAAAAAGCAAGCAGACTTGCCTTCTATTTTTGAGCATGTAGAGAATGAGGTAAAAGCATTTAAGAGTGACAGTTTCTACATTTTTACAGTTTGGTCATGAGAAATATTCAGTTCTTTAACTACAGGTAACACTGCCACTGTTAAATAAATCCATTTAAAATGAAAACTATGATGATTTCTTGATAAGAAACCATCCCCATTTCTTATTCATACAGCACATTAAACACAGTACTTTGAAACTAATAGTGTATAGTTTTGAAATGTTCTAGTGTGGCTTTTGATTGAGTGCCAATTTCTACCAAAATTCAGTTACCAGCAAAAGATGATTCAGTGTATAGGAACAGATGCTCTTCTGGCCTTACAAAAAGATGCATTAATTATCTATAGAAAGAAGCTGAATAAAGGGTACAAAAGCAATGCAGGTTAAAATGCATGACTTATTTGAAGTTTTGTTCAGTTTAAATGATGATAGAAGCTGATGATTTAAATATCTGTGGCTTAAATGAATCTGCATTTACCCTGACCCATTAGAGAAGCATTTTTGGGACCAGAGGTCAATTCCAAAGGTTCCTGATAGAAGGAGCAAAATGTTCCTTTTCTACATCTGGGGAGAGTGGTGAGGTTTTCTTCCAGCTGTCACTGCTCCAGTGCATGTCTGTTCATAGTTTTCTGTTCAGAGTAGACAAAACTGGATTTCATGACTGAAGATCTGTGAGTCTTGTTAACATGTATTGTCCTTTTGCTCTTGTTCCCACTTGATATTCAGTTTACAGACTTTTCAAACAGTTGAGCACGCTGATCCACATTCATCTCTCTCCTAAAGCAGATGGACAGACAAGAGTTGTGCCTCTTGCATGTGGCTGAACTGGCTTGAAAATGCAAGGTAGATGTGAATCCAGGGTGATGCTAAGTCATACAAGAGCATGCTAATCTGTGGGAGATGATGTTAGTTGCTGTTACAGGGATCACTTTTTTTCTTGAACCCTGCAAATGCAAACAGTAAACTTAAATATCAGGTAGCTTGCGAAAAAATGCTGTCTGACTCTATGCAGGAGTAGAGGGCTAGTCACAATCTAGCACCATTTTCTTTTTTTTTTTTAAATTTTTATTGCCTTCCATTTTGTAGTTAAGAGGTGTGTTCAAGTGTAATCTAATTTCTATAGAAATGAGCTAGGAGCTCAAGAGGGCAAGGCACAGGGCTCAAGCCTCAGTGAGGATGCATTGGGAGCAGCAAAGCAATCACTGCACAGGGTTCTGTATTCTTGTGGTGTGTCTGAAGTCAGAGGATAATTCAGGAGAAATTAGGAGGAGAAACAAAAGGAGAAACATGTCAGCATATATGAAGACATTTTGGGAGTTAGATTCATCTTTCCTGACTTTAGGGTCTTGCTGGATATATTTCACAATGGCAACAATATCAGAAGGCACTCCAGCTTCTCTTTGATGCATGTGGTAAAAAAGATGGATGCATATAGGAAGATAGGTGAGCAAGGACTGCCATTTTGGGTATTCCAGCTAAAGCAAAGGCTATTTCTACTTGTGGAATGGGAAGTATTTTTTGAAAGCTTTTTGGATAGAGACTGGAAAGGTCAAAATCCCGCGGCTGTCTCTCTGCTGGGAGATTATTTTAGTCAATGTGTTCATGTAACCCATATTTGTATTGAAATCTATAGCACAGCCTGCAGTTTAGGATTACCTTTATTTGCCAGTCAGATACCTTGTGTAAGGCAAGTCAGTACTGAGATATCATATAAGAAAATTACCCCAGAATGATTTTATCATTACAAGCATCACAATGCAGGCAGATTTCACTGCACAGATTTACAGTCAGCAACTGGAGCTTTATGATGAATTCTACAGATCTGGTAAAGAAAACTCAAGATTCACATGTGATAACAGGATATCTTGACTCTGTAAGAAGCTAACCAGTCCCAGCAAATGTGTTTGATGACACATCCCTCTGATATAAGTAGAACTGCTTTTTTCTGTTTGTTTAAATGCTGCCACTCTTACAGATTTGGAGATGTTATGTGTTGCTTATGCTTTCACATGTGGCTCCTGGCTACTCTTCTTTCCATCTTCTACCTTCCTATGCTTGCCAGATTGTGAACTCTTCATGGGCTGCATAAACTATTAAAGTAGTGGCATGTGAGTGACAGACCTATCTTGGTGTGTCCTTGCAGGAAGAACAAGTTGCTTAGGGCCTTTTTGGTAGCTTTTACTGTTTAGCTCAAAATTTAGCATCTCACAGTTTTTGGCTACAGAGAGGCCCAGTTTAGTTTCAGGTGAGTTCCTTCTGCTTTAACCAAAATATAAACATGATGTGGAGCTGGTTTTCATGGGCTGACAGGAAACTCATGAAGTTCAGCAAGGGAAGATGCAAAGCGGGGAGGAACAACCACTGTGTGCTGGGGCCACCTGGCTGGAAAGCAGCTTGGCAGAAAGACTTGGGAATTCTGGTGGATACCAGATTGAACAGGAGCCAGCAATGTGTCCTTGCTGCAAAGGCCAACACTGGGAGTGTTCCAAGCAGGTTAAGGAAAGGTGACCCTTCGCCTTTATCCACCACTGGTGAAGCCACAGCTGGAGTTCTGGGCTTCCAGTACCAGAGAGACGTGGACATAATGGAATGAGTCAGTGGGCCACTAAGATGATGAAGTATCTCTCCTGTGAGGGAAGGCTGACTGAGCCAGGAGTGTTCAGCCTGGAGAAGAGGGGGATCCAAGTAACGTATGCAAATACTTGACAGGAGGGTGTAAAGAAAACCAAGCCAAGTTTTTTTTCAGTGATGACCTGTGACAGTACAAGAGGCAACAGGCAAAACCTGAGCACCAGGAAACACTTATTTTACTGTGAGGGCAAACAAGTTGCCTGAAGTTGTGAATTCTTTGTCATTGAAGATATTCAGTGTCCACCTGGACATGGTCCTGGGCAACTGATTCTAGGTGCCCCTGTTTAAACAGTGGGGTTGGTCCAGTGACCTTCAAAGGTCCCTTCCAACCTCAACTGGTCTGTGATTCTGTGATTCATCTTTGTGCCATTTTGAGTATGTTGTCTGCACATAATCACAGATAATTCTCAGGTCTAAATATAGTAAATGAGTAGTCTCAGCACAACTCAAGGTCCCTCCAGATGGGCTTTAATGCATAAAGACTGATGACTTGGCAAACCCATGTGGGAAAGGACATTCCAGGTATACCAGGCTTGAAAGGAAGACCAGGGACAAAATTGTGAGAAGCTGAACATCAGCGGACCTCTGATTTTGGAAGTTGCCATTTCTGGACAGCTGAATTGGTGCTATGCAAGTCAATCACTAAAAGCATAGAACGTTATCTACCATAAGACATCAAATATTCAGACTGATGTTGACAGCTCCATCATCTGTTATCATGCAGAGCTGTATAAACAAACACATTTCCACATAGTGGGTGTTATGAATTGTCACCTTCCAGAGAATCCACTAGTCCTGTTACATGCACACTGAGGTATCCTGTGGCAGCCAGTAAAGACAAGCATACTTCCTTCACAGCAGTAAACTCAGCTCTTCTGGGAAAAAGACTGGCTGTTTTTGGAGGCTGTGTACAGCCATGCATTCCCACTGGCTTCATAAAGAAGAAACATCATTCTGAGAAAAAATACACATCAGAGGGAAAATGGTGGTGATGGGTTCAGGCTTAGAATAATTTTATTTCAAAGCTGAAATAGTTTGGGTTTTTCTCAAGAAAAATGAAAAAAAAATCATTTTGATGAAGAGTATTCTTTCCTTTAAAATCACAAAGATATCCACATATGGATTTAGGAGCCTGTATTTCTATTTTCTCTATTTTAGACTTTTTAGACTTTTCATGGCTCCACAGGTTCAGGCATCCACATGGCTTGCCTGTATCTGTCCTTATAAAGCCAGCAAAACCATCATTAGTATTAAAGAAGTAGCTTGCTTGAATGGCTTTCAATAACTAGGGTTGAACATTAGTTTAGCCATGGAGACAATGGGCCAAAATAATGAAACACAAAATGGCACTGAGAAGAGGAGCGTCAAGAAAATCCAGGGAGTGAAAGACTGCCACTCAAAAATTATTCTTAGTGAGGAGTGGTCCTTTGATTCCCAAGCCCATGAAGGTAACTGGCAGAACTAAAAATAGGTATAGCTTAGCTCTTGAGGCATTCTCTGCTTGAAGTTTGTAGATGCTACAAAAGGACCACACAAACAGGAGAAAAAATTCACAAAAAAGTGCAGTATGTGGGATAATAAGATGGAAATGTTGTTTGTATTTCATACTCTGTGTATTCTCTTTTTATTCCCAAGCTTTTCCCTGTGATTTATTCTGGTGCTTCAATTGTTTGCTTTTCCTCATAAGGATGTTTTAATTAGAGAAAGAAGATACCTCTGTAGGGTATAGAAGTGTTATTTTCTAATCTTCCAGATGGGGAATCTTGTATTTCAGAAGTAATAGAAGGCTTTTGACTCACTTAAGCCACACTGCTTACATGCAATAATCTTTGTTCTTATTAATGGCTAATTTATATATAGTGTCCAGATTGATGGAGAAAAATGAAAAGATGGTTATGAGACTCCAAATGCAATTTATAATTTTTTTACACAAAGTCTCATCCCATTAGAAGTGAACTAGGATTATTTCTATCTCCATGAGTCGTGTTACTTGTAAACATATGGAATGCAGGTGGAATACAGGTACTTCTAATGATCCAAGTCATCATGCGTTCTGAAGCAGGGTATGTTCCGATTCTAGTTCCACCTGATCCATGTTTGGCAATACAGCTTTGCAGTTTTATGCCACAACTTTTGAGACAACAAAACTTGTGTGTGTGAATGACCTCTGTCTCTGCTTGTGGGCTGTGTAGGATGCTGTTACCCACATGGTGTATATCCAAAAAGAGCACCACTTCTCACTGCCATGCATCTTTTTCTGAAAGTGTGCATATTTATACAGGCAGCCCAGGATGATGAGACTTTAAAGTGCCTTAGGAAATACATAAAATTATAAGATAAGGAAATTCTAACTGTTTTGCCAACAGTAGGGACGTGAATTGAGGTCTCCTGTGTAAATTGCTGAAGGTTTCCATGCAGTGGCGTGAGACTTCTTACAGAAGTTTGTTTATACCTTTGGGTTTAGTCCTTGAGTCAGCTCCCACTCAAAAGCAATACTACCATAAATGTAGAAATTAATCTTCAGGGAAGTTAGGCTTTTGATGAGGAATAACCTGAAAACGTGTATTTCTCTTCATCATGGATAAAATTTTTGTAACCAGATAGTTTCATTTGAGTTTCATTATTAGAGTTTGAAAATATGAAGACACATTTGCCATTTAGTGGGTATGAATCTAGATAATCCCATAGCTACAGAATGCATGCATAGCTTGCCAACTAATGCATAGCTTGCAGTTGACTTTGGTGAAAACTGAAGTAATGTAACATTGCAGTTAGGCTAGAGATGTTCTTACCAGTTAATTTTTTTTCATAACAAATTTGGATGACAAGAAGGGCAATGAATCCTTTTTTGGAATAAATATATTTAAAATAGGGGGGTCATTCATTGTCTGTGACTGTATTTTGTTGGTTTTCTTCTTAGTGGTTAATCATTAAGTATTTCTGACACCAGAATAAGTGTCTGGTAGCTTGGTCTTAGAGACAGACAAGTCAGAGATTACTGGAGAGTATGGCCTACTCTGTACCTAATTTTTTTTTTCGTGAGAAATTACTTACAGATGACCTACAGAGATGGAAGGAAAAAGTGCTTAGGGGCAGTTAACTTGTGAATAAAGAATTAGAGGTAGGGAAACGGGAGATATTTTTAGGCCATATTTGAAGGATTTAATTCCTTCCATCTGTTAAGTTTTTTAATCAAGCATGTGTCCAAACTGCAAACAAATATCACCTGGGATAAGAAAAAAATCAAACCTAGTGCATCTAGAGATGACCTTTGGGGATAACTTTCACTGTATATCATACCACTCAAAGTGGTTGTCTATTTTGGATATCTGCATAATGCAATGGATGAAATTCCATTAACAGTCTTATGTTTTTTTCAGTAGAACGTAATTTACATTTTAATGAATTCTGCAGGGACAGAAATAAAACTGAAGATGTGATTGGGTGGGGGATACAGATCCTTAGAGAAAGCCTGCAGAATGAACTCCAACTTTACTAGATGCCAGAGAATCCACACATGAGCAAATTGTTCTACATGCCCTCTAAGAGGGCAGGCATTAACGGAGGTTAGTTCACAATGGATCAGAAAGCTGAGATGCCAATCATAAGTCACAAATCTGAGGGAATCCACATTTCATTACATCTTCTGTGGCAAAGTCATTTGCTTTTTATAGGCCACAGTCAAGTGAGTATGAGTTGTTGAGGACATATTTCCCTCCTGTAAACTAAAATGGATAAATCAGTCTGAGGAACTGCTGGAGTTTTCTTCTGCACGTGGAAAGAATCACACATAGGAACTATTTTCAGTGTTGGCACGAAATACTTGACACCTTAAGAGTAATATCACTGCATCATACCCAGACGAAGTTTGTGGGCACGGATTTTTTTTCCTTACAGAATTTGAATACTGCTTTTCTTTTTCTGTGTGCATATGATGCAGTTAGATAATGATTTTCTCAAATAGTGATGCTGTTGCTAGTATCTGTGTGTTGTTAGCAGTACTTGAGTAAAATGTGATCATGAAATTGGGCTTTTGCCTTTTGTTTCTGCTGTTTTGTACGTTTATTTTGGCTTTCCTATATTTGAAAATGGCAGACCAGAGATAAGAGCCTGGGAGATGTCCTGTGTGATGCTGTGGCTAAAGTTTTTTTAATTTTATCCTGATACATTTTGTAATGAAGTGTGCCTTTTGTTATCTTCATTGGTTGTTGACAGGGTATTTCAAACTGGAGTCAGCTCTGGTTTTAGGTAAAAGCACGAAGTAAAACAAAATAATTCTGAGTGCAAAGCTATAGTCAAGTGAGTATGAGTTATTGAGGATTTATTTCCCTCAACACAGTTAACATTCATTAATTTACTTGCTGCTGTGTCTGGTAGCAAGAAAGCATTCAGTACACTTTGTAACACTTGTCAACACAAAAGTTAGGGGAAATTGTTACATGCTACTGCTGCTGATCTGGCAATCATCTGCTCTGTTGATTGCTGAATTTCATTTGACTTGCAAAATAAAATGCATTTACTCGTCTCAGTTTGGCTGGTGCAAAAACTCTGTACCTGTTCTGATCTGTGCAGAAATGGATCTGCCAGATCTGTCCGTCCCATGAGCAGCGGGATGGAACTGTCTTCTGTAATTCCAGTTCCTCCCAGCTGCGAGCACTGCAGTCTTGTCAGCGTGTTCACATGGAATGCTGTCAGAAAATCAGTGCTGGCTCACTGAAAAGAGAGGGAAGGGTGAGCCAGCACCACTCTCACTTAGTCTTCCTTACTTCTGGTAGTGTTTTTTGTGAACCTGATCCAGCCCCAAAAATGAGAACATATGGTCTGAAGAGAACTTACAGAAACCAAATTATTTTATGTGTTACAGTTTAAATCAAGATCTGTAACTTCACAGATTGTACAGCAAGTTAATTTCATTTAAGATACTTTTTAGATATTTTTTAAATTATAAATTTCTGCTAAGGTCCAGCAATTTCCTGTACATTTATATAGATTGCTTTTGTCTTTGGGAAGACAAAAGTGCAAAGTGCAACTGGACTCCAGTGGGATGGAATTTTCTCTGCTTCACGTCAGGTTCAGTTAGGTTGTCAAAGGCACATTCAATACAGAATGCCACCTGAAATATTTCATCCACTGGTCATATTAGCAGACTGAACATGTGGTAGGGGAAAAGACAGCCTAAACTACAGATAAGCCCGTGACTCTTTGCTCTCTTCTCTGGACATCAAGGACATCAGGTGTCCTTGTCATGTGTACTGCTTGCAGAGCCCCCTCCTGGCAGTGTATGAAGTTATTTTGCTAGTTGTGAATCCTTATGGCCTTGGATTTTTCTTTGCTAACCCAATTCCTCATCAGTCTGGCTTCCTCCTCAGTGGTAAAAAGAGATACAGCTTATCTTCCACTTTGCATATGGCCTTGTTTGTCTTCCTTATTTGTTCTAGTTGCTTTCCCTCACTTTTTCTAGGATGTTTAGGTTTACCTCCTTCTAATTCTTTTGAAATCACTGCATCACAAACTGTGCTGTTTTATTCGCAGTGCCTGTCAGAAGACTAAATAAACACCATGAATACTCATTTGTTTGGTACAGTAATTGCCAGAACTGTTTACAGAGATATTTACAGATGGTTGCTAGACCATCATTTTGTCCCAGTCTAATTTTCCAGCATTTCAGATAGCAAGATAACATCACAGCTCCTATCTGGCAACAGTGGCTTCTTTCCTAACTCTTCTGATACCCTGATTGTTTCATCATGGTATATGAAAAAAAACCAAAACATAATAGTGATGAAACAGCCCCATCTCTTTCTCACCCTGGTAGTAGCTGGACCATGGATGTTAATCAACACAAAGCAGGATCAGACCCGATCTCGTACTCCTTTCACTCAACCATTCCAACATCTGTATCTCTGCAGGTTCCTTCTTCTTGTAGTGAGTTTGGCATGAACATATTGTTAAAATATTATAGATATGAATTGGAACATTTCCTTTTTTTTTTCCTTATTCCACAATAAGTATTCCTCAGTCTTCTTCCAGACAAGTCAGTGAAAGCTTTTAAAATGTGTTTTCTTGGAAGTGATGCACGACTCAAAGACAGTTTACAGCATGCATCTGTATTTAAGTGGTCTAATGCCCCTGTCCCATGTTTGTTTTGGGATAGCAAAGGCATTTGTTAAATCTGTAGCTGGCTGAATTTTCTTACTGAATATTTATGTTTCTTCTTGAGCCAGTGTGATGGCTGGTTCTTCCTTTCCCTAAGACAGCTCTCTGGATGGGAGGGAAAAGCGAGATTCAGTTAACTGACGAGTCATTTGCCTACTGTGGTGCTTCTCACTCTTCTCACTGTAGCACATGGCTGCCCTCTTACCCCTTTTTATTTGTCTGATTTGGCCCCTTTATAATGTCAACCCTTGTTGGTCTCTCTGAAGAGAATGAGGCTCAGCCTTGCAGTATTTCCAGCAACCTGCAGGTGAAAAGTTTCACTTGCCTGAGGATTTTTACGTCTTGGAAAGTAATGAGATAGAGATGACTCAGGCAATGGATGGATAACACATAAAATATTTTTAATGTAATACCTCTTGACAGAGTATTTACCAATAAGTAGGAGATGTTATTTTCCTGGTAGTAGCTTCAAAATAGAACCTATTAATAGAAAGAGATAGAAAAACTTTAAATATTACCAAAGAAATAGTAAATCTGCCCTGAATTAGTTGGAATACTATTTTTCTCTGGTTGATCTAATAGACTTAGTGATTTTTTTTCCTACTGAGTGCTGAGCAAAACTGTTTATCCTTTATTATCATTGCTATTTCCCTATTTATTTATTATTGCTATTTATTATCATTGCTATTACAAAATTCACCTTTACTTTCAAGAAGAGCAGACAGTGCAGAGGGCAAAGAACTTGTTGCCTAACTTCACTCCTGTTGTCTATTTTATTTGAGTGTTGTAGTGCTTGTTCTACTGACAGCTTAAGCAATACAAGGTTATTAGGAACTGGAAGCCATGCTACAATCTGATGTGAAATAAGTAAAATGGGAAGTTGGTTTTACTCCTTTGTCAGTTGTCAGTGATGCCAGATGTTGTGAATTAAAGAGGGAAGTGCATCCCCCAGAGTTTTGTGCTGTTTTAACATGCAAATTGACCAAGAGTAAAATGCTTATAGTCCAACAATTACCAGGCTTACTTCACACATACACAGTGAACTGGTTTACAAAGAACTTCTGGAGATAGTTTCTTCACGCTGATCCCTTGCATCTTTTCTCATATGTCCCTCCAACAGCTGAAAGAGAAGGATACAAGTGGATTTGCAGAATGTAGTGTAAGCTCTTTTTGAGCAGATGGAGAACAAAGTGTTTGAGATGCACAGTGTTTTTTGGTTGTGCTTGTAGTACATCTTCAATAGGGTATGTTAAGTCACAGTAACTTCTTTGGGGCTGGAGAAGTCCTCAGTCCTGTTACACAAATTTGGATGAGGATTACTGACTGTTGCCTCACCACAAGTCCTTCAAAGATCTGATTTTTATTTTTTCCTGGGGGTGGGGCGGTTTCCTGCTGCTTTTATTTGGTATTAAGAGATATAGTAGAATTAAGCAGCTGTGGTTAAAATAAACAAAGCGGATAAAGCGGCTTCAGGAGAATTGGCTCAGGAAAAAGGAGACAGATTAACAACATGTGACCAGCAGAGGTGCCTAGATTCCATAGAGTTATGCCAGTGGGTGCTAAGCATGGCAAATGTATGTTTGATGGATTGACCAGAATCTGACTGTGCTCCTTGCTGGGCAGAAAGTGTCTGTGAATAAGTAATAGGGGCTTCCATCTCAGAAGAAAGTACTGCAGGCGCATGCTCCTGCATTTGTGCAAATATAGAACAAATGAATTTAGCATATAGTTTTAAACAGCCACATAGTTCTGTTTTAAGAAGGCTTTAATGTCGTTGCTCAAAAACTAGAGCACTGAGGGAACTCAACTGATCATGATTACGTTTGTTTTTCTCTCTACTATCAACAGAATAAAATACGATTTCCGGTCTTGTCTGATGCATTTCCCTTGGGGTGTTTGTATACTGGAATCGGACTGTTTGTTACTCTGAAAACTATCTTAGTGAAACTGTTTCTTCCTGTTGACATCTATGAAAATTGTTGAAAAGTTTCCTTCTAGCTTTCAAAGTCTTGAGCGCTAGTGAATCAAATTATTTTGAAAAGATATTTTAATAATGAGGCAAACCAAATCTATTAGCTAAATCATGGTTGCTAACATGTACAAATCTTTTTGCTTTGTCATGCTTTTTGAGGGATTAGTAATTGCAGGTAAATATTCTTCAATTTTTTCTAATAATTGGGAGAGTGAAATTCAGATCCCTCTCTGTTCTGCGGGTCTAATGGGATGAAATACCAACACACATTTGTTTTTGCACACTCATTCAGATCTGAATGAATTCAGATCTGGAGCAATGAATTCAGGAGATCTCTCTGTCCAGCTTGTGTTCAGATTGGATTTTCATTTCAAGTGAAATTACCTCTAATGGAAATAAATAGGAAAATAAAATAAATAAAGTAATTTTAAAATAATTGCAGATTTCAATTTTGTAATTAATGTTACTACATAGGGAAAAGCCCTAAACTTACATCTCCTGTCAAGCCGCTTTAAAAAGTGGTGCATTAAGAGACAGCATTGTAATTTGCTGCCTGTTTTTAGTTTGAAGTCTGTAGATAGGGTCATTTGCAGGAATTAAAGAGAGACTGTGTTTAATCCCCAAACTTTGCATTTCTGAAAGATATCTTTTCAGTTATGTGTGTTTAGGAATAGGGCTTAATGCTCAGAAGTGCTTTGTTAGGCTGATGAATTCTCATTCATTATGGTGAATTGCTTAGAGAATTTTTCAGCTCTTATCCCCATGCTTACTAATGAGAAAATGGTTTAATGGAAGATTATGTATAATGCTTTGTTACTATATTTTAAATGAGCTATTATTGTCAGTCTGTTATCAGGGACAGTGTAACTGCACATTCTAATGCATGCATAAGGTTAGTGTTTCTGTAGGAACCACAAGTCCTTTTTGGGCACTATGAATTTTATAGCCTTTAAAAAATTTACAGCCTTTATGGATTTTTTGTTAAATATCCTTCCAGTCATTTCTCCTCTGTGGAGTGACTGCATAATTCCTTCTTCTAGATTAGGTATTCTCTGGATTTTAGATATGTTGTCTTTGACTTTTTGAACTCTATTTTGTCTTTGATGTTTTTCCATACAGCAAATAAGTGGTTAGGGCCCTGCCAGTCCTTCTGATTTCAGGAGTTTTGGAAGTTGATGTATAATGTTTAATTTTTTTTTTCTAATAGTAATTTTGAAGTTCTGCCTCCATTCTCCTTCCTGTCCTCTGAGTTTAACCATCACTTAACAGTGTTGTACACATTTTAATCCTTCTTTATACATCATCTCTGAATCCTCTTCAAATGTTCAGTCTTTTTTGCCAATTGCACTTTGGGCATTGTGACTTAGACACAAAAAGATGATAATGCTGACATTGGCACAACTCAATCTGACCTTTCACACCTGCAGGCAGGGAGAGTTTTGTTGATTTTTGCTTTGTGCATGCCACTCAAGATAGCTGTGAAGTTCTGGGAGAAGAACTACTGCAGTCCAAAGTAATGCCTCATTTGTTTTGACACTGCTTTTTTACATCAGTTTTTCCCAAATCATTTTGCAGGAAGTCTGTATTTGAGAATATCATTCTACAAGTTATGTTCCTTTAAATTAATCCTTTGTTTCCTTTCTACTGCTACATTTCTCTACACTTAGTTTAAAATACTGACAATTTGTCACCTAGAAATTTCATGAATGAAGTGCTTATCCCCAAATTATTAATGGCAATCATTAGAAAATCAGGGCTGTGCTTGTCTTGGACACAGGCTGTGAATAATTGAGTGTGTTTATTCCTTACCTGTTCAGGAGGATGCTGGGTACTGGAGGGGGAAAAAAGGATGGGTATGTGTGCATAGTTGAGAATACCCCTGGAATAAAGCTATTAATTGATATCTGAGAGCTTATCTCTTAACAGAATAATGGAAAAGGTGGGAAGGGACATGTTGAGGTCATATAATCTGTTGTCCATTGCTTGAGTAGAGTCAGCTAGAACAGAGACTGTAGAGACTCTCTAGTCTACAGACAGACTGTAGAGTGTCTAGTTAGGTTTGGAATATCTCCACAGATGGAAGCTCCTCAGCTGCTCTGGAAACATTACTTCAGTGTGTGGTCCCCCTTGCAAGTCTTGCATCGAATTTTGTGGTCATCTTGTCCTGTCACTGAGCCCTCCTAAGAGGAGAGCAGCTCCCTGTTCTTCAGTGCCTTTTATCAGGAATTTATACAGGTCAGTAAGAACCCCCTGAGCTTCCTCTTCTTGTGGACAAACAGTCCCAGCCCTCTCAGCCTCTTAGGAGGCTCCTTTCCCTTCCTGGTGTTCACCAATGTCCATCTTGTATTGGGGAGCCCAGAAGTGGACATGGCATTCCAGTTGTGCTGGATTCACTGGTGTTGAGTAGGGGGAGAGGACAGCACTCAAAACTGCCGGACACATTCTTCCCAGTGCAGCCCTGGGTGCTGTAGGCCTTCTTTGCTTTGAGGTTGCATTGCTGGCTTCTGATCAGCTTGTTCACCAGCACTCCAGGCTCTCCACTGGAGAGCTGCTTCCCAGCCTCTCAGGCCTTGGTGTGTCCTGGTGCACAAGGTCATTCCTCCCCAGGTGCAGGACTCTGCATTCCGCCTTGTTGAACTTCCTCAGACATCCTCTCTGCCTGATTCTTCATCCAGTCCAGGTCTCTGAGGGGCAGCTCTGCCATCTGCTGTGTCAGCTACTTGAGTTTATCTACAGACTTGCTGAGGGGACACTCTGTCCCATCGTCCTTAATGAAGAGGTTAAACAGCATTGGCCCAGTAGGCCGGGTCTGTAACCCTTGGGCACATCTCAGCGTGTCTATGTCCATCATCCTTTTGTTCCTCTTCCACATTCTTGAAGTCTTCCCTCACTTCAGACATGTCAGGGCTTGTTCTGCAGTCTGATAAAATGGGGGACAACAAAACAGCCTTTTACTGTTTATATTTATTATATATAATTTGAATTATTTATTCCATTAGATCTTATTAAAGAATGTTCTGTCCATTTTACAGCTGTGTTCAGCTAATCGCAGAGCAATGGTGTTTGTTAAATGTAAACAAAATGGCAACTCCCTGCCATAAAATGTGCAGGCATTGGAGACACACACACAAGTGTGCTGATTCCCCAGCATGGCAAGACAGCTCTCCCCACAGGGCTTCCACAGGAAAGAGATTTCATGTGTTCATTAGAAATGACATGGTTTTGTATTTTTCACAAATTAGGAAGAACATGGTAGCTGAGGAAATTATAAAATAATAGAAATGTTGCTTGACAGGAATCTCT
Source organism: Ammospiza nelsoni (assembly GCF_027579445.1). Classification (NCBI taxonomy): domain Eukaryota; kingdom Metazoa; phylum Chordata; class Aves; order Passeriformes; family Passerellidae; genus Ammospiza; species Ammospiza nelsoni. Next base: position 32,106,856 of record NC_080634.1, on the reverse strand, counting down.
TCAAGTCATACCAAGTGGTGCTGCTGCTAGTGCTAGCTCAGGTCAACCATGACTGCCTGTAGCAAAGCATTGAAAACTTCTGTGACTGGAAGTTTTGACACCTTTTTGGTAACTTCTTCCAGTGCTGTACTAATTTCTCAGTGAAAGTTTCTCCCAAAGTGCAGCCTGAAGTACCTGAGCTGCCCTTCAACTGAATAAAGAGAAGTTTAGGCTGTTCTTGACAAACAAAGCAAACCCAGGTCTTACAACTTCCTTTCACAGAGCACATCCTTTATTGAAGACTCCAAAGTGACCAGGGAAGAGCATCCAAGCCAAATCTTAAGGCTTCTGGGACACATTTCAAAAACACAGACTGATAAAAGTGTCAGAATTTAATGCTCCTCAGGATAGCTCTCCCTCTGCTTGCTCCACAGAAGATCACAGTCGCTGATGCCTCATTTGAGTTTGTCAGGACCATCCCAGGAGTACGGCTTGGGAGAGTGACTCTAGGAAGATAATAAATGCTTTCTCTGGCAGATGGATTAAGGAAACTCAGCATTTGCACAAATTCCAGCTCTGTACCTTCTATTACACACAGGCTGTCGGTACAGCTGTTACAGAACTAGACTCAAAGAAGACATCAAAATGATTCCCTTGTCTTCCATCAATGCTCAGTTCATAGGAATGTTGTAGAGGAGTTTAAATCTGCCACATTGCTCTGGCAGTAGCACTAAGTAGGTTTTATTTGAGTATGTTCACCTACTTCCATGCTCTAATTTTCTAGTATATGGCTGAAGAACTCAGGTTTTGGTGTCCTTGCAGTACTTTAGATCGTATTTAGAAGATGATCTTGCTTTGCAAGAGACCTCTGAGATTGTCAGCTGTTAAGTCCCAGTTTTGATTAATCCTGTGGATTATCTAGACAGTGCAGGAAAATTTATCTAATCTTACCTGAAAATCTCCTTTAAGCACCAGCCCTTTCCAGAGATGGTTTAACCACCCAAATCCAGAGTTGGCAATTGGCATCCAAAAAGTCAATTTGCAGAAAACCAATCTCTGTTCTGGAGTGTGTTTTGAAGTGGTGGAAACCATGTAGTTCTCACCCCTGCCTCCTCCCAGAGCAGTTATTCTGATCTGTGATACATTAAGATACCATAAATGAAAGAGAGGGGAAAATACTCAAAACCCCCCCAAAACACACAAAAACCCCCAAACCCCAGGATCAGAGTGAGAAGACTTTGCTGCTTTATAAGGGCCGTTGTCTTCCTTACCTCATCTGCCCACTCATTGGTCAAAGAGTCAGTTAGAGAAATGGTAGAAAATCTCTGTCTTGAAAAGAAGACTTGAGATAGGTCACCTTTATCCTGTGGAACTTACCAAACAGAAGGATAATATTACTGTCAGCTTTTCCAAAGTGTTGCAGACCCCAACAAAGGGGAGGGTTTTGAGAGCCGCCTGGACACTTTCTGTGCTAAGCTTTAGTGGTGCATTCTGCTTGTCCTCATGGCTTCTTCATGCTTGTCCTTTTGGTGCAGGTCATCTTCCTGTTGACTTTCTGTTTCAACAGAAGTCCCTCAGAACCTAATTCAGAGTGTCTTTTTTGTCACTGCAGTTGTCCTAAAATCAGTTCCCAGCTCTGATACTTTTTTTTGCAATCATGCTGTCAGTATTTCCTTGTAACAAACCTCCTGTGCTTTTTGCCATTTTATGGGGCCATATATAAGCTGTAGAGTGCATTTTTCATTGTATCGTTTTTGCTTCAGGCAAGATCTCCTTGGAGCTTTCTGCTCTCTGTAACTGGGCCACAGATGGCCATGGGCATGTTATTGGAGGTGGAGTACAAACTGAGACACTTGCTTCTTTTTGTCCCTTGTGGTTGTCTCTCATTATTTAGTTTTTAAATGTCTCTGTTCTATTCCAAGTGTGTTAAGAGCTCTCCTGGTGTTTAAGCAGCACTAGAAGATCTGATGTCAAGAACAAACTCTTTCTCTCTCACACACCTATTTGTGCAGCTTTTCCATCAAGCATTCTTTGCATGGGATGGAATAACTGCAAAAGTCAACAAGAATATCGCCTCGTCCCTTTTCCTCTTGGTAGTGCCTTCCTTATCAGTTTCCTTTTTCTGATGCTGTTCAGTGACTTCAAGGGCAAGTCTATCAATATTATTCAATTAAAAACATTACCAGAATGTCATTTCCTACCCCTTCTTTACCCCAGCTTGTTGCCGCTTGGTAGTTTTGCTGGATTCTGCACACATGATCTTACTCTGAGAAGCATGAAATGTCATTATTTGTGTACATGCTAAGAAACCACAAATGCTATTGCCAATATTAAAAATTATCTAGCCCTTACTGGCAATTGTGGGCACAATGTTTGATTCTTGTGGCGTAATTAATGAATTTACTTCTCAGTTGTGTGAAGCAAAATGTACTACAAATGCTTGCTAATATTCCCCTTGTTCCTGTTATTGGAAAGGATTGAGACACAGGCTGTTGGGTTTTCTGACTGACCTCTAGAGTTGTGAACATTTCATTCACATCCTGTCTAATAATTCCTCCCAGGCTAGATAATCCTGTGCACAATCGCCTTCTGTACAATATGTCAGTCTTGGCATACATCTGGCCATCTGTGTTGTCCTTTCCTGGGTCTTGTAAACTCTTCCTGTATCATTTTTATGGTTAAGGCAGCTAAACTTGGGTATGGTGCTCTATTGTGAAAGTTTGTATTGTTGTATTAGTTCATATAATGCTCAAAAATGAGGAATAAAATAAATGAGCTCCTTCCCTGTTCTGGTGATAGCACTTGTTAGGGAAAGGCTTGTTTTGGGGTTTCTTTCTCTCTAAATTTATCTGGAGTTCTAATTTCCTCAAAGTATTTGATACTCTTTATGTTTTCTGGACACAGTGATGAACACAGATAGACATTAAGGTAGTGAAGTGAATTCAAAGTGTGGGAGAACCTGTGAGGAACATTGGTGTTCCTTTTGCTTTTAAGCTCAAAATGTGTGTACCATAGCTTGGATAAATTGCCCTATAAGTAAAAGTGACTGACTTTATGATAGTGTTCTGCAGTGACATAAACAGCAGGGGAAGGAGAGATTTGATGGTTGCCTGGAGGATGATGATTTCTAATCATGAGAGGGAAACGAGCCAACATTTTTTGAGGAAAAAAAATCCAGTGAAATTTATTACTCTGTTGAACCATTTCTCTGGGGAAGGAAAGTCAGTGCCATCACTCTCATCCAATTAAATACCAAGCAGCATATATTATTTAATTATATGGTGAAAAAGGAATTAATAAGATGACTTGATATATTCTTGCTGCTTTCACACTCCAGGATTCAGTTGTTCTGAACAGAAAGAGGTGGATCCTGTGAGAACTGTGAGAATAAATATTTGTCAGAGCATTTTTGTAGTGTTCACATTGTATAAAAAATGAGACTGGTATAGAATAAAATGTCAGTGAAAGGTATTTTATTGCTAGAATCCTAGCCAGCTTTGGTTGGTATGGTTGTATGCAATTAAGTCCCATGTCAGTGGAATTATTTGGGATTTTTTAAAGAAGCATGAGTGAAAAAAACATTTGTCATGGGACCTGAAGTTTAAAGCATAAATTTTAGCTTCAGCAGTACTGCTGTGCAGTAGAATGGCAGAGAGGAAAACAGAGAAGAAAGCACAAAATTCGAGGAATTGTGGAGAGAAGAAATATGAAATTTGTCTTAAACTTTTAGTGCTATTTGGTATGGGATGCCACCTTGTGGAAGTTTTTAGGTTGTCATGTCTTTTATCAAATCTCTGACTTTTTACTCTTCAGGCACGAGAGAATCCCAGTTGCATAGATCAGCCTTTAACAACCCCTCCCTCACCTGATGTTTTATGTTATCTGAACTTCCAGTGTTATTCTGCTTTCCCTTATTTAAGCAATTAGGTGCTTCTGACTTTTTATAAGTAAACATAAACATGGACCTTCTGAAGTAATCTCCTGGCCACCTTTCTCTTCTGGACCAAATCTCTTTCAAGAATTGTGCTGCAGGATTTTTTCAAATGGTTAAGAGATGCTGGCTAGGGCTTCTTTCTTCTGTTTCTTTTGCTAGGATCTCATAATTGATGTTGCATTCTGAGGTGTCATTCTTTATGGGGTGAGCTTTGTATTAATCATGTGTACTCCTTTTTGTCCTCTACTTGTCCTTCCTCTGTAAGCTTTTTTCCCTGAGCTTGCACTTACCACCGCCTTGTTTATCTGCAGTGATCTATTGCTTTTGGCCTCATGATTCCAGAATTCATTGCACTCTTTCAAAACACTTGAGCTAAGGCTGTGACTTCTGAACTTAATAGAGTTTGGAAGTCCTAGGAACATATTTGTGAATGACCTTTTAAGTGTGAATTCAGGATCTTATGGAAAGTTACACTGAAAAATTTTGGTCTTTGGTAGAAACTTCTTTGGAAACATTTACAGACTCATCTGTGGAGTGTCATGAAGTCATTGATTAAAGTGCCATCAGCTAATGGCAATGGCAGCCCTGGCAGCTTAGAAATGCCATTTAATACTTTAAATGAATGTTGTGTGGTGAGAGCTGTTCCTGACCTCCTGAACCATTAAACTCTCAGCCCCTGCCTGCAGTTTTCATCTAATGGTGGAAACAGCTGAACTATAGGGTGGATTCCTGAGTGAGCTTGAGGCACCAAAACTGCAGCAATTCAAGGACAGAGTAGATGAAATTTAAAGCAGGAGCAGTAGGATGGCTGATTCCATGAGCTGCAGACAGTTTGAACCTGTGGCCATGTCCACTGGGTCCTACAGCAGAATATGATCAGGTGGCTTCTGTTTTGCATCCCCCCACAGCTCTTTACTACTCCAAGTTCACACTGACCTTGCTGACATCTCATGAAAGGCAATGAGAAATCAATTCAAGCTCATTTAGTGGAGAGGACAAATTTGAAGGGAGAGATGAAAGTCCTACCCTGCCACATGCATGTGTGTGTGTTTTGTACCAGTCTTTTCATAGGCATAGCTGGTGTTTGACTTTCTCCCACTACTCACACTCCTGTTGCAGCTGTGTCCAGCTCTGTGATAGAACACAGATGTTGTGACATTTATCCATACCTGGTGATGCAAAGCTCCCCAGCCACTCTGTGGAATTACTGTGTGTTGAGTTTTGGACGAAAAGGTGCTTCCCAGTCTCCTTACAAGATTCCTGAATGTTTCCTCTGTGTTACCCAGTGCATTTGTTACTCTGCTTCCCATGGGAATGCCTGTGAGCATCTTGCATAAGGCTTGAGCTTCCTATACATAATTTATCTAGACATCTGATTTTGGTGACATTTTGTGATCACTGGCTATCAACACTAAAGCTATGAGAACTTGTACTAAGCCCAACCTGGGTACTGTGACTGGGCATTTTATGACAAATATTTACTGAAATTATGCTTTTGATTGTAAATGTCTTCAGGACTTCTTTGCCTCCTGTAGGATGAGGCAATACAGGGCTGAATACTCTGAGACATTGCAGATGACTGCACAAATAAGTGCAACAGAGCATTCATTCAAATAATATTTTTTATTTTCACAGAGAAAAATTGCTCTGGGTTGCTGTTGGGACATCAGTGGGTAGCCCTGGTTTCATGTGCTAAGTCTCTCAGAAGAGAATTCTGCCATCCAGTGGCTTGTAAATAGAATTATGAGTACAGGTGATGTGACCAAGTCTAAGTACAAACATTTAATTTCACTTTGTTTCAACATCAGGCCACTGAGAGCATTACTTCAGAACATTTATCTGAGACCTTGCTTGTGAAATTCTTTCTTTTCAGAGTTTCAGGGGAAGGAGACAATGACATTTCTGTTAACGGTGAAACCTTTCTTTTGTTTGTCTCTTTGCAGTTATGTGGCTGTGGTCTGCTGGGCGTGGGCATCTGGCTGTCAGTGTCACAAGGGAACTTCGCCACGTTTTCTCCCAGCTTCCCATCACTTTCAGCTGCCAACCTAGTCATTGCCATTGGCACAGTGATCATGGTGACCGGCTTCCTGGGCTGCCTAGGTGCTATCAAGGAAAACAAGTGCCTGCTGTTGAGCGTAAGACATCAGTACTCCTTTACACTAAAAACAGTGGCTGTTGCCTTGTTATTATTTTATTTGAATGACCTAAGCAAAATAGTCTTGTGGCTCACTGTGACATTGCCCTTGGCTTTCAATCTTCTGTAGGCTTGCAGTATGACATCCCACAGCTTTGGTTACAGTGATATCAATGGTGTATTAGCAAATGTGTCCTTGTTACTATGTGCACTAATGTATTAGGTAGCAAAGCAAATTGCTATCAGTCACTTCTGAATGGTTAAGCATGAACTGTAGGATCAACCTGGATAGCCCTTCTGGAAACGTCTGTTGGAAGGACTGACTGAAAAAAATTTTTGTCCAAAGCCTCTCATGGCTATTTTCTACATTGCCTTTATCTAAGGCCTTTGTCAGAGGATGGTGGAAACCATCTGAGCCAAAGTTAAGAAGTCAAGGTCTCTGCCAGGCCTTATCAGTAAAAAATAAATAGTCTGACCCTTGAAATTCTCTGACCAGCACTGAAGCACAGAGGTTGGGAACCTGTCTCAGAAAGCACAGTGTGGATCTTTCCTCTTGCATAAACCCAGAAGGTTTCATCATTAGCTTCCCTGAATAATGATGGGAGGTTATATGGGGGAATATATAACAAACCCCCCCCCGATAGAAATATTCCCCTCCAAAAAAAAATGCTGGGGAGAGGAGACCCCCCCCTACAAGGAGAGGGGTATTGTGGCAGAAGGTGGGAGGAGGGCTTTCAAGGCAGACGGGTTCCAGTTCAGTCACAGTTTACAAATCCAGATGCTGTGACATTAAGGAGCAGATTTTCCTTGTGCAAAACTCTCTCTTATATGGCATTGGGGAACAGCTAGGCAGAATTCCTTAAACCACCTCAGAGAATTAAACTGGAGGCAAAATATGCACCTAGTTTTTTCCTATCTGATTGCTTGGTTTTGTGTGTTGTACAGTTAGAAAAGCAAACAGAGATTAGTATTGAAGTCCATGTGATTCATCCACACTAACTGCAACACCAGCTTCATTTTTTTAAAAAAGATTGTATATTCTTATGAGGTTCTACAAAAGTAATTTTATACTGTCATGACTGTCATGAGTTACCAGTTGAAGAGCTAGCTGTGCACTGCTTCTCTTCCCCAGTGTCTGGGGTCAGGTGCCATCCCTGTCTGGAGTCCACTAGGGCATAAAGGTATGAAAATAAATGCCTCCTTGGCCTGAAAAGTAGTGAGAAACAACTAGAACTCACACTTGGGATGCCTCTGCGGAGAGAGAGATTTCAGATACAGAGTTGGGAATAGAAGTGCTGAGTAATATGATGACTATTCCACAGTCACGTGTGGTTCAAGCCCATCTGCTAGGGAATCATTTCTGAGGCACGGCGCATTCATCTTTGCACTAAGGGATTTAGCATCTGTCCTGTAGTCTGTGTGAAGGAAAGTGACTCCGAGGACTGTGTGCTGTCACAGCAGTCAAAAGGAGCAGGACAAAAGCATGGCTGAAACCTGCAACCTGGTAGAAAGCCTGTCATCTTCATAGTTTCTAGGAGCTCTAGGTTTACTCTCTACTTGGCAAGTGTGTGTACACTGTCTCTTTTTCTTTGTTCTAGTTTTTCATCGTTTTGCTGATAATTCTCCTGGCTGAGCTGATATTAGTCATTTTATTCTTTGTTTATATGGACAAGGTAAGCAAATATGCCATATTGATTAAGTATCTCTACTAGCATGTAAACCTGGTTTAGTTTTTTGTTTGATGAAAGTATGTGAGTTCTCCTGGATCTTCACTTTGGTGAAGGTTTAACCTTGAGACTTTGGCTGTCTATTGTGAGCTGCCTCTGAAGGGGAAGGAGGAAGTGATGAGGAAAACAAGCAGGAGACAAATCCCTGAAATAAAATCATGGTCCAGAGCCTCCCTTTTCATCTTGTCCTTAGATAGCCTTCAACATGTTTGATGTCTGCAAGAAGCTGGTCATCTTGTAGTCCTGGGTTGTGGAAGGTCCTGTTTAAAACCCTATAGCTTCTTAGGGCCAGCCCTTGAAACAGGACTGGAGGAGAGAGGCATGAGATATTCACAGGTTATTCCAAATGCCACCAGTTGTCTCACTTGAACTGGGCAGTCCCAGAGAGATCAATGTGAATGCAAAATGGATCAAGAGATAGTTTCTCATAAAGCCCATCTGTAGGAATCTGCTATCTCAGAGTGACTAAGTGACTTAGGCACAACTGGCTGGCCCATCAGATACATAACACTGCAAAAGTGACTGGGGAACTGGAGATCTCTGCTAAACACAGGGCAGAACCTTACAGTGTGAATATGTCCAGACTTACTCTAAAACAGCTCCTCCCAGACCTTTATATCTTCTCAGGTTGTCATTATGATGCCTGCTACTTTCAGGGAGCTGAGGTGAACTGCTGATTTTGACTGGGTTGTAAAAGAGGGATGAAACAGATCTTATAAAATTGTTGACCTTTATGCCAGGACCATAATCCTTTCTCTTCTACCAGCTCACTACTGTCAGAGGCAAGGTACCTACCTGCATCCAGGACTCTGGTCTCAGACTGAAATTAAAACAAGAAATGGGACATCTCAGATATCCTGTTAAGCATTCCAACTTTGTCTTCTAAATAAGGAAGAGCACATTTGAAAGTCATAAATCCTACAAGCTTGCTCCCACAAGGAGAAAAACAAAATTGTCTTTTTTCAACTGATTTTGTACTGGCTATTGACTGAAGCCAGGACTCTGGTTTTGTGGTATTAGCAAATTAAAACAGGCCACAGGTTAAGGCAGGAGAGGCTGCTGTGGGGTATTGCCAACAGCTGCCTCTGGCAAGGTTACAGCAAGCTCAGCAGATAGATGCTGTTCATTTTCAGTTAGTTTTAATCAGATGATGACTGTATGATGGACTTTTAGCAGGGGTCTCCTATCTCAAGAGAATTAACCCACTGTTTTGCAGTCTGAGGGAAAGACTAGGCCTTGACAGCTGCTTAAAGGTCCCAATGATTTATGAAGCTCAAGCTTTTTATACATCTTAAGTTTGTGGTGAGAGAAGGTAAAAGACGGACATTTTCTATGTGTGTCTGTACCATTTGGTCCTTTTCTCTGAATAGCAGTGCATTGACTTCCTCTGTCTTCTACATGGTGCAGGTCAGTGAGAGTGCAAAGAAGGATTTGAAGGAAGGAATGAAGCTATACAATTCAGAAAACAATATTGGACTGAAAAATGCATGGAATATCATTCAAGCAGAGGTAACATTTTCTCAATAGTAAAAAAGTAACTATTTGGTCATCAAGGCTGCTGCAGTGGCATCCATGTCTAGTCTAAAAGATGGCTAATGCAGGTTTTGATTTCTGATTTTGCTCTCTTGAAATCAGGGAATGCTGTGAAACCCAGGATCAAAGCATACTCTGTAAGGTGAAAGATGCTTACCTGTCTGGGATTCTCTGTGGCTATTACAGGCATAGAGATGATCTGTAAGAGCAGAGAGGCAGCAAAACCTGCATAGGTGGCACTGCAGCTTTGGCAGGATTTTGCTTTTAGTAGTTGTGCTTATGACCTTGTTTTGGTGTTTGGGCTCGTGTCTCTCTAATAAGAAGATTTGTGTCTGGAGCCATTTACTTTGTTTGGTTTTGTGTTTTCTTTGTGTTTTTCAGTATTTGCTTTAGGTGATCAGCAACCACGGAATACCATAAAACTACAAAAGTGTTGTGGTGGCCTTTTTGAAAGTACAGAGTGGTTTAGTGGAAATAAAAGTTTGTGGTTGTGCGTGATTTACAAATTGTGCTACTTAATTTATAAATCCTTTGCTTCTGCACAGATGAAATGCTGTGGTGTGAATGACTATACGGATTGGTACCCAGTGCTGGGAGAAAACATTGTTCCAGATCGATGCTGTATGGAAAACTCCCAAGACTGTGGACGGAACTCTACTGAATCACTGTGGAAAACGGTAAGGCTCACTTTACCCAGGTCAAGTCTCAGGTAGGGGTGGGAAGGAACAAAATAAAGAGAATGCACATGAAAGAAAACGTGACCTTGGAGTTTCAATTTTCGTCTTTCATAATTTCAGGGATGTTATGAGAAAGTCATGAGCTGGTTTGATGACAATAAGCATGTCCTTGGCTCGATTGGGATGTGTGTCCTCATAATGCAGGTAATACTGGTCTGATGTTTTCCAACATGGCTTTGATTTGCTGTCAGCATTCTTGGCTCTGCTGTGTGAAAAGTGATGCTCAACTGCTTTGAGTTAGAATCTTATTTCAAAAATGTCAGATTTGTTTTATGAGTTAATTTAAGGCCACGTGCTCAGAAAGGAAGCAGGTCAGTAATCAGTCCTGCAAAGAAGACATGCTACACTGGGGTTTTGCTTGCCTATGTTTTGACTTCAGGGTACCTCTTTGGAGTTCCTATATTAAGCCATCTGTTACACTGTCCTTTCAGGAACTGGTTGATTTTTCATTTTGAAAGCAAGTTCTAGAAATTATCAAAATTAGTCAAATCATGGCCACTGAACTAAGGAGGTTGATGTGTTTAAAAAAAACAAGTGCAGAAGTATAATAATAATCTCTTAAGGTTTTGGGGTTCTTGCTCTGGGGAAGTGGTCACGGCACCAATGCTTGTTCAAGCACTTGGACAATGCTCTTAGGCACACGTTGTGATTTTTGTTATCCTGTGCAGGGCCAGGAATTGGACTCGATGATCCTTGTGGGTCCCTTCAGGATATTCTATGATTCTATCACTGCCATACTTTAGGGGGAGAATATCTGAATCTGATATTTTCAGTCACAGTTACCTGACTAAACAAGCACAAGTTGTTGGGTGAAAGGGAAGAATGACTTGTATGTACTGATTCCAAAAAATTGTTGCACATACAGCAAAGAACCCCAAGAGCCTTTTTGCTTCAATCTGTGCTCTGACAGATACAGCCCTGGACTTCACTATGTGCCTGAACAACATACAGTCAGATTTACTGCTCAGTGTTGAAGCTTGAGACATATGGCTTGTGTAGAATGACTGTTCAAACTACAGCTGGGCCACGAACACAGGTCAGCAGTGTAGTTTTGGCAACCTTCCTGTAGTAAAGCCCTTATTGTTTGTTTTCCTTCAGATTCTTGGCATGGCCTTCTCCATGACACTATTCCAGCAGATTCACAGGACTGGCAAAAAATATGATGCCTAAAGCCTCGGAAACATTATCACATCAACCCTTCTGTCTCATCATAAAATGAACACAAAGAATGACTGCAAGGAGCATCACGCCTAGCCCTGCTGAGGAAATCCGTCCCATTGACAGATCCACTTTGTTGTTACTTGTCCAGTTATTATCACAACTTATTTGACTCTTTTTTTTTCTTCTGTTTCACATTTGCCATTTATTTGCCAAAGAGGGGGGAAACTCCCCAAACAAATGGATTTTCTACACGAAATCATAGATCTGCTCTAAGAATGTTTCTTAACTTAAGAAAATGTTTTGCTCTACTAATCCATGCTATATGTGCAAAAATTATGTGTATTTGACATCAAGGGAGAATTCTTCAAAGTCTTCCATTAGGCTTTCAACCCTTATGTCTGATTTACTGGAAGACTCGGAGAAGCCACTCTAACTGATAGTCCTTGGATTTGGAGCTGCTTTGCTTTGCAGCTTCTTGTACCTTACGGTGTATACTTTTTTATTATAATGATGATTATTATTATTATTATGGATGTAGCTTAGAATTTAGTTGCCTGACTTATAACTTCTTACTGTTTTTGGTTTTACACATCTATTGTACATTAATTTGGGAACTGCTGTGCGATCTCCAGAGGACCTGTTTTGCAAAGTTGATAGTAGGTGCAGGCAAGACTTAACTTTTCTCAAGTCCATGGGGAGGCAGCACCTACCTTTATTAGGGCCTTGATGCCCTTACTGTAACAAAGATATTTCCTTTAAAATCAGAGACTCTTTCCTCCGATGGAATGCAAAGCCTTCCCATAGGACCAGATGATGAGCTTCCTGCTTCTGCGAGGCAAAGTTCCAATGCCTTTACTCACCCAAAGCAGTGCCTGGCTGCTTTATGTCATGCTACTTTGAAAGCTAAAAGCACTGACTAAGCAAGTTACTGCCAGCACAAAGGAGAGAGATTGCAGTCTGACCTACTGGCAGCAGACTTCACTGACTGTGTTGTCTGCTTCAAAAAGTTTGCCCAAGGCATGGCAAGCTGCTGGATGTGAAGGAAGGGGATGGCAATTTGATGGCACCATTATCATGCCATGGCCTTTGTTGTAGGGATTTCCTCAGGCTAAAGACAGCTACCTCCCTGAGCTAGAAAGGACAGTTTGATTATGAGTGACCAGATGATGCAGGAAAGGGGCAATTTCCAGAACAGCACTGGGAAATGGTCTGTATTGGCACACCTTCAGTAGAGAATTGTTTTTTGCTGACAGATCGCCAAGTTCATCCACTGCGGTAGTTTACTCAATGCATATTTTTAGCAACATTCCTGTTAGAAAACTTGAACGTGTATTTCTCCGCTTTGAATGCTTCTTCATTGCAAGGGGCACCCACTTACCCATTGTAACAGGTTTTTGCTGTTTTGTGAAGGAAGAAGGAAAGGCTCAGACAATGGAGGATGCTGTGATCAAACTTCAGTCAGGGCTTGACTCAGCCCTGAAAGAAACACTGCTTTTTGCATGGACAGCTGTCAGAAGCAACTTTCAAAGGTTACCTCATCCAATGTCATGCCCAAAGAGATATTGAGATATAGGTGAGATGGTGTTTAGTATGACATTATTGGGCTGAGTTTCAGAAACTGTTGAGGATGAAGATTTTGTGCCTTTCAGAGCCACACCATCTCAAACTACTCCTCTGGTAAATAAGATTCTAACAATGTCCAGTCTGAGCTCTAAAAATATGTAATTTTCATTGTATCATTCTGCCTATCTTTTTCCTTGTGGGCTGAAATAGCTGTTGACCCACTTTACACCTGGGAGGTTTTAGTCCCCTATTTATCTTCTAATAAGTCCTGCATGCATCTGTACATCTGGTAGCAATAGTGTTTTGTGTGGCCTATGTGCCACTTTTTTGAGTTCCTATGAAATCAGTGTGACAGGAAGGAGTGTGAATGTGTGGGAGATAGAGATGAATTTGGGAGTTGCAGTGAAGAAGAAGGTTACTAATCTTAAAGCACAGCCCTTGCCCATATGAGCACAATGCCCAAATTTCACAGGGCTCTGGTTTCCCGCTGAAGCAGACAAGGCCATATGGGTTCAGCCATTTCACTTGGATAGCCCTTGAAGGAATCAGGGAAGAAGCAGAGGGAAAGCACAGAAACTGAATCCAGTTTTACTTCCATTTCTAACAAAAATTGGGACCAGGAGCATCTGAGCCTCACTGGAGATGGCTGTTCCACGTTGAAGAAGGGGCTCTGATGCCCAGTGTATCTGCTGCTACATGTAAGACTGTATCCAAAGTTGCTAAGATGTGTTCCCATTTTTGCAAGAAAAGACGGGATGGTTTTTGTCTGATGGCTCCACTGCATTCTCCCTTTGGGCAGAGGTGCTTAGCTTTCTCTAGATTTTCTGGTGCTCAAAAAGAGCCAGGTGCAGGGCTGAGTAGGAGCATCATCTCTGTCCTTTTGGGTCGCACAGTGGTACCTGCCGCATCTTACATTTTAATCTGCAGTCAGTTTTTGTACAAAAATGGTAAAATATATTAGTGAAAGTAATAAGGAAATAAAAGATGTTTATGAGTAACTCAGAAATGAAATGTGTAGTTGCAAACTCAGCTACTTTGCCTTCCATCCAAACTTATTTTTCTAGAATGCTTCATTCCATTTCATGATCTAGAAGCATAGATCCTGAAATCCTTTTTTAATGACTACTTTAGGCATTTTAAGCACAGTATTAAGTGAGATAGTTACATGAGCTTCATGTATTCATCTCTATGAAGCCACCTACAGGAGAGGAGTCAAAAGCAGGACTGATTTGTGTCTCTAGCTGACTCTCTGATGTGGGAGGTGATGACAGACATCCTCAAAGATGCAGAAAGGTAATACCACTTTCCAGGCAGCAAAAAACAGCTCTGGAAAGTGTGAGGTTGCAGCAGTCAGTTTGTCAGAGAAGGCACTAATTGTCCTGTAAACTGGTCAAAGGGAGCTTTGACTCACGTATGTATGCACTTTTTTTTGCTTATGCTGGTGGGTGGTTACCTGTGTGTTTTCCCCAAATGTCACTCTGATTATTTAACTATAAGTTTTTAGCATGTTTTTAAATAAAAGCTGATACTGAGTAAAAATATCTTTAATATACACAAATATTGATTTGTACAAATGCATACCTCCCTGTATCTCTAATTCATGAAAGCACAGTTCAAGTCTGTGAAAGTGCTGTTTCTCTGAGTGTTCCATCAGACTGTAACATACCTGCTGTCTTACTGTCCTTCATGCTTGGGAGCTGCCATAGAAATTACAAAGAGACAAAACAGGAGAACTGCCCGAAGAAGCTCTGTTTGAAAGCTGATGAAGTGTGAATTAGCATGAATTCTGCTCACTCCTGGTCAAAACCAAGGCTGTTTGTTACAGGAAACTCAGGTGGAAGGTACTCAAAAAAAGTGCCCGTAGCTAAGTAGCATGTGAAATGCTAAAAGACAATGATACAAATGTCTCTGAGATGACAGAAGATGCCTTGGATTGGATATGTCATGCTTTGTGTTCCTGGACTATGGCTATGTCAGGCCAACTCTCCTATCCTGTGTCCACCTGCTCCATTTCTATGCATGAAATACAGCTCACACACAGGGAGGCTGCAAGCACAGAAGACAGCCAGAGTGATCCTTGTGGTCTTTCCTGGGTGACATATTGGTCAGGCATAGAAAAGGCAAGGAGGAAAAGGATGTTTTCCCAGCAGATGGCTCTTGGGAGCAGCATGGAATAGGCCGCACATAATTCTGATGTAACTTCTTTCCATAAGTTGAGCAGCTTCATCCTGTAACTGGCAAGGGGAAACCTGGAGATGTTTCCCTCTGGGCTTGCCATCTGTTGTGCAGTAGAGAGTAGACACTAAGAAACAACATGCCATTCCCACCGGGTGATGTTTGCACCAGTGTTTCTTCTATGCAATACCTACTTTCGCCTTTATATAAAAGATTTTTACTAGGATGACATAAAAATAAAGGATTTTTTAAAAGGTGCTTCTTTCAGCTCATTTGTCTTCTAACTCCGCCACCAAAACTGAAAAGGGGCAAAAAAAAATTTAATTAAATAAATAAATAAATTCCAAAAGGTGACTCACAGAGTTCCAGCCCCACTGCAGGTGAAATCCAGAGCTCTTGAAGCTGTTTCATTTGTGAAAAGATTCCTCTCCCCTGCCTTCACCCCACCCTCCCCAGTCATCTCTCAGACTTCAAAACAATATTAAACCAGAAAAAGTTGTGAAAAATCCCCAAATAATGGAAAAATGGTTTGGGGGGCCTGATACAGGAAAGAGACACAGAATACCTGAAATTAGGACAAAATAGTAGAGAGCTTGAAAGACATTCAGAGGACTCTGAGGAGTCTTGGACAAAATGATTAACTGAACACTGATTAACACTCAGATAGAGAATGATTACAGAATAGCCCTCCAAATGCCAGGAAAGTAGGAGATGGGCTGAAAGATCCCCAGATGAAACAGGAGCCAAGCAGAAGTGAACAAAGTAATGGAGAGAGTCTGAAAGAGGTTCCAAGTGCATACACTAGCCTCAGGGAAGGGAAGAAAGTCTGTAAGTACTCAAGAAAACAAAATGCAGCACTGTCAGAGGCCATGAAAGAAAGAGATAAGGCAAAGAACCACCTCAGAGAACACAGAAGAGGCTCAGTGAAAACAAAGTATCAGAGCTATTAAAGGAGCTCCAGACTACTCACTGGTGCCAAGGGTGGCCTCAAGAGAAGATTTAAAAAAAAGGGCGGGGGGGGGGGGGGGGAAGAAAGTTTGATAGTGCCCCAAAGAGCAGCATCAAAGAAGGAAAATCAGCCAAAAATCTGTAAAAGACTCAAGAGAACACAAAGTAGCCTCAAAGAAGTCAAGAAACTATAGAAAGCTTGAAAGAACCATGATGAACACACAAGAGACTTAACCAATAACAAGAAAGTATCAGAGATTCTGAAAGTGCTCTAGGAGTGTGTGCCTGCAGCTGCTAGGAGAGGAGAGAGGCTAAAAGAGCAAGAGAAAATAGTCTTGGAGAAAGGAAGAAACAAGCATGAAGGCTGAAAAAGTCCCAGGAGAAAGAAGAGAAGCCGCTGAGATGCCATGAACCTTGAAGGAAGACTGAAACAGCCCCAGAAAATCCAGTCAAACTTCAGAAAGAGGGGCTGAAGGGTGAGTGGGATATGAAACAAGCATAAAGACTGAAAGTGCTCCAAAATCCCCTTAGTGAGAGGAAAGAAGAAACTGAGAGACAGCCAAAGCAGTTTTGGAGAGGCTAGAGAAGAAGTGGAGAGGTTGGGAGAGTACTGTTGAAAGCGAAGGGAGACAACCCATCCTTGTTGATCAGCATCGAACCCCGATTTATTGATCTCACTTACACACTTTTATAGTGGTGTTAATTAAGCTCATGCATATTGCAAAATCCGAGCTCATCATAGGTCACAGATTACACATTAACCCCTCCTTTTGTTTTCAATACCTGTGGTTTGTTATTGAATCCAAGATATATTTTCTCACCCTGTTATGAAAGTTCTCAAGGCCTCCATGTTTGTCAGCTTTTGCTTTCCCAAACCAGCCAAGGACAAGATATTTACTTGTTATTAAAAACAACCTAAGAACCTCTGCTGTTTACATAAACGTGCCTGAGAACTTTTGTTGTTTACAGAAACAGACTGTGAGAATTTGCTCCTCACAGCTGCCTTCCACTTCCCCATCAGCTGCATATGATTATGGCACGTCTGAACAAAACTCTATAAGCCATTTCTGAGCAAAATTCTCCAACAGAGTACCAAAGAACAAAGTAGCCTTGCAGATACTGAGAGAGTAGAAGAAAGCGTGAAAGAACCTCAGAGAAGAAAGCATAAAGTCTGCAAATGTGAAGGATAACAAAGATTAGCCTCAGAAAGGCAGAAAAAGGTAGGCAAGAAAGAGTCCCAGATATCATACAGTAGCCTTGGAGAGGTGAGAAAATATGGTATTTTCTGGGGTCTCCCATTGTGGGGAGGAAAGATGAATCTGACTCCATGTTCTTAAAGGCTAATTTATTATTTTATGATATTATATCAAAGAATACAATGCTAAAACTATACTAAAGAATAGAGAAAGGATACAGAGGGCTAAAAAGAATGATAATGAAAACTTGTGACCTTCTCCTCAGAGTCCAACACAGCCTGACCATGATTGGTCATTAAGTCAAAACAATTCACATGAAACCAATCAAACAATGACCTGTTGGATAAACAATCTTCAACCACATTCCAAAGCAGCAAAACCCAGGAGAAGCAAATGAGATAATATTGTTTACTTTTTTCTCTGAGGCTTCCAGCTTCCCAGGAGGAGAAATCCTGGCAAAGGGATTTTTCAGAAAATATGACAGTGACAAGAAAATACTGCAGAAAGACTGAAAGAACCTTGAGAGAGCAGAGAGTCGCTTCACAGAGACCAAGAAAGAAGCAGATGTTGAAAGAGTGCAAGGAGGGCCCACAGTACACTGGAAGGCCACAAAAGGAGGAGAGACACTAGAAGAACCCCACTGCATGCAGAGTATCCTTAGGGCAGGCTTTCCCAGTTAGGCTGGAAAGCCCATTGGAAAACATGCTCTCGTCCTTGATCCTCAAAGCAGGGGTCCGTTGCCATAGAAGCCAAAGCTCAGTCTGTAACACTGGCTGTGCAGTCAGGTCTTAACCCAGGGGTTGGGGGCTCTCCTGCCCGAGCTTTGCCTCTCCCCTTGCAGGACCAAGGAGAACAGCTCCTGGGCTCTGGTGCCCTATAGCCTCTCTTGGTGTGCCTAAGGTCTCCCTTGACAGTAGCACTGGTGCACACATGGTCAGAAGAGCAGGCCAAAGTCCAGACATGCCTTGGTGCTCTCTGCAACAGCCCCAGGTCTGCCCTCCCTGCAATCAGGATGTCCTGTGAGGTCTAAACAAGGTCAGTAGATGGGTGCCTCCATGCCCTGCAGAAGGCAGCTCCAAGCAGTGTCCCAGCGCTGGCTCAGGTGTGGTGCAGATGCAGCTGGTTGTGGCACATCCCTCAGCAATTCACAACATCAGGAGTGGCATGGTGAGTACATGAACTACAGCTTGGATGCAGGTATGTGTGCACACTTGAGTATGGGAATGTGCTGTAGCTGTGTGGAAGCCTGACTGTGTGTACACCAGAGAGACTCTGGAGATTTTATTTTCTCAGTTTTTGGTAGGCTGACCCTCACCCACAGCTAAGCAACACATGGTATCTCACTCACCCTTCCCCCCCCCCCCCCCCCCCGCCCCCAAAAGCCACAGCAGCAGGGGAGAGCAAAAGTGAGAAAACTCACAGGCTGAGATAAATACAGCTTATTAACTGAAGGAAAGAGGAAGAGGAAAAAAAACAATGATGCAAAAGCAGACTGATGTCCAGTCAGTCTCTGAGCAACAGCTGCCTTCCCAAAATCTCTCTCTCCTCAATTTCTGTTACTGTGTATGATATTGTAGGGCATACAGTATCATATGGGTCAGTTTAGGTCAGCTGTCCTGCTGGAGTCCCCTCCAAATTCTCAAATACCTCTGAGGGAGGGAGAGTGGGAGCAAGAGAAAGCTTTGATACTGTGCAAGCATTTCTCAGCAATAGCCACAACACAGGTATGTTACCAGGGCTTGCTTTAGTCACAAATCCCAAATGCAGCACCATACAGTCTGCTACAAAGAAAATTAACTCTATCCCACCCAGACCACAGTAGACTCTTAAATATCACTTGAGTGCTGCTGGTGGATGGAGACATCATGAGGATCCAGAGAGATGTGGAATGCAATTTTGCCTCTTCTTATGAATGCCTGTCCTCCCCAGACTTCCCAGACAAACACAGTCTCTCAACCCTATAGTTTGCATTGTGGCATTGTGTCTGATCATCCCAATCCTGCTCACCACATTCCCCAGGCACAGGAGAAACTATGGGTACTTGCTTGTGCTGTCTAATGTAACTGGGCTCAAAAGTACTCTGCAAATGCTCCTCTCTTTAGACAAAGTCCAACCCAGCATAGGCAGAAAAGATGGACAAGCTGCTCCCTACGTAAGTGTTATTCACTAGCAGGTGAGGTGGACCAAGGTGCCATGTCCAGACATTGAACAAGTTTGCAAGTAATCCTTTCCTAGGTTGCAATGAATGGTGGGAGAGGAATGCATCAGGCTATGGATAAGTCTTTTTTCTCCATATAGGGACCTAATGTGTATATTCAAATCTCAGGCTGATGGAGTCCATTGCAGGCATGTACAAAGAAACAAACACTATGCATACTTCACAAAGGAAGATGTTAGGGGTTAGGCTTTTTCTTTATTTTTTTTCTTTCTTTCTTCCTCTCAAGTAATTTTCTCCCCATTTGTTGCTCTGGAGATGATTGGACAACACTTACGAGACAAAAGACCTAGCTGGATGTCTTTGAATTCCATTGAAATGGTCCTGGGGAGAAGGGGTGCAGTTGCAGAAGAAGGGGGGCTAGTAGGTGGGGAGTGTGCTCTCTGGCTGGGGGGTTTCTCTTGGAAAATGCAGAGATACCGTGAGAGGTCAGGGGGCTTACTGAGACTTGGCCAGGTGCCAGCGGCTGCACTCAGCCCCTTCTGTTCTCAGTGACTGGAGGGGAGAACAGTCGCGTGTGGTGTGGAGAGCGGACACCTGTGTTTCCCTAGACGAGGCTGCACTGTGGTTTGCTACAGACTAGCTCGCCACCAGGAGTGGCACTGAGACTGGCCGCTCCCTGTAAGTTTTGCAAGGGGAAGGTAAGTTTTGCATCTCCCCTCTTGCCCCTCGCTTGAGCCGCCATTGCCCGAGGAGGGGCAGCTGGGCTGGCCCACAGCGCCCCCTGCAGGCGCGGGGCAATCACTGCACCCCATGCCCAGCCGGGAGCCAGCAGCGCCCCTGCCGGCCGTGACCGGAACTGCACCGAAGGGGAGGGTGTCCGACAGCCAAGAGAAAGCTGTCACTGGGTTTGGGGTTTGTTTGGTGTTGCTGCTGTTGTGGTTGTTTGTTTGCCTTGTTATATACAGTCTAGTAAAGAAGTGTTATTCCTTTTCCCTTATCTCTGCCTGAAAGCCCTGTTATTTCAACGTTTTAATAATTTGGAGAGAAGGGTGTCATATTTTCCATTCAAGGAAGCTTCCCGCCTTCCTGGGCAGACAACTCTCTCTTAAACCAGGACATACAGGAAGTAGGGTGATGAGTGAAGTTCAGTCATTAGAACAACATAGAGGGAGCAGCACTGCAGGGTCAGTGAGAACCAGCCCCACGCAGCTGTTCATGTGTTATACCTGAGAAATCGTGCTGGCGCTGGCAGTCACTGGTTTTGAGGTTATCTCATTCTCTGACTGTTTGACTCAGGTAAATAGTCATTATGTAGTGCTGCAGTTAGCAATGCTGTGCCAGCTTAGGAAAGGTAGGAGTCAAAAATTAGTGCAGGTATTATAGTGTTATTCCTTGTGGGTCTTCTGAGTACGTCTCCAGAGAGAAACAAAGAAACTCAAAGCTCTCTGCTTTCTGCAGCTGCTACAAGTGCATCTATTTGTATTTAAATTCTCTCAATGCTGAAGATCTGGAAACTTCCCAGACTCCTCCTCCCTGCAGAAAAAAACCCTACAAAATACCACTACCAAAAAAAAAAATAAAATCCCCAAACCCCAAACAAATAATCCAGGGATTATGGAGTTCAGTCTACCCATAAAAGGAGACAGGCAACTGGCAATTTTAAGCAGGCAAGTAATGGTGAAGTATTGGACATAAGAGTGAGACAACCAGGGGAAAAAAGAACATCCAGGAATGTGCTAGAAAAGTGAAAGGAGACAAGGAAGTCTCTAGAGTGTGGGTTTTATTATCCATTAATAAGAGGTAAAACATGTACTGCTAGAAAAGGATCTTCTAGAAAATGAGGATTCAGGAGATTCAGGTTAAGAAAAATCATCTGACACATCTAACAGCTCCTTGAACAACAAATCAAGAGGATGTAGATTTTCAAGGAAAGAATGTAAAATAATATTCTTCTACAGTTTCCTCCACATCTCAAGACCAATGCCATATTTGAGGTGGACAACCATGGCCTCCAGGTGTGATGGTCTGTAATAAGCAGAATATTTCCTCAATCCCTTCTCTTGCTTCTGGGAAACTGCATTTGTGAGTGTACAAGTTTGTGGATACCACAGGTGTCACATGCATCCTACAATTTCCTTTATGCTGCAATACATATGCCCATCATAAAATCTTGAAGAGTTCTGAAAAGTTGCAAAACATTGTCAGTATTTTCTTTTCATGGCACAGTCATTGCACTGTTATGGGGGATCTTGGGGGCATGGCGTGTTTATATTTTATTCCTTCTTGGTTGTTCTGTTTTGTTTCTGCTTACTTTCAGTTAATGCAGGCAGAATTATATCATTATCATTTACACTATCATTCAGTTGCATAAATATAACATTACACTGATTATTAAAAATCAATCTATTATGAAATGGCAAATACCAAAGAAGCGCCTGCTTTCCCCTCTTGGAGAGTCTATAATGGCAGTTTATGTTCCTTGTCTTTTCTTAGTTGATACACTCAAGGGCAGAGAGCAGCTCTTCAGAGGGGACACAGACAAACTGAAGGAGTGGGCTCAGACGCACAAAATGAAACTGAAAATAGACAAAGGCAAAATTCTGCACCTGGGAAGAGATAACGCCCGGCAACAATATGTGTTAGGAAATGGTGAGCAGCTATTCTGAAAAGCAACGTGGTCCTGGTAGATGGAAAGCTGGATGTGATCCCACAGTGTGCCCTGGAGGCAGTGGGGGACAACTGCACCCTTAGCTATAAAATAGCAGGACCATATTCAGGATCTCAAAAGAAAGGAATACTAGGATTTTTCAACCCCATCTAAAATACTGCATCCAGTTTGAGGTTCATCAATATACAAAAGGCTGATAAAATTGATCAACTGAAACAATTTCAGCAGAGGAGCACCAAGACAATCAGAAGGCCAGAGCACTTGTCCTGTGAGGAGAAACTGATGGACCTGGACTTGGTTAGCCTGGAGAAGGCTTGGGTGAGAGCAACTGCAATATTCCAACAGAAGATTCCGTCTGCAGAAGTTAAAACCAGGCCAGGGTCCTCACAGTAGTGCATGGTGGTAGGAGAAGAGGCAGAAGGCTTAATCTGTAATGAGAGGATTTAGGGAAATTTTTTTCATGCTGATGAGAGTCAAGTATCAAGCACTGGAAGAGGTTGGCTAGAGAGGTTGTGCAGTCTATATCCTTGTAGGTTTCAAGACTTGACCTGATACAGTCCTGAACAAAATTACTTGATCTCATAGTTGACCCTGATTTAAGCAAGAGGTTGTGCTACATCATATAATTGGAGAATGGTTTGGGTTGGAAGAGGCCCTAAAGATCATCTAGTTCCAACCCCCTGCCATGGGCAGGGACACATTCCACTGGACCAGGTTGCTCAGAGCCCTACCCAACTTGTCTTTGAACACTTCCAAGGGTCAAAATGAGGTCTCTCCGGAACCACCTCTTCTCTAGGCTAACAGCCCCAGCTCTCTCTGTGTTTGTCTGTGGAAAAGGGGTGCTCCAGCCCTCAGAACACCTTTGTGGCCCTCCTCAAAGATGACCAAGGTGTATTCCAACTTGAGTCCTCTTTTAATCCCCTGTCAGATGCAATTAAAGAAGCACTATCCTAGGGCAATTGACTGTAATTTCCCTCTGTTTCAGGTAGCTTTTACCAGCTTGGAGACACTGTGCCTGCTAATTTCCTGTCCAGGGAAAGGCACTGACAGGAAAACTGAGGGACCTCACCTCATAGGGTTACACTGAAAGAGTCAATGTGCACAAGTCGCAGCACAAGAAATTCTGGAATGGACAGAAAGGCAAAAGCTTCTTGCCCTTGAAAACTGGTCAGCAGACATGCCTGGAGAGGAAAAAAAAAGTTTGAATGAGGAACTGAGCAACCTAATCTAGATTTTAAGTAAGGCCTGCTTTGGTAAGGAGACTGGATTAAATAACTTCATCTGTCCTTTCAAACCTAAATTCTTCCATCATCCTACAATTTATGTACCAGGCAGTACCAGGGAGTTCTCCTTTCACTTCCATTTGACCATTCCTTGTGTAATGGGTTTGTAACTCAAGTCATGTGGCCCAACCTCTCCACTTTCTGCCTTTTTGCTGCTCGAAGTAGAGCTCATGAAAATCAGTTAACGCAATTATGTCTTCTTTAGATAGGCTGTTAGTCTGCAGAGAATACATCACATATCCACAGAAATCTTTGGATTTGAAAGGTTTTTATGTTCTTGTTACCATAAGGAGTCTGGCTTTAGCAGGCAGCTTGCTAAGAATACAGTCTCATAACAGGCTATTTTTTCAATGCAATGAAGATATTCTTATCTCAAGAGATGTTCACGCTCCATTATTATTTATCAGTCTAAACATACAAAGAAAGGGAAGAAACACACAACAAAAATCTCAACTCTATCCCACACTTCAAGGCATAGCAGCAGAAACCTCTAAAACTTTTGGCTGCTAGAAAGCTGTGCATTCTGCAACTGTAACTTCAAATACACAAATTCTGCAAAAAGAATGATCCTTATTTTAAAAATACACAAGAGACAGTAATAGCAATAGATATAAATTACTCAAAGAGGCACACATTAGACTTAAAGCATTATCAGTATCTTTTAATTAAAAAAAAGAAAAGATATCAACAGATATCCAGCAGCTAAGGTGGTAACAGAATCCTTCTTTGCTAATAGCCTCTGTATAGCTCCATCAAGCAAGGCAAGATATGTCCCAACAAACTTCATGTGCTTTCCAACAGTGTCAATACAAATAATATACTTGAAAATGATAGCTGTACCTCCAGAAAACTCCTTTATTCCAGAAGCATTATATTCATGCCAGTGAAATACCTCCAGAGATTCAGCAAGGGCTGCTTTTTAACTGAAACAGATAACCTTTTCTAACTCTGTTTTCAGAGACAAGATCAGCACAGCCAGAATCTGGATAAATATCCTGTTTGACACTCCCTCAGAACTGGAGAAATTAATAATTTTCACTCCACCTGTGTTGTTCTTGGCATGCTGGTCAATGAAAATCCTTCACTGCAGGATGTGCTGCAATGACTGCACACATGTATGAGGACTGCCTGTGTTTTGGAAGTTACCAGGCCACTGGCTGACAGCAGAATGCTGCAGCTGGTGTCACTGCCAGCTTCTCCACTCAGCAGCTCCCCTCTTAGAATGTCTGCACCAAAGGGTGATCTACGCTCACCACTGTGGCTTCTCTTACTGACTGGTCCTAGAGCTGCTGCTACTTCCTGTGGTAGATAGGGACAGGTGATCGGAAGATTACGCGATGTGACGGAAGGCGGCAGGACTCCTTTTCCCCTAATCCCCTGAGATAAGAGATCACCCTAGGAATGTAACTAGGAATGTAGCCCCCCTAACGATAGTAATGCTAGTAACTTTCCACTCCTTACTAACCATAGATGGTACTGCAGACCCCCTCTGACGTAGAGAAGCCCCTTAGACTATAAAACCCCACGAGATGAGACAATAAAGGCCTTTGACCATCTACCACATTAGTATCTGCGTGCTCTTTGGCCCGAGCGACCCTGGTGAGTTTGGGTCGCCATGCTGCTCCTCGAAACCAGGTCGCTTTGCCTTATATCAGAAGGCAACAGCTTCCAGACCTCATTGTGCCATAAAGCTGCTCATGGACCCCAAGCGCCTGCAGCAGCCTCTTACTGCTGCCCTCTTTGCTCTGTGTGACCCACGCCATGCACGGTGCGATAGTCACATCCGCTGCTGTGCCAGGCACCAGCACGGCGTCACGGCCCTGGTACCACAAGGGACTGGCACCGGTACTGGTACTGGAACTAGGACTGGGACTGTTACTGTTACTGGTCCTGGCACTGGAACTGAAACTGTGACTGGCACTGATACTGGGACTGGAACTGGGCCTGGTACTCGTGCAGCTACAGGGAGAGGTACCGGACAGATATTGGTACCAGAACTGGAACTGGGATTGATACTGGCACTAGTACCGGTAGTGAGACTGGAACTGGGATTGCTACTGGTACTGGTGCTTGGACTAGGACTGGAACTGGGCCTGGTACTGGTTTTAGTACTGGTACAGGTACTTGGACTGGTGTTGGAATTGGGACTGATGCCAAAACTGGGACTGGGCCTGGTAAAGGTACTGGGACTGGCACTGAACTGGTATTGATACTGGCACTGGGCCTGGTGTTTGTACTGGTACAGGTACTTGGACTGGTTTTGGAACAGGGACTGGTGCTGGAACTGGGACTGGTGCTGGCATAGGCAGTGGTATTGATAGTGGAACTAGGCCTGGTACTGGTGTTGGCACTGGACAGGAGTTTGGACTGTTTCTGGCACTGGGACTGGGGCTGGAGGCGGTGTTGGGGTCGGTACTGTGCCGGCGCCGGTACGGGAGGCAGCGCTGACACCGCGGCCCAGGGAAGGGCCCAGGGACCGGACCTGACGGGCCCAGGGACCGGACCTGGCGCTGGGCCCTCCCCATCCCCTCCCCGCGTCACGACAGCGGCTCCGCCTCCGCCTTCATTTGCATGCCTGCCCCCGACGGGCCAATGGGGCGCGGCCACCGCGGCGCTGACCCCGCCCTCCGCGGCCGCCGGTAACGGAAGCGCCGGGAGCGGAGCGGGCCCCGCGCGCCCGGCCCGCGCGGCGCGGGCGGCCTGGGGGAGCGCGCCCGGTGCGCGCGGCCGCTGCGGTGAGTGCGGGCGGGGCGGAACGGCCGCCGCCGCCGCCCCTCCCCCCGCGCCGCGCCCTCCCCCCGCGCGCCCCGCAGGCCGCCGCCCGCCCCGCCCCGCCCGCGCGCAGCGCGCTGCCAGCTTGGGCACGGGGGCGGGAGGCGGCGGCCGCTGCGTGTGGGGGAGCGGCCTGCGCGCCCGATGCCGGGGTAGTGGTTCCGTGCTAGGCTCGGTGGCCGGGCCGTGCCCTTGAGCGCCCATGGCTGCGGCTCTGGAGGGTGCGGTTACGGGTGGGATCGCGACGGCGGCCCCCGGCAGCACGGAGCGGGTGCGTGGGGGCGCAGGTGGGAAGGGCATTGTCACTCCAGCGTGTGTCCCGTACTGGTGCTAGTGCTGCTCCTTCTCCTGCCTCCCCTCCCGAGCCCTGCGGGCTCGCCTCAGGCAAGTGTACTAATCAGGTGTCGTGTTCTCTAAGGAATGGCCAGAGATTCCCTTAGCACTGCCTGTGTTCCCAGCAGGATACTTGTACCAAGCCGATGCATGTAGGGAGAGGAGCCGTTGGCAATAAAGCACGGTGTGCCGGGTGAGGCAGGCAGCACAGGAAGCCACACACAGTAGTCCATTGGGATGCTGCTGTGTTTGTGAGCATCCGGGTGGTGAGACCCTGGCACAGGTTGTCCAGAGAAGCTGTGGATGCACCGTCCCTGGGAGTGTTCAGAGCCAGGTTGCATGGGATTTGGAGCAACCTGGTCCAGTGGAAGGTGTCCCTAACCATGGCAGGGGGATTGAAACCAGATGGTCCTAAAGTTCTCTTCTAAGCTAAAGCATTCTCTGAGTCTGCACACTGTAAAGGATATATATCAGTCGAACATGAAGTGCTTATGGAAAAAAGAGGAAGTGCATGGCCAGTAGTACTAAAGCCATTGAGTCACAGCACACAAGTGCTATTCCTGTTTAGGAGGATGTTTTTCCTTAGACATTCGTTTAATTTGAGCTGTTCTGGTAGCTCCTGGACCAATAGAAACAGTGCTAATGATGGGAATTGAGACCCTTCTCAAAATGCTACCTAATGCTTATAAATGGTGTGCATTTGATTTTGAATTAATCAGTAATTCCTTCAAACATTTTGGATTTGTGTCACCTTTGAGAACAGTTCTCTTGTTTTTATGGCTTTTCATATTAATGCCTTCAGGTGTTTCCTCCACACTTCTAAAGTATCCTGGAATCTACCTGTTTACCCTAGGCTTTGTGATGAGGGTACAAATATGTGGGTTGAATGTATGATTTTTGAAAGGCATGGAAATAACTATCTCCTTTTAAATGGTTTACTCTGGAGAGAATAATGAGATGCCCCTGGAGGACTCTAAGTGTGTTGTCAGGCACAGATAATCATGCCTTCCCTGCTTATAAGGCATGTCCTCTTGTTCAAAAGACATCACTGGTTTGACTATCAGAGTCAAGGCCCTGAACTAATGGGCTGGGAGGGAGCTGAGCTCACCACTTTAATGGGAGCATGAGGAAACAAAACATTACCAAGAAAAGCCTGAATTGCTTTCCTCATCTTCAAAGAAGTGCAGCCTACCTCTGGCTGCTCTCAGTAGGATAGAACATAGTCAAATACTTATCCAAGAGGAAGAATCAAATTGAAGGTGGAAGATTTTCACCAAAAGATGTTGGCCAGTTGTGCTTTTAACACCAAAGGAATGTAGGCTCTGTGGCTGCATTGCTGTGGGTAACAGAAGAGATGCTGACAGATGCCCTCTGAAGCAGAGAATGGTTTTTTTATCTCTTTCAAAATACTTTTTCTGAGCAGCCGATGAACCTTTGTGTAGTGCTGCTTGAACTTGAGGCAGCAATCCATACAAGGAGCCTTGGGTAGGCTTTCACTGAAGCAGGTTTGCCCTCAGATTCTGCAATTTGGTGATGTTTTGGAGATCCACTTATGATTCCCCTGATAAGAGGTTTCTCAGATTTTTTTTTTTCCAAACAACTACAGAAATACAACTATCTTGGGAAAAATGGGGGATGAAGGGTTGTGCCAGAAGTCCCTCCTGCTCTGAACTGCTGCCCCAGTAGCACTGGCCAAAACGGGGATGCCTACTTTCAGTCTCTGGTATTTGTCTTCTTTAGGTCTCTATTTTTTCTGGGTTGAAGTGACCAGGAAACAACTGAAGCATCCAGGATACTAACTGCACATTGTTTGACTTGTGCTGAAGGGTGTTGTTTCACTTCTTGGAAAAAAGTGAACTTGAGGACATATTTGGGCAGAGTGCCAAAGTGTTTTGCTTAAACAGATGGATGAATTGCTGACCTTTTCTGGGTGTGGGGCAAGTTTTTTGTCTGAAAGATTCCCTGAAACTTAGAATTTTTGCTTGGGGAGGTTGTTGCAGAAAATTGACACATTAGGAAATACACGCAAATAGAGGTGAGCACTTTCAGAGTTTTCAGAATTTAATATTTTCAGAATTTATTTGTTGTCAAACAAAGAATGAGCTGAATTCTGGCAGGGACTGTTCTTCTAAAGGTATTCTGGCATAGCTCTTGGTAGACCTAAACTTGTCTAGCTGCTTTTTGAACTTCCATAGATTTGCAGCAACCACACCATACCATGAAAAGAAATTCCATATGTTGCCATCTGGTTAATGAAGTTTTTCTTTTACTTACTTTGAACTTGATATGTGCAACCTTCAATAGGTGTCTCCTCCATCTGGCAGAAGAAAATGTGATTCTTTATTCCCTATTTGGTTTTGTCATGATTTTGTAGACCTCTGCTGTATCCTCTCCTCAGTTCTTTTTCTTCCATCCTTCAGAATCCCAACTGTGGGAGTCATTGCTTGTGTGGGAGCCAGTCTGGCTTTTGGTGTGAACTTTTTCTATAAATACAAGTAAAGAGTATCAGGAATTTTACTGTGTCATTTTTAACTGAGTGCATTAGGGGTAAAAATTCTTCTTCATGCAATGGGAAGGAATAATCTACTGTGATCTTTCATGGTTAAATAATTGTATTCTTTGTCTTAGTATTATTTTTTTTTCTTACAACTATTGATTTCCAGTCTGATTTGTTCACTGCTGGTGAGTACGTAGTAGGTGTTTCCATCAAGCTGTTGCATGTAACCCCAACATCTCTTTCTTGTGAAGTAGGAATGAAGAACCTGTTGTATATTTCTGAGTGGCCTTGATCCTGCAACCATCAGTATGAAATTCAGTACCTCTCTTTGATCACATAAAGCCTATAGTTCTTGCCTTTACTGTCACACTTTACATACAATTATGAAAATTTTGCAAGTGTTTAGCTAAGTTAAAAGATAATACTGGATAAGTAGCAAATTGAGAATTTTTCTCTGGAAAAGAAAGATCAGTCCTCAGCCTGATACGATTTTTTTGGTAGTTATTGCAAATGCACTTTATTTTGCTTTTTTAATAAATTTCTCTAAATTTTGTGTCTATGTGTGTGAATGTTTCAGGAAATGCTTCAAGGACCATCAGAAGATGTGTTTGCAAAGATGGAAAGTTCAGTTGAAGACATGGATACCTCCGATACGCAGTGGGGCTGGTTTTATTTGGCAGAGTGTGGTAAATGGCATATGTTTCAGGTAAATACCTATGAAGTTATATTGGCTCTGATGGATCCCATACGTCACATTACCTATGGCTGAGTTTGTCTTTTTGTGCTTTTTCTTTTATTTTGAAGACTGACTCAAACAGTCACTGCTCTGTCAGCAGTGAAGATATTGAAAGGAGTTTCCGAGCAGACCCCCGTGGATCTCTGTCTTTTACCACTGCAAAGTTTAACTACACACTGGACTTTTCAGGTATGTGTCTTGCCAAAGAGTAAACTGAAACAATAGAAGGTCTCAGATACACCAGCACATTTGTTCATTCAGCAGGTTATTGTCTTCATATCTGGTGTGAAAACATGATTAAGAATGTCTTTTTTACTGGAAAGTACATAGCAGTTTTTAGAAACAGCTGCTCTGTTACATTTTTTGTGTAGTTTATTAATTAAGTAGCAAGTTTTGTTTGATAACACTGCATTGGAGTTCCTACTGTTTGCTCCCGCTGCAAGTGACATGTAGGATACATCTCTTGAACTGGGAAGGTTGAACCTTTTTTCTTTAATGTGCAGCTGCCTGTAAGCTTGGAAACATCTTCCATTAATTCTGTATAAGAAACATTGCTGTAAAGGAGGCTTCCTGCAAAATACTGGCATCAGAATGATTTAATAATTCAGCAGGTAGTTGAAGCCAGTTCTGTTCTCAGAATAACAAGGAGATAGAGAAAAAGATTTACTGGTAGATTGTAAAGATCTTGCTTATGCTGTTCTTGTAAATTACAGAGTATTACAGGTTTCTAAGGTATGTAACTATAAAGGTAATCTGTTCTTTGTTCACAGGTGTGTTCTAGTAACTTTTTTTTAGTTTTTCTATTCATAGATGGTTTATTTTCCGATTAAATTACAAAACAGTTATATGCTTAAATATAGGAAATTAAGGAAATAAACACATATTCCAATATAAGTATTCAAATGTCAAATATTTCAAATACAGAAAGTGGGGACTGGGTTGAACAGCAATATACTGGCAGTAAGGTGGTATCTAACAATACAAGGAGTTTTATGCTTGTGTTGAAATGTCTTTTTATTAAAAACTGTGTTTTGCACCCAGAATAAAAACACTACACTATAAGCAAATGTTAAAGAGCAGTTTTTATGTTACTCTCTTTAGGTCGCGATGTCTTACACTAAGAATAGTGTATTCTTTGTCATCCCTTTCAAGTCAGTGGAAGTCCTGACTGTGATTTAGTGGGACTGAATGTTAGATGGATATTTTAAAAATATATCTTGTGTGTGTAATATTTGGGGACATGAGTCCCCAACTCATGTAAATGACAATGCATTTAGATATATTTATTGAAAATGCTGATTTGTTACTTGTTGAAATAGAATTCCTGTCAAGTAGCTTAGGGTGTAGTAACATTCTTTTAAATAATGATACTTAAATGTTTCATATGCTGTAGATGAATTCCTAAAAATTTCTCCCTAATTCTTGTTTTATGCTCAGTGATGAAACAAATCAACCTAACTACCCTTAAACAACGTCCAATAAAGCGAGCTCCCTTTGCAATCAATTCATTCAGGTAAGGAAATAAGAGGAAGACTCCTTATTTTTCTTTTATTCCTGTTTCTTCTAAGTAAAATGAAACCAAAGTTTTTATCTTTATTGTTTATATTTATTTGCTTTTGGAGTCACTTGCTCTGAATACCTGTTGAATGAGAATTGCTGCAGGGAAGCAGCTCCAAAAAATGGAATCCAGTGACTCCATAAATTATTTAGAAGTAGTATTGTAACAGCAAAAAAAAAAGGGTGAGTTATATGTTGTGCCTATATTTTACTCATTTACTCTAAACTCACTTGGAGTTTAAGAAATTGTGTTGTAATAATTCTTTTATGAGTTTAATTGCTTTAGATTGTCAGTTTTCTTGCCATTTGATCAGTCATTAGATGTAAAGCTGAGCTGATGTAAAGCTGGAGCTCACTAAACAATAAACTAAGCTATGCAGATGAAATTGAGTAAATGGGATATGTGGATTTTTTTCCCCAAATAGTTTCAGAGAAAAAAATTTAGTTCTGAATTGTAGTGTGGTTATACATTAAAAAAGAAATTTGTCATTTGTCATAAGAAATGTAGTAGCAATCTGTTTACACTGACTTTCAAGAAGACTGTTTTTGAAGTGCCAACTTTTTTTCAGTAGATATTTGCTAAATAGTGCATACAATGACGTGGCAATTTACTTTGTTCTTTGAATAATTGCATTCAGTACTCTTATTTCCATGTGGTGACATTTTTTACTTTCAGGAGATTTCTTCTTTTAGTCCCAGTTTTAAGGCTTAAGAGCTTCAATGTATGTAGTGCATGTGCTTAAACCACTCTTTTTTAGTAGCTCTGTATAAACTTCATGGGGGTTTGCTTTTTTTGCACACTGTGTTGTTTGGAGCAGGAGTTTGACAGGAAGAAAATGCCTCATGTCTTTGAAGTGATGTGCTTTTACCTTTTTTGTTTGAAGTTTCATCTGTGAAAATGAGGCTATCCCTATGCCTTCCCACTGGGAGAATGTAAATACTGAGGAGCCATACCAGGTAAGAGTTGGTATGCAACTTGGTCAAAAACATGTGACAACGAAATAATGCATCGAATTGAAATCACACTAACCTCTTTTTTTCCAGCTTATTCCATTGCAAAAGAAAACAAATGAATATAATGAAGTTTCTAGTCTCTTTGGAAAAACAATGGATAGCCACCGAATTAAAAGAATTAAGAGAATACAAAATCTAGACTTGTGGGAGTTTTTTTGCAGGTGAGATTATTTCTAAAACCAACAGTTTTAGGATTGTTAATGGAGAAAAGTTTTAAGTCATGCAGCAGAAATATGTTTAACTGTTTTTACTATTAATGAATTTGTTGTTACATTTTAACTTTTAAAAATTTTCTTATTTGTCATTTCTCTTTATTGAAAATTTAATTTTCAAGACCATATAGCTTCTACAGGTGCAGAAATTGAATACTTGTAGAAATTCATTAGATAAAACTGTAGCATAGATAATGTATTTAAGGTGTTCAGGATATCTGTGTGGTAGATGCCCATGATCTTTACAGTGAAGTAAGGAGAAATAAATTAGCTTTTTGTAAAATGATTGCTTGAGAGGCTTGTATTATTTTAATTTTTACTGAATAAAGCAAATTAATATTTCAGTCTTTTTAAATTTCTCAATTTTATGAAGCATAGGACAGAATTAAGTGTCTAATGAACACATAGTTATGCAATTCTTTTAAATTTAATGTCTTAAAAAACCTTCTTGTAAGTTCTTGGCTTTTCCCTCTGCATATTGTGCTGGCCTGGAAGAAGTAGGAAGTGCCCAGTTTGGTATCCACTTATTTTTTGGTGTCAGTCTTAAACAATCGTACTTGCCAAAAGTTATTTGTGCATCTTGTAGGAAGGAGTGCGTATCAGGAGGTTTAAATATGTTTTACTCAAATAAAAAAATTTAGACTAAAATAAAGAGTGAGGAAACAACTAACCAGATGTATACTAAAATCTTGCATAAGTTACATGATTTTTTTAAAGATATGTCATTTATTGTTAATTTAAAGCTATATCAACATGTGTGAGGAAGTGAAATTCCTTATGTATGTTAATGGTTAAGAGAGTTACCCAACTTTTAGTTTCTTTTTTGTCTTCATGGAATAAGGAAGAGGGTCAGCAGAACTGCTGCCTTGGACTTCTAGAGGTCAAACTTTGGGTTGTTCAGGAGATTGTTTGACAGAGTCCATTGTGAGGCAGGCCTGAAGGGCAGACGAGTCCAGGAAGGCTGAACACTCTTCAAGAGGGAAATCCTAAAGGCTCTGGAGCAGGCTGTCCCCATGTGCTGAAAGACAAGTAGTTGGGGAATAAGGTCATCCTGGCTGAACAGAGAACTTTGGCTGGAATTCAGACAAAAAAGAGGGTTTATGACCTTGGGAACATGGGGCAGGCAACTCAGGAGGAGTAAAAGATGTTGAGATCTTTTGCAGGGAGAAAATTAGAAGGGTCAAAGCCCATTTAGAACCTAATTTGGCCACTGCTGTAGAAGACAATAATTTTTTTTTTTTTTTTTTTAATAAATCATCAACAAAAGGAGGGCTATAGAGAATCTCTGTCCTTTACTGGATATGGGGGAAACATAGTGACAAAGGATGAAGAAAAGACTGAGGCAACAAAGGCATTAATATTAAGACCAGTTGTTATCTGGGCACCCAGACCCTGAGCTGGGAGACAGAAGTGGGGAGCAAAATGCAGCCCTCATAATCCAAGAGAAAATGGAAGCTGCTACCCCACACAAGTCTATGGGAATGTATGGACTCTACTGGAGGGTACAAAGGGAGCTGGGACGGTGCTCACTGAGCCACTTCCAACCATTTACCAGCAGTCCTGGCTCACTGGGGAGGTCCCAGTTGCCTGTGGTTGAGCAAGTGAGATGCCCATGCACAAGAAGAGCTGGAAGGAGGATCCAGAGAGCTACAGACCTGTCAGGCTGAGTGAGCTCAGTGCCAGGGAAGGTCAAGGAACAGCTCATCCTGAGTGCCATCACACAGCATGTGCAGGGCAACCAGGGGTCAGGCCCAACCAGGATAAGTTTAGGAAAGGCAGGTTGCTTGATGACCAACCTCACCTCCTTCTGTGACAGGGCGACCCACTAAGTGGATGAGGGAAAGGCTGCAGTTATTTTTTACCTGGACTTCAGTAGAGCCTTCAACACTGTTTTCCCACAACATTCTCCTGGAGAATTGGCTGCTCATGGCTCGGACAGGTGCACTGTTTGCTGGGTAAAAAGCTGTCTGGATAGGCAGGCCCAGAGAGAGGTGGTGAATGGAGCTACAGAATCCAGCTGGTCACCAGTGGGGTCCCCAGGGCTCAGTGTTGAGGCCAGTCCTGTATAATATCTTTATTTGGGATCAGGACAGGGGGATCAAGGGCACCCTCAGTAAGTTTGCAAATGTCATCAAGCTGGGTGGGAGTGTGGATCTACTGAGGGGCAGGAAGGCTCTCCAGAGGGATCTGGACAGGCTGGATCCATGGGCTGAGTCCAGTTGTGAAGTTCAGTAAAGTAAAATGTCTGCCCTTGGGTCACAAGACGGTGCTGTCGGCTTGCACATACTGGTGAAGAAATTATTGCCTGGTAGTATATTACAAAGAAATAGGTATTCCAGCATTTCAAATTCACTTCTTTTGGTGTCCCAGGTAGGAAAGTTGAAAAGAGCATGATGCTTAGTCTAGCATCTCAGTTTTGAGTTGTCAAGGAGTACAACAAGTAAAAGAAGGTGTTGGTCAGTGAGATTGATGACCAGTTTTAGAAAAAGCTTTTGTTCTTACATAGGTACAAGTAGCATGTATGTCTCTGGGTATTTAGTTTTGCTGTAGGTTTTACCTTTCATTGAGTGAATTGTCTGAATGAGAATTTTCACTGTGCTGGATCAAGTTAATTTTGTTGAACTGGATTATCTTTTCACTGCTTGTACAAGGTGCTAAGATGATGCTTTTTAGAACAGTTGGACCCCTTGATTTCTGTTCCAAATTACCAAAGTGTCCTGTTGTGGTATTTCTTCATTCTGCCCAACCAGCTTGCCAGTGTGCCCAGTATATTTTAAATTTTTATGGTTTTGAAAAAGTGGTAAGATCAATTGATTTAATTGATTGAGCAGTGCTGGAATGATTATTTGCATCACTGTAGTGGTCAGAACACATTTGCCTTTAACAGTAGTTCCCATATTAATAATGATTCTAAATTGACTTGATGAAAATAACTGGTCAGAGACAGTAAAGGACTATCACAGAACATATTTTTATTGATATTCACTTTTTCTATAAATCTGTTCCATTCCCCTGTTTCAAAAGAAGTTACTCAAGGGTACATTTATATATTGTCAGAGATCAACAGCCAACAACAGAGGGCTCTGGTTGAAGAAATTTCAGATGTTCAGCACAACTAGCCCTTAGATCAGTTTTTGCTGGTTTGCCTAGTGCTTCATAATCTACCAACTTTGTTATCCCTTCCACCATGACATTAAAGCAGATGGAGGAAACAAAATGTGCAAAATTGCCTTTCTTTTAAAGATGTATCTGCTGAAAATGACCACACTGAAACTAATAACACATGAACAATGTTGATAAAATTGGTGTAGAAAGACTTTTTTTTTAAATCTTAGACTATGTGGGAAAATAGTCCTACAGCATTCAGAAATGTGTGATTTCTAAATATGTACCTTAAGAATTCCAACGTGTTTGAAACCTAGAGTCATCTAGGCATTTGTAAAGCGGAATGTGTTAGGTCTGCACCCTCAGCAGTGTTTTCACAGTAGTAATTTAGTGTGTTTGTACAACTATTTATTTATTATGTATTTATTGTGTACAACTATTTATTTATAATATATTTATTGTATACAGCTATTTATTTATTATGTATTTATTGTGTGTTTTCTGTAGGAAAAAAGCTCAGCTGAAGAAGAAAAGAGGTGTCCCAACAATTAATGAGCAGATGCTGTTTCATGGCACCAGTAATGAATTTGTAGAAGCAATATGTATTCATAACTTTGACTGGAGAATAAATGGGATGCATGCTGCTGTGTATGGAAAAGGTAAGTATTGCTGTCACATACTACTGTGAAAGTGTTAACAGCTCAACATTAAGTCTTCCCTGTAGAGTGTACTTTGTGATGCATGCCTTGTGTTTACCCAAGAGCTGTTTAATACAGATCTGCTTTTATGGCAAGTGTAATTAAAGATGCAGTAAGGAATGTAATTGTCACAGTGGCTGGTAGGGCCAGGGAGCATGGGGAAGGGAGCCCAGCAAAGAAGTGTTGATCACAAGACAATCTCTTTACTAAAATGTTCACACTAAAAATATTTGGTCATATTGTTATAACAATTAACAACAAAAAAAGGATTCCTAATGAACATAAAAGAACTGTCATTTTTCATCATGTTGATAGCTATGCTCTGGTAGTCAAACTGTCATGGTAAGAATGTCATCAAATTTTCTTTGTTTTTTTTATTTGAAAGGGACCTATTTTGCAAGAGATGCATCATATTCCAGCCATTTCTGCAAAGAGAGCATGAAGCATGGAGATACTTTCCAGATTCATGGTGTGAACCTGCAGCCTCATCTGCACAGACCAGATAAAGTCATGTTTCTTGCTCGTGTATTAACTGGTGACTATATCGGTGGTGATTCAAAATACATGAGACCTCCTTCAAAAGATGGAAGCTTTGTGAACTTGTATGACAGCTGTGTGGATAATACCTGGAACCCAAAGATCTTTGTCATCTTCGATGCCAACCAAATCTACCCTGAGTACTTAATAGAATTTTGTTAAGTTTGAACTGACTATTGTTTGTGGTTCTTTTAATACTTTTGTTCCTTTTGTAAAGACAACAACAGAGAAACGATGCATGAAAGAGAGGTGAAAGAAAAGCTGGCATACTTTTATGGAGGAGGGAAGCTATTAAATATTTAAGAGAGACTGGTGAACTGTTTTTAAAAATCTGTAAACTTTATTAATGCATTTTTCAAATGTAGAGACTATTACAAATCTGAAGTTGCTTAGTGAGCCTTAAATACATTGAGCATTGCTAAGTTTTCAAAGGCAAGATTTATGTTTTGATTTTCTAAAGTGTATTAAAAGTGGTTAGAAATATGCCTCTAATATGGTATGCATATGATGAAATTAATCTTTTATAAAGATTGCCTATAAAGCAAAGTAAGAAAAACAACAGCAAAACCCCAGGGGACATGGCTACTTGTGTGTGTATGCGTGTGTGTGTGTCCGTGTTCTGTAGTACATGTTACTTTGTTTGGAGGTCTCTCAGTTTGGATTCTAAACCTGAAATAGAAAAAGAACCTACAGCTCCTTCATCAGTTTCCTCCAGATAAAGTTCAACAAAGTTGTAAGGTTTAACTTTATGTACCTTTTACTGTAAGCTTTGATTATATACTGGGAAAATAACAAAGCCATTTCAGTAGGATTTGACAGTTTGTTTTGATGGAAATGAGGCCTGTAAACTTGTGGTTGTTAGTTGTTTGGTATGTAACTGTTGGGCTCACTGTTGGGATATCATATGCCTTTCTCAGTTCTTATCCTATGGAATTTTTGCCATCCTGTTGCAGTATTCATGAACTGTGATTGTGTCTGGTCAGAGTTTAAGATACACTCAGTGCTCATATACTTGGTGTTACTGAAGACAACATTTAGATTAACTTAACTGTAAACAATGCAGTTAAACTAATAAGGAACATTTCAAAAGGTGCCATCCTTTAGCTTTTAAACACTACAATAGAAAGCTTTCAGTAACATTTGTGTAGACCAGGTTTTCATAACTGGTATGTTTGTGAAGTTGAAGGGTATTTTTCACATGTAGAAAGAGCAAAAGAGACAATATTTGGATAAAGAGCAAACCTGAGTACCTAAACACATGAAGAGGCTGAAATGCACTGTTGTGTGAACGATCTGCTATGGAATTGTGTCCCTAGTGTGCTTTGTTAAAGGACCTAAGTAGCACTAATGGACAAAGTCAAAGTTGAAACCTTTCCAGGATTTTTCTTTGGCTATGGCCAGTAACAGGTCCCTGTAGAATTGGTATATAATTGTGGCAGATATAGAATGATCTCTGTTGGTTTGTTATAGAATTGTTAATGGACTTTTTGGATCAAAGGCTGTGTTTAAAATGCATTGCATTTAAAGGCACTGCAGCTGCTGGCATGACCAGGTCTGCTCAAAGTCGTGCTGAACTGGTGGAACTGGAAGCATGAGATGATGACATATCTGGCATCGTAACTGAGGACACAAATATCTCTTCCTTCTCCTGTGTGCTGTTACTGTTGTGTATCAATGGGTCTTGCATAAGTTGTTTATCTGTTTCTGTTTGTAATTTCATGGCAATTTTCCTGTCCCTAAACCATTTAGGGCTAAAATGCATTTTCCTTTATTTTAGGAAGTATGATTTCTGATCCCAGCTGGGAACTCTAGGTTCTACTCTTGTAGGTGTGATTTGTGTTTGATTCACTACTACACTAGCTCTGCAAAAGGCACTTTGTTCCCCACATTGTATAAAATAATAGCAAATCACGCAGGGAATTTGTGTATTACTGAGTCCTTTTTATTATTACACAGTATTCTACAGAGCATACATTTTGTGACACTAACAAATACATGTGCTGTTGTTCCTTTGATTTGGTATTTTATTTCTTCTGAAACAGATGTTTTTAGTTAAGAAAACTGAAGTTTCTTTTTTAGCGCCTCATGGACAAAAAGTACCGCAATCTTTACTGATCTCTGGGACTTTTTTGATTTTTTGTGTGGTGGTGTCTTGTTTGCTGCTTAATTTGAATTGAATGGCACAATCTTAATCTTACTGCACAATTGAAGTTTTATCTTTTCTTTCAATGTTCAATGTGTTCTGCTTTTTGTGCTGATGAATTTTGTTATTGAAGATGTCTGTAAAATAACTGTCCTTTCTCTGGCAAGGGGAGAGTGATTATTATTGCAAGCAAAGTCCAGAACTGTACAAGTAGCCAATACAGGAAATAGTTGGACTTAATAAAAGGAACAGTGAGAAAGAAAGGGAGGAAAATAATTTCTTGGCCTTTGGAGTGTTAAAGAAAAGAGAAGGGATCTTGGTGTGGTTCTGGGGAAGAAAACCTGATACTTTCTGTTACTGTTTCAGGTAGTGAAACTTGGTTCTCCATTTTGGTTTTACACCTGTGCAAGAGAGCATGCCACTCTTTTATGTGTCTTGATCTGAGGTAGAGCTTTCTTACTCAATTACTCTTGTGACAGTGTGTTTTCACATGAGCACAGCACTTCAGGATGACATGGAAAAATAAGATCAGCTCATACTGGTCTCCTGGACCAGCTTTGTTTTTTGCAATTGGTGTGTACTCAGTTATTGCTGAATGGATCTCATTTCATCCAGAGCAGTTTGGGAGAGTGTCTGTCCGCATTCCAGTTCATTTACAGGGTCAGTTTGCACAAACTCTTGCTTTTGTTAGAATCCAAAGGGAGAAAAAAAGGATACAGCTCTGTTTTTTACTAAATGTCTCAGTATACTCTCATCCAAGCTAGATGTGAGATACAGGATGTGATGGCTGGAGTTGGTGAGTTAAATTCAGGACTGCATTGGATGC
The DNA here is from genome assembly GCF_027579445.1 of Ammospiza nelsoni. Taxonomy (NCBI): domain Eukaryota; kingdom Metazoa; phylum Chordata; class Aves; order Passeriformes; family Passerellidae; genus Ammospiza; species Ammospiza nelsoni. The sequence continues at coordinate 32,067,230 of NC_080634.1, read as the reverse complement.
CAGTTGAGCTGGCAGCTTGAGGACAACTCTCACCCTTTTAAAACATTTATCAGCACAGAATATCATAGCAGGAAAGCTCAAGTGAGTCTGTGCAGTTTACATAGTGGAAATTACTTTCAGGAAGATGAGCACATGTCAGTCTTAAAATTCCTGTGACCTAAATGTCCATCAATGTTGTAACTATTTTTGGCACTGTCCAAAACAGCAGACTTGCAAAACAGCACAGGCTTACTGCAGTATAGCCATCTACTCTTCACGAGTTACAAAAAATACTATGGGGGCTGACAGATGCAATACTTTGCCTCATTTTAAAGGCAGCTGGCCTCTCTTATGCCCCTCTCTGTTAAGCCCCTTTGTTCTCTTTGACTCTGCCTTCCCCTGTTCGTCCCTCACCCCATGCGTGTGTACTGCTCCATTGATTCCTGCACCTCTTGCCGTCTGATCCCCCAATACCATTTCCAAAGTCCAGGATGAAATAACCTTTTGCACACCCTTACATGCTCTTATCAGGTAATGTGATGGATCAGGTTTGGTTTCCATCACTGCCTCCCTTATCATGTCAGCCAGGTTTATCCCCATACATTCCTGTGTCAGAAAAGGTAGTAGAGGAGTAGTCACTCCTTCCACATACTCAGATAATTGTGCCACATAAAACATCCAGCAATTTGAGTGCTATGCTTGTCCTCACTTGGGGATTTAGTTGGAGAGGTCACATTTCCTTCCTATGGTAATGAATGGACAAGAGACAGCTAAGCTGTACAACACCAAGACTGGAAATTTGCATGTTCGAGTGGATTTTTTAATTGGAAAGTGCTCACTTGGATGTACAGAAATAGGGAAAGTATTTGGTGTATATTGCAATAAGGAAAAAAACCTCCAGTTTAGTAGAGAGTATAGGGAAAGGACCTTTTCAGACAGCAATCAGTTCCATGGAATACCGTGCCATAAAATGAGTTTCTCTTCCTTGTGTGCTTTGAGCTGTTAAGAGTTTGATAGTGCTGTCATGTTAAGGATTGCAAACCAGCTGGTTCTGGCTGTTTGCACATTTACTTGCAGACATTTGAAGATTAATTTACTGCTACTACTTTTAGAGTCTTTTGCAAAAGAGATTATGACTCCGCTGCTAAAACAAGTCTGAAGCTATGTTCTTCTCAGCTATTGCCTTTATTGGCTAGAAATGTCATTCATTTCTGTATTTGTATTTTGTATATTGCCTTTGAACATCTTTGAGGTGTTTTTGTTTCAATATTTTCCTTTCTAGAAAAACATTTTTGTAATTAGAGAGGGATGAAAGAAGAATAAGAAAGGATAAATGTATCAGCATTTGGAAGCTGCTGGGTTCATATCCGGAGACGGTGCCAATCAGGAAGGCAGGTAGTGGAAATGACATTATGTTTCCAAGCCAATATCAGTTATATCCATTTCCTGTTTGCCTTCTAACCAATAAATGCCAAATGTAATTTAAAGGGAATGAAATGATAGTGACACCAAAAGCAACAACCTCAAGTTTTTTTTATCTTTACTCAGCTTCTTCACCAATACATTTTTCTTCCCTTGAATTCCTAAAGCAATGTAATATATAAACCAATACAGGCAGTGAGCACCTGACTCGTGTCCAGGTTTCAGGAACAACATAAGGCCTTGGCCTGCTTGCCTCCCTTTTCCTGTTCCCATGCTTTGTTTGCATTCATGTTGCCATAAAGTGAAACAGATGAAGTATCTGGAGCATTGTTAAAAGCTAATTTGTAGTGGGAATATGCTAATGCACTGTATTGTATTAAGTGATGTGTTTGGTTACAGACCTGGAGGTGGCCAAGACGCTCGTATATGTAGTCTTTTTTTCCAGTCAGTATCTACCTTTGAGCTGGTGAAAGTTCCAAGAAAGTAATCCCAGCTGAGAACACTTGGTGCAAATAAGACTTTCAAAGGATGACTGGATATTGGATACACTGTGTTGTTGTCTATGTATTAACTAGGGAGATTACATTAAAAAGATTTATTTCTATAAAGAGACTGGCTGACACAAATACTATCATCACATATTTTAACACAGCTGCTGAAAATACTGTAGCCTGACAAAGCTCTATCAGCTAATTACTGGATGTTTATGAGAGTGACTTAAATAGCTACTCCAGGCTGATATTTTTAAATTGTTTTGAATTTTATTTTTAGTATAAGAAATATGACCCAAAACAATGGGATAAGACAAGGACAAGAGATGGAGAAGTTGGGGTTGGGGCAGGGGGGAATCAGTGGGAGAAAAATGGTTACATAAGTGAAAGGGTGCTTGAGTGTGCATGTACACTGGGGCTGGGGAGTGATGCAAGAAGGGGAGAGAACATAAGAATATTATTGCTTTAAATCTGTCCTTCAAAAATTTTAAATTCAGTTTTCATGCTGATGATCTTCCTGGATGTTTAGCAATGTTTATATATTCCCAGTGGGATGGAGTACGGGATGGAGAGTCAGGGGACTCTCCTGTAGTCAGATTTTCATGTCTTTTGATGTGTTGTGATGAGAGCAGACTTACAGAAGTGATGCACAAATGACACAGAGCTGTCAGAAGTGAGAGGTGTAGCTACAGCACCTCATCTGAGCACTGTTGCAAGGAGCATGGGGAGCAAAGTGCTGCTGTCTGCTGTAAACATAACTGGTTGGCTTCTGGCTTCTTCCACCATGCTTCCTGCAATATCCCCACTCCAGTGACATTGCACACATCTTGTCTTAGCATCTCCTCCATGGCAAGTGTGTGGTATCAAATTTACTGTATTTAATTGACCACTGTAGTGTGGCAAAAGGAGCAAAAATGTTATGGTTTGCATTAACAAATTGGAGAAAACTGCTATTGCTCTAAATTGTCTGCTCCGTGAAGTAATTGATATCTGGAAAGAAACTGTCTTTTGTTGTGTATTACATAAGGTGTTGCAATAGATCTCAATTTTTTTTTGGCGTTTAGCTGCTGTGGTGGTAAATATGACCGATTTTCAAATTTCAGAATAGAAACCTATGCTGTCTCTTTGTAAAAAAAAACAGGTTTCCATCAAGCATGCTTATAAAGGTGGTGAGTTTCTGAAAGTTCTTCTTTGATGCACAAAATCCCTCACTCAACAGAATTTCATAGCCTATCTATGAGAATTGCATTCAATAAGACAATATAATTCTCTTTATAGTAACCTTTTAAACTGAAAATCCCTGAGTGGAAGGTATGTATCTAACAGAGCCTTGAGCTATCTGTGCACTTTAGGACTGGAATCTATGTAATGCTTCATCACAGATGGACAGCTTGTGGACAAAAATACAGTTTACCACCTCAGCATGAACGTGGGGGGAATTGGTAAGGCGGTATATAATTAATGCTGGATTTGATCCAGGATACCTTTCCCTTAGGAGAGGAGATCAAGATTTTTAGTGACAGTCTTTTAAAGACTGGTTTATGGTTCAGCAAACTGTGGAATATGGAGTAAAATTAGAACTGTTTCATGGCACAGACTGAGAGAGAAGTCCTTCCACTGTACTGCTGGCTCCACATCCTCAGAGGGAAACACTCTAAAATGGTGTTTTTCTTTTAAAATAAAAATTAAATGCTAATTCTTTTCAGTTTGAGAAATATGAAGAGCATGGCTGTAAAATGTGATGGGGAAAAAAAATCAACTTGAAGAACTGCTTTTAATGTTCCCCTGGGAATGTTGTGGTTTTTAATATTTCAGAAATGGGTTTGCTTAGCCCTGAGGGAAAGGGATTGGAAGAGCATGATAGACATGAGCCTGCACGAAGACTGTACGTTCAGTATTAAGAGGGAAGAAATAGGTCACTGTGTATTAGAGAGCTCGTTTGGTTTCCTTTAAAGCCACAAGAGACAGCAACTGCTGAGCTGCAGTTAGGAAGCTGCCCTGTATTCTGAGGGATGGGGCAAATAAGCAATGTAGATGTCCTTGTTTTACACAAATACTCCTGTCAATTCATGCCTTCTTGTGGAGCTGATGGTGCCTCACTGGAAAAAGTGCCCATTTATGCAACAGCTCTAGTTATTCATATGCCAATGCTGAGCTGCACATGGCTTAACGAAAATATTTTTGATGTGTGTTATATGAAAGGAAATACTTTTCTTGTTATTTTTTGATAGTTTATTATACATTATGCCTGAGAATGTTCCTTCCCAACACCCAGAAAGCCAAGCAAAAGAATCAAGATGCCTTCATGGAGGAACAAGGAGCTCCTGACTGAACTCAGACATCCAAGGGAAGCATACAAGTGGTGGCAGCAAGGAAAGGTGGTCCAGGGGGAAAACAGCAGTGCTGTCCTGAGCTTGCATGGACAGGGTGAGGAAAGTCAAAGCAGCCAGGAGAGACAACAACAACAATGCTGAATTATTCAACAAGGAATTGAGGGATATCTCTAGTTCATCTGCCCTTGTCCTTCTGGAAGATTTTTACTTCCCAGGCATCAACTGGTTAGTATCATACAGCAGAAACAAACAGGTGCAGGAAATTGCTGAAGCACATGGAGGATAACTTCTTTGTGCAGGGACTAAGGGAGCCACCTAGGACAGGTCCCCTCCCAGCTTTGCTGTTTGTAAACACAGAGGGTCTCAGGGGTGAAGTGGTGACTGGTGGCTGTCTTGATCACAGTGACCACCAAGTAGTTGTGTTTCAAATAATTGGTGTTTGGAGAAAAATACCAGGAAAACTTTGTCCCTGGATATGGGAAGAGCAGATTTTGGGCTGCTGAAGGAGCTAACTAGCAGGGACCTCTGGGGATCTGCTTCAGGTATTTGGGTCCATGAATGCTAGTCACTTTCTAAGAGCCATCTCTTAAGAACACAGTAGCAGGTAATTCCAAAGGAAGGCGATTCAAGCAAGCAGTGCAAAGGGCTGAACAGGGATCTTATAGAAGTTAGGCAAAAAGAAACTGTACAGACACCGGAAGCAAGAACAGGCAACACAGGAGGACTAGAGAGAATCTGTTTGGCACTGTAGGAGAAAATTAATGCAGTCAAGGCTCGACTAGACTTCAAGCTGGCCAGCACTTTGAAGGAAAAAAAGGCTTTTCAAAATGTATTAACAGCAAACAGAGAATCAGAGAGAACACTGGTCTGTTGATTGATGGGGTCAGTCACCTCACAAACAGGGATACAGACAATGCAGAGGTATTTAATGCCTTTTTTGTCTCTGTCTTTAACACCAATGCTGGGTCCTGGGATCCCAGGAGACCTGTGTTGGAAGACCAGGACGGAGGGGATGATGAACTGCCAGCTGACCCTGAACTTGAACAAGAGTAGCTGTTCAAGCTGGATGCACATAAATCTGTGGAGCCTGACAGGATTGATCCCAGGATACTGATGGGGCCAGACAAAGCTATCACAGGACCTCGCTGCATTATTTTTCTTCAGTGGTCTTGGGTCAACTGGAAGCTGGCAATGTTTCAAGAAGGGTAAGAAGGTAAGGATAGACCTGCCAGTCTTACTTCTCAGTGCCTGGTGAAATTACAGAGAAGGTTTTTTTGAGAGACAATCCAGTCATTGATTATATGAACACAAGTTCACAAGGGGAAAGTCTGGCTAACCAATTTAATTTCCTTTCATTATAAGGTCATGCACCTTAATTGACCAAGGGAAGCCAGTAAATGTAGAGTTTTGGAATTTTACCAAGCTTTTGATACTACTCTTCATCAATTGCCCAGCACAAAAGTAGACAAATCCAAAATATATTGGGTAAATGGGGTTACATCAGGCTGACAGCCAGTCACCATCGGCATTCCCAACCGCTCAGTTTTACAGCCAGTGCTCTTCCATGTTTTCATAAATGATCTGGACACAGAAATCAAACATACAATAAGTCTGTCAATGATACTAAATTAGGAAGAGCTGTGGACTTCTTTGGGGGTAAAGAGGTCCTGCAGAGAGATATGGAGAGCTGAGCCATCACCAGCTATATGAAATTTAACTAGACCAAGTGCTAGATTCTCCTTGTGGGACACAGTAATCCTGGTTATTCATACAAATTGGAGGATTAGAGACTGGAGAGCAGCACTGTGGACAGGGACCTGGGGGACTCTGGCAAGTGGAACATGACCCAGCAGTGCCCTGGCAGCCAGCAGGGCCAAGCGTGTCCTGGGGTGCATCAGGCATGGCATGGCCAGCTGGGCAAGGGAGAGATTGTCCTGCTCTCCTCTGGGGCAGCCTCACCTGGAGTGCTGGGGGCTGTTTTGAGTGTCACAATGAATAAAGGATATAAAGCTACTGGAGTGTGTCCAGAGGAGGGTGACAAAAGTGGTGGCAGGTCTCAAAGGCAAGACTTAGGAGGAAGTGGCTGAGGTTGCCTTGGTCTGTTTAGCTTAGAGAAGTGAAGGCTGGGGAGTGACCTCATCACAGTCCACAGCTTCCTGAAGGCAAGCAGTGGAGGGGAGGGGCTGATCTCACCCCGGTGACCAGCAACAGGACACAAGGAAATGCAGTGAAGCTGCACCAGGTAGGTTCAGATTAAACATCAGGCAAAGGTTCTTCACTGAGAAGGTGGTCGACCACTGGAACAGGCTCCCCAAGGAAACTGGTGATGGTACTAATCCTGTCAGAGTTCAAGGAGCACCTGGATGATGCTCTTAGTTGTATATTTATCTTTAGTTAGTGCTGTGGGGAGCAGGGATTTGGAGTTACTGATCATTATGTGTCCCTTCCAACTTGAGGTAGTCTGGGATTCTAAGTCTGTGGAACCTGATGGGATGCATCCCTGAGGGAGAGAGCTGGCCAGTGTGATGGCAAGTTCCCTTGGAGGGGAGGAGTGTGTCTGGCAGGATTGAGGAAGATGATCTTTCCCTTCTACTGAGCACTCAACCACATCTGGGGTGTTGGAGGCAGTCCTGCATTTCCCAGTATGAGACATGGATGTACTGGAGTGAATTCAGAAAACTGTTCCTAAAATGATTAAAGGATTGAAATATTTGAGAAGATACTGAGAGACTGTTTAGCCTGAAGGAAAGAAGGCTTGGAAGGGAGTTTTACCAATGTATATAAATACTTGGTTGGAGGATATAAAGAAGACAAAGCCTGTCTCTTCTGCAAAATGGAAGGACAAGAGGCAGTGGACACAAATTAAAATACAGGAAATCCACCTAAATATAAAAAACCCAATATTTTTACTGTGTGCAATGCCAAGCATTAGAAGAGATTGCCTATGGATATTGTGGAGTTTCCATCTTTGGAAATATTAAAATTCCAGTTGGACAAGGCCCTGGACAACCGGCCTCCGCTGTAAGCAACAGGTTGGTTGGAGTGGATGACAGCCAGATTAATTCTGTAATTAAATCTTGATTTTTAGAAAAGTCTTGCTTTTTTTTTTTTTGGTGCAGTCCAATCAAACTCATACTGCACTGCAGGTGATGTGAGCATGAAATCCAACGTGTGTCCCCTTTACTGTGTCAAGCAAGATTACTCTAGAGCTGATCAAGCTGGAATACCTCCAGTTTTCTACCTGTCACTTAATGCAACTTCCTTTTTGCTGTATGTTTCTGGCAAAGTTTACTGTAAATCTGCAAATTTCTTGCAGCATGTTTATGACTCCAGTTCTGTAACTTTTCCTCTGATCCTTGAGCATAAAGAAGGAAAACACAATTTTGAATGTTAGTATGAAATTCCCTCAGGGTGGTGCAATTTCATAGGCAATTAAAAGCTGCATTAGAGTGGAAAGACAAAATAGGCCTGCTACTGATAGCCTAAATGCAGAAGAAAATGACCCCTTGCATCCCAGCAGTATGATGGCTTTGCAGACTGAAATAAACACACATCACCCTGAATAAACTGTGAAATACAGCCTGTTTTATTTAAAGGGTGGTTGTTTTATTTTTATATTGCACTTGGCATTTCCTGATTTAAGAGCTGCAAGCTGTCTTCTGCCTACCACATGTTTCTGTTTGTAGTTCTGGCATTTGTATAACCCAGTGGTAGAAACTGTCATCCAGTTTCTAACTCACTGTACATTAAACATAGCAGTCAGAAGGATCCTAGCTCCAGACAATATGTTTTGCACACCAGAATTTTTCAAAATCTCCTGCTTTTAGTCCTTGAAGAAAATCAAGTGAGTTTATGTCTAGATTTCATAGAGGACAATTTTAGACCCATATAAAAGGGTTTCATTCTTTAAAGTATTCCATTTAGCACCGTAATTTGTGTTGAAGTGCAATCTGTGTTGAGATGTAGATTCATGCCTGTGCACATTTATTCTTGGGCTATTTTTTCTCTTTGCAGTTAGCGTCACAGTCTCTGACATCACAGTATATGAGTTTACTGCTTTTCAATCCTCTTATTTCAGGAGAGAGATATGGTAATGAATTTGATTCTGGCCGTTCATGAAGAACAAATTGTGGCTGCTCAAGACCATAAGGGTCTTTGTCTCTACCAGCTAGGGAATGGAATGCATATGAAGGTATATGATCAGAAATTGCTGAAAGAAATCACAGCAGTACATGACTGCAACACAATCCACAACTTTTTGCTATGAAAGAGAATAAAACCAGAGAGCAATAGACCATTTCTAGCTGGTTCTCTAGCTATACTCAGAAGTATTCACAGATATATATAAAAACAGCATTAGCTGTCCAGACAAGACCTAGAAAATTTCATTGACCAGCTCCTCTACTATTGCTTAGTAGGCCCCACAATTTTCTTAAAGAAACTGAAAAGTCTAAACTGCCTCATACTGAACGGTAAGGAAGAAAATGGAATGACTGGTTGCAACAAGATACCTAAGCAGTGTTCAATTTTAAGATATATTCCTTGAAGTCTTAATCCACAAAAGTTACCACTAAGTTTGCAAATGCTATTTCAGTGAGCTTTCCTACCCCTGCACATCACAAATTCTCTGCTGTTCTGAAACTTTCTATATGCTGTCTTCAGTTTCTTCAAAAGTTTTTGAATTATATCTTGTACTTTGCAGCTGATAGTGTGCCTTCATTTCTCTGAAAGAGTGTCTTGTAAGATTGTCCACACCTTTAAAAAAAGGCAATTCTATCTTTTACCCACTGTTTTACTCACTTAGCAAAAGGTTAAATAGAAGAGTTAGGCTGAGTCAAATCAGCATGTGCAGAGTATTATGGTATTTAGCAGGCTGATGATTTCATGATAAGTACCTGTGTGCCTGTTTTCACCCACAGTACATACAAGGCAGCTGCTGTGGTAAGCAAATTTCAAATATTTACCTTTTTCACAGAGCATGGATGTGAGCAGTAACTGTCAAGTAGCACTTTACTGCATGGTAAATCCACAGCCAAGCTTGCCTTACTCGAGCCTACAGTCAATCATTGTAATGAGTGAAGTAATACTTCCCTCTGCAGAACCCATCCTAGTTAAAAACACATAATCAACTCAATGTTCAATAACTGTATTAAATGATTACTTGTAGTGCTTTGTAAGTAGTTTTATCAGGTTTATGTATGTGTCTGTATTTGGCAGACTACCTGCTGGTCTTCCTCACGTTTCCCCTTGTAGCTACAAGATTTGCAGAGCTCTGGGATTGTAGCTTACTTTAGGGAGATAAGCCTGAAGGGTTTCAGGCTGTTCAGGAAAGATGGATTGGGAAGGCAAGTAGAAGGGCTTTAACAGTGTGAAAAGGAGTGCCTCGGGGGCGTGAAGCTTTACCTTGGGCCGGTAGTTGAACCCGAGGACAGTGTGGATAGGGACATCAGAACAGACCAATGCAGTTGATGTCACGGATGTGTCTGCAACCAAACCATCCGATCAAGACAAGGGAGGTGAAGCCTTCTTTGGACACGGTGCCCTAGAAGCTCTTCTGCACTTGAGAGGCCTTAAAGTGATGGGAATTAAGTCGAAGTTTTTTCTCTTCTTTTGGGACCACTTGGAATTGGGTGCTTTTCAAAATTTACTTTGGGCTAAGTGAAATCTTTGAATCAAATGTGAACCAATTCTGTCTCCCGCTGCCACCTTCTGCAAATAGAACTTGAAGAGTTTGAGATGACAAGGTGGGAAGATCCTAGCAGGTCCATTTGGACTGGTCACTGCCTTAGGACCTTGCAGTGGATGAGCGTTCCGGTGCCCTCCTGCCCTGACCCGCTTAGGCTTCCCGTACCGTTACCCTGGAAAACCATCACGCACGCAGTCCTGGCTGCAAGAGAGACCAGGGCAGGCTCACCCCCTCGCCTTCCCCCGGCTCTCTGATCTCGCCGAGGGCGAGTCGCTCCCGCCCGAGGTGAGGTGAGATCGGGCGGGGCAACCGGGCTCCGGCTGCAGGTAGGGAGGGAGGGAGAGCGGCCAGGCCGGCCGGCCCGCCCCTGGGGCACAGCCCGCCTCGCCCGATTATGTCACCCGTGCTCAAAACAAAGTTAGGAAAGTGGTTTCAGCCTTTCCGCGGTCTCGCTTCCAGCCCGGGGAGCGCGGGCCGGGCCAGCCCGCGGGGCCGGCGCCTGCGGCAGGTGAGTGGGGGCGGCATGGCGGCCCTGAGCAGCCGGGGCAGGCACGGCCGGTCCGAGCCCGGCCGGACCGCTCTCCCGGCGGGGAGGCACCCGCGGCCGCCGCTTCGCCGTGCCCTGCCCTGCAGAGAGAGCCCCGGTGTCCCAGCGAGCCCCGCTGTGTCGCAAGCCGCGCTTCCTGCGCTATCCGCGGGCACAGGGCCCGGCGGGGCCGGCACCTGGCACCGAACGCGCTCCGGCCCCGAGGGGAGCGGCGGCCCGGCTGGGTGGCGGGGCGGGGGGCTGCCCTCGGCGCTGCTTCCGCTCGGTGCCAGGCAGGAGGGCGGCAGGAAGGGGCTGGAAGCGGCCGGCAGCAGGCTGGTGCAGCCCCCGCAGCGCTTGCTCGGCGCGAACGCCCGCACGGGGATGGAGCCGAGTCCGCCGGGGGCCGGGGCTGCCTCTGCCATGGCTCCTGCCACACCCGGAATGCTGCCCTACGGGGTGCCCGAAAGGGCCGGCGGCAGGCAGGGGTTGTGCTGGCACTCCCGCCGTGCCTCGTGTGTAGCTTCGTGCCGATGCCGTCAGAGAGAAATCCCTGGATGGCCTGGCCCCTGAGGAGCTGCCCCGCTGGTTCTCGCTTCCCTGCAGATACAGAAGATGATTGAGTTTGTGGCTGAGGGCTGCCCTCAGGCCCACCAAGTGCTTGGTGAAGAAGAAGGCACTGCTGTTCATGGTGGTTGTAGAAATGATTCCTGTGTCCCCCTGCAATAGTTTGCTGTCTCTCTTACTCTGCTGTAGTACTTCGGTGATCTCTGATTTAATTTTCTATCTTTCTTGACACTGAAGGTTTATGACGACTGTAAATGACAGTTATGAAAGAAAAGTGCTGCTAGCAGGATAATAGATTTCGTAATATACACCAGTAGAACAGATTATTACTGCATGTAGTGAAATGTGGGTAGTGTCACAATTGGGAGAATGGTAAAATCCCTCTAGAACACGTTGGCTAATTTAATGTGGTCTTCTCTTTTCTTAGTTGCAATTTTGTGGTTTTCAACAGTAGTTTTCAGCTTAGTTTCACTTTTCTTTTTAAAATAAGTAAATTGTTCTGAAGCATGGGTAGAAATGTATTGGTTTTCTGTGGGTTGTTCTAAGAACTCTGGTCCCCATATTTGAGCTTCAGAAATTGCACAGATCAAAAGGGAACCATTACACCCAAAGTGAAAATTAAATGTTGGTCTTCTCTAAGCTAGATTCTCATCTTTCATGAAATTGAGAAAAGAAATCAAAAGACAGAGTCTGAATTACAAAAAGGAAGATACATTTCTGTGAATGGATTAAGGAGCAAATGAGATTCAGGGCAGTAATACTTTACAGTCTCCTGGTCTGCCTGCTCTTAGAGACTTAAGTTCACTGCTGCTGTAATGAATGAGATATGTTTGGTTCCTTGTGAGCTATTTCTGCCCCCACCACCACCCTTTCCTCTTATCTGGTGGCAGACTAGAAGATAACAGTAAAACAAGTAGCAGAAATAAATGCACTAAAGAGCACCACTCTACAAGTTTGTTTGTGGTTTCTTCAGACCACAGGATGAATGTGCTGCTTCTAACAGGTCTCTTTTTTCTCCCTTTTCTGTTCATTGACAAATGATATCCTATCATCATTTTTTAGATGGGTAAATGGTGGGTAAATGGAGGAGTAAAGAGTATAGTGGTCTTCCCTGATTCCCTCTCCACTCTTTGCTAATTTGCAGTCTTAATATATATGAACATATTGTCCCAACATGCAAGCTGAGAGTAACACATCTGTAGAGTTTTATTTCTCATGTTGAAAAATACAGATTTAGTCAGTTCAAGTTAAACCTGATGTAAAAACATAATTCATTCCCCTGTTCATTACCTAATCCTTGCAGAAGCACCAGGATGTCTGTGTCTGATTGAAACTGAGTTTAAAGATTTTTGGACCCATCTCATTCCTTAGTCTCACAGAGGGTGTGTCAAGGAAAGTGAAGGGTCTTGCTGTGGAGCTTCCATTAACTGAAGAGCAGCAGAAATGAAGTTAGGGATCCTGCACAATTGTAAAGATAACTTTCTGAGTAATTGGGTCACAGAGAAAGGGGAGGTTGTATCTCTGTTCAAAACCAGTAGTGAATTAAAATCCAATTAAGAATCTGTAATGATGCATTTTTAATTGTTTGCATAGCAAGACTTTTTTGTAGAGCTGAACAGGATGAAGTACACCAAGCCTCCTAATCAAACATAGATAAGTGGATTTGTTTATGTGTTTCCAAGGCCTTGGAAGGAAGCTGTGTGGAGCAGATAGCATGAAGGTTATCTTGTTCTGCATATAGGAAAATATGAGTCTTTTAGTATCATATTTTACCATTACTTTTTGCAGTGGAAAACCAGTGGACTAGCAATCTAAATATTCTTGTCCTTACTGACATGCTCTTGCCCCATAAAACCTGTCCCACTGACTCAAGTGAAGGTATTTTCCAAGAGCAAGTTTGTAGTTTTAGAAATTCTGAAAGTTTTGAAGACAATAATTTGTGCCAACCCAGCTTCAAACTGAGTGCCAGATAACTAAGGAAACACTTGGAATATATGTCTCTGTCTTCTAGTGGAATCTGCATTGACTTGGGTCCTCTAAGGTCTGTGGCACAGTAGGCTGAAATTTTATACTAATGTTTTTTCCATGAAAAATTATTCTTATTTGAAGATAATATTTAATTTGCATCTCAAAATCCTTTGACTTGAGTTAAAGATGTAACATTCCTTGAAAAACTAGAGAGTGTATTTTAGACTTCAAGCCAAATTGTTGTTGGCTTTCAGGCAGATAAAAGGTTTTGATTTTTTTTCAGATGTTACATTTTTAGCACGGGCTTTTGGAGGAGGCAGAATATTTCAAGGGTTTTTTTGTGAAAATGGTGTACTTTAAAGATGTTCTTGTCAATCTGATTTCACCAGCCAAAAGTAACTTGATTTAGCAGTGAGTCATTAGGAAAACCTGAAAGATAAGACAATTAAAAGGGATATCTACTATTTAACTTAAACTTTTTCCAGATCTTTACTTCAGGGGAAAGGGGTTTCCAGTGCAAATAATTTGTCTGCAAATGGAACAGCCCATGTGAACTGGCAATATCTCCTGGCAGAACGTCATGTTTCACCACTTACTAATATAATGCTGTTATCAATACAGTTAATCACATTTAATTTCAGTACTTGGAACAATGCAGCACAATAAATTGTGCTTAGAGGCTTTTTACCACATAAATGATTCTGTGATTCTTTGCAGTCAGATGGACTCAGCCCAGTTTTGACTTAACTACGTTTGGGATGTGTTGCATGTGTTGTAAGATGCTCCTTCTTAACAATAGTTTTTACATCTATGAATTAACAAATGATGTTTTAGAAATAAGTCAAAATAATGGTAGAGTAGTTCTACATAGTTCTGGAATAGTTCTCATACAAGTTCTGGAAGTGCTAATGTCTGTCCAGTTTGCAAGGAGACAAAATAAACCTCATGTTGCAGCCACAGATGTTAGCCATAGTTTTAGCCCAAAACAGGTAGCTGGCCAGGCTGTATTTGTATGCAGTAATGATTTATTGGTAATTTAGAGAGATAAAGACAGACTTGGTGAGGAAAACACCCACTCAGATACTCATGCACACTGGTACCACCATCCTGCTCAGGTATTGCATAGGCCAGCAGTTTCTGAAGACACAAGGTTCATGCAACCAGCAGGCAGGTGAGGAGCAAGAGGTGGGGAATTCTTCTCTGAACCAGTTTTCTGGAATAAGGTGGAAAGAGCAAAAGGAGGGAGAGGAGACAGGGGGTCCTTAAGCCTGCACAGACTAGAGGCAGGGTGCTCTCACTCATGATCTTGTGATTATTCTGCAACAGTGATTTCCATGATGATGGCTGCCCCTAAATTCAGGGTCCCTCCATAAGAAGTTTGCACTTTCAGGCAGCTCTTAGCTTTTGACTTCTTAAATGCATTAAAAAGGAAGCATCCAAAGCAATGAAGCAAGAGGAAAAGATGTATTTCTGCTAAAATCTTTACCTTGAGTAGCTTTACTTCTCAAGGATCCTAGCAGCACTTTACAGGTCCATTTTAACTTAATCCTACCTTTTTAGTATGGACCCCTAAGAACTGCTAAGATTTATGCAATAAATATCCTGTTAGTTGTTTTTCTTTAGTGTTTTTATATTGAAAAGCAGGATGGTGAATAAATGAATATGCCTGCTTACCCTGGGCATCTGAATTTTAATACATGGATAGTTTTATTTGCTGCTTCCATAGAAGCCAGCAAGAATCCAGGCAGATCTTTTGTCTTCCTCTGGGGAAGCTGGCTTTTGGGAGAAGATTTTCTTACAAGCCCAGTGAAAACTAGTTGCTTGGATGCAAATGTTAAAAATAAAAGTTTAATGAAGATATGTTCACCAGTCAGAGTTGGAATTCTGCATCATAGTGCACAGAATTGACATAGTTTGTGTATTTGTGGATTCATCTAGGGACAAATGCCAAGTGGGGAGCAATTTGTCTCTGTCCAAAGTCTTTGGCTGTCTGTTTTGGAATCCTTAATGCTTAATCACTTCAAGCATATTTTCTGGTTTTCTCCTGTTTCACAGTTAATATTGTTGAGACACTGCTTCAGATATTTAATCTGGATTTTTATCCTTCTTCTTTAGATTTAAGGTGGGGTTTTGTTTGTTTGTTTCATTTGTTTTTCTTAACCAGTAATCTTCTGAAAAGGAGAAATTCCATTTATATGACTTTGGTGTATGTACAACACACAATGTCTTCTCCCAGGTCTTTTTCCTCGTTGACTTCTGCTGAGCTCCCTTACCTTGAAATAAATTGTAAGTAAGTTTTAAAGCCTTGTTGTGGTATAAGTGAAGCTTTAAGCTTGCAGATAGCAAAGTAGGTGATCCTAATGGATCCTTTAATCTTTAAAAGGTAATCAGGTCTGGCTGGAGAGTTTCTGTTAAGACTGAATCTAAACAGTCTGTCAAGACTGATTGTAAACAGAATTTGGTTCTCCCACACACTACTTACACTAAAGGAATTTCTACATAACTTAGTTTTTCCTTTTACAGGCCAGTGGATGTAGGATTCTTCTTTTGTCTCTGCCTTTGCTACTTCCCTGAAATTATTTTCATGACCCGTTCCTTTCAGACTATCTTCCTGTGGTCCCTCACAGGAACTCCAGCCTGCCCCAGATCCTTCCCTCCAGTTAAACTCCTCACACCCACTCCATGGTGTAAAATGTCCTGAGATGAAGAGTCATGAGAGATTATGTACATCATGAGAGAAGTGAATTCAGGCTGTGTGGAAGAGCCTTGATGATACATTTCATTACAAGATTTTCTGACTTGCATGTTTTTACTTGAAAAGCCAAAACTGGAAGGATCAATGTCCCCTTTTTTTTTCATCCAGTTGTTTCTAGGTGTCCAAATGCTTAGGCCAAGCTTTATGATACTTTCATGAGAGCTTAAAGGTTAATTGTCGCAGTCATAATTGAGAAAAACCAGGTATTTTCTTGAGCACACAACTTTTTATCTCTGCTAGTTAAGTGTGGGACCTAAATTTTTACGTTGGATGGTCATAAAATCTTTTTTTAAATGGCTAGAGGTAACACTGAAGTCCACTGATCTGGTCATCTTTCTCAGGAATGATCTCCTCTGCCATTGTTTGCAGATTTGTGTTTGGTCTGCTCTTCCGTGATGGCAGAACTGCACTGCCTTTGCAACCAGGGGTTCAGTGCTCCACCTTCTTTATCCTTGGGTGGGTTTTCGTGTCTGACATGTTTGCTTCTTGTGGATTTGTATTATGTGCATAGGGAGCATTTTTCTTCAATCCTTTACCTAGGAGACTTCTATGTACTTGAGCTTGGTTATTGTGCTCTCTTTGGTCTTAGCAATCCCATTCCTCTGTCATTCTCTGTAGGTCCTGCTTTTTTTTGATTCTTCCTAGATAGGCCACTTGGGCTTAATTAAGTTAAATAAACTGTAACTTTCCAGTTGGAATTGAAAGGATTCTACAACAGATTTCACTGTCTAACTGGATGAATACTTGTTTAAAAGCAGGGCAGAGCAGTTGGGAACAGAATGACTTCTTGTGGTGATGCATTTTAGCTTTAGGAGCTTTTCAGCACAGTGCTGGATAACTAACTCTGATAGCTAACTCTGACACTAAGTTATTTCTGAAGAGGTCCCTGTTCATGTGTCAGGCATGCTGCACTGCAGCTGGGGGTTATTTTAACATTTGGTTGTAGGAAATTAATATTTCTTGTAGAAAAAGTATGCAATCTATTTTTTATTTTGTAGTGTTTGCAAGACGTGTGTTCTCTCTCATAACAGTGTTTTGGATAAATCCAAGGTGACCTTGGTATTAAATAAGCTTACGATATTTTTCAGCTGATGATATTTTGAAGTGTGCTGCAGAAAATTTGTACCTGTAGACACATGCTAAGAAAAATATTTCACTGAAACCTAAAACCAGAAGAGATATGAGGCAAAACAGCTCTCTATGTTTTTAACTATCACAGTTCGGGAGAATGGGGTTGTCACACGTCATGACTTGTGAAATCTGTGGCTCAACATTGTTCTGCACTTCTAGAGTTTGGTGATTTGCAGTAGACCTGACTGGAAATGATGGAAATACCTTGTGGAATATTAACAGTGACCTCCCTTTTTTAGAGCCGTCCAAAATTTCCCTCATGATTAATGGACAGAAACCTCGTGAATCACACATCCTTGTTTAGTATTTGGAGCTATGCTTGTTTGCATCAGATCATGATATCACCTATTTTGCATAGTGAAGTGTGTTTGTAGCTAAAAGAATGGAAATCAAAGGTCTTAATGGAATTGATTTTGTAAGCCATTCATTTTCTAAAGGAGATGCATGAGTGAATGGAACTACCTATGTTATTTGAAACTGGCTTTGAGGTAATTACTGAGTGCTGATTCGGTAATGTGGGACAAATTGCAGTTTTAATCTTTCATGTTATTACCAGCATTTGCAAACTATCAGGACACTGTAGGAATTATGATGAACTCTATCAGCTTTAGAAGATGCCATAAGGATTAAGAATTTTTGCAGATGCTCTAATTTAATTTTCTGCTGTATTGAAGACACTTGCTGTGTAGCAAGTTTTTCTGATGTGTGTAAAAGGTGGGGCAACTTATAAGAAGGTGCGGCTCTCATGATGCATGTAATTTCATTTTGTGTATGGAAGTATTTAGAAAGCATGATGATGTTTGCTGAATTGTACTGTACTGTTTGCTAACTGCAAACAACTTCATCAAAGTGTATATAGTGCCTTTTCTTCCACCATTTTTGATCTGGTTTTGTATTTCTGTTCTTTCACTTACAATAGGCTATTTGTTCCTTGCATAGTTTTTCTTTTTTGCTAAGGAAGTCTGATGGACTGTGCAGAGGCAGACACTAGCAGCACTTACTCTCTTGATTAGCTCAGCCTGTTCCTGAAGTTGTGGCCTTCTGGAAATTGTTGAAATAAAAAAATTTTAAAAAATCCCAAAAGCATTTTGAGTCTGGGTCAGATCTTGTCAAGACTGTCTGCAAGCTGTACTTGTCCCATTGATTTTTGGTGTTTTTACACGTGTTTTTAAGTTAGTATCATTGCTAAGCTGCAGCTGATGGTCTGGTTTGTCACCTCATACACTGGTGTCAGCCAGAAGTGAGCTGTATTGAAGTAATGGAGGTTCAGGTGTGTAAAAGCAGTATGAAGGGAGAATTTTATCCAGACTATTACACCAGTGTAGTTTGATTGTGGCTTTCCATCTGGTCCACTTGTGGGTGGCTATATACAGTGAGAGCAAAGATGTTGGTCAGACTTTCTGAGGTAGAAATTTTCCTCACAAGAGAAAGAGTTTACAGCTGTTCAGGCAGCTCTAATAGGCAAAATCCCCTTGTATGTGTGACCAGAATTCCCCATGACAGCCTTTTCTAGCCTTGTTAATTATGGATGCTCTGGCATGGATGCTCTGGCAGACTTTGGTGCCTCTTGGGGTGTGGAGTGTGGCTTGCCCCAGCAGAGAGGTCTTGGGGTTTATAAGGCACCACTGACAGCTGTACATTAAAATTCAAGGAAGATCCATTCTGAGGGAGGAGTTTCCTAAGGTGGCACGATACTGGGTGGTTTAGACATCTCTTGGCTTCCCTCTGAGTGTTTTTCCTTGTCCTTGTTGTAACAATGCACTAGGAAGATTCTGACAGGTTCTTTGGCTATATAGCCAAAGTTATTCCAGTTCTGGAAAGTATTTGAACAAGAGTCTTGGGATGACTGGAGTGATAAAAGAGAGGAGGGAGGGAAAGGAAAATTACCTGTGTTTGCAAATTTTTTCACATGATTTCAGAGGGGCTGAGTGATTTGCTCACCAAAATCTTAGTTTGGTTTGATGTCAATGGCCTATTTGCAGTAAATTTACACTTACATGCAATGTGGGAAGTCCAGCTGCCTGGCCCATGGCTATCAGAGAAATCACTTTGTCACGGGAAGCTGTGTGAGTTCTCTAAGATGAACACATCTTAGAAGATGCTGTGTTCCAAGAGTGTCAGGTTTGAACTGAAGCCTAGAGTAAAACAGGCTGAGTTGCTCTATGTGATCAGAGCCTTTTCACTTTAAGAAACTGCATAGACAAGCCTAAGGTCTTGTTTCCTCATATTCTATCTTCATATCCATGCAGTGCTGAGGTCTTTGCTCTGAAGTCAACATAAGTTCCATTTTTAAACAATTTTCACTGGCCTTTCTGTTGTTCCAGATTGTGCCAGTCATACTGCATCACAATCAGGCTATATTCTCATATTATAGTCAAATGCCTTAAAAATTTCTTTGTTCTGTTAAAAATTTTGAGATAAATTTGTGTCTACTTTAGGCAGACCTACTTAGATAAGAACTACAAATTCAAGACAAATATGTGAAGTCAAGTTGTAGTGACTTTACTCTTGCCTTTATCTGTA
Organism: Ammospiza nelsoni; assembly: GCF_027579445.1. NCBI lineage: Eukaryota > Metazoa > Chordata > Aves > Passeriformes > Passerellidae > Ammospiza > Ammospiza nelsoni. The sequence continues at coordinate 32,047,849 of NC_080634.1, read as the reverse complement.
TTTCTTGTGTTTTCTTGTTCATGTTGATCGATTGTCTGTGTTTCTTGTCAAACTGGCTGATTCTGCTTTGAGACTCCATTTCAGTTTTGTCCTCTCCTTCCCTCAGACTCCCCCTTCCTTGTTCATCCTCCCATTTGCAATGTCTTTAGTGAAGCCCATCAAGGGTAAGTGTCTTCAAAAAGCTTTTTCCTCTTCTAAGCTTTGGTGGCTAATTAAAGAAATGGTTGCTAAGAGATTGTATTGAAAGCATGATTAAGAGGGTCTGATTTGATTTTTTCCTTACTTTTTTCCATGCACAGGTTTCAGATCAGAATTTATGGGTAAATGGGATAGCAGCATCCCAGGATATTCCTGAGCTGAGACTGTAACCATGGACAGAATAAGAGGAGACTACACCAGTCCCGTGCAACCAGGAGATGCAGAGAGGAGCAGGACTGGAGAGCAAGACCCAGAACTAACTGTGCTGGGAAAAGCACAAGAGTTCTTTCAGATTTGTGATCTGGAAGGCAAAGGCTTCGTCACTCGTCAAGACATGCAGGTAAAACACAATTGGTTCTGTGAAATGCGCAGTGAGAGAAACTCCTAAAGCCCTTAATGAGTTGAGACTGATTAATTTAGAGTTAAAAATGTTAACACCCTCCTCATAACTTTAAAGAGATATGTGAGATTTAAAATAATATCTTTGAAGTCTTACATAATGCTTGCATTTTTCCTCGCAGACAAAGCAACAAAAAAGTGGAAAATCAAAGTAAATTAGGTTTAAAAAAAAGCCCCAGGACTTCAATTCTATTCTTGTTGAAAACATCGAAACACCATTAAATTCATTGCTTTGTGATTTGACACAATGTCAGGGGTGTATTTAGTCTGCCAATTCTATCCTTTTTTCAGCAAAATTGTGTAAATAAAGTCTTTCACTGTGGCTTCACTGTCAGGCTATGGTGAACTCTCAGCTGGATCACATATATATGTAAAAAGTACAGAGGAACAGCATTTTTAGCATTATTCAGTGTTGGCAGCAATCTTAGGAAATTGTGCTTAATTTGTTTGAGGGCCCAAAATCAGATTTGCTGAATATGCTGATGAGAAAAAGCAACTATATATAACAAAAGCTTTTGAAAATGTGATTGTGGCACATTGCAGAAGTGATAAGATGATTTGAGCCAGTATGTGGTAGAGAACAGAAATGTACTCATGCTTGACATGCAAAGCATAACTTGTGTTAATCCATTTCTACTTCAGCACTTACAGATGAAACAGAATTAGGGAGCAGGAGCAAAACAAATTCATCATGATCTATGACTAAAGAAAGCATCTAATAGAAAATTTAGAAACTTTCTCTGTCCTGAGAGACAAAAGTTGTCTGTATGTATGAAAACACAGTTGAAACAACTTTACCTATTTTGGAAAAGCAAAACCCTCCTAAATAAACTGCTCAGTTTGCTAGCTCTCAAGAGCTTTCTTTGCAGTTGTGTGTTGCTGAGTTTTCTGATGATCTCTGTTAATTATGCAAAGTTAAAAAAAGAGAAGAATGCAGATGTTGGCTCTGCAGTAGGCTTTGCCAATCTGCATTATCTCACTGAAGTAACTGAATTCAAAAAGCCAAATGTATTGCCAGTGGTAGTGTTTGGTAAATCCAAAGCCACAGAGAGTTTAATGGATTACAATTTTACACTCTTTTTAAAAACTGAAAGGCATAGATTTTTACCTAATGGAAAACCACAATATTTATGTGTATGTATACGTATATAAAAAGTTTTAATACCTGTTTTTGCAAGGAATGTAAAATTATTTGATTCTGTTTGATTCTAGGTTTATGCTTAGGGTGCTGCTAAATTTATACTTCAGGTTCTAAAACAGATGCTGCAAAAATGCAGTAGAAATAGTGTTGCAAAGAACAAATAAAGTTCTATTTCATTCCTCTATTTCATCATGTTTGTTTACTATAACTGAAAACTCCATCTATGTATGTAAGTGTATGTAAGTTCTTTAATATAGAAATAAAGGTGCTCAGGACATTTGAGATAGTGTTTATTTATATTTGATTTTATTTCCTGCATTTTTCATTATGTTTGCTCCCTATAAGAAAAACAAAATTTAATGAAATAAATCAGTTTTTTCCTTAAAAGGTACTAAGTGTTGATCACTTCTGCATTGTGCTGTATTTGGTAGGTCTTTACTGCCTATCATTCCTGAAGCTTTGCTTCAGATATAGGATGCTAATGCTAAGCCTTTTAATCTTTAGGCTTGGGATACAAGGCATGATTTCAACAGAGTGCAAAGTATCTGAAATTTAATTAATCTTGATGGAACAAATCTTGCAGTGTTTTTTTCTCTTGTGTCTGTAACAGTTACTACACTAAAGATTTACTCCTCCTTGATTATATGATGTTGTTTATTGTGAGAGGATGGTAATAGCTGGATTTTTAAAAAGAAATTAATTCCGTTTCCAAATATCAAATGCACTCAACTTTCAAACCAACAAGAGGTTTTCTGAAATGGCAAGAAAGAAAATTCTACCTTAGACTTGAAACCACAGTTTCATCTCTTGGTCCTTGAGGTTATAATGAATAATGAGAGTTAGTGCTGTAAAATGTTTTGTTCTAAAGTACATGGGAGGATTGGGTTCAGATGTTGCTCTTAGCTGTTTGACCTCTGTCCTTGTATTTAGCTGAGTAAAAGCTTGGTATTTTAGGAGAATTAAGCACAGATATCATGAAACCACAGAGCACCTTTGGTGGCAGTGTAGATAGCTTCTTTTGAAGCTCCAGTGGTATCTCTGAATATGTTTTGTTTTGTTTTCTTTTCTTTTTAAAATTTTAGGAGCCTCATATTGAAAGGGCCTATGTATTTTTACAGTAAGATTAAAATGAGCAAATAAACAAAAACACAACAGTGAGACCAATAACATTTTGCTTTCCTAGCCACAAACCACTTTAATTTTTTTATTAAGAAAAAACCCAAGAGGTTGGGAAAACATTGATTTAATCTTAGTAAGTGTCATACCTCATAAAAGTCTGCAAATGATCTGGAGGGAATTTAATGAAGCAAAATGTTGGTACATTCCTTAGAATCTCCTATTTTCACACCTTTTTTTTCCCTCTTCCCCCCAAGAAAATACAAGTAATAATGGTGTTTTCTACTGTAAATTTAGTGTAATTCTCAGCAGAATTTGGATGCTGCATTAGGGCACTGCAGCTGAGGTTGGAGAAGCCCATATTTGTCAGTCAGGTTTGCAGCAAGACCCCCAGATCATTGCACTGGCATAGCAGCTGGGTCCGTATTTTTGGCACAGTCAGATTGGGTGCTCCTTCAGCAGGTTCCAAAGATCTGGTCGTAAGAGTACAGTGTCTGTTTTTCTGAATGTAAAAAGAGTAATTTGTTTGAAGCACCTTCTCCCTCATCAGTGTGGTGTTGACTGTAAGAATTTTACAGGAGGAGCTGATTATAAAAGGTTTCCCATTAGATCGTAGAGTTTGAAATCCAAACTTTGGGAAGATGGGTGTGTTTAAGTAAGAAACTGAAGACACTGTTGAAAAAAGGCATTTAAACTGAGTATACATCCAGGTTTTACTTCTGGAAGCAGGCAGCAATACACAACTAATCCTTATCAGAAATCCCTTTTTAACTATTCCAGATAGTTCTGTGTTTTAGTAGCGCTGTTGCTTTTACTTCTCAGGACCACCTTGGAATTCCTTTTAACACTCCTATCCAAACAGTTCATAAAGCATACCCTAAACTCTTTGTGGCAACCAGGGAACTCCTGGTTAATGCGTTTCAGCCAATTCTTTCCTTGCCTGTATGGCTTAGAATACTGAATAGTGGTTTGTGCTGTTTTGGATTGCAGGAGAAATGGTTTTTTGGCCCCAAATCCTTCCCCCGCAGTGGAACAGATCAGCACTTTTAATCTAATGAACTTTATCAACCTACTAGCTTGCAGTTTTAATATGTTGTATATAAAACAGGAGTTTTGGGGGGGATTAAAATGTTAATTAATATAGCAGAGGAGTGAACCAGTGTGCATTTATATTGCCTCTCAAGCTGAGGAAAGGTTTTAATTTTCCTAGTGCTGTCTCCCAGTGGAAATGCTGGTTATTGGTGTTGTTTGCCACTCCAGTTTCCTCCTGTTTCTGGGAATCTGTCTACACTGTTAAAAGAATTAGAGTAAAACCATTAGTATCAGTTTTATAGAAGTCTTTTCTTTTATGTCTTTAGATTATCAGGAAAAAGTAGGTGATATTTGTGGAGCTGATTTTATGAAGCTATGTCTTTTTTGGTGTGAGCATGCTTAATTACAGAAGTAGACAGTCATGAACTCCATTTAACTCATTGTGGGAACTACAGATTTTGTTCTTAGACTGTGCAGCTGTCTTAGCTTTGTTTTATTTGCTTATTTATTTATGTACACTTTTTGAATCAGCTTGAATCAGTACAGTATATTCTCTATAATGTAGTCATCTAGAGACTCTCTTGCTTGACTTTATGACGTGGAAGGAACTTGTCATACAATTCTGCTGCCAAGTTTGCCCAGTAGCCTGATAACCAAGGCATTTCACCAAGCTAATCAAGCCATTTCACCAGGAGGCTGAGACTCCACCTCAAGTTCTTCCTCTTCTCCATATGTTTGGAATTTGTGGCACCAGACAGTTCTCCCTGTGTCATCATAATGGGTTCGTAAAGACAAATAAGTCATTAAAGCACATGTCCCTCACTTGATCTGGTTTTGCTCTGTAATTAGATTTTCACTTAGGGAAGCAAAGGACCTATCCTGCTGTGCTATGGATGTTTTGTAGAACCCAGACTTCCTCTTATCCTGTAGTAATGGAGAAAGTTGCTGCATGTTTTGTCATTACAGAGACTGCATCCTGAGTTACCTCTTAGCCTGGAAGAACTTGAAAAAGTTTTTGTTACATTGGATGCTGATGGCAATGGCTCACTTACCCCAAAGGAGTTCATCACAGGATTCAGTGAGTTTTGGAAACATGTCTCTTCTTTTGAGCTTTATTCATGTTCTGTACTCTCCACATGAATCAAATGGAACTTTGTCTTAACAGGACACTTAATACTTAAGGGTGCCAGACTGTTCCCTAAATGTAGCAGAGGAAGAAGTGATCAAATTATATGAATGAGTAGACAAAGGGCTTCTGGGTCTTTCTCTCCTGTGTAAAATGACAAGCCATGACACAGTATGAAAAAGTGATGAAATCACCTGAATCACACCTGTTTTAAGCTGTTGAGTAAATCTATGTACAATTTATTGAAGGTTTCCTTTGGGCAGGGGCGTTGGGGAGTCTTGTGTGTTATTTCATGTCAGGTAATAGGACGAGAAAGATAATTAAAATTATCTCTAATCTTAATGTAAGACAATGTTGGAGTATGTTAACACCACTGTCCTTAGACCTATGGGAATGCTTTCTACAATGAATTAATTCTTCAAGTGATGCTAATTTATTTCAAAACAAAACAGAATGAGGCACTTACTACTTCTGTAAGATATGATCTGATAAGTTCTTTGTAACTGCTTGTTTTTCAACAGCACCCTTATTGTCGTATTCTCTGTGTTTGTCACAGGGTGGTTTTCTCCCAAGATGTGACGTTCCAGATAAGATGACAATGTTAGTTAAACAGTGCTTGGTTGTTTATGCAGAATCAATTTTGTACCTAATTTTAGCTCTGCTGGCTAAGCTTAAGTATTTTCTCTAGAAAAATGAATCTCATCTAGGTGTGAATTGTAACAGCAAATCTTAATTTAGTTAATATCTACAGGTCCAACAAGCAGGACCTATGTTATTTCTATCAGTAGTTTGAAACCCTAATTCTCTTATGTCCCACCTCTCCCATTGTAGAGGTAGAACAAGTATCTTCATAGGGTATGCTCTAATCTGAAAATTAACATTATTAGAAAATGAAATAATATATGCTTTGCTTTTAATGAGTTAAATTAAGATCACTTCCATAAGCAGTCCCTGCATAACCAAAGCTCTTTACTAAGGGAGGTTGTAAGTGGCTGCCATCTCAAGCAGTTCCAGATCCTGGGGATTCTTGCTGCTCAGGTGCTGGAGCCCAGTCCAGAGGCCCAGGTGGATGTGGTCACTGCTTTCCTGTTTTAAACACGTACCCCAAAGACACCCACACACCACACACAGGACATAGACCACACCATGTAAAGGATAAGGATAGATAGTTTGAAGCATGGTACATCTTAACCTGCCCCACAGCACTGACAGGTATTTTCCAGGCCAGCTAGTCCTACATTTGGCTAGGTGATGATGTTGGCATTCCTGGAAGCAGAAGCTGTAGTAGATAAAAGCTGCTTGAGCAGCCAGAGTAGTGTCTGGATAAAGCTCATGCTGCACCAATTACTCTCTCAACTGGGAGGGTCCTGTTTCTATTTCTCTAATGGTGGCAAATCTGAAATTTACTGTAACCCCTCTTTGCAACGTACTCAGTTCTGTTGCAAACATGCTCTGTTGGGTGCTATGAGAAAAGCAAGATGGAGTTAATAAAAACAAAACTACACCAGTGTTTCTGTTCCCTTGGACCTATAGAAATTTCTGTAGTGGAACTTAGAATATAACAAAAATTAGCATAAAATCACAATATTCCCCACCCCAATCCCCCAGAAAGTTGACTATTCATGTGATAATTGCACTTCTGCATCCTCACCATAAAACTACTGTTAATAAAATGTAGCTTTCTGTGTGCAGTTTATATAGGAATTTAATGTGTGTCTTTGGTCATGCACTAAAAAGAATGTTAAATTTTATTTAATATACATTTTATCAGTACTGTTATTTTAGATCCCTAACTTATTTGAACCTATCAAGAAACAAACCCACAACATTTATGAAGAGTTGTTACTGCAATTTATATCCTTTTATGTTTTGCATGGAGATACAAATTTTTTTATTGTTTGTGAATTTTGAGGTGGATGATTTACTGAAGGTTAGACATTAAATGGGGCACAAAGCCAGCCATAGAACTCAGGGATCCTCTTGGGGTGCCCCAAACTTTTGTTCATTTACCATAAAATTTGAGTTTTAGTATGACATTGCTTCTTATAGTAATTTCTGAAAATGCTAATGTGTGTAATTTCTAATTCTTAGGCCAATTTCTTTTGGAGCAGATTGCTTTGAAAAATGACATGGTGCAACCATCAGAAGGAGAAACAGCCTGCCCAGTTAGATACGAAGAGACCATGACTGGTGATGAGGATGAAGAATTCCAATTCTCAAATCTCATGGATCGGCTTGGAGCTGCAAAGGTTTTGGATGAGTGAGTTCTCACAGCAATCATCAGTTGTATGACCCTTTATGATTCACCTCTGGGTTTGATTTAAATGGAATCCAAGATGAGCAGCAAGAACAAAAGCTGCTAAAAACCACAGAGTTTCTTTAAAAAACTAATTTTCTTGCTGTCATGATAAAATGCTGTTTGACCAGATTTCTAAAAGCAAAACTGTTGTACTCCAGGTACATGAAACGTGTTTTTCTGCCACGTGATCTGAACATAGATAATTACAAGCATGTAATCCACAGATGTCACTGATTTTCAATCAATGCGTGTTGACTGCTATTTTTGGCAAGGGCTGCATTTAAAGTGCACCATAAGTAGGGAATTTTTCTCCATTTTTTCTGCTTTTTCTCCTCTTCCTGCCTAATTGCCTATTGTGATTGCTTTGGTAATTCTACTTCTTCCAAGGCTAGGATGGATCTCTCTGAAAAATGGAGCATAGAACCTGCTCAAAGAGCTTTGTATGTGACGGCCTCACATTCATTGGTCAATCACAATGAATACCGTAGAACAAAAAAAAAAAACAAACAAAACCTTGGGCAAAAATGGGAGAGCATCTGGACAAGTGGTACAAATATTTAAGAAATACATTGTGATTCTTACTATGGAACAAAAGCACTCATCTGTCCTTGTCTTCCCTTGACTGCCTGTTCCAGGAAACAGTTCATTGTCAGCCATCCTGAAAGCCTTTCATTATGAAGAGATATTTATCACCCATTTTTTCTATCCCTACTCTTATTTTGTCCTTTAAATGCAGCACTCTTTGCTGGCTAGGTTCAGGATTGCAATGCTCATGGAACAAAGTGAGTCAGGAAGAAACAAAGTGGTTCAGGAAAATATTGGCAAAGTATTAGAAACCCATTATAATTCACAATAGAGCTGTCAGTGTCTGCTGAACAGATTTGGAAACACAACATTATCTTGGTAAATCTTTAAATCAAAATTTCAAGATGTTTTGTTCTGCTTTTTGTAGCAGAATCACCATGGAAGAAAAATGTATTGAAAATGAAAGAATGCGGTAGAAATGCAATTTGTTAACATATCTATGTTACTTAGGAGTCTGAATCTCATTCATTTCTTACGAGGGAGGGATTTTGTTAGCTTTTCCACTGCCCCTCCCCTCTAGATATGTGGAAACTTCTTTAATTCTAATAGAAGTGATGGCAGGGCATACTGTATCTCGTCTTGTCTCCTTTCTTACCCATTCCTGTTTAGGTGGAGTGTCTGGCAAGGCACCCACTAAACAAGCAGTTCCTGTGCTGTTCTGCAGTCAGGAATGGCCAGATGTTGCAATGTATTTTTTTAAATAAATTCGATCTCCATAATTTCCCACCCCCTCATCCTTCTCAAATCTGGCACAGTTTAGGTTGTTTTTAATAAGTTTTGTGTTCTGATTAGTGTTGCCCTGCAGCCTCCATCTACTAAGGGTGCTAAGGACATTTACTGCAGCCTGGGAAATGTTCTCTCTTAATGAATCCTTTATGATGTTTTCTTTCAGTGAGGCTGATGTGAAGCAACTTTGGTTGCAGCTAAAAAAAGAAGAACCTCATTTACTTTCCAATTTTGAAGAGTTCTTGGTCAGAATTTTTTCCCAGCTCCAAGAAGCAGATAATGAGAAGAATGAATTGGAATGTGCTCTAAAAAAGTTAGTACTTCTCTTTGTTAGACTGCTTGTGTAGTTTGAGATATTTCACCTGCTATTTGAACTTCTGAAATAAACAAGGTATTTCAGCGGATACCGAAGGACAAGACTTCACATAATGTAAAATTTCCTATAATGTGAAATTTTATCAAGCATTAAGACTATGGGTAGAACCATTCATATGGCAGAACTGAATCAAATTAGCTTTTCTCTTCTGGTTAAGATTTTATTGACTGAAATTCTTTTGCAGATATCTGTTATTGCATTGAGGTTTTAAGACAATATTGAGTGATTCCAATCCAGTTAATCAGTTTGATTCCAGAGGAAAGTCATATTTAACAGTAAATCTGGCAAATTGTCTGTGTGCTTTGCAAGCATTGCATGCAGAAAAGCTATAAACCTGGATTAACTGGCCAGAGACATAAGAGGTTTAAGATGTTAGAGCAGCACAAAGCACTGATACTAGTGAAAATGTAAGTTAACAAATATATATAAAGCAAAGCTATGAAATATAGTAAATAACATATGTATGTTTTATATGTAAAGCATATAAAATATAAATATAAACAAATACTTAAAATACACATACAAAAATATGTATAAGAAGTAAAAATTAACAGATCGTTTTTTTGTATGTAGTTATCTAGAGGGAGAAAAGTTATGATGTTAAATCTTAATACAATGCAAAACTGTGGGTGTAGTTGAAGTTCCGCTGTATTTTTATTTTAAAGTGTAACTTCTGAATTTCAGATTCTTACAGACTGAGCAATAAAGGCAAATATATTGATGAAATTTTACTTCATTTGTTCAGCACTCTCCTGACTATTCTGAGAATGTGACAAGGCCTATGAAGAAGGAAAAGACCTAAAAATGTATGATCATTAAAGACAATTGGTTTATAATAAGTAGCATTTTCACCTAAGTCTCTGTGTGTGGTTTTAGCCTTCAGGCAGCTGGAAACAGCATACAGAGAGTTTTGCTGTTGATTTTAGACTAGAGCTTGTTAACTACCATGTGTGGTGAGAGGTTTGTTCTGTGAGGGTTTTTTGGGTTTTTTGGTGAATGTTTTTTTGGGAGCTGAATGAAAAAATGTGTCTCTTTAATAGCTCTGATCAGTGCAGAGGTGTACAGAGAGTACATTAGCATTATCTTTTCTGGCTGATGTGAAATGTCTAACTTGAAAGTGCGTTGGATTTTCAAGCCTTTGTAGTAGACACGTTTTTGCTAATTTCTTCTTTTTGTTGCTCCTGCTAACACCGCTGATTTCAGCACGTTGATTGTTGTTTTGTTTGTAGTCGATTGCTGGAAGGAATCAGAGTAGTAATGTAACAGTGGGGATAAATAACTTGTTTCTTTTAAACTATGTATGAATCACAACAAAGCTCAAGACAGCATCATAGAGGGGAGAAGATTAATTTTTTTTAATACCCACATACTCAATAGCACTAAGATGCATGTATCTGAGAGACTGGCCAGGATTTACTGTGGGGTCACAAAAGAGAAGGGATGCTGGGTTTTGAGGACCTGTAATGTCTACTGGGCTCTTCTTGATTGGTGACAATAATATTCTTTGGAAATTGAATATGAATTTGATCTTTTGTCTTTTCTTCCTGAGTCTTTCCTTCCTGACTCACCTCTGTGAGTCATTAGGCAATAAGGCAGTCTACTCTCTGCCTTTTGTCTCATTTCCTGGGTGTAGGCTGTGCTTTTGTCTTCAATTGTTCCTTTTTCTTCTATCCTGGATGCCCTCAGAAGTTTCATGTGCGCGTGCTGGGATCTTTATGCCATAAAAATCTATGCTCTTCACCCGTGATGTTCTTGTCTACATTTTTTTTGGCCTTTTTTTCTGGACCTTTCACATGTACATATTTTCATTCTTGAACCTGAGTCCCATGGTTTGAGACATCCAGGAGTTTCATCCTGTTCTGGTTCAATAGATCCAGTAGGTTGCTGCTATTCCTGTTTGTAGGTCCAGGCGGCAGTGAGGATGAGCATATATTCTTGATACACAAACATGCAAATACAGCACACCTGGGGGACTGTGCAGGTTTATACTGATGTAACTAGAGAGAGAGAGGAAAAAAAAAATCAAATGGGTTTTAAATCTAAACCAAATGTGATTTTGTGGGTACGATATTTATTTACCAGGGTTTGTTCTCCTTGATTTTCGGTATTTGTGTTTAATTTTAAGGGCTTTGAAATTAGTTTGAAATTAGATGGCTTCTTAAACATAGTAGTAGTGGTTTTAAAAATAATAGGGTGATGTGTTGAGCACCCCAAAAGCGCAGAGATGAACATTAGGAAGAGAAAATAAAATAATGCTCATGTGATGGGCAATTACAATTCCAGAGAAAGCCCATGGGGGCATTGCAGAGAGCTTCCCAAAATCAGCCAAAAGAGCCCAGTAAACTGCTTGGCACTAGCAAGGAGGGTACTGGGCATGTGGCAAAGCATGTTTTTGCCACTGCATGGACTCTTAGTGCACCCATATCCTGAGCACACTGTGGGAAGTTCTCGTCTCTGCAACACAGGAACAGTGTAGTGGGATGGGGAAAAGTGCAGGGAATGGCAACTCAGTGGTTAAAGGAATAGAGCAGCTATTCTGAGAGAGCTATTTTTAAAAGGTCATATCTCTTGAATGAGGAGGCAAAGGCTGGAGTGGAGTATGACAGACCTTGTTATTCTTCAAATCCCTGGCAGTAGAACCAAGGGGCTTTTAGTAAGACTGATAGGAAGTAAGCCTAAAAGAGATGAGAAGGACCTTTTTCTTCTAATAGCAGATAAAATCTTCAACTGCCATTAGCTCTGTGTGCTGCTGTGCTTTTGCATTTGAAGGACAAACGTAATAAAAATGTAGACTCTGTTTCAAACAAGAGTTCTAAACAGGCAGGGAAAGGGAAATATGAACTGACTTCTCACTTAGCATGGGATAGTGTCAGAATCCATCTTTGTGGAAGATGAGGAGAATCAGCATCTCAGGAGATTAGTTCACATTGTGCACAAATCACTGTAATTTTTTAAGGAGAAAGAACCATTATGACAAACTGCACAGACAGCAGTTATGAAATCAAAACAATTCACATTGCAGCTACATGTATGGGCAGAAATTAAACCCTTGCAAGTGTGTTGATCCTGAACCTATCGTCTGAACTTAGTGAACTCACATTACATTTCATTTGTTTTTATCTCTATCCCTTTATTCCACAGTTACTGAAAGGAGAGACTAAATTATCAAATATGACTGAAATTATAAAACTATGTGTTAAGCTTGAAGAGGTAATCTAAGGGAATAGAAAAACATGTTGTATTTTTCACATTAAAATGATATATCCTTATCACATAAAAATGATATATCCTTATCAATTCAGTTTTTTTTATTCTGAATATATCTGGGGAATATTTGCCAGCTAATTTTTTTTTTCTTCTGCTTGTTAGTTATTTTTCTTATAATTGTTAGACTTTTGATTACGAGGGGGTATTATTTTCCCCTTCTGTTTAATTTGATCAGAGATAAGAATGGAATCCATGAATGTAATGCTTGCAGGGTATTCAGCCTGCAGAAATGGCGTGTGCTTATGTGCCAGAGCAACTGAAAAGATTCCTACACTCAGTAGTGCTTTCAGGATGTAGTCTTCATGGTGCTGCCATATCCTTTGCTTCCAAACACATTAGAGGGAAAAAAAATACCTAAATCAGCAAGCTAAAACACAGGACTGAAGTTATTCTCCCTGTCATACAGAAGCCCAGGAAATCTTTATGATTCCCATGGAAACACTGACTGCTGTGCAGTGTGTTCTGCCTCTGCAAAGTTACAGGGCTTTTCAGTAGTCAGTCTAGTGCTGGTCAAAGGGACATTTAACTGCATGAATACAGTAGGTGTATGGTCCTAGCATCTCTGCCATGCCTTTCTAAGTAGTTGTTATTTCGCTAGGGATTTGTGTAATTTGCTTCCATTGATAAATGCTAATTTAAGAAATTAGCATTTTCTTAGTTTCAAGAAAATAATTTGAGATCAGAGCATGACACATTTTTACAGTGTAAGGCGAGTAAAGCAACTAAGGGGCTTCTGGATTATCTGGCACTCTCTATTTGAAATGTTGCAATTACGTGGCAAAGGCCCTTTTGGGGCCCGGTTTTCTCACCTAGTCAGAGTTTATGAAAGTCTTAAGTGACAGCCATTGTTTTCCTCCAATTCTTGTAGCTTAACAGTTGTGTATTGCTTCTGTAAATCCTGTGAAAATGTCTCACTTTTTTTACCTGTGACTGAAAAAGCAAGCTGGCAGTGTCAGGTGTTCTGCTGTTGAAAGGGGGAAAGACAGACTTGTTTCTGGCTTTACTCACTCTTCTTAGATTAGGTAAAGTTTTTGAATTTTCTATAAAATTGGCTTTGTTTTAAATTAGAAGAGAACCAGGCCTTCAATAAGGGAAAACATAGAATATGTACCACATTGGGTAAAAAAAAAAAAGGTAGATACAAAATAAATACTGGGTTTTTTTCTACTGCATGTTCCTTGTCTTGCTGATGTGAATGCCCTTGAAGATTTGGTACTTTATTCTTTAATCTGCATTATGCAGATTGCTCAAGGAACAGCTATGGCAGGAAGAATATGAGGCAATATACAGTACTGTCAGATAAAGTTCCTAATAATCACTATAAAAATTATTCTACGATGTCCCCTGAGTTTGATACAAAGATATTTTTGCTTTTCAGTGTCTGGATAGTGAGCATAGCATAAAATAGTAGCAGAACAAAGCAGATATCTTGTTCCCTGTCAACACTTAAATTTTTTCTGTCCTAGCTAAACATTTGCTCCTAAGCTAAACATTGTAATCCTTCATGGATCAAACTGCAGTGATATTTTAATTGCAGTATTCCACTGGAAAAAAGTGAACTTTGTAGGTTCTTCTTTTTTCTTCCTACAGTTGCATACACTTGTGCACAGCATATTTATTTCTGTTCCTTGTCTAGGCTTTTCAAATTTGTTTCAGCAGAGCAGTTAGGGAGGCAGTAAGGCTGCTTTCAAGAAGGTCTTTCAAGAATTCTATTCTAGCTAATGTGTCTTAGATAGAAGTACTTCATTCAGTACCCTTGAATGGGCAACAATGCAGTCTAGGAATAGAAAACAGGAAATTGCTATGAAAATAATTTTAACGGTCAAATTTAGGTTCTGATATGTTGGTATTGTCATTAGGAAACTCTCTTCCTTTTACCCAAGATCTAGTAGTCATTAAAATTGCATAATGAACAGCTGCTTTTTATGGAAACATCAGCTTTATATTAGCTTTTGAGCTACTGAAGTTTTACTTCCATGAGAAAAAAAAAATCTGTGAGCATTGCTGCACAAAAATTTCTATTTCCTTGACACCAGAACATTCTGTGGAGTTTTGTGTAAAGGCAGAGATGTGGAACTTAGCTGGTAATGTGGGCCATGACTTGAAGTAATGCTGCAAAGACCCACTCAGTGTATTTTTATTTCTTATTAGGAAAATTGCTGCTTATGATGAAGAAATTCAACATCTCTATGAGGAAATGGAACAGCAAATCAAAAAGGAGAAAGAACAGTTTCTCTTGAAAGTGAGTGTCTCTGTTATAGTGGCCATGGATTCTGCTCCCCCTTTCAGTGGTTTTAAACTCATTCTGGGTGTGAAATTAAATCCCACAAAATGTATTTCACAACAGAGGAAGAAAAAATTTTTTTTCCTCACAGCTACTTTTGTGCTGCAGCTTCAAACTTTTAGTCTCTGCAGCTGCAGGCTAAGTGACTTGTTGGATGAAGGAGCTGTGATGTCCTGTGCTCAGTGGCTGGCATACAGCACAGCTGGCATGCTTTTGAAAGTCACTTGAACTACAAATATTGTATTGTTGGTGCTACTCTAGGTCCAGCTTCTGGTCACAATCAGGAAAAACACGCTGTGAGGTTGTTCAGAGCAGCACTAATCCTGTTGAATTCTGCATTCTCTGATTTTTGGGAGGGATAACAATAAGAGATGAATCAAGTGATGGTAATTTGTGGAACAACCACAGGTTATTTACAAAATAAATGCAGGACAGAATCTTTGGTGACTGCCATGGTGCTTCCAAAACACCTGAAGATGAATTCCCTTCTCTTGGGAAGTTGTCTTTAAATCTCCTCTACTGTGTCTGTAGTCTTTTCTTTGGATTTTTCTTTCCTGCTTTTTCTTGTGAAATTAGGAAAGTACCAAGGACTCCCGGCATGCTCCAGGAAAGAATCACCCTAGAATCTTATGGGTGGGAAGGTGATGCATTACTTCCTAGCTGGGTCAGGATGCTCAGGAACTTGGCCAGTTACTTTTTGAGTATTAAAATATTGGAGGTTCCACGGCTGCTCTGGGTGCCCTGGGACAGTCAATCATGAGCTACTGGCTCATCCCTTTTTGTTGTCTTGGCATCAGTCATTTAAATGAAACAAATACATGGTTTCAGCAATATGTGATAGAAATAGTTGCCAAAATAGTGGTTATTGCCTCCATTCTCAATCAAGTATGTATAAATATATCTAGACAATGTAATCAAATATATCTCAAGCTTCCTTTTGTGATGCAAATATATCAAGTATTTTTTGTTCCCTGGCAACCAAAATAAAATAAAAGAAAAAGAAAGAGAAACAGAAAAAAAAGTGCCTTATCAGCTGCCTAAGGAGTCATTCCTTTCACTTGCCTTACTGGGTAGTGAACCTGACTCAAATTTTCAAGTTTTTTTCCATTCCAAGCTGAGAGCAGTTTTTAGTGGTGGATAAGATGAAACCTTTAAATAAAGTTTGTATACCAGCTGAAGGATAAAAAGTACTTGCAACTTTGCCTGACAGCACTTTTGTGGAACAAATAGTTTATGTGCTCTTAATAGTCCACAACTGAAGTGGTACTGAAAAGCCCCAAACAACAAAGACTTTTCCGTAAGCAATGATTGTTGGATCTCCTAATTAGTTATATATTTGAGGTTAAGCCATTTCTTTCAGGCTTTTTCATGAAAGCTTCCCACTCAAGCTATTTACAGTTTAGTCAGCAGTTGCACTAAGGGCTGCCAGACACTCATGAAGTATTGTTTCTTTGCATGACTAATTTGAGATCTGGGGAGATCTGACTGTTAAATTCTTTCTCTAATGCAAAGTCTTACAAAGACTTTTCAGCCTGGGGAGATGCATTGATGCCATATAAAGGGGAAATTATGGTGGCTTGAATGAAGAGCAGCTATTGAAGAATACATTTAAAGAAATTGGTAAGATGCAAATAAGTACAAGTTGTAGCTATTTACAATACTTAATACCCTGCTGACTGAATGTTACACAAAAGGGGCAGTTAGTCTGTTTTTTCACTTGCATATATATTCTTCCCCAGAAAGAACCAGTTGTCGTGCATTTCATTACCCCATCACGCGCACTGCTTAAGGGACAACACTTGTAACAATGACTGCTGCCATGAGGGAATTTTTATTTTTGTTTAGAGGCATTTTCCTGGGGACCTTAGAGAGTAGAAGAAGCCTGTTTTTGGAGAAACAGGACAGATTCTCAGCTGATACAAACTGCTGGAACCTGATTTTACTCAGGAGAGGGCTGACAATTTTTTTCAGCTGAGGAGTGTCAGGAGTAATCCCAAATGTGACTGGGAGTTCCCGGTGACTGCAGGATACTTAGATAGTGGACAGGTTCATATAATTGCTAAGGGAAAGGCAGAGCTTGAAGCCCCAGTTGCTTGTTTATACCAGTGGAACATCTGTGAAAAATTGTTGTTAGTGACGGATTCGAAGCGTGGAGTTTCTTTCACATCAGACTGAGTTGCTGTGGCTGGAAACAAGAGGATACATTCTGGCTGCATTGATCTAGACTGGCTCAGCTGCTCAGCCTCCTGCCTGGGATGTTTGCCTCCACTTTCTAGACTCAATACCTACTCATGTGCAATCAGCACATTCTGTACCAACCATAGCCATGGAAGCTGCTGGACTACAGCAGTTTAGAGATTCATGAGTGATACCACCCCTAAACTGAGTACTACCTGTGTCTTGTGATAGTCACTGGGGAAAGCTTAATCACTGACTCGTTATTTCTCCTCCTATGATGCAATTGTGCTGTTCTGTTAATCCATTTCCTCTTGGAATTTTGCAGGACACAGAGAGGTTTCAGTCCCAAAGTCAAGAGCTGGAACGCAAGCTGCTGTCAAAAGAACAGGAACTGGAACAGCTAGTTCAAAAACAGAAAAGGGTACTAACTGATATCCTTTGGAGTTAAGAAATAGATGGCTCTTATTTGCTCATATGATTTTCTTTAGGTACTATTTTAGGTTCCAAAACTGCAAGTTGGTGTGATGTGGTTGTGCCAAATTGTGACCTTCTGTTGTTTTTGTGTCATGTGCTTAGGAAAAATGTTAATCTCTATTTCTAAAGTAGTTTTCCTTTTATGTGGCAAAATGGAGAGTAAAATAATGCTTTGCATGTTGTCCCCAGGTACTAGGTTAATTTTTATGAAAATGTGGCATAATTCCATTGCCCTCAGTCTTCTAGGAACTGGCTTAACACCCAGTTTAAGAGCAGAGAACAATGATTTGGCTCTTCTAGTGCACACCTCTGCTCAAAGCCTGTACCAGCCACTCATTTACTTGTTTTGGACTGATTCAGCACTATGAACTCAAAATGCTCCCTCCTGAACAACTTGCTCCTGATATATCTCTGTGATAACAGTTTTATAGCAGTGCATGTTTTCCTTGCATTGGTAACAGCTTGTCAAGTTCCCATAATAAAACCTGAGGTGTTTTGCTTCTAAAATGCATGGCCTGCTTGGGGGAGCAGAGAACTTGCTGTAAAGTGGCTGCAAGGTCATTGCAGTAAAGACTAGTAATAGAGAAAGGAGGTAGCACTGGAATTTAAAGGGCTGAAATGGAGTGCTGTAAACACAATTCCCTCTGTAGAATATGAATTTGTGGACAAAAAGAAGAAAGTTTTTCACAATGAGAACCATCAGCTGTTGCAATAAACTTCCTGGGGAAGTGGTGGATTCCCCAACATTGGACACTAAAGATTTAGCTGGGCAGGATGCTGGGTCATCTTGGCTAAACTGTATTTTTGCCAAAGAAGGTTGGAACAGATGAACCTTGAGTTACCCTTCCAAGCTGGTACTCTGTTATTCTGTGAAATTTGCCTGATAAGAATGCAGGACTGAACTAAAAGTCTATTCCACAGTTGAAATCAACTGCCTGATGTTAATTACCTTTGTCCAGTATCACTGTGAATCAGAATATATGTGGTTTTATGCAGGCTCTTCACCACATTGCAGCACTATAATGGAATAATCTATACTTTGAAGATGTCTGTGGGGGCATACAGATCAGGCATTTTTAGTCTGAAACTAACTGAGGAAGTATAAGAAATTACTTATTCTAATTTTCTGATGAATATGTTTAATATTTTCCTTTGTTTGTTTGTTTTTGCTTTAAAGCTCTGTTTAAACTTGGTTGTCAACCAGTAATTCTCTAAAAATTTTTTTTTTGAGTATGTGTTTTCTAAATTTGGTATAAAACCCACAGAAGCTATTCAAAGGCTTTCACTCAATTTTAAGCCTGGTGTAATCAATCAATATAGGGAACAATACCAGGAAGTCTTATCTTATGATTGTTGTCTAAATTGCCATTGTCTAATATTGCCTATCCTGGAGAACATAAAACAATGTCTGTGCTATTTTTATTAGTATTGGCTTTTTATCTGGTTTTATGTTTCCATTTCTATTTACTGCATTGCTTATTATGAATAATATTGCCATGTTTGGTTTTTTTGTAATTTCTAGTATTTAGTATTTCCCCTCTCCATTATGAATTTGCATGAATCACAACAAGGGTGCTTTTGAAAGACAGACTCTTCATACACCATAAAGATGAAACTATCCCATTTTGGTTTTATGGAAAGGAAGCTGTGTTGGACGAATGGAATTCACTATTTCTAATGCTGAGATGACATGATTTCATTCAGATGATTGATGAAAACTGAAACTTCTGTCATTCAACCAGCTGATTGGCCCATTGTTAATCTGATATGTAGTATTTGATGGGGTTTTTTTCTGATATACCAACCTAGTCTATTATTTGAGTGCTTTACTCAGTGTAGTTAGAGGCACTGTTTTCTACATATATTTTTCTGATTTCTAATGATCCTCTCTGAAAGTGACTCTCATCTTTACCCAGATCTGTTTTTGTAGTACCATGTCCCCACTCATTTTCTGGTGTTGCTTTTCATTCACTGAGATACCCATGTGTGGTGTCTAATGTTTGCCTTATCCAGAGGTCTCTTTCACTTTTGCCTCCTCCTCTGGCATGGAAATATACTTTGATAATTAAATCTCTTCTTGCAGACAGTGAAAGTAGCTTGATTTAGTTACAACTTCTCTGCTTGGTTGTATGAGAGAACCTCTTAGTCCACAAGGGAGCAACACAAATGCTTTTTTCCAAACTTCATTAATAAGTCTCTTTTTTTTTTTTAAATTTGAAATACAGTGTAGTTGTTTTTGTGTTGGAAATCATTAACAAAAATATGAAAGGGAGCTTTCAAACCAAATGAGATCTGCTTTGTTTCCTCTGACATAGCCAGAGGGGTTTTCCCTTATGAGGGTTGTCTGGCTGGCATTGTTCCTCAAGGGATGTCAGTTGGAACATCTCAGGAGGAGGCAATGGGGACAGAGGATATCCAGCATAACCTCTAGGGCACAGACTCTTGTGTGAGAGAAGAAAGCAGGTGTACGCCAGGTGAAACGCAGGGGAGTTACTGGACTTCTCACATAAAATGCTGGGTTCTGTGCTGATGGCAACCACTGAAGAGCACGATCTTGGAATTGGGAATGAGATGCATGAAAACATGGATCAGTACCACTCAAGTGCTTATAACTGCCTTATGGCACTGTATAAATTTTGCATCTTTCACATGCTACTGAAATAAATAGGGAGAAAAAAAGAATATAAAAACTACAGACAGGATGCGGAGCTAAGAACAAGGGACTGCATGGTGGGTGCTCAATGTATGTGTCTTTTGGGGAAACCAATAAATGTCCTCAGCAACCGCTCATTTGCATTTGATAATTCCAGATCTTTATTCAACTTAAACTTGATTTTCCTCTCATCTTTGTCAGAAAAAGAGAATATGCACCATCAACTACTGTGTCTGTGCTTGACCTGTGGAATGGGTTAATTCTCTCTGCTACTTAGATTTTTTTAAACATGTCTAAGGGCCATTAATCTTTTCCCCAGCAGTTTCCATCTACCAGATGAACATAGAAGCCAATTTGCAGCTCCAATAAGCAGCTAGAAGCTATAGGATCTATGCCATTCTACCACCAGCTGAGCATTCCCCTAGTGAGTTATTTCTCTGTGTTGTGAGTTGTTCAGATGAGGGCTTTAAAGGTAGTGTTTGGTATTTCTCAAAGGATTGTACCCTCAAAGGGTAAAGTGGAAGAAGGGAGCTTTGTATTGCTGTGAAACAATCCTTCCTCCTCTTGTTATGTTCTGGGTTTTACACATTATATTATTGTTTTTCTGACAAGAGTGAGCACCAGGATTTATAGCAAGTATTTCTAACATCAGTATAGATGATTCTGGGAGCTGATGTTGGCTACCATTGCAGTTACATTTCCTGAACAGTCTCTGTGTAAGTTTTCAGATGGCCATACTGTTCTCTGAGTGGGGTTTTTGTCTGCAGCTTTTTGCTCCCTAAATTTTTGAAAGTTCATCTTTGTGTAGTCACTTTTTGCTTCTCCCAAAGCCACTCCTCTGGATGAGTGTTGTTTTAAGTACCTGAAGCAGCTGATCTTTTACTTAGAATAGGTAACTTTGTTTTGTCAAGGAGTGGAAGCAATATTCAGGATCTGACGTAATCTATCCATGTAAGCCAACCTTGTTCAGCAGTAATCTAATGCCCAGCCAGTGTTCCATGGGAAATGTGAGCCTGCTGAGGGTACAGTTCAGCAAATACATTAAGCTGCTGCTGCTGCTGCTGCTAGGTGCTCCCACTCTACATGTGTTCCTGACTTCCCACAGTCCAGGCTAGAAAGTATTTTCTGTGCTTATTTTTAACCTGGACCTCGTTCAAATTCAAGACTACAACAGCAGTGTTCTAGGGTAGGAACTGACTGGAAGAGCTGGATGAGGACAGATTTTGGTTGGGTGAGCTCTGCTTGTTGGGATGGGCAAAATGAGAGTTCAAACATTGTTATGTCTCAGATCTAGAAGATTGAAATGGTATTATAATGCTCCAAGGATGTTTTACAGTCCTTAAAATGAATACAGAAAAAAGAAAAAAAAAAACCCAAGCCAAAACAAAATAAAACTTTTGTATTTTAAGGTCAGCAGTGCTTTCCCTAATATGAAGTTTTGCTGTGCTGTCTAAATTTGCTCAGTTAGCCAGGGAGAAGCAGATAGAACTTCTTTATGTACCAGAAGCCACTGTTGTCTATTGTTGCTTGTTTTACAGGGAGGTTGTATGTTTCCTTTGATGTACATTGGAGAGGGAGTATAAAACTGAATAAAAAGACTCTAATTCACACTTCTTGGCAGATCTGAGGTGGCAAAAAGGTCACTGCTTGTTCATATTGCTGGGGATGGAAAAGTTTATCAGCTATCAGATTTAAATCTAGCAGTTTTTAGGTAGATCTCTGAATCACTCAATGTAGACCTGGTCTTTGTGGAAAATGGTCTAAAACAGCAGTTGTGGATATCAGCTTAATGCTGCTAATCTGCTCTGTAGCATCTTTTTTATGCTTTGTACTGGTGTGTTCTTGAGCTGGATAAAATTCAGTTATAGAATGGAATGGCTTTGTTTTTGTGTAACATAATTATGTCCGTACAAAGATTGGTGGAAGAGCACCATATGTATTTTATTAATTCTTTGGCTTTGATAGAAATAGCTCCCTGCTCAGCTAACCTCTAAGACCCAAACTGAAATCCTCAAAACCAATGCCTCAACCAGCTGTAATGCTTTCTGTTCTCTTTTCTTCCACCCCAGTTAGAGCATCAGTGTACACAACTCCTCAGTGGCAAAGAAGAAACCAAAGTAGAGAACACCAAGCTGAAGCTGACTAACCAGGAGCTGCTGAGAGAGCTGGAGAGAACATCCCATGAGCTAAGCCTGGCTCAACAGCAGCTACAGGTGCTTCAGGAGGAGGCATCAAGGCTCCATGAGGAGAAGGAAATGTAAGTGTCCAGCTGCAGCAGTTCTTGTGCACCTGCTTGGTGTGCCAGTAAGCCCCCTCAGGGTACCCAGTGCTGTCAAAAGCAGAAACCACTTGTAAAGCTGAGTGCAGTTCTAGCTGCTTACCCCCAGGTAATTCAGCATGTTTTCTGTAGCATATCTGGCTTCTATGGAATCTTTTGCTAATTTTGTGTTCAAAATGCCAGTGTTCTCCCCACTGCCATTGGTTAAGGATATTTGGAATTAAAAATTGAATTGAAAATCCATGTAGTGTCTTAGTTTTGAGATACCAATGGAATTCCTTGTGGAAATGCCTTACAGTTGTGGCACATGATGCTTCATTCTACTCAAAGCTGAGTCTATCTGAAACTTGCTTCTCAGAATACACTCTGAGATACCTAGGATCTTCTTTTTTTTCCTTCATCAAAAGTAAGCCTAGTAAGGACAGCAAGATAAAATTTAGCTTATCTCAATTCCCACAATGCTTTGTGGCAATTCAGAACCCCAAACCATTTTGGGGTTTCCAGTTCAAATGTTGAAAGTTTCAGATTCTGACTCCAAATTACAAAAAAAAAAAAAAAAAATCAAGAAGAAATGTTTACGATTCATATTTTGAGGGATAAAAATGACTTGTGACAGTTCCAGCTACCTGTCTTGCTCCAGCCTTCTGCACAAAGCAGAAGAATCATTACTCTGAGGCTGTAATTGGCAGAAATGTTCACTCAAGTCCATTTTAAAGAAAATGCTCAGGGATCTGTAGAAGCCTCTCATTGCCCATGGAGGGCTCATGAATGACAGATGGACCTGGCCATTGGAGCAATGAACTATATAATTCAGAGCTGTTGCTGGCTGACATATTTCAGGATAGAGCAGAACCTTAGTTCAAATGTCACATTATTTTTCTCTTAAGCTTTGTGCCAAGCTCTATTAAGTTATCAACTCTTTAATTTTTCTCAAGGGTAAAAATAATTAACTTTGTTGATAAATTAGTGTTAAAGAGTGGCCACGGTGGTTAGAAATTTTAGGTTTTCATGTTTGATATGTGTTTTGGAAGTAGACAGTAGAAATACTCCTCCTCAAGGTGGTTTGTTTCCTCTTTGAGGCCTCTCTTTTCAGATCCAGAGCAAAGATTATGAAATGATCTGATTTAAAAGCTACAAAGGAAATCTGCCCAGTGGTCAGACTGCTGAATAATACTACTGTACTTACAAAGCACTTTGGATTCAATAGTGGTTTATGGAATTAGAGCTCAGCCCTACTCAACTGCACCTGCAGTGTTGCTTTAAACATCTGTGTCAGTCTGGTAAGACCTGAGCTGTTGAAGCAGGTGTAATGTTCAGACAGTGCACAGGAAGAACTTGAGGCTTCATTGAAAGGCGAAAAAAATCATTAAAGGCCAGACACCAAATCATGTTAAATCAAAGTAAATGGTGTTAAAATGGCTGCATAAGTGTCAAGAATTGGAAGAAATTGTAGGGATTGTAGATGTGAGAGCCTGACATATGGTTCCTGCAGCAGGATAAGCTCTAATTTTGGATAAAATGTCACCTGTTTTTTAGTGGCTATAACTGGGAAGTATTTTAGCAGTGTATCTGTTCTGAATGCTCCAAGTGCCAGTATCAACATATATAAACTCTCTGGATGAAGAAATTAAAAAGCAATATTTTTTGAAAAAAGAACCTCTACTCCTTCTTCTGCTAACTTGTACTGCTGTGCTACTGAATAAACTTCTTTAAAATATTAACCATTCATGCAGAAGAGACTCTACAAGTTTGAAGAAGCTGAGGTCTCAAATGTAGATACCCCTAGGGGGAAGCATTTTAGCAGTGTTCTTACCATGCTTAGAACAATTTTTTCTTTTTTTTTCTTGCAGGGAGGTGTACCGGGTGACAGAAACCTTACAGAGAGAGAAGTCAGGACTTTTGAAGCAGCTGGATTTTTTAAGGTAATGTTGATCTTCCAAAAACTCTTATATAATTCTAAAGAGGTCCGTTAAAGGATGAAATTACGTTGGGATATGTAGTGTGTGTAGGTGTCAAGGTGTTGACAGTGGGGTGCCAGAGGGCAGCTTCTGTGCCAGAGAGAAGCCAGGGCTGCCCTGTGACCATGGACACAGCACAGGGCACAGTGGAGCCCCACAGCCCCCATGTGCTTCTGGGAAAGCCTCAGTAAGAAAGGGTGGAAAACAACGCAGCAGCTGGGAGAGAAGAGA
This sequence comes from Ammospiza nelsoni, assembly GCF_027579445.1. NCBI lineage: Eukaryota > Metazoa > Chordata > Aves > Passeriformes > Passerellidae > Ammospiza > Ammospiza nelsoni. The sequence goes on along the minus strand of NC_080634.1, from coordinate 32,023,528 downwards.
GAAAAAAATATGTGAGAAAGCCCTTCAGACACCAAGGTCAGTGAAGAAAGAGGGATAGAAGGTGCTCCAGGCACTGCTGGAGCAGAGTCCCTTGCAGCCTGTGCAGAGTCCACACAAGAGCAGGCTCCTGGCAGGAGCTTGGTCCGTGGAGAGGAGCCCATGCAGGGGCTGGTTTTCTGGCAGGAATTATGGCCTGTGGTGGACCAGGCTGGAGCAGTCCATTCCTGAAGGATTATTCTCCATGGAAAGGCTCTGTGCTGGAGTTGTGAAGGACTATAACCTGTGTGAGGGAACTCACTCTCACTCACTGGAGCGAGAAAACTGTGAGGAGGAAGGAGCCGCAGAGAGAAGCTGTTATGGACTGACCACAAGCCCCACTTTTCCCCATCCCCTTGTGCCACTCAGGATTGGTTAAGGAGGTAGAAGAACTGAGGGTGTAGGCATGAAGTTGAGCCTGAAAAGAAAAGGGATTGTGGAGAAGATTATTTTAGTATTGTCTCTGTTTCTCATCATCCTACAGTTGAGTCTGTTTTGTCTGTAATGGGTAGCTGGTAAGTAATCTGCTTGTTTTTATCTTGGCCCACAAGCTTTTCTATGTTATTATCTTCCCTTGTGGTGTTGAGGAAGGAGAGTGAGAGAGTGGCTGGATTTACATCTGGCAGCCAGTCAATGTCAACTGCCACAGGATAATGACACAGAAATAGCAAAAATGGTTACAAAAGACTCTTATATGGTTGGTTCTTGCATAGAGTAGAGGGCAGCACACCTGAAAGATATGCTTCATTTTGACAATTCAGAAGTGTAGGACAATCCCCTTTCCAAAAGTCAGATGTAAAACAGAGCAGCACTGAACAGCTCTAATTCTGAGGTAGAAGCCTGGCTGCAGGAGCTTGCTGAAAGGCTCTGTTGCTTCTCAAGTGCTGGGAGTTGAGCCAAAATGAAGATTATTTTCCCAAAATATTTGTAAAATGATTCCAAGATGTACATAGCTAACATTCCTTTGTGATAAACTTCAAATTTGGAGCTGTGTTCAGCCACCTGTAGCACTCTTTTCAATGTGAAGAAATGTTGGGTTTTGTTTGCTCAATGGTCAGTCAGTGTGAGCTGTAGGATGCACCTGCCTCTAGGTCTTCATTGTCTGCACTTCCTTCAGGAGGCCTCATTTTAAAGTTGCCTAAAAATTTCACAGACTTGAGGAAAGGCTCTTATTTTGCAGCATGTGTTTTCCACAGGCCACTCTGTGATCTTGCCTGCTGCAAGTTTTGGGGACACAGATGGAAACATCTGGCAAGAGAGGTTTTTTTCATTCACCCTGGCTGCTCAGTCTCTCCTGTGGCCAGGCCAGCAACAGATGGAGACAATAGATGATGTACTAAGCAGGTGTGCTGTCAGATCTGATCAGAGCTTGCTGATTGCCTGGGGTATCTGTTTCTTGACACTTTCATTGTTTCTGCACAAAGGATGGAAGATGGATGTTTTCCTAGGGTGACTTTTCTGTGGCAGCCGCAATTGCCACAATAACTGGCTTTCACAGCTGTCAGCAGATGAACAAGAGATGGTGTTCTTTGCACCCTCTCCACATTAAGAGGTCATCTTAAAATCATTAAAAATTCTAATTTACGGTAAGTGAAGGCATGTTGACCACAACTGATTTCTATGTGTTAAGGCATTTGTTTAGATAAAATACAGGAAGAGATCCAAATCCCATCTGGCTTTAATCAGCATAGCCCTGCTGGAGAATCAATAGCCCAGATAAGGAACTGGCCGAGGTGAGAATATAAATAAAGGGTGATGAAAGGTTTGCACTGCCAGCTGTCCAGTCTGTCTGTTCGTGTGGAGTAAAAAAGTCAGCAGTTCTAAATACTTGGCTTCAGTGTTTCTTTTGTTTGTATTTTCTTTGCAGAGAGAGGAACAAACATCTCAAGGATGAACGTGACATATTTTTGCAGGTAACCAACTATTATTTTCAAACCCAGTGTTGGGCAGACACATGTGAGAACAGCTTCAAAAGAAGGGGAGCAGAAGGCTGGGCAGGAGATGAACTTTCATGCCCCTTAAATCTTACCCTGTTGTTAATTTGTATTGTCGTCTTTTCTCACTTGAAAATAAGATTTTTTTAATTTGCTAAACAATTTTAAGAGCTACATGTTGAGAATTATAAAGTGGGAGCTATCTGAAGAGAGATGAATGTATTTTAGAAGAAACAAAGGATGCAATCATGAAAGGAGGAAATAACCTAAAAATGGAACAATTAAATGTGTTAGTTTACCCAGTCAAGAGTGGGTAATATCCTGACACATTTATACAACAGTACAATAACTGGTGTACCTGAATCAGTACCTGAGTACCTCAGTACCTGAGGCTGGGGTAAGAGCAGATCCTATTAACTTTTTAAGCAGCAGCAAAGAATGGACTCCTAAGATGTTCTAGGAGCACCCTGGTGTAAGGAGACTAAGGCCTTTAGTTTATATTTGCTTGTGTTCTTAGTCTACAAGAAGCTGCTCATGTAAAAAAAAACAAACAAACCTTTTTTTCCATAACATTGTGCTGTTTTATTTACAAAGCATATGCATTTTTGCAGGATATGGAGTTTCCTGTTCTGATTGTTTATCAATTAGAATTCTGAAACATTTATACCTCTAGTACTTTCTTCTACATTTTTTTTTCTATCATTTGCATTGCATTATTTAAGTATTTGGAATGAGGGTAGTTAACCATAATGAGCACCAGAAGTAAATCAGTAAGAAGTATTCTGTATTTCTACAGAAATGCAAAACAACTGTTCCAAAAGCCAGCTGGAAGCAGAGATCAGGGTCTATCATTGGGAAATACATAGAGGGCAAGATGCAGCCAAACAGGTAGGAACTTTTTTTCATGTGTTCCCTGTTTGAGTATGATGAGGCTTATAGAAAGAAGATGTGGAATGCTTCCTTTCTGATACTTTTGAACTTTTCAAAGAGTGTATTTCTTAAGTGTCTGTCACTATAAAATTACTGTATTCATTAAGAAATTTGGAAATGAAAAGCCAAATTTTAAGTGTGCTGTCTGCAAAGGCAAGAGATTTCCCCACTGTGGATGGCTGTAGGCTGGGAGACACAAAAGCTTGCCCATGAGCCTGTTAATGTGGTACAATTCTGAGTCTCCACTTGGACTTTTTTTATCTATATTAAGCAAAACCATGTCCATCCTATCTACTAAAAAGAGAATCAGATTGCACATTGAAATGATCTCTCTTGGGTGTTTCTTTTATTCCTCCAGAATAGGAGGGAAGGTGGGAAAGGAGAAACCACAGTAGAGAAGCTTAATTTAGCTCTTCTATGAGATTAGAATTGATGTTAATCTAATATTTTCCATTCTGGTTCAGGTTTCTCCTGTAAGTTATTAGCTTTCCCCATGATGCTCATAATTATCAATATATATACACATGGTATAGGCTTGATTTTTCAGCAGACACTGGAATGACTCTCCTCTGCCTGCTGTGACTAATCAAAAACATGAGAGATTAAATTCAGTTATTCAGATTAAATTCAGAATAAAATAGCAGGTCCATTATATTTTTGTGATATACTTCTTTCTCTGTCTAGCCATTCATTTGAAGAAGATGATATTTTCAGTAATTCAAGGAGAAGGAATTCTGCTGGACTGAATGGAGTTCTCTCTGAAGAGCTTGATGGTGGAGTCACTGGAGGAATGCCTAAAACATCACATCTCCAAAGAATAATATCAATTGAAGAAGATCACCTACCCCAGCTTCTTGACAGGCTGGTTGATAAGCAGCTGAGCAGATGGACTGGAGAAGATGAAGATACTTTTGAGACAGAAATGAATAACAAATCCAGAGAGCAATCAATGGAACATTCGTCGTCATCTTCTAGAGAGCAGCCTGTAGGGAAGGAAACACTGTCAAATGTAAGAGGACAAAGGAGATCTCACCTTGAGTAGAGTGTGAAGTTCTGGGCCCTGTGATTTAAGGAGAATGTGAAGGTCCTTGAATGCATCCAGAGGAATGCCACAAAGCTGGTGGGAGGGCTGGAAAGTGTGTCCTCTGAGGAGTGGGTGAGGGCTCTGGGTTTGTCCAGTTTGCAAAAATAGGCTGAGGGATGACTCTCTTACTGTCTGCAGCTTCCTGAGGAGGGGAAGGGGAAAGGGAGGTGCTGATCCCTTCTCCCTGGAATCCAGCAGTAGGATGTGTGGGAATAGTTCAAAGCTGCCTCAGGGGAGGTGCAGGCTTGACATCAGGAAGCATTTCTTTGGTGAGAGGGTGGTCAGACACAGGAATAGGCTTCCTAGGGAGGTGGTCCATGCCACAAGTCTATCAGTGTTTAAGATACTTTTTGATAATGCCCTTCATAACATGCTTTAACTTTTGGTCAGCCCTGAAGTGGTCAGGGAGTTGGACTGGTAGGTCCCATCCAACTGGAACTCTTCTATTCTATTCTGAAGGACCTTGGATGCCATGAAGTGGTGTCATATGTTAATGTGTTATATCTAGAATCTAAAATTATTTGGTTTTCTGTCTTTAAGTTGAAACATGACAGATTAAGCCATTGCATGAAGTGGGGGATGCAAATGTGTTGCAGACAAGTGCTGAAGGTGCAAAGAAGGGGAACTCAATCTAAAGGAGTGGTAACTGCAGACAATGTGTGCATAGATTTACATTTGAAGGACTGTTTAGGGAAAGTGAAGTTAAGCCTTGTAACAGAGGATACAAGAAGATCCTGTGGAAGGCAGAAATTTTCTTAAAAAATAAGCGTTTTTTTAAAAAAATTGTTGTTTGGCTTTGTTTGTTTTGTTGTTTTTTTTTTGCCTCAAGGTGATATTTCTCATATTCTGATACTTTTGAGTCAGCTTTGGAAGCTGTTACATTATCTGAGGAATAATGAGTGGATTATCATGACTTTTTAATTATCATTGAAAATACTTTTATTTAGCAAATGGAAATCCTACATTTTTTTCAGCTCTAGCTTGTATATGTGTGTTAGAAATGAATTCACCATTCAGTAATAATCCTTAAAACAGTATGCTGGAAGGTACTTTTCTGTGGAGTATAAAGTTCTTTTTGCATTGCTATTTCTTCAGAGCTAGCTGTGCTTGTTTTCCAATTTTAGAATCATTGTTAAGGATTACTCATTTTTAGATTCTTGAAGCACATATTAAGAAGATTAAAGTATAGGAAAAATTGGTTTGCTTGGTCATAATTATATGGTTCTTTTAGAAGAAGCAAGCGTATCTTAAAAATTATGATAGAATTATGTCATGGTTACATAATAATTTCTAAGTGGTACCTTTTAATAAATCATTGAGGGTACAGAAAAGAACTTTATAGTTTGAAATTGTCTAATTCAGTGCATGCTTTTTGCTTGCTGTATGACTTATTTTGTGTCACATTTTCAAAGCATGGCATCACTGGACATTAGGATGACAAAAGCCAGGAAGGTCATCCTATCCAGCTAGGACAAGCCTGTAGGAATATATTCAATACCTGAAGGAACCCTAATGGAAATTAAAGCAGGATTTTCTGTTCAAAACTTCTGCATGAGATTCACTTTCAATATGGAATATGAACCATTATGTTTATACGTATAATCTCCCGCATTTGTGTTAAATTGTACAAAAGCTGTGTTACTTTACCTGGCTACTTTTTTTATAAAGACTACTCAAAAGACACATCTAGGGAAGACTTTTTCAGGCTGCATTGTAAACTAAAATAAATTATCATCCTACTGCTATTTCATTTTCCCATCCGCACTTTGTTGAAGCAGACTGTGGAGTAGCTTACCCCCTAGCATAGTGTTCAGATGCAGATTTATAATCAAGTTTAATTATTGAGGTTATGTTCATGACTGGACTTGATACATCTCAGTGAAAAATTACTTCTTATGTTCTTGTGTTGGGAATTGAGCTGAAGGCCTCTGGGGTCTTTGAGTCTTAGTGCTACTGGAGTTTGAATGACCACCAGGGACAAAGTATTTCAGGTCATGTAGTCCATATATTTAGCTGTGGTTCTCAGAAGCACTGTGATAATACTGCCAAGCTGGTGATTGTATGTTAGCTTGTTTTATTTCCCAGAGCACACAGACTAATAAGCTGGGAATGGTTTTTATCAGGACTGAGAATGTGCTTTGTATAAATGTGTGCTACTAGTAGCCTATAGTTGCCCTGGGGTTTAGAATTTTAAAAGAAAATGAAAATAAGAAACCCTTCTATAACTGTGGTGGGCTGTAAGCCCAGCTCATGAAAGAAACATGTTTTTGGTCCCCAAAATTTATAGCCTGAATTATTTTTTTTTCACATGAAGGGAGACAGCAGCTCAAGCCTTTGTTGTTTGGGGTTTTTTCCCCCATCAAGAGCAGCTCTCTATTTCTTCTTCTTTCTCTAAGACTTCTGTATATTTGTAGAAAACACTTCCAAGTGTAGACTTCAATGTCTCATTTAAAGGGCTGTTGGGCAGTGAATTCAATTTTGATGTCTTCATGAAGACATGGATCCTGCACATCAAATGACTGGCAGAGGGCCTTCCCCTCCTTCCCCTCCTCACAACCTGTACCTTAACAAACTAATGCTAGGACCATCCATGATCTTTCTCTCCTTCTGCAGCATTGAAAGCAAACTTTCTATCTCTCTCTTCCTTCAACTTTATACAAAATAGAAGAGACCAGCAAGAGACCCTGCAAACCAGCTGGTGCTACAAGTGCTTCCCAAAGCAACTCCTGATTTACATACAAAAGAATGATGACCTACTTGATAGAGGATATAAATATTCTCTCCAGCATCCACTTAGCTTAGCCTGCAGTAAACAGAACCTGGATAAGCAGAACAAATTGTTGTTCCTTCTGCTTAAAAAGCGAAATGACAGAAACGTAGCTGAATGTTTACAGCCTGATTAACTGGTCTAATTCTCTGTGTCTTTCCTCAATGCTTCTGCCTGTAATGTTAAACAGATGTAGAAATGCAGTAATTGGATGGAAGTTCTTGGCTCTATGGTAGTAGCAGAGAGAAGAATTTGGTAGCATAAGCAAAAAAATTATGACTTTGCTTCTGGTATCTAGATGAAGATGTGCTGCTTCCTCTGAGTCACTGGCTATTGAGCAGAGCTGTGTGAGGCTTTATAAATTTTGATTTGTGCTCATGAACATAAACTGGTTTATTTTGTCAGTTTCATGTAAAGGTTCATATTCAGTACACTTCCAGAGCTCAGTGCAAATCACTGCATTTTGGATGATCTGGAATGATGCATGACAAACACCTGAAATGCTGAGTTATTTTAAGAAACAGAATATTGCTTCATAAGTAATGAAGACTATGATAGGATAAAATCTATTATTTTCCCCATATCAGCCTTTAACTGGAGAGGCAACAGGATTTATAGAACAGTTGGAGGCTAATTTTTGCTCTTACTTGAAGGAGGAGAGAATAAACTCTGTTCCAGAGCGCTTATTCAAGATCATTTTTGTGGGCAATTCGAGTGTTGGAAAGACTTCATTCTTAAGAAGATTTTGTGAAGATCGTTTTTTCCCAGGCACAGCTGCTACTGTAGGTAAGTTTAACAATACAACTATTGTTATTTTTGTTCCGACAGTACTTAAGAGTTTCTACTGAGATCAGGCCTTGTATAATAAAACAGAAACATACAGATGTTGTAAAAGTAGGACATGCAAAGTAAGTTCTCCTAAACTGGAAAGCTCATAATTGATGGAGAAGTTTCAGAATAGATTCTGTACTGAAATCCTGGCCAGCAGTGAGATAAATCAGAAAAAATCTACTGATTTCTGTGAAGCTAGAATTTCCTTGTAGATCTCACAGTTCTGAAGCAGATATCCTGTTCTCTGGACTGCATTGTACTAACAGTCCCACCTTCATATCTCATTGCTATCCCTCTAAGTAATCTGATTTTGTTTTATAGAGAAAGTAGCATATCTGAATCACCTATCATTTAGCATTATACTAATCACCAAAAAAATATGTCAAACCAGTGTTTCAAACGCCAAAATTTTCAAAGCCTACCTTCTTACCTTGCCTAAAATTGTAGAACAAGCTTTCCAAAGTCAGACTCAAAATCAAGGTACAAGAACTCAAGTATAGGTTATTGCAATGCAGCTGGGTTAAATGACCAGATTCCTTATGCTTAGCCTGTATTGAGACCTTACTTATTCTGCAGCATATGTGAAATGAGACTTACCTACTTCAAGGTGAGCTTAGTAATGTCCTAGTTTTTCACTGACTGTATCTTCATTAACTGGAATGGGGGCTTGGACACCTATCTGCAATTGTCTGTTCATGTATCCTATTGATCTAAAAGCTGTGTCCTGTCCATGTTGTCCTGTAATTGGCTGATGCACTTCTCTACACTCTGAGGTCTTACACAGTGTGCAATTTTCCAGAGAAAAAACACAAGAATGAGTCTGAACTCTTTCCTCTTTTGGCTGGTCATCCAGGGTTCTTACAAAGAAAATGGCAGAAAGACATTTGTCACAGCTTTGATTTATTGTTCACATCAATGAGTTTCACAGGTGTGGGCTATGGCTGGCAAGGTACAGACAGTGGAAAAGTCAAGTGAACAATATGGAGAGGAGTGTTTTCAATGAATTTCTACAGAATATTCAAATTTCTTCCCTTGAAATACAAGCAATAGATATATTCTCCATACCAGTTTTTTTATTGCCTATTGAAGGAATCTAAGCAGGCATGGATGCTTTTCCATTGATACCACTGGTAAAAATCCCATTTTTGTGGAAAATGGCCCCAAAGATACTGTTGCTGACCTACTGAGATCCCTTCTAACCTGAATTATTCAATGATTCTGTGATTTTATGATACAGTTCAATTTGATACCAAAAATATGTAGGTTGTCATTAGGAGGAGGTAGTGACTGATTAGCATTTTAAACTCTAATTATTGTTATAAATATCCAGAAAATACCTACATCTTCAGAGGTTAGAGGAATTGGGAGAGGCTTAATTTAAAAGTTTAAATAAATGAATTTTTATGTCCACTAACCTAAAGGAAGTGAGCTTATCTTCTACATTATAAATAGGAGAAGATGTTCTCCACATGTTCAGTCCACCTATCTTCAGCATTTATCTCAGGTTCCACTGTTCCCTGTGCCATGCCTTGTGTTTTTGGAAGGCTCCCATGTGGTTAGCTCAGACTAAACTAACACTTTTCACACAACTATGTCATACAAGTCAATTCCAGGCAAAATGGCTTAGACTGCTGTGGACTGTCAGATGGACCATTGACTCGTGTTCTGTGATTTGGAAAGTGACTTGCATATTTTACAAAACTGAACTACTCTACTACCATTCGGTATTGCTGGAGGATTTCAAGCAAATAAAAGCTCTTGTCCTCTGACAGCTGGAGACTCTGGACATAATTTTTAATGCAGTGCCTATCTTTTTACTTTCCTGGAATTGTTGCTATTTGCTGGATCCAGTTTTCACTGATCAAACAGCTTGTAAAGAGACAGCTCACCTTGCCTTTCTGTTGCAGGTGTGGATTACAACGTGAAAACTGTCACAGTAGATCACAGCCAGGTAGCGCTGCAGCTCTGGGACACAGCTGGCCAGGAACGGTGAGGAACGGTCTCTTATGGCTCAACCCTGGGAGTGTAGCTGCTTCCTCACTCCCCCGTCTGCTGGGATGGAGGAGGGAATTGGAGGGTTGGAAGTGGCAAAACTCCTTGTTTGAAACGAAGACAGTGTGATGAAATTTAACTCCATGCCAGTCAAAATCCTGCACACATTTTAAGGTCTCACTTCCCTGAATCATCTGTTTGAAGATCATTAAGTGTGAACCTAATCCTGCTTCTTGGGAGAGGAACAAATATAGGAGCATTCCTAATGGAGCCAGTGCATTCACAGTTTAGCTCATTCCCTTGCAGCACTAATTAAGCTCTGAAAAGTTTAGCGCAACACTGTTTCTTTAGGAGGAAGACTGATTTTAAAATGCACCTAGAATGATTTCTATATCAGGAAATACCTAAATGGAGAAAAAAGATGAGTTTATTTTTTTTTTTACTAAAGCAATACCATTGCAGTAGAACTCCAGGTTTTTATAAGATTTCAGTGGTCATTTCCTTCCCCATCTCCTCACCTATTGTATAACTTTCTATTACTATTACTAAAAGCAAGGATGATAATGACAGTCTGCATTTTCTATATGAAGATTTGGAAAAAGGTCTCCAAAAACCTAGCTAGCTTTAGAAGAGCACTTAGTGAGGGGGAAATTTCTGCTCCAAGCTTAAAACGAAAGAGGAGAGAGAAGGTGAAATATTAAGCTAATTATCCTGCCTAACCCAGAATCAGTTAAAGAAGGCAGGGGGAGCTTTTCCGAACACTTTCTTTTGAAAATTCCTTTTGTTTTATTTTTTTCCCCCAAATAATTTATTTCCCTTTGTATGGAGGAGTTACTATAAATTTTAACTTGTCGATTGTTGCTTCTGTTAAAGAGAGCTGTAACCAGATTCTTACTTGCAGGTACCGAAGCATTACCAAGCAGTTTTTCAGAAAAGCTGATGGTGTCATTGTGATGTATGACATAACAGCAAAAGACACATTCACAGCTGTCAAGCAGTGGCTGATAAGCATTGAGGTAACTTGACATAACTTGAAATCCAAACCTTGGTGTCAATCTCTACCTTCTGAACAAGGGCTGTTAGCAGGGTGAAACCGAGAGAACCATGTTTCTTGTGTTGTCACAATTACATTTTTGTTTGTGAGTTTGGTCTGCACTGTTGCCAGTGAAGTTGTTTTTCGTTTCTATCTCTATGAAAAAAAAAATATATAGTTCCAGGGTTTTAAGGACTTTGAATGAGGGGTGGTAAAATCCCAGCATGGAGTCCTCTTATTTCTCATGAAGAGAACTTTGTTGATGACCTCCACTGGATCACTGCTAGCACTGAGAGGTGTTTTGGATCAGTGATGGTGATCTGGTGATCACTGATGATCACTAGCATTTGATAACCAAGTGTGTAGCTTGTGGAAAATAGAGTATATTAGGAACATAAGCCATAAACATAGAACTGTGTAATCCACAGTAGTGCTGTGAAACTGTACTTGTGAAAGACAGTTCAGTTTCCTGGGGATCATCCTTTCAACCACTTGAAAAGGAAATGTAGTCCATATCACTGAATGACATCAATTAATTAAAAATTAAAACAAATTAAGAGCATAAGCAACAGAATTTGCTTGTGGCCAGAGCAAAGAGTAAAAATAAAACTGAGGCAGCTGCCACAAAGGGCTGACTTGTAGCAAGAACAAAGTGTGGCTCCCTGTTTGCACACTGAAAAAGTAAGTGACAAATAAATATGCAAAGATCATTTAGTCTGATTTTATTGGGCATGTGCTCTAGTATAACACACTATTATAATAATAGTATTATATATATTATTATGATTATTATTATGATTATTATTATTTACTATTGTATTTCCATAATAGCCAAGAGGTGTCTTTGGGAGTTCAGATTAGGACTCAGTCATTTAAATTCCTCCAAACAGTCATAGTTTTTCCAGATATGAGTAGCCTTACTGAAGTACTATTAGCATGCATTTGGGAAGAACAGGCCCTTGCTAATTATATGATCTTAATGAATAAGTGGCATGTTTTAATTCCGTATGGTAAAAGCTAGTGGAGCATTGCTGATTTTGATTCAGAAAAATGGAATATTGTGGTCAAAACTTTTTTCCAAGCTCTAATAGTTCACTCTTCTTTACTAACTAATTTTTGTTTGCTACAAACTATTGCTAAGTTGGACATACTGCCAAGTCCCTTTTACTGCTGTAGCATTCAGCCCACCTAATAAAAGCACTCACTGATATAATTATAACCCTTTTCAGAATGGATTTTGATTTCTGTCTATTCTATGTATTTTGGGGGCCTATTCTGTGTATTTCTTCACTATTTCATGTAATTCATTTGGCATAATAACACCCAGGTGTTGCCATTATTTTTCCTGGCCATGTAATTAGAAAAGCAGTGGCTGTAAACACATAATACCTGAGCCTGTGTAGCACAGTGGTTTCCTCTCTCCCATTTTAATATAAAGTCTAATGAGCTTCTGTGCTGTTATTAGAAAAAATCCCAAGTCAGTGTAACTCTTAGCATTATGTCTTTTTCATGTCTTTTATCCAACTTCAATTCCTGACATGTTTGTCAGCAAAGTGGCACATACCTGGTTTGTGTGAAGTTTTAAATGTCTTGTTAGAGTGTGACATTTGTTAGCTTTTATCTTCTTAATCTGTGATCTTTTGAATTCAGCACTTCAGTTGATATTTGCTGTTTATCCTGCAGGAGGCAACTGGGGAGACCGTGCCTGTTCTTTTGTTGGGTAACAAAACCGATAATGAAAAGGAGCGTGAGGTCCCGATGGGAATGGGAGACCATCTTGCAAAGGTACTGTGCTTTGGGAGCTCCTTACAAGGCTTGAAGGTGAAGGTTTTAAAATGGAGTCTCAATGTGTCTAAATTCATAGAAATACAGATTAATCTTAGCCAGATAGGTATCTTTAAGGATTAGGAACCCCATCACACTCTTCAATTCAGCTTTCAGTGATGTAAGTGCTTATAATTATAAGTACTTAAAACACTGCCTAGATAAAGAGAACACCCTGAAACCAAAGCAATCAAATAAAAAACCCTAAACCAAACCAAAAAGTGAGTGGAGAAGAAAAATATTTAAGAATTCAATCTCATTGTGTCTCGTTTCTCTTTGTTCTCTCTTTTTCTCTATTTTTTCCCTTGCTGCTTCTTTTTTCCTCCCTTTTCCCTGTGAAAGGATTCTTAACATAGAGATAATTTGGGGACCTTTTCTCCCTCCTACCTCCTGTAAAACCAAAGAAGACCATCTGTTACTCCTGTGGTAGGAGTAGAAAACATGTTTACTTTTAGTAACTTTCCATCAAGGAGATAAAATAAGTAGAGTTAACAGTCTGCATCTACCAGAGCACTGGTGATCCATGGGCATAATTTAAGAAATCAAGGGACTGCAAATACCAGATACTTGTTTATATTCTTGTGTACCATGGCCATCAATTTTTCCTGTAAAACTCTTTATGCAGTGCTTATAGTTTGAACATGAATGCCTGCAGAATATTCATTTATTTAGAAGTAAGTAATCGAAATATTGCTGAAATATTCACCAAATTGGTATGAATATATCTAAATTAAACAGTGTGCTAGATTTCACATATTTACCTCTTTTGCCTTTGATGATAGATTTACTGCCAGTAATAAAAAGGGTATTTTCAAAATTTGAAGTGCAACTGAATTGTTCTTCCAGGAAAGGTTGCTGCTAGGCACTTCTCTGTAAGGGAAAGAATTGGGGCCAGATCTCTTTTTATCTTATTTTGATAATTCACATAGGCTTTTGAAATTATACCTCCCTATTCAGGTTTGTGTCCATTATTTGGTTTTTGTCTGAGAGGATTATCAGCCTTGAACTTATCCCCCAAAAGACCTCCCTTTAGGAAATCAACTTTATTTTCTTGTGTGCGTGGAAATGCAGATAACTTCGAGACCCTGGAAGCTAGGAGGGAGTCCAGGGTGAATCCTTCTGTGAAAAAAACAAGTGACACATAAATGCTAAATGGACAGAGAGTAGGTGTCTTGCATGTCATGTTGCTCTAAAAAAACTGCACTAGTAAAACAAAGATGAATCACTCTAGCATATAGAGCTCACAGCCCACCAGGCTATTAATTCTAACATGTCATGCAAGAAAATAAAATGTTTTGCATAAGTAAAACAAAAAGTTGTCAAATAAGATGGTTATAATCAAATGAATGGATCTGAATGACTCACTTGAATGTTTGAATGTGCTGCCTGAGGTAGATAAGAGAAGGAGTGATTAATGGCAGTGGATTAGTTGAAAAGTAGCATAGATATAATTAAATTATAATAATTTGCTTGCTGAGCTAATAATAACCATGAATTTTAATGAAATATTAGTTCTTGCTAAATGGCCATGTAATTCCTGTGAAACCACATACCACTGTCTCTGTTAGTGTATGCAGCTGAGTTACTTGTTTTTTGAATAATCCCATGAATTACTCACAAATGATCCCAAGTACACAGGGCTAGGTGCTGAGCTGATACTAATTTGTATAGCCATATTTGGTGAAAACAAGCTCTTGTTGTGCAAAGAGTCAGTTTAGCCTGTTGATCCTGAAGTCCAACAGTTTTAAGGACTGTTTCAATGTCTCACAGGATGGGGTTGGTTTTACCCAGTTTTTCCTATAGTCAGAAAGGAACATGTACTTTCAGGGGCCGTTTCAGCTCAGCTAAATTAACCCTTCCTTTGCTTCAGTCCCACATCTTACAAGCACTGTACTGTACAACAGCTTTGGTCAGAAACCCAAGGGCTCCCATTATAATGCCCTTGTCACATAACTTCTCTGCAAGGTGGGCAGCAAAATTAATTTTTAAAAGGAATAATGGCAGCCTGAAGGGAGTTATCATTTGAGAAGACTTGTAGTTCCAGTGTGTTTGTAATATCCCATGAAAAAGAAGAATGGAATGAGCACAGGGATTCTGGAAGTCCATTGGACTTGTTTTAGCAGAGGATCCAGAAGGAAGACTCTGTATAACAAATCACTCTGTAGCTTAGCTTGATCCAGTGATCAAGAATTCATATGAGCACAAGAGAGAGTATTCAGATCATATTGTGAGTGTCCAGGAACAGCCAATGTTCTGTGTGAGTACAGAAGTGTAAGCACTGCCAATTATTTAAATAAAATGCCTTATGATAAAGGTGCTGCTCAGGCGTGCTTATCTCTACATCATTTTATTTTGGCCCTGCACTTACTTCCTGAATGATCTTAAATGGTCAATAAATCCTTATCTATCACTGTTCCCCAACTATAAAAGAAGATAATAATGCCTTGTCTGCCTTGGCTTTGCAGAGTATATGTGCTTCATGGAATGAGGACTATTTCTGTGTATTCATACAGTGCCTGCTTTGTCAACCTGTCAGTTCCATTCTTACACAAATACTGCTAATGAGGCAGTATTCTGAGAGTGATGGTACTTTACAGGACAGAAAATTACCCAGTTCCCTCTGGTAATACTTCATTTTCCTCCCTATTCTTTAGATGTCTGGTGATTTGTAGGCAAATTTTTAAAATGAAGTAATTGTCAGTGGTCTCCAAGGTTCAGTAGCTGATTCCTGGATGGACATGGATGGCATTTCCTAGCTTAATAATTATATGTGTCCTTCCTACTCCTAGTCTGTGCTCCCTGTGTATTCTGTCCATTAGTTTCCTCTCTGAATCAGGGAAATGGCATGTTGTATTTCTAGACTATCTCCCCTTTAGAGAAGAACCTTTTTGCTAGACTGAGAGAATTAAGCACTCATTATCAATTGAGTTTAAATTGTTATCCTTCTGTCCAAGCAATTTGCTGAAAAATCCATTCAGATTCATGCCAGCATAAATGAAATTATCACTGAGAGTTCTCCTCTGGTGACACACTGTTGTATGTGGGGAAGATGTTGGAGTAGTATCATGTTAGACTGACATGAAATACCTATAAGCTGACCACAGTAGGTTTTCTATTGGAATTCTGATCAGCTAAGCAGAAAAAGAGAGTGTTATTTTTATTTCAAGCTTCTGTTTGCATAGCTAGTACGAAATTTGACCTGGCCAAATTTTATCTTAAAACTTTTCAAAGAAAAGGAAGAGAATCATAGGGTTGCATTTTTGCAAATGTTATATGTGTTTAAAAATTGATAAAATATCTGTTCAACACTAACATTGCCTGATTTCTTCCTTCTCTGCTTTTCTGTGCTTATCTGGTCATCAAGAAATTATTGCATGTTGTTCAATCCGGTTTTTCATTGGAACAAACAATATAACCATTGACAAAGTTTACAAAACTGACATTGGATGTCATGGAAGAACTTTTTTTAGAGCTGCCAAAATAAACTACTGTATTTATGGAATTTTTTTCCCCATTTTTGTCTCTGAAATTCCACGAAGATGACAGAAATTTCCAAAAGTTGTGCAATTCTGGAAGCATGGTATATAGGAAAAAAAAATCAAACCAAAACAGAAATACCTCATCATCTTAATGGAAAGTTTTGAAAACTGAATTATAAGTGTCTTCTGAAGAGTGACTAAATAAGTATAAGTGCAGTAACCGGAGTTAATAACAAACAAACGCAACTCTGCAGATGTGATTGTCATTTTCTAAGGTACTGACTTACTTGCTTGAATTTTAAGCTACTGCTATAAATAGCAATAAGACACGGAGATAAGTGGAAAGTGAATAGAAATTTGAAATCTGGATGGGTAAAAGGACAGGTAGTAATACTACAGAGGCAATGTAAGTGACCTTCATTGTAGCAGGTTGTGAAAGTAGACAGATATCTATTTTGGAGGATAATCTGTCATTCCCTTTCAGACTTCTCTGCCATCAGAACTGCCAGGCCAGGCTCTTGTGCAGATGATCTCTTGCCTTTGCATTTATAAGACTTCAGCTGAAGGGCTGGGAATCTCTCCCAAGACTTGATCACTTATCCATTGTTCCTAATTACAAAGCTCCCAGGGGAGTACAAAACTGAAAGATGCAGGCTGACTGAAAAGGAAGTGCAGAAAAATTTCACAAGTACAAAAAGATGAAAGAAGATTTACTGGAATTCTTTTCACCTGTTTTGTCCAGCACTCAGTGATGTGGGAATTGCTTGATCAAGGGAAGTTCAATAGGCTTAGTGCCTTACAAGACCTGTTTTCATTTGAGCTCTTATATCAAAAGCTATTCTACAGAACAAATATCTGCTAAGAGAAGCATATAGTTGTTATTTGAGAGGCACACTTGGACTTCTTTTGTTACTCTTTAGTGTTGGCTCTAGAATTAAAGTCCTAAGATCATCTATTTCTCCTTCTTTATTTTCATATTTCAGTATACCTGTGCTGCTCTTTTTACAGCTGGAGTGAGACATTGTGCAAAAGTAATTGAAATGGTCTTTCTCTTTGACTGTAGGATTACAATTTAATTTTCTATGAATGCAGTGCATATTCTGGGTACAATGTGGAAAAGTCCGTGCTTCACTTAGCTAGGTAAGAAGAAAACACCAACAATGAATTTTTTATATGTCTGACTGCCTGTAACTGATGACATTGTGAATTCTCTTTGTTTAACTAGTTTTATGTTATATTATATTTATATTAGTTTTATATAGGAACTCAGGGTGGTGAAATATTCATTGCTTTTAAACTGTTCTGTAGCCTGACCCTATTGCTCTGGCTGAGAGTTGCTCAGGTTCATAAAGAGTTATGCTGGTGAAACTCTGCATAGATCCAGAAACATCTGGATTGTAGCTAGGAGAGCTGAGGGCCTTGGCTGTTGTGATAATTCCTGCAAGAATTTCCTGAAGGTTTGCAGAAATATGCTTGAAAATGGATGCTGCTGACTCCTTGCAGCAGGACATTGGATATGCTTCCTTCTTCCCTCTGCTCATTACGGCTCAAATTCTGCTGTCTGCCTGAGGGCTGGGAGACAGGAAGAGGTGGATTTTTGAAGTTATATGAAGGCTAGAGGTAAAGATACAGGAAAATATGGCACCTCTGAACTACTTACAGAGGTGAAGACACTGGTAATGAGTTGGCAAATCTCTAATATTGTTGCTGAAATCAGTGAAATTTTGTGAAAGTGTCAGTAATTGATAAATGTCTAGGCAGCCAAATTTGTTTTAGTTTTGTTCCAGCCTTAAAAGTAAGACATGAAAGTTACTGTTTTGAGTCTGTGTAATATGCAATAAAGGTTAACAATCAGCACTAACTAATTTTCTCTAACTAAATGAAGAAAGAGAGTTGTGTTATGGGGCCACCCTAAATGTACTTTTTTGCTTGTTTATTACTTCACAAAATTTTGTCATCTTCTGTTAAATCTCTGGACAATTTTATACTCTTGGGAAAATGTTTTTTGTTCAGTCTCTTGTGGGTTTATAGACTTTTTTTCTCACAAGTATTCTTTCTTTGCTCCAGGATTTTAAAAGAACATGAAGATAAAGTGAAAGAGAAAACCATCGAACTTCAATCTGATACAAATAAAAAGTCATGCTGTATGAGGCAATAAAATGCTGAGGCATGTTTAGACAAGTCATACATTTATAAAACACTACCTGGCACTAACAAATTTGCTTTTATCTTCCAAATATTTCTTCTGCTGTGTTCTGACTGTAGGTATAAGTGAAAGTTAAAATCTATATATGATCTGATCTTGCTTTTATAAATATTGTCTTTGGTTAATTGACAGTGTATTTGGGGCGGTAACAATCCTTTATTCTGTTTGATGCCTAACACCACTGAATCCTGCTTTGTCATCAGGCTTGTAGAAGCTGCCACATTATTAATAAGAAGAAATAATTTTATGGGAAGAAAACTATTTTGAATATGAAGTAAATTCCTACTTGTGTGAATAACCCATCCTCTGAATACTGCTTATTTAATTTCTGTTCAGATCCTTAGATCCTGATTTTCCGCTAAGCTCTCTTTGCAATTTTTTAAAAGTTGCCATAGGTGTAGTTGTTTGTAGTTCAAAACATGTTAAGGCTGACTGAACAGCTCTTTGTCTCAAAAGTCTGTCACAGGAGGTGTCATAGAAAATTTTGGAGGTAGAATTTTCAGAAACAGCAGATCTTATTTTGAGGAAGATTTTGAAAAACGTACCAGCATTTAATGAGTGGAAAATCTCACCAAAATTCAGTGAGATATTGCTCTTTTAGCAATGCTAAGAAAAAATACCTCCTCATGTAGCTAAACACATGACTGCTTTTTAAAAAGCAGCTGCCACACAACATTCCTCCAGGGCCTGTTAGCACTGAGACACAGTTTACCCATGGGGATGCATTTTAGAAAATCATGGCCCACCCTGGATCATATGAAACACAGATGTCAATTATCTTTGGAAGCTTTTGTGGAATATAAATGGAAATAAGAAGCTTGAGAGTGCATCACCCAGCCACCACATGATCAACAATTATTCCTGGTGGGATATGTCTTCACTGCATCCAGCTATTGTGGTAAGCATTTAAGAATAAGTATTCACAATGGTAAGCTTGTTGGGAAAATAGAACCCATGGCATAATTTATTTAATTAAAATTGCACACAAGATGGTAGATTTCATTATATAAAACTGTTACAGACATTATGTTTTTAATCAATTTTCTAAATGTTTTTATTTTTAATTTAACTAATTTTTAATTAGTTAAATTAGTATTTTTGATTTAACTAATGAATAAATTTGAAACGAAAGATGAATAATAAGCATTAGCTCATTAAGTAACTCTATTTTGGATAAAAACTTTGTCAGTAATTAATTGTGCTCTTGGGATTTCAGTCTGATCAAAGGTGTTCTCTGTTTCCAAGAATTGCAGTACAGGGGTTTATAGACTTGCCCCTACAGCAATTTCTGTATCCATACCAGCACTTAAATGCCTTTTCCTAAGAGTTGGGGTCCGAATGTGACCCCTTCCCTATCAGGTAGAATAACCAGGGGTTTACTTCTATCAGAAATGATGGATAAACCAAGCATCCCTGGATAAGCTGATAATTAAGAGTTTTTCCCTTGTTGATTCCTAAGAATCTGTTTATCCAAATGACAAAAACTCCCCTTGCCTTAGTGAGATGCCTAAGAAGCTCTAAAACACTAAAGGAACAAAATGAGTATCCATTACTGAAAATCAGTAGGCTTTCTGTTCACCTCCCAGGGCTGCTTCTTGAAGTCCATTACTGGTTGTGGAGAGTTGAGCCACTTTATCGACTGTGGCATGTTATCCATCATGGAAATCTTAGAATTGAACCATCTGTGTTCAGTCCTGGCTGGAGCTGAGCTAATACAAATCATTAATTTAAACATCAACAAAACCAACACTTTATCCCAATTTCAGCTAGGAAAAAAGTGTCATCAGTTTAAATATTGGCTCTGCTAATTGACTTAGAGTGATCTGTTCCCCCACTGATATTGGAATCAGCAATATTTCCTCCAGCCTCAGGAAGACAGTTGAACCCTTAATTTCAGCTTTACTGCCCATGATTCTAGGTCCACAATTTCAGGTCCTTAATTTCTTCTTCCCTGAAGTTAATTTTGAATTTGACGGACAGTGACAAGTGAAGTAGATTTTCTTTCTGTGATCCCACAGGGTCATTTTTATTTGGTAGCTTGGGTGTCCTTTAGCATGCACTGAGACCCTGCCAGCAGGATGTACACAGTTTGAGAACAGGCAATACTAAGAAGCAGCTGAATCCCAGAATGAGGGGGATTTGTCCTTCTACAGACAAATGTGGTGCAGTCTAGCACCCAGGCAGTGTCTTCCATCTAGGATTGATAGCTGTGGCTGCTGCTGATCCTTTTTGGAAGTCCAGCCAAATCCCAAGCTGAGTACACATTGCAAAGGTGCAGATACACACACAGCACCAATGTCATGTGCCACACAGACCACACAGAGATTGATGTCTTCACTGCTTGTCACCCACATATACACAAGCAGCATTCCTATATATATGAACACAGACAACCTAATCCTCCTCTTCCTTTCCAACAGATCGAGACAAGTTTGCTGATGAAAACGTGCATGTACACAACTCCTGTGACTTGCAGTGCTCTCTTTCTCTCACCCTGCCCTACAGCTCTCCCCAGGACCAAGCAGGAAATCAGCTTTTATGAAAAGACTGGATGTCCTGCAGCTATGGGGCACAAGGCTCATTCAGATAAATTCTGACCAGCAGCTTGCCCACATACAACTGGTTCCTTTTATTCTACCTTCTCTTGATTTTTCCCATGCTTATTCTTCTTCCACCTACCCTGACCCCTCCCTTTCTCTGCCCTTCATATCCCAAAGAAACAACTTTGGGATAGTTGCCTTTTCCCTGTTAGTCCTGGGTTTTGTACATCTGTACCCACATACCTATTTCTTCTACCATTTCCTAAGTCACCTTGACTTTGTGTGTTGTTATTGATATAGTTACTGAGGTGCTGCTGGCCTTGCAAGTTTGCACTCCCAAAAGAATCCCAACTATTTCCCTCCAATATTTGTGAGGTTACTGTGTGACTCCCCCTTATCTACCTGGGGAGTCCCGGTATGGCTCACAGTGCTGTCTGTAACAACTTTCAGCTTCTCACTCTATTTGCAATGTTCAGAGTTGCTTGTGTCATGTCCAGGGTTTCTCATGGTCTGTTTGGTTATCCAAACCTCAGGTCAGGGCTTATTCACCTGTTGGCACACCTGAACAAACAGCAGTTACTGGTGGACTCATGCTCACTGAAGACAGGTATGAATAACATGCTACAGGGCTCTACTCCTGGACAGATTCTGCTGTCCAGCTGGCCATCAAACTGGTGTGGGAATTGTCAGGTTCTCATGTTCCTTGATGCTAACTGTACTGCTGGGTTGCTGTCCTCTGACTCTCCAGGAGGGTTTTATACCTCCTGGCAGTATTTTTCTCAGCTCTTCAGAAAGTTAATACTGCCTTAACAGAAGTGAAGCTTCCTTTTCCTCTTTTCTTTTTTTTTTTTTTCCCCATTTTTCCATTTCAGTTCTCCATTGGGAGAAATTTATCTCTGTCAGGTGAGGTACCCAGTGCTGACAGATATTTGGATATTGTCCATTTGCAGGGATGTAACAAAGTGCTCCTAACCCTTTGGAACTGGACATCCTTGAATTACTGTGTGCCAGTCCAAACAGGTTCCAGCATGCCCAGATGTGAATGGAGCAATAGTGGAAAAAAATCCTCCTCACATACCAGATTCAAGGAGTGATCTGCAGCTGTTAAAATGGGAAGGCTACCCACACAAGGAACATGTGAGGAGCAGACCACACTGAAGCAAGTTTGCCTCTGGAATGACTGTTGTCAGTGGTCCCATCCCATACTGGACCAGGGACAAACATGAGGAACAGGACAACTGGCATCCCAAAGCCCAAGGACAACTGGGAGCATTGGGATTGAATGGCTGGAACCATATTATTTGGGGTGGCAGAAAGCATTACACACAGCCCCACAACTTCCTGTGCTGCCTGTTGGCTCCCTGGACAAATTCTGGCAGACAGAGTTGACCTCATAGTAAAAAAAAAGGAAGCTGAAACTCAGGAGCAGAGGAGAGAAAGACTGTACATAAATACATTTGTTTAATGGTTTATACTCTTTTTCTTTCCCCAGAACCTCAATCATTGATAAAAGATTTGTGTACTTTGGTAGTAAATTAACTCAAGTAAAATTTCCCAACTTGGGACCATTTTTGTTTGCAACATCCGTATATTGGCAGGATTTTCTACCATATGAGATCATTTTGGAATAAATCCACTTTATCATCTGCACAAGTGGAAGCTTGTTTTAGAAAGCAGAAACATGCTCATAAAGCTCATCAGTAGCAACTTCCTGAATTCATCCACAGCTGCTGAAATAATGGGTCTTTTTTGATTATTGAAATTAGAGGAATTGCAATAGCACTCACATACACTTCTGGAAAAAGGAGAGAGTTGGGCACTTTGGCCTGTTTAGACATAAACCAACTAAAGTTCTTTTAATATGAAGCTAGTAAAAGGCACCAGGTTATTGTCTGATGAAAATAGGCTTCTCAAGGGGAAAAAAACCCCAGTAGGTTAACTTTACAGGGCATGTATAAAAGTTCATTTCTGTTGCTAATCTGAAATATTGTATGCAGTGACACTGAATCCTTCCAAAGGTACTAGAATTTGAAGGACATTGGATTAGTCAGATAAGCATTGCTTATTCCTTTCAAACACTGAAGAGGGAAGTGTTTCAAACAAGTCCAGCTATACTGGACAGCTGTGTTTAGCTTCTGCAGTTGTCAGTGCCTTTTCTGCCACATGCTTCTCCTGAGCACAACAATCATTACAAGGAAAAACTTAGATTCAGAGGAGCTTTCTTACTGGAAATGTCTGGTTTTCACGGGTTGAACAGGAAGGGAGCAGGGAATCCTGTGGAACTGAGACATTGAGTAACACATTATGTGGCTCGGAATCTTACTCAAGCACTCTCGTTACTTGAGGTGCTGTTGGTGTGTCTGGGTAATGAACAGTGAAGACCCTGCTGTGTTTTGTGTGGCTGATGACATTAGTGAGTTGTGTGTGCATCTGTGCCTTTGCAGTACGTATCCAGCTCAGGTTTTGGCTGGACTTGCAGCAGTGAAGAGCAGCAGCCACAGCTGCCATCTCTCTATGACTTACTGTGTTGTGCCTGGCGTTCTGTCTTGTGCCATCTTTGCCTCACGTTGTGAGAGCCGTGTTCTTTTGCTCAGAGCATACATAATATGCTTTTTTAGGTCTTGTGTCACTGTATCCAGCTTAATTTTTTTTTTTCTGTCTTCTTAATGACCTTGTAAAGTGAGTATTATCAGCTTTGGAAAATCAGTCTGCCTATTTGCAGGATTCAGTGCTGCTGCAGCACTACACTTAAATCTTACCTTTTCAGAGCAGATCAAGCCTATGAATTGGGAATGTGAATATTGCTGTGACTGTATAGCTGCTGTTAAAGCTCAGGTGCTGCTGTTTTCAGAGGGTAGACCAATGGGTAGGTTTGCAACTCTCCATTCCTGCCAGTCATTACTCCTCCATTTTACCTTTTACAAGTTGTTAGAACTCTCAACAAGCCATTTTAGGCCTTGGCAGAATCTCAAGGAAAAAAAAATAGAGAAAAGAAGAAAAAGACAGAATTCTCTCCTGCGTTAGTGAGCTGAATTAGCCCAGCAAAATCTGACAAATACCACAGTTAGTGGGACGATATGGGCGGAAAACAGAGCTAAGATCACAGTTTTGAGAAAAGAAGTCTAGAGAGGTGGGCAGCCCTCTTTGAGTATTCAAGAAGGTGTTTAATTGTCTTACCTCTTTTTAACCTCATCTTTAAATTTTAACAAATGGAACTGGATGTGAACCATGTTTCTCAGGCAGCCTGGGGAGCTTGGTATTGCTGCAGCCAAAGACCAGTTTGGATTCCTCTGCTGGGGGCTGGAAAGCCTCAGGACTTGCAGAGGTAAGGAAGGCTCTCAGCTGCAAAGCTCAGATGCCTCCCCTGAGAGCCTGAGTGAACCCCCAGTTTCTGCATGGCCTTCTCCCAGTTCTTACAGGTGCAAATGACTGAACTGCATTGAACTGCGCTACTTGACAGCGTTGAACAAGGTCCTTTGAATCTAGGCTATTAAGACTCATCAGTTGTCATAGCAACCCTGTATTGTATGGATTTATATTATGAAGCTGTAATAAGGCTGTTGCTCATCCCTCTGAAATGAGGCATAAATCACTAATGCAGTTTCTCAGTGACAGGACTTCTTAAAGTATTATTCTGACAGAGAAACTGATTTGCATTAAATGACATTTCTGTCAGAAAGACAGATGAATGTTAGGAGTGAAACTTTCTACAGGTATGCTATAAGAATTTTTATTTGCAACCCTCTGTAGAGTCACCTTTTACACTTAAATAATTTGTGTTATTAGAAGCCCCAGGGGAGGTTGTGCAAGGAATTACTGAACTCAGGTAAAATGTGTGAAGCCCTTGCTCTTGGCTTGTCCCCTGCAGGGAATGCTGCACAGCCATCAAGTGCTGCTCAGATGATTAAATAGTGAAATTTTTTGTTTAATATTTGTTCCTTGCTGTCATCATTCTTGTGTAGAACAGTAGCTAAATGTACCTTTCTGTCATTGCTGTGCAGACAATGCAGCTGTGCAAACATGGTATGCTTAGATTTCTGTAGGGTGCCATTGGTCAAGAAAGTTAAGTCATACACAATTACAGACATCAAATGATTAAAAATTAACTTCTGTCAGGTTTCAAAGTGATTTGACACAGCTTTGAGGAAATTTCTGCTTGGACTAGAAACCTCCAAGGTTTCCTTACAACCTACATTTTGGTGGTACAGATGGAAAAATCCCCAGAAAAAATACCATTTTAGTTAAGCAGACTGTTTTGAATTTCTGCTTTGTATACCAACATTAAAGCCTAGCAGTTAATTTAAGATCACCACAACACCTGCAACAGAGCATTTAAGGGTGTTATGAAAGCACTCTGTGGTGCAAGACATCTCTAAAAAAACAAATGTCTGTCCTGTCTTCCAAAAGGGCAAGAAGAAGGGTCCAGACAGCAATGAGCCTTACAATCCCTGGGAAGGTGATGGACAACTAGTCCTGGAAGCCATTCTGAGATATATGAAGGACAAGGTGGTGATCAGGAATAATCAGCATGGAATGACAATGGGGAAATTGTGCATAATGAAGCTGATAGTTTCCACAGCGAGATGTCTAGCTTGATGGATGAGAAGAGATTCATGGATGTTGTTTAACTCAGCTTTAGTAAGGCTTTTGACACTCTCCCATAACATCCCCACTGACAAGATGACAAAGTGTTAGACAGTTGGACAGGAAACTGCTCTGAAAACCAGCTGAATGACTGGGCCCAGGGGCTTAAAGAAGAGAAAGCTCAAGAGGGATCTTTTCACTAAATGTAAATACTTGATAAACTTTGGGAATGGAGAGAAGGGAACCAGACTCTTCTCTGGATTACCCAGTGACTCTAGAAGAAGCTACAGGCACAAATTGAAACACATGAAATTCCATCTGAAATTATCTTATACAAGATAATTATACAAGGAATTATCTCTTCTTTTTTCCTGTGGAAGTTCTCAAACACTGGACTCATTTTCCCAGAGAAGTTGTGGAGTATCCTTCCTTGAAGATACTCCAAACCTCACTGTAAGTGGTCCTAGGCAACCTGTTCCAGCTTGTCTTGCTTCAGCAATGGGGTTGGATATTTTCAAGAGATTGGTAAATTACTGTGGTACTTTCTCTCTTCTAAAATTCTAGCTGTCTATAAATGCTCAGAGTCTTGTGGGACTGGCAGTATCTCCAGGCCAACTAGATTTATCCTCGCTGTCACAGGCGTTTACATGAGTGGACTGTAGTAAAAAGGACACATGACACACAGGTAAGTAGAAGATGAGGACAGCTTAGTAGAAATGTTCAAGAAAGGTCTGGTTCTGGTTTAAGAAGCAGATTCCACAAAGGGAATCGTATGTATCACTGAAGTACAAGCTAGAAATTTCTCAAGATGAAGGAAGGGAAACAGTATATTATGCCAGTACTGTTGAAGGAACAAGAATGGGAAGAACAAAACACATTATCAGTGTTCTGGCAAGCAAAAATGAATTTTGCATTTGGACCCATGAACATTAGGTTGCAAGGGTCTAGGAATTTGCCCAGATGGAGGGCAGACATCCTGCTGCTTAAAGGAATTCCTACTTAATGGTATCATTTAGCAACAGAATTCAAATGGAAATTTTTCCCAGAAAATGTTAGACCTTATTGTCTTCACTACTTTTGTTAGTGGGTTGTGTCAGGACAATTTACCAGTCTTTTAAATGTTTTCCAATTATTTCCTTTAGTTCTTTTCTCAGTTGCCTCCACATCTTTACTGGTAAAGGATACCTTCACTTTTTGAATTCTGCTGCTTCCATACCCTCGGTTCATAGCTCAAAGTGTATTATCATGTGTTTTGTTTTGTTGTTGGCTACTTGATGTACAAATGTTACCCATCACACGCTGCTGCTTCAGCTTTGCACAGCTCTTACATTTCTTGCTATCTACACTCATCCCATAGGAAAGAGAGCAAAATAATGAGCTTTTGAGCTTTTTTTTTTTCTGAGATACTCCCTCAGTGGTGATAAGAGCAATTATATTTGCTTTAATCATATCTCATTAGCTAATGACATTGATTTTTCATGCTAATAAATGTGAAAAATATGCCACAATGGTGATAAAATGCTTCTGCTAACTGATGGGCATTGCAAGTCACTGTCAATGAGTTACACATGCCTTTCTGGGCTGCCAGTTCACATTCCTGCATCAAAATGGTAGGGCAAGTGTGGTTTGTGATTAAATTCTGTTGTGACCTTAATACAGGGGTCCATTTCTGATTCTAGGGCTGTGTTGTACTGGAAATGCTGATGGTTAATTTATGTAAATGGGAAATGGCTGGGCACAAAAGCACAGAACCGAGCTGCAAAAGAGGACGTTCCATTTTCCATGTGGGTCAGCTCAGGCTTGATCTTGCTGATTGCTGTGCTTCTAAAAGGCCTCACTTGGTGATTCAGAGGAATGACTTGGATTGCAGCCCAAATCTGTGTGTTGTTTGAGGAAATAAGACTGATTTTATTATCCCAAAGGTAACATGGTTTCTTTCTGTTTCATAATCACACTATAGTATCTCCCGAAGCTTTCTCAAAAAATACTCTCTTCATGTTGTTTGCATCATCACAAATCTCCATTGTTGGTTTCCACTCAAAAATGAGAAAAATATCAAGCATACAAAGAAAAGATAAAGGGAAGGGAGTCAGGGAATTTGTGTTGGTTCCTGTAAAGCCTGAAAGATGTGCAAAGAGAACAGCAGAGATTTCAAAAATTTTGAGATCATAAAAAGCTTTTTCTTTCCTGTCAGTTGTGTCTGGACCCTAGAAGAATTTTTTTTTTTTTGTCTAAGAGACAGGTGGTCTGCTTTAGCAGTCATCTGTGAGCAGTGGTCTGCTTCTTTCTCTGTCTCGACTGTGTAGAACACATTTTTTACCTTTTTTGTGCCTATCCCCAGAAGCAGCAGCTATTTTCAGGGAACACTCTTGTTCCCTGTAGGCGTACTAATGCCCTGGCTCACCCCAGTCATCATACTGTGCAGAAATACCAGTTTTCTGGGAAATCTCTAACTGATGATTCATGTTCTCTTTACTCTAAACATATTGTTATATCAGACCTGAAGCATCAGGTTTATTCCTTCAGTTGCTTCTTTAAAAGATTTGTCGTTGCTGTTAATTCACACTTAATTTCTAGGAAGTTTAGATGCCATCTAAAGGATTTGTCTTCTATATGACTCCCACATGTGCTTAGCAGATTAAGATCTAAGATGATCTCTGAGAAATGTTGAAAGAAATGTTTCAGAAAAAGGTAAAAACCTCCCCCTTTTCCAGATGGAACTAGTCTGTGAATGCTTCATGCCTATTGAAAAAGAAATCTCCTGGCTTAGTTGTATATTCCAATTAGGCAAATGCACACACTGGCATAAACTTAGGCCTTATAAGCCAATAGCCATTGCTCATAAAGTGTGTCCTCCATGGCACCAACACAGCACAGTAAGAAAACTGTAGATCTCTTTTAAATAGTGATCCTTGGGATTATGTTTGTTGCAAAACCCTTAGATGCCTTTGTTAAGCACTGTGTAGCAGGAAAAACATAGCCTGTTAGAAGGAAGAATGGAGGAGGAGGGATTGCAGCTGCATAGGAGGTGTAATTCATATTTTGGGATGCAATGATGGATTGTGTAGGGAAGAGGGGAGTTACCATGAGGGGACTGAGGTGGGAAATAACTGTATCTTCCAGTGCCTTATGGAGAGTGAAAAGAGAGCCAGGCTTTTATCGGGGAAAAATAGTAAAATAACAAGAACCAACAGTCCTAGGTTAAAACAAGAAATTCCAGTTGAGCATAAGTGTTCCTCTGAGATTATCACAACACTGGAACAGCTGCCCAGAGAGCCTGGGGGGAGTCTTTCTTTGTTCTTGGAAATCAAAGAATCCCTGAATGGTTAGTTTTGGAAAGGACTACTGAAGTTCATGTAGTCTAACCCCCTGCTCAAGCAGGGTCCCTTAGAATCCATTACTCAGGATTAGTTTCCAAGTGATTTTAAAATATTTCCAGGGAAGGAGGTTCTAGAACCATTTTGGCCAATCTGTTCCAGTGCTTGGTCCATGAAATCATAGAATATCCTGAAGTGGAAGGGACCCATAAGGATCATTGAGTCCAACTCTTGGCCCAGCATAACATAGCCCCAAGAGTCATACCATTTGCCTGAGAGTGTTGTTCAAACACTTCTTGAACTCTGTCAGGCTTGGTGCTGTGACCACTTCCTTGGAGAGGCTGTTCCAGTGCTCAGCCACCCTCTGAGTGAAAAACCTTTTCCTGCTATCCAACCTAAACCTCCCCCAACTCAGCTGCATGCTGTTTCCTCAACTCCTGCTGCTGGCTACAAGGATGCAAAGGTCATTACTTTTCCTGTGCATCAGTTTCTGCCCTTTGCATCTTGTCCTATTAGTTGGCACCACTGAGAAGAGTCTGGACTCATTCTCTTGGCACTCCCCCTTAAGGTGCTTACAGACATTGAAAAGGTCCCCTTGCAGTCTTCTCTTCTTGAGGCTGACAGGCCCAGCTCCCTCAGCCTTTCCTCCTGAGAGAGATGCTCCTGTCCCCCAGTCATCCTCATTCCCCTCTGCTAGATCTGCTCCAGGAGCTCCATGTCTCTCTTGGACTGGACACAGCACTCCAGATTCTCCTCACCAGGGCTGAGTGGAAGGGCAAGATCACCTCCTTCAACCTATTGACAATTTTCTTCCTAAGGCACCTTGGATACTATTGACCTTCTTGGCCTCAAGGGCACACATCTGGCTCATGTACAGCTTGTTGTCCACCAGCATCCCCAGGTCCTTCTCTGAAGAGCTGCTTTCCAGCAGGTCAGCCCTGTACTTTCTAATCTTCCTAAAGCAGGGACTTAGTCTTCATTATGTGCATAGAATACCATGTATAAACTTACCTTGTAAGTCAATGAAGTTATCTATAATCAAATCTGCATGTGTTAAATTAATTTCTTAATTAATATTAAATTTAAAACAAATCCTGTTAGAAATTATCTCTGAGAAGGTTCTTCAAATTAGCACTGTGGTAAAAACCTGTCTTGGGTATTACTGGGTAAATATTATCACCTCGGGTAATATCCTTGTTCCCATTTTGGACAGTTTCAACTCTTATTAGAAGTCTAAGACAGTACTAAAAGGCTGTAAACCCCTAATTATGCACATAGAAAGGTCCCCAGAACAGCCCCTGCAAAACCCAAACCTGAAACTATTGACATCTGGCAAGGGTTAACTGGTGCTGGGAATAAGAAGCTCTTATGAGAATAGAGCTGGGAATACAGTGGCCCCCCTAATACTAGGGACTACTTCCTTAATCCTGTCAAGAACTGCAAGTGTGAATTGCCCACTGTGTCTTTTAGAGGCATGCTCAGCATGGAGCTTTTTTTGAATGCTCCTTTTTGTTTCAAGTGACAGAACAATCCCTGAGGAGTGCTTTAATACTTCTGCCTTAAGATCAGAGTCAAGACAGAAGCAACCTGCTTTCTCTTTTCTCCAGCGCTGTGTTACTCATCAGGGACAGTCTTTTGTGTAAATACTATATTTCTGTTTCTTTCTCATGCTCTGTCCTCAGCTCATGATCTTCTTTTCCTGTCTGTGGGAAGGGAATTAAATCTTTAAAACACGTGTCTGTTTCAGCTCTCAACCGTCATTTTGTCACTATATCTTAATGCAAAGCTTTGAAAATCAGTGGCTTGGGTTCAGTCCTGGGTCCACGAGAAACTTTCTTATTAAAGCCTTGAGAAAATGAGGCTCAGACTGTGTGGTAGTTACCTGGACTTGGATTGCTGAGGAAAGCCTTGTAGCTGATTGCACCTGACCTGCGAGGTCTTTGCATACCTATTTCACTGATGCTGACCTAGCCGATGCTGTGTGTGCCGAACTCACTGGTGCTTTCAGAACCTTGTTGGTAGGTAACAGCTTTAATGGCCTTGCAAGCCTGCATTTTCTTTTTGATCACTGTGATTTGAAGGCACTCAGCACTCCAGTAGACACTCTCAGTTCTTTCTCTCATGGAGAAATACATTATTTTTTTTTTGATATGAAGAAAAGCAGAAGCTAATTTTCCAGGATGGAATGTGCCTGAGGTGTGGTGACCATCTCAGAACTGTGCCATTAACAGTATCAGTCAGGATGTAATCCTGCAACACTGAAGTGAATGGGCACTTCAAGTACGAAGGCAAGGTGGCCACTATTGAAGAGAGACCAACACTTCACTGTCAACAGTTGAAAGATGAGGCAGGGAAATCGATGTACAGCAGTTCTTAAATACTTTTCAAATTGGTTAATGAGCTATTCTGATCAAGTGGGGTTTTTTTGCTGCTTCTTGACCAGTGCTTTCTGTCAGGCAAAAATGAAACATTCTCAGTAAAGACCCTTGGAAATATTTTTTTTTCCTTTTTTATTCTTTTTTTCTCTTTTTTTCTTTATTTTTATTTATCTTTTTTTGTTTTGTTTTGTTTTAAATAAGGTATGAGACTTTTCCCCCCTTCTTTATTATTCTTTTAATATTAAAGTTATTAAATATTTATGTTGTGGGCTAGAGAAGTGGATGGTTTGAAATGCTTTCAAAGTATAATTTAGGCAAACAAAGTAAAAGTCTTTCCTCTTTCAGTAATAGATATCTCAGTGATTAGTGGCAAAGAAGAATATGAAAACATTGTTTGAGTGGATTTTTATATAAATGGAGGGTCTGAGAGAAACTATGGTAGATTTCCTTACTTAAAATTCCTAGAATTACAGAAAGGGACTAGAAAGGGACTTTTAGATGTTTTTTTCCCAGTCCATTACTGAAAGAGTAGCTGAACTCATTCCCTGAAAATGACAGCAATATTTCACAGATAAGCTCGATTTTGTAAGGTAAGTTGTTCATCCTCAATCCAAAAGTATGAAAGAAGCTTTAAAACAACAGTGGTGAACTAAATTGCAAACAGTATCTTTTACTGCTGAATTACAATTTAATTTCACTCTACATAGATACCATTCGATAAAATCCCCAGATCATATTCTTAAAACCATAAGAAAATGGAGGCACTGTACAGTTTCTGTGGAGGAAAAATCAATAGAAACAGGTTTCTAAAAAGCGAGAAGTTGACAAATACTGGCAAAATACATCTTCAAGTATGCTTTATTTGCAGGTGATTAAAAATATTTTTAGGCAAAAAACTAGTCAATCTTATCCAGTACAAGATAGAACATGATTTAGTGCCTAATGCCAGACAGACTGGAAAATGTGTTGATAGGACTGGTGATGCAGTTGATGAATTACACATGATTAAATGGCCCACATTCATATAGTAAAAAGACCTGATACATACGTATGAGGAATTATAAGCACTTAATATTTTAACAATAAGCAGGAGATTTGGTACGAAAAACAAGGGACTCAAGGGGATGGGAAAGCTACAGACATCTTAGTAATATCAGAAGCCATCGACATTCTTTTTTAAAGACATTAACTTGCTCCTGCAAATTACTGCACTCTTGAGAATAGTATTTGCAATTTAAAACTTATCTAAAACATCACCAAAAGGTAACACGAATTCCTATTTTTAAAAAATTATTTTGTATTAAGAATTTTGCAAAGAACTGAAATATGGCATGGGCAAGAAGCATGAATTATCCACCATTTCAGAGACTTTGCATTCATCACATTTAAATACTAGGTGTCTGATTTCTGAAAGTCTCATGCAAAATCCAGCTATAAAAACTCACCACAGAATATTTTCAAGGATAAAAAGCTAATGTTTTTTAAAGCTCTGACAGACATCCAGTTGTGAAGGTGAATTTCAAAACTAATGGTCCACATTTTCAGAGGACATTCAAAAATATAGTTGTTGAACTTCCTGTAAATGCCCAGCTCTTATCTACACTTTGCATGGAATATTTACCAAAGCTATAACATCGGACAGTTAATGGAATATATCACTGCCTAGAGTAGCGCCAGAGGTAACATCAGTATCTTTCCATAACTGCATAATGAGAATTAATTAATCACAAAACAAATTCCTATTATGAAATGACTTTTTTTTCCTCATGTACAATATATATATATTCATTTATATTGAATATAAGTCCAGTAATACTATCACAGTAATGTGCTGTAGTAGTCTTTCATAGTGAGAAAACTGCCCTAATCATCTTTAACATGCAAAGCTTGGAAGAACCAGAAATTCACAGTAAGTAATACAATTTGTATATGCATCTTCTGCCATCCTAAAGTTAACCAGAACACTCAAGACTGTTGCTTATTTTTTTTTCTATGTTTAACAAAAGCTACAGTTCTGTATACTGTACATTCACAGTGGGATCCCAGCCCCCTGTACTATCTGCAAGAAAGATCAGGTTACCACCCTCCATCAGAGTAAACATTCTAGTATTTAATATAATAATCTTGTGATCAGTTGTTCCTAGCTTGAAGCTCAGCAGTTCAAGACTTGATGAAATTCTCCTTTTCATCTCTCTGCGAGGTTTCTTGCTAACGCATTTTGTAGTCATTAGATACTGACATTTCACATAGCTGTCCTTTAAAATCCAAGTCTACTGTGAAATCCAGGTCACGCTGTAAAAAGATTTAAATGCTACATGTAAGTAAGACCATAAGTTTACTGTATTAATTCAGTTATCATTGCTTGGGTTGAAAAGACCAGCAGATTCAAAAGATTCCTGTGGTGGTTTCTAACTTCTGGTTTTAAATGGTGCTACCACTGAGAAAGCAGACTGTAAGATGTTTAATAGCATTCATCATACAATCTGTGCTTAGGTCCTATTTCTATACTCTTCCTGAAGTGGATTTAATGTCCTGGTTACTTCCTGGTTTAGGAAGCTTTTGAAATGCTGTTAGCATATGTATCCTATCAAAATTTTTATCTCCCATTGAGATGCTCTTAATTTAGGCCGAAGGGCTTTCCCACTAGGGGGTTGTTGCAGAATAGATCTAGTAAACTTCCCATTGTACAGTCATTTTTTATCTTATAATGACACGTTTATAGGGAAGAGGCACTACACAGCCCTACAGAAAGAAGCTGTGTCTATGCAAGCTTTTGAAAAACTTCATGTTTCAGAAGAACAAAGCAGTATCAAATCCTTTTGAACCGAGGTGGTCTCTCTGTCTTATGACAACTATCAAGAACACATTTATTTTAGCACCCAAATCTGCATTCAGGTGCTTACTGTTGTGTGAACAAATTTGAGATATTTTATTCATTTTTCCCCTCACTGAAAATTGATACATTCAAACCAAAAGAAAATATTCCAGTCCCCTTAGGACAACATAAGGGCGAGGAAACAGATTATTTTCCTCTTTCAGCAAGTAGCCTCAGGGGTGAATGTGTTTGTTTTAATGCCAAGTTTATTTTGTGTTTATTTCTCCCTCTGTATCAACAGTACCATATCTAGTCTGTGTTTGGTATAAAAATGGAAAGGAATAAAAAAAGGGAAGACAATGAAATGTTAAAATTTGTTGCAGTTAACAAATGCAATTTTTCAACAGTTACAACTGCACAGATGGATTACAGGTTATTTTAACTGCTGTTTACTGTAATAGAGAGTGAAGAGATACTGCTGAATATTTTTGGCAGACAATGGTCTAGTGTTTCTCCCAGAAGCCATAATTCTCATGTTTTGTTCTACCCAGCCATAGGTTGTCTAGCAGACCGTGTCTCACAGTCTCCTTACCAGTTAAAAGAAGCACTAGAGGGACTCAACCCATAGCAGAGAAACTGAGGAAGTTTTCAGCAGTCATGGTAGTGTCATATCCATCATACTTTAGCTTTAGTCTTAAATAAAGCATCTCTATTTTCTATGGAAAGGCACAATTTTTAAACAACATTTTCACTCAGTTACTGAGTTCAAGTACATTCAATCAGTGAGTTCATACAAGCATTCCTCTGAAATGTGTTACTTAATTTCCTGTTGGACTGTCCTTGGGCACTGAGTGGCAAATCACTCGGTGCTCATAGATGTGGAACTGAAGTGCTTACTCTTGATCACCCTGTGTTGGCAGAAGGGATCTTTCCGCTGATTTCAGTGACACTGTGAAAAACCCCTTGCCTGCTTGCGTCACAAAATGTGAGTAAAGCTGATTGCAGAGGACAGCTGACTCAGTGATGTATCTGAATCCTTTCTCTCTTCCCATGCTAGCCTGCTTGCAGGCTGACTTCTGTAACATTAGCACTGCTTTACCACTGCTGTCATCAGCTTTGGTGAGGCTCTGACTGGAGCTCTTCCTAATAAACATGAATGCCTTTAGCACACTCATTGTTTTACCCCTATGCATTTTCTTTATTGCTGATCATAGCTTGTGGTCAGTAGAGGTGGAATTAGGATCAGGGATGCTGACTTACCACATTTTTTGCATTTGGTTTCATGGATATAGTCCCATAGATTTCTTCTCCTCGTCTCACAGTTAAATAGTCCTCCAAGTAGAAGACAGTTTGCTTCCAGTGAGTATAAGGAGCATCGGGTGCTAAAAATACATATATATGGGTATCGCTTATTGAAATTTCTTAAATGCCTTGCAAATCAAATTATGACTTGGAAACAATTGGGAAAAATCCTTTCTTTTCATAGAGTACTTTATGTACTATATTAGGAAATATGCTTTGGAACACAATTCTGTTGGCTGTCTGGGAGTTGTCTTATAATTTTTACTGGAATGTGTCAGATGTGAATCACACCCAGCAAGAAAGATTCCACAAAAAGGGTTACAGGGCAGGATAGGCACATTTTTATGCTTTTCTTTCAACCCACACATGTTCAAATTGGGAAAATCTTTACCACTAAGTGCTTTGAATTTCAGAAATCAAAATTAGTTCAAAAAGCAATGATAAAAAAGCATGAAGGAAAGGTCCATCAAAAATTATTAATCGCAGTGTTGCAGATGAAACATTTGACTAGTGATCCCAAACCAGCAAATTTTTTAGTTTCCAGGACAGAGCGGATGAAAGGGCATTTGCACCTTGATCTCTTTTGGGACTATTAAAAGGCATTTTGGGCAATTTGCTAGAGATGGAAACTGGTCTAAATTAATTTCTAGTCTTGCTTAGCAGAATCACTTTGAGGACCCTTTGCTATTTCAGGTTTTTAATTTACTTCTTTGGTTCTATTTCTGATTTAAGTTTCGATCTTTGAGCAGTGCCTAATGATCTTGTACTGGTCACTTTTTGTTCCTACCATTCTTGCAGTGAAGAGCATCTAGGAACCTAAGAATAGCTGTAGGAGCTCAAAGACTTCCTAATTTGGCAAAAAAAAGCCTCTGATGAATTTATTTTTCTTCTATTTGTATCCCTTAGTCACATAAGGTCACTGTATGGTATCATTATTAACACTTTAATAAAATAATGATTTTATTTCCTTTCAGCATCAATGTTTCAAAAAAATTACTTGGCTTTGAAAATTGTTTCTGACTGGGAAAATACTGATGCTTTTTTTAAAAACTAGTACAACAGGAATTTTTAACTCTTTTCTAAAATTCTAGAATCAGAAGATCTATATAAACCAACTTTTTTCAGAAACTGTGCTGGAAAATTGGTATTGTCGAAAGGAAAAGGATTTTACCAGATAAATTCTGTCTATTTGTCCAGACAGTTTTAATGACTGTTAATCCCAATTGTTAAATGAGATATCTTCTTGTAGGAGTTCTGATCCAGACTGTTTACCATTTGGACATGGCTGTGTAAAATTTCTAACTGAAAACACGTCAGACTGAAACGAAATTGAATTTATATTCTAAGTCATAACTGCTGCCTTGTACACACTCACGTAGTTGGTGTGTAGGGCCATGTTCCCTAGAAAAGCCTGACATAACTGGAAACTTGTGCCCTAACAACAGGGGGTGTGTGTAATGCAGGCCCAGGTCTCCAAGTCCACCCCAAATTAAACGCTTATTCATAATTTATAAAGATACATATCAATGAAGCATGTTTTGACATGTCCTACAAGCTGGTGAATTTTACTGAATTCAGTGCAGCTTTGCCAGTAGACACCATCTGAGAATCTTTACCGGTCTTCTACACAGTAGTGACCTTCAGCAGCAGATGGCCAAACAACCTTTTCATGGAGTAATTCTTCTGCACCTACCATATCATGATAAACTGAACAGAGGCAGAGAAACACTTCACCCTCCTGTCTAGACAAAGGCTGTCTACAGGATGAGGTTTTTGCATTTATTGCAAGACTCTCTGGTTTATTCAGTCTGGTAAACAACGCCTTAAGGGAATGGACTTATTCCTTTAAATATCTGCTCACCAAGGCAAGTTAGAGTTTCACATCTAGGTTGTTAGAGACAACTCACATAATCAGTATGTGTGTTTTTATAGCTTGGAGAAAATGGTAGTTTTGGTCTAGGCTCTGGGGCAAGCTTTGTTAGGTTTTGGATTTGCGGAAAACTCGGATGCAGAGCTGCTATTTCTCTCTGAGTTGATAATTCTCTGTCTAATCTGAGAAACTTGACACAGGATTTAGATATAACTGGTAAGGGACATAAATTCACAGGTCATAATTCCTGCTGAGCTCTAAGCTTGATAGCCATTGTGAAATTCTGCCTCTGTTTCCACAGAATTCCTAAGAGCTGTTGTCCTTTCCCCATCCCGCTCACCACCCCCAAAATTACAATAGTTTTTATCACTGAAATTCAAATGTGGTGGTACATTAAACCTTCCTGTACCATCTAACCAGCAGCACTGATAGACTGATAGCAATAGAAATGAAATTAAAAGAAATACAGATTACCTGTAGAAAATCCCATCTTCTTGTGGCACTTTGTAAATTCGATATTAAAATAGGTGACCAAGGCATGAATGTAATCATTGCGTTGAATTTGGAGGCAGAATGCAGAAGTAAATTCCAATTCCTCAGTCTTCACTGTATAAATATCTACTTCCTGTTTGGAGGTGAAAGAAATGACATTTACACGCAGATGCCTGTGACTCTCAGGTTAAGTGTTAAAATGAGGTACTTTAGTATCTCATTTAATGATCAGACACAAAGATGACTGGCAGCTTTTTAAAACTGTAAGCAATCAGAGGGGTATTCTAATATACCGAATAATGAGCAAATGAGGCAGTTATCTCAATAAGCTGAGAGAGAGGACTCTCACTGAAGAGCGTGTGTTCTTGGGAATGGCAGGGAGGGCCTGTAGGAGCTGGGAAAAATCAGGCTAAAAAGGTGCTCTGATAAATACAGGTAGATGTTGAAATGGATATATAGGTCCAGTTCAAGATCTTTTATCATCAGGGACTGTCAGCATGAGGAAAGATGACAGAGTTGAGTTTTTAATAAAAATAACCTTATTTGTTTTTGCATCTCTGGAAAGGAAAGCAATTTGACATGTCAAGCAGTCAAAACATCTGAGGCACAAGAGGGGCGTTCTTTTTGATGGTGATGTTTTCTAGTTCTGTTTCAGGTAACTGATTTCAAACAGTGAGCACAGGGATCTTGCTCTTGAACAAGACAAACAAATTATGTCAATCATACTATGGC
Organism: Ammospiza nelsoni; assembly: GCF_027579445.1. Classification (NCBI taxonomy): domain Eukaryota; kingdom Metazoa; phylum Chordata; class Aves; order Passeriformes; family Passerellidae; genus Ammospiza; species Ammospiza nelsoni. Next base: position 31,985,382 of record NC_080634.1, on the reverse strand, counting down.
TTGATGGCAGTAGTTGGACGGGACAATGTAGTCTTCAGGATTGCTTATTTCCATCAATATTTAAATCCCACTGTTCAAGGCTTAAACTGTGTTTTTCAGATGGATCTGATTTTTCTAGCTAGGTACTGCTTTTATCTATGTTGTTTCCAAAAGTTGTAGTGGTGATAGGGAGGATGATAAGTCTGAAGTATTTTTCTAATGCTGTGGGAAATGTGTGCGCTTTCTGGTTACTTCATTGTTCAGTCTCGTTGCTCTGGTGCCCTTATTGCTCATGCATACAGGGAAACAGAATTTTGTAGGCAGAAATCCAAATTTTCTCTACCAGCTGAAGTCAGGAATTGTGTGTCTGACCTCACCAGCATTTCTTAAGACTTGCACTGCAAGAATGGAGAGCAGAGTCCAGACTGCCCATTAGAGGGCTCTTTTAGCCTCTTTTAGGGCTCGTGCAGAAATTGCCCTCTGTAATCTAAGGCAGGGCTGCAAAAAGAGACATAGAAAGATGCAGCCATATTTCAGTTACTGAGGTCTTTGCATGGACCACATATGTGTTTCTGAGACTTGGAAGAGGAAGACTTATGGGGAGATGATTTAAGCAAGCCATAGCTTTGGCCTGTCTGGTTAACATTATTGTTCAAGAACAACTTAACCATAATAAAAATTACTCCACTGCATTGCAACGACACCCTGAGGCATTAGTGTTTATCCTGTGTGACCTATGCATATAACTGGTCATTTAAAGCTGTGACAACCTTAAAATGTTTTTGGCTTTTTTCCCTCAAAAGAGGGTAAGAAAAAAGCATGGTAGGAATGAGAACTTCTGAGGTCTCTTGGCAGAGTTCCACAGCAGCCTGCAAAATTTGCTTTGCCAAGCTAAACTGGACTGGTGGGTGATAGCTGCAGACTTCTGTAAGTTTTAGTGTCTTTTTAGTGATCTCACTGTGGGGAAATTGGGACTTAAGTCTAGTGATGAGACACTTAAAAGGGAGCTAGCTCACTCTCTCTGAGCTGTGTTTGCTGTGCAGGGTAAAGTGGAATCAAAAGCACTAGGAAATATTTTCATTAGAGAAGTCAGTAGAAATTTCTCAAAAATATTAAACAGATATCTTAAATAAACTGTTGGTCATTTTTTCAGTCCTTTTATTTTAGGACAGAAACATAGCTTTTATACAACGCAAGGTAAGAGACATTTTTTATTAATTAATATAATTCTGAGAATGGCCAAGTCTGGTTTTGGTGATCTTGAATTGTACTCTGGCAACCATATATTCTTATATAAAATGGCAACACTCGTTACAGCTAACTGCACAGGAGACAATGACAGAAACTGGAGTTAAGGTTGCTTCTAGAGTGCCATGGCACCTCTTTCCTGTTCTCCTTCCCAGACAGTCAGGTTATTCAGCTAGGACTTTGTGAGCATGGAAATAAGCTAAATGCGCAAATCTCAGTGGATGTCCAGGTTTGATGGTGTTCTTGCATTTGTTTGTTTGTTTGTTTGTTTTTTTGGATCAGAGAAGAAACCACAACTGTTTTACTAAGTATGAAACAAACTTTTCCATATTTTTGGGCAGTGTTACTGAAAGCAGTAAGCCCCAGCAGGACACCTGTACACTTATTCCTGAGTTCACTTACTGATTTGGGTGGTTTGAAGATGCTTTGTTCTCACTACTCTCCCTGGCTGATTTGCCGAGGATGTTAAACACAGGATTCATATTTGGCAGGACAATTCCTGCGTCCCTCAGATGTATTTAAGAGATCATGCACAAGAGAATGGCTCTCACAGCAGAGAGGATGCTGCATTCCCTGCATGCATCACTCCTAGCGCGCCCGTGGTCCAGTGCCTAAAATTCCTTAAAGCATTCAGGACTTGAGTTACATCCAGTTTCTGAGGAGTAAAAAAGAGGAAATTTTACTCAAGTCTCCAGCATGTCTGGTACGTGCCATAGCTACACAGGATGCACAGTTGATGTCTTATTTTGCTGATTTTGTAGAACCGTTCAGAGCATCTAAATTAAAATTGAATAATTGAAATAACTGCAGAAGCACAAGGCTCTGACTGGTCTCTGAGGAATGTATCTAGTGACTGGTCCATCCAATGACTAACGTAGAGAGAACCCAGACTCATCTGGTAGGCACCCTAAATTAGCTGGCTTTTGGTTGAATACAACCCTAAAAATCCCTCTGTGAATCTAATATGAACAAGCTGTGCTATCCAAAAGTGCTGTAATAAAACATTTGAATAATTAAACATTATGGCTTTGTTTATTCTCAAATGTTTTCTTAGGCTAATATTATTCTCTGAATTCACAAATATTTTCAGGAGAAAAGAAACACATTTTATATAAATAAATCATGTGCAAAAATAAATTAAATTAAAAAATATATAACTACAGAATCTGTTTTTCCTGCTTTCATATTGCTATCTTGAACACAAATCTCCCTCCTTCATGCTTTTCATTGGCAATTTTCTCTTTGCTTAGTGATCAGTTTGTGAGATTAGCAACTGATTCTGGAACGGAGGGTGGTTTGTGCTTGTGTACTTATTACCTGCTTTGCTCTCATGGTGCCTCTACACGGTACAGCACCATTCAGTTTATGGACAAAAGATGTCAAAACTAAATATAAAACCAGAATAGAAACACTTGGAAAATTGTTGTCTGTCATCGTAAACAAAATTACTTTCAAAGACCTTCTAAATAAAGCGTTGGATTTGCACTTCAATTAAGGGCGTGCAGCTTTTTATTCCAGAGCAGCCAACCCATTTTGCTCCTTGATCTCTTTCTCTCTGGACATATTTCATAGAGTCTAAATAGCTGTTTCATTTGTGTGTGCTGCAATTTTAAATCGCCCTGGCTGAGGCTGTTTTCAGGTACAGCCATCTTGTGTTCCCCTCAGTGCAGATGGACTGTGCATGCATTCCTACTCATGCAGAGTTTCTGCTTCTGTTCCTTTGCTTTCAGTAAAGGTTTTGCAGACTGGAGGCACAGCTTTCCCTTTGCATATGGGAATAGTTAATGCTGTGTTTTTCACTGGCAAAAAGTGAAAGGGAAAAGATAGAACTGATTTTTGGGATAAACGAGCTCTTGGATTCATGGTACTGGTACTACCAGTGCTATTGATGCAGACAGCCTTGTTCAGGACAGTTGTCCCACATGAGGATTCCTTCACCTGAAGGGAATTTTAGAGCTTTCAAGTGTTCCTGCAGGCAGTTCCTTCATTGTTAACATGATCTTGTGAACAGGGTTTAGTGACCTTTCTGTCTCACATGTAGAGCAGGGTACCAGTTAAAACTCTGGGTGCAGATGTTGGGGCTGAGAGAGAATTCTATATAAGGCTAAGAATTAGGAAGTTAGAGAAATAAATTGAGTTCCAATTCTGATCACATGTTCTGCACTTAATTATTTCATCATCAATTCAGAACTGATGCTTAACACTTTCTTACTGCAAACAGAATCATTTACCCCTTCTCCTCAGCAGTGCTCAATCAGCAATTTCCAACCTCTATTTACTAAAAGGCAGGGCAATTAAAATTCATATCTAAATATACCATGTCTCTCTTCATCCAGTATTTGCACAAGTAAAATTTGTAAGACACAAGGAGCATCTTGCCTTTGGGAATTCCATAAGAAATCAAGGTATCAGTGTTCATGCTCAGGTCATGTGACAATACTGAGCATGTGAAACATGCAAGACCTGGCTAATCTAAAACTGCACAATTTTCCTTCCTAATGTGCCAGCATTCTGCAATGATGCCTTCTGCAGCTGCTTCAAAGCAAGCAAAACATAAGCAGCAGGTCCCAAAAGAGCCCTGCAGTTAGGTGTAAACAGTCACAGTGAGGTCTATTCAGAATTACCAAACCTTTATTAAGCAGGCGTTGGTCACCACTTGCTTTGGATCTACTATGTCCACCAAGGGCTCCTTCATGGCAACATCCCTAATACAGGTCATGTCAAAGCCGTACACATTCTCCCACCCTGTCAGGGCAAATGGATTTGTCAAGGTTAGCAGCAGTAATAGAAAATATTTTTTGCTTCTCAAAGCATTTTTCTTTTGAAAGAATTTCTACCATCCCCTAATTTTCAGATGTCTCCTTCAGCTCTTTGCTCCCTGCCCCAGCTGGGGCATCTATGTCATCATTGCTATTTTACAGGTAATGCAGTTCTGGCAAAATAAGCCCTCAATGTATATCTTTGAACTTGTGGCCCTTATTTTTTGGTGTCTCCAAAACTGTTTTATATGAGATTTATCAATGATTTTTGTGGCTTTAGATGCTTGTGATTGTTGACCAAAATCATCTGATGCCAGGCTGAGTGTTGGTTTTTTTTGTTGTTGTTGTTGTTGTTTTTTATTTTTTTTTCTCATAGATTCCCACTCAATTGGCAGTTTACATGCTCTTTTGATTATTTTAGTAGTTTTAGTTTCAGCAAGAAAATTACTGGCAGGAGTAGAATTGCAGGTGTTTCAATAGTTGGGACTCCAAGTTTATGATAGAAAAGCAAAAGGTTCACTTTGAAAAGATTTAAAAGCTATGCCAATCCTCTATATTTGAATTGTTCTTCTGAGTGTTCCAATAGATGCTTCTTATCATGTTGAGGATTTTTTGCACAAAATGAAAACATTGAGAAATGAAGAAGTACACTGTCTTTGCTTTTAAATTTGTTTAACAACGGGAAAACAAGAACTGTCAAACAAGTGAAATCTTTGTCTTCTGAAGCATGTAAGTCAAGGTCCATTCAGTGCTTCATCTCAACATCTAAACTGAATACCATTTTTTATAAATTACTTGAACAAAAACCAAAAAGTAAACAGATAAACACATTTGTGAGCATGTTTGAAGTGTCTCATTTTTTTCAGAGCATAGCATTTGAGCTACTGGGGTTTCCAGAGGAGTATGACAGAAAATGTCATGTGATATAAAAATCTGCATATTCCTAAATTGGAAAAACATGGACACGAATGGTTCTTTGATATCTCTTTATTATCTCTTTATTAGGTTGTGAATTTTTCAGCATGTAAAGGGAGCTGTAACTTTTGCTTCAGGCATCATGAGTATGTGAGAACTTCAGATTACATTTAAAAAAGTCATACATTTTTATGTGATTACTCAGAAAAATTAATTAGGAAACCCTGAAGAAACAATTTATTATTTCTTTATTTATTACTGGGGCCTCTATAATTTACTGCACCTCAGCCCACATGGGATACCTTTGAAATATGTGGCCCAATCTGTCTTAGGGAGAGAGCTGCCACAGGAGGTAAAAAATAAAATTATATGTTTTACATTTTGCAGTAAATCAGAGTAATTGACTGTAGTAGTGCTCTCTGGCATTAATCTTCAGTTAGAAAAATCAGAAGTTAGATTTTTTTTAGAAACCTCATATTGCATTATTTCTTTGTCAATATAATGGTTCTTGAACGCTCTTTAAAATGCTCAAGTCTGCATCTCATATGAAGGCAAGTCTCTATCCTCCTTAAGAGAGAAAAAGATGAAAAACTGAAATGTAAGGAGACACCATCAAGGATTTAGAAATGGAAAGGAGAGAAGATGGTGCTGCAGATAGTGGGACAAAAATAACTGCAGACACAGAGGTATATAAGGTAAGGGGGGGAAGGGAAATCAGAAGTGAAATCAGAAAGTAAGGTGTCTTAAAGGAAAACAACATTTTAGAAGAGGAAAAAATGACTGTACATTTTTTCACATGGCTCAAAATGAAACAATTTGAAAACAGATGTATTGTCTGTGAGAAAACAAAAATATTAAAGTCTAGAAATGAAGGCGTTCAAAAGCAAAATGAAAGATTCTAGGCCAAAATGGCTCTGATTCCTTTACAGAATGGATGCCTCATACATCCATTTGAGTCTGTATATTTTGTAAGGAGTTTAACTGTCAAGGTCATCACATAGCTGAGGAGAAAAATCTAGGCTGTGCTTGAGAGGGAGATATAATCCTTCCTGGCACCTACAGAGACTTCTTGTCACTGCCCCACTGCACTGGGCTCGCTTTTGACCCAAAATAGCAATTTTAACCAACTGGCAGTTCTGTGTATTAGCACTGAATTTGATTATAGAAACACCAAGCCTCTTTTCTGGGAGGAGGTGAGAGTCAAGGAATGAGGAGTTAGGCATTTTTATTTAAAGGTTGTCTGAACCCACTAATTTAACCCAAATTTTCACATGTATCTTTGGTTAATAAATCTGCTTAGGAATTTTGTGGTTATTTTTTTCCCATAATGGAAAATACCTTTAAGTGAAACTGCTCAGCTTTGAAAAATAAATAAAATCAAAAAATATTGAAAAGAAGAATGAAATAATGTAAAACTTGTTCATTTGATCACAGCAGGAGTCTGAACTAGGTCACTTGTAGATGTCACTAACAGCACCAGTTATTCAATGATACTTCAAGGAAACTCTCCCAACATTTTAAAAGAAAAGGAAATGTCAATTTTATGCATCTATGAAGTATAAAAAACCCCCAAAATGAGAATCCTTTCTTAACATATAAGTGAAATTTAAATTTCTGATCCTTATTTTTAATTTAAAAATTCTCACATTAAATATTTTTTAAAAACTTATATGTGTTGTGTTTTTTTTTTCTTTTTGACAAGCAATCATGGAGATATAATTTTTTTCTAGGTTTATTTCTTCACATGTACAAATTATTTGCATCTTACTACTTTTATATTTTTCTTATGTTAAAAACAAAAATGAGGGCCTGAATGGCAAAAGAATATTACTGGGCTTTGTGGCTGTTATGATGGATTATATATTTATCAAAACAACAACTAAACTAAATCTCCTTTAATCCACATTTTAAATATAGCTAGAGGTATTAATATAGCTCTAGGCGAAGTCTTCATCAGTTTATACATGCATCTCTCCTTAGTGCTCTTTAAATTACTGCAAATTTCCTGAACATATCAGCAGACCAACATTTTCTCAGAGTCCACATTCATATTGGAATTCTGGCCTGCAGAGATCACAGTAGGCTACTAGAAATGAAAGATTTTAGGGAAATAACCACAGAAAAGTTTTACTGGCAGGTGCTTACTCACAGTGAATTTTGAAGTCCTTGTACTGTCTGTCTTCAATTGCTACCACGTACAAAGCAGCTCGGTCTGGAAACATTAGCCCTCCAGGTTTCTGTTGATGAATTGTGGGGAAATGGATCTCGTAATCTATTCACCTGACAAAGACATCACATTTTGAACTGCACATACAAAAACCAGACAAGCACCCCTTGCATGCCTTTATTGTTTTCCTTCAGATTTGCACACCAGCTTTAGCCTTGCAGCCTGCGGCAATGTCATTAGACAGTGTCTAGGCAAACTTGGCCGGCCAGCACTTGATCAAAAGCAAAGCTCTTTCACTGAGGTTCCCTTTGTCATCTCCTCGTTAAAGCCTGGGAAATGGCACTTGGAGATGTGACTGTGTCTCTTTATGGCCACAGTAGGGAAGGGAAAGCTTGTAGGCAGAAAGTAAATGGTGACTGCTCCAGCGAGGAGCACGGCATGCAGAACACCTACCAGCCACTTGTCTCGTGCGAAGATGACTGTGTTTAACATTGACTCATAGAACAGACAGTAACCCATCCACTCGCTGATGATGATGTCTACTTGATCCACAGGTAATTCAACTTCTTCCACTTTACCTTTAAATATTGTGATTACTGAAAAGAGAATCCAAAGAAATACGTTTCACATAATAAAACACCTAAGATCCTTACTGGTGAATGTCAGGCTGACCTTTTCAATATGATTCTCTTCTTGAATGCCTGTCCATAAGGCATGACTCCACGTGACTCAATGCACTTCACACTTTAAAAACTATTCCAAGTACGTATAATAAATAGCAATTTTAGTAGCAGTATAAAAGGAAAAAAAATAAACAACGCAAAAATCAAAGGCCAAAAAAAAACCCCACCATGTCTAAAAACAACAGAAAAATAGGTCTTACCTGGTTACCTGTATGATCTCATTTTAAAATGCCCTTTAAAATTTGGCAGATTTCGAGATCATTGACCAAGTATAGCAAAGAATCCACTTAGAAGCATTTAAACATCCCTGCAGATTTACACACTAATGCTTGAATGCTGGGCCATATTTAGTTCAGTTGTAACAAATAATTTTGTTTTAGGACCACTACACAAGTCATCACTCATTCCTGCTTAAAAAAAAAAAAGAAATCCTATTTACAAATGTATTTTCAGCTTGTGCTAGATAATTTTCAGAGTATGTTTCTCTCATGCTTTTATTGCTTGTTGCAGTGGATAAAGTCTCATGGTTCTGGATTCTTCCTTGAAAAGGTAACAGAAGAACTTGAAATTTAGGAATTAGGTGAATATTTTACTTTTCATTACTAATTTATAAGATTACTTCACTACTCTTAATTAATGGCAATTTTTAATGACCGGTTTTTATTGATGAAATAGTCAACATTCAGTTTCAGAAAAATTAAGGTAATTTAATTTAATATAACTTAGCTAGAACTAGGTTAGCTGGCTGAGTCTGGAAGTGTGGGTTGAATGATTTTTGGAACTCAGTCCAGGGAAAAGGAGGTTTTGTTTTTCCCAAATACATGCAGTACTAGTATTACTCTAACCAGATATGGCCGCTTGATTTGCATAGCAAATTTTTAATCCAGACTGGCCCCCTAAGAAATTGGGAACACTCTGACTCAGACTGGTACCACACAGTATCAGCTGTAAGAGGAACCTGACTGGAAAAGAGCAGAGTTCTCTTCTCTTTGCCATTATTTAATCTCATTTCTTTCACAGTTAGTGATTCAACAGTTCATCTCTTGTTATACTGAAGAATCCTCATGTCTATAAGCTCCAGCCATGAGTTCTCTTTAGTTCTCTTTTCTCCCAAGAACTTCCACTGCCCCAATTCTTTTGGAGTGAATTTTAGCGCTGTTGGCAGCTGCCAGAGTGACACACCTGGCTTTGAAGCCCCCTGCTTATACCCAGAACAGTCACAGTGTAAGCAGCAGCAGCACTGGTTCCTCCCACCTCCCTTCACCTCATAAGGCATCATATGGGGACAGATTGTGCTGTCCCCAGATGTATTGCCTGTATCTGTTCTAGAAGCAGTGGGTTTTCCCTTGGTTCAGCCCCTTTTGCTGACTCTGCATTGCTCAAAACATTTGGGGGGGCGGGGAAAGGAAAATTTCCATGAGCAACAAGATCCTTTGGCTCAGTACCTGGCTGCATTAAAATAGAAGTGAATGTGGGTCAGTGTGGAGTGTGAAAGTGTAAATGTTGGTTCAGGTGTGCAGTCTGCAGACCAAACTGCAGTCAGGCAGACTGCTGAACCTGCCAAGTCTCCTCCCAAAGGGAGAGGGCTCTGCTCCTGCCTCCACAGTTTCCCAGTGCCTCTCTCCTTGTAGAAACAGGAGGGAAAAGCAGAGATAAAAACCTTCCGCACCTTCTGGAGAACACTGGAACCTTCTAATGTATTCTGACAGTGGTTCCTTCACACACAACTCCTCTGCTGGAAATCCAAACACAAATTGATCCACAGTGTGCTATTTCTGTCTCTAGCCAATGAAAGCTGTTCTGGGAACGCACAGCCTCTGCATCCAAGGTTTAGGACAACCACAGAGGTCACACCTCACTGCTTTAGTGCCTTATCCCTACTGTGGAAAGAGTATTTTCTGCTCCTTTGCTTCCTTTTCCTGAACCAAGAGTTGCATAGGCTGGCTGGCCCCTTGTATCCCACACCACTGCTGTTTCACACCACAATACCTGAATGCCCAATAAATGTACAATAAATATTCCTCCCAGAGAGCTCAGGGTAGTTACAAACTGCCAGTGATGGCAAGAAAAATCATAGCAGATGTTAACCAGCACAGAAACTCATTCCTGCACATGTGCAGGCAGAGCATCAGCGCAGACACAGCTGAAAGTGGGGGCACGGGCTACAGCCCAGCCATGACCTGCTCTGCAGCAAAGGCAAGCTCTTCGCAAAAAAGCACTTTAAACAGGAGCTGTCTCACGGCCTCAGTTAAAAAAAGACTGACTTTTTAGGTTGTTACAAAGATATCTTGAGTGCTGAGATTTGGAGGAGGATTGAAGGCATGAAATAGAACTTGTTGGGGATTATTTTTTGCTAAGGGTTTTCAGCAGCTTGGGGTTACATCTAAGTTTTGGTTAGTTTTTTGTTGTTTTTTTCTAATTTAGATTTTCCACATACTTGGAAATTTCATCAGCTTTCATTTCAATCAAAAAAGTTTTATATGATATTTTTATTTTATGATTTGAACATTTTCATTTTCATTTGTGTGAGTGTGCGTTTTGATAAGGTTTTGAAAAAAGTTTTTTCTTAAAGTGGGGAGTCAGAAAACTTAGCAAAAATTTTTTGCTTTAAACCTTATCTCAATCTGAATGTCAGCATAGGTGTTTGTATTTCTATTCTGTTTAAAAGAGAAGGTGAAATTCTAATGACAGAATTAATTTGATAAGTTCAGTTCTAATTTAGGGTCTTCTTTCTCCTATGCTAAACCAAACTTCCCATTGATCATTTCTATTTCCTTTTTTTGTCTCTGATACATACAGAATTGACAGTAATTCCTGTGAGGAATTATTGTAGTGCCTAGAAAGAGGTGTTTAGTTTTGCATTTACATAAGTATATTCTGCAAAACTACCATTTACATGTAAAACACACAACATAAATTAATCAGCAAAAGCAAAACAGTTATCTTCTCTTTTTCCTGAAAAAAAATTATATAAGTCTTACTGTTGTCCAAGTGGTTGGCCTTGATAATTTTTTCTGAGTAGTCAGATATACTTGAGCATTCAATCTAGGAAAAAAAGAAGAAAAAAAAAAGCAAGATAAAGAGCAATTTATCTGTTAGAGAGCTCAGCTGTGTGAATAAAAACTATCTACTGAAGGCAGCAAAGACTCTACAAAGCATTTAACCATTGATAAAGAGTAAATCAAACCCGTGGGGAGGATCATAATTAACGATGTTTTAATATTTAAATTGCATTCTGTGTCTGAGTTAAAGTGGCTCCTGTGGAAAAGATTGCTTTAAAAATTATTGAAATGTGAAAAAAGGTGTTTTACCTACAAAATGTACATTATTAATTATATTTAATTTATTTCTGGTACTACAGAGTATTGCCTCCTCCCCCACAACAATCTGCTGAATGGAATGAATTAGGATGATGCTACATTTCCATATATATTTTAAAACAAAATGCATTCAAACTTTGTCAATAATATTAAAATTCAAATATGCCAATACTGGTCTATGCCAAGAAGCAATTGTTTTCAATGTAAAAAATTGATATTCTTTAGAAAAGCTGCTATTCCAAAAGAATCCAATAATTTAACATACAAGAAAGAAGTGAAATTTTCTGTTTAAAATAATATCCAGATCTGCATGGCTTTTTCTCTGAGCAGTTCTATGCTTTTTCTAGGAAAATAATTACAGAGTGCCTCCGAGTTTTAGATTTGCCCTTAAACTTGGTAAACTTGCCCTTAAACTGTGTACTAGCATAAAAGCATTTTTGCAATGACCTCTAATATCTTTTAGAGAAAAACTACATTCCAAGAATCTCTCTGGGTTTTGTGCCCCTTGCAAATCACGAAGGCCAAAGTTGCTTGTAGTCACTGAATCAGTTCCTAATTTACCTCTTCCAAATTCGGCATTAAACGGATGATTCTACTTTGCATAATCCTTGTCTCCCTAATTCCCCTGTGGGAATATCAAATAGAACTATATTATCTCTAATGAAGTGGTTTATATAGCCAGTGAATCCCATTTAATCTCTAAAGCTAAATTGTGCTTGACCTCTGAGACAGCACTCACAGATGGCAGGACAGCAGATGCAAGGACACACAGATCTTTTATTCTTTTTATATTGTGCATGAAACAGATAATAGCAGTCATAATATCAATCCCAGTCCCCATGGGAGCACATTGATTCTTCTTAGCTTGTCTGCGGATGTAAACCATTCCTAAAATGTGTCTCAATGGCCTGACCATAAACCAAAACTGGCTTGTGGAAAGGAGCACCTGAGTGCCAGGCCAGAGAGTTCAAGGAAGAAATCCTTTGGGGTGAGTGACATCTTTTGGCTCCATCCAGGTTCTTTCCTTACTGTAAACTGTATGGACTGTGTGCCCTGTCTATATTACTGCCATTATACTCATTTTCCCTGTCTTTATACACATCTGTCTGTTATTTTCAATTCCATTGACCATTTTGGATGGTTTTTAAATAAAGCAGGCGTAGGTAGGTGTTCGGAGGTTGCTTTCCAAACTTTCTAAAGAACAAGGTGCAAAGAAATAAAAAGTTCTCTCCCATGAATGACAACAAGTTTCCAAAAATCAGTTTCAGATGCAAAGAAGCAAAAGAATAAAACCCCCCAACATTTAAATGTTTCATGAAGGAATACATATTTCAGAAAAAAACTTGCTTTAGGGTGGCTAAAGCTATTCATCTGTATTTTGAATTGGACTCTATACAGTGGTTGAATTTTATTTTAAAAAGCAACCCATTTCAGAAAAAAGAAAACTGAATTCTGCAGGTGAAGAAATAGAGGAAAAATTGGTGTTGTCAGATTTTTTTTCTCAGTTTTCTTTCAAGTCAGTGATCTGCTCAAATCTGCCCTATTTAGCAAAGCATTTGGATTTTAAGAAAAGCACATGTTCCAATAAAGAAAGTCTGTACCTGAGTTTATAATCACAGAATCATAGGACGGTTTGTGCTTGAAGAGATCTTCAAAGGATTGCCTTGATTCAAGTGAAGGATCCTGTTCTTGGCCATGTTGAAAATCACAAGGTTCACACAGGCCCACTCCTCAAGCCTGACAAGATTCCTCTGTGTGGCCTATTTTCCTTCAAGCACATCAGCTGCACAAAGCAGTTTTGTGTCATCTGCAAATTGCAGAGGGTGAACTCAATCCCACCATCTATTGTCCTTAATGAAGATCTTAAACAGCAGTGGTCCCAGCATGGACCCTAGAACTGCTTCAGCTGTATCTGGTTCTTTGTGTGCGTATTCACCTCTGCTTTCATTTTACTTCTCAGTCTTCAATCCACTGCTGCAAATGTCTTCTCATTTACTGTGGTCTCTTCCTGAAACAGTCACAAGATCCCCAGATTTCCCCTGGGCTGTGTCCTCATCACCACCTTTTTATACAAAGCAGCTGACATCTAACATCAGCCTTCATTTTCTGTGTCTGTTTAACTCCTTCTTTCCTGCACTGTTTTGTTTGTCTGAAAATAGCACGGAATTCACTGCAAAGACTGTCCTGAATTTTGTATGACGAAATGCAGCAGATGAACCAAGGCTTCAAGGGATATTTTGTGTATTTTTGTGTCACTCACTGACCCCTCCCAAGCACCAAGAGCTATGTGCCAATTCTATCTCTACATTTCTTACAACAGCTCCCCTGCTAGATTAACATCACTGCATGGTACCCTCCCACAGGGGTTAGGGCTCAGAGCAGGTGAAGAAAAAACAAAAAATGAGGGGGCTGGTTCTGCTCAGGTTATAGAAGAGATTCCCCCCATTCCAACAGGAATCTAAAAGTATCCCAAAAGGGCTTGCAAAGAAAGTAAAGTCAAACTCTTTTCTGAAATGCACAGGGACAAGACAAAAGTCAGTAACTATGAGCTGTGGCAAAGGAAATTCCTGCTGATTGTAGGCCTGGAATAGGTGCTGAGAGAGTATTTAGAGTCTCTGTACTTGGAGATTTTCCAAATTGAACTGGACATGTCCTTGGCCAACTTGATGCAGCTTTAAGTTAATGATTCTATGATTTACATCTCTTGAAGACCCAGAGATAATTCTAGCTGTTGGCTTAGGCAGTGGCAAGGAATAAGTTCCAACAGTGGGTAAGAAGGGATAAGAAGAACCAGACAGAGTAGTGGATGAATTTGAGCCCCAAGAGGGAAAGTGTGAGTAAGAGGAGAGTGATTTCTGTAGTCAAAAAACCAACATTCTGCATTTGTCAACAGTTTCCACATCATGCTATTTGAAAAATCACATTTAACTGTAGAGAAGAAACTGGAACATCACAGCTCTATGTAATAACTCATGGCAAATGTTTGCTTTTTAAATGGAACACTCACAGTTTCCAATTGCAAATATGACCATAAATTCTCAATTTGACTATAAGAAAGCCACTGCTAGGTCTGAAATGGCTGCTTGTCCAACACAAATCCACTCTGCAGCTTGCCGTGTACAGGGTTCATTGTGAGACAGCTCATCTGACAAGAAGGTTGAAACTCTGTGGCTGTAGCACAAGTTTCACACCTGAGGGAGTTCCTCTGAGAGCTAAGTTCCATGCATTGCACACCCACCAGCTTCAGCCATGAACAGTCCATCGGTGAGCTGGCACTCGTGTGCCACTCAGCTTTATAAAGTCCTGAGGTAAGGACTGAAAGTCCAAAGGGGGAATAAAACAACAAGACCCAAACAGGAAAAAAACCCCTCACAACAACAACAACAAATGTGGAAAAGTATTTGCTTTTCTTTTACTTGGTGAATTTTCTGCCAGTGAGCTGGCTCACTGTAGAATCAGATAAGCACCAGTGCCAGCACAAGGGAGGGAGGGAGACCATATGGCCAGGGATCTGAGAGATGGGAAGGTGGGAGCACATCACCATCATTTTGTATATGCTTATACTTCTAGAGCACTGCAACATCTTTGCATAAGACCTGCATTTCTGCATCACAGAAAGCTGCTGGATTATCCTCCCTGAGGCTTTGATGTAATAAATCATATTAATAAATAATACTTGGTTTACAAGAAAATACCTTCCAGCTGCCTATCGTGGGCTTAAACTCCAAAACTTTTTCGATCTATCTATAGTTTCAGACTCTAGTCTGATAGTCAAATGAGATACTCAGAAGTTACACTGGATTTTGAAAATATAAGCCTGAGAATTGAAATGGTATTTCATGTATCATTACTGGTAATAAAGACACACATTTTGGGTACTTAGTGACATCAGTGTCCTCAAATGCACAGATGTACCCAATTAAGTTTTAGTAAACAATTTTTTTGAAGTACACTGAGAAACAGGATCTATTTCCCCTTTTCTATGTTGCATTATGTCTTCAGGGCAAACAGAAGTCCAAAGCAAAAAGAAACTGCATTCGTCATTTTAGAGTCAGTAAAAATAAGTTTGAATATACTTCGTAAGCAAATCTATGCTCTCCATAATGACTTCTCTGCCGAGAACAGCACATTCATGCTCCTAAAGTTCAATGTATTTAAGGTAATAATTTTCTTCTGCCTCTGAAAAGTGTTATTGTTGGCACAGAAAACATGCACATGCTTTCTTGCACAATTTGCTGAGTTGTAATATGCAGGGAAAAGTGTATTAAGGAAATGTGTTTCCAAGACTACAAAGTTGCAGACCCTGAAAATTTAAAAAGCAAGATAGTTTGCTTAACCCCTCTGAGTAGGAGTGAGCCTCTTTAACATTTTTTTTCAGCCAAGAAGAAATGTGAATATGTACCAGAACACCAAAGGTTCCACATATGAAAAGATATTTACATCCCCATTTGGAAAAGGTGCAGCAGTGCAAGTCATAGAATACAACAGAACTGGACTGAAGTCACTATAGACTAAGCCATAGATGAGCTTGGAGAGTAGAATTTCAAACCAAGACAAGTAAGAAAAGGTAAATCACGAAGCCAAATTGTCAGGTAAAATGCACAAACACTGAGAGAATGTGAGAGAAAGTCTTCTTACCCCATATACCTTCTTGGCTCCTGCCTTTGCAGCAAACATGGAGAGGATTCCCGTGCCACTTCCAACATCGAGGACAATCTTATCTTTAAAAACATGTTTATTGTGATACATTGAGTTTCTATAGGTTAATGTGCGCACTTCATCTTTTAACATTTCCTGTGATGAAAATAAAAGGATTGTGTCACTATTTGAAATGCTTATATGCCTTCCACACTGCTGCTGAATGCATTCCCTTGCTGTCATTTAGGCATTATTAACACCCAACATGAAGGGTTTCTCAAGTACTTTGGGGTGCACACATCAAAGCATCAGTAAAATGCCAGCTACTTAGAGCTGAATTATTAAGAAGCAGCATGATGTCCCTTGTAGGATTTTATTCTGCTATTACTTCACTGTTACAATCAACAAGCAGAATGTAATCTAACCACAGCACTGCTCTGGGAATAGACAGAAGCCATACAGAAATCCAAACTTTCCTTTCCTCCTAAATCATGCACAGCCCAGAGCCTCAGTGGAGGGACCTTCTGAGGTTCCTCTTTGGACAGAAAAGAAATGGCTTCAGAAGACATTGTACAACAGCAGGCTTGACAATCCTGCCCAATGGGAGGCAGAAGCCCACAGCAGAGCTTAGAAATTCTGTATTGTAAGGTCCTCTCTCACTGGTCTTTCCACTCATTTTCCTGATCATTTTCCAGAAAGTATTAATGTATCACCTAGACTACTATCTCACTAGTTTGAGATATCGTTAGGTCCTCATTTTTGATGCACTGATAGCAGCAGTACATTCATTTAATTCCATCAATACCTTGCTTTCTCTTGTACATCCATCAGTCAAACTATTTCAATAAAAAGGATCACGCTCAAGACCCAGGTGCCATTTTTAAGAGAAGCATAGACCATTCAACACAGACTTTAGTTTTCTGAAAATGCTTCTGTTATGTCTGGAAGGCTGAAGGTTTGCTTATTCTATTGCCTAATTTCATAGTTTAAGCAAGTAGACAAATGAGTTTTTCAATTTCAGGATGAGAAGGATCCGTTCACTGCCCAGCAGTCTGAGGCAATCGTGAACTGGATTGTTACACATATCAGACGCTTACTCACCTGTCTTGGCAGGACACTACGTGTGCTCAGTAACTGCAGATGAATAAAAGGCCGCTTTTATCATAAAGCATGGTTTGGTGTCAGCAGTTCATCACCCCTGGAAAGGTGTGAGTACACCCTCATGTGTGGAAACTGTTTCCACACATAATAAGAACAAGAAGGTAACTGGGAGTTCAGCATGGATTTGGAGCACTTGGTATCTTCCTATGGTGAAGTAATGAACTTTGTGAATGAGGGAAGAGGAATGAGGAAGAGAATGGTTTTTATCCTGATTTTTTGCAAAATTTTCAACGTTTTTTCCCATAACATTCTCATTGAAAAATGGATGAACTATGGACTGCATAAATGGTCAGTGCAGTGGGCTGAGAATTGACTGAACTGCTGCTCCAAAAATGCTGTAATGAGCAGCACAAAGTCCATCTGGAGGCCAGTCACTAGTGGTATCTTCCCAGGTATCAATATTGATGCCTTTTAGCTTGATTTTTCAGGTGGATTCATCTCTTCCTAGCAGAACTCAATCCTCAAAAAGGGTCCCATAGATATAAAACCCAAAACCTTGTCATTGACACCTGCTGCACAAGCAATTGTGGACCCGTGGTTACATTTCTCCTCAAGTCCTTGTTTGTGCTGCTGAAATGGAGGCAAAAACCCACCTGGCACACCTTGCTGTTGATCATCATCCTGAGAGCTGCCCAGTGACACTTGCTATGCTCCAGGTCTCACTGGTGCTCATGCAGAACAGCAGCAGGCTCTAAGGGCTGGTCTAAGGGATGGACAAATGCCAGCAGCCTCTACACAATGTCCCAAATCCAAATGCCTCGGCAGGAGGCCTTGTCAGCAGATGGGGCCTCTGTACCAGCAGGTGAGAGCCTTTGCAGCTATCACTTGTCACTTGCTCCCAGTGCCTCTGCCTGGCTCAGAGCCAGCTGGTCCTGGAGGCTTGTTGGACAGAACTTCCTGCCCCTCAGCTACAATGAAGACACTGACCCTATTCTGTAGCCAGAGATCTGCAGGTGGATCAAGAGCCTCCCTTCTGTTCCCAGAAGGCACAAGTTTCCAGCCTTCACCATCAGAGGAGTTCCCACTTCCAAACCTGGTAAGTACAGACTCTGGCTGCCTCTCCTTTCACTACAGTTGGGGTTTGTTTTAGGCTCTCGTAACCTCATGCCCTCAGAGAAGATCTAGTCAATCTCTTCCTCATGCCCCTGATGCTTCAAAGCTCCTTTACTTGTTGACACAGATCCTTTACCAGTGCACACCTTCTGCAGGCAAGGAGGAAACTTCCCAGCCTCAGCAAGAAGCTCTCTGCACTCCCTGAGACCTACATGGCTGTATCCTTCCATCAGGAGCTCAATTTGACTTAAGGTCTATGATGTATCTTCAAAATTTTCTCCTAGGTCTCCTTCCCACTCAATTGTTTCTCTATAGTCTTCCATTCTTGGACTGAATTTCTGAATGCTACAATGGCAAGATGTTATTGGCAGACTATTGGTGTTAAATACCAATATTGGCGGATGGAACATGCCTGGGCCTGGCTGGGCCTTGCTGCTTGACCAAAGGTGGTAGCAGTTGTGGTTTCACCTCAGAGACACCTTTGCCTGGCTGTGTGCTGCAGCTGGGCACTTGGGACAAGTCCAGGCATGCAGGAGCTCAGGTTTACCTCTGGAGGAAAGGCTTTAGGCGAGGTGAAGGAAAGGAGTCAGGTTCTGATGGAGGGTTTCAATCCAGAGCTTCATTCCTGGCCTACAGGCCTCTGAATCCAGCAAGAGCTCCAACAGAACCCTGAACCGCGTGGCTGCTGTTCCTTTTTATCCAGGGGAGAGGGGGAGGGAAGGGGTAGGGATCCCACCAACCAGGTAAGGGGGGGAAGTCTCAGGGGACAAGTGACACCTGGATGGCCCAATGTCCCCAGGGCTGAGAGGCATCCTTTGAACTCTGCCAATCACACGACACCCCTGCTGGAATGCCAAGACTGATGGACAGCTCTCAGCAAGGGGGCAAGGGAGGGGAAGGGAGAGGTTGTTGGCACACCTGGGGAAGGAACTGGGATAGCTGAAACAGGCTATTACATCGCACCACAACAGGAGACAGAAATCTTTTATGTTTACACCCCACAACCAGTTACTAGAGTAATGGAAATAGATATTGTTATGCTGTTTGTGAGGAATGCACCGAGTCATTTCACATTTGCTTTTTTTCATCCTGCTCCTAAAAATCTCATACTTTTGTGTCACAAAAATATCAGCAAAGCAATATGAGTGACTTCTTCAGAACTAGTCTACAGTGAGCATCTAGATAGAAAATTGTCCATCAAGTATTTAAAATTCTTTCCAGGAGTGTATTTAATGGAGGCTTAATGTTCCCATCAATGCAACCTGTGCATTCAAGTTACATGCCAGGAGTCAGGAAACGGTTTGGCTTCTCATGTCAGCTGAGTGGCTGTTCTGCTGATGTCTGTGCTCAAACACTCAAGAGAACAAAATTCCCGATTTTGCAGTGAGGGAGTGCCATGGTTGTGGCTGGGCTGGTTTGCAGCCCTCATAAATGCACTGCATTGATGCACTTGTGAAATTCACCTCTGCACGGACAGCTGCAATAAGAATCTAAGTGGGACAGAGGTTTTGAGTGCAAGTCTCTAGAGAAATGGGTGATATCTTTGGCACTTAACCAGACTACACAATTGTCTGAGGAAAGTCAGAGGAATATAATCATGAGCAACTGGGATACAGACAAATAACTAAAAAATAAAAGAAATAATAATAATAATAATAATAATAATAATAATTATATTGTTAGTTATTTAACAATTGCTGAAACAGAAATAAAGGTTACCTCATGAATTCCAAAGTGAGCATAGGAATCAAAGTAATAATCCCTGGATGTCATCTCTTCTGGATTGATGAGCTTTGCCATCTTGCCTCGGCCTGGGCAGCTGGGTTGCAATGGAGCATGGATGACAGACTGAACTGGCTTCGGAACAACAGCAGGCTGAGGAGGCTGGGATGGAATGGTGCAAACCTAGGAGAACATGGAATATTGTTAAGAGGCATCATTAAAATAAAATATTTCTCTCTTTGTCTAGTGTAGTGATGTTATTGTTAGTGCTATTATTGTAACTATCTAGTAGATAAGTCCAAAGACACCGGGTGTATCGTAAGTGAAATTTAGGCTGACTTCTTTCCTGGATCTTTACCTTATTTGATGTCCTGTAAAATTTCCTTAATGGATTTTTCCTAATGTTTCTCTGCAGATACCTAAATTAGTGCAGAGTAATGGTAAATTATGGGGGTTGGCTGAAGTAGGTTACTGCAAACATTGACACAAAGCAGTAAAGAGCTACTTTTTCTCCATTAGTGTCCTATTCCATCAAACTGCCACAGATTTGTGAGAGGCAGTTGCAATAAACACATAGTTCCCCTGCAAAGAAGAGCTCATGAAAAAAGGATTCCAGACACAGTGTTGCCAACAAGGGCAGAACTCACAATCAATTGTTAATTACCAGGTAAGGTGCCTGTTTATATTGATGAGCTAGGTCTGAGAAGGCTCACAATATCTGAAAGTCCCTGGTGCTATCTGAAAGTCTCTCAGCATGTCACACAGGGAGCTGTGTGACATGTGTGGTCTCTTAATGCAGTTTCCTGCTGTTGGGAGATGCAGGAGTTATGCCATTCCAACACACCATGGCCCCCAGCACCTAATTTTTTATTGAATACTGCATCTCCAACACCAGCATTCTGACAGCCACAGAATTCTCACATCCCCTTGGTCCACATTTGATACCTGTATCACATAAGACAGAAGACAGAATGTTTTTCAAATATGAGGTAAAACAGACCCTTTTCTGGCCCATTCTACATTTTGAATCCTTAATATGAAGCAAAATGCTGAAAACTGAGAAAGACTGAGCAATATCCTACAGCTTCACCTATGCACTAAGTCACCTGCAAATTATGGGTCAACAACTTCATACATTAAGGTCAGTCCTACTTAAAATACATCATATCCTTTTGTACTTTTGGGGTTTTTTTTATGACTCAGTAGTTTCTCAGTTGGGACCAGAGTTGCCTGAGCCTCTTCTTGTTACTTTCATGAAGTTCATGCTGTCTTCTAAAGCTTAGTACTGTGAGGCATCAATCCCCTGTACTGTCTCGGAATAGCATCAATTAGCCTAGTTCAGTTTGCTTCAATTAAAAAAAAAAGAAGAAGAAAAAAAAAGCCCCCACATTTTGTAGATTTCTATGTCTCATCTTTTGATGGCTTCTTTGGTCCATCTGTTAAAAAAGTA
Organism: Ammospiza nelsoni; assembly: GCF_027579445.1. NCBI lineage: Eukaryota > Metazoa > Chordata > Aves > Passeriformes > Passerellidae > Ammospiza > Ammospiza nelsoni. The sequence goes on along the minus strand of NC_080634.1, from coordinate 31,964,287 downwards.
AATGCCATTGGTTTATGTTCCTGTAACATTTTTCATCCCCAAAGATACAGAAGTGCTTTATTTATGAGCCTTTTCTATTTCTTGCATTTTTTACTTTATCACCTCACCCTGTTCACCTCACCGAGTTCACCTCCCACACAGAATACACTTGCTCCCAATTGGGGTTTTTATTTCTGTTTGGTCTAGTTTCAAAAATGTCCATCTGCAGTCAAGTAATTTCTCTTAAGACATTGCTTCATTGTTTGTTCATTGCAAGCAGTAACACTGATAACTTGGTCTGTCAAAATGTTGCTCTTCATATTCAACTCTTTCAAATATAATCCTGCTACTTTTAATTACATACTTGAGGTTATACCTCAACTTTTTCCTCCACTGGCATGCACCCTATGCAATTTCTGCAGTTACCTTTCTAAGCAGTCCTTTCTGTATTTGTCTGCTGGATTACAATGACTTAAACTGTAGGTGTTTGAAATTCTGTTTTATTATAATATGAAATTTATAATGTCCTACACTTTCCACTTACCCTCTGCATTTTACAAGCATTTTACAAAAAAAATACATACATTTATATAAATTACAAAATAAAATAGTCACTGAATTCTGTTCCTGTCTTAGGTAAGAATGTCTCCAGACACATGACAGTGCATCACATGCAATTGCTTAAAAGATATGTAATGAAGAGAAGTTGTAGCAGTTTTTGTAAAGGAAATCAGGGGGCTTCCAGCATTTCTGTTGCTGTCAAACTACAAGTTTAGATGTGGTTTGCTGTACAACAGAGAGCACTTGCTACAGGAAAAGAGACTGATCTTGAAGGCAAATCTCCTATCTGGATGCCAGGCAGTATCAATTCTGCTCCTGGCTGCATGGAAGGGTCTAGACTGGATTATGAGAACAAGGTTATTCTGACTAAAGATACTGAATGAAATTAAACCTAACAACTTAAGCTAGGAAAGTTGTCTGAATGAATTTCTTTCCTGAATTAACATCACTGTTTCCTAGTCAGCAACTGCTATGGCCAAGGGGTGGCAAGATAACTTTTTATTGAGCTACTGGGTCAGTACTGCATGTTTGACTTGCAATACTTTTCAGATGTATCCAAACTACCTGAAGACTTACTGCTCTCAACTGTGCATCTACATCCCTGTCAGGAAGAACATATCCCAGCCGGCAGAAGTAGAAGCCTAATAATTCTGCTTCTCACCTGCCTTAGTTTGTAGCCAAGCAGCCTGTGGAAAAATGTGTTGATGGTGGCTATTTGACAACACTTGGCTCTGAATGCCAATAGGTCCATCCTGTGCTGTGGGTACCAAAACCTCATGCAGCAGGGACAGCAGAAAACTGCATAGGGGTGGTGATCTTCTCAGCCAGCAGCACCCAGTCACAGGGACCTTAAACCAGCTGCTTCATTTCTGTTTTAGGCATACTAACACAACAATAACACAGCTACTAACACAATGTACTAACACAACACTAACTTCCTGATTCAAATGGTGTAAATCTTACAGCATCTGTAATACCTCCTGCTGAAATTTCTGTGTGTAGCACTGTAATTCTGGAATCCCAAAACAACATCACAATTAGTTTTGTGAGTGGGGCTCAGGAAATCTCTCTTTCAGTAAGTTGCCATAGACTCTATGAAAAATTTCACTTAAAAGTGACTTATGCCCTATAACAACAGATATCTGGGGAAAACATAAACACAGTGGACAACTGCAGGATAAATAATTGCAATGAAACCTATTATTCGTATCAGAAACAATAAAGTCTTTCAGTGTACAGCTCTGAGACTGTAAACTAGACACAACTATGCTTTTAGGGATATGGTATAATTACTTAAGGAAAAAACATGCTTTTAAGACAACAGCTATCAAGGAAAGACAACTTCCTATATTCTTTCCAGAACTGAAAAGAACCCTTGATGTGAATTGCAAGTTTAGCATATATATATAGCCCACATGAGGAACAACTCATCTTTTGAATAACACCTGAAAAGGCAAAACATCTGGGCTGGGGGCAAGCCTCACATCAGTGTAAAGAATCTAAAAATCTCTCTGCAGAACCCATGTATGGATTCTGGCCAGCTGCACACAATTCCAGAACACTGGCTTGCTGCTAATGCAGATGAAGTCTGAAAGAATGGAAGCAGCTGCTTCAGAATTCATTCTTCACTGTGCTAAACATGCAGCCCTCTATTTTTCCATCTTCCATTGGTACTGAAGGTGGAGTTGAGGGGTCTGAAGGATCTGAGAAGCAACCTATCACCGCTTTGGACTGAAGTCCTACCTTTGTGTACCATTTCAACATTTAAATCAAATTAAATTAGGGAAACACTTCCCAACTTTTAAAAATCAAATAAAATTTATTTCCTCTTTCTTTGTGGCCAGGGTTGGTACACTGCAGGTGATCAAATGTACTAGCACAGGACTGGTTTCCTTAAAAGCTTTGAATTCTCGCAAAAGACAAGATTTGTAAGCCTCATTGTTTCTCAAAATCCCACAACTCACAAGCTCCTGATGTAGGCATCTGAAACATATGCAGGCACTACAATGACACCTCTGTGTGACTTTAAGACCTACAGAATTGCCAATGTGTGTCAATGGGTACTGTTGAAGTTCTTCTTTGAAAACTGGACCTAATCCAACAAGGACCCACAAGGCTGTCTGGGTGTACAACTTCCAAAATACAAAAGAGAACTGGGTATTCAAAAATCATGAGCTATTTTTGAAAATTTGAGCCTTTTAGATATATCCATCTGTCTACAGAGAGACAAGATGGTGAAATATGCACAATTCATTTTCTAGGAGGTTTGTGACAAAAGCTGTGGTGTGTAGAGTAAAAATAAACTTGAATTTCAATTCTCCTTTCTTGCTATTACTATGGAGACATCGGGCTGGAGGTAAAATTCCAATCCTTGCAAAACTGTTGTTCAAGCTGCAGTATTTTATTCTTGACAAATTCTTAGTTATTTATGGCATTTTTATGACATTGAAGTGGTTAACTTCTGCTTGGAAGTACTGAAGTTTTCCTTAAGAAACTAATTAAAATGGAATTACAGTTTAAACTTATTCAATTTCAGCATCATCTTCCTTTTAAACAAGAGGTTTTATCATATCTAAATGTCGATTTTATTTATTTTTTGAGCCAGATAGCTTTCTATGTCAGAACTACTAGAATAGAATGTGCCTAACACCATTTTAATTAGTCTGAATTTAATAATCAAGACTTCTAGAATGCAAGAGATTATCAACTGGTATGCAATCACCATAGCGATTCCAACAATACAGCTTCTTCCTGCTGCAGATATGAAAGCACAGCCAAATATAAGAGGTATTTGCTATCCTCCTGCCAAAATTTAGGCTTCAACAAAAACTTCTTGGCAGTCATCATGCAAGTTAAAACCTCCTTTATCTTGTATTGTTTTGAAGTCTTTGTCCAAGGCTTATCTTAAGAGATCTTTGAATAGGGCAAAGAATCTAATCCATTATCAGAGAAGTTTTAACCTGATTTTCTGAGGAAATGAAGCTCTTACAGTATCTTGCCTATGCCTCTCATTAATAACTCCTGAGCTTGTCCAAGCCAGTCCGAAGTGTGGAAATATCAAATACAATTACTTTTTGGTACATTTCTTGAAAACCAGAAATTAGATAGAAGTATAAGTGATTTGATGATCCACTGAAATTTGAGCAGCTAGATTTCAGTTGTCATACTTTCACCTGGTCCAGGTCTATTAAGCCACCTGGCTGGTGTTATATGTGCAGTGTGAGGCCTCTGGACTGGATGAGCAGTAATGAAGGTGTACAAAGATGACCAGGCCTTGCTCAGAACTAAATTAAGAGCTGGGGGCATAAAGAGCACATACTTGCAGGAAACCAGGCTTTTTTAGCTCCTTTGCACATGGGAAAACCTTTCTATGCTGAGGATGGGAAGTTCACAAGGAATGCAAAATGGCAGGAAATCAGGGAGTTCCAACATTCAACTACAGACAGATGTAGCTGTTTGGGAGCAAGGATTTATTTATTTATTTATTTATTTATTTATTTATTTATTTATTTATTTATATTTTTATATCTTTTTATATATATGCCTGTATTAGGTGTATGCTTTCAGGACTAGGACCTCTGACAACCAGTAAAGAACATTTACTTAGTGGAAGATTTATGTTGTCTCAAAATCAGTCTGAAAGTGCCAATTCTTCAGCAGCTAAAAACCTACTTTCTGCTTGATGAAAGTCAGGCTCAGTCTGTTTTAAGTTGCATGCAAGTATGAGTTCAATGCAAATGCAAATCTATCTAAACTCCAAAACTGAATCTAGTCAGGCAGACTCTAAGAAAACTGGGAGAGAGAATTGATTCTTAAAATTACTTGTTTTGAGGCTACCCCTTGTTCAGCCACCTCAAAGTGAGGTGCTGCTCTGAACTTTCTACATGGATTGTTTGGAATGCCAGATCAACCTGTCACAGACAAACCTGTCCATTTTTTATCAGCAGGAAATTCATTGTCCTTTATACAGACAAGCATAGCTCAGAGTGTATTACAACTGTGACACCCCTAAATAATGGTGATAGGAAAATTATTGTGAAAACACTAGTCCTTTAGAATAAAGCCTCTGTCCAGAACAACTGAGACTGATCAGTTTTACAAGGAATTAGATTATACCTTAGATGTCCAAATCCTCAAAAATTCAAAGGAAAAGATGCAAGCTGGCCATCAGTATGATAAAACTGTGGTCAGCACACTTAGGCTGCAGCAGAAGTAAAACCAAGTAGCAAAAAACAATGTAAAGATTACAATGTTTGCAAAGTTGTTACTTTTTTTGCAGAAGCTAAAAAGAAATTTATATATGTAAATGCAAAATAGGTGACGTGATGCCTTCATGGATCTGACCCAGGGTACTTCATACTGTCAAGATTTTTCATGGGGACTGCCTGTTGGGTAAAGCCAGAATTTTCTTAGTGACAGGTCACAAAATAAGCAATCCAATTTTCAGTTTCCTATATTCCTGGGTATACAGGAGTAATTCTTCTCCCTAATAAAGTTTAAGCGCTGAAATGAATGTTCTGTGGGGTCTCCAACTGTGCAGATTGCAGAACTCAGCTGGAGAATATCCTTTACCAGCCTTTAAAGCTATCTTTTATCCGAGCAGGGTGCTGGACTAGATGCCCTCCAGAGGTCCTTTCCACACATATTATTCTATGATATTAAGACATAGTTATATTTGCACTGTGCAGGAGATACAGGTGGCAAGGTTTAGAAACCTGAGCCTAGTGCAAATTATGAGGTAGGTTATAAATTTTGGTTGGTAGTTGTACACACAAAAAGAACAGAACCTGCTTTCATGAGATTAAAGAACACACACTATCAGAAAATGAGGACGTGTCACTCAGGAATGAAAACCTTCTAAAGCTACATGTAACAGAACAGAACTGAGATTACAGGAAATGAGTTGACAAAATTTAAGGACAGGAATGATATTAAGTATTTGTATTATTTATAAATGTGTGAGCAGTTCTAGACCGTTTTGTGTGCATGTAATTAAAATACTCTTCATCCAATCTGCTCTCATGACTGCTTGGTGCCCGGTGCCATCGGGGGAAAAAAACCAGCAACAAGCTACAGATGTTGACATTTAATTGAACATGTGTTACTTTTCATAAAGATGGAGATTTTGCAATGCATGTAGAGTAGAATGTCCCATGCAGGGCATGAAAAGTCTACTTCAGCATAGAACAAAAGGAAAATATGAGAGAAATGTATTAGTATTAACTGAAATTTACTCTTTGCGAAGCACCTTGTGGAAGGATAGCAAAGCATTATTTTAAAAGTGTTGAGAGGCAGCTTTCTTTAGGAGAAGGTTGCATTTTGATTATCTTTGGCATTTGGTAGCTCTAATGCCTATTATTATTTTAGATTTAATATCACAGCAACACCTTCTTGGTTTGCAAGATCCCCGCTACAAGGAACAGCTGGAGAAATGCCTTGTGTTTTCACCTGTACTCTGTGGTGTTGAGCAGATGGTCTGTCAGTAGACTTTGCTGTCCATCTGTTTGTTTGGAGCCCCCTGAGCCTCATTAGGAGAGAGGTAAGTTGCACAGAGAGGAGGTTCCCAGCGCTGGCTGCAGCCTCAAACCCCTTCTCTCACCGCCAGGGACTCACAGCTTCAGCTCAGCAGGGGATGGTGCTTTAGAAGCCTCGTCCTCTGGTGGATAACACCAAAAGCAAACTACAGCTGGCAGATGGCTAAACTCATTCTTCTTTTCATAGGCTATAGACTAATCTAACTGCTATCAATAATGTGGAAATGGATCTCTGTGCATAACCGTGCTGTGCCTCCACACTCGCAGCATGTGGATTTGTTGTGGTTTAATGGTCTATGCCACGTAAGTCAAGAATCTGAAAGCTGAAGATTTAAATAAAGGAGAATTATAGATAAATAAAGAAAGCTATGATGATCTGTGGCTAGATGTCCTGCGGTTTTCTTTCAATTTTTCACCATAATTAGGAATAGAAGAGGTGGAAATATTCAAACACACTGGTTATTTTGACACAAGATAGATACCTGTAAGTAAATCTGGCAGGCTGAGAAATACAGGCTAGACCACCAGGGCTAGGTGTTTCTGAGAGACACTCCAGACTTCTCAGCTTTTTCCTGACTCAGTACCATATATCAGGGCTCCCAGGAAAAGCATGCTTTGTAACAGAGCTCTTCTGAATACAGTGCCTTGCTAAGATGTAAGAACTTTTTGGTCGGTTTATGCTACAGCAGTCTTTCTCCTGTTCCAGAATCCAGTCTGAAAAGTTTACTCTGGTGTGTAGACCACAGAGCAGCACACCAGCAGCTTCACAAAGCCAGTGTCTCTTACTGGTTGAAGCTTCTGGACTTACACAGATTTTCAGCTATGTCTGACATGGTAACACTGCAAGTCCTTGCTTCCTGTGGAGCATCCTGACCATTTTCAAGGACTCACAAAAGGCAAATAAAACCAAAAGATTAAAAAAAAAAAATCCTTCCTACCTTCTTGTAATATTAAGTCTCTCCTTTTGTGACTAAAGAAGATGAGAATTTCATTTAATTTAATTATTTATTCAGTTGGTAGAAGCTAACTTGGTAGTGAAAAACAGAAAGGTTCCCTAATGTGTCATCCCAAGCCTATCAATGTTGACTGTGAAATTCCAATATCACCACAGGAATTTTAAATTTAGAACTGAGGTCAACTGTGAGAGTTATGACTGTTACTGACAACCATATATTACATCACTGGTATCACTTCTATCAAGATTTAAAGAGCACCTAACACCTAAAATAGTCAGTAAAGGCCAGGGAGCACTTAAATTGATGGATCACAAAAGTGTGACTGATCACACTTTTCCTCTTTCATTCAATTATCCAGAGAAAAACAAGCAGTAGGTATAAACCATGTTGTATGGTCTCCTGGAACAGATTTTCCTTCTGAGATGTCTGGGTTTTGGGAGTTTTGACAGATCTCTTGCCTTTAAAGCGCTACATCCAAAACTGTCTAGAACAAAAGAAACCAAGATGCACAGATATAAGGAGGGGAAACAGCCTGTTGTTCTGGCAGAGCTATTAGAGACTTATTTTTTGTGGTTGTTCAGAGGGAAGGTTTGAGCTAAGACTACTGCCTGCCTATTGTTGAACTGGAAAGAGGAAAAGCTGATAACAGTATTTTCCATTTGAAGTAGGCTACAGCCTCTGGGAAATAAAGAGCTTTTCCAAGTTTAATGTCATTTTATTTCTGATTTGCCTTTCAGGGAGTTACACAAGGGAAAGAAATATCTCTGCATTAATAAAATGCATCAGGTCTTCCAGATGATTTTAAAATATCGGTCCCAAATGGGAAGAATCTAAAAATAAACCATATCACTTTCATTCCTGGGCATTCATTGCAGAATCACCGCTATATTTGGTAGTGATAATTGTTAATGTTATGTGCTTACTAATTGCACTGATACTGATATTTAATGTCCCACCTGGCCTGACAGGGCAAGCACTTCTATGCCATCAACAAGTAGCACACAGCTATAGTATGCTGTTCAGGGACTGAACTCCCCCTAACCATTTCCAAGACCCTTTCAGGTTTGGCATGGCAGAGAGAGAAGGCTGCAAAAGCGTCACATTGCTCAAACAGCACTGGCTTAAAACTGCAGCTGTGAAGTCTTTGCCTTCCCCTTGTATTCTGCAATACAAGTAGTCAAACTGCAGCAGCCTTGCCTCATTTTTTCAGACAGGATGGAAACACACTCAGCTTTCTGTGTGGCTGAGAGGAGTCACCCAGACCTGTGAATCCAGCACCGTTTCTAGGGTGGCTGAGTACTGTGAGGGAGTAGCTGGAACAAGGGTGAGTGGCTCTTCTTGTGTGCACATGAACAAAGTTCAGGGCTGCTGGTGAGTCATGTTCCCTGCTGCTTGGGTAGATTTGGCTATGCAATCATACAGAATGAAGAAATCATTCCGTGCTATGTTTCCCTGGGAGTTGCTCAAAGCCTATATCATTATTTAGCAAGTCACGACTCAGCTCCTTTTTCCTCCTGTAATGTGGGGCTCAGTTTTCCAGGGCTGCCTTTGCACCAGCTTGGACTAGCTGGAAGGAGGATCTGGGTTTCTCATTCCTCTGTCCTTCCTTCTGCATGCAACAGTGAGGACTCATCAGCGTTGCCTGAATACTTCCACAGTGTAAACTGATTAAAAGGCTGCCCTTGCATTTCTCTGTGGAGTCCAACATTCAGTGTGCAAGGCTCTATAGAGGAAGTTTCCATAATGTGTGCTGGGTCACCCAGGCAAGCTGATGTAATTCCACATGAATTCTGAATTACAGACAATTTATCATCATGGCTGTGAAACCATGAATGGTGCATAAGGATCTACAGTCAGAGCATCAGGGGCCTGTTAACAGATGGTAATTAGTTCTATTTTAAGGATGGCTAGGCAAGTCAGCTCTTTTTGTGACAAGAAAAAAAAATTAAGGACAAGGTCATCTTCTAAGACATGAAACCCTAGCAGTTGTTTTCACTTTGTCATCAGCTATAACCCAGGGAAGACATGCTCCCGTTATCTGGAAGCAGTACACAGAAATGTAAATGTGACTGAAGGTTTTTATTGATTTTCAAGTGAAGAGAGATATTCATGTGCCAGATTACTTTAAAACGCCTCGCATCACAAGGCACAGCTTGTTGTAGAAATAGCAACACAAGTTATAGAAGCCTGCACTGAAAATACCAAAGTTGAATGCAGTGAAGAGGAAGAGTTTGTTGCAGATCATTGCATAAAGAGTTATGAAGATACAAAGCCAGAGAAGTGTGAACTTTCCATTGTGATTTTCTTATTGGTTTTTACTATCATTGCTGCTGCATAAGTGCCTGCCTTGCTGAACAGGCAAGGCAATGGAAATGAATGGAAAGGAAACAAAAAGGACCTGGTACTTTCAAGCTACTTTAAATCACCCTGGCAAGTGCATGAAAATCTGTTGAGGAGAGGTCAGGGGGAGCATCATCAATGCTCACAGTACCTTTCTTGTAGGGAAAGTAGCTTATCAGTGACTGGCCTCTTCCCCTCCCCAGCACAATTTCGACTGACTCTCTAGTGATAAAGAACAAGAACCAGAAAGCGCTAATCAACTATAAAACCAGTTATTTTTAGGCCTTTTCTCAGTATCAGGCAGTAAGCTGAACTTCACATGAAAAAGTAGAGCTCCACTATTTTTAGAGGCTAATTATTAACAAAAATAACCAGAGTATTCTATCTGTACAAATTATTTTCTTAAATTAGCAGAAAATTTAATGGAAGCCCTCCTCTGCCTAGCAAATTTCTAAAGCACTGATCTCTGAAAGTCACTTTGCAGCTGATATACCAGTCTTTTCTTCCCCTCTCACTGAGTTTCAGCTGTTTCACAACAGCTCTATAGGAAGTTCTTCAGGAAGACATGATATTCTGTAGGCTTTGCTGAGCCTTAGTATGGAGGAGGAAAAATATACAATTGACCACCTACTCTGTGTCCTAGCCAAGCCTCTGATCTACACTCAGCGCAGTTTCAGATGTACTTCAGCTCTAGAGGAGGTCTCTGCCTAAGAAGTGTCCAGGGTTATTATTTCTTATCCTCTGCAGTGGGTAAGTGCAGAGACAGAAAGAAGAACAAGACTGAGAAATGGCAGTTCCTGAGCTGAAGTGCCAGTGAAAATCAGCACAGTGAGTTACAGTTCAGTGCTGCTGCAGAGCTACCAGCAAACAAGCACCAACATTGAGTAGAAGTCCCACATTTGTCACTTCCATTTGTCAACTGGCAAAAAATAACATTTCCCTGCACAGAGCAATGACACCCTGCCACTTCCTTCGGAGCTGCAGCTCACTGGATCTTAATATGTTATAGCACAGACTTTCTCCTCATCAGCTGGCAGTTTTTTTGTCCTTTGTGTTGGTCTTAAGTCCATCTCACTGTGTGACCTTGAAGGAATCAGCCACTTCTTACTGTGGGTTACCAGAATTTTGCATCTTTTTGTGACAGATGAAACCCCTAGAGGTGGAATGTGGCTCTCTGAATCAACACTTACGATGGCTCACTGAAGATGAGCAACGATGAAGTGCCTGTGAAACTCAGGGAAAAATGCAGCTGCCCACAGCTGTTGCAAAGAAGCTGATTTTAGGTGAATCAACTGCTAGTTTAAATGTTTCTCCCTGAGTTCATTAAAATAACATGATCACCTCCCTGAGTCGGCCAGACTTATAAAGGGGACAGTGCTGACATGACCCAACATAAAGTGTAAAAGTGGAAAAACTAATGGAATAATTTCAGTGAGAGCAATGGGGTTGAGCTGCCTTCAACTCGCATAATCTTCCCCAGTAACTGGGGACACCCAGTGTCATGACCATGGGCATATTACAAAAACACATTTGTATTATTATTTAACTACAATTCTTATATTTTTATAAGAATTTTATAAAATATAAGTTTAAGTTATATTTTATAAGTTAAACTTTTGTTTATATTCCATTTTCAGTGTATTTTGTACCCCCCTGCTAAATCAGAAATCCCAGGTAATGTCAACTGTTTTCAAAAGAGACATTAATAAGACATTTGATATTTCACATTGCATCTTCCATGCAGGAATTTCTAGAAGAAACTGATCAAAAGCATATTGCACTGTGATGCCTCTTAGCAATTACTATTTTCCTTTGTAGTCATTAGAATACAACTCCTGTGATGACATTCAAAGGTTTTTTTTAAAAAAATCAGATGTAAAGGGTCCAACTGTAGTTAAATCACTGGGTAGAAAACTGGCAGAAAGCCATTTTAGCTTGTGCTCAGGATCCCCAGCTGCTAAAACTCAGTCAGTAGCATTCTGGCCTCACAAACATGGTTGAGTCTATGAAAGGAGGAAAATCCTGACTTGGTTCTCTCTTGGGCACTTGAAGTCAGGGAAGACAGTTACCCTGGAGATTTACAATGAAGAGTGCATCTTCTCTTCTCCCTCCAGGAGTGAGAATTTTATACTGACAGGTTTCAGGTCAGTTAAAATATAACAAACAACCTACCCTGAGCCACCTTCATTTCTATTCACCAAGGGGCTGTCTCCACCCTGGCTTTTGCTGCTGTAATTTGCCTTGCATTTCTTGTTGCTGCCATTTTCATAAGGGATTGGCAGCACTTTCCCCTTGTGCCTCAGCACTTCTCTTGATGCTGATTCATAAGGCAGCATATGTTATTTTGAGATGAGAGTGGGTACACACTTGGCTAACACAGAATGGAAATCCTTGCCTGACTTATGGTCACAAAGCACAATGCTTTGTCCACAAAACACAACCTGTGACTGCCCTGACAGGGCCTCTTGTGCAACAAGCAAATGCTGCTTGCACGGCACGGGGTCAGCTGGACTTGGGTCCCTCCTTCCTGCACGTCTCAGGCCTGCAAGGACAGTGTGCGTCCTGCTCCCCCCTTTCTGCAGGGGCCACACGCCCTTCCACGCTTTTCTGTTGACATCCTTCCTGGGCTCTGAGTGTTTCTTGTTGTGTGAAACGATGTGGCCCTGCCAAGAGCCGCCACAGGAGCAGCTGGGTAACGAGACGTCCTTGTGCATGCATGAGTGGCTCATCCCTCCCTTCGCTCAGGCAGCAATAGAGAAGCAATGGAAATGATCGGTGTAGAATCACTACAGACTGGAGAAGTGGCTCCACTCAGGAAAGCTGTAGAGCAAAAAGGAAATTACTAGCGACAACAAGAGCAGAAAATGTAACTGACAGCAGCAAGATCTGGATAACTGGGCTTCTGTTCAAATTAGTCTTCTGTTGATGCTGTGTAAATAGCTGGATGAGTGTGAAGAATGATGTTTTCTGATGAAAGTGCTTCTGACCCGTGAATTCCACTGATTCATGTGACTTTTCTTAACCTGAAAAGCTCAGAGAGTGGATCTCAGAAAGGTTTTTACTATTCACAGTTGTGAAGAAACCTTGAAAAGACTGAGTAAAAGTTTCTGGGAACAGAAAGGCCTATAAAAGTAACACATTGACGCAGATTCAGTGTCTTTTTTTAGCCAGTCTTATCACCTTTCCACATATAAGGTTGGCATTATTGTTCTTTAGCCACAGCATGGGCACAGCATGATGTACAGCAATGCAAAATGCACCAACTCTATTTGTGTTCTGATGGCAGAACAGACCTTCAGATTTTCTTGCCTTCTGATGTGCTGTTGTACTGCCCTAAAAACCTCTGAAATTTAAAAAAATTTAAAAATCTGCAAATTGCTTAAGATAACTCAGAGTTAAAGGATAAGACTGAAAGTTTCACTTGCTGCTTATCTGAACATTAACTTGATCTCAGACAATGGAAGAAAAAGAACAGAGAAATAACAGAAGTAAAAATAGTGTTTCAATTCAAGGTGACTCAAGGTTTTATTGACATGGAGTGCTTTTTTTTTTTTTCTTTTTGGAACATATCAAGCTTCATGGGATCCTGTTTCTTTAAATATTTCTTCTGTTCTTGGAATGATTGACAGTTGAGTGGGATAAAGGAGGAGAAGAAGCATCAGCTCTCACTTCTGAACTGGCTGCACATTCAGAATTAATGGGGAGGCAGAGCTTTCTGACAAGGAGAAAACTTTGAAAATGTAAAAAATACAGACAAAAATAGTATTTTTTATAGACATATAAATCAGGGGAGTATGCTCTCAGTACTGTCATACAAATCAAGAGCCACTGTGTTTGGTCTGTTAATATAACTGGAGTTTGGCTACCAAAATGCTCTAGGCTCTGTCTAGGATCAGTAGAAAGAACAAGGTTTCTTTAAAGTATGGTTTGAGATGGGCAGAGTAGCCATTCAGAGGTGTTTGTCTCTGCTGCTTAGACAGGACAAGCAGGCCAGCAGCTCAGATGCCTTATTAAAGCATCTGAATTTATGTGAGCAGATTCCAGATCCTAGCTGATTCATTCAAAGTAAAATAGTAACAACAGAAAATAATGAAGATTTCTTGATTCAATGATGGAGAACATTAGGACTTTATCCAATGAGTTGTCCATATTTCTTAAAATACCCTGGGAAACAAATTACTGTCATCAACAAGATCTCCTAAAGAAGGCTTGTAAAAATATTTGGGGTGGGTTTGTTTGTTTTTTTTGTTTTTTGGGGGTTTTTTTGAGCCACCGAATCCTTGGAGATAAAATCATTCTGCACCACATAAAACAAGCAGCTTTTATTTTTCTCCTTTTACTGACAATGCAGTGATTTTCAGCAGAACTCTGAAGCATGTCGTAAGTCAGAGGAATGCAAGGTTCTGCTACCAGCAGCAAGACACATAGATTGTATCCCTCAAACAATAATGTTTCTTTGGAAGACCATACCACGGAGAAAGATCTAAATGGTTAAAAGATAAAGGAAGAACGATGGGAACTGGCAATAGCATCTCCCCTAACTCCTTGGGAAATCCCAAATAAATAATACTATCTTTATTCAACCTAGGATTTCACACTAAAACCAGATGATTAAGAAGAATTTTGATTTTAAGTTGACTTCAAAGATAGCAAAGTCATATCCAGCAGTCAAAAAACTAAAACCAATGCAAAGTGAAAAAAGCTAAATATAGAATTGTTGCCTAGCACATTAAGTTAATTGACTTGACTTCCTTTGTTCTGTACAGTCTGTACAATCCAGTGACTTCAATAAATCACTGGTCCTTTTCATTTTATTGAGACCTCAGTTCATCAGATGTAAAAAAAACCATAGTGAATAGAGATGTGAACATACTCAGCATTTCAGAGGACTGAATATTTGAGAAAAAACAGAGGCTGTGCTCCTTTGTTATAGATTCCTAAATTTACCAGATTTTAAAATATCAGCAAAGAAGACAAATGTGATGTGTGAAATTGACATATAAACCACTTAGATTTCCAATTTCATTTGTATGTTGTGCTTGATTTCACAGAAACACAGAGCAGCTGAGGTTGGAAGGGACCTCTGGAGGTCGTCAGGTCCAGCCCCTGTGTTCAAGCAGTACCACCTCAGGCCAGCTGCCTACGTGTATCCAGATGGCTTCTGATTATCTCCAAGGAAAGAGACTCCACAATCAACCTGGGCCGGTGCTCAGTCATGCTTGCAGTAAAACAATATCTCCTGATTTGAAGACGGAACCTCTGGTGTTTCAGTTTGTGCCCATTGCTTCTGATCCTGTCACGGGGCACAGCTGGCACTGGGAGACCCTGTGGGGCAGGCAAGGGAGCCCAGGAGCCAGGTGGGCATCTCTATGAGCTATGAGATGCGTAGGTGTTACAGAGTTTAAGAAAACAAGACCAACTACATTTAATTGCTGAATCAAAGGTGTGAATGCTTGGAAGTGATCTAAACTCAAAGGGACAAATATATTTAAGTTCTCCCTTTCTATACTGGGGGCTTGTATTACTAACAGCTCACCAAGTTAGTTGAATTTAACCTTACTTCAGCTCAGGTGGTACTATATGTAAAATATGAGGTTGGTTTGGAACTTGAAATGGAAGGGTTCACCTTCCTGTGATCCTCCACATCTAAACTGAATTTTGTCACAACACCCATACAGAGGAACATAGTGAATACAAAGGATATAAAGAAATAAAAAGTAGGACTTTTCCATAAAACTACTTTTTTAAACACAGAGTTTCTCTATCAACATATAAATGTATATGTATACGTATATATACCAACACTGGATGTGGTATAAAACTTTTACCAGGATTTCGTCACTTTACAGTGTTTGAGCCCACACAGGCATAGCTGTGTCTTCTCTGACACAGTTTTAGTAAGACTAACACAGGTGCACAAAGAAATGGAAGTCATGACACAATATCCAGTTTGAATTTTATGTAAGTGTAAAACATTGTGAGTATATGTCTGCACACACATATACCTGCTAAGCAATTTTGTAAGCAAGCATCTTAATGTGTCTTTAAGGAACTGCATGGCTGAAATGACAAATGAGCACAATGTCAAGGCAGTTATTGAATTATGAAGAAGCATAATATAGTATAGTCCCGCTCACTCAGAATTAGGGTTATGCATCACATTTGCATTTTAATTATAAGATGGGGAGTGGAGTAACTTTCTTGGTTTGGAATAGTGTCAGAGAAGAAATTGTTGTGTGACTGAATATCTTATGGCAGTTCATTATTTATCAGATTTTGGAACTACACTGGGCATCAATGTTTTTTTTTAATGGTGATGTTATTTTATAACCATGTTAAAGCAGCTAATTAAATTTAAATCTGAGGTTTAAAATGCCCATGTAAAGGAAAGCTACTTGTAAGTCTTCCTCCTGGTTTCAGCTGGGACAGAGTACATTTTCTTAGTAGCTGGCACAGTGCTGTGTTCTGGATTTAGTGTGAGAACCATACTGATGTTTTGGTTGTTGCTTGCTCTAAGACAAGGACTTTTCAGTGTCTCATGCCCTGTCAGTGAGCAGGTGCAAAAAAATCTGGGTGGAAGCACAGCCAGGACAGCTGACCCCAGCTGGCTGAAGGGATATTCCACTGAACATCAGCTCAGTGCCTAAACTGGGCTGAGATGGCTGGGAGCCACTGATTGCTGCTCAGGGATGGGCTGGGAAACAGTCTGTGGTGAGAAACTACATTGTGCATCACTTGTTTGTCTCTCTCTCTCTCTCCATTTTATTGAAGTTATTATTATTATTATTATTAGTAGTAGTAGTATTAATAGCAATGTTGTTATTATTGTATTTTACATTCTTTCAATTATCAAATTCTTCTTAGCTCATGAGTTTTGCTTCCTTTTTTCTTCTCCTGATTCTCCTCCCCATCTCCCTGGGGAAGAAAAGGAGTGAAGGAGCAGCTGTGTGGTACTTAGTTGCCAGCTGGGGTGAAACCATGACAGTCTGCTTAGCAATGGACAATGAAATAATGATCTTTCTGCAGACTACAAAGAAAATGCTGTGTATTTGTGAGACTAGTCCACATTTATAGCAAGGACAACATATATGTTCCTAACCACCCTGTAAATTTAGCCTAATGAAATACACTTGCTCATATTTGGCCATTAAGTGTTATTTGGTGTTCGTTTACCCAGTGTGAAAAATTTAATTGGAAGAGACTGAGATTAAAAACCTGTCAATTCCAGACTTGGTAACACATTTTTTCCCAGGAGAGCTGCAAATGCCGTAGTTGACTTCAATGTGTTTTCAGCAGTCATTTAAGAAAATGGATATGTATCTAGCATGCAGAACAAAGGTAATACCTCTAGTTTCAGCAGAATTACTGTTGCTCCATATTATACAAGGTAGATGAGGAGTGTTTTTAAATACCCTGCTGGTATGGACTTGATTCTACAATGAATAATCATGCTGAGTGCTACTGACACACATGAGCAAACCAGTGTGTTCAGCATTTCTTGCATTATTAATCAAACATTCATTGAAATGTTCAGCGATGTTCAGTGATTTATGTTAAAAAGATATCTACACTGTGTATTTCAAAAGGCAGCAATTGATAATGGTGTTGATGTAAACCAGGCTTTTGTAGCTTTGTGTTAATGATCAAATAAGCTTTTGGTATCTTATACCCATCTTTTAAATATGGTTAAGAAAGCAATACAAAAAAGTATGCTCTTAACATTTTTACACAATTGTGAAATAGAATGATGAAAACTCTATTCTTGAGCAAAACCACTGGTGATTCATCCTTTTAAATATAATTTTATATAAAGACGTGAGCTGGTTTTGAATCTATATAAATCAAAAATAATTCTGCTGAAATTGCTGGATTTACATAAGGGTAAACCTGTCTTGAGCTGAGAATACTTTTGTTTTTTAGTATGCATGGTTAGAATACTCAGTTTTACCAGGTGGAGATAAGTCTTGCAAACTTTTGCCTTCCCTTTTACAAAGTAACAAAGAGATATTTTATGAGCACTGAGAAGCTTATTGTTTTTCTGTTGAGAAAGAAACAGATCTAAAAAGATAGAAAGATGGCATAGAGATTTTATCATCAATAAAACAGTGGTATTGAGGCTATGAGGATAGTTTCACATTTTCATGAAAATCTCACAGTCATGAGTGCGAGCACCTTCTTTACTTAAAATCCTTATACATCTTTGCCTTCCATTAATTTTATCTGATGAAAAATGTCTCTTAGAAAAGCAGGACAGAAACTGAATGTCAAATACGAAGAAAAAATAAATATAAACCCATTGGCTTAGTTTTACAATTTTGTTAGGCAAAATATACTTCATTAAGCAGTATACACACTGTCATGGTGCTAGTATTATTATTCATTAAAGTATGTTTGAAAAATCTAAGAAGTGTGAGATGGAGTTTGGCACTGGAGGCTTGAATTAATCTCTTGGTGCTGAATAAGAAATTCAGATAGGTAGCAGGACACATGCTTTGAACAGCCCTGGAAAGTGCAATCAGCTTTTGGATTTAATAGAATATAAAGATTCAGCAATTTAGATATTAATAGCAGGGTAATGTAGTTGAACAGCGAGCTGGGAAATGATCTTTACAGTAATATGTTAAGTTCAGCGATGACAATGTGCCTGTGAGGTGAGATGAGGTGAGCTGGAGCTGAGCTGCTGCTCAGAACCCTGGCATGGAGACGAGTGAGGAATATTGCACTTTGTCCTGGTTCCACTCGATGGAGTGGACATTGGGGTGGGTCTCAGGTGTGTGTGCAACGGTGTAAGAGTTGGTGACAAGTTTCCACTGGCAGAGTCTCTCTCACAGTATTGTAAATCACTTATTTCTGAGATTACCAATTGATTTAATAATTTGTGAGACAATGCTGATAAAGGCAAATTTTAACGGAGAATTGCAAGGAAGCTTTAAAATACATACTTTGATAACTAATTTAAAAGAGTCTTGTTTTTTTCTGTTCTTTCTTTTTTCGTGGTTGGTGGGGGTGAATCACAGGCCTAGAACTACATACTGTCTCTTCTTATTTCATAACTGACTAATTTGTCAAAGAGCAGTGAATGTTGGGCTTATTCACTTTGACAGAGAAATTGAGATTTGCATTAGACCTTACAGGCTATGGCAACTCCCCCTGCTATTTCCTTATTGACAGGCTGTAAAAGGATAAATTGATTCACTCCTCTGAAGGCCTCCTGCTACCTCTGCCTTTCGCTCCTTGATTCCTGACATTTGTTAAATCTGACAATGGAATAATGATCTGCAAGTACACAAGCACCAAAAGGGAGGCTAAGGAAAATGTGGGCCTGAGGCTAAATGGAGCAGGGGCCCTGGGGACAGTGGATGAGGAAAAGGCCAAGGTACTCAGTGCTTTCTTCACCTTGGCCTCTACTGATAAGAACGGTCTTCAAGGAGCCACACAGTGATTTTGTGATTTTTTGATAATGAATTTAAGTATTTCTACTGTTCCTTTTTTTCTCTGTATTTTGACTCTATTTCCCCATCTCTTCCCCTTCCTTCCTTCCTTCCTTCCTTCCTTCCTTCCTTCCTTCCTTCCTTCCTTCCTTCCTTCCTTCCTTCCTTCCTTCCTTCCTTCCTTCCTTCCTTCCTTCCTTCCTTCCTTCCTTCCTTCCTTCCTTCCTTCCTTCCTTCCTTCCTTCCTTCCTTCCTTCCTTCCTTCCTTCCTTCCTTCCTTCCTTCCTTCCTTCCTTCCTTCCTTCCTTCCTTCCTTCCTTCCTTCCTTCCTTCCTTCCTTCCTTCCTTCCTTCCTTCCTTCCTTCCTTCCTTCCTTCCTTCCTTCCTTCCTTCCTTCCTTCCTTCCTTCCTTCCTTCCTTCCTTCCTTCGCCACTTCCTTCCTTCCTTCCTTCCTCCCTCCCTCCCTCCCTCCCTCCCACCTGCTCACCCACTTTCCTGACTGCCTTTTGTCTCTCTTGCCTTTTCTTTTCCAGCTTCACAAAATAATCTATATAGTTTGACCTCCAGTAAATTTGCAAAGCCTTCTGTTACATGGCTAAATATAGTAATACATAAATACAATATTTTCCAGAGCAGGGCTTTTACTTATGGGTAACTTTACATTTGCCTCTTCTAATCAAAAGAATCGAAGAAATCAGCAAACTTACACAGAGCTGAAAAGGATTCAGCTGAAATTTCAGTCTGCAACATACTTTCTTGCACACTAAAATCTGTTCCCTTTCTTTGTCTTCTTTGCCCAATAAGTGTTTTTTATCTCAGTTTTGCTATTTTGCATCCATCCTTGGTCTGCTTCAGGCTCACAGAGGATTTACTGTGTTTTACCAAAGCCAATGAAACCGAAAGGGTAATGATGGCCCTTACCCTTTTTTAAGGCTCAACAAGAGGCAAGCCTCCCTAGCAACTGCAGAACACCCCCTGCTCCTACAAAATTTGGCTAATCTTAATTAGGTTTAAAACACTGTGCTTCCTAAGGAGACAACTATATTGTGGTGTGGTTAACTCTATCTCTTTTATTTCCCCCTGAAACAGCTGTTCCACATGCACACTTAGACAAGATGCAAACTGTGGGTAAGAAGTAATTTGCAGTAAAAATGTTACTTTTTACATTTGACCTCTCTTTCCAGGGTAAATATGAAACTACTGACCCAAAACACTGAAGTAAAACATGCCAGATATACAGCTGGGCTCTGTAACAGGGGATTTCTGGAAAATACACTTTGTTGACACTACTTGGCCATGTGCATTAAGCAGTTAGTCTTCTATTACGTTTTTTCATTTAGGAAAATATTCTTCCTTTCCATTCTGATAACAATTTCTGCACAGCCTTTGGTTAAAAAGAGGTAAACAAGAAACTATACAATGCAATGGTCATGGGCCTGAGAAGAGGACCTGTAAGAAGAGATTACCATGTGCTGAACTTGATTTGTGAAAGAGGACACGAAAGGACAGTTTAACAGCACCTGCAAGTACTTGAAAGATAGTTACAAAGAATATGGAAGAGAACTCTTCTAAATAGCAGCAGATGAGATAATGAGGTGAAAAGGTCACAAGCTGCAATTATTGAGGTTCAGATAGGACAGTAAGAAAAACTTGTCCTCTGTGAGGTCTGCTGAGGGTGCAGCACTGGAAGAGGTTAGCCAGAGAGGCAGTGGAATCTCTGTGCTTGGAGATTTTTAAGACTTGGCCAGAGACAGCAATGGCCAACATGGTCTAATGCTGGTGACTGTTCTACCCTGGCCGTGAGGTTGCATGAGATGGTCTGCAGAAGCTTGTTCAAATCAACACATCTGGTTTGCCACACCACAGGGATCCCTATTTATACAGGACTCAGAGGTGTTACTCCTGATATATCCTCATGTAAATCATATTAGAGTAAAATAAAAACATACAAATCCTGTACTTCAGACAAGTTAATGTCTATTATGGGGCAAAATCATGAGATCTTTGGTCCTTCAATAGCAGTAGTTCAGAATGAGTTATAGGAAGGATAAATTACTTTGCTGATTGTGACTAAGGAAAAGAATATCAGTAGCTGGTCTTTCTCCCAAGTTGGGGTCAAATTTCACAATAGACTGATGAACAGCACATGGACACAACCAAAAACTGAAACAGATGGCAACATCTCCTCTCTTCCTATGTAAATGAGAAATTAAGGTCCAAAGCAGAAATAAGTTTGAACTGGCGGACTGTTCTTGGAAGGCCCTGTCTAGGTCACATATTATTCTGGTCTCTGAGACCAGGTCTGAGCCTTCCTGGTCCCATTGGAAGCAATGAAACATAAACTGTCTGGCCAAAAAAGGTCAAGCAGAACAGGAGAACTGGGAGGCCACACATGACCCCAAGTGTGCTTTGTGGCCACCGAGGGAACAGTTCAACACTACTTCTTGCAGTACTACAACATACTACTGCTTCCCAGCCATATTGACATGAGAGACAGAATTGCTACTTTTTCTTTCAAAAAGGGGGAATGGGGGAAATTGTGGCAGAATGTCTCAGATGTACCTGGTACCTTGGGACAGGACAAGGAGAGCACTAGGAACTGAAGTGTGTGCTCTAGACCAAACAGAATGCTGAATGGGAAGCTCGCCAGCTGCACTATGGTGAAGAGTTTGGCACCAGGAAAAGCTGAGGAGGACAGTGGTATCAAACAATGTCTTAGAAAATATCCACCTCCATGCCCTTCTTCCAAGGTGGGTTCCTCCTCCTCAAAAAAAAAAAAAAAAAAGGAAAATTTTAAGAGCTTAAGGAACTGCTTTTTTTGTGAGCAATGGTTAGAAAAAGTGGTAATGGCTCTTTTTAAACAAGAATTCACTCTGTGAGGAAAGGAGCCAGGTACAGTCCTCAATACTCACAAACTTCCAAAAGCATGTACTGCAGGAGAGGATATTTTAACTGAGGGAGAATGGTATCTCTTCACCTTCTTTATTGTTTCTCTGTCAAAAATTTCGGCTAAACAATTTTTGCTCACTTTAATATCCTTTCAAACGTTTTATTACTAAAATATTCTGTTCATTTTGGAAAGAAAAACATTGAGGTTTTATTTATGATCACCTAGTATTTCACTCTCAAAATACCAAGGAAAATTATCTTTAATTTCTGCACTTAACAGAATTTTCAGAAAAGTGAACTTGACAGTGAGTGCATTTGAAAATGAATCTGCCTTATTTCCAATTCTGGTCTTTAAATCTCTGAATTGTTGATGCAATAAAATGAAGATAAATAGATTTTCTGTTCCAGATTTTTAAAGTGAGTTTCCATTTTTGCAATTACGTAGATCATGGAAAAGACAGCATTGTACATGCCTTTTAAAATTTTGGGGTTCTTTATTTTTCAGAACTGGGACTTAGCAAATCTAGCATATAAGAAATATGTAAAGCTATCATCCTTGACCTTACTGTACCTCTTAAATCATAGAATCAATCACAGAACTGCAGAGTCATAGCATCATAGAATAAGCTGAGTTGGAAGGGACCCATCAGGTCATCGAGTCCTGCTCCTGGCCCTGCACAGGACATCCCCAAAAATCGCACCATGTGCCTGAGAGTGTTGTCCAAACACTTCTTGAACTCTGTCAGGCTCGGTGCTGTGACCACTGCCCTGGAGAGCTGTTCCAGTGCCCAGCCACCATTTGGGTAGAAAACCTTTCCTGATATCCTGATATCCAGATATCCAGCCTAAGCCTTTCCTGACTCAGCTTCATGCTGCTCCTTCAAATCCTGTCACTGATCACAAGAGTGAAGAGATCAGTACCTGCCCCTCCACAAGTTTACTCTCAGCTTAAAAGAGAAATAGTAAGAATTAAACAGTGCCCATCCTCTCACCATTGCTGTGAAGTGACTCAGCTCCCATGCAAGACCCGTAAAGAAATAACATGCCAAAAGACTTCATGAAGCCAGCCAGGAACTGTTCAAGGACACAGGAAGGATCCAGGTAGGCTGTGATTAATCAACAATTGCTCCATTCTGGCAAGGGGAAGACACCATTGCGGTCATCAACTCAGCCACTTATTGGGTAATCTCCTCTTTGCTTCCTTGAGGTGAGTGGTTTTTGTTTCTGTTAATTAGAGGTTACTCCCAAAGAAAAAAGAAAAATATGGAAAAGACCCATTTTATCCAAAACTTCTAGATCAAAATAAAGACAGAATCAAAACTAGCGATCAGGGCAGCAGGCACACAGAATTCTCTGTGGAATCAGAGGTAGGAGCAACAAATTTCATTATTCACCCGCTTAAACTGTTCATTATCTCACCTGACAAGGGACTGAACTTTGTCGCAAACTCAGAAAGGCTGAGCCAAAATCTTATGAAAAGAATAGGTTCAATGCTTTTTTATCTTTAAGTATTTCTATGCTCTGCCTTTACCAGTAAAGGCACAAGCCTTCATCTTTCACAATCAGGATGGAGCTCTGGAAGGCATGTGAATCACTCTTGCTAAGCTCACTTTTTGTATGGATGTAGAACAATTACAAAATCTATCATCTACAGAATATCTTGTGCTCTTCTGTGAAGAATTTTGTGCTTTTCACAAACCGAGATTGAAAAAAAAGTGTCACTAGAGCCTGCTTACTAGCATGGAAGTCCTCTTTTAGCATTGGCACAAGGACACAATGGGATTTGGCCCATAATGTCACCAATACGAACCAGACCCTTTCTAAAAATCCTAGTCTTGATACTAAAACAACCCTATGCTGGCAGAGGATGAACCATGATAAAATATGTTTATCTGGAAACTCTGCTTTGAGTGATTGCTGTTACTCTTTACTTGAGCATAAGTGTTTCTTTATCCTATCTCTATTATTAATGCCAACTAAAATCTATTTCTTCAATGGGGCCAAAATATCATGGTCAATACCTTGAACTTTTAGTATTAAATTTGAGAAAGGATTGCAATGCACTTAGCTCTGTCTTCAGCTGAGCTAAATTAATGTTCTGCACAGCTGAAGTTGTAGAAGGTGGCTCAGAGCCATATTTCTGCTCCCCCACTCTTGAATTGGCTAGAAACCAAAAAAAGCCCCTATGACTAGGCTAGAACTACCTTGTACTAGTACCTTTTACTAGTCTAATAGCATGGGCAACTCAGTTCTAGCAGGAGCATCGTAAAGGATCAAAATGTGTTGGAGGTGGAATACGCCCTGCTTTAACTCAGAGCTGCCTCTGTGTCCCTTGGGAATTTGGCTACACCCTCAGTGAAGCCCTGACATCCTGGGTCAGCTTTCTGACTGCCCTGTCAGCAGCACCACACCTCTGGATCATGAGCTGGTGGTCTGGCCTCTGTAGCTCACCTACACCCCTTGCACACACCCACAACCTTTCCTGTTCAAAGTTAAGCGACACAGGCATGTGGGCACCCAGTAAGGTTGAAATTTGTGTTACAAACTGCCTCCTCAGCTGGCTCTGGGACACCAGGCCAGACCTCTTGTGACTTCTGTTAGTATAAGATGTAGACCAAACAGCAGTGCCATTTCTCTCTTGGGTAAACCTCACCCACTCATTAGTGTTCATTCATATATGCTGTTCTAAGCAATTTAATAACACCAAATAAGAAATTTCTACAAGACCTCTCACTAATGAACCATAGACTCCACTAGAATGAAGGGAAAATCTTAGAGAGAATTAATTCTGTCTGCAACATCACCCAGCACAATAACCAGGAGCAAAACTTTGGTTTAGAGAACAAATTCAGACCAATTTTCTATGTTACACACATTTCTGCTCTGCTTCTGTTAATTTCTACTTTGGTAGCTTATTAAGGAGAAATCCCTCTTCTTACTCATAAATCACAAATAGAAGCTCATGGTTTCAATAGATTCTATCTTTTTTTCTCCCCTCAATAGTGGTATGACTGGATTTCATGCAGATGGAACACTTTAACCTCCCCACTTCTGACAACAGAACAGTCAGTAACCTTTGCTGACCCACATCACATAATCCTGAATCCACTTTATTCATCTGTTTAGGGAATAATATCTATTAGGCATGCTACCCCAAATCTAACCAAAACCCAAGGTTTGCATAATAGGTCATTCTGGGAGGACTCCATTATGCTACCATAAATAAATTAACTGATCTCTCTATTCTTAGCAATGAGACAAGAATCTTTTCTCTCTATAGACTGTGAAGTCTTCAGCACAAGAATAGTTTTTTTATGAAGTTACTGAGCAATTAAGATTGTACAAAACCAAATCAGTTTCAAGTTCTAGGATTGTTTCAGTCAGACACTAGCCTGTCACAGGTACATATCTTTTGGATGTGCACATAAATCCTGGCACTTGGTGCTATTGCAGCAATTTGTCGTTATTGCACATTCTCAGTACTTAAAGGGGGCCTGTGAGAAAGATGGGGACAAACTTTGCAGCAGGACCTGTTGTGACAGGACAAGGATAATGGTTTAAACTAAAAGAGGGTCGATTTAGACTAGATTTAAATATAGACAAGACATAAGGAAGAAATTTTTGACAATGAGGATGATGAAACACTGGCACAGGTTGCCCCAGAGAGGTGATTAACACTCCATCCATGAAAACATTCAATGTCAGGTTGGATGGGGCTCTGAGCAATGTGGTCAAGTTGAAGATATCCACCCCATGGCAAGGTAGGGGAGTAGATGATCTTAAATTTTCCTTCCAACTCAAATTATTCTATGATTTTACGGTTGTGTTCCCTTGACCAAGCACAGGTTCACAAGTTACAGTCAGGCACACTTCTTGTGAAATATTTTTTTCTCCATCACTGATATCAGGCCTACTATTGATTAGGATTTCAAATAATACATTTAAAAATTTAAAAAACCCAGAACCCAAAATCTACAGCAGGTCAGCACCACGAATTTTGCAGAACCTTTGTGTGTATGTTCTACAAAGAATAGTTTCTCTTTTACTTTGCTTTCTGTCAGAGTGTCTTTAATTATTTGCAGAGAATGCAATTCTGCATCTGTTATTTATGCAAACAGTCCTGTTTTATTTAGACAAGCCTCCTTTCATGACTAAAGATACAGAGATTCGTTCTTGTATCTTGAGGAGAGATTCTCAAGCTTTTGTTCCGGTGGAACACCTCTTAATATTCATGCAATGGCCATGGGGTGTAAAGATTTTCTGCATCTTTTTTCCTTGTGTGCTGCAGACATGGATCTGAAACCATTCTGGCAAGTTTCCTACCAGTAAGACCCCGTGGCATTTAGTGAGGGTCTAAATAGAAAAATCTTAGGGTTTTTTTTCCCCTTGACTTTTATTTTTATACAAAACACTGTGTATTCTCAGGATCCTATAAACACATACAACAAACCACTGGTCCTACGTAAACTCTGGCAGATAGACTGATATCAGGCTGTTATCAGTGAAATAAACTGCAAAACCATTTTGATAGTTCTGATATTCTGATCCAAGGCCCAACAGCACCGGTGGCAACACTTGGACTCGCTTGACCATGTTTTGTATCAAGATATAAGGCTGTGGGGATACCAGTGATGTGAATGTCTGTACAGCTGGAACCATGGGAGCGCACCCCTCTAAGTTTCCTGGTGACAGGAGGTGTCTTCCTTGACTGGAAAGTAATGCTAGTGAGCAATTGCTTTTCTATTCTGTATTTTTGCTTAAGGAAACAGTGAGTGCTGTCTTACTGTAGCTTTGTTTTTTCCTTGTCTGTGCCTGTTCTCATCATTTCTTTAAGCTCTTTAAGCTGAAGAGGTAGCATGGGCAACAGAGGGTAGTCAAGGGAATACAAAGCTTTTCATGCAGTGTCCATGTTCATTGACTTAATGGATTGTTTTAAACTGCCCTACAACTGAAAGAGTTTACTTACCATATTTGACCAAAACTTTGAATAAATGCTCTCAGTTGTGGTAGATTAAAAAAAAAAACCAACCCTGAAACATGAAAAATATACTATGAAGCTGTAACACAAGTAAATTGGGTCAAATCAATCTAAGCAAGAACCAGAAGGTCTTTGGAATAATTTTTTAGTACGGCATTCTGACAAGTTGTTAAATGTTTTAATTCTTCATCTCTCATTACTGTTGGTTCTGTTTATATCATGCCTATAGGACTGTGACATCAAAATTCTTCAGGAATTTAATATCAAATAATGTGTACTACTGGTACCCCATTTGTTTCAAATGAAGGAAATTTATACCAGTTCCTGACTTTCTCTGACACTGTGGTAAGTCCAAAAGTGAGATATTTTGTCCTGTATTCCTTCTGTCACACCTATTTGTTAACTTCAGGAGAAAGTTAGAGAAATACAGGTTTGAAGGTCAAACTGGTCTCATATGGCTTTGCTAAATATAGATGCTTGACGAGTAAAAGAGCTTCACAGGTCTTGGCATATTTTGCTTGGTGCACTTCTATCTCTGCACATATGCAGACAGACAACTGCTCTCAGTCCATATCAGAAATATGAACATTAATAAAATAAAAAATATCCAGGCATAGGTTACAAATGTATCCCTTCTGATTTTCTGAAGGTAGAAGTGGAGCAGGATATGCCTCATCTGCAATATTTTCACTCTCATTTCACAAGTCTGTCACTGATGGATACTCTGAGGAGACGAAGCACAGCGTTTTAATATTCTCCTAAACTGTATGCAGCATTGGAATGAATCTGTTTTTATTTTAAAAAATCTTTATCCATAAAATGACATTGCAGCATGTGCAGCATTACACAAGCAGGAAAAATTGATTAAACAATAAAAATGTGGTAAGAGTGAATGAAATAGAAGAGGAATCTTTAAAAAGCTCTTTTCACCTATTTTCCCTGGCTAAAAACAATTTCCATTGACAAAAATGGCTTTGAAAGGAACTGTCTGTGCTTGTACATTTCTTGTTGCAATCCTGTCCTGGGATCCTGGGACCTATAATGTGCTGTCAGGACTACAACAGTTTACAGATGTGCAGCCAGACTTCTTGCTATTTATAGATGCCTCTCTGCAAGCAGTACTCTATGGGGTTGTAGCGCAGTAGCAGGCATGTTCTTAGATTTAGTGCTTACATCATATTCATTTAAGAAAATTTGGCTCTTCACCTGGCATGGCAAAGGAGGCACATTTATGAAGGTCAAGCAGAGAGAACACTATTGTGAAGAGAAATGTGGATGGAATTCATGAGCGAGCAGGACACCTACTGGGAGGACTAACTGAAAGAAGGAGGCATTAGGCAGAGATGTGGAAATAATAAAGAATGGAACAGTCATGTGTCCACAGCAGGTTTTGCTCTTTATTCCCTCTGTGGGGTAACTGGGGAGAAGGTTCAGTGCTGCCCCTGCAAGGGCAAAGCTGTGAAGTTGTTTGGGCTGCAGTGTCCGTGGGGTCTGTGCATGGCTGTGCTGCATCTTGCTAAAGCATGTGTTAAGTGTTCAGTCAGAGTGCTAGGCACAGTCTATTAATAGAAACAGCGAGTTTGGCACACGCTCGCACTTTCGCCTGTCTCCTTCTCACATGCTCACAGAGATGCTGGGACTGCATCCTGCATCCTTCTGCTTTTCCAGATCTGAGACTTTGCACACTGCTGTATGCCCTGAGAAGTCTCAGTGAGGTCAAGACAGCCCCAGACAAGTAAACAGGGGCTGCTCAACCCCAGTGTTGAGGAAGCAGAAGGTAACGGGTGGGGGAGCGGCGGGGATGGGGTGGATTTCTTGCAGAAAACCTGAGACCTCGCAGGGTACCCTCCCGGCCTGAAGGCAGTGCAAAGCTATTTTCGGCACTGCCCAGGCCAGCCGGACAGCCCCCACCTCGGGCAGCTTCGCTCTGGTAATATGCAGGATGCTGCAGAGACACGGATGCTCCTAAAGTGGCCCCAAACGATCCCAGCCAAGGCTGCCGGCGGAAAGCACGGGGAGCTGGCCAAGGTGCTGCCGCAAGAGACAGTCTGTCCCTTTCCGCGTGCCCAGCACCCGAATCACCGCCGCCCTCCCCCGCTGCCCCGCAGCCGGCGCTCCGCACGGCCGCCCAACTTCCCGGGAAGCGGCGGCCCCGGGCGGCCCCGAGCGCTGGCGCCGGGCAAACTTCCCTGCCCAGGGGGAACGGAGGGAGCCGGGGGGCGGGAATGGGGGGGGGGGGGGGGGGGGGGCGAATGCAGGAAACCACAGCAGCACGGCAGGCAGGAGCTGGCCGGAGGGGCCGGGAAAGTTGTTCCGCACTTCCTGCTGCTTCTGCCCGGGGATCAGGGCTCGGGGCTGGGGGAGCGCGGCGCCGGCCCCGGCTCGCATCCTCACTCACCTCGGTGCTGTCGGCAGCGTTCTCCGCCATTTTCCTCCTTAGGAGCAGGCAGCGGGAGGAGTGTTTCATTCCCATAAGAGCTAGCCAAGGGGTTGGGGCTTCGGGGCTGGTGTTTTGGTTTGTGTTTTCAAAGATCTCCAAACACTGGTGTGCGCCAAAGGACAGGGAGATAAAAAAAAATATGGAAAACAGCAATAAATCAGTCAGCTTTGTCCTTTCTGCGTCGTCCACAGGAATGTTTGTCTCCTCTTAGCATCGGGAGCTCCTCAGGCACTTTCAAGTCCTCCTCTTTCTCCCCTCTCCTCCACCTCCAGCGAGTTCTTGGGGTGGGCAGAGAGAGGCGGCACACACTCTTCAGGTTAAACTAAAAGGCTGTCGGGCTATGAGTCCTCCCCTTCAGAGAAAGCAGTCAGGCTAAACAGGAGAGAAGCACCAGCTAAACTGAACTTGGGCGTGCAGTGACCAGCTGGGCATCTTTGTGTCCTGTGGCTACTCTTCCAGAGGCAGAGGGAGCCAGAGACAAAGCAACAGGACAAGGAAATCATAGCCCTTTATTTTCCTTCTTTGGGCTTCTTTCTTTCTCTCTACGTCCCAGGACACTTCCTTTAAAGACGGTCACAAAATTTGCCACCCTCTTTCTATGAATGTCTTCTGAAATAGAAATCCCTTCTCCTCCTCCTTCTCCCTCCCTCCTCCCCCCCTCTCCCCTTCCCTCTCCTTTTCCCTTCCCTTCCTTCTCTTCTCCCTTTCCCTCTCCCTACCCCTTCTGCTCTTGGGCAGAGCTTGGTGCCCCTCACTGGGAATTGCATTCACGTGTCTTTCGTAGGAAAAAAAAAAATAAAATTTCAAGCTCCCCCCACCCGTCGCCTACACCCTCTCACACACAAGCACGCATTCACACGTACGCGCACACACGTTGTCTCCCTCTCACACAGACATGCACAATTTTTTTTCTCTTCCCCATCCCTCCTCTTCTTTTGAATCAGCAACACTTCTCTTTGCAAGGACTCTCGGCAAGGCTCTTAGAGAGCAACCGAAGAAGTCTGCTCCAGCTTCTTTCCTCCGAGTTAAGTAGCAAACCTGCTTTCTTAATATATCTCCTCGTGTGTGTGTTCTCCCAGCTCCTGTTTTACTTGAAGTTTTTCGGGAGGATCCACGCTCCGCCAGAGAGCCGTGAACTGGAGGAATATAGTCCCGATCCGGCGGCAGCTCCTGCTGAAAAGGGGGGAGGAGGAGCTGGGGGGAGGAGAGGGGAAGAGGCGGAGGGAGAGGTCTCGCTGGGGAGGGAAGGGAAGAGGCTAAAGGTGATTTGAACTTGTTTTTAGCCTTTTCCTAATGACATCTTCCTCTGTAGGAGTGCATCGCCACCTTCCCCACACGTTTATTTTGCTTTCACTCCTCCGGGCACTTTCTAGTTCTGAGTTGTCAGCTGGGAGGATTGGGTTTACCTCACTCGTGTTGCTGTGGGTAAGGGCGGGAGAGGGGGCGTATTACATAATTAATCCTTCCAACTTCACTTTCCGCAGCTCCATCTCCAGCCCACTGTTCTCACGTTTCTGTTTTGTTTTTATACGGAGGAGGTGAGAAAATAATGCTGGTGTGTGGGTGTGTGTTGCTCGAAGGATTTCAAGGACCAGAACAGGATTGCTGCTCTCTGAACAGTTTGAAAGTATTTCCTCTGGGGGTGCCAATGGAGACCTGAAGAAGAGGTTTGAAAGATTACTTTTGATGCATATTTTAAGGACGTAGCCAGCTCAGATGCTTCATCAGTAGCCGATTTTGATGGATTTGGGGTTTTGAATTTTTGTCCCTTGCAGCCTATTTTAATATTTTTCAATTAGAGTTTATCCTCAGCTGACCTCTGGAATACTGACATACCATGAAGTACTGCCAAAAACCAGGGAGTCCCTGGGCACACAGGAGGTGGAAATATTCCTGGGGGTGGGGGAATGGAAATAGAGTATATGAATTAGAGAGTAGAGGGCAAAATCATTCTCCTGCCCCATGGGGATGAGGAGGTGGGGCCAAGAAAATTAAAGAGGGGAATTCCTCCTTTTCACTTGAACGACCCTCACAAATTCTCTCTCAGAAACAGATCAGTAGGTATACACTAGATTTCAGGAATTTGTAATAAGTCGCACAGCAATAAGTAAGAAACCTAGGGAAGCAGAAGGTGTGTGGTATGCTGAAATGTCAAGTGGCAATGAGAATATGCCATGTAGGGCACAATGGAACAATATGAAGTGGTTTCAGAATATGAGAATATGTTTCAGACACATGTTCCATACAGACTGAAACTGGACCTCAGTGCGACACTTTGCAGAGCCATTTGATCACTCAGTCTTTCAAAAGCTTCTGATTTGCCCCTATTCCTTTCATCTCACATTTATTTTGACACCTCAAGTTCTTTCATTAGCTCCACATCACTGCTAATTTTTTCAGTAATCATCCACACCTCCTGTGTTTGTATAGTAAAATTTAATTTCACACCTTCTAGGCATGAGACTTAAGTAATGACAGAGGTAGAAGCAGTTCATCTCCCCCTTTTTTTTGTGACATTCATAGAGCTTTTGAAAGTCTTAAAACCCTTCAAATATGAAAACATCTATAGTCATTGCCAAGTATTCCAAAGCTACTCTCATAATCTTGGGCTATGGGCCTCTTCCTCACCAAGTACTTCAGTTTCTAGGTGAAAGGGTAAGGGGAAAAAATAAAAATATAATGCCTCTGCAATCTTTGTCACAATGTTTTTCTCTGCTATGGTGTGAATATCTGGTGGTTAGTGAGCCCATGAAGTTTCAGTCTGCATGCATTTGGACTAACCTGCATAGTTTTAGTGTGTCTTTTCTATTTTCAGGTGATACACACAACTAAACTTAGCCTAATTAAACATTTTAAAATAAACCAGTGTTCTATATAGAGAAAAAGAATTTGATTTTGAAAAACTACTCCAGAACATATTTTCCAGTTTTCTCTGACAGCTGGGTTTGTATTTCTGGTACAGCTCAATCACTCTTTAGTCAGCTAAATGAGGCATCAGATTTTCAAAAGCACTCGGCAACTAGCAAAGTTGGCAGGCAGAGATTTAATATATCCTTCTCCCCTAAGCTTCAGATACTGCATGACTTACCCTGGCACCTATTCTTGTCCTCCTCCACCTCTTTGTCAACACAGATGATACCTGACTGCTCATCCTTGAACGTGGTGCTGATGTTTTAGAGATACTGGGAAAGCCTTCCAGCCTCTTAGTTTCCAGCATAAGCATGAATGTTTTGGTCCTGAGCTCCTTTGGAAATCTGCCAGATGGTTGGTGTCTTCACTCCATTTGTGTTCTATATGTGATTGAGGAAACTGCTTTGAAAACATACACACAGATTTCTCTGATCTGCTTTGTTCCAAAGGGAAGGTGACCGGTCCTACTGGAACCTTTTTTTTTAATCAGGTAGAAGTTTTTCCTTGTAATAATTTTTAAGACACTCAGAGCACTTTGTTTACATACACGGATGTCTGTGAGCACACAGACACTTGGCCATTCCTTCAGTTTGAATATGAGGCTCAGTGCAAGTTCCTGAACTTGCAACACTGAAATTGAGGAATGTGAGCTTTCACACTGTTTAGGGGACAAAATATACTCCCATCATATGAATACAAATCCTGCTGTCATCACCCATTACCCAAGGGTGATTACTGGTTATTGGAACTATCATGGGAACATATTTCTGAACCCCTGTTCTGTTAGATCTTGAGGGAAAGAAAACTGTCATGAAGAAAATGTCATGGCAATAGAAGTGCATCTGCAGCAAAGCCAGGAGGTGTCAGAAGCATCTTCTGAGTTTAAATATAACATGTGTAAGTACATGTGAAGGTCACCAAGTATTAGGAATTGAGTAGAGTGGTGCTGAAGGGAAAGTGGAAAGGGAAGCATTTATTGCTTCAGAATTCCAATAATAGCAGCTGTGGTTGAGGCTGCTGTGCTACTTGCTGAGTGTGGCAGTAACACTGTGCTGGCCCTCAGAAGAGTCAGACTTATTGCCAGCTTTGTCATCAGCTTGGATGAAACCCAGATATCTGCATTTGAGGTGGGGTAATCCTGTGCATAGGAGCAGGCTGAGGAATTACAGAGCAGCCTGGGCTTGTGGAGGTTGTGGGGTGCAGCCAGGATGGGTGAGACTCATCCCGAGCTCTCGCTGCATGAGAGGCTGCACCATTCATCTCCATCAAATGGGAAGTGGCCACTGGGGTGAGGGAAGTGTGACTCTCTCTGCTTGGAACTGCTGAGACTGCACCATTGATTCTGTGTGCAGAGCTGGGTCCTCTGGTTCAGGAAGGTGGCTGACACACTGCAGATGGCTCAGTGAAAGACTGCTACAATGGTCACTTAGGAGCTAAGCTCTGAGGAAAAGTGTCAAAAACTGCCTTTTAGGCCAGTAATGTTTTATGACTAGCTCTAAGGATTCTAGCTAAGATGATCCAAACTCCATTTGGTACAGTCAGATCATTTGAAAAATGGGCAACAACTGCGCGTTGTGGCTTTGGAAGTTCAGATTGAGTATTAGCCAATTCTTGGACCATGAATCCACTTCCTATTTGGATGACAAAATATCGTAGCAAAAATCTATTCCAATATCCTCACCAAATTTTGTTATCTAATCAATTTTGTTTGTAATCTGATTTGTTATTGGAAGGATCCTTCTGTAGCATCATTTTGCATTGTTTTTTGTTGCTCAGTAAGTCACAGTGACTTCCTTTGTCTCAAAAGATACCTTTGGCAATCTTTCCTGTCTCTTCATGCATTTTTATCCCTACTGTGTCTCTCAAAGTTGCCAATACTTTAAATATTACTCTTATTCCTGAAACTTGCCCATGTTAATTCTGAAGAATTTGAAGTGAATTCAAATTCACACTGCAGATTTAAAGATCTCATTTTATTTATGCTCTTCCTTCCTTGTCCCTTAGGGCTGGACAAGGGACCAGCCCTTGGTTTTCCTCATTAACTTCCCTCTCCCTAGTTTATCATCTTCTCATCCTTCTTGATTAACACTGCATATTCCAGCCTTCTCCTGGGAATCATTGCAGTTTTCAACCATTGATATTAGGTTTGAGTGAGGAAGGGTCTGTCAGAAGCTAAGCTGATTTGAGATACCCACTGCTGCAGGCCAAGAATAAGTGTCCAGGGCTGAGACCATTCAGTCTTAAATTACAGACACCTTCTCACAAACAAACCCTTAGCTATGCTTACAGATAATGGAACATCCCAGAACTATGTCTGCAAGATATTTTAATTATCTTTTCTAAGACTTTAGACTCCATTTTGTTTAAAAGAGAAGCTCTATTTTGCCGTTGCAAACCTAAAATCTTAATCTAAATGTAACCAAAATGTTCCTTCATTTTTTTTTCTTCCGTGGAGAGTGCCAAACTCTGAATAAGTTGTAACTGGGTCAGTTGGAAGAAAGTTGTATTCTGACAGCTTCTATAAAGGTCACCAAAGTGTGTCTCCAGTCCTCTGTGGATTGGAGGAGCTAAGCAGGTTTTTGAGAATTGTGATTACTACAATGGCAGATAAATGGAGACAGTATCGTGATATCTTTGTTATACACTGACCTTGTTCTGTTCCCACCTAACTTTTTGAGCATTTACAAATCATGTACTCAGAACGGACAGCAAAATACTTCTGAAGTTTGATGTCAAAGTTATCTTAAAGTTATTAGGTGCCTAAAAACTCTGTTATGCAAAACTTTTCCCCTGGTAAGAAAAATGTGGGTATGTTGGAGTGAGTTCACTGAAGGAGCTGCGACAACTACTAAATAACTCTCACTTGTGAAGGTAGGCTCAGAGTGCCTGGTGTGGGAGGGGGTAAAAAAGATGAAGCCAGACTTCTCAGTGGTACTCAGCAAAAGGAGAAGAGGAAATGAGCATAAATAGAAATGAAGGACATGGAAACATTAAAAACTAATACTTTTTTTTTACTGTGAAGGCATTTAAAAATATTTTGTAGTCTTGGGTCTTAGATGCGTTAAACACCTGGCTACAAATGGCCCCAGCTGTAGCTGACAGTCCTTTGAGTTGGGGCTGGACTAGATGATCTCCTGATATCTTTTCTAACTTCAGTGATCATGTAATTCTGTGTGGTTGTGGAAGAGCCATGAAAATCACTTAGATAGTTCTGCCAGATCTGGCAATTGGGCATCTGTCTTTTTGCTTTCTCTTCTGTATTATTCCTGAAGCTTTGAAAAAAAAAGATTATGTATGTATAATCTCATACCATGGTGATTTGGTTTGTGCAGCCAATATTTTCACAGGAAAAATATGCTGAGAGAAGTGACAGACTGTTGCTTGTATTCTATTCTAGAGTTCTCACAGGAGAGAGAAGGTGTGTAATGTTGTTTAGAGAGCTAAATCTCATGAACCATCTCCCATAAGCTATCAATGGGTGCAGAATATTGTACCCAGGCACACAGCTCATCAGAGAGAAAGTGAAGTAGTACTCTCAGAGTCATGAACTCACTGAAAAAAAGTGCAAATCACTCGAGTCCATCCTATCTTGTCACTTCTCTTGTGTGATATCTTTAAGAAACTGTCTTTTATGAGAAAAGCTCTGCCTTCTACCTTTTACTGTTTGCTGGAATCTGAGATGGAATTTCTACACTTAAAGACCCATTTCTTTTTCGTCTGCTCTGCCTTTCTCTCCTAGTGCATCACAGCATGATTAAAAAGTCTGAGATGAAGAGCAAATATGGAAAAATGTCAATATTCATTCAAACAAGAGGTTTTCTTTCTTTCTAAATATAAAATCTTATTTCTTTGGTTCTTAGGGTACAGTCTGTGCCTAAATGTTTGAATTGCTATGTCACATGAGGTTAGAGGAATTAAACTACACTACAGATGAAGGTGCAATAATTGAAATTACACCTCTCTTTTATTTCTTTGCCCAACAGCAGGCATTCTGTCATCTTGGTTTCTGTTGCTTTCTGTTTTTCAGAAAATGGATGAGGCATTTTTTTGCCTCCTTCAGTGATACACATAATGCTTTGGGAGCACTCCTGTAAAGCATTTTAACTGGAAGATCTATGAAAATAACTTAGATGGCTCTGTCAGGTCTGGCAAATAGCTGTCTGTCTTCTTGCTTTCCCTTCCATAACTGTCTTATACAGCAAGGCATTCTGCTACGTTCCTCACGTTTCCCTGTTGTGAACGATTTTCTTCATGTTCAGCTGTCACTGTTGACAAGCAACCAACGGTAACTATGATAGTGGGCTGGCAATTTTTTTCTCCCCAGTTTGGTATTTTCCTTCCTCTTCCAATAAGGAAAATTGCCAAATCCTGCTGCCTCCCACTAAAACATGAAAAATATGAAAGTGTGATCAGTGCTGTGTATTTCATGAGCTGAGAACAATGTAGCTATTTTTCCAGAACTGTCTATAACTTAGCAAAAGTGAGGTCATACCTCTTCAGAATGTTGCTTGATGATGTTCCCCAATAAATTAAATATAATCGGGCTTTGGCCAGGTTACAGCATGGAGTCAGCACTCTGAGGTGCCTAAGATGATGGTTTTTCTGGCTGCAAACAGAGCTCAGCCTACTGGGTTATTGATCTGGTAGTAGACCTTGGCACCTGCTGTGGCTGTGGACTTTGGCAGAATGGGGAGACCCTGCTAATTCATCTGTGATCGCTGCCAGGGAAAAGATCAACTTATTTATACTGAAATCTCCATAATACAGGTATAATTGTATGACCTAGGTGTTAATGGTCTCCCTTTCCTCTCTTTGTTCAAACTGCATAAAATAGAAAGGGGTGTAATAAAGGAGCCAATATTGAGAATTACATGGACTTTATATGTGGTATGTTTGTACATTCTTTCAGGAGGAAAAAAATACTTAAGTAGTATATAATGGTTTTGCTTGTAGTGTTCAGAAACCTCCTTGGTACAATAAAAAGCCTCTGGAAATACAGATGTTTTGGGCATAATTTATCAAGCTAGATAAATCAGTGTAGCAGGGTTCACAGTTTGGGCGAAACTTGCTTCTGAGAACTTTGCTAGTACTTTTAAAGGCAAGGTAAAAGAAAGAGTTCTCTTCCTTAAGGAGAACTTGCACCAGTTATTTTTGTTACAGATGTGGCCTGGAGAAGCCCATCAATCTTCAAATTCCCTTGTTCCAGGTATTGCCCTTCAGATCCTGCTTTGGTAGTTTGCCACAAAATAGATGACAGCGAAGCATTATTTCCTTGATTCTTGCTTTACAGTTTTGCCACAGAGCTCAAGTGAATTACATGAAACATAAAACAAATTCCAGGAGGGCTGGGCCAGAGCCAGTTTTCAGGTCTATTTCAGTAGCTGACAGGATCTTTCTGCCCATAAACCTAAGAAATGGTACTCTGGGAAAAAATTGAAATGAAATTCAAGCTGCTCGATCAAAACAGTACATAATTAAAAATGGAGGATTTAGAAAAAAGAAATTACACAGAATTAGAACTCTTGTGACTAAGTTAATTTGCGTGATCCATTCCTTTTCATTGGGAACACTACCTTCTTCAGTGTGGAAACAACAATAATAGAATAAATGGCTTTAACAAGAAGGGTACACCACTGCAACTCCAAATGAAAATACGCTAATCTTTACTGCAGTATAGGAGCCTGCAAGAGATTTGAAAAAATATGTAATTTCTCAATGACAGAAAAAAATATAAGAAAGTTGCACATTCTCTCCCTTACACCTAATATGTTCTGGAAATACATAAAAATTATGACTTATAGGTAGTAAATCCATGTGTGTATATCTTATAAAGAATTACCAGCTTGGTGAGGAGGAAAAGGGAAATTACAGCAATCTAAACTTCAGAAGATTTAAATTATAAGCAAATGTAAGGCATGTTTTTAAAATGGCATATGAAAGGTCATGTTCATTTTGTAGGAGTATGAGCTCAGTATGAATTTGAGCTGTTCTGTCTTTTGATGCCAAGATAAATAAAAAACTGAACACCAACAACCTTAGGCCGCAGTGGATCCCATAATGGTTCCTGGAAATTATGGTCAAATAGGAGTATAAACCTTGAATAACATTTTTTATGAGAAAGCATATTGAAATTTCTAATGCCTGTTAGAAATACACACATGGCTAGAAGCATTAGATTTTCTTTTCCCCATTGTCTCTATCCCAAAAACTAGATTATTTTATCTTCAAGATTTGTGATCTGTTATATTATTATTTAAGTTAATCTATAATACTACCCTGCATTTTTAGGGTGTGGATGATCAGCTAGCAGTACATGCTTTGTCTTGCATATGTTTAGAGATAATATAAAATCTCCCAAAGTGTGAAGTAGTACACCTGGATTGTTATTTCAGGAAGTGGATTTGTCTAAATAGGTATTATAATAATATTTTTAATATTATTGTATCATATTACAATGATATTTGGAACATCATTACAAACACACATAGACTTCAAATTAAAATTATACAAATAATTTCATGCACTGCAAACCAAAATGTTTCATTATCCAGTACAATCTTAAAATTTACAGTAACAGAGGACAAAAAGCTCTCAAACTGTGGTTTGCAGGAGGAAGAGAACTAAAAAGATTGAAGATATGGTCAAGTCCAGAACATTGTCAAATACAGCAGCCTAATCATGGTTACTCCATAGGGATGAGCGTATTTAATATATTTTATATTAGATATTTTGAAATTTATTTTGTCTCTCTGAGTGATTATTTTGCCTCTGCTATATTTAAGAGCTATTTTATCTTCAGTACAAATATAGTAGTGAATGACCCAAAACCTCTCACATCTGAGAATGCCCCAAAAGTAAAGCAATCAGAATTCCCCTTGTGGAAAAAATTACGGATTTTAAGTTTTAATTGTGATGTAAGATTGAACTTTGCATTTGGTCTATAATTTGGGATTATTGCAGAGGCCTTTGAAAACTATAACATATAATTGTTCTGATCAGGATTTTCCAACATGGCTTGTACTGTGCTCTCAGTCCTACTCATCCTGACCTCTGAGCCATCAGGTCCAAGTGTACTCATAGAAATTTAAAGTACAATTATTAAAGACTTAGAGTTCTGTATATGAAATGATTATGATTATGATCAGTATGAGAAGCGCAGACTGTAGCCAAGAAGTGAATTGCTGATGGATGAATTTAGAAAAAAAATCTGTTTTTCTCATTTAAAACTGGAACTTCTCACCCTGATCTATCAGTTTTCTAAACATTGCCATGCCAGCAATTCCTTAACTGATATATAACATCCAGATATACTTATTTGTGACCAGTTGCAGTCACAGTGTAGCTGTGTATCCTGGTTGTGCCAATGTGCACACTCAGCACAGTCACAAATTCCCTGGGTGGCTGAGGAGCTCTGCAGGCTGATCCTGCTCTTTGAGACAACTCATTTGAGATAATGGACTGGCATGACATGAGGGGGGGAACCAAACTCCTAGTTGCTTTCACAACAAAGTGAGAAACCACTGCAGAAGCTCTCAAAGAGAGAATTTCAGCTGGTCCTGGAGGTGTCCTCAGGCAGCTCCTGGTGTTTATAAGCTAAATGGTGGCGCCATTGTCTCAGAGACGCTCCCAGGTAATTGATGCTGCAGGATTGGCCAAACTGTACAGAGATACTTGTAACCAGTCTTTAGAACTCCTCCTGTAGTTACAGAAATGGTCAAACATAACACTTGAGACATCCAGACTAGGTTTGCACATAAGACTGTTTGCCAGCTGTATTATAAGGATCCAGCAGAGAAGCAATTCAGCGAGTCTCACTAGACTCAGCTGAAGATGCTGTTACAAAGACCCTTGCAACAGAGACTTACAGGTTCTCTGTTTGGATACCAGTTTACCAACCTGTTTGAGAGATTTGATTTCCTATGTCAATATTATCTTATGCAAAAAATGAATTTTTTTTTAAACAAACAATATATCTTATGATTGTATGTGCACCCGTTCTCAGGTACATCACCTCCGATGGAACCTTTAGGGGGAGGAATTGACAGAGGAGGGAATGTGGGGTGCTGAAACCCCATGAGAAACTGGGACTTGTCTCAAAAGCAAACTTTCTTATGGAGAGATAAATCCCTACTGAGCTGACATGCCTAGAATAATTAGATTGGCGTTGGAGGCCCGGAATTTGACCTTTGATGTGCTGCTGTGGTGTTGTTAGGGAAATAACTTTTATTAGTTAAATTGTAGTTAGATAGGTAATACGAAAACATGTGCAAGTGGAAAAATAACAACTTAACTACTCATATTTGCCTGGCAACCTGCTACATTGATCAGCATATAACACCTCAGAACAGCCCATCAATAATAGCATTGAAAGTACAGAATTTGCTCATACACCTCTATCTGAACGGGGAGAATTTTACCTTCTGGAATGCCTGACTCTGGATCCACTCCAGGGATACCTGGCACCAAGCTCATTCAGCCAGAAGCTACCCTTAACAGCCTACTCCTCCAGAGCACAGAGCATGGGGTTTTGCTGCACTTTAGATCAGGACAGTCAGCTGCTGTTCTTGTCAACAAGGAGAGGGGAAATAGAAATAACCATGACTCTGTAATGTTGTAGTGTTTCATGCATCAATAACCACTCTTTCACAAAGGCAAGAAGTTCCCAAACTCCTTCATGTGAATATAATTATTGCTTAATAATTAAAACATGCTTTAGTCTGTCCTGATCTTAAGCGCAGCAAAACCCCATGCTCTGTGCTCTGGAGAAAGTGACAGCTTGAGCTTTTCTGTTTTGTTTTTGTAAAATTTAAAGACTTTCTGGAGCAGCTCTTTACTGACTATTTAGGGAAGATCTGTTTTCTGGAAAGGTAAGAAATTGCTTCCATTGAGACTCCTATTTCAACATCACAAGGATCAATTTGACAGTGACACAAGAAGTTATTAAAGGAACACAGTTTTAATCCCAGATCACAGAACTAGAAATTTGCTGAAGCTGGTAGTTATAGAAGTAATTGTTCCCTAATGAGCATTTATGTGTACCAGTGTATGAAATTACTTGGTGAGTTCGAGATGCAGCTCAAGATGGCAATTTTCTCAACAGCAAGATCTGTTGCCAATTGTTGCTTTTTTTCTTCTTTGTTTGCAAACCCACTTGTCTGTGTGGATGCAAGTCGATCCAGATCAAGACACTGATTAAAATTATGAACCAAATTTTTTAGGGTGCGTGACATTGTTCTTTTGGAGGGCATACTTTTATTCCATTTCATTCACTGAAGTAATTCATTGTATAGCTGAAAAAAAGAGCTGAACTAGCACAATACGAAGGCTATTGGAGGGCAAGTCCAAAAAGAAAGGGACAGAAATTTTGCCTTTAGCGCAAAAAAAAAATATTACTAAGGACACAGCTTCAGTCTTGTGTTTATGGTGGAGGTAGTGATTCATAAATGCCTGTATTAGCAATTTTGGTATCACAGACAAATATATGCCTCTCCAATCTGTGGTCTGACTCCAGTTGCTGTTCTCAGGGTTTCATACCAGTGGGGCTAATGGCCTGCCCCAGTAGAGGACATCCATTTCAGACAAGTCATTTGCAGAGAAGGGCCTTTGCAGGATTGCTGACTCTCCCTGCCAGAGAGGCCAGAGGCTGTAGTGAAAACCCTTTATACTTGACGAAGTATATCTCATATGTCACTGCTGGTCTACACTTTCACAAGCAACACCTTCTTTACTTACATCTACTCTTCTATTTATAATTGTAATCACTTATTGAACTGCAACGTGAAATATATTGAAGGGGTAATCAAGAGATGTGATGACCTCCTGATCAAGAGATCATGTAGTGATTCCAGCTGCGAGGACACTGAGCTTGCATGCTGGGCATGGAGGCAGCACAGCCTCGAGGAGCATGGAGCACATTGCTGGCCAGTCAGGCATAGGAGCTGAGGGGGTCTGGGACACTCTACCATGCCCTGAAGACACGGCAGTCTCAAAGGGAGCTAGCCCACCTGCCAGGCCAAGGACACTGGGCAGCTTCCCCTAAAAGGAATTGATACAGAGACAGAGCAGCCTTGGGGGAGGCAGGACTCCTTGCTACAGCCTGGAGAGCCTTGGGGGACAACAGGGCTCTCTGATGGAACTCAAGGCAGGGCATCCTGAATGGCAGCGGGACACCTCTCCAGCCCACCAGACCCCAGAAGCAGGACAGCTGGGAGGGGAATGAGACCACAGTGGGACTGGAGCACTGTCCTGGCCCAAAAGGCTCAGCCTTGAGGGGAGAGCGGCACCACAGCAAACCAGTGGGTCTCAGAGGGAAGGCTCCCCGAGGGGCAGCAGAGCACCATGCCAGGCTTCCCTGGCCAGGAGGCACTCTGAGGGGAGCAGGGATCCCACTGCCCTTCCTGGTGCCACAGGTGGGAGCTGATCTTAAACCTGGAGCTGAGCTTGTTCATAATTACATGAAAGGCAGTTTAGGAGGATGACAGAGCAAAACTCTTCTCACTTAGGGTAGATGATACAACAAGGGCCAGGGGCTGCAAATGGCTTGGGAATTCCCAAAAACATGGGGAAAGCTGTTTTTATCTTAGAGGAAATGAAAGCATTCATTGCGCAGGGCAGCGCTGTCAAGATTCATCTCATAGAGTGCTGGCAACAGTCCCACTCCAGTAATGAAATTTGGATGGAGACCTCTGAGGTTCATTCCATTCACTGCTTCTCTGGTTCTGTAATTCTTGAATCATTAGCTGCTGTCTAAGTGCTTCATTTTTTCACTGATTCTTCTTGTTATATAACATTTATTATTAGTTGCTTTGAGCTTAACATTTCCTTACTTTGCATCACAAATTCTTGACAGAAGAATACTAGTCCACTGAGCTTAGCGTGGCATGAAAAATCATATTTGGTAGGCAGTGGTATAAACAAATTTCATTTATGAAACAGAAATAAACAGAAAAACAAAGGGAAATACTTAAGTTTTGAAGCGTGCATATGAAGGAATTTCTAAATACTTTTGAGTATTAGGAAGATCTGGGCTACAAAATACCCACTATTTATACATTTTAACATCAGGGTCTGGTGATATTTTATTTGTGTGCCTAAGCTTTCTTCCTGGACTGAGTTCTCTGAATCAATGCTTAAAAAAACCCCCAACAGTTTAAGGGTTATGGACTTTATCCTGTATTACCTTATTATGAATTTAACAAGTTTGTAAGTGAGACCCTATTGGGCATCAGATCCACTGACCATGAGACCAATTTAATAAATCACCTTGGTCCTATTGTCCACACACAGTAAATTGGAGAACGTGGATTAAAATAAAAGCATGGACACTGTAATGAGACATCTCTTTCAAACTGTTCTGCTCATCTAACAAATTATTATGTAATACCGTGGAGACTAGCTTTTAAAATGTGGCTAATAAAGCAAGATATTCCAATATTATTTTAAATTGTGGTTTATCTGCTTTGGTTTCTTGACACAAAATGTTTTAAAATTTGGCTTTTTGTTGTAGAAGGTTTCAGTATCAAAGGTTTCTAAGTGACAAGAGTAATTAGATCCTATGACAGAATAAAAAATCTGCCAATCTCACTACTTTAAATTTAGGAGTTTTCTCTGCCAGGTTGCAGTTTATATTCCATATTGCATCTTAAAAACTCATGATTTGCATTTTCTCAGCTAGACACACTCTGCTGCTAATGTATGTTAAGTAATGTCAGTGTATATTTACCCCAAGAAATAATACCAGACCACTAAAACTGAATTCCCAGAAGTGATGACAAGTCAGTTTGCACCTTAACAAGAGAACATCACATTCCCAAAAGCAATGAAAAATTAACTCTGCTCATCGTGCCATATGCACTGCAAAGTAGAGCTGTGTCATGGCAAGTCTTATTATATACATTATCACATTATTTAATGGTATTACTATGATATTTTTCTTGATTCAGTCCAAGCCAGTAGGATATGGTTTTATTACTAAATTTTGATGCAGGTCCATTTTCACTTCCTTCAGTCCTGCCTCTTCAGTTTAAGACCTGCTAGGTATTTTCTGCTTGGTGTCAGCCTCTGCTCCTTCCCTTTCTTCAAGCTGCCCTTGTTCCTTGCGAAAACTCCAGCACCTGCAACAGTTTCTGTTCAAAAGGTCAATGAAAGTGAGTAGCCTGACCTTGAACAGAAATTGAAGATTAATAACTTCAAAGAATAATAAATGTCAATTTTCAGTCAATTTTAAATAAAAAAGAGACAAATGCAGCAATCATAGTTAAACACGACGGGCCTGATTCCCAGATCCATTGCGCTAAAGATCCAAATTACAGGTCAGACAGGAACAGAATTTTTCAAAGACAGCAAGCACTCCTGAGGAAATGCTATAATTGCAGCTAATAAGAGGTAGGGCTACAAAAGCTTTCCACTGGAGGATGGTGGGAATGATTACTCTGTTTCAGGCTTAACCATTTTAATGCAGAATTTAAACACTGACCGCTGGTTAAGTAAGGCCTTCTGCATCCTAGGGAAGGTGAGGGAATCTCTCAGTATCTAAAAAATTACAAATTAGTATTTCTTTCTTATTTTACTTTTTGATTACTTCTTTTTTTTACTTTTTTATATTTTTGACTTATACACAGCTTATAAACCCCAAGAAATCTTTTATCTATTAATAAAGTGTGATATTTAAGTCTATGCTAGAGAATGGAGACTAATTGATGGTGTCAGACATAGTAGATCTCTGTTCTGCTGATATGAAAGGGTTTAGTTCTGGGAAGGCTTTTTTTTCCTAGGAAACTTCAATGGGAATATATGTTTGAAGAAAAAAAAGGTCAAAAAATAAACTTAGGACTTGCTTACTCTTGGAAAAAAGTGTAGATACTTCTGTCCCTTCTCCTTTTTAATGGTGTCTCAGTCAAGCAAG
Organism: Ammospiza nelsoni; assembly: GCF_027579445.1. Taxonomy (NCBI): domain Eukaryota; kingdom Metazoa; phylum Chordata; class Aves; order Passeriformes; family Passerellidae; genus Ammospiza; species Ammospiza nelsoni. The sequence continues at coordinate 31,919,364 of NC_080634.1, read as the reverse complement.
GCATTTTTATATCCTTCTTCACATATTTTTTCCCCATAAATTAATCCCTCCAAACAGACCCATCAGATTTTTTTTCTTTCTTTTCCTTCATCTTTTATGGGATTATCCATCTTTAAGAACATGCCCAGAGGACAATTTTGTCAGCACCAGGGGAAGAGGGACTACTGCTGTGTGTTATCAAAGTTCAATACCACAGGCCTTTTTCACTGGCATATTCCTTTAAAAAAATCTCCTCTTCTCTAATTCCTCACTATAATATTCTCAAATTTAACAACGTTAAACACTTTTTTTTTCCTGAATATTTCCTACCAATCGTGCATCTGCCTTTTGTTTTCCAGAAAACTGACATTTTTAAAAACATATTCCTTATCATAGTTCCAACAACTGTAATTCCCTTTAAATCTTCTGCTTTTATCAGTATCTTGCAGCACCTCATAAAGCAGATCTACTTTTGAATTTGGCCAAATCCATTAACCTTTTCATACAAACATTATCAAGGATAATGAAGAATTTAATCACAGTAATGAAAACAAAGTCACTCTGAGACTCCCTTAGTGGTCCTGACCATCTTTGCTTTCAGAGTCTCTTAAGTTTCCTTCCCACACTACTACAGAACTTCCTTTCTGTATTTTAATCTCCATTTGAATGGAGATTTGCTTCTTAAATAAGAACAGTGCAGAAGAATCTACCTCAAAAGGACAACACAGACATGGCAGAGAAACATTCTAGAGTCTTAAGGGTTCTACACACTACTGCTAATGATAAAGCTTTGGCAACCAGTGCTCATCCAGTGAGCTGGGAAGATACACATTAAATTTCTCTCAAAGTCTATGCCTTCATGGGAATGAGGTGACATATCAGTGGTTGATCTTCCCAGGTCTTTGAAATTTGTAATTTGCAATCCTGACTTTATGATTTCAGCAGAGGAAGTCCAGCCAATATTTCCAGTCTCTGTTAGGTGCTGAGGAGAGCTTTTCTTCCCACAGTTTGAATGTCTGTGTTGCAGTGTACTTGAAAGGCTCTCTCTGCTATTTCACTTTAAACACAGCAAATGCTCTAGGTTGGGATGATTTCCAGTCTGCTCCCTTTTTTCATGTCAGAAATCATCACTTACTCCAGGTGAGTGAGAAAACATGAATTTTAAAGAAATTAATATCTAGTTCTGCTCTAGAAGTGGCTATTGGAAAATTGCTTTTTCATAGCATATTCTTTCTGATGATGTCACAGAAAAGAATGAGACTGTGATACTTTTGGCACAGATGTAAGATAAATAAATAGCATGAAGAAGACTATCAGAGTTTCAATTCCTAAGACCCTTCAAGCTCTGTGTCAGAATCATTAGTGCCTTGGGCTATTTTAAACCCAAATAAACCCCAATATAACTTCAGCATTATTATAAATTTGCATATTTGACTACAAGATGAAATTTGAATTCTTGGTTCTGAAAGAAAAAACAAGCTTACCCAAAAAAAGCTGAGTTAGTTCTTAAACTAAGACAATATGCTAAATAGTATCTGAGACAGAGCATTTTTGTTTCTCAATAGCATCATGGTACTGTGGTCTGTGTGAGGGTTGTGATACACAAACATGATTTGTGTATCACTGTCAGTGGGATGACTTCTGCAGATGATGATTGAACACAAACTCGCCTTTGCACATGCCACTTACTATGCTTTTTGAGAGTATGAGTTTCCATCAGATTGTTCCATAAAAGAAAGCACATGACCCCAAAGGAACAGCAATTTCTTAGCACAGCAAATGAGCTAATCAAATTAGACACACACCCACTTTGACGTATTCAAGTGAATCTCGGAAAATTTTCCAAGCACTCTGCTTGTTCCTAATGCAAGTATATACATCTTTGCTTTCAAAAGCACTGTGAGTTCTGTTTAAAGAGCAGAAGTGCAATCTGCAGTACTTAACATCCAGCAAATAAATAAACAACAAAAATTAACCTACGTGCCATAAAAATCATCCGCTTAAGAGAAGGAGAAGCTGGACAACCATAATAGAATACTTTCCTTTTTCATGTTGCTGCAAATGCAAAGTGACACCTAGTTACAACTTAGTTAATAACCTGGGTCTACATAAGCAAGTTCTGGTGGTCCCTTTCTGAAGGAGCTTACAGAGTTACCCAGCTGCCTTTTGTCCTTGCTGCTAGAAACTTTCCACTCAACCACAGAAGAGAGAGACATGGCATGATATTTTAGACCAAAACACTTTTCCTGGCAGAATGTGCTACGTGACGAGATTTTCGGCTGCAGTGGTTCATGTGGAGGCTCGTGTTCCCTGTCATCTCCCTTACTCCCAGAACAGACACAAGCAGCACAAGAGGGAGAGACGCAGGCAGAAATCTCTTGAACTGCAAAACAATAGTCAGCAGATTGTTCTGTCGTAGACCTTAGACTCCCCAAAGACTCGTTTCTGGAGTTTTTCAGTTCATGTAATGCCAAGTTCAGTGCATATTCAAAACCAGCAGCCTTTCACAAATGCATGTATTCCTTTGTTTTAAAGAGTCTGCTCCCAGGATATACTATCAGACATAAATCTAAGCAATTTTTTGCCTGGAGAGTTATTAGGAGCTGTTTGTGACTCCAAACATGCAAGCATTAACTAATGCGAACCAGAGAATTCTATTTCCTTTGCAAAAACAAATTAATCAATTAAAAATCACCTTTCATGAGAAAATATGTTGGGAACGGCTGTCTTTTTCACCAAAGGAAATTTTGCTTTTGACTATGTGTGCATCCCTAAATATGTAACTCTTTCAGTTGTTAAAGGAAAACAATTTCACAAAAGTGAAAGTCGGAAACTAAATATTAAGATTCTGTCAGGGAAAAAAAAGTTGAGATTATATAATCCAAATAATGTTTTGCTTTCAATGTCATTAGAAAATGCATTTTCTTTTCAGGTACAACCAGGCAAATGAAGCATTGATCCTAAAAATTCACCCATGGCAGTGGGGTTGGAATTAGATGGTCTTTGAAGTCCCTTCTAACACAAACCATTCTATGACCCTGTGATATGTTTTCCACATTTACTCTTTGAATATGTCCCTAAAAATAAAGTCTGAAATTAAATCTGTCTTCATGAATGTTAGGTTCTGCTTATGAACATTTTAAAATGAGATGAATTTTCTCATCACCTCATAAAAATCCATCAAAGCCAGTGATGATCAGATTTTGTGTAGAATGCTTAAATGACAATGTACTATTCAAGTGTCTCACTGTTTTCTGCTCAGGTTTCTCCTTTTCCCATCAATCCACCAGTTGCCTTTGGCAACTAATTTTGTATCTTATGGATACAGAAAGAGCACTCACTTCATTTAGGTTGGTTTATCTGTGGCTGCTTGATATTTGATTCATCCAAAATGGAAAAACTGACAGATGTTCCAAAACAACAACAAAAAATAGATCTCCCAACCTAGTTTTTCTTTTGTTATATCAGGCCAGAACAAATTTTTTCTATTCTGTAACTGTAGCTAATAGCTATCTTTCTCAGCAGAAGGATTCTTTTTCAGTGCAGGAAATTTGATAAGCTACTTTATTCTTGTATAGCCAACATCTTTACAGCAGGCTTCACTAAGGAATAAAATCAATTAAAATCCTTTTGAGTTTTGAGTTGTGCTCCATTTCTTTACAAAAGCCTGCTTAACCTACACAATGAATGAGAAAGCTTTTCATCTACCAAATAGGAAAGTCACCATTTCTAAAGACAATAAAAATGACAAAAGTAGGAATCTGATTTGCGTGCTTCATTAGTCATGTTTTAATGCACAATTGATTCAGCAAATTTACAAAGGCAATGTCTCATTTTGTCTAGTGACAGGACCATATTATACAAATCTAGAAAGAAATCATCTTTATAAAAGAAAGTAGCTAAACATTACAGAATGAACAATAAGATCGTATGAATCAAGCTTTCCTTCTTCCAGATACTTCAGACATACTCAAAATTAATTGTTTGATTTTCCTGGATTTAATTTATTCTATTCTGCAAAACAGGATGAAACAGTCTTCTTTACAGATCTCACTAAAGTGTTTCTAAATTTATTTATGTGAGCCTGTTTATGCTGATGTTGCAATTCTTACATGAAGCAAATTTGACTGTTTGTAGCTGTGGATCAGCAGCACTGTTAGATAGAAAAAAACATGTTAAAATTGGTTGAACCTCCTTAAGACCTGCTTTAAGCTGTCTTTGGGAAGATCAGAAAAGGCCAATAAAGTTCCATGTGCAGACTCCTGATAAATCTGTGCAACAGAAACAGTGGAATCAAGAGTTTGCACAGGAGTAGGGGCTAAATTTAAATTTAATTCTTGATTCTTATTTAAGTTTTAAACAGTAATCACTCACAGGGTAAAGATGGATGAAAATCCCTTTGTGTGTTCTCAGAAATTGCATATTGCTTTCATTTACAAGAACGTAAATATCTCAGCAGCAAACTTAGCACTCTCTACTCCCCGCTTAAGTCATGTGCTTAAGCACAGCAGGAATCCTTGTGGTGACAGCACTGGAACTTGAGTAGTCATCAAAAAAGCCTTGCATGAAACAGGCTTGGAGAATGAATGGAAGCATCTTGGAGAGCTCTGAGAGGATAGAAACAAAACACTTTTGTAGCAAGAAGATAGGGAAGTCTGCACAGTTGCTTCCTTGTTTATTATTGAGTGATTTCAGTCTCCAGAGCTGTCAGGCCAATACATGGCACAAATCCTAAATTCACTTAAAACAGCCAGCTGATTTTGATATAAGCATGCTTTTCCTTGACTTGCCAAGAGTACTGAGGGAGTCTCTTAATTAAGAGGCACAGTTCATTTGTTTTACAAAGACTCCCGTGGTTTTTTACACCTGCTTTGTAAAGTATCTCTCTCTAGGGAAAATCCAGCCAAAGCATTTTGTTCATTTTGAGCTCTACTTTAGCAGTTTCTGTATCACCTTGCAACATGTTGCAAAGTAACTTTTTAAAGACATATTGTCTTCTTTTCAACTCCACTCCATTCACTGCACTTAAAATAAACCTGTTGGGGTAATAATAGATTTTATCTTGGTATTCAGCATTCCTACTTAGTTTGCTCAACTTTTATTTTCTATTCTCATGCATTGAGTCTCTATTGTCATATATTCATGTTTGATATAAGCATGAGGACAGGAAAGAAAATGAGGCTTTTTTTCTTTTGATAGTTCCTCCAATTTTGATAGGAATGTGAAAGCCATGAAGTAGTGAGAAACTGTTTAACCAAGAACACTCTCTATTGTGAGAAACCTCCCATGTTATCTTCATTAATAGAACCTCTTCCACATATTTGAGGGCTTTGGGGTTTTCTTATTATTTCCTTTTGCATATTCAATTCTGATGCTCTTAGGAATTTTCAAGTCATTATCTTTTAAAACTTATTTTTGAGATGCACCAAAGTTTCTCTCCCAAGGACCATAAAATTTTGGATTAGGAGTCAAGAATCTTAGCTTTAAGGACTCTCATCATTATCTAGGAACAAGAAGTAGTGGAAAGATGATAACATCGATATCCAGAAGTAAACCCATCTAATCGAAGTGCTGTGCCAACGATCTTAGTTAGAAAATGCATACAATCTGTGTCTTTCATTAAGCACTTCTGTTTGGAAATTCTTAGGTATTTGGCCTTAGTACAAAATAACTGACAAAATAACAAAAAAACCCTTCTATAATCATGCATAATTAATAATTTTAAAAGTTACAGGATGGCATTTACAACTTGTCTTTTGTCATATACCGGAATTTCCACACTTAGGTAAAAGGATAGAAAAAATCCCACTGTTTATTTATGCCTCAGTGCCTTTGAACGAGGCTTTGTGGGCTGTCTTGAAAGTTCTGCAAAGCGTCTGAACTTATGCAGTCTTTGCTATTTCAAAGAATATTTTTATGCAAGGTCTGGAGGCAAACATCTGTTATTCACAGAATTTAGACTGGATTGATTTTGACTAAAGTCAGGTTTAACAAAAGAGAACAGAACAATTAAATACAAAAGGAAAGTACTTTTGCTTACCTGTTTGAACAGATAGTATGAGAGAGACATGAGACGTAGAACTTTAACTGTTAGAGACTAAACACGTGCTAAGATTTAAAATAAAAGGCACACATAAGATTTGTGAAATATTTCTACGGTGTCTGACTAGCAGTAGTATTTATTATGTCTAAACCTTAATTATTTGCTCCCCAAAGTTTTTTTAGAAAAATCTGAAATTGAATGACTGGTGTTGTTCATTGCGTACTGTGCTGGTGGACACTCCAGCAAGACAGTGATCTCACAAAGACAAAGCTAATGAATATTTAGAGAATCTCCAAAATTCTAAATGCATAATTCTGCAGGATATTTCTGCAAATACAAACTCCTCTCAGATGGTGCAACTGTTTGAGGGTACTTCTAGTCACCTGTATGTCTCGCAGACTTTTGTTGAGCCTGTAAAAATATCTGAAACACGCTAGAATAAAATAAACCCTGGTCCCTACTCTTTTGGAGTTTTCCCATGAGAACTTCTTGGTGTACAGTAAGAGAGAAGAAAAGCCACACGGGTAGCCAGTACCAAGTGGAAGCTGCCTGGAGGTTGATCTGATACAATGGTTGTTCTGTGTCTGAGGAATTTGTGTCCAACACAAGCCTGAAGGCCACTCTGTATGTGTGGCACAGCACAAACCTGGCCCTGTTCAGGAACCTGTTGTGTGCATCACTAACTCCTCAATGCATAGCAGTCTCACTGTCAAGATCACTGCTGTAGAAATACATATTTTTATGAAACATTTCTAAAAAATATGTAGTAGGACATGCTTACCTGAGGTTATCTCCTTCTTAAATTTACATCTCTTCAGCTACAAATACATTTTAGATAGCTGAAATTACCATAATCACATGTTACTTGCATTTCCCTTCTAGTTTCGAATTTCATAATGCATAAATAAATATGTGTCATTTCATTCTTAAAGTTACCTCTGTTCTAATATCTGGCTACTCAACCGAAGTGAACCTCCAGTCATTTCACAAGTAGCTACACTTGGAAGGGACAAATTGCTTCCTTCTTGAAATGCTAAAGTTTTATCAGAGATATATTGTCTGATTTGGATATATACTGAGTTCCCTTTACAACGCTTTGACTGTGAAGGAATCATAAAAGCAAGTGCAGATACAAGAGACTTTCTTTTACACTGCAGAAAAAACATGAGAATCAAAAGATGGTTCTTACTCCCCACAGGCAGAATAAGTAACAAAAAATTTGAAAAGAGAAAGGGAATAGAAAGAGGATAAAGCAAAAACTGCATTCATGAGCAAATGAAAAATAAGGAATTGATTCATTAATTGCAGTCTACAGGCAGACATTTTGACACTTCCAGGAAAGCAGGGTTTAATGACACAGAAGGGTTACTTGGAAAGACAAAGACAGTAAATCCGAATCTCCACGCTCCCTCCTTTTCCCTGGATTTTTATGCTGAGCATGATGCCATATGTATGGAACATCCCATTGGTCACTGGGGTCAGCTGTCATGGCTCTGTCCTCTCCCAACTCCTTCCACACCCTCAGGCTACTCGTTGGCAGGGCTGTGTGAGAAACAGAAAAGGCCTTGATGTTGTGTAAGTGCTGCTCAGCCATAACAGAAGTTTCATGTATTATTGACACTGTTTTGGTCACAAATCCAAAGCAGAGCACCACATAACCTCCTAGGAAAAAAAATTAGCTGTGTCTCAGCCCAAACCAGCTCAGTGTGCCAACAGGTACCTGAATGTACTTTCCATGGTCCTCACAGTGAATTGGATTGAGAAGGTAAAGGCCAACTAGTTCCCAGAAAAGACTCTATCAAGGCTCTATCAGTCATGGCCATGTCTGCTAGGGTCCCTTTGGAAGGTAGTTCAATCCACCATCATAATGCTCTAGATAATCCTTGTCCAGGTTATCCACTCATGAAAGCAAAACTACTGCATGGAATTTTAACAAAACCCCATCTAAATAAGAAACAAATAATTGCATTTACAATTTTAATTTATGTGTGTTTCACAGTGATTCTAATACTCTTTGCCTAAACATAGTGATTTTAAACTGTATAAATTATTTAATTTTTCCCTCCAGAGAATTACAGATTCCTTTGAGTAGACAGCAGGATAGATCAAAGGTATTTGGAATGTTTCATCTGGTAAGGGCAGATCGAGAAAGGAATGGTATAAGCCTTGTTCACATAAAAAACCCCCAAAAACCAACACACTAAAGATACTGGTTTGTTGGCATAACATCTGCTGGAGGAGAAGGAGGAGGAGGAGGAGAAAGAAGAAGAAGAAGAAGAAACAAAATCAGCAGCAGAAGATGAAGCAGAAGCAAAAGAAGCAGAAGGAGAAAAGGGAGCAAAAACGCAGCAGAAGCAGCAGCGGAATAAGCAGAATAAGCAGGAGGAGAGGAAAACGCAGAAGCAGAAGAAATAAAATAAGTAGAAGCAGAAGATATGAAGAAGAATCAGATGCAGAATCAGAACATGAAGCAGCAGCAAAAGATGAAAAAGCAGAATCAAAAGAAAAAGTAAAGGAAAAAGAGAAAAAAAGAAAAAGAAAAAGATAAAAAGAAAAAGAAAAAGAAAAAGAAAAAGAAAAAGAAAAAGAAAAAGAAAAAGAAAAAGAAAAAGAAAAAGAAAAAGAAAAAGAAAAAGAAAAAGAAAAAAGAAAGAGAAAGAAAAAGAAAAAGAAAAAGAAAAAGAAAAAGAAAAAGAAAAAGAAAAAGAAAAAGAAAAAGAAAAAGAAAAAGAAAAAGAAAAAGAAAAAGAAAAAGAGAAAAAATGAAAAAGAGTTATTGGAAGTACTCCTGGAGATTGTTACATACTGGTTTTCATTTTCTCTTTACCAGACTAAACATGTCCTTTGCAGATCATGTGCTCTAGGCCCTACACCATTTTAGCATCACTCTGCCAGACCCTTTCCAAGTTTTTCCACATCCTTCATTTATCATGAGTTCTTCAGCTCAAAGCTGTCTGATGTTTCCCCAAAACATTTCCCTAATTAGATATATTTTAAGTTGTTAGGAAAGCTAGGCAAGATCCTAGGGACCTAGCCTTCCAAGGGATGGATGTGGGTGCTGTAATTCATCCAAAGCAATATGATCAAAAGAAGTGGCTTAGCTCCTATAGGAGGGTTCTAGCTCATAGCTCAAGATTGCATTTTCATAGGCTGATAGTAGCTAAAAAATGCAAAGTGGTGCCTTGCAGGGCTGTCAGAGTTTTCTATAGACAGATCTGCATGTTTTAACACACGTGAAAGAGACTTCACTTTCAAGATGGTTTTCTAGAACCAATATATGCTCCAGCAGTTAAAAGACTCTGTGATGGTAAAATAGATTTTTTTTTTGTCAAATGAGAGAATTCTCATTGGATTTTCTTGCCTTTGTAGCTTAACTAACCATCAAAATATGAGGTTTTGCATAATTTTCCCTTTCTTTGAAAAGCTGTATGCACAGGAAACATGGACCCCAATGTCTGGATTTTTATCGATGTTCTGAATTTTTGATGCTGCTGCATTTTGCAATCAAACTGGACCTCTCCCCAGTTCATAGTGTTCCTATGAAATGAAAACACTTTTATCTACAAACCTCAGTCCCAAACTTAGTGCAATAATGCACACTGCAAAAGCATTCCCCTTTGTCCTGTTTAGTCCTGACACAAAATAGTTTATTACAGACATGGAGTTGTCACCTAATTATACAAACAGGTACCTGTAAGATAATGGTGAAATCTTTGTCTTGGTTGATGCTTGATTTTGTGTTCAGAGCAATGATGGCACTGCCACAGATTAACACATGTGACACAGTACGTGTCGTACAAAATAAGAGAAGGAGGTGGAGATGTGGACCTCATAGGAGGATTGTTGTGTTCATATGCTAAAAGTGAGTTCTTCTGCTCCCCACCCTAGTTTGTCTATTTTGACTGTAAATTCATCAGAGCATGGGCTTTCTCTTACCTGGAGACAATGTGCACTAATACAGTCTGATCTTCTTCAATAAAAATTTAGAATAAATAATAAGCATAAACAAGTACACTGGTGTGTCACAGTGGTCACAAGGGTTGCAGGATGAAGAGAGAGACAAGAATGTTGACCTCATGTTCAGAAGGCTTGATTTATTATTTTATGATATATATTACATTATGACTATACTAAAAAGAATAGAAGGAAAAGTTCTCAGAAGCTAGCTAAGCTAAGAATAGAAAAGGAATGAAAACAAAGATCTGCGTCCCAGCAGAGAGTGAGACCCAGCTCTGCCGTGAGTGGTCAGTAAATCCAAACATCCACAGGGGACCAATCACGGATCCACCTGCTGCATTCCACAGCAGCAGATAGCCATCGTTTACATTTTGTTGCTGAGGCCACAGCTTCTCAGAAGGGGGAAAAATCCTAAAGAAAGGATTTTTATGAAAAGATGTCTGTGACACTGGTGTAAAGTGTAGCTTGCTCAGGAAATAACAGAGTGAGTGTTTTGTACAGCATGTGCTACTCCTTCACTGACTACTCTGAAGAGGTGCATGATAGACTCGGAGAGAGTCCAAAGACACGTGTGCTGGCAGAGGAGAGAGATTCCTTCCATTCTTAGCAGTGTGAGGGACAACCTGGGAAGTTACCAGATTGTGTATGGTCCTTCTGATCCACACTGAGGAGTGTTAGAGGGAAACATCTCTGGAGAGGTAGCAAAGTTTTGGTGTCAAGCTCTGCTTCATTTATTACATTTGCTACTGACATCAAAAAGGGAGTTTAGAACTTTTAAATAAAAATTCCTCTAGGACATGGCTCAAAAAAATCAAACAGGAGCACTTCACAGGTTAAAGAAAAGGATGTTACAGTAAAGACGAAAAAGCAGAAAGGGGAAAATGGGGAATGTTTGGAGAACATCTAGCTAATCTTAACACCTTGAATTTTAATTGGTGTATGATTTATTGCATTCTATGCTATTTAATTCTCAGAACAAAGCTGGGACGTTTTAAAAAATATCATTACTCTTTACAAATACTCCATGGACACAGAAACCAACCAAACTATATTCATGAGTGATACATAAAAGATTTTATGGACAGCAAAATGATTGTATGCTCGAAATATAAGGGGAAAGGGATGAAAGAATGTAATGCTGAACAGCATTTTTCAACATATTATTTCTTACACAATTATGGGCTATAATTCTGCCAAGTTCATAAATATATGCTTAGATTACAGGCCCAGTGTAACTTTGACTAGAGTGGTATGTTAAGGTTTATCTGCAGGACTAGGTGCTGCAGTTTATTGCAGAAGTAAGGAATCTTATGCAATTTAAATGAAACCAAAGTATGAAAATAAACAAAATAAATATTTCTTAGTGAGTCTAAGATCAGAACCCAGACCACCACACAACCAGATAGACACTTCATTATAGACACTTCATGCTTCATTCTTGTATAGTTTTGTAGAATCCGTAAGGGGATTTTTTTGCAGACTGATAAAAGAAAAGTGAAGCTTGAAGCAAGGTTGACATCACATGATACTGATCATACTTGTCATAAAGCTGCTAGCTGCCTCATGACTCCTGTTTCAGATGAAAAACAAAATAAGATAAACCAAACAAGAAACCCAATACAGATGAGACCAACAAAACAAACACTCTCTTTGAAAACATTAATGTCACAATAACTTGAGGTTCAGAGATTCATTTTTCAGTGCTGATACCACATGAACAGAGAAACAGATGATGTGATGTAATCTGGTTAATATTTGTTAAAGCAATGAGGCTCATGACATTGTTTGACAGAAGTATGAAAGATCTGACAACTGTGAGAAGGTGGGACTTTGAAAATATGCAAATTATCTGTCATGAAATATTAAATTTGGTTATCATCTTTTGAAAACCTCTGCATCAGTCAAGAAAAATCCAAGGAATGTGAATTTTTGATTCTACAAAAAGCTAATATTCTAATGTTTTGCTTTAATTAAAACATTAAGCTGGGCAGATATGCCCCACTCATACATCAGTATGTCAAGATGTTTAATGTAAGATTTCTTTTTGGCAGTTGTTTGTCACAAATTATAATGGTTAACAGCTCTTGCACTTTACTGCAGCAAAATAGGGGCAGGCATACATGAGTGCCAGTATTTTTCCAGTTACAAAAACACTGTTCAGTGAGAGGAAATTCCATAGGACATAGTGGCAAATTTGCATTTAAATGAATGCCTTCTATTTCTGCATTCTAAATAAAATGAACCATCTGCAGCTAGACAATATATCTAAAGTTAGCATGATCCAAAGAGCTCCAAGGTACAGTATAACAGTTCTCTTCGATTAAAACAAGCAGCAGACTAGGTTTGGTCAATAGTTAATATCTTTGATAGAAATGCAAATTCTGTTTGTCTATTTCTCCTTTTGGAATAGGAGAAAAATTTGAGTCTTGAGGAACTGCTGGAAGAAAAGTCCATGATTTTTATGAATATTCATTATTTGCAGATGTTCCACTATCATCTAATAAGATCAAAATTTTATAAGTATTCATTGTTTGGGCTAAGGGAGAGTTAATTTTCTTCATAATAGGTTATGCTGCCTTGCTTTGGATTTGTGACCAAAACAGTGTCAATAACACACCAAAGTTTTCAATACTGCTGAGCAGCAATTACACAATATTGAAGCTTATTTTGTTTCTCATACGGCCCTGACCACGAGTAGGTTGAAAGTGTGGAAGAAGCTGGGATAGGACAGAGCCAGGACAGCTGACCCCAATGACCAAAGGGATGTCCATACCATATGGCATCATGCTGAGCAGTCAGAGCTGGGGAAAGAAGGAGAAAGAGGAAAGATCAGAGTGTTGCCATTTGTCTTCCCATTATGCATGATGGAGCACTGCTTGCCTGGAGACGGCAAAATATTTGCCTGTTGATGGGAAGTAATGAATGAACTCGTTATTTTCGCTGTGCATGCAGCCTTTGCTTTACCTATTAAACCATCTTTATCTCAGCCCATAGGTTTTCACACTTCTACCCTTCCGTTCATCTCCCCCATCCCACTGCAGGGGAGTGAGCGTGTGGCTGGGTGGTGCTTAGCTGCCTACCCGGGTTACACCACAACAGAACATTTTTAGTTGTCTCTTCCCCCTCAACACCAATATTTCTTTCATAACTGTTCCCAATCCTGCATTATGTTCTTGCACCATATATTCTTGGTATGCGACATATGCTTGGATAAGGACACTCATAAATACTAATTAATTAATCAGTTAGCTGTGCTATTGAAATTTTATCATGAAAACAAGAATCCTTCCAAATCCTCCTTCCAAGTTTATTGTATTAAATACTGTGGTTTCACAACTCCTTCTACAACTCTGTCTCCTAAGACAAGTGGGTCTAGCAGGTTAACTCCTTCTTGTAAAGGAATATTCAGCCTGTGGTCCTCAACTTCCCATTGTTTTTATTGCATGCCTCTAGATACTGTATATGTGCTATTTTGGGGTGACTAAATAATTCCTGAGAAGTGTACACCACCATATTCCAAAGACACACTGTTGTCTCCAAGATGATCTTATAGATCACTCCTGATTTTATGTCCCTTTGAGAGGGTGGAAGTACAAATTTTACTTGAAATACTCTATGATCCTACATCTCCTATTGTACCGATTCCAAACCCTTACATCACATATTTTTACATCTCCTAAACAGAAATCCAAACCCATGTTCCTGTCACTGCCACTCAACTCACACAAAAGATGAATTAACCTTATTCACCCTCACCTGGCACTGCTGTTTCCTCAGCTCTCTATCCTGGGCTTCCCTGCTTCCACGTCTAGAATACTGCTGTGTTTTTAATTCCAGCCACTCAGTAAGTATCACACAGCCACCTGCTCCCCGCTATCCCCTCAGCAGGATGGGATGGAGAAGTAGAAAAAGGTAAAATTCACAGGTTAAGAATGCTTTAATTATTGAAATAAAGTAAAAGATTGATGATGATGATGATGATGATGATGATAGTGAAAAACAATTTAAAAAGGGAAAAAGGAAAACAAGCGATGCACAGTACAGTCACTCACCACCCATTGACCAATGCCCAGCTCATCCCTGAGCAGCAATCACTTGCTCACAGCCAACTCCCCTCCATTTAAATACACACAATAACATTGCATCCTATGGAATGTGTCTTTGGCCACTTCAGGTCAGCTGTCCTGGCCATGCTCCCTCCCAGCTTCTTCTGCACCTGGTTGCTGGCAGAGCAAGAGAAATTGAAATGGTATTGATTTAGAGTAAGCACTACTTAGCAGCAATTGAAACATCAGTGTGTTATCAACATTATTTCACACTAAATCCAAGACACAGCACTGTGCCAGCTACTAAGAAGAAAATTAGTTCTATCCCAGCTAAAACTTGTACTACGTCACTTGTTCCATATAATGTATGTCATACCACCCTTCCAATACCCTACCTATCATCTTTCCTGTTTTTGGGTACGTGCACACAGATATATTCTCTTAGAGAATGGACCATTTATTGAGTTCATTTAGTCCATGAAATTGGGCTCCATCTGTCATAACAATCTTTCACGGCAGCAAAGATGGTGTGTGAATTGTTGCATGTTGAAGTCAGTTCTGATTCCATCACTGCTGTGCTTGTCCAGTTTCATCAAAATTCAGTTTTCATTAATGTGACAATCAAAACGAAGTGAGGCTCAAATCTCAGTGTGATGAGCATACAGCCACTGCCCAAGTGATAATATATAGTGTTACCTAGCAGTTAACATCATGCAATTTAATTGATTGGCTATTCTTACCCGAAATCAAATTCCCCTGAGGCATGCACCAGACCTCCCCATCCTCCCACTTTACCCACCAAGGGCACTCAGGCTCCTGAGTAAAAGCAATCCTATGCATGGATCAGCCTTTGCCTGAGGCAGGAATAACTCAGACTGTTTTCCCTGGAGTATTTTTTATGTCCACTATAGCAACTTTATCCCATTCTACAGTCATAAAAGTTTGGGGAGGGCTAGATCAGTGGGCAGATTGCCTAGTGTTGACTAACCAGGTCGCCTTTGTAACCCAAAGTTTGAGGGTTCCCCCCATCCATTGCTTTCAGTGTAGTCTTTAACAGTCCATTGCATTGTTCAAATTTTCCAGAGGCTGGTGCATGAGAGGGGATGTGATACACCACTCAATACCCTTTTCTTTGGACCAGAGGTCTGTAAGGTTCTGTTGGATGTGAGTCCAGTGTCTGGAGTTCTTTCTGGAGTACCATGTTACAGGCATTTGCGTAGCCCTAAACAAGATCTGAACCGAATTCAACAGCAGGCTGGATCGTAGCAGAAGGAGCAGGTTTATTTTGAGGTAATTCAAAGGATATTAAATACCTTTAGAAATCCCACATGCTACAGTAAACAGCCAGGAGGGAGGGAGGAAGTTTGTCCCCTATATTGTCTCTGCAAGGAGAAAAGGTGGAGAGTGCAGTTATTAATAGTTCCCAATAGATGGCTCCCGAAACACAGAGGTGACAGCAGTGCTGAGCACACAGATCACATGTACCAGATTAGTTTCACAACCAGTGATTTTATCTAATCATAAGCCAGTATTGTGTAGAACAACAAAATGACAGCCTTGGCCCAGACCTTGAGAAGGATAGACAGCACAACAGGGAACACACACATCAAGGGAAGTATTATATGAACACACATGCAGAAACTCTGAGAGAAAATAAATCAGCAGTGTGGCCAGTGACTATTGAACTAACAAAATGAATGCTTAAAACAATTTTGTTTTAATATGCTCTGGTCAGATCTGTTGTTTCCTCAACTCTTTTTGCCCCACACTGGGCACTAAGAAGGACTGTCATGGTTTAACCCCTGCTGGCAACCAAGCCCTACACAGCCACATGTTCATGCTTCTCCCACCCACAATGGAATAAAGAAGCAAATTGGGAAAACGTAGAACTCATGGGTTGAGAAAAGAGCAGTTTAATAATAATAGTCATGGTAAAAATAATATTAAAAGGAAAAGGAGAAAGCAAATTAAAACCAAAAAAAACCAAGTGATGCACAATACTCACCACCCACTGACTCCCCAGCCTACACCTGTGCAGCATTTGGTGGCTTCTGGCAAAACTGTCCCCAGTGTATGTACTGGGCATGATGTTCTCTAGTACAGAATATCCCTCAGGGCAGTTTGTGTCAGCTGTCCTGGCCATGCTCCCTCCCCATTCCTTGTGCATCTGCTCACTGACAGAGCATGGGAAGCTGAAAAGTCCTTGACTTAGAGTAAGCTCTTCTTAGCAACAATGAAAACATCAGTGTGTTATCAACTTTATTTTCATACTAATTCAAAACACAGCATTGTGCCACCTACTCAGAAAATAACTACATCCCAGCTGAAATCAGGAAAAATATCCCCCTCTGCCTGAACATCACCACTCTGTCCTTGCCCAGATGCTCAACACCATCTGAGTTCCTGCAGAGGTTTTAAGGGATTTAGAGATATCAGCTCACATTGTGAAAGATGAACAATGAGCAGTGACACCTTGTCTCTGAGCAAGGCAGCCCCTACACTACAACAGCTGATAAAAGACAAGGTGATGTGAGACATGTATGGAGGCTTTTGGTGGCCTTTTCCAGGAAAAATACACTAGAAACAAACCAGAATTTACTGTACAATAAACAACTACATGTTGATTGCAATATTCTGCCATTTCCCCTTCCTTTCCACTGGCACTGTTATCCTGCACATGGGAGACATCAGTTAAATACAAATTCACTGCATGTCTTTGAAATTTCACACCAAAAAATAAACTAAAACCAACCCAATCCAAACCTTTACAAGAATTTTCTGGAAAATAAATATTGGGAAATTTTAAATATATTTCCTAACTCAGCCACTGACTAATTTTTTACGATTTTAAAAAAATTCCTGATTTGATATTTGGTGCAAGAAAGTTTTGGGCTGTTTATAGTGAAGGTAGGAGGTGTTAAAATTGGTTTCTGTGCTGAAACTCACCAACTACAGAACAAAGGATCTTTCAATTCCTAGTAAGAGTTGCACTCTCAGAAAACTAGAGAAAATTCACCCAGGTATCCCTGCATGTATTGGCAAAGTTAGGAGTAAGGAAATTGATTTGGGTCCATGTTAAAGCCTGAAAACAGACTAGCAGTTATGGACAAGAGCTTTATGTTGAATTTTGTGAGGAGAATGCTAAAACTCCATTGACAGTTTATGCAAATTAGACCATGAAAATCAGTTAATGTTGCAGTTAATGGAAAACAGGTGAAGTCAGCCAAGTGTAGAGAAATGAGGCAGACAAGCAGATTCCAAAGAGGAATGTAATATCTCTTTGAGAGTTGTACGCTTGAACAAAATAGATGTCCCAAAGTTAAATATGAACACTTTTTACCTGTCAAATGTAGTGGGAAAGAGGGAGAATTGCATGCAGTGGTGCACTCTGGTTTTTAACTTCTGATCTGATAAAGAAAGAAGAAAGATACACACTTCATATTAGACTCAGGAGATGAAGAATCTTGAGAAGTGATCAGGAAGAGATGACAGTGCTGAAGTAGTGAAACCCTAAAAAAGTTAACAGTAAAATTTAAATTTCTAATGTGAGAATAACGAGATATGAGATATGATGTTTATATCGAAAGTTCAAGTGGGAATGTTGAATGTATTATTTTACAGAAAATAATTTAAATGGACATTAGGTACTTAAAGTCAGATTGTACTCACTTACTTAACTAAAAACTGGATAACTGGATAGAATATTGGAAGTTCTATTCCAAAACTGATTACATAAAAATTGCACCTTCCTACTCAACAGATTTGATTGCTGTGTTTATTCAAGTTAGATCTATTTACCTCAAAGACAAAAATATGCCTTCACAACTTTTATTCCTGTCCTGTCTCCTTGCAGAACCCACACAATTCAGCCAGGGGTCTAGATGTTATTCATTCTTGTGCAACAGCTAAATTACTTTGCATCATTCCACCAAATATAGGAGCAATCAGAACAGATTCAGTGCAGATATCAGGGAAATAAGTTTTACATTCTGCATTGTGGAGTAGACCACAGAAGATTTTATTGGTTCCACCTGGTCTTAAAAATCGGACAAATTTGACTAAACATTATTTTAAAATACTGACTTCCCTAAAAATCATGGGTTTGGTTGGTGCTGTTGCTGTTAAAGGGGCTTCATCCAGATTCTCAAATATCTGTCACTTTTTACAATATACAAAGTTATATATGTTTATATACATTTGTTATATAAAGATACTTACAGAAAATACCTAGAATTGACATCACAGCAAGGTTCTTTAATTCAGATTGTACTCTTATATTTAACTAAAAACTGGATAAGATGTAAATACTCCAACTACCTATGCAATGTGAACCATAGAGATTCCCCCCTTGATTCTTTCCATTATTCTCTCTTCTTCCCAAAGTGAAAAGTGAGGTTTTTCAATTCAACTTACACAAAGTTCTGGTAACGTGATGTAAGCTGAAATTAAAGGTGAACAAATTTTGGTTCTTTCAGACAAAAACTTCTGCTTAAGTCAGAACAGGTCAAAAAGAGCAAATTGAACAAATAACTGAAAATACTTCTCCCAAGAGCTATAAAAAACCGATAGAAAGCAAATCTAAAAGGCAAACAACCTGTTGTCCCTCAACTTCACAGTGGAATTGTGCTTAAATGCAATCTATAGCCAAAAATATTGTAATATAAATGGTAAAGAAAGTTTAAGAAAATTTCAGTGAGTTTCCAGAAATAACGATCTTTAAAGCAAAGTGAAGAAAAAAACTGTATTAAAAAACTTTCATATAAAATGTGGCTGAATTTACCTTTACAGATATGTGAAAAGACCTTTGGTCACAGCCTCAGTGATGTAAACTGGAATAGCAATAGTAGGAATCCAATCCATTACTATTTTTTAAAATATCCTATGTAGCATGCTATGGTCTAGGACTGGTAAAGGTTTGGGCTATGTATAAAGAAAGCATATGCATGAAGAGACCATGACGACCATGACACATTCATTAAAAAAAGTTTTATGGCTAATAATCTCTAGGCTTTAAAAAAAAATTATATAATTAATGAACTCAGAGAAAATTCTAGTTAAAGAAGAATAGAAACAAATTCTACAGGATGGTGCCAATTCACATCACAACTAAATAGCAAACTTTGCCAGCAATGTGTAGGAACACTAAATATTGTTGAATGGAAACTCTACAGAAGCAGGTTAAGAATATATAACAAATATAACAAATACCATTGTGGTACCATAATCAAAATGGAATCTGATCATTTTTGTAATATCCTAAGATGAATTTGGGGCAAAAAAAAAAAAGGGTGATGATTTCAAACAGTTATTTTTAGTGTCAGCACCAAACATTTAGTATTTTCATAGCACTCAGCTTAGACAATAAAAACAGGGCAGTGAGTCAGTCTTTACCTTCAGCCATTCAATGATGCAATAGTTCTGTTCAAAATGCCTACAGAAAAAGGCTGAAATTGAACAAAACATTGCTCTTTAGCTTGATTACATCTCTGAAAATATATACCTTTTTAGAAAAACAAAATCAGACGAAGAAAAAGAAGAGAAAAAGAAAAAAGAAAAAAACCTAAAAATATTCCTATCCTAAAAATGCAATCTTTACCTTTTTAAAGGTTATTTTTAATTGATTACCTTAGCAACTGCTTTCATTTCATAGGGACTGAACTAGGAAACATCAGGGTTTATATTCACCATGGAAGGTATGAAAGCAGGATGTCTTTAACATACAAAACTATTGTGGCTTAACCTCAGCCAGCAACGAGGTACCACACAGCTGTTCTCTCATACCCCGGATGCCTTGGCCCCACCTTCCTCTTGGGGGAGGAGGATCAAGAAAAAATAAGATAGGAAAAGTTTTATAACTGAAACACAATGAAATTTAAATATTCTACAAGCGATCCACAACACAGTCATTCACCACTTCCTGACAGATGCCCAGCCCATCCCTGGGCAGCAATCAACAGCTCCTGGCCAGCTCTCCCTAGTTTATTTGTTGAGCATGACATTCCATGATGTGGAACATCCCTTTGGCCAATTCAGGTCACCCATGCTCCTTCCAAGCTTCTTGTGCATCTCCTTGCTGGCAGAGCATGGGAACCAGAAAAGTTCTTGATTTAGAGTAAGCACCACATAGCAACAACTGAAACATCAGTGTGTTGTCAATGTTTTTCTCATATAAACCCAAAACGCAGCACTGTGCCAGCTGCTGAGAGGAAAATGAACTCTTTCCCATATGAAACCAGGACAAGAATTCATTTACTAAATGCCATACAGTTCCGTGGTGTTGCTGAGTAACTGAAGACATTTAATTAATAACATAATAAAGCTGAACACTCCACAGCATAGGAATAACTTAAAGGAATTAGAAAAGAGCATAGCTGCAATCAGCAGCCTTTGGGATTGGGCAGTTATGAGTAAAGAACGCCAATTTAATCTAATACTTAAAATCCTTGCAAGCCAATAAATAATGGTCAGCAGTACTGAAAATAATAATAGTAAGTATACTGCTGAGAACAATGCTGTAACACTGGAGAATGGAGGAATGGAGTAATCCTCATGGTTTAGGGTTTTTCCACGTATGATTTGTGGTATTCCATATCAAATTGAAAAGTGGATTCTGGATTCTTGGCCTCGAGCTGCAGTTCCTTGTAGACAATTCACTGACACAATATAACTGCTTTCTCTCAACACATTCAACTCCCAGTACTGACTAGAAGGCCTCCAAGATGCCAAGAAAGCTGAGTCTTTCTGGACTCAGCCTGTTGCCACCCTCACACAGCAGCTCACCCAACAAGGATGAGGTAGTTGAGAACACACAAGCATTTTTTGAATTATGAGGGTGCACCAAGCTGAGTATCACACACTAACAATTGCCAGCTGCCCACTGTTGACCTTCTGAGATGTGTTGACCATGTGATGTTGCAGCTCCCTATCAGAAGCAGTTCTGATGCAAGCTTACATAGAAACCATGGTAGAAACAAGATGTTTTCCCTGAAGAGAGATCACAGGGAAAAGACTGCTGTTCCTTGCTGCTGTCCCATATGCTGCAATCACCTCATTTTGTCAGTTATCATGTTCAAAGTCACGGTTCTTAGAATCATAGAATCATAGAACCATAAATGTTGGAAAAGACCTTTGGGACCATCAAGTCCTGCCCAGCACCACCATCATGTTGACTATTAAAACATGTTCTCAAGTGCCATATCCACACATTTTTTGTACACTTGCAGTGGTGGTGACTTTACCACTTCCATGGGAGGTCTGTTCCAGCGCTTTACAACCCTTTTGATGAAGCTTTTTTTTCCCCCTGGTATCCAATCTAAACCTCCCTTGATGCAATTTAGGGCTGTTTCCAGTAGTGGCAATACTTGCCAAAATTGCTCTTTTTCTTTTTTTAATTCTGCTGATTTGGTATTTCATTCTTTTGTTGGTCATAGTTAAGTAAACTGCAAAAACACTCCTTGCAGGGCTCAGAGACCTTTACAATTTACACTGCCAACAGTGACAGTAAACAGATAGCTACTTCCTGTCAGCACTCTCCCTGTGCGCTCTCACAGATGGAGCACTGTTTTCACCACACAAGGTATAGAAAATTCACCATATGTTAGAAAGTTTTCAGGCATGAATCATGAAGTCAGAACAAAACATAAGAAAAAAAAAAAAAACACCACCACCAAAAAACAAACAAACAAAAAAAACCTCCCCACCAAAAATAAAAAAAAAGCTTTTGTTCTTCTTTTTGTTTATTAGAAACTTGTATGGGCAGGAACAAAATGGGTAATTTCCACTACTAGATGTGTCCAAGAATGAGCTGTCTGCAAAGGAAATTCCACCTGAATATGAGGAAGAACTTCTTTGCCGTGCAGGTGACCGAGCACTTGATTGCTCAGAGAGTTGTGGAATCTCCCTCACTGGAGATATTCCAGAACCATCTGGATGCAATCCTATGCCATGTACTCTAGGATGACTCTGCTTAAGAAGGGGGTTTTGACCAGATTATTCACTGTTGTACCTTCCAAACTGACCCATTCTGTGATTCTGTGAACCCATGTCATTCTTGTGAAAGAACTTCTGGAATGTTCTCCTTTTGCTTTTCCATTGCCAAGCAGAATGGGTTGCAAAGCTACAGACTTCTCTCTTGGACTCTGTAAAGGGCTATATGTATTGGTAATATGATACATTAACCAATATTCACAAGAATTGATTGATTGAACCATCCTTCATAAAGCTTTGTTGTATTCTAATTGCGCAAAAAAATTATCAAGTACCAAGATTAAGATTTAGGTGAAAGAATAGTCAAAATAGCTTATAGTTTAGGTGTCATTTCTTGAAATACGATCTGGACTCTGAGCGAAACTGTTTCCTTTCTATTGCCACAAGCAAAAAGATTCTGCAGAATAAATTAGGATGCTCACTGGAATCTATGTAAATGTGTTAAAGAAATGTCTTCACCATAGGTTTCCCACAGCAGAGTCTCAAATGTCTGATACCAGGAAGAAATAATTTAATATTTGAGTGGTACAACAATAGGATTGGCTCAAGCTGAGTACTCCAAACAAAGGAATCCATAGGAACTATGCTGTTACAAACTAAGTTTCCCACCCCTCATGTGACAGTTTGGTCCAATATTTGCATTAGGGTCTGAGGTCTTCTTGTTCTCTGCTGGTTGTCTTCACTGTCTCCAGGCAGACTATTTTTCCTCCTGTCTCTAAGGCTGCAGCCTCTGCTGATGGAGGTAGTGACCTTCCTTGCTTCCTTATCTTCCACTGTGAACTAGTGTGGAGCATCCCTTTATCTAAGTACATAAAAATCTCAGCATATTTAGGAAGAAGTTTACAACTTGTGGCCTGAGGCTTCAGCATGTATACCTACTAATGCTAGTAAGGTACACAAAGTGACAAATTCCCTTTCTTCCTTTACAAATGTACTACCTTGGTCCTGCTCTTGTAACAACTCCCAGGGAATTCTATTTAGTTTCTGCAGTAAGTGATTTTCTACTAGATCAAAAAGACTGGTAACATGAAAGAAAGCATATCATCACTCTTTCCAAGTCTTCTCATTGCTCTCTTCAGGCATTGAAAGACAAATAGAGATAAAAACCAGCAACAGGAGATGTTTCAGTAAAACCAGGGAGGAAAGGAATATACACAGGGAACAAGTCCATTCAATAAGAAATCACCATCTTCACATAGGCATTTATCACAGTAGATTTGCTACCTGAAAGACTCTTACAATAATACAACATAATGAGGCTGCCGGGATCTGTGGAAATACAAAAAATTAGAGAGTTTTGGAAAACTGTCTAATTTTATAAATTCCCACATATTTATAAATTCCCACTACCTTGCACCACAGTAGGTAGTGATTTGTAGAGTAACCAGGATGGATATGAGCCTCAGACACCCATGTCCGTGGTCTGGTATCACAGCAAAATTCCATTTTAAGCTATATTTTAAGACAATATGCTAGATCATGAGACAAAGTGACTAAAATTCTGCCCATCCATTTCTACAGACTCTGTCAGAGAATGTTAATGTCAGTCAGAGGAGCATCATGTGTAACAATTTACATGTCACAGCTTGTTCATGAGAATTAGGAAAGGATGGTTCAGTCTTTGTTATCTTGACAAGGTAGTAATTTTAGTTAGATCACACTTGATGGGTGAAGCCAAAGTAGTGAGAATTAGTCAGAGAATTACTTCTGGAATGAGATAATTTAAAAATTATTTATGGTGTCTGAACTTTTAGCTGCTATGTGCAATGGAAAGTGGGCATTGATTAAGTATTAAAGAGGATAATATATAAGGAACCTGCAAGGTATACTGACAAGTGATGAACAGCCATAAAACCAACATTATGTTCCAAACCCTTTAAACAAAAATCTTATAAAGTGAATTTCTTTTTCACCATTAACATGGTGAAAGATAGCTCTTTAGGCAGAGATTACCATTTTTTTTTTGTAAACAATCTCATATTACTCTTAAATTTCATGCAAACGCAAAAGAACCCCTTTCCCAATCCTTTGAAAATGTTTTTTAAACTTGTATACTGATATTGTAAGTTCTTGTAGGATCTTAAAGAACATTTCTTTCTATATCAGTCAGGCCAGGGTGCCTTCCTCTCCGACAGTAGTCACTGAAATTATTCTCCTCTGAGCAGACATCTTGCACTACCAGCTCCTCAAAGGGCATATGAAATTTTTCAGAAGACCCCCTTGCCACTCTCTTGATACTCTGCTGTGGTGGGCAATGCAAGAGTGGTCCAGGGTTCCATTAAGACTTCATAAATGGGAACGCCAGTCCCTTATTCAGCACTGATTTCATAATCATCCTTAGCACAAACACTTCACATAATGAACCTCTTTACAAAAACCTTAAATGTAAGCACTATGATTGCAAAGCTGTCATGTTCCTGGAATACTGACTGCCCCCCATGTCTTTAAAAATAGTAAGGGAAGCCAGATGCAGTCACATTCCCCTCTGAATTTAGTGCTTGATTAAATCATAAGCAAATCATCAGACCATGATGAGCAAACCACCCTCTACACCAAATGATGTTGTAATCATCAAAGCAATGCAAAATATTAAAATCTCAAAGCAAAGGCTGGCTGATTCTAGTATTTTCTAAACATGCATGGATTGTTGATTAATGTATCTTATACAACCACCAAAAGTAGACCAAAGCATATGATTCATTAAAGTCTGCTGGCTGGAACTGCTGATTGATTGCGCTCACATCCTGAGGATCACAAACATTCTGAGGATTTATGGCAGCTGACTCTAACTCACTTTTTAAGTGATAATATTACAACTTTATTGGGTCAAGGAATGAATACTCAATAGGCAGGAATACCAAAACACAGGCATTGACATCAAAGTATAATGAAGACATATCAGCATCAATAAAGTTACATAAAAAGATTTTTAAGCAACTGAAGTACACAAAGGTAGTAAAAAAAGCTAGGCAATTATTGGTGGAAAATATCAGTTATATGGCTTTATGACAGCTGCCTTTCAGTCACTAGACCTTCAAGAAGTTACATTAGAATAATATATATTCAGACCTATATTCGGTGTATTTCAATTGTTGCAAAATATGAATTCAGTGTAATCAAACTATGCTCTCCAAAAGAAAATAATGCAATAAACGTTTATTATGCCTCTGCCTATTAGGAGTCATGTATATAAAGATCTCTGGAAAAGGAAAGATTAGAAACAAAAATTTGACAGTACTTATGGTATGAGTAGACTGCAACCTTTTTGGTCTGGCTAGCCAGGTTTGCTGCAAGCCTAAGCAATAAAAGAGCACCACAATGTGCACACAATATTATATTTTTTACAAATAAAATTTTTACAGGTGAATAAAATGAGGAACCCTGAATTTTTGTGGTGGCACTAGATCAAATAAGCAAGTGATCAGAGAGGAAATACAATGCAAGATTTATAGCACTCAATTTATTTAAAGGCTTCTTTATTGTTCCTTCTTTTTCTTCTCAAATAAACTCTTCTTTTGGTCTTTCATCACATACTCATAATCATATTCATGTAACAAACATACATTTGTGAATCACAGCATTCTGCACAGCTGCATTTGGGCACCAGCTCTTTCATGCACTGCACCAGAGCAGTTGTTGGTGGAGATTTGTTCATACAAGCCTGTGTTTTAATTTTGGTTGTTTGGAACACTCCTGCTAAGGAACAATTGCTAGAACTACCACAAAAATAATAAATACTCTATATTAATTTAAGCCTGCAGTCTAAATTAATTATTATAAAATTAGTAATGAGTAACAATAATTTATTAGTAGTAATTTATAAATTAGTATTAATAATTTATTATTATTATTTTATTATTTACTAATGTTAATTAATACTAAATTAGTACTTTATATTAAATTAAGGCCTACAGCAGATTCTCAACAATGTTGACTATGTAACATTCTTATATCAATAGGACACCCATGCTGTCACTCCTTGTTCCTTTCTTTTGTTTCTTTTTGGAACCCATTGCTGTAAACTGAATTTTATCAATGCCAGTATTTTATAAATGCTTCAGTGTTTCATTAAAATGCTTTCTCTGATCCCCTGTCTCTTTGCACCTCACTCTGCCCTGATTAGGAATTGCCCAAGCATAAAAAGTAATAGTCAGCCCCCAGGTCTTGGAAGTCTGGGCTGGCTTCAGGTTTCTGCTGAGCTATAAGGAGCAATCAAGCAAGGCAAAAAAATTAAGCTTGGGGACTTTTTAGACTTTTTTCAGATGAGCTTGTGGCAAAAATCTTCCTGCTTGCTGTGCGTCTCTCTTTTACCCTGTTGAGTAAAAGGGAAATGCTACCAGACAAAAAGGAAGTGGAGTGTGGGGGTACAGTACTATTCTTTCCTGATTTTTCTGAAGTAAAGCACAAGGGGCGTGTGGGAATCAGTCACGTGGCACTTTCTGTCTAGTTGAAGTGCTGCAGGGATTAAAGGGAGTTAACAGCTGTTCTCAAATATTTGTTTTTAAGCATACCATCCTGAATGAAGGAAGCAGCAGCAGGGAATAAAGAGCTGCATCAATGCACATGGGGAAACATACTTTGCCAAAGACATGGAGGCACAGTCTCCTCAATGCACAACCCTGCATAAAAAGTATGATGGTTCTCTTGGCTCCAGAAAGCAGCTATTAAGAAAACAAATATTGAAGCTACTAGGAGAACATCCCATTAGTGACGTGCTTAAAATTAATTTTAAGTGAGGTCTCTGTTTCTCTTGCCAAGAGAACCTAAGGCACCAAATGATCCTTTTGTTTCTGATGAATGCCTTTAATCTCATGTGGCCAGGCAATTGCAAACTGCCAATGCTAGAGAGCACTGAGTTCTGGAAGTCATAAAATATTCCTAGCAGTGATGTCTGGAGCTTTGAAGAGGATCAAAGTACAGGTGTTTTCTAAGCATCCCCTGGGTTAATGGATTTGAAGCAGAACATGATGGTTTTCCTTCACTGCAAATCGAACATGGGATGTCCATATAAATGTGGCAAGAATAAATGCAATTCTGCAGCAAAATATGCTTGGCCTTTATTTGCCTTTAATTCATACTTTGACACCTAAGGTGTCAGTTAAGACAGTATATTTTTGCTGTAATTAGGATGGTAAAGGAAGAAAATACATGTTTCTTCCACTTCTTTTCAAACCTACAGCCAACCAGAAAGAGTTCGTTACATGCTAAGGATAACACAGAAGTAGTACACTGGCCCTGAGGCCAGTACCTGGTGCTTCAGAAGGAGATGCAAGAAGCCTCAGATTAAACAGCTACAGAATGACTTTCTCAAAGGGAAAGCTGCCCTGCAACTTTTCTCTCATCCTGAATTAAAGATGACTTTCATCCAGAAACACGTGGGCTTTTAACTCTTTTGTAGTTTCTGTTTCTTAAACCCTATACATGTGTTAATCAAAGCCACTTCTTGTTAAGGAAACAAATTTAGAAATCCTGTAACACTTAATGTTTTGGTTTGGTGGTTTGGGGTGTTTGGGGTGGTTTGTTTTGTTCTTCATAGTTAAAGTCTGTTTCTGCTGGTCACTGTTGGCTGCAAATCTTGTGCCTTGACAGAGCCAGTTTTGTTTCCTAAGACATGATGTCTCTGACCACTCCCTACAAGAGCTGCAGCTGTGCACATTTACTCACCTGTGAGCAGGTATGTGAATATGTAAGCACATTGGCTCTGAGGAACATGGTCTGTTTTTGTAAACATGGACATTGTCTTTGTAATCTTTTCATGATTTAAAAGTAATGAAACACGGAAAGAAATTCTCCATTCACTATCAATGTTTGTGTTCTGCACTGGCATCAACATCAGCTTGACCGGACTGCTGACCTGAACTAAAAACAGTATAGTCAGCCAAGGGAAGAGACTTAATAATCCTATCTGTCTGACTGTCAGATCCTCTTGACAGAATGTCTGACTGAGAGACATAATAGGTTGTTTTATTTTATTCTAGTTTTTCAAATTAAAGTGAGAATTATTATTTTTTTTAATTGATGTGGGCTTGTGAAAAAATACCTTCCATAACTGGGAAAATCCATGAAAATTTCTCATTTGAGACCTGAAAAAGACACCAGGCATACCTGAGCTCTGAAAAACTGAGCTAACATGCAATGGGCTTTGATTTTGCTTCTATTTGGTCCAATTCAACTTCTCTATATTTGTCCAAGGGAAGCCAAATTCTCCATTTGTTGTGGAAACCAACGGCATCAACAGAATGATTCTTAAGTAACATCAATTACAGGAGAAATAGAAATCTTATTTGATGTTTACTTCCAAGGTCTTTAGCCCTGTTTTACTTGTCTTTGTCAGCCAGACAATTCAGAAGGTACACAGAGCACATGTGTGACATGCTTATAAGATTTAATGGCTTTCAGATAGCTAACTGAGGAAAAGCCAAAGCAAAGATTTTCTTGGGTTCTTGAACTCATTCCTCTCTGGGGCTAGCTTGCAGCAAAAGTTTCTAATGGCTTAATAGCATAAATCAGTACATATGAATAATTTTATAAGTCTCAGGTTTCTGTGAATTCTCTGAATGAGTCCATCTTGTTTAAAACCTTAGGAAGTCATTGAGTCACCATGTGAAAGATCAAAGACCTTGTTCTGAGAAAGAGAAAAAGGAAATGCAGTAAAAAACTAGCAGAAAACTGAGAAAAGAGAAAGGAAAGCCATTTTTAAAGAATATTTATAAATATTCAGTAGGCGCATATAGAGACTGGACATAGTATGAACTGACCCCTGACAAAAGCTGGATAAAGTGCAGTAGTTACAGTAAAGGGCTCTGTTTACTTGGCCAAATTTTGTTCTGAGTTTGACAAATGTAAAATGCACGCTATGAATGCAGGACATGGCAAACTACCCATCTAAGCATGCTCTGCCTGTGACTACTAATAACAAGCTCTGGGGCTAAGTGGTAAGTTACACCAAAAACTCATTGGCCATGCACTTTGCCATGCAGATGCATTTTACTGGGAGAGGTGGAAATACAATTATGCAAAATAAGTTGCTTTAAAATAAAGATTGAATAGCAAGAAAAACTTTTCTTAATTAGATGGTTTTGAGTTAAGTCCTCTCTTGCTATGGACTGGCTCTGAATCAGAAGGTTTTTGCAGCCTTGAGACTAAGTTTCTGTGATCAGGCTCAGTCCTATGTTAACATGTTAGCAGATTTTCTTTCATGTCCTGCCAAGAGTACAGGCAAGCCAAGATAATTTTTGACCACTTATACCCAGCTGTGCAGGAAGCCACATGAGTTTCTATATCAGTAAAATACCATCTTACTCAAAGAGCATTCAGAATGCCTTACATGATTAAAATTTTGTTTTGTTTACAGTTACAAAGAGATCCATTTTAGCATCCAGGAATGGGGAAATAAGTAGGGTAACAGAATGTAAAGGGAACACTCCAGAGACGAGCACACCAAAACATTACCACGCTCATTGTCAACTGCAATAAAACATCACAGCAGTGCCCTTCAGTATGCCCTGAAGCTGCAGTATGCTGCACAATAAAATATTTAATAATTATCACTCTTAGTTAAAAAAAGGCTAGAATAACATCATGTGAAAGTCCGAACAGTGAGAGCAACTCAAATAAGAAAGAGCTCTGAAATCACAGGATGTGATCCAGAGAGTGTTTTTATTCCAAAGACATTAATGTGTTGGTCAAACGGATTAAAATATCACCTTCCTGCCAATTACTTCCTATGGACCTCAAATAACAGAAGTTCTGCCTGGTGTGTTGGGTTACAATACCATATAAACCCAATTATAGAACCTTGAAATCAATTCAGAGCTGTAAAGAATTGTGCTGTCCAATAAGAATGATATTTCCAAGTCCCATGAGCACTAGCTCTTAATATAGCAATAGAGAGAGACAGGAATAATAAATACCCTCGAGCTTGATTCCACTGTTAACTGACCTGCACTTGCAGAATTGCAAATGGAAGTTTTGTCTCCTTCACAAACTGCTTGCGTCAAAGCATTGCCTTTCTGTATCTTTTTCGTCTGACTTCTAAGAGTGTTATCTACAACTTGCCTGTAGAGAATATAGACTAGCTCTAAATAGTAGCTTTGCAACTCAGGATGCATGCTAGGGCTGATAAAGCTTTTATACCTTAAGATTACTCCTATCCTGAAGACTGAAATTGCATTGAATTAAAACTGTTGTAATATTTAAGAAAATACACTATCCTTTGGAGATCAGGGAAAAATGTCAAAAACTGTGTCAATCTTTTTTTCAGTGAAATTCATAGCAGAATTACATAGTAGTAGTAGTCTGTGTCTGTAAGACTATGTATCAACCAGACATTGTGAATGGGATACTCTCCTTACAGTAAATCCTTCCCCTTTGGGGTGCAGATCATGAGACACATCCCAGAGGGGAAGGATTTACTTTTCACTAAGTTCAGTGGATGCAGGGGAGCTCCAATCCCTTAATCATTTAGGTATAGTGAACAACCTTCACTGTGCTCGTGTTAACCAAGTCATGGAGCTTGAAACAATCTCATAAACAGACTCTGGGTCTCAGAATTGTGTGGACTAAGATAAATGTGACCTGAATGAGATTGTGTAAAACATTTGGTCTGTGACACAGCTGTCGAAGCCATTATCATTTAGCAATTATATCATCATAAAGCTGTCAACTGTGCAGTGCTTACTGGTAGCATTCCAGATTCTGGAAGCCCATGCCAAACACTTCTCTGGCTCGCTTTGCCTCTGCAATGAAAAGAATTTTATGTTGAGAGACTCTTTTCAGTATTCAATAGTGAACTGCCCAAAGAGACTTTTCGAAGAGACAGTGAAAAAAAATATGGAATAGCAAGGATCAGAATGGTTGAGGTAGGATTTTCGTATCGATTCACACAGAATCTTTCCTTCAAACCCTTCCTGGTTTCCTACACACTGGCTTCGGGAAGCAGTGAGATGAATTCTTCACAGCTCTGTTCTCTGTAGGAACTACAAACAGTTTCAACTGTTTTTATTTTCCTCAGGCATTTTAACAAGATTAAAGAGGGAAAAATGCAGAAGAGAAACAGAGAGGTGAAGAAAGAGAGAGCTGCTTAGTGAATGAATGGTGGCCCACAGGATAATTCTTTTTCCTGCT
Organism: Ammospiza nelsoni; assembly: GCF_027579445.1. NCBI lineage: Eukaryota > Metazoa > Chordata > Aves > Passeriformes > Passerellidae > Ammospiza > Ammospiza nelsoni. Next base: position 31,888,227 of record NC_080634.1, on the reverse strand, counting down.
TAGAATTAATTTAGCTTTAATGGTTGTTATGTGGGATTTGTATAATAGGTTGTGTCTTTTAAAGCATTTAATTTACACAAGCTCAGACATTTCAGAAGGACCATTACAGACCTAGCTGTCTCTTCTGTTTAGCTTCTTCAAGAGAAAGTAAAAAGTAAATTGGCATTATGATTTGAGGGGAACCTATCACTTGAAGTAGTCTGGGCTTAGATAGGCATAGATTCCAAAATTTGAGGACAGTTTGTATGTCTGCAGGGTCAAGGAAAAGTGAAGTTTTTACTTTGCAGTGGTCTGTGTCATTTTTATAGAACTAATGGTGACAGAAGGTACAGTCTTGCAGCTAAAATGGCACATAAAATCTCTCCTAGTTGACTTTAAGTCAGAAAATGGAATGTGTATTCCTGGTAGCTTCAGCAGGTAATATAACTGTTCCTATGAGACTAGGACTAGGATTGCCTTCTTCCAATTTATTAAGAGGGCTAGGAGTGCAGAACCTCAATCATAAACCTATACAGTTTAAGGGAACAATTTTATTGTTTTTAATGTATCTTAATTCAGTGCACTGCAGGCAGCATCAGTAACTTCCAAAAGGAAAGTTGAAACGTAGTGCAGGTACAAAGAGTCAACTTATTTGGTACAGCAAAACATATCTTCCTCTTTCCCGTGTGTGTGAGAGTCAATTTAGAAATTATAATTTATTTATGCAAACATCTCAAAAATTAAAAGAATATTTAAGACTCTTCAGCTTTGAGATTCCATTTATGGAATCACAGTGAATATCTTGAGGTTGGAAGGAGTCTCTGGAGATTGTCTAGGCTGACCTCTGCTCTTGAATACTAGTCAGCTAGAGCAGCTTGCTCAATATTCAATCAGGTTTGAAACATCTCCAAAGATATTAAATATCCAAAGATATTCAAGGGCTGTACAACATAGCTGGGTAACCTGTTCCTGTGCTTGACTACCCTTACAGTAAAAAATTAGGGGGATTATTTTTAAAAATAATTTTCTGGAATTGAATTTATGCCTCTTACAGAATGGAGAATAGCTGATACTGTTTTCTTTATTCACACATTTATACCCATCAATAAGGTTCTTCCTGAACCTTCTTTTTAAAGGCTAAATAAACTCAGATCTCTCAGCCTCTCCTCTTATGTAACGTGCCCCAGCCCCTTCATGATCTTAGTGGCCCTTTGCTGGACTTGCTCCAGCATGTCCGTATAATTCTTGTGCTGGGGAGTCCAGAACTGAATACATATCTCAGATGTGATCTTCCTGGTGCATAATAGGGTAATGACTTCCTTGATCTGGGAATACTTTTCTTAGTGCAGTCAGAAATGCTTTGGACTTATTTGCTGCAAGGGCATGTTGCTGACTCATCTTCAACCTCTCCTTGAGGACTCCTACATCCCGTTTTTTTTTTTGCAAAGCTGCTTTCCAACTTTGGTACATGAGGTTATTCTTTCCCATGTACAGGATGTTCCCTTTCTCTCAACAGGTGTATCAATCAGTCGTCCCAGTTTTATATCATCTGCAAAATTGCTGAGGGTGGACTTTGTCCATCTGCCCAACTCATTATTGAAAATGTTAACTTGTGCTGTACAGGAGATGGATGGCATCAATCATCATTTTCAGCCACTGCAGTGAAGAATGATATGTAACAATAGCAAAAGTTCTCCACAGCAAAGAGCATTTTAGCAAATATATCATCTATTTCACTGCAAACATGTCTGCTGCAGTGACAGAGTTCTCTTGGGAACAGTCTTATAAATAAGAGCATCTTCCTCTCAGGAAAAAAAAACCAAACAAAAAAAACCCCAAGCAACAACAACAACAAAAAACCACCCCAAATAAAAACCAAACCAAACAAAAACAAAACAAACAAACAAATGAAAAAAATTCCCAAAAACCCACCAAACAAACTGGTGGGTGCAGGACAAAGAAATTGTGATAAAGAACTGACTTGCAGAAAAAAAGGAGTCAGCAACAACTTTGCCAGGCACTGATACCCTATGCCTACTTATGTATCTACACCAAAAAGGTATAAAATAGCTAATCGCTTACTTTAAATGAATTCTCTGCAAGCGCTTCATTGCATGAGATTTCCCTGACACGACAGGAACCTTGCTGGGGAATCCTGGCTGACTCCAGAATCTGTGATTTTGGTAATCTTTAAAGTGAGATTTCTGCTCTTGATTAGCCTTACTCCTGAGAGAATTTTCTTGAGTGTCATACTAGTAACACCGCATATAATATATAGTAAGTAGAAAGCAATTGTCTGAGTTTTAATTCATAGTCCTTAGAAAGTTAATAAAACATTTAGGCAGAGGGAGAAAATAGTGAAAAGGCCTCACAAATCCAGAACAGTTTTCTGAATTAATTAAAAACTTAGGAAATTTGTCCTGCTGGAAATCATCCTAACCTCTCTGCAGATTTATACACTATAATAAATTACCAGCTGCATTTGAAGAGTTCCTTCTATCTCTACAACTGTAAAATGAAATGTTATAGCTTTGCTGAAACTGAGACACCAATGCTAAGTGTAAGGTCCACAAAACGCTTTCACCTTTTAATTGTATTGAAACCCAGAACATTTCAATACCACATTCATTTGCTGGTCTAAAGCAAGACAACTGGCTAATGAGGAGGGATCAGTCATGGACGTAAGAAGAGGCTGAGTGAGCACCATGAGGGCTAAAGTGCTAAACTAGTGACCCAAAGATGTGGTGGGGGACAAAAAGGGGTTGGGACTACATGGTCTTTAAGGTCCATTCCAAACCCTTAACATTCTGTGATTGTACTCTTCTGTAATTTTATGATTTTGTGTTGTGTTTCACTGGAATTGATTTGGTTCTTGATTTCAGTCAAGAACCATATTTTCAGGCCACCATTTTCTGAAAGCTCTAGTTTTCACATGCCATAAGTGAGCTGGTGGCTCACTTACATTATCCTTCAGAGACAGAGGTTCCCCTGAAGCACCTGCACGGAAAAAGCACATGTGCTCCTCCCAGTTCAGATGCTGGTGCTCCTCTCAAGAGGATGGATTTTTAAATCAATGGAATGTGTTTCAATGAAAATCTCCTGGACACGTTACTTGATGTGCATCTCATAGAATGATTTTGCTTTGTATGTGAGCTGCAGCAACAACAGACTCTAATAAATTATTTGACTCTTGTCTTATTGGCTAATGAAAATGATTGCACAGCTGTCAAGAATTGGAACTTGGACCTGCCTGTTCTCTCATGGATTTCAAACACCAGTGTTACTGGTCAGCAAGCACACACTACAGAAATCATCTAGTATGCTGAGATGCTGCAATTATTATTTGTAGATAAAAACATCACGTGTTCCAGGACACTGGCACTCTATAAAAATTTAAATTTCTGGGGAAAATGCAAAATTATTCCTACTCTGCTTCCTAGGCTAGGAAAAAAAATAGTTAAATTTCTTTTGCAACATGTAAAACTAGTGAAAAAATTATCTGTCCCTTCAATAATTAAGGGCAAGATGGATCATAGACTCTTTATCATTACTAGATTGATAGTACATCTACTATGTCATTAGCAAAAAGCATTTTTGCCCATTTTCTGCATGATCTGTGTTACTGACTTTGATGACAAACCCCTTCCGCTCCTTATGGAGAGCTGACTATTGCAAAGGGATGAATAAAGTCCAGTTTTGTTCACACCTTCCCCTCCATGCAAAAGTAGTGTTAAATACCTGAGAATTTCCAGCAGATGGCCAACAAGTTGATTAGTGCCCAAGATGATTAGGTGGCATGTGGCATACAAGAAAAAATGAGAGACTTGCTATTCTTTGCTTGGAGAGAAGAAAGCTAAGGACAGGTGGGTCTAGGGGAGGTGTAATTACAACCTTTCACTACCAAAAAGGCAGATGTAGGAAATAGACTCCATGCCATAATGACAAGTTGGAATGGTTAGGGAATGCAGGAATAAAAGGAAAATAATTTGCCCTTGAGGGTCCTACTGTGCCAGAAAAGAGAATGCCCAGAAAGATTGTAGAACCTCCCTCCTTGCAGGTTTCCAGTTCTCAGATGGGTAAGTCCCTAAGCAACCTTTTCTAGGTTACAAACTGGAATTGCTTTAAGTTGGAGGTTGGACCACAGACCTCCACCCTGTGGATGCTCCTTCAGGTAAAAAGTATTCTTTGATTCTATGAAATCATATCTTGATTGTCAAAGAGCACAAAGTACACAGACATTTAAACTGGATATGACACTTCAATACCACTTTTTGCTACAAACATCCCACTGTATTTCTTTCATGCTGGGCAAAATGAAAATAACTAGTGTAAAGTGTCCCTGTCTTAAGATCTTCAGTATGTATAGCTAAGACACACAAAGAAGGCAGGAAGATAAATAGACAGAAGGGTAATGTTATTTACTCAAGGATCAGTGGAATAGTATAAGATTACTGTCAGAGGCAGAGTTAAGACATGTACCACTGAGCAATATTCTAGGGGAAAAAGCTATTTCTTTATGCTGTTAAAATGCCACACTTCTCTCATAGGCATAATTAAAAATATAAATTTTCCAGTGTAATCATTTGCCAATGAGCTGATAGAGACATTCCTATACAGTCATTAACAACTACAGTTACGATTATTGGGCTTGCCAATTACAGCTTCACTAGGATGTCTTGGAAATATAGAAGAAAAGTAGGAAATGGTGGAAGAGCTGGCAGAAGCAAGGAGTGGCAGTGGGTAGCAGAAGGCCATAGAGGAGCAGAAGGAGGAGGCAATGGAGAAGGTGACAAAAGAAGTTGCAAAGGGCTGCAACAGAAGCAGAGAAGGAGGAGGTGACAGAGGAAGTGATGTAAGAAAGGAGGCAGAAGAAGGTGGTGGAAGAGAAGGAGATGGTGAATGAGATGACAGAGTAGGTGACAAAAGAAGCTGGAAGAAGGTGGTGAATAAGAGAAGGTGGAGGCAGTGGAAGGTGGCAGAGGCCAAAGGTGGAGGTATACAGTGGCTAAAGGGTGGAAGCCATGGAATGGTGTGGTGGTGAAATGCAGTGTAAAGGCAGTGAGACAGGAGGCAGCTTTGGCATATGGAGGCAGTGGCTGATTAATTCAGCAGTGGAAGGTGGCAGCAGTGGGAGGTGGCAGAAGGCAGCAACAGGAGGCAGTGATAAAATGTGACAGCAGACTGCACTGACAGGAGCTGGTGGCAGCAGAAAGCAGTGGAGGAAGACAGCAGAGACAGGCGGTGCATGAAGGCAGCAGCGGTGGAAGGAGGCATCAAAAATGGTGGTGGAAGAAGACAGAAGAAGGTGGAGGTGGCAGAAGGAAGGCATTTGCGTTGGAAGGTGGCTGTGGCAGATGAAGGCAACAGAAGCAGGCAGAAAAATAGGAGGAGGAGGCAATGGTGGAGGGAACAAAAAAGGCAGAGGAAGAAAACCACAGAATAAAGAAGAAGGAAATTGAGGAGGCAAAGAAAAAATGTTGTAAGAGGAGAAGGAGAAGGCTACAGACAAGGCTATGAAGGAAGGTGGCAGAAGACATTGGAAGAAGAGAAAAGGGAGGCTATGGAAGAAGACAGTGAAGCAGGAGGAGGAGGAGGCTGTGAAAGTAAAGAAGGATGAAACAACTGAGGAGGCAGTAGAAGACAATGGTGAAGAAGGCAATGGAAGAAGAAGCAAGAGACAACATAGGAAGTGAAGGAAAAATGTGGCAGAAGAAGTGGAGGAGGAGGCAATGGCAGTGGTGGAAAAAGGCAGTGAAGGAAGAGAGGGAAGACAGAATGCAGCAGGAGAAGGTGGTGGAATAAAGTCTCAGAAGACTGCAGCAAAAAAAGAGAAGGAAGACTTGATGGAAGAACTTGTTAGAAAAAGCAGGAGGCAATGGAGGAAGGCAGTGTGAGGAGAAGGCCACAGAAGAAAGCAGAGGATGAAAATGGTAGAAGAAGGTGATGTAACAAGAAAAGGAGGAGGAGACAGAAGAGGTAGAATAGAATAAGGAAGTGGAAGAAGGGGGCAGCAGAAAGGAAGGAGGAGACAATGGAAGAAAATGTTCAAAGATTACGAGAAGATGAAGGAGGAGATGGAGGAGATGGCTGTTCTTAATTTGGTTGGCATAATTTTCTTCTTAGTATTTGGTGCAGCACTATGTTTTTAATATGAGAATAATATTGATAACACACTGATGTTTTGGTTGTTCCTATGTAGTGCTTACTCCACGTCAAGGACTTTTCAGCCTTCCATGCTCTACCAGCAAGGAGGTGAACATGAAGCTGTGGGGGAGCCTAGCTGGGACAACTGACACTAACTGGCCAACAGGATATTCCACACCACAGAATGTCATCCTTAGAATATAAACTGGGAGGAGCTGGACAGACAGAACTAATTACTGCCCAGAGACAGGCTGAGCATCGCTCAGCAGGTGGTGAGCAATTGCACTTTTTCTGGTGTTTTCTTTCTGTTATTGTTATACTCTTTTTTTGTTAAATTAAACACTTTTTTATTTTATTAAACAGTTCTTATCTCAAGCCACAAAGTTTTTTACATTTTTTTCTCACTTTCTTCTCCCTATCCAGCTGGAGGAATGGAAGTGAGGGAGTGAGTGAGTGGCTTCATTGTGCCTGGATGCTGGCTGGGGTTAAAGCATAATGATCCATTTTTGGTGCCAATGTGGGGCACGAAGGGTTGAGATAACTCCAGATCTGACCAAAGTGTGATGAAGCAAAATGATTTTTTTGCATATTTTCAAACAAAACTAAAGCCTGCATTTATATCAGCTTATGATACAATAGAACTGCTAGTCAGGTTAGAAACTAACCTGATCTGTGTGCTCAGCATTGCTGTCACCTCTGTGATTTGGGAGCCATCTATTGGGAACTATAAATAATTACATGCTTTGCCTTTTCACCTTGCAGAGCCAATGTAGGGGGAAAATTCCTTCCTTCCTTCCCTCCTTCCTTCCTTCCTTCCTTCCTTCCTTCCTTCCTTCCTTCCTTCCTTCCTTCCTTCCTTCCTTCCTTCCTTCCTTCCTTCCTTCCTTCCTTCCTTCCTTCCTTCCTTCCTTCCTTCCTTCCTTCCTTCCTTCCTTCCTTCCTTCCTTCCTTCCTTCCTTCCTTCCTTCCTTCCTTCCTTCCTTCCTTCCTTCCTTCCTTCCTTCCTTCCTTCCTTCCTTCCTTCCTTCCTTCCTTCCTTCCTTCCTTCCTTCCTTCCTTCCTTCCTTCCTTCCTTCCTTCCTTCCTTCCTTCCTTCCTTCCTTCCTTCCTTCCTTCCTTCCTTCCTTCCTTCCTTCCTTCCTTCCTTCCTTCCTTCCTTCCTTCCTTCCTTCCTTCCTTCCTTCCTTCCTTCCTTCCTTCCTTCCTTCCTTCCTTCCTTCCTTCCTTCCTTCCTTCCTTCCTTCCTTCCTTCCTTCCTTCCTTCCTTCCTTCCTTCCTTCCTTCCTTCCTTCCTTCCTTCCTTCCTTCCTTCCTTCCTTCCTTCCTTCCTTCCTTCCTTCCTTCCTTCCTTCCTTCCTTCCTTCCTTCCTTCCTTCCTTCCTTCCTTCCTTCCTTCCTTCCTTCCTTCCTTCCTTCCTTCCTTCCTTCCTTCCTTCCTTCCTTCCTTCCTTCCTTCCTTCCTTCCTTCCTTCCTTCCTTCCTTCCTTCCTTCCTTCCTTCCTTCCTTCCTTCCTTCCTTCCTCTCTTTGGGGAGTGTTTTTAATCATACCAAACCCTCTCCCTCTCCTCTGACTTTGCCCTTCCCTCTCCTATGTGAATGTGGGAGAAAGTGGGTTGGCGACAAAGAGAACCACTCACCCAATGTTCATGTGGCAACAGAGTTTATTCTTCAGCTCTTCTTTATAAAGGGCATTTGAAAAACCCAGTCTGGATAGCTCATTGATCTGATCTTTTATGCCCCCCAAATCCTGGACCAGTGATACGCTTGCAGCTTAGGAAGGAACATAATTGGTTGAAGTTCCCATCAGTTAACCCAGGTGCTAGCTTATGGAGCTGGCTGGGCAGCTGAATTCATTTGCCCAGTACAAGCCAGCTTGTACGGTGATGTAATGTGGCAACATTTTACTCCTACTTTCCCAGTTCCTTCTCCATCAAAACTGGAGACTGTACCCTGGTCGCCACAGCCTTGCTTGGCCACACTCCTCACTAGATGCCTGCTTTCTCTGCCTCATAAAAGGAAGTGAGAAGAGTGCAGGAAGAAATTATACCAAGGTAACTGGAGAATTTCCAGGACACAGGGAAATTTTGCTCAAAGGCTGGAGAAGAAAATGTGCATCACCATCAATTGCTCTCTGGATCAGATTTAAATAATGATGGAAGCAATACAGAAACAAGTTTTAGGGGAAGGAAAACATAAGCATCTCTATCCAGGTATCCTTTCTGAGAGAGAGAGAAGAGAAGTTGTGTGGAAAGCAGTATTCTGAGTAGTCTTTATGTTTCCCAGGAAAGACAGATATTTTATTCCTCCAGCAAACTTTGTAACTCAGAATCATTAGGGCAATTGTTCCCATCATTTAAGCCCTATCTCCACTTCCATATCTGCCTGAAAAAGAACAGTCCAGCAGCAATGTCAGATAAATCTACCTTCTAACATACATCTTTGTCAGTTCAGACCTGACCTCTGCCCTCCTATGCTGCTCAAAAGGGGCTGAGATGCTCCCAGGAGACCTTCTATGCTGCAGCAAATGAAGGCATGAGTTTGGGTAACTCTCCAGACCCTTGCAGGATTTAAGCAACCATGACTTTCCTCCAGAGAGATATGTAATAACCTTTGGTCTTTTGCTGGGCTGTAGTAGCAGGGAACATTCCAACACCAGGCCATTCCTGGGAACAAGGGAGATTGGATCAGATGTCCTTCAACCTCATAGCCCTCCAAGGATTTTTCTTCCTTGTGTCCCTTCTCTGTTTGAGGTAATGTAAATGCTTTGCATCCATGAAAACCTGTGGAAAGGACTTCATAGCATTCCTAAAATAGAGGAAGTTTCCTTTGCTTGCTCTGAACAAGCCACCCCCAACAAGTTTTGCATGCTACTCCCTAAGACACAATAAACAATCCCATTGTTCCCCAGGCTCCTCAGGCCACTCATGATTTCATAAATCCCTGTCATGTCCTACATCCAGTTTCTCTCCAGGACATTAAGAATCCATGTCTTTGGCAAGGGCAGAAATAGAAAAAAAGTATTGTGGCCATAGGTTAAAGAGAAATACAGGCATAGAGAACAATGCAAGAGGCTGTGACAGTAGTTTTGTTCAGGTGTGGAGAGATGGAGGATAAGAAGCTTTGGAGCATGAACCAGCTTCTTCCAGAAAGGAGACAGGTGTGAAGAGAGAATCAATGCAACCTCTACCACCAGGTTCTGTGAGGTATAAAAGGACTACCCTCAGAAACTCCTCCTGATTTATGTTCCTAGGAAGCTTTATCTCCGTCAGCCCACAGTTTTACCAGGTTTCTTTTTCCCAGGATCTTGCATCAGCCTGGACAAATGTATTTTCCTTTATCAGAGTCTAGTGTTAATGCAGCTGACTGAAATACTTGAACTAGGAACATGAAGTTCTAGAAGTACAAGCTGCCATTGCTTGTCCATTGGTAATACCTAACACAGCTGCTCTTCAGTCAACATCTCTCCCCCTTCCTGTGCCCCTAGAGCCACCAGCTTTCTTCTGCAGGATTACTGCATGAAATGAAAAACTTGTTTGTAATAACAGATGTACACCCTTGAGTGTATTCTTTGAAAGAGCCTGCAAAAAAAATTACACTGGGTCTACGGAATGTTAACTAGCACATCTGATGACAGCCCTTGTCTATGCAAATGGCATGTTTTGGACAAAGAAAATAGAAATTTCAAACTAAACACTATTGTAAACTGGAAATTTTTCTTGCTCCACTTAGTTATGATGGGATTGGATAGCCTCGGTAATTTTTGACCCTCTTAGTCCTATTACGAACATTTTACTTTCCCACAGGAAGCTTCTAATCCTTCTTTATTTCACAGGATACAGCATGCTTGTAAGAAAGCTGTGCAGTAATACCAGTTTAAAGGCCAACAGATTTCATGCACCACCTTGGAGGAGGCCCAGGTCTTGGACTTGTACTTCAACACGAAGGAAAATTTCCCTCTGGACAGTGACACTGCGCATATCAGTCCTCCAGGACCCATAAAAAGTTAATCAAGAAATGGAGAGGAAGAGAATTCTTATTTAGTGTCTCAAGCTATTCCAGCATTTCCAAACATGTCTCTTTAATGTCTCTGGAGAGAATCCTGTGTCTTTCAGGAGCTAACATGATGAAGTTGGCAGCTGCTTGGAGAATGAACATGATTATTGAGCAAAGCATTAAGCTTTAGAAAGCTTTGCATCATGACAGAAATCCCCACTCCGGCAGACAGGGATTTCAGAAGATCTCACTATTTGTGTTTGCAGCATTATTGCTCATCTGCATCACACTCATAAACATCAGCATTGTATTGAAGTTTTTATGTGGCAAAAATGAGTCTGTAGAACATTCCAAAGATGAATAAAAGCATGGTTTGGTACATAGGCAGGCATTTTAATAAAGGTTAGGAGAGAGAAATTAGAAAAGGGAGATGCTGAGCATTCCCACAGTTGACCTATTTGACTTGAAAACGAGGGGGAGCACAGGATCGTTTTTCTATCCTCCCTTTTGAAATGACAATGGAGGAATTTGATTTAGGAAAATGCTGTATTGCGGATGATAAAAACACACATTATTCAAGAAAAGGAATTTGCTAAAATAAATTTAACAAAGTTAAACACTGGGTTTGCTAGATTTCTTTTTCTTCCCAAATAAATGCAATGTATCTTTGTGTCCACTACTTAAAATATGCAACTTTGGGTAAAAACATGCATTTTTAAGAAAGATACCATCAGCACAGAGGAATTTGAAAGAGGTTTGAGAGTTGTTATTCCTGTTGTACAGGTGCTGTGTGTAAGAATGAGACAGACAAACAACTACATGTCTTCCAAAGCCAAAAGGTATTTTTAGATTGAAGGCTACCTTACGGAATAATTAGAATAGCTCTCTATCTTAGCAGAGGTTTATGATTAACGTGTATGACATTTGTACATTCTACCAATGCCTGTTAATTCCCACACTTGGATCTTCAAATTTTCCACTGTGTACTTTTTGTCTGGAGAAAACCTTGGACTAGAGATAAGACCATCACCAAAAACGTATTTCTAGCAGCTCCCACGTCCAGTCAGCCAGTCTGGGTTTGAGGTCGAATCGAGACCATGAAGTGCCTGCTGCTTCTCGCCTTTATTGGGGTGGCTGGTGAGTACATATTTCTATTTCTGCCATTTAATAGGAAGCTGATTTTCTAAATGAAAACTACAAGGTAGCCTGTTGTGGGAAAGCCAAGTCAGTTTTGACTTGCACAAGTCAGAGCCCTGCAGGTTCCATCTTCTGTCTGTTCATAATGCCTTGTGCCACAAGCTGGAGAATGAACACCTTCATAGGGTTTCCTGACCCAGCTATGGAGATGTGGCCACAGCTTCAGAAAAAGGCTGCCTCCTCCTTTGGGACTAAGGAGTGCACAGGGAATAGCTCTGGACCGAGAAGTCCTAAAGGAACTGCAAAATTTAGGACCCTCGGTGGGTGCTCCAAGAAGATATCACTGCACAGTAGTTTTTACTTTTTCCCTCAGTCAACCCTTGACTGTGTCAGTAGATGGGGTTCAGGGAAAGACACACCCGTGATCTGATCCAACCAGAACATTTCTGTGTCCCTATGCTCCTTCAGGGAGTAGCCAGCAGGGTTTTACTTGCAGATACGTGAGGCACCCGTGTAAGTCTGATCCCCTTCTTTGAGGGTGCAGCAAATGCATGTGCCTTAGACCTGCCCACCAGCACTGCCCTGAGTGTCCATAGAAGGGGAGCCTACAAGTGAGGGGCTTCAGACAGGCAGTCACAGGGCAGATTACAGGCCACATTACCTTAGGCCAGCTGTTGACACATGGCACTTCTTGTCCCCCAGTTGCCTTCCCCACCTTTGCTGAAGACGATGATGACAAGATTGTGGGAGGCTACACCTGCGCACAGAACTCTGTGCCCTATCAGGTGTCCCTGAATTCTGGATATCACTTCTGTGGAGGTTCCCTCATCAGCAACCAGTGGGTCGTGTCAGCTGCTCACTGCTACAAATCGTGAGTGAAAAAATTACATCCTTCTAGAACCTACTTCTGTCTTCCAGTTCACTTCTAGCAGGCATTCTGAGCTATGAGATAGAAATATGTAAGTGCCTCCATTCTCACCAGAGACAGCCAAGGGATGGGTGGATCATTCAGGAAGCCAGGCCGAGGCATCCTGAGGGGTTTTCCACTTCTGCAAACGTTCCTGTGAATGCAGAGCATTTTCTGATATAACAATGAGATAATCAAGCAGAGAGGTCTGGGCTTTGATTTCCTATCAATTACATGAATCTTGCTAAAGCATTCTTCCTGGAGAACAGGAAGAGAATCAAGGTCCGGCTGGAGCTGTTTGCCTTGTCCCAGAATATTTGTATCTAGTGCTGCTCTGTATTCAACTGCTGCCAGGTATTTACAGACCTGCAGAAATTCACCACCCATGCATAGAGTGGGTTAAAATCTCAGTGTGGATTCCCAGGGCTCCCTGCAGGACAAGAAAGATGCTCTGCCCCAGAAGGCTTCTGTGGCAGTGGTGTTGGAGCAAGTGCACTCAGTGACAGGGAGGTTTCTCTCAACCTGCCCCTGGCAGTAAAGGACATGCTGCGCCTTCTGTTTTCCAGTCGCATCCAAGTGCAGCTCGGGAAACACAACCTGGGGCTCACTGAATCCACACAGCAGTTTATCAACTCTGCTAAAGTCATCCGCCACTCTGGCTACAGCTCCTACACCCTGGACAACGACATCATGCTCATCAAGCTGGCCACCCCAGCCACGCTCAGCAAAGCTATCCAGACCATTCCTCTGCCTACCAGCTGCGTGGCCGCCGGCACCACCTGCCTGATCTCCGGCTGGGGCAACACTCTCAGCAGTGGCTGTGAGTACTCTGGGGGAGCCTACAGACCCTTGGGGGCCCAGGACAGTCTCTAGGACCTGGCCATTAACCCCCAACAGGACAGGCTAAAACACAGGGAAGTGCTGTGGGACAGCTTTTTGGAGTGATGCGTCAGTGTAGGAACTGCACAGTTAATGTCAACAGAGTTGTCAGTTCTCTGAGAATAAGGGTGAAGTCTGGGACTCTGGAACTTGAATTCCTACCAGAGATCTCTGTTCTCTCACACCCATTGTCAGAGATGTGCATGGCCAGTGGTGTCTATTCCATTGAACCTGCACCAGAGGAGAAGATGGTTTTCCTGAGGCTCAGGTTTCTTCCAGTGCATGTATCACAAGAGTGGCCCCACCTTTGCCAACTGATGAACTTCCAGGTACCAGAAAAGTTAAGGTGGCTGCAGTGTAGAATGGTGGGCCCATGGGTAGAATTTGTTCCATCTCTACAGAAGGGACCCATGCTGTGCTTACTGTGGACAGGAAGCAGGATGGCTGCTAGAACAGGGTGTCCAGCATTTGCTTTTCTGCTAAGATCTTCTCCAAGCTCTGAAAAGGACTCAGCAATACCAGCAATCATCTCTCCCTATTTCTTTGCAGCTAACTACCCAGACGAGCTGCAGTGCCTGAAGGCTCCCGTCCTCACCGACAAGCAGTGCTCTGATGCCTACCCTGGGCAAATTACCAAGAACATGATGTGTGTCGGATACCTGGAGGGAGGAAAAGACTCCTGCCAGGTAACTCATCTGCCTCTCCTCACCCAGTCATTTCTCACCCACCTCTTCCTAGCTGAAGAGGCCTCCACATTACAGAGTCAGCTATACTCACTGCACTGGTAAATCTGAGTTTTTCAATGACAGCAGAGGCTTCAGGCACACATATCCTGAAGGTTTGCCAAGTACCACATACAGCAAAAGCAGGCAGCTGACTCATCCTTAGCTGTGGTGCCCTTGAAGCTCAAGTCAGGCATGGTAGCATCAGGTGGAGAGTGTGAATCTCTCAGATCTCTGGCTCATTGCTCAGGCTGATGCCATTTGCTGAATGTCCATACCCTTTGTGTGCACAGGGAGATTCCGGCGGTCCAGTGGTCTGCAATGGACAGCTCCAGGGCATTGTCTCCTGGGGTTATGGATGTGCCCAGCGTGGCCTTCCCGGAGTTTACACCAAGGTTTGCAACTACGTCTCCTGGATCCAGTCCACCATTGCCTCCAACTGAGATGCTTGTTTGGCGTGACCTGTATTTTCTCCTCATCATTTCTGTTCTTTTGTGTCTGGACAAGCAAAAATTATGAGAAATTAATAAAAACTTTCAGGCACCCCTACTTTGTGCATGGTTTATCTGGGAACTTCCATAGCCTGTGATACAGAATTACAGAATCACAGAATTTTTAGGTTGGAAGAGACCTTTAAGATCATCGAGTCCTATCCATGTTCTAACACTTCAACTAGATCATGGCACCAAGTGCCACATCCAGTCTTCCCTTAAACACATCGAGGGATGATGACTCCACCACCCCCCTAGGTAGATGATTCCAGTATTTGACCACTCTTTCTGTGAAAAACTTCCTCCTTAATTCTAGCCTGTATCTCCCTTGGTGCAGCTTGAGACTGTGTCCTCTTGTTCTGTCTGCTTTTGCCTGGAAAAAGAGACCAACCCCCAGCTCATCACAGCCACCCTTCAGGAAGCTGAAGAGAGTGATAAAGTCACCCCTGAGTCTCCTTTTCTCTGGGCTGAACAACCCCAGCTCCCTCAGTCGTTCTTCATACAGCTTGTGCTCCAAGCCCCCCACCAGCCTCATTGCTCTCCTTTGGACATGCTCAAGCAATCAACGTCCCTCCTAAAGTGAGGGGCCCAGAACAGGACGCAATACTCCAGGTGAGGCCTCACCAGTGCCGAGTACAGGGGAAGAATACAGAGCAGATAGAGTATGCCACACAGAAGGAAGTATTTAATATTTTCAGTGCCTGTAGAACTGGAAGCATGTTGGAAAACTTTACAGACTTGCTTTGAAAAGACTTTCAGTCAGTCATTTTCAGTTGTTTCTGAAACCTTTCATTTATGACAGTTACACAACATTTCTCACTTTGAAAAGACCATTTCAGGCTTCTGCCTGTCCCTTGTGTAGCTCTCCAGTCCACTGTAGAGGATGCTGCTTGCTTCTAGACAAAAGGGATGCCCTGAATCGCCTACACTTCATTACCCCCACTGCAAACGACAGTGCAGGGTCTCAGAGGAATCTGATCCTCACCTAAATTTTCATAATGTGTCAAGGACAGAAGCTGGGAATTCCTTGCTGGAGTGTGAAGCACAGGGTGAGTAGGGGAGCTGCAGCTCATGCCATAGAAGTGGGGACATGGAGATGCTGTCTTGTGCTCAGGGTCTTGTGGTTAAAGCCCAGTCAGCTGCTGGGTGTTACAGGCACTCCCTCACTACCCCCTTGCCCTGGTGGGATGGGAAAAAGGGTAGAACTGACAGGTTGAGATCCCCATCCTTCCCTCCACATCCAGCACGCACAGTCTGCCCCTTCGTCCTGCTACATGTCTGCAGGGTTCCTGCTATGCTGCAGAAACAGAGTTTGTGCTGACACACAGTTTGTGTCATTGCCCAGGGTTCCCAGCCAGCCAATGCCTCCTGTCATTTCTTGGCCAGCCCCACCCCGAGATGTCTCACCCTCACTCACTGCTCCCTCTGCACAAACCTTTGGGCAGCTCCAAGAGGCAGCTTGCTGACAGGGCAGGGGCTCTCCCGCCATGGTTCCCTGCTGTTTCTTGGTGGCCATGCTGGCCCCTCTGGGTAAGTGAACTCAACCCAGCCATGAGCACCTCCACTCATCCCGCTGCTGCCCTCCCAGCTGTGCAGCCACTTCCTGGCACTGCTGCATCCTGCAGAGCTTTCTGCATGGAGGATCAGCAGGGAATGTGGGGGCACTGGGAATGCCTGAATCTTCTGCAATGGCCATCTATTTGTCATTCTTTGTGCAGCCATCAGATGGTTCCTGATTTTGGAGACAAACAGGCCAGGAATGCACCTTGCCTATTGAGGAGAGATGGGAAATTCCCCTGCTGATTTGAAGAGCTGTCCCATGCATGGAACTGTTCCCTTGGCTGCCCAATCCCTTCTCACTCTTTCCCTACAAACTCACAGTACCTACTTGAGTTCTTATTTCATTTTTTCCTCTTCCGCACTGCTCCTACTTTTCTTTTCCAGTGTTAGCCCTTGAACAGTCTCCAGACATGGTGATCAAAGAAGGAGAATCCGTGAATCTGGAATGCTCTGAGAAGAAATCCACCAACACAGCTATGTACTGGTTCATGCTGCCTTCAGAGAAGAATTCCAGTCTGACCCAGTTGGTTTATGCATATGAAGGTGCCAACGCAGTGGTGGAGAAGGGTTTTGAGAGCCATTTCAAGAGCAGCAAGATAAAAGGAGACAGTATCACCCTCTCAATAGAACATGCCTTTCTCAATGACTCTGGCACATACTACTGTGCTGAGAGTGATCACAGTGGTGAGACTGCTGAGGGAGCTGAGCACAAACTTGTCCCTGAACAAACAGGACCTGCTTTCCACTTGTGGCTGCTGCACGAGGCAGGGTGATCACTTCTCATTTGCTGCTCTGCTTCCTGGCCTTGCCTTCTTCCTCTTCTCAGATGCTGACAGTTTATTTCTCCAGCCTTCTCTCCTTGCTACTCCAGCCCTCCTCAGCATTTAACTCTTATTTGCGCTACACTTGCTTCTGTCAGCACTTCTTCTTCTCTCTGTCTCCCTTCCCTTCCCTTTCCTAGCTTCTTCTTTCTGTCTTCAATCTGCACTCCATTGTCTTCCTGTTACTCAACTCGTGTCAACCCGGCTCATACTTCTCACTGTCAAACAACAGAAGGAGTGTTTGTGTGGGAAGTTCTTGCTGCACCTGTGCATGAAGGCAAGGCCTGGCAGGTGTGGCAGTAGCCAGCACCGTGTGGCAGCTGCCCACATGCTCCTCTGTTCCAACGCCTTGTCTGTGGTTGTTCTGTGGCCAAGGAACAGGGACAGCAGAGCAAAAGCCCGTGCTTGATCTGGTAAAATGTTCAGTGCATCCCCAACTCCTACATGCAGAGTGGTGTCTGGGGCAGGATCCACCTGCCTTCCCACCCTTGATCCACATACAGTTTATCTTCAGCAAATGTAGGATAAATATTACAGGTTACATTAGCAAGCTGAGCAGATAACAGAAATTTCCCACAGGATAAAGTGTTCTCTAGACCAGTGACTCAGATGAAGGGTAGAGAGTGTCCTTATCAAGTTCCCTGATAACACCAATTTAGGTGGAGTTTTTGATAGCTGAGAAAGCCTGCAGCCCTTCAGATGGGCCTTGACAGCTTGGAGGGATGGGCAGAGGGGGATGTTCTGGAATTCAGGAAAAGCAAATGCAGGATTTTATGTGTGTGGAAAATACCTTATTAACCCGCACAGGCTGGGGGCTGATCTGATGGTGAACAGCTCTTCAGAAAAGGACGTAGCGTTCTAGGTGGACACGAAGGTCTCTGTGAGTCAGCAATTTCACCTGGTGACCAAGAAGCCAGTGGTGTCCTGGGATGCATTAGGAAGAGCATTGCTGGGATGCATTGCCATCAGCGGGAAGAAGGTCGGGCTCCACTCAGCCCTAGTGAGGAACATCTGCAGTGCTGTGTCCTGTTCTGGGCTCTTTGGTGTAAGACAGACATGGAGCTCCTGGAGAATGTCCAGGACAGGAGATGAAAGGTGTTTAGTAGTGTGGAGCATCTCTTTGGAGAACAAAGGCGGAGCGATCTGGGCATGTTCTGCCTTGAGAAGAAACAACTAAGTGGCCACCTCATCAATGTCTACAAGTATTTGTTGGAAGGGTTCCTAGAGGTGGATCAAAATTCTTCAATGTGATGCCAAGCACAAGGAGAAGAGGCAAAGGGCAGAAAATTATGCACTGGTAGTTCCACCTGAATCTGCGATAAGAACTCTGCACATTTGAAGACTCTGCAATGCAGCAGATTGCCCAAAGGTGTTGTGGAGCCTCTCTCTCTGGAGATATCCCAGAACCATCTGGAGACAGTTGTGTGCCCTGTGCTCTGGGATGACTCTGCTGGAGCAGGGAGGTTGGAGCAGTGACCCCCGAGGTCCCTTCTTGGCTGGCCCATCCCATGATTCTGTCCTGCATGACACAGACCCATGCACAGCACAGGCCTGCTCAGGGCACTCCAGGTGCTTCCCACCCTGCACATTCCTATGCTAACATCCAAGCTTCCCAGAGCCTAAACACAGGGCCCCACACAGCAGCCATGCCTGTTCAACATCACTGACTCCTCAAATCCTGTGTCTTCTGCAAGGCTCCCCATGCACCGCCCTGCCCTCTGCTCACCCCAGGGAACTGGAGACCCTTGGCATGGACACATCAGGCACAGCCTCCTCTCTGCTGGAGTGCTGCTGCTGCTGCTGCTGATGCAGGTGTCAAGATTTGGGGTTCCTACAAAGCAGCCCAATCTCTTTGCTTCTTTCTACAACTTCTTTTTAGGAATCTGGGGTCTTCCCTGAATCTTCTCTAGGCAGCCTGGGGAAATGAATGCAATGGGACACACTCAGAGCTGCAGCAGAGGATTTGGGAGGAGCTGCAGGCATTGCTGCTCTCCTCTGCTGACAGGACACGGGGGAACATCTTCACTGCAAAGCCCTTCAGAGCACTGGGCACTGGCATCACTCCATGTCCTGTATGGGCCAGCCTCACCCTGCCGTGCACACAGCCCAGCACGGATGGGCAGAGGCGCTGCCAGAGCTCTGTGCCCAAACTCAGGGCACACAAACTACGAGTGTCCCTTCCTGCCTACAGGGATTTCCCACTGCCTTGGGCAGGGGAACAAGGCTGGGTGGACACAGAGAGCAGAGGACATGGTTTTCTCCAGCTTTGTCCATTTGTGTCCTGCTGCTCTTTTGCAGACTGCTGCAATAAAGAGACAAGGATTATATCTGCTCTGCTCTGGCACAGAGAAGGTCAGGGTGTATCAGCACATCCTGTGGGGAACTTCTGCTCAGAATTCTCTCCAAAGTGAAGTGTCTCCAAAAGGATAATCCCAGTGCAGAAGCAAAGGCAGCCTGTTCTCTCCTTGAGATCCCTCTTTGCAGTTAGAGAAGAACAGCTACAGAACTCTTCTCTGCCAGGCTCCAACAGACACCAGCTCTGCAGGTCAGCAGCTTCTCCCATACCTGGACAACACATCAGGCCTGACTGGGAGAAGCAGAGATTCCCCATTGCAGCTTGCAGGGCTGGCAATCTGTGAGTGTGAGGGAGGCTAGGGAGGAGACAAACAGCAGGACACAGACACACAAACATGCATTCCTGAGATCTCCTTGTCTTCCCATCAATTTCTGCCACTTTGTGCATTCCTGCGCACACACTCAGGCTGCCCCACAGCCCCATCCTGCTCCGTGGTAGCTCTGAACTCTGGCACCTACTGAAGTCCCCCCTACTCTTGCCCAGCCACGCTCGCACACAGCAGGAAGCCAGAGGAGCAGAGCACAATCAGCTCATGACTGCCTGCAGGTGTCATTGCCCACCGTTCCTGGGCAGCCAAGAGCCTTGGTGACATTTCACACTGCCGCTGCCTCCCCTGCCCACCCACAGAGAGACGCATCTCTTGCTCTGCACCTCTCCTCTTTGCACACCTCTGCATCTGTGCTGGCACCAGGGGCAGGTGCCTGGAAGGAGGGGGCCTTTCTCCATGGATTTCCACCGGTTCCTTGTGGCCATGCTGCTCCCTGTGGGTAAGTGGGCATTCCCTGTGTCCTGATCAGCTGCACTGGAGCTGCTGCTGCATCCTCAGCTCTGCTCCCAGTTGCTGGCTCTGCCCCTTCCCAAGGATTCCAGGGCAGCGGTGGGCAATGAACCGGGTGAATATTTTCACCGCATAAAGAATGAGGAAACCCTGCAAAGCTGCAATTTATATTTTCCTGCCCCGTTTTATTATTTCTCTTCAGAGTACCCAAGACATTACTTCTCAAAAGAGATTCACTGTTGGATTAAAAGGGCATTGATTTGAGGTCTTTCCATACTGTGTATCTTTTTTTAGAGAGGAATTACATTGGCCCATTGATTTCTGACCTCCTGGTGTGATTCCATCCCATGGCATACTTCAAGGATGTATATTTTTATCCTCTTCAATGCATTTCACTCCCAACCTTTCATCTCCTGTCTCTCCAGGCTGGGCCCTTCAGCAGTCACCAGATACAGTTGTCCGGGTGGGAGACACCATCACTCTGGAATGTTCTGCATCAGCAAAAAATTTCCTATACATGTCTTGGTACAAGTCATCCATGGAGAAGGATGCCAGAATGCAGCTGGTTGTGTATTCAGTGGAAGGCAGCAAAGCAGATATTGAGAAGGAATTCCAAAATCGCTTCCAGAGTAACGGGACTAGGAACAACCATTTAGCTGTGAAGATACAGCATGCTCTACTCAATGACACAGGCACATATTTCTGTGCTGAACAAGATCCACAGTGAGTCAAAGGCTGGTGCAGCACAGCACAAACCTTTCCAGGCAAGCAGGGATCTGCCACCAGCACACACTGAGCCCTGTTTGAGTAAACTCCTTTTTCACTTGCCCCCCAGCTCTTCATAAAAACACAATATAACTGTCTGTCTGTCTTTCTGTCCATCTATTTGATCATCAATCTGTCTTTAGCTTGGTCTCCAGCTACTCTTCTATACTTTCCCATCTCTGAATCACTTTCTCTCTCTCAGTTTTTCTTGTCCTCACTGTCTGACCACCTTTATCTCCCATTGAGATTGTTTCAGACTTCACTCTTTTTGAGTCATTCTCTCTGTCCTCCTGACTTTTCGTCTCTGTCCTCTCATACATAATCCCCTCCTATTTCCTCTTCCCTTCCTCCTCCATCTCTCCTTCCTTACAATCTGATACATCAATTCATGGCCAGGGAAGCAGGATGTGGAATAGTTCACACAGCACTTTCCCTCTCCACCAGCTGGAAAGGCAAAGCCCACTGGTCCTTGGCCTCAGTGGCCTGCAGGGAATCGACACACAGCCCAAGTTACACTCATACCCTGTAACCTGAACAATCTGATGTCTGAGAATTGTCCCTGCCCACAGCAGGAGGCTGCCCAGGTGAGCCATGGAATGTCCCTGGTGACCAGGAGGAAGAAGTCCAAGTGGAATTTTCCGCAGGGCTTGTTGGTGTTTTTGAGCATCTTGTCTGGTCCATCCACTCCATCTCCTGCTGCTTGCTGAAAGTCACGAGGGCTGCCCTGACTGGCTTATTCCTCTTTATCTCCAGTTCAAAAAGAGGGCAAGGGCCCAGGGGAATCCTCACCTAAATGCTCATAATGCATCAAGAACAGCTGCTGGGAATTCCTTGCTGGAGTGTGAAGCACAGGCTTGGTCAGGGGAGCTGCAGCTCATGTCACAGCAGTGGGGACATGGAGATGCTCTCTGCCGCTCAGGTCCTTGTGGTTAAAGCCCAGTCAGCTGCTGGGTGTTACAGGCACTCCCTCACTACCCCCTTGCCCTGGTGGGATGGGAAAAAGGGTAGAACTGAGAGGTTGAGATCCAAACACAGCAATAATAGGAGAAAATGACAAGGAAAAGACACAGAAATAAAAGTCAAGTAAATCCATGAGATACACAATATTGTCACTGAGCACCCAGTGTCCTGGTGCCCAGCCCATCCTCAGGAGGGACAGGCAGCAGCTGGCCAGCTCCCCTCCTTGTCCACTCAGAGCATCCGGCTGAATGGGAGGCAATGTCCTTTAGGCCAGATTGGGTCCGCTGTCCTGGAAATGCTCCCTTCCAGCTGCTTGTGCAGCTGCTCTCTGGCAGAGCATGAGACACTGGAAAGTCCTGGATTTGGGGTAAGCAGTGCTTAACTACAGCTGACACTCTGTTAACACCATTATTCTCAGAGTGAATTGACAACACAGCACTGTGCCACAGTCTCCCTTGGTTGATCCTGTCTTAGCACTTGCATACAATTTTCGTTAAGACTTCCATGCAAATTTCCCCTTCGATCAAACACTTAATTGGATGACACCTCGGGAGCCTTCTCCTTCCCAGCATTACGAGACAGAAGTTTCACCAGGGATTCTCACATTTTCCACTTGTTTCTCCTTCCCTATTGACCAGCAGAGCTCTAGGTACAGGGAGGAGAAGGATGAGGGAAATGTGCTGCCAACAGACCTTGTCAGAATGGCCTGTCACTCCTTCCCTCTGTCCCTTTCACCCTTTGCCATCATCCCAGATGTTATCCCTGTGCTCATTGGGTTCCCCAGTTATCCCATGCAGATTTTGTCCCATGCAGCAGAGGACATGTGGATTTTCTTCAGAGCAGAAGCACCTGATGCTGCAGTGGAGAGGCTGCAGTGGCCTGGGTGTCCTCAGCCTGTGAGCAGAGCAGCACAGAGGTGTCCCTGGCAGAGCATGAGTGAATGCAATTGCACTGCACTGCTGCTTTCTACACCCCAGGGCTCTCACTGCCTGAATCCCGGGGCAGCCTCCACACCCCACTGGAGGACAAGCTCAGTCCTGCAAGAAAGCAAATCTCCTTGTAGAGGCCAATTGTCAGGGCAGAGGGGACAATGACACAGATGCTCTATGTCATTGCCCAGGGTTCCCAGCCAGCCAATGCCTCCTGTCATTTCTTGGCCAGCCCCACCCCGAGATGTCTCACCCTCACTCACTGCTCCCTCTGCACAAACCTTTGGGCAGCTCCAAGAGGCAGCTTGCTGACAGGGCAGGGGCTCTCCCGCCATGGTTCCCTGCTGTTTCTTGGTGGCCATGCTGGCCCCTCTGGGTAAGTGAACTCAACCCAGCCCTGAGCACCTCCACTCATCTCGCTGCTGCCCTCCCAGCTGTGGAGCCACTTCGTGGCACTGCTGCATCCTGCAGAGCTTTCTGCATGGAGGATCAGCAGGGAATGTGGGGGCACTGGGAATGCCTGAATCTTCTGCAATGGCCATCTATTTGTCATTCTTTGTGCAGACATCAGATGGTTCCTGGTTTTGGACACAAACAGCCCAGGAATGCACCTTGCCTATTGAGGAGAGAATGGAAATTCACCTGCAGATCTGAAGAGCTGTCCCATGCATGGAACTGCTCCCTTGGCTGCCCAATCCCTTCTCACCCTTTTCCTACCAACTCACAGTGCCTACTTGAGTTCTTATTTCATTTTTTCCTCTTCCTCACTGCTCCTACTTTTCTTTTCCAGTGTTAGCCCTGGAACAGTCTCCAGACATGGTGATCAAAGAAGGCCAGTCCGTGAATCTGGAATGTTCCAACAAGAAATCCTCCAGCACAGCTATATACTGGTTCATGCTGCCTTCAGAGAAGAATTCCAGTCTGACTCTACTGGCATCTGCAGTACAGGGTGGTAATGCAGCAATGGAGAAGGGTTTTGAGAGCCATTTCAAGAGCACCAAGATAAAAGGAGACAGTATCACCCTCTCAACAGAACATGCCTTTCTCAATGACTCTGGCACATACTACTGTGCTGAGAGTGATCACAGTGGTGAGACTGCTGAGGGAGCTGAGCACAAACTTGTCCCTGAACAAACAGGACCTGCTTTCCACTTGTGGCTGCTGCACGAGGCAGGGTGATCACTTCTCATTTGCTGCTCTGCTTCCTGGCCTTGCCTTCCTCCTTTTCTCAGATGATGACAGTTTATTTCTCCATAATTTTCTCCTTGTCACTCCAAGCCTCCCTCAGCATTTAAGTCTTATTTGCACTACACTTGCTTCTGTCAGCACTTCTTCTGCTCTTTGTCTCCCTTTCCTTCCTTTCCCTAGCTTCTTCTTTCTGTCTTCAATCTGCACTCCATTGTCTTTCTCTAACTTAACTCCTGTCAACCCGGCTCACACTTCTCACTGTCAAACAACAGAAGGAGTGTTTGTGTGGGAAGTTCTTGCTGCACCTGTGCATGAAGGCAAGGCCTGGCAGGTGTGGCAGTAGCCAGCACTGTGTGGCAGCTGTCCACATGCTCCTCTCTTCCAGCACCTTGTCTGTGGTTGTTCTGTGGCCAAGGAATAGGAACAGCAGAGCACAAGCCCGTGCTTGATCTGGTAAAATGTTCAGTGCATCCCCAACTCCTACATGCAGAGTGGTGTCTGGGGCAGGATCCACCTGCCTTCCAGCCCTTGATCCACACAATACAGTTTATCTTTGCCAAAAACATTCTAAAATTACAATGTATGCTCAGAAGCTGTGCTGCCAATACAGATTTCCAAGAGGTTACAGTGTTCTGTTCATCAGTGGTTCTCATGAAGGGGTAGAGAGTCTCCTCATGAACGTCACTGACAACAGCAAGTAAGGAGGAATTGCTGACAGCCCCCAGTGCTGCACAGCCCTTCCGATGGTGTAGGAGCCTCGGAGGGTAGGATGGTCAGGACGGACCAAGACGAGAGATCTCGGAAGCCAGGTCGTGGAACTTGTGGTTTATTGCAGAGGGCCAGGGTGCAGGGCCCTGCTGGGAGCTGCCAGCCACAACTCAGAGCAGGCCCGAGAGAAGAGAGGGGTAGAGAGGATGAGAGGGTAAGGGAGTAAGAGTGTAAGAGCATAAGGGAGTAAAAAAGCTAAGAGAGTAAAATGGGTAAGAGAGTAAAAGGGATAAGAGAGCGAGGTTCTTGTTACAATACAATAAATCTTCTTCTGTGTTGAATTTTCTAATTCTCACAATCTAATCTAGTACAATATACAAAGCTTATACAAAGCTATTAGCATTTACATAATGTAATGATTAGAAAAATCATTACATGACTATACTGTGTTACATGTTAAACCCAGAAAACTACTCTTTGGACACCTTCTGCTGAGCTAGTAGGGTCTGCTCTGACTTTTGAACTTGTCTGCAAGCAGAGGGCATTGTTTCATCAGAAGGGGATTATCTTCAGCTGGCCACACTATTGTTTTCTAGTCGTTCAGTAACAAATGTATCTCAAAGTTTGCTTTCATTTCAATCTCACTTATAGTTTCTATATGCTCATAATCTTTTGCTGGACAATCATATTTGTAGGGTTTCCTGTTTCATCTTCCCCAACAAGATGGGCCTTGACAGGTTGGAGGGATAGGCAGAGAGGAACATCCTGAAATTCATCACAGGCAAATGCAGGATTGTACCTGAGTGGAAAAATAACCCTGTGCACCAGGACAGGCTGGGGGCAGACCTGCTGGTGAGCAGCTCTTCAGAGAAGGACCAGGGGGTCCTGGTGGACAAGAAGCTCCCCATGAGCCAGCAATGTGTCCTGGTGGCCAAGAAGCCAGAGGTGTCCTGGGATGCATCAGGAAGGGCATTGCCAGCAGGGCAAGGGAGGTGGATCCAGGTTTCTTCACTGCGATGCCAAGCACTAGGACAAGAGGCCAAGGGCAGAAAATGATGGACAGGAAGTTCCACCTGAATCTAAGGTCAGAGCTTTGCGTTGTGATTGACTGTGCACTGGAAGAGATTGCCCAAAGAAATTGTGGAGTCTATTGGGAGATATCCCAGAACCATCTGGATACAATTGTGTGCCACGTGCTCTGGGATGACTCTGCTGGAGCAGGGAGGTTGGAGCAGTGAACCCCTGAGGTCCCTTCTTGGCTGGCCCATCCCATGATTCTGTCCTGCATAACACAAACCCGTGCACAGCACAGGCCTGCTCAGGGCACTCCAGGTGCTTCCCACCCTGCACATTCCCATGCTAATGTCCAAACTTCCCAGAGCCTAAATACAGGGCCCCACACAGCAGCCATGCCTGTTCAACATCACTGACTCCTCAAATCCTGTGTCTTCTGCAAGGCTCCCCATGCACCGCCCTGCCCTCTGCTCACCCCAGGGAACTGGAGACCCTTGGCATGGACACATCAGGCACAGCCTCCTCTCTGCTGGAGTGCTGCTGCTGCTGCTGCTGATGCAGGTGGCAGGATGTGGGCTTCCTACAAAGCAGCCCAATCTCCTTGCTTCTTTCTACAACTTCTTTTTAGGAATCTGGGGTCTTCCCAGAATCTTCTCTAGGCAGCCTGGGGAAATGAATGCAATGGGACACACTCAGAGCTGCAGCAGAAGATTTGGGAGGAGCTGCAGGCATTGCTGCTCTCCTCTGCTGACAGGACACAGGGGAACATCTTCACTGCAAAGCCCTTCAGAGCACTGGGCACTGGCATCACTCCATGTCCTGTATGGGCCAGCCTCACCCTGCCGTGCACACAGCCCAGCACAGATGGGCAGAGGCGCTGCCAGAGCTCTGTGCCCAAACTCAGGGCACACAAACTACGAGTGTCCCTTCCTGCCTACAGGGATTTCCCACTGCCTTGGGCAGGGGAACAAGGCTGGGTGGACACAGAGAGCAGAGGACATGGTTTTCTCCAGCTTTGTCCATTTGTGTCCTGCTGCTCTTTTGCAGACTGCTGCAATAAAGAGACAAGGATTATATCTGTTCTTCTCTGGCACAGAGAAGGTCAGGGTGTATCAGCACATCCTGTGGGGCACACACTTCTCCTCAGAAATCTCTCTGAGATGAAGTGTGTCTCCAAAAGCATAATCCCAGTGCAGAAGCAAAGGCAGCCTGTTCTCTCCTTGACATCCCCCTCGGGAGTTAGAGAAGAACAGCTACAGAACTCTTCTCTGCCAGGCTCCAACAGACACCAGCTCTGCAGGTCAGCAGCTTCTCCCATACCTGGACAACACGTCAGGCCTGACTGGGAGAAGCAGAGATTCCCCATTGCAGCTGGCAGGGCTGGCAATCTGTGAGTGTGAGGGAGGCTAGGGAGGAGACAAACAGCGGGATACAGACACACAAACATGCATTCCTGAGATCTCCTTGTCTTCTGTCCTGGGTTGACTATATGATGCTTTTATCTCCAGTCGTCTCATTCTGTTTATGTTGAATAATAAGTTTTGCACCTTTAAGAGTGTTCCAGAGAGTGAAGGGGGCAGAGAAGAAGCGCGCAGTTTGTTTTCAGGCACTGCACTCCTCCTCCACATTCCTGCTCCTGGACTGTGCTGTCTGCGGATGGGCAGACAGTGGGACAGAGCTCTTCTTTTGCTTTTTAGTTAGTGTTAGCTAGCTGAGGCAAAGAAGGTCCCTGGACTGTTTTTTTTTTCCTTTTTCTTTGGACCTCTTGAAACTGCTCTGGAAAGAGCACCCAGGAGAGCACCGGCAGCTGCAGCTGTGGCCCACCGGGCCAGGCCTGGCCTGCAACAATTCCAGCACCGGAGGGACTGATCAGAGACTGAGTGAGCTGAGCTGCAACCCGAGGACGGGGTTTTCTCAGTTTGTCATCTCTTTTAGAGTGGCAAGAGGTCTCATTGTTTGATATTGTTTTGGTTTTACCGTTTAATAAACAGGTATTTTTCCACCTTTCTCCAAGGAGGTATTTTTACTTCCCGGACCAGTTGGGGGGGGAGGGACTGATTGGATCTGCTTTTCCCACCAGAGCTCCTTAGGGGGGTTCTTCCCCAAACTTGCTCTAAACCTGGACAAATACATGAATTGGTGCCCAACGCGCGGCTGGAAAAGGTAGAAAAAAGATCTATTAATTGTGTGTTTGTTGCTGTTAAAGCAGTTAGTAGCCATGCTGCATGAATCTCTGTTGTCTCTGGAGGTGAAAGCCTTTGTGTGGCTCTGTGCTTTAGACCTTTTTGAGGTTTCAATACCTTTCTGTCACTTGGATTATTGTCCATAACAAGTAATTTTTACGGTAGGTGGGTATGGATTGGAATAGCTGTTGTGCTGGTCTTGGTGATAATGAGTTATAAAGCGTTAACAAAGATACTGGCGTCTGTTTACAATATGTATGGTTTATGGTTTCTTCATCCTACCCTGCATCCCAATTCCAGTAGTACATTTTGGGAATTTATTAGTAATTACACTCAGTCTGTTAGAGGAGGAGCTGAGAATAAGACTTTCCAGCCTTCCCTTTCCTTCTTCTCCTTTGGATCGGTTATGTCACTTTTTGAGAATGTTCAGTTTCCCCTGAATGTTAAAGAGACCATCTTTCTGGTATTTAATTTGGTAAGCTTCCTCTATATGGTCTGCAGCTTCTCTAGAATGAGGGCTGAGATATCCAGAGGAGCTGGTGAGACCCCTGACCCAAGAAGCAGATGCAGGCATGAAAAATCCTGAGTGGTGTGGAGAATGGGAAAATATAGGCCAAACCCTGAAGGAATTTTCTGATCCTGTAGACTGGGATTTTCCACGGGAACAAATTCAGAACCCAGCTGAAGTGGGGAAATACCTAAAAGAGAAGTGCCATGACGATTCTAAGGAGAAAAGGCTAATTGCAATAAGCTGGGCCCTGGCCTATGCTTATCGCACTTTGTTAGATAGTGTAGGGCAGCAGACAGAGGCAGGGGGGCAGGAAGATAAATCAGCTATCCCAGTCACTCAAGCTGTAGCCAACAGCCCAGGCTCGAAGCCAGCAGCCAAACCAGATAGTGAGCCTAAGCCAGCATCTAAACCCATGGCTGTTGCTACCAGTACTAGAAGTGGGAAATGCACGGAAAAAACTAATAGACCAGTGGATGATGATGATGATGGTGATACAGGAGAAGGAACCTAAATGCCTCCTGACATAAAATCAGGAGTCAAAGCAGCAGGTGCAAGAGCAGACGCAAATATTGAGTCTTATCCCCTGAAGGACCTTCGTGGCCTAAGGAAGGATTACACCCGACGACCTGATGAATCCATAATTAGTTGGCTGGTCCGTCTCTGGGATGCTGCAGGCGAGGCTACAATTCTGGACGGCACTGAAGTGAGGCATTTGGGATCCCTGTCACAGGATCCTGCCATAGACCAAGGAATGATGGGCGGGGCTAACCCTCACAGCCTCTGGGAATGGGTCCTAAGAAGTGTAGCAGAAAGATACCTGTGTGCAGACGATCTCTACATGCAGCAAACCCAGTGGAAAACCATAGAACAAGGGGTTAAACGCTTGAGGGAAATGGCAGTGGCTGAGATTGTCTTCTCAGATGATGGAAACACTGTAAATCCAGACTTGGTACCATGCACATTTGTGATGTAGAGAAAACTTGTACGACTTGGGCTACGAGAATACGCTTCTGCTTTAGCCATAATGAAGAGGGATGAGAGGGATGAGACTGTGCTTGACATGGCAAGGAAGCTCCGAGCATATGCAGATGCTGTGCACGGCCCAACACATGCCAGAATTGCAGCAGTAGAAACACGTCTGCAGAATTTAGAGGATAAGATAGAGGAGAATCATAAGAAGCTCAGAGAGGAGATTAAAGAAGACCTTCTCCAAATCTCGGCAGTACAGATCAGAGGTTCTGGTATCCAAGGCAGACGTCTCCCAGGTGGTGAGAGATGGTATACCCCACGAAATGAAATGTAGTTCTACCTACGTGATTGTGGAGAAAACATGGGGAGGTGGGATGGAAAACCTACTGCTATTCTGGCACGACGGGTGCGTGAATTGAAGGAAGCCACCAGAAGGAAAGCAGCACCAGTTGCCCATAGCCGAATTGCCATGTTTGATGATGATGACATGTCCGATCCCCTTAAAGGAACATCCAAGACATATGCCCAGGGAAAGAAGGATAACCAGGCTTAGAAGGGCCCTGCCTCTAGCCAGGTAGAGGCCAGGGAAAATTGTGTTTTCTGGTCTGTGTGGATTCGTTGGCCTGGCACATCGGAACCACAAGAGTACAAAGCTTTGGTTGATACTAGTGCGCAATGTACATTAATTCTGTTGAGACATGTGGGGACAGAGTCTGTCTCCATTGCCGGTGTGACAGGGGGATCCCAGGATTTCACTTTGGTGGAAGCTGATGTGAGCCTGACTGGGTATGAATGGAAGAAACGTCCTATCGTGACTGGGGCCCAGAGGCCCCATGTATTTTGGGCATAGACTACCTTCGAAGTGGGTACTTCAAAGACCCAAAGGGACTCAGATGGGCATTTGGAATACCTGCTGTACGGACAGAAGGTATCAAGCAGTTGAACAGCTTGCCTGGACTGTCAGAAAACCCATCTGCAGTAGGACTCCTGAAGGTAGAAGAGCAACAAGTGCCAATTGCCACCTCAACAGTGCACCGCCGACAGTACTGAACGAATTGAGATGCTGTGATCCCCATCCACAAAATGATCCGTGAGCTGGAGAGCCAAGGGGTGGTCAGCAAGACCCATTCACCCTTCAACAGTTCCATTTGGCCTGTGAGTAAATCTGAAGGAGAATGGAGATTGACAGTGGACTACTGTGCATTGAATGAAGTGACTCCACCCCTGAGCGCTGCTGTGCCGGACATGCTGGAACTCCAGTACAAGCTGGAGTCCAAGGCAGCAAGGTGGTATGGCACTATGGACATTGCCAAGGCATTTTTCTCCATTCCTCTGGCAGCAGAATGCAGGCCTCAGTTTGCTTTCACCTGGAGAGGTGTGCAGTACACCTGGAACCGACTGCCCCAGGGGTGGAAGCACAGCCCCACCATCTGCCATTCACTGATCCAGGCTGCGCTGTAAAAGGGTGAGGCTCCAGAACACCTGCAATATATTGATGACATCATTGTGTGGGGGAAGACAGCAGCAGAGGTGTTCGAGAAAGGGGAGAAAATCATCCAGATTCTCCTAAAAGCTGGCTTTGCCATCAAGAAGAGCAAAGTCAAGGGACCTGCTCAAGAGATCCAGTTTCTGGGAATGAAGTGGCAAGACGGACGGCATCAGATTCCCACCAATGTCATCAACAAGATCACAGCAATGTCTCCACCATCCAGCAAGAAAGAAACACAAGCTTTCCTAGGCGCCATAGGTTTTTGGAGGATGCATATTCCTGAATACAGTCAGATCATGAGTCCTCTCTACCTGGTCACCCGAAAGAGGAACACTTTCCACTGAGGCCCTGAGCAGCAACAAGCCTTTGCACAGATCAAGCAGGAGATTGCTCATACAGTAGCCCTTGGCCCAGTCAGGACAGGACCAGAGGTAAAGAATGTGCTCTACTCTGCAGCTGGGAACCATGGCTTGTCCTGGAGCCTTTGGCAGAAGGTGCCTGGGGAGACTCGATGCCGACTGCTGGGATTTTGGAGTCGAAGCTACAGAGGGTCTGAAGCCAGCTACACTCCAGCAGAGAAAGAAATCTTGGCTGCCTTTGAAGGAGTCCAGGCTGCCTCAGAGGTAATAGGCACTGAAGCACAACTCCTTCTGGCACCCTGACTACCAGTATTGGGGTGGATGTTCAAAGCAAAAGTTCCCTCTACACACCATGCCACCAATGCTACATGAAGCAAATAGATTGCTGTTATCACACAGCATGCCCGTATTGGAAAACTGAATCGCCCTGGGATTCTGGAAATAATTACAAACTGGCTGGAAGGTGAAAACTTTGGTCTTACTTATGAAGGGGAGCAAGAAGTGACACGGGCTGAAGAAGCTCCACCATACAACCAACTGCCAGCAGAAGATCCACGATACGGTCTCTTTAGTGATGGTTCTTGCCGCATTGTGGGAGTGTACCGGAAGTGGACAGCAGCCGTATGGAGCCCCACATGACAGGTGGCAGAGGCCACTGAAGGAGAAGGTGGATCAAGCCAACTTGCTGAACTCAAAGCTGTTCAACTGGCCCTGGACATTGCTGAAAGAGAGAAGCGGCCAAAGCTCTCCTCTACACTGACTCATGGATGGTAGCCAATGCTCTGTGGGGATGGCTGGAGAGGTGGAAAGAGGCTAACTGGCAGCATAGAGGAAAACCAATTTGGGCTGCAGAAGAGTGGAAAGACATTGCTACCAGGGTAGGGAAACTGCCTGTGAAGGTCCGCCATGTGGATGCTCATGTTCCCAAGAGTAGAGCTAATGAGGAGCACCAAAACAATGAGCAAGTAGACCAGGCCGCAAAGATAGAGGTGTCCAAAATAGACCTAGATTGGCAACATAAAGGAGAGTTATTCCTACCTCGATGGGCCCATGATGCCTCAGGCCATCAGGGCAGGGATGCCACCTATAAGTGGGCACGAGACTGAGGGGTGGATTTAACCATGGACAATATTTCTCAGGTTATCCATGGCTGTGAGACGTGTGCTGCCATCAAGCAGGTCAAGTGAGTGAAGCCCCTGTGGTATGGTGGGTGGTGGTCGAAGTACAAGTATGGGGAGGCCTGGCAGATTGACTACATCACACTGCCCCAGACACGCCAGGGCAAGCACTATGTGCTGACCATGGTGGAAGCCACCACTGGATGGTTGGAAACCCACCCTGTGTCCCATGCTATGGCCCAGAACACCATCCTGGGCCTTGAAAAGCAAGTTCTGTGGAGACATTCTGAGAGGACTGAGTCAGACAACGGGACTCATTTCAAGAATAGCCTTATCAACACCTGGGCTAGGGAACATGGCATTGAGTGGGTGTACCATATCCCCTACCATGCACCAGCTGCAGGCAAAGTGGAGAGGTAGAACGGACTGTTAAAAACCACATTGAAAGCATTAGGTGGGGGATCTTTCAAAAACTGGGAGCAGCATCTGGCAAAAGCCAGCTGGTTAGTTAACACCCAAGGCTCTACTAACTGAGAGGGCCCTGCCCAATCTGAGCCTTTGCAGAGAGTAGATGGAGACAAAGTCCCAGTGGTACATGTCAGAGGTTTATTAGGGAAGACAGTTTGGATTAATCCTGCCTCGAACACAGACAAAACCATTCATGGGGTTGTTTTTGCTCAGGGACCAGGTTGCACATGGTGGATAATGCAAAAAGATGGAAGAACACGATGTGTACCTCAGGGAGATCTGATTGTTGCATAAAACCTGTGTAAATATCACTGTTTGCTGAATGTTATTACCATTGTCTGTGCATAGCTGTATAATGGATGTATCATGTATGTACTTGTAGAGTTAGAATTTATATTAGTTTTAGTAGTAAGCAGGCGATATGGGGATAAGGGCTGGAATGTCCTGGGTTGACTATATGATGCTTTTATCCCCAGTCGTCTCATTCTGTTTATGTTGAATAATAAGTTTTGCACCTTTAAGAGTGTTCCAGAGAGTGAAGGGGGCAGAGAAGAAGCGCGCAGTTTGTTTTCAGACACTGCACTCCTCCTCCACATTCCTGCTCCTGGACTGTGCTGTCTGTGGATGGGCAGACAGTGGGACAGAGCTCTTCTTTTGCTTTTTAGTTAGTGTTAGCTAGCTGAGGCAAAGAAGTTCCCTGGACTGTTTTTTTTTTTTTTTCCCTTTTTCTTTGGACCTCTTGAAACTGCTCTGGAAAGAACACCCAGGAGAGCACCGGCAGCTGCAGCTGTGGCCCACCGGGCCAGGCCTGGCCTGCGACAATTCCAGCACCGGAGGGACTGATCAGAGACTGAGTGAGCTGAGCTGCAACCCGAGGACGGGGTTTTCTCAGTTTGTCATCTCTTTTAGAGTGGCAAGGGGTCTCGTTGTTTGATATTGTTTTAGTTTTACCGTTTAATAAACAGGTATTTTTCCACCATTCTCCAAGGAGGTATTTTTACTTCCCGGACCAGTTGCGGGGGGAGGGACTGATTGGATCTGCTTTTCCCACAGGAGCTACTTTGGGGGATTCTTCCACAAATTTGCTCTAAACGTGGACATCTTCCCATCAATTTCTGCCACTTTGTGCATTCCTGCGCACACACTCAGGCTGCCCCACAGCCCCATCCTGCTCCGTGGTAGCTCTGAACTCTGGCACCTACTGAAGTCCCCCCTATTCTTGCCCAGCACACAGCAAGAAGCCAGAGGAGCAGAGCACAGGCAGCTCATGACTGCCTGCAGGTGTCATTGCCCACCGTTCCTGGGCAGCCAAGAGCCTTGGTGACATTTCACACTGCCGCTGCCTCCCCTGCCCACCCACAGAGAGACGCATCTCTTGCTCTGCACCTCTCCTCTTTGCACACCTCTGCGTCTGTGCTGGCACCAGGGGCAGGTGCCTGGAAGGAGGGGGCCTTTCTCCATGGATTTCCACCGGTTCCTTGTGGCCATGCTGCTCCCTGTGGGTAAGTGGGCATTCCCTGTGTCCTGATCAGCTGCACTGGAGCTGCTGCTGCATCCTCAGCTCTGCTTCCAGTTGCTGACACTGCCCCTTCCCAAGATTTCCAGGGCAGGGGTGGGCAATGAACCAGGTGAATTTTCCCAAGACATGTTGAATCACAAAACTCTACACTTACAAATTCGTTTTCTCCTGCCCCATTTTACTACTTCACTAGAGAGTACTAAAGTAGTATTTCTCAAAACATGTTTACTGTGGCATTTGAATTGGGTTTCTTTGGGGATTCTGGATCCTATCTGCCTTTTTCAGCGAAGCTGGGTACTGTCCCATTGCTTTCTGATATCCTGGTGCCATTTCATGACATGTGATACTTTAAGGAAGTGTATTATTGTCTTCAATGCATTTCACTCCCCACCTTTCATCTCCTGTCTCTCCAGGCTGGGCCCTTCAGCAATCACCAGATACAGTTGTCCGGGTGGGAGACACCGTCACTCTGCAATGTTCTGCATCAGCAAAAAATTTCATATACATGTACTGGTACAAGTTACCTATGGAGAAGGATGCCAGAATGCAGCTGGTTGTGTATTCAGTGGAAGGCAGCAATGAAGATATTGAGAAGGAATTCCAAAATCGCTTCCAGAGTAATGGGACCAGGAACAACCATTTAGCTGTGCAGATACAGCATGCCCTACTCAATGACACAGGCACATACTTCTGTGATGAACAAGATCCACAGTGAGTCAAAGGCTGGTGCAGCACAGCACAAACCTTTCCAGGCAAGCAGGGATCTGCCTCCAGCACACACTGAGCCCTGTGTTTGAAACAGCCCCGTTTTCTTACTTGCCCCCCAGCTCATCAGGGAAAAATTGGTTTGGCTCTCTGTCTTTCCATCTATCTGTCCATCTGTATTTCTTTTGCTCTTATCTTTTTTCCAATCTCTGAATCACTTTCTCACTCTCAATTCTTCTTGTTCTCACTGTCTTGCCTCCGTTATCTCCCATTCAGATTGTTTCTCTCTTTGCTCTTTCACGTCATTCTGTCTGTCCCCCTGAATTTTCCTCTCTGTCCTCTCATACCTAGTCCCTTCCTCTTTCCTATTCCCTTCCTCCTCCATCTCACCTTCCTTACAATCAGTTACATCAATTCAAGGCCTGGGAAGCAGGATGTGGAATAGTTCACACAGCACTTTCCCTCTCCACCACCTGGAAAGACAAGGCTCACTGTGCCTCAGCTCCCCACAGGTGTTCACCTTCCTCTCCTGCCGCTCTCCCTGCAGCGCCCCTGAGAGCCCTCACAGCTCTGAGTGCTTGGGCTGCTGTGGTGTCTTTCAGGCTCCTGCCTCCCTCTCACAGGTGGCATTTGCTGTGCTCACAGGGCTCATAGAGAAGAAGAGCTGTCACACAGCTGGCTGGGACATGGAGTGTCCAGGCAGGGACTGAACCAGCCATGACTGGGGAAGACAGGGAGAGTGCATAAGAAAATTCCAGGCACCTCTGGGTGGCCTTTATCCCTCATTCCTCCATCTCCCAAGGACTTCAGAGGCAGGAGGGGAGCAGCCATCACTCCTCTGCCTTGCACACACTCACACTCACCTGCAAGCCCAGCACAGTTCTGTCTTTCCCCATCCTTCCCTCCACAGCCACCCATGCCCAGCCTGCCCCTTCCACCTGCTGCATCTCTGCAGGGTTCCTGCTATGCTGCAGAAACAGAGTTTGTGCTGACACACAGTTTGTGTCATTGCCCAGGGTTCCCAGCCAGCCAATGCCTCCTGTCATTTCTTGGCCAGCCCCACCCCGAGATGTCTCACCCTCACTCACTGCTCCCTCTGCACAAACCTTTGGGCAGCTCCAAGAGGCAGCTTGCTGACAGGGCAGGGGCTCTCCCGCCATGGTTCCCTGCTGTTTCTTGGTGGCCATGCTGGCCCCTCTGGGTAAGTGAACTCAACCCAGCCCTGAGCACCTCCACTCATCCCGCTGCTGCCCTCCCAGCTGTGCAGCCACTTCCTGGCACTGCTGCATCCTGCAGAGCTTTCTGCATGGAGGATCAGCAGGGAATGTGGGGGCACTGGGAATGCCTGAATCTTCTGCAATGGCCATCTATTTGTCATTCTTTGTGCAGCCCGTAGATGGTTCCTGGTTTTGGACACAAACAGCCCAGGATTGCACCTTGCCTATTGAGGAGAGATTGGAAATTCACCTGCTGATCTGAAGAGCTGTGCCATGCAGCTCCCTTGGCTGCCCAATCCCTTCTCACTCTTTCCCTACCAACTCACAGTACCTAGTCAAAATTTTTCCCAGTTTTTCCTCTTCCTCACTGCTCCTTCCTTTTCTTTCCAGCATTAGCCCTGGAACAGTCTCCAGACATGGTGATCAAAGAAGGCGAATCCGTGAATCTGGAATGTTCCAACAAGAAATCCTCCAGCACAGCTATATACTGGTTCATGCTGCCTTCAGAGAAGAATTCCAGTCTGACCCAGTTGGTTTATGCAGTTGAAGGTGCCAATGCAGTGGTGGAGAAGGGTTTTGAGAGCCATTTCAAGAGCAGCAAGATAAAAGGAGACAGTATCACCCTCTCAATAGAACATGCCTTTCTCAATGACTCTGGCACATACTACTGTGCTGAGAGTGATCACAGTGGTGAGACTGCTGAGGGAGCTGAGCACAAATTTGTCCCTGAACAAACAGGACCTGCTTTCCACTTGTGGCTGCTGCATGAGGCAGGGTGATCACTTCTCACTCCTTAGCGGCTCTGCTTCCTGACATTGCCTTCCTCCTCAGATGCTGACAGTTTATTTGTCCGTCATTGTCTCCTTGCCACTCCAGGCCTCCCTCTGCACTTAATGATTATTTGCACTACACTTGCTTCTGTCAGCCCTTCTTCTTCCCTTCCCTTCCCTTCCCTTCCCTTCCCTTCCCTTCCCTTCCCTTCCCTTCCCTTCCCTTCCCTTCCCTTCCCTTCCCTTCCCTTCCCTTCCCTTCCCTTCCCTTCCCTTCCCTTCCCTTCCCTTCCCTTCCCTTCCCTTCCCTTCTTCTTTCTGTCTTCAATCTGGCCTCCATTGTCTTCCTCTTAATTAACTCCAGTCAACCTTGCACATAATTCTCAGGGTCAAACAGAAGGAGTGTTTGTGTGGGAAGTTCTTGCTGCACCTGTGCATGAAGGCAAGGCCTGGCAGGTGTGGCAGTAGCCAGCACCGTGTGGCAGCTGCCCACATGCTCCTCTGTTCCAGCGCCTTGTCTGTGGTTATTCTGTGGCCAAGGAATAGGAACAGCAGAGCACAAGCCTATGCTTGGTCTGGTGAAGTGTTCAGTGGATCCCTAATTCCTCCATGCAGAGTGGTGTCTGGGGCAGGATCCACCTGCCTTCCAGCCCTTGATCCACATAATAAAGTTTATCTTCAGCAAACGTAGGATAAAAATTACAGGTTACATTAGCAAGCTGAGCAGATAACAGTAATTTCCCACAGTTTACAATGTTCTATAGACCAGTGACTCAGATGAAGGGTAGAGAGTGTCCTTATCAAGTTCCCTGATAACACCAAGTTAGGTGGAGTTTCTGATACCTGAGAAGGCTGTAAAGATGGGCCTTGACAGCTTGGAGGGATGGGCAGAGAGGAACATTCTCAAATTCAGCAAAGGCAAATGCAGGGTTCTACATCTGGGGAGGAATTGCTCCATGCAGCAGCATAGGGAAGCACTGACCATCAGCTCTTAAGAGAATTTCCTGGGGTCCTGGTGGACAAGAAGCTCCCCACGAGCCAGCAATGTGTCCTGATGTCCAACAAGCCAGTGGTGTCCTGGATGCATTAGGAAGAGCATTGCCGCCAGGGCAAGGGAAGTGAGGCTCCACTCTTCCCTGGTGAGGCACGTCTGCAGTGAGGTGTCCTGCTCTGGCCTCTTTGGTGCATAAGAGACATGGATCTCCTGGAAAATGTCCAGGACAGGAGATGAAAGGTGATTAGTAGAGTGGAGCATCTCTTTAGGGAACAAAGGCTGAGGGAGCTGGGCCTCTTCTGCCTTGAGAAGAAAACACCAAGTGGGCACCTCATCAATGTCAACAAGGATCTGAAGGCAGGGTTCCTACAGGTAGATCCAGATTCTTCACTGTCATGCCAAGTACGAGGACAAGAGGCAGAAAATGCTGCACTGGAAGTTCCACCTTAATCTGTGACCAGAGCTTAGCTTCGGTGAAGACTGTGCAAAGGAGCAAGTGGCCTAAAGAGGTTGTGGTGCCTCTGTCTGCAGATATTCCAGAACCATGTAGAGATAGTCATGCCCCATGTGCTCTGGGATGACTCTGCTTGAGCAGGGAGGTTGGAGCAGTGACCCCCTGAGGTCCCTTCTTGTCTGGGCCATCCCATGATTCTGTCCTGCATAACACAAACCCGTGCACAGCACAGGCCTGCTCAGGGCACTCCAGGTGCTTCCCACCCTGCACATTCCCATGCTAATGTCCAAACTTCCCAGAGCCTAAATACAGGGCCCCACACAGCAGCCATGCCTGTTCAACATCACTGACTCCTCAAATCCTGTGTCTTCTGCAAGGCTCCCCATGCACCGCCCTGCCCTCTGCTCACCCCAGGGAACTGGAGACCCTTGGCATGGACACATCAGGCACAGCCTCCTCTCTGCTGGAGTGCTGCTGCTGCTGCTGCTGATGCAGGTGGCAGGATGTGGGCTTCCTACAAAGCAGCCCAATCTCCTTGCTTCTTTCTACAACTTCTTTTTAGGAATCTGGGGTCTTCCCAGAATCTTCTCTAGGCAGCCTGGGGAAATGAATGCAATGGGACACACTCAGAGCTGCAGCAGAAGATTTGGGAGGAGCTGCAGGCATTGCTGCTCTCCTCTGCTGACAGGACACAGGGGAACATCTTCACTGCAAAGCCCTTCAGAGCACTGGGCACTGGCATCACTCCATGTCCTGTATGGGCCAGCCTCACCCTGCCGTGCACACAGCCCAGCACAGATGGGCAGAGGCGCTGCCAGAGCTCTGTGCCCAAACTCAGGGCACACAAACTACGAGTGTCCCTTCCTGCCTACAGGGATTTCCCACTGCCTTGGGCAGGGGAACAAGGCTGGGTGGACACAGAGAGCAGAGGACATGGTTTTCTCCAGCTTTGTCCATTTGTGTCCTGCTGCTCTTTTGCAGACTGCTGCAATAAAGAGACAAGGATTATATCTGTTCTTCTCTGGCACAGAGAAGGTCAGGGTGTATCAGCACATCCTGTGGGGCACACACTTCTCCTCAGAAATCTCTCTGAGATGAAGTGTGTCTCCAAAAGCATAATCCCAGTGCAGAAGCAAAGGCAGCCTGTTCTCTCCTTGACATCCCCCTCGGGAGTTAGAGAAGAACAGCTACAGAACTCTTCTCTGCCAGGCTCCAACAGACACCAGCTCTGCAGGTCAGCAGCTTCTCCCATACCTGGACAACACGTCAGGCCTGACTGGGAGAAGCAGAGATTCCCCATTGCAGCTGGCAGGGCTGGCAATCTGTGAGTGTGAGGGAGGCTAGGGAGGAGACAAACAGCGGGATACAGACACACAAACATGCATTCCTGAGATCTCCTTGTCTTCTGTCCTGGGTTGACTATATGATGCTTTTATCTCCAGTCGTCTCATTCTGTTTATGTTGAATAATAAGTTTTGCACCTTTAAGAGTGTTCCAGAGAGTGAAGGGGGCAGAGAAGAAGCGCGCAGTTTGTTTTCAGGCACTGCACTCCTCCTCCACATTCCTGCTCCTGGACTGTGCTGTCTGCGGATGGGCAGACAGTGGGACAGAGCTCTTCTTTTGCTTTTTAGTTAGTGTTAGCTAGCTGAGGCAAAGAAGGTCCCTGGACTGTTTTTTTTTTCCTTTTTCTTTGGACCTCTTGAAACTGCTCTGGAAAGAGCACCCAGGAGAGCACCGGCAGCTGCAGCTGTGGCCCACCGGGCCAGGCCTGGCCTGCAACAATTCCAGCACCGGAGGGACTGATCAGAGACTGAGTGAGCTGAGCTGCAACCCGAGGACGGGGTTTTCTCAGTTTGTCATCTCTTTTAGAGTGGCAAGAGGTCTCATTGTTTGATATTGTTTTGGTTTTACCGTTTAATAAACAGGTATTTTTCCACCTTTCTCCAAGGAGGTATTTTTACTTCCCGGACCAGTTGGGGGGGGAGGGACTGATTGGATCTGCTTTTCCCACCAGAGCTCCTTAGGGGGGTTCTTCCCCAAACTTGCTCTAAACCTGGACAAATACATGAATTGGTGCCCAACGCGCGGCTGGAAAAGGTAGAAAAAAGATCTATTAATTGTGTGTTTGTTGCTGTTAAAGCAGTTAGTAGCCATGCTGCATGAATCTCTGTTGTCTCTGGAGGTGAAAGCCTTTGTGTGGCTCTGTGCTTTAGACCTTTTTGAGGTTTCAATACCTTTCTGTCACTTGGATTATTGTCCATAACAAGTAATTTTTACGGTAGGTGGGTATGGATTGGAATAGCTGTTGTGCTGGTCTTGGTGATAATGAGTTATAAAGCGTTAACAAAGATACTGGCGTCTGTTTACAATATGTATGGTTTATGGTTTCTTCATCCTACCCTGCATCCCAATTCCAGTAGTACATTTTGGGAATTTATTAGTAATTACACTCAGTCTGTTAGAGGAGGAGCTGAGAATAAGACTTTCCAGCCTTCCCTTTCCTTCTTCTCCTTTGGATCGGTTATGTCACTTTTTGAGAATGTTCAGTTTCCCCTGAATGTTAAAGAGACCATCTTTCTGGTATTTAATTTGGTAAGCTTCCTCTATATGGTCTGCAGCTTCTCTAGAATGAGGGCTGAGATATCCAGAGGAGCTGGTGAGACCCCTGACCCAAGAAGCAGATGCAGGCATGAAAAATCCTGAGTGGTGTGGAGAATGGGAAAATATAGGCCAAACCCTGAAGGAATTTTCTGATCCTGTAGACTGGGATTTTCCACGGGAACAAATTCAGAACCCAGCTGAAGTGGGGAAATACCTAAAAGAGAAGTGCCATGACGATTCTAAGGAGAAAAGGCTAATTGCAATAAGCTGGGCCCTGGCCTATGCTTATCGCACTTTGTTAGATAGTGTAGGGCAGCAGACAGAGGCAGGGGGGCAGGAAGATAAATCAGCTATCCCAGTCACTCAAGCTGTAGCCAACAGCCCAGGCTCGAAGCCAGCAGCCAAACCAGATAGTGAGCCTAAGCCAGCATCTAAACCCATGGCTGTTGCTACCAGTACTAGAAGTGGGAAATGCACGGAAAAAACTAATAGACCAGTGGATGATGATGATGATGGTGATACAGGAGAAGGAACCTAAATGCCTCCTGACATAAAATCAGGAGTCAAAGCAGCAGGTGCAAGAGCAGACGCAAATATTGAGTCTTATCCCCTGAAGGACCTTCGTGGCCTAAGGAAGGATTACACCCGACGACCTGATGAATCCATAATTAGTTGGCTGGTCCGTCTCTGGGATGCTGCAGGCGAGGCTACAATTCTGGACGGCACTGAAGTGAGGCATTTGGGATCCCTGTCACAGGATCCTGCCATAGACCAAGGAATGATGGGCGGGGCTAACCCTCACAGCCTCTGGGAATGGGTCCTAAGAAGTGTAGCAGAAAGATACCTGTGTGCAGACGATCTCTACATGCAGCAAACCCAGTGGAAAACCATAGAACAAGGGGTTAAACGCTTGAGGGAAATGGCAGTGGCTGAGATTGTCTTCTCAGATGATGGAAACACTGTAAATCCAGACTTGGTACCATGCACATTTGTGATGTAGAGAAAACTTGTACGACTTGGGCTACGAGAATACGCTTCTGCTTTAGCCATAATGAAGAGGGATGAGAGGGATGAGACTGTGCTTGACATGGCAAGGAAGCTCCGAGCATATGCAGATGCTGTGCACGGCCCAACACATGCCAGAATTGCAGCAGTAGAAACACGTCTGCAGAATTTAGAGGATAAGATAGAGGAGAATCATAAGAAGCTCAGAGAGGAGATTAAAGAAGACCTTCTCCAAATCTCGGCAGTACAGATCAGAGGTTCTGGTATCCAAGGCAGACGTCTCCCAGGTGGTGAGAGATGGTATACCCCACGAAATGAAATGTAGTTCTACCTACGTGATTGTGGAGAAAACATGGGGAGGTGGGATGGAAAACCTACTGCTATTCTGGCACGACGGGTGCGTGAATTGAAGGAAGCCACCAGAAGGAAAGCAGCACCAGTTGCCCATAGCCGAATTGCCATGTTTGATGATGATGACATGTCCGATCCCCTTAAAGGAACATCCAAGACATATGCCCAGGGAAAGAAGGATAACCAGGCTTAGAAGGGCCCTGCCTCTAGCCAGGTAGAGGCCAGGGAAAATTGTGTTTTCTGGTCTGTGTGGATTCGTTGGCCTGGCACATCGGAACCACAAGAGTACAAAGCTTTGGTTGATACTAGTGCGCAATGTACATTAATTCTGTTGAGACATGTGGGGACAGAGTCTGTCTCCATTGCCGGTGTGACAGGGGGATCCCAGGATTTCACTTTGGTGGAAGCTGATGTGAGCCTGACTGGGTATGAATGGAAGAAACGTCCTATCGTGACTGGGGCCCAGAGGCCCCATGTATTTTGGGCATAGACTACCTTCGAAGTGGGTACTTCAAAGACCCAAAGGGACTCAGATGGGCATTTGGAATACCTGCTGTACGGACAGAAGGTATCAAGCAGTTGAACAGCTTGCCTGGACTGTCAGAAAACCCATCTGCAGTAGGACTCCTGAAGGTAGAAGAGCAACAAGTGCCAATTGCCACCTCAACAGTGCACCGCCGACAGTACTGAACGAATTGAGATGCTGTGATCCCCATCCACAAAATGATCCGTGAGCTGGAGAGCCAAGGGGTGGTCAGCAAGACCCATTCACCCTTCAACAGTTCCATTTGGCCTGTGAGTAAATCTGAAGGAGAATGGAGATTGACAGTGGACTACTGTGCATTGAATGAAGTGACTCCACCCCTGAGCGCTGCTGTGCCGGACATGCTGGAACTCCAGTACAAGCTGGAGTCCAAGGCAGCAAGGTGGTATGGCACTATGGACATTGCCAAGGCATTTTTCTCCATTCCTCTGGCAGCAGAATGCAGGCCTCAGTTTGCTTTCACCTGGAGAGGTGTGCAGTACACCTGGAACCGACTGCCCCAGGGGTGGAAGCACAGCCCCACCATCTGCCATTCACTGATCCAGGCTGCGCTGTAAAAGGGTGAGGCTCCAGAACACCTGCAATATATTGATGACATCATTGTGTGGGGGAAGACAGCAGCAGAGGTGTTCGAGAAAGGGGAGAAAATCATCCAGATTCTCCTAAAAGCTGGCTTTGCCATCAAGAAGAGCAAAGTCAAGGGACCTGCTCAAGAGATCCAGTTTCTGGGAATGAAGTGGCAAGACGGACGGCATCAGATTCCCACCAATGTCATCAACAAGATCACAGCAATGTCTCCACCATCCAGCAAGAAAGAAACACAAGCTTTCCTAGGCGCCATAGGTTTTTGGAGGATGCATATTCCTGAATACAGTCAGATCATGAGTCCTCTCTACCTGGTCACCCGAAAGAGGAACACTTTCCACTGAGGCCCTGAGCAGCAACAAGCCTTTGCACAGATCAAGCAGGAGATTGCTCATACAGTAGCCCTTGGCCCAGTCAGGACAGGACCAGAGGTAAAGAATGTGCTCTACTCTGCAGCTGGGAACCATGGCTTGTCCTGGAGCCTTTGGCAGAAGGTGCCTGGGGAGACTCGATGCCGACTGCTGGGATTTTGGAGTCGAAGCTACAGAGGGTCTGAAGCCAGCTACACTCCAGCAGAGAAAGAAATCTTGGCTGCCTTTGAAGGAGTCCAGGCTGCCTCAGAGGTAATAGGCACTGAAGCACAACTCCTTCTGGCACCCTGACTACCAGTATTGGGGTGGATGTTCAAAGCAAAAGTTCCCTCTACACACCATGCCACCAATGCTACATGAAGCAAATAGATTGCTGTTATCACACAGCATGCCCGTATTGGAAAACTGAATCGCCCTGGGATTCTGGAAATAATTACAAACTGGCTGGAAGGTGAAAACTTTGGTCTTACTTATGAAGGGGAGCAAGAAGTGACACGGGCTGAAGAAGCTCCACCATACAACCAACTGCCAGCAGAAGATCCACGATACGGTCTCTTTAGTGATGGTTCTTGCCGCATTGTGGGAGTGTACCGGAAGTGGACAGCAGCCGTATGGAGCCCCACATGACAGGTGGCAGAGGCCACTGAAGGAGAAGGTGGATCAAGCCAACTTGCTGAACTCAAAGCTGTTCAACTGGCCCTGGACATTGCTGAAAGAGAGAAGCGGCCAAAGCTCTCCTCTACACTGACTCATGGATGGTAGCCAATGCTCTGTGGGGATGGCTGGAGAGGTGGAAAGAGGCTAACTGGCAGCATAGAGGAAAACCAATTTGGGCTGCAGAAGAGTGGAAAGACATTGCTACCAGGGTAGGGAAACTGCCTGTGAAGGTCCGCCATGTG
The DNA here is from genome assembly GCF_027579445.1 of Ammospiza nelsoni. Lineage (NCBI taxonomy): Eukaryota > Metazoa > Chordata > Aves > Passeriformes > Passerellidae > Ammospiza > Ammospiza nelsoni. The sequence continues at coordinate 31,843,783 of NC_080634.1, read as the reverse complement.
GATGCTCATGTTCCCAAGAGTAGAGCTAATGAGGAGCACCAAAACAATGAGCAAGTAGACCAGGCCGCAAAGATAGAGGTGTCCAAAATAGACCTAGATTGGCAACATAAAGGAGAGTTATTCCTACCTCGATGGGCCCATGATGCCTCAGGCCATCAGGGCAGGGATGCCACCTATAAGTGGGCACGAGACTGAGGGGTGGATTTAACCATGGACAATATTTCTCAGGTTATCCATGGCTGTGAGACGTGTGCTGCCATCAAGCAGGTCAAGTGAGTGAAGCCCCTGTGGTATGGTGGGTGGTGGTCGAAGTACAAGTATGGGGAGGCCTGGCAGATTGACTACATCACACTGCCCCAGACACGCCAGGGCAAGCACTATGTGCTGACCATGGTGGAAGCCACCACTGGATGGTTGGAAACCCACCCTGTGTCCCATGCTATGGCCCAGAACACCATCCTGGGCCTTGAAAAGCAAGTTCTGTGGAGACATTCTGAGAGGACTGAGTCAGACAACGGGACTCATTTCAAGAATAGCCTTATCAACACCTGGGCTAGGGAACATGGCATTGAGTGGGTGTACCATATCCCCTACCATGCACCAGCTGCAGGCAAAGTGGAGAGGTAGAACGGACTGTTAAAAACCACATTGAAAGCATTAGGTGGGGGATCTTTCAAAAACTGGGAGCAGCATCTGGCAAAAGCCAGCTGGTTAGTTAACACCCAAGGCTCTACTAACTGAGAGGGCCCTGCCCAATCTGAGCCTTTGCAGAGAGTAGATGGAGACAAAGTCCCAGTGGTACATGTCAGAGGTTTATTAGGGAAGACAGTTTGGATTAATCCTGCCTCGAACACAGACAAAACCATTCATGGGGTTGTTTTTGCTCAGGGACCAGGTTGCACATGGTGGATAATGCAAAAAGATGGAAGAACACGATGTGTACCTCAGGGAGATCTGATTGTTGCATAAAACCTGTGTAAATATCACTGTTTGCTGAATGTTATTACCATTGTCTGTGCATAGCTGTATAATGGATGTATCATGTATGTACTTGTAGAGTTAGAATTTATATTAGTTTTAGTAGTAAGCAGGCGATATGGGGATAAGGGCTGGAATGTCCTGGGTTGACTATATGATGCTTTTATCCCCAGTCGTCTCATTCTGTTTATGTTGAATAATAAGTTTTGCACCTTTAAGAGTGTTCCAGAGAGTGAAGGGGGCAGAGAAGAAGCGCGCAGTTTGTTTTCAGACACTGCACTCCTCCTCCACATTCCTGCTCCTGGACTGTGCTGTCTGTGGATGGGCAGACAGTGGGACAGAGCTCTTCTTTTGCTTTTTAGTTAGTGTTAGCTAGCTGAGGCAAAGAAGTTCCCTGGACTGTTTTTTTTTTTTTTTCCCTTTTTCTTTGGACCTCTTGAAACTGCTCTGGAAAGAACACCCAGGAGAGCACCGGCAGCTGCAGCTGTGGCCCACCGGGCCAGGCCTGGCCTGCGACAATTCCAGCACCGGAGGGACTGATCAGAGACTGAGTGAGCTGAGCTGCAACCCGAGGACGGGGTTTTCTCAGTTTGTCATCTCTTTTAGAGTGGCAAGGGGTCTCGTTGTTTGATATTGTTTTAGTTTTACCGTTTAATAAACAGGTATTTTTCCACCATTCTCCAAGGAGGTATTTTTACTTCCCGGACCAGTTGCGGGGGGAGGGACTGATTGGATCTGCTTTTCCCACAGGAGCTACTTTGGGGGATTCTTCCACAAATTTGCTCTAAACGTGGACATCTTCCCATCAATTTCTGCCACTTTGTGCATTCCTGCGCACACACTCAGGCTGCCCCACAGCCCCATCCTGCTCCGTGGTAGCTCTGAACTCTGGCACCTACTGAAGTCCCCCCTATTCTTGCCCAGCACACAGCAAGAAGCCAGAGGAGCAGAGCACAGGCAGCTCATGACTGCCTGCAGGTGTCATTGCCCACCGTTCCTGGGCAGCCAAGAGCCTTGGTGACATTTCACACTGCCGCTGCCTCCCCTGCCCACCCACAGAGAGACGCATCTCTTGCTCTGCACCTCTCCTCTTTGCACACCTCTGCGTCTGTGCTGGCACCAGGGGCAGGTGCCTGGAAGGAGGGGGCCTTTCTCCATGGATTTCCACCGGTTCCTTGTGGCCATGCTGCTCCCTGTGGGTAAGTGGGCATTCCCTGTGTCCTGATCAGCTGCACTGGAGCTGCTGCTGCATCCTCAGCTCTGCTTCCAGTTGCTGACACTGCCCCTTCCCAAGATTTCCAGGGCAGGGGTGGGCAATGAACCAGGTGAATTTTCCCAAGACATGTTGAATCACAAAACTCTACACTTACAAATTCGTTTTCTCCTGCCCCATTTTACTACTTCACTAGAGAGTACTAAAGTAGTATTTCTCAAAACATGTTTACTGTGGCATTTGAATTGGGTTTCTTTGGGGATTCTGGATCCTATCTGCCTTTTTCAGCGAAGCTGGGTACTGTCCCATTGCTTTCTGATATCCTGGTGCCATTTCATGACATGTGATACTTTAAGGAAGTGTATTATTGTCTTCAATGCATTTCACTCCCCACCTTTCATCTCCTGTCTCTCCAGGCTGGGCCCTTCAGCAATCACCAGATACAGTTGTCCGGGTGGGAGACACCGTCACTCTGCAATGTTCTGCATCAGCAAAAAATTTCATATACATGTACTGGTACAAGTTACCTATGGAGAAGGATGCCAGAATGCAGCTGGTTGTGTATTCAGTGGAAGGCAGCAATGAAGATATTGAGAAGGAATTCCAAAATCGCTTCCAGAGTAATGGGACCAGGAACAACCATTTAGCTGTGCAGATACAGCATGCCCTACTCAATGACACAGGCACATACTTCTGTGATGAACAAGATCCACAGTGAGTCAAAGGCTGGTGCAGCACAGCACAAACCTTTCCAGGCAAGCAGGGATCTGCCTCCAGCACACACTGAGCCCTGTGTTTGAAACAGCCCCGTTTTCTTACTTGCCCCCCAGCTCATCAGGGAAAAATTGGTTTGGCTCTCTGTCTTTCCATCTATCTGTCCATCTGTATTTCTTTTGCTCTTATCTTTTTTCCAATCTCTGAATCACTTTCTCACTCTCAATTCTTCTTGTTCTCACTGTCTTGCCTCCGTTATCTCCCATTCAGATTGTTTCTCTCTTTGCTCTTTCACGTCATTCTGTCTGTCCCCCTGAATTTTCCTCTCTGTCCTCTCATACCTAGTCCCTTCCTCTTTCCTATTCCCTTCCTCCTCCATCTCACCTTCCTTACAATCAGTTACATCAATTCAAGGCCTGGGAAGCAGGATGTGGAATAGTTCACACAGCACTTTCCCTCTCCACCACCTGGAAAGACAAGGCTCACTGTGCCTCAGCTCCCCACAGGTGTTCACCTTCCTCTCCTGCCGCTCTCCCTGCAGCGCCCCTGAGAGCCCTCACAGCTCTGAGTGCTTGGGCTGCTGTGGTGTCTTTCAGGCTCCTGCCTCCCTCTCACAGGTGGCATTTGCTGTGCTCACAGGGCTCATAGAGAAGAAGAGCTGTCACACAGCTGGCTGGGACATGGAGTGTCCAGGCAGGGACTGAACCAGCCATGACTGGGGAAGACAGGGAGAGTGCATAAGAAAATTCCAGGCACCTCTGGGTGGCCTTTATCCCTCATTCCTCCATCTCCCAAGGACTTCAGAGGCAGGAGGGGAGCAGCCATCACTCCTCTGCCTTGCACACACTCACACTCACCTGCAAGCCCAGCACAGTTCTGTCTTTCCCCATCCTTCCCTCCACAGCCACCCATGCCCAGCCTGCCCCTTCCACCTGCTGCATCTCTGCAGGGTTCCTGCTATGCTGCAGAAACAGAGTTTGTGCTGACACACAGTTTGTGTCATTGCCCAGGGTTCCCAGCCAGCCAATGCCTCCTGTCATTTCTTGGCCAGCCCCACCCCGAGATGTCTCACCCTCACTCACTGCTCCCTCTGCACAAACCTTTGGGCAGCTCCAAGAGGCAGCTTGCTGACAGGGCAGGGGCTCTCCCGCCATGGTTCCCTGCTGTTTCTTGGTGGCCATGCTGGCCCCTCTGGGTAAGTGAACTCAACCCAGCCCTGAGCACCTCCACTCATCCCGCTGCTGCCCTCCCAGCTGTGCAGCCACTTCCTGGCACTGCTGCATCCTGCAGAGCTTTCTGCATGGAGGATCAGCAGGGAATGTGGGGGCACTGGGAATGCCTGAATCTTCTGCAATGGCCATCTATTTGTCATTCTTTGTGCAGCCCGTAGATGGTTCCTGGTTTTGGACACAAACAGCCCAGGATTGCACCTTGCCTATTGAGGAGAGATTGGAAATTCACCTGCTGATCTGAAGAGCTGTGCCATGCAGCTCCCTTGGCTGCCCAATCCCTTCTCACTCTTTCCCTACCAACTCACAGTACCTAGTCAAAATTTTTCCCAGTTTTTCCTCTTCCTCACTGCTCCTTCCTTTTCTTTCCAGCATTAGCCCTGGAACAGTCTCCAGACATGGTGATCAAAGAAGGCGAATCCGTGAATCTGGAATGTTCCAACAAGAAATCCTCCAGCACAGCTATATACTGGTTCATGCTGCCTTCAGAGAAGAATTCCAGTCTGACCCAGTTGGTTTATGCAGTTGAAGGTGCCAATGCAGTGGTGGAGAAGGGTTTTGAGAGCCATTTCAAGAGCAGCAAGATAAAAGGAGACAGTATCACCCTCTCAATAGAACATGCCTTTCTCAATGACTCTGGCACATACTACTGTGCTGAGAGTGATCACAGTGGTGAGACTGCTGAGGGAGCTGAGCACAAATTTGTCCCTGAACAAACAGGACCTGCTTTCCACTTGTGGCTGCTGCATGAGGCAGGGTGATCACTTCTCACTCCTTAGCGGCTCTGCTTCCTGACATTGCCTTCCTCCTCAGATGCTGACAGTTTATTTGTCCGTCATTGTCTCCTTGCCACTCCAGGCCTCCCTCTGCACTTAATGATTATTTGCACTACACTTGCTTCTGTCAGCCCTTCTTCTTCCCTTCCCTTCCCTTCCCTTCCCTTCCCTTCCCTTCCCTTCCCTTCCCTTCCCTTCCCTTCCCTTCCCTTCCCTTCCCTTCCCTTCCCTTCCCTTCCCTTCCCTTCCCTTCCCTTCCCTTCCCTTCCCTTCCCTTCCCTTCCCTTCCCTTCTTCTTTCTGTCTTCAATCTGGCCTCCATTGTCTTCCTCTTAATTAACTCCAGTCAACCTTGCACATAATTCTCAGGGTCAAACAGAAGGAGTGTTTGTGTGGGAAGTTCTTGCTGCACCTGTGCATGAAGGCAAGGCCTGGCAGGTGTGGCAGTAGCCAGCACCGTGTGGCAGCTGCCCACATGCTCCTCTGTTCCAGCGCCTTGTCTGTGGTTATTCTGTGGCCAAGGAATAGGAACAGCAGAGCACAAGCCTATGCTTGGTCTGGTGAAGTGTTCAGTGGATCCCTAATTCCTCCATGCAGAGTGGTGTCTGGGGCAGGATCCACCTGCCTTCCAGCCCTTGATCCACATAATAAAGTTTATCTTCAGCAAACGTAGGATAAAAATTACAGGTTACATTAGCAAGCTGAGCAGATAACAGTAATTTCCCACAGTTTACAATGTTCTATAGACCAGTGACTCAGATGAAGGGTAGAGAGTGTCCTTATCAAGTTCCCTGATAACACCAAGTTAGGTGGAGTTTCTGATACCTGAGAAGGCTGTAAAGATGGGCCTTGACAGCTTGGAGGGATGGGCAGAGAGGAACATTCTCAAATTCAGCAAAGGCAAATGCAGGGTTCTACATCTGGGGAGGAATTGCTCCATGCAGCAGCATAGGGAAGCACTGACCATCAGCTCTTAAGAGAATTTCCTGGGGTCCTGGTGGACAAGAAGCTCCCCACGAGCCAGCAATGTGTCCTGATGTCCAACAAGCCAGTGGTGTCCTGGATGCATTAGGAAGAGCATTGCCGCCAGGGCAAGGGAAGTGAGGCTCCACTCTTCCCTGGTGAGGCACGTCTGCAGTGAGGTGTCCTGCTCTGGCCTCTTTGGTGCATAAGAGACATGGATCTCCTGGAAAATGTCCAGGACAGGAGATGAAAGGTGATTAGTAGAGTGGAGCATCTCTTTAGGGAACAAAGGCTGAGGGAGCTGGGCCTCTTCTGCCTTGAGAAGAAAACACCAAGTGGGCACCTCATCAATGTCAACAAGGATCTGAAGGCAGGGTTCCTACAGGTAGATCCAGATTCTTCACTGTCATGCCAAGTACGAGGACAAGAGGCAGAAAATGCTGCACTGGAAGTTCCACCTTAATCTGTGACCAGAGCTTAGCTTCGGTGAAGACTGTGCAAAGGAGCAAGTGGCCTAAAGAGGTTGTGGTGCCTCTGTCTGCAGATATTCCAGAACCATGTAGAGATAGTCATGCCCCATGTGCTCTGGGATGACTCTGCTTGAGCAGGGAGGTTGGAGCAGTGACCCCCTGAGGTCCCTTCTTGTCTGGGCCATCCCATGATTCTGTCCTGCATAACACAAACCCGAGCCCAGCACAGGCCTGCTCAGGGCACTCCATATGTTAAACAGGGCCAGGAGACCAGCTCCTTTAAAAAGGCCTTTATTAAAGACAGCTCTGGGTGGGGAACCCGAGGGGTCGCGCACACCGCCACTGCTCCCACTGGACGACGCTGAGGAGGAGGAGTGCAGCTTTGTCTTTCGGCAGAGCTGGGGCTTCCATCCTCAGGAGAGTCATTAGGAAGGCAATTTTGGCTCGCAGACCAGGGGTATCCTCCAAGCTGGGTACTATCAAAATTATCGTGACAGGACGGAATCCAGCTCTGGTCAAGAGTGGGTGATTTAGTGTGGTTCTGGTGGGTTAAAGTCAAAGTTTATGTGCTGGTTTGTTGTTTTGAGAGGGTTCATAGAGTTCCCATAGCCTCTCCTTTGAATTCAGTCCAGGTGCAAGGCCTCCTGGGAGCAGGGGAGCAGGGAAGTGGTTCCCGATGGGAATGGCTAATAATCCCGGCTGAGACGGAAAGGGGTACAAACAGAGAGTATGATGGGGAGAGATACAAATACAGGGAAAATAGTAAAATCTAACAGCAGCAAATAATGGCAAGTCTTAGAATTCTAACATTCAATGTTTAACAACAGACCAACATTTCAAATTAAGACATAATCAACTTCATTAACATCAACTACGAATTACTACTCTGAAAAAAAACTCTCATATCCAGGATTTCATTATTCACAATAAAGGTGGTTCTCACCCTGCAGATTACCACGGTAACGTCCAATTTCCAAGAGCCTAAATACAGGGCCCCACACAGCAGCCATGCCTGTTCAACATCACTGACTCCTCAAATCCTGTGTCTTCTGCAAGGCTCCCCATGCACCGCCCTGCCCTCTGCTCACCCCAGGGAACTGGAGACCCTTGGCATGGACACATCAGGCACAGCCTCCTCTCTGCTGGAGTGCTGCTGCTGCTGCTGCTGCTGCAGGTGTCAAGATTTGGGGTTCCTACAAAGCAGCCCAATTGCTTTGCTTCTTTCTACAACTTCTGTAGAGGAATCTGGGGTCTTCCCTGAATCTTCTCTAGGCAGCCTGGGGAAATGAATGCAATGAGACACACTCAGAGCTGCAGCAGAGGATTTGGGAGGAGCTGCAGGCATTGCTGCTCTCCTCTGCTGACAGGACACAGGGGAACATCTTCACTGCAAAGCCCTTCAGAGCACTGGGCACTGGCATCACTCCATGTCCTGTATGGGCCAGCCTCACCCTGCTGTGCACACAGCCCAGCACAGATGGGCAGAGGCGCTGCCAGAGCTCTGTGCCCAAACTCAGGGCACACAAACTACGAGTGTCCCTTCCTGCCTACAGGGATTTCCCACTGCCTTGGGCAGGGGAACAAGGCTGGGTGGACACAGAGAGCAGAGGACGTGGATTTCTCCAGCTTTGTCCATTTGTGTCCTGCTGCTCTTTTGCAGACTGCTGCAATAAAGAGACAAGAATTATAGCTGTTCTACTCTGGCACAGAGAAGGTCAGGGTGTATCAGCACATCCTGTGGGGCACACCCTTCTCCTCAGAAGTCTCTCTGAGATGAAGAGTGTCTCAAAGGATAATCCCAGTGCAGAAGCAAAGGCAGCCTGTTCTCTCCATGACATCCCCCTCGGGAGTTAGAGAAGAACAGCTACAGAACTCTTCTCTGCCAGGCTCCAACAGACACCAGCTCTGCAGGTCAGCAGCTTCTCCCATACCTGGACAACACATCAGGACTGACTGGGAGAAGCAGAGATTCCCCATTGCAGCTTGCAGGGCTGGCAATCTGTGAGTGTGAGGGAGATTAGGGAGGAGACAAACAGCAGGACACAGACATACAAACATGCATTCCTGAGATCTCCTTGTCTTCCCATCAATTTCTGCCACTTTGTGCATTCCTGCGCACACACTCAGGCTGCCCCACAGCCCCATCCTGCTCCGTGGTAGCTCTGAACTCTGGCACCTACTGAAGTCCCCCCTACTCTTGCCCAGCCACGCTCGCACACAGCAGGAAGCCAGAGGAGCAGAGCACAGGCAGCTCATGACTGCCTGCAGGTGTCATTGCCCACCGTTCCTGGGCAGCCAAGAGCCTTGGTGACATTTCACACTGCCGCTGCCTCCCCTGCCCACCCACAGAGAGACGCATCTCTTGCTCTGCACCTCTCCTCTTTGCACACCTCTGCGTCTGTGCTGGCACCAGGGGCAGGTGCCTGGAAGGAGGGGGCCTTTCTCCATGGATTTCCACCGGTTCCTTGTGGCCATGCTGCTCCCTGTGGGTAAGTGGGCATTCCCTTGGTCCTGATCAGCTGCACTGGAGCTGCTGCTGCATCCTCAGCTCTGCTCCCAGTTGCTGGCACTGCCCCTTCCCAACGATTCCAGGGCAGGGTTGGGCAATGAACCGGGTGAACATTTTCACCACATATTTAATCATGTAACCCTGCAAAGCTACATTTTTTTTCCTGCCCCATTTTAATATTTCAGTTGAGAGTACCAAAATCATTATTTCTCAAAACAGATTTACTGTTGTATTTGAAGTTTGTTTGCTTGGTGTTTTTGGAACTTATGTGTCTTTTTCAGCGAAGCTGGGTACTGTCCCATTGCTTTCTGACATACTGGTGGCATTCCATGCCATGAGATACTTTAAGGATGTGTATTATTGACCTCTTCAATGCATTTCACTCCCTACCTTTCATCTCCTGTCTCTCCAGGCTGGGCCCTTCAACAATCACCAGATACAGTTGTCCGGGTGGGAGACACCATCACTCTGGAATGTTCTGGATTGGGGAATGCAGTCAAGACCATGTACTGGTACAAGTTACCCATGGAGAAGGATGCCAGAATGCAGCTGGTTGTATTTTCAGTGGAAGGTGGCAAAGCAGATATTGAGAAGGAATTCAAAAATCGCTTCCAGAGTAATGGGACCAGGAACAACCATTTAGCTGTGCAGATACAGCATGCCCTACTCAATGACACAGGCACATATTTCTGTGCTGAACAAGATCCACAGTGAGTCAAAGGCTGGTGCAGCACAGCACAAACCTTTCCAGGCAAACAGGGATCTGCCACCAGCACACACCGAGCCCTGAGCTTTAGAGGACCCGGCTTTCTTACTTGCCCCCCAGCTCTTCAGATAAAACATGGTATGAGAGTCTGTCTGTCCATCTGTCCATCTATCTGTCCATCGGTCTGTCTTTAGCTTGGTGTCTAGCTGCTTTTCTATACTTTCCCATTCCCGAATTGCCTTTTCACTCTCAATTCTTCTTGTCCTCACTGGCTCCACTCCTTTCTCTGCCATTCAGGTTGTTTCCCACTTCGCTCTTTTCATGTCTTTCAGTGTGTCTCCATGGCTTTTCCTCTCCATCCTCTCATACCTAGTTTCTTCCTACTTCCACTTCCCTTCCTCCTCCATCTCGCCTTCCTTACAATCTGTTACATCAATTCAAGGTGTGGGAAGCAGGATGTGGAATAGTTCACACAGCACTTTCCCTCTCCACCAGCTGGAAAGGCAAAGCCCACTGGTCCTTGGCCCCACTGGCCTGCAGGGAATCGACACACAGCCCAAGATACACCCATACCCTGTGACCTGAACAATCTGATGTCTGAGAATTGTCCCTGCCCACAGCAGGAGGCTGCCCAGGTGAGCCATGGAATGTCCCTGATGACCAGGACAAGGACCAGGAGGAAGAAGCCCAAAGGGAGTTTTCAGCAGGTCTTGTTGCTTGTTGGCCCAAGCATCTTGTCTGGCCCATCCACTCCATCTCCTGCTGCTTGCTGAAAGTCACGAGGGCTGCCCTGACTGGCTTATTCCTCTTTATCTCCAGTTCAAAAAGAGGGCAAGGGCCCAGGGGAATCCTCACCTAAATGCTCATAATCCGTCAAGAAGAGCTGCTGGGAATTCCTTGCTGGAGTGTGAAGCACAGGCTTGGTCAGGGGAGCTGCAGCTCATGTCACAGCAGTGGGGACATGGAGATGCTCTCTGCTGCTCAGGTCCTTGTGGTTAAAGCCCAGTCAGCTGCTGGGTGTTACAGGCACTCCCTCACTACCCCGTTGCCCTGGTGGGATGGGAAAAGGGGCAGAAATGACAGGTTGAGATCCAAACATAGCAATAATAGGAGAAAATAACAAGGAAAAGACACAGAAATGAAAGTCAAGTAAATCCATGGGATACACAATATTGTCACTCAGCACCGGCTGACGTGGTGCCCAGCCCATCCCTGGGCAGGGACAGGCAGCAGCTGGCCAGCTCCCCTCTGTTTCCATGCAGAACATCCGGCTGAATGGGAGACAATGTCCTTTAGGCCAGATTGGGTCAGCTCTCTCAGAAATTCTCCCTTCCAGCTGCTTGTGCAGCTGCTCTCTGGCAGAGCATGAGACACTGGAAGGTCCTGGATTTGGGGTAAGCAGTGCTTAACTACAGCTGACACTCTGTTATCACCATTATTCTCAGAGTGAATTGAAAACACAGCACTGTGCCACAGTCTCCACTGATTAAACCTGTCTTAGCACTTGCATACAGTTTTCCTCAGGACTTCCACTGAAATTTCTCCTTCCCTGAAACACTGAATTGTTTTGGAATATTACCGGGATATCACACCATAAGAGAATTCGGTAACACCTCACCTTCTCCTTCCCTTCTCCTTCAGTCTCTTATGGGACAGGAGGTCTACCAGGGATCCTAGCCCTGTTCCACTTGTTTCCTCTTTCCCTATTGTCAGGCAGAGGTCTAGGCACAGGGAGGAGAAGCATGAGGGAAATGTACTGCCAGCAGACCTCGTCAGAATTGCCTGTCACTCCTTCCCTGTGTCCCTTTCACCCCTTGCCAATGTTCTTCCAGATGTTGTTTATCCCTGTGATTGATGGGTTCCCCACCTATCCCATGAGGATTTTGTCCCATGCAGCAGAGGACACGTGGATTTTCTTCAGAGCAGAAACACCTGAGGCTGCAGTGGAGAGGCTGCAGTGGCCTGGGTGTCCTCAGCCTGTGAGCAGAGCAGCACAGAGGTGTCCCTGGCAGAGCATGAGTGAATGCAATTGCACTGCACAGCTGCTTTCTACACCCCAGGGCTCTCACTGCCTGAATCCCAGGGGCAGCCTCCACACCCCACTGGAGGACAAGTTCAGTCCTGCCAAAAAAGCCAATCTCCTTGTAGAGGCCAATTGTCAGGGCAGAGGGGACAATGCCACAGATGCTCTCTGTCATTGCCCAGGGTTCCCAGCCAGCCAATGCCTTCTGTCATTTCTTGGCCAGCCCCACCCCGAGATGTCTCACCCTCACTCACTGCTCCCTCTGCACAAACCTTTGGGCAGCTCCAAGAGGCAGCTTGCTGACAGGGCAGGGGCTCTCCCGCCATGGTTCCCTGCTGTTTCTTGGTGGCCATGCTGGCATCTCTGGGTAAGTGAAATCCACCCAGCCATGAGCACCTCCACTCATCCCGCTGCTGCCCTCCCAGCTGTGCAGCCACTTCCTGGCACTGCTGCATCCTGCAGAGCTTTCTGCATGGAGGATCAGCAGGGAATGTGGGGGCACTGGGAAGGCCTGAATCTTCTGCAATGGCCATCTATTTGTCATACTTTGTGCAGCCTGTAGATGGTTCCTGGGTTTGGATACAAACAGCCCAGGATTGCACCTTGCCTATTGAGGAGAGATTGGAAATTCACTTGCTGATCTGAAGAGCTGTCCCATGCCTTGAACAGCTCCCTTGGCTGCCCAATCCATTCTCACTCTTTTCCTACTACACCACAGTGCCTAGTTGAAATTTTCCCCATTTTTTCCTCTTCCTCACTACTCCTACTTTTCCTTTCCAGCGTTAGCCCTGGAACAGTCTCCAGACATGGTGATCAAAGAAGGCGAATCCGTGAATCTGGAATGCTCCCAGAAGAAATCTTCCAACAGAGCTATGTACTGGTTCATGCAGCCTTCAGAGAAGAATTCCAGTCTGACCCAGTTGGTTTATGCAGTTGAAGGTGCCAATGCAGTGGTGGAGAAGGGTTTTGAGAGCCATTTCAAGAGCAGCAAGATAAAAGGAGACAGTATCACCCTCTCAATAGAACATGCCTTTCTCAATGACTCTGGCACATACTACTGTGCTGAGAGTGATCACAGTGGTGAGACTGCTGAGGGTGCTGAGCACAAACTTGTCCCTGCACAAACAGGACCTGCTTTCCACTTGTGGCTGCTGCACGAGACAGGGTGATCACTTCTCATTTGCTGCTCTGCTTCCTGGCCTTGCCTTCCTCCTCTTCTCAGATGCTGACAGTTTATTTGTCCATCATTGTCTCCTTACCACTCCAGGCCTCCCTTAACATGGAAGTCTTTTTTGCACTACACTTGCTTCTGTCAGCCCTTCTTCTTCTCTCTGTCTCCCTTCCCTTCCCTTGCTTCTTTCTGTCTTCAATCTGCACTCCATTGTCTTCCTCTTACTTAACTCCTGTCAACCCTGCTCACACTTCTCACTGTGAAATGGAAGGAGTGTTTGTGTGGGAAGTTCTTGCTGCACCTGTGCATGAAGGCAAGGCTTGGCAGGTGTGGCAGTAGCCAGCACCATGTGGCAGCTGCCCACATGCTCCTCTGTTCCAGCGCCTTGTCTGTGGTTATTCTGTGGCCAAGGAATAGGAACAGCAGAGCACAAGCCTGTGCTTGATCTGGTAAAGTGTTCAGTGGATCCCTAAGTCCTCCATGTAGAGTTGTGTCTGGGGCAGGATCCACCTGCCATCCAGCACTTTATCCACATAACACTGTTCAGCTTTACAAAAAACATTCTAAAGATACTAGATATATTCACAAGCTGTGCAGCTAATAGAGATTTCCAAGTCGTTACAGTGTTCTGTTCATCTGTGGTTCTGGTGATGGAGCAGAGAGTCTCCTCATGAACTTCACTGATAACACCAAATTAGGAGGAATTGCTGATAGCCCACAGTGCTGTGCAGTTCTTCAGATGGGCCTTGACAGGTGTGAGGAATGCGCAAAGAGGAGCATCCTGAAATTCAGCAAAGGCAAGTGCAGGATTTTACGTGAGTGGAAAAATAACCTCCCTTACCAGCACAGGCGGGGGGCTGACCTGCTGGTGAGCAGCAGTTCAGAGAAGGACCTGAGGGTCCTGGTGGACAAGAAGCTCCCCATGAACCAGCAATGTGTCCTGGTGGCCAAGAAGCCAGAGGTGTCCTGGAATGCATCAGGAAGGGCATTGCCAGCAGGGCAAGGGAGGTGGATCCAGGTTCTTCACTGTGATGCCAAGCACAAGCACAAGAGGCCAAGGGTAGACAATGCTGCACAGGATGTTCCACCTGAATCTAAGGTCAGAGCTTTGCACTGTGATAGACTGTTCCCCTGGAAGAGATTGCCCAAAGAAATTGTGGAGTCTATTGGGAGATATCCCAGAACCATCTGGATACAATTGTGTGCCACGTGCTCTGGGATGACTCTGCTTGAGCAGGGACATTGGAGCAGTGACCCCCTGAGGTCCCTTCTTAGAGGGTTTGTCCTGGTTTAGAGCAAATTTGGGAGAGAATCCAAAAAGGGGCTCCGGTAGGAAAGCAAATTCAATCGAGCCCTCTCCCCAACCAGTCCGGTAGAAAATACCTCCTTGGAGAAAAGTGGAAAAAACCTGTTTATTATACAATAAATCCTAAACAATATTACACAGTAAAACCCCTTGCCGCTCCAAAAGAGATGACAAACTGAGAAAGTCCCCTCCCAGGGCTGCAGCTCAGCTCATTCAGTCTCTGATCAGTCCCTCAGGCGCTGGAAATGCCGCGGCCCAGGCCCGGCCCGGTGGGCCCAGGTGTGAGCTGCTGGTGCCCTGCTGGTGTTCAGGCCAGAGCAGCTTTGAACAGGCCCAGAGAAAGGGAAAAAACCCCATAGGCCAGGGAACGTCTTTGCCTCATCTAGCTAAACTAACTAAAGACAAAAAAGAGCTCTGTCCCACAGACAACACAGTCCAGAGCAGGAATGTGGAGGAGGGAGAGCAGTGCCTAGAAAATAAAAACTGTGCATTTCTCCTCTCCCCCCTTCACTCTCTGCAACAAGTCTTAAATGGGCAAAACTTATTATTCAGCAAAACAGAATGAGAAGATTTGGGATAAAAGTATCATGTAGTAAACGCAGGACACTGGCCCATCCCATGATTCTGTCCTGCATGACACACACCCGTGCACAGCACAGGCCTGCTCAGGGCACTCCAGGTGCTTCCCACCCTGCACATTCCCATGCTAATGTCCAAACTTCCCAGAGCCTAAATACAGGGCCCCACACAGCAGCCATGCCTGTTCAACATCACTGACTCCTCAAATCCTGTGTCTTCTGCAAGGCTCCCCATGCACCGCCCTGCCCTCTGCTCACCCCAGGGAACTGGAGACCCTTGGCATGGACACATCAGGCACAGCCTCCTCTCTGCTGGAGTGCTGCTGCTGCTGCTGCTGCTGCAGGTGTCAAGATTTGGGTTTCCTACAAAGCAGCCCAATCTCTTTGCTTCTTTCTACAACTTCTGTAGAGGAATCTGGGGTCTTCCCTGAATCTTCTCTAGGCAGCCTGGGGAAATGAATGCAATGGGACACACTCAGAGCTGCAGCAGAGGATTTGGGAGGAGCTGCAGCCATTGCTGCTCTCCTCTGCTGACAGGACACAGGGGAACATCTTCACTGCAAAGCCCTTCAGAGCCCTGGGCACTGGCATCACTCCATGTCCTGTATGGGCCAGCCTCACCCTGCCGTGCACACAGCCCAGCACAGATGGGCAGAGGCGCTGCCAGAGCTCTGTGCCCAAACTCAGGGCACACAAACTACGAGTGTCCCTTCCTGCCTACAGGGATTTCCCACTGCCTTGGGCAGGGGAACAAGGCTGGGTGGACACAGAGAGCAGAGGACATGGTTTTCTCCAGATTTGTCCATTTGTGTCCTGCTGCTCTTTTGCAGACTGCTGCAATAAAGAGACAAGGATTATAGCTGTTCTTCTCTGGCACAGAGAAGGTCAGGGTGTATCAGCACATCCTGTGGGGCACACCCTTCTCCTCAGAAGTCTCTCTGAGATGAAATGTGTCTCAAAGGATAATCCCAGTGCAGAAGCAAAGGCAGCCTGTTCTCTCCATGACATCCCCCTCGGGAGTTAGAGAAGAACAGCTACAGAACTCTTCTCTGCCAGGCTTCAAGAGACACCAGCTCTGCAGGTCAGCAGCTTCTCCCATACCTGGACAACACGTCGGGCCTGACTGGGAGAAGCAGAGATTCCCCATTGCAGCTTGCAGGGCTGGCAATCTGTGAGTGTGAGGGAGGCTAGGGAGGAGACAAACAGCAAGACACAGGCACACAAACATGCATTCCTGAGATCTCCTTGTCTTCCCATCAATTTCTGCCACTTTGTGCATTCCTGCGCACACACTCAGGCTGCCCCACAGCCCCATCCTGCTCCGTGGTAGCTCTGAACTCTGGCACCTACTGAAGTCCCCCCTACTCTTGCCCAGCACACAGCAAGAAGCCAGAGGAGCAGAGCACAGGCAGCTCATGACTGCCTGCAGGTGTCATTGCCCACCGTTCCTGGGCAGCCAAGAGCCTTGGTGACATTTCACACTGCCGCTGCCTCCCCTGCCCACCCACAGAGAGACGCATCTCTTGCTCTGCACCTCTCCTCTTTGCACACCTCTGCGTCTGTGCTGGCACCAGGGGCAGGTGCCTGGAAGGAGGGGGCCTTTCTCCATGGATTTCCACCGGTTCCTTGTGGCCATGCTGCTCCCTGTGGGTAAGTGGGCATTCCCTGTGTCCTGATCAGCTGCACTGGAGCTGCTGCTGCATCCTCAGCTCTGCTTCCAGTTGCTGGCCCTGCCCCTTCACAAGATTTCCAGGGCAGGGGTGGGCAATGAACCAGGTGAGCCTTTCCACCTGCTATTGAATCAGGAAACTCTGCGAGATTAAAAGTTTTTTTTCCTGTCCCCTTTTAATACTTCCCTTGAATGTTCCAAAATCATTATTTCTCGAAACAGATTCACTGTTGCATTTGAAGCTGATTTTTTTCGGGATTTTCATTCTATGTATCATGTTTTAGAGAAGCAGATGACAGTCCAATAACTTTCTGATATCCTAATGTCATTAGACTCATGTTTCAAGCATTTGTGTTTCTGTCCTCTTCAATGCATTTCACTCCCCACCTTTCATCTCCTGTCTCTCCAGGCTGGGCCCTTCAGCAATCACCAGATACAGTTGTCCGGGTGGGAGACACCGTCACTCTGCAATGTTCTGCATCAGCGAAAACTTTTGTAAACATGTACTGGTACAAGTTACCCATGGAGAAGGCTGCCAGAATGCAGCTGGTTGTGTATTCAGTGGAAGGCAGCAAAGCAGATATTGAGAAGGAATTCCAAAATCGCTTCCAGAGTAATGGGACCAGGAACAACCATTTAGCTGTGCAGATACAGCATGCCCTACTCAATGACACAGGCACATACTTCTGTGCTGAACAAGATCCACAGTGAGTCAAAGGCTGGTGCAGCACAGCATAAACCTTTCCAGGCAAACAGGGATCTGCCACCAGCACACACTGAGCCCTGTGTTTGACAGAGCTCCATTTTCTTACTAGCCCTCCAGCTCATCAGGGAAAAATTGGTTTGGCTATCTGTCTGTCCATCTATCTGTCCATCTGTATTTCTTTGCTCTTCTATTCTTGCCCATCTCTGAATCACTTTCTCACTCTCAATTCTTCTTGTCCTCACAGTCTGACCTCCATTATCTCCCATTCAGATTGTTTCTGTCTTTGCTCTTTCACGTCATTCTGTCTGTCCCCCTGAATTTTCCTCTCTGTCCTCTCATACCTAGTCCCTTCCTCTTTCCTATTCCCTTCCTCCTCCATCTCACCTTCCTTACAATCAGTTACACCAATTCAAGGCCTGGGAAGCAGGATGTGGAATAGTTCACACAGCACTTTCCCTCTCCACCACCTGGAAAGACAAGGCTCACTGTGCCTCAGCTCCCCACAGGTGTTCACCTTCCTCTCCTGCCGCTCTCCCTGCAGCGCCCATGAGAGCCCTCACAGCTCTGAGTGCTTGGGCTGCTGTGGTGTCTTTCAGGCTCCTGCCTCCCTCTCACAGGTGGCATTTGCTGTGCTCACAGGGCTCATAGAGAAGAAGAGCTGTCACACAGCTGGCTGGGACATGGAGTGTCCAGGCAGGGACTGAACCAGCCATGACTGGGGAAGACAGGGAGAGTGCATAAGAAAATTCCAGGCACCTCTGTGTAGCCTTTATCCCTCATTCCTCCATCTCCCAAGGACTTCAGAGGCAGGAGGGGAGCAGCCATCACTCCTCTGCCTTGCACACACTCACACTCACCTGCAAGCCCAGCACAGTTCTGTCCTTCCAATCCCATCCTTCCCTCCACAGCCACCCATGCCCAGCCTGCCCCTTCCACCTGCTGCATCTCTGCAGGGTTCCTGCTATGCTGCAGAAACAGAGTTTGTGCTGACACACAGTTTGTGTCATTGCCCAGGGTTCCCAGCCAGCCAATGCCTCCTGTCATTTCTTGGCCAGCCCCACCCCGAGATGTCTCACCCTCACTCACTGCTCCCTCTGCACAAACCTTTGGGCAGCTCCAAGAGGCAGCTTGCTGACAGGGCAGGGGCTCTCCCGCCATGGTTCCCTGCTGTTTCTTGGTGGCCATGCTGGCCCCTCTGGGTAAGTGAACTCAACCCAGCCCTGAGCACCTCCACTCATCCCGCTGCTGCCCTCCCAGCTGTGCAGCCACTTCCTGGCACTGCTGCATCCTGCAGAGCTTTCTGCATGGAGGATCAGCAGGGAATGTGGGGGCACTGGGAATGCCTGAATCTTCTGCAATGGCCATCTATTTGTCATTCTTTGTGCAGCCCGTAGATGGTTCCTGGTTTTGGATACAAACAGCCCAGGATTGCACCTTGCCTATTGAGGAGAGATTGGAAATTCACCTGCTGATCTGAAGAGCTGTGCCATGCAGATCCCTTGGCTGCCCAATCCCTTCTCACCCTTTCCCTACCAACTCACAGTACCTAGTCAAAATTTTTCCCAGTTTTTCCTCTTCCTCACTGCTCCTTCCTTTTCTTTCCAGCATTAGCCCTGGAACAGTCTCCAGACATGGTGATCAAAGAAGGCGAATCCGTGAATCTGGAATGTGCCAACAAGAAATCCTCCAGCTCAGTCATGTACTGGTACCTGCTGCCTTCAGAGAAGAATTCCAGTCTGACCCAGTTGGTTTATGCAGTTGAAGGTGCCAATGCAGTGGTGGAGAAGGGTTTTGAGAGCCATTTCAAGAGCACCAAGATAAAAGGAGACAGTATCACCCTCTCAATAGAACATGCCTTTCTCAATGACTCTGGCACATACTACTGTGCTGAGAGTGATCACAGTGGTGAGACTGCTGAGGGAGCTGAGCACAAACTTGTCCCTGAACAAACAGGACCTGCTTTCCACTTGTGGCTGCTGCATGAGGCAGGGTGATCACTTCTCATTTGCTGCTCTGCTTCCTGGCCTTGCCTTCCTCCTCTTCTCAGATGCTGACAGTTTATTTCTCCAGCCTTCTCTCCTTGCTACTCCAGGCCTCCCTCTGCATTTAAGTCTTATTTGCGCTACACTTGCTTCTGTCAGCCCTTCTTCTTCTCTTTTTGTCTCCCTTCCCTTCCTTTCCCTAGCTTCTTCTTTCTGTCTTCAATCTGCACTCCACTGTCTTTGTCTTACTTATCTCCAGTCAACCCTGCTCACACTTCTCACTGTGAAACGGAAGGAGTGTTTGTGTGGGAAGTTCTTGCTGCACCTGTGCATGAAGGCAAGGCCTGGCAGGTGTGGCAGTAGCCAGCACCGTGTGGCAGCTGCCCACATGCTCCTCTCTTCCAGCACCTTGTCTGTGGTTGTTCTGTGGCCAAGGAATAGGAACAGCAGAGCACAAGCCCGTGCTTGATCTGGTGAAGTGTTCAGTGGATCCCTAAGTCCTTCATGTAGAGTGGTGTCTGGGGCAGGATCCACCTGCCTTCCAGCCCTTCATCCACACAATACAGTTTATCTTCAGCAAATGTAGGGTAAAAATTACGGGTTACATTAGCAAACTGAGCAGATAACAGAAATTTCCCATAGGTTACAGTGTTCTATATATCAGTGACTTAGATAAAGGGTAGAGAGTGTCCTTATCAAGTTCCCTGATAACAGCAAGTTAGGTGGAGTTTCTGATAGCTGAGAAGGCTGTGCAGCCCTTCAGATGGGCCTTGACAGCTTGGAGGGGTGGGCAGAGAGGAACATTCTCAAATTCAGCAAAAGCAAATGCAGGCTTCTGTCCCTGGGGAGGAATTGCTGCATGCAGCAGCATATGGAAGCACTGAGCGTCTGGGAAGCAGCTCTTCAGAGAAGGACCTGGGGTCCTGCTGGACAAGAATCTCTCCATGAGACAGCAATTTGTCCTGGTGGCCACGAAGCCAGTGGTGTCCTGGGATGCATTAGGAAGAGCATTGCCAGCAGTGGGAGGGAATTGAAGATCCACTTATCATCTTCCCATTCTGGGTTCCTTGATGCAAAAGAGCTCCTGGAGATTGTCCAGGAAAGGAGATGAAAGGTGATTCGTAGAGTGGAGCATCTCTTCAGAGAACAAAGGCTGAGGGAGCTGGGCCTGTTCTGTCCTGAGAAGAAACAACTAAGTGGCCACGTCATCAATGTCTACAAGTATTTGTAGGAAGGGTTCCTAGAGGTGGATCCAGGTCCTTCACTGCGATGCCAAGCACTAGGACAAGAGGCACAAAATGATGGACAGGAAGTTCCACCTGAGTCTGTGTTAAGAGCATTACCCTGGAGAAAATGGTGCAAAGAAGCAGATAGGCCAAAGAGGTTGTGGACCCTCATTCTCTGTGGATATATTCCAGAAGCATGTGGAGACAGTTGTGTGCCCTGTGCTCTGGGATGACTCTGCTTGAGCAGAGACATTGGAGCAGTGACTCCCTGAGGTCCCTTCCCAGCTGGCTCATCCCATGATTCTGTCCTGCATAACACACACCCGTGCACAGCACAGGCCTGCTCAGGGCACTCCAGGTGCTTCCCACCCTGCACATTCCCATGCTAACATCCAAGCTTCCCAGGACCTAAACACAGGACCCCACACAGCAGCCATGCCTGTTCAACATCACTGACTCCTCAAATCCTGTGTCTTCTGCAAGGCTCCCCATGCACCGCCCTGCCCTCTGCTCACCCCAGGGAACTGGAGACCCTTGGCATGGACACATCAGGCACAGCCTCCTCTCTGCTGGAGTGCTGCTGCTGCTGCTGCTGCTGCAGGTGTCAAGATTTGGGCTTCCTACAAAGCAGCCCAATCACTTTGCTTCTTTCTACAACTTCTGTAGAGGAATCTGGGGTCTTCCCTGAATCTTCTCTAGGCAGCCTGGGGAAATGAATGCAATGGGACACACTCAGAGCTGCAGCAGAAGATTTGGGAGGAGCTGCAGCCATTGCTGCTCTCCTCTGCTGACAGGACACAGGGGAACATCTTCACTGCAAAGCCCTTCAGAGCCCTGGGCACTGGCATCACTCCATGTCCTGTATGGGCCAGCCTCACCCTGCCGTGCACACAGCCCAGCACAGATGGGCAGAGGCGCTGCCAGAGCTCTGTGCCCAAACTCAGGGCACACAAACTACGAGTGTCCCTTCCTGCCTACAGGGATTTCCCACTGCCTTGGGCAGGTGAGCAAGGCTGGGTGGACACAGAGAGCAGAGGACATGGTTTTCTCCAGATTTGTCCATTTGTGTCCTGCTGCTCTTTTGCAGACTGCTGCAATAAAGAGACAAGGATTATATCTGTTCTTCTCTGGCACGGAGAAGGTCAGGGTGTATCAGCACATCCTGTGGGGCACACACTTCTCCTCAGAAATCTCTCTGAGATGAAGAGTGTCTCAAAGGATAATCCCAGTGCAGAAGCAAAGGCAGCCTGTTCTCCCCTTGACATCCCCCTCGGGAGTTAGAGAAGAACAGCTACAGAACTCTTCTCTGCCAGGCTCCAACAGACACCAGCTCTGCAGGTCAGCAGCTTCTCCCATACCTGGACAACACGTCGGGCCTGACTGGGAGAAGCAGAGATTCCCCATTGCAGCTTGCAGGGCTGGCAATCTGTGAGTGTGAGGGAGGCTAGGGAGGAGACAAACAGCAAGACACAGGCACACAAACATGCATTCCTGAGATCTCCTTGTCTTCCCATCAATTTCTGCCACTTTGTGCATTCCTGCGCACACACTCAGGCTGCCCCACAGCCCCATCCTGCTCCGTGGTAGCTCTGAACTCTGGCACCTACTGAAGTCCCCCCTACTCTTGCCCAGCCACGCTCGCACACAGCAGGAAGCCAGAGGAGCAGAGCACAATCAGCTCATGACTGCCTGCAGGTGTCATTGCCCACCGTTCCTGGGCAGCCAAGAGCCTTGGTGACATTTCACACTGCCGCTGCCTCCCCTGCCCACCCACAGAGAGACGCATCTCTTGCTCTGCACCTCTCCTCTTTGCACACCTCTGCGTCTGTGCTGGCACCAGGGGCAGGTGCCTGGAAGGAGGGGGCCTTTCTCCATGGATTTCCACCGGTTCCTTGTGGCCATGCTGCTCCCTGTGGGTAAGTGGGCATTCCCTGTGTCCTGATCAGCTGCACTGGAGCTGCTGCTGCATCCTCAGCTCTGCTTCCAGTTGCTGGCCCTGCCCCTTCACAAGATTTCCAGGGCAGGGGTGGGCAATGAACCAGGTGAGCCTTTCCACCTGCTATTGAATCAGGAAACTCTGCGAGATTAAAAGTTTTTTTTCCTGTCCCCTTTTAATACTTCCCTTGAATGTTCCAAAATCATTATTTCTCGAAACAGATTCACTGTTGCATTTGAAGCTGATTTTTTTCGGGATTTTCATTCTATGTATCATGTTTTAGAGAAGCAGATGACAGTCCAATAACTTTCTGATATCCTAATGTCATTAGACTCATGTTTCAAGCATTTGTGTTTCTGTCCTCTTCAATGCATTTCACTCCCCACCTTTCATCTCCTGTCTCTCCAGGCTGGGCCCTTCAGCAATCACCAGATACAGTTGTCCGGGTGGGAGACACCGTCACTCTGCAATGTTCTGCATCAGCGAAAACTTTTGTAAACATGTACTGGTACAAGTTACCCATGGAGAAGGCTGCCAGAATGCAGCTGGTTGTGTATTCAGTGGAAGGCAGCAAAGCAGATATTGAGAAGGAATTCCAAAATCGCTTCCAGAGTAATGGGACCAGGAACAACCATTTAGCTGTGCAGATACAGCATGCCCTACTCAATGACACAGGCACATACTTCTGTGCTGAACAAGATCCACAGTGAGTCAAAGGCTGGTGCAGCACAGCATAAACCTTTCCAGGCAAACAGGGATCTGCCACCAGCACACACTGAGCCCTGTGTTTGACAGAGCTCCATTTTCTTACTAGCCCTCCAGCTCATCAGGGAAAAATTGGTTTGGCTATCTGTCTGTCCATCTATCTGTCCATCTGTATTTCTTTGCTCTTCTATTCTTGCCCATCTCTGAATCACTTTCTCACTCTCAATTCTTCTTGTCCTCACAGTCTGACCTCCATTATCTCCCATTCAGATTGTTTCTGTCTTTGCTCTTTCACGTCATTCTGTCTGTCCCCCTGAATTTTCCTCTCTGTCCTCTCATACCTAGTCCCTTCCTCTTTCCTATTCCCTTCCTCCTCCATCTCACCTTCCTTACAATCAGTTACACCAATTCAAGGCCTGGGAAGCAGGATGTGGAATAGTTCACACAGCACTTTCCCTCTCCACCACCTGGAAAGACAAGGCTCACTGTGCCTCAGCTCCCCACAGGTGTTCACCTTCCTCTCCTGCCGCTCTCCCTGCAGCGCCCATGAGAGCCCTCACAGCTCTGAGTGCTTGGGCTGCTGTGGTGTCTTTCAGGCTCCTGCCTCCCTCTCACAGGTGGCATTTGCTGTGCTCACAGGGCTCATAGAGAAGAAGAGCTGTCACACAGCTGGCTGGGACATGGAGTGTCCAGGCAGGGACTGAACCAGCCATGACTGGGGAAGACAGGGAGAGTGCATAAGAAAATTCCAGGCACCTCTGTGTAGCCTTTATCCCTCATTCCTCCATCTCCCAAGGACTTCAGAGGCAGGAGGGGAGCAGCCATCACTCCTCTGCCTTGCACACACTCACACTCACCTGCAAGCCCAGCACAGTTCTGTCCTTCCAATCCCATCCTTCCCTCCACAGCCACCCATGCCCAGCCTGCCCCTTCCACCTGCTGCATCTCTACAGGGTTCCTGCTATGCTGCAGAAACAGAGTTTGTGCTGACACACAGTTTGTGTCATTGCCCAGGGTTCCCAGCCAGCCAATGCCTCCTGTCATTTCTTGGCCAGCCCCACCCCGAGATGTCTCACCCTCACTCACTGCTCCCTCTGCACAAACCTTTGGGCAGCTCCAAGAGGCAGCTTGCTGACAGGGCAGGGGCTCTCCCGCCATGGTTCCCTGCTGTTTCTTGGTGGCCATGCTGGCCCCTCTGGGTAAGTGAACTCAACCCAGCCCTGAGCACCTCCACTCATCCCGCTGCTGCCCTCCCAGCTGTGCAGCCACTTCCTGGCACTGCTGCATCCTGCAGAGCTTTCTGCATGGAGGATCAGCAGGGAATGTGGGGGCACTGGGAATGCCTGAATCTTCTGCAATGGCCATCTATTTGTCATTCTTTGTGCAGCCCGTAGATGGTTCCTGGTTTTGGATACAAACAGCCCAGGATTGCACCTTGCCTATTGAGGAGAGATTGGAAATTCACCTGCTGATCTGAAGAGCTGTGCCATGCAGATCCCTTGGCTGCCCAATCCCTTCTCACCCTTTCCCTACCAACTCACAGTACCTAGTCAAAATTTTTCCCAGTTTTTCCTCTTCCTCACTGCTCCTTCCTTTTCTTTCCAGCATTAGCCCTGGAACAGTCTCCAGACATGGTGATCAAAGAAGGCGAATCCGTGAATCTGGAATGTGCCAACAAGAAATCCTCCAGCTCAGTCATGTACTGGTACCTGCTGCCTTCAGAGAAGAATTCCAGTCTGACCCAGTTGGTTTATGCAGTTGAAGGTGCCAATGCAGTGGTGGAGAAGGGTTTTGAGAGCCATTTCAAGAGCACCAAGATAAAAGGAGACAGTATCACCCTCTCAATAGAACATGCCTTTCTCAATGACTCTGGCACATACTACTGTGCTGAGAGTGATCACAGTGGTGAGACTGCTGAGGGTGCTGAGCACAAACCTGTCCCTGCACAAACAGGACCTGCTTTCCACTTGTGGCTGCTGCATGAGGCAGGGTGATCACTTCTCATTTGCTGCTCTGCTTCCTGGCCTTGCCTTCCTCCTCTTCTCAGATGCTGACAGTTTATTTCTCCAGCCTTCTCTCCTTGCTACTCCAGGCCTCCCTCTGCATTTAAGTCTTATTTGCGCTACACTTGCTTCTGTCAGCCCTTCTTCTTCTCTTTTTGTCTCCCTTCCCTTCCTTTCCCTAGCTTCTTCTTTCTGTCTTCAATCTGAACTCCACTGTCTTTGTCTTACTTATCTCCAGTCAACCCTGCTCACACTTCTCACTGTGAAACGGAAGGAGTGTTTGTGTGGGAAGTTCTTGCTGCACCTGTGCATGAAGGCAAGGCTTGGCAGGTGTGGCAGTAGCCAGCACCGTGTGGCAGCTGCCCACATGCTCCTCTCTTCCAGCACCTTGTCTGTGGTTGTTCTGTGGCCAAGGAATAGGAACAGCAGAGCACAAGCCCGTGCTTGATCTGGTGAAGTGTTCAGTGGATCCCTAAGTCCTTCATGTAGAGTGGTGTCTGGGGCAGAATCCACCTGCCTTCCAGCCCTCGATCCACATACAGTTTATCTTCAGCAAAGGTAGGATAAAGATTACAAGTTACATTAGCAAGCTGAGCAGATAACAGGAATTTCTCACAGGTTACAGTGTTCTATACATCAGGGACTCAGATGAAGGGTAGACAGTGTCCTTATCAAGTTCCCTGATAACACCAAGTTAGGTGGAGTTTCTGATAGCTGAGAAGGCCTGCAGCCCTTCAGATGGGCCTTGACAGCTTGGAGGGATGGGCAGAGGGGGATATTTTGGAATTCAGGAAAAACAAATGCAGGATTTTATGTGTGTGGTAAATACCTTATGAACCAGCACAGGCTGGGGGCTGATCTGATGGTGAACAGCTCTTTAGATATGGACCTGGCGTTCCTGCTGGACAAGAAGATCTCTGTGAGTCAGGAGTTTGTCCTGGTGGCGATGAAGTCAGTGTTGTCCTGGGATGCATTAAGATGAGCATTGCCAGCAGGGGGAAGGAGGTGAGGCTGCACTCAGCCCTGGTGAGGCACATCTGCAGTACTATGTCCTGTTCTGGGATCTTTGGTGCCAAAGAGACATGGAGCTCCTGGAGAAAGTCCAGAACAGGAGATGAAAGGTGTTTAGTAGAGTGGGGCATCTCATTGGAGAACAAAGCCTGAGGGAGCTGGGCATGTTCAGCCTTGAGAAGAAACAACTAGATGGCCACCTCATCAATGTCTACAAGTATTTGTAGGAAGGGTTCCTAGAGCTGGATCCAGGTTCTTCACTGTGATGCCAAGCATGAGGAGAAGAGGCCAAAGGCAGAAAATTATGCACTGGTAGTTCCACCTGAATTTGCGATAAGAACACTGCACATTTGAAGACTCTGCAATGCAGCAGATTGCCCAAAGGTGTTGTGGAGCCTCATTCTCTGGAGATATCCCAGAACCATCTGGAGACAGTTGTGTGCCATGTGCTCTGGGATGAATCTGCTGGAGCAGGGAGGTTGGGGCAGTGACCCCCGAGGTCCCTTCTTGGCTGGCCCATCCCATGATTCTGTCCTGCATGACACAGACCCATGCACAGCACAGGCCTGCTCAGGGCACTCCAGGTGCTTCCCACCCTGCACATTCCCATGCTAATGTCCAAGCTTCCCAGGACCTAAACACAGGACCCCACACAGCAGCCATGCCTGTTCAACATCACTGACTCCTCAAATCCTGTGTCTTCTGCAAGGCTCCCCATGCACCGCCCTGCCCTCTGCTAACCCCAGGGAACTGGAGACCCTTGGCATGGACACATCAGGCACAGCCTCCTCTCTGCTGGAGTGCTGCTGCTGCTGCTGCTGCTGATGCAGGTGGTAGTGGCAGGATTTGGGGTTCCTACAAAGCAGCCCAATTGCTTTTTTCTGCAACTTCTGTAGAGGAATCTGGGGTCTTCCCAGAATCTTCTCTAGGCAGCCTGGGGAAATGAATGCAATGGGACACACTCAGAGCTGCAGCAGAGGATTTGGGAGGAGCTGCAGCCATTGCTGCTCTCCTCTGCTGACAGGACACAGGGGAACATCTTCACTGCAAAGCCCTTCAGAGCACTGGGCACTGGCATCACTCCATGTCCTGTATGGGCCAGCCTCACCCTGCTGTGCACACAGCCCAGCACAGATGGGCAGAGGCGCTGCCAGAGCTCTATGCCCGAACTCGGGGCACACAAACTACGAGTGTCCCTTCCTGCCTACAGGGATTTCCCACTGCCTTGGGCAGGGGAACAAGGCTGGGTGGACACAGAGAGCAGAGGACATGGTTTTCTCCAGATTTGTCCATTTGTGTCCTGCTGCTCTTTTGCAGACTGCTGCAATAAAGAGACAAGGATTATATCTGTTCTTCTCTGGCACGGAGAAGGTCAGGGTGTATCAGCATATCCTGTGGGGCACACACTTCTCAGAAATCTCTCTGAGATGAAATGTGTCTCAAAGGATAATCCCAGTGCAGAAGCAAAGGCAGCCTGTTCTCTCCATGACATCCCCCTCGGGAGTTAGAGAAGAACAGCTACAGAACTATTCTCTGCCAGGCTCCAACAGACACCAGCTCTGCAGGTCAGCAGCTTCTCCCATACCTGGACAACACGTCGGGCCTGACTGGGAGAAGCAGAGATTCCCCATTGCAGCTGGCAGGGCTGGCAATCTGTGAGTGTGAGGGAGGCTAGGGAGGAGACAAACAGCAAGACACAGGCACACAAACATGCATTCCTGAGATCTCCTTGTCTTCCCATCAATTTCTGCCACTTTGTGCATTCCTGCGCACACACTCAGGCTGCCCCACAGCCCCATCCTGCTCCGTGGTAGCTCTGAACTCTGGCACCTACTGAAGTCCCCCCTACTCTTGCCCAGCCACGCTCGCACACAGCAGGAAGCCAGAGGAGCAGAGCACAGGCAGCTCATGACTGCCTGCAGGTGTCATTGCCCACCGTTCCTGGGCAGCCAAGAGCCTTGGTGACATTTCACACTGCCACTGCCTCCCCTGCCCACCCACAGAGAGACGCATCTCTTGCTCTGCACCTCTCCTCTTTGCACACCTCTGCGTCTGTGCTGGCACCAGGGGCAGGTGCCTGGAAGGAGGGGGCCTTTCTCCATGGATTTCCACCGGTTCCTTGTGGCCATGCTGCTCCCTGTGGGTAAGTGGGCATTCCCTGTGTCCTGATCAGCTGCACTGGAGCTGCTGCTGCATCCTCAGCTCTGCTTCCAGTTGCTGGCCCTGCCCCTTCACAAGATTTCCAGGGCAGGGTTGGGCAATGAACCAGGTGAGCCTTTCCACCAGCTATTGAATCAGGAAACTCTGCGAGATTCAATGTGTTTTTTTTCCTGCCCGATTTTAATACTTCACTTGAGTGTACCAAAATCATTATTTCTTGAAACAGATTTATTGTTGCATTTGAAGTTGGTTTATTTGTAGCTTTTGGAACCTATGTGTTCTTTTCAGAGAAGCTGGGCACTGTCCCATTGCTTTCTGATATCCTGGTGCCATTCCATCCCATGGCATTCTTCAAGGATGTGTATTTTTATCCTCTTCAATGCATTTCACTCCCCACCTTTCATCTCCTGTCTCTCCAGGCTGGGCCCTTCAGCAATCACCAGATACAGTTGTCCGGCTGGGAGACACCATCACTCTGCAATGTTCTGGGCAGGGCAACATAGTGAAGACCATGTACTGGTACAAGTTACCCATGGAGAAGGATGCCAGAATGCAGCTGGTTGTGTATTCAGTGGAAGGCAGCAAAGCAGATATTGAGAAGGAATTCCAAAATCGCTTCCAGAGTAATGGGACCAGGAACAACCATTTAGCTGTGCAGATACAGCATGCCCTACTCAATGACACAGGCACATATTTCTGTGCTGAACAAGATCCACAGTGAGTCAAAGGCTGGTGCAGCACAGCACAAACCTTTCCAGGCAAACAGGGATCTGCCACCAGCACACACTGAGCCCTGTGTTTGACATAGCCCCGCTTTCTTAGTTGGCCTCCAGCTGTTCTGAAAAGACACTCTGTGTCTGTTGGCCATCTGTCTGTCTTTAGCATGGTCTATATCTGCTTTTCATCTCTTTCCCATCTCTGAATCACCTTCTGACTCTGTTTTCTTCTTGTCCTCACTGCCTCCACTCATTTCTTTGCCACTCTCAGACTGCTTCTCACTTTCTTCCTTCTGCGTCTCTCCGTGTCCCTGTCCTTTCCTTTCTGTTCGGTTACACCTATTCTTTTCCTATTTCCTATTCCATTCCCCATCCATCTCTCCTTTAAATCTGTCTGGTATGTCAACATGGTTTGACAACCGTGATGTGGAATAGTTCATACAGCCCATTCCTACTCCAGAATCTCTAAATACTTGGCCCTCTAATGGTTGGTCCTACTGGTCTGAAAGGGAAGGGCACACAGCTGTGCAGCTGGGACCCCATGTTACATCACTAGCCCGTGGCCTGAGCACTGCAATGTTTATGATGTGATCCAATCTCCACAGTATCCCAGGACTGTAGGCAGAGTCCCAGGCAGCGGCAGATACTCATGGCTACCAACACTCCCTGAGCTTTCCTTCCTGCCCTCCTGCTACTTTCATTTCCTGTCTTCCTTTTAGTGTTCATTCTTAAATGGACTTTTGCCCTTTTATCTTCCTTCCTTCTCTCCTGCTCTTTTCGTTACCTTCCTCCCTTTATGGCTCCTGTTCCTGCTTCCCTCCCAGCTCTAAATCCTGTCTTCCTGCAGTTTTTCTGCCTTCCTTCCTCACTTCCCTCCTTCCTCTCTCCTGACCTTTTCATCTTGAGATTTGGTACGCCACAGCCTGGTTCTGGGACTCTGCAAGCACAAATCATGATGTCCCAATCAGCCTCCTGGCAAGGACCAACTGTTCAACATGGCAGATCCAAATACTCTACTGCAATGCCCTGCCCTCTCCTGATCTCCTGACCCTCAACATCCTCATCCCTCTTCCATTCCTCAGGCGGTGATATAAGCAGGCCCAAAGAAATGATGCCATACGGGAGCTGGTAGTGTTCCAAGAGAAAGAGGATGAATTTCAGAATCACTTCAAGAACTGTTGAAATATTGGCTAACAATTTTCCTGCTCAAAAAGAACAGAAATTATATTCTGCTTCAGAAACAAGAGCATGTAACTGACTGAAAGAATCCTGATGATGAGTCTGCAAGGTGTTCCAAGACCCTGTCAATTGACAGGCACTACAAATAATATGTATTTTCTCCTGACTGGTGTTCACTGCCACTGTGCTCCATATAAGAGCCTTTGGAAGTTTCCAGCACAACCATGCACAAAGTAAGGGTGCCTGAAAGTTTTTATTAATTTCTCATAATTTTTGCTTGTCCAGACCCAAAAGAACAGAAATGATGAGGAGAAAATACAGGTCACGCCAAACAAGCATCTCAGTTGGAGGCAATGGTGGACTGGATCCAGGAGACGTAGTTGCAAACCTTGGTGTAAACTCCGGGAAGGCCACGCTGGGCACATCCATAACCCCAGGAGACAATGCCCTGGAGCTGTCCATTGCAGACCACTGGACCACCGGAATCTCCCTGTGCACACAAAGGGTATGGACATTCAGCAAATGGCATCAGCCTGAGCAATGAGCCAGAGATCCCTGAGAGATTCACACTCTCCACCTGTTGCTACCATGCCTGACTTGAGCTTCAAGGGCACCACAGCTAAGGATGAGTCAGCTGCCTGCTTTTGCTGTATGTGGTACTTGGCAAACCTTCAGGATATGTGTGCCTGAAGCCTCTGCTGTCATTGAAAAACTCAGATTTACCAGTGCAGTGAGTATAGCTGACTCTGTAATGTGGAGGCCTCTTCAGCTAGGAAAAGGTGGGAGAGAAATGACTGGGTGAGGAGAGGCAGATGAGTTACCTGGCAGGAGTCTTTTCCTCCCTCCAGGTATCCGACACACATCATGTTCTTGGTAATTTGCCCAGGGTAGGCATCAGAGCACTGCTTGTCGGTGAGGACGGGAGCCTTCAGGCACTGCAGCTCGTCTGGGTAGTTAGCTGCAAAGAAATAGGGAGAGATGATTGCTGGTATTGCTGAGTCCTTTTCAGAGCTCGGGGAAGATCTTAGCAGAAAAGCAAATGCTGGACACCCTGTTCTAGCAGCCATCCTGCTTCCTGTCCACAGTAAGCACAGCATGGGTCCCTTCTGTAGAGATGGAACAAATTCTACCCATGGGCCCACCATTCTACACTGCAGCCACCTTAACTTTTCTGGTACCTGGAAGTTCATCAGTTGGCAAAGGTGGGGCCACTCTTGTGATACATGCACTGGAAGAAACCTGAGCCTCAGGAAAACCATCTTCTCCTCTGGTGCAGGTTCAATGGAATAGACACCACTGGCCATGCACATCTCTGACAATGGGTGTGAGAGAACAGAGATCTCTGGTAGGAATTCAAGTTCCAGAGTCCCAGACTTCACCCTTATTCTCAGAGAACTGACAACTCTGTTGACATTAACTGTGCAGTTCCTACACTGACGCATCACTCCAAAAAGCTGTCCCACAGCACTTCCCTGTGTTTTAGCCTGTCCTGTTGGGGGTTAATGGCCAGGTCCTAGAGACTGTCCTGGGCCCCCAAGGGTCTGTAGGCTCCCCCAGAGTACTCACAGCCACTGCTGAGAGTGTTGCCCCAGCCGGAGATCAGGCAGGTGGTGCCGGCGGCCACGCAGCTGGTAGGCAGAGGAATGGTCTGGATAGCTTTGCTGAGCGTGGCTGGGGTGGCCAGCTTGATGAGCATGATGTCGTTGTCCAGGGTGTAGGAGCTGTAGCCAGAGTGGCGGATGACTTTAGCAGAGTTGATAAACTGCTGTGTGGATTCAGTGAGCCCCAGGTTGTGTTTCCCGAGCTGCACTTGGATGCGACTGGAAAACAGAAGGCGCAGCATGTCCTTTACTGCCAGGGGCAGGTTGAGAGAAACCTCCCTGTCACTGAGTGCACTTGCTCCAACACCACTGCCACAGAAGCCTTCTGGGGCAGAGCATCTTTCTTGTCCTGCAGGGAGCCCTGGGAATCCACACTGAGATTTTAACCCACTCTATGCATGGGTGGTGAATTTCTGCAGGTCTGTAAATACCTGGCAGCAGTTGAATACAGAGCAGCACTAGATACAAATATTCTGGGACAAGGCAAACAGCTCCAGCCGGACCTTGATTCTCTTCCTGTTCTCCAGGAAGAATGCTTTAGCAAGATTCATGTAATTGATAGGAAATCAAAGCCCAGACCTCTCTGCTTGATTATCTCATTGTTATATCAGAAAATGCTCTGCATTCACAGGAACGTTTGCAGAAGTGGAAAACCCCTCAGGATGCCTCGGCCTGGCTTCCTGAATGATCCACCCATCCCTTGGCTGTCTCTGGTGAGAATGGAGGCACTTACATATTTCTATCTCATAGCTCAGAATGCCTGCTAGAAGTGAACTGGAAGACAGAAGTAGGTTCTAGAAGGATGTAATTTTTTCACTCACGATTTGTAGCAGTGAGCAGCTGACACGACCCACTGGTTGCTGATGAGGGAACCTCCACAGAAGTGATATCCAGAATTCAGGGACACCTGATAGGGCACAGAGTTCTGTGCGCAGGTGTAGCCTCCCACAATCTTGTCATCATCGTCTTCAGCAAAGGTGGGGAAGGCAACTGGGGGACAAGAAGTGCCATGTGTCAACAGCTGGCCTAAGGTAATGTGGCCTGTAATCTGCCCTGTGACTGCCTGTCTGAAGCCCCTCACTTGTAGGCTCCCCTTCTATGGACACTCAGGGCAGTGCTGGTGGGCAGGTCTAAGGCACATGCATTTGCTGCACCCTCAAAGAAGGGGATCAGACTTACACGGGTGCCTCACGTATCTGCAAGTAAAACCCTGCTGGCTACTCCCTGAAGGAGCATAGGGACACAGAAATGTTCTGGTTGGATCAGATCACGGGTGTGTCTTTCCCTGAACCCCATCTACTGACACAGTCAAGGGTTGACTGAGGGAAAAAGTAAAAACTACTGTGCAGTGATATCTTCTTGGAGCACCCACCGAGGGTCTTAAATTTTGCAGTTCCTTTAGGACTTCTCGGTCCAGAGCTATTCCCTGTGCACTCCTTAGTCCCAAAGGAGGAGGCAGCCTTTTTCTGAAGCTGTGGCCACATCTCCATAGCTGGGTCAGGAAACCCTATGAAGGTGTTCATTCTCCAGCTTGTGGCACAAGGCATTATGAACAGACAGAAGATGGAACCTGCAGGGCTCTGACTTGTGCAAGTCAAAACTGACTTGGCTTTCCCACAACAGGCTACCTTGTAGTTTTCATTTAGAAAATCAGCTTCCTATTAAATGGCAGAAATAGAAATATGTACTCACCAGCCACCCCAATAAAGGCGAGAAGCAGCAGGCACTTCATGGTCTCGATTCGACCTCAAACCCAGACTGGCTGACTGGACGTGGGAGCTGCTAGAAATACGTTTTTGGTGATGGTCTTATCTCTAGTCCAAGGTTTTCTCCAGACAAAAAGTACACAGTGGAAAATTTGAAGATCCAAGTGTGGGAATTAACAGGCATTGGTAGAATGTACAAATGTCATACACGTTAATCATAAACCTCTGCTAAGATAGAGAGCTATTCTAATTATTCCGTAAGGTAGCCTTCAATCTAAAAATACCTTTTGGCTTTGGAAGACATGTAGTTGTTTATCTGTCTCATTCTTATACACAGCACCTGTACAACAGGAATAACAACTCTCAAACCTCTTTCAAATTCCTCTGTGCTGATGGTATCTTTCTTAAAAATGCATGGTTTTACCCAAAGTTGCATAGTTTAGATAGTAGACACAAAGATACATTGCATTTATTTGGGAAAAAAAGCAAAAAACTCCAGCAAACCCAGTGTTTAACTTTGTTGAATTTATTTTAGCAAATTTCTTTTCATTAATAATGTCTGTTTGTATCATATGCAATACAGTGTTTTCCTAAATCAAATTCCTCCATTGTAATTTCAAAAGGGAGGATAGAAAAACAATCCTGTGCCCCTCCTCGTTTCCCAAGTCAAATAGGTCAAATGTGGGAATGCTCAGCATCTCCCTTTTCTAATTTCTCTCTCCTAACCTTTATTAAAATGTCTGCCTGTGTACTGAACCATGCTTTTATTCATCTTTGGAATGTTCTACAGACTCATTTTTGCCACATAAGAATTTCAGTACAATTCTGATGTTAATGAGTGTGATGTAGATGTACAATAGTGCTGCAAACAAAAATATTGAGATCTTCTGAAATCCCTCTCTGCCGGAGTGGGGATTTCTGTCATGATGCAAAGCTTACTAAAGCTTAATATTTTGCTGAATAATCATGTTCATTCTCCAAGCAGCTGCCAACTTCATCATGTTAGCTCCTGAAAGACACAGGATTCTCTCCAGAGACATTAAAAAGAAGCCATATGTTTGGAAATGCTGGAATAGTTTGAGACACTAAATAAGAATACTCTTCCTTTCCATTTCTTGATTCAACTTTTGTAGACCCTGGAGTACTGCTACACACAGTATCACCATCCAGAGGGAAATTTTCCTTCATGTTGAAGTACAAGTCCAAGGCCTGGGCCTCCTCCAAGGTGGTGCATGAATTCTGTTGGCTTTTAAACTGGTATTACTGCACAGCTTTCTTACAAGCATGTTGTATCCTGTGAAAGAAAGAAGGATTAGAAGCTTCCTGCGGGAAAGGAAAAGGAGTTCTAAGGAGTAAGAGGGTCAAAAACTACCGAAGCTATCCAATCTCATCATAACTAAATGGAGCAAGAAAAATTTCCAGTTTACTCTAGGGTTTCATTTGATCTGTGGATTTCTGTTTTCTTTGTCTGAAACGTGTCATTAGCATAGAAGCAGACCCATGTTTTAGAACAGTATTTTTCCTGATCTATAGCTTTCATGTCCTGTAAGATAACACTTAGGCTACAACTTTTCTTCCTTTCTTGGGGTTTTTTATTTGGTTTAATATCCACACAAATTTTACGGGAATTAGCAAATGAGCATTTGAATCAGAAAGCTTGCCCATACCTGCCTTTACCTTAGTACTTTTTACTGTTTTTCTCTGTTACTTATTTAATCCTATCTCATCTTTAACATACAAATTATTCTTAACAGCATGAAGAAGTCCATCATATAGGGCTGGCTGATAATCCCCCATAAGAACATTGCCATGGCTACCAGAGCCCGGGCTAGCTCTGATAATTCTGGCACCATGCCAGGAGTGGGGAACTGCCTCATGATAGGGATTTACCAGAGGCAGAACCTTTAGATCCACTTGCTCTACGGTGCCAGACACAAGCCATGACAGGGACCGGGCAGAAGAGAAAGGAGGAGGCTGTCTGTCTTGAGGTTGTACAACAAAGAGTTTATTGCGAGTAAAGAAACCCGACACAAAGAGCTCTCACAATGCCAGTGCGAGGGCTTTTATACAGATACAACTCAGGGGGTGGATACAAACAACTAACTAACAGGGAATCCTCAGGGGAGGAATGAGGGGATTACAGCAAGTGTCTGGGGCCAATTGGAGTAGGAGGGTGAAGAGGATGGGTCACGTGGGCCAATGGGGCTTCCAGAAGTAGGGGAATTCCAAAATGGTGTTGCAGTCAGGGATTGGCTGCAGGTTATGGTGGCAGAGAATGTTCAGGAACAAAAGGGGCTGGGTTGCCTTGACAGGCAGGGAAAGAGCTGGAACAATAGGTGGGGCATGGTATGAGGGACAGCTTTGAGGGAGGGTAGAACCCAGGGGTAAACCAACTCAGGGAGAGCATGGGGGTACAACAGAACAAACCACTTAACAAGGAATCAATAAAATAATTTTGAACTACAACAGAACATGATCTCTCTGGTTCCATAAGCTACTTGCTTAAATCAGCAAGAGGAGACTCCTGACCTGTTCCTAGGCTACTGCTAAAGCTCACAGCCAAAGGTCTGGATCATAGCTCCTGTGGCTTTTGTGTTTCTAAGTCTTTGATGGCAGGTATCTAGTGAACATACCTCACCCAAGCCCCTCTCATTCTCCTAACAGCCTCTCTGACGCCCCTTCTAGAGGCTCCCATAAAGCCCAGAACTCCATGATGTTCTGCTCATGGGGCAAACTGATGTCTAAGGAAGGCAAATGGCATTTCTCACACAGGATTCAGAGGTCATCCAGCAAGCAGTCTCAGAGCAGCCTTTCAGGTCTTTCCATGAGAACTGTGGAGGATGAACAAACCCCTTTGAATTACAGCTGAAATCAGAACACCCTCTGATGACCTTCCTTCCTTCCTTCCTTCCTTCCTTCCTTCCTTCCTTCCTTCCTTCCTTCCTTCCTTCCTTCCTTCCTTCCTTCCTTCCTTCCTTCCTTCCTTCCTTCCTTCCTTCCTTCCTTCCTTCCTTCCTTCCTTCCTTCCTTCCTTCCTTCCTTCCTTCCTTCCTTCCTTCCTTCCTTCCTTCCTTCCTTCCTTCCTTCCTTCCTTCCTTCCGCCACTTCCTTCCTTCCTTCCGCCACTTCCTTCCTTCCTTCCTTCCTTCCTTCCTTCCGCCACTTCCTTCCGCCACTTCCTTCCGCCACTTCCTTCCGCCACTTCCTTCCGCCACTTCCTTCCGCCACTTCCTTCCGCCACTTCCTTCCGCCACTTCCTTCCGCCACTTCCTTCCTTCCGCCACTTCCTTCCTTCCGCCACTTCCTTCCTTCCTTCCTTCCGCCACTTCCTTCCTTCCTTCCGCCACTTCCTTCCTTCCTTCCGCCACTTCCTTCCTTCCTTCCGCCACTTCCTTCCTTCCTTCCGCCACTTCCTTCCGCCACTTCCTTCCGCCACTTCCTTCCGCCACTTCCTTCCGCCACTTCCTTCCGCCACTTCCTTCCGCCACTTCCTTCCTTCCGCCACTTCCTTCCTTCCGCCACTTCCTTCCTTCCTTCCGCCACTTCCTTCCGCCACTTCCTTCCGCCACTTCCTTCCGCCACTTCCTTCCGCCACTTCCTTCCGCCACTTCCTTCCGCCACTTCCTTCCGCCACTTCCTTCCTTCCTTCCGCCACTTCCTTCCGCCACTTCCTTCCTTCCTTCCGCCACTTCCTTCCGCCACTTCCTTCCTTCCTTCCTTCCTTCCTTCCTTCCTTCCTTCCGCCACTTCCTTCCGCCACTTCCTTCCGCCACTTCCTTCCGCCACTTCCTTCCTTCCGCCACTTCCTTCCTTCCGCCACTTCCTTCCGCCACTTCCTTCCGCCACTTCCTTCCGCCACTTCCTTCCTTCCGCCACTTCCTTCCTTCCTTCCTTCCTTCCTTCCTTCCTTCCTTCCTTCCTTCCTTCCTTCCTTCCTTCCTTCCTTCCTTCCTTCCTTCCTTCCTTCCGCCACTTCCTTCCGCCACTTCCTTCCGCCACTTCCTTCCGCCACTTCCTTCCTTCCTTCCTTCCGCCACTTCCTTCCGCCACTTCCTTCCTTCCGCCACTTCCTTCCTTCCGCCACTTCCTTCCTTCCGCCACTTCCTTCCTTCCGCCACTTCCTTCCTTCCGCCACTTCCTTCCTTCCTTCCGCCACTTCCTTCCGCCACTTCCTTCCGCCACTTCCTTCCGCCACTTCCTTCCTTCCTTCCTTCCTTCCTTCCTTCCTTCCTTCCTTCCTTCCTTCCTTCCTTCCTTCCTTCCTTCCTTCCTTCCTTCCTTCCTTCCTTCCTTCCTTCCTTCCTTCCTTCCTTCCTTCCTTCCTTCCTTCCTTCCGCCACTTCCTTCCTTCCTTCCTTCCTTCCTTCCGCCACTTCCTTCCTTCCGCCACTTCCTTCCTTCCGCCACTTCCTTCCTTCCTTCCGCCACTTCCTTCCTTCCTTCCGCCACTTCCTTCCGCCACTTCCTTCCGCCACTTCCTTCCGCCACTTCCTTCCGCCACTTCCTTCCGCCACTTCCTTCCGCCACTTCCTTCCTTCCGCCACTTCCTTCCGCCACTTCCTTCCTTCCGCCACTTCCTTCCTTCCGCCACTTCCTTCCTTCCGCCACTTCCTTCCGCCACTTCCTTCCTTCCGCCACTTCCTTCCTTCCTTCCTTCCTTCCTTCCTTCCTTCCTTCCTTCCTTCCTTCCTTCCTTCCTTCCTTCCTTCCTTCCTTCCTTCCTTCCTTCCTTCCTTCCTTCCTTCCTTCCTTCCTTCCTTCCTTCCTTCCTTCCTTCCTTCCTTCCTTCCTTCCTTCCTTCCTTCCTTCCTTCCTTCCTTCCTTCCGCCACTTCCTTCCTTCCTTCCTTCCTTCCTTCCTTCCTTCCTTCCTTCCTTCCTTCCTTCCTTCCTTCCTTCCTTCCGCCACTTCCTTCCGCCACTTCCTTCCTTCCTTCCGCCACTTCCTTCCGCCACTTCCTTCCGCCACTTCCTTCCTTCCTTCCTTCCTTCCGCCACTTCCTTCCGCCACTTCCTTCCGCCACTTCCTTCCGCCACTTCCTTCCGCCACTTCCTTCCTTCCTTCCTTCCTTCCTTCCTTCCTCCCTTCCTCCCTTCCTCCCTTCCTCCCTTCCTTCCGCCACTTCCTTCCGCCACTTCCTTCCGCCACTTCCTTCCACCACTTCCTTCCTTCCTTCCTTCCTTCCTTCCTTCCTTCCTTCCTTCCTTCCTTCCTTCCTTCCTTCCTTCCTTCCTTCCGCCACTTCCTTCCTTCCTTCCGCCACTTCCTTCCGCCACTTCCTTCCACCACTTCCTTCCTTCCTTCCTTCCTTCCGCCACTTCCTTCCGCCACTTCCTTCCGCCACTTCCTTCCGCCACTTCCTTCCGCCACTTCCTTCCTTCCTTCCTTCCTTCCTTCCTCCCTTCCTCCCTTCCTCCCTTCCTCCCTTCCTTCCGCCACTTCCTTCCGCCACTTCCTTCCGCCACTTCCTTCCACCACTTCCTTCCTTCCTTCCTTCCTTCCTTCCTTCCTTCCTTCCTTCCTTCCTTCCTTCCTTCCTTCCTTCCTTCCTTCCTTCCTTCCTTCCTTCCTTCCTTCCTTCCTTCCTTCCTTCCTTCCTTCCTTCCTTCCTTCCTTCCTTCCTTCCTTCCTTCCTTCCTTCCTTCCTTCCTTCCTTCCTTCCTTCCTTCCTTCCTTCCTTCCTTCCTTCCTTCCTTCCTTCCGCCACTTCCTTCCACCACTTCCTTCCTTCCTTCCTTCCTTCCTTCCTTCCTTCCTTCCTTCCTTCCTTCCTTCCTTCCGCCACTTCCTTCCTTCCTTCCGCCACTTCCTTCCGCCACTTCCTTCCGCCACTTCCTTCCTTCCTTCCTTCCTTCCGCCACTTCCTTCCGCCACTTCCTTCCGCCACTTCCTTCCGCCACTTCCTTCCGCCACTTCCTTCCTTCCTTCCTTCCTTCCTTCCTCCCTTCCTCCCTTCCTCCCTTCCTCCCTTCCTTCCGCCACTTCCTTCCGCCACTTCCTTCCGCCACTTCCTTCCACCACTTCCTTCCTTCCTTCCTTCCTTCCTTCCTTCCTTCCTTCCTTCCTTCCTTCCTTCCTTCCTTCCTTCCTTCCTTCCTTCCTTCCTTCCTTCCTTCCTTCCTTCCTTCCTTCCTTCCTTCCTTCCTTCCTTCCTTCCTTCCTTCCTTCCGCCACTTCCTTCCGCCACTTCCTTCCGCCACTTCCTTCCGCCACTTCCTTCCGCCACTTCCTTCCGCCACTTCCTTCCGCCACTTCCTTCCGCCACTTCCTTCCGCCACTTCCTTCCTTCCGCCACTTCCTTCCTTCCTTCCGCCACTTCCTTCCGCCACTTCCTTCCGCCACTTCCTTCCTTCCGCCACTTCCTTCCTTCCGCCACTTCCTTCCTTCCGCCACTTCCTTCCTTCCGCCACTTCCGCCACTTCCTTCCTTCCTTCCGCCACTTCCTTCCGCCACTTCCTTCCGCCACTTCCTTCCGCCACTTCCTTCCGCCACTTCCTTCCGCCACTTCCTTCCTCCCTTCCTCCCTTCCTCCCTTCCTCCCTTTCTCTCTTTCTCTCTTAGAAGAAATCCCTGTCTGAAACACAAATAACTCCTTCTTCTCAGTGGTGCTGAACACCTCACAGACCCATTGAAAGGTTTTTTATAGTCTCCTTCAAAGAATACACTCAAGGGTGTACATCCATTGCTGCAAAGAAGTTTCTCATTTCATGTAGTAATGCTGCAGTAGAAAGCTGGTGGGTCTTGGGGGCACAAGAAGGGGGAGGGATGGTGACTGAATGGTAGCTGTGTTAGATATTATCAATGGACAAGCAATGGCAGCTGTTTTTCTGGAACTCCATGTTCCTAGTTCAAGTATTTTGGTCAGCTGTGTCATCACAGGACTCAGATAAAGCAAATATATTTGTCCAGGCTGATGCAAGATCCTGGGAAAGAGAAACCTGTTGAGACTATGGGCTGACGGAGGTAAAGCTTCCCATGAGCATAAAACATGAAGTTTCTGAGCTTAGTCATTTTACATCTCAGTCATGGGTTTGATCCCTGTATGAGCCATTCACTTATGAGCTGGAATTGATCCTTGTGGGTCCCTTCCACCTCAGAATATTCTGTGACTCCATGATCTCAAAGAGCTTTGTGGTGGAGGAGCAATTGCTCCTCTCTTCCCATGTATCTTCTGCCAGTGAAGTAGTGTTCCTGGACAGGCACCCCTACGACTTGGAACATCAACTCCTCAGTTGCTGGGGATCAGGGGAGAGTTTGGTGAAGGGCTGTGCATCTTCTAGACTTTGCATCTGAAATCCATATTCAGTGACAGGCTGCTGGCTTATGATGTTCCTGTGCAGAAGTCTTCAAAGTGGGGTGCAAGATGATGCACTGAGGTGTGAGGGGGAAGCATTAGAACTTTAGTGTTACACATATCTAATTATCAGCTACTAAATGTACATATACTGGGTGTATGTGTTTAAAAATACTTCTCTGATAGGGGTGTATATTGAAGAATTTTTCGAGAACACTGTTCTAGTACTGTCAAAAAATATTTCACATGGGGTTTCTTACATTTTGTTATAACATCCAGTGTCCAACAGTGTCCAATTCTGCAGAGCCTTCATGTCCTCTCTGATTTCTTCACTGTCTTGCAGCCATTTTGTTTTTTGTTAAGTTTTGGGGGGTGAAAAAGGAAAGTTATAACTTCTTTCAAAGTGCCTGGGGTCAGGAACTAGGAAGGAATTCTGGATGACTGTGGCCAGAGGCACTGAGGGAATAAAAAATAAGAAAATAGCATGGTACTAGGAAGAAGGGTAGGAAAATCCTAAGAAAAGGGGTCCCACATTGAGCCAGATGTGGATATAAAGCCTCAGCCTTTGAGGCTGGAAACAGACTGTGTCCCAGTAATCTTCAGCAAATGGCTGGACCAGGAAGGAAGGGCCTTGAAAGGACATAGCAGAGGGGGACATCAAATTTGAAAGTATTTATTTGTGGCCTTCACATTCCCTGAAAAATTCCTTTGCCCAGGATTTGTCTCCTGGGAAGCCGAGAGGCCTCAGAGAAAAGGAAAACTATTCTTATCTCATTTGCTTCTCCTGTGTTGTGCTCATGTGTGGAATATGTTTGGAGATTGTTTACCCAGAGGTGATTGCCTGATTGGATTCTGGTGTGAGTTGTTTTGACTCATTGGCCAGTTGGGAAACAAACTGTGTTGGGAAAGAGTAATGAGTTTTCATTTTTATCTTTTTAGCATTGAGTAAGTATCTTTTCTGTATTCTTTAGTATAGTGTAGTATAGTATTTTTTAATATAATATAATATTATATAATAAAGTAATAAATTAGCCTTCTGAGAACATGGAGTCAGATGCATCATTCCTGCCTTCATCGGGGCTCCCTGCAAATACAATATTTATTTAATCCATCTCATGCAGCACATGATCTGCAAGAGAGCTGAAGAACCTTCCCTGGAGGGTCTATGTACCCCAAGCCTATACAAACTGGGCAATTTTAACATCTCTAAACCTACAAGCTGACTCTTTGCTATAAAAATATGGGATGGAGAGTTTAGGACAGACAAAAAAGAACACAAGGAAGGACTGGGAAAAGCGTAAAGGTGGTGATGTGGAAAGTCAGATGGTCTGAAAACCTTGGGAAGAAGTTTAGGGATGGCGGCCAGCAAGGCTGGCATGGTGAAATAGAACGGATGAGGAAAAGAAACTTTCACCAAATAAGCAGACAAGCTACTTCCATTGGAAATAGAATTTGACTGGACTGTTTGGGGGTGAGAGCTGTAAAGAAAGGAGCAACATGGGTCTGACTGGGCAAGGGATGACAAGCCTGAGGAGGAAGGATTCCTCTAAAAATTGTCGGCAAAGAATTGGCCCTGGAGGACCTTCCTGTACTAGTGTAGACTACTGAAAGGGACTGGCCTGAGATGCCTCAAATCCCCTAAAACTACAG